>NC_059078.1:71263697-73763697 GCF_020497125.1 Mauremys mutica
AGTTTCTTCTCCTTAATCCTGTGTGTACAACAGCAGAAGGTATTCCCATGGCATCCAATGATGTCCCAAAATAAGCAGAATGACTTAATTGCATAATGCTATGGAAGAAGGACAAAGTGAATTTGCAATGCAGCAAAACATTTGTTTTACTACTGGTAGCTTTGGGAATAGCCAAGCGTGCTCTGAAAACACCAAAAAGCTATTGGTGGGAGTTTTTATGGAAGTTCCCCTTCAGTGGGTGTAACTAGCATAAATATGGAAGCTATGCAGAAATATAAACCACGGGGCTTTGAACCTAAAAAACATTGAAACATGTACATAACTTCATGCATGAGTTGTTCTATTGACTTAAGTGGGACTACTCAGGTGCACAAGGAGGTGAATTTACTTAAATTTCTGCAGGATCAGGGTCCCTATGCATAACATCACAATGGTGTGGTTTGTCTTTAAAGGCAGGGTTCCTTGATAGAAGATTTCCCCCAGTACTTACCCTACAAATCTCTGTAGCCACCAGCATGCTGAGGCAGTTGAACCAGTTGTCATAGGCCTCCAAGGTGTAGGTTTTGGTAACATCGCCTCGGCACTAAAGAGAAGAGGCCGTAATATTAATCCCCACTAAACCCGAATAAAGATTACAGTAAATGTATCCTGTCATCACACGTTAACTGTAAACCGGTATCCGGTAATGAGGTAACCTCACTGAACAGCTCTGGGTTATGAGCACACAGAAGGGTGCAGATATTTCTACTCAGTTTTTTTTTCTTTTTCTGCTCAGGTGGGTTGAGAGAGAGAGAAGAGGGCAAGGGTTATAGGTTGTTCAAATTTTCCTGACCTTTACCCATCTTCCTCAAAAGAAATGTGTGTGTTCGTTCTCTCTCTCGCTCTCTCATTTAACATATTACTTTATTATCTGAAGAAAGTTAAGAAAAAAAAGTTGCCTGTGAAATTAGTGTCAATTTTTTAAGGATGCCCCACTAGATTATTAGAAATGATGCTTCAATTAAAACTTTTGATTATTTCTACTTAATCTGTAGAGAGCATCTATAATGTTAATATCTCAGCAGATTTCCCTAGTTCCTGTTCTTACAACAGATTTGCCATTGAGGGCCAAGGGGGAAATGAAGGGGCAATTGCCATCTCTAGCATCTTGCCTTCCAAACTTCTGAACATCCCAATATTAAAGCACCATAAAATATGAGGCAGAGCTGTTTCTTTGTTTTTCTTTCACTCTTTAGCTGTAGCTCCTCCGGCAAAGGGCAAAAAGTAACATAAACCCACAGTTAAAAGCGGCAAAACCAATGCTGGACATTTAGCAGGAGGTATCCTTTTGGACTGTGCCATTTTACTGGTTAAGAGAAGATCTGTTTGTGTTCCACCCTCTGAACTATAATTCAGGTGCAATGGGACAAACCTGTTAGGCTCTCATCTCTGCTGCGTGGATGCCATTCTCAAAAGAGTGAATAACTCTGTATTCCCTGTTCAATATTTAAATAGTTATTCTTTCTTTCCCTATATGTCTGCTTATGTGTTAGCATGTGTCTGGATGGCTGGCTCAAGTTAACATTAGAGAGCACACTAATTTACATCAGGGAACTAGCAATGCTTGATCAACAGCATCAGGATTTAACTAGCCCAGAGTTTCAAGAAGCATGAGGGAGCGGCCAGGTCAGAGTCAGAATGGTTTTCTGAACTGCTATAGCAGCAGGAGTAATTCAGCTTTTCTTTGGTAAAACCAAAGAAAAAGACTATCATAATGATTGTCCCTGAGTATGGTAGAAACACCTGGAAACAGAAACCCAGGTAGTTTCAATACTGCTAAACCAGACTTACTAATTCTGTGGTAGCTGAACTGCCACAGAATTCTGCTACCTCCTAGCCTTTCATGAATCTGGCATACAGACATTTGAACTGCTGAGGCTCTTTACTCCTTACCCACACACGCACCTTGTGGTTATCCAGGGAATCCATGTGACTGACAATCTGCATCAGATCCTCTGCGTAAATGTTGCTCACCCTCTCCTGCATTGGGGGAGTAGGAATTGTCAATGTACAAAGACCAGCATAAACAGGACTCCTGCTGAAAGGTATGCCAATGGGGCCTAAGACATTACCAGTGTGGCCTTCATACCTCTCTCTCTCTTACAAGCTTTGCTCTAATTATCCTGATTGAGCTTAGACACCAACAATGAATTAACTTGCTCTAGCTCTGTTCGTCTGAGACCCCAATAATCCAAGTGTGACCCTCTCTCTAGTACCAGTAGGGAACTAGGAAAGAAGCCTCTACCCTGGCACCAGCTCTCACTCTCCCTCCATTCTTTGTCAGTGGATTGGAAGGAGAGGCCAAACACTGAGGTACCATGTGGTTGCCTTCATAGTAGCTTGACTATAAAGCTGGCCCTGGCTTTTAGAGACCCAACGTTTGGGAGAGTCTTCCTCCTCACCCCTGAAAGCATTGTACCCTCTTTCTTCCCTCACAGATTTACCTGGTTGCTCTCGTGCATTCATCACTTCCCATCTGTTAGATTGGAACACTTTAATTACACTGAAGGCCTGATCTTACTCCCACTGAAGTCAATGGCAAACTCCTGGCCTTGAATATGTTAACTTGCAGTAAATAGAAAACGAAAGGACTAAAATGTGGAAATCCAAATCTCACCAGCTCAATATGAGTTAGCTGCTGCGCCAAGATCAGTGGGTCACAACATATGCTCAGTATGTCCTTCTGGGTCGACTGAGGCTTGTTTTTAAGGATGGTTCCTTTATCAGTAACAGGTTGCCTGAATTTCTCTTTTATCTCCTGGTACTGACTCCTTGCAGAGAGGGTCATCAGTAGATTTTGTGTCATCTGGCTGATGATCTTCTTCACGGTTCCATTTTCCTAAGCGTAAGATGACAGAATCATTGATAAGTAAGAACCTTTACTTTGTACTGTGAGTACAAATATGGGATTTGTATCAGCAAGGAATTTCTGACTGGTTAATAAGGCTGCTTAGCATCTGGTATTTTCTATCCTATCCTATCATCAGATTTTTATGTGCAAATGAGCCCATCTCAGGGTACTTTAAATATCTATGTAGCTTTGCAAATTAACACTTGCACACCCTCCTCCCCAACTTTTCTTTCAACGGCTTAGCAGCCACTGCAGTATCTCTTCTTGGCTCAAAACCCATTTCAAAAGCGACTGGGTCAGTCATTTGGAAGCAGGTGTACTGAAAGGCTGTGGGTCTTCTGCCTTTGCAAGGCTTCTTGTCTCTTTCTGTGTAGGAAGTGACAAAATACTTGCTCCTTAGTCGTGCTACCAATAGTCTGGCTGGCCTGAACAGAGTCATGGGAATTCCCATCCTAGATCACACTAATGAAATGTTCTAGCTCAGCCTGCCTGCCTGCAGCAGTGGTTGGCTATGCACCCTGCAATTCAGAGAAGGCCCAAAATCTCCACAGTGCACTTGGACAACAAAGGTGCCCTACTCTTAAATTTTCCAGAATAGATGTATGAAAAAAGACCTGAAGGAAGAGCATAGACACAAGCTGTTGCACTGACTATATTTCTACTGATTACTCCATTAATATACATGCACTTTCCATATTGCATTTCATTACTAATTTGTAATCTGTGCAAGTTCAATTATTTCTGCTGTGGCTTGGTTGCACATCTCCAGCTTCTTGTGAACATTTGGAGCTGGGGATGCATGACCATAGTGGTCCTTTGAGTCCAGCAGTTGTGCACCTTGCCTCAAAGTGCCAGGGCTCCTCCAGCCAGGGCCGACTCCAGGCACCAGCCGACCAAGCACGCGCTTGGGGCGGCACCTTATAAGGGGCAGCCAATCTTGGTTTGGCGGGGTGGCGCTCTGGGGATTGGGAGTGGTTGATTTTCTTTTTGGTTCTGCGGGGCAGCATTCGGGCGGGGGGGATGGGGGTTGTTTTTGGTTCGTCGGGGCGGTGCTCCGGGGGGGTTTGATTTTCTTTTTGGTTCGGTGGGGCAGCGCTGGGGGGGATGTTTTCAGTGGGGCAGCGCTCCAGGGGGTGGGTGGGTGGGTTGATTTTTTTTCTCTTTGGTTTGGCGGGGCAGCGCTCGGGGTGGGGGTTGTTTTTGGTTCGGTGCTTGGTGGGAGGGTGTTTTTGGTTTGGCGGGGCGGCTTTTTTTTTGTTTGCGCTTGGGGTGGCAAAAAAGTTAGAGCCGGTCCTGTTGGAGTAGGAAGAGACTTATGGGGAGGCTTTTTGTTTTAAATTAATGATGGGGCTAGAATTGGGCACAGTTCAAATACAGTGTGCTTTCCCATGCCTCCCTGTAAGGTGCACTGGGCTCTCATAAAACATTCCTTCCATGTCTGTCTATAACCTAACTGCTTCTGCAATAAAATTAAACCAAGAAGAGCCTTTCAGTCTTAACCCTTAGCATGACTGACTGTTATCCTCCTTGACACATGCTACTGGAAGCAGCACAACCTCTCTCCTGTTCCAGCTGGTGTCTCCCAACAAGCATTTTAACACTTGCTCTCATGTAGACTTCCTCATGACATCTCCCTGAGAAAAACAATTTGATTCCTTCCCAACTGCTTGATCCCGCTGTACCCCTTTAAATACCCTAACTGCCAAACCACAGTCTTCCTAACAAGTGCCCCGACTCTCTCTCTCTTTCAGTTGCCAAATCAATTACTCAGCTTTCCTTCATTAACGATCTGGAGGATGGTGTGGACTGCACCCTTAGCAAGTTTGCAGATGACACTAAACTGGGAGGAGTGGTTGATACGCTGGAGGGTAGGGCTAGGATACAGAGGGACCTAGACAAATTAGAGGATTGGGCCAAAAGAAATATGATGAGGTTCAACAAGGACAAGTGCAGAGTCTTGCACTTAGGACGGAAGAATCCCATGCACTGCTACAGACTAGGGACCGAATGGCTGGGCAGCAGTTCTGCAGAAAAGGACCTATGGGTTACGGTGGATGAAAAGCTGAATGAGAGTCAACAGTGTGCCCTTGTTGCCAAGAAGGCTAATGGCATTTTGGGTTGTATAAGTAGGGGCATTTCCAGCAGATCAAGGGATGTGATCATTCCCCTCTACTCAGCACTGGTGAGGTCTCATTTGGAGTACTGTGTCCAGTTTTGGGCCCCACACTACAAGAAGGATGTGGATAAATTGGAGAGAGTCCAGCGGAGGGCAACAAAAATGATTAGGGGGCTGGAGCACATGACTTATGAGGAGAGGCTGAGGGAACTGGGATTGTTTAGTCTGCAGAAGAGAAGAATGAGGGGGGATTTGATAGCTGCTTTCAACTACCTGAAAGGGGGTTCCAAAGAGGATGGATCTAGACTCTTCTCAGTGGTAGAAGATGACAGAACAAGGAGTAATGGTCTCAAGTTGCAGAGGGGGAGGTTTAGGCTGGATATTAGGAAAAACTTTTTCACTAGTAGGGTGGTGAAGAACTGGAATGGGTTACCTAGGGAGGTGGTGGAATCTCCTTCCTTAGAGGTTTTTAAGGTCAGGCTTGACAAAGCCCTGGCTGGGATGATTTAGTTGGGTTTGGTCCTGCTTTGAGCAGGGGGTTGGACTAGATGACCTCCTGAGGTCCCTTCCAACCCTGAGATTCTATGATTCTATGATTCCTGTATCTTCCTCTTTCCCTATGATCTTTCTCTCCTGGGTTCCCATGCATCAATTTCTTTGAAGTACGGTGGTGCTTTAAGGGTTAATGTTGTTGCTGTCATGTTCTCTGCATCCAGAGTCAATGGGATGCACTGAAGTGGGGTGGAATGGGTCTGTGACTATTCAAGGAAGCCACCAATGTGCAGTGATGACTGAAAACTATGTAGCAGATGCAAAAGACGATGGCTATCAAAAATTTGTCTGTAGTATGCTATAATTAAGCAATAATAGTGTCATACCGTTGCTTTACAAGGCAATAATCTGGCTCCAAAGTGGAATCAAATAAGAAGCTGAAGGCAGCATACTTTATCTTGATGAGGCAACAGGATTATTGCTCAGCAGCAGCAGCTGGCTGGAGCTATTATTGCTATTATGCCACGAAAGCCTAAAATACAAGTTTGTGAGAGTTTCTTTAAGAGTTCTGATTCTACTCAGTTACACTGGGTTTTATACCCTAAATCTATTGACAGTTGATTTACACCTGCATAGATTAGGGGAGAATGGCCCCCTAGCAATGGATTATGTATTTTGCAAGATAAGGGAAGAAAGTTTAAATGTAGGAGAAAGTGAGGGTGGTGGGTTGTTTAGATGTTTGTGTGACTATGGAGAAAGCAGTTGAAATGGGATAAAACTTATGAGTTGCCTACAGTCTACATGGCTCTTGAATTTATAAATCTGAGTCTAAGAGCACAGTCTAAATATTTGCTCATTCCGCCACAAAAATCCGTTATGCTGCCCTCGAGTCTCCAAGTCATTAGCATGACTGCCTTACATCTGTTTCTATTCACTCCTAATATCTTATCTTATACATCCAGAAAAGCAGGGAAGCTGAAAAAGGTGAAAAATTAAAAACTAAACCAAAACAAAAACCAGTAACTTTTTTTTAGACACTGCTAGGTAATTTATTCAAACATAAAAGAACAGGAGACAAACAGTGAAGCTGGGAGCCATTGGCTATTTTTTAGTGTCAAATTACATTTCTAGGGGTCAGACACAGAACTTGACATGTAGCCTTGTTAAAAGGATAAATGCTACGATACTATAATAAACGGACATCACATGAAACCTCAGCAACCGGTGCGCTGAGCCACTCCATAAAGCCAGTGATTTTTCTCCCAACTGGCAATTTATTCTTGTATATAAAGCTAGAGCATGTCCTCTTGTTCCCAATAATAGAGATTTGAAATGCTCCTATCACAATGGCTAAAAGTCTGAACTTGCTATATCAAAGTGGAAAACGTTTAAAAGTGTGTCACCTTTTTATGGCAGGATCCCTGCCAACTACTCTTTTTTTCCTGTTTATAAAGACAACAGGCTATTGTAATCGTAGATCTTTTTCACCTATTAGGACACTGACATTTTCTTAGTAGCATGCAGGTAAACAATACCGCTGACTCAATGAACTGGCGTACTTCCTTTTGACAACAGCTGAAGCAGCTAATTGTATAATGACTTATTGCTGCCTCCTACGATGCTTTCAAACCTGTTGCTCTTCATCCTTCTCTTAAATCAAACAAAGCACATACATAATCCTGTTGTCCTAAAAAGCTAGGGAGGCTTGTCTTTAAATGGATCCAAAACATTAGAAAACATTTTTTTCACTTTAATTCTTATGATCTATTCATTTTACCTTTTTAAACTTCAATTTCTTCAATATAATCTTCCCCCCTACCTGTCCCTCATACTTCCCCACTCCCTGTCCCTCTTTCTGACTCCAGTTTTGTAGTGACTTCCTTTGTCACGCGAGCTTCCTAACTGGTTCACAATAGGATTCTCCATTGCTAGTTTTAGCCACTCTGGATCTACCAAATTGGCAGGTTACTTTGGAGAAAGTTTTCTCCTGTCTTGCTAGACATGAAAGCTCACAACCGTTCAGATTTGTAGCTAGACCAGCGTTGAGAAGGTAAATGTCAGCTTTAAAGATCTTTCTTGGTGCTAGTATTACCGAGCTATGTGGTACTCTTGTTACAGCTGTTGTCATAATTCTCATTGCGGATTGGTCCAGAGGCATTGAGGACTAAAGCAAATGCTTTTATAGCTAGCATGAAAGGTTCTTTTGAAAGTTACAGTCCATGTGGATCAGGCACTGAGGGGGATGCAGAAAATATGCTGTACTGTGTGTTGGAATTGTATTCTACCTTACAATCCTCTTTCTTTCTTCCTCCTCTCACTTCCTATACCATCAGCAGGTGCTGTGTCATCTCCCCCTGGGACTTAGGAAAAACTGGGTGTGTATTGTCAAGTTCAGCTCCTAACCCATATCCAATGGTTGCTCTGACAGCTCAGCAGCTGCTATTCTAACCTGGTTAGGAGGTGTACAGCAATGGTGTGGAGAAAATACGAAGATAATCATACGTGGAAGAGAAACCTAGGAATACAATTTATTACCCCCCTTACCTCATCACATTGTGTGATCCGGTGAGCAATCTCCTTCAGCTCCTTCATGGATTTCTCATCCTGGAAGTCATAGGGGAATGTTTCTGTCCATTCTTTCAGGAGCTGAATGATCTTGGCAGCAAAGGATTTTAGCTTTGCCTATAGAGGAGTAGAGATGGGTTGATTACTGACCCGCGGACCTCTTATTGCTGTGAAGGTGAGTGAATTCTTGATGGAGGAAAGTGCACACCCTGAGCCACAATCAAAAATAATTGAATCAGTAGCAGGTGTGTGCATTTACTAAAATATGTATTCAGTTGTGTTGATGAAATCACACAGAGTGAGCTCCCCAGCTGATGTAAATTAGCCTAGCGCCATTGAAACTGGTTAGCTTTTATTTCTAAACCAAAAGCTTTGAAGATATTTTAAGGCTAGTCATAAATAGCTAGGGAGATGATGGTATTGTACAAGTGTTTTGTTCAACTGAAGTCAATGTTATGTGGCTGACTTACACCAACTGAGGACTAGAGCAATACCTTAATGTCTTAATTGAAATGTACACACAGCTGCCGTGTCATAACCAAGCATCTTTCCGGTGAAGTGCTCATAAAGAATGTCTTCCTTCTGTAGAATTTTTTTTAATTAGGACCCCCAGATTGTGCTTTGTTTGAAATAACCAATCAAATAAATAAATGCTACAAAAGAGGCTGTATGTACTTTCCCTTTTGATTTAGATGTAATGCACTTTGATAATAAAATGTTGGCTCTTGCTCCAAAAGCCCTCAGAGAAAGGAGCTAGCTCTTCACCTCTGTCACCTGACAAATGAATTCTCTAGTGTCATGCACTGAGGCTGTTCCATCATATGGAACTGATTTGGATGCTAATTAATCCAGCTTTGGTGGTGAAAGAGGGTTGTACTGGTAAATTCAAAGGGATGTGGTTATAAGGGGTTTGGAGAGAGTTTTAATAAACAACCCCTCCCCCACCGCACCCCACCAGTCAATGATCACTCTGCAATTTAACCAAGCTGAGTTAATTGGGAAGATGACTCTTTATATGGGCAGTTGTGTACTGTCCATGAAACAGAACAAACTGAGAGTAGTGCTTCACCAGAACCTCAGTAGAGTGTGCACGTTCTCGCTGATTCTGCACAGTACACAGCATCTTGAACAGCACTCTTGGCAAGCAACTGCCTCATTGCACAGGACATGGCAAATCCCATTTAACAAACTAGGCAGCATTATGGGCCATGATCAAGGCGCACACAACTAGGAAGACAGCAAGTATGGAGTGAATTACAGAGGGTCCGCTTGGTAGTCTTAAGACTGGGAAATGATTTTGTTCGGTATTTCCTAGGAGGGTCAAATTCTGCCAACATATATCCTGTACACCCCACTTCCCCCCCGCCCCTCCAATCAGCATAAATCAGTGTGGGCACATGGTGTAAATCAGGGTGGAATTTGACTTTTGACTGTGAGAAGGAAGACTTTCTAATTTTAGTCTTCTTTATATTTAACTTTGGTTAAGAGACTCATTAGCTTCTAAAAGAAGCTTAGTTCTAAGAAAATAAAGAGGAAGTTTTCTCTTTTGTTTACCTTCCCAGCTGAGTCACTGAAAAAGTTCCACTATGCAAAGCGCAGTTCCTCCTCAGCACTGGTTAGGGTACTTCCCTTTGTGATTTCCCCCTCCCACCTCCTGGAATTTACAGCAAGTCAGCTAGCAGGTTCAAGTGTCAGTAGATGAAACAAATGGGTTGGAAAAGAGGATGTTTTGTGAGAACCTGACTGGAATTCCCGCCCCCTCCCTCCAACAGCATGCTCAGTGAGATGAGCAAAATCCCCTCTCTCCAAGACACTTTTGTTAAATAAGCCTCTTGTTTTTATGACTTCTAACAGCTCACTCAAATGTAATCAGTGGGAGAATTAACAATAGCTGCTCTGAATTTAAAATAAAACCATGCAGAGTTTGGACCCTTCAGAAATGAGCCACTAAAAGGATTGTACGGGGTGAGGGAGTGCTACTGGCTTATACAGAAATGTTAACTGTGTGCTGTTTCTAGTTGCATTTTAATACCATTGGAATTCTGTTGGTCTTCCTGGGGACAGATGGATGGAATCCCATCTAAAACTCACCCTTGTACTCTAAGCAGCATCTGGAGGAAGTTCTCGGAATGCAGAACTCTTTTTTGAGAAATGGGTAGCAACTCCAGGTTTTCCTCCCCGCCCCACCAAATTTGGTATCCAGCCCTTACTGAAACCTTTACATTCTCTCCCTGAAAACTCCAGCTGCCAGAATGCCTGATTGACGTCCCAGCTCTGTCACTGAATGACAAATGTATTGTCCCTACATAAACCCAAATGTTTAGGTGTGTGGGAAGGGGGAGGTGCTTTACAAATGACTGGATTTAATCCCGTCCAAGTTTTTTTGGTACAAACTGTGGCATACAGTCTTGGCAGTGGAAAGTCTACTAGGAGAGCAAAATGGCAGATGTGCTCTTTGCTGGAGGCAGGTAGCTAAAAAAGCGGGTGTGTAATTGAATACTTGGGGGGGGCACTGATTCAGCTCATCCTTACTGTAACCTCTGCCAGCGTAGCTTCTGTGGATCCCCTGCTGTAAATTCAAGCTCCTCCCACACCCACTGAGTAAAATAACGAGACAGGGCAGCTGCGGGATTACTGCCTGTCCTTCAATTTCGATCACCTTTTGCCTCTGGGGTATGCAATTTTATATCTCCCTGTGCAGCATGAATTAATTTGGTCCACTGTTAAAAGTGCTGAGTGGTGTAAATCAGTGTAGCAAGCTGGCGGGGCAGATCCTCAACTGGTGTAAATAGGCACAGCTCCACTATCCGTTTTTTCCACCAGGCTTATTTTAATGATGATTACCTTGACTGTACCTTCTTGATTTTGAATTTGGGGAAAATTCAGATTCATTTTCACAGCTATAATGGTCTGCTGCATATGAGCATAGATTTAGAATAATAATGTATTTATTTTGGGGTGTATATTTGTCCATTATGCATGCACCCCCCCACAGGCTGTCAGAATTTGTTTTCCTCACTGCTCAAAGCTAGGAATCTAATGCAAGACAAGCAACATTACCCAGGAAGAATACAAGTGTGACAAAGCTTATCAGTTGCTTTCACTGCCTGATGAAAACAAGATGTTCTTTCTGAATGCAACACTGAAAACCATCAGCCCAGAAAAATGCTAGATTCCTGTTTCATGTTCATGCTGCTAAAACGCAGTTCTGTGTGATGGGTTTGTGATGATGCACACATCTGTGATAACAGATAAAAATCAGAAAATTTGGGCTAGTAATTCCGTGGGAGGCAGCAACTGGCATGTGTGTTTATTGAGCATACAAGAAATGTACCTGCCTATTCTTTTGATAGCTTTACTTCCCTGTTCTTGTCCCTTTACGTCCCTGTTCGAGAGACAATAAGATTTGCAGTATTTTTAATATCCGTAGTAGTAGCCATATTATGGTAATGCACAGTCACCCCATTGAGATCAATACCCTATTGTGCTAAGCATTGTGGGCCAGATTTTTAAAAGGTATTTAGATGCCTAATGCCAACTGAGATCAATGAGAGTTAGACACCTAAATACCTTTGAAAATCTGACCCTGCATGTGCACCTTGGAGGGGGGAGGAGATCCCCTGCAATATGCATCATTTCTCCTGGCTGTCTCTGAAAAGTTCTTATTCCATCACATTCTGTTAGAGCATATAATGGCAGCAACATTTTTTCTCTCTAGATGTCCTCATGTCTCTCTTTTGAGTGTTAACTAATGCGTGGTTCATGCTTATTAAACATAACACTCCAAACATAGCACTGCCAACAGCCCAACTGCTGACCCTTGGTGTCCTGTACCACACAACTGGGGATGAATGACATTCCCTCTTCTTGTCACTTGGCTAGAGTAGCAGGGGTGCTAGTGATCAGCACAATTCAACTGGCAGAGCTTGTGTTGCTTCTATGCTATACCGGGCTCACAGTTCAGCACTGTTATCAGTCCTGGGTTAAGTATTATATTCACAATCTTCTTTTAGAAGAATGCAAATGTCTCTAAGGGTATGTCTTCTCTACCCGCCGGATTGGCAGGCAGCGATCAATCCAGTGGGGATTGATTTATCGTGTCTAGTCTAGATGCAATACATTGACCCCCGAGTGCTCTCCCGTCAACTCTTGTACTCCACTGCCGCAAGAGGTGCAGGTGGAGTCAACTGGGCAGCAGCAGCAGCAGACTCACCGCGGTGAAGACACCATGGTAAGTCGATCTATGTTATTCACATAGCTGAAGTTGAGTAACTTAGATCGATTTCCCCCCCCCCCAGTGTAGACCAGTGCCAAGGGCCCCTTCTCAGCTGGTGAACTAACTTCCAGGAGAACTGCACTGATTTACACTAGATGAGGAACTGGGCCATAGTATCAATCAAATGAGTGAAATATTTTAGAGACACAAGGTAGGTGAGGTAATATATTTTAGTGGATCAACTTCCATTGATGAAAGAGACAGGCTTAGAGCTCAGTAGCTCGAAAGCTTGTCTCTCTCACCAACGGAAGTTGGGCCAATAAAAGGTATTACCTCACCCACCTTGCCTCTCCAATATCCTAGGATCAACATGGCTACAACATTGAAATATTTTACGTATATGCAGTAGATAGAAACACACAATTTTTTCTAAATATTAACCTGCTGTGTTAATATGCTAGCAAGGAGGCAATAAATACTGTAGAGTTGTTTCCCTATAGCAAAACACCACCTCTAGATCTTGGTCCCCTTTTGGAGCTAGCAGGTAGTAATTTCTTGGTACTGTCTAGCTATTGACTTTTGTCTTCTCTATGAAGGGCTTGATCCAAAGTCCTTTGAAGTCAATGGGGTATTTCTACTAACTATAGGCTTTGGATAGGCCCCATAGGAGGACAAAGTTTGAAATCTGAAGCGATGTGAATGTTCAGTGTGTCACCATTATCAGTCCCTTGCTTTCTTGAGCACTGAATTTACTCCCTTTATTTCCTTTTTAAAAAGCAGTATTTCATAATCAAGCTACTATTTAACATTTCAGTGCAAATTTTAATATCTCCTTGGATTTTTAAAACAAGTTAGATTGGTTAAGCTATTTAGGGCTGGCGACTGTTTCATTACTATGCTTGTACAACACCTGTTACAATGGGCCTCTAGTCCCTGTGGCTTTTAGTCACTCTGGATATTACTGCATTTTATTTAAAAAAAAAATCAGGCCATAATAGAAATTGGTGATTTTCCCAGTTAACTAGTAGTTAAAAACCAAAGCTGTCCTTTGAGGCAATATTTTTACCAATATGTTTCACCAGCTGATTTTATCTGTAGGCAGTATTGTACTGCTGCTCTTTGTCTGGGTCAATCACTCTTGGTCTTGCCTAGATCTCATTGGAAAGTTGTTTTTTCATTATTGACAGAGTTAATAAGTGACTGACATATTACACTTGATGTCTTAAAACCTACCAGACTGTCGCTCTTTAAAATTAGCCAGCGGGTTTGAAGATAGCGCAGAGTGTTTGCCTTTTAATCTACCACTTACACCTTGACATACTTTCCCCTTTTTCTGTGCTACTAGGTAGAGACGTCAAAAATGTAGGAATGATAAGCACCATGGTGCATACCCTCAAAGCCTGACCCCCTGCCAGTGTTTCAGCTCATATGCTACCCAGACAACAAGTGAGCCAGCCCTTTATTTTATAATTTGTTTATGCAAATCTCTAATCAGAAAGTGATCAGATCTGTTGTAACTTTTTGTGCCAGCTATTTTCTGCTGTGATAGCACTTAATTAGTAGATGCTGGTGGAACGGATTTTGGCCAGTGATACCCTAATGAGTTATGATTGGGTGTGCATACAGTGACTTCAGTTTAGAAGTTCTATGATGCACATGGAATGAGGTTTTACATTCCTACTTTGCAGCCAAGTAGAGCAAATCATTTGCAAATGCTAATGGGCCAGATTCATCCCTGGTGAATGCAGATGCAATACCAGTGGAAGTCTGTAGGCCAAATTTACATTGGGGCTGGAAGAAGTGCAGAAGTGTAACTTGCATTAATCTGATATTCAGCCGGCATGGAAAACCAAGTGCAATTTACACTGAGGGGGGAAAAAAGGGTCAGGGCCATAGCAAAAAAGCAACTTACAGGAGGGTGCAAAGTAGCTTTCTAAACACACACATTTTCATTTTCACACCTTGCTGTTAACTGATTTTCCTTGATGCCTGTTTCCAACTTATCAACACAAGGGCTGCCAGCGTGGGTGTTCAGAAAGTGAGCTGCTCTATTTTACACCTTCCTGCTAGTTGATTTTCCTGCAACATCATCTCAGTACGGAAGCTACACTTGTTTTGCATACCCATTTAATGCCTACATTGCATGGGTTATATTACCTAACAATTTGCACTCCATGTATAACATACATTGCCATTTAAATTATTTGCTTAGTGCTTATTTGCTAGTGTCTTCTGTTCCGGTGCCCCTGATTTCAAGACTTAAAGTTACAGAGACTTCACCATTTACACTAATTTCAACCTGCAAGTGACCCATGACCCATGCTGCAAAGAAAGGCGAGCCCCCTGCCCCCAGGGTCTCTGCCAATCTGAAAATTTCTTCCTGACCCCAAAATATGATGATCAGTTAGACTCTGAGCATTTCAGCAAGACCCAACAGCCAGACACTTGGGAACAGGGCCGCACAGAGAATTCAGGGGGACTGGGGCAAAGAAATTTTGGGGGCCCCTTCTATAAAAAAAATTGCAATACTATATTCTCCTGGGGGCCCTTGCGGGGCCCACGGCAAATTGCCCCACTTGCTCCCCACATGAGCGGCCCTGGGAAAAATAAACCTTCCGCATTTCAGCACAAACCCAATTTTGAGAAAACATCTTTACAAGGTATCACTGGTTCTCAGCATCAGCTAGTGCTAAAAGGCACTACAGCTCATTAAAAGGGTTGGACAAATATTTTCCATCAAAACTTTTTCTGGATCGAAAACTAGGGGTTTTTGAAAAGCAGAAAAAAATCACGGACAATGTCTGCTTTCCTTCAAAATTTGTTGTGGTTTTTTTTAATTGAAAAGCTGAAATTAGTCTGCCAAAACCTGAATATGGTTTGAGGTTTCAGAAGTGTGTGGCCAAATATTTGCTGTGTTTGATTGTTTAAAGAAACAATAAAAAAATTCTGCTTAAAAAAAATCCAAAACTTTTGAACCACCTCAGCTTGTAACCAAACACCTGAGCCCATCCAGGCAGAGATTTTTCCAGGTTTCTGATACTCTGCTGGCTTCCTTGACTCATATCTGTCTCCATAACTTTGAGTTCATTTAGGTTAGAACATAAGAACAGCCATACTGGGTCAAACCAGAGGCCATCCTGCCCAGTACCCTGTCTACTGACAATGGCCAATGCCAAGTGCTCCAGAGGGAGTGAACCTATCAGATAATGATCAAGTGATCTTGCTCCTGTCATCCATCTCCACTCTCTGACAAACAGAGGCTAGGGACACCATTCCTTACCCATCCTGGCTAATAGCCATTAATGGACTTAACCTCCATGCATTCATCTGTTTCCTAGAGACTGGCTCCATGTGGTCCCTCACAAACTGGAGACGGTTACTGTGGGTTTTTCTTTACTATAGCTTATGTACATACTCCACTAACTGAGCATTTGAGCTTGTTCCAGAATCTGGGATGAGCCTATGTTGTCAAAACTGAAATGCTTAAAATAGCACATGCATGTGAATGGACACAGGGTGCTAAAATTAAATTAATCCAGGGGTTCTCAAACTGGAGGTCAGGACCCCTCAAGGGGTCACGAGGTTATTACTGGGGGTCGAGAGCTGTCAGCCTCCACCTCAAACCCCGCTTTGCCTCCAGCATTTATAATAGTGTTAAATATATAAAAAAGTTTTCAATTTATAAAGGGAGGGGTTGCATCAGAGGTTTGCTATGTGAAAGGGTCACCAGGACAAAAGTTTGAGAACCACTGAATTAACCCCTCTGAAGCCTCAGGGAATGCAGGGGAGGGGGGGTCTCCCTTGGTAGGGTTGGGAAGGATATTGCTCTTCTCATGTGATCCCTCCCCCAGTGGCTAATTTTAAATGAAGCTTCCCTCCCCTGACATTAATCTCCCTATGGCACTGAAATTACATAGACACTATAATTTGGCATTTGAGAAGTGAAAGGGATGGTAGCCCTAATGGAAAAGCTAACAGCTTGGCTCTTCTGCAAGCCTCAAACTGCTGAATGAGCTTCAGGGTAGGGAAGGCTGTGCCTCCCAAACAGCCTAGCCCTGCCCCCTATCCGACCCCCACGACTTCCTGCCCCCCGACTGCCCGCCCCCCTCAGAATCCCTGACCCATCCTGCTCCTTGCCCCCTCACCATCCCCCAGAGACCCACCACCACCACCATGGGATCCCACTCCTGCTCCCTGTCTGCCCCAACCCCTATCCACCACCCCCGCTGAGTCTTGACAGACCCCCCCCAGAACGCCCACAATCCAACTCCCCCCATTCCCTGCCCCCTGACTGCCCCCCCAACCTCTGCCCCCTCCCTGTGCCCTGACTGTCCCCAGAACTCCCTGGCCCCAGCCTCTTACCCCCGGCTCCCTCCTCACCCGGAGCCTCAGCGTGTCGCTGAACAGCTGCAGCATGTCTCCGGCGGGGCCTGAGCCCCGCCCCGCTCAGAGCCGCGAGCTCCACGCCGAGCGGAGGGAGCTGAGCTCAGGCCCCGCTGGAGCTCGCAGCCCCGCCCCCTCACCACGCGGCTCTGAGCGGGGCGGGGCTCAGGGGCCCCGGTGGAGACACGCTGCGGCACTGTCTGAGGATGCCGCTTGATGCGCTAAGGCTCCAGAAGAGGGGCGGAGGCGGGAGCCTCAGCTGTTCTCTTGGGGGCCCCTGTGGCGCCCGGGGCAAATTGCCCCCTTTGCCCCCCCTTCTGGGCAGCCCTGCTTGGGAAAGAATTCTCTGAAGTAACTCAAAGCTCTAGTGTCTCATCGGCCATTGGGGATATTTGCTACTAGCAGTCACAGATCAGCTATGTCTCATCATACCATCCCCTCCATTAACTTATCAAGCTCAGTCTTGAAGCCAGTCAGATCTTTTTGCCCCTATTACTCCCCTTGGAAGGCTGTTCCAGAACTTCACTCCTCTAATGGTTAAGCTAGGCCTCCCAACGTTGGTATACCGCAGAATGATTAGGGGAGCTGGAGTAAGATGGTCAGCTTTGGGAGTAGTGGTGGTGAAATTTGGTGACTCAGGAATGCAGTCTGGGGCTAGGCTGATGCCAGACAAAGAGCAGAAGCCCCTTTGGCATGTTCTCTTCTGTGAATCAAGTTTTGTTTCCTACAGTTCTGACAGACTGACTGTGCCAACACCTACTGCTAGAGAAACACTAATGGAACAGAACCAGCTTGGCAATGGTGGGAAGTTAGGAAATTTTTGAAAAAATGGAACGGAGGTCCAGAAAAGCTTGTTCTTGTGAGATTTCTGTTATAGCCATGGTGGGTTGAGGGGTGGGGGGAGAGAGAGAGAGAGAGAGTTGAGATAAATTAAAAGATGTCAAACTTCTGGATCCGCATTGGAACCTCCACCTGCTTGCTTGCTACCTCTCACCAGTATCCACTAGTGTTACCTGCTCATTGAAACTGAGGTCAGTGGGTGACTAGTGGGAGTTAAGGACTGTAGAATTTGCCTAATGGTAAACTGAAGTCCATGACCCAGAACAGTGCACCTCTATGCTATATACAGTTTTTCAAAGGGTTTAAGAAGCCTATTGTAATTTAATATTCAATACCTCCCACTAGAAAAAGAAGCCACAATGTACCCCCAAGTGATAGAAGGGCCTCAGCCCAATGAGCTAATGGATATCAAGGTTCTATGATTAGCCAAGAATTAACAGTGTTTCAGGGAAAGAGGCTTAAGCATGAAAGTCTTTAGTGAAATACATCTGTCAGAGTATGTTCTATGCACTTTTAGCTTAAAAAAGAAAGGAAAGTAAAATGCACAATAACTTAGTTCAACACAGAAACAAACTGTTCATTTACCTTTTCTGCCTCAGACCCAATCTCAAGCTGCTGCTTCTGCTTAATGCAAATCTGCCCCACTTTTGCCAGGAGCTCGTGTGGGTGGATGAAGACTCGGGAGCTCAGTAGGAAAGTGAAGATGTAAGTCCTCTGCAAGAAAGGTGTGGGGTGGGGATGGGGGGAACAAGTGAGAAACTTGAGCAGAACAACAGATGGAACTTTCCCAAGGTTAAGCTTTCCGCATATCACCTTCCCCAGGGATCAATGCCCCTTCCTAGCTTTACTGGTAACAATAGGAAGAAATACGCTATGTTTCCGAAGCTGTTAATAGAGCTATTTTTTGTGTGATTCCCAAACTATTTGTCACGTCAAGATACCAAACTAATATTTCTAAATAGTTGTCCGTCACCAAAAAGACGAACGACATCTGTCCAATGATGCTAGCAGCCCATTTTGAACACTGTTATTTATGCTGCTTTGTTTCTTTAAGAGCAATTGTTTTTATTTGGCTGCCCAAAACCTATTGCAAGTTAGTTCCAAACCACAGCAGTGTTTTTGTTTCATGTGTGTTTTAACTTTCCAAGCTCTTTCCCACAATCAGTGTTACAGGCTTGGGTTCAATTTGCACTCATATGACAATATTTCAGTTTTAAGCCAGTAAAACTCTTCGCTTCCTTGAGGCCCATTTCAGATCCCTTTGAACTTTTATAGCACTATGTCAATGCTAAGCATGGGTCGTTTCTGTTCTGAGTTTCAGACAGGCAGCTCCACTGATTTGAGCTGGATATATGTTCAAGTGACACAGGGTAACATTTGTCCCATTTGTTTTTCTGAACTCCTAATGCACAAGTTTCATTTGTGACTTGGCTTCTCTACAGGCACATTCAAATGTAGCCTCATGAAGACTGATAACATCTCCCAGCTTATTAAGCAGCACAGTCTAGGTTGCCTTTACTGTTACTCTTTGAATTCTTGACTTTGTGTGGGAATTGGGAAACTGTTCTCAACTTGCTTAAACTTGAGCACGTAAATGACCACATTTGCAATGTTTCTTGTTAATTTTGCATCAGGTTTACAAGTTTATTTAAGGCAGCTAATCAAAAATGTGGCCTTTGTTGTATTAGCTGTCTACTAGACAATCAGATGACCTTGTCTATTTTCTTCAAAGCACGCACATTTTAAATCATGATGGTCTCTTTATCAATCCAAAGAAAAGATGATTTTTCTCTCTAATTACAGGCAAATAGGCTGTTAATACAGACATTTAGTTTCATGATGTCCATTATGCACAGTGTTATAACATTTTTAGCAGAGCAAATCCCTCTGCAGCAAAAGAGAAAAGGAAGCTTTTATGAAAAAATTGAACAGAAAATGACTGTTTCTTGGGAATGAGAGAATTGTAGACTGAATAACATCAGTTACAGAACTGCTTCTATCCCCTCTTGAGGCAGGGGAACAGAGCTAAATTACAAAGGGTGTGCTTTAATAGTTCACTCTGGTTCTAGAGATCTGGTTTTGGTGATGCTCCTATGCTTAGAATGGACAGTTTCACTAGTATCAGTAATATCTGTAGGCCCAGAATGAACTTTTAAAGGTCTGTATCCACTATGGATGGACTAAGGAAGTAAGGAAGACACAGCTGGCTAAATCTGGAGATTTGGGGTCTGATGCTTAACTGCTGTAACACAGAAAAGCTCTGTTGATACCCATGGGCAGCTCTGTCCTGTGATCAGGCTCAAGTGGAAGTTAGCTCAGGTGACTGGATACTCTTCCTGGAGTGAGAGTAGGCTGGTTATAACTTTCTGACATATTGCAGTTCAGGATAGTTTACAGGCCATTCTTGGTTTGGCATTTTGCTGAAGAACTTTTTTTCTTATATTTGCAATGAATTATGGAAGTTGCACATGATTCCTTCACATGCGCCTGGAAATGGTTATTACTCTGCTGCCAATCTGTGATGAAAGTTTATAAGCATAATTCTTTGGCAGTGGGTGCTCTATATTTGAGATAATTTGAAGTTGGAATGAACCCCAACCTTGTCCCACAAATAGGAAAGGAGACTCAACAGAGTTACAAGCCAACGTCTCAGATCTGTCTTCTCATGTTCCATACAGTATAGGCCTAGCAAATGCAACAGGCAGCGGTGCTGAATGTGAGAAATAAACTTCAGAGTGCCAACTCAAAATAGTAACTTGTGAAAGTACTGTATAAGCCATGCATAGTTCGCTTCTATTCCTGTTGTTTTTCCCCCTTACAGACAAATTCTGCACTCACACATGTGATCCCTCTGACTTAAAGCAATGGGCACACCCTAATTGAGGAAAGACTTTAGCATTTGGGTGCAGCTCTTATATTTGTAATTGGACTGTGTATAAATTCTTCTGCAAATGGGTCAAGTCCTTCTTGCTCCACTCCCTCACCTCCCATTCTGTGAATTACTAGAGAAGAGGTGTGAAAGGTTTGACTCTCCAAGTCCCCTGGGTTTTCCACAACTGCACTTTTCTGCGAGGGGAGGAGGGAATACTGTTGAGACTGTCAGGAAAGCTGCCTTTACTAGGTTAGTAGAAGGCAGCTGAAATATAAGCTGCACTGTCCTATCAATGACCTTCGCTCTGATAAGCTAGGCCACATTCTTTGTGGCAAGATATATTTTAGCCTTGCACACTAATTCTAGTCTAGGTCTCTTCCTGAAAGTTTGTGTGCTGTGGGATACTGTTTATCCAGAGTGACTCCGAGATAACCATACTCAGAATACCAGTTCTTTAAAGTCCTGCTGTAGGCTGGGACTAAATCCAAATCATCAGGGCTCTTGTGGTGTTTTTTGTGGTTTATGTTAATACAGTGCTCACAAAAGTGCAGAACTCTTACAGCCAGAAATAGCGCAGGCAATGTATATCTCATTTCTAACTAGCAAGAGCCACACCGTGCCAATCCAGGCCTTCTCCAAAGTTTGGGCTGCCTATTTTTTGATAGGAACAAAATCCCCCATGGCACTGGTTTTGCCCAGTATTTACTGGGACCAGATTCACAACTGGTGTAAAATGGAATAGTTGCATTGATGTCAGTAGAGAGATGCCAGCATACACCAGCTAGGAATCTGGCTCCATTTGTCCAGGCTTCTTGATCTGATTCTGCTGTAATTTACACGAGTGCAAAACAGGAGGAAATACAGTTGAGTAACGAGAGTGCAAAACTGGTGTTTGTGGAAACAGAATTAAGACCCTTCTCTCTCTATTTGAATAATGAGTCTCTAGGGTACGGTCTGGTCACTGCCCACCTCATCCTATTCCATTGTGTGTTAAGTCTAGGTTGAACGAATGAAATGAGTCTTCCCCCCCCTGCCCCCAGTACATACATACTCGCTAGCTGGTACAAATGTCTTAGGCCCTGTCTACGTGGGGGATTTTGGTGATTGTTACAGCTGTGCTAGTTCACACATCCAGTGGAGATGGTCCACACCAGTGTAAACCATGACTCTGACCAGTGAAGCGTACCTCAGCTTTAAAGCCCTTACTAGGTGATCCCACTCCCATTGACTTGAACGGCAGTTGGATCAGACCCCTCAGTCTGTTAAACAGACACAATTGCCCTAAAAGGTGAAAAACCAGTGTGCTGGGGGCTTAGATGAGCTCACCTAATCTTTTTTAGTTTGTGTGTGAGCCATAAACCAGGATTTAAATTGGAGGCCTCTGGAGGGAAAAAGCTGTTGCTTTGAACCAGCTTTATTTAACATACACAGACACACACACACCCATAGGTGCTCCCTCTTTTTTTGATTAAGATGGCTTGGACCAGGAAATTCAGCTATGTAGCTAGCTGGTTTGACAAAGAATGATTTAAAAAATGCTTCCTTAAATGGTGAGGTTGAAAGTTATGCCCCAATACTGGCAGGTATTTGGAAGAAGATGAGGAAAATTCCTCTCAGCACTTTAAAACAACTTAAGCTGACACAAAAGGGGTTTGTGCTTTACAAGAAAAAAAGAAAGCAGATTTCTTTAGTTCCTAAAGTTGTTGCTAAGAGACGTCCTAAACTATAAAAAGGACAAAAAGAGAGAGCAAGACTAAAGAGGCAACTGTTACTTTATGGCCCAAGAATGTACTGATGTCTTCTTGAGGAAAAATATTTTCCTTGTGCTCTTGCTGCTTGACCTGGAACTTCTTATTTGTGAAATAGTTGCTTGAAACTTTCTCCTGCTTGGGCATGAGGATTACAGACCAGTACATTCCATTCCTAACCTCCAGAACGCTGCTGTCTCATGAGCACACATTTTTCTATGCACCAGAGAAGCCTCTGTACACAAACAAGCCTCGCAGGAGCAGCACACAAACATAGGCCCTTATCTCGCTCTCGTCTCCCTCCTGCTGACCTCCATCTACAGCTCTGCCAACATGACAGAGAAGTCTTGTGTTGCTTGAAACCAGAATGGAAAAATACTGTATTTTTTCCCCATCCGGTTTAGGGAAGGATACTGGGATCGTTAGCGTAACGTAGACACAAAGTGGAGTATTTTCCAAGCAATGTGCTTGGGGAAGTTAGTTCAGAGGGTTTGGTGGGAACCAGCTCCTTTTCAGTGATTTACAAATGTGCCACTGCTGAACTCGGAAAATCTATACTGACATAACTGATTGTTGCTTTAAGCCAGTGGTTCTCAATCAGGGGTACGCAGAGGTCTTCCAGGGGATACCTCAACTCACCTAAATATTTGCCTAGTTTTACAACAGGCTACATAAAAAGTAGTTGCAAAGTCAGTACAAACTAAAATTTCATACAGACAATGACTTGTTTATACTGCCGTATATACTATACACTGAAGTATAAGTACAATATTTATATTATAATTGATTTGCCATATAATTATAAAATAAAAATGTGAAAGCAGTTTTTCAGTAATAGAGTACTGGAACACTTTGTATTTTTATGTCTGAGGGTACGTCTTCACTACCCGCCATATTGGCGGGTAGCAATCGATTTCTCGGAGTTCGATATATTGCGTCTCATCTAGACGCGATATATCGAACTCCGAACGTGCTCCCGTCCGACTACGGAACTCCAGCACCGCGAACGGCGGTGGCGGAGTCGATGGGGGAGCCACGGACGTTGATCCCGCGCCGTGAGGACGGGTAAGTAATTCGAACTAAGGTACTTCGACTTCAGCTACGCTATTCGCGTAGCTGAAGTTGCGTACCTTAGATCGAATCCCCCCCCTAGTGTAGACCAGGCCTCGACTTTGTAAGCAAGTAGTTTTTAAGTGAGGTGTAACTTGGGGGTACACAAGACAAATCAGAGTCCTGAAAGGGGTACAGTAGTCTGGAAAGATTGAGAGCCACTGCTCTGAGCAAGGCCGAACTGGCAATCCAAAAACCGCTACCAGTGAAATGGGACTAATGGGCTTGTTCTTTCCTTTCAAGCATCACAGCCAGACAGAGTAAGTGGGCTGTCACTCTGTTCCTTTGTGGCCACTCCTTTAAAAAGTAAAAATAGGTGTGGGTTGAAGTCTAAACCTGTAACCAGCTCCAAATCCAGGCTTTTTGGGAGGCTTGGATTTGGGATGACTTGTATCCAGCCTACTCTTTACACTGTTCAAGCTGTTTTTGTTTTATTATGTAACCCTTTATGCTAAGATCAATTTGCTGTCAGTGATCTGACCTCTCTAAGGGAATGTACCCTCCTGCTGTGGCAAGGTTTTCCCATATCTCTTCCAGGAACTTACTTGGCTGCTTGACAGGTTTTGCATCCCCTGTCACTTGTTTGCTTGTTTATTTGGATCATAAGGTCCTCATGCTGGGCACCTGGATTTAAGTATTTGTAATGCACTTAGCATGCTTGGTGTATTACAGAATCACTGTAACTCCTAAGATCCACAAATCATTGCTAGAACCCCAAAGGTAACATCTGCAATAGGGAGCAAGATTCAAAATAGCCGTGTTATAAATAGACAGCCCCTGACACTAAGGGACTTAAATTAGCAGCTACTTAATGAGCTGCAGGAAGGAACTCAAGCAGCTACTAGCTGTGCCATAGTACGATGTAACAGGTGGAGAATGGATTCTTACAAGGCTTAACTGCAGCAGTGTAATGCTACTTGCCTGGTGTACAAAACCTCACGTTCTCTTCTAGCTCTACCTGCTGCTTTCTTCATCACACTGAGTGTCTTGAAGGAAGGAACAAACCTGTGTCTGCTGTACATGGTGTAATAAAAACTCATAAAAGAATGGAACAAATGGAGGCATTAACACCCAATGGTGGTTAACCCGCTGGGCTTTATGAAGAATTACGTACTCTGTGTGTCTGTTGTCAAATGCAATGCAATTATCGCTGTGTGTGGTAAAATAGAAGCTTTAGGACTGCTTTTGAATTGGAAAGTTGCTACATTCCTTTTTTGTAAAAAGAAACCTAACGTTTCGGTCAAGTCTACTGGTGTTGTGTTCAAAGGAACTACATGTGGGGATGAAAATCTTTTTGTAGTGAGGGATGGTGCATTTTTAAATTGTGACTTCAAAATAATAAATAAAGTACAGATCCAGCTCAGGAAGGCTCCTACTACAAGACATTCCTGGCATGGCCCACAGTAATGTGTGATTTTAATATAGCTAAAGGGTTTGGATTCCTCTACCACTGCTGTGCATTTTCCCAGGGCTTAAACACAGCTTGTGCTATACAATCTTTATGCTTTTCTGCAACCTCCTTAACTAAAACCTTCCACTTATGGGGCTGAGGGGGTCATTTTAAGTAATGTAATAATCTCTGAATAATATCCTAGGTTGGGATGCCTATTGCATACCCGACAGTTACACATAGTGTTTATTTCAGTGGATTGTGGCAAGGATGTTGAAACAGCTGCGAAACCATTCCTAGGTTCAGAAACTTAAATTCTAGCAGAACTGGCCAGTTAAGATGTGCTGAGAAAAAACAGGCTTTTAATTAAAAGTTCTTTGCTTTTCAGCGTACCTAACTAAAAGACACAAAATAAGGGAAAAAAAATTGAGCTGCCCTCAACTCACAGCTGATATCTTTCCCCCTGGCAGAATCCAGTTAGTAGCTAATCTTGGTTGCACTAGAGCAAAGGCAGCTTAGCGGGATCAAAATTTCTTCTGCTAATGCTGCTGTTAATTGGTTTTTAGAGTCCCTGACAGGTTCAGCAGGGCTTGATTTCACTAGCAAATATTGCTGTTCAAAAAGGTAGAGGGGTCCCTCCCAGCTGGGCATCAAAGCAATTAGATCATTAGGCCTGGTTGATCATCTTGGTTATGATGAAGCAATTCTAAAGAAAATTAATGAATAATACCACCTGTGTTGGGATCCTGACTCTGTTTAGATGCCATAGGAATACAAGTTCTGAAATGTCTACTTACATCTGGATAATAGTCCATGGTGGGTACCAGCCGCTCTATCAGGGCCTCCAGTGATCCAGAGACGAGATTCCCATCCTGGTAAACAGGATCTCCACACCTCTCGCCCATGTCTGGCTGCACCTGCCCACTACAACTAGAACCGAGCATGCTGGAAAATATTGGTGTCTGGGGCATAGTTTCCTGCAGGATTGAAGAAAGAAAGAAGGAGGGTTAAAGTTTCTTTGCAGATCTCTATGTGAGTCTTCATGGCTTTTGCAAAGGCATAAATTAGGCACGGATTACATATTGGAGTGAACACAGCATGGGCATTGGGGGAGGGAGATGTGAGCCCAAACTCCCACAGACATGTGGATGGCATTCAGTTTTGAAATTACATGCAACCTATGTTCCTAATTTTTTCACTGTGTAGTGGCTGGCAGGATGCTTCCTCCCGCTCCCCCCCGCCATTACAAATAAGGCTATAGAGCTATCAGCACAAAATACCATGTCAATTGAAGGAGCAATCTCGCACATAGATAACAACTCGTGACCTATTCTACAAACAACCACATTACATGGGCACAGTGTCCTTGTTTAATGTTCTGGGGGGAGATCTTTTAGAGAAAATACTAAACCCTGCTGGATATGTGGCGATAAACTCTCCAGTAATAATCTCTCTTGCTAGGTCTAGCCCAGATCGTGACAGAAGTGCATTTTGTCTTGCACATACTTGGACACACGGACTGCACTGCCAATGATTAGGGATGTACCACCTGAACAAGAATGTCTTATTGTCTAGCATTTGACTGTATGAGTTGGGTGAGCTTGAACAAACACTCCAATATTTGTGCCTGACGTCATAGGAGACTGTTTTACTTTGGAAACATAAAGCAAAGCTGCTGTAGTGACATACAAACCAAATAAGCTTTTTTTTCTCTTGACCACAAGCTACAGTATGTTGTAGTTACCATGTGCAAATAAGTCTTCATGCGCAAAAAAACCCAAACAAACCTGACTACAACTTAAATTTACATTGAAGGCAAAACAAAGCATGTTGCTGAAATATGCAAAGTTTCCCATTTCCTATAGTTAAGGCTACGATTTTGTCACAGAGGACGTGGAAGTCAAGGAATCAGTGACTTCCAAAGATCTCAGTGACATCAGCCGCTGCGGCTGGGAGCTGCAGGGTCCTGCCGCCTTCCGCAGCGGCAGGGAGCTGTGAGGTACCCCCACCATCTGAGGCAACGGGCCCCCAAGCTCCGAACTTCCATGAGCAGCGGGGGTACCTTGCACCTCTCAGCTACTGTAGGCAAAGGGGTACCAGCAGCTCCTGGACACTGTGGGGGACGGAGGATCCTGGCAGCTCCTCAGCCACCACAGGGTGGGGTGGGGTGGGGTAGGGGAACCCCCATAGTCCCCCAGCTGCTGCTGTGTGGCGGGGAGACCCTGGCAGCTCCCCGGTGTGGTGGCTGCTGCAAGGGGACCCTCGTAGCTCCTCGGCTGCCACAGCAGGGCAGGGGGACCCCCTGCAGCACCCCACTGTGGTGGCAGAGGGATTCACATAGCTCCCCACTGCTGGGAAGAGGGGTAGAGGGACCCCACGGCTCCCCTCTGCCATGGGAGGGCAGGAGGACACGAGCTCTGAGCCCCCGTGAGTGGTGCGGGTCCCAGACCTCCCAGCCATCCGCAGCTGCCCAGCCCCTTCCCATTTTGTCATGGATATTTTTAGTAAAAGTCACGATGACAAAATATTAGCCTTACCTACAATGCCAAAGCAAATACCTGTGTGGAAGAATAATACTTCTTCTGTCAGGATCTTTCTCAATAGCTATTGTTTACTATATTGAGCCTTAAAGGGCCACTGTCAAGGTTGATAAGGCTCTTGGGGAGGTAGAGCTCTGTTCCTACTCTATTAACTCGTGTAACCTTGGGTAGTCCTGTCACACTTTGCCTTAGTTTCCCTATTTGTGAATTGGAGAGACTGTCCCACCTTTGTGAAGAACTTTTATGGATGAAAGGTGATAGGAATATTGTTAAAACTGATCTGAAAATGACAGTTGTTCCATGTTCCAGATTTTCTCTTAGACACTAGTTGAATGTCCTTCCCCCTCTGCCTCTCTTTACCCATGTTGCAAGGGCTGGTTCAAAAACTGAAAGCCATATTTATCTTAGGGATTTTTAATGAGCTCTTGCAACAACATGGCATGACTGCTCAGGCAGGTCAAGTCAGCATTTAAGCTCTATACATGATAGTTTCCTTTTAACAGGTCTTGTAAAATCATCAATATTTACTAGCCCAGGCAGAAAACATTTATCCCTAATTTTACTAAGATGGTGGTTTTGGGTAGGGAGTGGGGAACAAAAAGAAGGGGTGAAATCCCAATGTTACTAGTACTTATCCATGAAAACAAGAGTTACTTATCATAAGCAAGCTGGTGAATAGAATTGTGCTTGGCTGCTTTAACCAGGATGCCTTTCTATCTGTGCCAACACAATACATATATTAACTGATCTGAAACTACCTGTGGCTGAAAACATGGCTGCTATTCAACTATGAATATTAGCACTACCCAACAGTTCAGGACACTTCCAGTGTTTGGTTGCTTGAAATTGCAAATAAGCACCTGATTTCAAAACAAAATGTACAGGATCTTGTGGCATACACGTGGCGTAAACTTCTCACTAATGTGTCAAAGTATTTCAGCAATTTAGTCACAAGGCATGTGCTCTGGAGCATGCGAGAGCTTGACAAATGAATACTTCTTTGGGAGTGTGTGACGAAGAAGCCAGCTTAGCTATGCATATTATGTAAGTAGTCAGTAATTTGTTTTTTCCTTTTAAGGCCCACGGCAATAGCTTTGATTGAGTCGCTCAGAGTGCACTAATGTACGGTATGTTCTATCAGGCTAATAAGGGCATGGAGGTGCATGTCCAGCTTTGCAAAGGGATGCTAACTACTAATGAAGCAATCAGCAATAAAGCAGCTGGGGGGAGGGAGAGCATTCTTCTTGTGAATTGTTTCTAGAACCTGTTCAAAATTGTGTGCATGAAGATCTTTTTGGAGGAGAACTAAGATTTTTTTCTTTATTGGACTGGAACTGCAGATAAATTTTTAGCTCTACCTTCCCAGTAGGTAAAAGGGTAGTTTGTAGCTAGCAGCTCTCATGCTTGTTAAAACTTCCCAGAAACAATACATGACTTTAAGCAAATGAATCAAGGGGCATTGTCACCTCTCTAACACTGCTCTTGTGACTGAACTCTGGAACAACAAATTTCTCTGTGGGACATGTTGCTGCACATTACTTAGTATTACATGCTAGTTAAACATACTTTTGAAGACATGGGCAAAGCATTTGTTTTTCCCCAGGCTTGAATGAACCAAATCTCTGTGAAAGTTCACCGTAAGCAAAATATCCCCACAAAATTCAATATAGAAGCTAAATATTGTGTATAAGAACTACCTGGTGGTACTAAAATAAGACAAATTGGCTGCATTGGAGGCAGGCAGGGTTGAAAAGAAGCCCATCAGCTTTAAAAGTTCACTGAATCTATTATTACATAAATTATTAAATGTATCAGTACTTCAGTGCTTCCAGGGTATCTGCCATGGATGCAGAAGGAAGTGCCACAAATACAACCTGAGTGCCTTTCTGGTTTGCCAAGAAAGTGGACATTTAAATCCTGAAGTGGCAGTAATCGTCTTTGATGCCAAGTCCAAAACCCAGCTGCAATCACCAGTCTCCCAACAAATAAAACAGCAGCACTTCTCCCTGGTGGGTTTGTCTGTGACTAATGCAGACACACAGCCAAAGGAATATAACTGTTGACATCCATCTATATCAATCCAAGCAAATGTTTTCACAAGCAGAACACGCTCAAAGGAGCTGTGCTCACTACAGCTGGGGTATACATTTCTTTTTCAACAGCAGACAGTAAACCAAACCATTCAATATTTCTGAATTTATAAAACGTAACCATTCCAGAGTGAGCAAATGAATCCAATTCAAATTAAAACAATATTTTTTTGCTAACAAAGACAATTTAAAATATTATGGGGCAGATTCTGATCTTAGTGATGTTGATGTGCAACAGGAATAATTCCCTTAAAATCAGAGGAGTAGCTGAAGTCATTTTCTAGTATAAATCAGATCAAAATTTAGCTTTGCCATTAACATATGTGCATGTATAAATACACACACCACTACTATATATACATTCACAAAAATCACTGTACCCATAACTGAAAATCTTGAACTCTTACCCTCATTTTTTTCTGTAATATGTACATAAGCTGTGGCAGTCTGTAAGATCCCGATGGCTTTCCCAGAGTATAAAAGTCTCAGCCAGCCATTGCAGCTCCAACCTGCCAGAAAAAAATAGCTCTGGCTTCAGCTTTCCTTCCCGCCAGCTTAGATCTAAACAGCCTCAGGTTCATCTGAGCAAAACCAGAAAGCTCACAGCTTTCCAGGCTGGCTCTGACGTCAGCCCCTGGCTCAGCTTTCTGTTGGCTGAGAGAGAGCTTGTCCAATTCAAAAGAAGCTGAGTTTACTGGGGCTGGCTTTTGTGTGTTCACTGTACAAGCTTTGAAAGAAAAGCCCACCCTCTGCGTTCCTCTATAGAAGCTTTAACACATCCAACAGGTTAGACCGCTTAGTACCTTCTCCCTCCCACCTCTTTTCTCCTTCAGAAATTTAAGAGGCTTGGAAGAACAACAATACTTCAGCCTCTTTTATACTGACTGAAAACAACAACCATATGCTCTGTGTGGGGATGTTCTCTACTTTGGGGCTGCCACGGGGAAGACCAGATAACTGAGCAAAGCGCAAGTGAGGCAGATGGAGTTAGGGCATTTCTGACTTGTGGCATTGTGCTAGCCAAACAAAACTGCTGATTCATTTCTTTGCTCTCGATATAAAAAGATGTGGCTTTTTGGGGGCAGGAAGCGGTGCCCACAATCAACATCTGGATGATATTCAAAAGCAAGCCCTAGCAACGGGCAGACCCATGGCATGGGATATTCAGCAGCACCCAGCCTTGGCTTAATTCTCTTCCCAGTGCCATCAATGGGGGTTTTACCATCAACTTCAATGGAAGCAGAGTCGGGCCAGTCCTGACAGCTGTTTAAAAAACCTTGAGATTTCAAGGTTCAGATGATCATTTCCCTCCTCCCGCCAACTATTTCAATGCAGATCTGAAATTTATCACCTCTGATGGAATGGTGTTTTGGGAAAATGCCCATAGGGGGTGGGCAGGGAGGCAGTGGCCAATCCTCTGTATAACCACTGCAGTCTCTCTCTCTCTCTCTCTCTCTCTCTCTGAAAACCACTCACTTATGGTCTCTTTCCAATACTAATTGGAATATTGGCACTGCTGTCCCAAACTTCAAACCTGTAAATGGCATCTTGAGTCTGCCTGTGCCAGCTCCAGCCCCATGTTTAGGGAAACATAGAATCATAAAAAATGTAGGGCTGAAAGGGACCTCGAGAAATCATCTAGGCCAGCCCGCTGTGCCAAGGCAGCACCAAGTAAACCTAGACCATCCCTGATAGGTGTTTCTCCAACCTGTTTTTAAAAACTTCCAATGACTGGGATTGCACAACCATCCTTGGAAGTCTAGTCCACAACTTACCTATCCTTATAGTTAGAAAGCTTTTCTTAATATGTAGCAAGGGAGATTTTGGTTAGCTATTAAGCCCATTACCTCTTATTCTAGGTTCAGTGGACATGGAGAACATTTGGTCGCTGTCCTCTTTATAACATGCTGGGAGACTGTAAAACTGGTTAAAAGGCAGGGAAAAAAGGGTAGGAATAAATGGTCAGATTTCAGAATGGAAAGCAGTAAATAGTGGTGTCCCTCAGGGATCTGTACTGGGACCAGTGCTGTTCCACATATTCATAAATGATCTGGGTAAAGGGGTAAACAGTGAAGTGGCAAAACTTGCAGAAGATATAAAATTACTCAAGCTAGTTAAGTCCAAAATGGCCTGAGAAGAGTTACAAAAGGATCTCACAAAACTGGGTGAGATCAAATGGCAGATCAAATTCAATGTTGATAAATGCAATGTAATGCACACTGGAAAACATAATCCCAATTATAAATACAAAATGATGGGATCTAAATTAGTTGTTACCACTCAAGAAAGAGATCTTGGAGTCATTGTGGATAGTTCTCTTTAAAAAAAATCCTCTCTAAGTGCAGTGTTATTCAAAAAAGCTAGTAGACTGTTAGGAACCATTAAGAAAGCGCGAGATAATACAGAAAATATCATAATGCCACTCTATAAATCAACAGTATGCCCACACCTTGAATACGACGTGCAGTTCTGGTTTCCCCATCTCAGAAAAGGTATATTAGAAATGGAAAAGGTACAGAGAAGGCCAAAAAAAAAAAATAAAGGATATGAAACAGGGTATACATCTGTATGAGGAGAGATTAAAACAACTTGGGACTGTTCATCTTGGAAAAGAGACCGCTAAAGGGGGGATATGCTAGAGGTTTATAAAATCATGAATGGTGTGGAGAAAGTGTATAAGGAAGCATTGTTTACCCCTTCACATAACACAAGGACACAATTAAATTAATAGGCAGCAAGTTTAAAACAAACAAAATAAAATACTTCTTCACACAACACATAGTCAACCTATGGAACTCGTCGCCTGGGGCTGTGGTGAAAGCCAAAACTATAAAAAGTTCAAAAAAGAACTAGATAAGTTCATGGAGGATAAGTCCATCAATGGCTAAGATGGTCAAGGATGCAATCCCATGCTCTGGGTGTCCCTAAGCTTCTGACTGGCAGAAGCTGGGGCTGGACAATAGGGGATGTATTAGTTGATAACCGCCTTGTTCTTTTCATTCCCTTTGACGCATGTGGCATTGGCCACTGTTGGAGCACAGGATACTGGAATCTATAGACCATTGGTTTGATCCAGTATAGCCACTCTTATGTTTTGTTATCAGGTTACGGCCTGTGTTAAAAGTACGGTGATCAATTGGTATAAAGTGATGCAATTAGGAAGTACAGCTCCAACCTACTTGTGAGCATTCAGCATTGTCTTCTGGTAATGTGGTGAAAGAAAGTAATAGTGCATCAGAATCAAGAGGAGACCCTCCCTCCTAAGTTGTTTGAGTGTGTCATAGTGACCAAAATAATTGTCCCCCCTCCCTCCTCTCAGTTAAAAGAAAGAAGGATAGCTGAGTTGGACTGTGAGCAGGGATGCAGAAAGGTATTTGGCTTTGCTGACTGCTCTGCAACATCCACTCTATTTGTCAGGTTTTATGCTTCCCATTCCAAATATTTTTGCTGCGTGACTGTTTTGGACATGCACTTTTATCCTCCTGTTGAACATTGGACATAAATTGCTGCCAAGAGCAGGATACAAGAAAGTACATGGACCAACAAAGAGCAGTCAAATTATTTCCCTTGGAAAACATTCCTAAGGATGAACCCTCATTGAAGAATCAGTTCAATGGTCAGAGCTACACCCAGTAGTACTAACAAAATAAAAAAGTGAATGCACAAGATTTTTTTTTTCACACCGCGCTTTTGTCCTATGCTAATCCACTCTCCCTTCCTGTGCAAAAGGATGTTGAGACCAAGTACAGTGCTTGCCAGTTAGAATTAGCAAAATGCACCAAGTTAATTAAGCTCCAACAAAAGTTTCAGCTCAATTAATGTTAAAAGCGACTCAGGCTTGCTAATAACATGAGAGATGTGATCAGATCTGGGTTGGAAGGTGGGTAGGGCTCTCATCAGTAAGGAGAATTGTGGCTCAGTGAGGGCAGTGCACAGCTACACAGCCCCAAAGGTACGTGTCCTAGGCTTTGCGCCTTTTAGAGCTTTCCATTGTGCAGGGGGAGGACAGTCACGGCCCCAGTACTACATTAGCACTGAGAGGAAGGGGAAGGGTCTTTGTCTCCCCTCATTTGGGGTGCCTAATGATACTAGCTTCACCTTTGCTCTCTGAGAGCAAGGACTCTGTGCTTGACCTCTGCATGGGTATGCTAGGGGAGGCAGCTGCTCTGGCCTTCTCTCTTCCCGGCACCCCCACCAACTTGCATACCCATGCAGGAACCAGGTGACCTCTGGCCCTAGATGCATAAAACATTCAAGGCAAAATGAGAGCTGGCTTCCTACAAGAGGACAGTAGCTGAGGCATGGTGGTCTGTACTGTAGTGGGTCTTACTCTGTGCTCATCCCCACAGTATCTGGGCACCTTCTCACAAGCTAAATATGAGTCAATAGTGTAACACTCCTGCAAAAACACCAAACATTGTTTTGGGATTTATTAGCAGGAGTGTTGTAAGCAAGACACTAGAAGTAATTCTTCCATGCTACTCTGCGCTGATAAGGCCTCAACTGGAGTATTGTGTCCAGTTCTGGGCACCACATTTCACGAAAGATGTGGACAAATTTGGAGAAAGTCCAGAGGAGAGCAACAAAAACAATTAAAGGCCTAGAAAACATGACTTATGAGGAAAGATTGAAAAAACTGGCTTTGAAGTCTCTTCCAGTCCTACATGGATGATTCTATGCATTAAGCGAGGTGACTAACATCCCGGGGGAGGAGGGGGGGAGAGGACAAGAGCACCATGTGTGCAGTGGAATGTTTGACTTGGAATCTTGTTTTAATATACATGTGTGCAAACACATTGCTATGTATATGTTTAGAGAGGGCAAGGTAGAAGAAATGCACCTTGCATTTAAAGTGGAAGGTAGTGAGGTTTGTGATGATCCTTAAAACCTTATTTCACAGTCTTGGGGTGGCAAGCGAGGAATCTCTGTTTCCAGGCAACAATTGTATTGGGAGATAGGAGACCTAGGTCTCCTATTAGCAGCCCAGCCACTGACCTACTTTGTGCTCTTGGGTAAGTTGCTTCATCCCTCTTTGTAAAATGTGGGTGAGAACACTTACCAGCCTGTATACGGCATTTGTGACCTGCAGATGTAGAAGGCTAGCTAATGCCTAAGTATAATTGTTGTTGTCATTACAGCCATCTTGTTCCTGAACAACCTATAAACTTCTTTACATATGTGTTTCCTAGTGATTGCATCTTGATACTAGTGGCCAGACATGAGAGCAAGGTTGACCAAGAAAGTGGCAGCTAGATTTGTTCTGTGCATGTCCTGCATGTTACCATAAAGGGGACTTGAAGCAGACCCTTCATTTTGTACCAAGCAAGTAAAGGAGGAGCCTCCTGCCTCTGGGTGAGTCAGTAGGAGTGACTCTCTCAGCCAGAAGATACTTTCAGACTATTTTATACTGGCTAATTTCAAAGTGTACAAGAACACAAGTGTTAAGAGGAAGGCTGACCTTGTCATAGAGGCACTGGATTGGGACTCATGGGGCCTGGGTTCATTTCCTGACACTGCCACGTACTTCCCGTGAGAGATGCTTAATTTCTCCGTTCCTCAGTTTCCCACTTGTGAAATGATGATGATGTTTTCTTTCTCCCATTTTTTGTCTGCCTTATCTGTTTAGATTGTAAATTCTTCAGGACAAGGGCTGTCTCTGTGTGTATGTACAGCACCTAACACAATAGGGTCTCAATCTCAGATGTGCCAACTGACATGGAAATAAGAAATAATAACCTCCAAAAGAAAACTTTTGGTAAGAGAGAGCTAGAAGTTGATTCCAAAGCAAAGTTTTTCTTCTTGTACCAGGGTGAATATTTCCCTTTCTGTCCACTTTTAGAAGGGGAAAAATAACCCATCCCAATATAATTGGAAGTCAATGAAGGAAAAGCTTGTGTTTTTTAATAGTCTCATAAAAGATTAAGAGCTGAATTACAGTATGTTGAAAACAATTTACTTAAATGCACTTGAGCGAAAGTACATAAATTGTTCCTACTTCAGAAAAGCAAGTAATTACCAAGAGATCCATTAACAATGATCTTAGGCTACAACCTTAATTACAAGGCAAGTCTCTGAAATATGACATTTAGAGCCTTTCTTGGTTAAACTGTTCAAGTCATTTGTTGGTCACATTCCGCACACAGACTTGTTCAGTAAATAAGTCTGAGTTCATACACCAGCGCACATACACATGGCATAGGGTTACGTCATGTGCCTTGATGGAAGAGAAAGGGGCCAAAGGGGGGGGAGGGCATGCAAAGTGAGCTTGATTGTGCCCAGTTTTCCTTTTTCTGCAAATTGACTTGTAATGGGCCAACCACAAAAGGCTCAGCTCAGCTAAGAAATCACAATCAGGCCCATGGTCTTCTCACACCCTTCAGTGCTTACCCAAGCTGACTCTGTTGTTGTTTTCCTGCTATTCTTTAGTAAGCAGTAAAATATATGCAGCACTCTCCTCTTGTCCCTATTCTTTCCAAGCCAGGAAAACAGTTCAACGATTAGTCTTGTTTCTATGCTCTGCTTTGGTGTTCAGCCAGACTTATTGCTGGACAGGTCTGAGAGGAATGTGACCCAGGGACAATGGATGGAACTGTTAGCTGTCTTGCATGCCCTTGCAATGCTAGAGCATGTCCACTTAGCAAAGTTTATTTTTGAACGACCCATTTTGGTACACACACACATCTCTGACAACCATTGTTGTATCTGTCGGTTCTAGCATTCCAGGAGCACCTTACGCATTTGGTCTAATACTGCTGCTTGGAGCATGGGCTTTTGTTTAACTTGAAAATATGGCATTGCATTGTGGGATGTTAGGGCCTGCACTATTTAAGGCTTTCCATCCACATGGTGGAAAATGGTTGTAGACTACACTGGTTCAACTGAAACAGTTCACATGGTCTTGTTCCGAGAAATGCAATCAACCTCTACAATCAACACTTGCAACATGCCTGGGATGTTGCAGGTTATGTTCTGTGAGGGTGCAAGTTCTTCCATTCTAAGCATATGTTGCAACCAGTGGTTTGTTACAGGGATGTTTTGCCTAAAGCACTGATTCCCAAACATTTCGCTAAGATGACCCACCGACTGCATTTTTGTCTCTTTTTGTGACCCACCTAGGGGTCCACGGTGGGGCGCCCAAAATCATAGGCCAGCATCCTTCTCTTCCGCTGCTGCCTTCTCCTCCTTTGCCCTGCCAAGGGGGCACCAACCACCCACAGCAGCATTTTCCACCCCAGAGCTGCTTCCCTAATCCTGGAACAGTGTTGAAGGAGGTCTGCAGGGGCAAGGCAGGCAGGATAGGAGGGGTTGGAGAATAAGTCCACCCAGCAGTTCCTTTTCTATGGAGCTGTGCATTGCATCCTGGTGCATGAGTCTCTCTCTGGACATTGCAACCTGACTCATGGGCTCACGGTGCCACTAAGGTTTCTCCCGGCCACTCTCCAACCTCCCTTCTCTCCTGGGGCTCCCCTCTACACGGGGCCTGCAACCCACCTTGAACCTTTCCATGACCCACTGTTTGGGAAACACACTGTAAACAGGACTCTGAAGTTAAGAGGCTTATACAAATCTTTGGGGGCATCATCAGGCTTTTTGTTTCATGAGATTCTAGCAATCCCTGGTGCCAACCAAGCTGAAAATACAAGAACAAGTTTTGCTGTGGTTCTTGGCTACTTATGTTTCTCCACCTCAGACTGTACTGGAAACATAGCCATGTGATCATTAAGGCACAGATTTGTTACCTTTTTGGAGGGTGAACAGAATTTCTGCTGGTGGAAGTTCAGTCCTGGAGCCCGACATTCTCTAGTCACAGATCAGTTAAAGGATAAGCAGCCTCAGAACTATCTGCCTCTGATTAGCCACCACTGTGCCTCACCCCTGAATTGGAAGGAAAGGATTTTCTCTAGGGGTCAGAGGTGAATGCTCCTTCAGTGTTTTGCCTCACTCCAAGACAGGTGCCTGCTAATGCTAATTGGTGGATGTTTGTGATCTGGACATGTGGTTTTTAGGAACTGAACTGAGATAAAACCACAGTTCATTTTTCCCCTGAACCTTTTTAAAGGATCTGGATTCAGTTCCATTTGAGTTTGGGCAAAGGGTTGGGTCAGTTCATTCTTCATCTAAACCAGTTCCCCTGCCTTACTATTCACTCTCATTCTAGCAGAGTTGCTTTAAGAAATGAACCACCAATTCTGACTTGGTTACTAAATTTTGCAAATAGCAGTAGCCTCAGGGGCAGCTCTTGGCATTTTGCTGTCCAGCCTGGAAAATGTTTCTGGCCCACAACCCTTCTCCCCGTGAGCGGCCGAGCAGGGAGGGAAGTCAGCTAATTGGGAGCAGAGAGAGAGAGGGAGAAGCCAAGGTGGCATTGCAGTTCGGCCTAGGACACTGCTCTACTCATCTGCCCCTAAAACCGGCCCTAAGTAGCCTTAAGGAATCAAAAGAAATTGCACAGGCTCAGCAAAGGACAAACAAAAAGGATGAAGTTCCTCTTTTTAAAAAATTATGTGGTAGAGAAAAACTAACACAAATGGAATTTCCAGGAGTGGTGCATTCAGCAGGGTTAATTAAGTGCATGTAAGATCAGCCATCTAGTGAGACAGAAGGTAGATGAAAGGGAAAGTTGTCCATGACCATTTTATGGCTTATCCATGTGTTGCTGAAAGGAGCTGCTAAGGCACATCATATACAATAGCACCAATGTGGATTCTTGGGGTAAAGCTAAGCTGCTGCTCCTACTAAAGACATAACTTTTGTTCCATCATTACTCATATGGTATCTATTTTGGAGATAAGTGAGCCTCTCTAAAGGTCTGGTTCGATAATACCCAGAAGATCGTGTGTGAACCCTATCAGAATCATCCAACATTTCTGAACCTGTAAAACTGAGCTGAGAATTTCAAAAGCACACTCATTCTCCCAAGAAAGGGGAGAAATAACACAGAAAGCTGCCCTGGTGCTTTCTGGGGTCTTCTGTTTCTGGTTTTGACTGGAACATGGAAGAACAAGGATATGTTAACTTTAAGATTTTTCAAAACTGACACTGAAAAGATTGGGCCCCACATTGAAAACTGGTTCTAGTTTGTGCTGCAGTGTCATAAGGTCTGACTTTTTCCCAACCAGTTTGCCCTTCACTACCACATTCATGCATCCTCCCCAAAATGAGCCACCCTGCAGAATGTGCAAATCAATTATGACAAGAAGTGAGCACATAAATGCTTCAGCACTTTAGTGGAGGGAGAGGGGCAGCAAAGAGAGAAGTTAATCATCTTGATAATGGTGTTTTTGTAAATGCACATTGGTTGCTATTTTTTAACCTACTCAACAACAAAAACATTTATTTTTAGTTTTACAAGCTGCAGGGAATCACAATTAGCAGATGAAGATTACAAATCTTGCTAATCAAACTCTGCGTAGTAGAAAATACGATACATTCCTACAGGTCTTTGAGATTATTCATTATGTTCAACTAAGTGGTCAATTCTTTATTTTCTTTTGGTCAATTTCATTTGATTTAGCAATTTCCTTTGTGAGAGAGATTATGAGAGATGCCGCTGATACACATGGAGACTGTAGTGCCCTACTTATCCATAGAACAAGTGTAATGCAAGCAGTAGTGATGCGAGTTTCCACTTTTTACCCCACCAATCTGCCTCAATCTTGACTCCCTGGGACTACCTGTAGGGATGAAGAAATAACGCACTCCCAATGCACTTTTACTATTTGGACTTTACTCACACCACCAATGAGGCCAATGACAGTTGTGATGGTAGTTTTTGAATGACCTTGCTTACAGGCCAATTAACAGCTGTTGGATGGTGCCATTGACCAGTCACCAGGATGTATGAGACTCTAAGGGTAAGCAGTAGAGCTGGTTGAAAATTTTGACTTTTTTTCATCCAGAAACTCAGTTTTTGAGAAACCAAGTTTTTGGTTTTGGCAGAAGAAAACTAGAATTTTCCAGAGAAAGCAGACATTTTTCATAAACATTTTCCTTTAGTCAAATCTCAATTTTCTGTCAAAACAGTTTTGACATAAAACTAGCCTTAATGCATGGGTAGTTCACCATCCATGTCCACTCAATACGTGGTTCACTGGTTAGACTGTCAAAATAAGTGCTCATTAGTGTGGTTGTGGCAATGTTCATGATGTGGGCACCTTTCCATAGTCAAGACCAGTCTTACCCAATTTTTCTCTCACAAACATAGACACACACAGAAAAATATATGGCACTTAATACAAATGAATATAAACATCTAGTAGAACAGCCCCACTCTTTCAATTATCTGTTTACACATGGAATCCCCATACATAGTCAGAATTAACAGTGGACAATGTGCATAGGTTCTACTGTTTTATGGCCATCAGCAACAGGGCAATAAACAATACAAAAAACAAAGGGAAAGAGCAAGGCCAACACTTTTCACTTCAAATGTATGGAATAGGAGCTATTCCTTATTAGCTTACATTTTTTTATTGTAGGCAGCTAAAAAAACAAAATGGGTGGATATTTCAGTGCTCATGAAAGGAAGAAATAAAAGCATGCTCTGGAGCGTTAGCTGTGCTTGTCTTGTTGTACAGTCTAGCTTTTCTTGAGCAGTAACTGCCAGTTAGCCCAAATTTTCTGGGTACTTGTTTTTCTAAATCGGGACAAATCTCTACTGGAGGTTGATATAACTGACATTCATTCCTCTTGTAATTTTAGGAGAGATCATCAGAGTCTCAGCTAGTGGACTAACCCACAACAAGGGTAGGATGAGCTGATTAGAAATAGGCCAGATTTAAATTGATCAACAAGGATTATTTGAGGGTGGGGACAAAGATTTATTTTTGCATTTTCCATTACTTGGGGATGATACTGTTACCCTAACACCACATTTTCAGCTGTTTCTGCTGTACGTAGCAAATGACCCTACTCACTCCTGTGTCATCTTGGTTTTGTTGGTCAAACCAGTATCTAATTAGTCCTTCAGGGTCTCACTCAGAAGGTTTGAGTCACCCATCCAAGGAACTAACCTTTCAAAAAGGTAACATGAATTTACATTGATCACCATGCCTCCAGTAAGCCTGACCCCTGCCAGTTTGTTCTTAAAACAACACAGTTGAATTGAGATACATACTGTATGCCACTTCTGCATTTGATTTGGGAGACCATATCCTGTTCTTTAAGGGGGTAAAGTCACTTCATCTCGTCTCTGTGACTACCAACCACACAGGGGCGGCTCTAGGCACCAGCACGCCAAGCGCGTGCTTGGGGCGGCAAGCCACAGGGGCGTACTATACTGGTCGCCGCGAGGGCGGCAGGTAGGCTGCATTTGGCAGCATGCCTGTGGAGGGTCCACTGGTCCCGCGGCTTCGGCGGACCTCCCGCAGGCTGCCGCCGAAGCCGCGAGACCGGGGACCTCCTGCAGGCAAGCTGCTGAAGGCAGCCTGCCTGCCGTGCTTGGGGCGGCAAAATACCTAGAGCCGCCCCTGCAACCGCAAGTACTGTCTAAGCTCCTGTCCTGAGCCTGCAATGAATGCAGAGGTCCATCTGCATGGAGCCCCACTGATTACAAAGACACTGTATGCAGAAGACCACCCACAGATTGCTCATTGTAGGATCAGTTAATAGTTAATAGACCTTGTTTTCATGGGCAACTTGAGTTCTTATTGCTTCAACTGATCCGTCGCTAACCAACGTGAACAGAAAATATTAATAATAGCTAAATAGTCTTTGACAGTTACACAATGCTTTTCATCTCCAAAGATCTTCACCAGCATAGGCCCTGATCCTGTAATGAACTCTGCATATGCCAACCCCTACTTAAATCAGCAGAGCCCTACACAGGCCTCAGGGGTTCCCTAAACAGGGCTGTTTATTGCAGGATTAGGGCCTTAAAGTTAGGTCATAAACATCTCTTGTTCTTCTACTACCCAGCTGCACTGGTGGAGCACAGAAGTAAAGCTGCATAAAAAAGATTATTTATTCAGTCCTTCGTATGCAGCCACTTCTGGGGTGAAATGTATCAGCTTTAGCAGTCAGTCACACCACTACACAATAAGGCTTCACTCTTCAAGGCAGAGCCCTACACAGATCCTAACTGACTTCAGTAGAAAGGGATTCCATGTAGGCACAGGGGTTCATCCACACAGAGCTATTTGCAAGATTGTGGCCTAGGGTAGGACAGAAAGGGGGGGAAAAGATTAACATAACCTGAACTGTAAGGGTAAATTTTTAAATAGATTATGGTCCTGATTCTCTACTGCTGGACTCCAGTTTCATGCCAGTGCAATTCCATTGAAATCAGGAATTTATAAATATAAGAGAACTATAATGAATGTTCGTTTTTTTCCTTAAGTGAAGATGACCTTGTCTTGCATAGCATGGAATCTTACAAAATACCTTAAAATTCCACAGATGGCTGCCTCATTGATGGGCTTCCTGGTTATCACAAGGTGTTGCTGAGAAACACTTGGTATAGACAGAGTTCTCCCTTTAAGAAAGTATTATGGCCTGTTTGCTATAAGAATGTACCTAGAACAGTAAGCTATAGCCTCTCCTATTAGCCCTGAACTCTGCAAATCATTTAATGTCTGCCTACAGAGTGCTTTTCTTGAATTCATCCAATTACGCAGTTACGCTCTCCCCATGGTTAAAAAAACAGTAGGCATCATGAATGAATTTGAAAAGATGGCTGTATAATAAATTGAATGAATTTAAGAAGTTATCCATGAATAGAACCATATATTTTTGCTTCTTTCCCAGGGTCAGGGTTTTAGCTGCTCAGCTCCCACTGATTTTTAATTGGATAGCACAGCTAAAACCCTATACAACGTTTTGAAAGCATAGGAGTTCCTGACTCATCTTTGTTGCACCAAACATTCTTTGGAACTAGTGATGGAAAGAGGTTTGGGGTGAAAACCTGAATTATCCTGTGAAGAGTTCACCTTCAAAAGACCACATTCAGATTTTCAGCAAGAGTTCTCAAGTGGTCGATTAGCACTGCATAGTGCTCAAGTTATTACTATTAAGAGGGGATGACAGGATTGTTATAATATAGCGTCTTTTTAGAAGCGTCTCTTGCACAAACAGTGGGGCAAAAAGATTCATTTCTAAATTACTTCCCTGCAGATAGGTCTTATAAGAAGTGAGTGTGCGGTAGAGCCACACCTCCGTCATAAATGGTAAATCAAAGGAGTGCTGAATGGAATACTTGAGAGACTTGCAATGGGATATAAAGCCTCTTACCTCTAAGCCACTGGCTCAAATCTAGCCCAGAATGGTAGTAACTGACGGTCATTACCATTGAGTGTCTATCTAGTTTTATTTTATTTTATAAAACACCTATCACCATGGTATCCAAGCGACTTCCCTGAGAAGTAAATACAAAAATTTCTTGCAGTCTGCCAGCAGGAACAAGCTTATAGTTATTGATCTGGGTTTTAACAACAGATGGGGGGGGGGGGCAGGGCAGGAAGGAAGGAAGTTGGTGTGTTTTAAGGGGCTAATTTAGGAAAAATTATGTCAAACAGATGGGTTCTGAATATTACAGAGGTTTCATTCTGAATGAGTTGAGGGTGGCAGCCATTCTCCTGAGGGCTGCTTAGTGGTTAAGTGAAATGTGTTTAATGCTGGCAGTTCCTAATGAACAGATATCCATATTGCAACCACTCCCGCCCCCCCAAACACACACACACACTCCACCCCTGCAGTTGTCTTCCTACTGGCAATCTCAGAGAGACAAGGGGACTGGCAAGCTATTAAATATGAACTGCCTTCTCATTCATAGGGATGAGGGAGTGTAGGGAAGCCAACACTGTTCCTTGGACCCATTCTGTAGATAGAGAACTATAGCTTCCAGCACTGCTTAGCTGGCATCTTTCACCAGCATGAAATCTGCTTTTCAGTTTGTTTTCAGATAAAAAATAAGTTACTAAAGGGCACACAGGAAAAAAAAAGTCACCGTTACAGCTCCCTAGCCCTGACGCTAGCTATGGATCAGGGGAAAGTAGAACAGCTCTGAGACTGCTCTAGCCTGTGCCCAGCTGTCTAGGGCCACAAGAGTTATTCTAGTGTGGCTCATCAGGGACACAGGGAACCCCTGCTACACACTGCTTACTCCTAGCAAAGCCTCCTACTCTGCTGGCTGAGATGGGAATTCCAAACATGAATTCCCACATCAGCTCTACACCCATTCAGTGCCCTCCTGTACTGGGGAATCCTCCCCCAGATGCCTAAGGTGACAGTAGCTTTGCACCACTAAAGCCTAACAAAGCAGCCCTAACAGGGCTGAGAATCTGGCACCGTGGTGTTTATTGGGCTGGTGATGTACTCTGGAACTTAACTCTTAAGTCCTTTTTTTACTGACCAGTAGCTGAACAAATGTCCTGTAGTTCTAAAGTTTAAATAAGAAAACTGGGAAAACATCTTTAATATAATATCAGAACAAATCACCTTGACTTGCAAAAACAGAGTGAAGTAAGAACTAGTTCAGTAATAACTGTATCCTATGGACACTTAGAGCATTCCACCTCACTGAATAATAATCTAGAGGCACTGCTACTTGAAACTGCTACAGCTAAGTGTCCCAGAAGGCAATACTAGCAATCAGAGATCGGCGCAATCCTCAGATTTTCAAATGTGGCAGCAGCAAGGACAAGAAAGTTCCAAACATAAGTTGGTTTTCATCAGTTATTTAAATTGTGACTTAATCCGCAAAGAGCACAAGGCAAGAAAATAGAAAAATAGCTGCAGGGCAATACTGAACTTTGCTTGCTTGTGGTACAATTCTGTTTATTTCCTGAAACAGACACTGCTATGCAGGGACTGGCCCAATGTTGAGCTCAACTATGTCAATTCACTTATTGAATTATATCAAAGCTGCTTTAATTTCCCTACAGAAAACACTGTAAATAGCCATTTACCTGGCTTCACCCAGCTGGAGCTAACTCACTAGAAAAGATTCAGTATGGTTTTACCTTTAACAATATTCCATCTAGCAGGTGTGTAGATATATGGCTGGCCTTCAAAACTATTAACTAAGGTTTGTAACCTGTCCTTTAAATCGGCTTCGGTACCCAATGACTGGAAGTTAGCTAATGTAACGCCAATATTTAAAAAGGGCTCTAGGGGTGATCCCGGCAATTACAGACCGGTAAGTCTAACGTCGGTACAGGGCAAATTAGTTGAAACAATAGTAAAGAATAAAATTGTCAGACACATAGAAAAACATAAACTCTTGAGCAATAGTCAACATGGTTTCTGTAAAGGGAAATCGTGTCTTACTAATCTATTAGAGTTCTTTGAAGGGGTCAACAAACATGTGGACAAGGGGGATCCGGTGGACATAGTGTACTTAGATTTCCAGAAAGCCTTTGACAAGGTCCCTCACCAAAGGCTCTTACGTAAATTAAGCTGTCATGGGATAAAAGGGAAGGTCCTTTCATGGATTGAGAACTGGTTAAAGGACAGGGAACAAAGGGTAGGAATTAATGGTAAATTCTGAGAATGGAGAGGGGTAACTAGTGGTGTTCCCCAAGGGTCAGTCCTAGGACCAATCCTATTCAATTTATTCATAAATGATCTGGAGAAAGGGGTAAACAGTGAGGTGGCAAAGTTTGCAGATGATACTAAACTGCTCAAGATAGTTAAGACCAAAGCAGATTGTGAAGAACTTCAAAAAGATCTTACAAAACTAAGTGATTGGGCAACAAAATGGCAAATGAAATTTAATGTGGATAAATGTAAAGTAATGCACATTGGAAAAAATAACCCCAACTATACATACAACATGATGGGGGCTAATTTAGCTACAACGAGTCAGGAAAAAGATCTTGGCGTCATCGTGGATAGTTCTCTGAAGAGGCGGTCAAAAAAGCAAACAGGATGTTAGGAATCATTAAAAAGGGGATAGAGAATAAGACTGAGAATATATTATTGCCTTTATATAAATCCATGGTATGCCCACATCTCGAATACTGTGTACAGATGTGGTCTCCTCACCTCAAAAAAGATATTCTAGCACTAGAAAAGGTTCAGAAAAGGGCAACTAAAATGATTAGGGGTTTAGAGAGGGTCCCATACGAGGAAAGATTAAAGAGGCTAGGACTCTTCAGCTTGGAAAAGAGAAGACTAAGGGGGGACATGATAGAGGTATATAAAATCATGAGTGATGTTGAGAAAGTGGATAAGGAAAAGTTATTTACTTATTCCCATAATACAAGAACTAGGGGTCACCAAAGGAAATTAATAGGCAGCAGGTTTAAAACAAATAAAAGGAAGTTTTTCTTCACGCAGCGCACAGTCAACTTGTGGAACTCCTTACCTGAGGAGGTTGTGAAGGCTAGGACTATAACAATGTTTAAAAGGGGACTGGATAAATTCATGGTGGCTAAGTCCATAAATGGCTATTAGCCAGGATGGGTAAGAATGGTGTCCCTAGCCTCTGTTCATCAGAGGATGGAGATGGATGGCAGGAGAGAGATCACTTGATCATTGCCTGTTAGGTTCACTCCCTCTGGGGCACCTGGCATTGGCCACTGTCAGTAGACAGATACTGGGCTAGATGGACCTTTGGTCTGACCCGGTACGGCCTTTCTTATGTTCTTAAGGTCTATGCTTTTCAGATAGTATTTTGCCAGAGCACATAGCTAATTATGGCTCACATTTTCTATAAATACTGAAGACGAGTGATACATGAACCCTATGTAAGTTCAGCTCTTAGCTTAGGTTTTCATGTGGATTTAGATAATGCTCTGTTATCAATGGAGTGACTGGACCTGGGTGCCTCCCTTCCCCCCAAAAAGGGTAATTTTAAAACTATGTACATAGGTTTGCACGGACCAATGTGCTGAATTTGTATTTGCATTGGTAGCCAACTACTAAGATCAATGAAAACCCACTGCTTTTGTTCTAGCATTAAAAAATATCATGGACAGTAATAGTTAGTAAATATATTATCTTTATAATAAACATTGTTCCATGACTTTGTGCCTGAACTGTGTGTAATTGTTTTGTAGCTCTTAGTGAATCTGTTTCTTGATTAAGTCCTGTTAGTTACTGAAGGCTATGGGGATCTACTGAAAACACTGAGCATCTGAGACTCCTTTATTTAATCCCTTTATCTTCCTGGTTTGCAAATGCTAGCAAATTAAATTGATGTCAAAGTGATGGACAGGCAGTATAGGAATTCAACAAGATGGTAGATAGCAGTGCAGATGTCCACCCAAGAGAGGGGAGTGAATTCAGTGAATATCTATGACCCTCATCAATAAGGTAATGATGAGCTTTGCCTAATAGCCAATCTTGGCCTCACACCAGGAAGCCTTACTTCATATTGCCCACAGTGATAATGAGCTATGAAGCTACAAGAAGGATAATTGAAAGCAGATCTTAGAAAAGGGCACAATAAATAGTTTAAGAAAATCTTAACCAGATGCATCCTCTCTGTCACAGTCTATCCAACCATCTTCCTGTTTTGTGGTCCAGTTTGTGTCACAAAATATACAAAATGCACCACGTGAAGTAGAAAAATTACAATGAAATAAGTATTCTAGCATTTGTTTACCTTGTGTCTACCACTAGAAAAATTATATGGTCAGCAACCTAAGCATTTCTCTTCAGAAGCATGACTATCTTCAGGTGAAACAACCACACTTCTTTCCTTAGACTAAAGCGAATGGGTTCAGTTTTCAGTTGCTACAAATTGGCAAAGCTCCTCTGAAGTCAATGGAGCTACATGGTTTAACACCAGCTGAGGATCTGGCCCATCAGTTTAGCTACTGCCTAGTAGATCTCTCAAGACATGCATCTTTGACAGATGAACTATCAGAACTTTCACTCAAGATGCGCACACTTGTTTCTTCTAATGTGTCACACAGTGAAGTCAGAGGAAGCTTTCCAGACAAACACTGCTCCAGACACTATCCTGAAAACATCACAAATGCATTTGAAAGTCATTTATACTCTGTCTCAAAGCTAGATTTGACATGTGTTTAGTTAACTGAACTACTGGTGATATAGCAAGGCATGTGAAAGCCAGAATACGTCTGTCTGAGCAAGTAGCATTGCTTACCTATTTCGCACGTTCACAACTACCCTAAACTTTTTCATCTTTATTCTGCTCAGCACTGCTGCTTCTGCTCAAACCTAATGCATTATTCATAAGTGCTTCTAATTTTGGCCTAACTTTGAACTGGAGATAATTGGAATGTCTTCAATTGTTGTATATGTTCACACATCAAAGAGCATCTCGCCAGTAATCAGCGTTGTGGTGATGGGGTGTGTGTGTGTGCGCGTGTGCATTTTAAAGTATTAAATTTTTATTTAGTGGCACTGGGACACCTCCCAGGCAGTCTCCCAAAAATTAAATGAAAGAACATGATTTATTTTCATAATAGAAGTTAGAACTAGAAGAGACCTTATAGGTCATCATATTAAACCCTGTGCAACCAGAGCCTGATCCAAAGCCTGGTTAAGAATGGGCTTTGGATCAGGCCCCCAGTAGAGGACAATCCTAAATGTTATCTAATCACTTCTTGGATGTTTTGCCTCTTGGGGTATGTCTACACAACAGTTTGGAGTGAGCTTCCCAGCCAGGGGCAATAGACTTGGGCTAGCGGGGCTTGTGCTAGTGCTATAAAAGTAGCTGTATATACAATGCTTTGAAGTTACAGCTTGGGCTCTGAAGCTTAGGGAGGTGGGGGTTGCTGAGTGGTTTTCCAGATGTTTTCAACACTCCCAGTCATCAACGCTGTGTTTCCTTATTTTCCTTTCCCTCCTCCCCACACTCCACGTCACGTTGATGAGACTCTGCAGAGTGAGGAAGTTATGAAATTAGTATCCAGAGTTGATGGGTGGAAAGCTGTTTGATCTCAATTTTAAGAATGAATGTGTTAAGTTAAGAGGTCATTTACCAGATTAGTAGTCCAAAATAGCAGCTAAGTGCCTAACTCCCAGTGAAACTGACAAACTGGTTTTCAATGGGAATTAGGTACCTAAGTGATATTTGGGGCTTTGAAAAATCTCACTCACTGGCTATAGGTATTTGCACAGTTCATGGACAGGCCTAGGGCCCTAAAGTTCATCTTGTTCTTCAGGCTGACTTTCATTGAAAGACACTGAGTTCCTGGGGACAGGGGTGGTTGGGGTTGTGTTTTTTGTGTTGTTTTTGTTTTTTGTTTTTTAAAAGGAGCACACCTTCTTGTAAATCAAATGGAATTTGGAACCAAGACTGCAATTCTATGTGGGTGAAACCAACTCAACAAATACTTTAATCCTCTTCTGATAATAAAAATAAGTAAACAAACAAACCAACAACTTATGTGCAAACCTACAATAATAAACCAGTATTAAATAAACCAGTATGAAAATGATAGAGAAAATAAGTGTATATTAAATACTGTCATGCATTAAGAACTAAAATGATCTAATAGATATTTTTTAATAAGCCATATCAAGAACCTTTTCAAGTTCAAAGTTGATGATTTTCACTGCTTATGCAGCTCCAATACAACAGCTTCATTTTCATTTCAACTCTATCCCTGGGTGGTGAGATAACAACATTTGACCGTAATGGTCTGATCCTGTACATGCTAAACTTTTAGGATAAATGAGTAGAGCTACTGAAGTGCTGAGCAATGGGAAATTAAAAATCTTGTTTTTTTTTTAAATTAAATTAGTGCATGTAAACCCTGACAATGGGACTATCCACTTGCTTAAATTCAGTATACCTCGACCCCGATATAACGCAATCCGACATAACACAAATTCGGGTATAACTTGGTTAAAGCAGTGTTCGGGGGGGCGGGGGGCTGTGCCCTCTGTTGGATCAAAGCAAGTTCAATATAACGCAGTTTCACCTTTAACACGGAAAGACTTTTTTGGCTCCTGAGGACAGTGTTATATTGAGGTAGAGGTGTATGTACTTAAGTACATTGGATTGGGGCCACAGCGTGCTCAGCACATTCCAAGACTGAGCCTTAAATTACTAGCACATGAAGAATTTAGCTTCACCTTGGTGGTCTCCCATTCAGATGATGATCAGGCTGTCTCTGCTTAACTTATGAGTTAATAGACAAAGCTGTTAGAAGTGCAGGCTGTTAATATCTCCCACTCTGCAGATGAAGCACTAGCAAAATACAGCTGCAACCAGAATCACAAATTGATTGACTTCAATAAGATCTAAGTGCTAACAGCCAGCCAACTATAAATCATCTCATAGCATAGCATTACCAGCCCCCCTTTTTGTCTCTTTTTATTTGTATGTTTCCAATGAAGAATTTTGAGATAGTGCTGAGTTCCTCCCCCCGCCCTCCCCAACAACTACTTAACCCATTCTTGGATAGACAGACAGGCAGCTTGCCTCAGTACCACCCACTCAACTTGTCTTTCTTAGATAAGCAGCCAAAGTCATCAACTCTCTTGAATCCCAGGAAATGTGACTAGCTAGAATAGAACAAAACCTATTGCTGTTTGGATTAAATATTTCTATAGTGCCTGGCATTAGAAAAACTAAAACATGGAAAGAAAAGTGAAGTTTTCATAATATCACAAGGGGAGGAGCTTCTTGTCATGTCCATTGCTGGTCAGGCTTTTAAGATTCAAACATAATACCTAGGACAGGAAACATGGTCCTGGTACAGTAAACACTGAGAAACTGGGCTTCTGGGTTGTACGCTGGCTCTGCCATCAGCTTCACTGTGCCACTAGACAAGTTACTTAGCCCCACATTTTCAAAAGAGGTCATTTATCATTTTTTGCATACCTCAGTTTTTTTGATGGCCAACTTGAGACACTTTGGCTGGATTTTCAGAAGTGCTGAAGACAATGGGATTTGCAGATGCCCAATGGCTCTGAAAATCCAGCCCCTTGTGTCTCATGCTGGTCCTTCAAAATTACTGGCCGATCTTGAAAACTTTGGCTCGGACTGATCCATGCCAGCAGTTATCCAGCTGTAAAATGGATATTTATGTGCCGCATGGGCTTTTATCAGGGTTAGGGCTAGATCCTGCATGTGGCTCTATCTGGTGCTCGTAGGGAGCCCCGAAGAGTAGTGGAGGAACTGTTTTGAGGGTATGTGAATATAACTGCATTTTTTTTCACATACACATTCACAGAGCCTTTAGAATGAGATCAGGACCACCACCACAACCTAATTGTGATCAATAATGTAGCCACATTACAGGTAAAGCAAATTGTATGGCCTATGAATCTCATACAATTCACCCAGTTGTCTTGTAATTAAAGAAGATATGAGCTAGTGGCTTCTGTCAGGTCCTCAAACTGTGGTCTGAACTCCTCTGGCTGGTTCTTGGTAGAATGCAATAGTTTGATAAGCAACTATTGAAGGGCTTTGGGATGGGAGGATGGTCCTTTCGTGCAATTCTCCCCGGTAAAGTGGTCCATAGACTGAAGGAGCTGGTTTCAAAAGGTCTGGCTACAAATGTGATGAGGACACTAGCCTTAACTGCACCACTGCTCTGCTCCTTAATCATGGTAGGGCTTTAAGAATAAACAATTCATCCATTTCAAACCAACTAGGATCAAGTGTGTAAATATCTTTCTAAAGAAAGTGAATTTGCACTGCTATTATTATTATCTGATGCTTAAAAAGGCTAACATACAATATAGGGATCCATGCCCCCTCCCCTTCAATTTGGATATTAATACATGAAGTCTAATTGCAGTGGACTGCAAAGGGGAAAGGAGTCCGGATGAACTCGATTTCTGTCAAAGGTGCTGTCCCTTTAATGCATCATGCACACCAAGGGACTGTTGCTATGTTTCAGCTGCTCTACAACTGAGTACACATGAAAGGTGTGTGTAATATATATCCAAAGAATGTCTGTATGTAAAAAACTGCCTGGACTACCTTTCTAGTGAAAGCTCAAACAAACAAAAAAAAGCCTATTTGGGCTTCTTAACCTACAGACCTAGCAAGGGTTGCACTGCTCAAAGCTGAGAGAGACAGTCAAGCATTCCAATTCCTAGTCACTTGTCAGAGGATCCCTGCATTGCTATGGCAAATGCCCATACCTTATTTGCTTTATATACCTTTAATAATCATCTCCCCCTCAATTTTCAATTGCAAATGGCTAAAGGAATAACATTCGCAGCCCCCACACAGTCTCAGCAGCACTCAGGGTTGTGTATAGTCAGAACAGCCAAGCAGCATGTAGCAGCAGTTTCTGCATATTGCAGCCCAGGCAGTCAGGTTTTATTTATTTAAGTAAGTATTTCCCCCCTCCATTTCCTAAAAATAGATGGCATCCAGTCATGGCCAGTTTGCAAACCAGTGTTAAAAGCATTTATTCTGCTAGCACCTGACCCCTGCTTGAAAATGATGAGGAGGAGGAGGACAGGAGACACATACAAGATTTCCTCCTAAATCATGCGTCTGTGGAACAATCATTTTAAAAAAATCACCACTTACCTTCCAGGCTGTTTAATGCTTCCCACAGATATGTCCTGCAAATCCTGTTGAAGAAGCCCCTATGTTCAGAGGCTGGAGTTTTTGCTACCCATCCTTAGCTCCCACTTCCCTGCACGCTCCCCAGTAACTTCTTATTAAAGGAAAGCTATCAGCAGCTTGTAAATAACAGGCTCATGCTTTCAATCAAGCCAGAGAGCTGAATAATGCCTTTGCTCTTGGTGTGTGTTCGGTGGCTCTGGAGTCAGGGGCCCCTTCATTAATGAGAATGGAATCTGTCTGTCCACCTTCTGAAATCTTTCAGCACTTCCTGAAGCTTGCCTGAGCCATACAACTTACAGAGTTTTCCCCCCTGTGGCCATCGTTCTATTGCTTTCTCTCTTTCTTCCTTTCATCTCTTCAAAAATCAAATATAAAACAAATAATTTCCCTGCCATTGAGGTTGTAGATCCAGGAGTTTCTGATCTTTATTTGCTCATTAGAAGATGCCACTTGTTAGTGGGGATTTTGTTTTGGATGGACAGGGCTGTGAGGAAATGGAAGGGGAGCCTCTTTGAACAAACTAGGTAGGTTTAAAATAAGATACATATAAAAAAGAAAAAAATTTGCATCATGTTTGTCAGGTGCATGTGATTTGGGGGCTCAGACTCTGGTTTTGGTTCTCAAACAACTCAGTAGTTTCCATTCTTAGGCTTTTCACTCAAACCTCTCCTCTTGGTTCACACCCACAGAGTTTTGCTTTGAGTTTTCAGGGGTTGGAATGAACCCCCAAAGCTGAATACGGAACTGCACCAACATAGCTGCTTTTACCTGGCTTGAGTTTTACACACTTTCCACTTCCAATAATCAAATCTTCCCTGACACCTGAAAATTAGCCCAAGTACAATGAAAATCTGATGAACCTGGCACAAGTTTCAGGTTTATAATAAAACATGATGCCTGTTTTGGATTTCACTATAAAATTAACTCTCAGCTCTGTGCCATATGCAAGCAATGCACTTAAAACCACAGGGATAGGTGCACCTTCAGGCCACATGTTTTTAAAGGGGTTGCTACTTAAATGACAAGAGTGGCACAGTGTACAGTGAGTGATTTCAAAAATAAATTGGATACTGTATGCCACGGGGTCTTGAAGGGGGTCAGAGTCAATGGAAACAATTACAGGAAGGACAGCAACAGCCTATTTTCTCTTTAATTGTGCAATATATAACTAACGTCTAGTGGGGCTTCTGACCAAGGAACACAATTGGCTGGTGGCAATTCTGTGGGTGGATTAGTAGTAGCAGTGCCACCAGCAAACTTCACAATCTTTAAAGCAAAATACATGTTCCTACCACAACCACATTCTCAGGCAAACACACAAATCTCTGCCTGGGCAAAGTACAGAGAGAAACTGAGAGTGGCTGTTCTTTTAGGTGTGTGGGTTTTTTTTTTTAAACCTGTGAGATGCTGCTATGTCGAGTGTGGTTTACATGGATGCTGGACTTTGCTTCTAGAACTCAAGCTAGCTGCCATCAGGTTAATTTTGATAGGTGCTTAAAGATAGGACATTTTTTGAGGAAGTCTCAACCAATGGAATTAGCTTTTCTATTGGCTTGTTAGAGCCTGGTCTTTGAGTCCCAATGCAAGGGCTCTCTTCTTCCACGGATGGTGGGGAATGTTCAACAGATGACTGGGGACAGAGGAACTGCAATATGTTGAGATGTGGAAGGCATCTCAGCTTTTGGCCACTGGGCTTTATTTATTGTTGTTTTTATGTCAATTGTACATATGCCCAGGGATCATTGTGCTTAACTGAAATAAACAAAGAACCAGATTTGGGAATCACCCAGAATTCTTGAATAACAAGTGATTGCAGTTTTGGCAGAATTACCCCTTCTCCATAAAAGTTTTGCCATTTCAGTCACAAATGCTCCAATTCCCTAAGCCTCTGATCATTGAAACCCCTGACACTGAGCACTCCAACTTCTCAGGATCAGGGCCTGAATCAGTATCATTCCCTACCTAAGGGTTGGGGATGCGGGATACTAATTTTATTGAAGTTATGGTGAGAAGTGCAAGTTCGGTGGGTGCTGTTGGCTACAAGTTATTTTCTTGTCTCTCAAACAATTTGACATGGGCTTGAAAACAGCTGGGTCTCTGGAGGAGGATGGATGGGAAATTGGCTCTTTACTGGGGTTCAAGAGCATTGCCCTTATTTATCTACGATTGACCTATTGCAGTGGTTACACTGCTTCTAGATAGCTTAACTGTGATTAAATGAGTATCAGGCTTGCTCTGGTTCGGTCTCTGCTTTGAGCTGTTTCTGCATTCTGCGGGGATGATGTAGAACAAGTTTGGCAGAGGAGGTGCTGATAGTGTTTGTGTGTGCTGTGTGGCCAAGTAACAGCCTAGCAGTTTTTCATCTATAAATGTTCCCCGGCTGAGCGGTTCCGTGTGGCACACTGGCTGGACGAGCAGCAGAGGTGATAGCACTCCTTTAGCGGTCAGAGAACCTGTGTAGCTGCTTCTGTGATTGTCCTCATTTGATATTTGCTTGTGTACTCACCCCTTATTTTCAATGGAAGCTCCACAGAGCAGCCAAGATAGTTGCTTCCTGCCCTCCTTGGAATCAGCTTATTATCTTTACCATCTGCTGAAAATTGGCTCCAAGTATGCATGTCTGTTTGACCTCCCCAGTCAGCTTCAGCTTCCACTACCAAGCCTTATTCTAGAAATAGAAACATTTTCCTCTCATCTGGTTGGGAATAGAACAACATACAGTTTTCAGGTGCTACCTCCATGATCTCTGCCCTTCCAATACTCTTAGAAAAACAAGAAATCAGAGCCCTTAAGGTGTAGGTTTTTTGGGGATCAAATAAGATGGTAATTCCTATATTGACACAACCATCCCTTTGGAATCCAACTAATGTTCTTGTGTACTTTTAAGATGCTGCTTGAGCTCAAAGCTGATTCTTACAACCCGCCTGTGAGGTGGTGACATTACTCATTGTTGTTTGTTTGTACTGCAGTACTGCCTAATGGCCCCATTGTGCTAGACACTGTACAAGAGTATAACAAAAACTAGTCCCTGCCCTAGAGAGTTTACAATTTCTCCTCTTTATGTTACTACCCAGAGAGGTGAAAGGATTGTCTTGGGTCACATAATGTGAGTGGCAGAGCTGGGATTAGAACCCAGGTGCCCTGGCTCGCTAATCACTAGATACTCTTTCCTTTCCCCCCGGTCCCCTCTCATTTTTATCATCTCTCCTGGCTTCTTGCTCTTGGAAGCTTTGAGTTCTTCAAGCTACCATGGCGAAGCAAAGTGATTTGTTTTCAGCATTTTCTCGTTAGGTTTGACGTGAAGAGCAAAACTAACAGGAGTAACCGGGGCTCCTGAGGATGAGCAAAGCTGCTCTGGGTACATGGCAGATGGCTCTGGAGCATTGCAAGGCTTGATTGACTGTGAATGGTTCCCTGAAGCTGTCCACAAAAGGGAAGGTTATTTAAGAGATGCTTTTCTATTTCGATTTTGTAATGGAGAAGGAGAAGGCCTGCTATTGAAGTCTATTTCAGAGGCTAAACTACTTTGTATCTGGCTTTCCTATATTCTTATTCATTTAGAGTTGACCAGCAGCCTGTTTACTGTTCAGCTGGCTGCTTTGGGTCTTGATCAGAACCAAGTAAATAATGTTCCTCTGAGTTATTTAAAGTGTTTGTTCAATCAGGTAGCTAGTAACTTGTTTACAGTTTGAAACCTAAGGAAATGGCTGTGGGAGGAAAGGGACCATATTTTTTCACATAAATCCTGTAGACCTAATATCACCACACAGGAAAGATCTTACTTACAGTTTGGGCACTGACAAGATCAGTCTTCTGTTTTCTTATTGTAGGGGTTAATAGGTCAAGGGTCAGGGCATTAATCAGTGACCACAGTGCAGAAAAGAAATGCTAAACTTGAGGTGAAAGGAAAGGTGTCATGGGAACAGAAAGGAAAGCAAAGATTTTTAAAGGAGCCATCCTATGAAAAGCCACCAGCAAAGGGGAAAGCCTGATAATTAAAGCATTGCTCAAAAAGGGTTATTTATTTTTGTGCTGTTTTACTATTAAAATGAGATATTCTTTAAATTCACTATTGACCTGTGTGGCTTTTCCTTATCCTTTAAAAACCACCAACAACAATCTTTTCTGTTTTTTTTTCTAACCTAAAAATTGAAGGACAATATCAGGCTGACTATCAAATGCCAGATGATTGTTACTTGATCTGAAGTGTGGTGGGAAAGCAACAAGTAGGTAGGGAATCTATCACACTTCAAAGAATCTCTGAGACTTTATCTTTGTGGTTAACGAAGCTATTCATCCTTCTTTTTCCAATTCTAGTCTATTATATACAGGTTCTTATACTACAATATCTGAGCACCTTGCAGCAGTGGATTAAGCAATATGGCTACATATCTGTAACCTGTGGCTTGTTCTCTCATCTTCTCCCCAAGGGGAAGCATCTGCAGTGAAGTGTCTTCGTTTGGTACAGCGCAGGGCATGTATGTGTGTATACGTGTATGTTGCTATGCGTTGGAGAAGGCAAGATGGCAAAGTTTGTGATGGTCAGTTCCTTTGAGCTCCTTCTGTCTATCCCTCCACAAAACCAGCTAACAAAGAGGAGTCATTCTGCAGTGTGTAACTTTTGAAAAGAGAACCCTCTTTCGATATAAGGCTTGACACTGCAAAGTGCTGATCAGCCCCATTGGCATGCAGGCATGTTTTGCGAAAGAGGATTGGGCCTGTATAAACATCTCTGTCACTTTCACAGAGCTAAATCACTGCGATTCCTGTGTCCATATAGTTATAACTCTTTAAAATCCATGTATCCCTTTTTCATATCCTCTTGAAGGAATATCCAATGTTTGTTTGTTTATTTGTTAAATGCTTCTGTTTAGTTTGTGATTGGAATGGGAAAAAACATTTTTTATAGAGCAATCTAGCTCCAGTGAGGGATATTTGTTTTTCTTTAAAACACAGGAGGAGTTTCATTTGTCTCCTTCAAAGAGCAGATTCTCCCCTGCAAACTAACAGCTTTCCTCTGTCCACAGGGAGAGCTATTATACTTCCTTAATGTGCTTCCTGGACTATAAGTCACATTGACTATTGTTTGTAAGAGGCAAGGCTTTCAATGCTTATAGTCCAAGCTTTAAATTCAAGCAATTTATTAGTATTATTTTTGTGCTCCCTCACTCATCCTCTTCACCCTGGAAAGAATGAAAAATGGAAAGGGGTGGTATTTTCTTCTTTCAGTGAATATGAATGTATGCTGGAGTCAGAACTCCTCCATCCTAGAGAAAAGGCCTATAGAATGTAAAGTAGAATAACTCTTCAGGGTCAGATTTTTAGCTGGAGTCAAAAAACATTCTACACATCTGAATGTGGGGTAGTACAAAGGTGGGTATGTCTGCATGGTCCAGCCCCTTAGAATAAGTTAGAGAAACCTGAAGGCTGCTCTAATCTGTGCATGATTTCTATGTCTCCAAAAGGGCTTTGTAGCAGCCATGGATAATCAAGGATGCCCTGCCATGCCCACTTCCACCCACTATACCCCCCCACCCCAGGAGGAACTCCTATAGTGTGTCTACATCACCTGAAGATCCCCCATGGATGGGGAAATCCTCCCTTGTGTGGCTGGATGAGCTGATTTTAGGGAGCTTTGCACTGTTGGAATGGCACAGTTACTCAATGAGGACAGGATCTATCCTCTAGAATGTGGTTCTCCCCTCTCCCCACCTGTAGTGGGGCAGATTGCCCCACTCCCTGTGAGAATGGGCTGCAGCAGGCCAGGGCGCCTGCGCAGACAGGGCTTATTATGAGCCAATCAGAGAGGGGCTTATTGTGAGCCAATTAGGGCCCAGTTTAGAGACAGCCAATCAGGGCCAGGCTCAGAGGTATATAAAGCCTGCCCAGAGCTGGAGCAGTCAGTCTGTCCTAGGCCTTCAACAGGGGAAGGTCAGTCTCCAAGGGAGGAGACTAGCACCACAGATACTGCAGTGCTGGCCAGGCTCGGGGAGGCTAGGGAGCTTGAACCCGTAGCCTGCCAGGCTGCAGGCCCTGAAGGGAAGGGCCTAGCGGGTGCACGGGGCCGTAGGGGAAGCGGCCCAGGGAAACAGACAGCGGAAGGGGAGAGAAGGACAGCGAGGCTGACGCCAGAGGGTCCCTGGGCCGGGACCCAGAGTAGAGGGCGGGCCTGGGTCCCCCCTTCACTCCTTGCAGTGCACCCAGCCATTGGCCGTAGGGAGTGGCCATATTGCTACGCCAGATCCCTGACAAGAGGGATTGGACTCAGAGGGTGGTTGGACATAGTGACTGGGGTGTGGGACTGCTGATCACTGACCCCCCCCCCCCGGAAGGGGGTGCAGATGGACTAAGGGGCACTGCCAGAGGGCAATGGCCTCGAAGAGGACGCCGCCGAGCACGTAGCAATGCGGGTCCAAAGACAACAACAGAGGACAGAATGACGGATGGGACACCACCAGGAGGAGGCGCTCCACTGGAAAGAGCTAATTCCCAGAGTCACCAGCAGGAGGTGCCGCAGGGGTGAGTCCTGACCCGTTTACACCACCCTATACGCCTTTTCTCTTTTTCTTTGAACTATCCTACAGAACTGAAAATAAAATATTATTGGGTGCAGAATTCTATTAGATGGCTCAAATATCCTATAGCGAGAGTATAGCCTCTTTATTAAATTCTGTAGCTTCTTAGAATTCAGAGGCCTAAGAGTTTAATTCCTATTAAATTCTATAGGACTGTTCTATGAGGGAGGGAGGGACCTTATTTTGTCTAACAGAGTGCTCATTCCACAACCTCTGCTGCAGTGTCTGTGTGCTGACAAGGATGAGAGTGGATCCCCCAGAGATGAATACCATTTGGCAGGGTGGGTCAGTCTGTCTGGTTAACCTCCTTTACTCTCCTCATCCCCCTGCTGTAGGGACAGCATACAGTAATTAACTGCTCCATTTGTGGGACATCCACAGTTTGTGATAAATGACACTACTCTAAACACCAACCTGCTGCCAAACATTTGAATACATAACATTTGAATATAGAACAACAAAAAGAAGCCATACAATAATTCTTGTTGGATTGGAGCAAGCTATGGAGTAGTTAAAATAAAACTGTTTTGTGTAATTGAGAACCTAACACTGGTCATTGTAGGGTTAAGCTACTTTACTTTGTAGTAAAACAATGCATTCTGCAATTTGGAAGACAGTCCATTAGTCACAAAGAATGAGTAATTCTCTTTTCCTATTCTGGTCAGTGTGGGAGGGCTAATACTCATGCTGATATTAAAGGAATACAATCACAGAAAGCAAATTAGGTTTTAGATGGACTAACCATAGCCTGAATACTCCTAGGTCCTTTCCCTTTGGATAGCTAGTTAAATTGTATTTGTTTGGTTTTTTTATTTTATTTTTAAGGTTCTGTTTCTCTTAAATAAAATACATATCAGAAAATCGATTAATTTTTGACACATTTAGCTATTTTTTGTTGTAATCAAATCTTTGAAAGACTATATTGTGGTAATCTGATTCAGAATATAAATAATGATATATTGTGTGTGAATTTTCTGCTAATGGTATGGTATCCCGTAAGTGCATCATGAGAGTGCAGCCTTTGGTTACTAGCCATCAATCCACATATTTTGGCTTTGTAGGAAATGTACCATGTGATATTAAAGATCTGGTAAAGCATAATATAGTAGAATTTTTCTCCAAGCCCCATGTTTTTCATTGACTAAGTTTCATAACCTACTTTCTTCCTCTGGAGATTCACTTATCTCAACTTTTAAATGCATTTCAGTCAAAGGTAAACACTTCCCCCCCCACCAATCTCTTCTTTCCTTTTTTAATGCTATTCAAGGTGCCAGGTTAAGAGCCCTAGAGACTTAAAACCTCTGTTCAGTCATAGAAATACCAGTACTGCAGACACTGACAGTTGCAAACGTCTTCTCACCTGCCCCACCAGTATTCCTCAACCCTGACCTGGAGACAACTCCTCTGCAGGTAAAAGGGTAATTCAGTCTTCATGTCCATTTAGACCCTGACTTCTCTGGGCTGGTCTACACTACGGGGGAAAATCGATCTAAGATAGGCAACTTCAGCTACGTGAATAACGTAGCTGAAGTTGCGTAAGTATCTTATATCGAATTACCTACCGTCCTCACGGCGCGGGATCGATGTCCACGGCTCCCCATGTCAACTCCGCTACCGCCGTTCGGGTTGGTGTAGTTCCGGAGTTGACAGGAGCGCGTTCAGGGATCGATATATCGCGTCTAGATGAGACACGATATATCGATCCCCGAGAAATCGAATGCTACCCGCCGATACGGCGGGTAGTGAAGACGCACCCTCTGGCTCAGACTGTCAGCATGGAGGCGAGTGGAAACAAGAAATCCACTCTTACACCAAAGTCGTATGATGCCTTCTTTAACATATGCATGTGTGCACATACATTCTCTCTCTCTCTCTCTCTCTGTGGTCTTGTTCTGAAGTTTGCAAGAATGAATGCAATGTGCTAGGAGAACTCCTTAATCTTTGCTGCAGAAGACCTTAAACTCATCAAGTGAAAACAATCATTCCAGTAATTAAAACATCATAATTAAGATGTTTTCTTCTAAAACAGTGGCCCCAGAACTGTAGTCATAGGACTACGCAGACTCCCAGGTGGCCTGCAGAGATTGGGCTTGTCCCTGGTTACAAGATCCCTTGACAGAGAGCCTGGAGTCTTGTTGGGTTGGGTCTTTGTTTCTATAGGCCTCTAGAACTGCTGCTGGCTGGGGGGCTTGTCTAGGTTAGTAGAGGAAAAGAGAACAAAGCAGAAGGAAAGTATGTGCAGGGAGAGAGAAGTAGTAGTGGACCACATGACAGAAGAGCATGGGGTTGCGGAAAAGAGGAACAGAAGAGATGGGAATGAGAAAATGAAACCAGAGAAAATGTAGAAAGTGTGACAAACTCTTAGTTTTAGAGTAACTGCTCTGTTCCCACTTCATGGTCCTTTGAGGTTTCTGGCTACCAGCAGTTACTACTTTTGGGTGGAGACCTGTCTCTCTTCTTCACCAGGGTTTTAACGCTGCACAGCTCCCTGCCTTATGCTGTGATATCCTCACCAATCTGCCTCATGTCCAGAGCCTGTGTGTTGCTTTCTCTCCAAGGGCTATGAAGAATGTATTGCCAGCAATTACAAGTTACCGCACAGCTCTTTCTAAGCAAGCACATATATTCTTAAGGTAAAAGTAGTAAAGGGAAATCTCATAAAAACCCATAAAAGTTCTTATACATTTGCTAAAAGCCTACCAGAGTAACCCACTAGTCTGATGAGCCCCTAGCAGACAAAATATCAGAGGGGTAGCCGTGTTTGTCACCTACTACAGGACAGGCCCAACAAGGAAAATAACAGAACACCACTGGCCATCACATACAACCCCCAGATAAAACCTCTCCAGCGCATCATCAATGATCTACAACCTATTCTGGAAAATGATCCCGCACTCTCACAGGCCTTGGGAGGCAGGCCAGTCCTCACTTACAGACAGCCCCCCAACCTGAAGCAAATACTCACCAGCAACTACACACCACAGAACACTAACCCAGGAACCAATCCCTGTAACAAACCCCGTTGCCTTCTCTGTCCCATGTCTACTCTCATAGGCAGCAGGTTTGTATAATTTTTGGTGGGGCCCAAAATGGTGGGCCCCCCCCCCGCTCCCGCCCTGTAAGCCGATATAAAATGAAGCTACAACGCGTCAGTGCCACAAGATTACAAGGGTCAATTAAAAGTGGAAAGTCAGAAGCAGCACTTGCCTACTTCAATATACAGTATTATATTTTGTTGCACCTGTTGTGATGAATTGGGAATGTTCTTAATATTTTCTCTGAATACTGTGTGGGTGCCTCAGTTTTCCCTGCAAGATGCCAACTGAAGGTGTTGGGGACAAAGAGATCAGGTGGCCTCCCTGTCCGGAAGAGACACAGAGGCCAGAGGAGGGAGTGTCAGTTTGGAGCTGGCTGGGGAAATGGGGAGAGAACCAGAACTTGGTTCTGGGCTCCCCACCCTCCAAGATGGACCTGACAGAGGGGTTCTGTTTTCTGTACCAACAAGCTCTGTTTAAACTGTGTTCCCGTCATCTAATAAACCTTCTGTTTTACTGTCTGGCTGAGAGTCACATCTGACTGCGGAGTTGGGGTGCAGGGACCTCTGGTTGCCCCAGGACCAGCCTGGGCAGACTTGCTGTGGAAAGTGCATCATGTGGAAGGGCATGCTGAATGCTCTGAGGTCAGACCCAGGAAGGTATAAGCTTCTTGCCCTGGAGACAGTATGCTCCAAGAGAGGAGGCTCCCCCAGAGTCCTGACTGGCTTTGTATGGAGTTGTTCCAAAGCATCACAGCATCCCCTTCCACACCGTGCACTTCCCAGAAGTCCACACAGGCACTCCCTCCTCCAGCCTTTGTCTCTTTTCCAGGCGTTAGGAGGCCACCCGGTCTCTCTGTTCTCCAACACCTTCAGTTGGCACCTTGCAGGGGAAACTGATTTGGGAGAAATGAAGTAAAAGCTGCCCAAACCGAGCTTGAGCACTCCTAAATTTTGAGGTGTTCAAATCTGGAAGGCAGGTGCTGGGGGTGGGAGAGGGCTGTGGGCTCCATGGGGGAGCATGGCAGCAACTGTCTGGAGCTGCACGGAGCCAGACACGCTGGTCTGAGTGGCACAGTAAGCAGTTTGGGGGTTGGAGAAGAGGTACAGGGTTCTGGGGGGCAGTCAAGGGACAAGGAGCAGGGGGGGTTGGATGGGGCAAAGGTTCGGAGGGGCAGTCAGGGGACAGGCAGCAATTGGATAGGCATGGGAGTCCAGGAGGTTTATCAGGGGACAGGTAGGAGGGTCCTGGGGGGAAATTGGGTGGGGTCTCAGGAGGGGGCAGTTGGGGACAAGGAGAAGGGAGGCTTAGATAGGGGCTGAGGTCCCAAGGGGCAGTTAGGGGCAGGGGTCTTGGGAGGGGGTAATCGGGGGACAAGGACCAGTGGTGCTTAGATAGGGGGTGGGGGGTCCTGGGGGGCAGTTGGGGCAAGGGTCTGGGGGGGGCAATCAGTGGCCAGGGGCTAGGATTCAAAGGGCTCTGGGCTGCTGACAGCCGTGGTGAGCCCAGAGCCCTTTAAATCCCAGCCGCGTCCGGGAGTCAGAGGGCTCTGGGCTGCCTGCAACCACGGGGAGCCCAGAGCCTTTTAAATCCCAGCCGCGGCCGGGAATCAGAGGGCTCTGCGCTGCCCGCTGCGGCGGGGAGCCCAGAGCCCTTTAAATCCCAGCCGCGGCCGGGAGTCAGAGGGCTCTGGGCTGCCTGCAGCCGCGGGGAGCCCAGAGCCCTTTAAATCCCAGCCACGGCCGGGAGTCAGAGGGCTCTGCGCTGCCCGCTGTGGCGGGGAGCCCAGAGCCCTTTAAATCTCAGCCACGGCTGGGATTTAAGGGCTCTGGGCTCCCCGCCGCAGCGGGCAGCACAGAGCCCTCTGACTCCGGGCCGCGGCTGAGATTTAAAGGGCTCTGGGCTCCCCGCCGCAGCGGGCAGCGCAGAGCCCTCTGATTCCCGGCCGTGGCTGGGATTTAAAAGGCTCTGGGCTCCGGGCGGCTGCCGGCAGCCCAGAGCAGGGGAGAAACCTAGCTCCAAATATTGCTGGAGCAGAGCCCCTGACTGTGAATATTCCTGGGGCTAAAGCCCCAGGAGCCCATATAAGTTGGCGCCCATGTCTACTCTAGCAACACCATCATAGGACCCAGCCAGGCACACCACCAGAGGCTCATTCACCTGCACAGCTACTAATATGATACATGCCATCATGTGCCAGCAATGCTCCTCTGCCATGTACATTGGCCAAACCAGACAGTCTCTATGTAAAAGGATAAATGGACACAAATCAGACATCCGGAATGGTAACATACAAAAGCCAGTAGGAGAACACTTCAATCTCCCTGGGCACTCAATAGCAGATTTAAAAGTAGCCATTCTTCAACAAAAAAAACTTCAAAAACAGACTTCAAAGAGAAACTGCAGAACTACAATTCATTTGCAAATTTAACACCATCAATTTGGGCTTGAATAGGGCTCACTACAAAAGCAATTTTCCCTTTCTTGGTATTGACACCTCCCACATCAGTTATTGGGAGTGGACCACATTCACCCTAACTAAATTGGCCTTCAGCATTGGTTCTCCACTTGTAAGGTTACTCCCTTCTCTTCATGTGCCAATATATATTTATGCCCGTTTCTGTAATTTTCACTCCATGCATCTGAAGAAGTGGTTTTTTTTTTTTAAACTCACAAAAGCTTAGGCCCAGATAAATCTGTTAGTCTTTAAGGTTCTACCAGACTCCTCGTTGTTTTAGCAGACAAAAGACTTTCCAACCCTTCTGCAAGGGTTAGGGCCCCCTTTGAACATAAGGTGCTTTATGTTTGCTGGATCCAAAATCAAGGCCCTGATCAGTTTAAATACAGCCTTTTTATGCCTAAAGCCCTTTATTTGTCTGTTGGCCTCTGGACATCCCAGTTTGAACCAGCGTATGCAAGCCTCCCCAGAATGTGGTACCTCTTTGGAAGTGTTTACCACCTAAGTGATTCAATGGGGTTGCAATATCTGCCACATCTCCCTCTAAGTGAGTATAACTAAAGTGCCTGGCTGGAATCCTAGGGGAACCCATAGGTTTATCCCCTGGGTAGTCTGACAGCCAAAATAAAAAAATTATGGCAATTGACATAATAAACGTTCTGCTAACAAGCTAGTACACATCATAACTACCATCCATACAGTCGTTTGATGACCATCCCATATATTTTCTCTCTTTAGAACCTGTTGGGCAGATCTGTAAGGGGAGTTCTAATGCACCTCCTCTTACCTCTGTCACCCAAACCTTTGGTTGTGAACTTGAGATTTGGTCCTCTGACTCCCACATCCCATCTGTTTTTTTTTTTAGGCAGTGTGTGGTGTCGCTTGGTTCCTCAAGGTGTGAGGAAGCACCTTTTTGGACAAAAGAGTGAAGAAAAGACAAGGCTGGCTCCCTGTGAAGCAGTTCTCAACCAGGTACTGCATCAATAAAATACCCTACACTTTTCCATGTATGTTTGCCACAAGGAAGTTCTGTCATCTCAAAGGGAGGAGAAAAAGGTTCCATGCTTGTGAAGGGATGAGTTTCCCCCATGAAAAGCTCTCCATTAATGTGACCAAATTTTTAGAAATCCTCTGTCCTAGGCAATTCTAAGTATGTATAAATAAATACACTAAAAATCATGTGCATGCTGTTCTGGAGAAAGTGGTGGTCTGCATTTGTTGGCCTGTGGCTGGGGTTTCCTTGACACTTCATGGTTTATAAAATAGTTATAAGAACCACAGCTGCAGAATTGTTTAGTTTGAACTTAATGGGGAAGCAGGTAAGTGACCAAAATAGAGCATAATTTACACAATAGGAGAGTACAGTGTGCAGAATCCAAGAGAGGGTCTGCTGAGTGCCTTGCACAGGCAAGCTCACTTGGAGCCTTTAATACCAATGAAAAACCTAATATTTGTGGCTGACAAGGAAAGCTATTTTTTTTACAGTCGGTAAACAAAGCATAATAGTCAATCCCCCATGCCCTCACTTATTTCCAGGCATTTCTCGAAAGGTCAATTTTCTCAAGGTGTGACCTTTAGTTTTTGGATAGAAAAGATGCTACTCTTATTGGCTCTGAATTGAAATTGTCTGCACGGTAATAACTTGGAGAGGCAAGAATATATATACATCTATATATTTGTACTGAGAAAGAAGATACAGTATTTGAGTTTTTCAGAGCCTACAATAATCTCTAAGGCTACAGACGCATCTCTGCCAAATAGCTGTAAAATTAAGGCAAGTTTAATTGAAATGAATCCATCAATCAATTACTGTATTCCCTTTTTAAGCCTTCTTCCTGTAGAATCTTAAGTACAGTTATCTATCTATTTCTCATTAGTAAAAGCAAGTTACTAAAGCTAGAATTGCATAAAGAAATGAAATCTCTCCTTCCTGTACTTGAAAGGAATGTGACCCCTGTAAGAACAAAGTGAAGGAAAGATATTCTCCAAGCTACTTCTACAGTGGGTAAAACAGTTGCTAAAAGGAAAATCTGAAATATCAAAGTGGCACTACCCAAAGTAAGGGGGAGGATTTTTATAAAAAGTAATAAAATTGCAGATAAAAATTAAATCCCACTATTTTTTTCTTTTAAAAGATTTATGCTCATGGTTTTCTGCCATGAGGTATAGGGAGCAGGAGAACAAGGATTATGTATAATATTCAGTTTGGTGAAACTAAAAGGGAACATGCAAAACTGTTATGCTTCATGTTGCTTTAGCCTTTAATGCATAAAGGGCTGGCACGTTATTGGACGTCGTGGTTCCCAGTCTGTCGCACAGCACACTATCCAGTCATGGCCATGTTACTGAGTGACTGATATACAATTGTTTGCCTAAACATGAGGGTTTATTACTAACTGCTCAGCTGTCATCTTTGTACAGTAGTGTGAAGAAAAGGAGGAGGGGGAGACATTTGGAAGGAAAAAAAACACTCCAAGCCTTAGCACTGAGTTCTTGTGATGTCAAATGAGTAGGAGTGCCATGTGGGAGGCAGAGGTGTATGGATGGGGGCTGACATTTTCAGAATGTGTTGCTTGTGTTCCCGGTATTTCACGTGTGCCCACTCATGGTATTTACAGGGGCAGCCCCTGTGTGATTGGGGGAAAAAACATTTTAAACAAATATCTATTCTCTGAACTGATTAAAGCAAGAACATATTCAGCACTTCACAGTGGTCCTTTATGTAACGGATTTGATAGCTCTGAAAGCACAGAGTGCCACTTCACTGAAATGTGTTCAGTTTCAGTTAGAAGCAAAGTTTATTAAAAATGTGAGCTGCTGAGCCAGTGCATTGGCCTTTCGCTAGTAATCTCTAGAACAAACTACGGACCGCACAGTTCATTCACACACCTCTATCAATGCAGCGTATCAGCTAAAAACAAATATAACGTGGAGGACACTGGATATGCTACAAAACTCACTGGACGATGTGTCTAGCTTTGGTTCACTCTCTTTTTAAATTTGGGGGAGTGGATGGGCAGCTGCATTTTTTTAAACAAAATTAACATGGTTGGAATAAATGTTCAAGTGTTTGACAAAGAAGAAAATGTTTGACTTTTTATGTCCATATTATTGAGATATTAAAACCCTTACTACCAAGAAGAAAATGTAATAACTTAGTGTTAATTTCTAAACTGAAGTGTTAGGGGGCATAGTTAGTAAAATGAGTCCCTGTACATGTCACATGATCTGTATCATCCCCCTGAGTCATAAATCTTTGGAACATCTGTTGTTGTTGTTATACTCATTTTCAGTTATGCTTTCCACTCTCCAGAATTTCCTAGGGGACACAATGGGTCAGTTAGCAACCTGAAAATGGTCCTCAGCCCTAATTTAATCAATGTAGTGGCAAACCTAATAAAATAGGCCATGTCACCTTGAAACCTCAGTACATTTTGGTAGGTACACTCCTAAAGGCTATGACAAGGATGTTAGTTTGGGTATCCTTAGGACATTGTGCAATGGTTTGTAGATGTGGGTAAGAGGCAAAGGATAATCTCAGCTCCATTAAGATGAGAGGTCAAAGTCGATGGTCTCTTTCTTACATATCAAACATCAAATGAATTCTTTAATAGCCCTCCCTCTGCATATAAAATTGAAGCATTTCCAGGAGAACTGCATATGCCTCCATACGTGTTCAGACCTGCCAGCTACAGTACATCATAGCGAATAGTAAAGTAAAATTCCTATTGTTTTGAAATTGGTTCAATGGATTAGAATGCAGACCAAGACTTGATACAGATCATACATATCCAGAAAATAAAACTGTTACCCCAAAGCAGGTCATTCGTAGTGGGGCTTTAGCACGAGATATGTGTTCCAAGCCAAAGCACTTCCACTTTTGATTCCCTGTAATGGCTTTATATTTTATTCTGAATTGCCCCTTCCTAGAAACATATACAAGTAGATCACCTGCTCTACCAGTTAGTGACACTTCTGGAGGTGGAAAGGGAGGCCTTGTAGGATTTATCTACTTACCTAGATAGTTCTTGTGCCCTGTAATGTTTTTTTTTCCTCCTCCTTCTAAGTTTGTGTCTGGCTGAATTTGCTGAGTGGTTGCCTCCGTAGCTGCCTGAGTAGTCTGTTCCATACAACACATAAGGACAAAGCTCTGGTAGTGTGTGGTCTCTCCTTAGTTTTTGTGCCCTTCTCTTTTTGAGGCAATTGCCTTCCTGAAATTTTTAATCTGATGACCACTTTCACTATGCTCAGACTTACTTACAGCAGGTCTGTGTCTTTTCTAATGAGAAAAATTCTAATCATCCTAACTTCTCCATACTGTTGCAATTTTAGAAACCCTTTGTTTGAGCTGTCCTCTTCCAATAGCTTGTCCCAACCTCCAATATTGCTCCTGCAATATGATGCTTCAACCATAACCCAATTTCTTCGCATGATCTCCCCATCTCCTTCCCCTTCAATATACACTTCAGGATGAGTGGGAGCTATGTTGGTGTCAAACCAAAAAACAAAAACAATGTGTGATGTAGACGTCTTAAGGACTTTTAAATTGTTTCTTGGATATTCAGAAATTGTGAGCCTTTTTTGAGGAAGAATTATTGCCATGGCAAAAATATAGTTCAAGAATCTACCACATCCTATTGAAAACCTTCTATTCCCTTTGCTTTGACTGGGAATAAGCTTTCAACTATCTTGAGAAGTTTAACCAGTTCCCCCTCTTCACTCTTGAGCAATTACATCTAAGTCCTTTAACTTAGAACGCTGTTTCTGAATTTCATTTTCAATTACTGAGGTTTTCTGTGTGAGGATTTTCATAAATTGCTCTGGAAATTTAAATAGTAGAGCAAAGCATCTTATTCTGCCTATTAATCCTGCAATTACATGGCTGCAGAGTCTTTTTACTTTTCTTAATATGAAGCTTAAGCCCCCTTTTCTGCCACTCCTCCACATAACCCGTGCACTGAGGATTATGGACATGCCAGTAAAGTCCAGGTTTTTTAAATCTACATTCCAGGCTTTGTAGTTATGTGCAACTACTTTTCACTGCCTCTCTTTAATAAGCTTCAAGCAAAACAATATTTCATTAGTTAATTTGCAAATGGTTTCTCGTGGGATCACATAACTCACATGAATCATGTCCACATCCATCAGTTTAAAGCATAACTAAACCGGGCTGAAAAACTGCTACTCTGTCTCACTCCAGAGTATTTGTATTCCTGATGTGGACTTCATTGCTGAGAACAGAAATGCAGGCTTTGTTTGTTGACTGATGTGACATCTTGGATTGACCATCTTGGTTATAACAGTTTTATACTGATAATATTCCTCAGCCATCTTCCACATTTTCCAGACATGCTAAACCTGACAGGCCTGAAAAATTACAACTCTCACATTCTGGCTGGCTTAACTTTTAGTCTAAAAATAACTACCATGATTTGATCTTACAGAAAACAATAAGAACAATTATTTTGCTGTATGGTCTATCAAAAAAAGGGTATTTCATTGCAATTCAATGCCCCGCTACTAATGACTGTAAAGCCTCCAGTACTTCAGAAATCCACTTTCCTCTTTCTCTCATTCCCTAGGTCTGTATAGACCACAATGGAGCAACTTAGACTGAAACTCAGGTACAGCCATGCTAAACAGCCAGTTCTTCCTCAAACCCAGTTTTATTAAACATCACTCTTCCTAATACTTAGGTTAAATAGGCAGATGATTGCAAAACTCCCCACCTCCCACTGAGCTGTGGGAAAGAGACCACACTCAGTGATAAACCTGCAGCTTTTTACCAGTTAGACATTTTGCTCTTCATTTGTCCACCTCACAGATGCACCATGCTCGAGAGAGGTTCAGACCAAAATCCTGGATCTAAAAGAACTTCTAACTTTGGCCAGGAGGAGGATTTGCAATCTGAAGCTAGATCAAGATACAAATTTTGGAAATAGCTCCCATTTTTGTAATGAACAGACTCCAAAACCTGGATCCAAATACTGCTGGTACCCTGGTGTTCAAAAGTTGAATCTGAATTTTGAAGCCAGGGCATCTCTGTATATCATGTACAATTTCACACCTTATTGGACAACCAAGTACTAGCTCACTCAGTGACTGTAGCTTGCAGATCAGTATTTCTATCTTTTATAGTAATCCAGACAATATATTGACTTCAAGCAAGAAAGAGACTTGTATAAGAATCATAACATAAAATAGACTTGGTTTCCATTTCTTTACAGCAGCTTTGCACGGAGCTTCTGCCATTCAGCCTTTCACATCATTTCATCAGTGCGATTACTCTCCAGTACAACGGGTGAATTAAAAAGTTGCATCACTGATTTTAATTGCACTTCATATGATACGCTATTTAGGTATCCGATATGAATGTTGTACTATCTGCTTGACTGGATAAACGATGGCTGTTGTGCCATCACTGTTGGGAGGATATCTATGGCAACACATTGGTATACTATTTGTATTTGTCTCATAGAACCATAGCAGTATATGACAACAGAAAATACAAAGGCACAACATTGTGTAAAACTTACCGGAGTCTCAAGAAACATTTCTTCTTGTAATCAGGAAACCCAACTGGTTGTCTGTCCCTTCTATCTACTGCCTCAAAATAGATTTTTGTTTTATTTTGCACCCATCTCTCAAATACCCAAAGCGTATCTGGGATTGACTTGAGCCCTTGTTTGTTTCGCTATAATTATAGCCCAGAAAAACTGAAAGTATTGCGTGGGAGGAAACCGTGACAGCCACAAGCTTCCACCACGTAGAGATCACATGCTGCGCTTTGTGGGTAGTAACTGGGAACTTCCAATTCTGTCTCAATGTGCTTGTATTATAAAACAAAATGAAACCACATGTGCTTAACCATTGTGGGAACATGAGAATTGCCATACTGGATTAGACCAGTGGTCCATCTAATCCAGTAACCTGTCTCAGACAGCAACCAGTAGCACAGAGCTATAGGCAGTTATGGGATAACCTGCCCCCAGAGAAGGTTTCCTCCTACCCCAGCGTACTGAGAAGTTGGCTTATGCCCTGAAGCATGGCTGTTTGTATCTTTCCCATCATTCTCATTTGTCTTTTTAGCAGTAGATTTCCCCAAAGTTTGGTTCTGCTTGTTAATTGGGGAAAAAACAAATGCCCCGAAATAAGCTTAATACTTCTCATGGAATTATGGGCGCAAGGGACACAGATTCAGTAACTGTGAACCCCACTGGTATTATCATCAGTTGACCATTATTGTTTTGCTGATGGTAGTGTCCTTAATGTGCTAAGCACTTTCCAGAGATTCAATAATAGATCAGAATCTGAATAAAAACACATAGATTGTAAGCTCTTTGGGGCAGGAACCATTGGTTCATTCTGTGTTTGTACAGCGCTTAGCAGAATGGGATCATGGTCCATTACTAGGTCTCCTGGGAACCATGGTAATATGAATAACAACCACTACTAATAATAAAGAATGGATGGTCTCTGCCTGGAGGAGCTCAGAGTCTAAAGATGGATGGACAGATGAGAGGACAAGTCAGGAAATCAGAATAACAAATCAATAAGACGTACTATGGGCACCACTGCAGAAGTAGGCTTTCAAAAAAGATTTAAAAGTGAATAGGGGGGGAGTGTTTGCAGATAATTTCAGAGAGGGAAAGCAGTCAACCTGAAGCTTGATAAGGGAGCAGAAGAAGGGAGGGATCTATTTACAATCATGTCTTAAAGGAAGTGACCAGTAGATAGTGGATGAGGAGTCAGTGGGAAAGATGTGATCAAAATAATGGACAAGGTATATTTACTTTTAGTGGCAATGTGTGTGTTTGAGAGGCCAGAAATGTGGACATTGAGGTAGCCAGGCCAGGATATAATGAGAGACTGAACAAGAGATTTGGCTGTGGGGATGGAAAGAAAAGGACAGATGGTAAGGAGTGAGAATCAGTAATATGAAATTTCATAGTGAGCTATTGCCAGTCTGCAACATCCATTTTCTGTCTATTCCACACAGCAATCAGTGCCCCCAAAATAGCTCAATATTCTTTCTGTGTCATCCTAAATGTTATCTTAATATCTGAATTCATTTTCAGCCAAGTACATGCTCTCTGTGTGATTCCTTCCCAATCAGTTTCTTATAGCAATCTAGCCCCGTATCAGTAGTTTCAGGTTAGAAAGAAACTTTAACGTAAAATTATAATGTAAAATAATACTTACTTTGCATTTCTTTACAGCAGCATTGCACAGTGGCTCTGCCATCCAGCCTTTCTCAGCAGGTGGACTTCCAGCTATTTCACTCTAAGATTTTTGTCATGAGTCTTGCCTTCTTCCCCTTAAAATGAGGGGTGCAATGGATTACTATTCAGGATACACTATTGTTTTCCACCCACTTCCCTGTAACGGTGGTGTCAGAATTACTTTGAAATGCACAGTTCTTGGGAGCTGAGGGTTACAAGAAAAATGGAGTAGAGAAGCATAAACTCTGGAGGAATGAGGGAAGAAAGGTGTGGAGAGAAGGGCAATGTGGAAGGAGTGGGCTTGGCAGGGGAAAAAGGAACCAAGAATGAAGGTGGGTTTAGAGGGGATCCTACAGCTGATAATATTGGAACAAAAGTAGAATCTAATTTGATGCTGATAGTGGCTACATAGCCAAGCTGTTACACAGCTTGCTGAACTACATCTCACACGAAGCCTTGGACTCTGGAAACTCCCTTAATGAGAGGAAGTATGTTGACAAGGGCAGGGGTAGGATTCATTCTCCTTTCTCCTTGAAAATTGCTATGGATCTTTAAGGAAATCTGGCAGCAGAATCACATCTCATTAGAAAGATGAGTAAATCACTGGATTTCATTTTTGAATTTAAAGGTGTGACACAAAGGAATGAGGCAAACCAAAAACCACTACTTTGACACCTTCCCAAGGTAGAGTCTGACTGAGAAAATGCAAGTCCCACTAGGAACCAATGAAAAATAGATGGTTTCAAAATTGTTAAAAGGTACATTGTAGAGAGAGACAGGGAGAGAATTTACCTTAAAAAAAACAAACCCCAAAACAAACAAAAACATGTTAGAAGTTGTTTGGTTTTCTCTGGTTTCTAATTGGACTTGCCTTATATGCTACCTCTCTAAGATGGAAACCTCCAGAAGGGAGAGGATGAATTTTCTAAATGGAAAAAGTAGTAGGTATTAATTTTTAAAACATGTATTGTGCGTATTTAGTCTTACAGGCTGATTGAACAGATACATAAAAATCAGCATTTGTCTAAGTATGTGAGCAGTCATGTTGTGTTCACCTGCCTAGGTATTTTCAGGATTGTGACTTTTTTCAGTAAATATTTTCTTTGTTCCCGAGGTATTACAGAAAAATCACTGTAGTTTTCCTTTAACTTTCTCTTGTTATCAGAGATAACTGAAGGAATCTCATTTGCTACAATGTCACAATACCCTCCAAATCTAGCCCAGGATAAAAGGCAACAGTTTTTTTAGTTAGCCCACTTTTGAAGGGAATAACAACACCTTCTCATCTTGGTTCACATCTCCAGTAAATTGGAGTAAATATTTTAGTGAGATTTCAGCTGCAATGAGGCATAGTAAGGAAATTTTGTGTCTGACGCTAGCTCAGGGTCAGAAACTGAAATGAAGCATTCTGACCTTCCTCGGCTGCACATGGATTCATTGAGTAAGAGATCTTTTGGAAGTACTCCTCAATCCCCTGCTGTGCCACTGAAATGTGGGTGTGCTCCCTAAAGTCCTGCTTCTGTTACTTTGCCTCCTCCTGCCTGCCACACCCCTTACTGAAGTGTGTTGCATAACCTAGAGCCGTGATTCTCAACCAAGGGTACGTCAACTCATCTAGATCAGTGTTTCTCCACCTAGGGGTTGCAGCCCCCATCAGGGTCACAGGATGGGTTAGGGGAATCGCAAGCGCAGGGCCAGCATTAGGGGGTGGCAAGCAGGACAATTGCCCAAGGCCCCATGCCACAGGGGCTAAATTACATGCTTCAGCCCCTTCACTTGGGGCTCAGGCTTCAGAGAAGGCTCACAAGTGAAAAACAGGCTCACGTATCGCACTGAAATATAAGTACAATATTTATATTCCAATTGATTTATTTTATAATTACACGGTAAAAATGAGACAGTCAGCAATTTTTCAGTAACTGTGTGTTGGGACACTTTTTTTTTATTTTTATGTCTGATTTTGTAAACAAGTAGTTTTTAAGTGAAGTGAAACCTGGGGCATTCCAGACACATCAGATTCCTGAAAGGGGTACAGTGGTCTGGAAAGGTTGAGAAGCTCTGCTTCTGTTCTGGAGCATTGGCCCAGCTGTTCTGCCTGGCTGCAGTTGTTTGGGAGATGGAAATGTTAAATTAATTTGGATCAGATTTTAACCTATAGAAATTTGCTTTCACATAATCTAAGGCAATTAGACATATTACTTCAAAACAAATGAATATCTTGAAGTGTTATAAGCCAAATAGGGCAGTGCTCAGATACCATGCTGTTGAGTAAACCTACAGGCCTGAACACTAAGGCCAAAAAATTCATAGATCCAGTGAGGCCTACATTGTCAAAGTTGACTTGCAATTACTTCCCTTGGGCTTCGTTTTCGGAGGGCAGTTGCTCAGCATTTTCTGGAAAAGCTTTTTGAACATGTCTCCTGTCCAGATGGGTACTCAAAATCATTAGTCACCCTATGGAAAAACCTGAAAGTATAACCCAGGGTAGGTCTGAACTGCAGCTGGGCATGTGCTTTCCAGCCCAGATGGAAAGACTCATTAGCTTTGCTCTATCTAATGCTCTAAAAATAGCAGTGTAGCTGGGGGTAGCACAGGCAGCTACCCAGCAGCTCAGGTTAGCCCCTCAGTACAAACCCACCCAGACTCCCTGGGTACATACTCGAGTGGCTAGCCCGAGTCACCACCCATGCTACCACCGGTTACACAGCTATTTTTAATGTGCTAAAACAGCAGAGCAAGTATATGTCTGTCTACCTAAGCAGGAAAACATGCTGCCAGCGGCAGTGTAGATGTACCCAAACTGACTATATACATAACTGAAACTGACTTCCTTGATTTTCACTGTCCATGCTGAAGGAAATGCAATGAGTAAGTAAAGATCTTAAGAGAGGCAAGTGTAAATTGTGTGTGTGTATATATATATATATATATGTATAAAATATAGCTCTATCACTTTTAATAATGTAAGGTGGTATCAGTAATATAGGTAAAGACATACTTTACAGCACAGGATTTTTAAACTGATAATGTCACTTGAACAGCTGCAGACTATGCATAGTTTGGGTGAAGATGGGTTCCGTAATAGAAAAATTAGAAAATTGTGAGTATAGTCGTGACTGAGAAGAATATCTGTAGTCCACAGGAATTTGGTAGTATTTCTTTAAATAGTCTGGAAATTGTCTAGTGGGCCTCCATCTTCTGTTGCAGAAGGCACCAGAACCTAACAGAAGGGCAGTTTATACATGTAGCTAAGACTTGTATATTAGCATATACTGTGATTTGGAACCAAGTTATGTTCTTGTGGCTTCCTCATATTCTTAATGTTGTGTAGAGAGCAAAGATAAGAACATTATCTCTCTTTAGGAAAGCACTTAAGCACATATTTAAGACTAGAGCTGGTTCAAAATTTTCAGATGAAACAGTTGTTCATCAGATTAATGCAGATTCATTGAAACTGAAACTGTTGGCGAGACAGTGCTGGGTTTGAGGGAACTCCTGACTCTAAACATTTTTGGTTAAAAAAAGTTTTGACGTTGAACTGGAAAGTTTTTTGAAAGCTAAATCCAAACAACTTTGCATTTTAAAATATTAGCAAATGATAAAATATTAGTAAAAGATAAAAATGTTAAAGCAAAAATGTGACAATCGAAATCAAATGACCCAAACTGATTTTTTTTTTCAGTTTATGAACATTTTTGAGATGTTGACCTTTCACCTCAATTCAAGATAGGAAAAGATTTCAAACATCAAAAATTTTCATAGGGTAGTAAACCCGTTTCCACTCAGCTCTATTTGAGACCCATTGAAGGAATCATACTTATACATTTTCCTGAATTGGGGTGGATTTAGGTCCCAATCTAGGATAGAATTTAAGACTGTGACCCAGGAACTCCAATGGCACAACTGCTATTGGCTCCTTCCATGGCAGAATATCATTCTTTTTCCTCCTTCAATTTACCCATGCAGAGTTTATAAGAGGAATAGTTTATAGAGGGGAACAATATTGGATTTGCTTGAGAACCAGAGAACTAGGAATTAGGGACAAATTCTAATCCCAATGAAATCAAAGGGAAAGTTCCTACTGACTTCAGTGAAACCAAGATTTGGCCCATAGGAATTGCTGTGTTGTGGATTACACAAAAAAATGAAGTGAATTCAACAGTTCTTCTGCCACTTTGTACTCCACCTCTTTCAACCACATATCGTGCTTCAAACCCACTGCTTAAGCTGACTGAGCTCAAGTTGTCAGGAAGCAGGCACTGGCCATATAGGGCCGAGCCACAGGGTAACTTAAAAACATACAGGCAGCCAGTTTCTCCTTTTGTTCATAGAACTGTTTCCTGATAGTAGTGATGATGAAATAGACCACTGAGTATTTACGACGGGGGAAAAAAAGCACCCTACATTTTATGTAGTGGAACAGATAAAAATAAAATGGTACTTCTGCTTTGAAGAAGTGGGAAATTACAGTAGACATAAAATTTCTCAGGGTTTTTACACCTTTTAGAGTGTGTGCGCGTGTGTGTGTGTGTGTGTGTGTAAGAGAAATTACAAAAAAACCTACTGAGACCCAAAATAAACTGCTGGATTTGGGGCGATGTTTTTGGTACTATGAATTGACAAGCGTAATTGCTACCAAAGAGTAATTACAGCAGTGATACCTCTTCTGCTGCACTTTTTCTTGTCGAGATGCTAGGCTAACATAAAATTAATGTCACATAATATAGCCTTGTAAATGCACAAGTGGTGTTTATTGTTGAGAGCAGACAGATTTTTTTTTTAAATATCCAGGAACCGTAAATGCCAAAGTTTTAAAATAAAGTACTACATTTCCCCTGAGCACAGTTAAACTGCAGGACTGTAAACCAAATCCAACTCAAGTAGCTTGAGCCATGATTAATACTTCCAGTTGTTAACGGTGAAATAGACTAGTCCTATTTTTCCCCATTTGGTTGGATTTCTCTGCTTTTGAAAGGGACACTGTAAAGGCTGCTTTTTCCTTTGGCTTTCTTTGTTTTCTGGACACTTTGTGAGAGTGGTGAATTATTGGCAAAGGGAGGCTGGTGCATGATGTTACTGATGGCATTGCTGCACTTTACTGTTGGTGGAGTGTTATCATGAAGCTATGCCAAGGGCTCCTATAGAAGATAGACAGGCACCCCCTTTTTTAGCATTTTATTTATTTGGATTTATACAAATGTTTAAACCATATTTTCTTCTTGAAGTTTATAAGCACTCAGAAGCTTGACACAAAAATGTGTTGCTTCAGCGCCAGTATTTCCCCCTGTTAGGCATTGGATCGTTATCGTGGGTTTGCTCATAGGTGGTGGGCTGCTGCCATTGATTCTGTTGTTGTTAATGAAACAGAAAAGCAACACATTTTAGGGAAAAGGGCTGGGGGTGGTGGGGGAGGGGAACAGGAAGGGGAGTCCACACAAAATTTGATAGGATGGGAAAACTTTCTGTGCTAGCTGAGGACCAGTGAGCAATCTGCTGTTATAACACTGACTTAGTGGTAGGCAGCTAGAAGGTCAGCATGGTAGGGACTATCAAAAGCTGAGGAGGCTGACTGGCAGCCAGGAGACTGGAGTGTTGAGGGTATTTTGAGGTGCTTTCCAGTGCTGGCTGGCTGCCTCTGGAGAAGCCGGTGGACTGGGAGTGGCTGCAATATTAAAGACACTGGTGTGTTGGGAGTTTGGCTGTAATACTGTATAAACAGTGATAAAGATGGCAGATTGCTGGTTGCTGAGGGACCAGAACAATGCCTGTGACAACTGTTGTAGATGTGGTTAAAATAACTTGCCAGTCCGAAATACAAGATCTCCCGTGAGCGGGCCTTGCTTTGGCCTTTACAAGGTACTGTTTCCCTGTACTATGGGGGTGCTTTGGTTATGGGCCTTCAATAAGTGCACTGGGATGCACACCTGTGCCCCGGGGTCCTGTTACAGGGCCACATTCAGAGGGTCTAGTGCCAACGATCTGGTTAGATGTTACTATTTTCAGTCAGGAAGCTCCTTTTGCGTACTGTATCCCTTGTGTATAGAGATGTGAGAACGATGTGATGATTACAGAACCAGTGAAAATTTGGACACCATTAAAAATGCTGTTGCTGAAACTAGTGACTGTCTGCAGCAATCTGAGCATCCGTAGCCCGGCTGTATAAAGTGTTGCTCTTAGAAGATGGGTTGTTATCCTGGACATCAAAAGGAGGAGTGGAGGGTCATGAGCACCATACTCTTCCCCAGGGCCGGCTCCAGACCCCAGCGCGCCAAGCGCGTGCTTGGGGCGGCGTGCCGCGGGAGGGCGTGCCTGCGGAGGGTCCGCTGGTCCCGCGGCTTTGGTGGAGCATCCGCAGGCACACCTGTGGGAGGTCCACCGGAGCTGCGGGACTAGCGGACCCTCTGCAAGCACATCTGCAGGAGGTCCACCGGAGCCGTGGGACCGGCGACCGCCAGAGCGTCCCCCGCGGTGTGCCGCCCTGCTTGGGGCGGCGCAATTCCTAGAGCCGCCCCTGCTCTTCCCATATTACTAAATGGGAAAGGAGTCCCTGGCTAGATGCCAGCTAGAAGAGAGAGGAAGTTCTAGGCAGGGCATTCCTGGTAAGGAAAAAGTTGAGAACCTCTGCTTTAGAAAGTGGCTTGTAAGAAGATTTTCAGAAACTGCACTTACATGAACTTTGGTGTTCAAATATATTTACTTTTATTGGCTTAAATTTAGAATAGTTAGATTACTGCAACAAAATAGTGGTGCTTTTGTAATGCACAGGGAATTTTTTTAAACCAATCAGTTATTTACATTTATTTAGTTACATTACTATTTACATTTCCTGGAGAAAGTTTATATTTCTGTTCTCTCTGAGCTATGACCTTCTCATCTGGTCCATGAATCAGATGTGCTTACTTTTACTATTAATTGAAGCGTAATACTAAGAAATAGGAAGTAGCTAAAGGAGGCACCACAACACTGTTACATCTGATTTGGGGCTTCCCAAGGTTAGCCCATGCTCGTCTACCACAGCTTGTTTCGTACCGAATAATCTCACCCAGGAAGGTTGCCACCAGGAAGGGGGAATTTTGTTTTCAGATATAGATTTTTTTTTTTGTACCTGAAAGGAAAATCATTTATTTTTGTACTTAAAACCAAGGATGCTAAAATGGAAACTAAATTTGATCTAGTTGTGTGGGTTAGATGCAACTGAAAATTATTGTACATACAGACTGTGTGTCTTCCTAAAATGAAGTTAAAATTGCTTAAAGCTGTAACTGGTGCATTACTTACAGAGAAGTCTGGCCTGAAAAGGAAAGTGGAAACTCTTGAAAGCAATAGTAGGTAGAATTTTTAAGAGCCTAAGTGATTTAGAAGCATTAATCCCACTGAAAGTCAATGGGATTTGCAGTTTAAGATGCTTAATCACTTTTGACAATCACTCCCAGTAGGTCTAGAAATAGTTCAATTTCAGTTGCATGGAAAGAGCCCTCTGGATTTTAGATCAGACTTAGTTTTCAACATTGGCTACTCTCTGAATGTAGATTTGATTCTCCTCTAGAAAATGTATATCTTATTCCATCTTATTTTAAGTAATGGGATGTTAAAAGTGACTTTGCACTCATTGTAGAGGGGCAGGTTCGGTCAGCTCATCATGGGTTAATCACACTGAAACCATAAGATTAACCATGACCAGCTGAGAAAGTTAAACACCTCCAGCCCCTGTCTATACTGACTACAAAGTCATGTTTAACATCCTGTTTCTTAATGACCTAACTTTCTAGTGCCCGTATGGTCTGACGGTCTGATTTTCAGAGGTTTTGCGTGCCTGCAGTTCCCATTCAGTACCATAGGACTTGGTGATGCTCAACAGTTCTGAAAATCAGCCTCTAGTCTTCCCCTCTCTCTTCCCCTCAGTTTTGCCAGGTGTAAAATGGAGATCAAACATAACAACCTCATACTGCTGTTCTTAAGGTACTTTTGAAATCATGATACAAAAAGTGCCATAGATGTACACAGCAATTGTAAGCCCCAGGGCCTGAAGGCTTAGAGGGTTGCTCTCTGCTTTCTCTATAAAAGGGCTAGCTCTAGCCAGCTTCATTTTAATGAATTATAATGTTGCTTACCCATAAATCTGTCCACCGAGATTTTTGCTGTAGTTGGAATCTGTTTGGATTGTGTAAACACCAAAAAATATTACTGTGCTCATGAAAGGGCACAGGAATTATGCAATATCAGGGCCGCCCAGAGGATTCAGGGGGTCTGGGGTCTGCGGCAGCAGGGGGCTCCCCGCCGCTGAATTGCCGCCAAAGATGCTCCGGGGGCCCGGGCCCCATGAGAGTTTTCTGGGGCCCCCAGAGCGAGTCAAGGACCCTGCTCCAGGGGCCCCAAAAACTCTCGTGGGGGGCCCCTGCGGGGCCCAGGGCCTGGGACAAATTGCCCCACTTGCCCTCCCTCTGGGCAGCCCTATGCAATATATGCCCTCGAGGGAGTGGGTCACTCTGAGTTTAAAGGTGGTGGACTTTGGTTGGTAATGAAATTCATGCTCAACAGAGAGAGGGGAAAGGGGTTCAGTTCTGGAGTCCAGGAGCTCTATCCAGAGGAGCAGGGATTCTGTCCAAGTGTCCTGCTTTGCTCTGGGTTCATTACCTGGAGATTGTGCCCTGTGTCGAGTGGATTGACTGGACCACTGGAGACACAGAGCTGACTTCCCATTCATGCAACAGATGGCAGCAGAAGGGTTGCATGAGTTGACTTCATAGCTCCATGACCCACCAAGCCAGTGGAAGCTGAGCTCATATCACAGAACTGCACCAGGGCTGGGTTGGAGCAGACAGACAGAGAAGCATCCCTTAAAAACTCTTTACTATTACTAGTCTAATTGACCCATGGGTGGGGTTCATGGCGGGACTAAGAGTATTAGACCTCCATAAGTCAGACCTTTATTTGGAACTGTGGGGTAGAGCAAACTCTTGATGCACTGATTTGGGTTTGCTCATTTCTTGTGTGTAAATATGGAGTGTTATCGAGTTCCTTTTAATGGATTTTCTGCCTTCCTCCCCTGCCCAATAAAAAGATACTTGTTTCATGTACCCAAGGATTCTGAGTGCTTGTAATTTTGGGGGAGAGGGGGAGGAGGAGGAGGTACAACCACCTGCAAAGGTGACCAGGAAGGCTGTTATATTTTCCCAGAGCTAGAAATATGGATGTGGCTCTGGGTGAGGGGTTTGAGCCATAATTTCTTTTATTTTAGAAATGATTTGACGGAGATGATGCATGTGGAACTCATTAACAGCAATGAAAATATTGCTCCTCTGAATGCAGAACAGAGAGCAGAATGTTGCCCTTACTGACAGTGTTGACAGACCATGATCCCTCTCCACATAAGAGCTGTAAGAGTTAATGTGCATGAAGTGAGTCCGTAAAAAGAAATTTATTTAACGTTCCACTGGCCACAGGAGGACTTACTGCAGCAGGGCCTATAAAACTTGCAGTGGTGCATTGGTGTACACTAACACTGCAGATATGTGCACTAAATTGATGGTGCTAGAAACCCAGTTAAAACCTCAACTGTCTTGAGAATGATCAAACCAATTCAGTCTTAGACAGTTTTGTGGTTGAGGCACTGGAATGGGACTCAGGAGACCTGGGTTCAGTTCCTCCCTGTACTACACACTCCATGTGTGACCTTGGGTCAGTCACTTAGGCCCATATTTTTAAAGGTATTTTAGTACTGCTGTGCTCTGTGTTGCAACATCTAACTGATTTAGGACCCTAAATCTCATTTTCAAAGGGGATTAGGCACTTGGGAGCCAAAATGCTTTGGGGCAGTTGATAGGCTTTAGGCTCCTAAATCAGTTGGGTGTCGCAACAGAGAGTGCAGAAATGCCTAAATACCTTTAAAATATGGGCCTTAGTCTCTCTGTGCCCCTCTGTAACATTTGTCTTGTCAATTTATCTCCTGCCCTAGAGAGTTTACAATCTGTGCCTTGCCGTGTCTTCTGTAGTAACTAGCACAGTGCAGCCTTGATCTGATTTGGGGCCTTTTGGCGCTATCAATACTGATCATTTAGCTCACCAGCTGCTGGCTGGGATTCAAGGTGTTGGTTTTGACCTTAAAGTCCCGAGTGCTTTGGGTCTGTGTTACCATCTCTGTCTTTATCCCAAACTGACACAGTCTCAAACATCAGAGGTGCTGGATCCCCTCTGACACAGAAGAGTCCTTGTTAATAGTGTTGTTCCATGAGGGGCCCCTCTATACCAGAATTTACTTGTCCACCACCAATTGTTAATTTTCTAGACATGCAAATATTTCTCTGTTTTTGTAAGCATTTGGGGAGGGGCTGAAGATGGGCTGGGGATTGTTTACATGTTAATTGCAGTGTAATGGAGTTGTGGGGTGGAAATGAATGGTGATTGTATGGATGGTTGACAGTGGACTTGATCAGCTCATTATGCTGGCTTATTCTTGTGGCGTAGGTGCATAATGAAGGGGTTGCCTGGAGTATGGCACAGATGCTCCTACTCTGTATGGAGCTGAACAGTTACATAGTCTGGGTTGTTCCATTGCTTGCTGTTTTTTTAAATTCTTTGAGAGCTCCTTGTTACACTGGGCATATTGGTTTGGGCTCTTAGGCTGGATCTGCATCTAATTTGTTTTGATGCACTTCTTTCTATGGGTCAAGAGGGGAATTCCTGGCTGCCGAGAATGGCTGCAGACTTTTCAGGAAATAGATTGTTAATTGGGGATTTCCTTGGTGGAGGAGAACATGACCTTTCCTGTCTTGACACTTTTGGGCTTTGAGATGAATTTAAAGAGGGAGTTCTCAGTTTTGGATTAGCTCCCTAATCTTGGGTATTTACTGCTTCACGTAATATGGGCAGAGTAAGTCTCTTTAAAATACATGTAATCACCAGGAGATCACTTGATATTTGCATGTAAGGTACACGCTTTGTCTGCCACCAAACAGCCAGTAGTATAGGAGTTTTTAAAAAGAAACATTATTTGCTTATTAAAAGGGGTGATTTGGGGGGCTTGTCCATGCAATAGGACTATTCAGTGTGTGATATGATGCCTTACTTTTTTTCAGCTGTCCCAGGGTATGCCTACACTGCACATTAAGCACAGGTCTGTAGGGCTCAAACTTGTGAACTTGGTGTTCCAGGCCTGCTTGAGCATCCACATTGCATTGTAAACTTGGGTTTAAAATTGCTGGTCCCAGGTCTCACAGCCATGCTAATGCATCCATACTGCACTGTACAGACCTTCTGACTTGGGCCTGCAGCTTGGCTTATGTCCACCTTGCAAAATGACTGGGCTTAGACCTCAGTCTCAGCAGGATCTGGGCTCTGACCCACCCTCTTCATAGTGTCCTAGGATCCGGGTGCAGAGTGCGTGCAGAGTCAGATTGATCTGTATGTGGATGGAAGGAGTTGGGCTCAAACCTGAGTCAGAGCTCACATTTAGTGTGCAGTATAGACATGCCTGCGGAATGGAATGTGGTGACCAAAAGGCAATGCATGTGTGTGGCCTCAGCCATTGACACCATGACCAAAGGAGAAACTGCGGGGGAAAATGTCCAACCATCCTTAATTCTATCACTGAATCAGGAAGAAAAAGCAGCACTTTGATTACAAGCACCAGCCTGGGTAACCTTGAAAGCAGTAAACAACTTATCACAGAAACCTTCAGTAACTTACTCACTGGCTCTGAACCTGCTGACTGCACAAGCTACTCTCAATTATTTGCTCAAAAGGCAGTCCACAGGGAGGTTCTTACCCACGGATGACCTGCATCCCTAGTGGAAAAGTTTTAGAAGTGTAAATATTTTGTGAGACCAGCCACCTCAAATCAGCAATGCCTCCTTAGCTCCCTTTCTAGGAAGATGTGTGTGCTAGGCATCCAGGAACAATAGTTATGTTTATGCCTGGGTGATTGCTGGGGTTTTTTGAGTGCCCAGTAATGTCCCGAGTGTGTCATGGAACATGTTGAAGACATGTTGCTGCTTTTTCTTGGGTGTACTTTCTCAATCCAACAAGAGAGAGTTCTGAACAGATTAAAAAAAAAAGGAAGCAGAGCAGGGTGACAATGATAGGACTCTGTGTGGTTACTCAGTGAAGAAAGGACATGTCTTGATGGTCTGTTACCTTTTATTTTAAATGTAGTCTTTCCTCCCATCCAATTATTGTAGGGCCCAGAGCAGATAGGAGTTGGTATAAATGGTGTATCAGGGTGGTGGGATGGTGAACAGTTGGGGGAAGGATGTTCCTGGCATAAGGGGTAGCCAGGGATGCTAGAACAATTTTTATAGTGGGGGTGCTGAGAGCCATTGAACCAAACTATAAACCCTGTATATGATGGAAACCCCTTCAAGCCAGGGAGTATGGCAGCACCCCTCGTTCCAGTACCTATGGTGGAAGCACAGAAGAGGGGACAGAGATGCTTCTGAGAAAAGGGGTGATTAGGCTGGCATCGCTGCTGAGTGGAAGTGGGGGCAAAATGCCAAAGTAGGCTAGTGTGGAGATGCAGGCGAGAGCTGTGTGTTGTGCAGTGTTGAAAGCAAGGCTAAGATGTATGAATTTGACATGAATTTGGGGGAGGGATAGCTCAGTGGTTTGAGCATTGGCCTGCTAAACCCAGGGTTGAGAGTTCAATCCTTGAAGGGGCCACTTAGGGATCTGGGGCAAAAATTGGTCCTGCTAGTGAAGGCAGGGGGCTGGACTCAATGACCTTTCAAGGTCCCTTCCAGTTCTAGGAGATTGGTATGTATATCTCCAATTATTACCTTTATTACATTCCCTCCTACTGATTAGTCAATAGAATATTATTGCCATTCTGATGTGGTCGTGGGAAAGCAATGAGGCAAATCCTGTGTTCGAGTTCAGTGCCAGCAGCGATGTGAACTCTGCTTCTGGAATCAGTCACTAATGTTAGTGACACAGCTTCCTTAGTGGATGCTGAAAGAGACTCTGAGGGACACTGGAGGGAGCTATACCCAGTCCTCTAGTGGCATGAGAGTCACTGAGAGGTAGGGCCTGCAAATAGGGGATCTAAGAGAACATAGGCCTCAGAGGAATCAGCCCCACAACACCCAGGGAAAAATATATAGAAGGAAAAACAGAGCTAGAAAGGCCCACAGATTCCTGATATCATCTCATGGCTGTGAACAACGTATATAAGAATATGATTTTAAGGTATCAGGTCAAGGATGTGTTGGGACAGATCTACAACCAGGGGCTATCCCCAATAGACTGAGGATGTCTGGTTGTTGGCAATGCCATTCCTTTTTTGAGAAGTCAGGTTGCACAGGGTCAGATGCATTTTGCTCATGTTGCTTTGGCATTTTTCTATTTGTATAATCCTGGATTAAATAAAAGTAGCTATGTGCTTCCTTTGCGTGTGCGAATCTTCATGGTATTCTTAGCATCAAGTAGGCCAGTAGGATCAGGGTGAGAAAATACCATTACCAACATGACTTCATAACCTTTAGCAAAAGCTGCTTTTTCCATTCCAAAGAGTCTCCAGAGCAGTATTAATATCAGCACTGTTCAGTGATAGAATTACTGCTGTAACTGGGTCCTTCTAAAATGCAATAAACACACACCACTTGTGGTATTTCGGGGCTGAACTGGTGTTCTCTTGACTTTCTTTTGCAGAAGTTCTGGGCTTGATGCAGGAATTACTGGGTGAAATCTTATGGCCTGTGTTACGTAAGAGATAAGACTAGATGATCATAATGGTCCCTTCTGGCCTTGAAGAAAATGTGACTCTTAATAGGAAATGAAATTCTTGATAGTGCTGGAAGGTAATTATTACCTGACGGCTGTTTGGTGACATTATTTGTTACGTGTTTGTTCGGTTCATTCCAATTCCTCGTGGACTGGTATCTACATCAGTACAAACCAAAATGAGATCACCTTTGTCTTCAGAGCACCCAAGGATATGAGTCAGCTGGAGGAGTGAAAGCCCCTTTGATTCCCAGAGATGAGCCCTCTCGGGCAGGACTGAGGCACATAGGTTGGTGACCTGATGTTGGGGAAGTTTGTACTGCTGCCACCCAGAGTGTAGGTATTTTTTGGATAGAAGGATTTTGGTATCCAAAGCTGTGAATGTGGCACTTTTCATGAATACTGAAGTTGTCTTGAACTACATGCCTGTACAGGGGAGTAAGAAACTCCACCCCCAATCCTTTGCACCTCTGCATGGGCCACCTGGGCATTGGGTTTACACATGCAGGAACAAGGGCTAGGTAATTGGTGGTGCCTTGGCTGCAATGTTCTGGCCAGCACAACTGTGCCAGTGTGGGGGTGTAGCAATTTTCTGTTGAGATAGGCCATTAGTCAATGACTTACATTGGCTTCTCCTACTCATCTTACATATTCTCCAGCATTCAGGGTTGTACCTTAAGTCACAATATAGCCCTTAATTTGTTTAATAAAAAGGCTTTTTAAATGTGCAAAGGTAAAATCTACCTTTGACACCATCCAAGCTCAGAGGCTACAACAGTTAATTTGAAGAATTTTATAGAAAAAGTCAAGTCACCAGTAAAGAGACTCAAGTGACTTGAATTTTTTTGCGTTAATAGCCAGCGGAAAACAGTGCATATTTTTGTTTTGTTTTGTAATTGGTAACCATTGAGCCTTCACAGGCATAATTTCAGTACCATTCTTTTTGCCGTTTCACTTTTTACATACTGAAAAATTGTCTTAACACGTCTGCTCGATTACTATGCACTTGCTAATATTTAGATTGAAAAGGAAAATGTGAGCAAAAAAGATACTCTAGATAATCACAGAGATGAGACACAGTCACCGTTACTAAGACACAGAGCCAAAAGAAAAAGACCAAGGGGAGGGAGAAGAGATTATTAATATTCCAGTGTTTAACGCACATCCGACCCTAGAGGAAAAGACCTACAATTTCATCTATATCTACTGCCTGTTTCACCTTAGCCACCTGACAAAGGAGCCTTTTTTTAGTTGTTCCGCAATATTATAGAGTAATATCTTTTTGTTGCCCCTCCTCCCCTTCATTGTTTTTTTCCATGATACTTGTTCTGCGCCTCTCAGAACATCAGTGAGTCAGATATAGTGAACACTTGGATACCAAGGGAGTGGTTTCCCTAGCAACTGTAACAATGTGAAATGCTCTCAGAACTTCCTCTCTTTCTGTTCATGCCAACTCTCTCATGTGACTTTGCTGCAGAGCTGCAGTGAACTTGTTTGCCAGAGTTGCAAACTGTTAAATAAGCCCCTCCAAGCTTGTCATCTTTTTTCTTTTCTTTCCTTTCCCTTCTTTTCCTTCACAATTTGCCCAACAGACAGTCTTTTTCCAGACACTAAATGTCTCAAGAAAAAGGGTTGGTGCTGAAAAGGCAACAGCCTAATAATGTCTGTTACTAAGCTCTTTCAACATAAAATAAGGTCCTCTCTTTGTCATGTATTTCTCAGGGGGAATGGTATAGTTTTAAGTGTGAATTGAGCTCCCATAGACAGAGCTAGACAGGCAGGAGGGGTGAAGAAATGTGGTTTGGGCACCCTAAACAACACTTGCATTTACCCACATGGTCTCTGGGAGATAATTTTTGGAGTTTTATTTATTTGAATTTTTTGTTCTTGTTGAGGAACCAAGAAGGTATGTGAGGCAGCAGCGAGTGCAAAAATGGCACTTTGAGCAGAGACCAACCAAACTGGGTTAGCCACTCTGAAACTGGTTTGGAAATAGGCCCCCTTTTGGTTGGAGGCCTATGGCATTTATAAATCAGTGTGCTTTGACTATTCTAGTGTGAAAGTCTGCCTCAGTGACCAACTGCCATTTGAGCTCCACAGTCTATGATCAGCTAACAGACAGACGAATACACACTTGTACAGCAACTTGTATGATCGGGGGAGGGGGAGCGGGAGTCAGATTCCTCCATATGTATTTTATAGCAATCTGTACTTGCAAGGCCAACAGATAATTTCAGAGGCTACAGCATCTATAGATGCAAAATATAAGATTAGTGTTCAAAGCCCTCAGTAGAAATTATATTATATCTTTATTTTCAAGTCCCAGCATATGACCATTAGTATAAGGCTTAGTAGAACAATGGGGCAGATTCTCAGTTGGTATAGATTGGCATAGATCCGTTAGTCTCTCTCTCTCTCTCTCTCTCTGTATATATATTAATGACAATAATGGAACACCCTACGATCTAACAAGCACTGTTCCTTACTGGGCTGGAAAGAGTGTTCCTCAATTCGAAGAAGAATGGTCTTGCAGTTAAGGCACTGGCCTAGGTTTCAGGAGGTATGTGTTCAGTTCCCTGCTTTGCCACAAACTTCCTCTGTGACCCTCGGAAAATGGCCTAATCTCGCTCTGTCTCAGTGCCACATTTGTGACATGGATATAATTCCATCAATCCGTCCTAGGTCATAGACTGTCCTATGTGTATGTACAGTTTTCTTTCTATGTGCTAAAGTAAAAACATCATTTTTGCTTTAAATCCTTTTCATTCCCACTTTCTAATAGCATCACTAACAATTTATACGACCTCTTTCCTCTGAGGATTCCAAAATGTTTTACAATCATCAACCAATTACACCTTTTCAATGCTTCTGTGAGAAGTTGAACTTTATCTGGTTATGGTTAAGCAGCTAGTTTTGGCAGATGAAGTGCATTGTATAAATTACTTTACAGAATAAATACTGTGCAAAGTGGTTTAGCAACTTTCTGTTTGTTATATTCCTGCTTTGCCTCTTATAATAGCAAGAGCTATCTAGCACGTCTCACTCATAAATCTTAAAGGTAAGCAAATCACTTTGACAAATAAGAAACCAGAGGCACAGAGTTTAGTATCTTGTCCAGAGTTAATGGAAGAACCTGGTAGAGAATCCAGGTCTCCTGACCCGCAATTCTTTGACCTACTCAGTCAATGTATTAGTACAAAACCCACAAGGAGTTGTAGAGCAATATTTTTCCCTTGTGTTGTCTCTTTTGTTTGACTTTCACCAGTCTTTTGTGTAGGTACATGGCAAAGATCTCATTTGCATGTAGCTTTTCTGTAGAGCTTAATGTTACTTTGTATAATTGCAGTCATTTCAAGAGCCTCTTACCATTCACTGAATGGAAAAGAACTTTCTAATAGGACTTCTGTATAGCTTACTCATAATTAATCTAAGCCCTATTGGAGTAGGTTGTATTTTCTTGATTAGTTGTGGGAAGCCTGCCTAGTCTGTATTCTTACAATATTGAAACAATTCAGTTCACTGATGGTCTAATGCTATGGTAGGGAGGAAAAAAGTATGGAACACTATAAAAGTGGGGTGATTGGTGTGAAATCACTATGGTATCATTGATTGTCACTTTTTGTCACAGGAACCTAATATATCTATAAATTCAACCCAAAGTAAGTTGATAACACTTTTCCTGGTTCTTCTGCTTCTAGGTCTTCTTCCATCCAGCTTTTAGGATGTCATTATAGTACTAAATACTACTCCACCGCTTTCTTTGCTTCTTTGAAGAAGGGGCTTGGTATTGTCCTTTCTTTTTTGGTGCATCTAAAGATGGCGGTGGTGTTCTTGGATTGCCGGATGTAAATCTGGAGTTAATAGTAGAAATCCTCTTCCCCTCAAAGAAAATATTTCCTCTCCATAATTACTGTAACAAAATAATAATGACTGTTCCTTTAATATCAAGGAGGACATTTTTTGGGGGGGATCTTCCTACACAATTGTATTGCTGTCTTTTTGTAGCTTACAGTGCCTTTGAGAAGAGTGTTTGATATCCTTCTAGTTCTTGATTCATTCAGTATATCCAACCATTTCTCTTTCTCTGTTTCAGATTTGTTTATAGAAACACAAGCAAAATACCTTACTAAACAATTAACTTGAGTCTTTCTCACAGTGGTGGTGTTTCCTATTCTCTACTCTTAAGTCTTATAACTCAACCTTATTTTCTTTATTAGTACTTTAGATCAAAGCTTCAACTTTAAGCTAAATCATAGTTTACATTTTCAAAGATATTTAGGTTCCATTTTCATTTTGATCAGTTTTGACACTCCTATTCACCTACATTGGAAATATATCTGCACTCATTGGTAATTTCCTAGAAGCTGAAATTCAGTCTGGTTTCAAATTTAGGTTACGGTACTTATTGTCCAAAGCTATTACTATTTTGATTTCTGAGTTTCTTGGATTCTCTTTTAGAAAGTGTCATTATTTCCAACTTTTACCCACAGATCCATCTGCATTTCTATTATGTTATGGGTGTATAACCCACACACCTCCTGGGTATGGTGTTCTGTCCCATCTAGTGGCACATAAATAAATAAATAAATAAATAAATATATGAGAGAGAGATAGATATCTGCTCTATAACCTTAGCTAACAGGCAGTTGGCTTTTACCTCATGCAGTAGAGGCTCATGCACTAAGCTACAGAGGTCCCCGGTTCGATCCTGCCTGCCAACGACTAGGGTCTGTCAGCATTACAGGTGCACTCAATGGTTTTTACTGTTTCAGAAGATGTTTCCATCTTATGGATAGGGGATACAGCTAGACCCACTAAAAACTAGAGCATCCACTTGTTTTATAGCTATAATTTAGTTAATTAAAATGAACTCTTCTGGACTTTTGTGTTAATTCATTCATGGCATAGATTTATTGACTTCATTGGAATTATGCCAGGGATGAACTTGGCCCAATTATTTAAATGCATCTTTCTTTTGTGGGAGAGCCAAGACAGAGGCCAGAGAGTCAGGTTAGGTTATTCTTTGTAACACTGCATTCAGATGTGGATGTTACTGTTCATAGGCTATAGTTAACACTTCTACAAATCAGGTTGCTAATAGAGCTGTGCTGAGAATGGAAATGGCATTTCAGCAAGGATTTAGGTTTTTTTTTTATTTTGTTCCAGTTTGGAATGAAAACACCAAACTCCATGAAATCTGAAAAAAAATCATGTTGAACAACAAAAATGGTTAATTTTAATAATTATACAATGAAATTCCACCTAGAGGGCTGATGGGGAGCCTGAAAGCCCTGGGAGAACCAAGAGACTCAGAGCTTGGAAGCCAGCTCATGGCCCACCATCAGAGCTGTGCTAGGAGCCAAGAAGCTGTGGCAGTGCTGGCTTAGCCGGAGCTTCCAGGCTCCTGACTCCCTGTCAGCCCAGAGGCCCTGGGAACGCCAGCTGCGTTGGGAACTCTCAGGGCTTCCAGGATCTCAGCTCTCTGTTGGAGCCGTGACTGGGTTCCTTTGGAACTTCATCAAAATCAAATTGCCTCCACCAAAAGACTTCAATTTTGATGAATCTGTGTTCTCTGATGAAGAACTATTCCATCAGAGAATTTCTGACCAGCTCTCGTAGCTAACCAAATGATACCTCCCAAATCCAACCCTGTCCCCTTAGAAACACTCATGAAAGTTAAACCCTGTCTTTCCTGTGACTCATCAGAAGTATAACTAAATTAATTTAAATTCTAAGCAATGTAAAGACTCTCAATCCTAGACTGAGGTTCCTTTTTTAGAGATGCAAGTGGATTGTTACCATAAAAATTAAGGCACTCTCTTCGCTTTAGAGAGCGGTGACCATGTTTAATCATATTTGAAATGTTCTTGGTATAAAAACAGTGTTACACTCATCCCTGATATTTTAGCAGAGTAATCAATATCGTGACTTTTTTGCAAATGTTCAGCATATTAGTTGGATCTTTAATTGCATCTCTGTTTTAAGAAATACAATTTGAAGGGCAGGGAGTGGACAAGGTTTAAATTGAGAGGAAGGATTTTTAGTTGCTACCCTGTAATAATAAACTATTCACAGGATTCTGTGCATGACTGTGTTGCCACATTCAGGAAATCCGAAAGACACAAAAAATAGATAGTGCTTGCTCCAAAAAGTTTGCAATCTACATTGTAAGTTTGACACAATGAGTGAAAGTAGACAAATAGCAAGGCGGAGCTAGACTGAAGAAATATGATGATGACAGCAATCTAATTATGGCCAAGTTGTTGTTTTTAGCTATGAGCACTTCTTGATGTCTATGTTGTATTTTTATAAAATAATAGAAAAGGAAGCTAGTGAGTATTATTAATTTACTTGCATCAATTAAGCAGGGAGTTTTGTGGAAGGATTTTAAAGAGAAAAGGGTTCTGGCTTGGATGACCATCTTAGGGAGGGCACCCTATCTACTGGGGTGGAGTTGGGCCTTATAATGAGCTAGAGACTCATAGCAAGAAGTTCCTTACTCCAGAATTATTCCAATGGAAATTAGAGGGTTATTCAAGGAGCCAAGTGTTACTCAACATGAACAAAAGTTTGTACCAGCATCTGCCCCCTGTAGTTACCCTAACACCGAATGATAACTGTTCTGTAATTACATGAATAACAGCCACCATACTATTAAAGCACTGCTACATATTTGTCTCTTAGGGGTATGTGTGTTTTTGGTTTGTTTTCTCTTTTAACCATTTATTATAAAATGTCAGGCTTCAAAGAAACTGGAAAAATATTCCATATGACGTTTCTGGTGAAATAGTTAACTGATCAGACTTTGCTGTTGTGGTTTATGATGTCACCAGCAACCCACGATGGATCATAATTGCTGCAGCCAATCTGTTATTCTAAATGGGGCCTCATCCTGCTACCATTTAAGTGAATGGGAATTTTGCCATTCATTTCAACAGGGACAGGTTTGCTGTGCCTGGGGAACCCTGACAATTATAATTTCAGCTGCACATTGCAGCTACTAGAGGTTTAGGTAGTTTGAATCAATATTTTAAACTCAACTTTAAAGCCACCATCATGTTTTACTTTACATCTTTCATACACAGCTATGTCTATTTTGGCCCAAAATTTAAGATTTACAAACCTTAGTATAACCGATTCCAATAACGTTTCTCTGTGTGTGCGCACATGCGTGCATTACATACTTAAGAAATCAAATGAATGTCACTTGAAACAGGACAGAAACCTATAACTCTGTCTGCTCATTCACTGTATTGTTTCATAAGTCAATCGATCTCTCCCTACCTTCACCCTCCCCAGACAGTCATCAGGCATTTGTTTACTTCATGAGAATAGCTTATTATAAATGACTCCCCTGACTGCATTAGTTGTAATAAAAGAATTAAGATAAAATATTCCCTTCATTGTAAACTTCTGTTGCATTATGTTTGCAGAAAGAAGTCAGCTGTGTCATTCAATGTCAAATCCACTTTTGACTTTAGCGGATAGACAGTAATGATCAACTTCCTTCTCAGCACTTTACAATTCAGCCATGAAAATATCTGCATTTGTGTTGGACAAAGAAGAGTTTCCATTACATTTTGGAATTTGCATTTGTAAGTAGTCCCTTTCTATTAGTGAAGGAGACCTGGTTACTGTTTCAAAATAGAAAACCATGTGTGCTGAATATCAAACTATAACTGTGGCAAATCTGACTTGAAAGCATTAGTGAGAGGTTCTTCTGAGTTTTGATTTCTTGGACTCTAAATTTTTAAAGTCACTAGAGAGAATTCTTTTGATTTCAAGGGGAACTGGATCAGGCTTTTGGTGGACAAACCATATTAAAGATCACATGCGTAACAGGCTCATGGTTGGTCATAGATCATACAATACCATCAGCTTACCACAATTGTATCATGATTACTAGTGAAGGAGTCACTATTGTGTTTGAAAACTGGGTTGACCCATTGGTCAGCCTTTATCACAAACCATCTCTGTTATTGTCTCTCATTCTGCCAGGTTTGGAAGTAACAGAAATCATTACTGTCCAATAGCTGCATATGGTGGCTTATGTGGAATACATTGGTGGCTTTAGTACAGTTCCTAGAGATCAGATGTCTATAATTAAGGAAACCTACCGACACAATGGGTACTAATTTGTTGGCAACGTTAACAGAAACGCTAAAGATTATTAATAATTAAACCTAATACAGTACTGTGCAAATAGCCATTGAATGAGTTCTGAGGATTGAACTACCCACGTACACCACCCTACTGTGAACCCTTTACCAGAAGTTTGAGGCAAATTGGTAGGGTAGTATGAGGAAGCTTGCATTGCTGCCTCCTCTAGCTTATTGTATCTTTGGATAAACAGAAGATTGTAGTGTCTAGAGTTAAAAATAAACTTGGCACCTTTCATGAGTGTTAAATTCACATTTTCTGCCACTTATCTCTGTCTTTTTGGAGCACTGCATTAATTTACACTTAGTCTATTCTAAATATATCTCACCAGATGGGCAGAATTAGATCTATTGCTTAGTTTAATAAATGTGTAACTGCAATTATGCAGTTACACGCCTCTGTTTCTTTATAAGCCTAGACAAGGGCAGTCCTCCAACTACAGTTACCTTAAATTTATGTTGTGTTTATTCACCTGTTTAAATGTATTCCTGCTAGATATTAACATGTCTTCTTTCAGATAACTTCAGCAGTAGATTATGAATTCACACTTTTCAAAAATCAACTGTGCATCTGTCTGTTAATGTAGTAATGATTGCCTCTAAAGGTAAAAGTGATTACCTCATAAATTGGTTTTTAATCTCTTTTTAGATTAGCTACCCTACTTCTGATTTAGCTCATCAAGACCATATTTTTTTATATTAGATGACAAGTCTACCTTTCTCAGCCATTCATAGTCATTTTGTTGCTATCATGATGGTCATAACTAAACATGCTGAAGAAATCAAAAGGGAAAACATACTTTAGAAACTAGAAGGTTATTTGAATATATTCATTCTTTAACTTATTTCTTGATTACCTGAAGCACTTGAATTAATTTTGTTTGAGCATGTTCTTAAGTGCTTTGCTGAACTGGGACATAAAGGTCATCTAAAATACCACAGGAGTTGATGCAGGATGGCCATTGAATGTTACACCTTGATAAGTGAAATATCACGTCAGACTTCTTAGACTCTCATGCCATGTTTCAGTCAGGAAGCACTACTGCCAAGTGGTCATTTATTTCTAAAGAAAAGTGCTGTAGCACTAAACATTTCTCTATCACATTGTGTTTGGTATACTGGACAAAACTAACCTCCATTACTTTCCCATGTATGTCCTCGATATTCCATCACCATTTCATTGTTATATTAACAGTTCACAGGAATAAACGCATGAACATAAAAATGGCCATACTGGGTCAGACCAAAGAGCCATCCAGCCCAGTATCCTGTCTTCCGACAGTAGGCAATGCCAGGTGCCCCAGAGGGAATGAACAGAACCGGTAACCATCAAGTGATCCATCCCCTGTTGCCCATTCCAAATGCAGCTGCATATACAATAAAACGGAGAGGAGAATCGGCGGCTCTGTCAGCACAGAATGCTGTACCAGTCATCATTTGGTTTTGCAACAGCATTCTGCTTCTCGCTGCTCCATCCAGCAAAAAGTCAGTGAGGACATGAAAAAAGCAATATATGTCATATAGTCATGGATTTAGATGGCCAGCCAAGCTACTGCTGAAATATTAGCCTTTAACAGTCTTGTAGGCATAGCAGTTCGTATACACATTTATCTGAAAAAATTAAAGGTACCTGTTCAATACTGGCCTAAGTCAGGTCAGCTCTCATTGAAATCAGTGGGAGTTCTACCCCATCCTTAACAGATACATATAAAAATAAAATATGTCATAGTGGAGAAAAGGAAGAGCCATAGTTTAAGAGCACCAAAAAGTATACCAAAAATGAATCACATTCCACTGGGTGCACTGCATATTCAGAGCTACCACTGGATGTGAGGGCAATCTAATGGTGCTTCGGCAAATATCTACATAGGAGCAAATCCTGTAGGACTCAAAACAGTTTATTCACTTAAAGATTCATCCTCTCCTTCTGGGCATTCCCTGCCTTTTCCCACCTTTTTGACTGTTTATAAGAAGAGTTGAGAGCTGAGAGTGTAAATCTGTCCCCTTTTCATGAGTAACCTATTGGGATAAATAGGGCAACACAGTAGGCTAGGGAGCGTATTAAACCAGAGAGCCAAGAAAGATAAGAAATATGCCTTTTGCTTTAAACCTGATCTTATTCTACTGAAAACTCTCCCATTGTGGTACTGTTGTGGTCCCATTGTGGTCTCTTGTAATGAGATTTGTACCCTGTAGGCATAAGTCTGGAGAGTTGACAACTTGTTCTATGCTAAATCTGGGGGAACAAAAGATCAAGCCGTGAATTCTTCCTGAATAGTGCACTAAAAAAAATGTATCCAGAATCTGAACTGGGCTCTGTTGTAATTAAGTGCTGTCAACATCAGCCATGCTTCATGTGGAATTTACTAAACGGAAACAGTGCTGATTTTCTAGCAACCATGTACAAGTATATACTCTGCGAGTTCTTGTTTATACAAATGCTCAGTGGCTCATAAGGGTTGTTCAGACTCTAGTCCTTCCTAGCAAAAGAGGAAGCTTGGGGTGGTTACATGCTACAACCACATAGAATTGAAAATAAACAGTTTGGTCAGTCTGGTGAGCCCTTCTGTGTGTGATGGTTCATCAGTGATGTTAAGAATACATCTTTGCTCATGATTTGCCCTAAAAGTTTCTCTGCTTTCTTGTGAGAGCATTTTTGTTTATCAACATATATTAAATATCCTGTATTTTAATGTGGCAAATACACAATAGATAGACAAGACGTGTTCTTGTCTATCTGTTCTGTTACAGCCTATACCGTAACCTGCAGCCAAAGGCAGTGCTGGAGGGTGGACACGAGTGCTGTGCTGCAAAAGGAGCATCCAGGAAGAATGTTTGCTAATGAAGCAGGAATTGTTCTGGGGAACTGTGCACGACAGTAATAAATCCACCGCCTGGCAAGAACGAAGTGCACGCTTCCTGGCTCCTCCATCCCCAGTCAATTCTGCTGAGCAGTGCTTCTGGGGGAGAGTCAGAGCATCACATCTTTACACTTCTTTTGAGGTTGCTAATGCCACCACTGGTACTATCCATATACCAGACACTATGCTCCTCCCTCACAATGGGTGGGGATTCCTCCCGTGCCAAGGGGAGCATTATCACACCCACTTTATAGATAGGGAACTGTGACACATGGCAAATAATGGCCTAAAGTGTACAAAAGGTGTGACTTGGGGGCATTGTGAACCTGGTATTACAGAGCTACCAAACACCCACAACATCAGCAGGAGTAGCTGGAGGTCGGAACCTACACGTTTTAAATCCACCACTCCCAATTTGGGGCACTAGTAAACTGGAGTCTTTTTTGAATGATTTGGCCTAAACAACGTGTCCAAGTCACACAGGAAGGCTGTGGAACAACCATGAGTACAGTCCTGGCCACTGCTTTAAGAGCAAGATGATTCTCCTGTCTTGCATGTGCCTTTTCCCATCCCACCCACCTACACGCCACTACTTACATACCTGCACAAGGCCAGAAACAATTTGGCAGACCTGTCTGTCTGCCATAAACATCCAGAGGAACTGTTGTTATCTTAGGCAAGCCATAACATAATCTGTCATTTTTATAATCACATAAATGCCTTCCTTTGTTAAAAATCATTTTGATGAGCTCTGTATCCTGAATCTTCCATTAAATCTGTATCAGAGGGGTAGCCGTGTTAGTCTGGTTCTGTAGAAGCAGCAAAGAATCCTGTGGCACCTTATAGACTAACAGACGTTTTGCAGCATGAGCTTTCGTGGATGAATACCCACTTCTTCGGTATCCACAGGATTCTTTGCTGCTTCATTAAATCTGTAGGTGCTTTGGAATCTGCCAGTTTAACATGTATGTTCTTCATTACCAACCTTCTTTCAGTTCCCTTTCTTCAGGAATTTTCCTGTTGATAACATCCCAGTTCTTTGGATCAAATAATGTCTAGATCTGATGATGCAGCCAAAATCCTTAATCTCCTGAGCATTTAGCTATTTTTCCAGGCTCATTTCAGCCTTGGGTTACCTTGTTTCAGCATCTGGTGCAATCAGATTGTTACACAGGAATGTAGATAATGAATACTGATCTTTCAAATTCCTTCCTTAATTCATCTGTTAAATCCCCAACATTTTTTCCCTGGATGCACCCAGTTGCACCAATGTAATTCATGAGTATGTGGAACAATACAAAAGGCTTATTGATTTACTTTTGCAATTCTCTCTCTCTCTCTCTCTCTCTCTCTCTCTCTCTCTCCCCCCTTCCCTCGCTGCACTACAGATATTTTTTACTTGGTAACAGGAAAAGGTACAGTGGTTGACTTTGCTAGTATTGCCGATTGCTTTCTTGTCTGTCTGGTAGAGATGGCTATAGTATAGAGCAGGGGTGGCCAAATCCACAGCTCACAAGCTGCATGTGGCTCTTTTACAGTTAAAGTGTGGCTTGCAGAGGCCCCACTCACCTCCCCACATTCTCCGCTTACCAGAGTGTGTGTATGTGGGGGGCAGTTTGGAGTTTCTGTCCTGCGGTGGGGTACTGGGGCTTGAGCGCCAAGACTCCCCTCCCTGTGGGGCTGAAGCCCGAGCCCCAGCAGGTGCACCCAGCTCTTGAACTTCTGAAGATTATCATATGTGGCTAGGAGAGTCAGAAAGTTTGGCCACCCCCAGGTATAGAGCATCATCCTTCCCTTATTCCAGACTGATGAATGTATGACTTCATAATTTATTATTTATTGTAAACCCTAGGAGCCCTAGTCTTGGAATAGGCTCAGCACTGTATAAACACAGAACAAAAAGACAATCACTTCCCCGTAGCCCTTATAGTCTAATATAAGACAAGCCATAACAGGTGGATATAGACAGATGGTGGAGTACAAGGAAACAATGAGACAATATTCATCAGCATAATGAGCAGTGGTCTCAGCACACCAGTGGTCTAACCATTGTCAAAGTTTTTTATAGGTGTCATGGCAAAAGGGAGTTTTAAGGAGGGATTTGAAGGAGAACAATGAAGGGGCTTTGCAAATGTTTATGGGGAGCTCCTTCCAAGCATGAGGGGCAGCAGGGAAGAAAGCACCAAAGTGCCTGTTTGAAAATTTAAAAAGTGGGTGATGGAGTCTAGCAGGATGGGTCGATTGGAGGGGAATTTAAATCAATGATGTTATGGAGATAAGCAATTGGCAGTTAAAACCAATTCCAACACATTGATCGTCATTAAGTGACATGACTCTGATAAAAAAGAATAGAAAAGGATGAGAAATACTGACAAAAGGGCAGCAAAGGAACCGGAGAGGACCAAGGTGCATCTACTATAAATGGCATGAAGACAGGGTGCTGGAACAATTTGTATAGTGGCAGTGCTGAGAGCTTTGAACCAAAATGTAAACCCTGTATATGATGGAAACCACTTCAAGCCAGGAGGTGTGGCAGCCCCCCCCAGCACCCGTAGTTCCATGTGTGGAGCTTTTTGCCAACAGTTCACTGACTAAAATTCTCCCCAGACTAAGGTGACCAGGTGTCCTGTTTTCGACTGGAACACCCGGTTGAAAAGGGACCCTGGCGGCTCTGGTCAGCACTACTGATCGGAGCGTTAAAAGTCCAGTCGGCAGTGCTAGGGAGCTAAGGCAGGCTAGTTCCTACCTATTCTGTCTCCACACTGAGCTCCAGAAACGGCCAGCAGGCCTGGCTCCTAGACAGATGATCATGGGGCTTCACGTGCTGCCTCTGCCCCGAGCACTGGCTCCACGCTCCCATTGGCAGAGAACCACAGCCAATGGGAGCTGCAGGGGCAGTGCCTGGGGGCAAGAGCAGCGTGCAGACCTGCCTGTGCACCTCTGCCTAGGAGCTGGGCCTGCTGGCCGCTTCCTGGGCATAGCGCAGAGTCAGGACTGATAGAAAGCTTGCCTTAGCCCACCCGCTGTGCCACTGGCTGGGAGCTATGGAGGTAAGCCCGTACCCCAACCGCAAGCCCCTGCCCCAGCCCTGAGCTCCCCAAACCAGGAGTCTCCTCCAGCATCCCAAACCCCTCATCCCTGGCCCTCACCCCCCCCTCCCCAGCACACAGCCCCCTCCCTCACCCATAACCCCTCATCTCTGGCCCAACCCTGGGTGGGGCTAGGGTGTTTGGTTTTATGCAATTAGAAAGTTGGGAACCCTACCCCAGACTTATCATGACCAGAACAACGTAAATAATAAAATGAAGTCAAGTGAAGCTTTCTTGATTTCCTGTTTGAGAAACTCAAAACTCAGATTAGGTTTGGCAACAGATTTGCAAAGGTTCAGGGCTTTTTTTTTTTTTTGGGATGGATTTTGGTTTTATGTCAAAACCAGTTGAAATGCAACTGTTTTCAGTGATGAATTTTTGAAATATTCTAATCTGAACCCTCATATGAAATGCAGAGTCTGAAGCTGCACAAACTGAAATCGAAGATGTTTTCAGGAAACCCTTCTAAATGAAACAAACAAGTTTAGGAGAACTGTAATTGTCATTGCATCATACGTTTAGTGATCTTTCTGTAGAGTCCCTGTAATATAGAAATAATACCTCCTGCTTCCTACTCTGGGTCTGTCTTGTCATTCCAGATTATAAACCCTTTGGGGCAGGAACTCTTTCTTCAAATGTGTACATTCAGCACCTAGTACAATGGGGCCGTGACTCATTTGAGAGAGGTAGGCACTACTTTAATACAAATTCATTCATGTAATTAGAGCAATGGGGAAATGTTTTCCAAATGGTGCAGAATTCCCTAAGATTCTCCAAAAGCTTGAGGGAGTTTTCGGTGACTATTTTAAAAAAAAGTGAAAATAAATTGAATAGTAAATGATTTGTATTTTTGAGTAATTTTATGTATAGATTTTATTTCATGTTCTGGTTGTTTTTTTTTTTTTTTTAAATTTTCTGAAATTGATCTGCCAGATCTCCTCCTCCTAGAACTCCCCATTCTCCTCTCCCCAAACATTCTGCAGATTATTCTTTCCCTCCATGTTAGATGTCTGTAGTATAGGAAAATAATAAATCTGATGGAACATTCATTTTATTTGTATCTTTAAAATCTTTCCTCTGTGGATTGTCCTTTCAAATCAATTCAACTACATGCATTAAAGCAAACCAGGTTTGCTGGATTGGTTTTTCCCTATTAAAGTGATCAGCAATGAAAGAGTTGGAAATACCAAGAATGACTTGAAACAATTGTCAGAAGCATTCTTTAAAATAGTTTCAGGTAAGAGCTATGCAGGCCCCCATTCACACAGGCCAGCACAGGTTACCTAAAGAAACCTAGCTTCGAGATGAGTGTGGGACAGTTAAATATTTCCTGGCCAGATCCTCAGCTGGCACAAGTCTGCCACTGACATCAATAGAGCTACACCGATGTTAATTGGGGATTTGGGTCAGACTTTGTCTCAGTCTGCAGACACAAGAAAACATCTTATCAGTTCCTATTGAGAAGGTTTTCCTCATCCAAAAGAGCCCATTTGCCCTCTCTAGTTTGTGCTTTTGTTTGCCTTTTCTGTAGAATCATAGGATCGTAGGACTAGAATGAACCTCAAGAGGTTATCTAATCCAGTCCCCTGCACTCGTGGCAGGACTAAGTATTATCTAGACCATTCCTGACTGGTGTTTGTCTAATCTGCTCTTTAAAATCTCCAATGATGAAGACTCCACAACCTCCCTAGGCAATTTATTCCAGTGCTTAACCACCCTGACAGTTAGGAAGTTTTTCTTAATGTCCAACTTCAACCTCCCTTGCTGAAATTTAAGCCCATTGCTTCTTTTCCTATCCTCAGAGGTTAAGAAAAAAAATATTTTTCTTCCTCCTCCTTGTAACAATCTTTTACATACTTGAAAACTGTTATGTCCCTTCTCAGTCTTCACTTTTCCAGACTAAACAAACCCAATTTTTTCAATCTTCCCTCATAGGTCATGTTTTCTAGACCTTTAATCATTTTTGTTGCTCTTCTCTGGACTATCTCCAATTTCTCCACATGCTTCCTGAAATGTGGTGCCCAGAACTGGACACAATACTCCAGATGAGGCCTAATCAGTGTGGAGTAGAGCGGAAGAATTACTTTTTGTGTATTGCTTAAAACACTCCTGCTAATACATCCCAGAATGACGTTCGCTTTTCTTGCAACAGTGTAACACTGTTGACTGTTCAGCTTGTGGTCTACTCTGACACCCAGACCTCTTTCTGCAGTACTCCTTCCTAGGCAGTCATTTTCCATTTTGTATGCATGAAACTGATTGTTCCTTCCTAAATGGAGTACTTTGCATTTGTCCTTGTTGAATTTCATCCTATTTACTTCAGACCATTTCTCCAGTTTGTCCAGATCATTTTGAATTTTAATACTATCTTCCAAAGCACTTGCAACCCCTCCCAGCTTGGTATCACAAACTTTATAAGTGTGCTCTCCATGCCATTATTGAAATCATTGATGAAGATATTGAACAGAACTGGACCTAGAACTGATCCCTGCGGGACCCCACTTGTTATGCCCTTCCACCATGACTGTGAACCACTGATAGCTACTCCCTGGGAACAGTTTAGGAAAAGAGTTGATTGGGGAAGGTCAGGTCTCAGTTTATGGACACCTTTCCACTAGCGCATCTTGTATAATTGACAAATTAAGACCCTTGTCATAGTTTCAGCAGAGGGGCCTAAGACTGGCTGAGCATAGATATGGATAATACCCTTTCATGCTTAGACGTGATCCTTCCAGGTCAGTGTGAGGGCAGTGTGTGTATGGGAAACTTGCCCTCGGGCTGCCTGTGCTGTGCCTGTCCTTTAGATAAATAAGTGACTCCGTTGATATAGCTGTCAATCAGGTGTTTTAGATCGCTATTAAAATTCACTTTAAAATGAAACAAAACATTATTCTTATTAGATCTGGAAAAGCCAGGAGTCATAAAAGAGACAAAGGTAGAAGATTAGCTAGACATAGTCTGTTATTAAAGCCTGTAACAAAACCGTATCTGATCGATATGTACTACATGCTAATGATTTCTGAATAATTTTAGCAAATGCAAATTAGATTACAACAAGAATCCTCAAAATAATGCTGAGTGTTTTAAACAAAGCCACTCTGCACACTTCTCTAAAATGGTGATATAGAGAATCAAAGCAGTATTTTTATTTCAGGCATGAATGGTTTGTAAACACCATCTTGCATCTACAAGCATTATCCTTAGTTTTATTATTTATGAAGACTCTCTATGGGGAATAATATCCTGTGATCTGTAATAATAAGCACCACAAAGGGAGCCCTAACATCTTAATAAAACCAGTCGCACCTGCATGACGTTGATAATTTAACCCTTTTTGTTGTTTGGCCCTTCTGGAGCCCGAATAGTTCTAAGTTGATGCCAATGATTCTAAATGACGTTGACAATTGTGTGCACGTGCACCTACAACATAATTTGTTGGTTCAACCAAGTTTTGTTCAGTGTGTCATTTTAGGCTGGTGAATCATTATATTTTGCTAAGAGCTAGCAACAAGCCTCCTGCTGGAAAACATTATTATAGCATCTGTAGGCCCCCATTTCCATTAAGTCAAATTCCATTATGAACACATCCCTAATGACATACACTTTGCTGTAGTCTACAAATTGCTTCCCCTCCCCTCTCCCAGCACATCAGATACAAACTGAGGGCGCTCTGGATACATACCCTAAAGTAAGTAAAGGTTGCATGAATTAGTGTGGAAAGGAGATATTTAAGCACCGGAAACTGAATCTTCCTTGCTATTCCCATTATCAACTTCTTTGATTGGAAATCTTACAGACTAAGTCATTAAACTCCAGAGCCATATGGGGGTAATAAAGCATAACAAATACCCCACAAGTTGCATGCAGAGCAGTAATTCAAACAAGAGATAATGCAGAAGTCATAAATCTCAACACCATAAATATCAACAAAACCACCACAGCAAATTATTGACTTACGTCTGCCTTTCAGGATTCTGCTGCTTTTTTGCATAGTTTATTCTTTCCAAAAGAAATAAAATGGAACGGCATTTTATATATGTTAAACACATTGCTGTTTGTGCAGGAAATATGCAAAATTGGAATAAAAACAGATGTTCTTAGAATCTGATTTACTCTGAAGAGAGTGTGATCATTTAAAAAACAAAGCTGCTGTACAGTAAGTGATATGCAATAGTGTACAATGCATGATACTCTGTTTGTACTGTAGGATATCCTCGTGAAAGAACCCTCAGGGATACCTACAAATTGGTCTGGATCTAAACAGCATTACAGTTCATTAGAAACATAGTTCAGACAATGGAAGCAGCGTGTGGCTAGCTGATTATTGTGGTTAGTAGTTCTAGAGAAAGCTGTAGTCAGTAGTTTGAGCGAAGGGCTGAGAATCCGGACATCTAACGTTTCAATCCCTCTGACCTTCAGCAAGTTATTTAATTTAAAAGTGGGGGTAGTATTGACCTACTGCACCTATCCCAATAGGGCTACTTAGCTCATAAGTAATTTGGGACGGGGACTATCTTTCCATTCTGTTTATCCAGCCTATCCCAGTGTGGTGCTGTGGTCCAGAACTGGGGCTCCACGGAGTTATAATACAACTAAATAATAATATAATAATACAATTGTTCCACCCACTACTGAAATGTAACCATTTCTGGGGGGGAAATAGCACTGATGAATTAACAGTGCATAGCAATACCACCCAATGTTTTAGGGCAGGAATTGAAGGAGAGAGCCGCATCCAAATTGAAATTGCAGGGTGAATTTAATAAAGCAGAATGTAACTACTTGGCTTTGGCATTTATTCGGGATACAAGATTAGTGCAATCAGAGGTATGATTGCAGCTACTGTAGACATACCCAAGCTAGCTTTGATCTAGCTAGATTGAATAACAATAGCAGTGAAGCCATAGCAGCACAGACTGTAGACACCTGCCCTGGACCCCAGGTACGTACTCAAGCGGTTAGTCCATGCTTCTGTCTCTTCTGCTACGGGGTTCACTGCTGCTGTTCAAACTAGCTAGACTAGTCACACCTTCGTTTGCAGTGTAGCTGGACCCACATGTACTTGTGAAAAGCGACATGGAATATTTAATGACTATACATGTTCAGAATCTCTGTTTCGATCTCTTGATCGAGACAGCTGCTCCAGACCCTGACATTGTGTTGGATGGGAGACCACTAAGAAGGAGCCAAATACTGGCCAACACTTGCTTTGCATTGCTTGTGACAAGCGATGAGATCACGGCACAAGGTGGCTGAACACAACGTATTACTTTAATTGTAAACAGATTTGACTGTTATAGGGTTTTCAGTTCTGAAACACTATAGCGCCTTGAAGCCTCATAATACTGATAGATTTTAAATGCAAGCTGCTTGGAATCTTGCAAGCTGTCATCAACTAGGAACTTCTCAAAGGTTCTTTGCAAACCGGATATTTAATAAACCATCTCTTTTTCTTATAAGAACCATGTTTAGAATCTTCGTCTAATCAGAGTTTGTTCTGGCAAGGAATAAATCTACAACCAGATAAAAGGAATAAAGAAATAGTTGCCTCTTGAAGCCATGATACATTTATATCTTAAGTCAAAGACAGCGTTATCTTGATTACTTAGCTCTGGGTATGTGTGAGGGGTGAACACACAGTACATCAAGGTTTCAACAGAACTTAAATTGCCTTTCTCTCTCTCCCTAATAATCTTTATTAAAGGCTGTGTTTATTTTTTCCTCATGCATTTTCTTCTTGCATCTAATTATTGGAGCAGAGAGTCCTGTGGCACCTTATAGACTAACAGACGTATTCAAGCATGAGCTTTCATGGGTGAATACCCACTTTGTTGGATGCATGTAGTGGAAACCACTACATGCATCCGACGAAGTCGGTATTCACCCACGAAAGATCATGCTCCAATACGTCTGTTAGTCTGTAAGGTGCCACAGGACTCTTTGCTGCTTTTACAGATCCAGACTAACATGGCTATCCCTCTGATACTTGACATCTAATTATTGTTTCAGTTTATTCTAGATTCTGTCTACATTATGGCTGATGTAGCTGCCTATCAATAAATAATCTCTGTAAGAACAGTCTCTTGTAGGCAGGCTACATATAACTCTCCATAACTAAACCTGTTCTTTGCCAAGTTATTGTTGGACAGTAGCTTTTAAAGATCTGTAGCATTACGAGGCACAGTTCTTAGTACTGCAGAAAGGAACAGATAATTTTTTTTAATAAACAGTGGGTGAGATAATATCTTCTATTGGACCAACTTCTATTTTTGAAAGAGACAAGCTTTCCAGCTTATACAGAACTTACATAGAGCTCTTCTTGAGGGCTGGGAAAAACAAGGCTATAACAATCCTGCAGGCAATTTTCTAACAGTATTCTGCAGAGTTTTTTAAAGCTTGCTCTATTCTCTTGTAAGTCTTCATCTACCAACTTGTTATATACTTGTGGTTTGAAACAGGAACACTTAGAGGTATTTTTGTTTGCCTTTTCGTAGAAATCTATCACATCTGCTTCAGGCGTGCATTTGGTCTCATCTCCTAGAAATCTCTCCTAGTTAAATGTTCTTTGAAGAGTACATGTTGGCACTTTATTTTAAAAATGAAGTTTGGTGAAGGTGTCCTTCTAAACAGAATTTCTGAAAAAGCTAAAGAATATCACTTCAAAAGCTAGAGGGCTTCAGGCTCTGTGGCTATCAGTCCTGTACCTTTTATGAGCACACATTATCATTAGAACAGAATAACAAAAAAGTGCCACAATTTTCCTTAGAATTGCTTGGTTACTCGGTTGCCAGGCAATAGAACATTAGTTCTTCTGCCTTTGTACAGCCTTGGCTAAAGTGACTTCAATCTTTCTGCTTGGAGATTTAACTACTAAAAATATGGACATATGCTAGCAGTTTTTCACTTGGCTAATTTTGCTTTGGTTTAAACAGCTATGAAAATAGGTCCTAATGTGATTAACACTCTTGTTTCCTTTCTCTAGATCACTGCACTGTCTAAAAGGTTATAATACATACCGTAGCAGCAAGTGGCTTACTGCGCTACACTCTATACTCTTGCTGAGAAATGTCCACGTAGATTCTTTACTAGTGAGACAGGATCTGCCCTGAATGGAATTCTAGTGCTTCCTGCCCCAGGGATAACAATCTCTTGAATTGTTGTAATCTAAACACATTCCTTTCCTCTCATTATAATTTCAGATATGTAAACGTATCTTCTGTGAGCTTTTAATATGTAAATATTTTTAAAATGTTTCTCAGATGGCAATAAACAAAGAAAAAGGAATGTGTAAATTGTGCTGCCTAAAAGACAATCTGAAGAACTCCAGGAAAAGATTCAGGCTCTAAAACATTTGCCCTAGATGTACTGATTTATAAGGAGTGATCAAGTTCTAGCTTCTCTGCCTATTTTAACTCCTTAAGTAGCCCCATTAACATAGTATCTGAGTGCTTCACCATTGTCAGTGTGTTTATTATCACATTTCCCCTGTGAGGTAGAGAAATGTTGTTATCCCCATTTTACAGATTGGGAATTGAGGCACAGAGATGCTAAGGGACTTGCCCAAGGTCACATAGGAAGGCTGTAGCAAAGCAGGGACTTGAACCCAGCTCTCCCAAGTCCTAGTGCCTTAACTTTTAGACTATGTGCACAGGGTTGAGTGCTCTCAACATATATTGAATGCCAACAGAAACTTAGGTCCGGATCCTGTAATGACATCCTCCTGGGCAGACCCTATACCCATGAGGAGATCCACTGAGGTGATTGGTGAGAATGTTTTCCAGGACTGGAAAATAAATAAGCAGTCTGATGTAGATGCTAGCTGAATTGGTGCTGAAGTGCCAACACTGCAAATGTACCACCACAATACCCAAAGTACCTGTTGAATCTTCTTGTGACAGGAGCAGAAGTCCTACTTAGTTTCAAATAAGCAGGGAGTTAATGAATCTCTTAGAGGAAATGCAGGAAACTGCACAACACTAGCTACGTCCTCAAGTGTCAGGGAAGCAATGGAGAAGGGAGAGCTCCACTCCTATTAGGGTACGTTGGCACTGCAGCAGGGAGGTGTCATTCCCAGCACAGGTAGACAGACTTGTGCTATCTCTGCTTGAGGACATTACAGCACTGGTGGCAGCTTGGACTAGCTGCCTGAGCTTGGACCCACATGGTTTAGCTGACTTGGACTCGGGCAACTAGCCTGAGCTGCCAGTGTCACAACAGCCACACTGCTGTTTGCAGTGTGCTAGCTTGAGCGAAGCTAGCATGAATCACTCCTCCCAGCTTCAGTGTAGACATATCTGTTCAGTCACAGGGCTGTGGTTTGGCTTTTGTTTGTTTGTTTTTGTCTCTTGGTTATATAGAAATATTTTTGTTTGTTTTTATTATAACCAAAGCAGTCTAAAACATCAGGAAGAAAACACTGAAGAGGAAAATTTGCTCACAGAACTAATGTTAATTTATTATTGCCGCAAGTTGATGCACTCTTCCCACTTTGTTGTCAGCATGTGAAACATTTTGGAAGGGTTGATAGGTTGAAATAAGAGTTATTGCATAAGCATAGAACAAGTTGTGGGATCTCTGCCTTCTCTAACTTCAGTGAAGATGTGGATGACGGGTCAGTTCTGATTTTCTCTGAACTGGTTTGTTGATTTCTATTCAGAGCATCCTCCAAAAAGCATAGAAAGATGGGGAAACGAGTAAAGGAAGAATAAAAAGGAACACAAAAATGAGTAGCTTCAAGATATTTTGTGGTAGACTGAGGTTCTCTCCTTACTCTTAATTCCTTCTGTTTAGTGCAAATGGAAGATCACTGGCACAGCTGACAGCCATAATATTTAGACAATATGAAAAGTTCTAGGAGTCTACATGGAGATGCAGAGGTATTCTGCTGACTCCTCCTCACAACCAGACCAAGCTGGTGTCTTTAGCTCCAACTCAGCAGGGTAAAAGGCGAATCTATTTGAAAGAGGAGGGGGTAGTAGTTGAGATGGGAGGATTTTCTGGGAAAAATCCTAGAAATAACCAGCACAGATAGAAGTTGTGCTCAGGTGTAGCAGTTAAGGCTGAAGTTAATGACTCTGATCCTGCAAGCACAGGGCTGAGGCTAAAGTCTGTTTAAAGATTTTTTTTAAATGCTTGTTTGAAAAATGTTTTACTTGTTTTTGTTACAAGTCATACTTAAGATGGATATAAGAAAACGTGGTTAGAGTGAAGAATAACTCATTGTTGTTTTTGTATTGTGCATTGGACAGAACTTTGTCTAGATTTAGTTTCACTGTTTCTCCTGCATAGTTAGTTCATTTACTCTCTTGTTTAGATAGATCTTTCACATAAGAATAGCAGCAGACAAGGGGAGGGTGTGGTGATTTTAGAAAGAGAAAGCGTGATTAGAGAACCACAAAAATTAGCAGGGGAAACTTAGGGGCAGGTATAGTAACTGAAACTACTTTTAACTCTAACTCTTTTTTTTTTTTTAGTAGACTGGATTTCAAGTTGATGATGTCCCTTTTATGAAGAGAATAAAGAAAAATCTTAGGAAGGTATTAGTGTCCAACACTCAGACACATCCCTCGCCTCCTGTCTCCCATGTGTTTATGCTGTGGTGTTAGCTCAGAGGAGACCTTGCCCTTTCACAGGGACATTTTGGTTGCACAATAAGTAAAAATGAAAAAGAAAAGTCTGCAATGTACCTATTAAAACGAGCCAGGGTATTTCATGGGCATTAATTGCAGAGGTATTTAAGTGTAGTATTTAAATCTACAAAAACTTTATTGGAAGTATTCTAAAAGTGAACTATGGTGAGGAGGGAGCCAGGGGCACCCATTCTGATTTTGTCCCTGCTCCTTCAGTCTGCCTTTCCACCTGTGTTCCTCACCTCCTCCACAGGCAGGGCACAGGGGAGCCAGTTGCTTATGTTGCCTCTTTTCCATGCTTCTGAGAGATTCGTGTTACCGAAGACAAAGCAGAGGAAGCACTGAAAATGTAAGGAGAGAAGCTTCCTGTATTGCTAATGCCATGGCAGCCCCTGGCAGGTGGGTGGGGGAAAGATCTGCCAGGGATTCATTGCAGCAATCCTCCTGCCCAGGTGAATGTGTGAGATCCCAATTATGCTGCAGGCAGGTGTGATGGGGCTGCCAAATACATGGGTGACTGTGTCGCACAGGAGATGGCTGAAACTTAGTGGCCCTGGGAATCATTGGGAAAAGACCACGCATTTCTCATTCATATGTGAAGAAGTGGGAAAGCTAGCAGATTTCCTCTCACATTAATCCTATTCAATAAGCCAAACTAAACCAGGCTGCTACCTACATAGGACTCAGACTAGGTCCTTTTACTACAAGGGGCTCATAATGGCATTAGACTGTCATGTTCTGAAAACAGATTGAGTAAAAATGATGGGGATCTTATGAGCCAGTATAAACAGCTGCACAGTTTTGCAATAAGTTTTGTTAGTTCTATGAATCACAGGAACTATGCTACATATTTAGGGCCCTTCATTTTCAGTTTTTATTTTATTTAATTTAATTTATCAGTATTTATTACCCACAACAAAAACAGGTGCAAGAAACTATTAATACTTTTTCTGGGTGAGTTGAAGAGTCATGAGATTGAAATTGAATACAGGATCCGCTGTGCCAGCACATCCTTTGGAAGACTACTCAAACAAGTCTTCAGTGATAGGGATTTGCGAACAGGCACCAAGATTTTGGTTTACAAGGCATTGTCACCCCCATCCTCTCTATGGGTCTGAAATCTGGGTATCTTACAAATAACATCCCTAGTGGCTGGAGTGGTTCCAGCAGCGCTGCCTCAGGAGCATTCTCAGGATTAGCTGGGAAGAGTGAGGCACTAACATCAGCATTCTCTCTGCAGCCAACATCCGCGGGCCATGAAACCCCAACTCGGCTGGGCTGGCCACTGTGTACGTATGCCTGACACTTGCCTCCTGAAGCAAGTACTCTTCTCTCTGTTAATTCAGGGAAGAAGAGCTCATGGAGGGCAGTGGAAGTGCTTAAAGATTATACTGAAAGTACACCTTAAAAAGGGAGGCATCAACACAACAAACTGGGACTCAGCACGGAACAGAACAAAGCGGCGCCACACCACACACCAAGCCACAGATCGCTTTGAGGAGAACAGACGTGCTCATGAGACACAGAAGTGACAAAGGAGGAAAGAAAGAGCACAACACTCAAGCCAACAACTGTCTCCTCCAAGATTACACCTGTCACTTCTGTGGGAAAATCTTCTCAGCCACCTAAAAACCCACCAATGAACCCCCTTGAAAGACATAATTCTCACATCGAGGGATAGCTGAAGAAGACGATTTTTTTCTGCATAAATATCTGGGTTTATTTTGATGGACAGAAAGATGGGGAAAAGTATTCAGTAGATTAATGTTTTGAATTCCATTAATCAATATGGTTCACTGCAGAACTAAAACAGAACTCAAAATGCAATGCTACCTCTGAGTTTAAGAAAATAAACTCTAATCCCCAAACATAACTTTTCATTTGAATAAACAGTTTACTGTTTTAGACTTAGAACTATTAGCCTATAAATATTTACATTTAGTAACTGGGCCACGCCATTTGCAGCGCATACACTCAACTTTATCTTTTTCTCCTGTATTTTTTTTTGTAAACTTTCGAATACTCTCTTGTGTTCTGAAATGTATTCTGATACAGATTTTCATTTTCTTCCCATTTTAGTGTGTCAAATCTTCAAAGTGTTATCTGCTAACAGCTTAAAATGTGTATGTGGTAGGCGTTAGATTCATCAGTACATTAAGATGTGCATGCACTTCAAAGCTTGCGTGCACATCTGTTTGTTTATTGTGGGTATCTTCTAGACCAATACATAGTCTTACTTTAACAGGCAGCTTTGCATATACTCACAAATTAACGTATTATCATAATATATAGATCATGAAATGTATTGTATTTTCCTAATAAAACAAATTATTTTTATATTTTTGAATGATATAAAAATAGGGTGAAAAATCAGAAAAAATGAATAATACTTTTTGTAAAACCTGGGAATTTTTCGGTAAAATTCTGTTTAAACTGAAAACAAAGGTGCTTATACATATTCTTGACCCTCATCTCCTGGTCCCTTATTTATTCACTATTTACATATATATCGCCATAGAAAACTCTTGTAACAATGGGATCTCCTGCCTGTAGCTTAGTGATTCCACTATCAAACAGGCTTTGTTTTACAAGTTTAACTGTCAGTCCTCCAAACTCAACCCCAGATCTGAGAGTCAAGGTAGTTTCTTTTTTTCACACCTCACCACCGATAGCCAAATTATGCCCTTGTTTATACCTGCAAACTCCCACTGCTTTCAAATTATCTCCTCCTTGACACCTGTGCCTCCCATGGGTTTGCCCAGGAGTTGCTCACTGGAACTTAGCAAACAATCTTGTTGATATTGCACATGAAGGAATAGACTCCAGCTCAGGCTTCTATAGCTGCATTGTCTCTGCAGAGCTAACACACGTACCAAAACCAAACAGATCTCATTCACGCAGGGAGCAAATCAGTCATGTTGAGATGGGGCCATTTTTTACATAGTCGCTTTTCAAAGTAGAATCACATGTCTGTGAAAAGCAATCAGTGTAATTCCAGGATTTGTTAGAGTAATGCCTAGAGGCCTCCAAAAGACTGGGCTGCATTGTGCTAGGAGTTCTACATATGCATAATGAGAGACAGTCTCTGCTCTGAAGAGCTTACAAACTAAATAGACAAGGCAGAAAAGGTTGGGAGGAGAAACAGAATCACATATATAGGTGAAATGATTTGCCAAGGTCACTCAGTGTCTGAGTGAAAGAAACTTGTGTCTCCTGATTCCCAGTCCAGTGCTCTATCCACTGGACCATGATTTACTATTATTTAAAAATAACTACTATATTTTTGCATCATCATGTTCTACTATTTTGGACCTGTTCAGTATTTGAACTGCACCATATACTAGAAGTATCAGGAAATTCTGCAATACCATGTTATAGCACCATATTATGAGAACCATTCTAAATTGTCTTAGATTTCATAACTGCTGCCTGTGGAAAATGTGTTAATGTAAACACCACATTTCTACCTCCTCACCACCCCCCAGACTTTGCTGTGAGAGAATGGGATACCAATTAAGCATTCAACCCCTCTTTATCTGCTTTCCTAGAGAGACCAAAAGTATATGGTCCCTGGTGAAAGCATAGTGATGGGGAAAAGCTAGTGGAGATTTTCCTCTGTCATTTACTACCCCTGTTGGTCAACTCAGGAACAGGCCCGATGAGAGAAGGAAGGAAATGATGTAGAGTTGTAGGGAAATGCCATAGGAACCTTGAAGAATCCTACTCAGTGGAGGCATAGGCCCAGCACTTAATTTGTAACGAAAGAGGTGCTGGGGCTCAAGCAATTTTTTCTTTCATAACTCACATGACAAGCCTAGAAGTGCCTGAGCTATGAACTGCCAAGACTAAAAGTGCTGGGGCTCAACCTGGCACAAATTAAGCAATGCATGAGCCTAGCTTTAACCACTTTTGCCTTTTGAAATTAAGTACCTCCAAAATCAGAGGACTTACTGGGAGGTACATATGCCTTTCAAAAACCAAAAGGGCCACCAATAAAGTGGTGGATTTGATACCCTGCCACCCCTTCTCATTCACTGAGCTGCTGCCATATCTTTTCAGCAAGATTTCACTCTGTGCTGCTACTTCTCAGAGACATCACTTCTCAAGACTGACTTTGCACAGCTGGAAATGCTAATTCACCAGCAAGGTAGCTCCAGTTTTAGATGTCGTACTTCTAAGAATGTCACTGGAGCTTGGCAAGTCAATGGGCATTCCCGGGGCTTCCATTAGGCAGTTGATTACTCTAATATCAGAACGAACACTTAATGCACCACTGAAAAGTAATGTTATTGTACTTTTGCTCTTAAGCAGCTTGCTTCTGTTGAAGTATGCCATGAGAGTGATCCAGAGTTTAAATTTCACTTTAAGAAGTTTGGTTTCAGCAATGCCTAATACGAACTTTGTTTGAGGCATCCCATCCTTATGAAACAGAGTAGCTCACTGCTTCAACGCAGCACATCTATTGCACTCTATTCCAGTTTCCATGCTTGGGCCTGTGTTTAAAACTGCAAATCTTCTTTGAAAATGCTCCCTCTTCACTAACCCAGATTGTGAAGGAGATAAGTATCACTGGGGTTAGACTAGTAATAAAGTAATTAGTTTGCCAAGATAAAGCCTCTTGATTTTTGTATCTGTAACACTATTTCCTAGATGTAGTGAAAAGTTACTTGAGACTTAATAGTAACAGCACAGTAATTGTACCAGTCCCCAGCCCACCTTTGCTGAGGCACTCACCTGTTGATTATGTATAGGGAAATAGGGTACTAGGTTTTAATTATGTCTATATTATCTGTTGTTTAGAGCTGCCAGGGTTTTACTGCAAATGCGTACTCTCAAAAATGAAAGCGCAATGCAATGTAAAATATAAATACTAGCCAATTCCTTGTCATTTTTTCTCTCTACTTCCAGATTTTAGACCTCAGATTTCAATCTTATGGCATGACTGGTTAAGCAACTGCAGTTTTGTCAGTGTTCACGTTTAATGCTCCAGTGTAGAAGCTCTAGTGGACTTTGGCAATTAAAATTTTCTATGAGGGCCCATTAAATGTGCTTAGTATGTCAAGTAAAAGAATTAGGGCTTGTCTACATTAGCTGATGTAACTACACTGGTGTATTAGTGTAAAAACTGGGGTGAACGGCACAAGTGCCAGCTCTATTTTATGCTGCTGCTGCCCATCTGCATTAGGCATTTGCAGTTAGACAGATGCAAAAATCCCTAATGTAGAGAAAAACCTTAAACCCCAATTTTATAACTGACTGCCCTCTACTCCATTGGCTTCAGAAGGACTGGAGGATTTGCAATAGTTCACTTACTGTGCTCAGGGCTGAGTCCATAAATTGAAAAGCTGCTAACTGCTTAAGAAATGTAATGATCTGGTTGCTCTTATAAAACTGAGTGTCTCCAAGATACCTTGGGAGAAGCAAAGTACTGTAGCAATGTATTCATCTTCTATTATGATGCTGTTCTTCAGTATTGTATATTAACATTGTGTAACACACACACACCCCCCCCCCCCCCGCTGCCATAGGTGATGCCATATTGTTGCTATAGATGAGTTATATTGCCATGGAAATACTGTGTTTCCTTTCTATTTTGCAATGTAGACTGCTAACATAACATGTAAAAAGAGACTTTAATGGAGAAATAATCTCACAGCAGAAAATATTGGCTGGCTATAGGATAACACCAAAAGACAATACTGAGGTCAGATGATGAAACTGTCTTTATATTGCAATGTGCAGTACTAAAATTATTGAATGTTGATCTTAATACTATCTGGGCATTGAGAATTACAATCTCTGAAATTAGGCTTGCACAGAAGGATCCGATTTGCTTTTGTTTTTGGCACATGATGATACATTTCAGGAAAGCAAATTTGCCAGAGGCCTGTTTTCAATGCTCTGCGAGTACTCTTTCTTTCAGTTTTTATCGTTCCTACTCTTTATATATACATATAAACTCTGTCATCATATAAGATAAGATGATGATGATGTTTGTTAACTGAAAATCTGACAAGATTTGCATGGAAATGGACCCTTTGTTCTGCTCAAAGTTTTGCATTTATCAGGAGTTGGAACTGCTCAGTTGTGAAGATGGTAATTTCACCCAGCTGAAGTGTTTTGAAGCTTGTGAATGAGGACTGAGGACTGTATTGCAAGGATCCGACTATCTGAACTAGAGCTGAGTTTAGTCTGAGACAGCCCAGGATTTTTAATCTCTGGAAATTTCACTTATTGTGATAATGGGTAAGTCTAGGGAGGAAGGGAAATCTGCTTCTGGCCATTAAAGCTTTAGATGAAATTAGATTGTCTAAAAAAAGGTCTGGAGAGACTGCAGGATACCTTTTCCAAGGCATGATGGTCTCCATATTATAGAATAGGATGTGCTGATCTTCTTTAATCCTGCTTCACTGTGATGAGTCTTTTGCCAGAGTCAGTACTGTCACTTGACTTGGTCCAATAAGTATAATATTGCCACAAAGCAAATCTGTTTCATTATATACAGCACTCAACATTAGGTAACCCTAACGCTAAGCTGTCTCTTCTGCTTCGATGCCTGGGTTTATAATAAAGGAAAGTTTTGCTTAAATCTGGTCTGTCAATTTAAATTAGTACTCTCACAAATTCATCTACCTGATTTAAGTCTCCGAAGAGCTTGGAGCATCCAAAACTTGACTACTTTTCTCCCAGTCAAGTCCCAAGTTAAAAGATAGAATAGCCATTGTAAATTCAACCTAGAGCTTTCACTTAGATGCTAAAGGATGAATATAATATAGGTATCTGGATAGCCCACAATAGTCCTCTTTGCCCTCCTCCGTTAGCTTTAAAGTCATAAAAATGTTGGTTTGACCTATTTAAATTTGCCCTTTGCCTATCTTTGCATGTAGCCAATAAACCCTCAGACAACTCCATAGTAGTTTGCATAGTAATTAAGGCTTGGTGATGGGCAAGACAGATAATCAGAGGAAAGGAAGCTGAGGAATCTCTTTACGAGAAGAGATTAAAGGGACTAGGATTATTTTTCTAGGGGTTGTGATAAAAGGGGATAGGCTGAGATCTATAAAATAGTGTCAACAGTTGCTGTGGTTTCCTCACACACTCTTTCTCTAAGAACTAGTTCATTCACTGACTTATGTGGGAGGAGAAGCCATCAAACTTTTCCTCTCTCTCTCTCTGAGAAACCCTGTCTGGATTTTGAGATAACAGTAGGTTTAAAACTGTATTTACATACTTTCTTTCTCACTAAATAGTGCACTTTAAGTAGATTTAAAGCAAACATTATCATGGGTGGCAGGTTTGTATAATTTTTGGTGGTGCCCAAGTCGATCCGTCCCATCCATAGGATGCCTACCCCTACCTTATGCTTCAGGGGGACGTGGGGTCCAGGGTGGCCTGGGGGGTTAGCGGGGTGCCTGGCGCCGACAGCAGCGAGCAACCCTGCTCCGCCCAGCCTCTTCCCACACCGTCCCCACTCCACCTCTTCCGCGAAGGCCCTGCCCCTGAGCAATGCCGGGAGCTGGCGAGGTTGAGCAGAGTGGGCTGGGGCCAGGTCACTCACTGCTGCCAGTGCCAGGCCCCCCGCTAACGCCCCAGGCTGCCCTGGACCCCATCACCCCCTGAAGCACAAGGTAGGGGTAGGCACCACCATGTTGTGCGACAAACACTTGACAAAATTACTGGACTTAGTGACAGACAATGCGGGCAAGTGCGTATTATGTCATTCAATCATTCAACCCATAAAATTGCACACATTTTGCCTTGGTGAAATTAAATATCCAGAGAATTACTGGGCCTGTGATGATGATGACCAGGGCTTGCTCACCTGTGGCTCCCCCTCCCTGTGCTGTGGAGGCACAGCCAGGCAGGTCTGCATCTGCAAGCAGGCACCCTGCCTCAGGTGCAGCTCCCATGGGCCCTGCTAGCCCATAGCCTGGGAGCCTCCCGGCCAATGGAATGGGCTGGGCTGAGGGGTGGAAGGCAAAGGGGGAGATTGTAGGGAGCTTTGGAGGAGGGGAGGCAGTGGGGGAGGGGAGTGGTCTGGCACAAAGGGGAGGGCTCTCTGGAGAGGAGTGACAGGGGCACAGGGGTCATTGGGAGTCTCTCGAGGGGGCAGAAGGTTGTGTGGGTCTCTGTGGGGCAGGGGGCTGTGATGGGCAGAGCCAGCTGCAACCTGGGTCTGCTCTGCGGGGGGTGTTGCTATAGTCCCCTCAGGAAGCCCCCCCAGGAAGCCCCCCCGTCCTGTGTATTTTATGCCAGCCCCGGGGTGCCCATTGCTGCTCCTTTCCCCCACCCATGGCTCCATCTGTCTGTCCCCACAACCCCCCCGGCTGTGTCTGTCTGTCCCACAACCCCCCGGCTGTGTCCGTGTGTCTGTCTGTCCCCACCACCCCCGGCTGTGTCTGTCTGTCCCCACAACCCCCGCCCCCCGCTGTGTCCATGTGTCTGGCTGCCCCCACAGCTCAGCGGCTGTGTCAGTCCGACAGGAACAGACCCTACTGCTGCTCTGCCCAGGGCTCAGAGCTGCTGCCTGTGGCTCCCTCCCCCGCCCTGCTGTGGAGGCGTGGCCAGGCAGCTCTGGCACCGCCCCCTGCAGCTCCCATTGGCTGGGGTTCCCGGCCAATGGGCTGTGAGCCAAGTCAGCACTGGGGCCTCTCCGGGGCTGGGGGGAGCTGCTTGTGGGGAGCGCTCCACATTGCCGACCCCTGGCGCGGGGACCCTCAAAGCACAGGGCCTGGGGCCCAAACATTGGTGGAGCTGGGCCCACCTTCGGGAATATTGCTGGAGCATGGGCCCCACGGGCCCATATAACTCGCCGCCTATGACATTTATATAGTTTAAGAAGTAGTTAGATTTGTGGGCTAACTACACAATTTCAACCACTCCACTTTTCTCCTTGATATGTGAAGGAGTCTCCTGGATTCCATCCCACTTCCTGTCCCTTTAATAATTTTAAAGTTTGTCCTTCTCTTTTCTTGTCCCCTCCCCACCCCGGCTTTGCTGGAATCCATAAAACTGCCTCTTATGATGTACCTGAATTCCTGCCCCAGCTGACAAGAATACCTCAAAGCTATCACTCCACCATCCAGTTTGAAAGGGGTTGTGAGCCTAAAAGGATTTCCCTCTCCACTGATCTTCTTTCATTCTATACACTGAGAAAATGAGGAAGTGGGAAGAGATGGGTTCTGTTAATTTAGGGCCTCATGAAAATCAATGACTATAATGAGTTTTTAAGTTTCCTGTGATCCACTATACAAAAATGAAGGACACACAATAACATTTATAAGGAAACCCATTTAGAATGACTAAAAGCAAAGTACTGTCTGATTAACTTGTGGGACTCGTTGTCACAGGATATATTCCTGATGCAAAATAGTTCAGCAAGATTCAAATAAGAAGTTGGAATAATAATTGAAAGGGACATCAGTTGTTTCTGAGGCGCCCTTTCTCGGTTCTATAAACAGGTTCCTACCTAAAGCCACAAGAGCTGCTGAATCATAGGAATCCATGATTGATAGTGTGGTGGTTACTGGTCACACCCAGTCCCATCTGGTGTGGAAAACATGCTACTCTGTAGTGCTGTTAATCTGAGTCATCTTGGGAATTGGGATATCTCCTATTTTATAGTAGCCATGGCCAGGATAAATACTGCAGATTTCCTCCTCCTGCTGTTTAAAAGGAACCCTCCGACCAGCAGTTCCTAACTCACTCCTCAAACACCCACACCAATTCTGGACACATCACACATTCCTCTCTGCTTCTGTCCTTGTTGGCCTGAACCATACTATAACCCCATGTGGGTATGGCATAGGAGTTTGGGGCTGTGATGGGGTGGGGGAAGACAAGGTCAAACATTGAATCTTGGGCTATGGGGAAAGGGGACTTGAATGCAATGAATTCAAAAGGGTCCACAAATGTCTGTTTCCTCTGTTATGTGTGAACATATGCATGCGCACAGAAAAGTGATATAAAAACAATAAGTATTCTTACTGGAAGGTTGCAATGTAACACTACTTTATTTCTTATAACTCAGAATGACAACACACAAGAACCCCAAAACAGAGAGAGACAAAGCAGGCTGCTCCCTAAAACAGAAATGCATAACTCACCCCGCCTTATTCTAGTCTGGTTGTCTGCAAACTGATTCTACTAGGCCTAGATCACCCCCTGGCTTGTAAGCACAACCACAAAAAAAAACCCTATAGCATTTAAAATGACAGCTTACAATTTTCAGTACACCACATGTAGTGGCCCTGACAGTTGTACCACCAATATCCATTTTCAGCTGTGGTTCCATTAATGCTGTGACTTTTGGATGGATTTGTTCTGTAGTAAAGAGAGCACTAACTAGGTCCTGTTCTCACCCAGCATTAGAATTCTGAACCTGTAAGGCTATTAAAAGTGAACTATTCTCTTCCCACAGCCTTCTGTTAAAACAGATTGCATAAGCTATTGCTGTATGGATTTTGTTTTTGTCACCCCACTTTACTAAAGAGCTCTATAAATGCTGCACTCAATTTACAGCAGGAAAAAAGAAACAAATCAAGCGTGCTCTAAACATTATTTTATAAACTGTAAGGCATTGTCTTGCTCTGAAATACGTGGATACCCTGGTTGCCATGGCAAAAGAGAGAAAGGAGAAGAAATTCCTGTGGAGAACACCATTATTACTCAAAAATGATCACTCAATAGGATTGTGTGCTTAATAACTCATACAAATAGTATAGGTATTTTAGAAGGCTGGGATGGTGTTTCCTTATTGGTTTGTCGTATTCTATTTGAGTGATTGCCCAGGCTGCTAAAGTGCAGAGGTGATCAGGAGATGTAGCTACATGATACTGTGCATTTAGGCCTCACGTGTGTATATTAGGCCCTCAGGCAAAGAAAGCAGCCTGGTTTGCTGGTCTTGCAAGATATCAAGGAAAACTGTCAGATTGTGATAGAGCCAATGGCAATAGAGAAGGTGTGTGTTTGGGGGCTGGGGGTTTCTAGCAGGATACGCATTCTGGCATCTTTGTGCAATTACAATTATTAGGGAAAAAATTCTCCAGGCAAGTGGGTATGGCTTGGGAATGACTGCGTCAGTTGAGAGATTTTGACTATGGGGCTTTGGTTTAGAACCTCAGATTCATTGAAGGCCTAAACTGGCAGGGTATGGAGCACCTCTTGGGGAGACCGTGCGGACTATTGATTTGCAGCATGCGCAGCAGCCATCCTTCTCAGTGGCTTCAATTCTCAGCCACTTCTGTGGCATAAAGGGATGAGAAAACGGCTAAAACTGCCCACCTGGGAATTCCTCCGGTGCGGGGCCGTGTCAAGGGGTGTGATGGGAGCAGTCTTCACCTCAGACCTTCTGAGCAGTGAGGCAACTGCTTGGGGACTGATGCACCTTTCAACCTGAGTTAGAGAAGCTGCTATGGCTCCTCTTGCCTGGGGCTGCATGTCCAGACTCCCAGCCGGCTGCTAAGGTGGTATAAAGCCCATTCATCCAAATGAGGAAGGCCACATGTGCTATTAAGGCCCCCAGTCCAGCCCTGGTAGTGGAAAGAGTGGCCATGTGGGGATGGGGATCTGCACATCCTGCATGGAGAGGAAGGGTCTTCACACAAGTTCTGAATAGGCAGGAAGTATTGGCAGCAGGAAAGGGCCACTGGATCCACAGTTAGGCAGATCCAGCTGCTTGGAGCCACATATCAGGGAGTTAAGGGGTTGCAGTAAAACTCCTCTGCAGCTGCTGCTCCATGGCCTATCTGCAGCTTTGAGGGTGGATTGTGTCATCATACATGTGCCCTACTCCACCATATACACATGCACAAGTACACAAGCCCATGCATGCACACACATACACCCTTCTCCCCCTCCCCTCCCATGCCTATGTGTACATACAGCATTGGGCTCTGTGCAGGAAGGTGGGAAATCTCACCCAGGGAGTCAAAGGTGTGGATTTCCAGTTTTCTGGCTACTAGAAAAGGGCCCCCATCCTGCTAAGCCCCAGAATGATAGATTTTATAAAGCTCTTCCAGAAGAGCCTGGCCCAAGAGGCATCCACTACTCAATAAATCATCCATATACCTGCAGCATTTCACAGAATACAGGTTAATACCTGCAGTATGGTGACAGCATTTCCATATCTTCAGTGATGGATGAGGATGCCCATTGTCATAACAAGTTAATGCAGCTTCCTACTGCTAGCACCATCTGCTGCAATTTTTAAACATAGAAAAATATTTTCCTTCGGCATCATGTCTCTGTCAGAACCAGCTCTTCATATGACTCTGAGTGCCTCTGCAGAGCTGCAAACTGTGGCTTTGCTTCCTAATGGGATGACAAAAACAGTCTAATCTTTCCTATGTGTTTATGTTTTCACTGAGCAAATAGAATAAGTTTTTAGTCTTCAAAGCTTTCTGTAGCTGCATGTGTTTTGCATCTAAATGTCTCCTATGTTGTCTCCGGTATATGTTACTATGCTCTCTGTATGTCTGTCAAGAACACCTTTAGGATTTGAAGCTGCTGGGATCAGATTATGAGGTGCTTCCCTCTTGGATCCTGCTGCCTAGAGAGTGAGTGAGGTCTGTCTGACTCAAAAATTGTGGTGCTTGAATGGGGGGTTGTGGGGGCCATCTCAAATATCTGCTTACTTTGTTTTGCTTGAGCTCAACCCTTATTGCTGTTCAGTGGATGTATCAAAAAACATGCTTCCTCCCACAGTTAGGTCTAATGGCCGTAATGTTTAAAATAAAATAAAAAAGTTCCAAAGTTATGTAAACTTCTCCAAGCCTCAGTTTCATCAACTATAAACTAAGGATAATTATATTTGCCTATCTTTATACGACACTTTGAAATCTGCAGCTTTAAACAGTGGTATTCTTTTTCTTATTAGGACTGGAGTGTGTAAATGTACTAAAGGACTGTGTGCTGACACAGTACTTGGGATGTCTCAATCACCCCACTAAAACCATGTGATAAAATTCTAACCAGGCAGCAAAATCAATGAAAATCCACAATTTTTCTCAAGTTTATGAAAAAGCAAACATCAGTTTTGTTCTGACCTGGAATATTTTACTGCACAAACTACTCAGCCTCTGTAGTTACTGTGTACACCAGAGCCTGTTTATGCGTATGCTTGCAAAACTCCATAGCTTGCAGTTACCTGTGTAGCATTCTTTGTCTGTCTGTCTGTGTCTCTGTCTGTCTATCGAACACAGAAATGGGCCTATACTCAGATGACAAGAATAGTAAAATATCGCTGGAAGGAAAACTCATTCCTGTGTTGGTGGTATATTATTGTAAGTCAAAGGTTTAAGACAATATGAACCATCAAGCCAACTAATTTTACCAAAGGACATAATCTTTTATTTTTTTATTGTTGTTATTTCTCTCACTCCTGGAGGCCATCACTATTTGCTTTATTGTCTAGTTGGGCCATTCATGGGCTGGAGTCTTTATGTAGATGAGGATTTCAGTATGTAAGAACTGCTCCAAGAGCAGGATATGTCAGGGCTGATTCTAGAGCTTTGTTTGAAGTACTTTTGGGGGGAAGCTGGTTGCCACGATAACAGTTTTTTGTGTGTGTCCATGTAAGTTATAAATGAAGATGGTGTGACACTCTGTGAGTAGTTTTGCTTCTAGGGTCTCTTAGACCACAAGGAAGATCCGATACCATTGGAATATCTTGAAGGCCTAATACCCCTGGGTCATTTCATCATTGGATTGTTCCGTCACTGTTATTAACAGACTTTTCCTTCCTTTGCTATCCTTGAGCAGTATCTTAGGAAAATTAAGAGGAATCAATCACTGAGTAAATAAAAACACTGTTGATAGAATTTTAAATATGCATGTTATGCTGACTCAATTAATGGTTGTGTTTTTTCTTCCTTTTTCCCTTTTTGAAACACCAGTTATAATCCTGCTAAACATTTCATTGTTGAACTAAGGGTGGGTTTATCATGTAAATATGCATGGTATATTTATGGCACGGTGACCTGAAAGCAGCAATAATTTAAATTGATCCTTTCAAATGCATATTTATTTACTCAGCAGACCATAATGGCCCCTTCTGAGCTGGTAGTCAGTCCATCATGTAAATATGTACAGCATTCACTTATTAAACTGTACATTTGTATGTGTATTAGTTAAGCATCCGTGTAAAAAGTGGATACAGCGGCCGCTCTTCATTGTTAAATATCTTTTCTGACACTTTTACAGTTATAAAATAAAATAAATAAATCCTTGTCTAGAATCCTGGATGCCAGGTTTAATGACTCAGTAGTAAAGCCTGAAATACAAGGTTAGTAATGGATATGTTGAAAGATCCTAACCCATGAGAGATTTAAAAGGTTAGGATTATTTTGCTTGGAATGGAGAAGATTAGAATTATAATGAAGCTATGTAGCATGAAATAATCAGTGGTATAGTGCTGAGAGAGAGGATGGTATTGTGGCTAAGGAGCTGGCTTCAGATTCGAGGGTTAAATTGTCAGCTCTGCCACAGACTTTCTATGTGATTTTGGGCATGTCACCTAACATCTGATTCTCAACTCCACATTTCTAAAATGGAGGTAACAATACTCCTTTTCTCCCACCTGTTGTCGATCCTATCTATTAAGTTGTAAACTCTTCGGGGCAGGGACTGTCTCTTACTATGTGTATGTACAAGTGCCCATCAAAATGGGGAAACAATCTTGGCTGAGGCTCCCAAGTGCTAAGTGTCTAATACAAAGAGTAATAATAAAGAACAGAGATTTCTGTGTACCCAAGAACAAAGCGACACACCGTGAAATTTAAAAACAACAAATGCGAAGGAGATAATGATTTTTATGCAGGATGGGCCAAGTCTTCATCTGTTGTTGATTTCAGGGGCAGAAGGAACTGAGAGAGGACTTCAGTGTTGGCCCTAATTTAATCTTCCATGAGGATTTCGTTGATGCAGGATATTACTGAGGATCAATAAGATTCACTATCTGATTTGTTGATTGAATTAGAGAAACACCTGTGGTTAAGCAGTATGGGTGTGATGCAGTATACAAACCCACACTGTCCTGGAAAGGATTAACAAGTAGGTGTGGACTCAATCAACCACACCCCACTACACCTGCAGCTGGAGTCAGATGTGGGGGAAGGGTTTTAAATGCGGAGAGAGCACAGCTCACTTGAGGGGCTGATAAGGCAAGAACAGACCTCCAGGAACTACTTGAGAGACTGCTGCCTGTCAAATTTCCCCAGGGAAGGTAGGCCTGTCACAGAGCTATTGTTTGGACTAAATAACTACTGCCTATCAGAGCCTTCCTGCGAGAGGGTAGGTCTGGTATGGGACTACTGTGTGGTTTGTTGCTGGTGATTGACTTGCTGGTGTGAGTACATCTACTGAGGATGGTGCCCTGCCTAAATAAAGGCTTTCACTTACACCTGACTGGGGACCCAGTGGTGGTTTGTCCCGAGCCCAGAAGCAATGTGGTCATCTATGATAAAAACTGTAAGGAATTATGAGTGCTGCCCAGTGGCTAGGGGACAAGGCTGGAAGCTAGGAGACCTGCCTTATAGACTCATAGGCTTTAAGGTCAGAAGGGACCATCTTGATCATCTAGCCTGACCTCCACACGTTGCAGGCCCCAGAACCTCACTCGTCTACTCCTGTACTAGACTCCTGACCTCTGGCTGAGTTACATGATTTAAAGACTTCAAGTTATAGAGAATCCCCCATTTACACTATATTCCCAAATCTTTCAGTGACTTCTTACGTAGTTTAAAGCAAATGATTTAAACCTTTCCCTTGTCTGTTTCCCTCACTGTAAAAGGGTGATAACAAACAAGGTTGTAAAATGTTGTGGGATCTGTAGATGAACAATGCTTGAGAAGAGCTGAGCTCTGCTATTATCAGTGCTGCTTGGCCTATTAAATTAGAAAGGGTTTTCATGACCCCGTTTAGCTCTAGGCGTTGGTTACAGCCAGAAGCAGGGCACTTGACTAGAATGGATCATTAGTCAGTTTTGATATGACAACTTCTACATTTTTGGAGGTAAAGAACTGCAATAGCTAGGGCAAGTCTCCAGATTTCATTATAGACAATCTGTTTTCTTTGCCGCTCTCTAGCTTTCGTACTACTGACCTGGTCTTCTTAGCTTCGTATTCACTTTAAAAAAAAAAGAATTTTCTTTTAAGTACAGTAAAATATATTGATGCTCTAAATTTGTTTGGATAAATATTGAATTCCCTCAGTGTTATGTTGGGTATCAGAGAAGCGGTAACTGTGAACAGCCATAGGATTCAATGGTTTCTATTAGTTTTCCCAACTCCCAGAGTGGCTAGAACATAGTCTGTGATGTTGCCTCATGGGATCTCCATTAACCACGACTGCCTTTGGCAGTCATGAAGTGGATAGTGGACAACATAGCAACTCCAAGTGCTGGAGTTGAGCTGTTGACACTGTACAACATGGACAATTAAATTATGTTGTATTGTACAGTGTATAATTTGCAGCTTCCATTGCAGAAATATATTTTTGGAAGCTGAAGCTTCTTAAATGACTTCACATAGCCAATATTTTTAAAGGTGCAGCTTTGACAACTAGATAATGTGTTAGTGCCATGCAGCTCATACCAGTCAATTACAGATGTAAGAATGGTGTTGGAGAGATAACATTGGAGACTGAAGGATTCCTAATTTTGAAGGAGTTTTCAAGAAACCAATGGACAGGTCCACCTTTGGATTCTCTCTAGTTTGGTGATACTAAAGATAAGTCACCTAGAAAGAGAACTTATTTGTGTGTTTTGCTAGACTTCAGCAAATGATATCTGAATACAAGGGCAGCCTCCTTAATTAGTTGCTGTATAATGCCATGTTTGTTTCTGTGTAACTTCTGAATTAGTTACTGCCATTTTTAATTCTTTGTAGGTTATTTTGTATTTATTAATACTATTTCTTATCTGTTTATATCTGTCAAGGTTTATTTTATATCCTTATCTGTCACCGGGGTATCTGCATATAAATTTAGTTTCTAATCCTAGTCTCTAATGGCTATGTATCACACCATGCAGTTTCTCATGATTCAATCTAGGATGAAGAGAGCTTTAGGAGAAGACTGGTAGTCTTGTTGCAGGTCAGTGCTGAAGTGTATTGGCAGAATGAGGGGGAAAATAACCTGTGCTCTTTGAACTCCCCCAGTGCTACTAAAACTCCAGAGTCATGAGCTCTAAACCCATTTACAAAATAGAAATGTGGTAGGATCAATATAGCAAATGTGGATTTTCATTTGGGGGAGAAAGTTCAGAGAATTCTCTGAGCCTTCTCCAAAGCTTTCATCTGTAATATTTTGCCTGAAAGTTTCCCAAGATTTCTGCTACCTCTGCTTCTGGTCCTGGCTGGAATGAAGGAGAGTAGAGATGAGCAAAGATGGAGGGTAAGGGAAAAGATTCCAAGTTCAGTTTGAATTTTGGGAGAAAGTCCGAGTTAGTTCTGGTTTACATAAGGGTGAATTCACTCATCTGTAGTAAATACTAGTAGTTCATTGCATGGCCAACTGTGGGAATTAATTTTTACACACTGTATTATATTGTCACAATGGTTGCCCTTTTATATACCTTTCAAAGATCCAGCATAAATAATTCTGCCTCCTTGTCAAGAATCCTTATCATCCTTGTCAGTTTGACTCTGACTCTCAGTCTCCAAAAGGAGAACTCTGCGTAAGCTTTAAAACTTGTCTCTTTCACCAGCAGAACTTGGTCTTATAAAAGATATTATCTCACCCACCTTGTCTCTCTTAATCTGACCCTTTCAGAGATCAGAGCCCTAGAAATTATTTAACTGATTACTTGGGAGATCACATGGGCACTTAGTAGACTTGTTTCCCAGTGTTCCCGAAAGTGATTGACAGCTCATGGTCCCCTGAAACTTATCTGCACTTCATGGACCAACTAATAAAGGCATATACAGTCCTTCATAAATTTAATGAATTCTCCACCTGCTATCTGGGGTAGTGAATTCATAATGAATGCATTATTGCTGGCAATGTTAAACAGCAAACTTTTCACTCCTCTTAAATGATGAGAGGTCAGACACATGACAAAAAATAGAAGAATGTATAGGGTTTTATATTTAATTTGCTTATAATTGTCTCTAATATTTTACCCTTAATATAGTTTTCCATGGGATTAAATGAAAAAAGAAAACAATGTAATCAGAGTTTCCTTAATTGGGGTTTTGTATAGTTACTAATGGCCAATTTCCATCATGTGTTATATTTAGGGCTGGCAGCACTGCCTTTCATTAAGGCTGCCCAATACTTCCCATTATAAGACTCTGTTATCAATTGCTTATAATTTGGCCAAACTTTAACCATTTGGACAGACATTTTCTGCTTCAAGAAGCTTCCCGTGCCTTATTCTGCCTAAAGAGGTGGGGGTGGGGTAGGGGGTGGAGAGATTAAATAGGAGGGTAGATGAACAAGTAATCCCAGAGAGGTAGAAAATGTAGTCCAGATGCAGCAAAGACTCCTTTATTTAGTATTTATTATGTACTGTGAGTTTGGTCTCTGCTACCCTGGAAGAGAATTGAATCAGGCTCGAGCACTGAGCCACATAATCCATTAGCTTGTGCTAGAAGCATGGTTGGATAAACTGAGGCAGAGTACCTGCAGTGCTGCATCTTGTCATGAGGAGCTGCACAGTAAGAAAGATGGAGAAATGGTGCCTGTTAAAGTTGTTTTTTGTCAACTGTTGTGGGTTTTTTGTTGTTTTTTTTTCAGTCAGTTGTTTCAGTTCCATAGAGGAAATTCTTTTCATTTTGCAGTGAACACAGAAGGTGAAAACATATGACACAGGAGCATTATTTTATTGACCAGACTGTTACTTAGGAGCTTATGTAATACTGTGTATGTTGTTATCTTACTTATGGCTCAGAAAGGTGCAAGACTGACTGTCCCAAAGTCCTTTGTTTAAAACAGCATTGCAGACATCCTCACCTCACTCTGTAAAAGTATCTTGCCCCCTTCTGGGATTGACACAGCTTTCCACCTTTGCATCAAAAAGGACTTGATCCAAAGTCCACTAAAGTCTGTGGAATGATTCCCGTTGACAGGCAGGCCCTTAATCATTAGCTGATCAGAGTGTACAATTCTACCAGCCAGGTAGCCGTTCATGGTGATGGTGTTTTTGTGAGGCCAATTATCTGTTTGCTAGAAGCTAGACCAAACCACCTATTTGTTTTTCACAGTCAACAAAGCAGCTACCAGATTGTTAACCAGTTTCAGTCACTACTGTGGACAATAGCATTTGGTAAATTGCCTGATGTTTGGCTTCAGAGAACTTTGTGGGGGTTCTGCCTGGTTAGGGAAATATTTGGACTCCCTAATGTCCTTATTTGCTCATGCTCCTACAGCTTAGGAAAAATGGAACGAATTATTTAAAAATTGTAGATTTTAATAAGAAAAACAAATTAAGCCTTACTACTTAAAAGAAACATCTAACTATAGCTGGTGGTCCAAATACCAAAATGGTAGTGCTTCCATGGGACTCTCTTTAAATAGCCTGTCAGTAAGCAAGCCACTGATCCATCCCTCTCGCTCTTTAACATTGTTGTAGTGTTTCTAAGCAACTGCAGCAATTCACTTGTTAGCTAGTGTCTCCTTCACATCAGACATGATGGTAATGTTTTACATGTGTATAGATCCTTTCATCCCAAAGGGCTTTCCCAATCTAAGTATAGTTATAAAGCACCACTGAAACACAGCCACTACTTTCTGGGGGAGGAGCGGATTGGGGGAAGAGGAGTGGGCAAGCACACAACTGCTACACAGCCTGGGGAAAATAAAAATCTTGGCCAACAACAACAGGGCAAACTCCAAGTCTAACAGAAGGTGGAGCCACTGTCAGGCTAGCCAGAGCAAATGGTCTTCTGCTGTAGGAAATACCCAGATCGTTTCCTGGCTGGGCTATCTAACTTGGCATCTCTGAGCAGTGACAGTCTTTTGTCTAACCTCAAAGCAGCCACCCTTCTTGAAAGTCCAGACCACGTATCTGGCGAGTGTGAGAGGGAATGAGGAAAGGGCTTGAGCCATTGAAAATCTTGTAAATACCTCTAGAGTGTGACTAAGGTAATATCATCTGAATCTGCTCCTTGTTGTTGTTTGAAATACCTGGTAGAAGAGTTATTGCCAAGTATGGTATGGAATTGTGAACTTTTGTTGGCCAAGTTCTGGCCTCCAGTCAGTGACATTTGCTTTCCAGGGTTGTACCTTTTTCAGCTATTAAATTATAACTTCCCATTAAGATCATCCATCCAATTTTTTTCTGACAGGCTGTTCTTAGAAGGCAGTAAAGAACATGAAATCTCAAAGATGCCTTTAATTATTTGTTTGTTTTTGATATTCACAGCTTTTGCTGCTTTCCATTTCCATTGTCTCATTTTATTCTGTGATCAGGAAGAATCTGGCAGCTTAAGGCTATCGGTCTGAAAGTATACATTGGCTAGACAAATTTGTCATGGACTGTATTTTCAATCATTTGCTTTATATATTTTCTTCAGAGGATGATGCAGTTTGATGTTATTTTGCATTCCAAATAGCTGCAGGTTCACTGTCCATTATCAGACTACAAGCTGTCGTCTTTTTCAAGCTCTCAGTGACTCTCACCAGTCCTCTGTCATCTTATATGTGAGACAGCATGCTGACACTTTAACAATGTGTCTTTCATAGAGAAATCCAGGAAATCTGGATGGATCAGTGAACCCTTCCCCAATCCATTTTGGTCACATGGGAATATTTAAAGTTCAGGTGCCGCATCCAATAATGGTTACCAAATGGTTTGATTCACTGTCCTAGAAAGGCTGCATGGGCACATCAGTTAGAGCCAGTTTTAGGGGGGTGCAATTTAGGTATTAATTGAAACCACAGTGATTAAAAATTGCGGATGTCTGATAGCCATGTGAAATAGGACGGTGGCCTTAAGCTTGTTGCCAAGTGTCCTTATCACCCCAAAACCTTTCTCCCTCATCACAAAGGACATAGGTTGCTGCTCTTCTTTCCAGAGTCAGCTGGGAAGACAAGGCATGGAAAGCGACCAGCTGTGACTAGAAAGATATCAGTGTCCAGGCACGTTTGTAGAGCAGTCTGAGGAGAAACCTACATTGCAGAAATCTGTGCTGCATTGCTATTATTCTATGGTTAGTAAAGGAGTTTAGTTTGCAGGGCTGTTACTCTGGGATCTTTCACCAGTACTATGTTCTCTTTAAGGGAGAAAAAAAGACACCAATCAGTAGCTTAAAATAAGTCATGTCTTTCCACTTGTTTATTTGTAATCAAGAATAGGATGGGCCAGTTCCAGCTGAGGAATGAGTCAGAACCAGAACTTTAAATCTGCCCCACTTAAATGGGATCTGGTTGGTGGGAAGAGAGATGGGTTCAAATCCCCAGACATGAACCTGACTCAGTGGTTTTGTTTCTTGGTAGGATCCCAAACCAGAAAATTGGTATTTTGAAGTTCTGTGGTTTTATAGTTATGCTAACATGAATAATAACCCTATTCAAGAGGGTTTGTGTGTGAGAGAGAGACAGAGAGAGGGGGAGAGAGAATATGGGGTGGAGGCAAGGGGCAGGAGGTCCTTTTGATGTCAGTCAATGAAATATCTAATATGTAATATGCTGTGTTTCAACATTTGAAGTAAAAGGGATCATGTAGATTTTGCAGTCTTCTGCACTTCATTCTCTTTCCTGCATACTTCCACTCCATCTCTACTCAGGATGACTTCCATTTCTGCCTGTGATGAGCTGTTCAACCCACACCAATCCTAAAGGGAATAGGGTGGCACAGATAAGGCCGAATAACCTTATAGGCCATATTTGGTGAAGAGTCTGGCTTGACTGAAAATGGCTGATAAAGCTGAGCTGGAGGAGAAGCTGGCTAAAGAATACAGACAGGAAGTTTGCAGTCATTCTCTAGGGTTAGAAAGGAGGAACCCAGGGAAAGAGAGATGCCCTGGAGTCCAGGCCCTGAGGGAAGGGTTTATCCAGGAGCAGGGAGAATGAAGCCTGTGGGAGGCAGAGTAGGAAGGCCTAGGGAAAGAGTAGCAAGTCTAGAAGATAGAGACTGTGCAGGTCTTGGCTCCTGATTGTTGGGTCCCTGGGCTGGAACTGGGAGTAGTGGGTAGGCCCAAGTTCTCCTACCAACCTCTGGAAAGTGGCACAGGATTGTGGGAGATGCCAACTGTATAGCTAGTCCAGAGGCACTTTGATACTCTGGAAGGGCGACTATATAGTGATGTAGCTGACAGAGGGCTGAATCACAGAGAGAGAGCGAGAGAGAGCACCCATAGTCACAGAGAGAGAGGCTGCAACAATGGAACAATGAAAGGGGGCACCAGACCAGATGAGAGCTGATTCCCCAGACCCAGCCACAAGGATGTGCCACAGCGGTGAATGTTCTCTGACGCTGCCTCATAAAGACACCGCTGAAGAACAATAGCTTTGCTTTTTGAATGTGTTAGGTTTTACTTAATCAAATGGCATGTACTAAAAATTAGTCCATCAAATGGCACGTACTAAAGTTGCAGATGTCTGATAGCCATGTGAAATAGGATGGTGGCCTTAGGCTTGTTGCCAAGTGTCCTTATCACCCCAAAACCTTTCTCTATCATCACAAAGGACATAGGTTGCTGCTCTTCTTTCCAGAGTCGGCTGGGAAGACAAGGCATGGAAAGTGACCAGCTGTGACTAGAAAGGTATCAGTGTCCAGGCCACACAATAAGACTATTATTTCAGTTCCTTTTTGGCCTTACAGAAGCCAGAGCTCCTTTCTGTCCCTCTCCTTCATAAATTATCTGTGTTTGCACATGATACCATATATCTGGTGCCAGGGGTGGCTCCAGACCCCAGCACGCCAAGCGCGTGCTTGGGGTGGCATGCCGCGGGGGGCGCTTTGCCGGTCGCTGGGAGGGCAGCAGGTGGCTCCGGTGGACCTCCCGCCTGGGGAGGCGAAATGTCTAGAGCCGCCCCTTTCTGGTTCTTAGACAGATAAATCAAACAAGTTTGGCTGGATATAAGTAGCCTCGTATGTAAAATTGCATGTTTATGTTCCTGTCCATGGTTGAAAACTGTGGACGGTTATGCTCCTCTCTGTAGTTGCTACCAAAAATCTTTTTCTTGTTCTTTTTCTTCTGCAACTCAAAGTGCTGTCACTGTAGCAGCATTTCTACAAATTAGAGAAAGGCTTTTGACTTTCCTCCCACAAGTCTGTAGATAAGATAATTTACTACCAGGCACTATCCAAAAACTTGAGTGGATTTTTAATGCTAAGTGATAGTTTGGGGAAGACAGCCACCTGGCTGTGAGTACTGGGCTTGCCTGCTTATCCATCTCTGTCTGATGCTGTCATTGCATGTGTGGAGGATTCAGCTTACATGCAAATGAAGAAATTTAGTAATCAGTTCCTTAATTAGCATTTGCCTATTTCACATACAAAGAAACAACTTTGAATCTATTGTGATACCTTAGTAATATTTGCTACAAGTATTGGCAAACAAAATCAAGTTCCTTAGTTAACTTATTTATCCACTTTTATCCAATGTGAAGAGCAATCTACCCGTTAATTGATAGTTGAGACTTGAGAGACCAACACTCCAGTAACCTTCCAATCTCTCTGCATATTTTTGGTAAGAGCTTTTTAAGCCTTCAGCCATCAGGGTAGGCTGTCCAAATTGTAAGCCATAGAGAGATGCTATATTTGGCATTGCTTAGCAAAAAATACTACTGCTTTTCAGCATGCTGCTACAGGTGGAACTTGACATTCTCAACACATATGTGTTTGCCAGCTGTGCCCTACATTGTCAAATTGCCCAGCTTCAGTAGCTCTATTTGTAGGTTAAACCATCAGTGACCTTTTCAGAAATCCCAGGCTTCCTACAATTAAGGAGCTAGACCAGTGTGTAGCCCAGTGCTGCAGCCATTTAGACTGCATAGCCGAATTGACTGAGAGTTAGAGAGCACTCACAGATTATCTACACAAGGGAAAATGTCTAGGAGTCTCCAATTAAAATGGAAGTTGTGCATGTTTGTATTGTAGCCTTTTTATAGCCCAGGGGATCAATATAGTGTGTGTATTAAATGCACTCCTGTTTTTGAAGGTATGCACACATACAGTTATTTTTACAATATTTTTAAAAGGCAGAAAAGTATCCCAACCGTCTTTCAAATACTCTTGGATGAAGTAGCATGTTCTGATTGCTTTGGGGTAAAAACGATGCCTTATCTACAAATGCAATTGAGGCAGCGACGCCAGAGATCAGGATTAACCAGTTATCTTCAGACACACAATATTCTTAGAAGTAGGGAAAATAAAGTGAGTCTTAAAAATATGGACCATGCCAATATTGGTAGAGCTTTGATTCTGCCTCCCACCTGATTTAAGCAATGCAGGGTTAGTGCTGATCCCCACCCATGATAACTCAATGGATGATTTTGGCCTTATGAACATTTTCAAATAAGATCCTAATGCATTACAAGTTGATAAAGAGTAAGGCTGAGCTTTTCAAAAGATCCTAAGACAGTTAGATCTCCAACTCCCTGTCAATTTGGACCCCTAATTCCTTTGAAAATCCCAGCGTAAAGGAAGAGAGTTCCATATATAAAAGAACCAAAGGGGGGGGGGGTATCTGTGTGATTGGTTAGAGAGAGAATCTGTAGAGCATTCCATTAGTTACACAGAGCCCAAGATTCCCTCCTGCCCTCTAGTGCACAAAAAGGGAAGCACTAGCATATTTCATCACTTGCCACACTGAATATTAATTTCCAACATATCATTAGGAGAATAAATCCACTTTAGGAGCACAACAGCCACACAATAAGACTATTATTTCAGTTCCTTTTTGGCCTTACAGAAGCCTTTGTTCTACAGTCAGCTCGGCCACTCATAACATAGAGCTTATAGTATTTAGTATGAACTCACCAAGAAGACATCAGTTCATTTCTAGCTAAGTGTTTATCTGTAAGTAAGGCCACTTGAGAAACTGGGAAGGTCTGTCTTTGGGACAAAACTTAAACAGCTTAAAGCACTGTCATCCAAGCAGCCTGACAAAAATGTCTTTTCCTTTTTCTTTCTTAAATGAATCAGAATCCTTTGCTAAAATATAGCTTGGTTTGTATTGCCGTGCAGACTACTCCCATGTCATGGACAAATCGTACTAGCCAGAAGCTATTGTTTGGTGACTTATGAATTGTTAAGTTTGTCTCTCATTCTCACCACAAATGCTTCATACCATATGCTAGATCCTAGAGCATCCCAACCAGAGTGTAGCTAGTGATTAGAATCATATAGATGCATTCGCTGATATTTGCCCCCTATCCTCAGTATACCTGTAATCTCAAGGTAGATCTGCCATGCCCCACAATCTGAGCTGTTAGATTTAGTGGTGTAGCACTGAGTTTAATACAAGAACTGATGAAGAACAAAATAGCCTTTCAGTCACCATAAGAAGTATTTCCCATAAGAAATGACATGCCAGACTTTCCCCAGCTCATCACAATTACTCCTACTCTTGTTAGAATTAGTATTGAGGATAAAAAATAAATGGGCACAGAGAATGAGCTATCTTTACAGGTTGATCTTGCAAATTAGAGCTGAAGCACACATAGGAGGCTTACGCTATATCTGCTCATGTCCCCTGTGGGTACTTAGAGAGGTTGGCTGAAATCCTGAAACCTACCAAAGTCACTGAGAGTTTGACTTCCATGGGGCCAGGATTTCACGCCTTTACATCCTAGAGATCTCAGTCTAATACTGAACCTTTTGTAAGGCATAAGTTAACTATTAGACTTAAAGTAAAAATGTATACATTACAAAGGTTCTTTGTATAAAAGATTTTTTCATCAAGACGCTTAATATCAAAAGTTGGGATGCAATTTGAGAATGAATAAAAAATTTTAGCTAACACATTTTAGGGATCTCGGTAGGGCTATATTTAACTCAATAGAAGAAAGCAGACAACTTTCCTTTAACCACTAAACAACTCTGTATCTGGACAAGGTGAGTACTGATGTGGAAATGACCTATAGGGTGGAGCAAATCCCAAACTGCAGATTTCACAAGTAGATCCAAGCTTTCTACATTCCAGAAGGTGTTTGGAGCTAGAATTTTGCTTTGGCCCAGTACAGAGAGAGGAGTCAGATGTCCTGTTTGGACTGACATCCAACACTGAAAGTGTTTGAATATCATCTTTTGTTTCCACTCTATATCTACTAAGTTCATTGAAATATTTCACATATCAAATTTATTTGACTTCTCAATTCCTGGTTTTTGTTGAATTTTGTAGGTTTTATTTTTCAGGTTTGAGTAAATTTAGGTCCAGTACACCAATCTGTAATACAATTCTTTGGTGCGTAACTTTGTGGGATGAAATTGTATTTTCCATGGTGGGATCACTATTTCAGGTCCCAGACCCAAATACATTTCAGTTTAGTTCCCATTGGAAGTGTGTATGTGTTCGCGCGCATATACACACACACTCTCTCATACAGGAGAACCTCAATTTTACAAACACCAATCTTATGAACAACCAGTTATATAAACCATTTTTTTCTGATTGCCGGGGGAAAAGAAATCACAATGAAAATGGTGTCAAAGTACAGCAAGTTGATTCACATCTGATGTCTTTAGTGGATTGGAAATCACTTTGTAGCAATTTGAAGGACAAGAAGAAACAGATGCAGTGCACCATAGTGCAATTTATGCACCGTATCTTCAGTAATTTAGAGATGTCCAGTTTTATGAACTCTTCGATCTCTATTAGTTCATAAAAGTAGTTCTCCTCTGTGTGTGTGTGTGTGTGTGTGTGTGTGTGTGTGTACACATGCATGTATATTCTAAAGTTAAATAGAAAACATGAGAGGTTACAGTGCTTCTATTTACTATGCTAATACAGGAGGAGTGGGGTAGGGAGAGAGATCACATCATGTTTTGCTTTTGCTGTGGGATTTACTTGGGCAATAGTTCCTTAGTTCAGTAATGTTTAATCGATTTTGTTTAAGAGCAAGCAGACCTTCCAGCCTGGATGCCCATACATTTATTTATCATCAAATGCGTTATCAGTTCCAGCCTGCTTTATTTATTTTTCTTGTGCTTTCACTCCCATCATTTCATGCAGGCTCTCTGTACTCTGGGTTTGAGTGTGTTTTGAAGACAGGAGAAAGAGTCTGCATTCTTTGAGAACATGCAGGCACACACAAGTGTCATTTGAATGGCAATATCCTTGAGTGTGTGTGGACAAATTTCTGAGGATTATCCTTTACAGTTTCCAAAGTTAGCAAGTTACCTGTTGTGCTATTGCCAGTGGCATAGCTAGTTTGTCTCGGGGCAGCTTTAATTTGCATACTCATATTTTCCCACATATTTGCATAAGGAAATTGGTGGCTGCTGCTTTCTATCCCCCCCCCCCCCTCAACATTTGCTTCCTCTGGTGTTCTTTAATGTTCTTTTCTCCCCGCCCCCACCCCCATTATATGCAATCTGAAGTCCTAGTAATTAAATGCTGCATCGTCATGTAGATTAAACAGAAAAGCCACCTTCTTGTGGCGTTTTTTCTTTTCCATATTTTATGGGTATTTAGAGAAGCTAATGTTTCTGTGTACAAGAGTAACAGCCTCATAATCCAGGGGTGAGGAATGATCCAGTGGTTAGGGCACCTGAGTTCTTTCCTGGCTCTGCCACAGACACGTTATAAGGCACTGGGCAAGGCAGCTAACCCCTTTGTGCTTCTATTTCTCCATCTGTGAAATGGGCATAATCACACTTGCCCATCTTTTTAAAGCATGTTGAGGTTTATGGATGAAAAGTGCTATATAAGTATTGGCATGGTTATTAAATGCTATAATAGGTAAGGTGGTGGAACTAATAGTTTGCCCAAGAAAAGGATGTGAAAGGCAGTTTCAGTTATAAATGAGTCTGCCAAAATCTAGTGGCCTTTGCTTATTTTGCTTCCTAGACAACACAATTGTACTAGAAAGATTCTTGAATGGGAAAAGCCATTGAAACATCAAAGGGTGACAAGACATAAAACATCATCAATATCTGCCTTGGCTACTATACCTCTGTATCAGGCAACTCACTGAGATATTAAGAGTAGTTTATCAAGGAGATCTTTTCCTTACTTACAATGCTAACTCAACTGGAATTCATGGAGCATAAAATGGATATTACACAGGGAGATGATTGCATATTTGGATATGAAATTTGGAGATAAAGGTCACAAGTGACTGACCTACAGTCTGCAAATGATATAATTGAAAAACAAACTGATCTTATGCAGGCTGGCTTAAGGGCTCTTCTTCACATAAAATAGCTCCATTAAGGAACTAATGAAAATACAGCTCTGAAGTACGGACTGGAAAACAAGCAAATGAAATTCACCATGAACATCAGGACTGTGGACATACTTCAGTGACTGGAAAGTGGGTAGTGCTGTGGGATTCTTAGAGAAATAGATCACTGAAACTGGACATTGGGAGGCAAATCCAATTTATGTGGAAAATATATATGGGGTTCCTCCTCCTTGGAGGCAGTCAGATGTCTCAAAGAAAGCATTATTCTCCTTTATCTCCAATAGCAGGGACCCAGAATCATAAGGGCAGAGCAGGAGGAACAAAATCACTTGTACAAAAGCAACAAGACAAATACCTTTCCCCTGCACTTAAGCAGGAGATGAAGAGCCTGCCCTTTGTCCTCCCAAACTTCCTATTCAGTGGGAAATAGAGTCAGAAGGAAAGCCTATGGACAAAGTGAGTAAATCCATTTAGTCATGTCTGAATATTGGTGACATCAGAACAGACTTTTCTAAAGCCTTCATGATCCACTGCTAAATGTGAGTTCCCAGGAGCTGACCTCTCAGTGGTCTGCTGCACACCATCCATCCATCTCCTCTCTGGTTGTCCTACTACAATGACCCTCTGCCATTCCTTCCATAATAACTTTCTCAAGGTTATATCTATCTCTCTGCCTGATGTTACCAAAGTAAATAAGTTTGCAATAGCTGAGTGAACCATTCCTAGCCTTCCAATTTTCTTTGGAACAGCTTCCTTGGATGGATATATATGACTTCAGATTAAATTCATCTACTGCCTCTACAACTTTACTATTAATTGTGATGCCTGTTTGCAAGCTGTATTCGTTGGTCATGACAAAACACATGAATTTTGTTTTTGTCACATTCAGAAATAGTCTATATTCCTCACTTACTGTTTTTACAGATTCCAGTGCATCAGTGGCTGGAGCAAAGAATATCCAAGATCGGTTAGAGGTGTCTGTCAATGGAGATCCTAGCTCCTTCCACTTTGTCAAAACCTTCCCAGGCTTCTCTGATAATAAATTCTGCTTAGAGAAGGTTGGGAACAAAATGCACCCTTGTCTCACACCCTGCCCAGTGGAAAACCACTCACTGTTGCCTCTGTTCACACCCAGGTCTATAGTTGGTGGCAGATTTGTGATGAGCTCAATGAGATGTTTTGGAATCCCCATGTCTGCCAGTATCCTCCAAGGACTGTCAAATCAGATACTCTCCACCTGTGTTTAATTTCATCACCCTTCACGAGGACTCTGCCATTGTGATCTTTTATTATGTTTGATCGGAGGGAAAACTAGCTCAGATACCTTCTCAGTGATCCATGGTGCAGTCCAACATTGACTTTTCAGAAAGTGTGCTTTGGTAGTTTGCACTTTACTCCAAAATGTGTTGGAGTAGTTCTCCTCTTTCACTTTTTGCCAGTGCCTTAAGCCCATTCTGGACAGAAGTTAATTTTTTTTTGTTGATTCTGGACAAGTCCAAATGCAGTGGAACTGTTGAACATTGTATATTTGTAAGTTTTCATCTTAAGTTTGAGGCTAACAGCTAATGGTCTGACCCCCAATCTTTATACATTGGACACACAGCAATGCTAGAGACTGAATCTTTACATAGCTGATTTGGTTCTTTGTCATACTGCCAGGTGACCTCCATGCATATAAACATCTAGGATGTTGGGTGAAAATGATGCTTGTAATGATCAGGTGATTAGAGAAGCAGAATTCAATGCCATGCACCTCTCATTTTGTAGGCCCAGACCATTGTTTCCCATTACTTTTTTATGAGCGCTTACAGCTCCAATTTCCACATCTAAGTCACCAGTTACAAGCGTGAAATCTTTGTTTTTAGTGAATGTCTCTTCAAGTTGTTCATAGATCTTATTAATCAAGTCATCATCATCTGCTATTTAAGGGTCATCAAACTGTATTATTAACATCAACTGGCTTCACTGAAAGGCAAACTGTAGTGATTCAATTGCTGACTGGATAATATCCAACCATACACTATGTCTCCTTGGATAAGATAAATGCAACCCCATGTTCTTGGATTCTGAATAGCACGCAGAGTATCCATCTATCACCATGAAGTGACTCCGACACTTCCAATACAGGTCTGAAATTCCACATATTTCTATCTTGCATGTTTCCAATTCTTTGGTCACAATGGCGAGCTTCCCTTCATACATACTCATCACATTCCATGTTCCTACTATCATTTGTTCATCATTTTTTTCCTTGGTCCTTACCCATTGAATTTGGTACAGCATCATCATAGCCAAAACCTATTCTCTTAATGGGTTGAGTCTCCTCTCCACTATAAGTTGTCATGCTTTCTGGCCTGGAAGAGGGCAGAGGGGGTCTCCTTGTCCAGCACCACATGTGGATCACTTTGCCTTTGTTTTAATAGCTTCTCAGCGGAGAAAGTAGTATCATTTCACATTGCCTCTCCTCTCCTTTGTGGTTTCCATTGGTTAAATTTTGATTTAACTCTTACACCTTTGGATGGCATTTCCTCCATTGAGGGTTCAACTACTTTTCTCGGGTGTTTATCTATACAAAGGCATTGTTATTTTATGAGATTTGCCAAGTTATTTAACCACACCTGAGCACCCAGCTTTGGCCAGTCGCAAATGTTACAGACTGCTGCTACAGTAGGCTAGAAATCCTGCCTGACCCAAACTATAGTTTAATGGGACTGATGAAATTGGTCAAGCCATGGCCTCTGATTTAGAACCTTAATTCCTGTTCCAGTCTCTCATAAGTCCTGGACCATAGTCCAATAGCATCAATGGAGAGACGCTCATTAACTTCATGGTCATCAGATCAGATATGTAGTGAATATACCTGGGAAATAGCTCCTTAATTCTCCCTCCTTAATAGGGAGACTTGTGTTTAAAGCACAGGTTTGGGAGTCATGAGACCTGGACCCTATTCTTGGCTTTGTCACAGATTCTCTGTGTGATCTTAGGTAAGTCAATAACCTCTCTGTGCTTCAATTTCTCCACCTACAATGGGGATAATACCTACAGTACCTCAGAGTGGTGGTGCTTGCAAAGTGCTTTGTGAATCATTGGATTGAAGACCTAAGTATAATCCATTATTTAGCTTTCATAAACTTGCTTGTGAAGTTGGCACAGAGACAATATGAGAGTTACTATCCTATGTATTTCTTTGAACTTGTCCCTCACATAGCTCCAAAGTGTTGTTTTTGTTTATGGATAATTAACTACCTGCAGCATACAGGTCTTTTGGTCAATGTGTAGGTGAGAACTGTTCCTAGTAGGGAATGTTCACTTCTGTCCCACACACTCCCAAATCTGTTATGTAGCATTTGTGAAACTTTGGCCGAGGAGCAAACAAGGGGGGAAATGGCTGCCTTTGTCACATTGTTTATTTGAAGCAAAAATTCAACCAGCTTTACTAAGCACATAGCTCTGCCAATGCACTTTGATACTGCCCTGCCTTTCAAAAGCAAAGTGTGACTGTATGTACTGATTTTATGTGGCCTCTGACTGTAGAAATAAGTTTCTTGGTCAAACATTAAACACATTCCTCGCCTCCTAAAGGAAAAACTGAAATTGCTTTTAAAAGTCTCATCTAGGAGTTGGTTTGCAAGAAAAGATTTATCTTATAAATCAAGATGTATCCCTGAAAACAACAGGACACTACAATGAAGAACCCTTGGGAATACATATATTAAGGACTAAAAAGAGACTAAGATGAGAAAATCAAACACATGTTTAATTATGGCTTATATAAAAATTTGAGCTTTGCTCCCTAAAGGTGAAAGGCACAAACTGAAGATGCCCAGACCCAAACACTTGATCGAAATTCTCCTGAACTTTGTGGAAATTCAGATCAGGATCCAACCATTGTGTCTTCACATGGATACCTGAAAATGCTACAGTAGAAATGAATGCTGAAGAAACTCATAACTATAGAATGCTCCAGATCAACTGCCACATCATGCTGCTAATAACAGCCTTCGAAGACAAAGTTGAGGAAAGGACATTTTAGAGCCTTGGATATTTAAGGGGCAGTGGTATAAACTAACGGAGCTGAGGCTCTGCCCCACACAGTAGATTCATTTTGCATGAATATTTAAAATGTAAGCATGTACGATAGATGTGATCAAGCTATATAAATATATAAACAATAAAGGAAAAGCATGCAGTAGTAACCCAGGTCAAAGCTGAGTTATTACTGTTTAAGAATTGCCTAGGCATCAAGACCTTTTAAAAAAGGTAGAATAGAGGGCTAAAAGAACAAAAACCCAAAGTCTAATGGCTGGATTTCTTCAATAGTTTACAAAACTCAGCCTTTTGCAAGGGTGTATCATTGGTGCAGGTAAAGAAACTTATCCTTTTTCCAGGCTGTGAATGAATGAATTGAAGTAATAAAAATAAATTGATATTTAACATTAAGATCTGATATGATGTACCAGATACATTAGTAATTTAGGGAACTTGATGGAATCTAATATAATTTAAATGTGTATTAAGGGGAAATCAAATATAAGTGATATAGCCTTGGGTGAAATATGGTACATTTTAATTACTAGGTGTACCTCATGTTAGGGAACTAAAAGGTTGCATTTATATTGATTGATTTTTGTTTAAGTGATAAAGGGAAAAGTAAAACTAATATCTGCAATCAGCATGCTTCTGATGTTAAGATAGTGATATACACTTGTGCTGAAAGAGGTGGTAAATAAAAGGAACCTAAAACCAAATAGTGTATTTATAAGGACACTTGACCAGAGTGTAATAATCAGAAATGTAACTACTTGATTAATAATGCACAGACTCAGCTCAGCCATACTTACTAACCATACTTACCAACCATTGTTAAAATAAGGAGAACAAAAATGGAAAACTTATGGAGCTGTTGTGGCCTGCTGGAGGACAAAGGTTCTTGAGGTGACTGCTTTGTATAATGGACTGTTAAAACAAGTTTAAAGAGCATCAAAGAATATGGAGGGAAATTGTATAAATTATATGACGTTTAAATTTGGACATTTCAGCAGCTAGCAAAGTGTTGATACAGAAACTCCAACTTGAGCAAACATAACTACAAAATTGGCTAAGAGATCCACCACAAAGGGGCCCACAGAGGAAAGTTGCTGACTGGAGCAAACTTCAAGGTATATCCCAAGATAGTTGTAGCAACAGCTATAGCCTAACTTGTCTTATAGAAGCTGGTGTGACAAGATGTGTTGCGCAACTGGGAGTGGAATTTTCCACTCTCTTTGTAAGAACTCAAAAGTTGGTGTCTCATTCACTGACTCGATTGTGAAAGAGGACAGTTCTCATTTTGGCTGGATATTTTGAAAATTCAGAAGTATGGATCACCATCTGATTGGCCATATCAGCACCTCCAAGAAGAGAAACCAAGTTGGACCATCCAACAGAAATAGGATAAAACAGCCTGTTTCCTTCAGCACATTGCTTCCTGAAAGCCAAAGACTCTTTGAAGGGAGAAGACTGAGGTCTTAGACTGGCCTGTCTACCTAGGAGTCATCATGGTGACAAGAAGTACCTATCTCCGTACTTTAACTGTCTCTCTTTCTATTTTCCAGCAATTCAGATTGCATGCTAGCACACTGGGAAAAGACTATAGTCATATCTGTTCTTTGCTCCACCTGTGTTGGTGGTGTCAACACCAGCTGTGAATGATAACTGAGCTGAAAGCTGATGGCTGAGCAAAGATCTGATGACAAGTAACACACAAACATTTTCTTGGGTTATGACACAAATCAGACGACTGATCACTTTATGAAACTGAGTATGTAAGTAGTAGGGAAGTATCCACACTTATGTGTGTGCTCTAAAGATTGTCACAGAGTTACAGGGCATATCTTTGTTTTGTACCAGTGTCCAATCAAGATTGTTGTAAAGTAGTTTTATAACTGAACTTGTTACTGTTGTTAACTAAGATTGTAGAACACCATACATGTCTACCATAAGTTGTTTTCACAGACTCAAGTTTTACATTCATACAGATATATAAACTGAGACCAAGTGTGCAAACTTTTTGAACAGCACATACAGTCTGACACACGTGTAGGCATTTATTTTAGGTATTTAAGAGTGATATTCAAATCCCGGGGGTAATGCCATTCATTGGGAAATTGGTTAAAATTACTGTAGATTAATTGGGAAAGAGACCTTAGTGAATTGGCATGCTACTAATTGACCAAATTGTTTTGTGATTTAGCTTTGGATTGTTTGTACTCTGTTACATTAACATCATTAGAATTGAAAACCAATTGGTACAGATGAGGCTCTATTCTGAGGGACTCTTAGTCAAAACTAAACAAAATCACCTTCCCAATGTAACCCTTCTGGTAGGTGGTCTTGGGTTCAATATCTAGGGTTTCCTCTTAACATTACAAAACAACAGGCTCTAGCCCCTACCCAGTAATCTGGGAAAGCAAAACACCACCCAAGAGAACCTCTGGAGGCAACAGTTTTACACTCACAAGCACTGAGCCTGTGGCCAAGGCAGAGGCAGCAGGGGTAGAACCTCTGGATCTTAATGCATGAGCCTCTACTGCATGAGCTGAAAATCCTATGTCTAAAATTTGTCAAGGGTGTAGCAGGCTCATCAATCTCTAACTGGTTTAGCCGCCACTAATGTGGGGAAGACAGTGCCACAACAAGCAGGCATGGCTTACACCAACATAATGATTGAGCAGAAATGTTGTTTTCTATTGTGATTATGTGATTTGATTCTGAAAAAAACTTAAATGGTTATATCAACCAATTTAGAGTTAGCCAAATCTCATAGTCCACTACTATTTTTGTTGTCTTATATCCAATGCTACCAGTTGCTGCTGTTAAGGTAAACGCTATAAGACTAAATTCAACTCTTGAATTCTTTTCTTTAGTTAAGCAGTCAAAATTAAAAGAACCCTAAACAAGATGGTACTGGTCATCAGTTAAGCTGTTGCTTAACTAGGGTTTATTTTATACCCTATCTTATAGTACCAAGACCAGATTCACACCTTGTGTGAATGAATGGGGTTATGCTGATTAACACCAGCTGAAGATTTGGCCCACAAATGTTTAATTCTCTAGTGCAAGTGCTGTTGGAAAATGTCCTGTTTTGCAGAGATGTCTGGCTATTTTAAAAATCAAATCCAACTGTATGTTAAACTTTATAATGCTTCTCATAGCTTGACCACACTATTCCATTGTGGAGTCTTTTACTGCACCTACATAATTTTCCTATTTTTAGGATTTGTAACTTGAAATAATTTCGCAAAAGACAGTTGAGCACATTGACTGACAGTTAAAATAATATCTGACTGTCCGCTTTTGTGCCTATCCTGCAAGGTGGTTTAAATTTTGTAACTCCTTTGTAATCATTGTCCCTGCATAGCAAAGTCTGCCTTGAGAGAAAAAGACAAATGGCTTGGTTCTTACTTGTCGCCTGAACAACTTGGAAAGCAAACTGCAATGAAATACCTGAATTAAATTAAGTGAGCTTGACACTTTTGACCCATTCAGGCTGCTCAGACCTGTAACCAGTGTACAATTTGATGATCTCAAATTATCAGTCCAGAGGTTGATTTTTGGGTGTAGATTAAGCTGATCTGCATTTGCTGACTATGTGTGATTTGTTTTCAGCATGTTTACACCTAAAATGGATTATAACCTTTTGAGAAATATGTTCAAATTGCTATGCTAATCAAGGCAAATTTTGTTTCAGATGTTTTTCCAGTAGCTGGTATCTTCAGAGTTTTAGTAGTCAAGGCTGAAAAATTTTAAATGTACCCAAAGCTGGGGAATAATACTAGCAGGCAGGGAGAAATATTCGTGGGCCAACCCCCCTGCCTTTAAAGGAATCCAACAGTTGTGGAATATTTATTATTTAATACAATCCTTTTCCTTTCTATTAGTTCTCTTGATTTTTGTTGTACGTTCTTTCCCTTCCTGACATCCACTCAGGGTTTTTTTTTCCCCTTTTCTATAAAGTATCATAGTATATTTCTTCTTGTATTGCGGTGGTTTGTTAATGGTGGTACCCACAGTGTGCTCAGTGCTTTACAAAGCTCCTGGCTTGTGTATGAGCATGTGCTGTTATAACCCTCCTACAATCTCTGTTTTTAAACCCTTTCCTCTTCACTGAATGATTTCAGTGTTTGCCTCTGCTCAAATAGCAGCAGAATGAAGTCGACATGATGCTTGTCAGTTTCACAGCTGCTCACAAGGCTCTGAATGGCATCAGTTGAAACTCTCAGACCTGGGGAAGAAGAGGGACATGCTAGAGGAAGGATAATATTCAGATTGCACCTGATGGCGCTGAAAAGCTTATGTTGTGTCAGCATTCTGCTCAGAAGGCAAATACCTATACTTTTTAGACGTCTCTAATTTCAGTCCCAAACTTCTCTGTTCCATACAAATGTGATGCCTCCTTTATTTTATTGTGGAAGATTGGTTTATATCAGAAATAAGGACGTATGAAAGGGAGGTTATAGAAAGGAATGAACTAAAGGAAAAAACCCCACAGCATTTTAACTTTTATTTTAGGTCTTTGTCCTTGGCAGGTGGAGAAATATGTAAATGCTTTACCTGCTCTCTGTGGTATCGGGAACTGTACCTTTGAGTGGTTTAGCTTCCCAGACAGGAAATCAGAGGGACAGGCACTGCAAATGTTGTGTTATGCGGAGGCATTTGTGGACTGTGTCAATGAATAAAGAGGATCTCTTCCAAGCCCCTTAGGCCCAGAATGATTACTGACCTCCAAACTCTCCACTTTCAGGAGGCACCCAATGTTTGTGTCTAGTCATCTATAAAAGCCAGTAGCTAAGAGAAAGCTTGGGATAATTTACAATGACAATCAAGAAGAAAAATGGCATGCATTGCTGTTAGATTTTACTGGTATCACTAACCCAACAATAACTCTATTTTTTTTCTGAACGCTCTTTACCAGTGGTTCTCAAACTTTTGTACTGTGACCCCTTTCACATAGCAAGCCTCTGAGTGCGACCCCCGTCCCCTGTGAATTAAAAACACTTTTTAATATATTTAACACCAGTATAATGCTGGAGGCAAAGCGGGGTTTAGGGTGGAGGCTGACAGCTTGCGACCCCCCATGTAATAACCTCACGACCCCCTGAGGGGTCCCGACCCTCAGTTTGAGAACCCCTGCTCTTTACTGTACGTCCCCAAGTAGGTGTCAATTTAACACTGTTAGCTGCATATAAGTGTATTCTTATCATGTATGAAATTCATCATGCAAGGTTTGGTTTATATGATCTCAAAACCTCTGTAGCATGATGATTTCAAAGGGAAAAAGGACATTTTACTTTATTTTATTTTACATGTGCTTAAAAAGTGATGCATGAGCTAGATGCAAACAAATGATTTAAGAATGAAGGTATTACACGAAGAAAATATGAGTGCAGTGTGCTGCATCACGGCCCCTTTCCAACCTCTACTTTATCAAATGTCAAAAGAACCCTTCAGTGTTAGCAGAAAGACCCAAAGAACATCAGTTGATTTGTGATCTTAAAGTTTATCTGGAACAGAAATCTCTTGCCAGTTAACTCACACTGATAGCCACAAGGTAAAGCAACACTGGCATTGATTAACAGATGCTGAATCTGTAGGAGCCATAAAACTGAGTAAAAGATAGTGCCTCTACAACAAAAATATATCAGATGCCTTATTTATGTATGGCTGGTCTAAATATTTGTGATTACTGGTGGTTATTAAGGATCATTTACTCCACTGTGTCTTACAATAATGCAGTATCAAATCAGTGTAAAATTTAAAAGAATGCAAATATGTTAACATTGCTCAGTTAGAGCAAAAATACTATTACAACTAGTAAAATCCTCTAGGATCTTATTGCCTGGTCATGACTTCAGGCATATTAGCATCCCATTTCATTTATGCTAATTTTCCTGAGATGGGGAAACCATGAATTTTCAGAAGTGCATAGTCACTTTGGGTCCTTTTTTCTTGACTTGAGATGCCTTAAACTGATTTTTAGAGGCTGGGTACTTGTCACTTTTTGAAAACTGAGCCCCATTAAGGCATCTCAAGTTGGGTACCCTAGAAGAGAAGCATCCAAAATCATTAGTCTCTTCTGAAAATCTTTTAATTAGTAGTCAATATTGTTTTGTACTTCTATAGCACTTGTGCATCTCAAAGCCCTTTCCAAATATTCATATTAACAACACCTCTGAGAGATAGGTAAGAATCATCCAGTTTACAATCAGAATATAAAATAGGAGGTGCAGGGATTCCCTGCTTTAGATCGTCAATGAGAAATATACAAATGTATGACCCTAGTTAGTTTTTTTCTATATGCTGGGATCAGTCTTTATGTGTAGCAAAGTCAACAGCTGCTGGATAATTGGCTTCTGAAGAGTGGAAATTCCCACTGAATCAAAGGTAATCTGTTCTTTACTGAGAGCAGAAACAGTTTTCTAGTTGACTAATACTGAAACAAATGCACGCAGGGGAACCTTTCCAAAAGATTGATGACAGGATCTCAATCAGGAATGGAGAGACATGGTTGAAAGTTCAGGTGTCTTGTTAAGCAGCTGGTCAGGTATAATACATTCTTGTGCCTCTGTTCCATGAATGTAAGTGTCTAATACAAGGCTGGCTTTAAACTAGCAAATTTCTATAGAATCTGTGTCTATTACTGCAACTAAAAGACTGACTTCCTTTTAGTCTTTGAACACCCCTGCTGCTCAGAGAAGTAAAGAACACTTAGAATGTGATAGATATTTGAAATACATTAAATACACTGATTAGGTTCTATGGTATTCAAACTGAGTTAAAGTTGGGCTTTGTACACCAGTGGTACCACTTGCTTTATACTGGAATGGCATAAGTGGCACAGCTTCCCTTCATTTGGATGCATTTATACCAGTATAAATGTGTTTCAATCAGTGTAATTTATTCCCATATGGAAAGACGAACAAGCTGAACCAGTATAAGACATCTTTATATTGGTATAATTGCATCTGCACTAGGGGTTGTACCAATACAGTGATCTCATTGGGGAAAAAATCACACTCCTAACCAAAACAAGCATGCCAGTAACAGTGATCTGCCCTTGAGGGCCACTAATAAACTACACCTTATTCGTGGCCAGGTGTTGCCTCTAAAGAGCGGGGCTACCAGTAGGGAAAGGGGAGTAGGAGCAGCAGGCCATTCCCTAGGAAAAGCTGCCAGAGTCCCCTGGGAGTGGAAAAACATGGCTCCACGGAGAAAGCCATGGAAGGCAGTGCTTAGCTAAAAGAGCAAGGAAGAATCCTGCAGAAGGCCCTGCAGCAGAAAGAACTGAGAAAGACAAAGTGGAAAATTCCCTCTGAGACATAGACCAGAGTGGATTGAATGAATTATTTTTGTGGGGGTTTCTTTTTGCCTATGTTGGAAAAATAAAACTGCCTGGAAAGACATTCTGTGTGTTACAGTGTGTTCTCGGTAGGGCTGGGGACAAACCAGTACTGTATACGGTGCATAACCTATGTTTAGATCAGGTCTTGGTAGAAAACTTAAAAAGCTAACCCAGAGGACAGAGACCTAAACAATAGATAACCTTTGATTGGCCAGCTGTTGCCATAACAAAAGAGTGAGGGAATCATAGAATCTCAGGGTTGGAAGGGACCTCAGGAGGTCATCTAGTCCAACCCCCTGCTCAAAGCAGGACCAAACCCAACTAAATCAATTGCCATATAAGTTAGAAACATCACAGTTCAGGAAGCGTGACTTTCCCCAGGCTGATAGAGCTCTCAGCACCCAACATGAAAATCACTATCTACACCGCATAGATTAACAGCACTATGCAAAGAAGTGATGGAGAATAATGGATCTGAATGACATTCTCCTGTGTGCCCTTTTTGGGGGGAAAAGGTGCAGTCAGAGTGTGTGTGTGCGTGTGTGTGTGTGTGTGCGAGAGAGAGTTTGAAAGATCTGTTCAGATAAGCCATTTGGCTCACTGCACCTCAACAATGTGTGTGATTGCTTAGTTACAATTATTATAAATGATCTTCATTTGTGCACAATGGTCTATTGCTTTGCCTGTCTAAATTAGTTCATTATTTATAATTAGAAACAAATTTGACAAATTTTGCCTTTTTTCCCCTGTCCACAAATTGTCACAGGCGGATGACAATTTTCTCAGATTTCATCAGTTATTTGCTAGATAATTTCACCAGCTCATTTGCAGGCACTTAATTTTATTGGTTATTGGGAGTTTGAGCTGTGTGTTCGTTTTGCTAACTCTCACGGGGCTAAATTCTGTATTGGCATAAACAGATAGAGATCCATTGACTTCACTGACATTTCACCAATTTACACTTGTCCAGGTTTCACCCTATTATAATCTCTCTTCCTCGATTGGCTGAACATGCTTTCAGCCTCAAGTTTCTGGTGTGAATGCTTGTGGGAAGCGAGTTCAAAAGTCACGTTCCATTATTATTTTGATATAGTCACTTAAAATTCACTGTTTGTATGAATTCTGCTGCCAGTCAATAGACTGTTTAGGGAAAATAAATACACAAGTTTGGGAACAATAATAATTAATTTTAAAATCCTACTGGCATTAGTGGGGAAATTGTTTAGTATTTGTCCATCTCTAAATAAATATTGCTGCCTTGAATTGTCTCCTTGTGGCATAAAATTGCATGATTAAGTGCACGATAAAAGGTTTGTGCCTTCTGCTGAAGAGTTTGCCATTGCCTTTAGCTGGAGATTGACTAATGAACCAAATGGACCATTAGTCTCTTCCAGCATGGCAAATTCCGTGTTGCTAGTTTTATTGGCTGTAAGAAGGGAAATGCCCAAGAAGTTTAGGGGGTGGTTTTTAATGCATGCAGTTCCTCAGAAGTAGGTCTTTGCAGGTAGTTCATAACAACTGAGTACCAAGCCTGAAGTTCTGCCCAATTAAGGAATGCAGTATTTCGTACTAAGCTTTCTGTGCCCATCACTGCTAGTAATAGGTACATTTTTGTATCTTTATGTAACTGTTGATCCAATAGAAAACAGATTAGTAGTTATTACAGGCCTGGTCCAGGGCTCAGTGAAATTAATATAAAGATGCCCATTGACTTCAATGGACTTTAGATCAGGTCCTTAGAGCACAAATAGACATCTTCACTGCTGGGTTTAAGTTTGGTTAGATATTAGTTGTAGGCATGATTTCTCAATGTTATAGATTTGCAGCTTTGTGTAGCCATACATCTATCTAGATAATTCTGCATGCCATTAATTCATTGCAGGTTTTTACGTTCCTTACATAAGAGGGTTTATATCTGCATGTGCTATAGTGAGACTAGGTGAAATGAATTCCAAAATTCCTATGTGTCCACTGCAGTATGTCAAATAAGCACAGTCTCAGTTAAAGCAGTATTTCTCTAAAATTAAGATAAAGGGAGCGTGCTAAGACTGATGATCACTTGGGGCTTCTTTGGCGCTAATTGAGTTATTTAGATCAATTGGTTGGAAGTTTTTAATCACTGTAAGAGCTTCTGTGGATATTTTAATTTGTTTTTATTTTAAAAGCAGAAACATATGGTTCTTAAAAGATGTCACTTTTTATGCCTGCATTTGAGATAGCATAATTAACGTTTTGATGCACAGGCATACTTGGGTTTCATGTGTGACAATTTCCAACGTAACCCTCTGGAGACATACTAGGGATAGGCAAACTCAAAAATACTTTTCTTGAAGAGCAAGATTATTCTTTTTGGCTCTTAGTCAGAAAATAATAAGTTCCCAGATATTTGGGACTTTACCATCAAAAGGGAGTTGCGGGACGTCACCAAATCTCTTGAGCATTCTAAACTGTTGGCAGATGCATTTTAACTCATGTGACCTATGTGGTTCAGCCATTCAGCACAGTCACCATGGGAACCATAATAGTAAAATCAGAAAAAATAATTTGCCCTCACTCCCTAATCCAAAGTATGGCCCTGCATATTTTACCCTCCTTTTTATATGAGACATTTCTGCCACATCCAGATCCAAATATGTCCAGAAGTTCAGTAAATTGAAGATCCCCCTGTCTAATCCAAATATTTGATATTCCTTGTTCCAGCCTTGGAAAACTATCATGGAAATTTTCCTGTGCAGGCACAAAATCTATTCTGTCATGATGACAATGAAAAAATGTTTTTACCTGGCCATGGTAACAACTGTTTTACTATGACCATTAGATGAGTAGATTGTCTTCCTAGCAGCCTTCTGGTTGTCAGTCATGGGAAAAAAACTGAACAGCCATTTTAATACACATGCTTTTGTGAAATATGCATATGGAAAAAGTCATGTAATGTATCTTTTTAGCACTAGAACCATAGCACTTTTGATCTAAACAACTGTGAACCTTTAGTTGTCACTTAAGTTATACATATTAAATTTCATTTCCAAATGTTGTTGGAGGGGGGAAGGGAATATTACACTCATGTTAATTCTGTGAAACTGGCGTGGACTGCGAAACTTCATTCAGTAGCTGGAAAAAGTTATTCCCATCAGAATTGTCAGAAATCTGGGTCATTATCTCTGTACTTGCAGTCTACAAAAACATGTTTACCACTAGTAACTCAAAGCATGGTGGTGGTGGAGAAGTTTTTGCTCTGTCGCTACATAGGTGTAGGCATAACGTGAACTGGCAATCGGTCTACCCCTTAGTGGCACCAGAAATCCAGCAAGTCGATTAAAGCTGCGCCTGAAACAGGAACCCCACAATGGCTGCCCTGCTTAGGAAACAAGCTGTATCAATTCCACTCAGGCTTCACCACCACTACATTGGAGCAATCCCCAGGCCCTGCTACTGTCTGACGGCAGCAGAGGGTGGAACAGATCCCAGAGTCTGGGCCTAGATGGCATATGTGCCCTCTTGCCCCAAATATGTGCCTCCTTACCCCCAAGCTCTGGCCAAAAGGAAAGAAGGATGAGGAGGGGGAAGAGAGAAGCAGCAGCCCCCAAATGCTGAAAACGGGTGAGTTGAGGAGAAAGGAGAGGGGGCATGTGGAACACTGCTTCAGCTGCTGCCAGTTGTGATCTTTCCCCCAGCCCTAGAAAGTGTCTCCAGTGCTCTCTGGCACCTCAGCTAGAGAGGTGAATATTTTAAGGTGGGCATCCAAATGCACTGAGAATTTTGAAAATGTAGGCAAAAATATTTATATGGTTATGATTTTATCGAGCGGTTTAAAAAGTTAGCATGTGCAAGAGTTCTTGACTATCCTGCTGTCTTCCTGATTTCAGTCCTAGTTGTGTTGTGTGGAGCAAGAGTGACTCTCTGAATGCTTTGGCTTTTTCTGTTTCTTTCTACAGACTCTGAGAAAGCTAGGCAAGGGACAGAGTTGTATAACATTAATAGTAAGTTCACCAATGATCCTAGAATCATAAGATGATATTGGATGTTTCTAGAGATAAATAGGTAAAAACAGACACCATGCAGTGCTGGCATGAAAATATCTAAATCGTCTTTATGTGGTATACTGTGATACAGCATAATTTAAAAGTCCATTGTCCCTCTTGCAGTTAAATATAAGGATTGTGCATGTGTGTGTGATGAACTAGGAATGTTCTTAATGTTCCCTCTGAATACTGTGGGGGGGCCTCAGTGTCCCCAATGCAGTTCTTAAGTATCTAGGTGTTGGGATAAGGGTGTATGGTTGCTACAGAGCAAAGGGCCAGTGGACCTAAATGCCTGGCACTCTGTCTCCTAGCAACTGATGGCCTGGGCCCCTCCTCTGCAAAGGTGCCAACTGAAGGTGTTGGAGACAAAGAGATCAGGTGACCTCCTGGCCTGGGAAAGGAACTGAGCAGAGCAGGAGGGACTGGAGGGGGTTTCAGTCTGGGGCTGGCTGGGGATGAGAAGTGAAGTGCAGACGTGGGGGTCTGGCTCACTGCCCCCCAGAATGGACCCGGCCAAGGGGTCCGGTTCGTGGTACCTACAAGCTCTGTTTTAGACTGTGTTCCTGTCATCGAATAAACCTCTGTTTTACTGGCTGGCTGAGTCTCACATCTGACTGCAAAGTGGGGGTGCAGGACCCTCTGGCTCCCCCAGGACCCCGCTGGGGCGGACTCACTGTGGGAAGCGCACGGAGGGACAGAGGATGCTGAATGCTCCAAGGAGAGACCCAGGAGGTGAAGACGTGAGCTTCTTGCCCTAAAAAAAGTCTGCTCCAAGGGAGAGGAGGCTCCCCAAAGTCCTGACTGGCTTTGTGGGGAGCAGTTCCAGAGCATCGCCCGGGGACTCCGTGACAGTGTGTTCTTCCAGATGCTTTCTGATCATACCAGTCTCCTGTGCAACTTCTCGTCTATCATCCCTTACATTGACTCTCCCTCAAGAGTGGCTTCAAGAAGAAATACCTTGTATTCAACAGGAGACTTTGTTGCACTACTGCATCCTCTTTTATTAAGACTTTGATCGGACAGCGTCCCTAGAGACCTGCAGGGATATGAAGCTTTCGAGCTCATCAATTGTACAGTGCAGGGGTATATCAAAAACTCCAGACATTGACTCATCAGGGTTTGCCAGGGGAAAAAAGGAAGCTTTTTATGCCTTTCTTCAGTTACTCACTGTTTCCTTTATTGATACATAAAAGGAACGTGCAGATCTGACCAGCAGTTTCAGTGGCATTGTGCACAGTGACAAGGCAGGAAAAAAAAAGGGGGGGGGGGAGATCAGGTGTCAACAGTTGTCTAGAACAGAGCTAAGTAATATGCCTGTGGAGTATTCATATAGGGATGCTTAAATGAGATGAATCAATTAGGATCAGGTCCTCAGGTGTAAATTGGCATTGCTCCATTGAAATCAACCTATGTGCTGCCTGGCAAGATGTCTTTCCGCCTTCTCTTCTCTGGGATGCTGCAAGGGCTGCCATGGCCCTCACTGTGTAGCAGCCAGCCATTTTGCAGCTCAGCAAACCAAAGCTGTCCAGAATCCTAGTAGCAGCATGTGCTCCACTCCCTCCTAACACCTACACTGAGGCTTGCAAGGGAGCCTGCAAAGGGCAACGTGTGGCTGTCCTATACAGCATGTGTCTGCAGAATGTTCCTTCCCTAAGGGCTTTATGTCCTCTGTTTGCTCCTGCAGCAACACCCAGAGGCCATGATGGAGGGCTTACTCCCTCCCTTAGTTTTCATTTTCACAGTTCTTTACAACAGTACTGCTACAAAGTATGTGTCACCTGGAAGAGCATTCTAGGTATTAACATGTAACAAAGGGCTGGATAACTTTACAGCCTATGCATAACTACATCTGTTAATTTGCTAAAGGTAATACATTTCCTGCTTCAGGGAATAAGTTAATTACTACAGTGAATTTCATTCGACAGTTGACTAGGAGCACTTGGGTTGTCTCAGTCTTTATCTGAAATATTAAGTAAGGGAAGATTGTGGTTTCCTGGCCAAGACTCTGATCCTGTATGTTAGATCCAGTCTATAGCGACTTGTAAGAGATGTAATCAATACAGCAGTCATAGTCAGGGCCGCCCGGGGTTGGGGGGGGGGGGGGGAGGGCAACTGGGGCAATTTGCCCCAGGCCCCAGCCCCTACAGGGGCCCCCACGAGAATATAGTATTCTATAGTATTGCAACTTTTTTTTATGGAAGGGGACCCCGAAATTGCTTTGACCCAGGCCCCCTGAATCCTCTGGGCAGCTCTGGTCATAGTGTACAAAACCAATACTAAATTATTCTCTTCCACCAAAACAGCCATTGAAAAACAGAACCTCAGTTCAGTATTAAATCTTTCACTGCTAGTTCTTCACAGCAATCTCAGTGTGGAAATCAATAAGTTGATCGGGAATAGACATTGGGTGAGACCAAACCAGTTTGGGGATTTATTTCAGATATGATTTGTCCGAGTATAAAAGACTGGAAGCATTTCTGTTTGCAGTGTATCCCATTGCTTTCCCATACACCCCATGGGTGGAATAACATTCCTTACCCATTTTCTAAAGCTATTGACTGCTCCTCATTCAAATCCCTGTAAAAACTCACTTCTGCTGCACTACCCACAGGAAGTCAGCTGATATAAAAAATAACATAGATCAACACCCACCCACATTCTGCTATTCTCACTTCAAGGCTTTCCCAGTGTATTTGTCTTCTAAGACTTACGCCAGGGACTGTATTTTAGTGTATAAACAACACGGTGTACATTGTCAGCACTAAATACATAATAATGTTTTCTTATAAAACTAAGGACTGCAGAGATGACCAAATGTTTTCGAAAACAAACTATTGAAAGTTTAGCTACACATTTTTCAGCCTCAGGGTTGGATTTAATTTGGTTAGTGTTGGAACAAAGTATTGCATCCCTTTTTATTTTAATCAGTTCTTTAAGCCTTAGTTATGCTTGGATATGCATTTTGCTATTCATGCACAATCCGGGGATGAAAGAGGAATGCATGAGACCATATACTTGGTTGCAAAAATGCATTTCAAGTCTTGTATATAAATAAGCCTCAACAATAAGATATTGCTTAGGGCTTAAAAAATAAATTTCCAGAGAAACATACCAGCTAAAACAGGGACAGATTAAAGAAGTTCTAAGTTTGCCACAATGCTCATAGATAGTTATCTTAAAAACAGAGGTAGGAAGACTGGTTTAGGCAAAATAAAAACTGACCCAAACATTCAGCTGGACTTTGCGTTGAACCCAAAACATCTTTGAAGCTAGAAATGATTAGCATAATTTCTTTTTAAAACCAGACTGCTCTCCACATATCCTGCTTCATCAAGCATTCCAAAACACATCAAGAGAAATTGTTTTCATGTTACTTGTGGCCAGACTGAAGCCAAGTAATACAGGAAATCTGATTTAGTGGGTTATCTAGACCCATGAGATTTGCTGATATATCCAGATTTATGGTGACCCATCCAAACTGAACCAGGCCTTGTAAAGTTTGCCATCCACCTGTAAGTATTTTCTGCCTTTGATAGGGAGCTGGACTAAGTTTCTTTCTTCCATCTTCCATGAACTTGTAATTTATTTCCCAGTGACACTAATTTCAGCTTCCAGCAGCTTTCAGCTTCAAACAGTTACTAAAGAAAAATATGCCTCTGTGTCAGTGTATTCCCCTCTGTCACACTATTGAGACAGAGACATTGTTTTGTCATTTGATTCACAGATCTTTGTACTGTACATAAGTCTCAACAAAATAGCTTTCTAATACAAAGCCCCATTATAGCAGACAAAATGAGTGATGAGACTGGAGATATGGGGCATGTTATATTCTAAGCTATAGGAGACATGAGCTTAATGATCAAGCTTACACTTTTATAAGACTGTTTTCTGAGAGAGACGGACACATGCAGACAAATTTCTTAAAGGACTATCGGGCATGCAAAGGAAATGTTGTTAATCACATACTGTGTATTCTGCTACATACTTAGACATATGCATGTATGTGTGTATCCATAACCTACCCCTATATAACTATTTGTTTACACACACACACTCTCATTTCTAGGGCCAGATTGTGAATTGCTCACAATGACAGGCAGTTACTCACAAGAGTAATCCCATTGACTACTCAAGTGGGTAACTCCTCACCAGTGTGAGTAAGGGGTTTACAACCTGGCCCATAATGTTTGTTGCTTTTACTGTTTGTTCAGATTATCGGGGGGGGGGGGGGTGTCACCGGCTGGCTGGCCCTTTGAGGCAAGGTGGACTCTGCCTTGCCCATGTCTTAGCAGTCATCCATCAGCCTACCTAATGAGCTAGCAACATAAGGGCTAATTAGCAACCCCAGCTGCATGTAATGGGGCTTCAAAAGACTGACCCCAGCTGTGGTAGTGAAACCTCACAAGCATGACTTAGCTAGATAGAGCTGGGAACTCAGTAGAGGAAGGAAGACCCTGAAGAAAGGAGCTGGGGGGTCCTCCTCTGGGAAAGGCATGCGAAAAGTCTGGCTGAGTCACCCTGGTAGACTTAGGGAGTTGAAGTGTAGGGGGGTACAAGGAAAATCAAAGGTAGAACTCAAGCTTTGAGCATCCCTTCTTGTCTTGTTGCATGATGAAATTTGGATTCTGAAAAGGAGCCATATTGGTTTCAGATTGTGGCCTTTGTTTCAGTTTTATAAGGAAAAGTACAATGCCCATTTATAAGTAGCTTTTTGGTATCCCCTGGTGGACCAGATTGTAATGCACTAGGAGTCAGCATTATCCAGTGGGGAGAGCACCAGACCGAGTCAGGACATCTCAGTTCTATTCCTTACTCTGCCACAGACTTGCTGTGTGACCTCTGTCCCTCCATTTCCTTTTCTGTATAATGGGGATAATATTTCCCACCTTTGTAAATGCTTTAAGACTTTTTATGTTGAGCACTGTCTAGTTGTTAGAATGAGCTGGATGAAACACTAACTTTTTTTCAACAAAAAAGGATACATTTTTTTCATAGAAAAAACTTAGCAGAACAGCGTCCCTTTTTATCAGATTGATTGCCAAGTATGTTTACTGCTGTGCTCTCCAGGATACACTCAAACCTAAGTAAATGTTTAGTATTTTGTTAGTCTTGTCCCTGTAATAGCCCCACCCTGCATTTCAGAAAGGTTAGAACCTGGAAACTTCACCAAAGGCACATAAACTTGCTACCTGAGCTAAAGGAGTAACTGTTCAGTCAATAGCAAGCCTCTGTGGACTAAACATTAGAGGGGGAACACAACACGCTTAGCATGTAACATTTTTTTCTAAATCTGAGAATAAAATGTAATTTCTACTGCAACTTTGTCTCAAGTAGAATAAACCTATTTTTGATACAGAAGGTTTTAAATGCTAATCCCTGGGTTTAATGTAGGTTGTCAGCTAGACTGCACTCAGTCTGCGATGCACTCTTTGAGAGCATGGATTGTTTTGGTATGTTGTTCATCCACAATGCAAGGGAAGGGTTAATGAAGACCTCCCTTGACATAACAGACCAGAACTGAAGACTAAATTGTTGAGGTTTAATTGAAATGGATGGAGTTCTGACAGCTAATTTGAATAAGTTATATTTTGTATATTATTAATATTACCTGCCAAAAAATTGACACGATCTGCATTCCCTCTTTATATTTATTTTGAAAGATGTTATACCTTATTTTTGTTACTTTTTTTTTAGCTAATGTGAGATATGAAGGGAATGTGGTGTTTTGTTTTGTTTTTTCTTGGTGCATTAACACCAGCTGAAGATCTGGTCCTGATGCTCCCAGTTCAGCAAAGAACTTAAGCATGTGCTAAATCCTGTTGAAATCAATGCAACTTATGCACACATTTAAAGTTAATTCTGTGCTTAAGTGATTAGCAGAAATGGGGTGTTAGGCCATAACTGACTGTGCAGTACCTATACACTGAAGAGGGCTAAATAATGTAACACTTACTGTGGCAGCTCTGTTTATTGTAGGTATTCTGCAAGTGTTAGGGCTGCAGTTTTCAGACCTATGCAAGGCTTAGGCACTGCAGAGTGAATTACGGCCTAAGTCCCATTTTACAGTTTTATTCTTATCTTGGGGATTTCTTTTCTTTTGTTGTTATAGGCCTTTTCAGTTACACAAACAATTAGCTCTTGAATTTTTCCTGGACCTTTTTCCCTTTACAGTAATCTTTAAAAAAATAATGTGGAATAGAAAAATGTGATTATAGTCTATCATGCAAGTGCATGAACAGTAACACTGTACCTATATAAAACTGTCTATAGAATAAATACCAGATTATAGAGTTTAAAGATGTATTGTTAAGAGCCCTTTGGAGGTACCGGGGTCTGTTAGGTCACTTCTACTCCATTGTGTTCAGGGTGGCTCACTTTGAGGAATACAGATGGATTTACCTTGATTTTTAAAGCTGGGCAATTCTGTATATTTGAGACACCTAGGGATGTTTCTCTCAGTTATGTTCTGTCTTCACCGCACTGTAGTTCTTCTACTGGGTGATCACCTTGCCCATTAGGATGAGTCAGATGAAGGTTACAGTCAGTGTAAATGGCAGAGAATTTTGCTTTTGTTTGGATTGTTTTGAAGGTCTGGCTGTTCTTGAGCACTCTCTGAATGGTAAAGTGGACACCATTGATAGCAGCCATGATGTGAGGACTCCACAGTAATGAAGGAGAGAAGGGAACCACCTCAGACTTGTTCAGGTGAGGAGAGCCAGGAAAAACAGCTTGGGCTGTTGGTGCAGATTGCTTTGCAGCCATAATAGTCTGGGAGAGATAGACCAAGGGACGCACTCTTGTTTATCTCCATAGGACTTTGTACCAGCTGAGAATCACCCATGAAGGGAAGAAGTCAGAAGCCCATACAGCTCATGGATACAGTGTCCCCTGCCCCTTTCTTCTGTAAGTCTCTTATCAGAGTCCAGAACCAGGGCCCTGATTTCAATGGGAATTAGGCGCCTCCTTCATTTGGGCACCTTTGAAAGTCCCAGTAGGCATGTGTGTGCATTGTTAGGAGCCTAAATGCCTTGGAAAATCTGGCCCTAACTCTCTAGAGAACTTCAATCACATGAGAAGTGGAAAAGTACGGATAAAGTGAGATCTATGTATTCTTTATATACCATGAGAATAATGCCACTGCCAGAAGATCACCAGAATTCCTCTTGGGTTGAGTGTTTGCAAAGCAATTTCATAATTGTGATTGGTGGTCAGATCTGTGAATATTTAGCTCTTTGTTTTAAAGCGACAACTAGAGAGGAACAGTGGTCAGCTGATTAGGGAGCTAGCCTGAGACTTGGGTTCAGTTCCCTGTTCTGACACAGACTACCTGTGTGACCCTAGGTAACACTTGGTCTCCCTGTGCCTCAATTTCCCAATTGTAAAATGGGGTAATTGTACTTCACTACCTCACAGAGGAACTAAGGATAAATGCATTACAATATTGTGAGTGCTCTGTAATGGAGGTCATAAAAGTACCATAGAGAGAGAGGGCCCTAATTAAAAGCCTATGTAAGGAATGCTACACTGTACTCTATTTCAGTCTTCATTGAAAATTAAAATGCCTCCTTTATGGGCATAAAAATGAATTCTGCACTTGAAGAAGAAGATTTAGTAGCTGATTAGATCTAATAGGAAGGAAGAAGAATTAAAAACAATTGGTGAAAGTTTGCAAATCAGCACTACTGATAATGCACGACTCTGCAGTTATTTTTACTATCTGAGGTGCATGTTCAAGCGTGCATAATTTCACAGATTAAACCCACAGGCTTTTAGCTTCCCTGTGTCTAATAAACATCATCTATGAAGAATTGATTTTGCTTGGCCTGTTTCAAGATGCAAATGCATTTTCATCTTGCTTACTAAGACTTCCCTTTGAGGTCTCTATCATAAAAATTATCTTCAGGTTTAGTATTTGCGTGGGACGAAGTGGTGAAAAGATCAAAACTGATCGGATTAAGTCAGTCCAAGTGAAACGAACCCACTGTCAATACTGTTTCCCTGTTTATTAGAAGCTCAAACACCCCAAAAGGCCCCCACCCTCAGAAAGTATAAATGAAATGCTAAACTTAAGGAAAGATTTTTCAACCTTATTCATCAACTGAAAATAATTACATGATGATATTAGATAGGGGAGATGAATGTCTTAGGGGACTAGAAATAGGATACACAGCCTTTCGTTTCTATATTTCAGGTGCAAATCCAGTCCAGGGTCCATCTTGTCCCCATTCACCAAGAAGCCAGCAGAAGCCTTCCAGATTTACCAAACAGAGCTTACGTCAACTAATTCCATTGAGAGCCAAGTCTTGCTCCTCCCCACCACACGCCCCACCCTGCTGGAGTGGACAGCAGGTTTATCCATGACTACGATGGATATTGTGAGGCCAAATCTCCAGTTCCTGAGGTCACTCGCTCCCCTGCAGCAGAATGACACCCTAAGAATTGTATTCTCCTGTAGTTGCCACCAGTGGGTGCCCTCCCCCCCCAGCCCCTTGATGGAGTGCAGTTCTAGGGAGTTGCCACACAACAGAGTTAGCCAGTCAGAATTATTTTCTGAGCAAGAATGTCCCTGTGCTGATGTGAAGAGGGGACAATATTGTGGAGATTCTTTAGCAACTAAGGGTTTGCCCAATATCCCATCTTAACTTTTGACCCAGTTTGTCAGTACTAATCTGTTAAACGGGTCTTTACCTTTTAGAAGGTGTTTTTACTGTGCACCAGCAAGTGTCGGCTGCATGGGAGGAACAGGACCAAATGGTAGCTGACTCTCTGTAACTACTTTGTCTCTATAGAAAATGCAACTGCACTCTGATAACCATCTTTCAAAACTGTCAGCTCATACTTAATCAAGCTGCCCTGTTCCCATCTTTTTTTAATGAGCTATTCCTAAGGCACCAAGGGGCCAACTTAGAAGAAGCTAACTTCTATGATGTACTGTACCTCATAGAAAGCATTTCTGCCTATCATCCAACTTCATGATTAACCTAGCAACAGAATTGCTTTGCAGCCTTCCCGAGCCCCAGGAATGCTGTAGAAAGCACTCATTTGGAAGACAGCCATTTTCACCATTTGCAACTATTTTTTTTAAAGAAAAAAATAGTTCGTTCTTAATTCATATGCACAGTAATGCTTATTTGATCGCCTGGCAACAAACTGGAGGCTTACAGGGTGTGTAGTGGAATTCAAATACCCCATAAGCTTTGGTTGCCTTTTCAGGTGGCTAACAAAATCATGCATACTAGATTCAGGTTAATTACAGGTTTCAGATTAGCAGCCATGTTAGTCTGTATCCGTGAAAAGAACAGGAGTACTTGTGGCACCTTAAAGACTAACAAATTTATTTGAGCATAAGCTTTTGTGGGCTACAGCCCACTTCATTGGATGCATGCAGTGGAAAATACATTAGGAAGATATATATACAGACAGAGAACATGAAACAATGGGTGTTACCTTACACACTATAAGGAGAGTGATCCGTTAAGGTGAGCTATTATCAGTAGGAGAGGCAAAGAACTGTTTGTAGTGGTAATGAAAATGGCCCATTTCCAGCAATTGACAAGGAGATGTAAGGAACTGTGTGTGTGTGGGGGGGGGGAATAAGCATGTGGAAATAACTATTCCCCCGCCCCCCCCCCAGTTCCTCACATCTCCTTGTCAATTGCTGGAAGTGGGCCATTTTCATTACCACTACAAACAGTTCTTTCCCTCTCCTGCTGATAATAGCTCACCTTAATGGATCACTCTCCTTATAGTGTGTAAGGTAACACCCATTGTTTCATGTTCTCTGTGTGTGTATATATATCTTCCTACTGTATTTTCCACTACATGCATCCAATGAAGTGGGCTGTAGCCCACGAAAGCTTATGCTCATATAAATTTGTTAGTCTCTAAGGTGCAACAAGTACTCCTGTTCTTTTTTTAGGTTAATTAGTATTTAATTTATATCCATATAACTGTATAGTTGTTTGTTTTAAAGTGGGGCGGGGAGGAAACATGATATCTGCTGTGGTAATTCAAATGAGAACTTGACACACTTGCTAGAGACAAGCATAGTGAAGGCGGGCAAGCTCAGTGAAAACTTCCCATACAAACAGCTCTGGCAGTGCATGTCTGTCCTGATTTGCTGAATCTCTGCTGTTCCCCTCCTTAGCAGACACTACTACTAATCCCACATTGTGTGCTGAGTTTAGAACTAAAATCAAAACACTAAGCTTGTTGAAAACACACGCATAAAACAGGACCCACTACAACATCAAGTCTTGCTACTGAATTTTCTGCTGTTCATGAAAATGAATAATTTATAGCACTGAATTCAACCAGGCATCACAATGGCATTGATTCTGCCAGGTGCTGAACACGGCCTGTATGGCATTGAGCCCCCACGATTCCCACTGAAGTCAATGGGCAATTGACATTGCTCAGCACCTGGCAGTATCGGTCCAGGTGTAGGTACTCAACCAATTGCCTATGCTTTTACCCACTGCTGCCCAGCAATTCCCCTATTACAGTCTTAGACTTCCCTTGAGCAGCGACTGTCTGTCATAACAAATGGCAGTGTTGTGATTTGTACACATGGGTATTAGGATGAGATGATCAACGTTTTTTTTTTTCTCCTCTTCAGACCTAAGCCAGTATTTGAATGCAGCTCTCCTGAGGTGAAAGCCTAATGTATTTCCCTTCCCAGCTTCTAACCGTTTCTGATTGATAAAAACATGCTTTCATGTTTAATTTTGAATTGTGTACGGAGCACAGTAAAATGTGACCACAGAAATGAGGGGAAGTCCAACTTTAGGAAGCAGAGGACTAAGTAGGAGTGCAGAAACAAAATAGAATTTAGAACAGTAGCATCAGGATCTGAGTCTGAATCGATTTTTTTTTTTTTTTTTTTTTTTTTCTTGAGTGACTATTACAGTGGTGCGAGTTGCAATGCCCTCTTAGCTGGCAGATTTCTGTAGTATTATACCACAATTTTTAGTGGCTTTTGAGACTTAATTTGTATTTAAGGAAGATCCTGGACATCACCAAGCATGTCCTCAGAGCATGGGTTAAAGTTCCTACATGGCCATGTTTTCTGTCAATAATAGGTTTGTGATCTTTAAATTAAAAAAGGTTCATAAATGGATCACTTGTAGTTCTTCTATTGTGTTGGCTGCCATTGGGTTATTCCCATGTTGGTCAATATGAGATCACCATTATTATAGTCCATGCTTTGTATTTGTATATGACATTTTGGAAGTTGCTGTATTCAGTGACAGTAAGTGCATTATGTCGAGTTACATTTGTGAGTCATAACTGATGGCAGGCAGTTTTCAAGCAGCTCGTATCAAGAACTTACAGAGATTACAACGTGATCATTGAAGAAAGATTAATGGCTGTTTAAACAGTACTTGCTGAAATTGGTCTGTGTTACCTGCTGGATGTCTGTCTTTGAAAGCTTTCAGCACACTGGGTCTGACATTTGCAGCAAAGAGAACTCTAGTCAGTTACTTTAGAAAATACATGTGAAACCCTTAATTGCTATGCCTTTAGCACAGTTGGGACCATGTGTTTTATGCCAGGTCTACTGAAATTAATACAAGGACGTGATAGTCCATGGGCTTTGTTAGTCTGTACTCTTCTCACTTTCTCATGCCCACTTGGTATTAAGGGACTTCAGCCAGGCTATTTTATGTTTGTGTAATTGTTACCTCATCCTCCCTTTCCCTCTCCCTTGTCCATTTATTTCTTTCATCCACTTGATGTTTCATGTTATTAACCTAGATTGCAAGCTATTTAGAGAAGAGTCTTTGCTACATATTTGTACAGTTCCTAGAACAATAAGGTTGTGATTCCTTATTGGGGACATTTGACAATAATTTATATCACAGACATTTCTAGGACCCCAGACCAAGAAAAGGGCCCTGTTTGCCAGGTGCTCTGTATACACTTAGTTAACAGAAGAAGAAAAGAAAAAGCAACAGCATAAACAGACAAGACTGTCAAAGTGGGGGAATAAAGGAGGTATTTTCATCTTCTAGTTACAGATGGAGAACTGAGGCACAAAGAGATTAAATGCCCAAGGTCATTCTGTGACAGAGCCAGGAATGAACCTACATCTCCTGAGTGCCAGTCCACTGCCTTAACTAGAACCCCCCGCATCCCTTTTATTTATATTAATGTAAATAATAATGGAATTATGAACAAATGATGATTCAATGCCCCTAAAAGCAGGCTGGAATCTTTGTGCTACAGCAGTACTTTCAAGGTCTCTAACACAAAAATAGCTTACATCCTTCAGATCCCCATTTTCTTCTCTTTATTTTTTCTTCTCTGAATTAATTTTAATTATATATAAAAAATATACATGTTTGATTTTACTTGTTCTGTCTCCTCTCCTTGTGCCTTTTCATGGTTTCTTTGTCTCTTGGTGGTATCTGGTCATGTAAATCATGTGGTATTGTTTCTGCTGCCTGATTGGATGACTGAAACGTTTCAAACTTGAGAATGGTGAAATAATGCCCTTTGTGGTATGAAATTTTGGACAAACAAAGATTTAATTAACGAAACTCTGGGGATTTCTGAACAACTTAACAATACCTCATGCTTACCCTAATAGCCACGAGTAATTAATAATATGATCCCACACATAATGGTGAATGTGAATGTTCCTTTACGGCAATTCAAAATTATTTCTGTAGTCTTGTCAGGCAGGTGGCCAGCATTCTTGGAACCAGTCTGATACATGTCTAACTAGATACAAGAAATCCTTCCCTTATCCAATAATAGCTGTGTTTAAAACAAAAAAAAAATTCCTTCCTTGCCCCTCCCACCTCCAAGGCTCTTTCTGAATTATAAGTATTTTCAGTAGGTCTTGTATTGTGTAGCTTCTCAGCACTAGGTGGTGATTCAGTTCTTATTCATTTTTTACTTGAGTAAAATTCCTACTAACTTCAATACATTTTTTGCCTGAGTAGTGATTTAGTTAAGGATTTGGACTTATATTTGCCACGTGTTTGACACAAGTTCTGCTGCTAGCCACAGCCGAAATGAAGAGTCCACTCTGTACAGATACCAAGTGATATTCTGGCTCGCTAACTTAGATTATCTAATGTAATGTTGTTTCCTTATAGTACTTCTAGATGTGTAGTATAGAAACATTTTATTTGCCTGACACATATCTACTCTAATCAGGACAAACACAATCTGGAGAGATACAAATGTAGGACTGTCATGCATCTGTATCTGTACTTTTCTAGCCTAGAGACTTCAGTGTCTGAAAAAAAAAAGTGACTTTGTTCCCTTTAAAATCTGCTGGCTCATTAATCATGGTTGCAGAGTGCTGTTGCAGGCAGCTTGTTATAACATTTGATTAATAACAAGTGCTGATTTGGGAAATGTGTTGCAGTGAGCAAGATCACATCTGGCATGGAATCATGGCTACTTGCCACTCTGCACTATAAGCAATTTCCCCCCAAAGTATTCTGTCCTGATTCTGAGCTGTTAATATCTCAACTGTACTTATTACCCCGTATATCGTACACAATGTGCCCAATTCACAGTTTGGGGCTGTGGAATACAGAAGTGACAGGAGGCAGCTGCAATGGCATTTGGATTGCTTTATGCACAAGTTTTCTTCTGTTGTCCCAAATGAAATCGGGAAATGTCATACATAAATAGCAAAGGGTTAAATATGTCCTTGCTTGCTTTCCCCTGCAACTTTACCAAGGGGAGACTATAACCTGGATGCAACTAAGCATTTTGATTATGTTTTTATGCCAGCAGATTCTGGTTTTAAACATAATGATAAAATTTGTAGGTCCTGAATGTTTTATGTGATTAAATATTAATATGCAAAACAGTGCGCTCAAGTAACATGAGGAGTCTGACAAACTAACTCTCCTGTGTGTAGAAAACTGTTGTTTTTTTTATCTACCTGGGTGTGACTAGGTACCTTTTAATTCCATACAATAAGTAAATGATCCTTTTATCATCTTCCCTGCCGAACATCCTATCTTCAGGCCTGATCCAAAACCCTTTGAAGTTAGTGGAATGAGACTCACTGTCTATACTGGGCTTTGAATCAGGCCTCTACTGCTTAGTTCTCAAAGAATTTCATCCTGTGGTTCTGTGAACCACCTGGAAGGGTCTGTATAGCTCAGAAATTACCCACACACCACTGTCTGAGAACCACTGTTTTAGACCGCATGGGGTTTGTGTGGGAGAGGCATAGCATGTCTGAGACAACTGTAAGTACCCAAGCACAGCAGGATTGAGTAGAGTTAAGGAACTGGTGGAACAGTATTTGGATTTCATGTTTTACTTAATTTCCATTCGTGGTACCCATGTTCATGTAGTATAAGCCTCTAATACTATACATTAAATAAAAATCCTCATGAAGAACATGAATTCGCTCCCCCATCCTGCAAAGACTACACACAACCTAACTTCAAACTGGAGACGTCCTATTGAGCTCAATGAGACCACTCCTCGAGTGCTTATAGTTAAACATGTAAGTCCAAGCAGAATCTGGGCCATATTACCTCTCATCTAGGTAGATATTACTTTGAAATATCAAAGGGAAATAGTTCACATTATGAATCAAACAGCCTGCAAAATGTAATACTTTTTTATAATTTTCAGGGAAGAGAGAGGACGTTCTATCTGTAGTTTTGTAAGAATGAGGCTGTGTGTGCCAGATTAATTTATTTTTAATAACTAAATTTTAAACCCTTGAGAACTGGACTGGGAGGTCTGATTGAAAATCACTGGAGTTGTGCTGTTCTGCTAGAAGCATGGAAAACGTCTGTCAGTATTTATTTATATGCATATTAGGGAAAAAAATAAAACAAACTTTCTCCCTCATTTTTCTCCTCCCGGTTCTTGGGGGAGAGGTAGCAGCAGAAGAAAATATATCAATCTTACACTGTTTAATTTAGTCTTTCATTGTCTATGGTATATGCAAAACTTACAAGTGACATGATGGACATAACCCCCTCTATGGTGTCATGAGGGATACTTCTCCCAACCTTGAATAATTTACCTGTCTATAAGGCTGATAAAGTATCTAATAGAATCATGTCAAACAATTACCACAGTGACAGCCTATTAATCCCCTAACAGCCTAAAAACTACTACACATTTGATAAAAAGCAAGCACATATGGTGATAAGCCTGAGCTGCTCATAAGTCTCTTAAGTTGGAGACTTGCTTTTCAGAAGCTAGTAAATAAATTGTTTACTCCTCTTCTGCCCCCTTATTCTGATCTAGGAGGGACCTCAAATATCTTATAGAAGAATCAACCAAAAATCAGCTGCCAGAGGTTGGGTTTGGCCATTACATATCAGTTTGTTAGAAGAGAGAGGCCCAAACTGGATCCCTGTTTCCAAGTCTCTTCAAACTTTAAAACCTGAGCCAAGATAGAAGCTATCAGGACTACACCCAACTCTCTGCCTTTTAGAGTTTTGTTTTTCTAAATATACGAAGTATCAAATTCCAGGTACAAGTTCTCCAAAGTCCACATAAACAGTACCTCTCAGAGGAGATACTTAGTGTCTTTCAGTTAGAGCAAAAGGCAGATGGAGCTGTTCTAGTGGTCTGTGTGACGTGAACTTTGGTTGTCTTGGTCAGTTTCCAGTGGACCAAAATGTGCAAAAACACAAGCAAAATAATACCGTCAGAACTGGTATTAGGATTCATGGGAGCCCTTCTTGGTGGTGCCCAAGAAATAAGCATGGAGATTCGAACTACTCTGGCAGCACTAGAGGATGTTTCTCCAGAACATGGTTGACAAGGCAGTTAGGGAAAACTTGTGATACCACTGCCCATGATGTACCTTGATGTACCTGTTTTGGGGATAGTGTGTTAGTCTCCCTGGCTGTTAACTGGCATGATTCCTGAGCACTATGCTCAAAGAAAAAGGTAAAACCAAATGGGGGAATAATCCCTCAGCTTTGCCAGGAAAGAGTACAATGAGGAAATCACTAGGAATGTTGGAATTTTGGGCTCCAATAGCAAAGGAAGAGTTGTGTGAAAACTAAGTGTGTTCTGTGACATGGCCCAGATGGTATAACCAATTTATGCCCTTTGAGCTGGCCCCACAAGTCAATATGAATTTTTCCAATACTGAGCTTTTTTGCTATTGAATCTTATATGAATATTCCATTAGAAAAGTTCAGTGCTGAGTAACTGATACCCTCCGCCTAGTTCATATCACATAACTAGTTCTGCCTTTCTTACCATATTTACCTTCTGGATGTAGCAGACTTATTATTATGGTAGCACATAGAGGCCCCAACCAAAATCAGTTAGGCAATGTAAATTAGGAAGAGACAGACCTGCCCTGAAAAGCTTATAGTTTAAGTAGATTGGACAAACAAAGGGTGGGAAAGTGTGGTTGTAGCTGTGTTGGTCCCAGGTTATCAGAGAAACAAGATGGATGAGGTAATATCTTTTGATCTAAAGTTTGTCTCTCTCCCCAACAGAAGTTGGTCCACTAAAACATATTACCTCACCCACCTTGTCTCTCTAAAAGGTGGAAAACTAAGGGCTTGCCTACACTTGCATCACTGCACTGGTGCAGCCATGCCACACTGGTGCTTAGTGAAAACTCTACCTACGCTGACAGGAGAGCTCTTGTCGGCATAGCTCCTGCCTCTCAGGAAGGTACCTATGTCGAAGGGGGAACCCTCCACCCCTTTACATAGTGCTGTCTACACCAGGGGTTAGCTTAGTGTAAATTCATCGCTCAGGGGTGTGGATTTTCCACAACCTTGAGAGATGTACTTATACCAACATAAATTGGTAGCGTATACCAGTGCTAAGACATAAATGGTTTATCCTAGGTTGTACAAGAAGACTGTGGCAGAGCCTAGAACTGAACCCAGCTCTCATGAAATCCCAATCTAGTGCTAAGCACAAGACCATCCTTTCTTTCAGAGCTGTATATTTTTAAAGCGCCTTTTCATTTATTCAGTAAACCTGAAGCAGCACCTGTGCCATCACCAGTAATTTGGGGACAAAAAGGGGTTGATTATGTGGATGGAATGAGTGTGAATTATGTTAAGATCTTAAATGATGGAGTTAAACACTACTATGCACCTCTCATGACTTTTCTAAATTTAGTTGAAGAACTTAAGGTGGTTTCTCCTCATCATCCCTGCATTATCTCTCAATATAAACATGATTTATCAGCAATGGCAGATGCTGCCTTGGTTTTGCAGTGCTTGTTATGCTAATGTATCATAGTTTGCAGAAAAACTGGCATTTCTCAAATGATCTGCCCTTGTTCAACAAGAGTGAATTATTGTTTCACTAGCTTTAGGTTCTTTTTCTTATAATTAGCTCTCAAATGTGCCCGGGGAATGTAAAGAACAAACAAATTCATTTTGCAATAACCTGTAAATAAAAGCATTTCCAAAGCAAAACTGACAGTTCATACCAGCAGCAATGCAGTTTGTTCCCACTAGAGAGGCTCGTGAAATGATTACCCATAGGCTTGAAATATCGATGAATAACTCACATTACCTGACTTTATTCTTTTAGCACAAACTGTGTACACAGATTTCTAGAAAAAATACAGAGGAAAAAATTCAGGACTGGCTCGTAACTGATTGTAATTTTGATCTCCATTAACTGATTTTATGTCTTCCCCTTTCTGATATTGGTTACGAAAGTGAGCATGTAGAACGAAGCAGTAAAACTTTAAGTAAAACTGGCATCTACATTTTGAAATTTCTTTAATATATAATCTGTTAACTATTCATATGATAAATGCACTTCTAAGTTCTTGCCAGACAGAACAGAAACTCCTAGGAAATTATCTACAATATAGGTTCTCTTACTGTCACTTTGCTCTCATTTTTATATACTCTGTTAAATCCTTCCCTGTGATTAGATCTTTCAGACACAAGCCCACGTGTTACACACAACCCTCCAACCCCAACCTGTTTGCAAAGAAATAATTAATGAATATTGAAATGATATGTTGCCTAAACATAAGGTTTTAAAATAGTTCTATGCTACATTGGGCAAACTGTTTATGTTATGGAGACAAAGTTGCACCTGCCTATTTAAAGCTGAGCCCAGACTTTCACCCCTGTAGTTTTTGATTGGAGGAAATAGTTCTTCTGAAAATGTATGTGGTTAAGATAATTCAGGAGGACACTTTTTCCTGAGAATCTGGAAGCTAGAAGATGATAAATTCCAGTGCTTGGTCCAAAATAGCATTTAAGGTTTTAAGTGCTATGCCAGGAATTGTGGGCAACAGAGCTGAATGGAAAATTGGGGAGCACTGACTTGTGTGTGATGACTGAAGACAACCAGGGAGAAGGAGAGGCTCCAAATTTTGAGGTATGGGTCTCTGAGGTTGCTGTAAAATTTCGGATGGAATGTTTTTTCCATCAGTAAATGCTGATTCTTCTAAAGTGAAACATTTTGCAAGAATGTGTCAATTTCCACAAGTTTTTTTTTTTGCATTCTTTAAAAAAAAAAAAGAAAAAAGAAAATTAGCACATTTTGATAGTGTTTTGGCCTTTTGGGAATAGAATGTTTAGATTTTCCATTTCAAAACAACTTTTTGTTTCAATTTGTTTATGACTATATTATATAATATAAAAGTCTAAATGGGATTGAAATATTTAGATTTTATTTAAATGTTTTGATTGACACAAATTGAATTCTTTTCAGAATTTAATCCATGCAAAATTTTAAATGTTTTCTATTCCATTAAGGAATAGAAAAAAAATTTAAGCCATGGAATTTCCCACAGAGTAGAGAATCTGGTTCCTGTTCAGCTGTAATGGACATCTCTAGCAGCTGACAGATCACCTAAAGTCCAGTGGAGCAGAGCTGCTTCTCCAACAGACCTTAGCTGAGTGACTGGAGGTAGGACAAAGAAGAAGCTAGGAAGGGTTGTCTGGAAGTTGGAGCCAGGGATGCCTGGATACAAACTGGCTAGAGATTGGACCCTGGAAGTGAGTCTGTTACCACTGGATGAGGACTACTATGAGGGCTGGAAATAGACAGTAAAGCTAGAGGGTTAAGATCGGAGACTATCTGCCTGAGAGGCTAGGGAGCCAGCCTAGGTAACCCATAAAATGGGCTTTATCTGTCACACTCCCATAAAGTACATCAAATAATTTGATATTTTACTCATACATTCATAGGTTGCAAAAATGTTTTGCCTTTCATACATAAAATCAAAAATATTTCATTAATTCAAGGCTATCTGAATTATGCAAACATTCTCTCAAGTTCTTTGCAGCACTCATCCATATAGTTTCTGAGTGCATCTAAATAATAATAGTTTCCTACTGAGCAAAATTACAGTCTCTCCTATGAGAAGAATCTTCAGACAGAAAGCTACTGAATGAATATAGACTAAACATAACTATTTGATCAGATTGTAAAAATATGCCCACTGCATTAATATAACAGACAATATAAATATTGTAATGCAATATTTGATTGACAAATATATTTAATACACACATTCAGTTGTCTGTATTTATAATAGGTATTATTGTTCACTGTCTCTGAACTTTTCATTCATAGATCTCAAAAGTGCTGATCAGTATCATTATACAGATGGGGAAACTGAGGGACAGGGATGGATGTGACTTGCCCAAAGTCAGTGGCAGAGCCAGGAACTGAACCACTCCAGGGCCCAATCCACTAGGCAATGGTGCCTTCTCCATTAAGGTAAAAGGAAAGACTGCCATTGACATAATTGGAAGGTGGATTGGGCCCCAAAATAGTAACATAAATTCAGGGGCAGAGTTAAGGTGGGTACTGGTCTGTTCTTATTTAATGATCTCTCTTCAGACCAGTGTCAGAAATGTTTATGTAGCCTCAGCTTGTGATTTACATACTGTTAATGTTCATTTTTAAAAGTGGCAGTTATTGGTACATCTTCTCTTGAACTGCACAGAGCAATCTGAACTTGAACTTCATACATGCATCCGACGAAGTGGGTATTCACCCACGAAAGCTCATGCTCCAATAGTCTGTTAGTCTATAAGGTGCCACAGGACTCTTTGCTGCTTTTACAGATCCAGACTAACACAGCTACCCCTCTGATACTTAACTTCATACAGGTTCTTTATTTGTTTTGGAATCTTTGGAGCACCTCATTCAAAGATTACAGTGCTTTAAAATTAAGTTTATTAAACTTTTTAGTTGTACTCTATAGTGTCTGGCATTGTTGAGGACAGAAAGTTGAGATATCATGTATCTATTGTCTTGTGCTATTTTTGCCTCTATTATTGGCTAGAATCATGGGCTTTACGATGCTTCTGTGAAGGATAGTGTGTTGGGGTGAACTGAGGCAGACTCAGGGTCAGAGAGGACTGTGGTAAGGGTTCTGCACAGTAGCCGGCTGGAGCTACCTAGACCGAGGGGAAGAAACTCTGAGAGAGGCTTGAGCAAATGCCAGGTAAGACTAGGTTGAGTCCATTAAAGTGCTAAAGATATTGTGAAGCTGGGGAAAGACTTCTGTATTAAGTCATTCAACATTTGAACTCTGACACTGTTTTAATAAACCAGTCCCCAAAAGGGATAATATTTGACCCATATAAAAGCCTGGGTGCAGTTATTGGGAAACCCAAGAAGAGACAACTAAGACAGCAGCTGGTCCAGTGAGATGCTGTTATACAGCCCATTCCACTATGTGCAAATGCACATGCAAATGCACATAGTGTCTCTTTTCCTAGATGCCACACTGCACATAAATTGCCAATGTTTTTGTAAGGCTCTGTGCAGTGAGGGGGTCAGGACTTCATTAGTAAAGCTGGTAAAATGCAGTGGCATCTCCTAAACCACTACAGAACAGATCCTATTGGGTAAAGTCTAGAAACAATCTCCTTATATTATTAAGCAACTTCATTTTACTGAATAGTTTGTGTCTGGAGAACCTGGAAGAGGATTGGTGGCAGGATGGCTGGTTGTAAGAGAGGTACAGGTGGATTGTGGTGCTCACTGCAGGATATTTTTTGGGGGTGGGGGGGAATTAATGTTTCAAACCAAGGGGGCTACCGGATTATCACTTTCTATCTTATTAATGACCGAGTGGTCTTTCTGTTTCCAATCAGGTTTTTAAAAAAATCAGGTGGGTAGGTATCTCTGGTAATTACATAAATTGTGCAGAGTTTTTCCTCCTCCTCTTCCACTGACATGAAGTCTTTTATTTAGACTATCTTGTGCGAAGCCAACACTGGGGTAAGACAATGTAACTTTGTTTGTTCATATCTGCCTGGATTCTCTACCCCCTTGCCCACAATCAAACTCTAATTGTGGAATGAGCTCTAAGGAATCAAGTGCTCAACCACATTCTGCCCCTAAGAAGTCACTGCCTGGTCAGGGACTTAGTCTCATATTTCAGCCTTGCTCTCTGAAAAAAAGACGTGCTTATTATTACAAATCAGACCTATGGATAAAAATATTGCTATGTTTAAAACTATAGGTTTGTGAAATCTGATTTACCTGGGCCACGTGCTTGATGACCCCAACATGGGAAGATAAAACAGAGATACTGCTGTAATCCATGCTTTAAACTTAATCCAGTGAGGCAGAAGGAGTGACAAATTCTTATAAGAATTAAGGGTTTGGAGATATGGGGAGTTAATCAGCGGTTGTATCTAGGGTAATGGAGTGAGTTGATCAGAGATTTTGACTGAGGCTTGGGAGAATGGCTGCAATTTTGTTAGACTATCATATTATAGATTTTTCACTTATAATGATCTAGAGTATGTGTAATACAAGGAAAGTACAATACATCATTGGATGACTCGTGCTCATATTGCCAGAAAATTGTTTGTGATCTGTGCTAAACAAACACAGCCTCTGATTGTTGGAGGAAAATGACATGTGAATATAATTTGTTGATATTTTTCTTACTCTTAAGCCCCTCTCTTGTCCTCTTGACTGTTTGCAACACTATTGATTGCAGTGCTGTTTGTTCCGTTAATGTAGTGTCGGAGAAGCCAGTCTTCATGTACTTCATTCTGGGCCCAACCCTTTGAGCTGCCGAGTGTACAAAACTTCAATTGACTTAATTGGGAATGTTTTGTGCAAACAAATCTCAGCTGATGGATCTCTCACTGAACTCTTCACTGTGAGCATTCTTTGATGTATTCTATACTGATGGTTCAGTATTCAAGCTATGTGATTAACTATCTCACTTATATGGTATCTTTTCTGTTTCCTCACTGGCTCATACAACTTTTATGCATTGCTTCCACCCAACATTGGGCTGGATGAATGGACGGTAAGGTGGATAGAAAACTGGCTAGATGGTCGGGCTCAACGGGTAGTGATCAATGGTTCCATGTCTAGTTGGCAGCCGGTATCAAGTGGAGTGCCCCAAGGGTCGGTGCTGGGGCCGGTTTTGTTCAATATCTTCATTAACGATCTGGAGGATGGTGTGGACTGCACCCTTAGCAAGTTTGCAGATGACACTAAACTGGGAGGAGTGGTTGATGCGCTGGAGGGTAGGGATAGGATACAGAGGGACCTAGACAAATTAGAGGATTGGGCCAAAAGAAATATGATGAGGTTCAACAAGGACAAGTGCAGAGTCCTGCATTTATGACGGAAGAATCCCATGCGCTGCTATAGACTAGGGACCGAATGGCTGGGCAGCAGTTCTGCAGAAAGGAACCTAGGGGTTACGGTGGACGAAAAGCTGAATATGAGTCAACAGTGTGCCCTTGTTGCCAAGAAGGCTAATGGCATTTTGGGTTGTATAAGTAGGGGCATTTCCAGCAGATCGAGGGATGTGATCATTCCCCTCTATTCAGCACTGGTGAGGCCTCATCTGGAGTACTGTGTCCAGTTTTGGGCCCCACACTACAAGAAGGATGTGGATAAATTGGAGAGAGTCCAGCGGAGGGCAACAAAAATGATTAGGGGGCTGGAGCACATGACATATGAGGAGAGGCTGAGGGAACTGAGATTGTTTAGCCTGCAGAAGAGAAGACTGAGGGGGGATTTGATAGCTGCTTTCAACTACCTGAAAGGGGTTTCCAAAGAGGATGGATCTAGACTGTTCTCAGTGGTAGAAGATGACAGAACAAGGAGTAATGGTCTCAAGTTGCAGAGGGGGAGGTTTAGGTTGGACATTAGGAAAAACTTTTTCACTAGTAGGGTGGTGAAGCACTGGAATGGGTTACCTAGGGAGGTGGTGGAATCTCCTTCCTTAGAGGTTTTTAAGGTCAGGCTTGACAAAGCCCTGGCTGGGATGATTTAGTTGGGTTTGGTCCTGCTTTGAGCAGGGGGTTGGACTAGATGACCTCCTGAGGTCCCTTCCAACCCTGAGATTCTATGAATCTATGAACATGAATTTTGTTCTGTTACGTGAATCTTGACAGCAGCCCCAAACATCACTTTTCATAAACATCTGTCCAAACTTGAATCACTAACTGTAAATAAAAGCAGTCAGTCAAAGCAGAACTCTATTCAGAATCACTGAAATATTTGAATATTTTTTCTCATTTGCCATATAGAAATACTGCAAAATGTTTTGCTTTGTCTAGGTTTTTTTAAAATGGCACTTACTTTTAGTTTCTTTCTTTCTTCTAACTTCGTAGGTTAATATCCACACTTGTTTGTTTTTCCCTAGGGGCAGGCTTTTCAGACTAGTGGAGCATGCTTCTCCATTAAACACATTCAAGTTAGCAACCTCAACCCTCACAATACAGGTTTTCTCATGCTGTCTCCAGCTCTGCTCCCATTTGTGACTGTTAGCAAACCCATTTACGTTAGCAACTTGTTTTTTAAAGTGCTGCACGTTGTAGCCACGGAATGGAGGCAAATTATCAACAAGCTATTTGCTCTAACAAATGGGCTAAACCTGGAAGTAGTTGCATTATCTTTTCAACTTTAATTCTTTGGTTTTGCACCTGAAGTGGTTAGTGCTCGGTGACAACTTCTGCCAAACTGCCAGCACATTAATGCTGTAAGGGTTTCTCCAGTGAGGCTAAATGATGATTGCTAGGAAACTCACTTATCACCAGCCACTTTTGTGATTTGGGTTGGCAACTACCAGCTAAAAGTTTTTTGTAACTAAGACAGATAGCAGCTTGCTTAAGTTTAGGAATGATTCAAACATTTTGTAGCAGCATTTCATTTGTGGCATGTGATTCCTGGGTACAAAAGTAGTAGAGCCCCCAAGAAGAATTTAAGTGAAATATCAGGGATCTATTCCTGATGGAACAATTGTTTGCATTGCCTGTCTTTGGCTTAGCATTATGTATGGGGCAGCTAGTTGGTGATAAAGTGGAGAATACAGTAACTTGGATAAAATAGCATATATTGGAGTATGAATGGGAACATCAATCATCCAAAGCCAATCTGCAGCCAGGTGAAACCTCTTCATTTACGCTTGCACAAAATTATCTATGCCCATTATATTCATTGGATGGTGTCTGTGTCTTAATATGTGCATAGGAGGTAAAGAGAGACAGCTGTGTGCAAGGACAGTGAAGCCAGAAATGAAGCCAGTAGGAGCTGGGTATGTGTTTCTGAAGGCAGAATCTAGCCCTACATAAGCTGAGTACAGCTGAGGCCCTAGTATTGAAGAGTAGGATTGTTTGATATCAGGGTGCCATGACGCTATTTCCCTATTCCTATGGCCCACACTATGCCTACATACTTAACACTGGCATCAATCTACCATGTTTGAAAGCTCTAACATTGACTAGCTGGCTAGATCGTCAGGCTCAATGGGTACTGATCAATGGCTTGATGTCTAGTTGGCAGCGGGTATCAAGCGGAGTGCCCCAGGGGTCGGTCCTGGGGCAGTTTTTGTTCAACATCTTCACTAATGGATTGCACCCTCAGCAAGTTCACAGATGACACTAAGCTGGAGGGAGAAGTAGATATGCTGGAGAGTAGGGATAGGGTCCAGAGTGACCTAGACAAGTTGGAGGACTGGGCCAAAAGGAATCTGAGGAGGTTCAACAAGGACAAGTGCAGAGTCCTGTACTTAGGATGGAAGAATCCCATGCACTGCTACAGGCTGGGGACCAACTGGCTAAGCGGCAGTTCTTCAGAAAAGGACCTGGAGATTACAGTGGATAAGAAGCTGGATATGAGTCTACAGTGTGCCCTTGTTGCCAAGAAAGCTAACAGCATATTGGGCTGCATTAGTAGAAGCATTGCCAGCAGATCAAGGGAAGTGATTATTTCCCTCTATTTGGCACTGGTGAGGCCACATCTGGAGTATTGCATCCAGTTTTGGGCCCCCACACTATAGAAAGGATGTGGACAAATTGGAGAGAGTCCAGTGGAGGGCAACAAAAATGATAAGGGGAATGAGGCACATGACTTATGAGGAGAGGCTGAGGGAGCTGGGTTTATTTAGTCTGCAGAAGACAAGAGTGAGAGGGTTTTGATAGCAGCCTTCCACTACCTGAAGGGGGTGTTCCAAAGAGGATGGAGCTAGGCTGTTCTGTTTGGGGTCGGGAAGGAATTTTCCTCCAGGGCAGATTGGCAGAAGCCCTGGGGTTTTTTCACCGTCCTTTGCAGCATGGGGCATAGGTTGCTTGCTGGAAGATTCTCTGCACCTTGAAGTCTTTAAACCATGATTTGAGGACTTCAGTGGCTCAGACACAGGTTTGATACAGGAGTGGGTGTGTGAGATTCTGTGGCCTGCATTGTGCAGGAGGTCAGACTAGATGATCATAATGGTCCCTTCTGACCTTAAAGTCTATGATTCTCAGTGGTGGCAGATGACAGAACAAGGAGCAATGGTCTCAAGTTACAGTGGGGGAGGTTTAGGTTGGATATTAGGGAAAACTGTTTCACTAGGAGGTGAAGCACTGGAATGGGTTACCTAGGGAGTTGATGGTATCTCCATCCTTGGAGATTTTTAAGGCCCGGCTTGACAAAGCCCTGGCTGGGATGATTTAGTTGGGGTTGGTCCTGCTTTGAGCAGGGGGTTAGACTAGATGACCTCCTGAGGTCTCTTCCAACCGTATTCTTCCATGATTCTACTTGTAGAAATGGCACTAGGAAGAAAATGAATTATCAACAGGTAATACTCTTGTTATGCTGGGGAGATGACCATTTCATATCTTGGCCGAAGAACCTGAATCTGATAAAATGAGTGCCTGTTGGGGGCTGAACAGTTTCTGAATGTTACTGAGTGATCATATGATACTTATCATGGTAGAAAAAGTCTGCTGATACTTGATGGTCTGGATAACATTTAAAGTACTGCTTTGACTTTTTCTTGTAAAAAAAAAAATAGGGGAGAGATATCAGTGGTAGATCCTAGAGCCTAGGGGATTGCAAGCATCCTGCTTTAATTGCTGATTAACAATCTCTTGATTGAGAATATACATTGCTTACTCCACCTACTACTCAAATACAGCCATCTCTGGGTAGTGTGGGGTGCTATTATAACTGTTCATGAGAATTTAAGGACCATATATAAAAATACTATTGTACACAACTGAAGAGCCAGGACTATTTAGGCAAGCATTTGCTACTAAATGCCATGATCATATGGGTATACATACCCAAGATCATATCAGTATATTTAATCATATTGGCCAATGATTTGAAGTAAAAGTGTATTTGAATAAACTTGAAATGTAATTCATGTTTATCATTAGTAAACATAGGTCTGAGGAACACAACAACCTAATCAGTAATTAGAAACATCTCTTCCATAAGAGCCCTTGTTCCTCAAACCAATTTCTGAAGTGTTTTGTTTTAGATGTATTTTTACAGTCACCAGCCCATTGTTTTTCCAGTCCCTGTATTGTAAACTAGAGTTAAGCAATTATCCTCTTTCATTGGTAGTAGGTTGTCAAAAATAAAGTTTAGAAAGCAGAACAAGGTTCTGTAATCACTCCACTGCTTGCTCATTATTGTGGTGGAGGTGATTTTGCGTACCATGACATATTAACTGAATTGTGCTCAGTACTATTTGTGGAGGAATTGGGTGTGTGGGAAGGTCCTGAATTAATGAGGATTAAATCAGATTGACAGAGATGATTAATCTTTAACAGTTTGCCTTGCTACTGAGTATTTTGATTGCTGCTGCTATTTAAATATAATAAAATAAGTGCCCAATCAGGCTCATGCCTCATTATTCTAGGTGCTGTATAAACATACAGTAAAAGATGGCCTCTATCCCAAGTACATACGTTTATAAAATATATACATAAAAAAGATACAACTAGTGGATGTAATATATAATACGGAGGGTGGGGGAGGTGTGAGGCTAGGTTTCCAGCTTTAAGAACACATGGTTACATAGGTTAGACATACAGGGTTTTTTAATAAGTGAAAATTAAAAGTTTAACATGTCACCATTATTATTAGGTAGTTTAGTGTATGTATGACAGTAGAGGTGAGGCTTGAGAAATAATGTGAAGAGGTGAGGGTACTGGGGCTGTGCATTGGGTTGGCTGAGTTATGCCATGTGTTGGAGTGGTGTGGAAGAAGGCATGAAGGTGGCTATGGGAGAAGCATTCCAGAAAGCAATGGCAACCCTGACAAAGAGGGATGTGAAGTGGTTTAAAAAAAACAAGTAGAATAATGAGGTGAACTTAAGTTATAGATTTAACTTCCTTGTCAGGCTCTTATGCAATCTGTTCTCATCTATTGAAGCTGACTCAAATAAATGTAGCCCTTAAGGACTACACTTATTAGGAAAAAGATGCTGTCATGTTGTTAATTGACAACTAGGTCTGTCTGAAAATAGGGATTATTTCTGAGCTAACAGAGTAATGTGTAGACAGATGGTGCTACTCAGGTTCATAAAACGACCCATGCTTGTTGTGTATATAATATTGTGTGTGTGTGTGTGTGTAGACTAAATCTGTAAGAGCATCTCATTCATCCTCTTGCCAGTACTGCATTGTTCCCTACATAATATTTTCTAATGATTATGGGTCCAATCTGGGTGGGTGTTTAGTACCCTCAACTCCCAATACAGCTAATGGTAGTTGAGGGTAGTTAGTATTGGGGAATATTCCCTAGTCATTTAAAACTGAAATAACAAGGACCTGATCTCACAAGATTCAGAGAGTTTCTCAGAGTAACATAAATTGAATGAGAGGTGCTAAGCATCTTGCAAGACTGGACCCAGTCCAGTTTTAAATTACTCATGATGAAACTTCCACCCGTTCCCATTGGTAGATTATTCCACGGGGTAATAGATATCGCTGTAGGAAATATTTCCTAGTAGCCGGCCTAAATTTTCAGTTTATTAATCCCAGTTACACTCCCTTAACAATCCACATTCTTTCAAAAGGGGAGCACTGATAAGGGCAGTCTGAAAAAATGTGTTCCAAGACTCCTAAATCACCATCTATAAACTTCAGAAGAAGAAAAAACCTGGAATAACCTATCTGAGTCACTCAAAAGACTGTTACAAAGCCACCAGTCTAGTCTTTCCCAAGTCAACATACTAGTCTAGTTTCTATGTTCTGCTCTAACCTCTTTATCCTGTATAGCTGGTAGAACCAGCAGTACTTCTGCCATCTGAGGGGCAGGGGGTTATTTGAGCAGCATGGAGAGGCTGAACGAATGTTACACTGCTCTCTCTTTTGCTCTGAGATATGCCAAGAATATGGAGAGTACCACGGTAGCTTTTAAGTTCAGGAGTAATGGAGAATGTTCCACTGTGACTGTTTCCCTCTGAATGTCCAGCTCCCATGCTCTGGACACCACATGCTGCACTCTTGCAATATTTTAGGCCTGTCTTTAGGCTCTAAGATGAGAATAGCCAAACTAGTTCTGAAAAAAATAAGACACTTCCTTCCTGAACCTTTGTGATATTCCATGAACTTTCACGGTCTGTGTATTTTCGTGTTCCCAGTAGGGCTGGACTTGCTGTAATACTATGTGGGGCTATTAGCTCAGCCTAATGGGAAACAAAGTACTGGCAGCATTAGAGAGACTCTGTTCTCATGAGATTTTCTGCCAAATTTTGCAGACTTGGGAGGCTCAGAGAAACATCTGCATTTTTAAATACTTTTTCCAACCAAACCAAAGCTTCTGACCCTTTCAAGGTTCTCTCCTCACTAGTATTAATTTCTGCTCATTTGTGCTTTTTCACACACACACACACACACACACACACACACACACACACACACACACACACACACACACACACACACACACACACACACACACACACACACACACACACACACACACACTTCTTCCTGTCCTAGCTAGATGTCCTGCTAGTTAAATAGATTGGGGGCGGGAGGGGAGAGAGAGAAGAGAAGAAGAGAATTTTCAGTTTTTCTAACATAAGCTAGTTTTTACCTAGTGTCAAATACTAGAACACTAATAGAAACTCCCTAAAGATATGCCACATCCTCAAAATATAACAGAGATACTGATCACACAGCTTTGGCTGGCTGTCTGAGGCACCTGTAAATGGCTCATCCTTCTATCTAGCTAAAATAGGGTTTATTTATCAAATCTGTCTAGGTATTGATATGGCATTCACCATGGTTGTACCTGAGTGCTAAATCCTACCCTTACTGCAGCTGTTTTGAGGGTCATGGTCCAGTATTGACTGCTTGTTGTGTCCAGGAGCCATCACAGTGTATATCCCCTGGGGACGATTGCTCACGGCAGGCAAGAGGGGCTTTGCAGAGGGTACCGTTCACAGCTTATTCTGACGTGCTGCATAAATTCCAAGTTGGACAGAAGCCCAATTGACTGGCCGTGCTGCTTTTGAGCCTAAAACATGTTCAAAAGAGCCAGGATCCTCTCCTAAACCTGTTCTGAGTGCTAGGTTGAGATCACTGGGGTAAGGGGCTTGCTACACCCTCTTTTACCCATCTCATACTCTCTAATGCATCAAGCTGCACAGAGCAGAATCTGTCTCCTAGTGAGTAAGCTCTTTAAGAACTAAAAGAAAACAAACCTCTTCAAGTGCATAACCTATAAGAAATCTTAATTAATGTCAGCAGAGAAATCTCTGTGGAAAAAAACTGAGCTGTTAAATGTTTGTTCTCATCTCACAAAGTCTTTCTGCCCCGCTTCCCTAGCCAGTTGCTTCCACAGATAAAAACCACACTGTCTCCAAACGTAGGGAGATAAATATTGGCAGCTCTCAGGTTTGCTTTTCATCCCATGCTTAATGGGAAAATGCCAGTTTTCAAGCTTTTCCAAGGGAGTCTTTAGGGGCTTATTTAACAGACTTTGAATTTCTGGCAAACTATTCCCTGCAGCTCCAGCTATACGATGCAGAATTCATTTGGATCCCATGTTCAGTTTTTGATTTACTGCCCAAATTTACCATGAGTAGAGTCTGCAGGTTTTTAAAAAAATTCTTCCAGCAGTTACTAGCACCATTTTGAATGGTCCTTTTAAGGGACTCCCTCTAACTACTCTGTAATAAATAACACACCTACCATAGCTGTGTCTCCCTAACATTCTTATTGACCATCAAATTTACAGTGGATTTAGTAGAGGGTTCCAAATGATCAGTGATTTCCCACTAAGCTAAAACATACAGAGGTTTTTAAGACACTTTTGAATGATCAAGAAATGAATTTTACTGTGTGTGTGTAATGGCATGACAGGACAGTGCACTGAATTTCACAGCTCTTCTGCTGGCTCACCTGGCAACCAGACCAGGTGATGTCTTATTAGCCCTATGAAGAGCGAAGCTCAAGAGAAATCTAATGCTAAGGTTTGCTTTGTTGTTTTTTTAAATTAATAATAAAAGTAATCTAGGAAGAGTTAGTTTGAGCAGATCCAATGGGTGTACTATGTTAGAGAAGCAGGGCAGCCACCCTTGGAGGGTACTACTTCCATGAAAGGTTAATTTAAAGTACTTCTAGTATTAAGGGACATGGGTATTCTGAGGGTCATTCATTTTATCTGCTTCCTTCTTCTGTCACACTTCAGTTCATGTACTGGTGGGAATAATGTTGTGCCTGCTATTAAGTATATCTCTTTGTGAAATAACATCTTCAGTTCACACATGTGCAGTCTCTTTCATATCTCTGTACTTCATTGAATTGAGTTATTTTCAATTAGCTGTACATTCTGTTTTCTATCTAGGGAGGTGAAAAAGAATGAGTTTTTGAATATTTAGTAGTTTCTGGTGTGGAGAGGCTTAACCCTGAGTGCTTTATAATCTGTGTTTCATCTACATACAGAATTGCCTGATATATGATGCATTTTAAATCTTTTCTGAAAGAATTCATTTAAAGAAAGTTTTCCATTTACTGCATTTACTATTTAGTACCTCTGTCCTTTTTATTTATAATGTTTTATTATTTTTTCCAAATACAACAAATATATCAAAATACCAGATTCATCATAATACACAAAGTAAATAAAGAGGATTAGGATACAGGGAGGGGAGAGGAAGTGACATATGTATCTTCACTGTCTACATAGTGGCTGTGGCTGTTTTTATTAACAATATCATGCTTTGCTCAGGGCTACTCTAATGTCTGTGTTCTTTCATTTAACTGTGAAAACTGTTCTTTAACCCAAAAATGACAAAGAATTGCTTCTTCTGAATTATAGGCAATGTACCTGAGTCAGACATGCTGAAGCTAATCATATCCAATTCTTTTGCCAAGAGTGTGTGTGTGTGTGTGTGTGTGAGAGAGAGAGAGAGAGAGTGTGTATATATGTATACATATATAGTTTTTTTTTCTAGTGTTATATTCTGGCATGCTCCACTTAGAGGTTCTAAACCATACATTAATCCTATTACAAATGGCTTGGAGATAATGTTGAGGAGTGTAGATCATAGTCCCCCACACATACTATCTCACTCAACTCAATTTGAGAGAAATACCTAAGCAGATTATATGTATCTTAACATTTTTTGACAGAATTCTGGGACTAGAATCGAATTGCTTCCTATGAACTACTATTGCATAGCTTATTTATTTTTTTTTTAAAAAGTAAATATCTTATGTGAAGAGTAAGATTTTTTTTTCTGGCTAAGGATCAACAGTTTTGATCCATTTATCATTTGTTAATGTAATATGGAGGAATAATATCCCCTCCAAAAAGAAGAGCCTATGGGAATCCTGTTACTGAATTCTAGACATTGTGAAGCTAGTTTAATGTCACAGTCAAGAGATTTGATTTGTATTTTCTACTCTAGTAATAAAAGTACAAAGGAACAACATTGTACAAGCAAGTGGCTTCTTTGTTGTATGCCACAAGTAATGTGGGCTGCTAGCAAGCGGATGCTATAAATAGAGCTGATGCATTTGCATCTAACAGGTAACAACTTTGTGTGAAAGGTGTTGGTGAAGCAGCACACAATTCAGTGCTGAAGTGTTTACAGCAATGCTGCTATTTCAAATTATGAAGTGCTCCCGCTTCCTGCTATTCTGTCTTCCTGATGCATTTTAATTGGTGATTGATTAAATAAGAGATAGGACAGTCTCACTACTTTACATTAATGGCTGTTCACCAAATATACATTTAAAGGTGATCTGTCTTTGTTTCATAATGTTAGGTTGCACTCTCCACATATCCATCCTGTTACTCAATGAACAGAGGTGCTACTAATGCATTGACCTACTACCATGTGAATAGGAAGCTCCACTAAGAGCAGTGTAGTCTCTGAGGGCCTGGAGAGTAGAATGTAATTGTTGTGAACTATAATACTCTTCAGCATGATGGCAGGGTGAGGACCGTGGTGCGCTGTGCTATATAGGCCATCGTCCCATGTAGAAGAAATGTTACACAGAGTAGAAGAATTGGCATTTATACTTAAACTTGTTGTTCTAAGAAATCTGAATGCCTTTATTTCTGAATTTGTATCCAAAGCATGGATTAAATGATGAGACATAAACCCAAGATCTTGACCACTTGTCTTGTGAAAAATACACTTAATGACTCGTCTGTCCTGGCCAAATTCCATTTTCCTAATTGGGCTTTTTGTAAAGAGACCACTCTGTGCACAAGAAACATTTTCCCAGTAGTGCAGCCTGGCAACAACAGAATGGAAGATAAACATACAGCAACTGAAAAAGGCAGTAAGGAGGAGTGGACCATGGCTCCAAACCACAATACTCTGAGTGATTAATCATGTTGATCCCTTGATGACCACCACTTCATTACAACACCCTTAATAAATATTGCCTGTGTTCTCATTTGGATGTTGTATTCTTGTACTCAGGTATTGGGTAGTGTTGCTGTGTTCTGTTGAGAACTCACCATGCTATGCAGCAGGGGTAGCTGCATTACAGTGGCATGTGAAGTGAGGTCAATAAATTTAACAGTCTTGCAATGTGATCCACTCAAACAGACCTCTGATTTACTAGGATTCTGCACAGATGCAAAAGTCCATCCACAAAGAACTGATTGAAGGACTGGGACCATAGTTGGTAAAGTCTCATTCATACTAGTGTCTTCCCCTCTTGTTTAGGTTGAAGCAGAGTAACAGGCAGCATGACTATACCTAGGTGAAGAGAAGAAGAGTCTATCTACACTTAAAATGCTACAGCAGCATGGCTGCAGCTATGCTACTGTAGCGTTTCCATGTAGATACTACCTATGCTGACTGGAGGGATTCTTCCATCAGCACAGATAATGCACCTCCCCGAGAGGCAGTGGCGAGGTTGGTGGAAGACTTTGTCCATCAACCTAGTGCTGTCTACATGGGTACTTAAGTCATCTTAACTATGCCACTGAGGGGTGTGGATTTTTCACATCCCTGATGGACATAGTTAAATTGACCTAATTTTCTAGTGGAGATGTGGCCTTAAGTGGCAAAGGCATTCACCTACATCTTGGAAGACCTGGGTGCAGGCTTCAGCATGATCTTCAGCAAGTCACTTAGGGCTGGTCTACATTGAGAACTTACATTGGCATAGGTACATTTCAGGGGTGTGAAAAATTCGCACTCCTGAGAGATGTAGCTATGCCAACCTAACCCGCAGTGTAGACAGCATTAGGTCGACAGAAGAATTCTTGCATTGACCTAGCTAGGGAGATGGATTACCAGTGCTGATGGGAGAAGCCCTCCCATCAGTGTAAGTAGTGTTTACACTGAAGTGCTATAGTGCTGCAGCAGTGGTGCTGCAACGTTTTCAGTGTTGACATTCCTTATTCTCTCTGTGCGTCAATTCATCATCTGTAAAATGGGGATTAGTAGTTCCCTATCTCACAGGAGTGTTTTTGAAGATAAAAACATTAATGATTGTGAGGGACTAGATGCTGTGGTACTGGGGATATATAAATACCTAAAGCCACATCTACACTGCAGTCTATGCTGGTATGCCATCGCTCCCTAGTATAGACAAAGTGTATACTGACAGAGGAGTGCTGCTAGCACAGTAATACCACCTCCCTGAATGGTATTCGCTATGCTGACACTTGCACTCTTCTTTCAACATAAGCCTGGTCTACACTAGGCGTTTAAACCGGTTTTAGGAGCGTAAAACCGATTTAACGCCACAACCGTCCACACTAGGAGGCACCATATATCGATTTTAATGTCTCTTTAAACCGGTTTCTGTACTCCTCCCTAACGAGAGGAGTAACGCTAGTATCGGTATTAAAATATCGGATTAGGGTTAGTGTGGACGCTGATCGACGGCATTGGCCTCCGGGAGCTATCCCACAGTGCACCAGTGACCGCTCTGGACAGCATTCTGAACTCGGATGCACTGGCCAGGTAGACAGGAAAAGCCCCGCGAACTTTTGAAATTCATTTCCTGCTTCCCCAGCGTGGAGCTCTCATCAGCACAGGTGACCACGCACAGTTCATCAGCACAGTTAACAATGCAGTCTCCTGAGAATCGTAAAAGAGCCCCAGCATGGACTGCACGGGAGGTACTGGATCTGATCACTATCTGGGGAGAGGATTCAGTGCTAACAGAACTGCGTTCCAAAAGACGAAATGAAAAAGTATTTGAAAGAATTTCTAAGGCTATGACAGATAAAGGCCACAGCCGGGACTCAGTGCAGTGCAGAGTGAAAGTTAAGGAGCTCAGACAAGGCTACCAGAAAACCAAAGAAGCAAACGGAAGGTCCGGGGCAGGTCGAAAAACATGCCGCTTCTATGCTGAGCTGCATGCAATTTTAGGGGGCTGCGCCACAAGTACCCCACCCCTGATCGTGGATTCCGAGGTGGGGGTTGTAATCTCTGCCATGGCTGAGGATTATGCAGACGGGGAAGATGAAGATGAAGAAGAGGAGGAAGACCTAGCAGAGAGCACACAGCACTCCGTGAGCCCCAGCAGCCAGGAGCTTTTTGTCACCCTGACGGAATTACCGTCCTCCCAGCCCTCACAAGCCACTATCCCAGACAATGACGCCATGGAAGGGAGCTCTGGTGAGTGTACCTTTGCAAATAGCAAACATTGTTTTTTAAGCAAGCGTTTTTTAATGATTGATTTGCCCTGAGGACTTGGGATGCATTCGCAGACAGTATAGTTACTTAGAAAAGTTTGTTAACATGTCCGGGGATTGAGAGGAAATCCTCCAGGGACATCTCGATGAAGCGCTCCTGTAGGTACTCCAGAAGCCTTTGCAGAAGGTTTCTGGGCAAGGCAGCCTTGTTCCGCCCACCGTGGTAGGACACTTTACCACGCCATGCATGTAGCAAGTAATCAGGTATCATTGCGTGGCAAAGCATAGCAGCGTATGGTCCCGGTGACTGCTGGCATTCAAGAAGCATCCGTTCTTTATCTTGTTCTGTTATCCTCAGCAAAGTGATATCGTTCAGGATAACCTGGTTAAAAATCAGGAATTTAAGTAAGGGGGGTGGCCATTTTTCTACTGGGTTCGTGGACTGCATCAGCTTAAAAAAAAAAACTTTCCTGCACGTAGCGAAGCGAGGGGAGGGGAGGAGTGAAATGCCGATGATCTTTTCTGTGTTTGGTCACCGGCGATCTTCCCCAAGGTACCAGACACGCAGTGGGTGGGGGGTGGGGGGGTGGGAAGGTTGTTGATTAGCAGGGAGCTATCGTGGTATTAGCCATGCGTTGGGGGGGAGGGGTAAATCACTACAGAAGCCGAAAGACAGTGGCTTACCATGGCCGCATGCAAGCTGAATTCTGATGCCTGGACCTGTGTCTGTGAGATCTGTAACTCCAGAGCTGCAGGCACTCACTATTAAGATGAAAAATGCGACCTTGTAGGGAAATCACATGTGCTAGGTGAATACTGCTTTTCACTGTGAAAGAGTATAACCATTGTTCTGTAAAATGTATCTTTCTAAATATTTATCTCCCTCATGCCGTTGCAAATTTTTCAACCATCCCTCCTCCATCCCAAAGGCTAGCACAGATAAGGCGGAGGAAAAAGAAGACGCGAGATGAGATGTTCTCAGATATTATGGAAGTTACACGCAATGAAAGAGCTCATCTGAATGAGTGGAAGGACGTGGTTTCAAATTACAGGAAAGAGGCCAGTGAACGTGAGGACAGGAGGGATGAACCTGAGGACAGGAGGGACAACCGAGATGAGAGGTGGCGGCAGGAAGACCGGCAGGAAAATCAGCAGTGGCGGCAGGAAGATCAGCGGTGGCAGGATGCAACTCTGGGGCTGCTGCGTGATCAAACTGACATGCTCTGGCGTCTGGTGGAGCTTCAGGAACGGCAGCAGGATCACAGAGTGCCGCTGCAGCCCCTGTATAACCACCCTCAACCCTCACCATGTTCCACATCCTCCTCACCCAGACGTGTAAGAACGCGTGGGGGGAGGCTAAGTGCACCCGCCCACTCCACCCCCGTGGACAGCCCAACCAGAAGGATGTCGTTACTGTGAATTTTTTTTTAATGGCCTTCTCCATCCCTCCTATCCTCCTCCCAAACCACACCCTTACTTCTCTCCCTCTTTTTATAATGAATCAATAAAGAATTCATGCTTTTTAAATGAGAGTGACTTTATTTGCATAAGTAAGCTGTACTCGAAGGGGGTGGTGGAGTTGCTTACAGGGACTGAGTCAATCAAGGGGGTTGGGTGTTCATCAACAAACACAGCAGTCACACTGTACCCTGGCCATTGATGAAGCTCGTTTTCAAAGCTTCTCTGATGCGCACCGCTTCCTGGTGTGCTCTTCTAATCTCCCTGGTGTCTGGCTGCGCGTAATCAGCGGCCAGGTGATTTGCCTCAGCCTCCCACCCCGCCATAAAGGTCTCCCCCTTACTCTCACAGAGATTGTGGAGAATACAGCAAGCAGTAATAACATAGGGGACATTGGGGAATCCCATTGCAGCAAAGCCATCCACTATGGCCTGCACGTTTCCCAGAGTCACAACCTTTCGTAGCAGCAGCTTAGTGATTGCTTTGGCTACTTGCATCACAGCAGCCCCCACAGTAGATTTTCCAACTCCAAATTGATTCCCGACTGACCGATAGCTGTCTGGCGTTGCAAGCTTCCACAGGGCTATCGCCACTCGCTTCTCTACTGTGAGGGCTGCTCTCATCTTGGTATTATGGCGTGTCAGGGCAGGGGCAAGCAAGTCACAAAGTTCCATGAAAGTGCCCTTACGCATGCGAAAGTTTCGCAGCCACTGGGAATCGTCCCACACCTGCAACACAATGCGGTCCCACCAGTCAGTGCTTGTTTCCCGGGCCCAAAATCGGCGTTCAATGGATAGAATCTGCCCCATTACCATCAGGATCTCCAAAGCGCAGGGGCCCGCGGTTTGAGAGAATTCTGTGTCTACGTCCTCATCACTGTCATCGCCGCGCTGCCGTATCCGCCTCCTCCTCGCCTCGGATTGAAGGTCCTGGTTCACCATAGACTGCACGAGAGTGCGCGAGGTGTTTAAAACATTCACGATTGCGGTATGGAGCTGAGCAGGGTCCATGCTTGCTGTGCTATGGCGTCTGCACAGTTCACCAAGCAAAAAAAGGCGCGAAACGGTTGTCTGCTGCTCAGGGAGGGAGGGGTGAGGCTGTACCCAGAACCACCCGCGACAATGATTTTTGCCCCATCAGGCACTGGGATCTCAACCCGGAAATGCCAAGGGGCGGGGGAGGCTGCGGGAACTATGGGATAGCTACGGGATAGCTACCCACAGTGCAACGCTTCAGAAATCGACGCTAGCCTCGGACCATGGATGCACACCACCGATTTAATGTGTTTAGTGTGGCCGCGCACACTCGATTTTATAAAATCTGTTTTACAAAACCGGTTTATGCAAATTCGGAATAGTCCCGTAGTGTAGACGTACCCATAGTTGGATCTACCCCAGTGTTTTTGCTGGAATAGCCATGTTTCCATGCTGTTGTTGTTTGTTTTTTTCACATCTGTGACCAGCACAGCTATGCTGGAATAACTTTGTAGTGAAGATCAGGCCTAAGATAGATGGAAGAAATCATTGTTTTCTGTTAAGGAAATTTTTAATTTCCCTTTCATAGTGTTTGTCAATTCTTTGTTTGAGTTCAGTCAGTGGGTATTTATTGTTACTAGGAAAGGACCCAATCAAACTCTTTGGACAAACTGGTTCACTTTTTTTCGAGCCAGAAATTTGTATATGACTCAGAAGGAAAAGTAGACTTAATAGGCAAACCATATAGAGTTTGGAAGGTTTCATGTTTGTTTTCTCAAAAAGTTACTGTAAAATATCTCATGATAGCAATAAATCTTTTGAAGATCCCAAAATGCTTTATAAACATATATGAATTATAAACTTTAGAACAGGAAGTGAAGAAGTATACCATATCTGTGGAAAACTTGAGGTGGAATGTAGATAGCCAGAATGCAAAATACTTACCAAAACGGGAATTTGGACAGGACAAACAGCCTCCTCTTACTGAAAGTGACAAGGGCTCTTTAATGGCCACAGATGGTTAGGACATTGGCTTTAGGATGTGCTCCAGCATCACAGGGCCCCCTAACAGCATGCTGAGACATTGGATAAGAGTTGGGAAGGATGCCACCTACTGAATCAAAGCCTAGGGTTTGGCTTCACCTGATTCAGCAGTTTTTAAAATGATCATTAAATATTCAGAGACTGTACCTATGAATTTTAATTTTTAATGTGGAACATGTTAGGAAAAATGTTATTCTGGCTTGATCAGAGTTAAGGCCTTAACACATGAAATTGGGGAAACACTATTATACACAGATATAAAAATTGTCACCAGGCTACTTGAGTGGTAATTCCATTCAAGAATCTTCTTTGGCCCTGTCAAATGTAAACAGCACCATAAAGGAAGATGGTAGAAGCCTAAATGATGATGATGTTGGGGGAAAACAGTGGATTTAATAAAAAAAAAAGGCACCCCAACCTGTGGGCCATTAGATTTCAGAACTTGGATGTTAAACTCACTATCCCCTCCCTTCCTTTGGCAAGTGGTCCTGCTAACTACCCATTAGGGAAGGTCAGGCAGTCATACACTGCCTAGTAAATCCCCCTGAGAGATCAGGCACAACCATGTAGGCCTTCGGGACTCTAACCCATCCAGTTAAGGAGGCTTTATTACCAGTGTAAACTATTGATTCTCTTTTGTTCTTTTCATTCAGTGTAATGACTGAGAGAAGCACCTACCTGGAACCCAAAATAAGGAGATCCTCTCTGTGTGCTATATGAGAATCCCAGGAACTGCTAGCTATTCTTGAGGATGGAAAGGATGTTCTAGGGCTGGCTGGTCAGACTAATAAACTTAATTACCAATGAGAAGGTGTTGTGGCCATTTTTCAAGCCTTTGTTAACATATATGCCATTGTAGCTTATCTTATATTGTCTATTTTTTTAAAATTAAAAGTTGGGTGCAGTAGTTTATAGTGTGGCCTAGTGCATCTGAGAGGGCAATGTCTAGACCCTTCTTCACTGACACAGGGAAAATGGAGCAAGAGATGTCTGAGTTACTAGTTGTGTAGGTGGAGTGGTACTGCAGATGCCGCTTCTGAAAACTGAGGCCGTACAGGGCAGAATGAGAACTTGGCAGCAGAGCCCATCACACTCTTTAATGGGATAAATTTAAGCACTGATCCTTAATTTAAAAAGTTAACAATTAAATGCAGAGAAACCCCCGTATTCCCTCATACGTCTCATTGAAATCTTCAAGTCAGCTGGCTCAACTCATGTTCAGTCAAAGCCAAATGTTGCAGGATCCTGATTATCTGAACAGCTTAGCCTATCACATGGGAGCTAATAGATAGGGATACGTGGCAGCTTATTAAGAGAGGTTTAGATTCAAGGAGGGCTAATGGAGGGGGAATCCATGAAAATTTCTGTCCATTTTTAAACAAAATCCCTTCCACTCTTTGTGCCCCTTCCATGTTCTTTCCATGAATATTCTAGTGCAGTGAGATTCAGCAAGAATGCTTTCAGAAATACTGAACTTTAAGCAAATATTGGAGAATATTCTTAGAAGACAAATCTGCAGGTGAGAGGATTTACACATCGTTGGCTGACATGGTGGTTATGTTGCAGGACAAGTGCAGGACCTGTGGTGGCATCTAAGCATCTTTCAGTAATGCAGTCTGCGTGAGGTCTCTTTGGCTACAAGGATGTGGAAGACAAACAGTTTGCTGAGTGCCTGTTTAGCTGTGGGCAGCATGAGTTTGAGATGCAGGTGTGAGAATCATGCACTTGAGAGGTGGCTGTTAGGTTGAGTGATTTGGAGTGGATATGCATACAAAGTTTCCAGAGAGGGTAAGCTTAAAACTGTAATTAGACTGTAAGACTTTAATTAGATTGTAAGTCTCTTTGGGGCAGGGGTGACCATCTTATTGTTCTGTGTTTGCACAGCACCTAGCACAGTGAGGTCATGGTCCATGAATAGGGCTTCTAGGCACTCCCCTAATACAAATATATAATAAAAAATAACAGGCCTTTTTAGCCCATTTTAATTGGTCTGCCATCTTTAGATCCAAAAATTTTAAAGGGAAAAATATCCATGAGGAACTTCATGCTACTCTTCCTGGTTCCTAACTTGTTTGCATAATAGCTACATAGTAGAATGTTTCAACTTTCTTCTTTGGACTCGGCTTGTGTATACTAGAGCAGCACACCATTTTGTTGAAGCAAATGTCCCGAGTTTGCTGGAGTTCTAGCTGGGGACTAAAAATCCCCCCTCCCACTCTGAAAAAAGACTGCACAGTGCAGGACAGGATGGGAGCAGCAGCTGGGTGGCCAAGTGACCCCTGAGGGTTTGGGGTGAAAGAACTGAGGAGAATCTCTGAACTCCAGATGAATCTGGGATGGGTAAGATGGAATGACACAAGGCTCCTATGAGATCTTAAAAAGAAAATATTTGGGGCCTTGGGAATGCCAGGTTTTCCTGGCTTGGCCTGGATTTGGCATGGCTTTTTTTGGCCAAGATAGGAAGCGCCGGGGAGCTCATCAAGCAGCTGATACCAAACTTATAACCAATTCCATATCTAAATATTGGCCCAAAATATCTAATATGGATATTACTGTTTATTATTTGTAATACAGTAGCACCTAAAGGCCCCAAACAAGAGAGGGGTTCCATGGTGCTAGGAACTGTAGAAACGCATACTAAGAGACGCACACTGCCCTTGAAGAACTTACAATCCAAATAGACAGTAGGAAGAAGAAAGAGGCAAAGTGAGTTGCCCAAGGTCAAACAGCAAGTTAGTGGCAGGGCCACAATGTCTCTTGACTTTCAGTTTAGGGACCCTGTTCATTAGACCATGCTCTCTCTGAAACAGAGCCTTGCATGCTGTCTGTATATAAACATACTGTATATAAAATTGCTTTCATCATATACATCTCATGCTGTAACTTCAGTCCTCCTGTCTTTACTAAAATCTATACTTTTCTGATTCTGTAGTTTACCTTTTTGATTTTGTAATTACTTCAGAATGAAATTACATTTGAAAAATAAGGCCACTAAAACTGGAAAATATTCCAAAGTGGGGAATTTTGTTTCTGCAAACTACAAGTGCCAAACTTTTGCTTTATGAGAACAATCACTTGGTGCTATATATTCTTTTTATTGTTCTGTATGCAGTGTCTCTTTTACTCTAGTATTTTAGATTTTTTCCCCCCCTAGGGCACAGTGCTGCTGAACCTGCCAGCAGTCATACATCAACTGCTGTTTTGACAGCACATGTGACTTAAATCTTCTCTCTCCCTGTCTTATACCTTCTTGGGGTGGAAGTGCAAATTGCTTGAAAATGCTCCTGACCTCTCCCCAGGAACCCATTCGTGTAATTGGAATATTGAAGATCATAGCTTGGTCAGTTTCCATTCTTCAATTTCACCAAAAGCTGTTGGATCTACTATACACATTAGTATAGTAGCTGTTGGATCTACTATATGTAACTGATGTCCAGTGTGTGTTGGATTTCTTTGTGGACAACTCTATCTATTAGAGATGTACTGTCTGAAATAATTGAATGGTACCAATTTGGGGTTAACCGTGAATTTAATCTGACAGACTGCTCAATACCTAATTAATCTCTCGTCTCCTTTTGTTGCATGTTTGGGTACTTGAAATTCATCATGAATGAAAAGTAATTCCAAGTTAGGAGGACAGCTAGGCAATGAAGGGATGAGGTGAAGATATAGATGGATCAATAGCATGCAAGAAGTCTGCCTTTGCTAATGATAATTATTTGTGCTTCCAATTACAATAGCTTTGTTGGTATCCTCGGAATCTAAATTAAGGTGTATGGAGAAATTCTGAAACCGGGGTTTTCATCAGAGCTCCTGGACAGGTGATCAGTATAACATGATTTGCCTCCTTATTTGTTACTTGCTCTACTTGCAGGAGTTATTCAGGGGCTCAGGGCAGGGGTGGCTCTAGGTATTTTGCCACCCCAAGCACGGCAGGCAGGCTGCCTTCGGTGGGTTGCCTGCGGGAGATCCCCGGTCCTGTGGATTCGGCGGCATGCCTGTGGGAGATCCGCCAAAGCCGCGGGACCAGCGGACCCTCCGCAGGCATGCCGCTGAAGGCAACCTGCCTGCCGCCCTCGCGGCGACCGGCAGAGCGCCCCCCCCCTGTGGCTTGCCGGCCCAGGCATGTGCTTGGCGTGCTGGTGCCTGGAGCCGCCCCTGCAAGGGCTGTACCCTTTCTTGTTAGCATTTATCAAGAAGACAAAATGAATAAGTTCTGCATAACAATAATTACATATCGCAATTGGAATATAATGACTTCTGCTTTTGATGACCACTTCAGTTACCGAGGTAACCTTAACCTTTCCACTTCCACATATTTTTGCATCTGAAGAATTAGCCTTTGTCATTCCTGCTTTTGCCATATTAAAGGTCATTTGTCAATTGCCACTGTTGCTAAATGAAGATACTCAACGCATCCTCTAAGAATGTGATACCTAGGGAAATGTTGCAAAGTATAAAGCATTTGCCAAGAGCAAAGGCTATGAAATATGGTATGGTATGGAAAGAGCAAATATGGTATGAAGCGTTATTGTTTTTACTGTTCAAAATGCTTGTGTCGGGTTGGATTAATTCAAGTTGGTATATTTTAATACGTTACATTTTCAAAATACAAACAGCAGCTTGAATGTGAGGATTTCACAGGCTACAAACTGAGGGAAATATGCCCTCAGAGATGGCAAATCTAAGCTTTGATATTCCACTTTCATTGAGTGTTGGGAGAGCAGGATATCCGAGGTAAGAAACACTATATCTGAGAAGAGAATCTTACTGTCTCTCTCTTAGTTTTGGGAAATATTTAGGGAGGCTTAGAAAGCTTTGATAAGTTTTGTTTGGGAAACAGCACAAGCATCATGATTTTTGTTTTATACGTATGGCCACAACTTTATAATTTTGAAGAATGGAACAGTGCATGATCAGCATAAAGGTCTCTAGTGAAGGGAAGAAAAATGGTTTTGCCATTTTTTATTATGTAGAAGGTGGCCTGAAACACATTTTTTTGTACATTAGAAATATCTCTGAATCTGAATCCATCCCATTGCTTAGGGCACAAACAAGACTCTGCTATCTCTCTCTATCTTGGACCATTCTTTGTATGTTTTCTGTGGTGTTCAGTCCTATATGTTTTCTCTCTCTGAGAATGTTCGATTGAGTGATTCTTTTAGTAGCGCTTTTGCATGTTCCTCCAGATGCCCAATGGCATGCTTCCATAGCAGGCACTCTGTATTCATTCTTTGAAATAGTTGGGAAATTTATTATCTTCTTTCCTGGATAACTTTGAAGATACGGGGCTGTTTAACTCTCTGACAAGTCTCAGCATTTGTTATAAATTCGTTCTTTTTAATACTTAGTACTTTCCTTTGGCACTTTCTTTCAAAGGCATTCAGATGTCTGTCTGTACCTTGGGTGGATTTCCAGATTTTGCTTCCATGTGTTAAGATGAAAACAACATTTGAGCTGAAGATTCGTAGTTTGATCTTTAAGTTGTAGATTTTGGATCACCAAATATTGTTTGAGCTGATGAGCACAGCTACCACCTTGCCAATTGGTGACATGATTTCCTTCCGGATATCACCAGGGCTTGCATGCTACTATCAAGGTATGTAGATTGACTGACTCACTTTTATTCTTTTGCCTTCTAATGTAATGCTTGAATTAGAGTTGCTGAGGTTTTCACTTTTCCATAACTGATTATTAACCCTCTCTTGTTTGTAATACTGGGCAGTCTTTTCATCTTTTACTGCTTGTTGGTTGAGATTAGATAGTTATGTTGTCAGCACAATCTAACACTTCTAGTGTGCTGTTGTTGAGCCATGCAATGCCTGCCTGAACTCTTTTTCATAATGAAGTTAATGCAAAACAGGAGAAGAGAGAAAATGTGTCCTTGTTTGATACTAGTGTCTGTTAAACCATTTGCTCAAGTCTGCATTTACTTCTCATGTGCAAGCTGCACTTTGATGTAAAGCCTTGATGATGATGATGATGATGATTTTTGCTGGCATACCATAGCACTTCCAGATATTCCAAAGTGAAGGTCATGACTGCCCTTACCTGTTTTTTGCTGGATGATTCCTTGAGTCACTAGAAAAATGCTTTCTAAACCCTCACTTGAAGGGACATGGGTGTTTTGAATCTTTAACAGAGAGAGAACTTTTCTCTCCAGTTTTAGAAGTTAACAAGTGTGAATAAGCACAAACAAAGAATCATAGAATCAAAGACTTCTAAATACTCTGACTAAAAAAAATCACTTCTCTCTTCTCCCCCTGCCATTAGTGTATTTTCATTGTCTTATGTAAACTCCATGAGCTCTCCAGTTATCCACAGAATTCTCTCGGGGAAACCAGGATTGCTAAAAATCTAATACTTCTAGTGCAGTGGTTCTCAAACTTTTGTACTGGTGACCCCTCTTACATAGCAAGCCTCTGAGAGCGACTCCCCCCCCCCAAAACCCCTTATTTTTTATATTTAACACTATTATAAATGCTGGAGGCAAAGTAGGGTTTGGGGTGGAGGGTGACAGCTCATGACCCCTATGTAATAATCTCACAACCCCCTGAGGGGTCCTGACCCCCAGTTTGGGAACCCCTGTTCTAGTGTAAAGAGACAAGGAAGAAAATCCCCATTGAACTTCTGAATCCCCTCCACCCCCAAAATGCCACCAATATGACTCAAAGCTGCCAAAAATGAAATACTCAGACCTTTTTTATTCATGGTAATTTTTTTTTTAATTTGCGGGCCACCTTTAAGTTTAATTGAAGGGAGGGTAAATACACAGTCACTGGAATGGAATGTCCACCAAAGAGAACTGATATTTGAAAAATATTTTTATATGTCTCAAGAATTTACACAATATTTTTATAAATTCTTCCTAGGGGCTGTAGAACAACGGTTCCGAAGTGTGGGAAAGAGAAGAAAGAAGTGCTTGGGAAGGACAATGTGTTCCGTAACTTAGGTTTCATACTGTTCGCTGCATCAATGTGGGTAAAGCAAGGTTCCTGACGCTACCACTGCCTTCACTAGCTGTATATTTCAGCAAGTGAAGGAAGAATATGAAAATGGTGTTGGAGGAGAACAGAACACAGGAGGTGATGAAAGAGAGAGAGACAGGAATTGTTTTTGCTAGACTACAAACCCATTGAAGGTAGTAGCGCAGAGCACCGCGGGCGGCCCTGGAGTGGGGGTAGCAGGCCCCAGTCTTCCCCCCCCCCAGTCCCGCTCGGGTCCTACAGGGGAACGAACGGGGCTGCCGCTGCCTCCACATGGCAGGAAGTGAAGCTCCGTCGGGGTCCCCGCGCGGGCAGCTGCTGTCCTCCCACCCTCACCCATGGGCACATACAGGGAGCCGGTTCCCCAGGCCGAACCCGGGGCTGCTCCTGCAGGTACTGCCCCGCCTTCCTGCCTGCGCTTGGGGCCAGGCCGGACTCACTCACCCCGCGCTCCCCTGCGTCCCCAGGCCTCCCTCCAGCGCTTGTGCTGCCATACAGCTGATCGGCACAAGCCTGGGAGGCAGGAGGAATGCAATGTGCTTGGGTAAGAGGCAGGGATTTGGGGAGGGATCCAATGGGGGAAGGAGAGGGTGGAGTCAGAGCGGGGGCACGAGACCCTCCGGGCTTCACCTGTGCGCGGGAGCGGAGGGCAAAATTGCTTGTTTGTCCAGTGTCCCGACCGATGTTCGGAACAAACAAGCAAATATCGGGACAGTCCCAATAAAATTGGGACGTCTGGTCACCCTACCCAAGCCCCATGAGCATGAGTCTGTCTACCCAGGCTCCCAGCTGCTGTTTTGACATACCTACAGAATAAGGTGCAGAGTGTACTCTCAACTTCAAATGGTTGTTTTTTAAGTGTTTAGGGAATTTGTTCTCTGATTTGCTTAGTTTCCTTAATGGGTGAAAAAAGTCATAGGGGGTGGGATTGAACTTAATGTCTTTAATCTATAATGCACTGTCCTGTCCTCACATTTTAGTTGTTGTTTTAAATCTACCTTTTCCAACAGGGTTTATGTTGGAGGGCCAGGGAAGTCCCTGATGGGTATTGTATATGCACTCAAACAGCAGTGTGATAATAGTGCTCAGCACAGACAATCATGTAGGCTCAGAACACAGCTCTATTACCATGATTCTATGCATGACTTCCTAACCTGTTTTAAACTAGCTGCTTTTTTTTTATTATTAAACTGTCTTGTAAGACTGAGGAGAGAGATGATTAGACCTGAAAAATTAATAGCGGGAAGGAAAAGAGAACAAGAACATCTCCTTCCATCTACCACACTCAGAAGGAAATAGGAGAAGGAGAAAAAATCACATGGAGTCTTAAACCACTGGCCAAGGCTCTTCATGTACAGTATTTTGGTTGTTTTTATTAAGTGAGAGAGGAGGGGGATAAAAAGGGTGGAAGCAGCTTCACAAGGTTGCTGCCCTGACAGAAAGATATTTAGGTTAAAGAGACCAGCCTAATGTGCAGGCTAAGCGGTCTTGAGAGAGAAACATATGAGCAGCTATACCTAAGGAGGAGGCTCAAACTGACCTCTGTTACCTGATTGTTGATGCACAGATGCCAACTTTCCAATGTGCTCGACCTCTGGCTCTGCCCCAAGCCCCACCCCCACTCCACCCCCTCCCCCAAGCGCACTGCATCTTCGCGCCTCCTCCCCCTCCTCCTGAGCCTCCTACATGCTGCAAAACAGCTGATTGTGGCAGGTGACAGTCACAGGGAGGGGGAGGTGCGATCGGCAGGGCCCACCTGTGGGCAGGAGGCACTGCAGGGAGGGAGAGATTCTGATAGGCGGGCTGCTGGTGAGTGCTCAGCACCCACCATTTTCCCAGCCCCGGAGCACCCACGGAGTTGAAGCCTATGTGTTGATGTTTGTGTTAATGAAACCAAACCCCAGTGAAGGGGTGAGTTTTGGCTCAATATAATAGACCCGATTTTCAAAAGTGCTCAGCACTCTCAAAAAAATCTGTCACCAATTATAAGATCTCAGCATGTTGAGTGCTGAGCTCTTTTGAAGGTCCAACCATAAGTGTCATCATGGGGCTGCTGGTTGCTGAGCACTTCTGAAATCTGGTCCTTATATAGGCACCTAAATGGGAGCTGAGGCTCACTTCAAAATCTAGTCTCGATTTTGTGTGCTTAGCACTTGAAAATCTGGCCCTGATCGCCTTTGAAATGTGGCCCAGTGTGTGCGGACTGTGTTTTGCAGCAGGTTGCAAAAACACCTGTTTATACTTGCTAAAGCTTTGGTGCTATTTTTGCCACTATAGAGATCCCAGAAGATGTTGATTCATGAGAGAATTTACACATGCTATTTAGACACTCAGATTAGCTTTCAACCCACATCAAAGGACTTAAAAAAATTAGATGTGGCCTCAAAAGCCTTCTTTAAACAGAAAACCACAGGTTTTGCCCAGCTCAACTTTCTTTCAACCCTTTTAAAAAACAAAATAAAGAACAGAGATATTGTTTCAGAGAGCAGGGCCACACATGCTCAACCCCAGGATAGGAAAACAGTAAAAGATTTACTCCACTGACTTTTGAGGGAAAACTTTTGGCTAAGGAAAAAGAAACTGTATTCAAAGCCCATTCATATCACAGAGGAGAAATGAAGTAATATGACTGCTCAGTATGTTTCATGTACTATGCTTGGCTTGTTACAATGGCTTTTCTGGGACCCATACAATTGCTTTTCTGCACCTTTGCTACACAAAAGCTAACAGTGGAATATTGCAGCATAATAAAATTGACTAGTTAGTGACACAACTATTAGGCAATGCTTTTTTTTCTTTCTTCCACTTAATTGCCTTTCATAGAATCATAGAATATCAGGGTTGGAAGGGACCTCAGAAGGTCATCTAGTCCAACCCCCTGCTCAAAGTCGGACCAATCCCCAACTAAATCATCCCAGCCAGGGCTTTGTCAAGCCTGACCTTAAAAACCTCTAAGGAAGGAGATTCCACCACCTCCCTAGGTAACCCTTTCCTGTGCTTCACCACCCTCCTAGTGAAAAAGTTTTTTCCTAATATCCAACCTAAACGTCCCCCACTGCAACTTGAGACCATTACTCCTTGTTCTGTCATCATCTACCACTGAGAACAGTCTAGATCCATCCTCTTTGGAACCCCCTTTCAGGTAGTTGAAAGCAGCTATCAAATCCCCCCTCATTCTTCTCTTCTTCAGACTAAACAATCCCAGTTCCCTCAGCCTCTCCTCATATGTCATGTGCTTCAGCCCCCTAATCATTTTTGTTGCCCTTCGCTTGACTCTTTCCAATTTTTTGACATCCTTCTTGTAGTGTGGGGCCCAAAACTGGACATAGTACTCCAGATGAGGCCTCACCAATGTCGAATAGAGGGGAACGATCACGTCCCTCGATCTCCTGGCAATGCCCCTACTTATACAGCCCAAAATGCCGTTAGCCTTCTTGGCAATGAGGGCACACTGTCGATTCATATCCAGCTTCTTGTCCACTGTAACCCCTAGGTCCTTCTCTGCAGAACTGCTGCCTAGCCATTCAGTCCGTAATCTGTAGCAGTGCATGGGATTCTTCTGTCCTAAGTGCAGGACTCAGCACTTGTCCTTGTTGAACCTCATCAGATTTCTTTTGGCCCAATCCTCTAATTTGTCTAGGTCCCTCTGTATCCTATCCCTATCCTCAAGCATATCTACCACTCCTCCCAGTTTAGTGTCGTCATCTGAAAACTTGCTGAGGGTGCAGTCCATGCCATCCTCCAGATCATTAATTAAGATAATTGAACAAAACTGGCCCCACGACTGACCCTTGGGGCACTCCGCTTGATACCGGCTGCCAGCTAGACATTGAGCCATTGATCAGTACCCATTAAGCCCAATGATCTAGCCAGCTTTCTACCCACCTTATAGTCCGTTCATCCAGCCCATACTTCTTTAACTTGCCGGCAAGAATACTGTGGGAGACCATATCAAAAGCTTTGTTAAAGTCAAAGCTGTGTGTGCGTGTGTGTGTTACTTTCGTAAGAAATGCATTCTGCTAAAGCCTCTCTCTTTTTTTAATAACATCTTCAAAATTATATTACTGTTCCTTTGCAGGATTAGGAATTCACAGATCAAAGGACATGAGGTGGTGCTAAGCAAGGGTTGAAGATTGAGAGCTGGGGAGGGTAAGGGGGACTTAAGAATTTAATGTCTGTTTAATAATTTAAGCAGAATCCCACATTGCCTCCACTTCTATATTGTAGAGAAAATGAAATTAACTGCTTGAAACCTCAATATTTGTTATTAGAGAGTTGTTAGAAAACCAGAAAGAGTCAAGAACTTGATAAAAAGTGGTGCATAATTTTACACCACTATAATGTTGATTTGAATTCAGCTCTTATAGGTAAATATGTCATAACTGCTTGGTGGCTTGTAGTATGTGAAAAAAAGTTTTTGGTTTCATATTTGTTTCTAATGGGAACTGGGCAGGTGTTCTCATTACACAAGCTACCATTACAACTGGTAATTAAGGGCCTAACACACAGCCCATTGCATTTGATGGAGACCCATTGAATTCAGCGTGCTTTGGTTCAAGCCCTAATTCATCTTTCTTGTTGGCAACCCCAGCTTCTGCAGGGACTAAATGGGCCATGGAGAATGAAGTCCCTTTTGACTCCCCCAGGTAAAGTCTAGGTCAGGAATTGAGGTATGATATGTTAACTTGACAGCATTGAGAAGCCTGTAGAATGGCTAGGACTTCCATCTCTAGTGCTATCTACTTAACTTTCTTTAGTTCTAAATGTGCTCCTGAACAGGACAAGGTAAGCACGGGAGATAAAGCGAATGGTGCAAGTGAGAAAAAAGGTTTATGTTCTGAAACTCTCAGAGGAATAAACTGTCCAGAAATGGGTAAAGAAGTTTTATCTGCCTCTTCTCCCCGCATCCCCCATCCCCGCTCCTTTGATAAAGTAGCAACAGCTAAAATAAGCTGAAAAATGAGACATTCTTGTCTACATCACATAGTAAGAAACACAGGGCAGCTAGTACAATTTAGGGCTGTCTTGCTTACAGCTGCTGAATGACTGTGTTGTTGTCTGTACATGCCAGGTCTGAAAAGCTGTGAAATTCACTTTCTTGAATTCCATGAGCAAGCATTTGATCTTGAGTGAGGAATTTTCTCTAGATTCAATGAGACGTCGCTGATTAATTTAGGGCTGTAAATATTTAAAAGGTGATTATGGTGCCCGGGTCAACTGCAGGTGCCTTCTGTGCTGAGCTAGTGTCTGACACAAAGGATTTAAATCTGGCATAGAAATGAGAAAGTATTTTATGTTTCTGATGATACTTTGTTTAATTAAATAACATGAGGGTGACTCACCATGGACAAGTCTAAGACATTGCAGAAAGATACCTAAAGATCCAGACATAATTGGGATATAATTTGCAAATGAGAGACAAACATATGAGTCATATTCAGAGTGCTTGGAAACTCCCTGGCCTAGTGTGACTCAGAAATCTAGGCATTCACAATTATTACCATGGCAATATGCTCCTCCACTTTTTTTATTTATATCTTGAAACAGTTCATACTCTTGTTCTCTTCCATGCCTTCCTGCTATATAAGATTAATAGTGAAGAATAAGCAGCATTCTGTAGTTGAAGTACAGCAGAACAGAGTGGTTTGTGTTTCAAGGAGGGCATTTGTTAGGGTATTGCATTATGGCTACAGTTGGTACTGGCTTATTGGGTTGCCAAGGTGCCCTCTTTGATGCTAGCTGCTGGACATTTAAAAGGGCTCAGAGAAGAAGTTAAGGCTGATGGTTCTAAGAATTCTTTTGGAATTAAGAGTGGCAATAGTATATTTTAAGGGTCTGTAAGACACTCCTTTCTTCCCTGCTTTTTTGAACAGAGAAGTTTCTCAGGAGTAGAAGCGAAATCTTTACACCCCTTAAATACATTGTTTGCTAAATCTCCAGCTTCTATTGGCATTCCAAGCTGTGAGTCAGTTCACAGCTGATCCATCAACCAAGGCAATAGCAACCAATGGGCCTTGGTCATAGCCATTTTGTTGTCATACTGTGTGAAGAATTAGCTAAATGCATATAAACAGAGTGAAAAGGGGGTGTAGAGGCGAGTGGGCTAAATGAGGAGGGGATCCTAAGGAGAGCGTGACTATCAAGCACATATTTCTAGAGCTGAAACTGATTGGCTGAAGTTTTGTGCCTGTTGTGTATCCTGAAGGAGCAGTGTGCTGGGAAGCGATGAAAAATCACAGTGCAAGGGAAGGAGCAGAATAGGCCAAAGAGAGCTGATTCCAAAAAAAACCCCAAAGATGTTGTAATGTTGTGAGAGAGTTACAAGCCTTTGATCTCTGGCTGCTTTTGACACTGCACCTCTGTAACATATTAGTACTAAAAGGTTAATATATGGGAAAGGAGGTGTACAAAACAGTCTGTCGGCACTTGCTGGGTTGAATGCACAATCATCTAATGCATCAAGCAATTTGTGAGCTTTGGAGAATTCTCTGCTATGTTGTAAAAATAAGATTAGACACTAAGTAAATTTGCTGTTAAACATTTTAGTTATTATTGCTGCCATCTGCTGGTCTGTATCATAACCATTAGACACCTGTGCAATGGTGCTGGTGGGTGCCCATCTGTTTGCACTGCAGTTATCATAGACTTCAATGTACTTGACTTTTTTGCGTTGTCTGGAAGATAAGGGAAGTGGAGCAGCGAAGAGAGTAGAGGTTCTGGAAGCAATCTGACCTCTGAAGTGTCGCACATGCTGGCTCACGAGCAGTCTGAGTTATTGGCTCGTTCATCCTACACTGAAGATATAAAGATGTGCATTTCTTAATCTAGGCCTGTGAAAGGAGTGGGAAGGAGCTGTTATGTCCTATATTTCCATGAAAGCTACTTTGTTTACACCTGGGAATAGTCACTTAATCTCCTGCTTGTCTGTTTGTAAAATACCTATTCACTTAACTAATACCCATTTACCTGCCTCACTGTGGAGAGTGTGAGGATTAATTAGGAAAGTGCTTATGGTTCCTAAGTAAGTATTTCCTCTCCTCCCCACCCCTTAGATGGAGGAACAGAGTGTGCTTCACTGTTCACAGGGGAGAATATATATCTCTCCCTCTGTCCAAAGCTTACTGTCTCCCACAGGACTTTGGTTTAGGTTTTTTTTTGTTTTTGTTGGGGGTGGGGGTTGGGTAGACAGTGGATTCTCTAGGGAGAAATAAGGAGAAGGAATAGAAGGCACTGGGGGAGTGGAAATGCTTTTATCACAAACAGTTTCTGTGGAGAGACCAGCTATCTTGAAAAGAAAAACGAAAGAATGCACTTGGTGTAGCAACAGAGCTGTGCATGATATGCTGTGGGGAATGACTGTGGGCTAACCTCAGGTGTAGAATGTTTAGGCTGCGTGAATCCACTGTGTCAAATCTAGGCAGGGTTGGCTTAGACCTTCATCCTCAAATAGGTTAACAAAGTTCCCTGTGTTACTTTGTCTGGATTCCTACCATATGTTACAAAGTGACGTTCGGGGGGTGGGGGGGATGTGTACATTAGAAAATAGAGATTTAATGTAGTTAAGGCTTTATTCTTGTGCTGCACCTTGGGTATTTGCTGGCTGCTGTCCTCCATCACAGTGGCTGCTACAGTTCTTACTACTGTGTACATATAATGTGCTCAGTGCTTTGGAGTAAAAGGATATATAAAATAAAATATACTTTATAGTGTCAGGCTATGTTGAGAAAACCATTTAGCCTAATGGTAGTGAATAGTAAAGACAACTATTTAATTTAGACAGTATTAATGCCAAGAGGTTTACTGGTGGTGACCCGAGTATTAAAAAGTAATGAAATATTTAATTCAGACTTGTTAATACACAGCTAAATAAAAATCGAGGGGGGGTGTGTATTATTTTTCAACTTTATGTTTTGTCATTATTAACATACTTGAACTTTCCAAATAAGCATTACAAATCTCATTCCTTGTTACCTTTTAAAAAGGCCCATTTGTGTTTGGACAATCTTTTGCCCTCTGTCTACTTTTTTTTTTCCTTCAGGTTCCAAAAATAACCACACATAAAATATACTTTATCCTAATATAAGGCTGGTTAATGTCCTTTTCCAAAAACAAGCTATCACACATCTGGCTGCTAGTAATAATTGTGTTATCAATGGCTCCTTCCCAGAGTCCATAACCTCCTTTGGATTCTAACCTAACAGAATCTCTGTGGGTTTTGTGAGACGCCTTCTTTTAGTGTCCTTGAAAATGCTATTTATTTTTCCTCAAAAATATTATCTTAGGGCAATTTTTTTGTAGATTTTCCTTAGTTTAAATGGCTTTCTGATACCATTGATAAAAGTATTTTTGTGATCATTTTCCTTAATGATAACACAAATAGAGGTGGTTTTGGCCTTCCTCCAAATATTTTCCCATTGTTCCAAAGTAGTGTGATTTTCTTTCTTTCTTTCTTTCTTTCTTTCTTTCTCTTGTGTGTGTGTGTGTGTGTGTGTGTGTGTGTGTGTGTGTGTGTGTGTGTGTGTGTGTGTGTAAATTTTCATTACAGAAATAGTCTAGGAAATACAGTTTAATACTCTGAGAAAGTAATGTATGAACAGTTTAAGAACTGATCATTGTAACAGGATCACTTTCTGGAAAGCACTCCCTCATGGCCTGGGGTGGCCACTGCCTCAGGTGCCTTAGTAATATCATTAAGGCTTTTTCATAGTCAATAACACTCATACTCAGGCTGGTTTATTATTTATAAACCATTCCAAAGTAAAGTCTTCAAAGTCCATATTGAAAGTTCATATATTTTAGGGTTTATATATCTGTTCTTTCCTACTTTTCATCAAGCCACTACTGGATCTGCCTGCCTACCCGGAGTCCTCCCTGTCCTGACAGGCCAGGCCCAGCCCTGCCTACCCTGGGGTCTTTTCTCCCTTGGTGTCTCAGGGTCCCCTGGAGGAGCTGCCTTGTTCCTTGAAGCCCACTCCTGGGCCTCCCTGCCTGGAGTCTATCCCCAGGCCTCTTCCTTGTGTACCCAGAGGCTTAATTGAGTCACATGACCCACTAGTAGGGTTACCACCTGGGCAGTATTTGACCGACTTGGCTGTTTTGTTGTTGTTGTTTGTTTTGTTTGTTTTAAGGATTTGCCAGTTGCCAGAAAATAATTGAATCTGCTGGGTATTTTTACATGGGTCTAAAGATTTGCATTATTATAAAGATACACAGGGATATCTAATGTTAAAAGTTTCTGTGCCCAGCTAAAGATGCTGAAGTGTTCCTACTTCTGCAGTTTAAGAAAATGATGTTATCAATCTTATTTAGATGTGTTATCTCTCTAGATACTATAAGTTGCTGTTGAAAGTTGCTGTTGGTGTGGGGGTTGCGGAGTTGTCTTATGGTTGGGGTTAAGGTTGCAGCTAGCTTATCTTGTGGGGGTACCTTTTTTGCATTTCAAAGGTGGTATCCTAGGTTACAGTGGAGGCGTGATGAGGTACCATTTTTTTTTTGCATTTCAAAGGTGGTTACCCTATCCACCAGTCACATGACCTTCACTTTTCCCACCTGGGGAGAAAAGTTGGCTGTGTCACAGGTGGTGCTAAGGCCCATCTCCTTTTAAAAGGCCAGCCACTTTGCAACAATCATATGAAAAATACAAATCAGTTATGCTTTGTCTCCCAAAAATCCAATCAGGCCTTTCAATTAAATTACAATGACTTTGGTTGGAGCAGGATAACATTAGCAAAAATATAAAAGGACAACAAAATAATCAAGTTAGAACAATGATCATAAATAACATCAGAGGTGGGTGGAAATGTATTGGAACTTCCTTCAGAGTTCAAAAAATGTGTTTTAGATACTATTGCAGTTTCTGGATGAAAATTCAGGTCTGGTTTGATTTTTGTCTGAAGCAGGCAGCTCATTCTGAGCTGACGGCTCGTGGACATACTCAATGGCGATCTCTCCCCACACATGCGCACACACACACACACACACACACACACTGTAAAACCTAGGGCCCTGATTCGGTAAAGTACTTAAGTACCTGCATAAATCTAATTTAAGCCAATAGGACTCAAGCACATGCTTAAGTGCTCTGCTGAACTGGATTGCAGGAGAAGAGTGTATTTCATCATATTGAAAAGGTTTCATTCCTAGTCTAGTATATGTGTGAAATATTTGTACTCTGGAAGATTTTTCATTGGGGATTTGCCAGTGAGTTTTAGCAAGGGAATTGCCTCATTTTTAACTTATGGTTGAAAAGTGCTATATAAGTGCCAGGTATTGTTTTATATGATTTAAATAGGAGCGCTAAAATGTCAACTATCGTGTATCCTTTCCTCATCTTTCCCTGACCGGAATCCTGTGGCATACACCAGCTGCATATATATAATAAAATATGGGCAGAATAAGTTACAAGGTTAGTTTTACTTAGCTGAAGTAAGTTTTGTATCTTAATAAAATGTTAATGATGAACCAGATACATATATTCTGATGAGGGATTGGAAGCGGATTAGTATAGAGGAAAGAGTAGTATGGACACCAAGAACTGTACCCCTAATAAAGACACATTAACAGTAATTATTTGTGCTGCAGTCTTGGTTACACTCATGGATGAATTTGATATAATCTCATCTGTGCAGGTGGAGAATTGTATATGTGGAAAGTGATACACAAGACTTTGTAACTATATGCAGTATTTTCAATATTGTGTTTAGATGGATTCGTACTGTGAATTTCAGGTGGGTGTACTGACATTTGGCAGGTTGCTGCACCCATCATTTTGTTCTTTTAGTCTGATTACTGTCCTTTCATATCTGGTGAAATGCACCTAACAGTGCAAAGAAGAATTAAATAAATCCCCATCAATGATTTCTGTGTTTAGTTAAGATAATAAGAGGAATGAAGCAGTTTGACTAAAATAAAAATTGGCCTGAATGTACCTATCTTAAGTACAAAGATGGCCCCCAGCACCTCACATCCTTGAATGTATTTATCCTCACAACATTCCTGTGAGCTCGGGATGTACTCTTTTTCCCATTTTACAGAGGGGAAATTGAGGCAGAGAGAAGTTAAGGGAACCCAGTCTCCCAAATCCTCCATTAGTGCCCTAGCCACTGGACCATATTTCCTCCACTGCTGGAATTTTACCTGTGTACCTTCCCTCACCTCCTGGGTGAGATGCATGAACTGATTTTCCAGGTTCAGGATTTGCAGAACAGAGAAAGGAACTTTGAAACGGATACAAGTCTGTGAATTTGGATAGACTCTGAGTAAGAATCAGCCAGACACAAGTGCTGCAGGGGGTGCAGACACCTGTTTGGCATAAGAGACATTGTCCATGTATAGACAAGGATTTGGTTGCTTATCCAAATTGAACTTCTATGTTTTCAGAGCTTTGTCCATCACTCTGTTATCTGCAGATTTCTCCTGCATGTTCTGCTTACCAGTTTACTATAATTCCAAAATATATGCAAGTGTATCAAGCAGCAATAGCAAGTAGCTTTCTGTACTTATTTTCTTTTCCCTTAGCTGTGTCCAAACATGCAAGCCAGAAATGACATGAAAATCCACATCCATCAACCATGCAATGTGAAGGGCACACACAGCTAGTTAAGCAGCTACAATAATTATGCATTAAATTTCCATATGCGTCTGTATCCATACAGTGACTGCATGGTTTGTGCCTTGAGAAAGAGAATATGGTTTCTTTTTCTAATGACACTTTGTGTTTTTAATAACACAGAACATTTTGGGGGGTATTTGATTGCTGTTGATAAAAATGGCCATAAATTGTTGTAAAGACTGGTAAAAATATTGAATTTGGTAATGAATAGACCCTTCTTGAACTTAAAAAGGAAGAAAGTATTGATAGTCAATAGGTCTGACATTCCCTTCAGTACTTTGGTGGGGAGGGAGGGAGGGAGAAAGAAATGCACTAGCTGTCATAAGAATAGAGGGAAAATGCTTTGGCTGGCATTTTACAATTGTGACAGGTCTCTGTGCTGTTGCATCTATTTCCCCCCACCCAATAACTTCAAGTTAATTTGGTGGTTGTGAAAGGTACTTGATTGACAGTCCTAGAGAGTGAATCTTCTGTGTATCAAACAGAGCAGGGGGATGAATAGCAGACAAATATTTCCTTTGAATATTCATTTAAATGTTTAAATGAATTCACTTTGGCAGAGTTCATGCCCCTTAGTGTTTGCCTAGCCCAAATGTTTGTGCAATCAAGTTTTGCCAGCACAAATGTTAAAAAAAAAAAAAAAAAAAAAAGAAAAGCCAGGTTTTTTTTCTGGCCATGTTACAGAATTAAAGAAGAATTCCTATGAATAAAAGATGGATAGAAATAAGCACACCTGAGTAAATTTTATGATGATTGTCAAGCTGCACTAAGCTTAATTACAGAATATTAAAATATTAACTGGATCAATGCGATGGCAGAAAAGTCTTTGTTTTGTTTTGTTCCAGAGCTGTCGTTCCCTGCAAACTCTCAGTATCTCAGTCACACATCACAGTGTATAGCTATGTCTATGGCTTGGCCTAGAGTAGCACTGTCCTCGGAATTTTTGTATTATTATTTTAATTTTCCTGTCGATGACACTGGAGCAGCTCCACCGGTACTGGAATGTTAGGAGTGGTAGGGTACATGGGACTCTGGATGGTGGCCAGCTTTTAACCACCATATCATCTACAGCATGGTGCTAAGGAACTCTTGCAGCCCTCTGGAGCCCTTTCTATGCTAACACTCCCAGTTTTGCTGCCACTGGTGGAGATGCACATCCTGTTAGCAATGGTCAGAAGTTATAAGGCTTGTCAGGGGTTGGAGAGTGATTGGTTAGATACGAACTATCAACCAGAATTTAAAAAAACTAGATAACTTTGGAGCTTCTTGTGGGAAATATCTTCTCCACTGGAACTAGGTAGGCAGAATGTACGTAACCAATGTGCAATGTGACAAGAACCTCAGTATGCACTAATTTGCTTCTGCCCTACTATTACAAAAGTGTCATGGGAGCCTTGATAACCATAAGAGGTCAAAGCCTTAATTTTACATCTTACCTGAAAGAGCACTTCCAGCAGCACAGTGCATGGCAGGGCACTAATTCACTGTTTTCTCATAGAGAAGAGTGCCACCACAAAAGGAGCACCGTTTTGCTGAAAGCGCTTAGGAGTTGAATTTAGATTTCCATCCAAACCCTACCCTACTTACCATGAGAAATGGGATGAAAGTACAAGTGGGTATGACTGCAAGCAATGAGGCAAACAAATTAAAGAATTGAGCTGGATCATAAATCTTATATCGGTCAGCAGCAGAGCTTTGAGAGGGTGACATGTTCCTAGAAACTTTGTGCATGTTTTGTTTTGTTGAATTGAATTGTGTGCCTATTCGTGCAACACTGCAAGATTTTAAGGCTCAGATCCACAGATGCAACCCTGTTTTGGCCTCTCAAATAACATCTGCTGAAACACTTTCGAGCAGCAAACTTGCAGGTGTGAAGCCCTAGGCATATTGAGACTGTTCTGGGCCTTTTGCTCTCACATTTGAAAAACAAAATCTTCTGCCCCCCATTTAACATCTTAAATCTTTCTGCATATTTTGGCTCCATGTATAGTTGCCAATATGCAAATGTACCTAATGAAGGGTTAAGTGAATCAAAAGCCTAAAGACCAAAAAGGAATATTTCCTCATCTAGTTTATCTTGTTAACAGTAACCCTATGAGCAGGTCTAAAAATGGCTGCACAGGACTTTCATTTATTTATTTAATCCTAAAGTTGATATTTAAAAAAGAAAATTATACCACTCCTGCCATGGAAAAACACTTAAACCGCTGAGCTGAGACGTTGCTAGTGCCCTGGTAATAAATTACTCCTTACTAGTCTATTGTCAAACACTAGGGAAAACCTAGATCCACTGTCCACAAAGAAGTATTTGCTATTGATTCTGCTCTTCAGATTGGAATTTTAACATCTGTGTGATATACCATATTGTTAAAGGTGGGACTGAATTAATCTAGCTTGGATACAGAAAATTTCCAAATTGGGTTGCTGGAGCCAAACTGTTGCATAATCAGGGCAGGTGGAAGGATGTTTTGCGCCCTAGGCGAAACTTCCACCTTGCGCCCTCCCCTGTCCCCGAGTCCCCGCCCTGAGGCGTGCCCCCCCCCACGGCAGCTCCCCACCCTCCGCCCTGAGGCACCCCCTCGCCCCAGCTCACCCCTGCCCTGCCTTCTCCCCGAGCACACCATGGCTGCTTCACTTCTCCTGCCTCCCAGGCTTGGGGCGCCTAAGCTGCTTGTCGCTGCAAGCCTGGGAGGCGGGAGAAGTGAAGCAGCCACGGCGTGCTTGGGGAGGAGGTGGGGCAGGGGTGAGCTGGGGCGAGGAGTTCCCCTGTGTGCCGCTCCCCTCTTACTTGCTGCAGGCGACCCTCCCCGCGCTCCCCTGCCTCAGCTCCCTCCGCCTAAATGCCGGCGGCGACCAGGGCGGCCGAAGATCTGGCCGCCGCGGTCGTTGCTGAAGAAAATGCCACCCCCCAAATCCTAGTGCCCTAGGCCACTGCCTAGATCGCCTAAATGGTTGCACCGGTCCTGCACATAATCACATCACATATTGTGAAAATACAGATGGATGGATCAACATTAGGATCTTTCTACCTAAAAGAGGAGTAAAGTCAACCATGGGTTATATCTTATGCCCAAGATTCCCTTTCATATGGGATACCATGAGGTTCTACTCCTACCTCATTTCCTACATGTGTGTGTGTAGCTGCTGCAAGGATTAGTGAGAGGAAAGAGGGCTGTGTTGTCTTCAAGTTGTGCTAAAGCCAACTAGCTCTATATCTCCATTCAGTGTAGCCCTGTCAGCATAGTGGAATGGGGACTGAATGAAAGCTGACAGGCTAAATCACAACATTGATGAAATGGAGGTGATGTTGGAAATTGAGGGAAGCAATTAAAAGAATTTTAAGGCCCCTCCTTTTTGAGACCGTGTGGCAGCCATGGTAACACAAGTCAACAGCTTGCAGCTCTGCCTGGGCCCAAGGTTGGTGCATGATACAGGAGCTGCCACAACCAAGAGCATGCCTTTTCTCCATTTTCAGTTGGCAAGGTGAGTTTATGTGTTTCAATATGTCCAAATGTAAAGTCATACATCCAGGAATGTAGGCTTCACCTGCAGGATGGTAGACACTATCCTGGAAAGCAATGACTCTGAAAAATGTTTGGGAGTCCAGGTGAATAATAATCTGCTGCACATGAGCTCCCAGTGCAATACTGTGGCTAAAAGGGCTAATGGAATCCTCAGATATGTAAACAAGAGAATCTCAACTAGGAATAATGAGGTTGCACTACCACTGTATTTCTCACTGGGGTGACTGCTGTGTCCAGTTCTGGTGTCTACAAGTCAAGAAGGATGTTGATAAATTGGAGATGGTTTGGAGGTTCAGAAAAGAGCCATAAAAAGGATTAAAGGAATGGAAAACATGCCTTCTAGTAATCAATTTAGTTTAACAAAGAGAAGGTTGAGAGATGACTTGATCAGCCTATAAGAACAGTAATTTAGAAAGCTACTACCTTCAGCAGACGAAGATATAACTCGATCCAAGGGTTGGAAGTTGAAGCTTAAAAAAAATAAAATTGACTGGAAGTAGGGTGAAAATTTTTAAGTGAGTGTAGGGTTGCCAACTCTCCCAGATTGGCCGGAAGTTGCCTAGAATGGGCCTCGATCTCCCCGTGGCTACTGAAGCCAATCAGGGAGATTTTAGGTCTCTAAAAGTCTGGTGGGTGGCACAGTGGGACTAAAGCAGGCTCCCTACCTGTACTGGCTCTGTGCAGCTCCCGGAAGGGGCCGGCACATCCCTCTGGCTCAGTGGCAGCCAGAGGGTTTCTTCTCACTGCCCCCACCCCAAGCACTGACTCCACAGCTCCCATTGGCTGGGAACCATGACCAACGGGAGCTGTGGGGCAGTGTGTGCAGGCAGGGGCAGCACGCAGAGCCACCTGGCCGCCCCGGGCCTAGGAGCCGGACATGCTGGTCGTTTCCCGGGAGCCACCTGAGGTAAGCACCACCCGGACGGAGTCCACACCCCAAACCCCCTCCTACACCCCAGTCTCCTGCCCCAGCCCTGAGTGCCCTCCCACCCCCAAACTCCCTCCCAGAGCACGCACACCGACTGCTAAATTGGTCTTTGTATGTTTTTAGTAAAAGTAGAAAATAAAATGCTCCTGCCTGAGATCAGAAAGGATTACAAAGGACTGCTCATCTGTCTTGTGACAACATCTCATACTTCATTGAGACACTGCTACATTTTTCAGGTCTCCTAGGGATCACTAAGTAGTCCCTTTACTTCATCTTCTGTACTTTGGTTTGATAGGTCTTTTCTTCGACAGGAAGGCCATTGCCTCAGAAGAGATGGGACCGGCTGGTGTACTATTTAAGGGTGATAACTAATCATTTAGTAGGGTTTTGTGACAGGCTGTGAAACCCTGAGGGATATTATCACCCCTTTGGCCTTTGCAGCTCCTTACAGTTCTTTATCCAGGCAAAGATTCTTCAAGAGGGAAAAAAAATCAGGAATGGTGGTGAGACAGGGAAGCTGGTAGAGACTGAGTTTTGAACCACAGTTTAGCAGGGCTAAATTGGATGTTAATATAGGAAGCGGGAATGTCACAGGATAGCAAACACAATCAATTTGTTTGTTCATATCCATGGTGCGTGGCAAGCAAATACATGAAATAGTCTGCCTCTGTTGGAAGTTCATTTTAAACTTTCCAATTAAATGATAAGTTCAAAAGCCTGGATGGGAGTTGCACTTATTTCTAGTTAACATGAAGGTTCACTATATCTCATGCTACTTGTCATACTGATACATTAAGTTGATGGCCTTGTTCAATGATGGATCTGTATTTTTCTTTCTCTCTGCTTCCCTATCTTTATGCCTCACACTTCTTTTTCACCACACAAAGTGGATCACAGATCTTGCTGTTAAACAGCAAACAAATTATTTTGTTCAAGTCCACGTAGGAGGTCTCAACTCCAATATACCACTCTACTGTCTTCCTAATGACAGGAGAGAACCATACAAAATAGGAGAAGCGTGCTGTTTGGCTTGAGTTCTACTATACGTATCTGGGAAGATCATTTTGTCCTTCATTCTTTCTCCTGGCACTTCAGATTGTATGAATCTGTGTGTAGTTTTATGTATTTAATCATATGACTGTGTTTAATCTGAAATCCTACCAAATTATCCACTAAAGAGGACTCTGGTGTGTTAGAGTGAGCATAAGATGAAGAGACAGGAATTCTTGGGTTGGAATCTTCCCTAACATTTATTCACTTTCACCTCATTTTCCCTTTTTCTGTACAGTGAGGATGATATTTGAATGTGTGGGTGCCTAAGGTTAATTTAAGCGCACACAAAATCACTTTGAAAATAAGTTTGTGTGTGTGTGTTTGTTTCCCCTTCATTCAAATAGGAAGATGACATTCAGGCTCTTATAGAGTAGCTCCATTTTGAATGGGAAATCAGTGTTTGCAAAAATCACTCCAGCCCTGTGCCCAAAAAACTGCTTCAGTTCACCTAGCAACACCTTACCCCCGTGTTAGGACCCTCAGGAAACTTGTCAGTTCCACTGTCTCCCTCTAGCTGTATGGGCTTGCTCCTGGCTTCTGGAGTCAGTCCTGTCCTTTGGCTCCATCTCTTTTGTGCTGCTAAAATCTCAGTTGCTCCCACGGTTGGGTACAACAGAGAATGCTTTATCACACCCATTCATTTCAAGGATGTTTGACACTCTTGCATTCAAGATCTCTGATGATGGACCATTAAGTCATGTGCTGCATGCAGAGTATTTCCTTTAAATTTCTTTGGCTCAGACTTGCGTGATGACACTGCATCTGTCTCTTATTGCCTATCCAATATAGACATCAAGTGCTACTGATCATGCAAACTGATTCAGATCAAGTCTAAGTGCCAAAGCAAGCTGAACTGGACCTTTAACCATGAGGTATCCTCATATTTATACTTCTGTGTAATGCACTACTTGTATCTTTACATTGGCAAGACAATGCTGAACAAAAGCAGTCACTTGCAAATAAAGCCGTTAAGTAATTTGTTTGCAACAAAATTTTTCATTATTCAATAATTGATGGGGGGAGGAGGAAGGTTGTATAATTTAGTTGCCAAGTACTACTCAATCAAACTCAGCTGAATAATGAATCTATTTGGAAACAGATTATTTTGAAGAAAAAGTTCATTTGATTAATTATTCACAATGCTTAATTCAATAGGCTCTGCTGGCAAACCATGGGGGATATGGGAGTTGGGTTTTTTTAACCTGGTTTTGCTTCACAAGAATATTTTTCCCACAGTGAGATATGACAGATTCATTTTTTTGCGGGCCAGTGCTGTGAGAAACCATATGCCTTGCTTAGACTTTGAAATCAAACCCCATCAAAGCATTTGATAGAAAATTACACTGCATAATGATATCAGTCATCTTGTTATTACAGATTAGATCACAGATGGGAATCATTAGTGATGTGTTTGTGGCTGTGCCAAGCTTTCCTACAGAAGGGTATTGAGTGAAAAGTTGTTTGTAAAAGTACAGCTCCCACTTTCTAGCAGTACTTTTTTGAATATTTCAATTTGTATCAACTATTAACTCAAGCTGGGACTTCCTTTTGGAATGTACATTGCACAGTCAACATGAAAATGGTAACAAATTATATGCATTTCACATTACTACTTTTTTAGTTTTCAGGAAACAAAAGTATAGCATTTAGCTGTCACTAAATGCCCGGTGAAAAACTAACTACCGAGAGAGAAATTCTGCATAACAATGCAACAGTAGTTATCTGAAAGCTTCTCACAGCACAGAACCATATTTATGAGTGAGGTTTCCTAGCAGTAATCTGAAATAATTGATTCTTAGCTACCCGGGTGATAGCACCATAGAAAAATAAAGTAGCACTTTATATCAGAGGGTTATAGCATATGGTCTAAGCATAATGCTGGGACTGGTTTCTCATCCCAACTAGACTAAACCTCTGTCTCAGACTTTGCTTCTTGACAATAAGGCTAACTAAGGAGTGCTTTGAAGGTTAATTAGTTAATATTTTTACCCAGTGCTTTTTAAATGCTATATATAGTCCTAGGTAAACATCAGCTATTAGATAATCAAGTATCCTAAATACTATACACTCAGACATGTCTGATGGGCATTGGAATTCACATTCAGAATAGTAACACCTTTATTGTCCTAGGGAAGACATGTACCTGATGCCTGAATGTTCAATGGAAGTTTTGCATGGCTTCAAACATTGTAGCTCCTTAATATTCAAGATACTTCTGGAGTTAAATGTGACCTTTAAAGGGGGAATAATTGGGAGTTTGCTACTTGTGTTTCTATCTTATGAAGTGTTTTTAAAAAAACACATACCCCCTGAGGGGTTATTTTCCTTTTTTATCTTTTTTGTCTTTTACCTCTGAAGGATCAGCATGTTGAGTCTGGTCTTTCCAAATATAACTGGAGGGTGCAAGGTCTCAGAGATGTATAATGGGAACTCTCTTAACTTGATTGCAATGATGGATTTTTTGCAGCTTTTGCCAACATAGCTTTTCTTCCAACTGTTCATTAGGCCCTGGTATTAAAAAGGTGTGAACAAAGCAAACACAAAACAAAGTATGTTAAACTGACTAATCAGCCCTTCCCTTCTTAATTGCAATCTTTTGTCTGTTGGTGTCATAATACCATAGTTCCCCAATCAGTCTTCTAGGATAGAACAGTCCTGAATGTTAATGGCATGAAGCCATAGCCTCCCATGGATATTGACACACAGCTCTCAAACTCCCTTTAATTCCATCTCGGGTATGGTATCAAGATATGAAGTGAAATCCTGACCCCACTGAAGTCAATGTAAGTTTTGCTATTACCTTCAGTGGGTCTGAAGTTTCACCCCTGGTTCTTTGTATGAACATCTTTACTGAGGTTTATCAACAATTATGTGAGAGATTAGGTGCATCTGTTAAATACCAATATGTTTTAATAATTAATTTATATGTAGCGGGCAAAATATACCTTATGTAACCCCCTTGGAACAGTGAGCCACAATCTCAGCTGCTGTAAATTACCACATCTCCACTGAAGACATCAGTGGAGAATAGCCAACTTACAGCAGTGGAGTTTCCCAGCCTCTCCTAGTGTTAGAAATGGGATGTGTGCTGGGGATGGAAGGCAAACAAGCAGTTGCGGTAGTTGTATATTAATTGAATATCAACTGATCATCAATTTTATAGAGATTCAGCAGCTGTGATAATAGCTTAGACTTGTGGATAGTACCTCATGTAATTGTGAGTTGGTGTTAAAATCAAATGTGTTTTACTAAATCTAAAGAAATACATCCAATTCCAAAAGCTTCTTAGCTTCCAATTATTAAAGTTTACTAACTTTGTAATAAGCTACCACCTGTATCTGTTAACTGTTGGCTAGCTGAACTTGTGAAATATCAATAAGTGCTTTTAATGATCAATTGCTATTTAAATCTCACACGTTGGCTGCTTTTCTGAATCTACATTATAGATTTTTGAGAGCCACACAGTGACCACAGAAATGTGTTAAACCTTAAAACTGTGTAAGCTTTCCAAGTGAAACTATTCCTTTATTTGAAACATTGAAGAACAAACACTCCAGTGACCGTCTCCCCCACTGTGTCTCAGAGAGTAGGCTGGCTGCATCCAGAGAGACGTAAGATCTCATTAAAGGATGAAGCAGGATGGAAGAGTTTATATCTAGACTATTAATATATGATCAATTGTGGTTTAAACCAAGATCAATGCTAACTCATCCTATGAGAGTTCTGCCTACCATAGAGTCGTTTTTACATTTTTGCTGCTGTGGTAGGAAAGTTTGTGTTAAAATATTTTCCTCTTTATATTTTTTATTTATATATTGATAGAAACAGTCTCTTGCAAAAATGCCTGAAAGAGGGTTTAGTGTAGTACTTTCTTAAAACTGGTTAGGTATCTTTATGGATGATAAGGCTCTTTTCCACCTTTATATTTTCATGGATAGGCTATTTTATTTTATTTTTACTTTGCAGCTCTCTATCACTACACAGTAAATCAGTCTTAATGAGTAGGGATGAGCAAACCACACAGGATGAAATAAACCTGGCCTTCCTCCCAAAACTCAGGACCAACTTTTTTTTTGGAATTTCAAAAAGTTTGATTAATTTTCCTTTCTTTCACTTGCCTGCATTCATTTTCATGATGCTCCCAAAGCTAAAGAGAAGATCTCATCTTCCATGCTGCAGTGACTCCTCCCCACAAAAATTCTAAAGGGAGAGGAGGAACATATTAAAAGAGAGGTGCTGCTTTTAAGGCCTAGAGAGAGCTGGGGATGGTAATTTTCTCTCTCCCGCAAGCCTAGGTTCAGACTTAAAGCCTGTCCTATCAAAGCCATGTGCATGTCCATAGGGTGGGCTGGAATGGAGTAATGGAATGTAGTGAAGTCTGATAATAGCTGCTGGCATTGCTGGACTAGAAAGGTGAGATCTATTTTTATAGAAGCATAACAATTATTTCTTTGTCTTTTTGGTTTAATTTAGCTACATATGAGGTTCTCTAAATGCAGATTCAGGTAGACCAGACATATCTCAAAAAAAGTTAAAGCAATGTAAGTTTTAATGTTTTTTTTAAACAGAAGTGAATTATATTATATATGGCATAAAAATACCTATTACAAACAGAAAAAAACTACATTGAAAGTACATGAAGGTTGCATAGTTTAGCACTTAAGTTAGGAAATGCCAAAATTAAGGGTGTCCATGCAATCTTAAATAAAACTCCTTGTACTAATATATTGTCATAGTCCAGTCCAACATCATTTAGGAAATCTGTGTCAGAGATACAAACAGAACCTAACTCTCCTTGGCTCCAGTCCAGTGTATTAATCACAAGATAATATCTTTATTCTTGTTATAAATTTCTGCCTTATTCACAGTCCTTATTGTGCACTGAATGAGGCAAGACTGCTGTACAATAAATAAGCAAACAGACACTTTGCCATTGTCTTACACTGTTATCTAGCAAACAGTTGTGTAACAGTGGGCATTTGGAATCCTGGGTTTCTATAATATAAAATGGTTAACAGGTATTTTATACTGCAAAGTGTCAGGCAACCTTAACTATCGGCCGTGCTACTAGGTTGGCCTATAATTCATATAAAATAAAACTTAAGTTAAAGTTGCTAACTGAGGCACAAAACAAGACATACCATTGCACATCACATCTAAGAAGTCATAAACTAACTTCTGACATCAATTTCAACATCTGGTCCATGCGCACACAAATTGAACTGAAATATTCTAACTGGTCATCCCTCAAACAACCTTGCCTCTTCCTCAGTGATAAAATATTTTCAGGTACTGAGTTTAAACAAACCTTATTCTTTTATAGTTGTGCCTAGCACTTGAATACTTTATTTTTATTCAAAGATTGCACTAAATCTGGTCTTTTTAAAAAAATTATATAATACAAAGACTAAATGAATATTATATGTACAGCCATCTTTTTCCAATTCAGCAATATAATTCAATGTGTCACTTCTCAGAGAATATCATTAGATGCAAAGCTTGGACATATCCTAATCCTAAATCTTATGGGAGACCACAAAACAATGTCCCTTTATGTCAGAAAGGCATCTCTTTTGTACCATCACACTTAGTTATTCAGAGACAATACCAACTTATACAACCAATGCTCTGGAAGTTGTATTTTCAAATCTCTATGTATTATAGAAATGTACACACTTTCCTACAATTATTATATTAAAGATGTATTAAAGAGCAACAGAATTACATGGAAATTTGGAAACACTATATATTTAAAAATCATTGAATTTCTTCCTCCTGCCCCCATCTTTACAGAAAAATTCTCCTCTGGAATGGGGAATTCATATTTGGTTTTGATTTTTTTTTGTGGGGGCAGGGGGATTTTAAAATTGGGTTTATAACAGGAAGTTCATTGCAACCTAACAATGGAGAGGCGAATACCTTTCATAATTATACAGGGGCACATGTAGATTGAATACCAAAATACATAGCTTCCTAACTTTTCAGGCTAGAGATCTTCCTGGAGCAGCTCGATCCTTCCAGCCACCCTCATTTCTGACACTTGAGAAGAAAGCAAGCCCTATATAATTGAAAATCTCAGGTCTCCCCTCCTTTGAAAGTCAATTTCAGCCAAGACAGTTTGCATTCACCATGTGACTGTCTCTAATATGCATATTTATTAGGCATGGTGCCAGACTCTGAGCTCATCAGTCTGTGTAGAAGGAGGTCTGACAGTGTATTCCCCAGGAATTGAATTGCGGGGGCGGGGGGGAGATTTTGAATTTACGGGGGGGAGGGTAAGGGCCGATGAAGGTTGAGACCGTGAGGGTGAAGGTGGGCTGTATGGCACCATAGTAAAAACTGAAAACTGTTTCATGCCCATCTTATTAGATTTAACTTATGTTTTGAAATCATCACACAAATTAAAGTTGGCTACTCAAGCATTCTATGAAGCACGACATCTACATCCCTCTTGGTTTCTTGTTATAATTTTGCATAACTCTGTTAATGAACTTCTTGAATACAATGCGTTCATCTTTGGTGGCTTCTCGTGTGTCCAGTACTTCCATTCCTTCAATTGATATGCTCATTAGTTCATTCACACGATCAGGCAGAAGGTGACTTCTTTCAGAACACACAATTCTATTTAATGATGAAAAAGAACACTCAACTGTAGCTGTTGTGACCTGGGAGTAGCAAGAGATGAATTCCTACTTCTTTCATCCCAGGAAACATAGTATAAAGATCGGGTCAAGCCACTAGTGATGATAAAGAAGTTGAAGTCAAATCTTCATTCATCCGCCGTATGATATTCTATTCTGTGTTCAAATGTTCTATTCTGTCCTGAGTACATGGCAGTAGGGTGACCAGACATCTTGATATTTAGGCATTTGTTCCGCGTCCCAACCCATTTTTGTCCCGATATTTCACGGTACTCTTTTTTTTTTCTCCGCCAACCCCCCCCCCTCCCCCATGTGTCCCGATATTTTCTTCCTCTCATCTGGTCTGGTCACCCTACATGGCAGCCCCATTCTGGTAGTGCCTCACTTCACTCAACTGTCAGTGTTTTATAGGACAGGGATCTGTAAAAGCTACGTAGAGGTTGAGAAGAATATGGAAGTCGCTGTTGTAGATTTTTAAGAATAAAGTCTGTGTACTTCTTCAGTTGTCTTAAATACTTCTTGTCCTCTTCACTTAAGGATTCAATATAAATGCCTTGATTAGTCAACTTCTGGACTGAAGTCTTTGCTTCTTCCAGTACTTTTTCAATGGATAGCTCTCTGATCCAAATGTAGCTTCTATTGCTGGACAAAGATCCTGATGGCATTGTTTAATGACCCAAGTGGTTTTAATGGTAGACTTACAAGAGAGAATGGCAATAGCCTTCTCTGAACGTAGTAGCAAAAGTAATCCACCAGCCTCACTACTTAGATACATCCCATCTTGGTAGATACTTTCCAAGTCAGTAATAAAGGCTGGAGTAATTAAGACAACAGCCAAGGATCGCTCAGAGAAAGCCAGCGGGTTTTCTCAGGTTGGACTAGTTTGAACTTCAGTCCCAGTGTATCTTCTATATTTTCTAAGATATTCAGTCTTTTTGGACTCTTGCTGAAAAAAGAATATGATGAAGACATTAAATTTATTGCTTTTTAAATGTCTTTTGAAGAGTCTGCAACTTGTACTAGTGCTAGTTGGAGTAGATGGCTTCTGCAGTATGTATAGAAGAGATTAGGGTTACACTTTTCTCTGAGCAAAGCTTGTACTCCACCATGTCTTTCAGAGAAGTTTTACCACTCCATCAAATGCACAAGCGGCCATGTGATTGGGGTCCAATTGACAAGCATTTAACTCGTCTAAGATTTGGGTTGTCACAGATGCAGCTGATGTGTCTTCTATATCTTGAACATCTAGAAATGCACCTACTGGCCTACCACCGACATCAAGATAATGTACACAATGACTTAATACTTGCCCATTTGCATCGGTGCATTCATCAGCCATGTATGCACATTTTTTTGAATGTGGTGAGAGAAGTCTTCACTTTTTCAACTGTTGAGTCTTTCACTGCACCATATGCTTCTAGCCAGTCAACTGAGTTTCTTGCAGAAAGATGGTGAGCATTTGCTGGTCTTGTTCAGAACCAGTGTTCAACTTCAGGATGAACAAGTGACAATGCACTTAACATTGGCCTCCAGTTTGTAGTGTGTGGTATCTCTTGCTTAAATAGAACATATGATGCCACAATCATGTTTGTTCACATGTCTTTTGAGTTCCACCCAGCTCACAGTGATTTCAGCTGAGGTATCAGTGGGGGAACCTTGCTGCTAGTGCAGACTGGGCCCTCTCTTCCACTTAGACCTGATTATCAGTGATTTTCAGCAGTAATGGTTATTTAACAAAACAAAAGACTATCTATGGAGCCTAATCAGCTCTGTCTTTAAACAGTGGAGGGGGCAGGTCAAATAGTACTTGTGACTCAGGCAGACCATCAAGCAAAACACCTGTCCCCACCCTCTCTCTTGATGCCCTCAATCAGCACAGGCTAAGTACAGTTCTACTGCCCTTTACTCATCCAATAAGAATAACAACATTTCATTCCCCTGCTATCCCCGCATTCAAGTGATTTGTAACCCAACCCCAGCCAAAATCTATCACTTGGGTAACACAGCTCTGTTTGCCGGATACCTAGGTAGATTAGGTGTGACTGTAAATACCATCTGGTCCTGAAGCCTTTCCCCCCCAGCCCCAGCTCATCACTAGCTGTCAGGGAGAGCTCATTTAGACTTTGCTTACAAATCATAATTTGGTCAACATCACCGAAATGAATGCACTGACATAGTAATAAAAACAAAAGCTGTATAAGAAAGCTAGTCTATGTTCATACTTTTCAAATTTATGATACTTTTTTAGATACACGTATTTTATCATACACTTTATATGCTTTTAAAATATGTATTAATGTTTCAATTTCAGTTAAAATTTCCAAACAATCACTAAATTGGCAACACTGCATGCAATCACAAAACTGGGGAAGGGGGGGGGAATTAAGGGGGAGTGTAGGGAAATCCCTGGGTCTAACCCTCCATCTCACATATCGTAGGAAGATTTGCTCCCATATCAATAGCCTGTTCCCTGCCTACCAGACCAAACCTGTGAAATCTGTTCATCATATCAGGGATGGGATCCTGTCCTGGGTTCCAGAAGTCATGGTACTGTCCCTAGACTGAGTGATCTAAAGCCTATTTTTATACCTGTTTCTGGTCTGTTCCAGGGGCCAGTTTAGATTTCAGCCACCAGTTGCTCTAATTTACATCAAGCCCTGCTCTCTTCAGGCCATATATAGGGTGCAGTGTATCAGCACAGAATTCCCATAATGCTGAGCACTATAAAGAATCCCTCAACATGCTTGCTCCTGATACCTGGGCTTGTCAGAGGGGTGGAGAGAGCATAGGGTGCTTACAGTGGACATCTACTGTGTCTGTGCCATGGCCATTTCCTCCTGACTGGCTACAGAGATGTTATAGAGTACATGTGCCACATGGGAATGGTGTTGAGGGGAGAATCGCTTGCCAAGTATACCTCCTTGGAAAGCTGCCCTTAGCATCATGAAGTCGATCTAGATTGGTAAGTGTTGACAGGGAGTTCTCAGAGAGCAGTGAGGCAGCAGCTGCTGTGCTGCACTGTTTCAGAGTGCTTGGAATTCAAGATTAATTTTCTGATACTTATGTTTTTAGAAACTCAGAGGAGTACTCTGATTTACATAATTCAGATTTAAATTCATTCCTAATTAAAGAAGAGAATTTAGTTCAAATAATGGGTGTTGGGGATTTTTTTCTTTCTAATTTAATGTTGTTGGAGCAACAACAGTGGAATCCAAATAGTGTTTGTATATGGAGTAGTACATCATAGGTAGCAACACTGCTAATGTCCCCACGTGCTACCCTTCCAATGTATCTCATCTGTAGGAGGGCCACATATAAGGGAGTGAATGTAATTGAATCTATATGCTCATTTGCTCCTGCCTGCCAAAAATATCACCAAGCAGAGCATTGGTGTTTGGTACTTGGTTTTTTTTTTGTTTGTTTGTTTTTTAAAGTATGGAATTAGGATGAAGCTGGTTTTTTTACATGGCTTTTTTTTTAAATTCAAGACAAAATATTGTGTCTAGTTATTTGATGTTGTTAAATGTACATCAGCCAATCCCAAACTTGTTTGTGACAATGAGTTTGGTTCGTCACTAATTCTTCAGATTTGTGACAGATATTTTAAGTTCCCATTGTGAATTTTATCTGAGACCTATCATATGGATTTATATTCCAGAACATAAAATATTTTCCTGTTGTATGAGACCTGGAATTTGGTTGAGTATAATAAATAAACCTTCTGACCTGAGTTATTTCTTTCTCTGCAAATTGTCCTCCTGTGACTTGACTCATGGAGTATAAATTTGGTTTGGAAGGGGAGAAGTTCAGAATTTTCTGAAGACCTTTCTTTCTTTTTTGTTCTTTTGTCTCTAAAATCAGAAATTATGGCACTTTTGGTCCTACAAAAAGGCATTGACATTCGTGCCTTATACAGATCTGGAAGGAGTTCCGAAGCATTTCTTTCTCTCCCTAGGGTCTTCTGCAGCATTTAAATTGAGTAATTTCATCAGAAATTGTTCATCATATTTCAGTGAACTGGGATTTCTGTTTCTGCTAGCCTCACAAGAGTTGTTATGTTCGAGTCTCATAATTCTGATTTTATTCCCCAGTAGTTTTGTTGTTCTTCCTTTTGCTATATTACTTTTTATCTGTGCTTTAGTTTTTGCTGTATGTTCTAATGTTGTCTCTTCAGTCTTTTCTATCTTCTCCTCTGGTCTGGTTACTTTATTATCACTCACATTTATTATAGTATTCATGCTCCGAAGTTACTCCATTCTTTATAACAATTCCTCCAACATTCCTTTTATTGTGTTATCTTTATCCTCAACGTTAGGCAAAGGTGCTTATGTGGAGTTTGTTGTCCACTAATGTGGTGCAGTTTTGATGCCAAAGTTGACACCAACTGTGGCCTGAAAAATTCTTGTTTCCTGTATTGTGTCATCATTTCACAAGAAAGGATTCTTCTTTCACAATAGTTCCCAATGTCTTAAATTCTTCACTTTCTTTGTGTTTTAGTGGTGCTAGGTCTGGTGCTGGTTCTAAACATTGATCTTAGTGTGAAAGTAGAATGAATTATATTGTAAAAATAAGAATGGATTAAAGAAATGTTGTATGTACCTTTAAGCAGAAATAAGAAATGTTGAAATACAGGTGCCAGGAAAAGAAACATTAGGCATAAACAATGGTGCTAATGGCGAAACATTAACAGAAGATGGGTAATAGTTAGTAAGGAAATAAGATATGCATGCCTAGCCCAGGTAAACTTATCTGATTCTGCTTCCTTTGTTACCTTGTTAAGTTCTCACCCTTTTATCTGTATAAATAAGATAGTTTGTGTCTTGCATGGTGCTCACATTATCTGGGTGTTATTAGCAGAGCGCTGTGCTAATAAAACAGAGTGGTCTGACAAACTGTGAGTCCTGAGTCTAACTTTGACAATTTGGAGGTTCCACCGAGATGGCAACCGTCTTCACTAGGGCTGTGTGATTCCTGACTGTTTTTGTAGGACGACCATGGCAGCCGGCACCTGGGCATTTGGCCCGAGCGGTCCTCCACCAGAACAGAAAGGTGCACGACCACAGTGAAGTCTACGCCATTGAACCTGTTGGTTCCCACTCTGTTCTGGTAGGGATCCCGGGATCTGACATCAGGAATCTGGTCAGGTAATTATTTCTGTGTTTTGTCCGGACTGAGGACTGTTCTGTCTCTGTGTCTATCCGTCTTCCTGTGGAGTGTTTGAGTCTGGGTGCCATCTCCGTCCGGGGATCGGCCAACCAAGGGGTTCCTGTCCCTGCGGTCTGAGTGAGTGGAATCTGCACAATTGCAGCCGCACCACACTTTGGGTAAATCCCTGGGTGTGAAAGCAAGGGCGACTGTGGCAGTAGCCTGTGGGCTCCTTTTGTGTGTTGCACCGGGCATTGCTCTCACGAACCCAAATTTCCTTCTTGTGCGATTGGTGTGTGAAGTCCTCCTGTATGGGTAACCAGACGTCTAAGTCGGGACAGTTCCCTAAACGAACACCGGCTCATTTTATGTATTTAGGATGGGTCCAGACTCCTGTAAGAAGGGTCCGGACTCCTGTAAATTTCTGGAAAAATGGTCTAGGCTAACTCAGGGGGATCCCAAAACTCAGTGGCCACTGTTAAAATCTTGGAACAAGACCGAGTGGATGTCTTAAAGGACAAACTCGGCCAACCTAAAACTAAATTGGCTAAAGAAGAGGTTAATTGTTTCATTCAGTGGTGGGAAGAGGCAAATCGTAGCTGGACAAAATCAAAAACTCGCCTCTCTCAAATATTCAAATAATAAGTTGAAAGCTTTATTAAAAGCCTCATCTCCCACCACCAGACCGAGTGCTCCCCTTTACCCCGTTCTCAAAAACCCACCCTGGATCGATCCAACCCCCTTAATACTCCCATCTCATTGTAAAAAGGACAAAAAGCCCCTTGTTCTGTTCCCCTTTGTTGTCTGCCTCAAAAACTGATTCTTTAGTGTTCCACTACCAATTCAGCAAAGAAGGTGGGCTCCTCAACTAGCCCCCACCCTTCCTGGTCCCTTTCCTTGAACATTTATTTCAAAATTGTGAAGTGACCACAATATCACTCACAAACGGTTCATTGGAAAAAAAAAAAGAGCAGGATCAGGCCCAGAAAAGCAGGCAAGCAACAGATAAAGAAACTGAAAAACAGGTTGGAAGCCCTAAGGGCATAGTGTAAGGAGTAAGAAAAGCAGTAAGTGCAGGCATGAACCCCTGGAACAATACTTAAAATGGTGAAATCTGAGGTGATAAAGGTGTTATTTTGGGAGATAAACAAGTGATTTATGGAAAGAGAGTGAAAAGTTAACTCTACAAAGGCTGGAGAGAATTAAGCAGTTAAACTTTGTGAAAATGTTAAAAAGGACCATGTTAAAGAGAGAATTCTTGGTTTCTTTGCAGCCATTCTGAAGGGAAAATGGGCCCTTTTCCAAAAGAGTGCCTGTAAATAATCCAAATATATATAGAGCTATGTAAAAAAAAAAGTGTAAAGGAATGTTAAGGAAAAGAAAATGTGTATATCTATTTGTCTGTGAAAATACGTAAAGTTCTAAAAATCTAAACCAGCACATCTGGTTTGTAAAACTCCTGTTCTGTAGGTGTAAGATAAATTGGTTTTGTTTTTGTTTTTAATGCCACTAAAAATTCATTTGACTCTTAATTCAAAGTTGCAAAACTGACAGACCTTTTTGCAAGACACAGGTAATTAGTGTTGTTTGGCTTTGGGATTTAGCATTTAACCCTTAAAGGGTAACTTGATTCTTTATAAAATTTAAAATGTTTTTAAAATAAAAACCAAGTCATGGCTGCAATAGGGCAGTCAAAATCAGGAGAATAGGGAGAGATTCTGGAGTTTTTTTGTTTGGTTGGTTGTTGTTGGTTTTTTGTTGTTGTAACAATAGCAGATAAGAGCTGTAGTGAAAGAATAAAATAAAAAAAAATTAACAGTGCCCCTCTGAAGCAACAGCAGAGGTGAAGTGCATAAAACAAAAAGAAGCAATGTTAAAAATACTGAGCCTTAAAATGGCTCTGTGTAATCAGACTGTCACTTTTGATAAGGGTACATGAAAACTCTGTAAGAAAAAAGAAACAGTTACATTGTATGTAAAAATTGATATGGCTAATGTTTAAAAAAAAAAGTTGTAGTATAGAAGGAATGTGCTTTTTCCCTAGGACATGTGCAGTGTATATTGTAAAAAGGGGTAAAAGAAATACAAATGAAATATGCTACTGAATTAAAATCCTATTAGGGCTCCAAAAAGAGCCGCAATAGACTGTTTTCTTTTTCAGATCTGTGTGTGTTTTGTAAGCAGGAGTTGAAAGTGGAAAGAAATCAAAACTCTGGTGGAAGTTGATTGTGTCCCTTTTAAGACAGAGTCTCTGAGCTCTGCTGATGGCTTTGAATCCAAAAGCCAAGCCTGTGTTGAAGCACATTGCCTAACTGATAAAGGAAGGTGAAAACTGCCAGCACAAAAGAAATTGCCTAAATAAAAGACACGGTATAACAAGATCCCTTTAAGAGATTTGATGCTAAATGTTATTGTTAATATTAAACATTGAAATAAATGTAATGTTAGTAAGTACCCCGGTAACAACGTATAGTGTGTATGATTTTTGGAAAAATCCTTTAAGGTAATATGGTAATGATGCTTCTCAGCTATTACCTGTGAATAAACTTAAAGCTTAACACAGCAGGAAAAACATTACAAACTTGGTCTGCTATATAAGAAGAAAAACTTGAGGTACACCACCTCATGAATTTAATAACTAAACAGTAAAATAATTTCCCCATAACCCTTAAAAAGTAAAATCCATTAAAACCTGGCCTGCCTATATTAAAAAAAAAAACACAGGAAAATATGGGGGTAATTCCTCTGTTTTGCCTGCAATCAGCAAGGGTATTTGTAAAAGAAAGGAATATTTTAAGCAACAATCAATGCTACCCTGAAAGGGGTAGAAAAATGTTATTTTTGTCTTTCAGAAAATCAGAAAAAGCTAATACCAGCTACAGAACAACCTATTACAAAAACAAATAAGTTAAAAAAAAAAAAACATACTGCAATAGCTATGGAATGTACTAAAATGCAGATATTTAGAACATAAGATGTTTTGGGTAATATCAGAAAATATTAAGGTTTTAATACATCTGTTAAAGCAAAGAAAAAAATAATTGTTTAATACCTATCAATATAACTGGATGCAGTATGTCTCCAGTACGGTAAGACAAAATTTGTTAAGTGAAGAAATTGTTAAAATTGCACACCAACAGGCTCTGGAAGCAAAGAGATGGAAAGTTAGCCCACTCCACAGATTGCACCTGGGATCCTTCTGGCTACCTCAAACCTCAAGCCAGTGGGCTGGGGAGGAAGGGAAACTATTGGACACTAAAGGTTGTACCAAGTGAACTCCTCAAAAGTGGGTATGCTTATCCATGCCTGTTGCTCCAAAGCCCTGTAGTAAAGACATCTCACTAGGATCCTGTATGTGGAATAAAATTAATAATTAGACCAAAGTATTGTATAACGGGCAATGTGTGTGTTAATTCTTGGAAAGAAGTGTTTTAAAAGAATAAAAGTGTTAGCAACCCACCAGTAGACAAATGTACATGTAATGTAAGTACTGTGTTTACCAATAATCACATTTACTATTTGCCACAACCAAAAAGTCTCAGCTTACTGTAAGCACTGATTTAGCTGAGTTCTCTATCAGTCTTGGCATTAAATGGCAAACAGTTACCAATTATCTGTTTAAAAAGGTAAAAAGGTAACATAGTTCCTAAAAACAAACAAACAAAACAATGTGGGAAACAGAACCATTCATATTATCTGGATGGACTCCCACAACTACTGGCATACTAATGTTACTACCCCTAATTGTTTTTGGTTTTAAATTGTATGTGTTTAACTGAAATGTTTAAAATATGCTGGTGAATAAAACAAATGTATGCAAAGCTAGAGCCTCAGGCCCAAATCACCTCCCAGTATTTTTACTACATAAGAAGTGACACTGGCGATTGATAATCTTAGTGTCAAAATGGGGATATGTAGGAGCTGGACTTTATAATGTATAATTTGATTTCATCCTGCTAGCCATCCTTTTTGAATAGCAGAAAGAAATGACCCTCTGGGACTATAAGATTCTGTTTTCCCATATGCATTACAAATTGGGCCCTCTCTAACTCTTTGTTTTAAGATTTAGGTAGTAAGAGACAGGATTCTCTATTGTGTCTATGTTAAGTAAATTAGAGAAACATTGAAGGCCTGGGTCTCAATGTAAATTGTCTTGGTTATTAATTGTAAAACTTAGCAAGTTTAATTTGCAATGCCTTTTTGCTCAATATAAAATACTACTGTTTGTATTCTCAATCTGTTTGTGTGAATGAGGAATGAATGCATCAGGAAAAGATAAGGTGTGAAGGCCATTGTTATAGCCAGAGTCAAGGAAAGAAGCAAAAAGACTTAAAGAGTATCAAAGAATCATCAGGCACTGCTTACTACCCAGACAGCTGTTAAACTGTCTGGCATCTGCAGCATGAATACATGCTTTGCCGTGTAAGAATGCACCACCCCCAGCGAACCAATCATCACCTCAGGACCATGCAGAGTCAATTTTGACTCCAGAAGATGACGTAGAGGAACAGCCTGCAATACCTTACAATCTACGTTCTCATAAGGGTTGCCAGAAGCAGACGACTACCTAAAGCAAGGCCCAAGAAAAAGCAGTAGTGAGCCTAGCGCCTGCTGCCTGGTGGACATAAAACTGTGACTACAGTTCCCTCAGTTGAGGTTGTCAGAACCAGAAGGGCCCTGCCTCCAACATGCGTCTCTGGTGGTGCCTGTTCCTCGGCTGTTGGTGTCTGAAGGTCTGGGGAGTCCACAATGACAATTCTTTTATCCAGCAGCAAGTGTGGATAGCTCAGACCCTTAATATTTCTAAATGCTGGGTCTGCAGCCACATCCCAGCCCACTCTCAAACTGATGTTCCTGTCCTGGCTATCCCGCTCAATTCCCCAGACCTCACTGGAGGACCTTGTCCGTTTAACACAATATGGAACAGTAATGACACCTGGGAAGAGACTATTGGCAGTTCCTTTAACCCACTTGGGGGAGTAATACACCAGGCAAAAAAAAAGGCTCCTGAGGTTAAAAGAAGTAGTTAAAATAATGGCAAATAAAACTGGAGAAAGTTTAAGAGCCCTGGCCAAAGAAACAGGGGCAATCCGACAGGTGGCCTCCAAAACCGTCAGGCATTGTACATAGTGCTGGCGGCCAAAGGAGGGACCTGTGCTCTCATTGGAAAACAATGTTGTGTGTTTATACCTGACGATACCAATGAGGTAATAGATCACGCTAGCCACTTAGAACAAATCGCATATCTTCCCCATGAAGAGCCAAGTTCTTTATGGAAGTGGCTAAGTATTCTCTGGCATAGGAAACTGGTTGTTTCAGGGAGCCCTGACTATCCTGTTTGGAATCCTAATAATTTTTGTATGTTTTCAGTTAGTCTCCTGTTGTACCCAAAATTGTGTAAGGCATGCCACTCAGGTGACTGCCCCAGAACAGAGTACTAATATGATGATTTTGAATATTGCTGATGAACAAAGAGATAAAGAACGGTTAATATGTGGAACCCCGTAAAATTTTGGTCATGGCGTGAGCTTGACCAAAAGGAGGGATTGTGAAAGTAGAATGAATTATATTGTAAAAATAAGAATGGATTAAAGAAATATTGTATGTACCTTTAAGCAGAAATAAGAAATGTTGAAATACAGGTGCCAGGAAAAGAAACATTAGGCATAAACAATGGTGCTAATGGCGAAACATTAACAGAAGATGGGTAATAGTTAGTAAGAAAATAAGATATGCATGCCTAGCCCAGGTAAACTTATCTGATTCTGCTTCCTTTGTTACCTTGTTAAGTTCTCACCCTTTTATCTGTATAAATAAGATAGTTTGTGTCTTGCATGGTGCTCACATTATCTGGGTGTTATTAGCAGAGCGCTGTGCTAATAAAACAGAGTGGTCTGACAAACTGTGAGTCCTGAGTCTAACTTTGACATTAGTTAGCACGACCTTTCCACATAAAACCATGTTGACTGAAGACAGAATGGTCCAGTGAAATGATAATAAAATAGATAGCCCTTAGTCTCTCCACATCACCCATTCAAATCTAGACCAGGTCAGTAATGATTGAGTACTATTATCCTATTTTTGGCATTTATATTATACACATTGTGGTAGTATTGGAGCACCTGAAGCTATTTAGTAGCATTCATTAAATACACTGGTGGTTTAGTAATAATTGGAGATATACCAATCTCCTAGAACTGGAAGGGACCTTGAAAGGTCATCGAGTCTAGCCCCCTGCCTACACTAGCAGGACCAATTTTTTTTTTGCCCCAGATTCCTAGGTGGCCCCCTCAAGGATTGAACTTATAATGCTGGGTTTAGCAGGCCAATGCTCAAACCACCGAGCTATCCCTCCCCCCGAAACCATATGGCCACGTTACAAAGCCACACCAATAATTTGGCAGTAGTTAGCAATTTCAGTAGACACGTGTTTTCCATTTTTTGCCCATCTCTAAGGTTGAGGTACTTTGCCAGAGCAGTAAATGTCGAAGCTCTGTTTTTGATTATAAAAATACATCCACAGCAAGGTACCTACTGTTGGTATCATATTAAGTATTAACAATGGTATGAAGAACTTGTTAGCACTGGGGATTGATTGTGCACAGGGCAAACAGCTATGAAGCAGGATTTTTAAAAAGAGAATGGCTCAGGCCAAACATATGCAGGCTGGCCTGCTGCTCTAGTGCGTGTGCTGCATATAAAGATCTTAATCCACGACTTGATCCAAACTCAGTTCCTTGCTTTGGGGTCTGGAATGCTATGGAGCCAACTGTACTGGGGCGAAGAGAGGAAAAGAGGTCTTGTACTGCTCTTCAGTGGCCACTTTTAGTTATCAGAGGATTTGTCCTTAGGAGTTTCCAAATGACACTGCATCCTGTGGTTGCCCTCACTGAGGAGGGACAGAGTAACCATGATAAAGGTGCCTTTGAGAAGAAGGGTGCAAAAAGAGAAGATAAATCAGGGAACAGACACAACGCTACGTGACTACAGAAATACTTATCAGAGTAGAGATATGACCTAGTATTGTTGTCAAAATGTCCACCCGCCTTTGTGGGCATTGTGAGCTGCTTGATATGCAAAACTGTAACCATTGGGGCTGAAATTTTCCATGCTGGATATCTGTCTCAGGCTGAATTACTATTATTATTATTATTTTCTTAAGTTTCAGATAAATTGGTTCAGCCATTTCCAAGAGTGGAAATTAGGGGAAAATATGTTTTTTCCCCATGTCAAAACATTACAACCATTTCAAGATGGAAAGTCTAGCACCACCAAACTTTGGAGTGAGACTTGATATTTGGTAGGTGGGTTGCTCTGGTGTCAGGAACGTGCCTTTTGCTGCCCCTGTGAAAATGTACCCAAAATCAAATCCTTTTTACTTGTAGAAAATAATAATCCACATTGAATTGATCACAACTTTCTGGAGTTTCTCATTCTGCCTGATATTTATTTGCTATGTAACTGTGTGTGTGTGGGGGGGGGGGGACGTGTTAACTTACTGGTTTGTTTCTTGAAAAATCCATTCCATATACAATTGGCCAAGAAATGAGCTGGCAGTTGGCCAAGAAATGCAGCCACAATAGACCATTCCTGCGTGACATGAGAATTTCCCTCCATACATTCTTCCTATTTGTTCACAAATCATACAGCTCTCATTAGCATTTACATTTCAGCAAATATTGTAATTCAGCCCCCAAGGGGACACTGGAGATTTGTTTGTGGAAGGACATAGCACAGAAGACCTGATCTAAACAGTGTTTCATAATATATTTAGCAAACAGTGCAAATTGCAGAGGGAAAAAAATGACATTTGTATTGTGCCTCTTACACCACAGGGACATAAGGTACTTTACAAACCTAGCATACGAGGATCTGTACATCCACTACTGATATGTAGCTATTGATGGGGAACGAAACGTAGCATCTATTTAACAGAACAGAGCACCGCCAAACAGTTCAGGACAAATAACTTCACAGCTACAGTTTTGAATGTTTTGAACAGCTTGAGCCAGGAACAATCGGTTTATTAGCAGGGGATGGAAAAATGTTCTTAGCTTCCCCCTCCTATAAATAACGGCAGGAGACACAGCAATATAAGAAAAATGTATAAATACCATCTATATCATGTTAAGTCTGTTGGAACTGAGGACTATTTAATCTCTGATCTCTGATGCTGTCTGAAAGACAGACCGTAAGTAACCACATGTGCCACTGCACTTGAAAAGAGAGATTAGTTTAGCTGCAGTTGCCACCCACTCATTGGTATAATGAAGAAAATCAGAAATGATGCACACATTGGCCACCCAGAGAAGATGAAGAAAATTGCCAACTCTGACATTAAGCAAGAGAGAGACAATGATTAACACCACATGCCACACACAGAGATATTTTTACATTAAGGATGAGTCACAGGACAGCGATGTACAACTTGCTTTTTGCCCACTGGCTGGGAGAGACTGAGGGAATGAAAGAAAGTGGAGACAAAGCACTGGCTGAATATTGCAGGAGCAGAAAATAGCTCCTGAACTTGTGAGGAGTGAATAAAACAATATATTTCCTAGATTTGCCTGTTGCTGCAGGAGGATTTTAAATTTTTCTTATTACCAATTTGCAATCTTAGTAAGAGACTTCAAGACTCATGAAAAATAAATGTCTCCCTAAAAAACATATTGTTTACACAAAGCAAAAATGTAAAAATGAAACCTGTAATAAATACATGCTGTACATGCCATCTTCTAGTGAGGTGGTTGTCACAACAGGATATTTGTTCTGGGCTGTATTCATGTAGGCACATGGGAATAGCTGTAGGTTTCCTCCAAATGGGAGTTTGTATACAGTGCAAAAGCAGATAAAATATATTGTCATATTATGGCTGGAGGAGCCCCCTTAGCACCATGCAAAGCCCTCCTGGAGCACTCTATTCCTACTAAAGAGGTCTCAGCTGGTGCCACCTCTTAGTTCTCACCTTCGGGGCATTATGCTGTTCTTCTTACCCCTTGTTTTCAGACCACAGCTTCTTATCATATCGACCCCCCTGGTCCATCAGTGACACTAGCCTTGTGTCCCATTCATCTATTTCTCCAACAAGTATCTTTGTCACTTGTTCAGCATTCTTTCCTATGCATGGGACACCCTCTTCTATGGTCTACCAAACCCTGCTACCCTATCCTGAAAACTCAGTTCTTTTGCAGTGCCTACATTAAATGATCCAATCATATTCACCATCTTATATTTGAATCTTCCTTAGCTTTTTTAAATTTATTTTTTCAACACCAGAAAATTTAACAAACCCCCCCAAATTCACTGGTGGCTACATTGAGTAACCCCATGATCTTCTTGCTGTTACCACAATTACCCTATTCTTTGCAACACCCATTTTCCTATTGCTTAACATCCTCAGTCATTTTGTTATGTCTCATAAGTAGACTGGAAGTTCTTTGGGACAGAAGCCTTTATTTCTGTGTCTTCTGTGAAGTTCCTAGCACGTTTTTGGGTGCTATAAAATACAATACCGATAACTGCCTCGTCAAGGTGTGTACATAATGTCAACTATGCTGTTCAACCCAAGGCTATTACCATCTCATCTCCATAGGTTCTATCCTGGAAGATGTCTCCATCATTTAGAGGGGCCAGAATAAAAATGGTCCCATACTTCCACTGCTGGCCAGTGGTTGGCAATGCTGTCATTTGCCTTTGTGCAGATTCAGCCCCCACAATGTGGTTCTAAGCTGTCTCCTTGCAGGAATTTCCTCCTTCATGTGAACAGAGTTCTACTCTTCAGATTCACCATAACTAGAAGCAGCATCTAGTGCATTGGGGTTTTTTTCTATGCAAGAACAGTTATCTGATATTTTGTCAGTGGGCAGTTATGTCTCTTCTTTGCTACTAGCTCATCCTGTGTATCAATATTATTTGTGTTAGATTATGATAACACCTAGAGGCCCCAGCTGAGACATGGGCCCCACTGTGCTAAGCATGGTCCATATGATATGTGATCTCTCACTAAATCTGTAAATAAGCCAAAGGATGGGATGGGAAAATAGTGGTACAGAGAGGTGAAGTGACTTCCCCAGGGTCACCTAGTGGGTCAGCAGCTGGGAATATACTGATGAAACTGTACTTGTCACTGGTATAGTAAAATCACCCCCCGCCCCAAACGAGGGAAACAAACTCTGTTAGTAAAAGCACAGTTTTGCCACGATAACCTCATCTGCACAAGGGGCTTCTGCCAGCAACAGCTGTGTCAGTCAGGGATCCCATCTCTTCACCAAGTCTATAGTGCAGACCTAGCCGCAGTAAAGTGCTCCATCCAGTAGACTGTGATGTCTCTGTATATTTCCTCTCTACATCCCAAGATCATTTCATCAAGGTGCATGTGAGTATAATCATATTGTGTAGTCCTCAGCAGAGTCTTTCCGTGTGTGAGAGAAATCACTGGGATGACAAATGACATAGTTGTCTCAGACATACTGACTCGCTCTTTTCAGTCTCCCATTTAGAATATTCCCAAATTACTGTCATCTTTCACAGTTTCCAGTAGGAGTATTGTCAGAACTGTTCAAAAATGTCAGAATGGTCCTGTCAGAAGAATACCTGGTGTATGGGGGGAAAAAGATCTAATATGAAAAAGGACTATCCAGTGCTATTGCCTGCCTCCATGTTACTGCTGTTCTATTCAAAACGATGTTCTAAGTATTGTATTCTGTATATTTCAAGATAGTTGCAAGTCATATGACATAAGTGGCTATGTTCATTTTTAAGAACTGTGGAAACTAATTAATAACAGCAAAAAAAAAAAAAGAAGACGCAGTAGCAGTATTCAGATTCTGTGAAGCATATCTGAGCATCCTCAGAAGCAAACAATACCATAAAAGCTAATGTCGGGCATGCTTCAGCTACATGCTGTTTTCACCACACAAATCAGACCTAAAATCCAGAAGCCATAAAATGTGAGGCCAAGATATGCTTAGTATGCCAGAGTCTTCTATTAAAATAATGACAAGGGATGGATGGTTATTGGGATTAGTAATGGGGTATGGAACCTTTTATCTCTGGTTAGTAGAGACCAAAATCTGTTATCACCTGACAGTTATTTGACATGTTTTATGCAAAGATTGGACAGTTTTGGCTGGTTACTAGTGGGCAGCTGTCCATACACACAACTGGCATTCATGTTGGCAGTCAGTCAACGAGGCCAAGGATTGAAGGGGTGTGGAGACTGAACTATCTACATTGTTAGACTTGGCCTCTCAAGGCCATGGCAGTAATGTGGAGGCAGCTTGCACGGCTGCTACCCGTGCTTCACTTGTCTGCAGGTTAATGGGGTAGTTCAGTCTTCATGGCTGTGCCAATCTGGCATCATTCTCAAGCACAATAAAATCCCCCTAAATATGCCACTGGGCCCATTAATTTAATAACCAAAACAGCATTTCCTAGTTTTAAAAAGACATTGAATACATTTATACATTTTCACATACAGTACAGTCTCTGTTCAGTAGGACAGCCAGAGCAGGGGCAGCAGGAGAAAAAGAACCTGGGCCGATGGGTTGCAGTTCCATCCTATAAGTAATCTAGTAACAGGTCACAAAAAGAAAAAGGCCTTTTGAGATCCCAAGCATTAAAGTCTTAGGCTTTCTTACAGCCCCTAAGTGAGAGGCATGATAAGGAGAACATCCTGCTGTTTCCAGGACTTCAGAATCCCTGAGCTCCTGCCACTGGACTGTTTATATTGCCATGGGAGATAAGCTGCCTGTTAAGCTTATTGGTACTCTCATTTTAAGCAACTACTGACCTCTTAGGCATCTCTGCTGGGATTTTTTGCAGCCACTGTATCCACAAGGCCAGCCACATTTGCAGGGATGTCTGGCTATATAACATCCTTTGCTAGTGCAGTGCAGATTGAAGTCTGTTCACCCTGTCACAATTGACTTGTCTATTGTATTAGACATTAAACATAACAATGGCATTGTGAATCTATATAATCAGAGTGGCAGGGGCTGCCTGCAGCCATGACACCCCCAGGAACGATCTCATGAGATCTCCCAGCTTGAGCAGAGTCAGCCTGGTTAGTACTTGGATGGAAGAACTTCTAAGAAAACCCTGACAGAGAGTTGTAGGTAGTGGTGTTGATTAGGCAGCATTCTAAACTCATTTCCCAGCATGGGGCTGGGCAATGGAAGTACTGTCTTTTGAATGAGATTTGAAACCAACACCCCAGATGCTATTAGTAATTCAACATTCCATGAAAGGTTTTACTACAGCGGGGTAGTTAATCTCTGTCCAAGTCTCAGTACTAACCCTGTAATTGCAATCATCCTACCAACATTTTCCCTAAGATGTGAACTGGAAACATTTTTCTCCTTCACTCCCTGCCCTAATCTGTTCTGTGGTGGTGCTGTGAGCTATCAAACAGCTGCTGTGTTATACCCCAGAAGTGGGTGAAGTAAATTCTCTCTAAGATACAGTATATAAACTTTGTAAATCAGCTCGGGATGGAAGGTGCTCTGTAAACATTTGAAGTTTAATTAGGTTATATTAGTGAAGATGGGTAGTGACTTCTCTGTTGAAATCGGTGAGGCGAGTTTGGGTGGTTGATGCGGACTGTCTGAAGTATCGCATGTCGTCAATTTACCAGAAAATAAAGTTTGTAGTGTTTATGAAGAAGGGGCAGGGGGCTAAGTAGCTGGAAGGCAGGTACTGCTGTGTCTCATTAGTTTACCAGGCCAAGCTGAGATATGAAAGGAGGATAAGGGAAAGAATAGCCGTTGTAGAAGAAAGGCTGGACTTCTGCTAAGAATGGTGCCCTGTTTCCTTCTCAGACAGAGGAGGTCTTTTTTAGTTAAACCAGTACAAGAAACACCTAGACGCATTGTTTAGGACTTGAGCTGAGGTGGAAACTGTTCCCCTCAGTTCCCTTAAGTAAGTGGATTAGCTTGATAAAGTTGGAGTAACAGTTAGTAGAGAAATGGAGTTCACTTTGTTTAAATTTCAGTTGTTGGAGTCCTGAATACAGCTTCCTCTCAGAACCATGTTGGTAGGAATGGAGAGGTTACTGGAAATCCTCAGAGAGATTAGAGGGAGTCAGCTATACAAATGTCATGATAGTAGCTCTCTAGTAGACAGTTCTTCGGATGGTGGTCAAAAGTTAGTGGCTCCAGAAGCGTCTCTTTCTACCTCATCTCTATGATGGTGAAAGGAAACTCAGTACAGTGGGAAAGCTGGGATGCTGCTGCTGTCTGCTGCTATACTGGTAACAGGGATGTCTGCTTTAAACAAACATTTGGCTTATAAGTGTTCTTTCGTTTGTTGGAAAACTTTTTGAGCTGCCTCACTCTGCTAATAAAAGACATGACAAAGTGTTTGTGCTGGGGAAAGATCAATAATCACTCTTGAGGACAGAGTGCCCACTGGGAATTAAATAGCAAGGAGTCTTGTCCCTGCTCTCACTCTTGACTTCTGGGAGACCTTGAGCAAGATATGTAACTTCTGCCTCAGTTAGTACATCCTTAAAATGGGGATACTTGTTATGTTCTTCATAGGGATGTTTAATTAGAGATTTAATTAATTAGCATTTGAAAAGTGCTTTAAGAGCCTGAGATGAAAGGTGCTGTAGAAATGCAAGGTATTATTGCTATTGTAATAAATATAGCTCAGACAGATAATCTAATCTTATCTATCTAGAAATAAAATCTGCCAGGGGTTAATATTTAAATCCTAGTCCAGCAGAGTAGCAGTAATGCATCTAGAGATGGTTATGAATCATGAAAACCATGCATAATAAACCTTCAGGTACTGAAATCTCTGTAATTCAGTCTTTATAAATCTTTGTCTTAAACAACCGCAGCAAATAAATCAATCCATTTTTGGATGATGTATAGAATGGACCCCACCCCCCTTATCTTTCTAACTAGATCATCCTTTTATTGGGGGGAGGGGTTTTGGTGGGGAATGAGGGGAATTGTTTAGTAACCCTGAAGACTGAAACTATAATTATAGTCCCAGAGTTAGCTCACAGAGAGTGTTAATGCAAATCAATTTATTTCTTTAAAGAATGGTACATTCATATATCTTCTTCCAGCACGAGAGAGAGAATATCGCCAATTGTGGGGCTCTTGCTGTAGGGATATTCACCTTAAACAAATAAAAATTTGGGTGCCATAAAGTGAGAGGTGCACTATAAGGAAAAAACCCAAAAGAAAATGAGAGGTGATAGATGGGAGGCTTACAGAAACCGTGCATTTTAGCAGAAATTGCTAATAAAATTCCCAACAAACCCCAGCAGTCACATCTCCTGTGTAAAGCTGAGGCTGCTATTTGTTAATAGGGTTGCTATGACAACTGTAACTCTAGATCTCTTCAAGGTACAGTCAAAAGTGTGACGTTGGCACTTGCGTATCCATCCTTGTCTTCCTCCAAACGCACAGTGCTCCCCTATTTCTTACAATACAGAATAATTAAATAAACTCAAAAGGGTGGTGATTTTTTGTTGTTGTTTTAATTCTGGCACTGAGAAGGGATGATTGTGAGGACTGATTGGGAAAATGTGAAACCCCCTCAGAGACTGCAGAAGTGCTGCCTACTGGACTGCCAGCAATTTCTCAGCCAGATGGTATCTGGTCTTGAGAGAATCTAATTGGCTTATCGCAGCCCATGCATGTGTTACAAGAGCTGAGATAAAGCCAGCAAATACACATTAGCCTGGTGACTTGATCTCACTTGCTGTGCACCCAAAGCAAATAGAGGCAAGATAGCATGGCCCTGATTTAAAAGAGCTTTAGTAAAGCCCTCTAATGTGAGAATCATGTGCTTTGCTGGAGTCCTGATGTGAGGCACACCAAAATCCATAGTCAGGCTTAAAAATGGTGCAATATGTCCACTGCCTTCACCCGCTGCATGGCTTATTCTGCCCATCAGCACAGTGCTCAGTGGTTGCTGTGCTGACTGTCTGGCGCCCCTGGGTGATTTCATAGGGTCCTCTGAAAAGATCAGCTCTGACGAGAACGTGCCTTTCGTGTGTCAAGTGTCAGGGGGTAGCCGTGTTAGTCTATATCCACAAAAACAAGGAGTCTGGTGGCACCTTAAAGACTAACAGATTTATTTGGGCATAAGCTTTCGTGGGTAAAAAACTTCACTTCAAGTGAGGTTTTTTTACCCACGAAAACATATGCCCAAATAAATCTGTTAGTCTCTAAGGTGCCACTGGACTCCTTATTCCTTTCATGTGTGAGTCTTAAAAGCACCCGTTCAAGATCCTGGCACATATAAAATTTAGATATAATTCATCTGGTCCTTTAATTAGCTTACACACAAGGGAGTAACTAGACAAGAAACCTCCCATGTGGAGGGTCACAGGTGAAAAGCAGCTGCTAGCAAAATCTGTTAGCATCAGACGGTAAGAATGCCATTAATTTGGTGGAGAAATTAGAAGGCAATTAATTAATCAATATATTTCACTAGAAATAGGAGAACTAGTTCAGAAAATAGGAACCAATCTGTCCCCCACAAAATGGTTGCCCATTTAAAAAATGGATCTGGAACAAAATATTTTGAAGGTTCTGAAGTGGTGGTCTAAAGTCAGAAGTTCAAAGGACCCATATGAGCAGCTGCTCTCATAGTATTTGTGGACTGAGTGGAAGAAGAAAACTCACAAGATTACATTGCCCCACAATTTGCAGCTCTTTTACAGTTAAAGTGCATCTTGCAGAGCCCTCCATGCCCCCCCCCCCCTTCTCCTCCTATCAGACTTGGGAGGGGAGCTCTGGGCTTCTGCCCCGCAGCAGGGTGGTGGCTCTTGGGATTTCTGCCCAGTGACGCAGACCTGCTGGGGTTTGGGGCTTCAGACCTGCTCTCGCTGAAGCCTTGATCCCTGGGACACACACCCACATACACACACACACCGCCTTGCCTAGCAGAAGCCACAAGCCCCAGCAGGCATGCCCAGCTCTTGAACTGCTGAAGATTATCAGTGCAGCTTGGAGGGTCAGTAAGTTGGGCCACCCATTCATATAGTATAGTTAAGTCACCTCTGAACCAGTTGATTTGGGCTGGCCAAATTTAGTTTGGGTGGTTCACTGGGGGAGGAGGGGAACATGGCGATAGCAATTATGGCACAATTGTATCTGGACACATTAACTGTGATGTTCATTTAGTTTATTTTACTTTGTCCCCTTTTACAATCACATCCATCCCATGCTATAGGCACATCACAAAAGTTGATACAGTATACTCCTGTTTATCTGAAACACTATTATCCAAACATTTACATTATCTGAATCCCTTCCTTTTCCCCCATGTATCTTATGCTGTGAGAAGGAAGATGGGGCCCTGATTATATGGGAGGACTCCCTGCTGCTGAATGGCTCCTGCCTCATCCTATAGCTGAACACCTGATTATCCAAATAAAATCCGTGTCCCTCATGCTGTTCGGATAACTGGGAGCATACTGTGGATCAATGTAACAGGATAGCCTGGGCCCTTTAAGGAGTATGGGGACTCAGGGCCAATCAACCCTGTTTCATGACATGCTCGTTTGAGGAAACAGGTGTTCAAGGGAGCAGCAGATGAGCTGGTGTATGAGGGCCAGGTGTTAATCAGGAAGCTACCCCCTGAAAGATGATAACCCAGCTGTCAGCTGACTCTGTGAGGAATGGAGTTTTGTCAGGTAGGGCTGGAATCTGACTATGGCTGGGCTGCCTTGACTCATTACACAGCCCAGGAAGGAGGACAGTGGAATCCTTTAACCAGAGGGGAGGGGCAAAGAAAACTGCATATGCATAAACACTTAAATGGGAGCTTGGGAAGAGGAATGTGACTCCAAGCACTTTGGGCTGTCAACAAGTTATTGGGAGAAGCAAGAGGACCTGATGGTGCTGTGCCATGCAGGGCCGAGCTCTAGGGATGGTCCCTTGCCACTGGCAAGTAAAAAGGTAAAATCCCTGCCCAGGTGTGGCTGCCAAAGTCAATATGAGTTTAAACTATGTTTGACAACATCTATTCAGAGAAGAGCTTTTACTGCCAAGTAACTTTTCAGGCCAGACTTGCCAAAAACTTTGACTCAGACACTGGACCCATACCTAGCATCCCTGTATTGTTTAGCATCATTTGGAGAGGCCTGTTGCAACTTTCTAGTCTTTGACCGTGACCAAATATTACCTCCTTCCTTCTGTTTTCCTTAAGGTCAGAAGTCAGTTTCCTGCTTTCTATTGTCCCAACCTTGGCTACCTCAGCTCACTAGCCTTTGCTTCCTGTTCAGGTTGTCTTAAATAAAAGCAGTTATTAGAGAAAAAGCAAGAGAACTTGCCATCCAAAGAAACATGAGGCAGAACATAAACACAAATAGACAAGTGGCTGAAAGTCCTATAACTAGTGAGACTGTGCTGAGTTATAGTGAATAGTAGTTATGTTAATGAGAAAAGTTTAGTTAATTGGAAGTTCTTTACATTATCCAGCTACTTGCTGCCTGTTTTTATTTCAGTGTTTCAGAAAAGGGGAATGTGTGTGTGTATGTGTAGTTATTTCAAGACCTATGAAGTCTGTGTTCCAGGTGAATATTTTTGCTTTTTGTCCTCAAACACCTCCCATCCCTTAATGACAATATACAATTGAATTATATGGATATTTTCATAACCTGTTTGGAGTCTTCCTTCACCTTCCCAGCCCAACAGGTTTGGACAACATGCAGTATCCTGTTAAATTGCCCCCTTCCAGTTGTGCATGCATAGCCATTAGTATTCATGATCCTCTAGTCACCTTTTCCATCTGACTATTGGTCCCTGTCACAGAGTAGCTGATGGTCTGAGGGGGTCAGCCTGGTTACAGATGGGCGGGGCATCTCTGCTAAGGAGAATGAGATAACTATCCACACGTGAATCTGGGTTAATTATTTAAGGAGCACTTGAGCCTAATGACACCTCAGTCAGGAAGCCCAAAACAGAGGATGTTCCTGTGGAGAAAGACTTTTCAGGGGAACCGGTTAAGGAGCTCACCAGGGAATAAGGACTGAAATAGGGAAAACTATGCGTGCTAAGCCCCTAGGGAGACCTGGCCCCACCAAAATGATCTTCACCAGACAGCAGCAAGCAGTCCAGGCCACAGAGGAAATACATGGTGCTCCGAACAAAAGTTTCAGTGATTTGATCTCTGTGGGGGCCCTGAGCCAAAAGAGGGAACTCTTCCCCAGGTAATGGGAAGAAGCCTGCCTCCTAAGGGAGATGTTGGGTTGAGAGGACCTTACTGGTGGTGAGGATTCCAGAGTGACTTAGGTGGGGCACATGGACTAATTTAACTCCCCTTCCCCTATGCCCAGCTAGGAGGCCGAGTCTGAAGGCTTCTTTGCACATTTGCTTGGCCTTGGGCTAAATAAATTAGGAGCACTGTTCACTACATGAAAGCCTTATTGAACTAACTGAAAACCCCTTAGGGGAAACTAAGAAAGGCATGTGACTGCAGTTCCACACCAGACTGCCAGGGGCCAGGCAAGGAAAAATGCCAACCTTAATACAAGGGATTGCTCCAGGGGTGAGCACCCACCTTAACACTCCCTGTAACACCCATCATTTCTTTGGTTGATGCACATCAAACCAGGGTCTACTAGGCAGATCTTAGCCTCAAAAGATATTAGTTCAAGTTATTCATATAGGAGACTAATACAAGATCATAAATCAGGTTTAGTCAGATTGAATGAGAATCATTAATGAACAAAAAAGCAATGGTTGTTACATATGCAGTAGTGGAAGTGGTACTTAGAGGATATTGCTTGAAATGTGTATCTTGGGGGGAAACGGAGTAGAAACAGCTAGGATTCGCTAAAACTGATTTCAGATGGAAAGTAATGTTCAGCTTATTGTCATGGTTACAAATAGGTGGGTGTCTAGGAAGACAGAAATATTCCCTTTATAGGGAACCCTTGTAATAAATATACACCTTGTTGAACATGTGGTTGAACTCTGAGCTCAGAAGCGAGAAGGGGCAGCTGCTTTGATGAGAAATTAAAAATCCTCTTGTGCCATAGTGTTTAAGTAGTGGTCCTGTATTGAAAGAGAAAAGTGCCTTCTAGGCTAAGCTGCAGTTGTTTCAATTCACACTGGATACACTTGTGAAAATGTTAGTGGTGAGTTTTGTTTTTGCTTCAGGTGTCTAATTTAACCCTGCTGAGATTAGAAGACTAATTAAAAAGTCTTTATTTTGAGATGATGCAAGTACATTTGTCATTATTTAAAAAGCGGATGTAGCACGTACATATTTGAATGTGAAAAATGTGATACTCTACCACGGTAGATGCAGCCTAACTGGTACTGGACAGCTAGGTGACGTCTAAAAGATGTATCCTGTATCCAATAGGTACTTGATGTTTTTTAAACAAAGCCTGTAAAAAAATATTGAGTAACTGTCCTAAAGTAGGAAGAAGCTAGAAATGAGTATTATTTGTCATGCACGCTTCTGTTTCATCATGACAAGTCAGATTTATTGTTCATCTGGGCCTTTATAAGTAAGGGTCAGTTCATTTATTCCTAGAAAATATCATTTCCCTTTCTCTCAGTCTTTGGATTTTCAAGCATGAAGGATATGGTATAATTTCAATGCTGCAGTAAATGGTGAAGACTGATTTGAGGAAGGTATTGTTCAAAACGAGTAGTTTGTATGGCCCCAGACTCTCTTGCCCTGTTCTGACATCACCGCCTCTCCTCCATATCTCCTCCTTTGATATCTTCACTCTAAATGTTAATTTTGAGTGACTTGAAGTGGAAGCTTGTGGATCTTTAGCATTCCATTTGCAAGCTCATGGAAAGCAATTAAATTAGGCAATACTTAAGCAATTGAATATAATAAATATCTCCACACCACTGTGAATGCCCAAGGGTAAAGTCTGTAATTGTTGTTCTGAACAACCCTTTAAGGCCTTATTAGTATTATAAATCATGCAAAATATATCTTGTCTTTAAATATTTTGCCCCTGTTTGTGAACTTGCAAATTCCCATTTATGCTCAGGTTTGGACACTTCAATCAAACTGCAACAGATGAGGGCAATTGAAAACAGCTGGCAGTCATGGAAAGATACCTGACCCACATTTGATAACATCAATCAGGCTACAGTGTTACAGTGCAGAATTCTGGATTAAAAAGACACTCTCCTTTTTGGCTTGGTCAGCAGAACATTGCATCTAGTTCTGCATCAGCAGTGACCTAATTTTGGGAGCTAACACCCCTGAGGGCCTGAATTCTCCCCCCAGTCTATTTGCTGTAAGCTACTCTGTGCACTCTTTTTTTTTTTTTAAAAGTTGTAACCGAAATGTGTCCCTGGGTCTGAAAATTAGAGTTAAGGGCCAGGAGCATTCTTGATCAAGGCTACCTGCAGCAATTTTCAATCAGCTACTTCTTGCTTGCACATGAAAACACCCCAACCCTTCCTGTAAGGTTCTGCATCTACTCCACTAACAGTGGTTCTCATGCTTTTTTTTATTTCTGGCTCTGATCCTAGTGGGAGACAAGGTGCAAAAGTGAAAAATACTAATGGGAAATATTAGAGTTAATGCAACTCTTTAGACACAAAAGTAAGGTTTTAATTTGTTCATTTTGAATGCTGGTATCCAAACCAGTGTGACTATCTCCCATTGTGATGGGAGAGAGCTAAATATAGTAAATTGAAGACATCTGTGAATGGGATACTATGGGGAGTCTTAAGAATATTTCCAAACAAATCTAAGAGAAACATAGGTCTTGGCTTAATGTTTCACTGTTCTCTCAGATAGTAGGGATCTCATTAATGCAGATCTTTGTCCTGTAAACAGTTTACACAAAGACAAGGCCAGTTGCAACATCCATTTCTTTCTGCTCTCATTCAATTCCATTCTTTTTCAAAACTTGCATTATTTAGCAGCCACAACTGTACAGCACCATGTACAGAGTGAGTTTCCAAAATGGAGAGCTAAACACTCCATTCAGGGAAACATCAATGATGATGGCGGCACAACACCAACACCTCCTTCACTGGGACTAAGTCAAATGAAATAGTCAAGCTGTTGCTTAGACGCTTTGATTGTGTAAAGTATCCGAGTCATTACTACAGAACAATACTCATTGCTCTGCATAAGTGAGGGTGAAGTAGTAACTTCTTGGAAAAGATTAGAATTAGTCATCAGAATCCACCCTTCCTGCACCCCACATTCTCTAATAAAAAGCTTTCTGACAATTGGTTGCATCGGAGTTGGTGCGATTCACTCACATTTGATAAAGGGCCCCATTTCACTGTCCCTTTTCATAAGCTTTTACAATAGTCGGGCTTGCTGTGAACAAATGTATATTTTAAAAACTAACTCTCTTCTATCTTCTAGAACCTCAGGAGTCAGCCAGATGACTTTATTGCAGGCACATTTAAGTATTCATATATTCACTGAAGTCCACTGCAAGCTGAAGATGCTCAGGACCCTTAATGAGGAGCCCTGAGAAAGGGTGCGAGGAGTAGTGGCTGTTCAGTCTGTTGGTGCTTCTGGTCGCTTTGGTGTGACTCTTATTAGTCATTAGAAAGACTTCCCTCAGAGACCCTGAAAATTGGTCGTCATGCAGTGTCCAATCCTGAAAGCTCTTTGGCCCTCCCACTGATTCAACTTTGAGTTGTGCATGCTCAGCACTGCAGAGGCGCTTCAGCAAGGTCAAGCCCTGAGGTAAGGAGGGGAAGCTTAGTGTCAGGGAGCTGGACAATAAAGCAGAGTGGCCTGTGTGTTAGATTTGGGCTGCCTACACTCCCTGGAATCACAGAGCCTAATTAGGCAGGGCTGAATCAACTTTTCCTTCATCCTTACAAGTCAGATAATGAGTTCAGAGTAACGTTTGTGTCTCTTTGCTTTTAAAACTGAGAGTCCTGTGTTTCAGTATAGACATTAAAGATTCTCTAGTACTTTCTATAAGAGTGGGGTATTCCCTTGCATCCTTGGCCAAAATGTTATTTCCTTGCCCTGTTGTGCATCAGCTAGTTGACAGTCACCTTCCTGCCTCAAGGGTGGCTGCATTTCAGTGGTGAGGAATGTGGTTTATAAAATGCTTTGGCATCCTGCAGGGTGGAAAGTACTACAGAGGCCTCCAAGTATTATTAGAGAGCAGCAATCGTGCAAGTCTGGAGTACCAATCATGGGACATCCATTTACTAGTGATTATACACAGTGGTTCTAGGGAAATCTCTTACAGTTGGTCCAGAACTAATAGATCCTCTGCTTCTGCTTTCTGTATGTAGCTTATTGGACTTGAGAAAACTTGTTATATGTTCACCATTGCTGAAATGGTGGATTCATGTTGCTATTGAGGTAGGATAGTGGCAGACAGTGAGCTGAGATACCATACTCTTCCTAACAATGGGGAAAGAGAATGGTTTGGTTAAGGATTCAAGGGCAAACCCAGTGCTTAATCTGTAATGAAAAAGGTGCCAGGACTCAAGCACTTCTTTACTTTCATAGCTGACACAGTGAGCCCAGAGGTGCCAGAGCTACGAACTGCCAAGACTCAGCCATGGCAAGCCCTGGCATAAATTAAGCACTAGGCAAAACTCTAAACTTAAAGAGTGCTATTGATTGTAATCCAGTGCAACAATCATCTAATAGTGAAAGTTTGCTGGCAGAGAACTTGCATCAAATTGACCAGTACAACAATGAAAATAGTTGAACATTTCACACGAGTGAAAAACATTACACATGTTGATTCAGTGTAGAAAGAAACAGGGTGTTATCTGAGAATTAGTATGCGATCCTACAATTAAAATTTGTAGCCTTCAATCAATTTTACTCATGCTTGGCTCTTTGCAATGATTGGGACTACTTGAGTGCATAAATTTAGACATGTTCATAAATTTTCAGGATGGGGCCTAATTTACCTTTAATTCCTTGTTTGCCAAGGACAGGCTGGGGCATCTCCACCCTGTCTCACTGTATTTACACTTAAGTGTTGGAAAATAGATTGTTTCCTAAATTCAAGAAGAGGGACAATTTTCCGGCTGTCAAAACACTTCCAGAGCTGGTGTATTAATGAGCAATTAGTTGCCATGAGTTAATGCCATAAAACTCAGGGGTGGGGGGGGAAGCAATGCCTTGATTTCAGAGCTGTAGATGAGTGATAGATTAAATGGTGGATTCTTAAATGACTTTAATTTTCTTTTCCCCTACATGCAGTGCTTAGGTTTGCTCAATTACTGTGACAGCTTCTTAGGCTCTTATGCATGAGTAGTTAATTGATGTCGGAGGTTTGGTTCTGGAGCACCCAAAGTGTTCAGGGAAGAGATCACAATGGGCTAAGATGGCCAGAAGTCACCCTAGACCTGTAAAATAAAATTAAGTCCCAATGTCTTCCATTGCTCATGAACTTAACACCAAATGGTACCACAGCACCTCAATTCCTCTCCCATACAATTTGTTCTCTACAACAGACCTCCACTTCCTCCTCCTTTTTGCTGTCTTCATTTAACCTCTGATTACTTTTGTCATGTCCTGGATTCCTTCCAGCTTGATCTATCTTCTGGGGTGTCCCATTCCTCTATCTTTTATCTGTGGTGGGGCTAGAAAGCTCTGCTTGTTTTTACTTCCTACCCCGCAACCTCCAGGGAAGTTCTCCTGGGAACTGGTTGCCTATTCTACTGTGCCCACCTTCATATTCTAAAAGTTCCCATGTTTTTTGCTATTGTAAAGGCTATTTCCTCATTGTGGAACCAATGTACTGCTGAATGCACCACACCGCTTAGGAATGTCTATCCTGGGGCATCACTTCTGGATGTAGAACTGTCTATCTCACCATCAGAAGCTCCACAGCACAGCTATCTTCCGTATCACACTGATAATGGAGGGCCCCTTCTTCAGTATCTCAAAAATGGGGAGGAGAAGGAGTTACTGTTGCCAAGAGCAGTGTTGACTTGAACTCATACTGTATTATAAGTTATACCACCCTGAGGGGAGAGCTTGTTGCATGCTCTAACTTATTACCTCCTCTGGCAAGCCAGGAGCCCTGCCTGTGAGGAGTTCAGTGTACATGTTGTGTCCAGAGACAGGCTAATGATGGGGTCAGATGCTGCCCTGTAGCTGCCTTCACTCAATGGTGTGGCACCTTGGAGGCAATTCCCTGGCATTTCTTCTATTGAGTTCCAAAACATGCTGAATAAGGCAGCCTATAGGTCCCAGAAGACAACTCATCACTCAAGTTGCTCCACTTTCCTTCCTTCCATCCTCTTCTCTTACCTTTAACCCCCTTCTCTTTTCTTTGTTCTCTTTTGTGTTCCTTTATTCTTTTCTCCTCATTTCCTTATTTATCCTTTCCAGCTCCTCGGCCTGCCCCTCTTAGGGCGCTGGTGCACTGTCTACACTGGCGCTTTACAGCCCCGAGTGAGAAAGTTGCAGCACTGTAAATTGCCAGTTGCAGAGAAGCCCTCAGTTCTATTTTCCTTTCTCCACTTTCTTTTCTCCCCTCTCATCCTCACTGGTCCTCATTTGAATCACTGGCAGAAGACGTGCTGCAGACGGATCTTGCAGTAAGGAGCACAGAGAAAGCTAGGAACACAGCCTGTTTTTGTTTTGTTTTGTTTTGTTTTTTTCTCTGCACAGTTAATCCTCCTATAGAGATGCACAGGGCTATTACTCTCTCCTGGTCTCACTCTCTCTCCTACTTCAGAAAGGCAGCTTTTCATTTTTTAGTTCCTTTGCAGTACATAGGTGTTTGGCTGCAGGAAACTTTAAATACTCTTTGTCAGAAGGCACACAAAGCGCATTTGTGCATTTACATTTTCAGGTGCAGCACTGCTGAACTTTTCATTACCATTACAGCTTAAAGTTGTGGGTCTTTTTCCTTCATTTATGGTCTCCATGAACAATATGCTCAAAGAAATATAAATGATACCATCAGTAAAATAATTTATAAGAATCTTTATGTTATTGTCATATTAGACTCTTGGCTGCTACTGCTTCTTTTTTTTAATATATAACCAGTGGGGGTAAGGCCTGTTATAAGGTTGGATTCTAACTTCCATTATAACCCACTTCTTTCAGTTGCTCTTAACTTTCACAAATACATTTTGGGATGAAGTTTTCCAGGTTTGGTGAGAGTGAATTTATTGGAAAACGTGAGCAAAATTAGTTGAGCCATTTTTATGTGCATGGAGCACAGGGAAATTATTTTCCCCGTACAGCAATCAGACCACAGATAGGCCTGAAGTAGGTTATGTAAAACAAAACTAAACAGACAATATCCTTTCTCTGTACAAGTTATTGGGCTCAATATAGGAGTAACAGGATGAAATTCTATGGCCTATGATAGACAGGAGGTCATACTAGATAATATAATGGTCCTTTCCTGGCATAAAATGTATTTGTATTTCTATTTATTTTTTCCTTTCTCCAATATCAAACTTCATCATGAGCGTGAATGCCCAATTTAATTATTTTAAACTCTGAGTTTCAAACCCATTCAACAGCACTGAGACTGGGTAATTGTTTTATCACTGATACTGCAATTGTAATAATAGTAGTTGCAGCAGAGGATGGTAAGCAAAACAATGAGAAAACATGGGCGTAAGCAGTTATCATTATTAAAGCTGATTCACAAAAGGTAAATGGTTGTTAGCTCCAGTTTGAAATATTTGCCTAATTGTATAATTAACTCTTTCTGTGAAAGTAAATTACTTCCCCTCTTTTGGTTTCTCTTGCCAAATCCCTAGCTTTAGGTTTGCTTGGTTTTATGCTAATAGCAGTTTTTGTTTTGTAAATAATACTGTAATGTAGTGGGTACTCTTCTTAGTTCTTTACACTGTGTGTGGCTTTTGTTACCTTCCCCCCCGCCATTTTTTCTTCCTTTCTTTCCCCAACTGGCTATGGCTGTTACGACTAGTGTTTTGTATTGCAGTTGTGTGCCAAAGCCTGCTGATGGGGGGTATACAGTTTTTTTGGTGCCCTCTAGTGGGAGTTTTATGGGTTAATTTCATTCAGCTCAAGGAGGCAATCCCGGTTGATTAATACAGCTGAGTTTACTTAGGTTTAGCACTATAAAGAGTTGCAGACAGAGGAGAGAAAGTGGTTTGGAGTGACCAGAAGCCAGGGTGGGAAGCTGCAGGGAAGGAATGCAGCTGCAGAACTTCTGCCAAGTTTGTATTGTTTTTGCTAAACCAGAGCCCATGAAACAAACCCCAAGCCCCTGAACAGGTTGTTTAAAGCTGAACCCCATTCCTGCTCCAGCCTTGTCACAAACACAATCAGATTCAGGGCTCCACTTAGCAGATGCTGCACACAGGAGCCTAGAGCACCATTTAAAGATGGAGAGGGTATAGATTCCTGCCCCTGATCCTCCTCTTCCCCTCCAACACCTGCAGCTTGACCCCCGCACCCAGCCCACGAGACCCTACATCCCCCCACTCCAAGTTTTGAGTGAGTGGTATTGTGACCTGGTGTGTAGGGTTGCAGCACCACTCAGGTTTGACCCTGCCAAAAAGTATCTGGGCCATGGCTTGGCTATGGCTTTTTAAATGCATAGGAAATGCTCTTATTCTCCTTGCTCTGAAGAACTCATAATCTGAGGCATCTCAGTTGTCTAACCTGTTCTCTTTTCAGTGTGATTCACTTTGTTTTTCTTTGTTCCTTTAACACTTGTGCTGCTGGAACTGATTTCCCTCCCTCCTTAAAAAGTTTATTTCATTCCAGCATGTGGATGGCTGATATGAAGGTGGATGGACTGTATGAAGGAAGATCTTTATTCCTTCCATCTTGGAAGACGGCAAGAAGAATAAGACTGAGACAGAAGATATCCGGATTCTATCGATACCTCTGCCACATACTCCCTGTACGACCTTGGTAAGTCCCAGTGCCTCAGTTTCCCTACCTGTGCAATGGAAAAATATTTACCTAATTCCTATGGGTGTTCTGATGCTAAATTAACTATTGCATTGAGATTGGATTGAAGGTACCATTTAAGTGCTACAGATTTTTTTCTTACAATGACTTATAGTTGCACTCGATTGCAGGGGTAGTCAATATTTTTTGTGAAAGTCCAAATTTTTTGGTCAAGGTCCAAACTCCAGAGAAACATTTTTCAAACTGCAATAATGTAAATGAAAAGATTTCACGGTCCACTCAAAATTGGTGGTCTGGATTTGGCCCATGGTCCACCTATTCACCCCCTGCTTCATTGTCACCTTTCAAATAAATCCTTTTAATTCTTGATGTTTATTTCCATCCCTTAGTCATCACTCAAGCAAGCCGTGAATATTTATCCCTTTTATGATGCTGCCTCCTAAATCAGAAGAACATTTGCAGCCCTTCTCTAAATTCCATCCAATTTTTCTGAATTGAATGTAGTATTGCTGTTGAGGGCTACTTTGTGACTGGATCATTTCATTGTTTTTCCTGTGTGGGCAGTCAGTTTCATCTGGTTTTGGTATGGGTTTTTCAGAAGCAATCAGGGAGAGAGAAACATTTTAAAGTAATAAAAATATTATTGTAAAGCCACAGCAATTGGCCAGGGGACTCAGACAGATGTATTAGATGAAACCACTTCCACATCTCTTTGAGATTGAATAGAGCTCAAGTTGGTGGTATCCTTTAATACTTTCTTGTAACTCTGCATTATATGTGAACCCATCCCTTAGAGATTTCAAGTAGCTTGTTGCTACAGATACCAAGCTTCCATACTACTCCCACATTCTGAATCATTTCCTCTCTATTAGTAAGAAGTTGGTTCTGGACGGTTTCTCCTCTGGTTGGAGTCTCTTTCTGGATGATAAAATTGTCCTGTGTGTGACTTAAAAACTTCTTGGATGATGCATGCTTCAAAGAATTTGTTACCCAAAAGATAACTGTGTAGTTAAAGCCCTGTATGGTGGGGGAGGAGGATAGGGAGCAGGGACAAAATGCTATGTACTACTTGTATATGTAGAACATAGCTAAAAGCAGATATAGCAGACCCCTGACAGATGATGTGTGACCTGGACTCTGTGATCTAATACATTTCTTCTTCCTCTACCTGCTCTGAGTTTCTCTCTGTACATTCTCTCTACTACAGTATTTCTAACTGAGTGAAGGGGACACTTGTCAGCTTGCTTAGTTTCTTTGTATTTTTGTAAATTATAACTATAATTCTGGCAAAACAAACAAATAAAATGCTATTGAATTAAAGTACTTTTCAGTTGATGGTGAAAAAGGGGAGGGGGAAGAGGGTGTGGTTATTGTTTTTTGTTCTTGAATTGTTCATGCATGTCAAGTTTCTCAGTTGAAGATTCTATGACAAACTTGGTAAGAAGGGGGATAAATAATGTTCCAGTGAACTCAATAATTTCCCCCTGCACTTAAAAGGAAGGATGAAATGGGATAGGTTAGAAATTCGACCACCATTCACTTGGCTGAGGGCAAATATGAGGCATTGTTGACTAAAATATGGGGTTGATGGTCAAAGGGAAGGGCCTAACATCATAATAAAACCAGAAACTGTGAATGTTGTTTGAAATTCCTATTTTTAACAAAATTCTGTCTATTGAATCTGACCGTCTCATGTGGATTGAGGCATAAGGTAGCATAACATCTTTGCAATCAGGTACTTCTACTATCTCTTTAATACATGTATTCTTGGATAAGTAGTACATTCTCACATGGTGTCATTATGGCACAACTGATGGCACCCTTGTCTCTAGGCTGGAAGGTCAAGGGGTCAAATCCCATTTGAATGATAATGCTGAAAATAAAATTTCCAAATTTGCTGGGCATACTGAAATTAGAGGCAGAAGAAAATAATGAGGAACAGCAAAATCAGATAAGCAGATTTAGTTATTTGTGACAGTGGATGGCAAATACCTTTCAGTGTCAAGAAATATAAAATAATTAGCTTATAAACAAGGAACTAAACCAGGCAATTTGTATTAAATGATACATGTGTCCAGCACAGAGATAATGAAAAGGATTTTGGGAGTCTCTTTAATTTTTTTTTAAACCCTCAGCCCTGTACCAGTTGAGGTTCTAGAAGGCACATGCTACCTTGGAGTAATAATACAGCAAAAATAGCAATGCATAAAGTGTGGAGATTGGAAACGACATGGGGTGTACTGTGTGTAGCAGTGATCACTATCCTTGTTTGTCTGGTTTAAGGCTTTGATAGGGAACAGAGACACAGTTGATATTGCTGGTTGACCCCTAAACTTTAAGGTTAGAAGGCACCATCATGATCATCTAGTCTGACCTCCTGCATATTGCAAGCCACAGAACCTCACCCACTCCTGAAATAGACCCTAACCTCTGGCTGAGTTGCTGAAGTCCTCAAATCATGGTTTAAAGACTTCGAGTTACAGAGAATTCACCATCTACACTAGTTTAAACCTGCAACTGACCCGTGCCCCCCAGGGCCTCTGCCAAGCTGACCCCAGGGGAAAATTTCTTCTCGACCCCAAACATTGCAATCAGTTAGACCCTGAATATGTGGGTAAGACCCACCAGGCAGAGACCTAGGAAAGAATTTTCTGTAGTAACTCAGAGCCCTCCCCATCTAGTGTCCCATCTGCAGCCACTGGGGATTTTTGCTACTGGCAAGGATTAAAGTGTCCTTGCTGATTGTTTTAGACCAGCTTTCAATTAGAGCTTCTTGGGGAAAAAGCCCTTGATTTGGAAATGTTGTCATGGAGTTTCATGGGCATCATTGTTCAAGTGCCCCATGCTTCCATATTTCTTTGAAGGCCAGGCTCCATGGTTGGATTACATCTTCCATGATGCACCACAGTTCATTTCTCCTTTTGGAGGGGGAAGGTGGTGCATCATGGGAAACACAGTCTGCAGGGTGCCTGGCCCATAGGAGAGAATGGAGGTAGGATGCGGCAAGGATTTGGTTAGTTTGCTCCTGAATCTCCCACAAATCTCGGAGCAGTACTGTGAGCTATTACTTATCCTTCCTGGCATCCCACATGTAAGGGTTCTTGTTGCCTCCTCCTGTTCATTTAAGTGATGCATAATGTTCCTTAGTGGTAACTTCAGGGGTGTAATATCAGTGTGCTAATGATTTTTTTTCCCACTTAACCCAAATTCTGCAGTCTCATTACCCTTTCTGTGTCTGCCCAAAATAGGAATCTGTATGAAAAGGGACATGGTTACGAGTTAACTTGTGTAAGTTGGGAGTCATATTCATTGTCAGGAGAAGTGTTATCTGAATTGGGAGGGCTAGTAGAGCTGCCTTTCTCCTAAGAAGGGATCCATGGAGTCCGAAAGGATAAAATGGATTCAAATGAGCAAGCATGTTGGTTTGGATGGCTTTTCACATTTTCTTTAATGTGTTTCCACTCTGAAAATGACATGAATGGAATTACTCCAGATTTGTACAGCTCTAGCCAAAAGCAGAGCGTATTTAAATTATAAACTGTTAATTAGAGCTGGTCAATTTTTATGTTTTATTTAATTTTTGGCAGAGTAATTTCAATCAAAAAGTTGCTATTTATCATAAACAAATTTTGCAGAAAAAAATGTTCAATTTTAAAACACTTATTTTTTTCAATGAAAAACTGAAAAGTTTGCAGTAAAAGAAGTGTTTTGGTTTTCAGTTAAACAAGCCCTAACAACTTTGTTTCGTTTTTTTGTGTTTTTTTAACCAAATTTGTTCTTTAAAAAATGAAAGTTTTAAGGTTGTGTGTTTTTTGGGGTTTTTTTGGGAAATTTCAACTAAACAAACAAAACATTTTTTTTTAAGTTTCCCATGAAAAATAATTGGCATTTTTCAAATAGCTCAAATGGCAAGTCAGGAAAGTGGGACTGAGAGGCACACAAGCTTTTTGCTTTAATTATTTTAAGAAGAGCTTAAATACTTTATGTACCATTCATTGCAAAAGTAACCTTAATTCTGGCATTTCCTAACTTTTGAGTACTTGTCTTTGCGACCTTAGCCATCTCTCTCAATGCTTGTTATGTATATATAATTTGCTTAAAAGAGTCTGTCAAGCAGAATTATTGAGCTTATATCACAGTTGAAAAAATGAGGGATATACTGTAGTATTATTTAAAATACAGCATTTAGTTTAACACCTGTCTGTCTGACAGCCATGCATGGTAGGGGATCAGGAATCGTCATACATATGCCATCTTTTTATACAACAAGGATCCTCATAGTAAGAGAGTTAAATACAAATGGCAGCTAGAAAGGAATGTATCCCCATTAGGGCGGTCAATTAATTGCAGTTAACTCATGCGATTAACTAAAAAAAAATTAATCACAATTAAAAAAAATTTATTGCGATTAATTGCCCTGTTAAACAATAGAATACCAATTGAAATGTATTAAATATTTTGGGTGTTTTTTCTACATTTTCAAATATATTGGTTTCTATTACAACACAGAATACAAAGTGTACAGTGCTCACTTTATATTATTTTTATTACAAATATTTGCACTGTAAAAATGATAAACAAAAGAAATTGTATTTTTCAATTAACCTCATACAAGTACTATAGTGCAATCTCTTTATCCTGAAAGTGTAACTTATAAATGCAGGGTTTTTTGTTACATAACCGCTCTCAAAAAGAAAACAATGTAAAACTATAGAGCCTACAAGTCCACTCAGTCTTACTTCTTATTCAGCCAATCACTAAGACAAACAAGTTTGTTTACATTTACAGGAGATGCTGCTTATTTACAGTGTCACCTGAAAGTGAGAACAGGCATTCGCATGGCACATTTGTAGCCGGCGTTGCAAGGTATTTACGTGCCAGATGTGCTAAACATTCGTATGCCTCTTCATGCTTCAGCCACCATTCCAGAGGAAATGCTTCCATGCTGATGATACTCATTAAAAATAATGCATTAATTAAATTTGTGACTGAACTCCTTGGGAGAGAACTGTATGTCTTTGGCTCTGTTTTACCCGCATTCTGCCATATATTTCATGTTATAGCAGTTTTGGATGATGACCCAACACACGTTCATTTTAAGAAGGAGATGGGATAGCTCAGTGGTTTGAGCATTCGTCTGCTAAACCCAGGGTTGTGAGTTCAAGCCTTGAGGGGGCCACTTAGAGATCTGGGGCAAAAATCAGTACTTCGTCCTGCTAGTGAAGGCAGGGGGCTGGACTTGATGACCTTTCAGGGTCCCTTCCAGCTCTATGAGATAGGTATATTTCCTTATATTATAACACTTTTGCAGCAGATTTGACAATGTGAGATATCTAAATGTGAGATATCTAAAAATAGCTACAGCACTCAACCCAAGGTTTAGGATTCAGAAGTGCCTTCCAAAATCTGAGAGGGACAAAGTGTGGAGCATGCTTTCAGAAGTCTTAAAAGAGCAACACTCAGATGCAGAATCTATAGAACCTGAACCACCAAAAAAGAAAATCAACCTTCTGCTGGTGGCATCTGACTCAGATAATGAAGATGAACATGCATCAGTCACTCTGCTTTGGATTTTTATCGAGCAGAACCCATCATAAGCATGGATGCATGTCCTGTGGAATGGTGGTTGAACTTGAGGGGATATATGAATATTTAGCGCTTCTGGCATGTAAATATTTTGCAACACCAACTACAAAAGTGCCCAGCATCACAAGATATTTACATGTGACTGCCTGCTCTCACTTTGAGGTAACATTGTAAACAAGAAGCGGACATCATTATCTCCTGTAAATTGTAACCAAATTTGGTTGTCTGAGGATTGGCTGAAGTAAGACTGAGTGGACTTGTAGGTTCTAAAGTTTTACATTTTCATTTTTCAATGCAGTTATTTTTTGTACATAATTCTACATTTGTAAGCTCAACTTTCATGATAGAGATGATACAGTACTTGTATGAGGAGACTTGAAAATGCTATTTCTTTTGTTTTTTACAGTTCAAATATTTGTAATAAAAATAAATATGAAGTGAGCATTATACATGTTGTATTCTGTGTTGTAATTGAAATCAATATATTTGAAAATGTAGAAAACATCCAAAATATTTAAATCAATGGTATTCTATTATTTAACAACGCAATTAATCCAGATTTATTTTTTTAATTGCATGATTAATTGTGATTGATTTCTTTTATTGCTAGACAGCCCTAATCCCCATTATATGTAACATCATTTTATATACTGCTTCCTAATGGAGAATTAAAACGCTATCAGAAGAAATGGGATGAGGTAGTGAAGGATTAATTAAATGTTCAGAGGTTAAGATAAATTTTGAAATTGTGAATGTTTACTTGAAGCTTACCCAAATGTGACTCTAAAGAAGTGGGCTGGAGAACTTAAGCGAGATTGTGTACATCTCTTGAGCATGATTTTGAAAGTGCTGAGCACCTAAGCTTAAACCAACTTTTTATAAAAACCTGTCATAATAAAATGTAGCTGTTCAGTTTGGGGTGAAGGTGCAAGTCTGCTCTTACTTAATCCAAACCGGATCGCTCATCCCTAATTTTAAATGCCTTTGAACCTAAAGATTGATTTAGTCAAACTGTACCCATCTGAAAAGAGATTGTTCTCATCAAAGCAAGCTATGTTTAACGTTTAATCATAAATATTGTATGGACGTTTTGCATATGATGATGATACATGATTTTCATTCCTATGAAACGGCCTAGCCCAGGGTAGGCAACCTATGGCACGCATGCCAAAGGTGGCACGCAAGCTGATTTTCAGTGGCAGTCACACTGCCCGGGTCCTGGCCACTGGTCCTGGGGGCTCTGCATTTAAATTTAATTTTAAATGAAGCTTCTTAATCATTTTAAAAACTTTATTTACTTTACATACAACAATAGTTTAGTTATATATTATAGACTTATAGAAAGACCTTCTAAAAACATTAAAATGTATTACTGGCAGGCAAAACCTTAAATTAGAGTGAATAAATGAAGACTCAGCGCACCACTTCTGAAAGTTTGCCAATCCCTGGCCTAGCCTGAGGTTAGATTTTATATTTGGTGGGGGCTAGATATTGTTTAAGGACATTCCGGAACTAAGTTCTGCCCTGGAAGAATCACACAGGAAGATAAAATAGGCAAGATGTGACATCCTTTTTCTTTTTCTTCTAAAAGTATTGTCTATGTACAACTTGTCTTGAGGTTACAAATGCCTCACGATGGCACAAATGCACTGAATTCTACTTGTTGGTATCATTTTCTTGTATGAAGTACCATACAATAAGATGGCAATGATATTGACCATGTTCAATGCATAGCGCTTCCTAATGCTGCTTGAGTTTCATTTCCAGAAGTAGTCACTTGAATCTGTGATTTGTTCATAATTTGATTAAATAAAATGTGAAAGGAGGAATGCAATATGTGATGCAGAATGGAATTTGGCCCTTATTCTAGGCAAGCCCAAGTACAGGAGAGTAGCTGCAATGAAATAGAAATCTTCCTTACAGATGTCACCTAGGCCTGATCTCTCCAGAGCACTGGAACACAGATGTGCAAAACTTAGAGGTTTTGTTTATTTGTAGCCCCCGATATTTGAATTGATGTTTTGGATTCACATAAACTCAAAACTCTAAGTGCAAATTTGAGCAAAGTAGCTGATTTTTATTAGGATTTGGGTTGCAACTTTATGAAATGTCCACAATTTCTGAAATAGATCTGTACCATAAACCTACCTCCACGCAGGTTATAAACTATGGTAAAACTTCTGGAAAACTAGGCCTGGGTTCACATTGGTAACTAAATCATAAACTAGGTGAGATTTAATCTGATTTTGAGTTTCATTATGAAAATTTCATTCTGCTTTAGTTTAGTGGCTCTTGGGCAGTTAAAGTATTTTGCTACCTCTATGGGATGTCCTTTTTATGCCATCTTCCCATATGTTACCATCTCTTGGAAAACACAACCTCCAAACAGGATGCAGCCACTTCAGAAATGTTGAGAGTCTGACACTGTCTGTAATAACAGTATAAACCCCACAGCCAAAAGTAACATTGAATATGAGTTAATGGCTGGCTCCCCAAGCTCCTATCAGAAATGGTTCCACAGCAAAACTCTGGCTCCAGACTTTGGATTGAGAATCCTACTTTTCTATGGTCTGTCTTTTGTAACTGGCTGAACCAGAACTCCAGATCTGAACAAACTCTCAATTAAGGGAAGTTTCCACTGAAATCTAAACATGACAGTTTTAGGCCATCCCTAATACTTATATACAGAGGTGATGGGCACTCCAGACAGGGGCGGCTCTAGCTTTTTTTGCTGCTCCAAGCACGGCAGTCAGGCTGCCTTTGGCGGCTTGCCTGCGGGAGGTCCCCGGTCCCGCGGATCTGGCAGCTTGCCTGCTGGAGGTCTGCCAGTCCTGTGACTTCAGCGTACTTGCCGCCGAATCCACAGGACTGGCGGACCTCCTGCAGGCAAGCCACCAGATCCGGCTTGGAGCACTGGTGCCTGGTTCCAGAAATACCATAGAGGCACAGGATGCCATGGTGATAGCATTTCTTTATAGAGCAACACAACTTATTTTAACCTTTCCTTCTTTCCAGCTCCCACCAGCAAATAATATACCCAAATGACCAATAAACTGAATGGAGCGAAATGGCATTTAAAGTGAGCACACATTCTTCCCTAAAAATGGAACAATGCCAGATATGAAGTCTCTGAGAACAAAAGCAGACAACCTTCCATTAGCTTACAAGTCTCAGAATTTGGGTTACACCAATGGCATATTTTTTGAATAATGCATGTTGCAAGAATGCAGCTTCAAAAAAGAAAGCATTCTGTTCTGTTCTAGAGGGGGCTCCTTGCACATGTACTGAGTCTGTATTGGCTTCCTGCAGTCTGACTCTTGTAATTAGAACAACTGGTTGGATTAGTTAATTATATTAAACCTACTGGTTCACAAGTCTAGAACATCAGCCCTATGAAGGGTTTAATTCACTAGGGATGGGACAGCACAATACAAGGTTTGCATGCATGATTGATGTAACTTGATTTTTTTCCCTCTTGTTGCCAAGTTACAAAAAAGTGTTATCTCACTGGATTGTCTACCTTTAAATAGACTAAATTCCCAGCCAAAAGGAGTCATGCTGATTAAAATTTGATCATATACTGATGTCTCTTGGAGGGGGGGTGGGGAATTATGAATAAGATAATTTTTATTCTAGACATTGGCCAGACATGGTCAAATACAGCTCTTCAGTCCCCAGAGACCCTGGCATATACCACTGTAGCAAATTACTGAGTTTGTGTGAAATAAATAACTACTAATTTATAATTAAACAGTATGAGTATTAAGTCTTTAAAAGCAGTATCACGGTGATATATCAACCAAACTGTATCTTGGATTGTTTTCTTCTCTGGCCCCATTGAATTAAGAAAGGTGAAATGGCTGTGAAACTCCATGGCATTTATGAATGTAACTGCCTGTAAGCCCCCCAAGTGATAAAGAATTACCTTAAATATAGTTTTGATGCACACTGAACATTTTACAAGAAAACCTGATTCCAGTAGAAGATATGGTATAATCCCTGCTGAAATATCAAACATTTTTTGTTTTGCCTGTTCTTGAATATCAGTACAAAAGGACAATAAAATCACAATTAATTTTGAGATTGCTTTGTACTACTGTAAATGTTTGTGTGGCATGGCAGTAGGTACAGAAGGGTCTATTAACATCTTTTCCCTAGTGGAGAAAGCAAGAGTTGATTCCAAAAATATATACACTATGTCAAGAATCCATTGGTCTTACTGGCTCCCCAAATGCTGTATGGTATTCAGCATTAACTGCTGTTTTGTCAGCATCTTAGACGTGACCAATGTAGGATCTGTGGTCATGTCTGTACAGAGACTCTTTCATATTAACAATTGCAGGGAAGTTCTCTTGTTTTTAAATGCTTTAAAAGAAACAAACCACCCTCAAATAAAAGTCAAATTCTAGCAGGTCTGACCAAACAGAATATATGAGTCAATGCTGTATGTAACACCTTTTAATGGGTGATAAATAAGGGTACATCCAGTCTCAACTGGAAGAAGACATTCCACAGAACAGGTAAGAGAAATAGTGCAAAAGAAGTATCTTCAGTACAGTTAACCCATAAGGGATCCAAGGCTAAGATTATGGGATTCTGCATTGTGATACCAGCTAGTCTGCTATTCTGGTTATGGCATGAAAGAAACATAATTCAGAATCAATTTAATGGTGCTACCTTTTAGAAGTAACCCAGTTGGTAAATGGGGCATTTGGCTTGCTGGGGATGAGGCTACACAGGCTAGATGAAAGCTTCAAATAGAGAGCAAAAATTAAAAAGTATGAGCAGCAGTAGATGCCTGCTTAGATCACTCTGCTTAAAATTACATGCCTTCTCAGAAAATGGAAGAAGAGAATTTCTTCAGGAATTTAAGAATCTAGGGGTAGGGTGGGGTGGGGGAGATTTTGTCCTAGCCAAAACCAAATAAGTAAAACTCTCCTGCATGCTGCATTTTTTTGATCAACAGCAAAGAAATGTATTCACAAAATTTGTATGTATGCATACACACATGCACACACAGAATACAGTGCTCAGCAGACTTCTTCTGATGGTTTTAGTAAGTACAGGAGTTTTTAAAATGACTAACAACTGAATATAATCTATTTGCATTCAGAACACTTGCTGGGGAAAACATGCCAGGGAGATGTTTGGACTATGGAATTTCAACTAATTAAAGTGATGAAACAAATGCTGTGTGGATGAGTCTGCAAGTAGTCCATGACAGAATCCTGACACACTGTATTCCCAGAAGTCGAGTACAAAAGCATGCCTGATCATTTAGAAACATTGAGATGCTTCTCATATGTGCTGGGGCAGGTGGTGGTGTTCTCATAAAAGTTGCATTAAGGAGGAAAATGCACTTTAAATGCTGTATTTTCACTAGCTTTCTATTCGGTGGATGCAGGTTAGAATGGCATACTCAGGGTTAACACCAGGAAGGCACACTGGTGGCATGTACTGCCAGGTGTTAAAACACCCACTGAATTAGCTTCAGTGCCAGCCTCTGTTCAGAGCTTGGCACCTCTTCAGACTCAACGATATAATATCATAAAAGATGTGTTAATCTCTTACCTTGATCAGATCCAGTGTAGCTTTTTGGTTGTTCTCCGTCCACTACCAGAAAAAGAGAAATTAATGCCAGATCCCAGTGAGTCATCCTAAATGACAGAGTAGGCTCACTCTTTGCACAGGCTGCTTGCTGCCTCTGCTGTGTGACAGCTGCCGGCTGGCTTTGGAACAAGAGTGTCCCATTCTGCAGCCTACTGCAGGGGGAGTTTGAGGAGAGAGAGAGAGAGTGAAACAGGAGGGTGAGAGAGAAAGCAAAAGAGAGAGGAAAAGACAGACCGGAATATACCATGTAGATGTTCTCTCCCCCTCTCTGCTTGGTGCACTGACATATGATGCGCTGTTTAAAAGTTACTTTTTAATATGTGATGCAGCCTCTGATTTAAAAACCTCCCCAGTTTTGCCCTTTTTTTTAAAAAAAATATTTTTTTAAACTATGCACAGAGCAACTTCTGGATGTTTCAGTGATTCAAGTTTCTCTGGGTGTCAGTGGAATGTTTTAGATGCTATACAAAGAGGATGTCAAGTAGCAGCCGATGTGACTTGTGTATGTGTGAAAGGCAGCGTGTAACTGGGAGCGTGTATAGATTCCCTGCATTTGCAGGGTGGCAGACTAGAGGAGGTGAAGTGGTGATTCTGGGACCTGAAGAGTGGCAAAAAGAAATCATTACATAATCACAAGACATGCTGGAGGGGGCTCTTGGGTGCTCCCAGGATCATACATGTGAAAATTCTGCCTTCAAATGGAAAGGAAGGTTGGGATGATTTCCCAGCCTCTGCTGGATCATCCCTGCTTGTGTGTCTGGATATTGCTAAATCCTCAATTCCAGAAATGTCACTTATCCTTGGGGATCATAAAAATACCTCCAAGGAGCAAATATTTTGTTTGTGATAGACCAGATTGCACCAAATGGCAGGTATTTTCCTAGGGAAGGATATGCCCAGACACTACTCACCCCTACCTTTTAAAATACAAATAGAATATTGCATTCTACTGTCAAAATCTGTTTTTTTCTTTTTTCAGAAAAAAGAAATATTTCCAGTGCAGCTTAATAGAAGTTAGTGGTTACTGAGAGAGTGTATTGTGTCTTAGGGCAGAGGGAGTGATGGAGGGGTAGAGATGAATAGGTTCCCACTACATGTGCTGCTGCTGCTGCTGCTGCCACAAGCTAAATGGGAAAGGTATCTTTTTTTGGGGCAGGGAGCTTTGTTGAAAACACTGGCAGTACCTCCCTGCTGATGACCTGCGAGTGTTACCATTCACTGTGTGTCACTGCTAGATCTAGGTGAACCTCACTATGTTTAGAAATACCATATTCTTATCCAGTAGGGTGACCAGATAGAAAGTGTGAAAAATAGGGACTCTGTGTGTGTGTGTGGGGGGGGGGGGGTTAATAGGTGCTTATATAAGAGAAAAAAACAAATATTGGGACTGTCCCTATAAAATCGTGACATCTGGTCACCCTATTATCTAACCCTCCTGGATCTGAAAAATCAAGTGGTGTTGCATATCAGATGGTACTTGGGACAGGTCACTAGAAAGAGAAGAATAAAAGTGTGACCATACTGGGTCAGACCAAAGGTCCATCTAGCCCAGTATCCTGTCTTCTGACAGTGGCCAGTGTCAGGTGCCCAGAGGGAATGAACAGAACAGGTAATCATCAAGGGATCCATCCCCTGTCATCCATTCCCTGTTTCTGGCAAACAGAGGCTAGGGACACCATCCCTGCCTATTCTGGCTAATAGCCATTGATGGATCTATCCTCCATGAACTTATCTAGTTCTTTTTTGAACCCCATTATAGTCTTGTCCATCACAACATCCTCTGGCAAAGAGTTCCACAGACTGACTGTGCATTGTGTGCAAAAATACTCCCCTTTGCTTGTTTTAAACCTGCTGCCTGTTAGTTATTTGGTGACCCCTAGTTCTTGTGTTATGCAAAGGAGTAATTAACACTTCCTTATTTACTTTCTCCACAGCAGTCATGATTTTATAGACCTCTATCATACCCCCCTTAGTCATCTCTTTTCCAAGGTGAAAAGTCCCAGTCTTATTAATCTCTCCTCAGCCAGAAGCTGTTCCATATGCTTAATCATTTTTGTTGCCCTTTTCTGAACCCTTTCCAATTCCAATATTTCTTTTTTGAGATGGGGCGAACACATCTGCACAAAGTATTCAAGATGTGGGTGTACCATGAATTTATATAGAGGCAATATATTTTCTGTCTTATTATCTATCCCTTTCTTAAGGATTCCCAACATTCGCTTTTTTGACTGCCACTGCATATTGAGTAGATGTTTCAGAGAACTATCCACAATGACTTCAAGATCTTTCTTGAGTGGTAACAGCTAATTTAGACCCCATCATTTTATATGTATAGTTGGGATTATGTTTTCCAATGTGCATTACTTTGCATTTATCAACACTGAATTTCATCTGCCTTTTTGTTGCCCTTTTTACCCAGGTTTGAGAGATGCTTTTGTATCTCTTCACAATCTGCCTGGGACTTAACTATCTTGAATAATTTTGGATCATCTGCAAATTTTGCCACCTAACTGTTTACCCCTTTTTCCAGATCATTTGTGAATATGTTGAATAGGACTGGTCCCAGTACAGACCCCTGGGGGACACCTCTCTCCATTCTGAAAACTGATCATTTATTCCTACCTTTTGTTTCCTATCTTTAACCAGTTACTGATCCAAAAGAGGACCTTCCCTGTTATCCCATGACAGCTTACTTTGCTTAAGAACCTTTGGTGAGGGACCTTGTCAAAGGCTTTCTGAAAATCTAAGTACACTATATCCCCTGGATCCTCCTTGTCCACATGCTTATGGACCCCCTCAAAGGATTCTAGAAGATTGGTGAGGCATGATTTCCCTTTACAAAAACCATGTTGACTCATCCCCAACAAATTATGTTCATCTATATGTCTGACAATTTTGTTCTTTACTATAATTTCAACCAGTTTGCCCAGTACTGAAGTCAGGTTTACCGGTCTGTGATTGTTGGGATCACCTCTGGAGCCCTTTTAAAAAATTGGCATCACATTAGCTATCCTCCAATAATTTGGTACAAAAGCTGATTTAAATGTAGTTCTGCAATTTCACATTTGAGTTTCTTCAGAACTCTTGGGTGAATACCATCTGGTCCTGGTGACTTATTACTGTTTAGTTTATCAATTTGTTCCAAAACCTCCTCTAATGACACCTCAATCTGGGATAGTTCCTCAGATTTGTCACCTAAAAAGAATGGCTCGTGTTTAGGAATCTCCCTCACATCCTCAGCCATAAAGACGGATGCAAAGAATTTATTTTAATTTCTCTGCAATGGCCGTATCGTCCTTGAGTGCTCCTTTAGTATCTTGATGGTCCAGTAGCCCCACTGGTTGTTTATCAGGCTTCCTGCTTCTGATATACTTAAAAAAAATTTGCTATTACTTTTTGAGTCTTTGGCTAGCTGTTCTTCAAATATTTTTTTTTTGGCCTTCCTAATGATATTTTACACTTCATTTGACAGAGTTTATGCTCCTTTCTATTTTCCTCATTAGGATTTAACTTCAACTTTTTAAAGGATGCCTTTTTGCCTCTCACTGCTTCTTTTACTTTGTTGTTTAGCCACGGTGGCACTATTTTGGTTCTCTTATTATGTTTTTTAATTTGGGGTATACATGTAAATTGAGCCTCTATTATGGTATCTTTAAAAAGTTTCCATGCAGCTTTCAGGGATTTAAGTTTTTGTGCTGTATCTTTTAATTTCTGTTTAACTTCCTCATTTTTGTGTAGTCCAGGACTAGCTGCTCCATGAAGCAGTCATTTAAGGTGTCAAGAAACTTTATCTCTGAATCCCATCTTGAGGTGACATGTACCCAGTCAATATGGAGATAACTGAAATCCTCCATTATTATTTTTATTTTAATAGCCTCTCTAATTTCCCTGAGCATTTCACAGTCAGTATCACCATCCTGGTCAGGTGGTGGGTAATATATCCCTAGTGATATATTCTTATTATAGCAAGGAATTACTATCCATAGAGATTCTATTGTACAGTTTGGTTCATTTAAGATCTTTACTTCATTTGAGTCTACGCTTTCTTTCACATATAGTGCCACTCCCCCACCAGCACGATCTGTTCTTTCCTTCCGATATATTATTATTACTGTATCCTCTTGATTATCCTCATTCCACCATGTTTCTGTGATGCCTATTATATCAATATCCTCATTTAATATGAGGCACTTTAGTTTACCCATCTTATTATTTAGCCTTCTAGCATTTGTATATAGACACTTTTAAAACTTGTCACTTTTTAGCTGTCTGCCATTACATGATGTAATTGAATGGGACTTTTTTTTTCATTTGACTGTTTCTCATCAGATCCTATCCATATTTTATCATCTTCCATTCTCTCCTCCTTACCAGGACATATAGTGTCCATTAATAGATCCTCCCCTACAGGATGTTTTTGTCCAAACCACATGCTCCTCCACACCTGTCGGCTCTCCCGCAGTGCTTAGTTTAAAAACTGCTCTACGACCTTTTTAATTTTAACTGCCAGCAATCTGGTTCCATTTTGGTTTAGGTGGAGCCCATCCTTCCTTTATAGGTTCCCCCCATTCCCAAAAGTTTCCTCAGCTCCTAATAAATCTAAATCCCTCCTCCCTACACCATCATCTCATCCACTCATTGAGACTCTGCAGTTCTGCCTGTCTAACTGGCCCCACACATGGAACTGGAAGCATTTCAGAGAATGCTACTACGGCGGTCCTGGACTTCAATCTCTTACCTAGCAGCCTAAATTTGGCCTTCTGGATAGTTTTAACCATGATTAACTGGCACTTTTATGTCTATTCTTGGCCCAGACCTACCGGTGTAAATGTGCACCAAAAACAAAATGAAGGGAGAAAGGTGGAAGAATTGAAGTTAACCCATACATACACAGCCATACATACTTGGAAAAATGAGATTTTTGTATTGTAAGGGCATTGGCTAAGTTATCTGCTAGTGTCAGCCTGTGAGAATGAGAGGTGAGGTCTCTAAATCTTTTTAAAAATTACTTTTATTACATGCATAATTTGTAACTTCACTAAATGTAGTAAGGATTTAGTAGGCTGACCATTCCTAATGCAATAAGACAGTGCTCCATAACCCCGAAAGGTCTTATGAAAGAGTCTTTTAGACTCATTGCTAAGAAATCATAACAATAGAGGTACTATGAACGCTCTGTAAAGAGCAATATCCAGTGCATAGGAGTCCCCAATCTTGTGAGTTGTTGGAATCATCTTTGCAATATATTTTCCATTCAAAGTAATATAATGCTGGGATGTCAGGGTGGTGGGCTTCTGGTGCTCTGATACGATGTTTAATGCTATGTAACACCCAGGTTAAAGTTCAAATATCAGTCTAATAATCTGACTCTCCAAATTTACTCTGAAATTGGGCTATTTAAAAATTGCACCAGCTAAATATCCATTATGTCTGCTTCCTGTTTTTATTCAATGTCATATCTGCTCCCTTTAATGAAAAAAGAAAGTTTTTATTGCTCTTTACTCCATTAGCTCTGCAAAATCACACATGGCTAGAGGAAATGAGATGTGATGGAATCTCTTTCCCTTGTGCATAATCAGTAGAACTGTGCATTAAATTCCAGTCAGTTGAGATAAGACCCAGTTGCATCATATCTGAAAGCCCAGTTTGGCCTTCAGAATATTTATTTCTGGTGGCGATAAGATGTGTGAAATGGAAAAGAACCTGACTCTCAGACCACAAGTAGTTTACTAGAGCTGGCAATTAGGAAAAAACATTGTGTAAATGGAGCCTATGTGACCTGGTGTTACTGAGATGCACCAAACGTAGAATCCCACAGTGACATTTTTGTGAGAGGTCAAGTAGACCTTCATCTTAAAAATCAGAAGGACATGATCTAACCAAGTGTTTCTTAGTGCAGTGTGATTCAACCAATCGATACTGCTTGTGTGAACCTCAAACCGTTCAGAAGTTGTCTGTAAGGAGCCAAAAATTTGGATTTTTGTTTGCGACAAGAGCCATCCAGACCTTTTGAGTTTGTAAAACTGAACTGGAACTCTTCCATGGACAGGCTTTTCTTGGTATTCAACACATCCTGCTTCTAGTTGGGGCTGAGAGCAGGACTTACAGAGGTGCATGAAATTAGAAAAGAAGTTCTGAAAAGACACAAGTTTTCACTAACTTTTATGAAACTCAGAACTGGCATATGTAGAGTTTGGGGCAAATTCACAGATCTTTATTTTCACACCGACTTGCCTGTCCCAATCAATTAACTTCATTTTTACAAGCCACTGGCCAATTTCTGCCCTGTACTTTGCAGAATTGCCTGCTGGAAAACCTGTGGCTAGCAGTAGGAGATAGGGTATAAGTTGCATCTACTCTTTTTCTGGCCTCCGTAGAACATTGCAGAAGGGCTGCTCCACATGGTTTCCACAGCGGGAACCAAAGCTGTGCTTACTCTGAGCTGCAACAAGATCTGCATATTTATAAGTGTCCTTTCCCTGGCAGTGACCTCTGTATTCCTGCAGATTTAAAGGGACTGTGTATCTGCTTTGTTTTGGTCACAGAGGTGGGACCACATTCATGATGCTTTTGGACCACTTTCCCTATTTCTAAGAGGCTACCAGATCTTCACACTGTTTGTTTTCTGGGTAACTAAGTTTATTTACATTTTTAAATAAACATTTATTTGTTTATTTCCACCTCCTTCCTTCCTTCTCCACTAAATTGACCTACTCCCAGCAAACACTTTCAGGACCACAGTACACAGATTTATAAATGGTGCAACTCCTGATCCTTATCCACTGAGCATTGTTTACTATTCTTTATGTAAGTCCTGTGGCTTCGAGCTCTAAAGGTAAGCTTTGCTCCTGTCTGTCGGCAAACAAGGGGAGGAACAGCCACATAACTGCTTCATTTGCATAAGATATTACCCAGAAGCTCCAGAGGGGAAGGATTTCTCTGCCATCATTGTTGTGTATTTGGTTGTCATGGGTTTTGTTACTATGGCAACTGAGTTAGACTATTAAGGGATAGCTCAGCCGGTTTCAACCGGCTGAGTGAGTCTCTGTTTCTGTAAATAAAATGGAGGTTTTGGTTAGCTGTCTGCTCTCTGGCCTCAAGTGATTGCTTCCTACACCGGCTGCCCCTAGTACATAACACTGGCGACGAGGGTGAGATTCCGGTGCTGCTCCAGTAACAGAAGGAAGTAGAAGTCAAGGTAAAGACCAAACAAAGAAAAAAAGCTGCTTGTTTGCACTGACTGTGAAAGTGAAACTAAAAATCATGGCTACTCTGACCAGGCCCCTGGAGCCTTTTGATGAGAATACAGAGCAGTGGCATGTGTATACTGAGCGTTTTGAGCTTTTTGGTATTGCAAATGACATTACAGAAGCGAAGAAGGTGCCAATATTCTTAACTGTTGTAGGGACTAAAACCTACTCTCTGCTACGCAGCTTACTACACCCTGTTAAGCCTGAGACTAAATCTTACAGTGACATTGTGGAAATCCTGGGGTCTCATTTCTCCCCAAAACCACTGGTAATTGCTGAAAGATATAGGTTCCACAAAAGAGACCAAAAGGAAGATGAAACAGTTGTACAATTTGTAGCCATTTAAAAAAAGCTAGCAGAACACTGTGAATTTAAAGAGATGTTAAATGATGCCCTGCGTGACAGGTTAGTGTGTGGCCTCTGCAGTGAAGCTATACGGAAGCGCCTACTGACAGAGGCTCAGCTTACATTACAGAAGGCTGTTGATATTGCTGTCTCCATGGAACTGGCTACAAGGGAGGCACAATACATCGGTGCATCCCCTAGGGTGCAAAAAGTGTCACAAGAACTGACCCACAAAACGGTGCAGAGTCAAGAATGTTACCGCTGTGGTAAGCTGGGTCACCAGGCATCAGAATGCTGGTGTAAGGACCTGGTGTGTCGACACTGTGGCAAAAAGGGACACATTGAGTGTGCCTGTAAACAAAAGAAAAAGAGGCCTGTGGTCTGGCCGACAAAAAGAGGAACCTTGCATACCCTAGAGCAGACCCAGGATGATCAAGGTGACACCTCCTCACAAGAGGAAGTGCCACTGCATGTTTTGTCTTTGGCAGCGGGCTCACATGAATACTGGGTAACCCCCTTATTGGAGGGCAAACCTATACGCATGGAACTAGACACCGGTGCAGCTGTCTCGCTGGTTCCTGAGACTGTATAAGGAAAAGCTACAGCATCTTCCGCTTAAGGCAACAAAAACTGTTCTGAAGACGTATACAGGTGAAGCTGTACCCATGTTGGGCACTATTGATGTTAAGGTGGAGCTCAATGGATAGACGGCTAAATTGCCACTGTTTGTGGTGAGAGGTGACTACCCAGCCTTAATGGGTAGGTCTTGGCTTGGGAAGATTCAGCTGAACTGGGCAGAAGTGCACCGGATGACTAAAGAAGAAACCAGTCTAACCCCTATACTAAGGAAACATGCTGCTGTTTTTGGAGATGATTTGGGAAGTATGAAGGGAATCACTGTGACATTGAACATTAAACCTGGGAGTCCACCAAAATATCTGAAAGCCCGAACTGTGCCATATGCCATCAGGCCAAAAGTTGAAGCAGACCTGGAGCGCCTGATCACCAATGGAGTCCTAATACCAGTTACCCATAGCTCATGGGCCACTCCTATCGTTCCAATAGTGAAGAAAGATGGCTCTCTCCGGATTTGCGGTGATTTTAAAGTCACTGTCAACCCAGTGTTGTGTGCAGAGCAATACCCGCTTCCCCGCATCGATGACCTCTTCGCAGGCCTGGCTGGGGGACAAAAGTTCAGTAAGATTGATCTGAGTCAAGCATATTTACAGATGCACGTCGATGAAAAGTCCCAAGAGCTGTTGACTGTTGTGACTCATAAGGGGCTTTATCGATACTGTCGCCTACCCTTCGGAATCACATCGGCTCCCGCCCTGTTCCAGAGGGCTATGGACCAGATCTTGTGTGGCTTGTCAGGAGTTCAGTGCTATCTGGATGATATCCTGGTCACTGGAAGAAATGAAGAGGATCACTTAAAGAATTTAGAGGCTACCCTACAAAGACTGGAAGAGTATGGCCTACGAGTTCGCAAAGACAAGTGTGAATTCTTCAAGCCCTCTGTTGAATATTTGGGACACATCATCGATTCTGCAGGTCTTCATAAGGCCCCTGCAAAAGTTAAAGCTATTGTGGAGGCTCCCCCACCTCGAAATGTAAGCCAGCTACGCTCATTTCTAGGACTCCTGAACTATTATGGAAAGTTCATCTCACAGTTAGCCACACTGCTAAAACCTCTTCATGAGCTCCTTGGGCAGAACAAGGCCTGGAAGTGGACTGAAGCCTGTAATGTTGCATTTAACAAAGCTAAGGATGCATTGTTAAATTCTGAAGTTCTAACGCACTTTGATCCATCCTTACCCCTGCAATTGGCCTGCGATGCTTCCCCTTATGGAGTGGGAGCGGTCGTGTCACACATTATGCCTTCGGGAGAAGAAAGACCTATTGCTTTTGCTTCACGCACTCTAAGCAAAGTAGAAACTAACTACGCCCAAATCGAACATGAGGCATTAGGAATTGTTTTTGGAATTAGGAAGTTTCATCAGTACCTGTTTGGGCGAAAGTTTACTCTTCTTACAGACCATCGACCTCTGACATCAATTTTTGGACCCTACACAGACATTCCCCCATTAGCTGCTAGTCGTATGCAACGTTGGGCATTGATACTTTCTGCACACACATATGAAATCAAATATCGGAAATCCACTCTGCACGGCAATGCAGATGGCCTCTCAAGGTTGCCTTTACCGGTCAAACATCAAGATAGTGCCCAAAAGGAAATCTTCTACTTTGAACAGGTAGAGAATACACCCATCACTGCTACTCAGATAAAGAAGGCAACCCGCGTTGACCCAGTATTATCCCAAGTTATGGACCTGGTGATGCATGGAAAATCTCGACAAACCTCTCCGGTCTCACCCGACCTTGTTCCCTACATGTCCAGGCGGACGGAGTTATCGGTCCAATCTGGTTGTTTGTTGTGGGGGAGGCGTGTCATTATTCCACCACCCCTGAGATCACAGATGTTAGAACAGCTACATTCCGGTCACTGTGGAATAGTGCGCATGAAGGAAATTGCACGAAGCTATTTTTGGTGGCCTAGATTGGACAGTGCTATTGAAGAGAAGGCAAAAGCTTGTATGTCATGTCAGGGTGTAAGAAATGCACCCCAGTGGGCACCCCTACACCCATGGGACTGGCCTGAAAACCCGTGGCAACGTATTCACATTGACTTTGCTGGCCCCCTTGAAGGAAGCATGTTCTTGGTGGCAGTAGATGCCCATTCTAAATGGCCAGAAGTCTCTATAATGCAGTCCACTACTGCAGAGAGTACTATCCAAAAACTACGAGGACTCTTTAGTCGTTTTGGTCTGCCAGAACAACTTGTGAGCGACAACGGACCGCAGTTCGTCTCTCAGGAGTTTCAAAATTTTATGAAGGTACATGGGATACACCACATCACGTCCGCACCATATCATCCGTCCACCAACGGATTAGCTGAAAGATTTGTGCAGACAATGAAAAACGCTTTGAAATCAGCAAAGGGACAACACTCCATTCAAAAGCATCTGGATACCTTCTTACTTTCCTATAGAAACACACCTCATGCTACGACCCAGGCTTCCCCAGCCTTTCTAATGATGGGACGACAGCTGCGCACTTGCTTTGATCTGCTGAAACCTTCTGAACCCAGACAAACTGTGCAACATCAGCAGCAATATCAAGTAATCAGACGGGCACCCAGAGCAAAAGACCGAACCTTTAGCCCGGGGCAGCCAGTTTTGGCTCGGAATTATACTTCCAGAGCTAAATGGGTCCCGGCCACAGTCATCACTCAAACAGGACCTGTTTCCTATACAGTCCGGACTGCAGAGAATCTTACCTGGCGGCGACATGTAGATCAGCTGTTGACAGGTCATGCCAGTCTTCAGGACCCATCTGCAGTTGAGGGGTCTGACTTCACCCCTCCTGGTGAGACACCGAATCATGAGTCACCTGTTCCTGACTGTTCTCCTCCATTACTGCCGGCAGCTGAGATACCCCTTTGCCCAGCACGAGCTGATACCACCTCCTCACCTATTCGTGCTGCGGACCCTGAGCCCCTAGTACTTTCGGGTGCAACAACACCAGAAGTTCGCCGTAATCCACCTAGAGACAGAAGGCCTCCTCATTGGCTGGATCTTTAGTTAGGGCGAACCCACGGTTATGGGGCAAAATAATCCCCAGGGTTTAGCCGGGAATGGAGGCAGTCTACCCTCCTTCTCTAGTTTAGTGTGTGTTTTATTTAGGGGATGTTCTTATTAGGGGGGGAGGAATATGTTGTGTATTTGGTTGTCATGGGTTTTGTTACTATGGCAACTGAGTTAGACTATTAAGGGATAGCTCAGCCGGTTTCAACCAGCTGAGTGAGCTCTCTGTTTCTGTAAATAAAATGGAGGTTTTGGTTAGCTGTCTGCTCTCTGGCCTCAAGTGATTGCTTCCTACACCGGCTGCCCCTAGGACATAACAATCATCTGTAAGAGAAAAGTACAACTATATTTACATAATCTTTCTACCCAGAACTCCTCCAGTGACACCTGAGGAGTCAACAGAACTATACACAAGCCAGAACTGGTTGATAAGGGAACTGAACCGAAGGGGGAGGGATTCCTATCTTGTGACAAAGAGTGCATCACCAGTGACAAGAAGTCTTCTCAAGGGTCCTGTATGCTACTGGTTCTCCTTCCCTAAGGATGCTGTGCTGTTGAGAGGACTTTGTGGTGAGGGATGACCCAGACTGAGGACTTAATTGTGAGAGCAGTTGCAGAGAACTTTGTGATGGGAGATTATGCAGCGGCAGATCTTTGATAGGCCCAGAGGACGGTAGCAGAGGTAAGTGAACTCTGGTGGGGATCCTCCTACCCAGACACTATATAAAGCTTACGTCACTGTAGTGGTTTAGTCGGTGAAGCCTCTGGGCAAAACCAGGCAGCACTTCCCAAAGGACTCACCCAATGCACCTCAGGACTGTGACTATGCCACCCACAGATATCACCACTTGCTTATAGGTTGTTCTCAGTGATAGGTGGGGAACCAGGTGCACGACTGCCAAAGTTACCATGAGCGGGAGTGTTTTATGAATCAGTCATATAGATGTAGTTTGCCCTGTTTTCCCAAGCTTGATGTTGGGTTTCCTTTCCCCTTATAGAGTTTTCCTTGTTTCATAAACAGAGTCAGTGCTTACAAATGGAAGCTATTTAGTGATCCCAGAAATTCTAGGTGGGGGCTGGAGCTGATGGTGTTTTAGTTTTAACAGGGACCCCTACCTATTATTGTTGCAGACAACACCTTGCAGAGAAGGGTTATACTTTTATGTTTCTGCCCACACAATTGATTTCTCTGTAGTCAGAAGTTGGATCCCTACCCCAACTTTTACTGATGGAGAAGAAATGAAGCTGGTGAGAGATAATCAATTGCCATCTTTTTAGAGCTATTGGAGGGGCTGTAATTGAGATTCATGCATACACAGAAAACAACACTCAGTAGATTATTTTGTAGTAAAATTCATTCCACTGTTCATGTTGATTGAACTGTCACTGTATTGCCGACTCATGTTGTTATCAACAATACATTAATATTAATATCAACATGAAAATGAAAAATGCCTTTATAACTAAGAAAGGGGCAGCTTCAGAACCTCCTCTGTGCAGCCTTATTCTTTAAATCCCTGACAGGATAATTTATTAGTTATTTGCAGACTTCCAGCTTCCAATATCTGAAGCGAAAGGTTAATGAACAGTAGAGCCTGAACAGACTCATTTTGGTTTTAATTTGCCTGTTGGAGGGCTTCTTCTGCTCTGGCAGAATATGCCTGTATCAGAATAGAAATACTTGGCTCGGTTCTGTTCAGTTATAGTTATTTAGCTGCACTGGTATCAGAAGAACTGCCTGGTTATAACAGCAACATTTGATTTGACATACCCATGTCTTGTGGCTCCAGGAGTTGGCTGCTGGCACAGTGATTAAGTTCATAAACTTCTGGAGAGAACTGAGTTGATGTCTTCTATGACTGGACATAAGCAGTGAGGAGTTGGTGATATCAGCCTGATTCTGTCTGTGCATTTGTCACACACAATGTACCTACTATGGTATGACCAGAAGTCTCTGCTCTAGAGATGACACATGGGCCAGAATAGAAAGTGTGTTGTTAGTCAGGATTTAAAGTACTTTTGGTGGGGTTGTGTGTGAACGTCTATAGGACACCCTGCCTAGGTGTAGTTGGTATATTATCAGTTTCTTAGTTTCATGAGCACAAAATAGAATTTAGATTGATGTGTAGTACCACAGTCAATCTAATCCAGGTTTCTGTAGCATCTGAGCACCTTCCAGAGAATGAATAAGCCAAAATCACAATAGGCCAGTGGTCTAATTTTCTACCTACTTCCCTAGGGGCAATTGGGGCTATTGCAATTTTCCCCCCAATGCTTCTGTATTCTATCCCATCCTATTCTTTCCCTTTACATGCTTCCTTCTTGCCTTCAACTTTCCCCTGCAGGGAGGAAACCTCAACTGGGGAGGGTCATGAAGCCCTGTAGACAAGGTTCTCTTTTAAATGCCTCTCTTCTTCCTTATAATTTCAGTTGAGGTGATGAGGAAAGCTAAGTCAAAGAAGTAAGATTTTCCACTTCACTCAGAAGGCTGTGGAATAATGGTGGTTCTTGCCACCAGTAATGAGTTCCAAAGCCTTGTGCTGGGAAAAACCTTGTCTTCCCTTCTTGTGAACTTGAGCCTTGAGGTTGAGTAATGTAGTTCTGAATTACTTGTGTTCTGGCAAGTAATGTAGAATTCAGAGACAATGTTGCCTGAATTGATAATGGCAAACTTAATAACATGATCTGGAGTATATAGAAGCTATTTATTTGTAAAATACAATTCAGCAGTGCAAAACTATTACAAAAATAGCTATATTGTTCTGCTTGATCTTTCTCAATACTGAACATGAAGTCTACAGAATCACTTATGGTACTGTCAGAATGGTTAATACAAGGTTTTAAAGAATGTTGCAGGAAAAGTAAATATATACCTAAATCAATATCTACTCTTGTGGTCTGTTGTCCCTCTTAAAGCTATTCATATGAAATACTGCATAACATTATATCAATGAAATAATGAACTCTGACCTCCCCCTGGTTGGCTTTAGACAGGAAGATGGCTATAGACTTCACCTGCTGATTCAAACCACACTTCAGTTTCTGTATGCACTCACACTTGTGTGTGAGTATTTAAGTCAAGCCTTACTATATGAGGTCAGGTTATGCAGGAGACCTCACAAACAGGGATATTTTTTTCCTCTGCGGCCATTTTATTACAGGCAATAATCTGATAAACTAAGAATGCCTTATGAGTGCTATACCAAATTGAAAAATGGAATTTCCTTCCCTTGGGAAATTCTGATATTTCTATATTTTCATCTTGGGTCAGCATAAAAAGACAAAATATCAAACCTTTTTTGCAGAATGAAAGTTGAGAAAAACTTTGAGTCAGAAACATTGAAACATCTTGTTTTGGATCAGCTTGACAGTTTCGATTCAACATGAAATAGTTTCTATTTTCATGTGGAAAAAAGTTCAATTTTGCAGACATTTTCTACTCCACTTCATCCTACCTTCTCCCCTCTCTGCCCCTCGAAAAAAGATGACTTAATTTTTAAGCATCTCTTTTCAGGATCTGAGTGGGAGAACATCAGGTATGTTCCAGGAAGTTGTTGTGTTGATTCAGTGAAAACTCTTCCCTCATAGTCAGGCCAGGTGACTACTCCAATGTAGTATTAGGGATCTCTGTGGGTGAGAGCTGGAACTGTTCATATGACTACTATGATTAAAAGGTCACATGCCTGCCCCTAACCACATGCCTTCCAGGCCATTTCATGGAAAGCTTTCCAGACTTTTAGGCAGGAGAGATCCAGGATCACGGAAGGACCAAGAATGGGACTTCTTGTGCCTGTTGAGAGAAGGGGTCTGTAGACAAGATCTGTTATGAAGCCCTGTAGACAAGATCCCGAGGGGCTGTGAGGCTGCTCATCTTGTGTGATTTTTAATCTTTGCTTCTAAGTTAATGAAGGAAAACCCCTGAGAGAAGCAACTGGAACAGTACAGTTATTTGGATTTTATCTTCCCCAGCTGTTGGATCACCCAGTAGTTTACATGCATCTTCTGCAAGGCTAGAGGTGAAAGTCTTGCCCACATTCCTACCTAAATTCCTCTAGGAACTTGACTTGCAAACTATACTTATCTTCATTTTCTGTGCTGAAGTCTTGTGGGCTATTAAACTATTTTCATGTTCCTGCAGTTCAATAGATGAAGGGTTTCATCTAAGCATCTGTATCAGGGCTGTGTATTCAGGTTCCAGAGATACCAGTATATATTTGTGTAAACAGCTGGAATTCCCACCCTTGTATATTTAAGTGTATAGTCCAAACCACCTACTTTTTGGAGTTTGGCTTTACTGTTAAAACAAATAAATTCTCAAACTACAATCATCCCAAGGCTGATTATTCTTAGGGTTGTCATTCCATATTCTCCTCTTCCGATCCTAATTACTTCAGTCTCTGAGACAGAGAGAGAATCTGACCCCTTTCAATTCAGATTGGAGCTAACTGAATTCACCTGCTAGTATAACTTGACAGTAATCCCACTGCACCTTCATTCAGTGTTCAAGCATCTGATAACAGGATGCCTTAGCAGTGAAGCTTTGCATTCCAACTACGGTCAGAATGTCTATCGGTGGTTTTTTTCCCCACAGGATTTTCTTTGGGGGAGGCAATTCAGTGTCTGAAATAACAGATCTATTTCCAGCATACAGGAATTGAACTACACTATCATTTTATTTTTGACCCATAATTAGCTCCCTGGGTCTTTTTTTTTTAAATTTTTTTCTTTTATATAATATGTAAAATCCATGGAAAAACTCAAGCACTTGAAAGATAAATAACACACTGATAGGAGATAACTAGTGGATCTGTATGATATATTAGTGTTATAATTTCAAAAAACTATACTTATCGCAATATGCCCAATCTCCTTCAAATCCACTGATTTAAATATGGCCTGATGTTTCTGGATGCACTTACATTAAACACATTCATATAGATAATAAAAAAAAACAAGGATATTTGCTTAATTACCCTTAACAGTAAAAGCCCCAATCCTGCAGATAACTTTAATCTCATCTATAGTTCCATCAAAATCAGTGGAACTACTAATGTCAAGCACGTGTGCATAAGTGTTTGAGCGATTGAGGCCAGTCTGTATTAGTTGCTCATGCTGGAAATGATCAACTTACTAAACACATGATAGGGCCCTTCAGTAAGAAGGATCTAACAGTGCTTGCAAATTGTTATGGAAGTCACCCCAAATAAGTGCCAACAAACATCCTAGACAAATTAGAGGATTGGGCCAAAAGAAATCTGATGAGGTTCAACAAGGACAAGTGCAGAGTCCTGCACTTAGGACGGAAGAATCCCATGCACTGCTACAGACTAGGGACCGAATGGCTGAGCAGCAGTTCTGCAGAAAAGGACATAGGGGTTACGGTGGACGAAAAGCTGAATATGAGTCAACAGTGTGCCCTTGTTGCCAAGAAGGCTAATGGTATTTTGGGTTGTATAAGTAGGGGCATTTCCAGCAGATCGAGGGATGTGATCATTCCCCTCTATTCAGCACTGGTGAGGCCTCATCTGGAGTACTGTGTCCAGTTTTGGGCCCCACACTACAAGAAGGATGTGGATAAATTGGAGAGAGTCCAGCGGAGGGCAACAAAAATGATTAGGGGGCTGGAACACATGACTTATGAGGAGAGACTGAGGGAACTGGGATTGTTTAGCCTGCAGAAGAGAAGAATGAGGGGGGATTTGATAGCTGCTTTCAACTACCTGAAAGGGGGTTCCAAAGAGGATGGATCTAGACTGTTCTCAGTGGTAGAAGATGACAGAACAAGGAGTAATGGTCTCAAGTTGCAGAGGGGGAGGTTTAGGTTGGATATTAGGAAAAACTTTTTCACTAGTAGGGTGGTGAAGAACTGGAATGGGTTACCTAGGGAGGTGGTGGAATCTCCTTCCTTAGAGGTTTTTAAGGTCAGGCTTGACAAAGCCCTGGCTGGGATGATTTAGTTGGGTTTGGTCCTGCTTTGAGCAGGGGGTTGGACTAGATGACCTCCTGAGGTCCCTTCCAACCCTGAGATTCTATGATTCTATGATCCTGCACCACATGAACAGACATTTCTGTGCATGCACCTATATGTACATGATATTACATGTGTACTCTATATGTACATGGTATCCCATATATTATGTACATTATTAGCCTAATTATCAGAAGTACTGAGAGCCCACATGTCTGACTCCAGTCAATGGGAGCAGCGGGTGCGCTGAACCTTTCAAAATCAGGCCAATATGTATGCATTTTACACAAACACACTGTTAAAAGAGTGTTAAGATTGCAAAGTCAGGCACATCTGCAACCTGTCCCAGTCCCATTGATCTAGCCTACCAAGTCCCAGTCTCCTTAGGTTTCTCATCGTAACCTCAATCTACTTGCCCAGCCAGTCATAGTCTCACCCTCTACGCTGTCTGAGTCCCAGTCTCGCCTTCCCTGCTCCCAGTCACAGTTCTTCCTTCTAATTCCTCACCCTATCTATCTCTTTTTCCCACCCCATTCTCAGTCTCCTTCTTGACACCCTCATTGAATCTGTCTCTGCCCTCCACCTTCTTGGCTCCTTATCCCAGTGTCTTTTGCCCAGCCAGACCCAATTCTCCCCCAGGTCCTTGTCAGATCTGTCTCTCCTGCCTTTGTCCCCCACCCCAGTTCCTTGCCCAACCAGTCCTAGTCACCCCACCTCCTTCAACTCCTAGTTACATTTTTCTCTCCCCAGTCCATCTCACCAGACTCCTTGTTCCAATACACTCCTTTTACCTCCCCCCGCATCCAGCTTTTGTCCCCTCTGCAATTGAATCAGACAGCTTATTTCTCCACAGTTCTTAGGTGTCACCCAGCCCCACCCTGGTATGGAGCACTAGAAGCTATGGGGGATGCTCAGCAATAGGGGTTGAGAGGCCCCAGAATATTTAGTGAGGATGGAGTCTTCAGAGATTTTAGCTGCTAAAATTGAAATCTCTACTGAGCATGCAATTTATTCAAAGGGTTATAACTTGGCCAAGTTCAGGCAGATTTTCTTGGGGACAGCTGTAGGTATATCCCTGATACAGAGGTTCTTCCCCACCCCCAATTTAAAAAAACAACAACTTGGATTCCAAACTTGCAGGTGTTGGAGCAATTCAAAGAAGGTCTCAAGAATTTTTTAACATGAGCAAAAGAATTAAGAGTTAGTTAGGTCCTTTGACTCTTTTTAGAGTTGTAAAACCCCCCACCCCCAAAATCAGGGATGTTTGCAACCAGGTGATCCATAAAGTATCCATCTAATCTATCTATCTAATCGATTCAGGAATGTATATTGCAGTTGGGGATAATCATCCCATGTTCAGGGGCCCACTGAGGACTACAGCCCTGATCTTGCTTTAGATTCATGTGGACAGCTGCTAGTGCCTATTCAGAGGGCCAATGGCTTCCAAGGGACTTGTATAACCCTTGTATCTGCATGGAAAGACAATGAGTTTCTGCATGGGTGCAAGGATTTGCTGCAAGGTCTGATTGCAGGAATGGGGCCTCAAGGAGTTGCTCTCTCTAGATACAATGAGATGAGTTAACCCAGAAACATTCTGAACTGAGAAATTTCAAAGATTTTTTGCCTGAGTCAGAACCTAAACATTATTACAACACTACACTTACATATATTTTTAAAATCTACACATTATGAAACTAGCAAGTCCAAGAATTAAACTGGCTTTTAAAAAATCTAAACTTTCTGGCTTTTGGAAATGGCTTATTTTGCCAAGGTAAAATTACTGGTTTTGATAGGTTGTCATACATTTTCATTATGATGCTGATGAGCAGAAAATAAGCTTTACTGAGGAACAGCAGGGTAAAATTTATGACACTTGTCCACAGGCAAATTGAAGACTTAGACAGATGGTCAGGCTATCTACAAGAACTGATCAAGAATGAATCTACTGACAGGATGTAGTAAATCTATGAGGCTTAATTAGTGTTTGCAAAGTGCTTGGGCCTTGGATGAAAGATGTAGAAGTGCAAAAGTTGTATTGTTTTACAATGTTACAATAACTGCCAAGTTTTGTGCAGCTCCATGTGACATTTTATGCAGATTAGTTCAGTTAATTTGCATATTTATAAATTTACAAGCAGTGGTGGGATTAGAACTGGAAGTTTGTACAAAGCTTGGCAGCATTGGGTGGGGTTGGTTAGGAGAAACTGGTGACTTTCTGGTTAGCTGACTGGGCGAGGAGGAATTGTGGGGAGTGTCTTGGTGGATGTTGTTTGTGGGATGCTTCAAGCTGGCTGATATTTAAAGGTATGCAATCTGGGAGTGACTACAGCAGGTATAGACATACCTGAGAACTTTAATCAAGCTAGCTCGGGTACCAAGAAGCCATGGCAGCACAGGCTTCAGCGCAGGTTGTACAAGCCCATTCAGGACCCAGGGTAATTATCTGGATGGGCTTCAATAGCCTGCACTGAAGTCCATGATGCTGCAGCTTCCCTGCTCCAGTATCTGAGCTAGCCGGATTGAAGATAATTCGGCTATGTCTCCACTCACTGCAGTTACACTCCCTGATTGCAGTGTAGACATAGCCTCAAAGAGTACCCCACTTCTGTTTTGTTCTCCAGGAATATTAAAGGTTAAGACTTATTGTTTTTTGACACAGGTGTTTTGTGATTTGTTTAGGCCTACTTTATTAAGTGACTCATTACTTTAGGAGGCTCTGTTTGAACTCCCATTTTGCGGCACTTTGGGCCTAATCTTCAGATAGTATTCAGTATACTCCCTCTGAATATCAGGCCCCTTTTTAGGTGCCTCAAGTTGCCAGCCAAAACCATGAGTTGCTTGGAAAACTTGAGTCTTGTTTTTATTTATATAATACCAATAGGATGCTGGACACTTCACAGGCATGTCTCTATCTCAGACCCAAGGCTAACAAGGTGTATTTTTCTCTAAATCTTTTATATTGGTGTAGTGCAGGCATGGTTTCTGAAGCAATAAAAATTGCAGGATTTGGTTTTGTTAATTAATTCAATTTAACAACAGTAGGGGTATAAATAATATTTAAAATTATATTGTTCATAACCCTGAAATTTCAAGTAATGCAAATGATGAATCTATATCTGCAGTTATATTTGCATACCTGTATACCAGGAATACAGGTTAGCAACCTAAATATTTGCTCCTCTCCCAGATGGAAGTGGCTTAGAAAAGGCATCTTGCTTCACTGAGCTGGCACTGATTGCTGGTGGAATCAGTATCTGGTGATATGCCAGCCCTCTTTGGTAGGGAAAGCAGTTTCACAGTCTTGCCTGATACAGTCTCTATTTGGGGCACCAGGGGTAGCGAGAGGCTTAAAAGTACGTGAAGAATGATTTTGGCTACCTAGTTTGACAGCCTGTGCATCCTGGATATTGAATTACATATTAATGGATGTTTTCTTTATTATTAATATTATGAAATGGTCTATGGTGAGAGACTTTATCTGTTAGCCTTTGCATTAACTTTTGTCATTGTGTTGTTAATGTGTGTCAGTATCAGTACTTTTAATCACAAGACATTGGAGAAGAAATCAGAATGATCTGACAAGAATGACTGATTTGACTGAATCCCCTGCAGTCCCAAAAAGAAAATAATTCACAGGTTTTATTTTTAAGCCAGCCAGAAATGAGACAAACTGGAGAAGAGATCAATTTTAATTTTGCAAAACTTAGCCAACTGGGTTTTGGTTTTTGCAGAACCAGAAGTGGGTCATAGCCAAGTGTTTGACCTATATAAACCCCAAAGTGTGGGAGCAGAGGGACACTTACCTAGCAGGTTTTGGTCTTGGCCTTTCTTTAAAGCACAAAGAAACTAACTCAAAAGCCCACTTTCTCATCATCCCCTCATTTCCTTCATGCTGACTCTTTCCATTCCCAACAATTACCCACTGAGAGAATTCCCGCTACCAATAGCCACACATCAAAGCCCTGATGTGAAGCACAGGGAATCACTATGCAACCTCTTGACATCATATTTACAGGGTCACTTTTTTGTGCACAACTCCAATGGAAAGGTTACAGTTTCAAAGTGTTGCACTAGATTTTTATCTGCTTGACTCCCACTGACTTTTAAATACATCTGTTTAAAAGTTTTCTTTTGCCCTCCTGAGCTGGGTTGTTGATGTTGTCGTCAAGTCGCAGTTTACTATCCATCTTGGTGAGTATTGCTGTTATAGTGTGGATTTCAATTTTGTTGTAATTTTTTAAAGTATGTTCAGTCACTGCATCCAAATACTAGGGGTGCATATTTATAAACACATAAATAATGAATCCCACTTTGCTAAATCTCCACAGAAGGGTTTGAAAATTAAAGGAATAATGCTTCTTCAGAGGGCCTTCTTGCTAGCAGTGTACTATTGGAAAATTATACATCTCCTGGCCAATTTTTCCATATATGGCAGTCCTACCGTAATGCCCAATTTATATGCAAGATGATCACTCATACAATGGGTGTGGTGTTAAATAGCACTGTTTAGTAATGTGTTAATATAATGTCTGAAGAGCAACATCCCACCAGTTGCCATGGGAAATGTTGCCTTGTTGAGGTTAAATGTGTGTGCTACCTTGTGTTCTGAGGAATGTTTCCTACACTCGGGTAGCCTCCTGTGTACTGAACAACTAGCAATGACCAAGATTGACAGGTGAGGTGGGAGAAATGCACAAATCCCAATGGCACGTGACTGTGTGGAGGTTGCTAAATCATGGGAATCTCAGGACTGACACTTGAGACTTGGGGAGGTTTCATATCACCCTATTTAATATTAAGAAAAACTTGGGAAAACTAAAATGTTTCATGCTTAATAACACCTTGAATATATCACTAGGATTTCATATGATTTAAAAAAAAAAGCGCACACCACTTTAGGCAGAATAGCTTTTCTAAATGAAGTTATTTTGAAATAAAAGCAAAGGTAGACTTGTAAGCATCCATCTTTTTATGGTTTATAAAAATATATGGGAGAAGGGACTATACAGATAGTCACATCTAATCCTAGCAGTTTCATTATTGTTTCAGTGAGTGTATCAGCAGTTGTCAGCACTAGGTCTGTCTCAGTAAACTAAGCTGAGAATGGAGTGCTGTAGGTATTAAATCTCTTTTACCTATCCAACATAATAGTAGTCTGAACAGTGGTAGGCTGAAATTAACTTCTTTAAAAAACAAAACAAACCAACTGTACAATCAGGGTGGTATTCCCACACTGCTTAAACTGCTAGTTTCACACCTTTTGTTACACATCGTTTTGTGTAATTTCTATCAGAAGGTCCACCTTCAGGAAGTGAAATCTGTGAAAGCACCACAGGAAAAATCCATCAGCTTGTTTAAAACATTGTGTTTCTTGCAACAGTTAGAAATTGTCAAGTGAACAGCAACATAACACAAAAGCCTTTCTTGTATGTCTGGAGAGCCTGAGGTTAGAATTTAACCCTAGATGTTCAATTTAAATTTATTACCACCTTTTAAATTAGACAGTAAGAGTTTGCTACTGAATTATAAATGAAAAAGCAGCAATATTAAAAAAGAAAACTTCAGTTTTTGCTTCAGTTTATTTATTGCTGAAATACATTTTTGTCTTCATTTATCTGGTCATTTGTGTTACAGCCTTTATTTCACTTTCTTTGTTTTACTTGAAATTGAGTTTTGTGTATAACTTTGAGGGCAATATTTAAAATAAGCACTTAAACTGAATTGTGGAAACCTGCTCTAAACCAGAATTCCATACAATAAATAGTAGACCTCAAGCACATCCTTCCCATGGTGTTTTTCCCCATGGTGTCATCATTCTTTCAAAGCAAGACAATAAATATATTATTATTAATTCTTTTATTTATGTATTAAAGCTACAATAGCAATAAAGACCCAGGGCATTTCCAAGGAAATAATTTTATTTCAGGCCATTGATTTTTTTTTTTCCTCAGCAAATCCCCCAGAAAGCCTAATACTCAAAAAGTTATTGCTTGGTGGGGATGCGTGGACATCAAATAACCCATTGCACTTGTTACTTAAAATAGGCTTTATCCCCATAGAAAATGAATTTACTTGGTTGGAACACGTAGTGTATTATTCCTAGTTTCAGAGCAGTAGCCTTCTAATCTCTTTCTCAGTTGAAATACTAGATTGGAATGAATCTATTTTTTTCCTGCTAATTGCATGAATTATACTTATGCCATTTTGCATTTTTTAAATTTTCTTTTGCCATTTTGTATGTCAAAAGCAATTCATATCTCTCTTGTATTGTAGATTAAACCTAGGAATGGACCAATTAGATAAATATATGCTTTAAGAGGTTACTCCTCTGTGGGTGCTGTTAAACTACCTTTAAAAATAAATTAAATGGTGCAGTTAATTAGCTAATTAAACACATTCACTTTCTTCTACTTTTGATTTATCTTGCTCTAAATGTCAGCATCAGACAAACCAACCAAAAGCCTAACTTAGGTGCAGTATGACTGCTTTGTAGTTGGAAAGAAGAGTCTTTCTGTAATGGTCTATACTTAGTTATGCTTTAAGTATCCAGTATCTTTGGCATTAGCAGTATCAAATGAAATGCTTTTGCTCACAAGCCTCCATTGCAGATCAGGCCTCTGTGGCATTTCCTGGACTCTCTTTGACTGTATTGGCCTCTAGGCTCCACCGCAATCTAAACGTTACAAATAATGTATTTACTATTGAGATTTGTTACTCACTGTAAAATCCATCAGTGGCTTCCCAGCTTAATTTCTGTCTTCCGGATTGTCTTTTGTTAATGGTATAGAGAGACCTGGGGGGAATGCAGAAAGGATGGCCTAGTGAAAAACCTCATATTACAGCACTAGACAGATGTTGTCTTACTTGGGAAACTTATAGCCATGAGACCAAAACATTAGGGTTGGAAGGAACTTCAGGAGGTCATCTAGTCCAACCCCCTGCTCAAAGCAGGACCAATCCCCAGACAATTTTTTTCCCCAGCTCCCTAAATGGCCCCCTCAAGGATTGAACTCACAACCCTGGGTTTAGCAGGCCAATGCGCAAACCACTGAGCTATCCCTACCCTATCCTATATTGGAGCAAGAAATAATCAAGGAGAAAATGTGTCTGGAACACAGAAGTCTAGTGTAAAGACAGTTCATGCCTTGGTGCTAGTGTCTGCTGTAGGTAAGAATGTGCTGCCAGTCTTATTTGGTGTTAACTGTAGCAGCACTGAAGGGCCATTCCCTTGACAATACCCAATGTGCTCCAGATGTTCCAGCCAGTCTCCTTCCATCAGTTGCTGAGAGGAATCACTAACTCTTTGCCATCCAAAGATTCCCTCAGTGAGGGAGAATCCTCAAGATGCCAACCTATTGGTGTTAGGGTTGCTTTGCACTGCCAGAACTGTGTAAAGATCCCAGAGTGCACAGGAAGAGCTGGACCTGTCTTGTGGAAAATATGGAGTTGTCCAGTTATTATAAGTGTATAATATTTTATCCCAAACCACTACCTTAATAGAATGTTAGTTCGCAAATGCCTGAATTAAGGGACTGCAGGTGGAAGGGATGGGGAGGGGCCCCTGCTTGCTCTGGCCCAGGGCTCCACAAACCCCTAATCCATCTATGCATGTGGCACCACTTTGACCCCCAGTTTGGATCATCAGTGGGATTTGGACCTTTAGATCCACAGCACAGACATGTATTGCTTGAGCTGGCAGAGTAGTGGGAGGGAGGGGGTTTCATGGCTATTTGCTTACAGCAGAGGAATGTAAAGACTTTGCACTCCTGGGTTCAATTCCAGGTTCTGGAGGGGAGTGTGCTTTATTGGTGATAAGCCATTGTGCTCCCATCTGTGTCTGGTCCCCCTCTCCTCCAGTCTGGCCTCCTTCCACTTCTCTGTTCCTATCCACCTCCCCCCATGCTCTGCCTATGCAGCCTCTGCCAGCTCCCCACCCTGTTCCTCATCCCTCTGTGTTCCATTCAGGCAGTTTCTTCTTCCTTCAGGTTACCAGAAGTGAGAGCATTAAGAACATAGGAAAGACTCTTTCGATATAGATTTAGTCTGAGGTAGAGACCGGGCATGGAAATTTTCAGCCTGAACAGTTAGTTTGGCAAAATTACGAGCAACTGAAAACAGTGTCTTATAATGGGATGTGTTGGGCAATCTTAACTACAATTAATCTATATTTTACCTCTGGATAGTGCCATGAAAATCAATGGCTTTACCGTAAATATGAATAACAGGCAAATTATTTTATATGTATTTTATATTTGTCTAAACAAAATGCCATGGAGCTGCTATTATCCATATTTGGGGTAAATCTTATGGCAATGTTTCCTGTATCTAGTTAGTCTGTAATATCGGGAATATAATCTATAACAATATAAATGGGGAGAGGAATACAGACAGCGATAATTTATTTAATGACAGTTTTGAATCTGTCACATTTCAGCTCTGCCCAATTTAAGATATTTGGATGTCAATTTTTAAATTTACAATTAGCTGTTATATTTACAAAGCTCAAACTCCCACTCGTGTTATAAAAAACAGTTTCTCTTTTTCTCAATTACTCTTCCACAGGAATTCAGGATGGGATTTAAGTTTAGCCATATTTTTATCGTGCATATTCTGGCAGAAGTCAGTAATATTTTTAAATGATTGTTGAGCTTGCAAACATGATACTGGCTCAGACTCAAGAAACCGTGTGTACACACTAACATATAGGTATGGAGATTTTATCACCGGTACAAAACTGCCTGCAGTGAGACAAGGGAAGACAAGCCCACTGATCCACTAGGAGGCCAGCGAGGTTAGGTATATTTGTGTTTCTTTGCTTTCTATATAATATACCTGCTGATAAAAATGCACAAAAGTGCTTCTCTTCTTCGACCATTACTCACTAGGGTTGGGAGACTTGGTTCACCTACAACAAATCCAATATGCAAAATTATTAACTTTTCCCGTCCATGGAAAGGACCTGAAATCAAACATAATGGCCATCTTCTTTCTTCCACTCCGTGTCAGAGGAGTCATAGAGGAGGTGTCAACATGGGGGCCCTACTGCCTTCCACATTTCCTAAGAGCCAGCAGTACTGCCCTGCTGGCTTTGGTTTCCTCCTGCAAAGATCCTCTTTCCTATGACTCCTCTCTTTACCTTTCATTCATTGCATGGCAAGACATGACGCATCGGGCAGTCTTTTAGCCCTGTTTCTTTATCTCGAATTTCCTATATTCTCTGATAGTGAACGGGGCATGAATTCCATGGGGGTGTCTAGCAAAGAGTCTGACAAAGGTCCCATCACAGGTATCAAAGGTCCTATTGCTGCCTCTGTTGCCATCACACAGGAAGGGGAGGAAGAGGACAGTCACCTTCTTCCTTTCTCATCCCTGACTTACCCTGAAGAAAAGCTGCCAGATGTGGGAGAGGTGGCTATCTGGCCTTCTTCCAAACCCATCTTCTGGGCTTATCTATAGCCCTTTGTCATTAGAGGCAGAAGTGCGCAGGTGGTTGGTCCCCCAGAGAGGAACTGAATGTTCCACATTTTTAAAAACATGACACATTTTTACAGAGCCAATATCAAATATTGATAATGTATTTAAGCCTTGGTGACTTTTTTTGGAAGCTTTAGCAAAACTGAATCCGCTCTGTTATTTCTGCTACACTACTACATTCTCCTTCCAGCACTAGCCTAGCCATAATTAAAATGATTCTCTGTACTAATAATCATAACTGCCTTTGTTGTGATGCACTGCTCTAACATAAAAGGGGCTCGCAGTGTTACAGTGCGGTTGCCATTTTAAGTTACAACTGTCCAGGAAGTAGCGGCTCTTACCATTGGGATCCTCTATGTCATCCCTTCCAGCAGAGGCAGCGCACTTCATAAATTTCTCCGGCTGGAGAGTGGAATCTGCAGCTCCTCCAAGATGGCTAGCCTCACTCTTAATTAGATCCCCCTTCCGTCTATGCTGATAGACAGATAGGCTTGCTTAATATCATAGAACTTATAGTGCCGGTGGGAATAAGACCTATAGTTGCTGTGACCAATTTGCTTAATAAAAGAAGTTAATTAAACATTTTGCATGGGTGATCCCTTTCAATTCCACCTTTTAAAGGACTCTTACTGCTTTTCCCTGTCATTGCTTTTCTCCCACTGATACCTTTGATACCTTTATTTCATCATTGGATTCCAAAATCTTTCCATTTGCACTGAAAATGATTTTTGTCATTGTCTTACTTAAAAGAACATGCTAAATGAGTTTCTCCATTACTCCGCAATTATTGCTCCATTAATTTGCCTTCCTTCTTTCCAAAGTAGTTTCTTGCTGTCTTTTGTTGGGTCTAACCATGAAGGTGGATTTGTACAGATTTCAGTGTTGATTCTTTGCTTTTATGGGAAAGGTCCCATATTAAGGATTCTTACTAGGATAGTGTGATAATGTTGATTGCTCCTTTTTTTTTTTGAGTGAAATTTCATGGGGCATAGGAAAATATTGTCCCAATATTTTTCACTTTTCACAACATGATCATTCAGTATCAAGTGAAATTTTAACATTAAAGTAACATTTCAAAATGTCAATGTTGCCTTTAAAAAAAAATTGTACAAAATATCAGTACAAAATTAAAACTGCATAGGTTTTTAATTCTGCCAATCTGTGAGGTTCCTTTTTAAACTAGTTTGAAGCATCACTGTATTTACCTTTCACTTCATTTGCTGAGTCAGTTCTGCTCTGTATCTCAAAGCGGCTGCCCGTTTATAAGAAATTATCAGACCCTTGCTTTGAATTTACTGCCCGGTTAACTCTCATTTTTGTAGTCCATTTGGAATTCAGCAACTTTACTTGTTCACTGTAGATCTTGATTTTTTTGGCATCTTTCAGCTGAATGACTCTGGCTCCCATTAAGAACGAGGATGTACTGCCTTTCATATTCGGGGGGCTTAAATGGCGGCATGCTCTCCCACAGTGTGGGCTGTTCACAAATAACAGATCAGCCAGATCTCCTGTGACTTCTCTCTGGCCTCCCCTTGGTTCAACACCCTTTCTTCCTTTTCCCCAAGTCACCCAAGTGGAGTTGCAAGATTATTTACATCTCGCCCTCTCTTCTTCTCCACTCTTGTCTCTTATCCTGTCTCATCCTCCCTCATCAACACTTCTGCCTCCTGAGCCAAAGATGCCTTTTCTGTCCATTTGTCAACTTTTTGCACAAACATCCAAATCTTTCCATTTGCTTCGCATGTAAAGAAGGATCCTCCATCAACTGACCTGCAAGAGTAATTACCCTCTCCTCAAGCCTCTTTTATCATGCCACCTGCCAATCAATTTAGAGAGCTAGGTTAAAGGGCTAATGAGGAAAGTTAGCAATTATTTATATTAAAAAGTGTTTAGATGAAAACTGACAATTTGTAGCAAATTGACATTTTCTCTGAAAATATTTCTGTTTTGTAGAGTAATCCTTTCCACTGGAGGGTGGGGTGGAGATCTGTTTTTGATGCTTTACCAACTCTATCTTTAGGACTTCATGAAAGTCCTCATTCCACCGTGTTATACATAGTAGTGGATCTTCACTTGTGATGAAGATTTGCTTTATTTTATTGATCTAGAGTCCACGTGTATGGGCTTCCAGGTACCACAGCTTGAAAAGGTCCCCACATGCAGCATGCAACCTAGGGCAAATATACCAGTGAGTCTGGGGCATAATATAGCCCAAATTCCTCCCAGTATTTGAGGGTTGTTTTTTTTTCAAAGTGTTGCTGCAGCTGCAGCAGCTACTTGGCAAGAGATTTTTTTTTAAAAGGCAGCTTGTAATTACCATCCAAATCCACTCTTCAAATCAAAAGGGAAATTTATTTTTAAGGAAAACTATTCTTGGTGTTTAGGAGAATATCTCTCACAAACTGCAAGATTTAACCACATCAGCCACATAGTCTAATAAATGACATTTAACAGTCATCACTAGTACCACTTGGTCTAAACACTTAAACCTTACACTTACCTTATATTGGTCCAAGTTATGAAAAAACAACCTCCCTCAAGGACATACTATGCTAACAAAACCGCCAGTGTTTACACAGCTACACCGACAGAGTGCTTCTGTCAGCATAGGTAACATTGTCTGGAAATGTGAAGTTCCTACACCTGCCAACAAACTCCTTGTATTGGCATACACTGGATCTACATTAGGAGGCCAAAATAGGTTCTGTGTAGTGTAGACCTCACCTAGATCAGTTTAAACACCAAAGGTGAAATCCTGGCCCTCTTAAAGTTAATGGGAAAACTCTCAATGGCTTCAGTGGGGCCAGGATTTCACCTCAATTTTGAGCACCTTGATAGGAAGGGCTCCTTGCAATTACAGTCTTGATTTAGGGGGAGAAGATTTTCACTCTTCTTTCTCTACAGAAAGAAAAACTTTAAATCTAGCAGAGAAGTAATTTTATTAGAAACCCCAACTTTTCCCTTCCCATCACACCTATCAATCTTGGATATTTGCCTTTATAAAAATAAATCTGGAACCCTACTGGAGATGTCCTGAGATATATTGCGGTGCTCTAAATACTTCACTGCAAATTAATCTAATGCATAAAAATGATGGATTCTTCACCCTAATCTAAAAGATTTAGCATATATTTAGCATGAATACCAGAGAAGAAGAGCTGAGCACAATCATGGAAAGTTTGCACATCAACATTCTCTTGCTATGCACTCCAACACAGTAATTTTACTATCTGAGATGCATGTTCAAGCATGCATAATTTCACAGATTAAACCCACAGGCTTTTAGTTTCCCTGTGTCTAATAAACATGATCTATGCAGAATTGATTCTGCTTGCCCTGTTTCCAGATGCAAATGTGTTTTTATCTAATTTTCTAAGATGTCTGTTTGAGGTCTGGGTTGTACTCTGCCGTGGGAGATGTGAACATTCAGCATTTATATGGAATGATGGGGGCTGAAAGATAAAATCTTGACAGAATGAGTTGGCTCAAGGAAAATAAATCCAATCTCGATATGATGCGTTTTCTCTCAAAGTGCAAGGGGAGGGGAACTGACGGAGGAAACAAGTCACAAGTACACAGCTGATTTTTCTAAGCATTGGGCACAAAAAAAATTTCACTTTCATCTTTCGTCCAGGACCGCATCCTGGAAAGTACTGAGCGCTTCTTCTGAAGGACTATGTGCCTGGGGAGATGAGGCAGCTCAGCAGCTTCAATTTCCTTAGTGTGGTTCCATGAACTACAAATATGCAACAAACAAATGTAAACCCTAGTCAAACAATCTGACCCAGATATTCTGAGTTCAGGCTGCATTTCACTACATGTTTTGGTGACAGAGAACCCACCCCAAAATTGTATTGCTCATCAGTGGTGCAAGTGGAATCCATTTCTTACCAATACAGAGCGGGAGGGTGGCAGATAATGGGGGAGGCACGTGACCTCCTCATGTGCTCCTCCACGTGACTCTTCCCCACTCCACCCCCAGACCAGGGTCCCCACAGTCTCTCCATGATCCACCCCTTATGTGGAGGGGAGGGAGACTCTGTGCCGGAGACTTCAGAACCACAGCAGCAAAAGAAGCAGAACATGCTCTCAGTTCCTCTGGCGCAGCTGTACTGCCCTAGCCTTTCCATGCAGGGTCTCCTCCGTCTGCACGGCAGGCCCGCCATAGGACAGGGCTCGGGGTGGTACAACTGCACTGGAGGAGCTGTCGGTGTGGGGCCACCTGGTGGCCCCATGTTCTGCTCCTTTCCCTGCTGTGGTTCCTGGGAGAGCCCTGCGGTTCACAGCTCTCCCAGAAACCTCAGCAGGGAAAGGAGCAGAATGCTGGCAGCTCCTTCGGCAGCTGTACCACTCCCAGACGCAGCCCTGTCCTCTGGTGGGGCTGCTGCTGCACAGATGGAGCCGAAGGAGATGCAGCTCCCTGTGGAAGGGCAGGGAGCAGAGCTGGGGATTCTGCTTCTTTCCCTTTTGCGGTTCCCAGGAGACCCCTGATCCACAGGGGTCTCCCGGGAACTGCAGCAGGGAAAGGAGCGGGACATGGGACCACTGGGCAGCCCCACGCCGGCAGCTCCTCCACCGTGACTGTACCTCCTCCAGCCCTGTCGTCCGGCAGGGCTGCTGTACGGACAGAGGAGACCTTGCCTGGAAGGGCTGGGGCCAGTATAGCTGTGCTGGAGGACTTGCCGCCATGGGGCCACCCAGCAGCTCCACGTTCTACTCCGCCTGTGTCTTTCCAGTACACCATACCAGCTATAAATATATATTCCTTTGAATTTCTGTGACATGTTATCTTTGGGCTCACCTCACTTCCCTTTCTCCCAGCAGATCTCTTTCTTGTTGGAAGACAATTAAAGTTCTATTCGAAGACAAGATACAGAACCCCAAACTCTCCCCCCAAGCCCATGAGAAGAGATTGGCATTTGTACTCCATTTCTGGGTGGTCCCTTCAGAACACAGGATCTTACCTGGCTGTTCAGTCTGACCTTTAGTTACTGTCATAAAACTGTAGTTATGGGCCAGTAATACAAATGGAAATAAACCTGAAATGTAGTGACACTAGCAGGCGTCATTATTGTCTGCAGGTAGAATTGTTGCAAACTACGTATAACTGGTTGATTGTCCTCTGGACAGCTGTTCATATTGTGTTTTTCTTTGCCAAATAAATGGGCAAAGTATTTGCAGCAAACACCTCATTTGATTAATTTAACCCCCTTTCCTGTTATCTGTGAACCTGACTTGGACTTGCAATAACAAGTTGACATCATTAGATGACTGGTATGTGTGAATGTATTTCAGTCTATGCAGCCTATGCATTGCTACCTAACTTCACACAAACTATTGGTTAGAGTAATTTATATTCATAATGTATTTTCTGTGCAGTATGATTGTTTTCATATGGTTTTGTTTCTGCTCGCAGACTGGATGATTCCAAACCACCAAGAGATTGCATGTTGCTGTGTGTACATTTTCTTTGTCAATGTGTGTTTGGAAAATATTCCTAACACTTCCTTTCTGTGAACATTCTTGTGAACCAGATTTTGCTTTCACAGCTTTTCACGAGAATGAATAAGAAGGGGATTGTGAATATTGTCCAAAGAATTGTGTTTATTTGCAGTATCTGATCTACTCCTTCATTTAGCCAGAGACTTCAGATGTACCACAGCCCTTCTTCCAGCTGTGGCTAAAATATAGGATTTGCCAACCTGATTAGACAATTGTTTCATTTTCTCTACTATCCAAACTCTGGTCTAGATCTGATTGAAAGAGGCAAATTAATCTAACACACAAAAATGAAGCTTCTGGTCAATTGGTGCAGTGACAATACTTAGAGCTGGTGGGGAGGGGAATCCTATCTCTTATCCTTGTGGATGGTACTGCATGCTTTTATATATGACAAGTGAATACAAAATACTGAGTAGAAAATACTGAGATGCATATGCTGTATGGAAATCCTTGTTGTTCATATGGAGGCCAATGTTAGAATTGGATGTACCATATAAAATGGAAAGCCAAATGGGATTTAAAAAAAAAAAAGGTTAATTACTGTTGTTTCAAATCAGACCTTTATGAGATACAAAAATTATCTGTCTGTGGTGATATCAACATAACACTGTACAGTGAAAACATAAAAAATGCTTTTTTAATTAGATTTGAGAGATTTGAGCTAATAAAACCATCCCTCCTGCTCTGATTTTGCTTTTATAAAGTGTGTATTTGGACTATATTATCGTAAAATCATTTTAGCCTCCCACGGCATTGCTTTTCATCCTTTTCTGTGTGTGTGTGTGTGTACGCACGCACGCACACATTAAAAATCCCTTCCCCACCCCAAAAAAACGCCTTCATGTTGCTTACACTTTAGAAGTCAGAGATCAAACTCCATGTCTTTGGCATCTCTGATTGCAATGGTACAAGACACTTTAATTCAGGCAAATCTATTTATCGTGGAGCTTCTGAGGAAATGGAAAAGGAATGCTATTCTGGACAACTTTCAGCAAGTTATTTGTATTTTCCTCTTGAGTACACAGCAGGATTTTTCTTTAGGTTCCTTTTCTTGACTTACAATGTAAAACAGTGGGGACACATACATAGCTAACTTTAATGTCAAGTGTTTTCTGTTCAGTCAATATAAATACATATAAGATAGATCATATTTTATAAACATAATGGACCTGATTCATCATTGCCACACACTTGTATCATTTAGACCATGCCAACTGTGTGCATAAAACCTTCGTTCTTGTTTGATAGTATTTACACCCACTTTATACAGGTGTCAATGACTATATCAGGTACAGGGCAACAGTGAATTGGGTCAAGGGTGAGGTTTTATGGTTGATCTTTCAAGTACAATTATGCATTTCCCCCTTTTTGAGTATTTAATTTCTTAGCCTTAATATTACATTAACACTATTGTTTTGCATGGACTACAGAGAGATATAGCATAACAGAGCATGGAAATTGCTGATAATTTATGATTTTGCCCCCATTCAGAGGACATACCTCTGGTAGATTATCTAATAAAAAAGTTACTAGCAGCACTGTACTAATCACACTTCACCATCAGCCAGTAGGCTTATCGGAAATGCAGGTGGATTTCAAAGAGGCATTATCGAGATTAAAAAAAATCACATTTTTAACAAAAAGTCCTACCTGTGTTTTAACACCTCCAAAAACTACTAAAGTGTAAAGAAATTTTGGAACCTAATTTTGTTTGCATTTCTTACAGTTCTTGTGCACTACTATAATGCTATTGTGTTTAGCTTCACCTTATTGCAGGAAAATATTTAAGGGGGACAAAATCATTTGAAATAAAATATCAAATTAGTCATAGTTCTCGTAAACCCACCTTCTCCGTCTGCTCCCTTTTTTATTTGTAAACCCTAAATGTGAAGTGTGAATCAAGTGTGAGTGTATTTCTTTTTTTAAAACAAAAAGCAACAAATACATCTGAAGAGGTTTCTGAGAATGGGCAATAAATTCTCCTCTTCACTCTTACAGCTTGGGTCAGAAACTGGTAAAGCTAAAAAGACAAGTGGTTGTCTAGCAATGCTAACATCTCTATTTCTTGTTCTGATGTTGCTAACCTACCATAGGCTGCAGTTGGTGGAAACATGTAACATGGAAATCTCTCTTGTGGCTCCACTTATAGCTTTGAAATGGAAACCAATGCACTTTTAACGGAAGGCAGGAAACTGAGCATGGACTTTATACCACGCAACTTGCTAAGTTATGGGTGACCTTTTAACCTAATTCCTACAAGAAAACTTATGTATGTAAATCCACCAGTACATGTGCAAAACGAGAAATTTAATACGATGCATCTGCAAACTAAAATAGCACCATTTAGGAGATGGAGCTAGGATCCTGTGTTAATCCAACTGCAACAAGCATCGTATGGATTTTATCTGCCTATAGCCAAAGTGCTAAAGGCATATCATATTAAGTCTCCCGTTCATTCTTCATCGAGGGAAGAATTGCTTCCAGCTAGCTATTATACGATGATATTTCCTGCCAAATAGATATTTGTACTTTCAGCTATTTTCAGTAAATTGCACTGTCCAGTGGCCAAGTTTGTTCAAAGCAGAGAGGTTTTTATAGTGAAAATTAAAGATGGCTTGGTGGCTCAAGAGAGGAGCACAAGTGAAGAGAAATCCTCAGCTGTGGAAAGGGGGCGGAGGAAGACAAGAATGAAGAAGCAGAGTGCACAGGGAGAATACTAGATAGATGGATCCAAGAGGTGTTAGACAGGCATACATTCAGAGAGGCTTAAAAACTACCAGGGCAATTTTGAATTGGATTCAGATGTGAGTAGATAAGGAGGTAGAGCTGAGTGAGAGTGAATGGGGTTGATATGGTTTTCTGGTTCACAGCCTCCTTTTTTTCCCCCCTATGCCAGGGAAGGAGGATAGCTGTAAAAATGGTTAAATATAGAGAGTTGCTCATATGTAGACTGAACTGTGGTGGCTTTGTTGAGCAGAGGTAACTCACTGCACCAAAACTGGTATATTTTAGATACCCTGCAGTAAAGCAGGCAGAAAGCCCTACACACAGAGAGATGATAATACTTAGCTCTTGTATAATGCTTTTCAGCTGTAGATCTCAAAATGCTTTATAAAAAAAGTCAGTATAATTACTTCTATTGAAATATGGGGAAACTAATGCACAGAGTAGTGAAATGATTTGGCCAACATCACTCAGCTGGGCATTGAACCCAAGTCTTGTGAATCCCAGTACAGTGCTCTTCCCGAAGGCCACATTGCCTGTCATCAGATACCATATTACCTTCTTGAGTAGATGTATATTTGCACAGATAATTATCAGAAACTTACTCCATGGTTGATCATCCCATTTCCTTTTCTAATAGCCGCTTCGACACGTGGCTGCTAGTTTCAAAGAGTACTCAGATGTTTCTAAAACTGATTTACTTCATCCCTAAATGCATTTTTTAGGCAGAAAACCTACCCAGGGACATAAACAATCTACCACATGTGCAATAGGCTGCAGAAGGCAACCTGTGTGTTAGAAATTATATTTTACACCACAGACATATTATGCACCTCATTACAAGAATCTCTGCCTTGCTAATTAATATTACCAAATTTTAGAGTTATCCCAGTAATAATTTGTTAGCACGCACCTGGAATAGTGCAGGTTTTTTTAAATAGCTTCTTCTAGGCAAAGCAGAAATCTTACCTCCCCCTGTGAAGATAACTTCAGCACACAGTATGGAACAGAAGTAAAGGCAGCTGATACAAAGGGTTGATGGGATGGACAGCGTATTATGGGGGAAGAACAGCAGTGTGGAATAGAAGGAGATGAAGGTGGAAACCAGTGAGATAGCAGGATGGAAGACAATTAGAGAAGGTGGAGAGGCCGTCTTTCTTTCCCTGCCCTCCTGGACTTAGGACACTGGCTGGAGTTTTAGGAGACCTGGATTTAATTCCCTGCTCTGCTACAGGCTTCCTGTGTGTCACTTTGGGCAAGTAATTTAGCCCCTCCATGCGTCATTTCCCCATCTGCAAAGTGGAGATAATATCACTGCCCTACCACATGAGGGTATGGTGAGGATCAGCATATTAAAGACTATGCAGTGAGTGAAGCTGGTTAGGAAATTTCAACCAAACAATTTTTGTTGGAAAGTACAAAACTGATTTTTTCCCCCCAGAAATGTATTAGTTTTGACAAAAATTTTGTTAGGAAGTTTTCTCAGGCCTAAGATGGAATATCTGGGAACCCCACCCGGGGCAGTAATGGCCAATAGCCTGTTGATTAAGGACTCACCTTTTATGTGGGAGACCCAGATTCAAGTTCCAACTCTGAATCAGGCAAAGCAGGGACTTCAATCTGGTCTTCCATGTTTCAGGCAAGTGCCCTGACCACTGAAATATTGGTTGTTATACACGGGTGGCCGGGGGCATCTCTATTATGCTAGAACTTGGAGGTTTTTCCTTTTGTTCCAGTGTGGAATGAAAACACATCTCAAAACCATTAATTTTTTTTTTTTTTGCAAAACATATTTCTTGGTTTCCAGCCAGCCCTAGGTGTGAGAGATATAGATACTGTTGTGATCAGGATCATATAAATCCCTATATACAATAGGGCTGTGAGCTGCAGAGACATCAAAAGTTGCTAGACTGGAGGTCCCAATACAAATCAGTGATCAACTGCACAATGCAGCAGTCTTGAACTAATGCAAATAAAATAACATATAACCTACTGAATCATCATATATTTTATGCACATAATTGGCAAAATTGTCATACCTTTTTTTTCATGAACTAAAATCAACACGAATTACCCTATAATACACTATGTACAGGTGTTCAATGGAAGGTGAAAAGACTGAGGGTATGTCTACACTACGAAATTAGGTCGATTTAATAGAAGTTGATTTTTTTAGAAATCGATTTGATGCAGTCAATTGGGTGTGTCCCTACTAAGTGCATTAAGTCGGCGGAGTGTGTCCACAGTACTGAGGGCAGCATTGACTTTCAGAGCATTGTACTGTGGTAGCTATCACACAGTTCCCGCAGTCTCCGCCACCCATTTGAATTCTGGGTTGAGCTCCCAATGCCTGATGGGACAAAAACATTGTCGCGGGTGGTTCTGGGTGCATGTTGTCAGGCCTCCCTCCCTCAGTGAGAGCAATGGCTGGGAATTGTTTCGCGCCTTTTTTCCGCACAGACGCCATACTACGGCAAGCCTGGAGCCCACTCAGATCACCACGGCAGTTATGAGCACTGTGAACACCACGCACATTATCCTGCAGTATATGCAGCACCAGAACCTGCAAAAGCAGGCGAGGAGGCGACAGCAGCGCGGTGACGAGAGTGATGAGGACATGGACACAGACTTCTCTCAAAGCCCAGGCCCTGGCAATTTGAACATCATGGTGGTAAAGGGGCAGGTTCATGCCGTGGAATGCAGATTCTGGGCCCGGGAAACAAGCACAGACTGCTGGGACCACATAGTGTTGCAGGTCTGGGATGATTCCCAGTGGCTGCGCAACTTCTGCATGCATAAGGCCACTTTCATGGAACTTTGTGACTTGCTTTTCCCTGCCCTGAAGTGCAAGAATACCAGGATGAGAGCAGCCCTCTCAGTTCACAAGTGAGTGGCAATAGCCCTCTGGAAGCTTGCAATGCCAGACAGCTACCGGTCAGTCGGGAATCAATTTGGAGTGGGCAAATCTACTGTGGGGGCTGCTGTGATCCAAGTAGCCAACGCAATCACTGAGCTGCTGCTATCAAGGGTAGTGACTCGGGGAAATGTGCAGGTCATAATGGATGGCTTTGCTGCAATGGGATTTTGTATCTGTGGTGGGGCGATAGACGGAACGCATATCCCTATCTTGGCACCGGAGCACCAAGGCAGATAGTACATAAACCGAAAGGGGTACTTTTCAATGGTGCTGCAAGCACTGGTGGATGACAAGGGACGTTTCTCCACCATCAACGTGGGATGGCAGGGAAAGGTACATGATGCTGGCATCTTTAGGAACTCTGGTCTGCGTGAATGGCTGCAGCAAGAGACTTACTTTTCAGACCAGAAAATAACCGTTGAGGATGTTGAAATGCCTATAGTTATCCTTGGGGACCCAGCCTACCCCTTAATGCCATGGCTCATGAAGCCATACACAGGCATCCTGGACAGCATTCAGGAACTGTTCAACTATAGGCTGAGCAAGTGCAGAATGGTGGTAGAATGTGCCTTTGGACGTTTAAAAGCGCGCTGGCACAGTTTATTGACTCAGTTAGACCTCAGTGAAACCAATATTCCCATCGTTATTACTGCTTGCTGTGCGCTCCACAATATCTGTAAGAGTAAGGGGGAGACATTTATGGTGGGGTGTGAGGTCAAGGCAAATCGCCTGGCTGCTGATCACGCGCAGCCCAATATCAGCGTGGTTAGAAGAGCACAGCAGGGCACGCTGTGCATCAGAGAAGCTTTGGAAACCAGTTTCATGACTGGCCAGGCTACGGTGTGAAAGTTCTGTTTCTTTATCCTTAATAAAAACCTGCCCCCTTGGTTCACTCTACTTCCCTGACAGTCAACCACTCTCCCCTTAGATCACCGGTTGCAGAGGCAATAAAGTCATTGTTATTTCAGATTCATGCATTCTTTATTACTTCATCACACAAATGGGGGGTTAACTGCCAAGGTAGCCCAGGAGGGGTGGAGGAGGAAGGGAGCACCAGGTGGGGTGGTGAAGGATCAAGGCTGGCTCCAGGCACCAGCTCAGCAAGCAAGTGCTTGGGGCAGCCAACGGAGAGGGGCGGCACATCTGGCTCTTTGGGGGGCAATTTGGCAGCGGGTCCCTCACTCCCTCTCGGAGCGAAGGACCTGCTGCCGAATTGCTGCTGATTAATGAAACGGCGGCGGTAGTGCCGCAGATCATGATTTTTTTTATTTTATTTTTTTGGCGCTGCTTGGGGTAGCAAAAACCCTCGAGCCGGCCCTGGGAAGGACTAGGTCACTCTAAACTTCAAAACTTATTTTGTTGCTTGGGCAATCCTCTGGGGTGGAGTGGCTGGGTTCCCAGAGGGCCCCCCCCACCATGTTCTTGGGTGTCTGGGTGAGGAGGCTATGGAACTTGGGGAGGAGGGTGGTTCATTACACAGGGACTGCAGCAGCAGTCTGTGCTCCTGCTGCCTTTCCTGCACCTCAGCAATATGCCGGAGAATATCAGTTTGATCTTCTAGTAGCCTCAGCATTGCATCCTGCCTCCTCTCATCACGCTGATGCCACCTATCATCTTGATCCCGCCACATGTTCTCGCGTTCATTTAGTGTTTTCCTGCACTCTGACAATGTCTGCCTCCATGCATTCTGCTGGGCTTTTTCATTGTGGAAGGACTGCATGAGCTCAGAGAACATTTCATCGTGAGTGCGTTTTTTTCCCCCTTCTAATCTTCGCTAACCTCTGGGATGAAAATGATACGGGGAACATTGAAACATTTGCAGCTGCAGGAGGAAAAAAAGGGAGAGTAGTATTTAAAAAGGCACATTTTAGAGAACAATGGGTAGACTCTCTCAGTGAACCAAACTGTTAACATTACATGGTTTCAAACAGCAGCACCCTCATTTCCCATACCAAGCACCCGTTGGGTTGGCCATTAAAATGGGTTGGCCATTTAAAAGGAAGAACTAGGGTTTTCAGGTTAACGTGCAGCACAAACCCAACTTACACCCCCCACACACACACCCTATTCTGTGGGATGATCGCTTCACTCCTCCCCACACCGTGTGGCTAACAGCGGGGATGATTTCTGTTCAGCCACAGGCAAACAGCCCAGCAGGAACGGCCACCTCTGAATGTCCCCTTAATAAAATTCCCCTATTTCAAGTAGGTGACCATGAATGATATCACTCTCCTGAGGATAACACAGAGAGATAAAGAATGGATGTTGCTTGAATGCCAGCAAACACCGGGACCATACGCTGCCATGCTTTGTTATGCAGTGATTCCAGACTACGTGCTACTGGCCTGGCGTAATAAAGTGTCCTACCATGGAGGACGGAATAAGGCTGCCCTCCCCAGAAACTTTTTGCAAAGGCTTTAGGAGTACATCCAGGAGAGCTTGTCCCTGGAGGATTTACTCTCCATCCTCATACATGTTGTTAGACTTTTCCAGTAGCTATAGTGGCCATGAATGCATCCCAAGTCTTCAGGGCAAATTAATCATTAAACATGCTTGCTTTTAAACCATGTACAATATTTACAAAGGTACACTCACCAGAGGTCTCTTCTCCACCTTTAAGGTCCGTGAGCCCACCTTGGGGGGGTTGGGAGGGTACTGGGTCCAGGATGATAAACAGTTCCTGGCTATTGGAGAAAACTTTTTCTCCACTTGCATGCTGTGCACTACCTTCAACGTCGTCCTCATCATCATCTTCCTCATCCCAAAAATCCGCATCCCTGTTGCATGAGAATCCATTGATGCAGTCCACGCACAGGGGTAGGGTAGTTGTAGGGGCTACCCTAGAATGGCATGCAGCTCATCATAGAAGCGGCATGTCTGGGGCTCTGACCTGGAGCAGCCGTTTGCCTCTCTGGTTCTTTGGTAGGCTTATCTGAGCTCCTTAAGTTTCACCCGGCACTACTGCGGGTCCCTGTTATAGCTTCTGTCTTTCATGCCCTTGGAGATTTTTTCAAATATTTGGGCATTTCGTCTTTTGGAACAGAGATCTGATAGCACGGATTTCTCTCCCCAAACAGCGATCAGATCCAGTACCTCCTGTTCAGTCCATGCTGGAGCTCTTTTGCGATGCTGGGACTGCCTGGTCACCTGTGCTGATGAGCTCTGCATGGTCACCTGTGCTGATGAGCTCGCCATGCTGGCCAAACAGGAAATGAAATTCAAAAGTTTGTAGAGCTTTTCCTGTCTACCTGGCTAGTACATCTGAGTTGAGAGTGATGTCCAGAGCGGTCACAATGGAGTACTCTGGGATAGCTCCCGGAGGCCAATACCGTCAAATTGCGTCCACACTACCCCAAATTCGACCCAGCAAGGTCGATTTCAGCGCTAATCCCCTTGTTGGGGAGGAGTACCGAAATCGATTTTAAGAGCCCTTTAAGTCAACAAAAATTGCTTTGTCGTGTGGACGGGTGCAGGGTTAAATCGATCTAACGCTGCTAAATTCAACCTAAACTCATAGTGTAGACCAAGGCTGAGAAAATATTTCCCTTTATTGCTTCCAAAGGGGCACTTAACATCAGTGCATATATTAAAAATACATATTTTAAATATGGAAGAGCAACATCAGATAAGCAAAACAAGGATTGACCTAATTAGAATATGCAAGTGGTTTTCTGATTGTAATGAATCCACAGTAATGATATAATCTTTGAAGATATTCTGTGCCATCACATCAGTGATTCTATTCCTCCCCTTTCCTCACCTCATTTTCATTCTTTTTTTCCCTTGCTCATAATTGATCAAGTTCATGCACAGTACAGCTGGATTTGTTCATCGCTGTAATGACCATTTGTATCTATAAATTAAAACTTGCTTTTTAGTTGCTGCTGATGCATTTGCCCTGCAACTTGCACAGATCACTGGGTCATTCCCTTGTGCAGAACAGATTGGAAGTTTCTTTGATTTTTCTTTCATGTTTTCAAAGTCAGGAAATAATCTCATGCCTTTTTCAGGGACTGTCAGCTGCAGTTTTAAGAATATTATAGTTTGCAGAAATGCTAATTAGAGCTAATAATAACTTGAGTGTCCTGACTTGGCAAACATCTGTTGTATTTTGCTTGTCTATTTTGCTCACTTGGGAAACCATCACCATCATATGAATCTACCTGTAAAGTTCAAAAGTTGGGTGGGAGTTCATCCTAATTGATCCTTACATGTAGTACAGTGGCAGTGGAACTGGTGTATTGTAATTTACAATTGTATAGATAACGTATCTTAGAGAATTACAGATTCTGTCCAAGCCACTATGGGATTCTTCATATTGTGTATTTGCTTGTGGTTTTTTGTCCAGTCTAGTTTTAAAAGTCCTATGCAAACAGACTCCATCACATTACTTGGGAGACTATTGCACAGCTTCATACAACTTACTGTTTGGAAGACTTACCTGATACTGAGCCTAATTATCTGGTAACTCTTAGTTATATCCCCGAGTATCACATGAAGGCTATGATTTAGAAAGCACTTAAGCATTTAGTGTGGATTTATGTACTTTGATGGGCTCAGACCTAAATAAGTTCTCTCTCTCTTCATAGTGTTAATACCCTTTAGATATTTGCGGGCTGTTAAATCTGCTCCTCCCACCCTAGTTTGTCAGTTAGCCATATTATGAATACTTAACTCTATAAATCTTCCCACATAAATCAATCCTTCAATCATCCTAGTCTGCTTTGCTGTTCTTTTCCTACCTTGCTCTAATTGGTCACTCTTGTAGCTAAGTGATACCCAGCACTGAGCCCACTCTTCCAAGTGTGATCACCCCAGAAACTGTACAAAGGATGAGGGGGTTATAATCTCTGGGCTCCATGGTCATTCCACAACTGCACTGGCTTTTCCCCCTTTTATTTTACTGCCATAATATATTAGCATCTATTATTCCTTGTTCTTTCACTGTTACTACTTCCCAGGTTTCTCGCACCCATATAGTAGCCAGTCATGTGTTTGAATTATAAAGGGGTCAACAAACACATGGACAAGGGTGATTCAGTAGATATAGTGTATTTAGACTTCCAGAAAGCCTTTGACAAGGTCCCTGGTCCTTGTCAAAGTAAACAGTCATCAGATAAGAGGGAAGGCCCTCTCGTGGATCAGTAACTATTTAAGACAGGAAACAAAAAGGCAGGAATAAAAGGTCAGTTTTCAGAACGGGGAGACGTAAATAGCAGTGTTCCCCAGCCATCTGTACTTTGATCTGTGCTGTTCAATATATTCATAAATGATCTAGAGAAAGGGGTAAACAGGTGGCAAAGTTTGCCCATGATACAAAATTACTCAAGATAGTTAAGTCCGCAGCAGACTGCGAAGAGTTATAAAAGAGCTCTCCCAAAAATGGGTGACTGGGCAATAAAATGGCAGATGAAATTCAGTGGTGATAAATGCAAAGTAATGCACATTGGAAAACTTAATCCCAACTATATACACAAAATGATGGGGTCTATGTTAGCTATTCCCACTCAAGGAAGAGATCTTAGAGTCATTGTGTATAGTTCTCTAAAAACATTTGCTCAATGTGCAGTGGCAGTAAAAAAAAATGAACAGAATGTTTAGGAACCATTAGGAAAGGGATAGATAATAAGAGAGTAAATATCATAATGTCACTATATAAAACCATGGCACGCCCACACCTTGAACATTGTGTGCCCTTTTGGTTGCTCCATCTTAAAAATATATATACTAGAATTGGGAAAGGTACAAAGCAGGGCAACAAAAGTTATTAGGGGTATGGAACAACTTCCATATGAGGGGAGAGATTAAAAAGACTGAGACTGTTCAGCTTGGAAAAGAGATGATTAAGAGGGGATATGACAGAGGTCTATAAAATCATGACTGGTGTGTAGAAAGTGAATAAGGAAGTGGTTTTTTACCCCTTCACATAACATAAGAACCAAGGGTCACCCAATGAAATTAATAGGCAGCAGGCTTAAAACAAACACAAGGAAGTACTTCACACAGCACACAGTCAACCTGTGGAACTCTTTGCCAGAGGATGTTGTGAAGATCAAGACTATAACAGGGTTCAAAAAAGAACTAGATCAGTTCAAGGAGGATAGGTCAAGATTAACAAAGATGGTTAGAGATGCAGCCCCATGCTCTGGGTGTCCCTAAGTCTCTACCTGAGAGATGCTGGGACTGGATGACAGTGGATGGATCTTTCAATAAGTGCCCTGTTCTGTTAATTCCTTCTGTGATGTTATCTGATTAAAATGACCACATAGATCATTGTTGCTACCACTATTGTATAATTGCAACAAATCTTATACGAAGTGTCAAGTAAGGTGTCTATGGAAAGGTTATGTTTTGCTGAATATGATTATGCTATTTGTATGCATGTATCACTTTTGTATTTGAAGTTATGAGTATTGGCTCTATACCTGGATTTCAAATGTTTGCTCCTGTGGTAACACCCACAAGGTATTTAGCCTGCACATCTTAAAGGGGCTATTCAAGTTAAATGGCTCATCAAGGAACACTTAACTCACAGTGGACCATGGGAGACACCTATCTACACTTGATGGACTTTCCTGTGACCGTTCTAACTAGAGTATGGATGATGGCTTCTACTATGACTAAGCAAAGCATTCATGGGCATGTGACTTGCCCATGTGACTCCAAATACCATCTTGTTCTCTGTAATTTTCCACAGTGAGAACAATGGGTTACTCTTCACTTGGCAGGGGCTATAAAAGGCCCTGGAAACCCCTCCATTTTGCCTTTTTCTGGCTCAAACCTCTGGACTATGAACTTATACTAGTGGGAGCATTCTAACCAAGGGACTGAGGACCTCCCAATAATTTGGAAGCAACCAGAGACTTAACATCACTGCTATAAGCTTGATACAAAAACTTTGCATTTATTGTATGTATTTGATTCCTTTAGCCAATTTTAACTCACCTTTCTTTCTTTTATAAATAAACTTTTAGATATTTGATTCCAAAGGATTGGCAACAGTGTGATTATTGGATAAGATCTGAGGCCTGGTCTACACTAGGGTGGGGGGTCGAACTAAGGTACGTGATTTCAGCTACGCGAATAGCGTAGCTGAAGTCAAACTACCTTAGTTCGAACTTCTTACCTGTCCAGACGCCGCGGGATCGAAGTCCGCGGCTCCCCCATCGATTCCGCCACCGCCGTTCGCGGTGGTGGAGTTCCGGAGTCGATGGGAGCGCGTTCGGAGTTCGAACTATCGCGTCTAGATTAGACGCGATAGTTCGAACTCCGAGAAGTCGAACGCTACCCGTCGACCCGGCCGTAAGTATGGACGTACCCTGAGTTATATTTTGACCTGGGTGTGTGGCTGGTCCTTTGGAAACAGAAAATACACTTTTGTTTGATTAAATTGGTTTTAAATAACCACTCATCATTAAATCTAGTGTCTGGGTGTTGGATCCAGCACTGCAATACCTCAGGAGGCTGCATTTCTGACTTCTAGTTAGCCAGTGGGTAAGGTAGAAATTTACTTTTGTTGTTGGTTTGGTGTATCTGCCCTTTTCCCCAGCAGCTTGTCCTAAATTTGGTATTCTCAGTTGTGACCCACAATGATGCCTTCTAAAGCATCTGGCACTGGCCACTGTCAGAAGACAGGTTACTGAGCTAGATTCACCACTGTCTGATCCAGTATGGCCATTTTTATGTTCTTGTATTCCCTAAACGTGTTTACTTGTATTTTTCTAAACTGAAATTGGTCATTTTCTGCCCATTAATCTCTCTGGATTTCTTTATAATAATTCTCTATTATGAACATCATTTACAACTCCTCCCTATTTAGTACTGTCTGCAAATTTCATTAACACATTAGATCATTATCGAGATGTTTTTAAAAACCCTAGACCTTATTATAGTATCCCATGAGACACCTCCCCCAAAACTGGATATAATGTAGTCAATTATTGAATCTGTTGCTACCAGAGAATAATAATACACTTGGCCATGTGCTGTTCAAAAAAATGTCTTGCACATAAAAGTAAATTATCACTGCTTCATCTGTGTGTCCCTTTCACACTGTTCCCTTCTTTAAAATGCTGAGCTCTGTACGTGTTCTGAGGAAGATATGGTAGGAGATATAACACTTTCCAGAATTAAAATTGGAAAGCCATCCTTAGGAGCTATTTATTTGGACACAATGAGCCAGAATTCTCTAGCAAGAAGAGATTGAATAAGCTTTAAGCCTTCACTGTAGAATGCATTCTGTTTATTTTATTTTAATGAGAATATTATCTGTAGCAGCTTAAAAAAAACACATCCTTGGAGGAATTTGAGTAATCTTTATGTGGGGATATTGATTTTTGTAAATGGGAGTTTTTGCTGTAGCGATTTCAGTTTTTGAAGAGCACAGATTGTTGTTCAATCACTAATTTCATGGTTGACTTAAGGGTTTTAAAAATTTTATATCAAATATAACATTTAGAATGTGTTCGGTTTTTTTTCTTCTTTCCTCTCTCTCTTACCCACCCCGCCCTTACCTTACCTGTCTTTCACAAGGATCTCTGAACGAAGGCTCTAACCCATTTTATCATTCACAGTTTGGGTAGAATAGACTTCTAAAATGCTTAACTGTGAGCCTCTTTTGTCTAGAAATAGCAAGAGAACAAGCTCTCTCAGGAAAAATTAATTACATCTCACTATGGATGAAGGATCCTTTGAATTGGGGCCTATTGGTTAGAGGGGGTCTGGATGGAGCAGTGAGCCACTGAGAATCCAAGGACCAGTGTGTGTCCTCAGTTACTCCTTTGCAACTCCATTAAAGCCAGTTGTGTTGTGCAGGTGTGAATGAGTAGAAGGTCTGGCACCAAGGGTCTGTCTGCAGCTAGGAGAGGAAGATGGAGTTTAGGTGAAGTGTAGGGGGTAACAGAGAGGAAGGATCTATCCAGAGCTATGAAAAAAGAAGGCATTGTCTGTTTAAGGAACTGTAGGCGGAAGACAAAGAATCATATGGTGTAGCGGGACTGAAGGGAAGCTTCTATATAAGGTGCTGATTATTTTGGTGGATCTGGTTTCCATTTGTTTATTCTTAATCCAATTCTGTCAGCCTAATCAGACATGTTGTGAGAATAGCTTTTCTTGTGGTATTTTCACTTTAGCATGAAACTAACTAGGGTTAGGTGCACAAATATTGTTTTTTGTTTATTTGTTTGTTTTTAAAGACATCTACCAAACTTTCTTGAACCTCAGAAATGAGTTTGGTTTGAATTGCTTCTTGAAGAGCTTGCGACAACTGTATCAGTGAATGAGAAAATGTGCAATAAGTGGTCCTTACATGATTCTACAAATGTTATTTTGAATGGCTGTAGGGGTCCTTGGTGCATTTCCTTTATTGGCCTGATAATTTTGGCTAGATTTCAATGGCTGTTTTCCCTACCAGTCGGTATAGCAAAGAGGAAAATAAAATAGAAAATTAAAAAAGAGGGGCTGGTCTCTTTTGGACTACGGTCTGCTCCCATGCAGGGTAGAGATCTACTAGCTACTGCCCTCTTTCATTGTCTGTGTATGGTACATCTGTGAGAGGGTTTTACTATTTCCTCGTTCTCACAGATGATCCTTGTGACACATTTGCCTGAAATTTCAAATGCACAAAACTTTACTGCTTTTGTGAAAAGTGCAGGGGGATCTTTGTTAAGAGTGTTCAGACCATTGTTTTTTCTTCTTGTGACAAAATGAATGGATAACAAACTATACAGTGCAGTTTGGTGTCTTGAGTGGGAGTACAACATATTGATGTGGGTTGGCTGGGACTTATGCTTACTCCCCTAGAAGAGACTGTATGTCTGTTGTGGTAACTAACTTGGTGTGGTCTCAAGTGCCCTCCGCTGGCTGGTCTAAGAGGTGGGATGAATAGAAGCATTGATAGAGGCTGGTTGCTTGCTTTTCCAACTATATGTCAGATGCTAAGTATTCCAGGGATGATTATTGGAATAGTGAGGACAAATTATAGGAATAAAGAGGGAGTGGCAGATTCCTGTCCTTACAGGCATCAGGCTGATGTACTTCAAGTCATTGCCTTGCGGGAAATTGAGAGCTAATTGGAGGTGCCCTTTCTTAGAACAGCAAGTGACTTCCAACAACAGCTGGTGACCTATAGTTCTCCCTACTCCAAATCTCCTCCCCCATTTACACTATGGCTCAGGTGATGAACTGAATTACGTGTGAGAAAATCCACAGGACAAGCCACACCGAGAATGACTGCCTCCCATTCAGACACATGGTATCACAGTGAGGAAGTTGGCATAATCATGTGAATCACCACAGATCCCAGGTGGGGAAACAGAGATGATGGAAACGATCCAGGAACAAAGGCAGCTTGTGAATAAGTGCTTCCAAATGTTGTTGGGTCACTAAAGACACAAACTGAGAACAACAGGATCATTTTTAGCACAAATCTCTTAACAACAACAAAAACAGACAACTTAATTGATTTAGACTCTTACTTACAGTAATTGATTGTACTGAGAGATGTGCTGACCCACAGAAACATTAAGAGCTGTTACAATTCATGAGTGAATGTGTAATACATAGGGGTATATATCCAGATATAAAATAGCTTTGAATAGCCTACCACCATTACTCTTGGCAACCAAAACTGCGGATGATAAACATAATAGATTGCAAGCTAACATCCTGTTGTTTTGGTAGGGAATTTTGCTCCACAAATAAATAAATCAATATGACAAATAAGATATTGGGGGTGATGGGAAATCCAGAAAAAAGCAACCCTCAGGAGCCTTTTATGAGCAAACAGCAGGATGACTGATTATTCTCTCCCCTCACAGACACTTTTGTTGTCCCCCCTCCTATTTTCAATATTTTGCATTCCCCTCAGCACCACCAGATGGCATTTGTCATTTAGGGTCACACACTGCAACATTGCAAGGTCACCTACAACAAAGAGCAGGTGTTCAGCCAATGATTGAACAGCTTGTGCTGCTAGTACTGGATCACTTCAATTCTCAGATTTTCCCCTTCCCTGGGGCAGCCATTTAGAGTAATAGCACTCTTGCCAGGTGCACAAAAAGCTCTACAACAAAAATGGCTGCTAATTACTGTGGTTATGGTTCTTAAACTGAGGGCCTGAGAGGGAATTGTGCTCTACAAGAGCAGTAACTCTTAAGTAACCTGACGTATTGTACACTGCTCTGCTATTTACAACCCTTAACTCAATAGCAGTTAAAGGGATATACTCAAGCGCACTCACATTTCCGCTTTGCAAAAGAACTGTTTTAACAAACCTAATGAAATTAAACACATCAAAACAAAATATGATTATTTTTAATGTAAATATTCCCTGAAGTTTTGGAAGGCTGAACACAGCAGTCTTATACTAGTGCATGTGAACCAAAAAATGAAACTAGAAGCAGAAAGTGAAACCCATTTTAGTCGCTGTTCTGTCCCAGATGAGTGAAATGCAAAAGGTGAGAATCAAATTAGTTTTTAAGTGGTTTAAGTATAGTAATCAAAATAGAAATTGGCGAAGTAAAGAATTTTGGATCCTTCTGACTTATATTGAGTGGGACTCTTTAAAGTGTACAGTGAAGTTAGCCACCTAGTAATAAAACAAGTATGTGGAAATATTAGTGTATAAGAAGCATGACATCCGTTCATTCCTATTTAAGGGCTCATCCTATTCCATTATTCACACACATACCCCTGGGACTTCATAAAATATTAGTTATAACTGAAGCAGGTGGCATTCCCAACTTGCTCCAAGCAGTATATAGTCCCTGAACATAGTCCAAACTTGCAGTATCCCTAGAGTTTTCCTTGTTTGTAGACTTAAATAACAAACAGACTTCTGCCTGAGCTCATTCCTAAGCTTTGTTGTTTCTAAGGTTGTTGCCTGAAAGATCTCTTCTGGCTCTGCCCATGTTTCCTCAGCAGAAGAGTTGGAACCTTCCACAGGGTTCTATAACTAGGCAGCCTGCTGCATTCACAGGTCTCAAAAGTCTCAGTCATTTGTTCTGGAAATGCATTATTTGTTACATGTTATGTAGCCTGTCCTCCAGTTAGGAGCAGGAACGGTATCACATGACCAATCACCATAAATAGCAGATCATCAAAATGAACAATTCCTGAACAATCAATTGTTGGAAGATCTTTCCTCTAAAGTATTCAGTGAATAGCTATGAATATACCAAATATATTAGCATCCAGCAGAACTGGTTCATCAAAGATTTACTAACCAGACTTCCCCTCCAAGCTTGCTGTGTTTTCAGTATGACAGCTGACCAGCTCTAAACAGTGGCGGTTCTAGGTATTTTGCCGCCCCAAGCACAGCAGGCAGGCTGCCTTCAGCGGCTTGCCTGCGGGAGGTCCCTGGTCCCACGGATTCGGCGGCACGCCTGCAGAAGGTCCGCCGAAGCCAAGGGACCAGCGGACGCTCCGCAGGCATGCCGCCGAAGGCAACCTGCCTGCCGCCCTCGCGGCAATTGGCAGAGCGCCCCCCATGGCTTGCCACCACAGGCACGCGCTTGGCATGCTGATGCCTGGAGCCACCCCTGGCTCTAATGTTCAAATAAATACATATTTTTATTAATGGCTATGGGGAAATTTAGAAACATTTAGAGAGCTAAAGCGAAGCTCATCCCTTATAGTGCTTCAGTGCTCCACAGCACCAAAGCCCGAAGGGCCAGTCTATGCTAAAGCAGTGTAGACACTTTCTATATCAAAAAAAAGGTTTTTTATGTCTATGTAGTTAATCCACCTCTCTGAGAGGCAGTGCTAGCTCGATGGAAGAATTCTTCTGTCATCCTTAGCCATGTCTACATTGCAGGTTATGTCTATCTACTACAGTGCTCAGAGTGCAAATTTTTTGCAGCTCTGAGTGATGTAGCTAGATCAATCTAATTTTTAAGTGTAGACCAGGCCTTAGAGGATGCATCTGACCTTTGTTTAATTGGAATTCAGCAAACCAGGGCTGCACTGTAAAGCCCAGTGCTGGCTTTCAATTTTCATATGCAGTTAAATGTAAAGTCACCAGCTAGCGGAAGAGGAGATTGCCCACTATGAGCTCTGTGTGGGTGTGCACCCATTCCACTTCTCCCTGGCTCTGTTTGGAGCTCTTCTGTTCTCTAACATTTATGGTAAGATTGGGAATTAATTATACAAGATTATATTCACTGACTAAACCCCCAGCTCCGCACAGTAAGATGGCAGATATCTCTGACAAGTGAAGTCTAGGAACTAGTACAACACTTCCCTGCCCCCTCTCCCCCCCCCCCCCCGACTAATATTAGTTTTGTCTTACTTTATCCATACACCATGCAAGAAGGAAAAAAAAACACTTCTGTCATTGGCTTCATTTGCCTTTCAAAACTCCTCTGCACCTCCCTCTCCCCCATGTATTCTTCTGTGCTCTGGGGAGAGATCTGCACAAAGGCTTAAAAGGTATGATAACCACAAAAAAGTCATTTCTCCCCCCCTCCCATTCAGAAGTGTTTCCTTTTGTTCTGATAGCAGTTTCCCCCAAATCACACCCATTTAAAAAGCTAATTACTGCTCTTCCCTGGCATGCATTAGCATTATGCTGTTGTCAGTCTGTCAGATGCACTTAGCCAGGGTTTAATAGGCTCGCAGTGAGCTACAATTAAACATTGGAATTAACATTTAAAGAGTGTTTACAAGACCCTTTCTCCCCCTTTTTCAATAGCAGGCTTACTCTTTGCTTAAAGGTGCAGGATGTCTTTGATTATGAAAACCAGGAGACCCTCCACACCCCTCCCCCCACAAAGTTCCCTTACCTATTGTAAATCGGTTATAGTTCTGGAGTTCCCAATAAATGTTAGGACAGTATGTGTGAAGCCTTGTGTTCAGTACAGATGTGTTGACTAAAACTTGAAGAGAACAGTGATAGTGTGTATTACTTGTATTACCCTAGGACACCTGGGCATGGAACAAACCCCCATTGTGCTAGGTGCTGTACAAACACGGAACAAAAAAGACAGTGCCTGTCCCAAGAAGCTTACAGTCTAAGTATGAAAGGGAGGGATGGGCTGGTTCTGCAACAGGATGACCAAGCATGATGGGTTCAGTGCAGAAGAAGAGCAGAGGTCTCCAGGGACAGGACCCAATCTGGTGCTGAAGGATGTAACGTAAATGAACGAACAACACATACATATGCCGTATGCATATCTCAGTGCTTTCCTCTTTCACACAGGGGCTAGGAATGGAAAGAGGGAAAGGAACCTGAGGTTTTGTAAAGATAAGAAAAATATTCAGTATCTTGGGTCATTTTAAAGGTCATTGGGAAGGATGAGAGTACACGTCCTCCCGATTCACTAATAGCTCTGCTTTGAAATGTGAACATGAATGTTGTTCTCTTGAGACCCAGGTGGACCCATTCCAGCTCCCTGGCTGATTTACAGTTGCAGAGAACACACACACCCCTTTAGAGTCCCGCTAGTACCACATATACCCCAATTTCTCTCTGAAGTCATCCCCCAGCATCCCACTGGAGTAAAATTTGACTCCATCCTTGGAAATTCTTTTAGATGTTAGATAGCCATAGGTGAGTTTCTCCTCTTTCGCTGTCCACAGGAAGCCCTGAATCCATGGCTTTAGAAGAGTCAGATCCTCAGTTAGGGTAGGTCAATATATTTGTAGGTCACTTGGCGCTCTGGCTATGTCTACACTACAGACCTTACAGTGGCACAGTTGTACCACTGCAGCTGTGCCACTGTAAGGTCTCCCATGTAGCCACTCTATGCTGGCGGGAGAGAGTTCTCCTATCGGCATAATTAAACCACCCACAATGAGCAGCAGTAGCAATATTGGCAGGAGAGCATCTCTCACTGACATAGTGCTGTCCACACCAGCGCTTTTGTCGGTGAAATTTGTTGTTCAGGGGTGTGTTTTTTCATACTCCTGACGGACAAAAGTACTAGTGTAGACATAGCCTTAGCTCCATGTTAGTGTCATGTCAGCTATGTCAATTTACTTCAACTGAGGATATGGCCCAGTGTGTGGTGTTGCTTCTTGAACTGCTAGTCTTTCATTGTAAAGAAATCTTACCTTTTTAATATGAATTACCTTTTCATTGTTTATCAAAGACCTCTTTATGTGAAAAGGCTTTTCATCTGCTTTTCAGAGCACATCTTTGAATTTCTGCAGTTGACATGTTTATTGCTACATTGCACTTTGTCATTAATTTGTTATGATTTTGCATATCATCTTTACATAATGGCTTGCGAAACTATAATTTCATTAGCTAGGAAATTTTCAATAACCTGTAGATCTCTGAACACCATAAAGACCCACCCCCATCTTATAGAAAAACATTATTATTAGGCGCAAAGATATATCCTGGTACTTGAGGCGATGCTGTGATCTGAAGGTGTGTGCTCTGGCATGGGACCTTACCACATACTACAATTTTTGTGGTAGTTTGTGTGACAGAATAGACACCAGTCTACCAGGAAACAGATTGAAGCTACCAACCCATTTCACTAAGGCTACTGAAACAACCATTGGACAATCACAGTAGAGTTCATCATGCTTTTGTTAGTTTTGTCAGCACTGCACTTGGGAAGGAAAGTAATCAAATGCACAACTATAAAATGAGGAATAATTGGTTATGTGGTAGAAGTGCTGAAAAGGATCTGGGGATTTAGTGGATCGCAAATTGAATGAGTCAACAATGTGGGCTTGTCTTCACTACCGGGGTATGTCGACCTAAGTTACGCTATTCTGGAGTCCACATAGCTTAGGTTGATTTACCCCAGTGTCTTCACTGCACTGCATCGACAGAAGATGCTCTCTGGTCAACCTTACTCTTCTTGGAGAGGTGGAGGTCCAGGGTCAACTGAAGAGCACTCTGCTGTCAATTTAGTGGGTCTTCACTAGACCTGCTAAATTGACCCCTGCTGCATTGATTACAGCAGCGTCAATCTCCCTATAGTGAAGACCAGCCTTGTGATACAATTGCAAAAAAGGCTAATATTCCGGGATATATTAACAGGAATGTCATATGTAAGACATAGGAGGTAGTGGTCCCACTCTACCTCACATGGCGGAGGCCTCAGATGGAGTACTGTATCCAGTTCTGGGAGCCACACTTTAACAAAAATTGTGGACTGAGGAGAGCAACAAAAAATGATAAAAGGAGAGCAACAAAAATGATAAAAGGCTCAGAAAACCTGACCTAGAAGGAAAGGTTTAAAAAAACTAGACATGTTTTAGTCTTGAGAAAAGACTGAGGGGGACCAGATATATTCAGGGCTGTCATAAAGAGGACAGGGATCAATTGTTCTCCATGTCCATTGAAGGTAGGACAAGAAGTAATGGGCTTAATCTGGAGCAAGGGAGATTTGGGTAAGAAATTAGGGAAAACTTTCTAACTATAAGGGTAGTTAAGCTCTAGAATAGTCTTCCCAGGGAGGTTTTTAAGAACATGTAGGACAAACACCTGTCAGAGATGGTCTATGGTCTTGACTCACAGGTGCAGGACTCAACGTGATGACTTCTTGAGGTCCCTTTCATCCATCTATGATTCTGTAAACTGAAACAGAGGATAAAGAAAAATAACCTTAGTGTATTTCTTCCATCTTGGAGAACGGGGCAAAACAATGACATTCAGAGCCATCAAAAGCATATCCTACTCTACCTAAAAGATCTGACTTCTGTTTGTTGTGAAGGACACAAAAATTAAAGCATTAGTAAGAGTTACTTTTTCATAAATGGTTAAACTTTAAACATTAAGGCCTCAATTCAGCAAGGTACTTACTAGAACACAGTGGCATGCTGTGATAGCTCTATTAAGACATGCAACAACTCACTTGCATGCCTTAGGTGGTCCAAAATGGCATCCTCTGTGCAGCTTGACCTCACAGGTAGGGTGTGTGCAAAGTCACACTGTGTACAAAATGGCATCCTCCATGGGGGATGGACAGAATTGTCCCATAGGCCAGATCTGTCCCATGGGCCATCAGTTGAAAAATGCATAGCTAGTGGGGCATGAAGTGCATGCCTTGCATACATAGATGGCATACCAATGGGTGAACCTTTTTCATTTGAAATTTTTTTGATGAAAATACCTTTGATATTTCCACAAGAAAAGTCAATTTTCAGCAAAAATTTGTTGGTTTTGGTCAGTTGGGTGAAAAATTTCAATATTTGGTTGAAACAAAAAACCAAAACAAAAAAAATCTAAAAGATCATTTTTTTTCAATGAAAAGCCCCCAAAAATTGTAGAAAAGTTTGGTCAAAAACAAAAGTTTCAATTTTTCCTTGAAGAAAAAAAAATCCTCACCCACTCTCGTACTTAAACATGTGCCTAGCTTTAAGTATGTAGATAGTGAATGGGATTACTCATATGCTTGAAGTCAGGTGTGGCCTTCAATTTTTTGCTGAAATGGAGCCTTATAGAAAAAAAAAAACTTAGGCAAAGTGAATAAATAAGATAAAGAAAAGAGATGACCCAAACTTGAGAGAACCCTATGCTAAGCCCCTTTTTAATGGTGTGGGGAAAAAATAGTTGTCAATTTTATTTATTTATTTATTGCTTCTGTAACAGCATTTCTCTGCACTTTGTGTTTTCAGCTGAGGGAAATATATCCAGGAATATATGCTTGAATTTCATCAGCATCCAGGTGTCTGGTACTTGAAATCAATCCCATCTCTGATTCCTATTAGCTAGTATTTGCATGACTGTCAAAAACAATGGCATTTACACTAGCACTTAGCATCAAGTGAGTTCTTCCTTTCATGTTTCTGACGGACAGATGTCACAATTGCCTCCATTCAGTACATGTTTGATTCTCCCTGACGGCATGTAATGCTGTCTGAAGAAACCAACTTGCTGTGCAGTCTTGAAGCAGAGTGATGGAATAGGAAGTTTTCATGCTGGAACAGACTGCATGGAAGGGACACGTTCCTTTCACTGCAGCCACTTCTCACTCTGTAGAAACTGAACTGAATAAAGGAATGTTTTCATTCCTAATCTGGTCCCTTTGACAAAAAGACACTTCGTTTGGGTCTCATAGTGCTTTGGGGCATTGAATACTGTTAATAACACTTCTAAAATCCATTATCCTATTAGTGGGCTCTCCTAGCTAGAATTAGACAGATGCTTTGTAGCCATGCAGTTGTCTTAGAAGGAGCAACAAAACATGTTCTCCTGTGTATATGAGTTGCAGTAAGTCAAGGTATTATGCAGCATAACAAGGAAAAATAGTTAAAAAGGGGATGATCTATGAACTGGCTTTTTCAGCCACTTAGATTTTTGGCCACACATCATGATACATGACAAGTATACATTAATCTGCAATGTTCCAAAAAGAAATGGAGAACATAGAAAATGTCAGACTGTAGGCCAAATGAGTGAGATAAATAAACTTGGGAGAAGATGAGCTTGCCATAAATACTGTACTGTGAATAATTGCACTTTGCTTATAGGTACGGTAGATGCATAGCTCATTTACATACCTTGAACTCATAAAAGGTGTTAGCTACACAGTGCTGGAAATCCAAAGACCTCTTTTAATTCATAGAAAAGGTACAACATAGGTAGTGACAATGACATTTTCCCACATGAGCCTTTTAACTTGCCTCAGTCCTGACTGTCTAACAGTGAGAGGGCTTTTGATTCTCTGTTTCCGTGCATTTGTTGGCCTCTCTACAGAGGCTGCCTACAAAAGGTGTCAGTTACGGTGGTATAGTAATGTCTTGCCAGCTGAGAAATGCTTTCACTAGGGCCATTTCTACACTAGAGAGCTTACAGTGGCACAGCTGTACCGATGCAGCTGCGCCACTGTAACATCTCTCATGTAGCCGCTCTATGCCGATGGGAGAGAGCTCTCCTGTTCACATAATTAAACCACCCCCATTGAGTAGTGGTAGCTATGTTGGAGGGAGAAGCTCTCCCGCTAACATAACACTGTCTACATCGGCTCGTGGCGGCATGAGGGTTTCACACCCCTGAGTGACATAAATTATGCCTACAAAAGGGTAGACATAGCCTAAGAATTGCAATGAATCCACCAAATGGTGGCTGAACAGTTGTCAAAGGGCAATAACACAGGCCCATTTTCCCACCTTGGCCTTCCATGTGCAGAGGAATGAAAATCTCCACAGACTCCTGGCTGGAGGTGCATAGTGGGGAACAATTTCCCTTTCTTGCAGATGTCCTTTTGAAGAGTAGTGCATGCATGGGCTCAGGTCAGGGCCAGTAGAACCTGTTATCCCCCACTTAGGACTCTGCAGTAAAGATTATTATGACAGAGATGTTATTAACTTTTTGCTGTGTGCTCCCTCCACATTATGGAATCCCTACCTCAAGGGTTGTCTGGAGGAACCCACTATCTGCAGCAGCCTATGCAATGCATCTTCAGTGACCACATTGCCCTTGGTGTCCAGATATACTGCCTTCACATCCTGTGGATCCCCTAAATTTTGGCTGCCAGAGCTCTCAGGCCAAGATTTTCAAAAGTGACCAGTGAATTTGATTGCATTTATAGCTGGGTGCACAATCTAAGATCTTAAAGGAGTGTGATTTTCAGAAAATGATGAGCTCTCACCTTCTAAAATCATGCCTCTTTAAATCTTGAACATCTTGGCAACCAAAGACTTTCCCTTTAAACTCTTCCCCCCCACCCCCTCCCAATCATTGAGCAATGTAAAGGAAACTCTGAAAAGGTAGCTCTGTGGAGTTTTTCTGCACCTCTGGCCACCCTTTGCAAGAGCAGAATGTCTGGTCTGCAGTTCCCACTAAGCTGAACTGGATTCAAATTGATAACCTAGAGGTGTGTAGGCTCAACATCTCATGTGGCAGGCATTTTAAGCCTGCAACCCAGGGACGGTTTATTTTTGGGACGCTTTAAATGGCAATACTAACCTCTGTGTTCATTTCAAATTAATCGCTAGTCCTATCTGTAGCAGAGTTGTTTAAAATGAAAAATGGTTAGTTGAGTTGAGAGTTCCTGTATGGTTACTTTCCCCGAGGGTGGTTACTCATGGTCTTCCATCAGGATTCCCCATCCAACACCAGCCACTAGAGCACACAAATCTGTTTACAGATAATACTACCATAATGGTCTAAAACAGTGTTTCCCAAACTTGGGATGCCGCTTGTGTAAGGAAAGCCCCTGGTGGGCAGGTGTAGTGTATTAAACTGCTCTGCGTAGTAAGTAGCACATTCCTACACAGGGCCGGCTCCAGACCCCAGCGCGCCAAGCGCGCGCTTAGGGCGGCATTTTGCCGGGAGGGTGGCAGGCAGCTCCGGTGGACCTCCCGCAGGCATGACTGCGGAGGATCCGCTGGTCCCGCAGCTCCGGTGGACCTCCCGCAGAAATGCCTGCAGAGGGTCTGCTGGTCCCGTGGCTCCGGTAGAGCATCCGCAGGCGTGCCTGCGGGAGGTCCACCAGAGCCGTGGGACCAGTGGACCCTCTGCAGACATGTCTGCAGGAGGTCCCCCAGAGCCGCGGGACCGGCGACCACCAGAGCGCGCCCCGTGGCGCGCCACCCTGCTTGGGGCGGCGGAATTCCTAGAGCCGCCCCTGTTCCTACACTACATCTGGCTGGTTTGTTTACCTGCTGCATCTGCAGGTTTGGCTGATTGGGGCTCCCACTGGCCACGGTTCACTGCTCCAGGGCAATGGGAGCTGCTGGAAGCAGCATGGGCCGAGTGAACGTACTGGCCGCCACTTCCCGCAGCCCCCATTGGCCTGGAGCAGTGAACTGTGGCCAGTGAGAGCCACGACCAGCTGAACCTGCAGACGGGGCAGGTAAACAAACTGGCTTGGCCCGCCAAGGGCTTTCCTTGCACAAGTGACATCCCAAGTTTGGGAAACACTGGTCTAAAACATTGTATTGTGCTATCATGCTGCTACCTTGGTTTGGAGCCATTAGTATGGAATATTGTAACATTGCCCTGGGGGAAATGCCACAGCCCCCTTATTGAGGGGCTCTGGGCATTTTTGCTGTAGCACATGAGCCATATGGATGTCACTGTGAATGCTAGTGGAGGGATAGCTCAGTGGTTTGAGCATTGGCCTGCTAAACCCAGGTTTGTGAGTTCAATCCTTGAGGGGGCCACTTAGGGATCTGGGGCAAAAATTGGTCCTGCCTAGTGAAGGCAGGGGGCTGGACTCGATGACCTTTCGAGGTCCCTTCCAGTTCTAGGTGATTGGTATATCTCCAATTATTACCTTTTATTACCTGTAGGTGAGCCAGCTCCACACTGACCTGCCAATGTGAGGATGAATAAGTTAATACATTAAAAGATGGGGTGATTAACAGCGGGAAGTATCTGTGTCAGAGAGTTGGGGTTGTATCATCTTACCTTCTTGGCACTCTTTGCCTAAGTGGAGTATCAGTTTTGTCACTGAGGAGTTCCATTAATGTAAAGAGTAGCCTGCATACCAAGAAAGAAGTCATTAACCATTCTGATTTCTCTATAGTCTTTCTATTATTCCCTTTGTAGCACAAACATTAACCTGCACTAATGTGATACTGATGGAGATACAAAGCCCAGGACATACAAATAATTATATAGTAATGCACTTTCTGGTCAGTAGTCCACGGTTGCAGTAGCTGAAACCTGGGAAATGGTGCAGATGAAGTCATGGTACTAATGAAGTCAGGCATGGTATAATGGATGTGTCACTAGCTGTTCTGTTTGCAGCATCCACAACCAGCACATCTTTCTGTTTCTCTTTCTCTGTCTTCCAAAATGGAACATTTAAACAGAATCATTTTGTTCAACAGGGTAGTACATGTAAAAGTTGGAATTGCTACTGTATGCTGTTAAGAAGTAAATGGGGCTTCTTATCAGCGTAACATGTTACTCTGGGCAGAGTTCTCTGGTAAATGTTTTAGCAGGAAAACCAGTTAATTATATTTATGAGAAATCTAAATCAGTTTTATAACATTCAGACTTTTTTATCCTTAATAAAAACTTCCACCCTGATCCACTAGCTGTGTTTCATGGGTTTGAGATGTATGGGAGTTAATAAAAAGGCTATCAAATTGAATTCAAAATGGCACAATAGATCTGATTTATTACAATGTAACAACATGAATTCCTTTGTGATATGAAATTCCCTGCCCTGAAGAAGGTCATAATTTAATTATCATACCCTTATTCATATTCCCTATAATTAAATAGCATCCCTTCAACTGCAAATTGAACATCTCAGGCACCAAATGTTCATTGCTTTGTCTGTCTTCTTGAGCGCAATAGAAAATTGTTAAAATCCAATCCGATTTGGCCTTGTCAGTCCATTGAACATTATGACAACAGGCACATAAGTCTGCAAGAAAATATTGCTTTAGAATAATATAGAATTGTCTGGCTTATCAACCTAACAGTTTGCATCACTGCAGCTCTATGTCAAACACACATTAGTGGTTTGGTAAAAATTAGGGGGTAAAAATCTTGCCTCCCATTTGGGAAGCCCGAGTTTGAGTCCTGGCCTATACAGAGTTGAGTTTGGAGGTCAGACTAGATGATCACGGCCCTTCTGGCCTTCTAATCTATGAAGTGCACATATTTTATACACACATGTACCCTGCCTGTGGAGATTATAACCATTAATAAATTTCAGGGCCATTTGATAAACAAATGTATCATGAAACCTCTGCCCTCTTCACCTTCCCTTTGCCCACTAGTCAATCTCTCAAGAATCATTCTAACATTTCAAATCTTTAAGCAGCTACAAACAGCTGCCATTAAAAACAAAACCAAACAGCAAGCAAGCAAACAAACAAAAAACAGCCTTCCAGAAACACATTTACCCCTCCTTCCGTCAATAGGATGGGATTTTTAAAAAAAAATCTTCCAATTTAAAAAAAAATCCTCTAAAATGTTTGTAAAATTGTTTTTCTGAAATGTATGTGGCATACATAGAATAGTGGGCGACAGGAGTGGTATAAAGGTTTGACTGACGTTTATTTGGGACACTTAAGTAATGCAGCCATCTTAAACACATGCTGATAAAATATTTATACTACACTTTTATGCAGTGTGTGTGTGTAATTCTGATGCACCAGTCTGTGAGACTTGTCTGCATGATAAATAAGGTTTGTTTCAACCACCCTTTTAATGTGAGAAAGAGATGATGTACAGTTCTGGGGCCTTACCATTCCATGTAGCCTGCAGACAGTGTGTGTCTATTGCAGAACAGGTGGAATTTTAGGGCTCTAGGACTGTACAAAAGGCACAATCTTACTCTTATTCTTAGAACACTAGACTGGGACTCAGGAGACTTGGGTTCCATTCCTGACTTTGCCGCTGGCCTGATCGGTGACCTTGAGCAAGTCATTGCGCTGCTCTGTGCCTCAGTTTCCCCATCTAAAACCATGATAATGATACCGCCCTGCTTTGTAAAGTGTTTTGGGATATATGGATGAAAAGTGTTATATAAGGACTGGTTATTATATTCAGCAGACTTAGATCTGTTAGCTTCAGTAAAAGTAAATTGATTTTTTTCTATTGTCTGTCCTGCAGAATCAACACAGCTCTGAGTGAAATGAACTGGATTCTTTTCTGGTTCAAATGTTATCAGCAGAATTGTTAACTACATTCCAGTTGCAGGGCCACCTTTGCAACTCCATTGTCTTCAAACTATGTACTTGGTTACATCTGTGCAATTCACCACCGAAGGCAATAGAATTTCACAGGAGTATCAGGGCATGTAACTTAAGGACAATGGGGTTGCACAATGAGGTATAACTGAGGTAAGCAACTTCCTTGCAGAAACTTTATTCCTGGTGATGATGCATGAGCCCAACAGAATCCAGCTTGACTTTTACCTCCTACACGGTGTATGCAGGACTGGCAGTTAAAGAATAAAATCCATCTTTTTACTAGGAAACTGAGAAAATGTAATATGGAGATCGTGGGTGCACAACAAATGTGGAATTGCACAATGCTGTTTTTTCAGGATTTGAACTACAGTTTAAAGTGACAGTAATTTTTGTTCAGTGGTTCAGAACCCTTTGATAAGTCTAAATATGTTGTATTCAATCGTCTGTTCCTCTCTGGAATATTATGATCCTGCAAGAAATATTCTGTTCTATGTTGGACCAACTCCCTCATGTCAGAGTTAGATTCCCCCACCCACCATGAAATCCATTGCCTTTGGGACCTGTAGAGTGAAAGGTATTAATATGATTCCTGTTCTGACTGCTGCATCTGGCAGTCTTTCAAACTAATGAGAGATTTCTGAAATTCAATCACCCAGTAGTATTGAAATCAAGATATTACCATGGCCCCCAACTGGTATTTGAATATTTTAACTCTAAATATCCAATCTTCATCATGCTATGATTTGATGGGAAAATATAACTATTCATTTCTAATCCATTTATTTCAACTTGCCCAAGTCTTGAGCTGGTCCAAGTCCACATTTTGTTTTTTTTATCCCTTCTAACTATTCAGTGGCTCTCCCTTTAGTGCCTTTATTTTACTTGTAGGATCATTGAGAAAGGTCGAGAGAGCATCTCAATGTCATATCACTCAGTGCTGCTCCAGCAAGCCACATTGTGGAAACAGATGCAGCAGAGTTTGATTGCAGATTGCATCTTAGAAATAGTGCTCCATAGTTTTCCCCAAGGAAAGCCTCACTCCAGTGCCTTTTCTACCCATATTCTCACAGACCTCTGGCTGTCGGGGCCACTCATTACCAATAATAAAACCCTTTATAGAACTGACCTGGGCTCCATTCAGCTCCAGCAAAGTCAAATGAGAGTCTTACGTTGGTTGTAGTGGGCTTTGGGTCAGGCCCTAATTTGGGATGTTCCTATCTGCTTACGTAATGCTGATAGACCCCAGTAGTCAGCAGGCGGGATTGAACCTCGGAGTTTAGTACATGAGCCTCTACTGCATGAGCTAAAAGCTACCTAGCTGTTAGCTGAGCTGTAAAGCAGACTCATTTTCTCTCTCTAAGTGGGCCTGGTGCCACTAGATGAGACAGAACACCATACCCAAGAGATGTGTAGGTTACACTTATTTTTGCTCCACTTCTAGGCCCCCGTTTACTCTCCTCCTCCAAGTCTTCTTCACTTAGATGCTCTCTTCCATTATGTCTTCTTCCCAAGCCCATGTTTGCCTTCTTTCCCACTTCCTGCTAGGCTTGGAACCACCTGCCAATTTCAACCACGTCTTTTCCCTCTGCTCTTAAAATCCTTTCGCAAATTGCACTGTTTTTAAAGAAGACCAACAAACTGTAACCCTGTTCTGCATTAAAATACACCCTGCTTTTGTTAGCCTTCCACCTGGCTACAAAAACATATTGTCCCCTGTCTCATCACTGCTTTTCTTACCACTCCCTCTATCCTCAGTGATTCCTTTGGAGCTTCCTGCAGGTAGCTGCCCATATGCATGAGCTGTCTCCTAGTCTTTGCAGTCACACAGACAATCTCTTCTCTCATTTAACATCAGATGACTTCTGTGTCAACTATGGCAATTGCTTCCATGGAGGAATAAATGTTAGGAAAGTATTTGTATATTTTCAGCTCTCTTTGGGGTGATCAAGCTTTTGACAGTTTTGGAAAAAGAAAACCACACTGATTTTTGCTCTTCATTTGGTATTTTTTCTCTCCCACTTCCATCTGTTTTGTTTTCTTCAACTGGTAACGAGGTGCAGAGCCAACCTCAAAGTATTGCCAACCTCAGATAGTTCAAAAATAAATAAATAAATTGACGCTTCCCCCCAAAATCATGAAATTTCAAATATATGCATAAAATTTGGTTTCTTTTCATTTCCTTCTGGTTTCTAAGCCTTTAGGATCCACATGGGTCACATCTGCAAGCTTTTCTCCACAACCAGGAGGACTAAAAGCGTGTGTGTGTGTGTTTGGGGGGGGAGGGTTGTTATGAAAGCTGAGATTCTCCAGTAACTTGTTTTCAGAAGCTGGGTGTTTAAGTAAAATGCTAACTATCGTAAGACTTACGATAGTTGACAATGCTGCTCCTGGTAGTTAGCCAGATCTCTGCAGCCTACCAATTAGTGCTTAACACAGCATGGAGCAAAGTTTGGGAACCTTATGCTTAGGACATCCAATAAGGGAAAAGAAATAATACTATATGGTTTATATGATGTATCATAGGATACAAACATCAAAAATTCCAAATGATTCCAATCTAATCTGATCCTTTTGATGATTATCATCATCATCCTGAACTGTAGGCTAGAATCTGTTTGCACAAAGAGCTTGTCAAATGTTGCAAATAACAAACACATTTGTTAAAATAAGTTAATAAAACAAAACAAACCCCCCTCCCACCAAGCCACCTATGGACAATTTGCAAACAGAAAAGGGAATACTTTCTTCACAAACTATTAATTTGACCAGCTCTGTGCTGCAGCAATGATATCTGACAGTGGAACTAAAGAGGAGTTGTACATTGTGCATGTAAAATGCCAAGTATACTATTACCAAATTCACAAATCATTCTGCTCTAAGCTGCCTTTATTTGACTTTGTTTTGTTCCATTATCTGGATATATGAGAACAAAGCAAATGCTGTCAAAGTATATAAACAATTACTAGGCTTGCAGTGTACGGTAATCTGGTGATATGTTTTCTACTTGGTGGATTTCTAAGGCAATAAGCAGATGCATACTGATGAATCCTGGTTGATGATGGTGGTATTTTTAGTACAGTGCATGTATACATATATTCTGCAAGAATACTCAGGCAAGTTGACTTATTTTTATGCTGCCAAATGTTGCAATAAAGCATGTGCCCATTTGGGGTTTGGTTTTGGGGGTTTTGTTGTTGTTGTTGTAGTTCTCGGTCTTCTGCCATCCAGCTGTGTGGGTTTTTAAGCTCTTTATAGTTCCAATCAATCAAGTTGCAGCAAATTGGATTTTATTTAAAAATTTAATTGGATTTGTCTTATGTGAATAAGTATTAGGAAAAGGCCTTTGTCTGGTAAGCATTCAAAATTTTAGGAATGTTAAAATCTAATTTTTTGCAATCTGCTTGACTGGTAAAAATGTAAATCTTGCCCATTGAAGATTATAATGCTTCTTTTCACACTGTTTGAATAATTGAACTTTTTCCTCAAGTGAGTGAATATAATGGGATCATCCCCATAAGTATGTTTTTCAGTTTCTCCTATTATGTTAACAACATTTCTGGCTTTTCGGAATACACAGCCAGATTAAGCTTTATTCTGTGATTTCTTTTCAAGGCATAACTAGTTGATAAAGTGTATAGGAAATGACTGCCCAGTGCAATACAGTAACATGACTGAATAAAACAATGCCATTTTATTGACTATAAAATATTGTATTGTAAATGGTTAACTGTTGAAATTGTACAGCAAATGACAGAAGAATGAAGATTCTGGATTAAATTCATGTTGCAGGAGGACAATGATTATGTATTTAACAATTTTGTTTTATTTAACTTAGTTATTGGAAATTATCCAGGACATCATCCTGCATAAATTAGCAAAATGAAAGCAACATTACATGTGGAAAAAGGAAAAAGTATGTATTTAATTGTAATACTAATGCACAGCAAAACATTGCTGAATTGTTCACTATATGGGCCAGTGAGTATTGCTTTTAGTTGTTTGTCGCCTACCATTCCAAAGTCTGTCGCTTCTTTTGAGAGCAGACCTCATCTTCCCTTTGATTCCATGCTTTCTCATTCTCATGTTCTTGTGCTGGCTTTGGTTATACTCTTCAGAAACACAGACTGGGGGTGTGGCTGGGGGAATTACAATCACACTGGAGGAGCTGCAGGTGTGGGGCAGCCCCAAGTTCTGCTCCTTTCACTGCTGCAGTTCCTGGGAGAGCTCTGCAGTGTTCAGCAGATATCGAATGTGTCTTTCCGGTATGGCGTACCGGCAATAAATATCTTAATGATACAGCGTACCTGACCATACCCGCTTACTTGCACCACTGGTGGGATGGGCTGCTGGAATGGAGCCAGAAGAAGCTCCACATGGCCCCTGCACCCGTCTAAATCCTGGGAGCTGGGGAATACTGTCCAATCAGCACCCGTCTCCCCCAGCTGCCCAATGGGTGCCAGTGACTCCCTTTTGAGCTACCTATTGTTGCTTGGGGAATGTCTCTCTCCCTTGTGGCTGACACTGTACCCTTTCACCACCAGCTCCATCTATTTCCCCACCCATTGACGCAGGTGGGTGGCATTTGGAAAACTAATAATTTGATTTGGTGTTGCAGTCAGCAGCATTCAGAGAATGGAACCAACAATTCATCGAACTGATTCAAAATAAGAAAACCTTACAAATATTTTTCACTCTGTCTATTGATACTGATAACTGGGGAATGAGCTTATTTGCCAAGCAAGACGATTGTGTGCTCTGGGGAGGAGAGTGGGGGTAGAGTGTAAAATTAAATAAGTATGACTACAAGTCCCTTCTAGTGCATCTTTCTTAGTAAACCAGGGTAAAACACACACAGGACTTACTTTGGATGAGAATTAAGGATTGCCATAGGTAAAACTAATTTATCCAGGAGAAATTGCTGTTTGTTTGAATGATGCCCCCTCAAGAGGGGGCAATGTGTGCTGAGGAGACCATGTGGACTATACATTTCATGATTTTGTAGCTTGGTTGCAGTAAAGCACAGCTGTATGGCAGGTAAAATGTTAATGGTTGATTGTAGAAAGATTGCTAAATTTTCAGAGAAGAAAGGGGCAAAGGCTGTGTATCAAGTATAGTTCGGGCAACTGGCTCAGCTAAGTTATACAAGGCAGTTTTGTTTTTTCCTTGAGAGTCAACTTCTTTCACTCTGGCTTCTATTGTCTTGATTACTTTAGGAAATAAATCATGGGAAACTTTCATTAAATGCAAATCTAAAACAAATAGAACCACCCATGGAGTGAAAAGAGGAGGAAGTTGGAGGGTGTGGGTTCCTGCTGGCAAGCACTTGCCTGGCAGTTTAGCTCAGGAAAACCATCCTCAGGAAAGACTGTAATAAATTTTGGCTGCTCGTTGTGAATTGTGCTGAGATTCCCTTAAAAAAATCGTCTTTTCCAAGAAACGACTTCTGCCAATTCACAAAGATGGAACTCTCCATAAATGAAACATGCTTGCCTTCCCCAGCCCAGTAGGAAGCCTCAGGAGCTTAGTTTGCAAAGTAGGCCATGATTTTCTGTGTATTTAATTCTGAATGAGATTATCTGTATTGGCCAAACTGTGTTTGCTCTGTCTCTTCGTCCCATGGACAGAGCCACTAAGGCCAATCTAAGTTACGCAACTTCAGCTACGTGAATAACGTAGCTGAAGTCGACGTACTTAGACCTACTCACTGTGGTGTCTTCACTGTGGTGAGTCCACTGCTGCCACTCCCCTGTCGACTCCACCTATGCCTCTCATGAGTGGAGTACAGGAATCAACAGGAGAGCACTCACGGGTTGATTTATCGTGTCTAGACTAGATATATCGACTGTTTCTCCCCCCCCCCCCCCCCCGCTGGATCGATCGCTGCCCAGCGATCTGGCGGGTAGTATAGACATACCCTAAGCAATCTATTTCGGTAGGTATTGAGTTTCTGGGTGAAGTAATTTATACCACAGTCAGTCAGGCTTTCTTCATAACTGCACTGATTTTAATGATGTTCTTGATTTCTTGGTGTGATGTCTGACACATGAAATAAAGATTTAGATCTGGTCTGAATGGTGTGTTTTCCAATGCCATTCGTATGACTTGTATTACATAGGCCAAATCCAGAAGTCCTTATCCAGTTCATTCAGTTCAATACCATATTCTTTGAAGGACCTTCAGGCCTATAAAGAAAACACCATTTGGCCTTGTACAAACTCAGCCTTATTCTGGAAGTAGCATCCAGAGAGTTAGACTATTTAAATAGCATAACTGCTCTCATAAAGAAAGTGTTTCCTCAAAGTGCTCTGCATTATCACAAGGAGCATGATTTTACGGAGTCCAAAGAAGACTTACATCCTTAAATGTCTGTGTATATCATACAAATATCCTGGTGTCCAGGGATGAAGGTTGTAAAATACCTGGTGAATTCCCTCTGAGTTACCCATATAGATCCAGCTAAGGAAGCACTAGGAATGCAGAAGCTGCTAAGGTAACCACACTACAAGTTCCTTGTTTAGGTGAATGCACCAGGTAGTAGAAGCATCCTTAGTCCCTTTGTGACAGTTGAGGTCTGCAGGGAAAGCTGTCATTACCGCAAGGTCCCGTAATTGTGTATCTCAGAACATTTTATTTTCTCCTGCCCCCAAAACGTGCCTTGTACAGCTTTGCTCCTTCATTGCAGCCCAAATATGACAGGCTTTAGATCATGCTCCTATGCAATTTTTTTTTTCTGTTTTGTGTTGGGGTGATTTGGATTAGGGGAGCTTTTATGAAGAATACATTTTAGGAATCTCTTTGACTTGTGTCCGCTTTAATCGTCTTGCACACTATTGCCTTACTTTTGTTACAGGAACCATCTGAGATATTAAGTAATAAAACATTGCATAAAATGGCAGAGCCACATCATTTGGAGATTTCCCCCACCCCCACCCCCATCCCATGTCCTGCAGGGGCTGAGTATTTTAGATTCGTTTCCTCTCTCCCCTCCCCCAGTCTAACTTTGGTTACGCTGAAAAGACAGCTTGTAGTTAAAGGAGCGATGCTGACCAACCATGCAAAAAGCTCACAAAAATGAGCACCCAACATTTTCTAATATGCTTGGAAGATTGTGTTGCTGCACTATATGGAACCATTTCTCAAGTTAATATATATATTTTCTTTCAATCACTTTCCATCTAATTGCTTTTTTGTAGCTAGCGAGATACCCTTTTTCACAAGCATTTGGGATTGCCAGTTTTATCCTTCTTGGAGGGGATGCCTTCTCTTATGTTTGCTTTTCGAGAAAATGCTAATAATTGCTATGGTTGTCTTTAGGCGTCTATATAAAATATCTATGTGCTTTTCTTGCATCTGGAATACACAGATGTCATTCTTTGGCTGCTTTGCTTGTTTTTGGATTATGGAAAATGGAAGGCAATGCAGTTTATTGATTTGGATAAAGTCCCAGCTTTCCATTTAAATCGTGGCACTTCTAGACAGTTATTTATATAGGAAATGATTCCAGTGCCAGGTTCTTCATTTTGCCAAAGTACCTGCTCTCGGGAAAGAAATGCTTCTGATTAACAAGAAGCAGAAGACTTTAGTGGTACTCGTAAGGTTTGTAATATTAAGAAAAGGTCTCCCACACCCCTCTCTCTGCTCACCTCGCACTAGCCTCCTCCCTGCCCCTTCTGGTAATCCCACAGTTCTTAGGGTGGGAGAATTCATCCCTGCAGTGCCTGATATCTGGAATAGTCTTCCTGTATCTTGCCATCTCTTTGGCCCTAAATGTCACTGGAAATCGCTTTTGAAAGAAAACATCTTTTCTCTTTTTGTCCTATTCCTCTTAATTTCTCTCTCCTTTTGCAGTGTTGGTGAAAGGCTGGAGAATTTGGGATCAGTGTCTTGAAGTCCTAGGAAAATTAGAGATAATGTAGGATGGAACATAATGTGTTTTAGATGAGTTCGTGGAAGTACATCTATAGGAGATGCCATGTCGGGTGCTTAAATTAAAGAGACTCATGGGAAATTGCTTCTTTTTTTTTAAAGGTGATAGATGCAACAGGCATGCAATAGGCAGCAGGTTTAAAACAAATAAAAGGAAGTTCTTCTTCACACAGCGCGCAGTCAACTTGTGGAACTCCTTACCTGAGGAGATTGTGAAGGCTAGGACTATAACAGTGTTTAAAAGAGAACTGGATAAATTCATGGAGGTTAAGTCCATTAATGGCTATTAGCTAGGATGGGGTAAGGAATGGTGTCCCTGTACTCTGTTTGTCAGAGGGTGGAGATGGATGTCAGGAGAGAGATCACTTGATCATTACCTTTAGGTTCACTCCCTCCGGGGCACCTGGCATTGGCCACTGTTGGTAGACAGGATACTGAGCTAGATGGACCTTTGGTCTGACCCAGTACGGCCGTTCTTATGTTCTGATGTTCTAACAGAGGAAACATGGAGGCATGGGTCACTGATCAGATGGGTCAGATCTGGAGAGAGATGACAAAGAGATTCATGTTAAGATTTCTTTGGGCTTGAAACGTCCACATTTTATGGGTTTCTCTGAGCTACCATCGTATATTGAAATGCAAGTTAAGTGACTTGCCCAAGGACACACTTCAAGTCAGCAAGTGACTCAGGAGCATAACCCAAGGCAGCGCCTGCTTTCCCACCCTGTGCTACTAGATCACAGCTGCCTTCCCTGCAGATGTAGGACTATCATCATCTTCAGTTTTTCCTAGTCTTCGGCTAAGGTGCCAAGTGACAGGGCTTCAAACACTTTCTTTGGGAGAATATTCATCCACTTAATGCATTTCTAGAGCATGATTGAGAGAATTTTTTTAAGCTATTGCATCCTCTGTTAGTTCTCTGCAGCTCTAGCTGCCACATCAGACAAAATGTCTGTGTTCAAAATGTCAGCATATAGTTGAATTTCAGCTGATTTCTTTATAGGGTGGCTGACAGGAAACCATGGCAATTTTTGTGGCTCCAAGGCATGACAAAGAGAAGACAGTTAAACGTCAATGGGATATGAGGAGATAAGTGTGGGCCAGAATAAAAGGTCCCTGCAACACAGAGATGTGCCCAACAAGTGCTATTTTAGACACTCCATACAATCAGTCTTGGCTTCTCAGGCAGTCCACTCAAAGCATGACAAGCCCTGGCAGCACCTCGAGCTGTTGGACTTCACGCAATTCTAGTTCATTCCTGAAATGTCTTGTAAATCTAGTAAAACACTCAAGCATCTAATGGATTTTGCTACATATTTTCCACTTAAAAAGTTCCTGATTGTCATTTTCTATCACTGCTGTGAGTAGAGGTGAATCAAATCTGCAGGGTTGGATTCAGATAGTTTATGCAACCTAAGTCTGTGAGGACTTTCTGCAGGTTTGGCATTATTGATTCACTTAGCATTTGATTTGAACAAACTCTTTTACTGCTTGATGGAGAATTCCAATAGCTGTAGTAGATCAGTGTACTTGGGCTTATATCATCAATAGACTGCAGCCACTGAGGGAGAAGTTCACATTTTTGAACTTTTCTCAACCAGGAGAGCTAACATTTTTAATGGAAGCTGAAATTCTCATATAAACGCATGACTCCAGTAGCTGAGTTTTAAGAAAAATGCCAAATATTACAAAACACTAAATAAAATCTGACATTTGGGGCTACACTGCTAAAATAAAATAGTTGGCCATCCTGAACATGGGTCTGAGGGCCACGTATTTTGTGGCCAACAAGGAGAAGGGATGAGAAAGATAAATGAGGACATTAAAAAAAATCACCGTAGCTGGCATCAGAGCATTATAACAAAGATTTCACCGTTAGAAGGGGATTGATTCAAAAGGATCCCCCCTCCCCTTCCTTGACTGCCATCAAAATAGAAAAAAAAATACGTGCCAGTCAGATGTGGTGCTGAAACCATCCAGCCCCCACAGGTGAATAATTTTTAATGTGCTAAATGGATAATAAATAATGTGCAGACTTGAGAGGCAGAACACAGCTCTGATTTTGAAGCACTATCGGGAAAATGTCATATTCAAGCACTCTTCTATTTTAACATTATTTTTACATAGCAACTCTGGGCAGGGAGTTTCAGCATAAATTAATAGCTGGCACAACATGATGTTCCTATACCTATAAAGATGACAACAAAAGGTAATGAGATTTGACTTTTTCACCTTTTTACTGGGACCAAAGGTTCCGATGCCCTAAGGGAAGAACAGAATGTTTAGACCCCAAAAATGAGCAACTGAACCAACTAATTGTGTACTGTATTGTACTATGGAAGTATAGGAAGCAAGGTCTTTTTAGAACATTGCAAGCTTTCATAACTTAATCATTATGAGATATGTATACAGGCTATGGTTATGAATGTATGTATTTGTGCATATAGAGAACTGGGTTCATACATTCTGGCTCCCTCTCACAGCAGGGTGGTGAGTGATCAGACAGGGAAAGGGCGGCCCCTCACAAACCAGGTATTTACACAAAACCAGAATCAAGTAATAATCCTTTGTGCAACCTACAATGATGGATCATTAGAGTTAATGGAAGGACACTGAGACAACTGGGAATTCCCCCTCCCTGAATAAACATGAGTCACTATGCCCTAGTGGGGCGGGGAGAGGGAAAAATTTGCCTTTAAAAAAGGAGGCTTGAAATGGACGTTTTCATCTAGAAACTGAGAGACAGCCTGTAGGCAGGCCAGCTGGGAAGCTATCCATCAATGCTGGTTCCCCATTGCACTAGAGGCTATGCTGGAAACTGTTCAAAGACAATAGGTAACTTCTGTTAAAGAAAGGGATTTTATCTAATGTGGAGGTATAAAACCTGAGATTTCATTTTGTTTATTTACTGTGTAACTTGTATGTGTTTGCTTCCCCTGTACTATTCCATCTTGAAATCTGTGGGTTTTTTTTTACTAAATACACTTTTCATGTTTGCCTCAGGCAGATCTTTGTTGTGCAAACCATGGAGTATGTGCACCAGAAAGGAACTGATAACTGGGTGCAGATTTCCTGCATTTGCAGGTGATGAATCATAGGGGAACATCCCAAGTGTCTGGTACTTGGGAACTTAGGGAAGATGGATCTGGGGAGACTTGGGATTGGAAGGGATGTAGATGTCACCCTGCAAGGAGGGAGTAGACTGGTGGAAGCTAAGGTGAGACCTTGTCTTTGTGGGCAGGCTACTGATGTCAGGGATCTGAACCATAGACACAGGGCATCAAGACACCTGAGGTTACAGGGCAGGCAGTGACAGGGTCTGGGTGACCCCAAAATGTCACAGTGTGGTTTTCAATAGGTCTCGTGTGACTTGGGAAGAACAAGTCATTTTGACTTCCAACTTGTGCTCCTTAGCCTCTTGAGTGCTTTTGAAATTCCTGCCCCAAGTTCATAAGTGGGCAAGAAAGTGGAAAGACATGTGCGTCCATTATAGACCAACAGTGGAAAACATCTGAAAATACTAAAAACAGCTAGGAGTACCACAAGTACTACTTGTTGTTATTACTGTTACAGACTAACATGGCTACAACTCTGAAAATACTAACTTGCTGAGGAAGGTCTCTTCCTAGAACTCACAGAAGATGTGTTGTGTCAATGAGGAATATGAAGGAGTCATGTAGTGCCATTTACATTTCTCTCTGCCCCAGCCCTTTGGAGATGTATGGTAACAGAATGCTTCTCTGCCCTGAGAGTTGAATTGCAATGCAGCACACTTATTCAGAGAGGTTCATTTTCACTCTAACCTGCCCCTTTCCATGTTCTTAATATTAAAATAAGAGCAATAAGACTCTTGTTAGTTATGGAAATTTCTTCTTGTCTCCAAAATTTGTCTCTCTCTTTCTCACATTCCTGATTTCAGCACTTTTAGAGGCTGGTTAATTAGCATTTGGTGAGTCTGGCTGCAGACAGTAAATTGCAAGACAGAATTCACTTTGCACCTTTACAGTGAAATTATATTTCTCTGAAATGTTTTAATCTCTTGTAAGGATCTTCTTAGCCAATATGTAAAGTGGTCCCAAATGCATCATCCTTTATTTCCTCTCCCCATCCCCATGCAATGCTCACACTTGGCACCTGTGTTTCTCTGATTGTTCTTTAGATGGACAGTCAGCACTTTAAAAGTTAGTTATCATGTCAAAACCAAATAAGGCACTAGAGCATGTGAAAATCATTTCAAGAAAGGATGCCATTCTATTCAGTGTTTTGTATAAATTATAGATAAAATTTTCCCTTCAGAAGGGATGCAGCGATATATTTCAAATATTTTAGGCTATAATTTTTCCCTGTTTCCCTCCAACAATAATAATTTTTATACTAATAATTTTCCATCTGGGGTAAACACATATTTAAATATAGGAAAAAGTCCTTTGGTTGCTTAGAGAACCCTGTAATTTTACCTGGATAAGAAATTGTCATTTTTATTAACCCTATAAGTATCTAAGGACACAGCAGGTTGCACATTAAGGGACCCTTGTACAGCGTACCCTGGGCTACAACAGCCTCTTAACATATACCGTACATTCTGCATTACTCTCTCTCATGGGAAATGAAGGAGAATGAAAGATGTGGGAGAGATGTAGCACTGAAAGAAAGGAAGCATCACCAATCTAAATTAATGGTATAGGCAGATCCTGCACTCCTTACACAAGTAATAGGAATTATAATCACATTTGATACATTACAGGCAAACACTACATAACGGAGTAGTGACTTGTTGCTGAAATTTGCCTGCATCTGTTTTAAAGCATGCACATACCATGTAGCCACACTGAAAACCAAGCATTTAGCATTAAAGTTTTCTGGCATGTGAGTAGTCCTATTGACTTCAATGGGACTTAAACATATACGTAAGTGCTTTGCTAAATTTGGAGCAGGTCAAGACTGATTTAAAGTGCCCATTATTGAATCAGAAGAGAGAGAATCTGGTCAGAGGTGCAACAGTTAAAGGACTCTGCTAAAGAAGCATCAATGATACTGTGACGCATGGCCAGAAAGAGTTAAACATCTTGCAGGATAAATGACTGAAATTCAACCCTTAAAGATGTATGGAGATAATGTTTGTGGGTTTTTTGTATTTACATATATATTGGTAATGGTCAACAATGTAATCAACAGTCCCTGTCTATGCTGTATTCTGTTAATTCAGAGATCAAAAGAACATCTTAATATTTAAGTGAATTGTAAATGTGGGATATCACTGTATTCATATCTCTTTGGGCTTGTCTACGCAACAAAATAAGGTTGAATTTATTAAAGTCGACCTGTAGCCTCCGATTTTACAAAATCGATGGTGTTTGTCCCCACTATACACATTCCATCGACGGAGCACATCTCCACTACCATGGGTAACATTGACTCATGGAGCGATGCACTGTGGGCAGCTATCCCACAGTTTCTGCTGCTGATTGGAATTCTGGGTTAGGCTCCCAAAGCCTGATGGGACAAAAACATTTTTGTGAGGTGTTTTGGGTACATATCATCAGCCTCCCATGATGCACTTGGCTCCTCCCTCCATCCCTCCTTGAAAGCAATGGCAAACAATCATTTTTGCGCCTAAGCCTGGGTTACGTGTGCAGATGCCATAGCACAGCAAGCATGGACCTCACTCAGCTGTACGTTGTTGTTGTGAGCATCACAAACACCTCGCACATTGTCTTGTGGTATTTCCAGACCTAGCCAGGAGCAGCTGCGCGGAAGAATGTGATGCCATGCAAATAGCTGTGCTGGAAGCCATGGAATGGAGCAATTCGCACATACTGGCAGCAGCAGCCGGGCTTGTTGACACAGTGGAACGCCACTTCTGGGCCAGGGAAACAAGCACAGACTTGTGGGACTGCATTGTGATGCAGATATGAGATGAGGAGCAGTAGCTGCATAAATTTTGAATGTATAAGGCCACTTTCATGGAACTTTGCAAATTACTTTCCCCAGCCCTGAAGCACAGAAATACCAAAATGAGACCTGCTCTGACAGTTGAGAAGTGACTGGCGATAACCCTGTGGAAACTTCCAATGCCAGATTGCTACCGGTCAGTTGGGAATCAATTTGGAGTGGGTAAATCTACCGTGGGGGCTGCTGTGATCCAAGTAGCCAGGGCAATCAATTCACTTCTGCTAAGAAGGGTAGTGACTCTGGGAAACGTGCAGGACATAGTGGGCAGCTTTGCCCTCATGGGATTTCCTAACTGTGGTGGGGCTATGGATGGAATGCACATCCCTATCTTGACACCAGACCACTTTGCCAAAGAGTACATAAACCAGAAGGGCTACTTCTCAATGGTGTTGCAAGCGCTAGTGGATCACCGGGGCCGTTTCACCGACATCTGGTGTTGATAGTCCCCTAGTGCCTTCCTATAATTTCCCACGGGCTGTATTTTCCTGCCCTTCTACCTACTCATTTCTTCTGTGCCAGAAGTCACCTACCAGTTTATACACACCTGATTTGCATCCAAACTCCTCATTCCATGCTACCTGCTCCATTTCTTCACGGCACCGGAGATGATTTTTGGGAAAGGTATCTGAAATCAGCCCCTCCACAGAACATCTCCTCTGGCCTCTTGGAGGAGAGAATTGAGCAGACAGTAAATCAGTGCAGGGAGAGAATAAAAATATGAAGGACATGAACTGCAAAGCAGAAGTTGCCAACAGCAAATCTGAAAACTCCATCAACCTACTACAAGGAGTTTGAACAGTTGCTCAGCACTGAGCCTCTTTCAAGCTTGATGGGCTTTTGTGACCAAATGTCCTTTTCTTGGACCAGGGGAACTGAAACACATTCTTGAGCTGTAGCAGACCACCAGGGCAGAGGGACTAAAGGATGTCTTCAGCCCAGAGTCCATGGAGATCTGTTTTGGGATTAGGGAACAGATGGGAGAAGAAGCAGCAACAGAAGCACAGCCACTGCAGGGTTTAAGAGTCCACTGCCAGTCCACTGTTGTTGGTTTGGGGTGGGGGTGGGGGGTTGCATCATAAGTGTGAGGGTTTCACCAGTTTATAGTCAATGCATTTATTGTTATGGAGGATATTACATGCTATGGGATGGATTTTAGTTCATTTGCATGTGGAAGCAGTGCCATTTCACCCACTCAGTGATTCCCCTTTTACAGCTATGTGTTGAGACGTCTCAGTTAGCCAGCATTTAACCCATTTAACGTGTACCATGTTAATTTTGTATTCTTCTAGTTTTTCAATCAAGTTGTCATGTGGTACTAAGTCAATTGCATTGCAGAAGTCCAAGTATGTTACATCAACTCTATGACCTTTATTGACCAAATTTGTAATCCCATTAAAAAAAATATCAACCTAACTAGATAGGATTTGTTTTCCATAAATCCACATAGATTGTCATTAATTACATTACTTTCCTTTAGTCTAGTTGTCTGGACCCAGGTAAACTCTGCAGTGAACATACCCTAGGGGTCAGAAGGGCATGATAGGTATCCTCACGTAGGTGTGAACATATCACTGCTGCTCTATGTGTGAGCTGCACTGGCCCAGGGAATGAAAGTCTAGATGTCCTCCTGAAGCCTAGCTGTCCTGGATGGCACTGCAAACTGCTTCCCCCAAGGAACCAGGCTGCCATGTGCAAGCTGTGTTGACGAATGCACTGTGAGTAGAGGTGTGTTAAATTGCTTTTACAAGAAAGTTACTGCAAAATCCTAGTATAAGTAGGGCAGAAATTGTTCATGAAATGGGTTCTAAATGCTGAAGACTGTAATTCCATGTCAAAGACAAAATTGCTTGCATTACAGAGAGAGAAGCATGACACAACTATTAATCGGGTAGTGAGTGAAGAAAATCAGAAATGTAGGCCACTGTGCTCAAAGTGTGAAAACAGCCTAAGTATAAATATTGCCCATGCTCATAAAGTGAATGTAACTAGTTTCTTTTCTCCTTGCTCTTTGTTTTAGAGCAGACTGGAAGTCACAGCTGCCACAGAAAGTACATATGCTATTCTTGGCAAGAATGAAGCATCCCTTCTAATGAGAGAGAAAACTAAGTAGTCTCCTTACATTCTGTAGAGTGAAATATGTATCAACAGATTACCTTTCTCAGTTTGTATTTAGATCAAGATGTTTGGAGCTTATTAATTCCATGGAGGCTGAGTCAGCAGCAGAGCTGCCCTGTAATTTAACAGCTTATGCATTTTCTTCATGCTGCCCCATTTCTAATGAAATAACTTTTATGGGTATAACATGAAGCATACAATGCTGCATGGCTGAAAAAGTGTGCATTTTCCGTTTGAGATATTCTCCAAGGTTTTCTTTCTCTAGAGCAGAGGTGTCCAATTAATTCTGTGAGAAATGCTGGATTCTATTTTTAATTATGATCCAGGGTATAAATTTAGGACTCCACACTCTCCTCACTAAATAGCATAACTCCCACTGATGTCAATGGGAGTTTTGCATAAAGATAAGAGGTAGAATCTGGCTGTTATGTAGTAACTAAACTTTTAAGAGTCGTTTATTCAGTTTTAATAGTAGTTTATTCAGTACCTTATTATTGGTTTCAGCACCACTCAGAGAGGAAATATGTTCACCTTTAGGATTATTGCTGTTCATGCAATTTGTCCCTTTCTTTCTTTCTTTCTTTCTTTCTTTCTTTCTTTCTTTCTTTCTTTCTTTCTTTCTTTCTGTGCATCTTTACTCTTCTTTCTGCATTTCCTTCCTGGTCCTCCCTTAGGCTTCACTCCATCACCTTTAATCCACTAACATAATCAGTAGCTGAGTAGTTAGTTCTTACATTAGTGTCATCTGGTTTTAGAGCTATTGCCCCAGTGAAATGAATGGAGAATGAAGTTTGTACCTGTTAAAGCTATTGTTTCAGGCTGCCTGTAGACTCAGAGAACTAATGCTGCCCTAGGTTACACTCAGTTCGTATTTGGAAGGATGTCTTCATAACCTTCTGGGTTAGGAACCCTACTGTAAAAAAGAAAGAAAAGTTAATTTAGTTGGTAGAATCTAAAGCTGTGGTGACTTCAGTGAGAGCTGCAGGACACCCAGCACTTTTGAAAATCACCCTATTTATTTAGGACCTATGTCATAGATTCCTATTTTTGAAAATCCTGGTTTCAAAATGCAAATCAAGGAGTGGAGTAACTGTGGGGAGCAGCATCTGCCTGCTTAGCAGGTGAAATTACATCCTCTAGTGACCATAAGTAAGAACTGCAGTGGCTCAGGCACTGATTGGCTGAGTACACACAGTCAAGAAAATAGCACCATGAAATTTGCAGGAGGGTTGGCAACACTTAAGAACATAAGACTGGCCATACTGGTTCAGACCAAAGGTCCATCTAACCAGGGCCGGCTTTAGGATGTGCGGGGCCCAATTCGAAAGAGCTGCCGCCGAAATGCCACCAAGGACAGCGGCAGCAATTCGGCAGCAGCTCAATCGGTTGCCGCTGTTTCCGGCAGCACTTCGGCGGAGGGTCCTTCCTTGGCAGCAGTTTTCTTCTGGGGCCTTACCTTGCGGGGCCCCTCTTCCAGACGCTGTGGGGCCCTCTTAGGTGTGGGGCTTGATTAACGGGAATCGGCCTAAAGCCGGCCCTGCATCTAACCCAGGATCCTGTCTTCTAACAGTGGATAATGCCAGGTGCTTCAGAGGGAATGAACAGAACAGGTGATCATCAGTGATCTATCCTCTGTCACCCATTCCCAGCTTCTGGCAAATAGAGGCTAGGGACATCATCCCTTGCCCATCCTAGCTAATAGCCATTGATCGAGCTATCCTTCATGAACGTATCTAGTTCTTTTTTCAACACTGTTTTAGTCCTGGCCTTCACAACATCTTCTGGCAAAGAGTTCCACAGGTTGACTGTGCACTGCATGATGAAATGCTTACTTTTGTTTTAAACCTGCTGCCTATTAATTTCATTGGGTAACCCCTACTTCTTGTGTTATGAGAAGGAGTAAATAACACTTCCTTATTTACTTTCTGCACACCAGTGATGATTTTATAGACATCTATCATATCCCTCCTTAATCTCTTTTCCAAGATGTACATTCCCAGTCTTATTAATCTTTCCTCATATGGAAGCTGTTCCATGCCCCCAATAATTTTTGTTGCCCTTTTCTGTACCTTTTCCAATTTCAATATATCTTTTTTGAGATGGGGTGACCAGAACTATGCGCAGTATTCAAGATGTGGGCATACCATGATTTATATAGAGGCAATATGATATTTTCTGTCTTATTATCTATCCCTTTCCTAATGATTCCCAAAATTCTGTTAGCTTTTTTGACTAATGATGCATATTTGAGCAGATGTTTTCAGAGAATATCCACAATAACACCAAGATCTCTTTCTTGAGTAGTAACAGCTAATTTAGACCCCAACATTTTATATGTCTAGTTGGGATTAGGTTTTCTAATGGGCATTACTTTGCATTTATCAACATTGAATTTCATCTGCCATTTTGTTGCAGTTGTGTGAGGTCCCTTTGTAACTCTTCACAGTCTGCTTTGGATTTAACTATTTTAAGTAATTTTGTATTATGTGCATACTTTTCCACTTCACAGTTTAGCCCTTTCTCCAGATCATTTTATGAATATGTTGAACAGTACAGACCTCTGGGGGATACCACTATTTACCTCTTTCCATTCTGAAAACTGACCATATATTCCTACCCTTTGTTTCCTATCCTTTAACCAGTTCTTGATGTATCAGTGGACCTTCTCTCTTATCCCATGACAGCTTACTTTGCTTACGAGCATTTGGTGAGGGACCTTGTCAAAGGCTTTCTGAAAATCTAAGTACACTATATCCATTGGTTCATGCTTGTCCACATGCTTGTTGAACCCCTCAAAGAATTCTAGTAGATTGATGAGACATGACTTCCCTTTACAAAAACCATCTTCTCTCTTCCCCAACAAAGCATGTTCTTCTATGTGTCTGATAATTCTTGAAACACTTGAAATTTTTACATCAGAGTATTACCAAGTAGGTCTGAGGCTTACTGGAAAGGTGGTGCGGTGAAATTTTGTTTACTGTCGCACATATAATGCCTTGTCTGTGGATAAATAAGACTGCATTCTCCAATGCTGTTCGTCACCTTTTGGTGAGTGTTACATTTGCTTAAAAATCATCATGCTGTGTGAATGCATGTAGCCGTTTTCTCCTGATTAAAAACCATGCAGTAACTATTACAGATTTGTTAAACATTCGTTTCCTGTTAAAAGCCTATATACTGTTTTAACATATCATAACTGTTTTATTAAATTAAAATTAATATCTGAAGTAAGAAATTTAGAGCATCTGTTCAGATAAAAGTAATTACTGGAATAATAAATAAATAAATAATAAAGATGAAAAGTTTAGAACTCTAACTTCCCAAGGCACATTGGGCAATTCACTGTGGCCCCGATTCAGTAACACATCCTTGTTCAGAATAACACTTAAGGACATACTGTACTTAAATCCCAGTGGGATTGGTACATAAGCATTTACTTTAAGGTTAAGCACATGCTTATGTGCTTCCTGTGTTGAGACCTCAGCTTGTGCTGTAAAATAAAACGAGGCTGGCCAGTCTCACTTCCTGTTTGTTCAGCTTTTAGTTCTCATGCGCTCACAGAGTGTTGCTAGTTCTGAGTGCCACCACTTGGGGAAATGATGAATTTTTAACAAGAATCTGTTTTCACTGACTTGTGTTAAAAGAAGAATTTATTACAACATTTCTATTTGGGTTGAGCCGCATTCTGCTTTCACATGAACATGCAGTTAAATTATTGAATGTTGTGTGCTGTCATCTAAGAGCCAAATCTGGCCTTGTAATTTCTTGCAGAACTATCTCTTTAACAAATGTCAAATCTGAACGAGTGTCCCTTGAATTGCAGATGTGTTTTCTTAAATGCAATTCATTTTAACTATGTGTGCTACTCTGATGCTACTTTGGTTGCCATTTTTGAAATGTTTCTTTTTTGGTAGTGTTGTTAGGGTCAATGAGCTCCCAGAGGGAGGAGGGGAGTCTGTAGTTTGAAGACGGTGTGTGATAGAACACTACATCACCAGCACTGGGGGCTAGATGGTACTATTGGGTGAAAAATGAGATCCACTTAAACAGTTTCTTTTAGCCTTTATTCTTTATGCTTTAAGACACTGTTGTTATCGCCTACGAATTACATCTACATGCAAAACCAGACAATGCAAGAAAGATAATTGATTGTTAGGCTTCCTGGGAACAGAATGACTTTTCAAATCTCTGGTCTCTGCTATATTCTTTCCCTGTGTCTTTTCCACTCTCTTGTTGTGAAACTCCTATTTTTTAATCCCTTGCTCCATAACTTTGTGGAGACTTAGTTACCTCATCTATGTACCCATAGTTCTAAACCCCTACTTTAAACCATTCCCATGCATAAATCTCAATAACTAACCTAAATTAATACACTTTTGCTGATCCTGCAAAAACTTTTATCTGTCTACTTCTCTCATCTATTCTTTGCTGTCCACTTCACTAGGTCTATGCCATTCTTATCTTACAATTGTTGTTCTGTTCTTTGGGCCTTGGATTTTTACTTGTTAGCTTGTCTTGGGGGGCACCTAGTTAACAATTCCCTCAGGACATTCAGCTTCACCCTGCTATTTACCCCAACCAAGGTTTTTACAAATAAGGTGCTCCAGCAGGCTTTACACAACCTTGAAGTTATTTCAGCTAAGTTATGAAATGCTGCATCAGTTCAGACATGTACACAAAGCAAAAATTCCTTTCTATTTTTATGACACAATATAGACATAAGAATTTCTCCAACATCTATCTATCTATCTATCTGACTAACACAATTCATTGCACAGTTTTCTAACAGTACTGTGGAAGCATGGAGTACCATATGTGACGCATACATGTTACAGTGAAGCATCCCACAAAGTTCATCTGGCAGATTTAGTAAGCAAATCTGCCCACTACTAAAATAGGATAATTTTTCACACCACATCTCCTTCCCCTTTGGGTCTGCAGAGACCTCACACGCTCTCTAAATTATTAAATTAGGGCTTCCTTCATCATCCAAAGGTCATGGTGCCTAATCCGTGTTAATGTGATGAAAGTGTCAAGTACAATTAGTCTCAGTAGTAAAACATGGCTTTATAGCCCTAAATGCAATAAATTAGAGCATGTGCCTCAGACTGCTGTAGTCAGGGAAATTTCTGCACCATTAAGGTTTGACGAGGAAGTTCATGTCCTCTCTTGGATGCTCAGTGAGAATGGGGAAGCACTGACGAGAAGCTGGTGTACTTCACTTTCCATTATTGTTGTTGCTACCCTATTTGAGGACTTCTATATCAAACTAACACATCATCTGCAAATTCCCCATCCCATCTCAGGGGAAAAGCCAGACAATGCAGTTTTATGATGCTGAGGTGTTCCCTTTGTTATCTCATTGTGCTAATAAAATTCCAAGACACATGTTTTAAATATCAAAATACCTTTGTGCTGCACTTTGTCAAAGGCAGGTCTGTTCTTGTATGGCTTACAACTGAAATTTCAAACCTCCACCATGAAAAATTCATCTATAAATAGCTGATAAAACTGGGTAACCCAGGAGATAGTACTAAACTGGGTAAACTACTGTGTTCAATAGTCTGTCAAAGTTAAATTCTACAATTAACTGCTACTGTATCTGTTTTATGCCTGTAAGCAGAAAACATCCAGATAGTAGCATATGGGGGGCAGAGGAGAGAGACAGATCGATTTTAATTGAAAATTCTGGTAACTTTGCTGTTGAAAGACATAAAAGACAATGCCAAGCTGTGATAAATACCTCTCAAATAATTGACTGCCAGATCAGTACAAGGCACTTTACTTTTCACAGTGGATTCCACCATCATTGTAAACATAGACTATCCACATGAAAAGCATGTGGTTTCAATAGCAAAGAATTAAGACATTTTTGTCCACTTCAGACCCTTTCACCTATGAAAGGTAATAGTTCTGGGAAGAATATTGGCCTCTCAAGTATTTGTGTGTTTAATACATCTGTATTATTCATGGGGAACCATCACTTTCTCAAAGGGTAGTAGTTACAGGATGAAAAATACAGAGGAATTGGCCCCATCACCCCTCCTTCCATATCCAGGGGCAGAGAGAGGGTTGTGCTAAATAGTTTGCATGAAAGTTAAATTGACAAAACTTGGCTTCTGGACAGCTTCACAGCAAGTTGAAAGGGATCCTATTGTATTGGAAATGGGCTGGAATTAGACCTATGAATCAGAACCTCTTCAAATCCCATGAGGTCAGAGTAGATGAAAATCACCAAATCAAAACCCAGCTGTCCGGCTTTGTTTGCACATTGAATACAAAACCAGAAATGGTCTGTTTTCCACATCTAGTTGGGATGCAGCCAACACCTCAAGTTAGTGAAAAACTTCTGAGAACAGCTGATTACACAAGATTTCTATCATTTGAGATGGAAACCTCACAACACTATCCCTACGCTAGTGTGGATCTTGAATGCTCATCCCACCTCATGTAATTTTGAGAGTGCAACCACTCCCCCCACATATTTAGTAGCAAGAAGTAGGTAAATTTCCTATTGCTGATGTCAATGTCCATAACATTTAAAAATAACCATTTTAAAGAGTTAGCTGAAGTTGAATTGGAGAGACAAGATATGTGAGGTAATACTTTTTATTGGACCAACTTCTGTTGGTGAGAGAGACAAGCTTTTGAGATAACACCGAGCTCTTCTTCAGGTCAAGAAGATCTCTGTGCGGCTTGAAAGCTTGTCTCTCACCAGCAGAAGTTGATCCAATAAAAGATATTACATCACCCACTTCTCTAGTATCCAGAACAAGTACAGTTACAACTGCACTGCATACATAAAATTGAATTGTTTTTCATAATACAAAGCCTGTGTAATTTTCGATTTGTTGTGAAATTGCCACAAAAGAAAAAGCTCCAGTGTTGTAGGATGTATTCTGTAGCCTCCATCCTCCAACTATCTGTGTTTGGTTCATTTTGATTAGCTTATTGCCACTTTAGATGAACTAACTTTGAAGACTAATAACTTTGTACAAAGTGGAGAGTATACTGCTCAAAATTGCTGATGAGTCAAGACTCAGAGATGTTAAAATTTAAAGAAGAGGTAAAAGCAGTATCTAGGAGAGTTACAACAATGGGAAGAAATCAGTAAAATGAGGATTAATTAGAATAAATGTCAAGGTAGTTCCTTTGAGGAGAAATAATCTGATTCGTGAATATAATTTAGGAGAATGCTAGTTAAGAAATGGTGCTGGAGAAAAATATCTATAACTGAGAATAATGAAAAAAATTAACTTGAACATGCAGTTTGCTGCTACTATGAAAAAGCTATACTGTGATGTTTTTAAAAAAAAAGTAGTAAGTGTAGGATAGAGGTAAATATTCCTCTGTTTACAACATTGGTTAGGCTACACTTGGAGGAATATCTGCAGTTTATGTTTAAAAGCATCAAGCTTCAATGTGTATATCACTAAAGCAGTATGATGGAAAGAATCCAAATGAGGATAACAGAAATGACAAGGGAACTTGACCTCCTCCGTTTAAATTGTGTAAGTGCAAAGCAGTCCAAAACAAATTGCAAAAAAGTATGGAAAAACATTGATCATTTCACACAGTGCATGAGATAACACTGCTCTACAGCCAAAATGCTTCTGAAATAAATGTAGTCAAACTTTACTAATTCTGGGTCACTGAGAACTAAAATGATGCTTAAAATTGTTGATTAGCTCTAGTTTTCAAGTTATGCTATTGGGTCAGTATATACGACCCTTGACTTGAGAATAGCGGAGGATAAGTGAGTTATAAAGGAAAGGGATCTCAATTTAAACCAGAAATGACTAAAATACATCTTTAACTGGATCTATGAATAAATCTATGACTGGGTTTGGACAGTACTTGCTTTTTAGGCAAAACAATGAATGATGCAATCTGAAGCTGGTATTGCGTCATACATGATATGAATTGCATCATGTTATTCCTAGAAGTCATGGATGATGCAATCATAACGAAGCTTACATCACTCTGCTGAACAAATTGCCCTATATCAGCTGTAGAAATCATAACAGTGTCGTGCTCTCTTATTTGTCAGTGTTTGATTTTGCAAAGGGACACATTTCTGTTTAGCCAAAGTGAGCAGAGATGCCTCGTACTTGTGTGAACAGTGCAGATAACTTCTGCTATGTTTGTAGTGAAGTGACTTTTGCATCACAAAAGCGTAGTATAACCACTATGGTTAAGAAAGCCTATCACCTTTATTTTGGCTGCAAAAGTGGAGATCAGGACAAGAGGTGGGCCCCACACATATGCTGCAACACTTGTGCAACAAATCTTGGCCAGTGGTTGAAAAGGAAAAGGAAATCTATGCCTTTTGCAGTGCCAATGATTTGGAGAGAGCCAACAGATCATACCAGCAATTGTTACTTCTGCATGGTGCCTCCAGTTGGGAAAGGTGTGTCAAAGAAGAAAAAGTGGACTGTGCATTATCCAAACATTCCATCAGCTATACGCCCAGTACCCCACGGAGAAGGACTGCCGGTTCCTGATGCACCAGAATCATTCTCACATGAGTCAGACGAGGAAGAAGAAGAGGATGAAACTTCTGGTCCTGAACCATCAATGTCACAGGACCCACATTTTCTCCCATCCTCCTCCTCTGAACCACACCTCCTAACACAAGGTGAACTGAATGACCTTGTCAGGGATTTGGAACTACCCAAGTGTAAGGCAGAGCTGTTGGGCTCCAGACTACAGCAGTGGAATCTCCTGGCAGGTGAAGTTAGGGTTTCCATGTTCCGTGACCATCAAAAGGATCTTGTCCCATTCTTCTTCATGGAAGGTGATCTTGTAGCCTGCAACAACGTCGATGGTGTGATGGCAGCCCTCAACATCGTTCACGATCCAGATGAGTGGAGACTGTTCATTGATTCATCGAAGACGAGTCTTAAAGCTGTTTTACTGCATAATGGCAATGTTTTGCCATCAATTCCAGTTGGTCATGCAGTCCATATGAAGGAAACCTATGACAACATGAAACAACTTTTGAGGTGCATAAACTATGACCAACATCAGTGGCAGCTTTGTGGCGATTTGAAGGTTGTTGCTCTCTTGCTTGGTCTGCAGACTGGATACACAAAGTACTGCTGTTTTCTCTGCGAATGGGATAGTCGTGCAAGAGATTCCCACTACATCAAGAAAGATTGGCCACTCTGACAGTCATTGGAGCCTGGGAGGAAAAGTGTTCAGCATCCACCACTTGTTGAATCAAGGAAGATTTTGTTACCACCCTTACACATCAAGCTGGGTCTGATGAAGAACTTTGTCAAGGCCATTGACAAAACACAAGCAGCTTTCAAGTACCTCCGTGGAAAATTTCCAAGGTTAAGTGAAGCTAAGATAAAGGAAGGTGTCTTTGTTGGTCCTCAGATTCGTGAACTTCTTTGAGATGATGCATTTGACCATGCACTGCGTGGCAAGGAAAAGACGGCATGGAAAGCCTTCCAGTTAGTGGCAATAAATTTTCTCGGAAACAACAAGGCAGACAACTACAGGTTGTTGGTGGAAAACCTCCTCAAGGCATACAAAAGCCTTGGTTGCAACATGTCACTAAAGATAAATTTTTTGCACTCTCATCTAGATTTTTTTCCACCGGACTGCGGAGCTTTGTACACACACGCACACCCCCCCCCCACAAAGTTGGAAATGCAGAATACATCAGAGTCAGATAACTTGGGCCCTATTCCCGTTTATTCCAGTGACATGCTTTGTGGCTTTGGACAAGTTGTTTAACCTCTGCATGCCTTCGTTCATCCACCTAGAAAAGAGCATAATGATACATTCATAACAGGGATGATGTGAAGTTTAAGCCATTAAAGGTTATACACACACACACACACACACACACACCCCCACAAAGTTGGAAATGCAGAATACATCAGAGTGTGTGTGTATATATGTGTATGCAGAATACATCAGAGTGTGTGTATGTGTGTGTATGTATATAATATTAAGTTCTTGTTCCCAGGTGAGCAGATGAGTGGAATTTTCTAAGACTTCAATAGACCAGCGTTCTTTATAAAAAAAAATTTTTGAATGTTCACATCAGTAATTCTAGAAATAGGCATTTGTTGCACTGTGACTCTCGCAGCCAAATCCTCTACTGATGTACATTGGCTCCTTTGAATTCAGTGGAGTTATAGGAGGTGAGGATCTGGGCCATAATCTTGAAAACAGTGTCTTAGAATAGCAATGTTTGATTAACCTACGTTTTAACTTAATATTTCTTTAGTCCTCCCTTCCAACATATTTTATTTTCCTAAGAGATATAGTGAAGAATTTGATAAACAATAGAGTGCCAAGAGCATTCTAAATAGCTTCAAGAGAACTGGAAAGTAGCTTCTCCACTTGTCTTAAGTAAAATGATACCCTGCCTGGAAGCTCATTTTTGCACCAATATTGCTCCATGCATGGGAAAGATTTCAGGATTTCACTCACAGTAGCTCAGTCTTTCTATTCTAGGACCAATTTAGATTTCTCAGGTTTTGCATCTCATCTTTATTTGCTGAACAGTCTCACGGTAACATGAGGTTGCTGGGTCAGTTTGTCACATTCTTTGCCCTTCTGCTTCTGTGAATTCCTGTCTGAGCTATATGGAAAATTCTTTCAAAGGTCAGCATTTAACTTGCTTTCAGGAGCATTTAGGGTGACCAGATCGTAACACTAAAATATTGGGACACATTGGGCTGACTTCAGCCCGCCCACAGTCCATCTCAGCTCCTCCCAGGCTCCACCTCCCCTCTGCCCCAGGTCCCGCCCCCTCCCTGCTTGCCCCTGCCCGTGCCCTTCCTCATGCCCCGGCCCCCTGTTGGCTTGTTGCATCCCTCCTCAGTCCCCACCCCACCATTTGCCTCCTCGCTCTCCCCGCCTGCCTGCCGGCTGGCCGGCCACTCGCTCACCTCTTCACCCGCCCCCCACCCGCCCACCACTCATCCCTGTGGCTCCGACTTCCCCTCTCCTGGGTGGGTGCTCACCCACCCCCCGGAGGTGGGATAGCTCAGTGAGGTGGGGAGGGATAACTCAGTGGTTTGAGCATTGGCCTGCTAAACCCAGGGTTGTGAGTTCAATCCTTGAGGAGGCCACTTAGGGATCTGGGGCAAAAATTGGTCCTGCTAGTGAAGGCAGGGGGCTGGACTCGATGACCTTTTGAGGTCCCTTCCAGTTCTAGGAGATTGGTATATCTCCAATTATTACCTCTTCCCGCCCAAGCATCCACCCTCACTCTTCCCTCATTCCACTCCCTTCTCCCAAGCCCCCACCCTGCCCTGCCTCTTCTCCACCTCCTCCCCTGAGCATGTAATGTCCCCGCTGCTCCCCTCTCCCTCCTGGAAAGCACTAAGTGCCACCAAACAGCTGTTAGGTGGCGGGAAGTGCTGGGAGGGAGGAGGAACAGGGATGCGGTGCGCTTGGGGGTGGGGGGGGAAATAAGTGAGGAGGGGGGAGCTTGGTTGCAATTTTTCCCCATGAGTGCTCCAACCCTGGAGCACCCATGGAGTCGGTGCCTCCCTCCCGCTTGCCTGCTTACCTGAATATCAGGACAAATGGCATCCCAATCGTACATTGATCCGGACACGGGACAAAAGGTTAACTATCAGACAGTCCAGATTTTATTGGGACATCTGGTCACCCTAGGAGCATTACGTGGTAAAAGCTCACATCATTTTGTAAGTTCTGCACGTTTCCAACTCCACTCTGCAAACTGGCCCAGATTCACTCAAAACTCAGCTGAGGTTTGTTCCAAACTCAGCAAAAGCTTTCTAGGAATTTGGCCCAGATTCCCTAAAAAATGCAGCAGTGGTTGTGTCCCTGTCTTGAGTTTCAGGTTTGTGAGGAAAGTTAAAACCAGGTGACCATACTGGTCTGGATTTCACTTCAAAAGGTTTTCAGTTTTGCACTACTCATTTGCTGCATAGATTTTTTTTTCAATACTAGATTTTTCTAACAATAATAATCTCTGCTATAGTTAAGGTTGAGTGTGACTTTCTGCTTAAAGGTCAACTATTCTAAGTGCTTTAAAATCCATGTGGTGACTCAGATTGCCTTGAAATTTGCAGTGCCTCCACAGGAGCTTGGGCAAAGGGCTTCCTAAGCTACAGCCCCCCATAAAATTCAGGTATTTATGAAATCACATTGATCTTATTTAGACATGCCTGGAGTTCAAACTATGGCTCTGATTCTCCCCAAAGTGACCTCAGCCACTCTGATTTGTCTCAGCTAGTGCATGGCAGTGACTGCCCCTCTGGGGAAATAACGTTGATAAGGTTATTAGTGGTAAAGTGTTTAACTCCTGGTTGGCACAAGCTGAACTGACATGCCTAAAAGAGAGGATGTGCAGCAAGACTAGAGCACTGCAGAAGCCAGAGGGTTTGCGGGAAGTGTGTTGTCACAGTATCTGGATGGCTCAAGGTGACACCCCATGGACATTGAATATGAGTTGCACCCATGTGTTATGAGTTTGAGCCCCAATCCTTTGCAGTTTTCAGGGATTGTGCGTTGTGTGCAGTCCTCGCTCTGTGCCTGAGTGTCTTGCAGGGGTCTCCTTTTGCCCTGAGACCAAAATTCCTGGTTTGAGAAGAATATATAAAGGTGCTTTAAAATTCACATGCTGACACTTTTTTAGTTTAGAAGTATTGTTAAGGAAATCTGCCTTTCCTTAGGGAAGATTTCGCTAATAAGCAACTGGGGTAATGTAAACAAGACTCATGCTCTTCACCTGTTTTCTGAACACTGGAACTGAATGTGATCAAAGGAAAGCAGGTTTCTGGGTCACTTGATTAAGAGTTCCCTGATGCACAAAACTGCCAACATGAGCTGCTGCTAATAACTTGAGATTCTTATAGTATTTGTGGTGCAAGGCTAGGGAATATTTGTGGGGGAAGTGGTTCAGAGAAGTGAGGAGGAATATGGTTGGTTGGGCACTCTGCCTCCTTTTCCAACATTCACCCCTTATGGCTGTGCTCTAGCACAGCTACTGAGGAGCCTGCACACCTTCTAGACAATTACCCTTATTATTGTAAGGAACAATTCAAGCACTATGTTTTTGAAAACTCACTTAGGAGATCACTAGGATTATTGGTTACACGTCTTATTTTAAATCTCTTCCTCTACATGCTATATCCTTTTCCTTTCCAGAAAAAAAAATAAGTTGGTGGTAAGATGACTTTGGATAAAAGGAGAGTCCGTCTAGCATAACTGTCTTGTATGACAAAACCAGTGTATTCCTCTTTCCAATTAACTGTCTTTATGGTTATGTTTTGGCTGTATGTCTCTTCCTGTCTCTAAATGATGAGTTCTATCCTGTGGCTCCCAGCTACTTCACAACTTCGTATAATCACCTTCATTACAAGACAACCTCTTAATTATATTCAAAATGCTTTGAACGCAATAATGATACTGTAATGCAACTTACATATGTCTTCCCAAATAGCACAGAGAAGAAAATATGTGGGGCACTGCAGGTTTCCCCAGCTACAAAATGAAGATATTGATATTTAACCACCTCTTGGGGTGCTGGGAGGCTTAATTCATTGATGTTTCTAGGAAGCGCATTGGGGTCCTTGATTGGAAGGTCCTAAGTAAACAGAAATTTTTATTTTATGTTTAGTTAGAATTATTTTTGAACTGTAGGGAAGTTTTAGACCCTGTCATTCTAGGTTGGTTTGTTAGTATGATATTGCACTTACTGATTGTGATGATACGAGAGTGTGCGTTCCAAAAGCTGCAGTGACAGCCTAGTGCAGCAGCTGTGAATTAGTGACAGCAAATCGTGTTGAATGAAGGTTGATTACAGTTTGGTTCCCACCTATTGTCCCTGGTGAGAGAGACAATGGGTACGTCTACACTACGGGACTATTCCGAATTTGCATAAACCGGTTTTGTAAAACAGATTTTATAAAATCGAGTGAGCGCGGCCACACTAAACACATTAAATCGGTGGTGTGCGTCCATGGTCCGAGGCTAGCGTCGATTTCTGAAGCGTTGCACTGTGGGTAGCTATCCCGTAGCTATCCCATAGTTCCCGCAGCCTCCCCCGCCCCTTGGCATTTCCGGGTTGAGATCCCAGTGCCTGATGGGGCAAAAATCATTGTCGCGGGTGGTTCTGGGTACAGCCTCACCCCTCCCTCCCTGAGCAGCAGACAACCGTTTCGCGCCTTTTTTGCTTGGTGAACTGTGCAGACGCCATAGCACAGCAAGCATGGACCCTGCTCAGCTCAATACCGCAATCGTGAATGTTTTAAACACCTCGCGCACTCTCGTGCAGTCTATGGTGAACCAGGACCTTCAATCCGAGGCGAGGAGGAGGCGGATACGGCAGCGCGGCGATGACAGTGATGAGGACGTAGACACAGAATTCTCTCAAACCGCGGGCCCCTGCGCTTTGGAGATCCTGATGGTAATGGGGCAGATTCTATCCATTGAACGCCGATTTTGGGCCCGGGAAACAAGCACTGACTGGTGGGACCGCATTGTGTTGCAGGTGTGGGACGATTCCCAGTGGCTGCGAAACTTTCGCATGCGTAAGGGCACTTTCATGGAACTTTGTGACTTGCTTGCCCCTGCCCTGAAACGCCATAATACCAAGATGAGAGCAGCCCTCACAGTAGAGAAGCGAGTGGCGATAGCCCTGTGGAAGCTTGCAACGCCAGACAGATACCTGTCAGTCGGGAATCAATTTGGAGTTGGAAAATCTACTGTGGGGGCTGCTGTGATGCAAGTAGCCAAAGCAATCACTAAGCTGCTGCTACGAAAGGTTGTGACTCTGGGAAACGTGCAGGCCATAGTGGATGGCTTTGCTGCACTGGGATTCCCTAACTGTGGGGGGGTGATAGATGGAACCCATATCCCTATCTTGGCACCGCAGCGCCAGGGCACCCAGTACGTAAACCGGAAGGGGTACTTTTCAATGGTGCTGCAAGCACTGGTAGATCACAAGGGACGTTTCACAAACATCCACGTGGGATGGCCAGGGAGGGTTCATGACACTCGCGTCTTCAGAAGCACTACTCTGTTTAAACGGCTGCAGCAAGGGAATTACTTCCCAGACCAGAAAATAACAGTTGGGGATGTTGAAATGCCTGTCGTTATCCTGGGGGACCCAGCCTACCCCTTGATGCCATGGCTCATGAAGCCATACACAGGCAGCCTGGACAGTGGTCAGGATCTGTTCAATTACAGGCTGAGCAAGTGCAGAATGGTGGTGGAATGTGCATTTGGCCGTTTAAAGGCGCGCTGGCGGACATTACTGACTCGCTCAGACCTCAGCCAAACCAATGTCCCCTATGTTATTACTGCTTGCTGTATTCTCCACAATCTCTGTGAGAGTAAGGGGGAGACCTTTATGGCGGGGTGGGAGGCTGAGGCAAATCACCTGGCCGCTGATTACGCGCAGCCAGACACCAGGGAGATTAGAAGAGCACACCAGGAAGCAGTGCGCATCAGAGAAGCTTTGAAAACGAGCTTCATCAATGGCCGGGGTACAGTGTGACTGCTGTGTTTGTTGATGAACACCCAACCCCCTTGATTGACTCAGTCCCTGTAAGCAACTCCCCCTCCCCCTTCGAGTACAGCTTACTTATGCAAATAAAGTCACTCTCATTTAAAAAGCATGAATTCTTTATTGATTCATTATAAAAAGAGGGAGAGAAGTAAGGGTGTGGTTTGGGAGGAGGATAGGAGGGATGGAGAAGGCCATTAAAAAAAATTCACAGTAACGACAGCCTTCTGGTTGGGCTGTCCACGGGGGTGGAGTGGGCGGGTGCACGGAGCCTCCCCCCACGCGTTCTTACACGTCTGGGTGAGGAGGATGTGGAACATGGTGAGGGTTGAGGGTGGTTATACAGGGGCTGCAGCGGCACTCTGTGATCCTGCTGCCGTTCCTGAAGCTCCACCAGATGCCGGAGCATGTCAGTTTGATCACGCAGCAGCCCCAGAGTTGCATCCCGCCACCGCTGATCTTCCTGCCGCCACCGCTGATTTTCCTGCCGGTCTTCCTGCCGCCACCTCTCATCTCGGTTGTCCCTCCTGTCCTCACGTTCATCCCTCCTGTCCTCACGTTCACTGGCCTCTTTCCTTTAATTTGATACCACGTCCTTCCACTCATTCAGATGAGCTCTTTCATTGCGTGTAACTTCCATAATATCCGAGAACATCTCATCTCGCGTCTTCTTTTTCCTCCGCCTTATCTGTGCTAGCCTTTGGGATGGAGGAGGGATGGTTGAAAAATTTGCAGCTGCATGAGGGAGATAAATATTTAGAAAGATACATTTTACAGAACAATGGTTATACTCTTTCACAGTGAACAGCACTATTCACCTAGCACATGTGATTTCCCTACAAGGTCTCATTTTTCATCTTAATAGTGAGTGCTTGCAGCTCTGGAGTTACAGATCTCACAGACACAGGTCCAGGCATCAGAATTCTGCTTGCATGCGGCCATGGTAAGCCACTGTCTTTCGGCTTCTGTAGTGATTTACCCCTCTCCCCCAACGCATGGCTAATACCACGATAGCTCCCTGCTAATCAACAACCTTCCCACCCCCCCACCCACTGCGTGGCTGGTAGCTTGGGGAAGATCGCCGGTGACCAAACACAGAAAAGATCATCGGCATTTCACTCCTCCCCTCCCCCCGCTTCGCTACGTGCAGGAAAGTTTTTTTTTTAAGCTGCTGCAGTCCATGAACCCAGTAGAAAAATGGCCACCCCCCTTACTTAAATTCCTGATTTTTAACCAGGTTATCCTGAACGATATCACTTTGCTGAGGATAACAGAACAAGATAAAGAGCGGATGCTTCTTGAATGCCAGCAGTCACCGGGACCATACGCTGCTATGCTTTGCCACGCAATGATACCTGATTACTTGCTACATGCATGGCGTGGTAAAGTGTCCTACCATGGTGGGCGGAACAAGGCTGCCTTGCCCAGAAACCTTCTGCAAAGGCTTCTGGAGTACCTACAGGAGCGCTTCATCGAGATGTCCCTGGAGGATTTCCTCTCAATCCCCGGACATGTTAACAAACTTTTCTAAGTAACTATACTGTCTGCGAATGCATCCCAAGTCCTCAGGGCAAATCAATCATTAAAAAACGCTTGCTTAAAAAAAAATGTTTGCTATTTGCAAAGGTACACTCACCAGAGGTCCCTTCCATGGCGTCATTGTCTGGGATAGTGGCTTGTGAGGGCTGGGAGGACGGTAATTCCGTCAGGGTGATAAAAAGCTCCTGGCTGCTGGGGCTCACGGAGTGCTGTGTGCTCTCTGCTAGGTCTTCCTCCTCTTCTTCATCTTCATCTTCCCCGTCTGCATAATCCTCAGCCATGGCAGAGATTACAACCCCCACCTCGGAATCCACGATCAGGGGTGGGGTACTTGTGGCGCAGCCCCCTAAAATTGCATGCAGCTCAGCATAGAAGCGGCATGTTTTTCGACCTGCCCCTGACCTTCCGTTTGCTTCTTTGGTTTTCTGGTAGGCTTGTCTGAGCTCCTTAACTTTCACTCTGCACTGCACTGAGTCCCTGCTGTGGCCTTTATCCGTCATAGCCTTAGAAATTCTTTCAAATACTTTTTCATTTCGTCTTTTGGAACGCAGTTCTGTTAGCACTGAATCCTCTCCCCAGATAGCAATCAGATCCAGTACCTCCCGTGCAGTCCAGGCTGGGGCTCTTTTACGATTCTCAGGAGACTGCATTGTTAACTGTGCTGATGAGCTGTGCGTGGTCACCTGTGCTGATGAGATCTCCACGCTGGGGAAGCAGGAAATGAATTTCAAAAGTTCGCGGGGCTTTTCCTGTCTACCTGGCCAGTGCATCCGAGTTCAGAATGCTGTCCAGAGCGGTCACTGGTGCACTGTGGGATACCGCCCGGAGGCCAATACCATCGATCAGCGGCCACACTAACCCTAATCCGATATGGTAATACCGATACTAGCGTTACTCCTCTCGTTAGGGAGGAGTACAGAAACCGGTTTAAAGAGCCATTAAAATCGATATAAGGTGCCTCCTAGTGTGGACGGTTGTGGCGTTAAATCGGTTTTACGCTCCTAAAACCGATTTAAACGCCTAGACCAGGCTAATGTCTTCAAGGGACTTAGCAGAGGTTACGTAGGCACAAAAGGCTTTGGCTCCTTTTGTTTGGTGTACCAGGGTTGGTATTTTGATGTTGATTGTTCTTTGTTTTTTACTCCTCCCAAGCTAATTATGTTAAAGAAAATAGCTTTTCAGAATATTGCGTGTGTGTGCACTTAGGAATACTTTGAGATTTGTTAGATGCTAAAATACTTGTTATGGTAAAAATCCTCATGAAATGTCTCTGTTCTATTCTTTATAAATCTTTACTTTTTTTGAATGCAGGTTTGACCTCAGAATACAACCTTAATACCAAACATTGACTGTCTCTGATTTCTTCTCTCATTCCTCATTAGAAGCACAGTCAGGCAGTTGAAAGGATGCTGATGCTTCATTCCCGGTGCAAGCTCCCCCCAGTTAATGTCTTGTGGGTTAATTGCCTCGAACCCCTGTAGAAGGAATTTTGGTTTGTGGTACAGAAGCTTGTTGCAGGATGTGGCAAGAAATCGCACATGATTCTGAGACGTGTACACAGTAAATCTGTGTCACCGTGGTAACCATTTGCACCTGCAAGCGTGAGTCATAGAGCTGAGGAATTGCAATGCAGTTTTGTACTCTTTATGGAGCACTGAAAATTGTTCATAAACAAAACCACATAGACATGAAAATAACTTTATTTTAACATTCCAGCTGCCTAGTGCACATCAATAGAGTACCTAGATCTATCTTATGCAGTCATCTCAGCCAAAAAACTCTGCCAATTTACATTAGCCAAGGGTCTGACCCCTCATTTCCAATTTAATATATTTTATATGACAACTGTCACTGTGTTATCTGATTGCTGCCATATAAGAAACCAAGAAAGATCTCTATCTCTATCAGTACAAATGGAACATTTTGCTGTTCTGGGCTGTTGGGTACTTTCTTAAATTACAAAACACAAACAGTCTTTCTTTTGTATATTCATATATCAGAAATAAAGTAATTCCTTTCAGATGATTTTAAAACTCTTATGATGACTAGCAAATGAAGTATGCTGATAAACTGCCCTTTTCTCTTGCAAAAGTCCTTGTAAAAATAATAGTATTTGTACTTTTGTAAACACCCATTTGATTTTTATGGAGCATATTCTTAGTTGATATAAATTGGATAGATCCTTTGACTTTAGGGGACCAATGCCAATTAACACAGATGAGAATCTGGCCTTATTAGCTTTAACAATAACACTTTGCTCTTCTGTAGCACCTTTCATCCCAGGAACTCAGTGATTTACAAATATTAATTAAGCCTCACAACACCCCTGTGACGTATTTAAGTGTTGTTGTTCCTAGGGCTGTGTGAAATATTCATGACAAAATTGGAGGCTCTTGAAGATCTCAGCAATCCCATAGAATTCAAATAATTGTTGGTGGAAATAACTTTTACATCCATGACCTGAAAGTCCATAGTGTGTGCATGTCACTTCTTGTAGTACATTTTCCATTTTTGAAGTGGATTGACAGGGTTGAAGCCTTATTGTATTTCTTCACATTCCCTGATGGCCTGAATCTTCCCCATGTTCTCAGTGAGATATTAAAATCCATTTTGACTATTTTGCTTTGGCCTACATAAGAGTGAGGAGCTGCCTCCAAATTATGGCTGAAGGGGGAAGCAGGCCACCACAAACATTGGTAGGGGTAGCAGGCCAATGGTTCTTTGCCCAGAAAGAAAACAGAGGGCTGTTGGAATTTGATTGAGGAAGGTTTTATCACAAGAACTGTTCCCGGGAAGGGGATTGTATGCTGATGGAAGCGACCATATTATTGGAAATTTTGGATGCTTTTCAGACAGGTCTGATGGTATCCAGGGAAGGTTATATTCTTTGGACATCCATAGGGCACTTTGGATTTACAATTGTAAGGACAGCTAAATTTGGTCAGTCACAGAAACTATTCATCCTGCCCCAGCGCTTAAAGAATGGGCACATGGACCCAGCTTTTTAAAGGCATTTAGGCTTTTCTTTGCTCAGTGTTGCAAAGCTCAAGTCCCACTTTCAAAAGTGATTTAGGCCCTTAGGAGCCCAAGTCTTATTTAAAGTCCCCGCTTGTTTCTGCAAGATCTTCTTTTCCTGATTCTATCCTGGAAAAACTTATATGTGTCTGATTTGTTTGAGATGCATGACAGAGTCACTGAAATTCCCAAATCGTTGTTTTTAAATCTGTTTGTCAGAATGGAGAATGGCCAGTGTAACTTTTCAATGTTAATTTGTGAGGGTACGATGTAATTAAAAGACTTAGCATAGTCCAGATATAGTGGTGGCTACATGGTTAGCAGTAGCTGCAGGGAGTTGGTTGTGGCTCCCTGATCTTAGGCTGCCCCGCCCCAGCAGAAGTTATAGCAACAGGAAGCTTATTCTGACTTTGGCCATTGCTATAAAGTTCCTGCCAGTGGAGCCCCATCCCTCCTCTTATACCAGGGATGTGTGTGATGGTGATGGGGGCAGCAGCTGGCTCAGGAAGTGACTCCATTAGTAGAGAATCCCTGTACACAGGGGAAATTATCCACTGGCTGGGTGGGAAATGGTTTTTGAGGCTTCAAAAATTTCTCCCATGCCATGCTTTGAGGTTGGGAACGCCCACAACTAGCCTTTCAGGTACAACAATGGAGTAGCCAGACGTGCTGATGGCCCATTAAAGGGAATCCACTATCTCATGAACTGTATACAATGGAGACTTCTCAGAGAGCACGTATACAATGGAGACTGCTTGATCCAAGTCATAGCAAAGGATCTTTCCAGTAATCTAGAAGAAACTATAAAAGAGGGGAAGTGACGACATGACTTGGCCTCACTCTCCCCACAGTTCAACACCTGGAAACACATCCGGAGGATGAAGACTTTGAACTGGGGGGGAGGGTGGTCCCAGACTGAAAGGCAGTTCCAGCCTGTGTAGTGAAGATCTGTGACCTGTTTGTATCCTCTATCAGGATGAGCACTGCTTGATTCAAATCCTGTTTAGTCTATAGAACTCAGACTGCAAATTTAGATTTGTTTCTTAGGTAACTAAGTTTGATCTCTATACTTGCTACTTATAGTCACTTAAAATCTATCTTTCTGTAGTTAATAAATCTGTTTTATCTTTTACCTAAAGCAGTGCATTTTGGCTGAAGTGTTTGGGAAATCTCAGCTCAGTTTACTAAGGCTAGTGTGTGTCCTCTTCACATCAAGGGAGGGGCAGACTGGGTAATGAACTTACACTGGTCAGGCTTCTGACCATTGCAAGACGGTCCAGTTCTGGGGTGCAAGGCTAGAGAGCTGGGGGTGGGGGGAATTGGCTGGAGCCTCTCTATTGTTGGTTCATGAGTGGCTGGGAGAAGAATTCATGTAACTCAACGGGGTGTGTCCCTGTCTGTGGATGTATGTGTAAGTGCAGCACCTGTCAGAGATTTGTAGCTTGGCAACAGCATCAGAGTGAGAGGGATACCCCAGGTTGGTGTGACAGAGGGCTCAGTGGTCCCACAGTTCAGGTTGCACCCGGGAACCTTGCCACAGGAAGATTAAATGAAAACCAGCCTTTTCCCACAAACAATTTTGGTAAAACAAATTTAATATTTTCTCTTGGATAAAACTGTTTAGTTGGAAAATTCCCAACCAGCTTTAGTTTTAATTCCATTCTGAGTCATGTATAAGACACAAAGTAGCCGTAGCACATTAAAGAATCCATCCCTTTATGTTCTGTCTCATTTAGCTGGTTTGATAGACCTATAATCCAAGAGTCTGGACTGGGATAGAAGATCTTGAAGAAAGCACATGATGCAACATGGAAAATTTCTGCTTTTCTTATTTCCTCTGCCCCTCCATGTGGCTTTTCTAGAAAAAATGTCAATATTGGCTGCTATTCCACTTCTTATCAACAAATTTAATATTCATGGCCTGGAATTTCATAGGCAAGTGGAATTTTGGAGTCATAAAATGGAACTGATATATTTTTTTCAGTGTTATTTTACAATTGTTATGTATTTATTTTTCACACAGAGCTAATGGTATGCTTTATGGATGGATAAACTGAAAGGTTCGGTGACTTGCTCAAGGTCACACAGCGAATCTCAGTAGTAAAAATTAGAATAGAATCCAAGTTCTGACTCCCACTCCTTGGCTAAAATGCTTACTACATACTGAAGGATCAAGAACAGCCAGTCTGGAAGCAGCATAAGGTTTCATTGCTCAGAAAAATCACATATTGGTGAAAGGCTAACTTTAATTAGAACTGGCTCTAAGCTGCAATATTTAGATCCTGATGTGGGTTTGGCTTTTAAACATATAGCCTCAGAGTTTGGGGTTATTTAGGATTCTGGCTTGAACCCATCTATATTTGTAATACACTATATAACTTTGGATGACTGCCATTTTCCAATCTTGGAAGCTATAAAGGGATGTCATATGGAGATGTATATTGGAAGTTGTCACTGGAGATCAGGCTTCAGAACCCTGTGGTCTGAAACAGAGGTTTTCTGCTGATTTACACTGGTAACTAGCCGAGGCACATCTTGAGGTTTGACTCGGGAACATAAAAGGCTGAATGTCTCTCTGAGACAAGAGGGGGAAGGACTGCTGGTGGTCCTTAAAGGAGAAATCCCCCATCCCTCTTAAAACCCAATTATCAAAGCAAGGTCTCAAGATGAGTCTTATGTTGCTTTAGAGAATCCATAAGTTTAAGGAAAAGAGGTATGTTATTGGATAATACTGTCATAGGGTCTGTTCTGTATGGGGGAGAGGAAGGAGCACAGTAAAGTTATCTTACCCATTCATATTGAATTACAGTGGAAGATTGGGGATTAATGTGACCCTAGTGCAATGCAACGTGTTGGCTCCCTGATGATGTCACCTAAGCAAACATTAGAAACAGAGGAGCAATGTCAAAATATTATGCTGAAGTTCCTTTCTGGCAGTTGTTTACTCGCAGACAACACGGGGATGGAAAATTTGGTGTTCAGGTCAGGTACACTTGAGAGGCATGACATTATGTAGTGCCATAACTGTTAATTTAAAAAAAAACCAATATATTAGGAGAGTGTTTAGATCTAATCTGATTGAGATCAGCTCCCTTATTTTAGTTACTACTGTATTTTAATAAGGCAATTTTTCAACTCTGTACTGGTGTAATTTATCACCTGCGTACAAGATTCTGACAAGACACCAGCACCGATATTATGAATAGTAATAGCTATTTTCTTTAGAGCTATGTTCCGTGTGTCTTTCTGCAGCTAGAGTAGTCTAGCCTCAGTGGTTTTTTTATGCATGCTACTGTAATGAAACAAAAGTATTACAGTAGAACCTCAGAGTTACGGACACCTTGGGAAGGGATGTTGTTTGTAACTCTGAAATGTTCGTAACTCTGAACAAAACTTTACTGTTGTTCTTTCAAAAGTTTACAACAGAACATTGACTTAATACAGATTTGAAATTTTACTATGCAGAAGAAAAATGCTGCTTTTCATTTTTTTTAGTACTTTGTTTAACACAGCACTGTACTATAATTGCTATACATTTTTCATCCCTACTACTGCTTAATTGCGTACTTCTGTTTCCAAATGAGGTGTCTGGTTGATTGGTCAGTTCATAACTCTGGTGTTTGTAACTCAGATGTTCTGCTGTATTTAATTTTTCATCCAATAATGTACAAGATGCTCTCACTATGTCCTTACTCACTGTAGAATGAGACACGTCAGGCGCTGCAGTCAAGTACAGTTATGTATTTAAATAGAAAAAAGGCAAATCTGATCTTGTAACTATATAGCATGTCACTAGAATAATGGTGTAAGTGAAAGATAAATAAGAATGGCCATACTGGGTCAGACCAAAGGTCCATCTAGCCCAGTATCCTATCTTCCAACAGTGGCCAATGCCAGGTGCCCCAGAGGAAATGAACAGACCAGGTAATCATCCAGTGATCCATTCCCTGTTGTCCATTCCCAGCTTCTGGCAAACATGTTTTAAATATTTTAAATCCATTTGGAACCATGTACAACAATGAAAAAGAATGTTGGCAATCAATTCTCTGATTAAAAACTACCTGCCTACTAACACTGGAAGCTACATTAAGCCATATCCTTTACAATCTGTACGATATATAGAATGATAACATGAGTATAAATATTCAGAGTCTGAGCAATTCTTATCCTCCTGTGACAGCTCATTTTAGGCCTTCTGGTACTCAGTAGTGATGATGATTTTAGGTGGTACAGAGGGCAGTAGCACTGTAATATTATGAGTGTGTCTAGATTTCCAAGCCTTATTGCCAAATTGAAGCAAATCTAATAAATTTATCAAAACTTGGTTTCCAGACTTTTAAGTAGTCACTCATTACTGTATAGATTATAGCTAGTAAATGTTTAAAGTACAGTCCAAGTATATTAATAACCCAAAAGTAAATGGGTAGAATATATATAGTTTTATTATTGGGTCTTACATTATTTGTATTTTGGTAGTGCCTAGGAGCCCCAGTCATGGCCCAGGACCCCATTTTCCTAGTGTCTGTACAAACACAGAACAGAAAGATAGTCCCTGCCCCAAAGAGCTCACAATGTAAGTGTAAGAGACAGCAGATGGACATAGACAGATGGGGGAGTACAAAGAAACAATAAGGTTATATTGTCTAAATAGACAAGATACAGGGTGGGGAAAGGGGTGGATCACACAAGCCAAGTGAACAATGTGATGGTGGCAAATGTCATATCAGTGTCATATTTATTTGGGAGGGAGGGGGAGCTTGCACGTGTATGTGTGTATGGGGTGGTGTTTACTTCGGAGGGCAGGACAGAAGGGTGAAGTGAAGCTGAGATGAAGACATCATGAGGGAGGGGAAAGGGAAGGATTGGAGCAAACAGCCAATCCAACTGTCCCTGCCTCGGCTGCTCCTGGCTGGTGGATTTTCTATGGGCTTGCTTCACTGCAGCCCTACTATAACACTTTGGCTCAGATTCTGCTGTCAGTGAAACTGTTCACTAAGGAGTGGTGCCTAGCTATGAAAATTTTCCAGGGCAACCTTGTACTACCCCCTGAGTAAAGTTCCACATTGCAGAAATTACACTGGGAAGCAATATGCATGCAAAATGCTCCATACACAGAAATGTAAAAAGAAAGGCTCTTAGTTTATATTAATATGGAATACAGGATGAAATACTTGGGGATTTCTGCCAGTAAATAAATGTGAATGTACAGACTTTAGGGGCCCAAGAGGGGAAAGATAATTGAAATTCTATTGGCTTTTCACCTAAGATGCACATTATACCATTTTCAACCCCTCTGCTTATCACTAAAAACAAGATCCTCATGTTAGTATGACCCACTGATGCAGTCAGGCACAAGATATATCTGATCTACAAACAAAATTTTGTTTATCCAGTGGGATTACAAGTCTTGAAAAACACATGCAGCAGGAAGAGTCTCCAGTCCAGCCCATTAGAGTCTCAGATCCAAAAAAGTTTCTACTGATATTTAATTTGGTTTGATGAGGCAGAGATATTTCATGCACGAAACCCTAAACATTCAAAACCTCTTAATCCCCTAGATACCTGCTCACTTTTTTCCCCTTTGCAATAAACTCGGGCAAATAATTTATCAGATTTAATTTCCACAAACTCCTTAAAGGTAAAAGTCAGCTAGTGTGCAGTGCTTGTTTCCTACATCACTGCTCAAAGCAACTTCAGAAAGCAATGTACTTCACTGGACAGCTTTATAGAGTATCTGGTTGCAGAGGGTGAAATAAACTTGTACCATTGTAAGCCCGGTGTATTAAGAGCAGCTCCCTTTCCTTTCAACGCTCTCTATTTATTAAACTTATTGCTTTCATTTTAACAGGACAATTGCTGTCTCTGCACACACAATCCTGAACTCTAAGGTGACCAGAGTCTAGGATAAATGTAGTCACAACATCACACAGATCTGTAGAGGATGGATATGTCTCCATGAAAAAAAATAGCTTCAACCAAATTTCATTTAGCAGAAAATATTCTGACCAGGCTCCAGGTTTGGATATGCAGTATATTGTGAGTGTTTGTCTTCAGAGACCACCTTCCTCTGCCTGATGTCAGCAAGGAATGCTGACTTTTATAAACATGGTTCAAAGCAATTGGTTTCTCAATAACTACAGCCATTCCTCTCTGTCTGATGAGGCAATGGGAGCTGACAGTTTGGCCAAGCTCTGCTGCTGCATCTGAAGGAATAAGTAAAAGAGAAAAACACAAGAGGCTCTGTGAAATCCTTCTTGTATGCAGATTAGCTTTGGGGATCTGTGGCTCAACAATTAGGAGAATAGTACTTATTCCCCAGAAAGTGTTAAGAATATTTGAGGCTTGACTCTTGGAAGCTAGGACATTCAATGCAATGAGGGTAGTTGTGGGGAAATCCTACAGGGAATTAGTATTGGGGAATTAAGTGGTGGGAGGGGGGAACAAAACAAAAAACAAGGTCCATTATTTGATATGTGCAAGCTGTTGTGTTCCAGTCCCCAAAATTCACCAGATGTGGGTCAAGGAATTAGAGATACTGGGTTCCTAAGAGGAGGTAGGATAGATGGAGCTGGTAGCATTGCCCATAGTTAAGGCTGCCTGACACTTGCCATTACACACCCATAATGAGTAAATAGATGGCCTGACCCTGCACTTATTGAAATCAATGGCACAACTCCTGTTTACTTCAATGGTGCAAGATCAAGCCTGGCTGTCTCCATATAATGATCACAGAAGTGTATAGTATCTAAACCACAAAATGATCTTGGTTATGTTGTGGGCCAGCACCAATGGAAAACAACAGAGAAGAAGTATTTACTTTTTCCTCCTACTTTCTGGGTCACCCTATTTTTCTGCACGGACAGTGTTGTATCCAGTGTCACTTGCCCTATCCTGGACATGCAGTGCTAGGGCTAGTTCCACTCCAAACTCTGTTTGCTGTTACACACCTTTGTTGCCAGTGTAGTCACAGCACTCCAGTGATCTCTTGTTCCTGCCTCCATATGACGCCAGATCCCTCCCTGCCTTATTAGTATAATGATGTGTTCAAATGCCTGGCACCTGTATACTGTCTGCATTGTAGGCCCTGACTCTGCAAGCTGTGTGTGTCTGGCACTCCTGTTGACATGCAGCATTGACAGGGCTTGTGCCGGAAGACTTCAGAACACTGTACCTGCACTTTGTACCAGCCTTTCGGTACTTCCAGGACTATCCCCTACCAGAAGTACTTAGAAGTGTTTTCCATCTTTTCTTTTCTTAGCACTGGAGCACTGAGTGTCAAGCCCCAAGTTACCAACCCCACGTCTATCTGGGAGGCTACTGCTCTGTTGGTTTATTTGTCTGTGGGTGGACAGTGCCGATTCACTGCTACATTAATGCCAAACAGTCCTGTGTATATCATGTGAAGGTTGAGAATCTTAAATGCACAGAAGTCAAGAGATTTAAAGCAGTGGTTCACTGAAGACCCTCTTGTGCATGTGTAGTATACTATGTGTGTGTGTGTATAGGTTTAGCACCACAATGTGACTGGGATAAATAGGTTTGGGTTTCCTCACTTTAATTCATTTAAACTTCTCCACTGTAATCTTGCATTCGTTATTGTATTTGTATTAAACTGTGTATTAACTTTGTATTAAATTGTGTTAGATTTTTAAAGAAAATAAATGTAATGAGAGTACACTGAGTGTGAGATGACTCTGCATGCGAGCGTGTGTTCATAGAATGATTCACTTAGTTCAATCTGCAGATATCCAGATAGATACTTACTTATGTCTGTGGATATTTAGGCCTGTTGCCCATTTCACTTGGTAAGGAAAAATGCTGTGTCAAGCATACAGAGTGTGCAGTTTTAACTTGATTTTATTTCTCTGGTTTTTTTAAACTGCAGAAAGTTCGTGAGTGAGGAATATTATTATTGCTGATAGTTTCATAGCTGCCCATGGCATTTGCTCTCCAATGCCCATTAATTTCATGGGAATTGGATGCCTAAATCCCTTAGTGACTGAAAAATCTGTCTTTCTTTCTCATATAAATAACACTGCTCTACAGCCGAAATGCTTCTGAAATAAATGTAGTCTAACTTTACTAATTCTGGGTCACTGAGAACTAAAATGATGCTTAAAGTTGTTGATTCGCTCTAGTTTTCAAGTTATGCTATTGGGTCAGTATATACCACCCTTGACTTGGGAATAGCAGAGGATAAGTGAGTTATAAAGGGAAGGGATCTCAATTTAAACCAAAAATGACTAAAATACATCTTTGACTGGATCTATGAATAAATCTATGACTGGGTGTGGACAGTACTTGCTTTTTAGGCAAAACAATGAATGATGCAATCTGAAGCTGGTATTGCGTCATACATGATATGAATTGCATCATGTTATTCCTAGAAGTCATGGATGATGCAATCATAACGAAGCTTACATCACTCTGCTGAACAAATTGCCCTATATCAGCTCTAGAAATCATACAGTGTCGTGCTCTCTTATTTGTCAGTGTTTGATTTTGCAAAGGGACACATTTCTGTTTAGCCAAAGTGAGCAGAGATGCCTCGTACTTGTGTGAACAGTGCAGATAACTTCTGCTATGTTTGTGGTGAAGTGACTTTTGCATCACAAAAGCGCAGTATAACCACTATGGTTAAGAAAGCCTATCACCTTTATTTTGGCTGCAAAATTGGAGATCAGGACAAGAGGTGGGCCCCACACATATGCTGCAACACTTGTGCAACAAATCTTCGCCAGTGGTTGAACAGGAAAAGGAAATCTATGCCTTTTGCAGTGCCAATGATTTGGAGAGAGTCAACAGATCATACCAGCAATTGTTACTTCTGCATGGTGCCTCCAGTTGGGAAAGGTGTGTCAAAGAAGAAAAAGTGGACTGTGCATTATCCAAACATTCCATCAGCTATACGTCCAGTACCCCACGGAGAAGGACTGCCGGTTCCTGATGCACCAGAATCATTCTCACTTGAGTCAGACGAGGAAGAGGAAGAGGATGAAACTTCTGGTCCTGAACCATCAATGTCACAGGACCCACATTTTCTCCCATCCTCCTCCTCTGAACCACACCTCCTAACACAAGGTGAACTGAATGACCTTGTCAGGGATTTGGAACTACCCAAGAGTAAGGCAGAGCTGTTGGGCTCCAGACTACAGCAGTGGAATCTCCTGGCAGGTGATGTTAGGGTTTCCATGTTCCGTGACCGTCAAAAGGATCTTGTCCCATTCTTCTTCATGGAAGGTGATCTTGTAGCCTGCAACAACGTCGATGGTGTGATGGCAGCCCTCAACATCGTTCACGATCCAGATGAGTGGAGACTGTTCATTGATTCATCGAAGACGAGTCTTAAAGCTGTTTTACTGCATAATGGCAATGTTTTGCCATCAATTCCAGTTGGTCATGCAGTCCATATGAAGGAAACCTATGACAACATGAAACAACTTTTGAGGTGCATAAACTATGACCAACATCAGTGGCAGCTTTGTGGTGATTTGAAGGTTGTTGCTCTCTTGCCTTGGTCTGCAGACTGGATACACAAAGTACTGCTGTTTTCTCTGTGAATGGGATAGTCGTGCAAGAGATTCCCACTACATCAAGAAAGATTGGCCACTCCGACAGTCATTGGAGCCTGGGAGGAAAAGTGTTCAGCATCCACCACTTGTTGAATCAAGGAAGATTTTGTTACCACCCTTACACATCAAGCTGGGTCTGATGAAGAACTGTGTCAAGGCCAATGACAAAACACAAGCAGCTTTCAAGTACCTCCGTGGAAAATTTCCAAGGTTAAGTGAAGCTAAGATAAAGGAAGGTGTCTTTGTTGGTCCTCAGATTCGTGAACTTCTTTGAGATGATGCATTTCCTTGCCACTGTGTGGCAAGGAAAAGACGGCATGGAAAGCCTTCCAGTTAGTGGCAATAAATTTTCTCGGAAACAACAAGGCAGACAACTACAGATTGTTGGTGGAAAACCTCCTCAAGGCATACAAAAGCCTTGGTTGCAACATGTCACTAAAGACACATTTTTTGCACTCTCATCTAGATTTTTTTCCACCGAACTGCGGAGCAGTGAGCGACGAGCACGGTGAGCGATTTCACCAGGACTTGCAACAATGGAGCAACGCTATCAGGGCAAATGGAGCCCATCAATGCTTGCAGACTATTGCTTGACAGTGACAAGAGATGCTCCATTTAATGAATACAAGAGACAAGCCAAGAAGCGCCGAGTAGACACTGAATAGGACTAAACTATGTACATAATAGTTTTTTGCCTTTTGTTTCATAATAAATTTTATTTATATAACCCTTTTGCTGATTTTTAAAGTGTTACATAAACAGGACAGGTGAAATATTATCATGTAAAGCAACCATAAACACATGAAAAGACCTAGGTTTACAATTTATGATTAAAACTCTACTATCTACACAATATACATAAACATAAAATGTAAAAACTTAAATACCTTAGAAACAGTAGCCAATCAGTTGTTTTAATTGTCATATTTGAATTCAGCACATCAAAATACATAATAAATACCACATTTTATCTCTGAAGCAGACGACTTCTCAAAAATTGTAGACCAGTGTAATATTACTATTTATATTATTTATATGAGAGAAGAAAAGAGAGAGCTGTGTGTGATTTGCTTGTTTTATTTAACTTGGTTTTAGATTGACTAACTTTTTTGTTTGCAGTGTTGTAGACTTGTTGGTCCCAGGATATGGGAGAGACAAGTTGGATGAGGTAATATCTTTTATTGGACCAATTTCTGTTGGTGGAAGGGACAAGCTTTTGAGCTTCACAGAGCTCTTCTTCAGGTCTGAGAAAGGATACCAGATGGGACAGATAGTTAAGCATAAGGAGTTCATACATAGTGTAGGAGACCACTTAAAAATGAAATGGTCAATTAGAACCGCTGCTGTGGTGGGACAATGGGGGGTAGTAGACAGCAGGCTGTGTTACAAGTTGCTGTCATGGGCCGTAAAACCGTTGGTCTAATAAGACATGGTTTTTAGTGTCCAGCAGAATTATGAATTAAGTTCATAGGCTCCTCTTTTGAAGGTGTTGTTCAGGTTTCCTTTGAGGACAAGGACTGAGTGGTCAGATATGAAGTGATCATTCTGTGAAAAATGTGATCAGTCACAGGTTAGCTCGGGTGTTTTTGTCTTTTATCACTTCTCTGTGTGAGCTCATTCAAGATCATAGTAATTATCTGGTTTCACCCACGTAGTTGATGTTGGGGCACTTGATGCCCTGGATAACTATTTTGTAACTTTTTGCAACCTTGATTTTTGCAGTTTTAAATTGAGCCAAATCAGGTGCTAACAAACTGAAACCCAAAACAAATGAGGAAGTTGTGTTAAACTCTTCCCATCGCATACACAAAGCTTGTTTGAAATATGAAACTCAAATACTGAAAAATGTGCACCTATACAGAGACAGGATACCAGGATCAGTGGTCTGATCCCTTGTGGCAAGTCTTATGTTCCCATTACTGTGTTACCATTTTGTGACTATGAAATAGAAACCACCAACACAGAACAGTGGAAATAGAGAACAGGCATTGATTTAATTTGGAGAGGCAGCAGATATCAGTCAAAGCAGCCACAGTTCACTATCTCAGCATATCTACTGAGAGCAAGAAGGAAACCAAAGAATAGCAGCATTGTAAATACCGGTCTGAACTAAGATTTGTGGAATTAAATACCATAGGCCGTGTTCTGTTCTGTATTAAAAGTGGTATAAATGTGAGGTTTATTAAGATTTAGAAGTAGTTCCAAAGCAGAATCCTTTGGATCTCAATTTGAACGTAGGGCAAAGGCCCATATGTGATGAGGTTAGAGCAGTGGTGGGCAATCTGTGGCCCATCAGGGTAAGCTGATTGCGGGCTGCGAGACATTTTGCTGATGTTGACCATCCGCAGGCACGGCTCCCTGCAGTTCACCGTTCCTGGCCAATGGGAGCTGCGGGAAGGGCTGCATCCAGGCCGCAGGTTGCCTACCAATGGGTTAAAGGAAAGAGGGTCCAGTGGTTAAGGAAGTAATCTAAGACTCAAGAGTCTTGGGTTCAATTCCCTATTCTGGCACCAACTTCTTGTGTGACCTTGGGCAAGTCACTTAGACTCTCTGTGCCCCAACTTCATAATGGGGACAATAGCATTGCCCTACTTCATAGGGGTGTTGTGAGGATCAATATGTTAAAAGGCTGTGAGGTGCTTACTGAGGTGATGAGGGCAATGTAAATACCTAAGAAAGATCGCATGGGGCATAACTGCTCTTGTGGATGTATCAGTTAAAAAAGGGAATCTTCTCTTAAAAATCTCAAATAGTTCTGGCATAGCAGGAAGCACTGTCCATACTTGTTGTGAAAGCAAAGTAATATGGCACATGTTAATTAATGAGGGAAGTGTTTGTTATTAGTCATCATTATTTTCTTGACTGTTTCCCTGGAGTCAGTGGTAGAATAAGGTGGTAAACTGCATTGCTGTCATCTTTCTGATCTGTTTGAATTTAAGCCTTCCAGCGGCTCCCACTTGGATGAGAGCATTGGTGATCTCAGTGTCGAGGAAAACCCCAGATCAGTTTATTACACTCTGGATTCAAATGGATGTGGCATTCTTCCTTGCTTCTTGTTCTAAAGTGTTGTGTAATGTTGCTGTGCACTGTTGATGACACTTAGCTGTTGTATAGTGCTGTTCATCTATGTATCGCAAAATACTTCAGAAGGAAAGGGGACTGATCATTTCTTCATTTTGCAGATTGTGAAAACTGAGGCATACAGCAGGTCAGAGGCAGAAGCAGGAATGGAAGCCGGTCTTGTGCCTAATCATACACGTGGACATACACGTGCTAGCTCTGCTCGAGTTAGAGCCTAAAAATAGCACTGTGGCTACAGTAGCCTGGGCAACAGCTCAGGCTAACTGCCTGAGTACAATCCCGCCTGACCCCCTGGGTACATGGTCAGACAGCTAGTCCCGGCTGCCGCTCATGTGGCCATGGGCACACAACAGTTTTTAGATGCTAGCTTGAGCAGAGCTAGTGCATATGCATCTAGCCAAGCTCCTAGCTACTGTATAGACATGCCGCTAGTGTTTAATTTCTGGGACTGTACAAATTTATTCACTAATACCAGATTTCAAATAGGGAAAACATACTAGATTTCATTTGGAAGAAATAGTTATTGGTGAAACTTGTCTCTCTGTGAATCAAAGTCTGATTGCAATGGCATAATGGGAATTAAATGGAGTTGCTCTGGATTTACACCAGTGTGAATGAGATAAGAATCTGGCCCATAGCTGGACACATTTTCTAGGAAGACTTGAAAGCTGCTGTTCTTTATTCAGTTTTTTGTCTGGTAGATTTTGCATTTAGTTGTCTCCTTGAGAGACTTTTCCGGAGCTGTCTTTTAAAAGGTGTAACCGCATTCTCCTGTCCTGTTATCTGTTCCCCATTCAGAGTGCATAATGTTATGACATTTTATTCTTTATATTAATATATTATAGAGAACCAAAACAAATGGTATTTATAATATATAAATTATATATATAAAAATACCATTTGTTTTGGTTCTCTATAATATTATTAGATTTCCAAATGCCAAAAAATAGTGGGGAGTCAAGCTTTTACTTCAGTGACAGCCAATGACATTGTCCTCTTTTATCTTTTCAAACACATTTTACATTTCTTCTTAGTGCTCTGTACTAGTTCATAAATACTTCTGTTGATAACGGGTTATTTAAAACTTCATTACAATTACTGAAAAATAAGATTATAATAGAAAAATGTCTTTGGAACTTTATGGGATTTTCCCTCTCTCCACTCCCCACCCCACACCAACCCCCCCCCCCCACACACACACATCAGTAAGCAAAAATCTCTTGGCGTTATTTATGTTTGTGTTTCTCCATCTGTTATTCCTCAGGAGGAGCTTGGGTAAACCTTCATATAAAGGAAGCAGACTTAGAAACCAGAGCTGCCAAATTGACTAAGGTTGTGAGCCAGGGGCAATCTTAATGATCATTAATGGAAATTGTTAACCATCTAAAGTGCTACAGCATGTTGGAGTGGTTCTGTGTCCAAATGGGTCTCTTATTTTTGTATATATGAGAATAGAGTTTTTACTACAAGTACAGATTGACATCCCTGAAGGAAGAAGTCCTTTGTTCATCCACAGAACAAGTACCACTACATTGCTTCTCCATGTACCCTACCTAAATGCCTGAACTCTCATGTGCCTAGGAGCCCCAGTCATGGCCCAGGACCCCATTTTCCTAGGCTCTGTAGAAACACAGAACAGAAAGACAGTCCCTGCCCCAAAGAGCTCACAATGTAAGTGTAAGAGACAGCAGATGGACATAGACAGATGGGGGAGTACAAACAAACAATAAGGTCATATTGTCTAAATAGTTCCCTTTTCTCTCCTTTTCCCTAGCGTGGGTGGCCACACTCCCACAAGACTGCTCCTCCCACCGTATTGTTGGCTGTTGAAATGAGGACTCACCATTCAGAGAAATATGAAGTGGAAGTAGCATCTAGCTGTGGAGTTTCAGGGCTGCATTGACAATAGCACCAGGTAGAAGAAAAAGAGGGGCTTCTCCACCTACCCTTTTCTAAATGAAGATCTATCAGCTCTTCCTTCCCACCAGTGAAAGTTTATTTTGAAGAGAGGGGCCCCTTCTCCATTCCACCTCAAGTCCCCCTCACCATCAAATGAGGGGTAACAAAATGTCTCTGCCAGTTCCTTCCTCCCTCCTCAGCAATTGAAAAATTATATATATATTTTTTGTTATGATCTATTAGAATTGTTGGGTTTCCCCTTTTTTGACATACAGTAGTAACAAGTTATTTGAAATGCGGTATAATTGGAACACAGTCCTGTACTAGATCACTTCTGGCTATGCTTTTTTATTTTCTTTGTGCTCTTTGTTTCAACATGACATTGAATAAGTGTAATATTAAGAGAAAAAAGGATGAAACAATGAAAGGTGACCTCAGTGTGAGGCAAAAACTGTTCTGAAGGTCAAGATAGATGCTACAAAACAAGTTGAACTATGTCAAATCCAAGAATGAGGGGTCTTGAACTAAAGATATACTAAAGAGGTAATGAAAGATCAAGTCCTATGGAATTCAGATGGAACTCCTTCAGCCTGACAGTATTAAGAAAATGAATTGATTCAGTGAAGAAAGTAATAGGAATAGCTAATGTAAGAGATTTAATGGATTTAAGTAAATATTTGAAGGAAAGAAATTGTTAACTAAACAGAGGGATAGACCTGAGTCACCCATTTGCTTCTATTTCATCATTATTGTACATTTCCATACATGTCCTGGCTTTACAATATGCCATGATGCAGGTTGGTGATTCATATTCATGATGGTTTGTTTTGGCTGTGCAAGCTTTTTGTTAATGTTATTACATGAGGCAGTTTTAATTCTTTCTGCTCATTAGAACAGTAGTAGTAATAAAAATTTGAAAAGTAAGGGGATTAGATATTTCTGAATGTGATTGCTCGCACCTCTAGGGTCTCTAGCCTGCTGTGACTGTAATATGCACAAGCAATTGGGTGACATGCTAATACAAAGGTAGGGAAATACAACAGATCAACATCATACACACATCCTTCAAATATACAAAGATTCTGAATCACGTCCTAGTCAGAATTTTCTAATATTAATGTGACCCTAATAGCTTCCCAATGCAAGAGGGTAAGGGGCTCATTGGTATCTGGTAGAGAGTTTCAGCTGGCCTGATTTACCTGTTATAACTTGTATCTAAAAGGTGTCATGTAACATATCAGTAGAAAGCTAATAACATACTGATCATTAATAGAATTGTGTGGAGTATGTATGGAGGATAAATTCAAATTACAGACATATTGGGAACTGTGTTCTTAAAGTGTGTCTGCCAGGCAGTGCTGAATTTACCCCATCCCAGACTAAGGAATGTGGTTCTACCATCTTGAAGATATTCTGTGGTACTTTAAGAGACAATGGGAATGCAATTGACATAAAAGGTAAACAAAACCATCAAGCCAATAAGGGGAGGAGATAACCACTCAGCAGGAGAAGGAGATTGAAGGACCAGATCAACATGCATTTTATCAAACACCAAGTGAGGAAAGAAACCAGCCTGAAACCTCCATCACCATGAGATCCTTTGTCTACTTTCTCACAGCTTGAATAAACTTTACTTTGAGGGATAAACGTCAAAAGAATCCATGTGAAAAATTCACTGGAGTTTGAGAGGAGAAAAAAAACCCAAGTTATTTTTCACCTAATGATACAACGGAACTGTGATTGAGTGTCCACTGCACACAGGATTGGAAGGGGTTAAGATGAGCCAATTCACTCCACAGGCTGCACCTGGGTGAGGAGCCAGGGATCAGGGAATTGATTGGAAACAGGCTTAACTGGAGGGGCTTATGTAAGCCAGGAAGCTGGTAACAGAAGTGGCTGCAGGTAAAATCTGCAGTCACTCCCCAGGAGAGGGAGTTGTGTCTGGGGCTAGGAGTAAGTAGTCTACAATCACTCCCTGGGAGGAGGGAGGGTGGCTTGGCAAGCCCAGAGAAGAGGGAGAGCCAGTGATGTGGGCCAGGCTCGGGGAAAAGCAGCCAAGTATGGGATAGGTCAAACCTTGGCTGCTAATGAGGGCCCATGAGCTGGGACCCAGAGAAGAGGGTGGCCCTGGGCAGTGAGCAGGAAGACTGCCTGAGCCCATTTGTCAACTGGGTCTTTGATACCTCAAAAGCGGGGAACATGTATGGTTACCTGGCCAGAAGGCCGAGTCATGAAGAGGAGGCTGCTGTGGTTCCTGGAGTGAGAGGTGTCCTCAGTGTGAGAGGACAATGGGAGAGAAACCACCGGGGAGGGTACGACATCTGGCCGAGGCTAATCCCCAGGACAGCCAGAAGGAGGCACCACCAGCAGCGAGTGAACGTTGTGACAGGAACTGAGCACTTTGTGGGAGATTCTGAACAAAGCGGTTGGTTAGCCATCTTGTGGTAAACATCTCTACCTTGAACCACGACTGTAGTTTTGTTAAATCTTAGCCAGTGGAAAGCATTTTTCACTTTTATTTGCTTGTAACCATTTCTAACTCTATCCTTCATACCTGGACTCACTTAAAATCCTATCTCCTTTTTTATTAAAATTGTTTTTATTTTTAATCTAAACCAGCCCAGTGCTGTGTTTGAACTGAAGTGACAGATAAATCCAGTTATCCTGTTAAAGCGATAAGCTGTGCATTAATGATTAAAGAGTAAAGAGAGAAATCTCTTTAGAGGAGTAAATTAACCTTATCATTCCTGTGACTGGTCCAGGAAAGGGCTGGACATTGCGGAACACATGGTTTGGGGAAAATTCGGGAGTAGGGGAGAGATGCTGGGGTCATTTGGCCAGGTGTAACCAAAAAGGTGGTAGAGGCAAGAGTGGCTGCTAGGGACAGCTGGGGGAGGGATAGTTCAGTGGTTTGAGCATTGGCTTGCTAAACGCAGGGTTGTGAATTCAATCCTGGAGAGGGCCATTTAGAGAACTAGGCTGTAAAAAACTGTCTGGGGCTTTGTCTTGCTTTGAGCAGGGGTTGGACTAGATGATCTCCTGAGGTCCTTTCCCACCCTGCTGCTGATCCCCAGGTGTGCTTATCACACAGAGACTCAGTGCATGCTGGTTGGTACCATCCAGACAAGGGAGCTACAGCAGGAGAGCATTTTAAGGCACCCAGTGTTACAGGGCAGGTGATGACACAACCCCTCACTGGTCTGGATTGCAGCCCAGAATGTGACAGTTAATAACCTGCTTCAGCCATTGAAGTCGAGGTTATGCATTAATCTCATGATGTCACTGTTAACTGGATTCCAGCACTTGAAAATTATTTTTATTAAACACAGAGGATGCCAATGATCTTTTTAGGATAACACGTGATGTTAATAATAATATCATTAGCTAGCAAACTTTGTTTTTACATCAAGCTGTTAGACTAGCTTCCAGCTCTATTGAATCCCATTATAAATGCACCTCTAGACAGCCTATACCACAGCTTCTAAGGGTATGTCTACACTACGAAATTAGGTTGATTTTATACAGTTGATTTTATAATGTGCTTAGTGTATGTCCCCACTAAGCACATTAAGTCGTCGGAATGTGTCCTCACTACCAAGGCTAGCATCGACTCACGGAGCGGTGCACTGTGAGCAGCTATCCCACAGTTCCCATAGTCTCTGCTGCCCATTGGAATTCTTGGTTAAGCTCCCAATGCCTGATGGGGCAAAAACATTGTCGCGGGTGGTTTTGGATATGTGTCATCAGTCTCCCTTCCCTCCGTGAAAGCAACTGCAGACAATCATTTCATGCCTTTTTTCTTGGGTTACCCATGCAGACACCACAGCATGGCAAGCATGGAACCCGCTCAGCTCACCGCTGCTGATGTGCAGAACCTGGCTAGGAGATGGCAGCATGAGGATGATTGTGAGGAGGACATGGACACAGACGTTCCTGAAAGCACGGGATGTGGCAATTGGGACATCATGGTGGCAGTCTAGACCCAGCAAACAAGCACAGACTGGTGGGACTGCATAGTGTTGCAGGTCTGGGATGATTCCCAGTGGCTGTGAAACTTTCACATGCGTAAGGTCACTTTCATGGAACTCTGTGAGTTGCTTTCCCTTGCCCTGAAGCACAGGAATACCAAGATGTGAACTGCCCTGACAGTTGAGAAGCGAGTGGCGATAGCCCTGTGGAAACTTACAACGCCTGACTTCTACCAGTCAGTCGGGAATCAATTTGGAGTGGCAAATCTACTGTGGTGATTCCAGTAGCCAATGCAATCACTGACATTCTGCTATCAAGGGTAGTGACTCTGGGAAATGTGCAGGTCATAGTGGATGGCTTTGCTGCAATGAGTTCCCTAACTGTGGTGGGGCGATAGATGGAAGGCATATCCCTATCTTGGCACCAGACCACCTTGCCAACCAGTACATTAACCGCAAGGGGTGCTTCTCAATGGTGTTGCAAGGACTGGTGGATCACAGGGGATGTTTCACCGACATCAACATGGGATGGACGGGAAAGGTGCATGACGCCCGCATCTTTAGGAACTGCGGGCTGTTTAAACAGCTGTAAGAAGGGACTTATTTCCCAGACCAGAAAATTACTTTTGGGGATGTTGAAATACCAATAGTTATCCTTGGAGATCCAGCCTTGCTCCCATGGCTTATGAAGTCATACACAGGCAGCCTGGACAGTAGTCAGGAGCAGTTCAACTATAGGCTGAGCAAGTGCAGAATGGTGGTAGAATGTGCCTTCGGACGTTTAAAAGCTCACTGGTGCTGTTTGCTGACTAAGTTAGACCTCAGCACAACCAATATTCCCGTTGTTATTGCTGCTTGCTGTGGGCTCCATAATAGCTGTGAGAGTAAGGGGGAGACGTTTATGATGGGGTGGGAGGTTGAGGTAAATCGCCTGGTGGATGATTTTGAGCAGCCAGACACCAGGGTGATTAGAAGAGCACAGCTAGGCGCACTGCGCGTCAGAGAGGCTTTGAAAACCAGTTTCATGACTGGCCAGGCTACGATGTGAGAGTTGTGTGTGTTTCTCCTTGATGCAAATCTGCCCCCTTTGTTAATTTTAATTCCCTGTAAGCTAACCTCCTCCTCCCTTCGACCACAGCTGGCAAAGGAAATAGTCACTATTGTTTTGAAACCATGTGCTTTCTTTCTTAATTAAAAAAAAAGTGATATAACTGACAAGGTATCCTGGGTGGGGTGGGGTGGGGGAGAAGGGTTTGAGGGAAGGACAGTGCTGTCCAGAGCAGTCATTGGAGCACTCTGGGATAGTTCCCGAAGGCCAATAATGTCGAATTGCGTCTGCACTACCCCAAATTTGACCCAGCAAGGTTGATTTTAGCACTACTCCCCTCGCCGGGGTGGAGTACAGAAGTCGATTTTAAGAGCCCTTTAGGTCGACAGAACTGGGTTGGTTGTGTAGACACATTCATTATAAAATTGACTCAACGCGGCTAAATTTGACCTAACCCCGTAGTGTAGACCAGGGCTAAGAGCCCCTTGCTATCATTCATATCTTTGAGTTCATTTGTAATGATTCTTTAGTGTTCAATAACACTACAGATAGAGAAATAATATTTTGGTGTTGTTTATTTAGAAAATAATGTTGAAGTGATATGAAGAAGGGGTGTGTGTGTTTATGTAATAGCACTTGTTATTAAGGTTACCAGACACTTCCCAGTTTTGTTGCTTGTAAAATTGCCAAACAGCCATTTGGGCTGAAATTTTCCATGCTGGGTGTCTGCCTCAGGCTAAACAGTTCAGATATTTCTACGAATGAGGTTAGGGAGAAATATGTTCTGTCCATTTTTAAAAACATCTGGTGAAATTTCCCGAGGGACTTGAAATTTGGCGGGGGAGTGGCCTTTGCATGTGCCTTTTGCCATCCCCAGGAAAATATGCCCAAACTTGGTCAAGTTACAAGCCTTTCAAAAATCACAATTTGCAGATCCTCAGTAGAGACTTAGTAGATCTTCTCTGCTACATTCCCCAAAGATTACTCAGGAGCTGAGTCAGACTTTCCCTCTGATTGCAGTTCAGGGCTGCTGCAGGCCAGGCTGGGCACCAGAACTTAGCAGAGAACCTCTCTCTCTTGAGAATTCAGCACCACCCCCTGCTAGGCCCAACCAACAGGGAGAAGGAAATGGCCTGATTTGAATGCACGTGGGACAAAAGCTATACCTTCTGTATGGTCAGTTGGAGTGGATCGAGGGAAGGAGCCTGCGTGATAAGGAGACTAGGACTGGAGACTGATGGTAATGTTGAGGGAGTGAAGCTGGGATTGGGAGCCAGTGGTTGGGGAAGGCTGGTATTGAGTGAGTAGTTGGGGGCAGACACTAAAACTGGCTGAGCAAGGAGCATGGGGCTGGGAACCAGTGGTATGAGAGGAAAAACGGGGTGTGGGGAACACATCTGGGAAGGAGTGGGCAGAAGTGTCTCCTTCACTACACAACCCAGATTCATCCCCAGAGCAGGTCTGTCCTGTGTGCTGAATGATGTAAGGGTCCAGTAGAAAAAAAAATAGTATGTGATGATGTAATTAAAAACTGTCTCAATGTCAATCCATACATGCAAGGGGGACAAATTAAGGTTGCACAGGCATCCTTAATTGTGTCATTTCCTAATTTTGGGGGGCTTAACTTTGCAACCTTGATAACGTCAATGTTTTTATGTGCAATATGTGTGTATGTACCTATATCTATAGTAGTTATTTGACTTTTAGTGCGTATTATTACCACTGACAATGTAGCAATATTTCAGTACCACCAAAAGCCTGAATTAGGGTACAGCCCATTGTGTTAGATACTGTATAAAGATGTGGGAACATATGGTCCCTGCTTGAAAAGTTTATAATCTTAACATCTCAATTTTATCTTAGTCAAAAATGGACACAGTACTATCGAGCTGTGAGTTGTTGAGGGGTGAAAAGGTGTTATGAATGCACCAAAGTAATGTCATTACACAAAATTTAAAAGAGTAATTATCCTATATGGCTTAAACTATAAATGACCATCTCCACACAGAAAACATGCAGTAAATGAGTCCAGCGTGGCCTTAGAATAGTTTCTTGAAATTTGTCAGTCTTGGACAGGCATGGGAAGATTATATGTATGCCTCCAGCAGCCTGGCAAAGCTATAAGAGCAATGTAGCAGTGATGTGTTTTTGATGAGAATTAAAATATTCATAGACAGCAGCAGCTGAGCCAGCCAGAGATGGAAAGTGTAAAGGAACTGCTTTAGACTAGCAAGATAGGCAGATAAAAGCACAAACTATGGTGTGTCAGCATAAATGCCATTCACATTAGGCAGCTATGCCTAATGTAATCCAGAGATGGCGAGTAGTTAAAATCAGGCTTCTCATTTGCGAATGGAACTTTCTGTGGTGAAATCAGATCCTTTCAACGTCAAAGTGATTCATTTCCTCTTTCAGTTAAGCCTTTAGAATATACACTTTTTATATTTATTTAATAAGTGCATCATTGAATCTGATCTCTCCATTTATGTCTGACTTCTTGTTTTAAGGTTAGGATTGTTGGCATAAGCATATGAGGGAATTTCGGCGGCATTTCGGCAGATGTTCGGCTGCCACCACAGTCCTTCGTCTGGCGCCCGCCAGACGAAAAGGTTGGGGACCACTGGTATAACTCCTTACAAGTTGGTACCACCTTCTCAGCTCTCCACATAGAGGAAATCAAATGCAAAATAGATTGATTGTTTTCACTGTAAGTAAAAAGTAGAAAGGAAACTGGATCACACAGACTTCCATGTGGGAATGTCTCCTTGACCCCACTGGGGCTTCCACTCACTGATGAGGCCCAGGAATTTGAAGGGTGATGTTTCAAACCATTTCTTCATTAGTTTCTTTCAATCCTATATACACTTATTTTCAGTCTTCCCCCCCCACCATTTTCATCCAGCTACCTCTCACAAACAAATTTATTCTCCACTCTGTTACATTGGTGCAACTTTATTGATTTCAGTGGTGAATCGGTGTAGCAGAGGAGAAGTTAGTCCAAATATTGGGTTTGCTTTGCTAAACTGAGACTCAGGCTTTTGCCTAGACGTTGATGCTCATCAAGAAATCAAGGGATATTGAGCAAAGCAGTACATATGTGCAGGCTGAGATTTTTCAAGGCCCTATGGGATTTGGATGCTTTATTCCTATAAATTTAACCCCCCTATCTAGCTTTGAAAACCTCATTAATAATATTGTTAGGTTCATTTGTAATTCCTAAACAAACAAACAAAAGCTTCATAAAATTAATACCTTTTAGAGAAGTACATAAATAATAACAATAATATTAAGAAAACAAGAATTGTCAGGATTTATTTTATATTCTAAATCTTTCTTATGTTCCTATTTGGCAAATTGGTCACCTGTAGAAGGAAGTTATGTGACATGGAATAACAGGAGGATTGCATAGGTACTTTAAAAGGAAATCATGGGCATAATCTGTAAATAAGGCTGTTCAGTTTTTACTGTTGTTTTTTTTTAACTGAAAATTTCCCAGGTTTTACAAAAGCTATTATTCGGTTTCCACTGATTTTTCTTCAGACTTTTGGACAACTCAAGTACATGAAAATACTGATTACATTAAGAAAATCCAATATATTACATTAGGTAGAAATGTTTATATTAATAATGTTAGTCGAAGTGTAAATGTGAGGCTGTCTGTTAAAGTAACCCAATGTAGTGGAAGATGCACACAAGCACCTGTGTAGATATGTTAGTATACAATTAATTAAATAAACTTTAGCATTAAACTGCCAATATTCTTTCTCATCTATAATTGTGTTTTTTTTTAAATTTCCTCCAATCTCCCAAAATTAACCCCAGTATTTGCCAAAACAAATACAGTATTTGCAAAAACAAAAACAGAGAGGTTATTTTTTGCACGGATTTTTACCCATTTTTTAAATTTTTGTAATAAAAACTGATAAATTCCCGGGAAATTTTAAACAAAATAAAAACTGAAAACAAGAAGGGTCTTGTCTATAAACTTCTGACTGTAGCACTGACTGAGAGAGCCAGTTTTGTCCTGGATGATACATGGATGAATGTGACATACCCAGGTACAATCCAGACTTATAAGCAGCTGTGTCTTACAATGCTTTGGTTGAAGCAGCTCTCACCTGGGCTGCTCACAAACAGCCTTCCAGCATGCAAGCCACATCCTGAATGTTTGTGTGTAACTGCTGCCAGCCAGCCACACCTGGGTTACACTCTGGCTCTCACCAGTCGTGGTTATACTGCAGGGGCACCTGAACACTCCCCATCACTCACTCCTAGATTTACCTCCAGAAATGTATGTCCTGTACTGCCCAGCCCTCTCCTGGACAATACAAGTTATATTAAGTCTGTTATTTCTTGAAAAGGAATAATACGCGCACAACTTGCTACCCCAAATGGAGTTTCCCAGACACTTCAGTTTAAACACATTGGATTAGATAAAAATATGTTTATTAACTACAAAAAGAGAGATTGTGAGTGAGTACAACGGGGATCCAGTGGACATAGTGTACTTAGATTTCCAGAAAGCCTTTGACAAGGTCCCTCTAAAAGGCTGTTACGTAAATTAAGCTGTCATGGGATAAAAGGGAAGGTCCTTTCATGGATTGAGAACTGGTTAAAAGGCAGGGAATAAAGGGTAGGAATTAATGGTAAATTCTCAGAATGGAGAGGGGTAACTAGTGGTGTTCCCCAAGGGTCAGTCCTAGGACCAATCCAATTCAACTTATTCATAAATGATCTGGAGAAAGGAGTAAACAGTGAGGTGGCAAAGTTTGCAGATGATACTAAACTGCTCAAGATAGTTAAGACCAAAGCAGACTGCAAAGAACTTCAAAAAGATCTCACAAAATGAAGTGATTGGGCAACAAAATGGCAAATGAAATTTAATGTGGATAAATGTAAAGCAATGCACATTGGAAAAAATAACCCCAACTATACATACAACATGATGGGGGCTAATTTAGCTACAACGAGTCAGGAAAAAGATCTTGGCATCATCGTGGATAGTTCTCTGAAGATGTCCACGCAGTGTGCAGAGGCAGTCAAAAAAGCAAACAGGATGTTAGGAATCATTAAAAAGGGGATAGAGAATAAGACTAAGAATATATTATTGCCCTTATATAAATCCATGGTACGCCCACATCTTGAATATTGTGTACAGATGTGGTTTCCTCACCTCAAAAAAAGATGTACTGGCACTAGAAAAGGTTCAGAAAAGGGCAACTAAAATGATTAGGGGTTTGGAGAGGGTCCCATATGAGGAAAGATTAAAGAGGCTAGGACTCTTCAGCTTGGAAAAGAGGAGACTAAGGGGGGATATGATAGAGGTATATAAAATCATGAGTGATATGGAGAAAGTGGATAAGGAAAAGTTATTTACTTATTCCCATAATACAAGAACTAGGGGTCACCAAATGAAATTAATAGGCAGCAGGTTTAAAACAAATAAAAGGAAGTTCTTCACGCAGTGCACAGTCAACTTGTGGAACTCCTTATCTGAGGAGGTTGTGAAGGCTAGGACTATAACAACATTTAAAAGAGAACTGGATAAATTCATGGTGATTAAGTCCATAAATTGCTATTAGCCAGGATGGGTAAGGAATGGTGTCCCTAGCCTCTCTTTGTCAGAGGGTGGAGATGGATGGCAGGAGAGAGATCACTTGATCATTGCCTGTTAGGTTCACTCCCTCTGGGGCACCTAGCATTGGCCACTGTCGGTAGACAGATACTGAGCTAGATGGACCTTTGATCTGACCCAGTACGGTCATTCTTATGTTACAAGTAATGAGGCATAAAAGTCAGAAATTGTTACAATAAACATAAAGATATGACATTTACTAATACCTAACAAACGATATCAGATCCAAACACAATTTCTCACCACATGCTTTGAGCAGTCTTACTGACCAAAGGATGCCTTCTCCCAGAGTCCAATGAATGCTTCTTTTATTGCTTCAGGTGCAGTGAATGTGGTGGGGAGGGTGAGAGAGAGGTGTGTCTTGGGGTGTCTTCCCCTTCTTTAATAGTCCTGTTCCCTCTTTGAGAAGCATCTCTAACTGGGAGCAACACAACAGGCAGTCTGTGTGGAAGGGAAATCCATGCTGTTTCTTTGCTAAGATGTAGGGTTCTTTTACCCCTGCCCTCTTTCTAGTCAAAGAATGGTCACTTAGCAGTAGGGTGACCACATAGCAAATGTGAAAAATCGGGACAGGATGGGGGGGTAATAGGAGCCTATATAAGAAAAAGCTCTGAAAATCAAGACTGTCCCTATAAAATCAGGACATCTGGTCACCCTACTTAGCAGGTAATGGCCCATCAGCCTTGTTTATGCCTGGCTGAGGTGTCAGCTTACCCTTTGTCTCTGAGGAACTGGTTTGGCCACTTCTATGAAAACATACTTTTAGTTATTATCTCTGCTTATATGTTTATAACATCACATATAATACAGCTACATGCATTTTGCCACGATACTATTGATCCACAAATTGTGAGTTTTTAAATAAGTCACAAGACAGGCCTTGTACACACATAATTACAGTAATGTGTAGGGAGTGCATAGAAGGGTATATTCTGTCACAACTGAGTAATTCATAATGCATTTCCCTAGCTATCCATGGAGAGGCAGGCAGTTGCATTGAGGGCTTTGGAGCTGTGCTCCGACTCCGCTCCAACTCCAGGAAACCACATGCAGCTCCACTGCTCCAGGGCTGCTCTGCACTCCAGCTCTGCGATCTGCTCCAAAACACTGGTTGCATTAATTTATATTGCAATCATGATCATGTTATTAAATAATAAAACAACCCTCACTATCCAAAAATGTTGTTGACCTGTAGGTTTGGCTTATAGGGACATGGCGTGACACAGTTACAATTTCCTATTTATCATAGAGTGTTGGGCTTTTTTAAAACCCATGGGAACTGATCACTCCCCACTGCAAGGTAATCTACAGGAGGGGCCAGAAGGAAGGAAAGCTCTTGTGGAATTTTGGCTGCTGTAGAATTTTGAGGGGATGGATTGATCCCAGATTGGTGGAAGCAGGATGCTTCCTGCCTCCATGCTGCTCTGTGGATCTGTCCCCTTCTTTGCCTGGGTAGCTTGACTGCACTAGGAGGCATAATTCCACTGACTAGGTCTTCCTTAGGCTACTCAGAGGAAGTAACTGCATCTCCATGCTGTAGTAATTCCCCCCCTCCTCCTTTTACATTAGTTTTTTTTTTAAATATAGAATCATAGAATATCAGAGTTGGAAGGGACTGGAGGTCATCTAGTCCAACCCCCTACTCAAAGCAGGACCAATCCCCAGACAGATTTTTGCCCCAGATCCCTAAATGGCCCCTGCAAGGATTGAACTCACAACCCTGGATTTAGCAGGCCAATGCTCAAACTACTGAGCTATCCCTCCCCCCAGTTGTAGCACCTAGAGACCCCAGTTGAGATCAGGACCCCATTTTGCATCACAAGAGACAGTCCTTGCCACAGTCTAAATAGACAAGACAGACAAAGGCTTGGAGACAGGAAGTATTACTTTCCCATCTGTAAAATGGGGACAAGAAGGCAAAGATGATTATATGATTTGCTCAATGTGAAACAGAGTTGGGAATTGAACTCTGATCTCCTGAGTCCCGGTCCAGTTCCTTGATCACAAAAACATCTTCCTCTCATTCCCATTAAACAGGACATGGTATGACAGAGATCAACTGGTCCCTTGCTTTCTCCCCTCCTGCTCCCACCCATAAAACCTCACTGTGCACTCGTAGAGGCACTCATGGGTTCCTTGGGGGGATAAGGGTAACATGAACACAGCGGTCTCTTGCTCCAGTGCAGGCAGGGAGGGGGAGATCTGCTTATACAGGCTGAGCTTCAGTTTATAATCTATCTGAGCTCCAGCTATTCATAGTAAAATCACATTGTCTCTGAAGCCAGTTCATGCACATTTTTATTTAAAATGGTGAAGTATCCATATAAATGAGAAGGGGAAAATACTGGAAACCAATACAAATTATTTTTTGGCCTGACTTAAGTTACTCTGGGCAAACAATGTGCAATATGGAGATCATGTTTTGCTGCATATTATGCTTTAAATGTTTTTAATGATACTGTTTTAAGAAAGTTTAAAATTGTTGGTCACACTTTAAATTCATTAGCCCTAATTCTGATATGATGCTAGTGTGAGACTGGAATAACCCCACTGAAATTAATGGTGTAAAATCAATGTAAGTGAAATGCCTTTTTTTAAAAAAAAAACACAGGAATTTAAGTTTGATTTTAATAAGACACTTCATGTATAATTAAACACCAATTGGCTACCAAATGTATTTGTTAAACACTGGCTATTAACTGATTGCTAAAACATCCTTTTTTTTTTTAGTCTTAACTAGAATAACTTAATCCGTATAATTCATTTGTATAATGTTGAACATCAAATGACACATTTTAAATAATTAATGGCCATTTGATTAACTTACAATCCTTGCTATTCCGAAATCTAAACTAGATATATGTTTAACCAAAGACATAGCTAGCAGAAAGAGCGAGATCCTTATGTTATTCCAAGCAAAATTAGACCATATATGCCTTAATTAGCACCATAGCAGTAAAAAATTGGTGTTTAGAATATCAGCCATTCTCTCACATAACAGCGAGGAGCATTCTGGTTGCTTTGTTTCTACTTGTTAATAATGATATGTGATAGAGTCACTACATAAATCCATGTTCACAGTTAAATAGTAAAACTTAAGCACAGATTGTAACTTGGCACTTACACACCAAAAATAATACCAAGACATAAAGAAAAAATGTATCCGAAGAGGATGATAGCAAAAAAAGTGTGAATCCCTGTGCAATGATTAAAAATGTATGAGCAAATAACTCTTGTAATACAAATTAATCATCATTTGCTCTAAACAAGCTGTAAAACCAGAATATTTTACTGTAATTGACAGATGAAAGTAACTTAAAGCTACAAGTCATGGATTGTTACTTTAGTTTTCAAAACATGAATTCAAAGCTTGTGAAAAGTTCTGGGATGACAGCTCTGAAGACTTATGTCTCCCTTATTTATTAGCAAAACTGGTTCACACAGGAAACTACTTCTTAAGTTTTCCCTCACTGCCCTGCCAACGTCCCTCAAGAACAGGAAAGAAGCACAGCCACTTAGTTGAGGACTGTCATTCTTCATTCCCATTCAATCTTTGACCTTTCCGGTGACTGTCAACAAGACTGCCAATTGTGATGTGCACAAGGAATAGACTGTGACATCACATCCCTTCACAAAGATCACCATCCCCAAACCATTTTCAGATAATATCCTTCAGTCAGTACTGTCCTGTCTAGATTTGTTATGGTGACCTAGATGTAAAAGGTTCTCTCCATTTTTATTTCCGCTAAGCCATTTGATCGCTGACGCTAGTATTTCTTCAGTTGCAAATGAGACAGAGACAAGTCCCCTAACAAAATCAGGCACTTTTAGCCCCAAAGTGTGTTCTGTAGAGAGACCTCACCCAGAGACAGCCTGTATGTGTTCCAGAGCAGAGGTTCCCAAACTTTTTTTTTTATTGTGGACCCCATTCCCAATCTACCAGCTGCCCACATGTCCCTGCCCTTCTCATCACTGATATTTTGTGTGGTGTTCTTAACACTACCTGTTTTTAACCATCTGCCCATATTTCACTGTTACATACAGGTATAGTTATAGTGTGACGTATACAACCAGAAAAAAAACAAACCCTTGAGAGAGGGCATGTCTTCACTAGCAACGTTAAAGCGCTGCCATGGCAGCGCTTTAGTGTGACTGTGTAGTTGCAGCACCAGTGCTGGGAGAGAGCTCTCCTAGCGCTATACAAAAAACCACGCCCATGAGGGGAGTACCTACAGCGCTGGGAGCATGGCTACCAGCGCTGGTGCACTGTCCACACTGCCACTTTACAGCGCTGAAATTTGCAGCACTCAGGAGAGGGTTTTTTTTAACACCCCTGAGCAAGAAAGTTGCAGCACTGTAAAGTGGCAGTGTAGACAAGGTCTAAGTTCTGAGGTCAGTTAGAGTGGACAGTTGCTGGGCAACTGAACCCATGCTGTACGGGGATTGGAGATGAGCGTCTCTGTGTGTCTGTGTTCTCATTGGTACATCTTGAAGTAAATTAACTACTGTATTTTATATAACAAATTCCCACAGTTTTAAAGCTTCAGCTGGAGTAGTCTATTATGAAAATGGAATAAATAAAATCCTCCATTTCACAATCTCTCTTGTACCCTTCAGAGATATCTCACATATCCCTAAGGGTACATGTGCCACAGTTTGGGAACCCCTGTTCTAAAGAAGCTGTCACAGCACAGCAAATGCTAGGGAAGGCCTGGGTTACACACAATGAGAAAAACAAACAAACCTGAACTTGCAACAATGAGTCCTGTGGCACCTTAAAGACTAACAGATGTATTGGAGCATAAGCTTTCGTGGGTGAATACCCACTTCGTCTGACGTGTCTTACATGCATCTGACGAAGTGGGTATTCACCCACAAAAGCTTATGCTCCAATACATCTGTTAGTCTTTAAGGTGCCACAGGATTCTGTTGCTTTTTACAGATCCAGACAAACAAGGCTACCCCTCTGATACTTGAAACCTGAACTTGTATGTATGTGTCTTTGTTAAACCTGCATCCAGTGCATCAATGACAGCAACGCTGCTGCTGCAACTACAGTTCCTAAGAAAACAGTTTTAAAGCAGCAACCCCATTGGGTCAAGTGTATTCCTTGTGTAACTCCACTTAAATGAATTAACCTACGTGAAGAACAGGTATGGTACATGGTGTCCTTGAATTATGATTCATTGGGTTGGTGTCTTACTTCTTCTGTGCAGGTAAGAAGCATCTTGTATTTGTAGCATCAATTTCATTAGGAGTGGGAGGCTACTTTGGAGATGACCTTAGTTTCCTATTATTTATGCCTTGCTCCATGGCAACATTCCACTCGATGAGTTGTTTGTTGTGAGAGAAGGCACACATATAAAGTAGATTACTTTATTGGGTAGCTAAAACATTCTCGCTTTGTTCTTTCCACCATTTACAGTGCTTCAGGTGTCTGACATTGACAGTGAATCCCATTTCTGAAAAGGAACCTACATGTGTAAAAGTTATGTGATACCTCAATGCACCCAATTAAAAAACAAAATCTGTAAATTCTGGCCTCAAACCTCATGTCTTTCACTCTGTCTCCTGAAACAAAAAAACAAGCAAACAAAAAAACAACTTTGCAGAACTAAAAGATAAAAGAACAAATACAGCCACAACTATTCTGAAAGGATAGAGATTATGTGAGAAAGGATAGAAGACACAGTTCCAATTAAAAAAATTAAAGGAAGGAAAACAAACCACCTTCAATTCTCTTCCCCAAATCAAACCATACTCAAAGTCTGAAATTCAATGGTTAACTTCTTTGGTGTTATTTTTTGTGCATCTGCATTTCCAGGGCTATTTCTGTACCATGTATGTATTATTTTTTATTCCAAGACCTATAAAAGAATATATTTCCTGCCACGAAGCATTCACAATCACCATGTAGCCAAATGTGCTAAAAGAGTGAGCCACAGACAGTGGGAGAAGAAATGGTGGAAAGGATTACAGAAGTAAAATTTTGCAGTTTCAGAGTTTGTTTATGCAGATGTCTTGATAGTTGTGATGGATTATTTTTTTTAATTGTTCAAGGACGGGGAAGTGTGCAGAATAGGTCTGATGGGAATGAGCGTCTGTGAGAGCAAGAGAGATTGGAGGGATAGAGGTTTGCAGAAGAGGAGTGGTAGGGAGGGATCAGAGATCAGGAAAATTGTTGCATTGGGGATGAAGACCCTCTTAGAACAATAATAAAGGAAGGATGTAACTACCTCATGCTGTATTTTTTTTATTAAAACACATACTAAGCATTATATTAATAGTACCTTTTGCCATTTGATTGGGTGTGGGGTTGAAGACCTTGTAGTATGATTCAGGACTATCCTTCCCTGGGAAATCCTTTGTAAATTTCAGCCATTTGATGCAATCTTTCCATTCCAAAGGAAACAATATGCTCTTCACGAATAGGTTTATAAGTGTCAGAGATATAATCCTTTCTAACTGGGATTATTTAGTAGCTTCTAAAGGGGCTCGACTCCATCAGAAGCAGGGAAATCATCCCAATCTTCCCTTCAATTTGATGGATAAATTTTAATAAGGGGCCCCTTGGGAGCTTTCAAAAACATCCCTCCAGCACATCAATTACATGAAGCATCTGATCCTGCAAACCCTTTCTTACAGGAATGGTGCTTATTCATGCAAGTTATCCCATTGAAGTAAATGGTAGTGGAGGATACTTAGCACCATGCAGGATCAGGCCCTTGATTAGTAATATGAAATATAAAACTGTTTTGATTTGCTACTAGGGCTTTTGCTGGTTGTACCTGGGGGCCTGTGGTTGTATTTTTTTTTTAAGAAAATAGATATGGTTCTGCCACCTAATTTTGCACATGAAAGCCCCATTTACGAGTAATTCCATTTTCTGATCAGGCACCTACAGGCTGTATCTGTCTATCCACCCACACCTTATCGCTACTTTCTTCATCTGAAGTGTTCCACTGTGGGACTCATTAATAGCAAACTGATTAACAAATAATGTGCTACAAATGGAAAAATATATTATCGAGCAAAACAAGAGTTGGTTGCTGCAGCTTCCTGAGTGCCTGGCTCCTAGCTCGCATGACTCATAAAAACAGAGCTTTTCATTATTATTTTAACATCTCTCAGCTCTTAAATTTAAACTGCATCTGCTCTCATTTCAGTTATGAATTCACTGATGTAACAGAATTTTTTATTTTGTAGAAGGTGGAAAAGGAAGACTTTTGCTTGAATTTTGACCAAGTATAAAACTAATTTGACTTTTTATCTTTGTGTTCAGTTTTGGTCATGCATACAGTGCTCAGAAGCATATGCCATCTTGCTTACTATGTCAAATAGATGCATTATTTGCATAACAATTCTGCATAAAAACCTCAATCAGAATCAGACACCTTATATTGCTAGTCATTGTACAATCACACAGGCAGATGCCCGCCCCAAAGAATTTTCAGTTTATTTTGATGCAAAATGCAATGAATGAGTGTAACAAATAGTGAGGAAGACGTACAGGAGTAATGGTTATGAAAGTGCAATTACATAGGCTAGCTGGCTGTGCACAGATTTAAGGTTCTCAATTGTTTAAAGCTTTTAAAAATAAATGTTCATTGCCTCCAACTGCCCGTTTAATTTAACCATCAATAGTAATGACAGTAGGTGTTTAGGTATCATGGCAGAAGAGCATCCTGTGGAGGGAGCTGAAGGAGGCAAAGGTAGCGTCCTTGTAAATCAGTTCCAGGATGGGCATTTCACACATAAAAGACAGCACGGAAGAAAGCAGGGTTATCTTTGTGGGAGACCCATAGGTGCTGGTTTGAAGTGGTTTCCCTCATATACAGAGTTTACAGTTTGGTTCCATGGTTCTCAGCACCCTCAATATTCAGATTGTTCCAGCACCCCTAGGAAAACCTGGTCTAAGTGGCAGCACTGATGGGGGAAGAGTGATGAAGTAAAGAGACAGGAGGTGATGCAGGGACTTGACGGCAAGGACAGGATTCTTGACTTTTATGCGCTAAAAAAATGGGCAGCCAATGAGGTATTCAAGGAAAGGAGGGGTGATGTGATCGGAAGGAAGTGAAAACTTATCACCAACATTGTGAATGGACTGCATAGGGGCAATGTGGATGTTAGGGAGGCCATTGAGGAAGAGGTTACTTCAAACAAGATGGGAGATAATGGGTGGCTGAATGAAAGGAAAGCCAAAGGAAGAGAGAGAATTGTATATTCTTGGTGATATTAAACACTTATCGTATTGCATTATGGAACTCCAGTCCCCAACTTACTCCATAGATATCTTCTATCCCCGTTTCCCTTTTGTTTTCCCCTCTTCTTATCTCTTCTTTTGCAGATAGAGTGCTGCTCCCTCAGCTGCTGTCTTCAATCTCTTTTCTTTGGAATATTGTAGTTTACTCAACTTCTCTACTCTCTTCATTGCCTTTTGAACAAACCAAACTATCAAGTATGCATGTGCTATTTCTCCTAAGGTGCTATGGGATTTAGTAAGAAAAAAGTGGAAAGTCCTTACCCAAGCTTGAGTCTTGTCCTGAGAACATTCCTTTGGCTTGTGTTCCTGGAGTATAAAAGATGTCATTACAGAATTCCCCACAGTTCTCCTTTCAGTTTTCCCAGTGCAAAACTTTGAGTGCATAGGATACTGAGAATTTGTCATTGTAATTCTAAAGCTGACAAAATAGTAGAACTTTGTAGCTTGCTTAATTAACGCCACCTTTTAAGGTCTATTTTAAGCTTCAGTATGAACCATTTGATCAGTTTCCAAAAATGCAACCTAATCATATTTGATTGCATGTTGGCATCTGTAATTAACTTAGGTGTTAGCAGTAATGCCAAATGTTATGCAATTTAAAAAGAACTGATTGGTGAACCCATACACAAAGAGCGACAGTTTAAATATATCATCCTGAATATTTTAAATTCATGATCAACTAATTTTTACTTCTTGCAATTTAGCCAGGTCAACTTAAACAGATGTGAAATATGATGTGAGTTAATGTACTTTCCTGCCAAACTACCACTCACAGTAATGTTATATTTTACATTTTATTTGAAAAGAATAAAACCTTCATACCTGAGGTCTATCTAAAAAAACTTACTTTGATTTTTCAGTTGGTTATTGGGTGGAGACTAAAATTTTCAAGTCGCTTTATAAATAGTGCCACACAAAAAGCTTAAGAAAAATCAGTTGGAATTATAGTTATGGATTCCTGAGACCTCTGGAATTTCCTCCTTCCAGCAGGAGTGGAAATAATACCACAATGGCTTTTGTTGTATTTTGACACTTCCAGTTTTAGTCCTGGTTGGAGCCAGGATGGGCTTTAGGTGAGCAAATGTCAATAATAACAGGAAGGAAAAAATAGCTCACCTTTCTGGAAATTTCAAGTTCTGGGTTAAGTTTGAGCAAACATTTTGAATGATCCTCATCCAAAGCAGTTTGCGCATCCCAAGTGCAACCTTTATTGGTCTATGGTTTTCAGACTCCCTGGTGAACCAGTAGGATGGACTGTGCATCACAGGTTATTTTATTTTTTTTGGCTAAATTTCACAAAAGTGAAGTTTATAGGTGAATGCCAGCCTTAAAATTAGGCGAAGCAAGAATCCATTTCATCTGCTTATATGCAACATAAGCCTTCCAACTCAGAGACTGACAAATGGGATCTTAATGGAGGACAGTTTGCCACCAGACTCTCAATTCCTCTCTTCTCCTCCCTTCCCAATGCATCAGAATCTGAGTTGAAAGTGTCATGCCCTGAGCTGCCCTTCTGGAAATTTTGAACTATGTTCTAGTATGGAGCCCTGCAGATCATAAGATCATTCTTTATTACAGTTATTGCTTAGCTGTATATTTCATCAGTCTTCATTAAAGGTATATTTGGTAGTTGGTAGGTTTGTCTACTGATGATAGTTCCATTGTATGTTGAATAGCAATTAAGTCATGTTTAAGTGGCAAAAATACATTAATCATATCTTACTTCTGGTTTTGATCCTGAGGTTCTTAGAAGTTGTGGTGAAATAAATGGTGGTGTAACTGGTTATAAGTGGCTTTGTAACTTGCATCAAGTTGGAACAAGTGGTGCATTAAAGGAGGCCAAACATGTGCCAAATCCAGCCACGTGCAGAGGTTAGTGAAAGTTATGAAACGTACTTTCTCCCTCTTCCAGCCTGTAAGCTGACAGCAGCCCCTCCACTTTTATGCCATGTGATTTGTGAAGAGATGTTTGACCATCCAGAGAGACATGCAGCTTATGCCTCCTGTAAATCCACACAATTTGGGCTGCAATTAAGAGATGTAGTGGTAAAATAAAAAAGAAGTGGGTAAAATAACCTCAACTCCATATTCCTCAAATGGGAAGTGGGTAAACAATGCATGTTTACCCTCGACGACAGGACTGCTGCAGTTTCCTGTGGAAGTTCAATGTTATCTCCCGCAGCATTCACTTAGAACTTCAGCTTTCAAACCAAGGGAGCCAGCCAGGCTGCTAGAAGGGATTGGTATCTGCAATAATGTTTTGTGGTCATGAGTTCCACAGATTAATTATGCATTGGGCCAAAAAGTATTTTCTTTACTTTTGTTTTACTTTTAATTTTAGTGTCTAATTCCTTGCTCTTGAGAGAATTAATAGGAATGCCCAATCTTCAACAATCTGTTGATTAATATTATACCCTTTTAGACAGCTGACAAGTTTCCCTTTAGAAGTGGCTGCATTTCATTGGTAGGTGAAGTGATTCCTGTGTGTGTGTGAGAGAGAGAGAGAGAGAGAGAGAGAGAGAGATTACACTATGTATACTATATATTTATGGAGATGGAGGAAAGTGTAATTATCCATGTATTTGTCTCTATGCTCTCCCCTCTCTTTCCTTCCCGTCTCTTGCCCATCTTTGTCATCCTATTTCATCTTTCTTTTTTCTCCTCCCCTCTCCTCCTCTTTTCCAGCTCTCCCTTTCCTTTCATTGTACTACTTTATTCCCCCACACACCTTTTTCCTTCTTGGTAAATTTCCAATGATTTTTTCCAACCATTTTCTTAAAGCTATTAGCCCAGGCTGCCTTCCTGTCTTGCAAAGTCAGCATTTTTGGAGGCAGCACATCCTGAGTGTGATTTGCAGAGGCACTGAGTCAGCAGAGCTATGGAGCAATAGCAGAGGCATTGCCCCAAGAGAATTAAAAATGTCTCTATTATTTCCACAGGGACTGTCTTGTTAATGAGATGCCAAGTCTCAAGGAGACAGAACAATGAAGTACAACAAGGTATGCGTTAGTAGACTGTTTGGCACAGGATAAGGCATCACAAAATATACAATACTCACTGCACTCTTAAGATAGAAACACTTGAGACAATTATTCTATAAAGTCTACATAAGATACTTTGAGAATTATCTTACGGGGAAAACCTAAAGCTTCATTGAACAGACTTTCTAGCTTTGAAGATCCCAAACACTAATATACACAACAGTGGCTATTACATAGTACACCTCTACCCCGATATAATGCTGTCCTCGGGAGCCAAAAAATCTTACCGCATTATAGGTGAAACCACGTTATATCAAACTTGCTTTGATCCGCCAGAGCGCGCAGCCCCCTCCCCCCCCCCCCCCCCCCCCCCCGGAGCACTGCTTTACCACGTTATATCCAAATTCATGTTATATCAGGTCACATTATATTGGGGTAGTGGTGTAGTAGTAGTTGGTTACTTGGGGCAATAAGTGCAGTGACTATTTGTAAAGGAGGCTGCGGCTGGTAGGAATAGACATTTGCTGATTTGCCAAGGGAAGTAGATACCTTGGAGCCAGCCCCCCTTATGTAACACAAAATGTGTGATGTGTAAAGAGAGACATTTTAAAAGGGTTTTTATTAAGAGCTTTAATTCAGCTACATGAGATGTGATTCCAGGACATTAAGTGACCTCATACTCAGACAATGAAACAAAGCATAGGAGAAATATATCATTAGAACATTCTAAGTGGCTAAACATATAGGTCTGGGCACAATTCCCTAGCAAATTTGAAGACCTGATCATTCCTTATCTGAGCGCTCAATACACCAGAAATGTCGATCATATTGGTTTGCAGAATGCAAAGCATTTTTTGTCCATAGAGTGTTATCTTTAAAAATCAAAAAAAACTTTCACCTCCATTTATCATTTCAGCTGTAGATGAGACTTCCCTTACCATGCTTTCATCTCTTATTATATTGGTGCCTTTTAAAAGAAATCAGCATTCTTGGTAGAAGTAAGCAGATTAAAATGAAGAAACTGTAAATTTTTGGCAGTGATTAATTTTGGCACAGTATTTATCCCCATAACAAAGTCCTGTAAGTACTGCTGTTCTAATCAGGGTTCATTATAATGTGCCTCCTCTTATTAGGGGACTCTAAGTGATCTGTAACGTATTCATTCTGGACTAAGATTTGGCAAACGTAATCTGAGTTCAGCACACATTATCACGATAGATTTCCAGGAATTAAAGAGTTTGTATCTTTTTAATGGGGGAGGGGCGGGGTTTCAGATTTTAAAATGCTTCATTCTACCTGTATACCCCAGCCCCGGTTTTGCATTTTAAAAAGTGACATTTTTAAACAGTTACTCAAAAGAGATTTTTTAAAATAAAATCTACACATTTTGTAAACATGCAGAATTCCTTTTAAATGTTAAACTCACAATAGATTATAACAGCTTCAAAGTTCAATGGTCTTGCTTACTGAGAAACTTATTTTCCTTTCCAAATACCAGTAGTAATTGTGTTGTGTTGTTCATGGAAGGTACTTAATTAACCTGTAAATTACAGCAAGGATTTTCACACATGGGGAAACTGAGAAAGACACAATTATTGTAAGTGACTTGTCCAAAGCCATTGTGAGAGTCAATGTCAGAGGCCTTGCTTACACACACATTTGCACCATTGGACCTAATGTGTTTGTTTAAACTGATCTTAATTTATGCAGGTTTGCATATAGATGCTCTTCTTTTGGTTTGCATATAGATGCTCTTCTTTTGGTTTGAAAGGCTTATTTCAATTTAATTTAATTTATTGTTTTTACAGGATTAAGTTAAATGGAAATAATTGCTTTTTAAACCAAAATACCCGTGTCTGCAGTCCACAGAAGAATTCTCAGACAGGATCATATGACAGGTCCATCTACTGCAGTACCTGGCCTCTGACAGTGGACACACCAGATATGTCAGAGGAAGGTGTGAGAATCTGGTGTGAGAAGTTGGAGAATCTGCCCCACACTTTTAGGTCTCCTAAGGCATGAAGTTGAATATCTCTTCCAAAATGTTTGTTAGTGTTAACCATTCTAACACTTGATATTCTTGTTATTCATATAAATGCCAATCCGTTGTTTGTTTTTGTTTTTTTAAATTTTGCTAAATTCTTGGCCTTCATGCCGTCCTGTGGCAGTCAGCCTGCAGTCTATTTGCATGTTGTATGAAAAAATTCCCCTTTATCTGTTTTGAATTTGTCACCACTTTCTTGTTCATCAGTAGTTGTCATTCTGAAGGTAGGTCTATATTTATGGCAGTGTGTAGCATACAGACACTGCATACCCAGCTAGCATGGGCATAAGGCAGTGAAAGGCTCCAGCAATGGAGAAAGGCTCTGGCAGGGGGACATTGTGGGGAAAGGCTCTGGCAGCTCCCCCATGCTGAAACCTTTCCATGCTGCCGCCCCCTGCTAGAATCTCTCCTCACTGCCGGAGCCTTTCACTGTGGTGTGTAATGACCCATGTAGAGCCTGTACTCCACACACCCCAATAAGTGTAGCCTGAGAGCACCAACATGAATGTCAGTTGTGGTGTGAGGAGGGTTACATGGCCACCATTTGTTAGGCACTAGATTGAAACCAATTTCACAGGGGCCAATACGTGGATTATATTTCCTGATAGTAAAATCATTTTAGGTTAAAATTAATGTCTCTTTTTGAAGCTATTGTATCATCTACTAAGGAGAAAGAAAATTACATGTTACAATAGCTCTTATTCCAGTCAAATCCTCACTCATGAGTATATGGTGCAGAATTCAAGCAAACTAGATTTTTGATTTAATAAATCAATGATTCTATTATTAGATAATAAAATTAATTAGTGTGATCAATTTCTGATCTTACTCCACTTAAGTTTGATCTTTTAAAGGTGTGGGGGGGAGGGGTGTGAATGCTGTTCATATCTAAAGTCATTAGAGGTGAAATTTTTAACCATTGTATTTCTAATACTGTGCTTGGTGAAACATATAGCGTACTGTCCACCCTAATCTTCAGTGCCATCTGCATACAGTATATGAAGAAGTCTGTCTTTTTCTTCATTTGCTCAGTGAGAGAATTTGACTAATAACCTTTGTACAGTTCAGGGACTTCGTTGCTTTATAAATACAGCTTCTGGAGAGCATAGATTTAAAGTAAGATGTCTAACTGCAGTAGTGCCTCAGGGCAATATTTTCTCATTAATGGACTTCTTAATGATTGTCATTGAAGGGACCCTAATAGTATCAGAAGTAAACGTTGTCAGATCCCTCTCTCTCTATCATACTGTTATGGAGACGCATCATTAATTCCCACAGACAGGTTCACAGAACTATGCAAATTGATGCACTCTTATTAGAAGACAATGTCTAAAATGTTGTTCATTATCAATTTAATATTTCAAGTTCCTGTTCCCAATTAGTAGGATCCAAGAATGGAGAAATTTGAATTGAGACAGTATTATGGATTGTACAAATGAGGCCAAATTCTTTCAGTGAGTTGATCTCCACTGAATTTCAGCTCCATTGTATATCCATGCATTTTACTGGGATAATCTTCAGAGCTCAAGTAAAAGTAATGTAACCACCCCAGATACATGTTAATGAAACCTTTATGCTTTGTTTCATATTTTATATATGCAGAGAGAGAGAGAGACTGTGAGCATTTGGGAGTTGAATGAATAATTTAAAATGAGGGGCCAAATTCTGATACCTTTATACAAGCTTAGTAGTAACTTATTCCATAACCATCCCATTGACTTCAGTAGTTCTACTCATGGTGTAACGTACTATTGAAAGTGAGTAGCAAGTATATCAGAGTCCAAATTCATAATTTAGGGCCAGATTCTTTTTCTTAATGGAATATCTGCTCATTCTGAAATTTTGTGCTCTAAGAATCTGATCATGAATTCATGTTTTAAATTAGGCATATTTGACAGTTTGTATTGTTTTTCTCCCTAGAATGGACAAGTTTGCAGCCACTGGAAGCATAAATATTTGCATGTGAAAATTAAAAATCTGGTGTCTGTATACTACTGTATGTAAATGATGATTTTCTTGAAGCAATAGCAAACACTTAATGCCATGCCACTTGCACGTGGCAAACATAATTAAGAATGCAAAATGGTTGCCATTATAGCATGTGTTTTCAGATGCTCATAATTTTTTAAAAATATTTCCTTGTGGGTTTAACCTTCACTGTTCTTGGGATAAGCCCAAAACTGAGTTTTCTGAAATTGGAGTTGTATTGGGGGAATATTGCTTCTGTTTTGCACACACACCAATAACTTGACATCTACGCCTATGAAAATGTAATCTAATGGTTAAATTGTGACTTTGGACACAGAGCTCAGCAACAGGTGGTACCTAAGCTGCACCCCAACAGTAGCGCTGCTAGACATTGTAATTCAGAGACAACTCTTTTGTTTCCTCCTTTCTTCAATGGGTTTGGCAAGGTAGTAATTTACTGCAATAAATTTTACAACACCCTCTCCTACATCAGCCTCACTGCATTGGCTAGCGATTGGGAAGATAGGGGTAATGAAGTTGAGGATCTACCTACCTCTTCCAGAGATGGAGTAAGCAGACATGTAATGCCTGTTTATTCCTAAAATGCTGGACCAAAGGCTCAGCTAGCATGCAAGAGACTTCCTGCCTTGTAGCATGAATTACTTCAATGTCACTGGGTTTCTGCAAAGGCAGGTAGAAAGTGAAGATCCAGGGTTGGTAATAAAAGAAGAAACTATGTGTATTGTAACTGCACTGTGGCTGGGCAAAGTGGCTTGTGCCAGTGAAACTTACTCAAATTTTGACTCAACTTTTTACAAAGTTCTAAGACATTCCATTAATCTCTCTCCCCACTCCTCTTTTCTCCCCCACCCCTTTTCCCACACATTAGTGTTTTCTCATCCTCAATGGAAGCAAAAAGGCCAGAAAGCCTGGTTCTGAGGGTATTTCCAGCTTGACTAGAAAAAAAGACTAACTGTAAATCCCAAAGGAAAGCCCGTTCTTTTGAGAATCCCGGTCCAATTTTGTGCACATCCAAGAGTTATATGCAGTTCATCTAGGCTACAAACATCTGAGCTTCTGAGTATTTAATTGCATATCCAAACTGAAATGAACCTTTTTCAGCCTTCAAACACTGGGTCATTTCTACTATAAAATGCCATTTTATTCTTTAAAATCCACCCATGGGTTGTGGGGGAGAAATTATGTTCCCTCTCCTGAAATCTTATCCCCACCTCTGGCTTTGTGATTGTTGCAGCCCTTTGAGTTTTTTGATCTTCTCCCTCTCTGCTCTGTTTGGATGTTAAATTTTGCAAGTCTTTGCAGATTTTGACAATCTGGGTTGCATGCTGAAACTTCTGTACCAATTACCTAGTTTGCTGTGAAAACCTGGTGAAGTGAAACATTAACATTTTTTGTGCTGTTAACTCTTCTTTGCATAAAGAGCTCTTGTGCTCTCATACAGATTTGAAGTGGATTTTATGTGCAGACTAGACACAAATATTTCTCCTGTTCAGCTCAGTCCTTCTGACACGCTCCTCACCTGCTTTTTATTTCCCCTAAGGAAGTCACTTTGTATTCCCATTCTGAGGTTCTGATTCTAATAATACCAGCCCATCCAGAGCTCTGGCCCCCCAAGCAATATTTTACTGCACACATCATCTTCTCTCAACACTTGGAGTTTCTCATGAGTATGTAGCATAAGTACGGTGTCTCTCTACAACCTTTGATACATCAAAAATTGGATTATCAATATTCAGTCAACAACCTCATTTTGTCCAAATGTCGGACTTCCTCCCTAGCAGATTAGGGTTAAAAAAAAGACTCTACATAAGTAAATGGAGTTAAAATTGCATATTCTCCCTTTAAATAAAAATTAAATCAGTCTGCTATTAATGTAATCTTAAACACTATTCTTTAGTAACAATGAAAAAATATAGTGCCAGTAGTAATATTACAAAGTGTTAGTTTTCAGTCTCCTTTTTTGATATTCATTGAGCAGCTAATGTGGTATTTCACTGGGAAAGTGAGGGAATAGTAGGTAAGATCTGCCCACACCTTTTGGTATTAGAATTCAAACTTGCTGACTCTGCTGCTTCACTTTTTGTAACTTTTATTTAAGGGGGTTTTATAACATCTAAAGAAGGCTGCTTCCAAGGCTCTGTAGCTTCCCAAATCACCTCGCCAGAGCTTGCTTAGTTGCCTTTCCACATTAAAAATCATAAAACTTCCCTTTGAATAGACACAGGAACAGTTCTCTTGCAGTTTTCTGTAGAACTGTCTATTCCAGTTCAATACCTTCATCAAACAGACTTTTGACTGGACCTAGACTTTACGTTACATAATAACAAAGTATAACACCACATCCTCTGAAAGGAAGGTCACTGTGAAAAAGTTTCCAGGCCAAGATTTTCAGAGCAACTAGTGATTTTGGGTGCCCATCATGAGATACTTCAAAAGGGTCCTGATTTTCATTGGTTGGGAGCACTGCTAAAGAGGTCTCTTCTAGTAGCTGCCTCTTTGAAAACTGCCTGCTTTGATACTCCAGTATCAAACAGGGATCCCTCAGCTCCTGGACTTTCTCTGATGTATTTCTAAATACCATTGTCCACTCCCCTTTCAGTCACTGCCTGATGATGACTTGGTATATGCTCTGTGCACAATCTTTCATGCAAAGTCAAAAAGAGCTCAGTTCAGATCATATCATCCCATAGGGCCCTATGTAATTCCAGTTAAAATATCAATCCATTGAAATTCATGTAGTTCTGGCCCTACCATCAACCTATAATGCTAAGGCTTCCTATTAGGTTTACCTCCTAGATTCATCTCTTAGCAGCACTCCATGAACTTTGTCAGCAATTAAGGCTCTTCCAGCAACTCCATAATCCAAATTGTTCTTAATAGTTTATAATTCAGAGGTGAAAATTTGCTTTTTCTGAAGCTGCAGAGTTATTTTAGGTTAATTATATATTGACAACATCTATTGGCATAAAGAGACCATATTTTTAAGGCATAAACATGAGCCATATTTTTTTTGCATTGTCTAAATCTTGTAGCACTTGATTTTTCTACCTTAAAGTTGCATTATCATATATATGCGCATTAGCCAAGAGAAATATACATTGTTCTCCATGTGCAATTTTTTTCTGGTTATGAAAGTATAACAAATTTGAAAGTTACATTAAGCTACATTTGTTCCTCCTGGTATAACTGAGAACATCCAGCAATTATTTCATACTGTGCATTTCTTCCTCTTCTTAGTTTGGAAATAAATTCAAAGAGATATTTAGTTCTGAAAACTCCCCATTGGCATACACAATGAGCCAAATGCATCCATTACCTAACTCCTATGATTGCAGTCAAGGTGCAGCAGGACTATGTTTAGGTCTATGATGTTTGTTTTTAAAACCATTATATTTTCATGATAAAAAGTCAATAACAGATTGTTCAAATTGACAGTAATGAGGAAAGAGGGGGATAAAAGCAATTTAGGAGCTTGTCAAAGCTTTTTAAATATCCTGGGAAATTAAGAGAACAGGCTAAGGAACAGCTAGACAGCTTTAATAGCTCAGGAATCCTGAAATTAAAGATGAGCTTGTTGGATTATAAATGGTTTATACATAAAGCAGTTAAGTAAAAAACTATACATGATATCACCTTTGGGAGTTATAGAATTAGGCACTGAGGCCCAGATCCTCAAAGGTAACCAGGCACCTAAGTCCCATTGCGAGTTAGCACCCAAATACCTTTGAAGATCTTGGCCTAAATCCTCACCAAAACCAGAGAGATTATCTTTTGTCAAATCTCCCTTTCTTTTTCTAAGGATGCATCATAAGCCCTCTGAAACCAATGGGAGCCAATAGTCAATTTTAATGGTCCTAATTGTTCAGACAATAGCAATTGAACATCACTTTTAAAGTAACTGTTTTATCCTTCAGAAATAATCTACTATATAGCAGAGAACAAGATGGAGATTGTCACCCACTGCCATGGCCATAGGTCTTACATAAAAAGCTTTAGTTTCTCCTTCCTTGCCTATATTCCTCTTGCTATACAGGGAAATATGGGCACTAGGGCATGATTTTAGCAAAGTATTTAAGCGCATACCTTTCTTTAAACACATGAGTAGATCTTTGAAGTCAATGTGATAATGTGCATTCTTAATGTTAGGTATTTACCCAAGTGTTCTGCTGAACTGGGCCCTTATTCCCTAGGTACAGTTGTTCAAGTAACTTTTATGTTTCTAGACTGTTCCCGTGACTTTCTCCTTATCTGAATTAGACACAGACCTTAAAACTAAAGTTCAGCAATGTACTGTGAAAAGTTGGAACCAATGGCATAGTTCTCAGAAGTATCCTTAAAAAGTTTGATAGTTTGCATGGGGATTTTATTTCATTTTAACACAACCACCAGTAATTTAAATTAATTTACCTAGTGAATTAACTTCTGGTTTTTTCTGGTGGCATGAGACTATGAATGTTACAAGCTTTAAAGACTATTTTTCATAACTTCAAGCTTGCAAATCAGTATGCTTAGTAACTCAAGAGAGAGTCTTTAAACTCCCAGTATGAGTTTTAAATCAGATTATTTATTGTCCTAAATTATTCATTAAATCTTCAACAGATCTTGCCTTTCCTCCCCCCGCCCCAGAGAGTTGTTTTAAAATTAACTAGATCTATGTTAGATTTGAATAGACCCAGTCAAGATTCAGTGGCCTGTTTTGCTTTATAAAACAAGTACACTCATTGATGCTAGTTTTAAAGGACCAGCAGAAGACAATGTTTCAACTGATTTAACAGCATCTACTCTGGAGTACAAAGGGGAAAGGAAAACCAGGAATCCCTATGCCAATTTTTTCAACGTAATAGGTCCCTAGACTGATACGTTGGATAAATATTTACTCCTCTATTTTTCTGGCATCTATTGGAGGACATCTCAGAAGGGGGAAAATATTAAAACCAAAATAAAATGAAATAATACGAAATAATGAGCACCAATTAAACTGAACACCACATTAATTATGCCATGTGCGTAGTTGTCACAGAATAAGCATATGAGCTAAGAAATAACTGGGTTGCTGCAGAAACAGTAGGGGGTGGAGTGGAAGAGAGAAAAATATACTCCCATTGGGCTGTCTCTTTTAAAACAAACCCGAGAGAGAGAGAGAGAGAGAGAGAGCTTGTAACAAGCTGCTCTATTCACTGCTAGGGATCTTCCTCTGGCTGCTCAGGGGATTATCTCCATCCAAGTTTGACACTATCTGTCATTTGTTCTCACCACAGCCCCTCTTGCTCGCTGGGACTCAGCACATTCCCTCTTCATGAGTTTGCCTTCTGGACAGGCCACTATATGTGTTTCGCTTCCACGGGTATCAAAGTCTCAGCAGATCGATTGCCTGTTTGCCCTTCCAGGCCATCCTCTAATTCATGACTATGCTAGTCGCTGGTAGGGATGACTTGATTACAGACTGTCAGTACTTATGTGGGGAACAAATATTTAATAATGGGTTCTTCAATCTAGCAGAGAAAGGTATAACATAATCCAATGGCTGGATGTGAAAGCTGGACAAATTCAGACCGGAAAGAAGCTGTACGTTTTTAATGGTGAGAGTAATTAACTGTTGGAACAATTTACCAACAGTCATGGTGGATTCTCCATTACTCGCAATTTTAAAATCAAGACTAGATGTTTATCTAAATGGTATGATATCTGAATTATTTTGGTGCAATTCTATGGCCTGTGTTATACAAGACTAGATGAACACAATGACACTTTCTGGCCTATGAATCTATGAAACTTGGTCATCTTTATAAATGCACTCTTTTTCTTTTTGAACTAATGTTAACATTTCACAATCACATTTGCATTTTTGATAAGTTAAAATCTGCTGTAATTAGATCAGGGGAGGGCAAACTTTTTGGCTTGAAGGCAACATCAGGGTTCCAAAAATGACTGCCCCCAGGACTCCCTGCCCCTTATCCAACCCCCTTGCCCCTTTACCAGGCAGCTCAGAGCAGCAGGATTGACAGCCATGCCACCCAGCTGGAGCCAGCCACACCTCCACGCTGCCCAGCAGGAGCTCACAGCCCAGAGCGCTGGCAGCATGGTGAGCTGAGGCTGTGGGGAGAGGGGGACAGCAGGGAAGGGGCCGGGGGCTAGCCACCCTGGCCGGGAGCTCAAGGGCCGGGCAGGACGGTCCCCTGGGCTGTAGTTTGCCCACCTCTGAATTAGATGGTAATGTTGCCTGAACAATATGTATTGTGGGCTTTGGGTGTCTCCTCCCCTGTACCTTCTTGATTTGTACACTGTTTGAGGGGATGTGGAGGTAACATATGGAGTAAGAACCACTTTCTATTCTCAGTTATGGGCACAAAACTCCTATTAGGAATTGGCCACCTATACCCGCAGGCAGAATTTAAAACTTAACTATTGCCTTTGTATGTTACTGTACAGTGGAACACCCTTTGGTCTGTGTAGCGTCCCTGATAACATGCAGTTCAACCACCTCAAAATGTTACCAGTTGAGCTCTGAAGGTTTGGCCCAAATCCCTTCTACTGAAGTTTCACTAATATTAGTATTTTTCAGTGCTATAGCAATCTTCAGCTGAGGACCTCAAAGCACCTGACAAGTATTAAGTATTATTATTATAATGGAAATTTGAGGCACAGAGAGGTTACCCAAACCCTGAGAGACTATCCATGCAGAAGCACAGAGTCTTGCTTTTTCATTCTCTTGCTCTAAGTGCTAGAGCACACTCTGAGAGTTCCTACCAGCAACTAGTAAAATATCAAATGTAAGAGACTAATAAAGTCATTACCGTTTTTCTCATTTTACACAACATGCAGAATAATGAATACAAAACATTGAAACCTTGGATAAACTTTTATTTAAAATATTGCCTGGCAGATTTCTCTTTAAAATTAAACACTATTTTCCAGAGAATTTACCATTGCAGAGCAATGGTGTTTTCTTATAATTATGTAAAGTGGGAAATCGGGAATTTTTGATGGGAACAACAGAAAATCCAGCATTTCTGACAGTCTGTTGAGCAAACATCCCATGTGTTCTTTTGGAATCACACCAAGAATAATATAAGCCCTTTAAAAGACAGTGTATCTACAGCCATATGGGAGGAGGTGAGTGTACAAGCTGGAAGGGATAAGGAGCTGTGTTCCAACACTGAAAGTCAACAGAAGAGTATATTAGTATAGCAGACTGTGTGAGCCTTGGGAGGTGTTAGGAAGAGAGGCATGTATGGCTAGCCCCAAGCATGGGAACTCAAGCCAGGGATTGATAGGAAGATGAATTATGTTCCTTTGCTAATTTGGTAGGTTGCCATCTTAGCTGTAGCTGACAGACATTTTGCCCAGAAAAAGATTTTCTCCCAAATCTTGTTCGCTGTTTGGACTTACTGTCCTTTTCATCACATAGTAATTTTAAAAAAGGAAATAGATTGATTTATCTTGTTTGGACACCATTTAAACCATTGATTGTCTCTGACCATAGCACTGATTACCTCTGAATTATACTGTATATGGTTTTAAACACTGGCCACCACCAAGCTGTACAGTGCTCTGCAACTGAATGTTTGCTGCTGCCATAGCTTTCTTGTGACCTTTGCCTGGTGAGGCCACTTTCAAAATTTTTCTCTTTGATGCGCTTTTCCCTGTGTTATCAGAATCTCTCCTAAAGACCCAATCTTCTCAGATGCTGATCTGATTGGAAGCTGAGAGCATTTAGTATCTCTCACCCTTAGTGTGTTGTAGGAGTTGAGTAGGCCTCACTGGAAAAATAATTGGTAGGTTTAAATATCATTATTATTTATATAGCACCATAGTTATACAAACAACATGTTACACTTATGTAATTTACAACGTCCTTCTCCTTGAGAACTTATGTTCCACCTCAGATGAAATTAAATGTATATTTATTTGTAACAAACTTTTAAAAAATATCCTTCTCTCATTATGACGATGTAAAGGTTCCCATAATGAAAGCTCCATTTGTTTAAGTGGTAATAAAGACCCCATGTTTTTCATCCAAAGTCCTCTGCACCATTTAGAATCAAAATTGGTTGAGATCCCATTTGCATGAATGTAAACACAGTCTGTTTACTTCCTAGGTGCAGGATGATGCGGGGTGTGGGGGTGTGGGTGTAAGTGTGCATCCACTGTATCCATTGCAATTTTTAATTTACATGTTGAGAGATACATGTCTTACCTCCTGCCTGGAGGAAACCTGTTTGTCATCTTTTGCTGGTGACTACTACCTTGAAACAGTCTTGAAAACATATTTTCTATATATATACCCACATGATGCCATATATTTCACAAGGATATTAAGGACCACTGTGGCAGCACTAGCTTTTATTTCAGACCTCACATGACATTCTGCAGTGAACTCGAATGTACATAGAAGATTAATGAAATTTCTTTAACCCTTTTCAAGTTGGCATTAAGAGGCCTTTGGGTCACAATCTCATCTCCAGCTCTGGTGGTCTATGATTCTTCAAAGGAAGGAGGAAAAAACCCACCACATAACAACAAGAACCACAGAAAACACTGAGGATTGGAGGAGGGAATCCCTTCCTGAACCCTACATGTGACCAGTTGAAGCCCGAGATTTTAGAAATGTCCAACATGAACCAGAAGGGCTGCCAAGCCTTACCTTCCATTAGCATAAGTAACCCTGTCATACATAAATTTGCCCAGTTCCCTCTTAAAACCAATTAAATTGTTTGCCCCCACAGCTCTTATTGGAAGGCTGTTCCAGAACTTTATGATGTTACCCTTCATGACCAAAGATGATGCTGATGACAGTTTTACGTCTTGTGAGTATGGTTGTGGCTAAAAAGGCCAATGATCCAGTGGCAGTCCTTTCCGTATGAAGTGCATAGGTAACCCGATGCCAAGGAGGAAGGGATTACAATCTGTGACTGCTGAGTCCTGCTGTTGCTTACAACTCTGCCTCTGTGCCTCAAGATCCATACAGCAGTAAATCTCAAAGTGGGAACCCCATCGCTGACTACTGTTTGCCAGCGTGATCTATCCGTTGCTGACGACTCCCAGTTGTCAACGTCAATGTTGCACTCTTTTGAGTTATGCTTCAGCATGTCCTTGAAGTGTTTCTTCTGGCTGCCTCATATGCAGTTGCTCACTTTCAGTTTGTCGTACAGCAACTGTTTGGCCTTCAGGTGTCATCCATCCTCAGCACGTGACCAGCCCAGCGTAACTGTGATGTGATAAACATGGCTTCAGTCACTGCGGAGTGACTATGTTCCAGAACCTCATTGTTGGTAACTTTATCCTGTCATTTGGTGCAGTGTATGGCACCCTGATATCTTAAATGGAACTTATCTAGAAGCTTAATATGATGCCTGTAGCAGGTTTCACTCCCTTACAACAAGTTGGACAGCACAACCACTTTTTAGACTTTTAACTTAGTTTGAAGATTAATACCATGTTGCTGCCAGAGTCTGCCAAATGATGAATTGGCTTTGTTGATACGACTTGTCAGCTCCTTGTCTATAGTAACATCATTTGACAATATACTACCAAAAAGCAGAAATCTGTAAGAGCGTTCAGCTGTGTGTTGCTGATGGTGATGTTTGGTTGTGTGCAGGGTTTCTCTGGTGCAGGTTGACATGTGGCCTCTTTTTTCAGATTGATTGTCAGCCTGTACCTTTCTGAAGAGTCTGCGAATCCGTCCATAATCAATGGTAGCTCTTCTAGAGCATGGGTCTCTAGAGCACAGTCATCAGCATACAGCAGCTCAAGAATTGCCTCCAACATCTTTGTGGAAGATGGCAGCCTGTTCAAATTAAATAATTTTCCAGCGGATCAGAAATGTATCCTGATACCAGCATTTAGGTCTCATCATCAAGCATTGCTGCATAGGAAAGATTAAATAAGACTGGACCAGTTAAGCAGCCATTAGTGATAGGAAATGGATCAGACAGAACACCATCTATACAGATTTGTCTGATCATTCCATCATGAAATAGCCTCTGAGTGTTGGTGAATATTTCTGGATGCCCAAACTTAGGCAGTAATGGCCAAAGCACAGGTCTACTGATGATGTCAAATGCTTTAGCCAGGTCAATAAAGACACAGTGTAAAGGTTGCGGTTCAGTTCTCTACATTTCTCCTTTACCTGACAGACTACAAATATCATGTCTGCTATTCCTTGTGTTGGCCTAAAACCTCATTGTGACTGCAGTAGAATGTGATTAGTGATGTTGCGTAGCATATGATCAAAGAGAACTCTAGTCAGAACCTTTCCAGCAATGGAGAGTAACAAGATACTGTGATAGTTACCACAGTCGGACTTCTCACCTTGCCTCTTGTGTATGGTGACTATGGTGGTGTCTTTGAAGTTTTGCTGTATGTCTTCAGTACTCCACGTATTGAGAAATAGTCCGTGCAGTCATCTTAGCAAGAATCCGTCTCCCTACTTGAATATTTCTGAAGGGTTGCCATCAGATCTGGGAGCCCTGCAGTTCCTCATGGCACTGACTGCAGTGTTGATTTTGTCAAGGGACATGGCTGCATCCATGTTGTCATTATGTGTTAACTAATGCACTACTCTTATCTGCCTCATCTGTGATGATGGATTCAGAAGATCATTGAAAGGCTGTTGCCATCTCTGAAGGATTTCTCCTATATCAATGTTCAACATTAGGTCATCCTCATTCGTCAAAATCACTGTTGTGTGTTTAGGACCATATGTATCTTTCAAAGTAGCCTTCCAAAGAAGTGTTTGGCCCTATGATAGTCATCATAGTTCTGGTTTCATTTGCCTTGGTATTGCACCATTGATCCTGCATCTCTAGACTTAGGTTAGAAGTCATGACACAGATTCCTGAATGTTATAACTGTGCCTTCAGGGACATGGCATACAAGAATTTGATGATGCAGCTCATGTTTTTTAGTGAGTAGCTGTTGAATTTCTGGATCACTCTCATCCAACCAATCTTGATTACATCATTTTGCTGTACTCAAGGTGGCAAGAGCAAATTGATATACAGTGTTGCAAAAAGTCACTCACTGTTTACATTAGCATTAATAGTCAAGCCATCAGGGTCAGACAAAGCTGCCATAATGTTATTACATAGCTGTGCTTGTGTAGCTTCATCTTGTAATCCCTTTACATTGAGCCATCTGATAAATTTACATGAGGACTTGCACCACACAGGTAGAATTAACAACAACAATTTGGAGTGGATCATGCAGTGGTCTGCCCAGCATTCTGCCCTGTGCATGGGTGATTTGTGCATCAAGTAGATCTTGCTGCCAGGCAATGGTGTAGTCGATAAGATCCCTTTGTTTGGATCTTTGGTACACCCATGATATTTTTCTTTTTTCTGGCAAGTGGAAAATATATTCATGATTGCTAATTGCCACATAACATGCTCACTAAGTAGAAGAGTTATATTACTAGTCTCTTTTCCAGTCCCATCCTCATAGACTCATAGACTTAAAGGTCAGAAGGGATCATCTAGTCTGACCTCCTGCACATTGCAGGCCGCAGAACCTCACCCACCCACTCTTGTAATCAACCCCTAACCACTGGCTGAGTCACTGAAGTCTTCAGATCATAGTTTAAAGACTTCAAGTCACAGAGAATCCATCATTTATATTAGTTTAAACCAGCAAGTGACCATGTCCCATGCTGCAGAGGAAGGCAAAAAACAACCACCACCACCACCACCACCCAGGGTCTCAGACAATCTGATCCGGGGGAAAATTCCTTCCCAACTCAAATATGGCTATCATTAGACCCTGAGCATGTGGGCAAGACTCACCAGCCAGTCAAGAATTCTCAGTAGTAACTCAGAGCCCTCCCCATTTAGAGTGCCATCATCTGCCTTTGGGGATATTTGCTGTTAGCAATCACAGATCAGCTACATGCCATTTTAGGCAGTGTCATCATACCATCCCCTCCATGCTGTCTGAAGGCATGCTACCAGAGTACTACTGTACTTCCAACTCTTGCATTAAAGTCCCCATGATCATCAGTTTATCTGACACTGGTGTGGACATGATGAGTTTGTCTTGGTCACTGTAGAACTTTCCTTTCTTACTGTCAGCATTTGTCATGGTAGGAGCATAAGCACTGATGATGGTAACAAAACATTTATGTTTCAATAGCAACAGTAAAACCATAAATGATCACTAATGCCTTTATAAGCAGCAAAGAATCCTGTGGCACCTTATAGACTAACAGACGTTTTGCAGCATGAGCTTTCGTGGGTGAATACCCACTTCTTCGGATGCAAGTGGTGGAAATTTCCTGGGGCAGGTATATATAAGCAAGCAAGAAGCAAGCTAGAGATAACGAGGTTAGATCAATCAGGGAGGATGAGGCCCTGTTCTAGCAGTTGAAGTGTGAAAACCAAGGGAGGAGAAACTGGTTCTGTAATTGGCAAGCCATTCACAGTCTTTGTTTAGTCCTGAGCTGATGGTGTCAAATTTGCAGATGAACTGGAGCTCAGCAGTTTCTCTTTGAAGTCTGGTCCTAAAGTTTTTTTGCTGTAGGACGGCCACCTTAAGATCTGCTATTGTGTGGCCAGGGAGGTTGAAGTGTTCTCCTACAGGTTTTTGTATATTGCCATTCCTAATGTCTGATTTGTGTCCATTTATCCTTTTCCTTAGAGACTGTCCAGTTTGGCCGATGTACATAGCAGAGGGGCATTGCTGGCATATGATGGCATATATTACATTGGTGGAAGTGCAGGTGAATGAACCGGCTGATGTTGTGGCTGATCTGGTTTGGTCCTGTGATGGTGTTGCTGGTGTAGATATGTGGGCAGAGTTGGCATCGAGGTTTGTTGCATGGATTGGTTCCTGAGCTAGAGTTACTATGGTGCGGTGTGCAGTTGCTGGTGAGAATATGCTTCAGGTTGGCAGGTTGTCTGTGGGCGAGGACTGGTCTGCCACCCAAGGCCTGTGAAAGTGTGGGATCATTGTCCAGGATGGGTTGTAGATCCCTGATGATGCGTTGTAGGGGTTTTAGCTGGGGACTGTATGTGATGGCCAGTGGAGTCCTGTTGGTTTCTTTCTTGGGTTTGTCTTCCAGTAAGACTTTCAATCTTGGAAGACTTTCAATCTTAATGCCTTTATGTAGTCTTCCAGTAAGACAAACCCAAGAAAGAAACCAACAGGACTCCATGGCTCTGAGGATGGATGACCTCAGCAGAAGAACGTGTACCCTGCACCCATCTCTGTGAGTTCCCCTTCATTAGTGAGTTTGGTTTCACTCAGTGCGGCAATGTCAACTCTATACCTGGCCAGTTCTCTTGCAGCAAGCACTGGCTGGTGGTAGGATTGTTACATAAAGTCCTAACGTTCCTCGAAGCAATTATAATTGGTTTTGTGAGCAGCCTACATGCAGATCTGCGACTACAACCGCTAGCATCACCAGCTTCTGCCAGTGAGTGCCCATTAAAGTGGCCCAGTTTATGCTTAACTGTATTTCCCATGGTAAAAACTCTAGAGTTTCCACTGAGAATGCTCTAGAATAGATACTGTGAGCATCTCTCTTAGAACTTGTCTTCACTAGATTAAATTATGATAACACATCACTTTGAGGAGCCATATTAATAAATATTATGTTAAACAGCTTTGCAGTTACTGTAGATAGGGACAAGTCATGTCTAACCCCTTGATTTCAGTATGATTTACTCATGACCAGCTGATACAACATTAACCAATTGTTTTGTTATATTCATAGAAAAATCCCCAATGAGAGCTGCAAGTTCCTGTTTCTACTAAAGCACAGAAATATGAAGGACAGTTGTAGATGATTAAAAAGGCAGAGAGTCATATGTTAAAGTCTGAACTGAAGATGTTGAATACTTTAAAATAACAGAATCCTGCCTATTAATCTGACCAACAGAGTTCTCATCTCAGAAGCTGCAGTACTGGTGTTAATTTTAGATGGCCATTTTGAGGTTGGAACATTTAGAACCTGGCTTAAATAGTTTAATTGTTAAGGTATCTGCATGTCAATTTTAGCTATATATCACTTAACATTAGCATTGCCTATACAGATGGGGAGCTCTACTGACTTGCTTAAATCATTGCTAAGGAAAATGTCCTTTTTACGGAGGGGAGTGATAAGCAACAAGAGAGAACAAACACATTATAACATTGCAAAAGACTTACAAATCACTTTAACTTCTGTAGTGATCTGTTTCTACAGCCAGCTTAATACTCCTGCCATCCTTCACATGCTGAATTGCTTAGCGACTGTTTACCTTTCATTTTCCTTGGTGCTTGGGTGGCATGCATAATTCTGCCATTGTCCCCTTTTCTAAAATTAAAGTGTAGGTAGGTGAGAGCTGATAATAAGCAGAGTACTTATTATCTCCCTGACTGCAGCTTGCTTCAGGCACAAGAGGTGGAGGGGCAGGGGTAAACGGAAAGAGAAACAGATAATAAATAGATGACTGGATTGCCTGAAAATACCTTTAAATGTCTGTCAGAGGATATACAAATGTATTTTGCTAATATCAGTAATCCATGGATACTACAATTAAGGTTCCACCTTGTTTCCAAAATCCATTTATGGTTTTTAGATTATCTAAAGACTTCATGAAAATGTTTAGTACCCATGGTTACCAAACACATTTCATAGCTAACGCTACTCTGGTGCTTGGTACATTATATCAGCAGTTTTGTCTTTTCCTTGCAGAGGTTTTCTATTATGAACCCTCAAAGGTATAAATCATAAAATCATCTCCTAAGTCTATTACAATTCAAGAAGTGTTTGGGGGTATTTTTTCCCTTTTCCTCCAGAGGTATTTCCCATGCTTTCATGGTGTCTCACTTAATGGTTCTGCTTCATTGTGGGCTACTTGCCTTCATCATGGGATCCCGCAGATTTGGAAAATGAGATCGCATCAGGCTAATTTATATAAAACAGAGAAATGTTGACATTTAGGGTATACCATTCTGAGCATGTAAAATAATACTGACAAGGGCTACTTGGCTGAATCTAAAGTAGGAAATTCCTCTAAGACACACAGCATAAATAAAACCTTTAGCTTTTGTTACAGGAAACTAAGGTGGCCCGTCGTTGCTGCCATTGTCACACATGGCAGTGTAGGTATCCAGTGATGCTATTTGCTTGATATGAAAGGATTTGATACCTGCTTCTTTTTAAGGAGTCATACGCTCTCAGAAACATCAGCAGATAGAAACAGACAGGGATGCTGTGCCATTTTGATTCCCCATGGTCTAAACAAAAAGATGTGGTGACTCACAGATGCTTTTACCACCACTCATGGGTTCCATGTAAAGGTCTGCAGACAAATTGGAGGCTGTTAACATACTTGGCACAGCACGGTCAAAATTCTTTCTGCACCCCTTTCCTCTTCTCATTCTTTTCCTCTCCACCATCTATCCTTCCTCCCTCCCTCTCTCTCCCTTTTATCTCCCCTCACTCTTCTGTCTGTCTTTTACCCCTCCTCCACTTTTTCCATCTCCCTCCCTTCCACTCTCTTGCTGAGTGACATTTTTAAATATAACGGAAGATATAAATGTTTATGAACTGTCTCAGGTGTATCAACTCCTAGTCTAAGCAGTATATGTATCCAATTAATTCAAGTAGCAAAAACCAAGATGACACCCATATGTGTGGGTAATTAGCAGGTACATCCTGATTACCGTCAAACGTGGGTAATGTTTTGGCACTAATAGGCCATTAGGTTGAGTGGGCAATGCAGTCTCAGCACTTCTTTTGTGTCATGATGTTGTCCTGTGCATTTTTTTCTGCTTTTCGTGCTGATAACTTTTCGTGCTGATTCTCAGCTAACCAAATAATCTTACCAGATCCAGATTTTCTCAAAGGTGACTCCTCAGTGGGTGGAAGATGGCTGGGAAAAGAAAACATTTGGGGTTGGTGTAAATATTTCAAGAGTGTAGCTAAACCAGCAATGGCTTATTTTACTTACTGTAATCACTCTAGTTGCTTTTAAACAAAAGCTGACAGGAATCATTCAACTCACAAGAGAGCTACAAAACTCTAATATGCATCTTCTTAACCACTGTTTGTATTATTGTAATTTATCCCCTCCCTCCAGTGCTGTGCTTTGCACAGTAAATATTACAAGTGGATGCACTTTTGAAATACCTATTGCTTTAATTCACTTTGCAGCAAAAAAATAATAAAAAGCATATATAGAATTTTATCTGCTGAAAATGGATCCATTTTTCATTTCCCACTCTCTTCTAAGTACTGCACAGGGACTGTTAGGTTGTATCTTTATTTACTGATAGGTGAAAAATTAACTTTCTATTCACTGCCTGTAATTTATGCTGCCATCAGGGACTGGGAGATTGATGTACAGAGAGTGATTAGTGCCCTGACAGTGAGACAATGACTGCGTCTGACCCTGGCTTGCCTTTCTCACAGCTCACTGCATCCTGAGCTTTATAAGCATCTGACTTCTCCACTTTGTGGGGAGGAGGAGAGGGCAGAGGGGGTGGACACAAGCCAGTTATTTTCTAAGAACCCTAGAGACCACCCTTCCAAAAATAAAAATGGGATATTTGGTCTGATGTCACAAAGTCCATTACTTGGAATTAAGAGGATTCTCCCCTTTCTTCCAAGCATCACTTTGATTGCTGGGCAACCAGCAGACGAGCAGAGTTAAAGGAGGGGAATCTGAGTGTGGGAGGATCACTTCAAATGTTGCAATAAACGGAATACCCTCAACCATGAACACATTTCCTAAAGTCATATCCATCATCTGAACAACAAAAAGATTAAGGTATTGATGTGAGCAAGTGTGAAATGCATAGACAGAGCATGGACAGTGTATTCAGGGAGTATAATACAGCAAATAAATCTCTTTGGAGGCCTTCATAGTGCTGCAATATATTGATAATGATCTCAGTTGCAGCAACCTCCTCAATTCTGTGAGAGAGAATCAGCAACTTGGACCTTTTGATTAATGTTAGGCTAAGCTGGAAGCTAAACAGACTGAACAAAGCAGGAGCCTGGATCCTGCTTGAATAGAAGTCAATGAAAAGTCCCATTAACTTCAGTGGGGGCAAGGATTGTCCCAGCACTGTAAAAACAGCATGAGGTTCATATCCCCAAATGTTACAAGTAAGGGTGAGAGTATCTACTCTAGTGCCGCTTTTCCTTTCTCTTTTGTATCTACAGACTGAACAAGGACCCTGTCTCTCCAACGCTGACTAATTATATGATCTAAGAAAGGGTCTCTTACCCCTTTTGTACCTCTTTTCTCCCCACATCCATCTCTCTTTTCACCTTCACAATCAGCGGCAGAGCAGCAAGACCCTAACCTCTTGCTGGGAAGACAAAAATGTGGCCCTCCTTTGATAAAGAGCTGTTGTGCATTGCCTTAGCATGTAATGAAAATCAGGTGCCATCCCTAGATCAATGCAATGGCATGCCTCTCATCTGGAAAAATAACCTGCTTCCCAGAACTACTTTGTGCTGCTGCCAGGCTACCACAAGACTGATGTTTATCATTAGACAGGAACAAAATCAATGTTCTACTGTATGCTGGCTCCCACAAAAGCTATAGCCTTGTGCACAGAATAGAGAGGTGGTGCTGCCCAGTAGATTGAGCACTGGGTCTACCTGGGTTTTATTCCTCCGGCACTGGTTTGTTGATGATGTTGGGCAAGTCACCTCATCCCTCTATGCCTCAGTTTCCCCATCTGTAAAATGGAGGTAATGACAAACGGCTTTGCATCCTATATGATAGTTAGGTACTATTGTTATTAATACTCTAGGGATAACATCTGTTTGAGTTGTTTGGAAAACAATATCTTTTTTTTACAATGGTAAATAAACAGTATAGTATTTGGTAGCTATTTTTTATGAAGTTATGGCAATTTCCTGCAATATCTTTGGAAAAACATAAGTTAATACAGGAAGAATCATTGTGGGGCCAGGGACAATATGAAATTCCATGGGGGAGGGTGACCACAGCCCCTGCAGGAACTAAGAACAGTGAGGGGTGATTAAGCAAATTCACTCATGTCGCAGCACCTCCAGAGAGGTACCAGCTCCTGGGAAGACTCACCTAGATTAGTTCAAACTAGACTCCATAGAGGCCAGCAGATGAAGAAAGGGCTTTTCGATGAATAGCCTGAGTTTAAACTGACTCAGGGCCTGCTTTCTGATCCATCATATGGACAGGACCTTCTGTCCAAGGGGAGGGCGGCCCAATCCTTAGGCTAGGGTTGGCAGGACTGACACCAACCAGAGCCCTTGCGGAGATGGAGGGAAAGCTGAGTGCTGGTAAGATTATCAGCATGAGTGTAGGTTCTTTTATTGTTTTTAATATGTTTCCTCTGTAGTGATTTTTACCTTTAAAGAAATGTGCTTGCTCTAAAAACCTGTGTGGTAATTTAACTACGGGCAATTGCTCTGTTGATTGCCTCTGAGGAAGAAGGGAAAGCAAAGCAGGCCTGCTTAGGCAATCTGCCTTTCTGGGAAACTCAGAGTGTAGGCAGGGAACTGCAGCCTAGAAATACCCCATTCAGGAGGGAGAGTGGTGCCCCAAGAGAGTTGACTATACTTTCCAATGAGATATAGCACAAACTTCAGCAAATAATACCATAGGATAGGAAGAGTTCATGTCCAAAGATTCAGACATTGACAAAAGACCAAGTTGTATAAGAGGCAAAAAATTACACGAGAAATAAAACTAAATGAACAACAAATTAGTCTCTTCTGTTCCCTCTCACTTTTTTTCTGCTGCTGTTTCACTTTCTTCTGTCTGTCTCAGTTGTACTGAGACTTATAAATTAGGGCTGTCAATCGATTAAAAACATTAATCACGATTAATCAGACAATTAAATAAATTAATTATGCGATTAATCACACTGTTAATAGAATACCATTTATTTAAATATTTTCAGATAGTTTCTACATTTTCAAATATATTGACTTCAGTTACAACACAGACTACAAAGTGTACAGTAGCAACTAGTTCATTTTATATTTATTGGTATTACAAATATTTGCACTGTAAAAACCCCCAAAAGAAATAGTATTTTTCAATTCACCTAATACAAGTACTGTCGTGCAATCTCTTTATCATGAAAGTTGAATTTACAAATGTAGAATTATGTAGAAAAAATAACTGCATTAAAAAATAAAACAATGTAAAACTTTAGAGCCTACAAGTCCACTCAGTCCTATTTCTTGTTCAGCCAATAGCTCAGACAAACAAGTTTGTTTACATTTGCAGGAGATAATGCTGCCCACTTCTTATTTACAAAGTCACATGAAAGTGAGATCAGGCATATGCATGGTACTGTTGTAGCTGGCGTCGCAAGATATTTACATGCCAGATGTGCTAAAGATTCATATATTCCTTCATGCTTCAACCCAGTGGTGGCTCCAGGCACCAGCGCAGCAAGCACGTGCCTGGGGTTGCAAGCCACAGGGGGCGGCCTGCCGGTCGCTGTGAGGGCAGCAGGCAGGTGGCTTTCGGTGGCGCGTCTGCGGGAGGTCTGCCGGTCCCACGGCTTTGGCAGCAATTCGGCGGCGGGGATGCTGATGGCGTGGCACCGGCAGACCTCCCACAGGCATGCTGCCGAATCCGCGTGACCAGCGGACCTCCCGCAGGCACACCGCCGAAAGCTGCTTGCTTGCCATGTTTGGGGCGGCAAAAAACATAGAGCCGCCCCTGCTTCAACCACCATTCCAGAGGACATGTGTCCATGCTGATGATGGGTTCTGGTTGATAACAATCCAAAGCAGTGTGGACTGACACACGTTAATTTTCATCATCTGAGTCAGATGCCTCCAGCAGAAGGTTGCTTTTCTTTTTTTGGTGGTTTGGGTTCTGTAGTTTCTGCATCAAAGTGTTGCACTTTTAAGACTTCTGAAAGCATGCGCCACACCTCATCCCTCTCAGATTTTGGAAGGCACTTCAGATTCTTAAACCTTGGGTCAAGTGCTGTAGTTATCTATAGAAATCTCACATTGGTATCTTCTTTGCGTTTTGTCAAATCTGCAGTGAAAGTGTTCTTAAAATGAGCCATGTGCTGAGTCATCATCTGAGACTACTGTAACATGAAATATATGGCAGAATGCGGATAAAACAGAGCTGGAGACACAGAATTCTCCCCCAAGTTCAGTCACAAATTGAATTAACACTTTTTTTTTAACGAGCGTCATCAGCATGGAACCATGTCCTCTGGAATGTTGGTAGAAGCATGAAGGGGCATATCAATATTTAGCATATCTGGCATGTAAATACCTTGCAATGCTGGCTACAAAAGTCCCATACGAACTCCTGTTCTCACTTTCTAGTGACATTGTAGATAAGAAGTGGGCAGCATTATCTCCTGTAAATGTAAACAAACTTACATGTTTGTCTTAGTGATTGTCTGAACAAGAAGTAAGACTGAGTGGGCTTATGGGCTCTAAAGTTTTACATTGTTTTGTTTTTGAGTGAAATTGTGTAACAAAAATAATCTACATTTGTAAATTGCACTTTCATGATAAAGAGATTGCACTACAGTACTCATATGAGGTGAACTGAAAAATCCTATTGCTTTTTTATCTTTTTTACAATGCAAATATTTGTAATAAAAATAATATAAAGTGAGCACTGTACACTTTGTATTCTGTGTTGTAATTGAAGTCAATATATATTTGAAAACATAGAAAAACATCCAAAAATATTTCATAAATTTCAGTTGGTATTCTATTGTTTAACAGTGTGATTAAAACTGCAATTAATCGTGAATAATTTTTAATCCTGATTTTTTTTAGTTAATCGCGTGAGTTAACTGCAATTAATCAACAACTACTTATAATTTATGTCTGTGCGTTTAATTATGACTGCTTCATTTTCAGATTTCAGTGTTGCATGGAAGAGGCTAATGTACTTGGTTTACAGTAGTTCTCAGAAGTCTCGTTGTATACATGAAAAAATTGTGTTGCTCAAGTACATTTGAAATGGAAATAGGAGGTTAGTTAGTTCATGTTCCTGACCCTCTTTTGCCTGTAATTTAGGACCATGCTTTTGCAAGCGTGATTTGATTTTAAAAACAAGCTTTTCCTAGCTATATACTGGAGATGAAGAACTCTGAAATGTTGACTAGTTCAAATCCGTGTCCTGTGTTTTTATGGGGTTTGATGCAAAGTCCACACAAGTCAATGGAGTCTTTCCATTGACTTCTGTGAAACTTGGATCAGGTCCATGGATTGTCCTTTTTATTAGAATGCTTCTCACCCTCTCTGCTTCTTTGGCCACGGTCTCTCTCTGTTTGTTTTTCACTCTGCACTCTCTCAGCTCCATTATGCCCTACTTGTTTTCAGTCTTACTTAAGTGGACTGCGAATGCAATAAAGCTAAAGTTCAAGCTGACTTTTTTTTTGAATCGGAATCTTTGATTGGGGATTGAATTAGGCGAACTAAGTGCACTCATCTCGAATTTAACATGCTAATTTCTTTTAAAAGACAGCATACTCTATTGTAACTTTACTATTGTTTAGTGGAAAAGGACAAAAGCCACTCAGACATTGTTTAGTTATTGAACTTGAAGCAATTTCAAACTATAAACCATACAATGCCCGCAGCTGCAGTGTGCTGCAATGGTTCCTTTTGCAGTGGGCTGCATGGTCCTTATACAGCAAGCCTAGCTGTGTCAGAACTTAGGCGTTCCTTGGGGGTTCTCCCTCCTTTGGTGCTACAGAATGTGTTGCTGGTGATTTCATTTTGACTCTGTTGTAGCTGATGCCCCCAACACAGTGTGTGAGGTGCAGTTAGAAGAGTGGGTATGAAAATAGTTAGAAAAAGTTGTACTATTAGAAGATGTATGTACTGGAAGATACGTGAAAACAGGGTGCCTTTATCTACATCCTTATATGGCTTTCATCATCATCTGTGTGCCTTCAACAAGTTAAATCTCTGCCTTCCCTGCCACCAAGAGACAGGGCTTGTGATTTCAGTAGTGGGGAGGAGATGTGCTAATGGGGGTGCTAATTGCAGTAAAGCCTAGGTGGAGAGATCAGTTTTGCACTGAGCTCTGAGGACAGTGACACTACTCTTTGTTCGTTCTTCATCTGACTGCAAGTGCTTGGGACACATCAATTCAATTCTATGAATAATTTGTAACCAACTTTTTAATTAAAAAAATTAAATTGGATCCTCACCGTTGCAAATAAATCTTCAGACTGACCCAATGAATTCAGTGAAGATGCCAAAACTTCAGGGGCCAGAATTAATGCTACTTTTTGGCAAATAAATTATATTGGGTTAGCACTAAGAATAATTAAACAGAGAAAACATCTCCTAATTTTTATTCATATTTTATAAAGTCACTGGAGGCAAGATACTTAAAGGTACTTAGGTGCCTCACTCTTGTAGAAATCAATGGGAGGTTTACCTTTACTTCAGTAGAGGTAGGTCTTTACCCATATTCATCTTCTGCAGTCTTTCTTCTATTTTTTGTTATTGTTTCCCTACTTCTTTCCTTTCTTCCCTTGAAGTTGCTGCCCAGAATTGCATCTGCACATCTCCTGAAAGTCAGGGTAGCAGATGCGGTGCAGATTTATGGATCGGTTACCAGGGCTCTTTTTTGAGTGGCGGTTTTCATTCTCCTTTTCTCTAAGGGCTCAACACATCACCTCTCTGACAAGCTCAATCTTCACCTCTCCATGGCTCAAGACCCCATATTTCTCCTGTTACTACAGAGTTCTGTTTGTGGTTACAACAATAACAGTCCCCAATACATGATTCAGGGCCCAATGGGCAGTACATTCTGTTTATGATTTCAAATGAGTTGGATACTTTTTGATTCATTGATTTTTTTTGTGTGTGTGGATAAGACGTTTGTAATAGTCCCTCATTGCTTTGTGCTGTAGTGAATTTTTAAGATGGACCCAAGATATATATCAGATCCTCTTGTCATTTCCTGATGTCAGGCTTGTATGTCAGATATTTGCAAGTTTAAGCAGGGTTAACAATATGCTTCAGCCCCTAGACGCACAAATTTTGAAATTTGTGTTATTTTCCACTCTTCCTGCTGTGCTTAATTTTATTATCCAATCTTATCATTTTTAAGGAGGTGTTTGCTGTTCTAACACAAGCATTTGCACTAGCTCTATCTCCAAAATCTTTATCCCCTCCTGTAAACTAGTCTTGCCCAATTAGAAACCTTATACATGCACTGTCTGAGCTGTGAATTGAGTAAAACCTAATCGGAAGGTGTTTTAAAGCCCTAAGTAACTTTGGGACAGGCATGCCATTGATCTTCCTGAAAAAAGAGAGGGGATCTGCCAAGTGGTTCAACAACCTGCTGTGGTGAGAAAAGGTTAAAGGTGTCTTATTAAAACATTGCAATCCACCGGCTTGTCATAAAGCACCAGGAGTTCCCCCTGCTACATTCTGAAAGTTCTTCCTAAGAGGAAATCCTCTTAAATGAGACTTCCTTGTTAATTTATTCTATGTTGTTTGATGTGTGAAATTGGATGTTGATGTGAAATGGTTATTTTGTAATTTTTCATACATTTTTAACACAAAGGAGGGGATCATTATGATAATCTACTATGAGATCCTGCCTAACACAGGCCATAATTATACATAACAATCATAAAAGTGATTTATAACAGGAACACTTTCAAGAAATATTACATATATTTTAGGCATATTCAGAGTACGTGTCATGGTAGTATCAGAATGCGGAGAGTCCGTGGTCTTGTAATATAGTGCTTAGATGCTATGGCTGTAGGCACCTTAAGTGTCTTGGAAGGAAAGAGAGATTGATTTGAGGGTAGTGTTGTCTTACCCAGATACATGGGCACATGCCTATTTTCTGATGGTGTCAATAACTCCAGACTCAGCTGCAAGAATAAAACAGCTCCTGAGCTTAGATCATTGGCGCTCCTTTTTATATGCTTGATCATTTAGTTAGTGACTGGACATCAATGATTACTTTAAACACACTCCTTTGTGGGCTTTTGGAAAACCATAAAGTAAATAAGATGATGGACAGTCATAGGGCGCAAGCCTAGGACTTGGGAGATGCAAGTTCAATTTCCTGCTCTACCACAGACTTCCTATGTGACTTTGGGCCAGTAACTAGTCTCTCTGTTCCTCATCTGTAAAATGGAGATAATAGCACTTCCCTGTGTCACAGGGGTATTGTGAGGATAAATACATTAAAGACAGACCTACTGATTTAAAAAAGTGCTAAGATCTAGGTGGTGGTATTATTAAACACAAGCCCGGTGTTGACACTTAACCAGAGCATACACAGTACTTCCCCATTTGCATTGAGGAAGATACATGTCTGGTATGGGTCTAGTGTCTGTCCAATGTGGCTTGCAACTCAACCAAGTCACTTCTGGCTACACATACTAGTCCTGCCCAGAGAGACTCTTCTTTCCGACACCCAACCTCCAGATGGATTCTTTTATTTCTTCCATTCTGAAATCCTTCATCTTCCTCCCTCATGAGGCAGCCTGGTCAGCCTAGATTCATCCAAACAGGTAGCTAGCCAACAGCAACTAGCGGTGTTTGGCAATGGTGGTCGTTGGAGCACAGACAACGAGACTCTGCTATAATTGTGCCCTTTTCTAGGTAGTTAGCAAGTACAGTTAAATTCCAATACCTATCAGATGCACACCTTGGTTTGGGTTCTAATGCTAATATATCTGTGCATCATGCCCTAAGACAGGCTGAAAGATGGGTGAAAGGATGAACAAAGAAATTCTCAGAAGTGGTTAAGCCTATTTTATTTGCTTTCCTTTATTAATATTATTTATTTAATTCAGGACTTGGTGTAGTCATCCCATGCAGATTTCAGAATATAGCTAAAGTAAAAGGCACATCCACCCCTGTGCACAAAGTGTGACCACCCACCAACTCCTCATTCATTTCTAGATAAAGTCCATCAATGTCAATCTCATTTTAACACCCTTCCCTTTGCTTTCTCTTAATCTCATGAAAACTGCTTCACTTCTCCATTTGTTTCCTCCTTGTCTGTCCACATAAACTTATTACTTGTGGTGCAAAAGCCTTATCCTCTGCAGCTGCTGGAACAACTTGTCTCTAATTTAAAATCTAAGCTCTACACAAATCTGTTCTTTGCCAATAGCTCTTATTTCCTTTCCCTGTCACCCTCACTTCACCCATGGTTTAATCTTTATTGAACTCTGCAGTTGAACTTAGAGTATCTCTGCAGTGTGATTTGAAATACCGTTTCTATGAAAGATGCTATGTAAATTGAAATGGTGCTGTACTTTATAAGTACTTTTAAACTATTGCAAACTCCTATTTTATTTAGGGATATGTTTAGGTAGAATGATTTTTCCACTTCACAAGACTCAAAATAAACTTTTTTAAGATCCATACATATCCCAAACTAGCTGAAACCAATTGGCTTTGCAAGGATTTCTCAATGATTGTGGAGAGCACTCAGCATTCTCCCAAACACACAGCACCATGTAGGATGAGCCCTTTAACGTCTTCATTCATCCTGCAGAAGAATTGTACACAGCTGATTATGTGAAATCACATTCATTTCCAGTCTAGTGATATTGCAAACATGGAATTATGATTTCATGCCTGGATTAAGCAGTAGAAGAACTAGACACTGGGGGACTGTGTGTTTTCACCCAAGCACAAATATCTAAAGGGGGGAGGGAGGGAGAGAGAGTTGATTGTCCAAGTTAATTTCTTTTGTATAAATGTCCTCTCTTCTCTTCCAAGTTTGTTCCAGTGAGAGAGTTTCTCTTTAATTACCTGTAGCCATAATATAGCTTCTAGTGAATCAGAAAGGCATAAAATATCTCAAACACACTCCCTGCCCTGAAGGAGGCTGTACAGGTATCAAATTGAGGCTGTTCTAATATTTTGAGTTAAGGGGATTTTATATGATGTTCTAAAAGACCATGGTGAAATTACTCCACTTATGTAGTCAAGTTGCTACTAAAATCCTCCAATACTTTTTGATGGAGCATTTAGAACCACAGTGGATTAAAACAGCTAAGAGTGAATCGTGACTATTTTTCACTGGTGAATTGCAACAGGTTCCTTTTTTTTTCTTTCTGGTTTTCAGACTGCGGTCCTTTTTTCCTTTTTTTGGCCCCATCTCAAGCACTCTGAGAACACATAGTTGAAAATTTTATATCAAATGATTTGCTGGGGTGCTTCAGCCTTCTTTTTATTTTTGTTGTTATTTATTGCTTAACATTTTTATTAGCACTTAAAGGACTAAACCAGTTTGGGATCCTGTTGTGCTAGGCTTATAGTAAATGACAGTCACTGCCCCATAGAGTTCACAATTTGAAAGACCAAGACATAACAGGTGCATGAAACAGACCTGTGGTCTTGTTGAGGATGAGGAAGCCAGGGTTAACAAAAATAAATATGTTTTAGCAAATCATGACTAGCTGTGTGTGTACAATTCTTAGCCCATTAGCCCTTTCTCTTTCCCAGCTGGTGCTGGCATTATTCCTGTTTGCTAATGCTTGTGATCATCTTTCAGATAGTGTTGTTTGTTTTTCATCTTGGATTAAGTTGTGTCTTCAGTTTTGACTGAGGTTAACTATAGTCATCTAAGCTCACCAGGACTTGCAAAGAGCAGCCCATATAGGTATAAACTCTGTCTTAGCCACCTATCTCATCTCTGTGATCTTCCTTCCTGCCATTGAAATGAACTGATCCCGACAGCAATCATTTCTGTTTAATTTTTCTAATGTAAGACACACTGTATAAGGTCTCAGTAAGGATGACTCCGTTGTTGGCAGTGCCCTCTCTTGTCCAGAAGATTATAGTTTTCATCTCTGTATCAGGCATTGGGCTTATCCCAAATGCTGGCACTGTATTTCAGTGACAGAGGAAAGCTGCATTGTTAGAGGTGCATCCTGAGGATGTTATGATCAACTAAGCTCCATTGTGCTCATCTGCGGAAATGAAACTTTAAGGAAATTTTCCTACCAAGCAGGGGATAATCCATGTCCAACCAATACACCTTTTCTCTTAATACTGCAGGTTCTGTTCCCTGCAGCAATGTGTTTGAGCTATGGTTAAGCACATGATGGCTGTGTTTTTCCCTACAGCATCACAGTCAACACCATTTCTATCCATATACACTGTCTATTGTGTCATTTTAAAAATACTTTAAGATTCTATAAACTGGTCTGGAACTTTTTGTTTGTGTTAGTAATATCAGCTGGAACAACCCCTAACAGAGCTGCTTCCTCCTCTTACCAACTCCTGCGGAGCATTCCTTTCAGCCGCAGGAGTTGCAGACAATTGTAGAAATCTGTATGGGGAACCACTGAAGCATTAAACTGTAGACCTGTCAGGGGGAATCCTCTGTTTAATCACACAGATTTTCAGTCCTACTGAGACAGAAGTTGTGTAATTACTGTACATGATGGAGACACTCACAAGGTGCCCATATTGACGCTTTATAAATGTCTCCTGTAAAGGAGCTGATACATATTGGAGAAAGGGAAGATTTTCACTCCACCAACATATTCAACTTTTAAACTGTACTTTAAAGAACAAAGTTCCTTTCTTATTTTCTAGACAATAACTTTGTTTCTACCTCACCAATCTCCTCTGTCAGTCTACTCCAAAATTATTTTTCTCTGTCTCTATTTTCCTTTCTTAATCTCAACCTCTCCATGCTCCTCTTTATCATATTACTGCTTTCCACACCTGTTTTCCAATTTGAGTATGTCTACACTACGGGATTATCCCGATTTTACAGAAACCAATTTTTGGAAACAGATTGTATAAAGTCGAGTGCACGCGGCCACACTAAGCACATTAATTCGGCAGTGTGCGTCCATGTACCAAGGCTAGCATCGATTTCCGGACCGTTGCACTGTGGGTAGCTATCTCATAGTTCCCACAGTCTCCCCCGCCCATTGGAATTCTGGGTTGAGATACCAATGCATGATGGGGCAAAAACTGTGTTGCGGCTGATTCTGGGTCAATATCGTCAGTAAATCCTCCCTCTGTGAAAGCAATGGCAGACAATCATTTTGTGCCCTTTTCCCTGGATTGCCCAGGAAGACACCATAGCACGGCAACTCTGGAGCCCGTTCAGCCTTTTTTCACTGTCACCATATGTCTACTGGATGTTGCTAACAGAGGCGGTACTGCAGCGCTACACAGCAGCATCCCCCTGCTTTTTGCAAGTTAGCAAAGACTGTTACCAGCTCTACTGTACCGTCTGCTGCTTTGCAAGTTGACAATGATGGTTACCAGTCATATTGTACCATCTGCTGCTGTCATGGGTGCTCTTGGCCAGCCTTGGTGAGGTCAGCTGGGGGCACATGGACAAAAATGGGAATGACTCCCCAGGTCATTCTCTTCTTTAAGTTTTGTCTAAAGGGAGAGTCAGTCCTGCCTAGAATATCAGGCAAGCCTACTAAAGAACCAGAGAGGCAAACGGCCACTCTGGGTCAGATCCCCAGACATTCCGCAGAAATGATGAGCTGCATGCCATTCTAGTGGGTGCCCCTGCAACAATGCCACCCGTTGCTTCCCTCCTCCCCCACCCCTCCTGGGCTACCGTGGCAGTTATCCCCCCATTTGTATGATGAAGTAATAAAGAATGCATGAATAAGAAACAACACTGACTTTATTGCGTCTGCAAGCAGAGATCAAAGGGAGGAGGGGAGGGCAGCCTCCACCTGCTACGATATTCCAGGCAGGAGTGAATCTCCAGGAGACAAAACTTAAAGAAGAGAATGACCTGGAGTCATTCTCATTTTTGCCCAGGTGCTCCCGGCCGACCTCACCGAGGCCAGCCAGGAGCACTCACGGGACGACGATGACAGCTATCAGTCCTACTGTACCGTCTGCCATCTGCAAGGGAAGGGAAGGGGATGCTGCTGTGTAGTGCTGCAGCACTGCGTCTGCCAGCAGAATCCAGTAGACATACAGTGACATTGAAAAAAGGCGAGAAACTATTTTTTTCCCTTTGCTTTCACAGAGGGAGGGAAGCGGGGGGTGGGGGGTGATGACATATACCCTGAACCACCCGCGACAATGTTTTTGACCCTTCAGGCTTTGGGAGTTCAGCCAAGAATTCAAATGGTTTTCAGAGAGTGCGGGAACTGTGGGATAGCTACAGTCGTCAGTCGCCCATCCCTCCGTGAGCGTCCATTTGATTCTTTGGCTTTCTGGTACGTTTGTCTCAGCTCCTTAAGTTTCACGAAGCACTGTGTTGAGTCCCTGTTGTGGCCTCTGTCCATCATAACCTTGGACATTTTTTCAAATGTTTTGGCATTTTGTCTATTGGAATGGAGTTCTGATAGAACAGATTCATCTCCCCATACAGAGATCAGATTCAGTATCTCCCGAACGGTCCATGCTGGAGCTCTTTTTTGATTCTGGGACTGCATGGATCAGTGCTGATCAGTGCTCCAGGGGCTTTTCCTGTCTATCTGGCCAGTTCATCTGAGTTCAGATTGCTGTCCAGAGCGGTCACAATGGTGCACTGTGGGATAGCTCCCGGAGGCCAATAGCGTCGAATTGCAGCCACATGAACCCTAATCCGAAATGGCAATACCGATTTCAGCGCTACTCCCCTCATCGGGGAGGAGTACAGATATCGATATTAAGAGCCCTTTATATCAAAATAAAGGGCTTTGTTGTATGGACGGGTGCAGCATTAATTCGGTTTAACGCTGATAAATTCGAAATAAACTCGTAGTGTAGACCAGGCCTTTAACTTGAGCATCTTTTTCCCTCTTCCTCCTCCATCCACATTTCCCCTTGATTACTTTGAGAGACAGGGAGAATGTCTGAGGTGATGGTCAGATTTCAGCTCTGTATGTTTTCATATTCTGGTAAAACTCAAGAGGACATGTGCTCATGAGTGAACCCACATATATTTAGTCAAGGTCCATTTGCTATACAGAAAGAGCACTTTCTTTCTGGGGTAGCTGGCAGGAGCTTTCAGAGGGATTTTGAGTTTGTGGAATTTTCTCTTTATATGCTGATTTGGTCTGTGAACTATTTAGGTTGGTCCCTTGGTGCCATTCAGTCCAATGTTCATTGGACAAAACAGTCATAAATTCAAGCCAGAATTTAAATCTTGCAGGTATGCTCACTGCTAAAGTTGTATGATAAGACTCAAGGGTTCATTTGGCTAATGGCTTTCTGTGTAGCTACGTTCTGCTTGCCTGAAAGCTATTTAGACCTCATTTGGAGTAATTTTAACTAGGAAGATATATACAATTGAACAAGTCATGGAGCTATAAAAATTGTGATTTGTTATCATTAGTGAAACAAAAACCTGCTTTTGTGAAGTCTGCATAATCACTACTGAAAGTCTGTATAGAATCTACCAAAGTTGTACAATGACATTTCACATCACACCAACCACTGGGCTTTCTAATGTAGAACTTGAACAATACTTCAGAGTGAAATTGGAAGACTCGTCCTGTAGAAACATCTCTTTGCCTAGGAATCAAATTTTCAAAAAGGTCTGAGTGACTAAGAAGCCTAAGTCCTATTTTCAAAAGTGAAATAGGCACTTGGAGTCCTAAGTTACATTGCAAATCAAAGTCTAAGTTGCTTGGTCACTTTTGAAAATGTTACCCTAGATCTTGATTTGTAGAAGTGATGGGATTCTGTACCATTGTTGTAGTGTTGCCCTTTGGATCTGCTTTTGCATGCTAACCATTCCTTGTTAGGTTGTTTTTTGTTCTTAATTTATATCCAGTCGGTGATAGTGAAAGATGTATCTCAAAATGTTCACAAGTTTGGTTTCGATAACCACCCAAAAGTTTGGATGCTTTTACGAATTCTCTTAAGCTCTTGATTGTGCAAAGTTGATCAGGAATTCCTGCAAAAGAGGCTTTCTCACAGGATTTCAAATACTTTTTGCTTCCATTCCTTGTGAAAATAATCAGCAAGCAACTATTTTTGTCATATTCGAAGCACCTCTATTTTCACCTAGAGCCTGGAGGTAAGTACAAGTGCAAAAATAATGAGAGAAAAAAATAACCCAACATTTTCAAACCTCAGAAAAGCTCTGGTTAGAATTATGGCAGCCATAAAGATCTGACATGGGAAGTAACTCAAAGCATGTGTTTTCCCCCTGTTCAAAGCAAGAAACACTAATATAGTACAACTAACCATTATCTTAAATACATATATGCATTCTACCAGTGCTTCCCCTATGTGAACCTTCAATGTTACAAGCTCAGCAAGGTCAGAATTATTACAGCTAGCACAAATTATCGATGTTGCAGACAGCTAATCCTGTTCCAGCAGATGTTCCAGAAATACATGACTTAAAGCTGAAATGACTGAACCTGTTTAAGAATGATGACCAAGAGAATTGTGACTGATCCAAAAATCTTTATTAGCACACAGGAGTCCAGATCTGTCCTAAGTTTGCTTGAGATCCCATTGCATGGCAATGCTGGTGGGCAGAGGAAAGAAGTGGTACGGGTCATTTGATTGAGTGCTCTCCTCATGGTTCACTTGCCCTTTGCGGGATTGCAGGGGAAGGAAGGGGAATGTGATCACTGATTCTGTTTTGAAACTACAGATATGTAAAGGCACTTGCTGACTCCCCAGTAGAAAAATGTCCTGAGTCAAACTCTCACCTCAGATACAGGCTGAACCACGAAGACAAGGGAGTAGGCTTTTTCCTAACATATTTTTAATATCTGTTCATTTGTGTTAAAAAAAAATACTAAGGTCCAATGCTTCCCATTTGGGACTTACCTCACCACATGGACAGCCAAGGTGCCATGCTTCATTTCTTTAGTTGCTATTCAGTTTTTACAAGATGTTTAGGAAAAACCTGTTGTTTTTCTTGGTAAATTAGGCCTGTAGTCTCCTCCCTGTTCTAAGTATTTTCCCTGACCCCATACAGGATTTTTTTGAGGGTGGCTGTACCTTTTTCTGTATATTGCAATGAGTGTGTACATCTGTTATCAGTGACCATAACCAGACCCATCATTCCAGGCATATAGGCTGAAATCCTGGCACCACGGAAGTCAATGGAATTTTGCCCACTTAGACTTTACTTGCCAACCACCGCAAAGCTAATTTCAAGGAATGTTTTGAGAAAAATAATTTAAAAGCGGATATTATATTGGTTACCTGGTTCTGGTTATGTTGGGACTCTCATTATAAACCTCTGTTTTCACATGCTCACAACTCTCTGATAAAATCCCCTTGAGAGATGAAACATTCCTGGTTTTTTGGGTTTGTTTTTTAATTCTCAGCCCACAGGTAACATTTATTGGAAAGTTTAAGGCCTTTAGCCATTTTTGTGAGTTATGGGCAAATGAATCAACACATACTCTTCCATCATACATTATTATATCTTTTCAGTGCTGTAACTGTGTCAGTCTTTCCACCCACATCAGCACAAAGCTGAACTCACTGAGACTTAGTTTTTCTAATAAATTCCTGCTAACAGTGAATAGAAGAGGGGGGAGAGAAGCAGCCACGTTCAGAAATATCATGTAAGAGCAAAGCTACATCTATCTAAGAGAATATTGCTAAGGAAAATAAAGGGGTCTCCGCTTTTAAGAACAATTCTGAACAGTAAGAGAGTCTACTGTACTCTCAGAGGGCTTAGTGTAAAGTTAGCATAAGAATACAAAGATGCATTAAAAAGTTGTGGGAAGAGGGCATTCTGGAACAATGGTTTTGTTTAATCAATAGAGATTATATAGTCTATGACCAAAAGAAAAATATTAAAATGTTACCCAACACCCATCCTTCACCTTCATCTCCACCTATGTATTGCACTAATCATGTTGTCTCTCTGATATGGTGTGAAGATTTTACCAGGTTTTAAATAACATATGAGTTTCCTTTAGTTCAATAGATTCTAATATTACTTCATGTATATTTAAAGTTTGTATCAGTGCTCATGAATTGCTAATGCTTTCTACAGTCCGTGGCTACTACTGAAATAACAATTGCATGGGTTTTAGAAAACAGCCAACGCCAGTATTGGCATGTTAATATTCATACATGTCGCTCATTATAGAGGCATAATATAACTTAGGCTTGGTCCCAATGAAGTCAATGAGAAATCTCACAAGTGAAATATTTGCAGAATTGGGCCCCTCTATTTGTGTTTTTTCGGACATCTGAAAATAAGAATGCAACAGTACGCTTATGTTTCCATATGTCTTTATCAGAAATGGGGAAATATTAAATGTGAACATTTTATCAACTTTTTTCTGTTGACATTTTAAAAATTCAATTTAATTTTTTTTGTCAGAATTGGAAACATTTTTATCAACTGTGCTTAGAACTTTAATTTCCCCTCATTTCTGTTAAAAAAAACTTTATCACAATTATTTGAATAATTGAATTCAATTATAGTAATGAATAGTAATAAATGAATACTATTTATATGCTGATTTTCAAGTGTCAAAGCCATTTTTGAGTTAATATGTATGGAAATGAAGCTTAGCAGAATTTTTTTTTTTTATTTGTATATAACTCAAAAATGTTTTTCTCTCCTAAAAAAAGCAAACATCCTTTGGCAGTGCTTACATATAAGCAATTTCAGCTCCAAAAGATAATTTCTTGGAAAGTTCAGAGCAAGTTAAAACAAAGTGCTATAAATGAAACTGTTTTATAAATTTGTCAAGCAAACCTATGGACCAGATTCTGAACTCAGTTACTTTTCTATAAATGTGGAATAACACCACTGAAGTCAGTGGCATTACTTCAGACTGACATCCATCTAAGTGAGATCAGATTTGTGCCCAGCAAGCATGTGTGAAAGGGAAGTAATATTTACTGATCAATCCAGAAGTCATCAAAACCCTATACTAATAAGTGTACACATATTATGGAAAGAAAACCGACTTTATTTGAAACTTACAATTTCTCTCACAACCATTTTTAAATTATAAAAATGTGCTGGGAGTTTCCTTTTGAAAACAAAATGCCACAAACAGGAAAAGCTGAAAGGGATGGAAGAAAATGCTAAAATCAGTAAGAGCAAGAATAATGGCCAGAACTGTACAAACTTGAACAGATGTATTTTATACATATATTAAATGCAAATAAATACTTGTACAATGTGATTAATTAGGTTGTTTGGAATGCTCTGTATCTGTATAATTCTTCCTAGTGAGACAAGCATGAACAATAGGGGAGATCCTGCAAAGCTATGTATGGATAATTCCACACTCCACTCCCTCTCTCTGTAGTTTGTCATCTTCCCGGGTTGGCACTCAGGTATGATATTAAAGGCCTAATGGTCATAATTACTTCAAGGAGTCAAAACCATGAGTGACACAGACAGCTAGTCTAGCTGAAGCTGGTTGAAAAATGATTAGGTGAAAAGTTGCAATTACTGAAAGATATTAGAGAACAACTGACCCAGACAGTTAGTCCAGTGTAACTCATCCAAAAAAGATTGGCTTGTCATCAGTGCGACTGTGAACAATTAACTTGCAAGGGGGTAGATCCAGCCTCAGTCTGGTTTTGATTTGATTCCTTTCTCAAACAGAGACTGCTGTCTTGGGTCAGCCCTAAAGCCATATCAGTCTGTCCATCACCACAAAATGTGTGTGGCGCTCAACAGAGATGTTTAACTTAGCTTTGACAGGATGCAAGAATCCTAGTCACCTGGCTTGAGAAGCCAAGAAAAGATGACAGCAGCTGAGAGTGAGTGAGACTTCACACACTTGGTGTGTGACATAAGGAAAAATAAAATGCTTACTAGTGGGCGGAGGGCCAATGGCTGATCTGAAAATGAACTGCTGATAAGCAAATGGAAACAGTAAGTGTAATATCTTTCAGGGACCCTGTACATTAATTAATTTGTAGGGCTGAGCTTGGGGAAGAAAATAAAGCCTTTGTATTGTATGAAGATACCTGCTATTGCGTGCAGTATCTGTTCCTGCTCATTTGGTCTGGACCAATGGAATTTCCTTCTGCTGTTTACCTCTTGCTAGGTAGATTGATCACTAGCTTGCTTCCAAGCTGCACTTCTTTTGCTGGCTTGCATGCTTTCTTCGGATTCTTTTGTCACCACTCTAGGCAGATGGCGTCAGTTCTCTCTGGAACAGGACAATTACAGGGATGGGGCAAAAAAGTGCCACAGGTGTTACTGTGCCCAAATACCTTCATGTGCCAACCAGCACCAGGGGAAGTTTGCATGGGTTTGTGGTTTACAAGGAACTTTTTTATCTCTAGCAGGGTAGATAAAAACGGCAGAGTTGGAACTCTGGAGAAAAGCTTTCACTACCATTGGTCTGTCGGGCTTGCATCCAGCAGAATAATTATACTGCAGCTGCTCAACCTGGGAACTCTCATTTGGCTGCTTGGGAGCCAAGGCAGTGTATTGACTTATTGAAACCAGCACAAAAGTGCAACAGCCAAAGAACTGGGAAATGGTGGCTTCTCACTTATTTATTTATTTGTATGTGACAGATTTCTGGCAAATGGGGAGAGGAATATGGGTTTTGGGATGTGACTGTGCAGCTGGTAGCTACGTATTTTAGTTATTTTGAAGGCCTGAACTTATCCTAAGTACTCTGTAGTAACCTGTCTGTCTTTCTCAGTAACTTGTATGAATTCCTAGATTTCTCCCTGCAGGAACAGTTTCATGAGACAGAGCTGCTTGAGTAATACAGAAAGTGATGCATGAATATTTTTGCAAAAAGAGTAGTGAGTTGAGGTCACTTTTACAATATTGTGACCCAACAAGCATTTGGACATCTGCCAGGTATTTGTGAATATCTCCAAATCCAAAAAGCTTCACAAATTATAGCACAAATGAGTAATCATCCAAAACTTCACACTTGACGTGTGGTGTTCATTGTCTGATGTTTTGACATTTCATTCATTATTCTCTCTAAAATGTTTGCCACCTAATCAAGGAGCAGAAACAATACCATGCGACTCATGTGTCTAATCACGTGCCACATATAGCCAAAGTGAACTGTTATTGAACAGTCCATAGACTGAAATTTGTAGAAGAAATTATTAAGTGAACAATTACAAATAGCTAATATGTTGGTAGTAATCAAGATCAGTTTGTGATGTTGCATTATCTTTAGAGTATGTATTAACTGGGGATTCTTAAGTAATCAATATAATTATCACTTTGAGGGCTGACAGGTTCTTGTCCCAAGATCAGGCCCAGTATTATTATTATATAGCTGGGAACCCTGATGTGTACAGTTACAACACTCACACTATAGGAATTCTTTAATATTTGCAAATATAGTTTATTAATACATTTAGCACAGTCACAACACCCCAATTTAGTAACATAGATACTACAGAATGTATATCTGCACACCCATATATTCACACCATCTCTTGTACAACCTGAAGTGTTAGCCACCATCTTCCTCATCACCATCACCTTCCCCATCATCACCAGTGGCCATCATTCTGGCACCTCTCAAGGACTACATCTCTCTCTCTCCTACTGACCCTAGACTGGGATGCCACTTTTATATGTTACCTTGATGCCACTATGTTTGATGCATATTCAGTAGGGGATTTTCCCCCTTTTCTTCATTTGTATTTCCTCATCTGACTAATGTTGGAGTGTCTGTTTCCTGTAGGTTAGTATATCAATTATCTCATCTTATTATCATAAATGTCCATTTGTTACCAAGGCCCTTTTGTTGTTAGGTATCACATTTGTTATTTCTGTCTTAACTGATTATTTCAGTTCTTTCCAAGTTGTTGTGTACCTGTTAAGTTTAAAAGGGTATGAACTTAGGAAAGCCTCTATGCCAGTGGTGGGCAACCTGTGGCCCTCAGGCCACATGCATCCTGTCTTGGTAATCCTCTGGCGGGCCGCGAGACAGCGTTTACATTGACCGTCCGCAGGCATGGCCACCCGCAGCTCCCAGTGGCCATGGTTCACATCCTCTATGTTAAAGGTCGCATCCATACATGGACCTTATGCTTTAGCACATCACCATCTATCTAGGTGAAAGATCCCAGACATATGTATGCTAACGTTGCCTTAGCTCACCATACAAGATGTGGCCTGCAGGTCCCTTGTGTTACAGCCAAAATATTCTCTAACTATAAACCTGTTGTAATAAAACAAATAATCAAACCTATAAGAAAAGATATATAGGCAAGCAAGCAGGCTAGCCTTAGATGTATCTCATGTAACTGTTATGTATGTCAGTTCGTTGCCAGAACACTTCTGTGGTTGAATTATGTACCTGTGGTCAGAACTTCCTCTTAAACTTTCAGCTCCTCAAATACTTGGAGTTTTCCGTTGGGCCGTTTATCTGTGCAAAGTTTACCTGTTCAAAGCTCATAAGCCTTAAGCCTTACATTAACGTGTTGAAGCTAATGTCTCACAGGATACAGGCCTGTAGGTTTCTTGTATTACTCCTGAATATAATGCAAAGCAATGAATATAACAAAGGCAAACTAGCCCACTGGGCTATAGTGAAAAGGGCTATATTTGCAATTAATATTGCAAAAAGGGCTATATTTGCAATTAATATTATTGACCACCAATAGTTTTATAAGGTCCGTTCCTGGGGAATGTCAGAGTGGGTGCTTCATCTGGATGCAGTTTCAGAAGCAAAGTGTGATCACTCTTTTCTGACTAGGATCCGAAGCTAGTATTAGGTGATTACACCTCTGGTTCTAGGGATCTCTCATGAGCTATTGCAGAGTTTTTTTCTGTCACATCACATCTTCTGTTCAACATGTATGCAAGACTCTCTGGGGAGATGAATGTAGCATGCGTTGTGGTGGCCCTAGAATCCAGATGGCATATGACTGTCACTTCTTCATGTGACGCAGCTTGTGGAATTTGATCAGCTTATCCAGTGCCTTGCTAGGACTGGGTCTTGCATGCAGGCAGGCTGGAGTGATTCAAGCCAGATAATATGGTGGTAGACTGGTAGAAATGACCCTAATAGGTGGCAAATGAAGGAGTTAGCCTGTTCGTTGTTTCTCAGTTTGCAACCTAAGATCTTGTTGGATCCTCATCTCCTTTTGGATATACAGGTAGCAGTAGGATGTGGCTAAAACTCTAGTCACATTACAACTCTTCATCTGTTAGTATCATTATTGGCTTTGAACATGGTTTGTGTCCATACACAACGTAGTTAATATTTGTTTAGTAACTGTGGAAGTTACAGTTTTTCATGATCAGAGGCATAGGCTAGCATGTTACTGCTTTCTGTGCCTCTTCACACACTGTTTTTACAATATGGACGGGACCGTTTAGTCCATGTGTAACTATTTAAGCTGATCCTTCTCTTTCCCAGCTTTTTGTGCAATAGGACATCCTGGGAGTGCATTGCCTCATATGCTGGTTGTACCAGTGTCTGTATATGTGCTCTGTTCCCAGATGAGGAATGGTAGAATAGCTGCCCTAATTTTCCCAGAAAGCATTGATGCAAACATGGCTAATCACTGTGCTATGGACACACAACCAAGTTTCAGGGGGCAAACTGCAGTATGGACGTGACTCAAACTTTGTTGCAACATGGTCAGTTGAGCATGTCAAACTGGTTATATAAACATATTGGTATTTATAGTGTGCACAGGGGCTGAGAGTGTTATGATGACTTGCCAGGAAGCTGCAACCTTTACCTTTGAATGAAGACTTCATCACAGCTATTCCTGATAACTGTCTGCCCTGAAGGTGAGGACAAGAGTCTTCCACTTGATTTGGTGGGTCAGGGTGAGTGGGGAGTGACCAGCTCATAGCAGCTGGAGATGGTGTTGGTGTCTGTGCTCTGGATAGACTGGAGGGAAAGAAAATCGAAAGCAAAGAAAGTGGTTATAGTTGTCAGGAAGGGAGGCATGAACAAGGCATGGACAATTGTTTTAGCTGAAGGCAGAGTAATGGTTGATATCTTATAGTGAAATGGCAGGATTTCAAAGTAGCCTAGATGTGTATTGAGCAGGGGAGAACATTCACTGACCCCAAGGCTGCAAGTGTAGATGATAGATAAGGTGGTGGTATTATTAGTACCAATACACAAGGGAGGAAGAGTCGGGGGTAAAATGAAAGGAGTTGGTTGTTCTTAGCTCAGTCTTTATTGGACAGTTCTGACATGGTTTCAAATCATATATGACGAGGCATAATATAGTTTTGCATACCTTTCAGTCAGGTGACATTCAGGGGAGTCTACTACAGTACTGCTGGATGTCTTGGGGGTAGTCTTTAAAGAAGAGGTTGATTTAAATTAATATCTGCCAATTTATCATAGCCTAAATGTGACAATCAAAATAAGATGCAAGAGGAAAAAACTAGTGCACAAACCTTGAAATGTCTGGGATTTAGTTTGTTGCCATAGGTAACGTTTTCTGTAACCATAGTTTCATGACTGTATTTCTGATGTCAATTTACAATATGTAAGAGCAACAGGCTCGTGTGGAATGGGGCAAGGGTGACAGCTGATTGTGTGCTATGTTTGGATTAATGATTTAGAGAGCAGTATAGTCCTTTGGGGAGACTCTGATGTTCTGAGAGGGGACCTAATTGAAATGTACTAGGGCTGGGGAAAGGTGTCAGAATAGCAGCACTGGAGACTGACATGTTCTTTATCCACAGAACAGATATACAATGGGAAGAGAGAGCATCCTTGGCTCTGTCCCCTGTCATAAGCCTTAATATGGATGCAGAAGGGCCAAAGGCGGTTCACCAGGTTTTCCCAGACATGTGATATTGGTGGGGATAACCCCATTAATGGAAGCATAGCCAGTGGTCAGGTGTTTTTGGAGGCCATACCAGTGAAACTGGACTCTCAGAGGGTTTTGGTTATGAAAAATCAGTGTTAAGTACAGCCACGGTGAGTTCAGTCTGTCGCTCACTAACTGGCCCGTTTACCAAGACTGCTTACGTGGGTGGTGCTTTCTTGTAGCATGAGTGTACACCTGCTCATTGGGAAGCAGACAGAGACCACCAACTCATTGCACGTAGGCTATAAAACAGCTGTCAGATGATAATGGCTTTCAATCACTACTAGCTTAGGCTGGAGTGAACATGTTGGCTTATTCCATTACTTACACCTGAGCTAACTAGCTCCTCAGAATTTGATTCTTAAAGCAGCATCTCTGCTTGAATACAGAAATAACATCCTGTTCTTCCCCCACTTCTCCCCGCCCTCTCACTTATGTCCTTCAAAAACAAATGAGGTGGCTGTTTCAACTCCAATAAATGATTACTCTTGGCAATGTGCTTAACTGAGAGAGATAGGGTTAATACTGCAGCCAGTCCTCAGAAAACTCTGCACGAACAACAAAGAAATTACAATAAACTTATCAATAAAGGTTAGATTCTGATTCAGCCAGATGACAGAAATGGATAAACAATTCACTCTTCAAGTCTAAGAAACTATTTAGTCTAAAGCTCCCCCCAGTGGCTGATGTACACACATCTCCCCCTAAATCTAATAGTAAGAATAGTAATATTTGTGCCCATATTCAAAATATAAAAGAGGTTTCTTAACATTTGTTTTCAATATTCCTAATTCAAGGGTTGCATTAATTATGAGCATGTTTATTTCCACCCTCTTCCTGGCCAACTCTTCATTGGTCGTGATCAACATTAACAGCAGAAAGTATAAAGAAAATCAAAACAGTGGGTTTCCTTAAATGCCATTGACACTACTGAGCAAACACCATGAACAGCTTAATTAATGCCCAGTCACGTCCACAAGGGGATGCCGCAGTTGCAGCTTTGCAGATCATTAGTTTGTGCAGCATGCTGTCCTCGTCCACATGATGTTTTACCACTGAACAGTCCTAATATTATGGATGTTGTTTGCAAGGTGTTTTGGTAGCATTGATCTATTTGCATCACTCCTATGTTCATGACAATGCTGAGCCTTAGTTTTAGCCACTGCTTGGTTCCTCCACCCCCTTCTGTGTCTTACCAGAGATAATCTCTTTAGAGGCAGGGAAGCTGTCCACTTTAAAATTAGGATCCTTGCAGAAAACCCTGTAGGTCAGCTGATAATGGATAAGCTCCAGATACACTGGCACAAAGCTATAGAGACATCTGTTGGCAAAACTTTCAGTTGTTCTTACTGTATGCTAAATGAAATATCACAAGAAAGCTCATTCACTCAACGTTTCCAGTGGCAAAGGAAAATAAAGTAAGGAGAAAGCAACAACAGAAGGGAGGTGCAAGAAAAGAAAAACAGAGTTAGATTGCTCTAGTGGCTTTCATCCATTAGATGGAAAGCCATGTCTCTCTGTACAACCCCTAGCACTATAGGGAGACCATCCTGATTAGGTTCTATGGACACTACTGCCATATAAATAATGACAACAAAGGATCTCATAGTATTAAATTCTGATATATATACAGATCATTGAAAGAGAGCTGCTTCTGGGTGGAACTGAGCAGGTTCTTAGCAACCCACATTAAAACTGCACAACTCCGAAGACACAAAGAGAAGAAGTGAATAGAGCAAATGAAGAGCAGAAATAGGAAATATAAGGACAACATGAAAGAAGAAAGAGGTGATTACTGTGGGGGGGAATGAGCACAGAGTGTTGTGGGGAAAGTGAAGCTTGCACATTGTCATTAGTGGACATAAGTTGTGCTAAATGAGGTTTTTGTGGGAAGCACGTCCTTCCCTACCCACTCCCAATTCTAGCCTGATCCTAACTCTGAAGTGGGCAGAGGCCAGGACTGCAGAAGGAAGAAGACACAGAAAAAGGACATATAAAATATAGAACCAGAGAAAGGCAGCTTTTTCCTAGACTTCCTATCTGCCCTCCTGGAAGGCTTTAGAGGCCAGTAAATTTTGACTTGTTTTTTTTTGGATTCTGGGGGTGGTGCCTGTACTTAAAAATATGAATGCCTGTGGAACCTGCGCTACCTCTTATGTATTTGTGTCTGGTAATCCAGTCCCAACCTCTGTGGCGTTACCCCAGACATAGGAATTTGGCCCTGTCTTGGTTCTTGTATCACTAACTACAGTAAGACACTATATATATATGTAGCAAGAAGGAAGGCAAGTGAGTAAAAATGATACAGGCTAAAAATGTAAAATGCACCTAAGTCCCATAAATTTCCAATGGCATTTAGGCTCCTAATTTACTTTTTTTAAATTGGATTTAGGCTCCTATGTCAGTTAGGCACTTTTGAAACTTTTGCCCAGTACACTTATTTATGAATTTTCTAAATATTCATTCATAATTGAATATGCATCCTGAACTGTATGTTTGTTTCATCATAAAGAGAAAACAAGAGAGAAAAATTGATTTTAAAATACCTAAATTATATGAAACCTGGAGAAAGAAAGGGGGGATTTGGGGAAGTAGCAAAAAAGTTACAAATATAAAACATAAAAAGCATGATCAGAATGAAGAATGCATGAAAGAAAAGTCTAAGGAGCAGGCAGCATGAGGAAGACCTAGAGAAAGAAAGACAAGAAAGAGGAATTTCAGGACAAGAAAAAAAAATGTGGAGAGAGCAGAGAGAATGAAGGTAAATCAGAAATATACCAAGCAAAAGGAGGGATTTGGTTTCTCCTTTAGCCTTTGCAGAGAAAGAGGTTTAATTTTGTTCTGTTTTTCAGATTACATTGGCACAGGTTTAAATTTCTCTAGTATTGACTGAAACCAAATCAAAAGGACATGCATGCCGTAGTTTGAACCCAGTGTCAGAATATCTGTCTTTGGTATTGACTCTTATCATATGTAAATTGGAGAAACAGGACATGGCCTCTCTCTGTCCTGTAACACTCTCAGTTCTCACAGGGCTAAGTGAGAGCAGAGTCCTGAAGACAGGATATAATCTGGGCCTTCTATTTGTTATCCAACCCCCCACACCACCCCCTCGTGCGCGTCCTCCCATAACCATCTAGACACTGTTCTGATCCTTCCAGCCTGAAATTAGTAGTAGTAGTAATTTTAAGTACACATAAAGGTTGCCTATTCTCTTACCCTTAACAAATCACGCAGGCACTGTATGTTCCAACCTCCTGTATCTAGGCACCACTAGTGCATTGGTACACAAAAATATATAATTGCTGATCTTTTGCTTCCCAGCTTTAATTTTCTCTCTTTCCTCAATAGCCTGGACCAAGCTGGTCTTTTAAATGTCCTTAGCTCCAAAATACAAGGCAATAAATTTGGCTGCCAAGCCAGGCAAATTCTTGGATATGGCATAATAGGCCTATGCCCCATTCAGTTAGCGCCAATTTCCTGATCCCTTTCTGATGTCCATTCTCAATGATGGGATATGAATGTGTGTTTGGGGGGGGGAGGTGGCAGCAACAAGAAGGAAAATTTTAGAAAATGAAGTTTCATGTAAAGAGAATACCACAAAAATACCGCCAGGTCTTAATACACTTACTCTGGTTTAGTAGAAACAGACTCCACAAAGTTGACTTAGTACAGTAAGGCCTGGTCTACACTGGGAGGGGAATCGATCTAAGTTATGCAACTTCAGCTACATGAATAATGTAGCTGAAGTCGACCTACTTAGATCTGCTTACCGTGGTGTCTTCATTCTGGTAAGTCGATAGCTGACGCTCTCCCATCGACTCCGCTTCCGCTTCTCGCTCCGGTGGAGTACCAGAGTTTGACAAGAGAGCACTCAGCAGTTGATTTATCGTGTCTAGACTAGACACGATAAATCAACCCCCGCTGGATCAATCGCTCCCTGTCGATCCAGCAGGTAATGTAGACAAGCCCTAAGGTAGTATTCAAGGCTAGTAAGGGTATCAGAACCTGGACCTACAGGTTATCATGTATATACATAGAATGTGGACAGTATTTGCTGTTAAAAATAAACAATTACCATATAGTGGTATTTTTCAAGGCGCCTGCCCTGTGTGTGTGCTTGTGTGTGTGTTTGTCAGTGCCCACACATAGCTTATACAAACTGCAACAGAAACTAGGAATTATGCATAAAAATATAGCCTGTGGAAGAAGTGATAGTCTCTAGAAGCAAGAAAGTGAAATAGTTTAGAATGGGGAAAATATTTTAAAGGAAAACTCAACCATTATTTTTAAAGTATTTTTATTCCATAGTTGTCCTTTGAGAAAGTACAAAGAGAATTATTGATGAAAAATCAAGGACATTTAAAAAGATACATCAGGGAAAGTGTCTTCTCTCTAGAATGAAGTTTCCCACAGTTCTTTGATAGGATTATATATATAATTCAGTAAGAGAAGATCCTTCCATATGTTTTCCATCAAAGCTACTTAATGTAACAGACTTCTTAACACTCTTTTTGTTTAACTGAATAAGTGCTGCGTGCTAAGAAAAAGTCATTTGTCAGCCTGCACAGACATATATTGTGGCATATTCTTCTGTCCTATGGAATCCAAGCTTAAGCTGTCAACATTATTAAGATCATGTACAGAGAGGTTCACCTTTTACTCCAGAGGGTGTTCTGCACCAAAAAGTTAAACATTTGGCAAAATTCTGCAGATTTTATTTGTCAATAAATAAAAGTGGAGACTCCAACGTGGCGGTGGGGAGCACAGGCCACTGGCTGCATGGAGGTTGGAGATCACCCAGCAGCCTGCTCTCCCCCAGGGACACAGACTCAGCAGTGCATCTACACTCAACCCTGATGTAGTGCAAGGGAGGGGCCTGATCCAGAAACACCGTGGGGTCCTGCCCCTCCATGCCAGGTGCACCAAAAGTGAGAGGGACAGAGTCCCACATGCACTCCCAGCCCAGGTCCCCAATCCAGATGAGGGCAGGCAGGCTAAGCCTGACAGGATCCAAGTGCAGAGGGGCTTAGTGTGGAGGGATCCAGGTGTGGTGTGAGAGGGTTCTGTGTGAGGCGATCTGGGTGCAGGTGGCTCAGTGGGTGGTCTGGGTGTAGGGTGGATCTGGATGCACAGTGGCTTGTTGGGTGCAGGAGGAATAAGACTCTGCAGGGGGTCCACATGAAGGTGGTTGGGGATCAGTGGGTGGGTCCAGGTTCTGTGGGAGTGGGGCTTGATGGGGTGAACATCTGGGTGCAGCTGTTTGGTGTTCAGTGGGGTGGGGGTCTGGGTGTGGGGGGCTCATCAGGGTGGTCCAGGTGCAACTTGTCAGGGTGGGGTTTTAGTGTAGTGGGGGTGGTCTAGGTGCAGAAGAGGAGTCAGCAAAGGCGTCAGGGTATGTAGGGGTCTGGGTCTCTGGGGGTGGGGCTTGGCAGGGGATTCAGGCTGTGGGGGAGCAGGGTCTGGGGAGGGTCCAGATGCATGCAGGAGCAGCTCCTGGTACAGTGACCTCTCCCCCTGTGGCTGAGGAGCGATGGGGGCAGCAAGTGCGGGGCAGAGCTTCCTGCAGCTGGGGGAGGTTTCTGGGGATGGGTCTAACCCAGCCCCGGCCTCTCCTTGAAGGGGAAGAGTCCCAGCTGGGACTAGCAGCTGAACCTGGTGCAGGGTGGGAGCCACCAGCTGGGAAGTCCCCAACCCCCGTAGTGATTTCTCTCTCCACTGGCTGCTCTGGGTGCCCAAAACAACATGCCCGCACTGCTGGGAAAGATTGTGGGACTGCTCTTGTGGCTTCCCTTTGCTTCCCCATAATTTTCTGCAGGGAAGCAAAGAAATCTGCAAGGGACAACATGAATCCTGCACACGGACAGTGGTGCAGTATTGCCCCAGGAGTAACCTTTACAGAGCACTTCAAAACCAGACCACAGAGTGGTTCAATGTGGACACTGGCATGAAACAGGGCTCCATTCTCTCTCTGCTGCTGTTTCACATTGCCATAAACTGGATATGAAGAAGTCTGTTAGCAACAAAAACACTTGTATAGCATGGGTAGATGGCAAATGCCTAGAAGATCTACACTTTGTTGCTGATGTTGCACTACTGAGCAACACCCCAAAAAGCTACAAAGACAGACAGACAACCTGGCAAAAAGAGCAGGCCAAGCATGGGTCAAGATCTGTTATGCCAAAACAACCATTCTTGAAACCCAGCCATTAAGCAGTAACATCACATTAGAAGGCGAAAACATCAAGAAAGTACAACAGTTCATCTACTTGGGAAGCACCCAATACAATATAGACCTATACAATAGAGACCTTGAGAAGGAAGTGACATCAAGGATAGGAAAGGCATCCATAGCATTAATTAAACTCAACAACATCCCACAACAAAACTGAGAATTTTCAGCTGAAATGAAATGAAATCTGCATTAACATACGGGTGTGAGAGTTGGAGATCTACCAAACCCGTAGACAGAAAACTAGACGCCTTTGAAAATAAATGCCTATGAAGGATTCTGAGCATTGGATGGAAAGACTTCTTCACTCACAAAGAGATCCAAGAAATCACCAACTAGCAGCTAGTCTCCACCAGAATCGTACGGAAGCACTGGACATATTTGGGGCACGTACTCTGGCTGCCAACACACAGACTGCCACATGAAGCTGTCAAGTGGAAACCAACTGGCTTGAGGAAAAGAGGGTGCCCAAGAGAAATCTTAATAAGAGCCCTTGGCAGGATGGGCAGAACAGTTGATCTGAGAGAGCAGATGGAAACAGCAACAAATGACAGAGAGAAATGGAAAACTAGTTTTCAAGCCGTGTTCCACCTCTGGCTTGGGAAGGATGTAATGGAATGTGTGCTAAGAGGTATAATGTCACTCTACTGTCTACAATGCTGTTGATGTGACTTTACCTCTTCTCCTTCCCCATCAACCTCCTCAAATTTGAGCCAGATTCTGCTTTGTCACAGCTGTCTAAATCTCCATTAACGTTAGTATGTTTACTCTGCTATAGCCCCAAAATTCTGAAGACCGTTTGAAGCCTGAACTGTAATGTCTTTTTACCTCTAAATATAATGGATTAAATTAAGAAATAAATCAAAACCAATGTTTTAAAGTATATATTTGGCTCTGTTACTTCAGTGTTACTCCAGATTGACAATAGTTAAATTGTTGTCAGATTCTGGCCTTAATCATTTTGGTTTTCAGAATTTCTCCTTAAGGGTATGATAAACAGCTGTTGCATGTTTGAGACCTCATGATCTTATCTTTTCTTTGCTGTACCAAATAGGCATAGAGAGAAAGAAAGAAAAAGTATTTGTGGGAAGGGGGCTGTTTTTATTTTATTTTTTTTCTTTATCTTCTCTGTTTTAGAGAGACAGTGTAAACCCTGGGCCAGTGAATGCAGTATTGCCAACACTCACAATTTTATCACGTTTTTCATGATATTTGCTGTTTGACTTAAAGCCCAGCTCCTGGAGATAGGCAATTATATGAGTGTACCATGGAGTTGCAAAAACCAGGAGACAAATACAAAGAACCCAACCTTTTTATTAAAAAAAAAACAAAAAACAAAAAAATACTAATGATTTTTGAGCCAACCTCATTTTGGGGGGGGGACGGTCCTGACTCATGGATTTTGAATGTTTGAGGTTGGTAAAACTGTGGAGTGGTTTGTATTTGCAAAGTATCTTGTGGTGACATTCCTGGACAGACGAACGTGAGATACAAGTGGTATGTAGGTCTGGTGTTAGGCCTCTACACAGAGGTGAATTTCACCCTAAAGGTGTTATCCCATCACTTCAAATCACTTCAAACACATTTTCAGTACTTCTCATGCTGTTGCATGATTTTTCATATCCAAAGGGTAACTTACTATGTGAATTACTGTGATTTTTCATGCTGAAAGATATCATACAAAAGGACCTGACATAAACCAGAGCTCTGGCAGTTGAGTCAAAACACCTCAAAGCAATATGACAAAACATGAGAAAGGTGATGATAATAAAACAGTTGATGTTACCTACCCTGCCTATCCATAGGCAGATGGATATTTGTTTATATTGAGGATACATAGTTAATGGAGTGAGGTAGAGATCAAGTTCCCCTCCCTGCATACCAACTACCCATTTGACTACAGATATTTTAAGAAAATCTCTGATAATAAAAAATGACAAAGGATCATATCAATTAAAATATCATGGCAGATAATGCAAAGAATATTAAAATGCTTTGCCTTACTGCATGATGGCCAAGAACCTCTTTTTACACCAGTTTTTAAAGGTGAGATGCTAACTTGTCCTCTACGCCCATGCAGGGATGTAAGGAGGTTTAAGTTGCCCTCTTAATGCCCTTTGCTGGTGCATAGCAGTGCTGGGAAATGGCAGGGAGTGGCCTTGGTGAAGCAACTATTTCCCCTCCTGCATCGTTGGATAGGGACTGGGTGGAAACTTGGCCTCCCCCATGGCCTCAGTGTGCCAGTTGGTGCACTTGAGCTGGCACCAGGAGGTTTTCAGTTTCTGTCAGGCAGAGGGTGGCTGCAGATTACTTCCCCCTGTCCCAGGGGAGAACTGGGGACCAGATTGAGAGTCACAATCTAGTCCCCTCTGGGTCTATTCCTGGGTCAACACAGCTGCTTCTGCAAGGGTTGTGGCAAAGCCACAAATGAGCCCTAAGACAGTATATCTACAAACTTGCATATATGTAATGCAGAAATCTACATAGATAGATTTTAGACATGATCTCTTCGCCATTTTATTTGTTTCTGAAAAGAGAAGTGGGCAAATACAAATAGTACTGTAAAATCATCATCAACAATTGGGCATTGATTTAATTGAGACAAGTAGCTATAGAGAGAGACCTAATTGATTGATTTAAAATGTTTCCCTCATAACCTCTAGATACATAGGGAATCAGCCCCAAAATAATCAAAGGAGAAAATATCATACATCCAGTTGATTTAATACACAATCATTTCTTTATCCAAATTATGCTTTTGTTAATTTTTTTTATGTTCATTATGTATTATTTTTCTCACAGGACACAATAGACAATATGCAGATGCACGACAAATCTAATGTACTATTTTTATCTTAGATATTTGGGAAAAGAAACACTTTCTGGTAGAGTTGCGCAAATTTTTTTGAGCTCCTTTTTTGTGGAAAAATATAGATTTGGTTCAATTTTTGCTGATTGTTTCAGTTGGAAAAAAACCCTCAAATGTCAAATCAGTTCATTCTGGCATCTTCTAAATGAAACATTTTGATCTTTCATTTCACAAAGATGTTTTGTTTCTGAATTTCATTCAATTTTATTTAAAATATTTTTTTATAAACCTTAAAATTAAAATGAAAGGTTTTTTGACATTTCACTTTACTGAAAATTTAGAAACATTTCAATGTTTGGTTGACCTGAAACATTTTATTTTTCAGTTTCTTTCAGATTTGCAGCCAAACCAAATATTCAGTTATTAGCTCAGCCCTACATTCTAGTAGCTTTAAAAGGTGGCTAAAAATGATGGAGGAAATGAGAACTAGAAAAGCTCAATTTGTTTTACATCTTTCATTTGTTAATAAAATGCATTCATCAAATACATTCACAACTTTAGTGACTCCTTATGTATCCCAGAAATTTAAATAAATGATTCTTGAGTATATCTGGCATTTCTCAAAGGTTATGATGAAGAATGAGAATTGAATCTTAATCATGTTTAGCTACTTTAAAGTTGAAACACATATACCTATGTATTCAAGCAGCTGGGAGATCTCATTAAAAAGAATGAATGAACAAGGAAGCAACTTTTAGTTGTGCCACTAGTACGTGGTCGAACTCTATGTACTATATGCCAATTACTCCTTGTGTAACTATGCGAATGCACCCTATACTGCTTTGAAGATTACTCTCATAATAAAAGGGTCTGACTAAATAATGGGAAATCTTGGCTTTCTTCTGGAAAGTTTGGTACATAAAATAATTAAATCAAATTTAATAGCATATTCCCCTTGAACTAAGAAAGCAAACAGTGTAAAGCTAGTATTTTCAAAAGGCAGACTTCCAGCTACTGATTGATTATTCATTATCTCCATATCAGATCTATAATCTGTTTCATACTACATAGCTCTAGGAACATATTTAACTTAGGATCCCAAACTAAACTCATCTCTAATGCTGTCAGCACAAGAAGAGAGTTTAAGCTGCAATTATGCAGAAAGGAGCTGATTCATCACTGTATTACACCAGTTTTACCCCAGTGCATCTCTGAAATCAGTGACCTGAAACTAGAATACCACTGTGTTGAATCTGGTTCTCAATACCCCAAACTAGAGGTGTCACAAGGTCCTGCTTATTACCAGCTCAGTGCATCAGCACACCCCTGGAATGTGGAGTTCTGACTTACTTCATCACAGTCACAGATTTGTTCTTCTATATATGAGAGAGCTGTCTCCATCTCCTGCTGTAACAAAGTTTCCCTGCAGAGTGAGCAATAATAGGCTAAACAATACTGCATGTTGCCAGAATTCAATGAGGCACAGATGGAAGTTGTATTCATCAGATGTGTGAACAGCAGCTTACACTGCTTCTAGTAGTTTGTACTAAAATATTTCACCTGGGGGATAAGCATTTCATTCAAACTCTTCTGTTTTGACTTGAAATAGAATCCTGATGCCTACTTTTTATAGCTAATGGTCTGCTAGGTATCACTAGGACTTCCCTAACTTGCAGCAGTGGAAAAGCATGACCTATTTAGATCAAAGGATGAGTTTTACTCTGCTTTAACTCTCTTCTGTATAATAAAAGGCCACATAAGATAAAGAGCCATGGAAATACTAAGCAAGGTACATTCTGTCCCGGGTGTGGAACCTGAGACTAGACCTGCACTGAGATAGTCAAGTAACCACCAAAATATCTGTAGGCATCACCACCTGAGTAGATAACCTCACACATTATTTATCCAATATGGCCAGGGCTTTAAAAAACAGGAAATAAATTTAGGCACTATACTTCAAATATATATGTCTGAGGATGACCCAAGTATTATATTGTACTAGAATTCAGCAGCAGCAGCAATTGTGTAGTTTAAAGGAGATTCCACTTCCTCATTTTGAACAAAGCATGCAGGGGAGGGAGGAGTGATTGATGGTGTGTGTGTTTTGACTCTGACTGGGTAGTTGATGCTTAGAAGAGAAATCCATACGATTAGCTACAGGGAATGCAGCAGATGGAACAAGCAGTGGCCCAAATAAAGCAGTACATACTCTCATGTTCTGGAATGCAATCCAGCCCAGTGAGGGTTTTCTCACCACCTGTCCTGTACCCTTGGTGCCTCAAATGTCCTGCTGCTGTGGCTCACAACCTGGACAGCAGTGGACAAGCATGCAAGTCACACCAAGTGTCTGTGCTGTGCAGCGCTGTATCAGCAATTCTGACTCCATCAGCCTGCCTACAGCACAACAGTTCCACCCTGGCTTCCACCATAGGGTTACCAACTTTCTAATGGCACAAAACTGAACACCTCTGCCCCACCCCTTCTCTGAGGCCCTGCCCCTGCTCATTCCATCTCCCCTCCCTCACTCTCTCTCACCAGGCTGGGGCAGGAGGTTGTAGTACTGAGGGGTGGGTATGGGCTCTGGGCCGGGGTTGCGGGGTGGGGCCAGAAATGAGGGGTCTAGGGTGCGAGAGAGAGCTCCGGGCTGGGGCAGGGGTTGAGGACTTCATCTGGGGGTGCAGGCTCTGGGGTGGGGCCAGGGATGAGGGGTTTGGCATGCAGGAGGGGACTCCAGGCTGGGGCAGAGTGGGTTGGGGTGTGGGAGGGGGTGCAGGGTCCCGGTGGCACTTACCATGGCTACCAGGTCTTTGCAGCTCCTAGACAAATTGGCAGCCAGGGAGGCAACACACACAGCCTTCATGCCCGCAGCCACCACCCCCGCAGCCACCACTGGTCGTGGTTCCCGGGAGCAGCATGTAGAGCTTCCCTAGCCACTCATGCATGTAGGGCTGCAAGGACTGGTGCCCACTTCCAGGAGCTTCACGGAGCTAGGGCAGGCAGGGAGCCTGCTTTAGCCCTGAGCCCCCTGCTGTGCTGCCGACTGGGCTTTTAGCAGCCCGGTCGGTGGTGCCAACCGGAGCCGCCAGGATCCCTTTTCGACTGGGCATTTTGGTCACAAGCCGGGAGGCCTGGCAACCCTTTTCCACCAGTCTGGGTTATAACTTGCAAGGTGACCCCAACTGTGACACTGACAGACTGGTAAACTGGTGAGTGACCCATAACAACTTAACAGGAGGCTCTGAAATGGTAAACAGTGCCATTCCTTGTACATAGTTATCAAAGCCATCTTAACTAGACTTGAATCTTTAACATGTTTGCCTGTAGTGTTAGAGAATTAAGCAGTAGATGCTAAGTGTATTTTGTCTGTGTTTACTTATATCTTGTTAGAAGTTTAATAATGTGATCTAATTAGCTTATAGATTCTAAAATCCTGTTCCTGTCTTTTTATTCTTCATTACTGTATTCTATTGACTCAAAGATCAAAGATGTAAGATACTGCAGGAAATAATATTGTCTTCAGCTAAATTATTTGATATAATGAACTGTTTTACTAGTTTGAATGGCTATTGCTTAATGTTTTGTCTGAGAAAGGATCCATTAAATAGAGATCAAACTATCCAGCTCACTTTCATCAAAGCCCATGTGGTGGAATTATCTGTCAGCACCCCGTTTGCTTCACCTATAAAAGAAACTTCAGGCCTGATCCTTTTTATCTCAGGTTTGCTTAAACTTTGACAGGGAAGGTCTAAGCCACAAGACTGAGGTCTCCAGGTTTACTCTGGATTTACCCAGAAGTTCTCATGGAAGAATGTGAACAAATTCTATTGGACTATAACCTTTTAAATTGATTCCAGAAAGACTTTTACAAATCAGTAGCCTCACCGTCTCTGCTATGAAACTGGCCTAAGGACTTTACACAGATTTGTATGTATATTGAACTCTTAACCATATATGTTTCTCTTTTTTTCTTTTATTAATAAATCTTAGATTTAGTTACTAAGGATTGGCTGCAAATGTGTATTTGGGTGAGATCTGAAATATTCATTGACCTGGTGAGCAATATGTCTAGACTTCTCACATTGGTAGAACTTCAAGTGTGGTGAATAGGGTTTTCAATAACCCCTCACTATAGTAGACGTGGCTGTCTGGGCAGGAGCCAAAGACTGGATTGCCTAAGGGAACTGTGTTTGACTTCTGGTTAACCAGTGTGGTTTGCTGAATCTAATTAATCACCAATCTTGGGAATTGTCTGTCCCAATGTTTGCAGTCTGCCCGAGTTGGCATTCTCAATGTGGTCCAGCCAGGCACCACAGTCACACGGTTTGGGGCAAATTTGGGACTGAAAGTATGTTAGGATCCTCTTGCTGGTTGTAACCAAGGCTGGTGGAAGCCAGGGTAGGGCTGTGGAGCTTTAGACAGTCTGTTGTGGTCAGAGCTGCTGGACAAGGGTTGTCCAGAACACAGACACTCAGGGTGTGACCTGCATGCTGGTAGAATGGATGGGAGCAGTCCAGGTTGGGAGCTACAACTGCAAGGTATTGTGAGGCCCCAGGGTTACAGTGCAGATGGTGACACAACCCATCACTTGTCTGAATTGCACTTCCTAAACAAGGTACTCTCCCCTTTTGCTTCAGGAGAGAGAGCCATTGGGTGACCTGGAGGCAGCAGGTCAGAGCCCTCTTTTCTTGACAAGGCATCTGCCACCATATTTTCTTTCCCTTTTACATACAAGAAACCTGTCTGTTTGCAGTCTCCAGGACATAATATCAGAGAGTATCTGTAATTTCAACTACAGAGTTGTTACAAACATTTCACAAAAAAAAAACAGGAGTACTTGTGGCACCTTAAAGACTAACAAATTTATTTCAACATGAGCTTTCGTGAGCTAAAGCTCACTTCTTCGGATGCATAGAATGGAACACACAGACAGGAGATATTTATACATACAGAGAACATGAAAAGGTGGAAGTATGCATACTCTGTATGTATAAATATCTCCTGTCTGTGTGTTCCATTCTATGCATCCGAAGAAGTGAGCTTTAGCTCACGAAAGCTCATGCTACAATAAATTTGTTAGTCTTTAAGGTGCCACAAGTACTCCTGTTTTTTTTTGCGGATACAGACTAACACGGCTGCTACTCTGAAACATTTCACAGTGACTTTAATGACCAGTAGTTTGTTAGATTTTAAACAATATATTATGTCACCTTTTAAAGAAATATAACACTAGAGTGTGAAGTGCAGTGAGTCTGTCAGGCCTGAAAAGAGTTGCTGACACAGCAATGAACCACATATGGGCCTGTATGTCACACATACCTAGCACAGAAGCGGTTGGCTTTGTTATTGCTTTGGTAGCCAACATCAATGAATTAGTTTGGCAGTGATTACTTATAGGTCTCCCAGGGGGAACAAAGAACATTCTCCTAATCAGCCTCCATGGCTCTTGTTGTCTTTGACAGCATCTTTGTGGTCTTGTAATAATTTGTTCAGCAGTGAGGGAGAAAGGGAAGGGTCAGGCGCCACTGGCTGTGTTCATTGTTCGTCTCCAGTTTAGATCTATTGGCTGAGTGGGATGAGGGTATTGAATGGATTTTCTTTGGGGGCGGGGTTAATAAAAGACAGTTTCCTGCGCAAATTATCCCTGATCTTTTTGTTTAAAAAAGCTAAAGTTACCTCAGTGAGTTCCTTCTAAAATATTTATTGTGCTTCAGAAGCATTCATGTTAGATGTTCAGCTATCTTCATTCTGAATTACTGCTGTTTACATTAAAAAAGCAACCATGTAAGGTGTGGGGGGAGAAGTAGGGGAAAACAGTACATTCTTTGTTAACTGGAGGGTGGAGAAAAGTATACCTCTGTGCACACTTTGTCCTTTTGGGAGATGATTGGCACTCTAACAATATCAAGGGAAACCACTTTTCTAAGAGATAAGGAAAAATGGTCAGAGTTAAGGCTGAGTTCTCAATTTAACGCTACATTTCTTTAGATTGTTCATCTGCCATGGCAGGAATTGGCTTTTTTCTGTGTTTTGTCGTTTGTTTGCTTTGTGGTGTGTGGGGGATTTTTATCTAGTAAGGGTTTTTTTGTGGCTTATTGTTTGGAGACAGATGCAATTAAGCTGTTTAAAGATAGGGGCTTGGAATCTATAGAAATAGTCATAAGAATGGCCATACTGGGTCAGACGAGTGGTCTATGCAGCCCAGTATTCTGTCTTCCAACAGTGGCTGGTGCCAGATGCTTCAGAGGGAATGAACCAAACAGGGCAATTATCTAGTGAGCCATCCCTTGTCATCCAGTCCCAGCCTCTGGCAGTCAGAAGTTTAGGTACACCCAGAGCATGGTGTTGCATCCCTGCCCAGTTAAGCTGATGGACCTATCCTCCATGAACTTACCTAATTCTTTTTTGAACCCAGTTATGCTTCTGGCCTTCACAATATCCCCTGGCAATAAGTTCCACAGGTTGGCTGTGTGTCATGTGAAGAAATACTTCCTTATATTTGTTTTAAACCTGCTGCCTATTAATTTCATTGGATGGCCCCTGGTTCTTATGTTATGTGAAGAGGTAAATAACAATTCCCTATTCACTTTCTGCACACCATTCTTGATTTTGCTGTGCATTGAGCAGATGTTTTCAGAGAACTATCCACGATGACTCCAAGATCTCTTTCTTACCTCACTAATTGTCCTATTAGAGATGGACAACTATTAGAGTTTGGTAGACTACAGGTGAGATAGTCACAGGTGTATGACAAATAAAATTTATCACAAGTGTTCACACTTTATAATGTGGCTAAGTTATCACCTTGCATTTAAATCAATGACAAAACTTCATCGTTTCACTAGGAGGAGAACTGGGCCCTAGATTTTGAGTGTGAACATTTGTTTATAAGGGGAATATCTTATCATATGCCAGGATAATGAATCTCTGTCAAAACCTAGTCTTATGATGATTCAAAGAAAGATCCATTTATATGCCTTGATTTTTATTTTTTTAAACATTCATAAACTTGCTTTCTCTTCTGACTGAGAGGTCTATAGTGTGAAAACATTGTTTTGGGTGCCTCTGTATCTGCAAAAACAACTCCTGACAGACAAACCTTGCCAGGGAAATTTAATTGCTTTATATTGTACTTTCTGATATGTAGTAATAGTGTTACTCCCAGCAAAGGGGGTATTTTCCAATTCCATTTTCATACCAAAAGAACGTTATCTTTAAGCATTTAAAATGAGATTTTCAACTCTCTTAGGAGCAGAATTCCTTCCTTTATACAGTTTGCTTTGCTTTTTGCATATATTTAGCCTTTGGTTACTGTCAGTTCTGGGAAAGTTTTCATGTTCTTGGCAACCTTCCTTGATTAAATCTTTCAATATGCTTGGAATGGAAACTACTCCTTTGTTTTACATGAAATAGTTGTGTAATTGTTGGCTGTAGCTTTTGGTTTCTTCTTCAAAATACATTGGAGGCATTTTCTTACAATGAGGCAGAAATTATACCCTGCATATACTGTGCCTTATGAACTGGACTGCTGGTTGTACCTCTGCAAGAGATTTTAAAAAGTGTATTGTTTTGCTTATGGAAAAACACTTAGGAAAAAACAAATGTAATGAGGATCCCAGCAACTTCCTAGTCCAGCTCAACATCATTAGAAGGCAAAAGAATTCAAGAGTTGAGTAGAGCTGGTGGGAACATTGTGACGAAACAGGTTTTCATCAGAAAATGCTTGAGAAGGGACTCTCATGACTTCCAGGCTCCCCTGCTGAGATGCTGGAAACATGGAGGCTATCACACTTCCATGCTCCAAGGCTCCCAGCTCAGCTGTGGCCTCCAGAGTTTCTCTGCTCTGGAGCTCGGGCTCCCAGGCTCAATTTCATTTCAGATTTTTTCTAATGAAAGGTTTCAATGATTTCCAAAACATTTTACAAATTATTTTCCCCCTGCTATGGGAAATTTAGAATATTCTGCATTTCGTTCTGAAACAGAACACCTTTTTTGTACAATGTTGGAATTTCCCATGGAACAGAAATTCAGATGCATAACATATATCTAATTTATACCATAATTGGAGCCAGATACTGGTCCAAAGGCAAATCTCAAGTGACTTGTGGGGACAGGATTGGCCCTGTGTCTAAGCAGCACTGAGAGACTAGATTAGACGGGGGTGAGATGGGACTGACAGGCAGTGGTTGGAATGCTGCACTTTCTGAGGGGCAGAGGCAATTGGTGTGCCCTTCCTGTGTGCTGTAGAACTCTCAGTCCTAGTGTCCTGGCTGACATTTCCTCTTCAGTCAGTCATGCTCAGACCGGCTACACAAGAACATTCTTGCTCAGTACAGAAAAGCTGTCTCAGTTTCCTGCACAGTCACTGCACTTCCGGTATTTTGTGAAGTGTTTTAGGATACTTTGTACAGAACAAAGTCTGTAAGCACTGGTCAGCCAAAACACTGTTTAACAAGACTACTGAATTCCCTTTGGACCTATTGCCTATGTGATAAAACTGTGTTCAGTATCTCTTCAAATAAAAACAAAACAAAATAAAATAAACCCCCCAAACCTATACTTAAGTCCTGACAAATACCTAGATTTACAGTGCAAACTGACTAACCACTCAGTTGTTTAGTAATGTTTGCATACAGTGAGATATATTAACTGAATATATTTCAAGAAACACAATGAACCCCATCCTTTGTTGCTACAAAAGACTCTGAAAGGCAATGTGCTAAGCCAGAAGTTAATAGAGACCAAACTCATTGAGGTGAATGAACAGCTTTGCATGTTGTGCTTTTTTCACAACTTAAATGACACAATTTAACCATATCTTAAGTGACAGCTCTTCAAATATATGGTCTGTCATTAAATTCCCACTAAAATAAAGTTTAGCTTGTTAAAGTTTTTCTAGGGAACGCTGTTAGAGAATGAGCAAGAGGACCCAGAGGCAGATTGAGTAGACGGGCTTCTTTATTGTGGTACTTGTTCCCCTCGGCCCAATTGTTGAGTAAGCCCTGAATTAGTTATAACACATTATTTTTATCTAAGTTAGTATGTAAATACCTACATTTACTACAACACCCCCAAAACCCTTATTGAGTAATATGAATGCCCATACAATGAATATTAATAGCTATATACTGAATATAATTATCCCCACCCCTGTTTACTGTTTACAGCATTAAGCATATTGCACAGACATTTTTACCTTAAAGATACATTTCTTTACAGTAATGGCAGCCACGAATTCCCTTAATCAGCAGTATGCAGGGAAGGGAGTAAGGGGCCATGACCCCAAGCTCATTTATGTAGTTGGCAAAGGAAGGGAGGGGGGAGATAACACCTCTTTGCACAAAGGGGATCCTTCAGACAGCCACATTCCTTATGCAACAACTGCAACGTTTATCAATCCTTGACAAGAAGAAGGGAAGGGGGAAGGGTAGCACTTTATCCCTCAAGCGCAGAAACAGTGCCTACCCATGCTTCTGCTCCCTAAGACCATTTCAGCATACCCCGACATATCCCAACAAATGCATATCTGTTATTGCACATAACAGGAAATTATCTTAAATGATATGCAGAGCTCTGGTATTTATCTAATTGTGTTTGCACAATATATGCTTGTGGTTTTGCTGACTGCAGAAGAGTACCATGTGCCAGGAGTTGAATTTGTGTATGAAATTATTGTGCAATGATGGACTTGAGCCAGGATCCTTGCTCCAAACATGCCTGAACTTTGGGGTTCTTTAGAATTCAGTCCTAAATTTTGTTTACTCTGAACTTTGAAATCTGAAGTGGAATCTATAACTGAATGGTGCATATGGCTCCTAGCTGTATAAAGGTCTGAACCAGAACCCAACACTTTCAAACTATTTGTTATTTGAAATCCAGATCTAGATCTGAATTTTGTGATGCATTAAGTAGGCCTAAATTAAAGGAAGTAAGAAAGTGATAGCATTACCTAAGTACTTATTGTAAATAGATACAGCTATGAAAATGTGAAATTAAAAACTGTATTTTTCAAAAGGGAAATGAGGAAATGACCTCAAAACTCTGCATTAGACGTCTGCTCATTTCCAGGTATAGTTCAACATATTGCTAATGATCTATATGGTCTGGGACTCAGTGTGTTGTAGCTGTATGGACTGAACTCTCCTAGAGCAGGGACAGGTACACTCAGTGGACATCTAACTTTTCCAGGACTTGCTGCTGCTTGAATCCCACCAGGGATTCAGGTGAAAAACCTACCTCTTTGCTGAGGTCTTTAGTTGCCCATTTGAACAGTTGTGGGCATGTACTATTGTCTTGTACATATGAAGGCCTAGATTTAGTACATTTGGGTCAGTTTATCATGTGCCATGTACACCATTTTAAAATCTCTAAATAAATTTAAATACTAAGGATTAGTACAAAAGGCTTTAGGCACCTAAATCTCAGAATCAGGATGTAGTGAGATTCACAAAACCCCTTCTCAGCTGCCTCCAAACCCTATAGGCATCTAAACTCACTTGGCACCTACATTTTTGCAATAGAAGTTCCCTACCATCTATGTTTCTGTCTCTGAGCACACACAATGCAGCTCCATGCCAGGCATCTGGACACCTCTGCCTCAGTGTGGTGTATGTGGTGTATGAACCATGGAAACATAGGCATCCCTCTGCCCACTCCCCTGTGGAGCCCAATCCAGTAGGTGTGCTCAGACCTCTCCAACAGGATCGGCCCACTGTAGGCAAGCTTATCTAGAAAGGGGTTGGAGAGAGGAGGATGTCCCTCATAACTAGGGCACGACCCAATTCACAGCCGTGAAAAACGTGTCACAGACTGTGAAATCTGATGTTTTGTGTACTTTTACCCTATAGTAAAATCCAGTGCAGTTATATGTACCATTACAGGTCCCAGATGTGATTATTAGCTTGTTTCAATATAAAAAAGAAAGGCCATGAACTTGACAGGGTTTATTGATTAATACTTTACAGCAGCAAATAACACTCAGGGCTCAACTCACTGGTTGGTAGAAATGAGCATCCAGGGCAGTTTTGTATTGTAGTGATCTCAGTTGGTAGCCTACCATAAGACAAGTGGAATTATTTTAAAATGAGTATCCAGGGGCGGCTCTACGAATTCCGCTGCCCCAAGCAGGGCGGCGCGCCGCTCGCGCAGCCGGGCGCCGGTCCCGCGCCTTCGCGGGACCTCCCGCAGACGTGCCGCTGGTCCCGCGCCTACGGTGGAGCTTCCGCAGGCACGCCTGTGGGAGGTCCACCCGAGCCGCGGGACCAGCGCACCAGCCGCAGTCATGCCTGCGGGAGGTCTGGTCGTCCCGCGGCTCCGTTGGACCTCCCGCAGGCATGACTGCGGAAGGTCCGGCGGCCCCCCCTGCCGCCCTCCCGTTAAAATGCCGCCCCACGCGCGCGCTTGGCGCGCTGGGGTCTGGAGCCGGCCCTGTGAGTATCCAAAGTAAATCAAAAACCTCTACAATCATAATTGCAGTGGGTCATGTGAAAGAATTTGGAAGCCAAATTCTACATGCCAATGGTGGCAAACTGTTTTGTACAAGCTAGAGAGTCTTGTTGGATCACCCACAGTGAGCACCAGTTCAGCACCACTTAGACTTGGAATGCCACAGAAAAAGAAAAAGGGCAGAGGATAGAGCAGGGGTCTCAAACATGCGGTCCGCGGGCCACATGCGGCCCTCGGAGCTCTTCCCTGCGGCCCGCGGAGCTCCCCCAGTTACTTCCTGTCGTCGCCAAACTCCCCTCACCCCCGCCCCCCTCCCCGAGTTATTTTCTGTGCCTAAGCTCCCTGTGCGCTGCTCCCCAATGTTTGGGGCCGGGTCTCTCCCCTGGCCCCACCTGCCGCCCCCACGCGCCTCCCCCCAGTGTCTCCTGGCCCCCACTTGCTGCCCCCTCACCGCCCGGGAGCTCACGCTGACTCCACTCCTTCCGGCATCACCTGCTGCCGCAGGGTCCTAGCGCCCCCCTGCACTAGGGCCAGGGCAGGCTGCCCTTCCCCTGCCCTTCTGCCCTAGTCCTGAGACTCTCCAATGCCCCGAGCCTCTCCAATGCCTCAAACCCCTCACCCTCAGCCCCACAACCCTCACCCCTGCACCCCCTCCTATCCCCAAACTCCGTCCCAAAGCCTGCACCCCCACCCCCTGCCGCAGCCTGGAGCCTGCACCGAGCACAGAGCCTGCACTCCAGATCCCCTCCCCACCCAAACTCCCTCCCAGAGCCTTAGGCAGTAAATCTAAGTGCGTGTTTTGTCCTTTGAGTGAGGTGCATTACTGAGTGTATATATTTATTAAAACTGCTTGGAAATGACTTCGTCAAAAAAAAGAACACTCATGGAAGAAAAGAGAGTTTTCCAAGACAAATGGGAGAATTTATATTTTTTCAAAGAGGTAAAAGATAAAATTCAATGCCTTATTTGTCAGCAAACGATTGCTGTTCCCAAGGAGTATAACGTGCGTCGGCACTATGACACGATGCACCGTGAAAAATATGATGCATTCACCGGAAAAATCCGAGAGGAAAACGTTCAGCAACTTAAAGCAGCATTTGCCAAGCAAAGAAATTTATTTTCAGGGATTAACAAGTCTAGCGAAGATTCAGTAAGAGCAAGTTTTGTAATAAGCGAAATGATAGCTAAATCATCGCGACCTTTTACAGAAGGCTTATTCATAAAAGAATGTCTTATGAAGGCCAGTGAAATTTTATGTCCTGATAGGAAGAAAGTTTTTGAAGGCATAAGCTTGTCTGCAAATACAGTTGCCTGCAGGATAACGGATTTAGCTGATAATGTGCAAAAACAATTGATTCAAATGGCAAAAGACTTTGAAGTATTTTCAATTGCTCTTGATGAGAGTACAGATGTATCAGATACCGCACAGTGTGCAGTGTTCATTAGAGGTGTGGACTGCAATTTGAATATAACTGAAGAATTGCTAGACTTAATGCCACTGAAGGGTACCACAACGGGACGTGACATATTTCAAGGATTGGAAGAGTGCATTGAAAAAGCTGCGCTGCCATGGAACAAACTCGTATCTTTGGCTACGGACGGTGCGCCATCAATGTGCTCTGAAAACATTGGTGTGGTTGGATTATTGAAGACCAAACTGAACAGCCTCAATATACCAGGAATTAGCTTCACCAGTATACATTGTATTTTGCACCAAGAAGCCCTGTGTAGTAAAAGTCTACAAATGAAAGAAGTTATGGATGTAGTTGTTAAAACTGTTAATTTTATACGTGCACGAGGGCTGAATCACAGACAGTTCACTTCTTTTCTAGCAAGTATGGACAGTGAATATGGGGAACTTCTGTATCACACTCAAGTTAGATGGCTGAGTCGTGGAAATGTTTTGAAGCGTTTTTTTGCACTTAAAGAGGAGATTGATTCCTTCATGAAAATGAAAAACAAGGAGGTTCCACAGCTTGCTGATTCCACTTTTATCTGCAATCTTGCTTTTCTAACAGATGTAACTGATCACCTGAATGCACTGAACTTGAAACTTCAGGGTAGAAAACAGGTGATAACACAGATGTATGACAGTATTAAGTCATTCAAAGTCAAGCTTACTTTATGGGGGAAACAGCTGACTGCTGGCAATTTGGTCCATTTCTCAACTCTGAATTCCTTAGGAAAAGTTGAACCCAAATCCTTGAAAGAATATGCAGAGATCATTTCTAACTTACACAAACAGTTTGATGTGCGGTTTAAAGATTTCAAGGCACTTGAACCACATTTTCAACTTTTTTCCACACCATTTGCTGTTGAAATTGACAATGTTGCAGAGGAAATGCAGATGGAGTTAGTGGAGCTTCAGTGTGACACGATTTTGAAGCAGCAGTATACAGATGTTGGAATTCCAGAATTCTACAGGTTTCTTTCACAAGAAAGATTTCCCATGTTATTCTCTGCTTCTGCAAGGATAATGGCAATGTTTGGAAGTACATATATATGTGAACAGTTTTTCTCTTCCATGAAGATTAACAAATCTGTGTTAAGGTCAAGGCTCACTGATGAACATTTGCAAGCAACACTGAGATTGGTTTCGTCTCAGGATATCAAACCTAATATTGATGCTCTGGTTGATGCAAAACGCTGCCAGCTAAGTGGCCAAAAATGAAATGACTGTCAAAATTAGCACTGTCATTTCACATTACAGTTAAAGAAGTTAATAAAAAAGTTAATAAATTGACTTTTAATAGCATACTATATTTTAATACTATACTACTATATTACTCTTCATTTTTTTTTCTGCCTACCTCCAGGCGCTTCCCGCCGCCAAGCCGCCAAACAGCTGTTGGTGGCACTTAGCACTTTCCAGGAGGGAGGGGGGAGGAGCAGGGAACCGCGCGCTTAGGGGAGGAGGTGGAGAAGAGACAGGGCAGGGGTGGGGCCAGGGGCAGCAAGGGGGCATGTCAGTGATGCGGCCCTCGGGCCAATGCACTAGTCCTCATGCGGCCCTCGGGGTCATTTGAGTTTGAGACCCCTGGGATAGAGCATTGCTGAGAAACTATTTCATCTCTTTTAAAGAAGATGACAGAGAGCTCTAAGACCCATCATCTAGCTACAATAGAATATGTGGATACATTTGCAAGTGCTAATATGACACTTGATCATCCAAAGCTGCCTGAATTCATTCAATGGAATGTACAAAATATCAATTGCTTCCCAAGTACAAATAAGCTATGACAAGGCAACCTTCCAAAGAGGGGTGGCTCTATGTATTTTGCTGCCCCAAGCACGGCAGTCAGGCAGCTTTCAGCTGTGCGCCTGTGGGGGGTCTGCTGGTAATGTGGATTCGGCGGCGTGCCTGTGAGAGGTCCACTGGTCCCGCAGTTTTGGCGGCGGGTATGCTGAAGGCGCAGGACCGGTGGACCTCCCACAGGCGCGCCGCCAAAGGTAGCCTGACTGCCGCCCTCACAGGGACCAGCAGGCTGCCCCCCGCGGCTTGCCACTCCAGGCATGCGCTTGGTGTGCTGGTGCCTGGAGCCGCCCTTACTTCCAAAAGCTTTTGCTACACATTTTGAGATGATGAAGTCTTCAACTCATGTGAGTCTCTTGCAATTATTTCTGATGAGTTCACTGATGAGAGAGACAACTATGTACTGCATGTTCTGTTTGATTTTATTTCTAACAAGGCTGGAGATGTATAGACGGGAAAGCTAACAACTGTGTTCGCAGACTGCATTTACTTGGATGCTGTTAACTACACTATAATTTCTTGAGTGATAATTAAAACTGTTTCAAAATACGGTGCAGACTTTGATAAAGTATCTGCTTTCATAAGTAACAATGCAACTTCCGTGACAAAATCTTTCAAATCTGTTCTCCAAGGTCTAATGCCAAGTGCTGTCCATATTAGATGTAATGCATATATAATTTCTCTTGTCAGTGAGCTGTGGAGATGCAAGCTTGGTAAAGTTGATAAACTGGTCAGCTGCATTAAAATGATCTTTAAACACTGCCCTGGCCTCAAACTTTGATACAGGCAGAACATTGCAAATGTGACTGAAATGTCTGAAATAGGGGAACAAAAAATTGCACTTCTCCCAGAGTCATTACTCATTGGAATTCCTGGTTTCGGGCTGTACAATACTATGCAGCTCACCGGAAGTGCTACTCTGAGTTTGTCTCAGAAGAGCTCACACTGACACCAAAAATGCAGATTTTAACAGACCTTTCAATCCTTCTAAATGATGCTCAGCTGAATGAAGAAGTTCAGTTCGTTGCCAAGAATACCACAGGACTGATGTACTTAATCACTTGGTTTGAATCTCAACATGTCACAATCCACCAAGCATACAAAAAAGTAATGGATGTACTGTTCTGGACTGACAGTCAAACGAAAATCACTCTGACAATGCTGAGTTACATGCCAGTGCTCAGCGGGTGTTTTCTTGCATGCCAAAGAAGCTTAAACAATATTACTGCTACAGGGAAGAGTCAAGCGACACAGAAAAAATGGCTCAAAAGTTTCAACAACCTGGAGCAGGGTTCCTAAAAATTGTGCATATTTTTGACCCTGCACAAATGCACATGCTGACAGTGAACTCGATCTTCAGTGGAAGGCAGAATCCCTCGCCTTGCAAGGCTAGCTTGGCACTGTCTGACAATTCCAGTGAACTCCATGGATGCAGAAAGAACTGCGTCTAAACACGGACAGGTGTTCTCAGGGGAGAAACAGGGAATGAAGAAAGACACAGTTTCAGGATGCTCCATACTCCCATTCAATTAATGACATTTGAAACCAGAACTTTTTTTTCCACCACTTTTGTTAACTTAAGGACTTTACATGTTTATATTTTTTCCATTTTAAATACATATTCATGCTTTGTTACAACGCTGTGAAATGTAAGATTTAAATATTTGAAACTGTGACATTCAAGATTTTTTAAATGCTAGGATCGTGACATTTACTAAAATGCTCCGCGAATTTGGTAGGCCCATGCTCAGAACTTTTAGCCCAGTAGTTAGTGTATTCACTTGTGCTGTCGGAGATCACCAGTTCATGTCTCCCCTCCACTGGAAAAGGAAAAGGGATTTGAAATGGCATCTGCCACCTTCCAGTGAGTGTTTTAGCCACTGAGCCAGATGATATTCTGATGGGGCAGGGGCTTTCTCCTGTTAAGGCTGTTCCACTGTGGATAAAGAGTCACTGGGCCAGAAAGAGAAAGCATAAATGACACTATAGCCTGGTGGATAGAGCTCTCACTTTGGAGTGGGAGATCCAGGGTCCAGTCCTCCTGCTCCAGTGACTTTTAAAATTCTTTAGCCACAGTGGAACAGCTTCAACAGGAGAGACTGTGAGAGGGCCACATCAGAATATCCCATAGCTCACTGGTTAGAGCGCTCTCCTGAAAGGTGGCAGTTCCTAGTTCTAATCCTTTTTCCCACGTCCCAGGTGAGTACCCTAACCACTGGGCTGAAAGCTAGGAAGTCTGCCGCCACCAGTTTCTTGCTAAAATGGCATAAGCACCTAATGCCAGGAGAGGTTTACAGCTGAAATATATTAAATAAAATGAAAGAACGTACACACATGCTGATGAGCTTTCCAGAATTCATCCCAACTCTCACATGGGCTCAGGCAAGAGCAGTCTTTCAACACCCCATCCTAGGGGCTTCCTTGTGGTTACAAGTTCATCAGAGCTTCATCTTAGAACATGTACCTACTGTTATGAGTCTTCCAATTCTCCCCTAAGGATTGAGGCTCTCTGTGAACTAGGGTCCTGTCCATTTGCAGAATCATGAAGGAGGAACTAAACCCTAGGGTATTTATCCAAAAATTCTTTGTCTTTTGGCCCCTGGAAAATTGAGTTTGAACTAGTGTAAGCGGGGGAATGGTCCCGCTATTGTGGGGAACTTTCCTGGCTTCTGCACTACCCCAGTGAAGTGGGCTAGCGAAAGGATCTGAGTCCTCGCTCCCACTTCCTTTACCCAGAGGCCTTCCTGTCCTCAAGGACTCCCCTTCCACACTCCTGTCTGGCAGAATCCTCGTAACCCCAACAAGGCTGGGCCCAGGATTCCTGGGGGGCTCAACCCCCAACCCTGCTGTGGTCACCCAGGACAGGGGCTAGGATGTCCCCACTCCGGGGTACTCTCTTTGCACTGCGCACCTCCCTGACCCACTGATCATTTCATACAATTTAAAGCAAATACAAGTTATTTAATTAACAATTAATTTAAAAAAAGAATAAGGAAAAATGGGAAAGGTTAAAGGAAAACAAATCACCCCGCTCTGTGGCAGGGAACATCACAAACAGTGTCTCTGGAACATCAGGGCAGTTCAGTCTGTTCCTTGTAGGTCCCAGGCTGCCTTCTCAGGCCCTGGCTGTGCTGCAGAGACGCTGCGGGTCGGACACTTCCTCTGGCGGTGGCCACACACTCTCAGGCTCTGGGTGGCAGGACCCTTCTCCTCAGCATCACCCCCGCCCTGTCAGGGTTACGATCCCCCTCCCAGTCCGGCCTGCAGAGCCTCTTGGCTGAGGCGCTTCCCTGTGCTGGGCCCTCTGCCCAGGGTCCCCCTCGCTCTCCCCAGCTGCTCACCGCACCCAGCTCCGGACTGCTCCAGCCCCAGCTCCAGCTCCACTCTGCCTCAGCACGGCTGCTGCTGCTGCTCTGCTATCAGCTCTCTGGGCTGCTTCTCTGGCCTCTATGGCTCTGATTGCTACAGCTCTGCTCCCAGGGCAGGTCTGCCCTGCAGGCTGCTTCTGTGACTCTGCTCTCAGCTCTGACCTGCTTCCTGGGCTGCTTGTCTGGCTCCTCTGGCTCTGGTTGCTGCAGCTCTGCTTCCAGCAGCTCACCTTGGGCCCCTCTGACTCTGGTTGCTACAGCTCTGCTCCCAGCAGCTTAGCTTGGGTCCCTGCTCTCATCTTAGCTTGGCCCCACTTCGTCTGACTCAGCCAATTCCAGCTCACATGGAGGACCGGCATAGGCGGCAGGTTCGTATAATTTTTGGTGGGGCCCAAAATGGTGCCCCCCCCCCCGCGCTCTCACCCTGTAAACTGATATAAAATGAAGCTACAATGCGTCAGCACCACAAGATTACAAGGGTCAATTAAAAGTGGAAAGTCAGAAGCAGCACTTGTCTATTAATACCTAATATACGGTATTAAATTTTGTTGCACCTGTTGTGACAAAGTGGGAATGTTCTTAATGTTTTCTCTGAATACTGTGTGGGTGCCTCAGTTTCCCCTGAAAAGTGCCAACTGACAGTGTTGGGGACAAAGAGATCAGGTGGCCTCCTTGTCCGGAAGAGACACAAAGGCCAGATGAGGGAGTGTCAGTTTGGAGCTGGCTGGGGAAATCGGGAGAGGCCCAGAACTTGGGTCTGGGCTCCCCACCCCCCAAGATGGACCTGACTGAGGGGTCCTGTTTTCTGTACATACAAGCTCTGTTTTAGACTGTATCCCTGTCATCTAATAAACCTTCTGTTTTACTGTCTGGCTGAGAGTCACATCTGACTGCGGAGTTGGGGTGCAGGGACCTCTGGTTGCCCCAGGACCTGCCTGGGCAGACTCGCTGCGGAAAGTGCACAGTGTGGAAGGGCATGCTGAATGCTCCGAGGTCAGACCCAGGAAGGTGTAAGCTTCTTGCCCTGGAGACAGTCTGCTCAGAGAGGAGGCTCCCCCAGAGTCCTGACTGGCTTTGTATGGAGTTGTTCCAAAGCATCCCAGCATCCCCTTCCACACCATGCGCTTCCCAGAAGTCTGCACAGGCACTGACACTCCCTCCTCTGGCCTTTGACTCTTTTCCAAGCATTAGGAGGCCACCTGATCTCTTTGTTCTCCAACACCTTCAGTTGGCACCTTGCAGGAGAGTGGCCCAGGCCATCAGTTGCCTGGAGACAGGGTGTCAGCCACTCTCTGTGCAGACAGCATCACACTGGCCCTCTAGGGCTTTACAACAATCACACCCCCTTATCCCACCATCTAGAGCCTTAAGAAATGCATTGGGGAAACTGAGGCACACAGATAGTATTCAGAGAAAACACCTGCATACAACCAGTTACATACTTTGAAGGGTGTAAAATAATCAAATATTGTGCTAAATACAATGATACTCCAAACACCTTCAGTTGGCACCTTGCAGGAGAGTGGCCCAGGCCATCAGTTGCCTGGAGACAGGGTGTCAGCCATTCTCTGTGCAGACAGCATCACACTGGCCCTCTAGGGCTTTACAACAATCACACCCCCTTATCCCACCATCTAGAGCCTTAAGAAATGCATTGGGGAAACTGAGGCACACAGACAGTATTCAGAGAAAACACCTGTATACGACCAGTTACATACTTTGAAGGGCGTAAAATAATCAAATATTGTGCTAAATACAATGATACTCCAAACTGACCACCAAATTTAAGTTGCATGTTTTTCCCCTCAGGTGAGGGTTCTGGGGTGGGGCTGGGGATGAGGGTTTCACAGTGCAGGAGCGTGCTCGGTGCTGGGGGTGCAGGCTTTGGGGTGAGGCAGGGCTGAGGATGAGGAACTTGGGGTGCAGACAGGCTGCCCCAGGGCTAGGGCCAGAGAGGACTCCCCATCACCACCACTGGCAGCAGCAAGCTCCAGGGGAGGGACCCCTCCTCTCCCCCCTGCCCCCCACAGCACACTCACTCTGCACCACAGTCACTGCATATGTTCCTTCCTAGGGCCCCTCAGGTCCAGAAAGCCCACTCACCTCCCCTGTGATGGGTACTAGGGGGTGGGGGTTGCCATCACAGGTGGCCTTCCATGTTGCTGCCCCTCACCATAACTTCACTGTGGATGGGGCTGCCCCTTGCCCAGCATGGGGCAGAAGTGGGGTCTGCATGGTGATGGCTATGGGGCAGGGGAGCAGGGTGTCATAAAATTCACCCAAGCCCCAGCTGCTCAGGTAGGTCTATGAATCCCCCTCCAGCATCTGCCCTGTGGTGGGTGGAGGCTGGAGGGGAGGGGCACTGCCTTCACATATGGCTTCCTGCCTCCCTGACCCCTGCTGCAGCCTGCAGCCCCTCACCGTAGCTTCAGTGGGGGGGACGGGGGACGGTGGGAGGGGATGGCATGGGGCTGCCCCTTCCCCAGCGTTGGGCAGGAGTGGGGGCTGGGGGGGAATCATAGGGTCAAACACTCACGGAAGCCCAGGACCTGCTCAGGTGAGTGAGGTCAGTCTCCGAGTCCTGGCCGGAAGTGCCCTTTGCATCTCCTCCAGGTAGGGGGAGGGGAGGGATGCCAAACATGGCACAGCCCCCTCCCCTCCCCTCCCCTCCCCCGGCCAGTGCTCCAGCAAGCAACAGCAGCCGGCAGCAGCAGAGGCAACAGGCAAGGCAAGGGAGAGAGACATGCCTGCGTTTAAGCCTCCAGCCTCTGGGGTGGGGCAGAGGAGAGGGCTGCCACCAGCACGGCGGGCCCCCCTCCCCATCCCCCTCCACTCGGAGATGGTACAGTCAGCAACAGTCAGCAGCAGCTCCAGCTTGCACTGACTGCTGAGCGGCAAGGAAGAGACTGAGACACGCAGGCGCAGCTGCCTGCGTTCAGGCAGTTAAGCTCTCTGGGGCCGGACGGGGAGGGGAGGAGAGGGGAGGGGGGAAGCTCTCCAGCCCTGGCGGCGGCGGCGGCGGCGGGGGGGCGCTCCAAGCAGGGGAGAAAAAACATTGGTGGGGCAGAGCCCCTGCTTGGGATTTATTCCTGGGGCTAAAGCCCCAGAGCCCCATATAAGTTGGCGCCTATGAGGACTGGGACCCACCCTGGCCTCCTGACTCCCTGATTAGCCTGCCCGCTGTTGCCTGATTTGGGGAGGGTTAGTAGGGACAGTGGAATTTATCCACTTAATTTGGTTGTATGTAATAATTAATTTTCTAATTAATTAGTAATGTTAGTAATAATTAATAAGTATTAATAATATGGGTATGGCTCGCCAATATGTGTGATCAGAAGATAAAAGTTCGTCTTGAATCAGGCTTCACAGAATTTAATACAAGGAGATTGGGGTATAACAGGAATTTACACTGAGACAAAGTTTAGTCAAACAAGACCTTTTATTTAAAACCAATAAAACAAGAAGTAAATGTAAAATGTTAAAAGCAGTTTGATTACAAAGTTACAAAATATCACAGTTCTTTAAGAGATATGATATGATATGATATGATATCTAATGCACTTTGCAGCAAATAGTACTAGAGTGAATTTCACACCTCTGCTAGAGGAAGTATAGTTATAAAGAAACTGGTTATGAATTAAACCCTTCTTAGCATAGATGCTTTAGAGGTGAAGTAGAAATTAAGAATTATTTCATACTTACAGCTGTGAAAGGACAGAACACTACGACTTATCATTAGTTGACAGCTTTCGTAGGTGTAGGCAGGGTGAGGCGATGAGAATAGAAGGATGGGTGTATCGCCTGCCCTAATGGTGGATTATCACACCTTTTATAGGGAGAAATCCTTCCTATGCCCAAATTTGTCTTTCCCCCATGGAAAGGTGAGGGTACCTGTTTTCATTGGCTGACCTTTTGTGTGCGTGCTAATGACAACTATCTACGTATCTTGTGGTAGACTTGTTGTATTTTGTGGGCAGAAATACCCTACTTTTGCACCTAACTAGGTGAAAGGTTAGCAGATATTCAGAAAGTCCCTAGACAATTTGCGTAGGTTTGTTTCCTATTATCACTTTTCTGAGTAAGGGTCTTAAAGGTTGCTTTCAGCATCACAGAGGAAATAGGCCAGGATGTCTGGTTTAGAAGCTTCTAGGTATCTTGCGTTTACAGCTATTGCAAATTCTATTAATCTATGCAGCCTACACACTTTTATCAAAAAGACATTTTATACAGACCAACAGATTAATCCTCAGGGCTACACCGCCCTGTCAATCAGGCTGATCTGGAGCATTGGCCTCTCCCCATTGTTCCTGGGGACTGTCAGGCTCAGGCTGCTGATTTCCTATCGACCCTTCCCCTTTTAGTGCTGGGAGCTAGCCAACCAAAACACCCCCACTGAATGTTAGTAAGGGGGCAACAGTCCCCTTACATAATATATCCATTTCTTCCCAGAAGTTAGTTGATAATGGATGAAGTGTATTAGCCTTCCCCCACCCCCAGTTGAGGAGATACATAAAATGCCACAATAACATATACACAGTTACATGTTTAACACAATGAACCCCACAGGTGTTAACCCTAATTCAGTAAGGTTCAACTTAATTCAGTAAAGTTTATCTTAATTCCATAAGGTTTGTTCATCTTATTACAGGTTATCACCAGTCTGCCACAATGATATCACTGTGTGAAATGTTTTTCCTAAAGATCTGCAGTCAAGAGTTGTAACTTGACTTTAGGCCTGGATTGTAGAGAAAGGCATCTAATAAATGCCAGGAGATGGATGTCTGCATTACGGATGGGGGGCCCATATCAACTAGACTGTCCCTATATTAATCAAGAAATCAAAGAAATAATTTAATCTCTGCAAATTTAGGTAACATTGTAAGTGGGTAAAAACTGACCTGAAGTCCCATTCAAGAATGGTTTTGTAACACTGCTGGAAATGATGTTTTTAGCACCAGTTCAGAGAAAACCATTGCTGACAAAAGTCATCAGCAACAGATCGATTTCCCAGTGTACAGAGGGTCTTAAAGTATTTTGAGACTGGGTGTAACAGGGTGATGTAGCCCATTGTGGGCCAGGGCCAGCCAACCCTAGTTACTAAACAGACACACCTGAGCAAGGATCAAGCTATTCCCCTAGAAGAGAGCAGGAAGCTGCAGAGATGGGGGGAAGACGGCTCAGAAAGCAGAAGCCTGAGAAGCTGTAGCTGGTGTGAGGAAACTGCTGTAGGGAGCAAGACTGTCTCTTGCGGGGAAATATTGAACTGTGACCCAGCTTTAGGAAGGAGGGCTGGGGACTGCCTACCTAAGAGAAGAGGGACATTGAACAAGAGTTGAGGCCTGGCCGGCCAAACTCCTAGTTGAAGAAAGAGAGAGAGCCATTGAATTGGGACAAAACTCCAGGAAGGAGGGCTGGGGACTCCCTACCTCAGAGGAGAAAGACACTGAACTGGGGTTGAGGTCTGAAGGGCGCATGTATGTCAGGACTAAATAAATTGGACCCCAGAAAGGGAATGTTTGAATGGTATTTGGACTGTGTGTGCAGGGCTAATTTAAGAAGTCCCTTGAAGGGGAAAGTGAGGCAGACTCCTGTAGAGTGACCTCAGGCCAGGAGGGGGCACTTGGGTGGTGATCCATTCAGTTACACTGGAATAGTGGACATTTTAAAAGAATTCAGACCATGACTGGCTCATTGAAACATACTGTGAAGTCCTTCACAAGAGGAGAGCTTTCATACAATTAATCCCATATGAGAAGTCTCCCTCAGATCCGTGAGGCTTGGCAGTTTTGCCTAGTTGAGCAGAGAGCTAATGGTAGTTTAAACAAAAAGTAAAGTAAACAGAAAACTTCCTTGAACTGGTATCTGCCCACAGAGAAAAGTGCTTGTGGGCAGGAAGTTGGCATGATTTTTTATCTTTAGGATATAGTTGATTAATCCCATGGGCCAGATCTTCACCTGTCATATACTTGCATAACTCCATTGATTTCCCACAGGTGAGGATCTGGCACATTCCCTCTGTTAATAATATCTTAGATTAAATAAACTGAATTATGAATTAAACTCTAATTTACCTTTCTCTAATTTGTAACTCTCTCCGTTTAAACAATGGCAATGGATTTATTAGTTGTACTTTCATTTCATTATTTTCTCAGGAGCTTCACTTCCTGATTGTCACATCCCAGGTACAGTGGTGATCTTTGTGATACAACACTGCATTTCCTTTATATGGAAATTAAGTTCTTGAAAACTTTTCTGTTCTCATTCAGCCTTATAAATCATCCTCTTGCATATTACTTTTATTTATTTATGTTTTAAAATAATCTGGAGGTCTGTAATTATCCTTATCTTCAGCTGGAACAGCACATGGACAAAAATAACAGAAAGAATGGCATGGAGCTCTTATTTCTTAGAACTCTGGCCTGATCTTTAGGCCTGCCTACACTAGGAAATTGACCACATGCTGACAATTGTTGTCAGCAATGAGTCCACATGTTTTCTTCAGCATTATTTCAGAAACCATTCTATCAAGTTTCAAGAACACTTTATCATAAAAGGAACTGGACAAATCCCATTTCAGCACACTAGCATTTCAATCATTTCTCATGGTAGATGGGCCTTTGGAGTGAGTAAGACTCTTTTGGTCTCTTGCAATGGAACTAAGACTCATGGAAAAACTGATGATGTAGTCTGCATGACTCTTTTTCCCACTCTGTTTTACTGTCTGTTGATAATGTATTAGGTAGTATAGACAAACCTTACCTCGTCCTCACCAGGAAAAAAAGTGTAATTTAATGCATGTTAAAATCCTACTGTAAACAAAGCAGTTAATAATTGTTAGCTGGTACAGCTAAGCCCTAGTGGGGTGACCTGGCATCATTTCATCCAGTTAATGTATTGTAGCTATGATAGCCTTATCTTCATTAAGATTTTTACGTGTTAGCTAAGAAATGTTAAAGCCCCTTTTTTCCTCATATAGAGTTTAGGTTTGGTTTGGAGAGACATGCAGGGGTTAAGATGATTACCCAAGCAGTCTAAACCTCTGGGTCTCCAGAATGGAACTTCTGACTGTGTTGTCAGTCCCATCAGAGAGGCTTTCTGATGATGATCTCTTTTTAGTCTTTGCACATCCACAGGAAAAAGAACATAAGAATGGCCATACTGGGTCAGACCAAAGGTTCATCCAGCCCAGTATCCTGTCTACGGACAGTGGCCAATGCCAGGTGCCCCAGAGGGAGTGAACCTAACAGGTAATGATCAAGTGATCTCTCTCCTGCCATCCATCTCCACCCTCTGACAAACAGAGGCTAGGGACACTATTCCTTACCCATCCTGGCTATTAGCCATTAATGGACTTAACCATGAATTTATCTAGTTCTTTTTTAAACCCTGTTATAGTTCTAGCCTTCACAACCTCCTCAGGCAAGGAGAATCATAGAATCATAGAATTTAAGATCAGAAGGGACCATTATGATCATCTAGTCTGACCTCCTGCAAGATGCAGGCCACATAAGCCGATCCACCCACTCCTGAACTAATTCTCTCCCTTGACTCTGCTGTTGAATGCTCCAAATGATGATTTAAAGACTTCTAGTAGCAGATAATCCACCAGCAAGCGACCCCTGCCCCATGCTTCGGAGGAAGGCGAAAAACCTCCAGGGCCACTGCCAATCTACCCTGGAGGAAAATTCCTTCCCCACCCCAAATATGGCGATCAGCTGAACCCCGAGCATGCGGGTAAGACTCTCCAGCCAGACCCTCTGGAAAAAGGCTAACAATATCCTATCATTGACCCTTTGTACTAATTACCATTGTGGCATGTTATTGACCTATTGACTAAACCCGTTATCCTATCATACCATCCCCTCCATAAACTTATCTAGCTTAATCTTAAAGTCATGGAGGTCCTTTGCCCCCACTGTTTCCCTCGGTAGGCTGTTCCAGAATTGCACTCCTCTGATGGTTAGAAACCTTCATCTAATTTCAAGCCTAAATTTCCTGACTGACAATTTATATCCGTTTGTCCTCGTGTCCACATTAGCACTGAGCTGAAATAATTCCTCTCCTTCCCTGGTATGTATCCCTCTGATATATTTAAAGAGTGCAATCATATCTCCTCTTATCCTTCTTTTGGTTAAGGAAAACAAACCGAGCTCCTCAAGTCTCCTTTCATACGACAGGCTTTCCATTCCTCGGATCATTCTAGTGGCCCTTCTTTGTACCCGTTCCAGTTTGAATTCATCCTTCTTAACCATGGGAGACCAAAACTGCACACAATACTCCAAATGAGGTCTCACCAACGCCTTATATAACGGGACTAGCACCTCCTTATCGCTACTAGAAATACCTCGCCTAATGCATCCCAAGACCGCATTAGCTTTTTTAGCGGCCACATCACATTGCCTACTCATAGTCATCCTACGATCAACCAGGACTCCTAGGTCCTTCTCCTCCTCCGTTACTTCCAACTGGTGCATCCCCAGTTTAGAACTAAAATTCTTGTTAGTCATCCCTAAATGCATAACCTTACACTTTTCACTATTGTATTTCATCCTGTTACTAATACTCCAGTTTACAAGGTCATCCAAATCTCCCTGGAGGATATCCCGATCCTTTTCCGAATTGGCAATACCTCCCAACTTTGTGTCATCCGCAAACTTTTATCAGCCCACTCCTACTTTTGGTTCCGAGGTCAGCGATAAATAGATTGAATAAAATCGGACCCAAAACCGAACCTTGAGGAACTCCACTGGTAACCCCACTCCAACCCGACAGATCACCCTTCAATACAACCCTCTGCAGTCTCCCCTTTAACCAGCTCCTTATCCACCTCTGGATTTTCATTTCGATCCCCATCTTTTCCAATTTAACCAGTAATTCCTCGTGCGGTACCGTATCAAACGCCTTACTGAAATCAAGATATATTAGATCCACCGCATTTCCCTTGTCTAAAAAATCTGTTACTTTCTCAAAGAAGGAGATCAGGTTGGTTTGGCATGATCTACCTTTCGTAAAACCATGCTGTAATTTGTCCCAGTTGCCATCGGCCTCAAGGTCCGTAACCACTCTCTCCTTTAAAATTTTTTCCATGACTTTGCATACTACAGATGTTAAACTAACAGGCCTGTAGTTACCCGGGTCACTTTTTTTCCCCTTCTTGAATATAGGAACTATATTAGCTAATCTCCAGTCAAACGGTACAACCCCCGAGTTTAGAGATTTATTAAAAATCATCGCTAACGGGCTTGCAATTTCACTCGCCAATTCCCTTAATATTCTAGGATGAAGATTATCCCGGCCCCCCGATTTACTTCCGTTAAGCTGTTCAAGTTTGGCTTCCACCTCAGATACCATAATGTCTACCCCCATATCTTCATTCCCATCAGTCCCTCTATCACTATTCCTTAGCCCTTCATTAGCCTCATTAAAGACCGAGGCAAAATATTCGTTCAGATATTGTGCCATGCCAAGATTATCCCTAATCTCCACTCCGTTTAAAGTTTTAAGCGGTCCCACTTCTTCCTTCTTGGTTTTCTTCCTATTTATATGGCTAAAAAACCTTTTGCTATTGGTTTTAATCCCCTTCGCTAGGTCCATCTCCACCCGGCTCTTTGCCTTTCTCACTGCTTCCCTACACCCTCTGACCTCAATAAGGTAGGTTTCTTTGCTGATCCCTCCCATTTTCCACTCCTTGTACGCTTTCTGTTTTTTCTTAATCACTCCTCTAAGACGCTTGCTCATCCAGCTCGGTCTAAAACTGCTACCTACGAACCGTTTTCCCTTTCTCGGGATACATGCCTCTGACAGCTCCTGCAACTTCAACCTGAAATAACCCCAGGCGTCTTCCGCCTTTAGATCCCTAAATATGTAGTCCAATCCACTTCCCTACATAGTTGCCTCAATTTAGTAAAGTTAGCCCTTTTGAAATCGTAAACCTTAGTCTCAGATGCAATTTTGTTTATCCTTCCATTTATTTTGAAACGAATTAGCTCATGATCACTCGAGCCAAGGTTGTCCCCTACAACTATTTCCTCAACAAGGTCCTCGTTACTTAGCAAAATCAGATCTAAAATGGCATCCCCCCTCGTCGGTTCAGCAACTACTTGATGAAGGAATTCATCAGCTATCACATCTAGGAAAAGCTGAGCCCTATTATTATTACTAGCATTTGTTTCCCAGTCTATATCCGGGAAGTTAAAATCTCCCATGATCATACAGTTCCTATTAGTATTTACCTCCTTAAAAACATTAAAGAGCTCTCTATCCATATCCAGGCTAGATCCCGGCGGTCTATAGCACACCCCAATCACTATCCCAGGGGACGCTCTAGTAGTTTTCTTCCCCAATGTGACCATTGCCCAAACAGACTCCGTATTATCCATTGCATTGCTAGTTATTTCGTTACTTTTCACCTCATTATTGACATACAATGCTACTCCCCCACCTTTACCTTTGTTTCGGTCTTTCCTAAACAGCACATACCCTTCCATACCTGTACTCCAGTCATGGCTACCGTTCCACCATGTTTCGGTTATTCCTACGATATCCGGTTTCAATTCTCGGACCAGGAGCTCTAGTTCCTCCATTTTGTTACTTAAGCCTCTCGCATTGGTGAACAAACATCCTAATTTTTGCTGTTTGGCTCCTTTCACCCTTTTCACCCAATTTGGTAGGGACACAGTACTACCAGTATGACCTGTCGGTCTAATATCCGTCCCCCCCACTCTTCCTTATACCTACCCATCCCCCTCTGGCTATATTTGTTGTTCTACTGTTGTTCTCACTCTCAACGTATAAATTTGGCGTGGAGAGTACCTGGACCTCTCCCAACCATCTCCCCCCCCCCAATGTCTAGTTTAAAGCTCTTTTAATCAGATGAGCCAGCCTCCCTCCTAGAATTCTACTTCCTTCCCTACTTAGGTGGAGCCCATCCCGTGAGAACAGTTCTCTGTCCCCAAAAGCCTCCCAGTGCCCATACATCCCAAAGCCCTCCTTGTAACACCACTCCCTCAGCCAACTATTTATCGCCACGATCCTGTCACCCCTTTGGCGCCCTTCCCTAGGGACAGGTAGAATCCCACTGAAGATCACCTGAGCCTCAATTTCCTTGAGCGTCTTACCCAACCTGGCATAGTCTCCCTTGATTCTCTCTAGTGAGAATCTAGCCGTGTCATTCGTTCCTACATGAAGGATGATCAAAGGGTTCTTACCTGCTCCTCTTAGGATCCTTTTCAACTGCAGGTCCACATCCCGTATTTTAGCGCCCGGTAGACAGTACACCCTTCTGTTTTCTGGATCGGCCCTGGTCACAGGCCTGTCCAACCTTCTCAGTATGGAATCCCCAATCAGATAGACCTGCCTTTGCCTGGGGACAGTGCGGTCCTCTAACCTATCCTCCGTCCCCCCTGGTTGCAAGCTCCTTCCATTCCCATCATCCCTTGTGGTTCCCCTTAAGCCATCCTGTATCCTCCCTGGGCCCAAACTTGGTGCTGCCTCCATGGACCCAAACTTGGTGCTGCCTCCATGGACTCCTCCCCTCTTTCTATCGGACTAGCCGCTCTTCTCTTTTTCCTTGCCCTCCCACCATCAGCTACCACCTGCTGTACCCCTTCCTCATTCTCCAAACCTTCAAACCTGTTCCTTAGCTCTATTTCTCCTTCACTGGCTCTCCTTTTCCCCTGCCTGCTTCTCACGGTCACATGCTTCCACCGCCCATATTCCTCGTCTGGCAGTCCCCCATCACTGGCCTTAGCCCCTGCTTCCCCCTGTACCTCTGGGCATTCCCCTTCAGTCACTGCTTGCCATTGCTCAATCAGCTGCTCAAACCCCCTTCTATGCTCTACCAGGGTTTCTACCTGCAACTCTAGACCCTGGATCTTTTCCTCCAGCAGCTCTATTAGGCGGCACTTCATGCATACATAGTACTGTTCTGGCTCCCCCGCGAGGACCATGTACATACCGCAGCTGCTGCATGCTATCATCCTCGGTGTATCCTCTGCTGCTTGGCTCATGGCTGCTGCTGTCTCGGCCTTGCTCGGCGTTCTTACCTGGGGAACACGGGAAGCACGGTGCCGCCCCCTTCCACCTCCCCCTGTAAACTCCCACTCAAACTCCCCTGTTAGCAGCCCTGTTCCATAGATTGACTGTGTGCTGTGTGTTGTGTGAAGAAGAACTTCCTTTTATTTGTTTTAAACCTGCTGCCCATTAATTTTGTTTGGTGGCCCCTAGTTCTTACATTATGGGAATAGGTAAATAACTTTTCCTTATCTACTTTCTCCACATCACTCATGATTTTATATACCTCTATCATATCCCCCCTTAGTCTCCTCTTTTCCAAGCTGAAAAATCCTAGCCTCTTTAATCTTTCCTCATATCCCTAATCATTTTAGTTGCCTTCTCTGAACCTTTTCTAATGCCAGTATATCTTTTTTGAAATGAGGAGACCACATCTGTACGCAGTATTCAAGATGTGGGCGTACCAGGGATTTATATAAAGACAATAAGATATTCTCTATCTCTTTTTAAATTATTCCTAACATCCTGTTTGCTCTTTTGACTGCCACTGCACACTGTGTGGATGTCTTCAGAGAACTATCCACGATGATTCCAAGATCTTTTTCCTGATTAGTTGTAGCTAAATTAGCCCTCATCATATTGTATGTATAGTTGGGGTTATTTTTTCCCATGTGCATTACTTTACATTTATCCACAATAAATTTCATTTGCCATTTTGTTGCCCAATCACTTCATTTTGTGAGATCTTTTTGAAGTTCTTCACACTCTGCTTTGGTCTTAACTATCTTGAGCAGTTTAGTATCATTGGCAAACTTTGACATCTCACTGTTTACCCCTTTCTCCGGATCATTTATGAATAAGTTGAATAAGATTGGTCCTAGGACTGATCCTTGGGGAACACCACTAGTTACCCCTCTCAATTCTAAAAATTTACCATTTATAAGGAAGACATGGTGTGATAAATAAGGAAGACATGGACTGATAAAAACAGAGTGGGAAATTCTTTGCTAGGTACGTGTGTGCTTGATGCAAAAAGAAATTACAAGAAAATACCTACTATAAAGGCCAAGTACTGAAAATTATTAGCTGTGTTGGTCCCAGGATATGAGAGAGAAAAGGTGGGTGAAGTAATATCTTCTATAGAACCAACTTTGATGAACTTTCGAGATACACAAAGCTCTTTTTTAGGTAGCGCAAACAAATTTTTTTCAGCACATTATATAGAAGAAATTATTCAGAACCATCTCCATTCTAGGTGAAGTTTTATGTTGACTTACTGAGAAGTCAGTGAAATCCAGGGTTATCAGATATTAATATTTACATAAGCTTAAATTGTCAGCAGTATACAATACATACATTGTTTTCAAGTTTCACAAGTGTTCTGTTTCAGTTCCTCGTTCATGTTTTGCCAATGGGAAAATATTCATTCTGTGTATCTATCCTTATGATCATGGTTTCAAGACCAATAAAGCATTAAACTATAACTCCTATTTACTGTAAATAAGCACAGCTGAGAAACCAGAGTTCATGTTACTTACTCTGTAGTATATAAATAGACAGTAAAATTCAGTAAATTATTCCTGTGAATGTTTTTTCTAGCACACCAGGTACTGCAGAGTAAGTGACTGGATGGTATCTTTGCTCTCTCTTTTAGTTCTGTTCTTTAGTTATAAAATTGTGCATAGTTGGTAAACATACAATAGAAATTTCCTTAAAATCTTTGATTTATGTGTATTAAAAGGTAGAACTCTGTTTATTTCTTCATCAAACAAGGTTTAAGGTTACATTGTGTTATAGTTTATGTATTTTAATTTGAAAAAAAAAATCAGTCATGATTTAATGTTCCTACTTTGTTCAGAGTACAACAAAATATGTCTTGTCTAATTTTTTATGCTATTCATTTAGGAAGTATATGCAACTTTACAGGTAAGTTGGGGAGTCTGTTCCCTACATTATCTTTGACTTGACAGCATACAGCTGTATTAGCAAGTGCAAGTCCTGGTATTCACTTCTATACCATCCCCAGTGCACTAGTGCAGGGCAGAAAAAAATTCACTTTCTTAAAAGCAGTTTTTACTAAAACTTTAAGGATTATGTTTGCAGGCAACCTGATGGGACTTAACTGAAATTTGCTGCTTTTTTTGCTAGAAGTTGTGGGGTTTTTAGAGCAGGACAAATTCCAATAATTAGGGGTACTTCATTAAGATCTGAGAAAAGAATAGTTAAGAAGTGTTTTCAGGAGCACCAAAGCTCTGATTTAAAAAAAAAATAACTACTACAAATATTTTAGGAAATAGACATTTAGCATTCCTTTATATAGCCAATGTGTAATATTGCAACATTAAGAGCTTATTTTCACTCAAAATGTTTTTAGGGCAGTGGTGGGCATCCTGCGGCCTATCAGGGTAATCCGCCGGTGGGCCTCCCGACCATTTGTTTACATTTGCATGGCTGCCTACAGTTCCTAGTGGCTGTGGTTCACCGTTTCCAGCCAGTGGGAGCTGTGGGAAGTGGCACAGACTGCAGTTTGCCCGTCACTGCTTTAGGATAATTCTTTTAATAATTTTTCACAGGCTAGGAATCAAACAATGCCGCTGCTTCCAATATTCAACACTTTTGTCTTGGTGTTAATTCTGGTGACAACTTCCAACTCAAATCCTGCTCAGGTTGTCCAAAAATGGGATCAGAATGCATGTACACTTGTTGTGTGTGGACCTGCTCAGAATGGACTACCAGGAATCGATGGAAAAGATGGCCCTAAAGGGGAAAAGGGAGATCCAGGTATAGAAATATTTACTTACTGTTCACCTGTTGGTCAGATTGGTGTTTAAAAAAAACTGATAAAAAAAGAAAGCATAATTCAAATAATGTAGCTACATGGAACTTGAGCAAAAACATTTGTCAAGCATGAAAAATCTGGAGATCCTTAATATACTGCTAATTACTAAAACACTGGGATGAAACTAACATTCAAATAAAAGCTAGGTTAGAAATTAAAATCGATGCTTCTGAGATAGATAATAATCTCTAGAGCCTTTTACTTCCAGGCCACCAGTTTTGAATCTGATCCAGATTGGCAGTGTCTGAAACTTGTTACCAGCCAATGCCTGTCCTGTGATCTATGTGAAATAACTTGCTTGTTACAGTGCATTTCTTGGTGGTTAAGAGACACACCCACACCCACACACATAATAAACAAGACTAATAGCACTTTTGGCAGTGTCAGCAGATGGCCAACACCAGGGTGATATACATTCTGGTATTGTCAAGCCTCAAAATAAGTTGAATTGGCACTGAAGAAACAGGTCCTGGAAGAGTTGTTCAGTTCTCACTGCTGCAGATAGAGGCAAAGGATGAAGAGGCATTCAGCCTGCTCTCTAGAAATTACTATAAGAAGTTATTCTCTAATCACACTGTACTTAGTATTTATTTGTATTACAATATCACTTAGAATCCCTAACAGAGATCTGAAAATCATCTTGTTGAGCAATCTACATAAAACATGGTAAGAGAAAAACTCTGCCCTGAAGAACTTACAAACTCAATAGACGAGACAGAAAGAAAGATGGGAGTAGTATGTCCATTTTGCAGATGGGCAATGGAGGCATAAGGGATTATGAGCTAGGTTTTCAAAAGAGTATAGCTCCCATTTAAGCACCATATTTTCAAAACACTGCACTGAGTGCGGAGTTATTTTGAATATCCAGTTGCAAGGGTCACAATGAGAGAGTTTATATTCTTTTGAAAATCTGGTCCCAACTGTGGATTCTGAGCACCTGAAAATCTGGTTTCAAGGTCTGTTGAAAGTATGGCTTTATCTGTACATGCTCGGAAACATTTTAAGAATTCCAGCTGCACTCACATACTAATATTTCCATTAAGAAGTGAATCCAAACCAAACTTCTGAAGACATTTCAGATGTTTGAATTTGATATTCTAATAATAGCGGTAGAGTCAAGCTATAAAGTTTGGACCTGGATCAGGATCTCAACTTTTCCCAGAATTCATTATGGTCTTTTTTTTAATCTAATCGTCATCCATCTGTAGTTATGACAGCAATCACAAACTCTTATAACACCTACAAACAGTGATGAGCTGCCAAAATACTAACAACCAGTTCCCTCCTCCTCACCTCATGAGGGGGTCATGCCCCCCCGGGGACTCCTGCCCCATCGAACCCCCCCATGTTCCTTGACAGCCCCCCCCGGGACCCGTGCCCTATCCACCCCCCTTCCCTGTCCCCTGACTGCCCCTTGCCACCCCATCCAACCCCTTCTCTCATTCCTGATGGCACCCCGGGACCCCTACCCCATCCAACCACCCCTTCTCTCTGCCCCCTGACTGTCCCTGGAATCCCTACCCCTAAATGCCCCCCACCGCCCCTTCCAACCCCTGCTCCTTTCTGACTGCTCCCCCGGGACCCTTGCCCCCATTCAATCCCCCTGTTTCCTGCCCTCTGACCGCTCCACACTAATCCATCCCCCCAACTCCCCTGCCCTCTATCCAACATGCCCTCCCTGCTCCCTTACCGTGCTGCCTGGAGATGGGGGCCCAGCTGGGCTGGGGCTGGGACCGGAGCCACCCGGCCGAGCTTGCGGCCAGGCCCGGGGGCCGGGCAGGAGCCACGCCACCCAGCCGAGGTCGTGGCCAGGCCTGGGGGCCGGGCAGGAGCCGCACCACCCGGCCGGGCCCGGGGGCCGGGCAGGAGCCGCGCCGCACTGCCCGGCGAGGTCGCAGCTGGACCCAGGGGGCAGGAGCCACGCCGCCCCGCCCCAGGGTCCGGCCGCGACCTCACCAGGCAGCGCGGCGCCTGGAGCCCTCCTCCCGCTGGCGCCCCCAGCCCCGGCCCCAGCTCAAGCTCACCTGCAGGAAGCCTCTGCTTTCTTCTCAGCCTTCCCGCACAAACAGCTGATTCGCGGGAAGCTGGGAAGTGGGAGGAGAAGCCAGAGGAGCTTCAGAAGAGGAGGCAGAGGCAGAGTGAGGTGAGCTGGGGCCGGGGGAAGGGTGGGGAGCTGCTAGAGCTTTTGTTAAATTTAAAAGCCCTTTTGGAACTAGTTGTCCCTCCAGGAACAACCGGTTCTAAACGGGCTTCTAAATTTAACAACCGGTTCTCGCGAATCGGTGCGAACCGGCTGCAGCTCACCACTGCCTACAAAGTCAATTGTTTACTTGCTTTATTTTTGTATCTTCCTTTTCCCTGAATAAACACATTGGATTGCAAGGATTAAGAGGGTTACCAGGTCTTCCAGGAAAGGATGGATCCCCTGGACCAAAAGGAGACAGAGGTGCAGAAGGACCAAAAGGAGACTGTGGAGGCACAGGTAAGCAGTGCACCCCTTTTGAGGGAGGGTAAAGAAGAAGCCCAACAGTGCATACACGGAAGCTATTATGTTCCAGTTGGGCTTTGCTGCTTCTGTCTGAGTGGGGAAGAAATACACAGAGGTGGGCACTGGGGAAACCAAACAGTCTGGTTTGCAATGGAAAGAAGTGAGTGAGGCTTGAAGGGTTAATCTGATGAACTCAAACGTCTAAGAGTAGCATTCTAAAGGAGACAGACACCACAGTGATGGGTACCTGATCCCTGGGTTTGTGGGATGAAGGATGTGCTGTTGGAAGACAGGGAAGAAGTCCTACAAGAGTTCACCAGGAGCAGCTGTACAAATGATCTCAGTTCTTGTTCATGAAATTTGCCCGCATAGGCTGAGATTGGCAAACATCATGATAGTTCTACCTACTGCAAAGGTCAAGTGGGCTTCTAGTGAATGCACATTTTCTTCACAACTCTCCTCAGAACTTTGCTAATTAACTTTATTCTAATTTCCAAGGTTTTATTTTTCTAACTATGTTGTCTTCTGCTACTAATTTTTAGTTTTTACAATTGAATTGAAAAGCTAGCATTACTGCAGGTGCTATTAAGAATTGCACTCAACGAGTAGTTTCCCTTTTATTTTCAGTGGACTCGTGGCCTCAACACCTCAGTTTTAAACTTGTATCTTCTTGAGGAACCAAGAAATCAAAAACAGTATCTCTGGTGTTACACTTGTGATTCATTACTAGTTCTGGAGGTGACTTCTCTGGCTTTTTTAAGCTTTTAGAAAACCTTCCATATTTTAATGTAACACAATAAGAACAATACTATTATTTTATTCTTCAGAATGTGAGCTTTTAAAAACTGAAATAAGTAATTTTCAAGAACAACTGAAGACCCTGAAAGCTACTGTCAGCAAAATCCAAAAAGGTAAGACAAGTGCTGTTCATTCCAGTCAGTGATAGATGGGTCCAAACGGACTAATTTGGATGCAGATCTAGACCCCTACTTCTTTAGAGTTAAAAAGGATTCATATCTGGTGTCTGATCTGGGCTTTTTGCTAGTCGCTCATACTCCAAACTTCTATGTACTTGTTGGATGTTTTTGTAAAGTAACTCAATTCTACAATATGGGCAGTACCGGACTAACCTTGTCACATGTATTGTTAGCCTCGGCAGGTCTCCACTTTGATGTAAATAGGAAAGTCCATCCAAGAACAGCTGTGGGATCAAGTGCTAAAAAAATTCCATACAAAATATACTTAGGATGAAATAATGTGGCTTAGGTATGGTCACTTTGTGTCTGAAATGTTATTTGATTTGTCCTATGACCAAAAAGAATAATGAGAGACCACCATTGTCTGACATATACAGCACATGTGGCCTCATTCTGCCCCTTGATTTCCCATTTACTTCCTCTGGAACAGGAACAGGCCCTTGAGTCTTACCTGTAAAGAGAGCTGCAAATGCTAATTGATATAATGGAATGATGACAGAAATTCTCATATCAAGGACAATGGGCCTGGCCTCATAAAAAAATACTGCAGTAATGTTCCCAAAAACTGCACTTTACAATAGTGACATGGCAATATTTTAGGCTACCAACATAGTATTAAACTCTGGTATTGTGTACAATTCCAACTCTGCTCTCTAGGACAATAAAAACTTCCTCAGCTCTGCCCTCATTGCTAACTAAAATAACAATAATAAAGTATAAACCTCAACCTAAGATTTTTCCTGGTTGTTTTAGGGTCATCCTGAGACCTTTTGCCTCTGTCCATAGTTTTCTCTACACCAGTAAAATATTCTTCCCCTTTCAAACTTCTGGGTTGGTGTGCAGCTGGTCTGACAGAATGAATCAACAAAAATAACTGCCTCTTGCTCCAGGGTCCAAGAACTTGTTACTCTAATCTAAAGACTAGTGCGTGGGAAAAAATGTAACTTGATGTACTGTACTTCTGTGTTTTTTCTAGCTTGGATTTTCATAAATGGCAATAGTGCCGGTGAAAAAACATTTGTAACCAATGGTGCTGAAGGTGACTTTGAGGCCTCAAAAGCCACATGTTCCCAAGCTGGTGGCCTGATTGCTTCTCCAAGGAATTCTGCAGAGAACAGCGCCATACAACAAATAGTAGTTCGTCATAACAAAGCAGCATATATTGGAATAAACGATATACAAACAGAAGGTTCATTTAAGTATCTAAGTGGTGAAGCAATAGCATACTCAAACTGGGCTGCAGGAGAACCAAATAATGTTGGTGGAATTGAAGACTGTGTAGAAGTATATCCAGATGGCAGATGGAATGACAAATCCTGTAATGAAAAACGGTTAATAATCTGTGAATTTTAATCTCCCTAACCTTGTAGTTTTCATTAAAATCAGTTGTACAAGTTGGCTTGCAGCTTTAAAAATTATAAAAATAACCCTGGGTTTAGCAGACCAATGCTCAAACCACTGAGCTATCCCTCCCTTGTTGATTTACATTAGCCTCGCATTTTGCATACTGTGCTGCATCAGTGATGTAAAGGTATAGATATGCTGAATCTTGCTGAAATTTCTATTATGATAAATTAAATTGCAATAAAATCATCATGCAACTTTGAACTGTGACCTGAGCTGGTTAAAACTGGAGATACTACAAGTGCTGTGAGAAATCGATATCCACACAGTTTCAGACTTGAACAAAAGTGACGATCATGAGGAACTGATCGAGAATACAGATCAGGGTTGTCACTTATGTAAAAGGCGAAAAGATGACCATTCTGCTCCACATAGTTCCAACAGAGAATGCCTTAGCTTTATGAGTATATACTTGTCTTAAAGTGAAGTGTAAGAATGAAAATGCTGGAATTCCATCAATTTCTGTTTAAAGCCATTTACAGATCTACAATGTGCTTATTTACAGCCTTGTTCTCAGGTTATTAAAATGGGGGGGAATTCTAGAAGCGTGTGGGTCATGTCCCTTGATAGCCTACTGGAGTTTGGGCACATTGTGGATTTTAAGCGCCATTATTCAGCACTCACAACTGCCACGGCATTTTACAGACAGACAAAACCCCTGCCCCAAAGATTCTACAGTCTAAATAGAGACAAGACAGAGAAGACAAAATTGGAGGAGGAGATAAGGGAAATGGGAAAGGGGTACAAAGGCCAATAATACAAGATAACACACTGCTTGGTGGTTTGACACACTTTTGGTGGATTAATGCTTCTTGTTTTATGTATTAATTCACTTTTGCTTAGTGTCCAGGGAAAGCTGTGCAGTTCATAGGGACCCTGGTATGAAAATATCATTGATTATAGAGGGGTCAGAAAGAATTTCTAGAAATATGCTTGGTTGCCCTAACATGAATAGTGCTCGAAATAAAGAGACTCCAGGCCACTTACCCGGAATTTCCAGAGGGAAATCTATCCTGTCTAAAGCAGCTTTCAAAGATTCCTTGAAGCCTTACTTTGCTGGTGTTTGGTAAAGCACCTCATCTACGTGTTTGTCCTGCTCTGAGATGTGATGAACTTGTTTCAAGGTCCTCATGGACTCAACTATGTAACTGTGGATATGTCGCTACTATAGGCCCATGAAGTGAGGATCTTTGCATCCTCATTTTAAGTTATGTCATCTCATTTATTCAATAGTAACTTTATTAAACAAAAAACAGTCCTAGATGCACATTTCCTTACCTAGCTTAACCTCTCTATCCATAGCTCAGGCAGGTCCATCTGATTCCCCATCTCTGAGTTGGGAGAAACAGCCTGCATGGCTCTTTTCATTGCTACGCTGAATAGCATCGCTGGCCACTCATTTAACTCCTTCTTTTTTCTTCCGACTAGCCATTATAAAGATTTGGACATTAGGCTGAGTCTTAAAAAGGGTAAAACATCATAGCCTGGCTCATGCCAGATAGATCGCTTCTGCCCACAGTTGATGGCCCAGGCGTTGTTACCTTAATTCCTTTGAAGGTGTGTATCTTGCCTTTCCTGCTAGTTCTTTAACAGTCCCTTTTGATTCACCTATGCATTCCGTCAAGAATCAATACAAAACTGAACAGGGAAACCAAGTCAAGCACACTAGTAATAAAAAAATATTAGGCATTTTCCATTTAAAAACCAAGCACAAAGACATAAGCTCTACACACCCTAAAAATTACTTACCCTAGCAATACAGTCATGCTCGCACACAGTTAAGTCAATTAATGTAGCCAGCCTTAAATCAAAGAAGCAGTATGTGCCCTATCCCACTGTTGTTGACAGACTCAAAAAGGTAATAAAAGGCGATGGGATGAGCCAGAAAATCACAGAGACTAAGCTCATTGATCTGAATGTCCATCACTAGTCTGTTTGCTGTGTTTTTCAAAACTAATACCATTTAGAAACATTAATAAATGAATGCAAAATAATCATGATAACATGATATCGACCATAATATGAGAAAGAGAAATCAGAAGTTGTTTTCCTTGTTGATAATATCAGTGAGTACATTTTTTTTCTGCAAAGCTCTGGAGCCAAGAAATTTAACTTGACTTTAGGACTGGATTATAGAGAGAGAATCTAATATCTACTTGGAGACAAGTGACTGCTACCCCACATTATTATATGCAGCGTAGTTGTAGCTGTGTCAGTTCTGGGATATTAGAGAGACAGCTTGGCTCTCTCACCAACAGAAGTTGATGCAATAAAAAATATTTCCTCACCCACCTTTTCTCTCTAATATTCCCACATTACTCAGAAATCTAAGAGCGAATTGAATCTTTGTAAATTTAGATAACATTGTATGATGGCTTCCCAGTAAAAACTAACTCTGAAGTCCGATTCAAGATCATTTTAACCTTGCCAAAATAGCTTTCTCCCATCTACACTGTCACTAAAACTGTTTTTAGCACCAGTTCAGGGAACCCACTGCTAAAAATGGTTGTCGGCAGCAAGTCAGTTTCCTAGGTAATCCAAAACGCAGGAGAATTTGAAATGGAAACTGAAAAGAAAAAGACAGATACTGCCACCCTTACTTACTTGAGGAAAAAGGTATTACACAGAGGGAGCAGGTATGGAAGACTCCAGCCCTAAATAAAGTGAAAATGACCAGCCTATTTTCATTGTCTAAATAAGTGAAGTGCAAAATGGGAAAAAAAGGAAATTAAATTTTAGTTTTTAATTTGGTAATTTATGGAGATAACTTTTTTTCACACGTAAGATTTTTTTTTGTTAACCTTATCTATTTAATTTCAATATGCAATTCCATCTTCTGCAAATGCCACCAGCATTTTCTTTGTAGGCAGATGGCGTTCCAACTGAGAGATTTTGTTTACTTTTATTCAAAACTACCATTGGTGCTTTGTCAACCAAACTTGCCAGGTCTCATTCATTTGTAGAAAGACTCCCTCGTTCAGGACTCTCTTTAAAATGGAATTAAAACACTTGTGCTGAAGGGTTTTGCAGTGAGTTTTAGTTTGATTTCAGTCATTCCAGTTATCAAGGTAGACTGCGTAGACTGTCAGTCCTTCATCAGTTAAGACTGAGCCAATCACAACACATCTTCCAATCTTCTCTCGCTCTGGCCATCCTTCTCCATGTTTGTCCATATCTCCTTGTTAGAAAATCATCCCACCTCTTTTGAGGCTGACCTCGTGGCCGTTTCAGTTCTCGCGGATACCAGTCAGATATAGCTGCAGTCCATCTGTTGTCACTGAGTCGGGCCACATGTCCTGCCCATCACATTTTTCTGAGCCTGCTTTCAACAACAACATCTCGACTCCAGACTGCTGCTTAACTATTTCATTGGGGGTGTGATCATGGAGCAAAATGCCCTCTGTGTGACAGACAGTTGATGTTCTTCAATCTTCATCAGTGACCATGTTTCAGTGCCATATAGCATCGCTAGAAGCATGGTCGAGTTAAAAAGATTTGTATACGTAGTTTTGCTGATCTTTCCTTGGAGGATGTCCCTGATGTCATTGAATGTGCACCATCCAGCTTTTTTTCTGTGTGACAGTTCGCCTTTCTGATTGTGGCACATGTTGACTTTCTGGCCCAAATAAATGTATTTGTCAGCCTCTTGGATCTGCTTTCCTCCAAGAGTTATTTGGGTTCTTGGCAGAACATCTGATCTCATATTTTGTTTTCAACTGGTTCATTTTTAGTACGACATGACTACTTTTTGAGTTCAGTTCTTTAAGCATTCTCACAAGCTGGACTGTATTTTTGGCTATCAGCACTATATCATCTGCGAACCTGAGATGGTTTAGCCACTTGCCATGGATATTAATCCCGCCTTTCAGAACTGCTCATCAAGAGACCAATTCAAAGCAGGCTGTGAATAATTTTGGTGAAACTGTATCTCCTTGTTTCATACCTTTCTCGATGGGTATTTGGAAGAGAGTATTGAATAGCGATATACCTGTGCTGCAGCCAGAGTTTGCTTCCTTTAATAATGTGATATATTTTGCACTGATTCCCTGCTCTGAAAGAGCTTCAAGAATGGTGTTGGTCTCCATGCTATCAAATGCCTTCTCGTAGTCCATGAAGGCAATGCACAAATGGAACTTGTATTCCCTTGAACGCTTTAGTAGTTGGTTTAGAGTGAAGATGTGGTCTATTGTGCTGTCATTTCTTCAAAAACCGGCCTGCTCTCTAGGCTGCTGTTCATCCAGGTTTCACAACAGTCGATTTGTTATTATTTTAGTGAACAATTTATAGACATGCGAAAGCAGGCAGATCAAGCGATAGTTCTTTAGATTTTCTCGATCGCCTTTCTTATGCAGCAAGATGGTATTGGACTCTTTCCACCTGGATGGTATCTTCTGGATTTCCAGGTAACTGCTGAACCTTTGGGCTAGAGCTTTCCAGAGTTCCTGACCGTCCACCTTAAGCACTTCTGCTGTCAGACTATCCTTGCCTGGAGCCTTCCCCTCTTTCATTTGATGGACTGCATGACGGATTTCGCTGATGAGAACCGGGAGTATGTGTTCATCGGTTTGTTGAAGTGATCGCATTGGGACATCTATATGGGATGCAAACAGCTGGGTATAGAAATTCCTGCAGATTGCTTCCATCTCTGTTTGACCGGTTACTGAGTCTCCATTCTTGTTCTTCAAAACTGTTAATGATGACTTATACAATGCCAATTCCCGTTTGCATTTTTTGAGACTTTTAGCAGCCTTTAGGAGCTTTTTGGTTCGAAATTTCTTGAAGTCTTCCTTCAGCTTCATTCGTGTGAGCTTGCAGAAAAGAGAATACTCAAGCCTGTCGCTTCCATTTCTTTTAATTTTCCTCCTATTCTCCAATAAGATCTTTGTATTCTCCGAGATTCTTCCGCTATCTCTTTTTTGGTCTTTCATGCTCAGCTGATTTCACGCACCATTTCAGTCTCTTGCTGAAGTTCTCATAATCCTCGCCACAGTCATCCAGGAGGCTCCTGTCTTCCCTGCCAATGTTTTCTTTCAGGATTGCCTGATCAAAAGCTACCGGTTGGTGCCTTCTGTTCACCATACACAGTGCCTTTTTCTCTACCTTCACAGTGAACGTGAGTCTGGCTCTCAGTAAGCGATGATCACTACCGATGTTAAATGATGGCAATACTGAAATATCCTTCACAATGCATCGTCTATCGATCAGAAATTAATATATTTCATTCTTTGTCTTCATGTTCAGTGTGATCTAAGTCCATCTCCTGTTGGCCTTCTTTTGGAACCAGGTGTTACCAATGAACATTCTCCTCATCTCTGCCAATATAGCTAGTCGTTCTCCTCGCACGTTTCATTCCCCGATACCGTACCTTCCTATGAACTTTTTGCCCTCTCTTTATCTTCCAACCTTGGCATTAGAGTCTCCTATTACAATTGTATATGTGGAACTCTGAGTGAGGGTTTCCTCCAGCTCCTGATAGAATCCTTCCACATCATCATCTTTGCATGCAGTTGTGGGACCATAGATCTGGATGATTTTGAGAGTGCTGTATTGGTTCAATCAGAGGTAAAGCACCCCAATACGCGATGACTTCAAATGGCACAAGATGATTTTTGAAGCCCATTCCTTGTTTATGATTAATCCAACTCCTCCAGCTGTACTTGTGCCTTCATCTTTTCCTAGAATGACCGTGCTTCCATCCCGCCAGCTGACCTCCATCGCCTTCTTTCGTTGTGTTTCGCAAACGCCCAGCACATCGCAGGCTGTTTTTGCCTTTTCCTCCATGAGATGGTTTATTGATTCCTCCCTCATCAGTGTTCTGCAGTTATAAGTGCACACTGAGAGAGTTGCCCGGTTTTCTTTTGGCAACCTGGCACTTGAGATTCTTTTCAGCCTCTCATTGATTGAACGTCTCACTGCCTCTGGAGTGGGGATTGAGGGAAGTGCAGAGAACTGAAACTTGGTTTTCCATGTTGTTTTAGACATTGTTTTCAGCCACACGCTGGCTGGGCTGTCAGTGGTGCACTTAACTCCTCAACTTAGCTAGTTATCCAGTTGACAACCAAAAATCAAAGGAGTTTAAGCATTGGTTGTGTTTGGGATTCCAACTCAAAATAACCAAGTTCAAATAAATTTAAAATCATCTTTCCAATTAAATTAAAAATACAATTCTTCAAAACTATCTTGTTCATACTAAGTTTTGCAAACCCCTTCCCACCTTTTAATTAATTGATCTTTTTAAAGTTATTTCTCAGGCCTTTCCAGTTTCCTCTATAAGGAGACTCTGTCATGCTATCTCCTCCCTTTCCCTTGCTAGGCCCATCTCCTCCTTTCTAACCATAACCTGACCTCTTCAAGCCTAAGGGTATTTTCCCCTTTGTTTGTCTCTACAGCCTTACTGGACCTCTCTAGCAGAAGGAATAATGAGGGGTTCACTTGCTAACCAAAGCAATTTAGGCCTATTTAGTTTCAGTTAGCTGCAGCTTACAATGTTAACAATGACCAAAGTATTAAGAAACAGTGCAACAATATGCAATGGATAGGGAATGTAAGGCATCCCATGATGACTTGCAAACCCAAAGCTAGAAATATGGGTGCTAACTGGGGAGATATGAATCATGATAGGCCATTGTCAAAGCCTGTGACAGTCTTGTTACTTCCCTTTTTGATGGGGGAGAGGGGAAGAAATAACCAGGTTATTAACTATTTTATACTTTACTCTTGGAGTCCTGATAAAATGGCAATTTTCCAATAATCATTTCAATACATCCTCTTTTTTTCCACAATAGGCCATTTTAGTATAGCCAATTATTGTATTCAGATAGTCTCTCCTAGTCATAAAATACTGTGTGGTAGGCCAATTTCATCAGAATTTAAAATGAAATACCTGTATAAATGCATGCATCTCTACTGAGATCTCATATAAGCGCTTGATACTGTCCTCAGATATGGACCCATTAATCTAAAGTTAGAAAGTCCTTAAGAGTATTATTTTATTGGTCTCAATAGCTCCATTGCAGAGATAGGCGTGCCATTGATTTCAGTTACCTGATGTGTTGTGGGAAAAGAGGGAAGTGCTGTTGTTTTCCAACTTTATAGATGGCCTTGGATATTATTTGAAGTGATGTCTCCGATGGAGATGTCCCATGATAAATGGATATTCACTTACAACAGTTTTCTATATCTGAGAAGGAGATCCCAGAAAGGACCCTCTATTTCTAGTAGAGAACTTTCAGTAAGAGACAGAGACAGATTACTCTAAAATTGTCTTAAGGGAACTTGTAAGTATTGGTTTTCATATAGTATACTGTTTAGTTAGTGCTTCCTTTCTGTTGTTTGGGATTGCTAGAAGGGCACTTCCTCAACAGCTTGGTTTTCTTAAAAATTTCAAATCTAATGAAAAGAAAGCAAGAGTTTTGTTTTTATTATAAAATAAAATATACAATAATACAAAATAAAAATGAACAAGCTTGTGAACAAATAAATTAACCTTGCTTTGTCTAAATTTCTCTCTGTAAAATTGGGACAATACTATCCCTCCTTTGTAAATAATGTAACTAGCTTTGGATAAGAAGCTCCATTAAGTACAAAATATAATTAGTAAATTAATATGAAGAGCCTGACTAAGCTCTTGCCCTCCAAAAAGCCATGTAAGATAGCGTTAAACTGCTACTTAGTCCTTGACTCATGCCATCATTGCTACGTAGTTTGAAATGTCATGTGGAAGCTTAGAATATACAGAATCTTTGCTAATAATTTACGATGAATTGTACAGATGTCAGAGTTTAGAGGCAAATTCTTCACAGAAAAAACACTGTAGCTTTGGATGCAGCAAGAGACAGAAATGTAGAGCTGGTCAGTGCTTTGCAAGCCCATCCCTTGAAGATGGGCTGTGGGTGCTTGCTGGTGGTCTGAGAAAAGATGACTCATTACATATTATTGATTCTCCTCCTTCACCTCAATCATGTTAAAAGATGCTAAAAGAACTTTCTTAATATTAATTTTCTGTGTGAACAATTTCTTTGTTTGCCACAGAAATGTTATGTCAAGCTCAGTAGGAGGAGAGAGTGGGTTCAAACACCAATCAGAGGGGAAGTGTCCCGCATGCAATCTCTCCATTGGAATGTGGTCCATTCTGTGATAACGTGTAGTAGCTCCAGGACAGGATTGCAGGAGGAGGAGAATTGTGGCTTTTCGAGCTTCCTCTGCGTCCAGGCCAAAGAACAGAAATATGATGAGTGGCCAATCCCAGGAGCTGCTGTAATATGATCAACAAAGGACCCCCCTGTGAAACTGAAAATAGGGTCTCATGGACCTAATGCAGATGTTCAGTTAATTTCAAGTTAAAATCAAGAGGCCAGAATTATTAACACTTGACATCCGTGGGAAAAGGAAACAGTCCACAATTCATAGTTAAATAATGGGAAATTTTAGCTGCAAAACAGTTGTTTGATGACAAATAATCCATTTAACTTTGAATTTATTTTGGAGAAAGGATCGCATAGATGTACGCACAATGAAATGCAGGAACCGTGTAATCATGTCATTGTAACTCTCACCTTCCCTCGTTTCTGCCCCTTGCTGTTTGTAGCACTTACTCATTATATAATGTCTAAAATTAGAGTCCAATCCTGCAATTTCAAATGCACTGGCAAACCTTTGCACTGGCATGGATCCCTTCCAAAAATCTAGCTCAGGATCTGGCCCTTAGACTGCATATTCCTTGAGTCAGTGACTGTCTCTTACTTGTTCTGTAAAGTGCCTAACACTATATAAACATTAGCTTTATGATGATGATGATAACAGGCAATAACCAAATACCATGAAGAAAAAAAACAAACCATTGTTGGCAGAACAAGAACAAAAATGTTCTGTTTGTATGTGTTACTGTAGTTTGTGGCTATTATTATTATTATTTTATTTATTATACTGGGTGTATTTTTACATGCAGAAACTGTATTTTGTCTTTTGGGTACCCTACCTGAAACACCTTAAAGGGCCTTGTTTTTCAGCAAGTGCTGAGCATCCCACTACCTGAAAATCAGGCCACTTTAAGTTGTCTCAAGTTGGGCACCCAAAATCACACATCAGTTTTTAAAATCTTGGATTCCCAGTACTTCGGAAAATCATGTCACTGATTTATCAGCCTACTGGTTTAGCAGGTTACTTTAGTTGAAAACCTTGACTTGAGCCTTTGATAAAACAGAAAATTCTCAGAGATGTCTTGAGGATTAATTCTTTATTGCTTGTAAAACACCTAGAAGATGTTTGGTTGAAAGGCATTGTAGAAGTATAATACAATCTATGACTACTGGGTGATAACATAATGTATTTATAAATGGTTCAGCTCTGACAATTTTTGACAAGCAGGGCTGTAAATCAGCCAAATAATTAAAAAATGATAATTTTGGTTTGTGTGGGGAACTTGTGTGTGAAATTTACAAAAAGCCAAGCCTCACCATTGTTCTCCTTGCTCTGCTGGACAGTACAAAGAAACTTCTACAAGAGATACTGGGGGAAAGTCTAGGTCTGTGTCACTGAAGACTCTTAATGCAGTAGATAGTAATGGGGAAATCTCTAAGGAGTCTGAAGATGGGTGTGATTCAGAGAAGCATACACACATTGGGATGCTTATCCAAGCAGTTCGTACCTCTTGGTGTGCAGACAGAAAGTGCTTCTCAGCTTATGCTACTTGAGAATTTATCAGTTGTCCCAGAGTTGGTTCTGGATTTAACTAAAGCCCAGGAAGGAAATGTTCCTAAGTTTGTGTCTGCTAGAGAGAAAGATATTGTAAATAGGTTGCATCCAGTTAGTGTCATAACAAAGTCCCAGAGACCAGGCATGAAAAAACCATCCCCCTGAGCGCAGCAAGTTTCAGTTTTGTAAAGTTCCAGTGTAGATGGTGCCTCAGCACTGGGAGCCACGTCCCTTATTGAGGTGGGTTTTTTAGAGCTGATGTGGTCTGCCGTGACCACACAAGCCATGTTAAAGTGCTGCTGTGGCAGCACTTTAGCATTGCCAGTGTAGACTAGCCCCCAGTGTGGATAACTTGAAGAAGGTTTTTACAAGGTGGAATGAAGATTGTTAGGGAATTTGAACGGCCCTATGATGATCAACTGACTGTGTTTGGCCAGCTTGTTGGGAAGACACTGTTGTTGGGATAGGAATGTTTCCATGTTGATTCTTTAAGTGAACAGTCTGTGTCTCAGGTTCAGAGGTCAAGACTGGGTAGATGAATCTACAGAGCAGGACAGCTGTGCAGTTGATCTCTCAAGAATACAGGGGTTGACAGGCAAACTCTCATCTCTAGACACTTTGGATATGTCTTGTAGTCTCTTAGTGGACTTAACATCCGATTCCATGTGGAAGCAGAGGTTGGTAATGGAAGGACAAAAGAACCTTGAGTCTAACATGCTAGTGAAAATGGATGGTATCTTTTTAAGACAAAGTCCAGCCTTGCAATTGGTAACAGTTAAGAATCTGAAAATTTGTAAACTCTAGTGCAGGGATCTCAAACTCAAATGACCATGAGGGCTAGTTCATTGGCCCGAGGGCTGCATCACTGACACCCCCCTTACTGCCCCTGGCCCTGCCCCCACTCCACCCCTTCCATGAGGCCCCACCTCTTCCCACCCCTTCCCTGAAGTCCCCACCCCAACTCCACCCCTCCCTGCCCCCAGAGGGTGCATGAGGGGTGTGGTGGAGGTTCAGGGCAGGGAGGTGAGGTGCAAGAGGTCTCAGGGTGCAGAAGGGGTGTGGGATGCAGCAGGGGGCTCAGGGCAGGGGATTGGGGTGCAAGAGGGGTGTGGGATGCGGCAGGGGGCTCAGGGCAGGGGGTTGGGGTGCAGCAGGGGGTTCAGGTGCAGGCAGGGGGCTCAGGGCAGGGAGTTGGGGGTGGGGTGCAGGAGAGCTTCGGGGTGGCAGTGGCATGCACTGGGGCCAGGGCAGGCTGCCGCCCCTGGCCCTGGTCCCGCTTCAGGAAGTAGCTGGAACCATGTCCCTATGGCCCCTGGGGGAGGGGGACGCAGGGCTCCGCACGCTGCTTGCCGTGCCTCCAGGTACCTCCCCCGAAGCTCCCATTGGCCGTGGTTCCCTGTTCCCGGCCAATGGGAGCTGCGGGGGGAGGGTGCCTGACAGGGCAACACACAGACTGAGCCCTCTGCTTCTCCCCACCCCCCAGCCACAGGGAGTGGTGCAGGGCTCGATGGGGGCAATCCTGTGGCTGTAGTTTGCCCACCCCTGGCCTGGAGGTAGGCCGGTGGGCGGGCACGGGGCGCTTGGCGGGCTGCAGGAAATAGCCCCGCGGGCCACGTGTTTGAGACCCCTGGTACAGTGTCTCTGTTGATGCAAATTACCTGACTGACAGGGGGGAGGAAGACTTGCCCATAACTGTTAGCAAAGAGGACACACCTAGCCAGCCAATTAATTCTGTTACACAAAAGAGCTCAGATTTTGATGGTACTGACAGGGAGTAAGGGAAAAATTAATCTTACAAATGGAAGCCACAGGTTAACCCTAGAATGCCAAAAGCCCAAGGGTATTGTGCCAAAGGTGTGACATGACAAAATGCTTGTGAATGTACACTTGTGATAGATTTGATATTAATATTATTGCTGGCGTTAGCTGTTATAACTAATGCATTGCTTATGTATCAGGGGTAGCTGTGTTAGTCTGTATCCACAAAAACAACAAGGAGTCTGGGGCACCTTAAAGACTAACACATTTATTTGAGCATAAGCTTTCGTGGGTAAAAAACTGTAAACACGTACAATGTGCAAGATCTTTTGAAAAAAACCTTGACCATATTGGGAGTGATACATAAGACCTCACTGTGTCCTAAAAGCCTTTATGGTTATACTGTTTCATTACATGACAACACACTTTATATCTAAGGCCATGTAATACTGATATTTCAAAGTTAGTGCCTGTAACCAGTCTTGAAACTGTACACAGGAGAAAAGACATTACACACCTAATGCACTGCATAAAAAGGAAAACTGAGGCACTATACCATATTGTTTTCATGGCTAAATGCAAAGATTCCTACACTATGGAGAACATTAATATCTACATTAACTTGATGTTAATTGGGTTCCAAACATTTCCCAGAGCTTGTATGAATAAATTAGGTATTTTCATTAGCTCTGGGCAAGATCACAAGACATACAAGAATTACTCTACAAGAGCAGATCCAATCCACTATTGGTTTGAGCAAGTTTTACCTTGGGTTTTTAAAGGGATTGAATAATATTATTACTTTCATAACGAACCGTACAAAGAAAAAGCCTGTTTTAGACAAACATGATTTTGATAAACCATTTCTGTTATATGCTGACACTTCTAACATTGGGTTAGAAGCTGTAGTAATACAGAACCACGAATGGGAAGTTCATGTGATGCATTCAGCAGTGTCTGGGACACCCCTTCCTGCATTGATTTTGCATTGGGGGTGTGATGTTAACTGATTAAACTATAACCAGGTAGATCATTGTTGCTAACACTGTTATATAATTGCAACAAATCTTGTACAAAACTTGACACTATGAAATTAGGCCTGAATAAAGACTGGGAGTGGCTGCATCACTACAAAAAATAATTTTCCCTCTGTTGATACTTACACCTTCTTGTCATGAATGGGCCACATCCACTTTGACTGAATTGGCCTCGTTAGCACTGCCCCCCCCACTTGGTAAGGCAACTCCCATCTTTTAATGTGCTATAATATATATTCCTCTTACTGTATTTTCCACTCCATGCATCTGATGAAGTGGTTTATATCCCACAAAAGCTTATGCCCACATACATTTGTTAGTCTCTAAGGTGCCACAAGGACTCCTCGTTCTTTGTACAAAATGTGGCAGGTAAGATGTCTATAGAAAGGATATGATTTGCTGAATATGATTATGCTATTTGTATGCATCTATCATTTTTGTACATGAAATTAACTATATGCCTGTATTTCTAAGGTGTTTGCTTCTGGTTAGCACCAACAAGGAGTTTAGCCAGCACACTGTAAAGGAATTATTCAAATAGAATGAACCATTAGAGAACACTTAACTCACAATGGAAGACACCTATCTACTCTTAGTGGAATTTCATGCCATGACTAAGAGAAGTCATGCATGGACATGTGACTTGCTCATGTGACTCCGAACTCCATCTTTTACCTGTAGTCTTCCACTACTGTGTTGAGGGCTTTGTTTGAAACAATGGGTTTCCCTCCACATAGCAGAAGCTATAAAAGGTGCTGGAAACATCTCCATTTTGCCTCTGTCCTGCTCAAACCTCTGGACTATGGACTTATACTAACGGGAGCATTGTAACTAGTGGACTGAGGACCTTCCAATGATTTGGAAGCAACCAGAGACTTGACTTAAGTCAGCAGTTTATTCCATCACTGCTATAAGCCTGAACCAAGAACTTTGCAATTATTGTATGTATTTGATTCCTTTAATCAATTTTAACTTTTCTTTCTTTCTTTCTTTCTTTCTTTCTTTCTTTCTTTCTTTCTTTCTTTCTTTCTTTCTTTCTTTCTTTCTTTCTTTCTTTCAACAAACCTTTAGATTTTAGATACTGAAGGATTGGCAACAGTGTGATTTTTCAGTAAGATCTGAATTGTATATTGACCTGGGTGTGTGGCTGGTCCTTTGGGAGCAGAAGATACCTTTGTTTAATTAAACTGATTTTAAAGAACCTCTTATCTTTAAGTCTAGCATCTGAATGTTGAATCCAGGACTGGAATGCCTCAGGAAACTGCTTTTCTGACTTTTTGTTAGCCAGTGTGATGAAACAGAAGTTAACTTTTATTGCTGGTTTGATATATTTTATGGGAGAATAACTACCAGTTTTGGGGGCTGTCTGCCCTTTTTCTCAGCAGTTTGTCCTGAATTTGGTATTCTCGGTTGTGACCCACGGAGGCACAGTGACACCAACTTCTGTTGATAAAAGAGATGAGCTTTTGAGATACACAGAGCTCTTGTTTAGGTAGTACAAACAAATCTCTTTGAGCCCATTGTACAGAAAAAAAATTCAGAATCATCTCTATTTTAGGTAAATTTGTATCTTGACTTATTGACAAGGTCAGTGAAATCCAGGATTATTAAGTATTAATGTACAATTTACATATGGTTAAATTGTCAGCTGCATATAAAACGGGCATTGCTTTAAGAGATGTTCTGGGGAAGTCTGTGTTGCAGTCGATTCAGTTCCTCTTTAGTGTTTTGCCAACAGGAAAAAATTAATTCTTTGTGCTTTATCTTTCTTATCATGGTTTCAAGATATCACTAAAGCTGTTTACTGTAAATTTAAACTATTTTTAAATGAGTATTTTACTGTAAATGGGCATATCTTAGAAACCAGAGCTCATGTTACTTAATCTGTAGCATATAAATACAGGGTCAAACTCATAGTAAATTATTCCTGTGAATGCTTTTTCTAGAAAATCAGGAATTGCAAAGTAAGTGGTTGGATGGTATTGTTGCTCTCGTTTAAGTCTGTTCTTTAATTATAAAGTTGTGCATAGTTTGTAAGAAGGTTATGATAGAAATTTCCTTAAAATCTTTTATTTATGTCTACTAAACACGTGTATGATGGTTTTCCACATCATTCAAGGTTTAAGGTTACAGTATATTATAGTTTGTGTTTTAATTTAGAAAATAACAGTCATGGTTTTATGTTCCTATTTTATTCAGAGTACAACAAAATACATCTTGTCTAATTCTTTATGCTATTCATTTAGGAAGTATATGCAATTTTATAAATCATTACCAGATAAGTTGGGGAGTCTACGCCATATGTTAGCTTTGAAATGAAAGCATACAGCTATATTCCCAAGTGCAAGTATTGCAATTGTGGTCCAGCCCTGGTACTCACTTCCATTCTATCCTCAGTGCACTTGTGCAGGTCCAAACATAATTCACTTTTTTAAAAGCAGTGATCTACTAAAACTTTAAGGATTATGTCCCAACCTGATGGGACTTAATTGAAATTTGCTGCTTTTTTTGTTTCAAGTTGTGGGGATTTTGGAGCAGGACAAATTCCAAAATTAAGGGTACTTCATTAAGATTTGAATAAAGAATAATTTCAAAGTTTTTTTCATGACCACTGAAGCTCTGACTAAAAATATAACAAACTAGTACAAATGTCTTAGAAAGTAGACATTTAGCATTCATTTATAGAGCCAATGTAATATTGCAACAAAATTCCTTATGGGTAATTCTTTTAATGATTTTTTTCCACAGGCTAGGAATCAAACAATGCTGCTGCTTCCAATATTCAACACTTTTGTCTTGGCGTTAACTCTGGTGACGACTTCCAACTCAAATCCTGCTCAGCATGTCCAAAAACTGGATCAGAATGCATGTACACTAGTTGTGTGCGGACCTGCTCAAAACGGACTACCAGGAAGAGATGGAAAAGATGGCCCTAAAGGTGAAAAGGGAGATCAAGGTATAGAAATATTGATTTACTGTTCACCTGTTGGTCAGATTGGTATTTTTTTAAAAGCTAATAAAAAGAATGCATAATTCAAATCATGTAGCTAGATGGAACCTGAGCAAAAGGTTTTGTCAAGCATGAACAATCCAGAGATTCTTAATTTATTGTGAATTACTAAAACACTAGGATGAAACTAACAGTATTGTTCAAAGTAAAATAAAAGCTATGTTACAATTTGGAACCAGATGCTTCTGAGATAGGTTATGTGCTCTAGACCCTTTCACTTCCAGGCCACCAGTTTTGAATCTGATCCACATTGGCAGTGTCTGAAACTTGTTACCAGCCAATGCCTGTCCTGTGATATATGTGAAATAACTTGCTGTTACAGTGCATTTCTTGGTGGTTAAGATACACACAAACACACATACATAATAAATAAGACTAATAGCACTCTTGGCAGTGTCAGCAGATGGCCAACACCAGGGTGATATACATTCTGGTATTGTCAAGCCTCAAAATAAGTTGAATTGGCACTGAAGAGACAGACCCTGGAAAAGTTGTTTAGGTCTCACTGCTGCAGATAGAGGCAAAGGATGAAGGGGCATTCAGCCTACTCTCTAGAAGTTACTATAAGAAGTTATTCTCATCACACTGTACTTAGTATTTATTTGTATTACAATATCACTTAGAGTCCCTAACAGATATCTGAAAACCATCTTGTTAGGCAGTCTATATAAAACATGGTAAGAGAAAAACTCTGCCCTGAAAAACTTACAAACTAAATAGATGAGAAAGACAGAAAGACGGGAGTAGTATCTCCATTTTAGAAATGGGCAATAGAGGCACAAGGGATTATAGCCTAGAGTCACTAAATTTTCAAAAGAGCATAGCTCCCATTTAAGCACCATATTTTCAAAACAGTGCACTGAGTGCGGAGTTATTTTAAATATTCAGTTGCAAGTGTCACAATGAGAGTGTTTAAGCTTTTGAAGATCTTAACCCAATTCTGGATGCTGGGCACTTCAAAATCTGGTCCCAATAGTGCATTCTGGGCACTTCAAAATCTGGTTCCAAGGTCTGTGGAAAATATGGCTTTAAATCTGTACATGCTGAGAAATATTTTAGGAATTCCAGCTATACTCACATACCAATATTTCCATGTAGAAGTGAATCCACCAAACTTATGAACACTTTTCAGATATTTGAATTTGATATTTAAATTGTAGCAATAGAACCAAGCTATAAAGCTTGGATCTGGATCAAAGTTCATTGTTCCTCAAAAATTCATTGTTCTTTTTAATGATCTAATCTTCGTCCATCTTTAATTATGACATCACAAACTCTTATAACACCTACAAATTCTACTGTTTACTTGCTTTTATTTTTGTCTCTTCCTTTTCCCTGAATAAACACATTGCATTGCAAGGATTAAGAGGGATACCAGGTCTTTCAGGAAAGGATGGATCCCCTGGACCAAAAGGAGATAGAGGTGCAGAAGGACCAAAGGGAGACTGTGGAGGCAGAGGTAAGCAGTACCCCCCTTTTGAGGGAGGGTAAAGAAGAAGCCCAACAGGGCAGACAGAGAGGCCTTTTTGGATGTTTGAATGGTTTTCATTTCATAAATGTTCCAGTAGGGCTTTGCTGCTTCTTTCTGAGCGAGGGAGAAATATTCAGAGGTGGGCACTGGGGAAACCAGACAGTCTGGTTTTCAAGGGAGAGAAGTGAGTGAGCCTGCAGGGTTACCAGAAGTTGGTCTGATGAACTCAAACATCCTATAGGAGAGAAACACCACAGTGATGGGTACCTGATCCCTGGGTTCATGGGATAAAGGATGTGCTTCTAATTTTTAATGAAATTGAAAAGCTAGCATTGCTGCAGGTGCTACTGAGAATTTCACTCAACAAGTAGTTTCATTTTCAGTGGACTTGTGGCCTCAGAACCTCAGTTTTAAACTTGTTGTATCTTCTTGAGGAACCAAGAAATCAAAAACAGTATCTTTGGTGTTACACTTGTGATTCATTACTAGTTCTGGAGGTGACTTCTCTGGCTTTTTTAAGCTTTTAGAAAACCTTGCATATTTTAATGTGACACAATAAGAACAATGCTATTATTTTCTCCTTCAGAATGTGAGCTTTTAAAAACTGAAATAAGTGATTTGCAAGAACAACTGAAGACCCTGAAAGCTACTGTCAGCAACATCCAAAAAGGTAAGACAAATAAAGTGCTGTTCACTCCAGTCACTGAGAGATGTGCCCAAATGGAGTAATTTGGATGTAGATCTAGATCCCTACTTCTTCAGAGTTAAAAAGGATTCATATCTGGTGTCGGATCTGGGCTTTCTGCTATTCGCTCATACTCCAAACTTCTATGTACTTGTTGAATGTTTTAGTAAAGTAACTCAATTCTACAATATGGGCAGTACCGGTCTAACCTTGTCACATGTATTGTTAGCCTCGGCAGGTCTCTACTTTGATGTAAATAGGAAAGTCCACCCAAGAACAGTTGTGGGATCAAGTGCTAAAAAAATCCCATCCAAAATATACTTAAGATAAAATACTGTGGCTTGCGTAGGGTCTACTCTGTGTCTGAAATGTTATTTGATTTGTCCTGTGACCAAAAAGAATAGTGGGAGATGACCACTCTCTGACATCAACAGCACATGTGGCCTCATTCTGCCCCTTGATTTCCCATTTACTTCCTCTGGAACAGGAATAGACCCTTGAGTCTTACCTGTAAAGAGAGCTGCAAATGCTAATTGATATAATGGAATGATGACAGAAATTCTCATATCAAGGACAATGGGCCTGGCCTCAAAAAAAAATACTGCAGTAATGTTCCCAAACACTGCACTTTACAATAGTGACATGGCGATATTTTAGGCTGCCAAAATAGTATTAAACTCTGGTATTGTGTACAATTCCAACTCTGCTCTCTAGGACAATAAAAACTTCCTCAGCTATGCCTTCATTGCTAACTAAAATAATAATAATAAAGTATAAACCTCAACCTAAGATTTTTCCTGGTTGTTTTAGGGTCTTCCTGAGACTTTTTGCCTCTGTCCATAGTTTTCTCTGCACCAGTAAAATATTCTTCCCCTTTCAAACTTCTGGGTTGGTGTGCAGCTGGAATGACAGAATGAATCGACAAAAATAACTGCCTCTTGCTCCAGGGTCCAAGAACTTGTTACTCTAATCTGAAGAATATTGCGTGGGAAAAAATGTAACTTAGATGTACTGTACTTCTGTGTTTTTTCTAGCTTGGATTTTCATAAATGGCAATAGTGCCAGTGAAAAAACATTTGTAACCAATGGTGCTGAAGGTGACTTTGAGACCTCAAAAGCCACATGTTCCCAAGCTGGTGGCCTGATTGCTTCTCCAAGGAATTCTGCAGAGAACAGCGCCATACAACAAATAGTAGTTCGTCATAACAAAGTAGCATATATTGGAATAAACGATATACAAACAGAAGGTTCATTTAAGTATCTAAGTGGTGAAGCAATAGAATACTCAAACTGGGCTGCAGGAGAACCAAATAATCTTGGTGGAATTGAAGACTGTGTAGAAATGTATCCAGATGGCAGATGGAATGACAAATCCTGCAATGATAAACAGTTAATAATCTGTGAATTTTAATCTCCCTGTCCTTGTGGTTTACATTAAAATCAGTTAGTGCAAGTTGGCTTATAGCTTTAATATTTATATAACCTTGTTGATTTACAATAGCCTCACATTTTGAATAGTGTGCTGCATCAGTGATGTAAAGATATAGATATGCTGAATCTTGCTGAAATTTCTATTATGATAAATTGAATTGCAATAAAGCCATTATGCAACCTTGAACTGTGTTCATAGGTAGTTAAAACAGGAGATACTTCAAGTGCTGTGAGAAATTGATACCTACACAATTTCAGACTTGAACAAAAGTGACGATCATGAAGAACTGACCGAGAATACAGATCAGGGTTGTCTCTTATGTAAAAGGCGAAAAGATGACCATTCTGCTCCACATAGTTCCAGCAGAGAATGCCTTAGTTTTATGAGTATATATTTGTCTTAAAGTGAAGTGTATGGATTTCCATTAATCTCTGTTTAAAGCTGTTTACAAGTCAACAGTCTGCTTGTTTACAGCCTTGTTCTCAGGTTACTAAAATGGGGGGGGAGGGATTCTAGAAGCTTTTGGTCATGTGTCCCTTGATAGCCCACTGGAGTTTGGGCACATTGTGGATTTAAGTCCCATTATTCAGCACTCACAAATACCATGGCACTTTACAGGCAGAAAAAATCCCTGCCTCAAAGATTTTGCAATCTAAATAGAGACAAGACAGAGAAGACAAAATTGGATGGGGAGATAAGGACAATGGAAGAGGGGCAAAGGCCAGTAATATAAGATAACATAGTGCTTGGGGGTTTGACACACTTTTGATGGATTAATGCTTTTTGTTTAATGTATTAATTAACTTTTGCTTAGGCTAACACCTAATGTTGATCATTCAGTGTCAAGGGTAAGATGCAGTGCTCATAGGGACCCTGGTATGATAACACCAGTGATTATAGAGGGGTCAAGATATTCATGGACTCAACTATGTTACTCTGGTTACGTAGTTACTATGGTTCCATGAAGTGAGGATATTTCCTTCCTCATTTTAGTTATATCATCTCATTTATTCAATAGCAACTTTATTAAACAAAATAAAGAGTCCTTATCTAGCTTAATCTCTCTATCCATAGCGCAGGCTGGTCCATCTGATTCCCCATCTTTGAACTGGGAGAAATAGCCTTCATGGCTCTTTTCATTGCCACCCAGAATAGCATCGCTGGCCACTCACTTAAATCCTTCCTTTTTCTGCCGACTAGCCTTTATGAGGATTTGGAGATTAGGCTGAGCCTTAAAAAGGGTAAAACATCATGTCCAGTGGAGGCCCTGGCCCAGGAGAAACCTGACCGGGAGGAAGGACAGTGGCTGCCAGGGCTGCCCGCCGCCGAGTACCCAGAGGAACTGGTGGAACCTGAGGCGGATCAGGAGCTGGAGCTGCCAGCAGCCGAGTACCTGGAGGAACTGGCAGAACCTGAGGCAGAGCAGGAGCAGGAGCTGCCAGCAGCCGAGTACACGTATGAGCTGGAAGGACTGGAGGGACTCGCTCAAGGGACCGGGTAGGAAGGAGCCCAGGGACAGAACTGCACAGTGCAGTGAGTCTATTTGGTCATGGGGTTGCGGAAGGACCCCGCTGACCCAGTGGTGGGACTCTCGCCCCGCCACTGTAAGGGCCCTGGGCTGGAGCACAGTGGAGTTGGGTGGGCCTGCATTCCTCTACCCTGGCCAACCTGCCGTGGGTAGCAAAATCCCGATAGCACGCTACAGACTCTTGTCGGCACTCCCCGGCCTGAGGGGCACACTACATACTCTTGTCGGCACTCCCCGGCCTGAGGGGCACACTACATACTCTTGTCGGCACTCCCCCGCCTGAGGGGCGCTACAGACCCTTGCCGGCGCTTCCCAGCCTGAGAGGCACTACAGGCCCTTGCCGGCACTCCCCTGCCTGAGGAGCATGCTACAGACCCTTGTCGGTGCCTCTTCCTCTGCTAATTCCCCAGTGAGAGGCGTGACCCAGGATGGCCAGTGAGGCAGTAGCTCCCCATCTTCCCCTAGCAGCTCGGTGAGCCAACCAATGTGGATCACAGCCTGGCTCATGCCAGATAGATCGCTTCTGCCCACAGTTGATGGCCCAGGCATTGTTATCTTAATTCCTTTGAAGGTATGTATCTTGCCTTTCCTGCTTGGTTCTTTAACAACCCCTTAAAAGTCCCTTTTGATTTACCTATGCGTTCCATCAGGAATCAATACAAAACTGAACAGAGAAACCAAGTCATGTACACTAGTAATAAAAAATACTAGGCATTTTCCATTTAAAAACCAAGAACAAAGGCATAAGCTCTACACACCCTAAAAACTACTTACCCTAGCAATACAGTCATGTTTGCACACAGTTAAGTCAATTAATTTAGCCAGCCTTAAATCAAACCAGCAGCATATGTCCTATCCCACTGTTGTTAGCTGACTCAAAAAGGTAACAAAAGGCAATAGGATGACCCAGGAAGTCACAGAGACTAAGCTCATTGATCTGAATGACCATCACCAGTCTGTTTTCTGTGTTTTTCAAAATTAATACCATATAGAAACATTAATAAATGAATGCAAAATAAGCTGTCCCTTACAGAAACACAATATCAGCCATAATATGAGAAAGAGAAATCGAATGTTGTTTTCCTTGTTGATAATATCAGTGAGTACATTTTTTTCTGCAAAGCTCTGGAGCCAAGAAATTTAACTTGACTTTAGGACTGGATTATAGCAAGAGCATCTAATATCTACTTGGAGACACATGTCTGCATTATGGATGGGTGGCTCATGTCAGTGAAACTACCTCCACATTATTGTATACAGCATAGTTGTAGCTGTGTCGGTCCTGGGATATTAGAGAGAGCTTGGCGCTCTCACCAACAGAAGTTGGTCCAATAAAAGATATTTCCTCACCCACCTTGTGTCTCTAATATTCCCACATTACTCAAAAAGAACAGGAGTACTTGTGGCACCTTAGAGACTAACAAATTTTATTTCAGCATGAGCTTTAGAGAAAATTTAATCTTTGCAAATTTAGATAACATTGTATGTCTTCCCACTAGAAACGAATCCTGAAGTCCCATTCAAGATCATTTTAACACTGCCTGCCAAAATAGCTTTCTCCCATCTACACTGTCATTACAGCTGTTTTTAGCACCAATTCAGGGAACCTATTGCTAAAAATGGTTGTCAGCAGCAAGTCAGTTTCCTAGGCAATCCCAAACACAGCCAAAGGGAAACTGACAAGCAAAAGACAGATACCGCAACCCTTACTTACTTGTGGGAAAAGTTATTACATAGAGCGAGCGGGAATGGAAGACTCTAGCCCTAAATAAAGTGAAAATGACCAACCTATTTTCATTGTCTAAACTGAGTGAAGTGCAAAACAGGAAAAGAGAAATTAGATTTTAGTTTTTAATTTGGTTGTCATGGAGATGACAACTTTTTTCTAGCATAAGATTTTTGTTGACCTTATCTATTTAATTTAGATACGCAATGCCGCCAGCGTTTTCCTTGTAAGCAGACTGAATTCAAACAGAGAGATTTTGTTCACTCTTCTTTTCTTCATAACTACCATTGGCACTTTGTCAACCAAACTTGCCAAGTCTCATACATTTGGAGAAAGACTTCCTGGTCTAGAACTCTCTCTAAAATGGATTTTAAATCCTTGTGATGAAGACTTTTGCAGTGTTTTAGTTTAATTTCAGTCATTATAGTTATCAAACCAAAAATCAAGGGAGTTTGTGTTGGCTGTGTTTGGGATTCCAACACAAAATAACCAAGTTCAAATAAATTTAAAATCCTGTTTCCAATTAAATTAAAAATATAATTCTTCAAAACTATCTTGTTCATATTAAATTTTGCAAACACCTTCCCACCTTTTAATAAATTGATCTTTTTAATGTCATTTTTCAGCCCTTTTCAGTTTCCTTTATAGGGAGACTCTGTTATGCCATCTCCTCCCTTTCCCTTGCTAGGCCCACCTCCTCCTTTCTAACTATAACCCAACCTCTTCCAGCCTGAATTTCCCCCCCCCCCTTTGTTTGCCTCTCACTCCCTTACTGGTCCTGTCTACCAGAAGGAATAATGGGGTGTTCACTTGCTTACCAAAGCAATTTAGACTTATTTAGTTTCAGTTAGCTACAGCTTTTAATCTTAACAACCACCAAAATATTAAGTAGTAGTGCAACAATATGCAATGGAGAGGAACATAAGGCATCCCATGATGACTTGCAAACCCTAAGCTGCAAATCTGGGTGCTAACTGGGGAGGTATGATAGGCTGTTATCAAAGCCTGTGACATTCTTGTTACTTCCCCTGTTGATAGGGGAAAGGGCAGGAAATAACCAGGTTATTAACTATTTTATATTTTACTATTGGATTCCTGATAAAATATATGACAATTTTCCAATAACTATTTCAATAAATCCTCTTTTTTTCTGTAATAGGCATTTTAGCATATCCAATTATTGTATTCAGATAATCTCTCCTAGTCATAAAATACTGTGCCGTAGGCCAATTTCATCAAAATTTATCTGAGGAGGAGATCCCAGAAAGGCCCCTCTATATCTAGTAGAGAACTTTCAATAAGAGACAGAGACAGATTACTCTAAAAATTGTCTTCAGGGAACTTGTACATATTGGGTTTCATATAGTGTAGTGTCTAATTAGAGCTGCTTTTGTATTTCCTGGGTTTGCTAAAAGGCCACTTACTTACAGCTTCGCTGTCTTAAAAGTTTAAAATCTAGTGGAAAGAAAGCGAGAGTTTTGTTTTTATTATAAAAAATAAATATAAACAAGTAATAGTATAAAATATGAAACATTGTGATTGGATTGCAAGTCAACCAAGAATGTGTGTAGGTTATTTTTATGAACATAAATGGTTAATTCATCTTTAATATAAGAAAAAAGGCAGTGTTGTATATCATTTAGCCCATGGGGCTGGGAGTTAGGAGACCTAGATTCTAATCTTGACTCTGCCAGGGACTTGTGAAGAAATAACTTAACCTCACTTTGTCTAAATTTCTCCATTTGTAAAATTGAGACAATACTTTACCTCCTAGCTATGATTGAGAAGTTCCATTAAGTACAAATTATTATTAGTAAATTAATATGAAGAACCTGACAAAGCTCTTCCCCTTCAAAAAGCCATATAAATTAGAGCTAAGCTGCTACTTAGTTCTTGACTCACACATCGTTGCTACATAGTTTGAAGGTTACAGTGTACAGAATGTACCATACAGCTTTTAACAACAAAACCTTTTCTAATAATTCCCAATGAATTCAACAGATGTCGGAGGTTAGAGGCAAATTCTGTAGCGAAGAAACACTGTTAGCTTTGGATGCAGCAAGAGACAGAAATGTAGAGCTGGTCAGTGCTTTGCAAGCCCATCCCTTGAAGATGGGCTGTGGGTGCTTGCTGGTGGTCTGAGAAAAGATGACTCGTTACATATTATTGACTCTCCTCCTTCACCTCAATCATGTTAAAAGATGCTAAAAGAACTTTCTTAATATTAATTTTCTGTGTGAACAATTTCTTTGTTTGCCACAGAAATGTTATGTCAAGCTCAGTAGGAGGAGAGAGTGGGTTCAAACACCAATCAGAGGGGAAGTGTCCCGCATGCAGTCTCTCCATTGGATTGTGGTCCATGCTGTGATAAAGTGTGCAAGGCGACTCCCGTAGTAGCTCCGGGACATCTGATTGCATGAGAATTGTGCCTTTTCAAGCTTGCTCTGCGTCCAGGCCAAAGAATAAAAATACAATGACTGTTCAATCCCAGGAGCTTTTGTAATATGAATAACAAAGGAGTCCCCTGTGAAGCTGCAAATAGGGTCTCAAGGACCTAATGCTCTGGCAGATGTTCTGTTAATTTCAAGTTAAAATCAAGAGGCCAAAATTTTTAACAATTGACATCAATGGGAGAAGGAAAGAGTCCAAAATTCATAGTTAGATAACAGGGGGAATTTAGAACATAAGAACAACCAGGCATTGGACAGAGCGAAGGTCCATCTTCCCCAGTATCATGTCTTCTGATGGTGGCCAATGCCAGGTGCCCCAGAGGGAATCAACAGGTAATCATCAAGTGATCCATCTCCTGTCGCTCATTCCCAGCTTCTGGCAAAGGCTGCATAACAGTTGTTCGATGGCAAATAAACTCATTTAACCATTGAATTTATTTTGGAAAAGGGATCACATAGATGTACGCACAATGAAATGCAGGAACTGTGTAATCATATTATTGTAACTCTCACCTTCCCTTGTTTTTGCCCCCTGCTGTTTGTAGCTCTTACCCGTTGTATCATTAAAATTAAGATGTCTGTACACTAATGCGAGAAGCCTAGGTAACAAAATGGAGGAACTAGAGCTACTAGTGCAGGACATGAAACCGGATATTATAGGGATAACAGAAACATGGTGGAATAGTAGTCATGACTTGAGTACAGGTATTGAAGGCTATGTGCTGTTTAGGAAAGACAGAAATAAAGGCAAAGGTGGTGGAGTAGCATTGTATATCAATGACGAGGTTAACTGTAAAGAAATAAGAAGGGATGGAATGGATAAGACTGTGTCTGTGTGGGCAAAAATCACACTGGGAAAGAAAGCTACTAGAGCCTCCCCTGAGATAGTGCTTGGGGTGTGCTACAGACCGCCGGGATCTGATTTGGATATGGATAGAGACCTCTTTAATGTTTTTAATGAAGTAAATACTAATGGGAATTGTGTGATCATGGGAGACTTTAACTTCCCAGATATAGACTAGAGGACAAGTGCTAGTAACAATAATAGGGCTCAGATTTTTCTGGATGTGATAGTTGATGGATTTCTTCACCAAGTAGTTGAAGAACCAACAAGAGGGGATGCCATTTTAGATTTGGTTTTGGTGAGTAGTGAGGACCTCATGGAAGAAATGGTTGTAGGGAACAACCTTGGTTCGAGTGATCATGAGCTAATTCAGTTCAAACTAGATGGAAGGATTAACAAAAATAGATCTGGGACTAGGGTTTTTGATTTCAAAAGGGCTAACTTTAAAAAATTAAGGAAATTAGTTAGGGAAGTGGATTGGACTGAAGAACTTGTGGATCCAAAGGCGGAGGAGGCCTGGAATTACTTCAAGTCAAAGCTGCAGAAACTATCAGAAGCCTGCATCCCAAGAAAGGGAAAAAAAATCATAGGCAGGAGTTGTAGACCAAGCTGGATGAGCAAGCATCTCAGGGAGGTGATTAAGAAAAAGCAAAAAGCCTACAAGGAGTGGAAGATGAGAGGGATCAGCAAGGAAAGCTACCTTATTGAGGTCAGGACATGTAGGGATAAAGTGAGAAAGGCCAAAAGCCATGTAGAGTTGGACCTTGCAAAGGGAACTAAAACCAATAGTAAAAGGTTCTATAGCCATATAAATAAGAAGAAAACAAAGAAAGAAGAAGTGGGACCGCTAAACACTGAGGATGGAATGGAGATTAAGGATAATCTAGGCATGACCCAATATCTAAATAAATACTTTGCCTCAGTCTTTAATAAGGCTAATGAGGAGCTTAGGGATAATGGAAGGATGACAAATGGGAATGAGGATATGGAAGTAGATATTACCACATCCGAGGTAGAAGCCAAACTCAAACAGCTTAATGGGACAAAATCGGAGGGCCCAGATAATCTTCATCCAAGAATATTAAAGGAACTGGCACATGAAATTGCAAGCCCATTAGCAAGAATTTTTAATAAATCAGTAAACTCAGGGGTTGTACTGTACGACTGGAGAATTGCTAACATAGTTCCTATTTTTAAGAAAGGGAAAAAAAGTGATCCGAGTAACTATAGGCCTGTTAGTTTGACATCTGTAGTATGTAAGGTCTTGGAAAAAAATTTAAAGGAGAAAATAATTAAGGACATTGAGGTCAATGGTAATTGGGACAAAATACAACATGGTTTTTACAAAAGGTAGATCGTGCCAAACCAACCTGATCTCCTTCTTTGAGAAGGTAACAGATTATTTAGACAAAGGAAATGCAGTGGATCTAATTTACCTCGATTTCAGTAAGGCATTTGATACAGTTCCACATGGGGAATTATTAGTTAAATTGGAAAAGATGGGGATCATCAATATGAAAATTGAAAGGTGGATAAGGAACTGGTTAAAAGGGAGACTACAACGGGTCATACTGAAAGGTGAACTGTCAGACTGGAAGGAGGTTACTAGTGGAGTTCCTGAGGGATCAGTTTTGAGACCAATGTTATTTAACCTTTTTATTACTGACCTTGGCACAAAAAGCGAGAATGTGCTAATAAAGTTTGCGGATGACACAAAGCTGGGAGGTATTGCTAACATAGAGAAGGACCAGGATATCATACAGCAAGATCTGGATGACCTTGTAAACTGGAGCAATAGTAATAGGATGAAATTTAATAGTGAAAAGTGCAAGGTCATGCATTTAGGGATTAATAACAAGAATTTTAGTTATAAATTGGGGACACATCAGTTGGAAGTAACAGAGGAGGAGAAATACCTTGGAGTATTGGTTGATCACAGGATGATTATGAGCTGCCAATGTGATATGGCCGTTAAAAAAGCTAATGCAGTTTTAGGATGCATCAGGCGAGGTATTTCCAGCAAAGATAAGGAGTGTTAGTACCGTTATATAAGGCACTGCTGAGACCTCATCTGGAATACTGTGTGCAGTTCTGGTCTCCCATGTTTAAGAAGGATGAATTCAAACTGGAACAGGTTCAGAGACGGGCTACTAGGATGATCCGAGGAATGGAAAACCTGTCTTATGAAAGGAGACTCCAAGAGCTTGGCTTGTTTAGCCTAACCAAAAGAAGGTTGAGGGGGGGATATGATTGCTCTTTATAAATATATCAGAGGGATTAATATTAGGGAGGGAGAGGAATTATTTAAGCTTAGTACCAATGTGGACACAAGAACAAATGGGTATAAACTGGACACTAGGAAGACTTGAAATTAGACAAAGGTTTCTAACCATTAGAGGAGTGAAGTTCTGGAACAGCCTTCCAAGGGGAGTAGTGGGGGCAAAAGACATATCTGGCTTTAAGACTAAGCTTTATAAGTTTATGGAAGGGATGGGATGATGGGATAGCCTAATTTTGGCACTTAATTTGGCAATTGATCTTTGATTATCAGCAGGTTAGTATGCCCAGTGGTCTGTGATGGGATGTTAGATGAGATGGGATCTGAGTTACTACAGAGAATTCTTTCCTGGGTGCTGGTTGGTGAGTCTTGCCCACATGCTCAGGGTTTAACTGATCGCCATATTTGGGGTCGGGAAGGAATTTTCCTCCAGGGCAGATTGGCAGATGCCCTGGAAGTTTTTCGCCTTCCTCTGCAGAGTGGGGCACGAGTCACTTGCTGGAGGATTCTCTGCAGCTTGAGGTCTTCAAACCACAATTTGAGGACTTCAATAACTCAGATATAGGTTAGGGGCTGGTTATAGAAGTGGATGGGTAAGATACTGTGGCCTGCATTGTGCAGGAGGTCAGACTAGATGATCATTATGGTCTCTTCTGACCTTAAATTCGATGAGTCTATGTCCAATCCTGCAATTTCATCTGCACTGCAAACCTTTGCACTTGCCTGAAGCCCTTCCACAAGTCTAGCTGCAGGATCTGACCCTTAGATTTTCATATTCCTTGAGTCAGTGACTGTCTTTTACTAGTTCTGTAAGGTCTCTAACACTATATTAACAATTAACTTGATGCTGATGATAACCGGCAAGAACATGGCAGTAAATGTTGTGAGAAGAAAAACAAACCATTGTTGGCAGAAAAAAGAAAAAAAATGGTTCTGACTGTTTTCATGTGTTACTGTAGCTTGTGGCTTTTATTGTTGTTGTTATTACTATTATTACACTGAGAGTATTTTTTACAGACAGAAACTGTCTTTTGGCTTAGACAGTAAAACTCACTTCTCCTGCAGAGATCCAGAGTAAGTCCCTCCACATGAGCCCTGTATAGTCGCTGTGCAGTGGATCAGCCAGTGTGTTGTGGACTAGATCTTTGTAGTAGCCTATGCAGAGCCAGTACACAAGGCTAATTTGAGCCCAGGCCAAGGGACAGGCTGCAGAGCCATGTCCCCATGGATCGAGTGACCCCAGCACCCACAAGCTAAAGCAGCAGGTAGGCTTGGCAGCAGCCCCATTCCTGACTTCTGGGAATGAATTTAATCTCCCCAACCTCTCTCAACCTATAATAGCCAAATTCCATTTTTGCCACCTCAATAGAACTGGTTTTCTGTGTCTGGAAGAGCTTTAGCAGCCTTATATTTAATAGACATTTCAAAATGGGGCAAAGTCTCATTCAACCTGGCACTGCATCAATTTAATGCCAGCCTGCTGCTAGACTAAATGTAAATATTGTAGAAATTAGTCTTGTGAGAGTAGCATTATTTGAATCTAACATATAGTGGGTTTGTATTTATCCTGTTTAATTCTGCCCATATGGTCTTAGCTAATGGTATAATTTTTTGATACTTGTTTTCTACTAATTGGCAAAACTAGGATCTGTTTTCAACTGGCATCTCAACCTCAGACTCTCTGAAGAAAAGAGAATGGAATTAGTTAGAGAAAACAAATAAACAAGCAAACAAAAAAACAAACTCAATATATGTGTAATTATTTTTAGGCCCAGTCAGTTCCTCTTTCCATTTGTTTTGTTACTGGGGCAAATTCTCTTATTTGTCCTCTGGATAGCATTGTTAACAAATTCATGCATGTATCTTATTTTCTATGGGTGCATAAGTTTACTCAAGATTATCACAAAGCTTTGAAATAGTCTGTGATAATTGGATGTAGGATTAGAAAGTCAAAGCAATTCAGCTGAAAAGATTTCTCATGAGAGGAAAGATGGTTTTGTGTTTAAGTAACCATGCGGGATTGAGATCTAGGGATGTATTCGTAGAGCTGCCATAGATGTTATGTGTTAATGTGGGTATGATGTTTAAAAACCACGATTTTTAAAAGCAGGAACCTAATGTCATGATTCTAAACCCACATTTAGGCATCCTGAATTTTCAAAAGTACTGAGCACTCAACAGCGCTCTCAATGAGAACAACTGTGGCCAAACTTCTCAAAGTTATGAGTGATTTTTGGATGCTTTGAGTTGTAGGTACCCAACCTGAGACACCTTAAAGGGCCTTGTTCTTCAGCAAGTGCTGAGCATCCCACTGCCTGAAAATCAGGCCACTTTAAGGTGTCTCAAGTTAGGCACTCAAAATCACACATCAGTTTTGAAAATCTTGGATGCCCAGCACTTCTGAAAATCATGTCATTGATTTAGCAGCCTACTGATTTGGCAGGTTACTTTGGTTGAAAATCTTGACTTGAGCCTTTGATAAAACAGAGAAAATACTCACAGTGATGTCTTGAGAATTAATTCTTTATTGCTTGTAAAGCACCTAGAAGATGCTTGGTTGGAAGGCATTGTAGAAGTACAATACAGTCTATGACTATTGGGTGATAACACAATATATTTACAATAACTAAATGGTTCAGCTCTGACAATTTTTGACAAGCAGGGCTATAAATCAGAAAAATAATTTAAAAATGTTAATTTTGGTTACTGTGGGGAACCTGTGGAAAATGTGTGTGAAATTTACAAAAAGCCAAACCTCACCAGTGTTCTCCTTGCTCTGTTAGACAGTACAGAGCAACCTCTACAAGAGACCTCTGGGAGAAGTATCTTGGTCTGTGTCACTGCAGACTCCTAATGCAGTAGATGATCATGGGGAAACCTCTAAGGCAGGGGTCGGCAACCGGTGGCTCACGGCTCGCCAGGGTAAGCACCCTGGCGGGCTGGCCCGGTTTGTTTATCTGCTGCGTCGGCAAGTTCGGCCGATCGCGGCTCCCACTGGCCGCGGTTCGCGGTCCCAGGCCAATGCGGGAGGCAGGAAGCGGCGCGAGCTGAGGGATGTTCTGGCCGCGGCTTCCTGCCTCCCGCATTGGCCTGGGACCGCGAACCGCGGCCAGTGGGAGCCGCGATCGGCCGAACTTGCCGACGCGGCAGATAAACAAACCGGCCTGACCCGCCAGGGTGCTTACCCTGGCGAGCCGCGAGCCACCGGTTGCCGACCCCTGCTCTAAGGAGTGTGAAGATGGGTGTTGTTCAGAGAAGCATACAAATGTTGGGATGCTTTTCCAAGCAGTCCGCACCTCTTGGATCTGCAGAGTGGCACTTCTCCCCATCAGCATCAGCAGATGGGGATGGCATTCTTATACTGGTGTGACACTTCCCTGCCCAGAAATAATAAAGCTCTATCCAAACCTTTCAGAAATTTAATAAAGCTATTTTTTTCTTGTTTGATTCAAGAAATGGCTGAAGGGTCCAGAGAGTTTTTTAAATCTTCTCAACCAACCAACCATCCCCAGAAATAAGGAGGCCATTGCTTCTTGAAAATATGCAGTGGGAAATTGCTTACATACTGTCCATTTGTTTGAGACAAAAATGCATGGTAAGAGAAGAGCTCTGATATATACCATTTATTGAAAAGAATGTGATTTGAGCTCAATATATTGTAGAGATTATTTAGATCCTTTCCTTTCTATGTAAATTTTAGTTGTTGGCTTTACTGCTTGTGATGGGTGTACTCCCTGCACGGACCCTGACAGAGGTGAATTAGGCCAGATGGGCCCAATCAGCCAGTTAAGCAGCCAATGAGGGAGCTAACTGGGAGGAAGCTGACCTGTGAAGGAAGAGGAGGGGCCTGTATGAAGCCCCGGAGCTCAGAGCAAAAAGGGGCTTAGGGAAAGGCCTTGGCTGCTGTGTAGAGGGTTCTTGAGTCAGAACTTGGAGTAGAGGGTGGGCCCAGGTTCTCCTGCCAGCCACTGAAGGAGTGGCACCTGGGTCAGTGAATGGGAGGAGTTTCTGAGACTGCTGGTGAGCAGGAACTTTGATGCACATCTCCCCCAGAAGGGGAAACCACAGAGTGACCTGGATGGAGGGCCAAGTCATGAAGAGGATGCTGCAGTTCCTGGAGCAAGAGGAGGGCCCAGAGCAGAAGGAAAAGGAAGGGGCATTGGCTGCACAGAGCTAATCCCCAGAACACTCAGGAGGTGGTGCCATCCTGCAGTGAGTAGAAGCCCCCTGTCACACTGCTAAATGTAGTGAGATCCAGGTTATCCCCTGCATGACTCTGATCCACAGCCTGACAATTTCCTTGGCCTTTTGATCATACCCAGCATGTGCAGTTTGCACAGGCTTAAACTGTGCTGAGCTATAAACTGCACACACTTTTTCTAAGATTGCCAAATATTCAAGAGGTCAGATTAGTGTATGGGCTTGGATTCTGTCCTGCAGTCTCTTAGGCCAGATTAGTTCCAACTTCCCTTTGTTTTGCATTTGTGGGAAATCCCTTTCTTGTACCTGGCCTTCCCTATCACCAATGTTTCAAGATAAACTAGAATGTTGAAATGTTCTTAAGCAAAACTACAACTCCGTTTCCTGGAATGTGATATGGTTGAGAAACGGGATGTCAAGTTACTCAATGCATACCATATAAATGGAGAGTTGAACTCTTATTAAAGCATTCCTGTAATGCCTCTGTAGAGCACCAGAAATTACAGAGTAAGTGCCTGGATATCATCAATGCTGTTACATTTAATTCTGTCTTTTAATGATTAAGTTGCATTCAGCATGTAGCAAAATATATTTTCAGTTTATTTTAAAATATTATTTATGGAATGTTATGTGACTCTCTGAATACTTCTACTGTCGATGAAGTTGAACTTTAATATAGTGGGTGGCGCTGTATTACATGAATCTGAGTAATGCATCTCTTGCTTATTAAACAGATGGTGTACTTCTAGGTTTGATTTTAACCATTTCAGAGAAACCTGTTAGTGCTTAGCTAACCCTTTTCATGCTTGGGTGAAATGTATGTACAATAGAAGCAAATTCTGGTATGTTTGCTAATTTCTCGGCTGCCAATTACTAAAATACACTGAGTTTATCAGCTGTCTTTTAGTGCAGTGCCTTTCTGAACAAATCAAACCTTTGATCTCTTCTGATATTTTTCTGTAACTAGGTATTTAGCAAAAAAGGGAGAAATCCACTGTTAGCCATCAATTCCCGGATCTTAAGGGCCCAATTGTCACTTTATGGCCCAGCCTGTTTAAAGGGTAGTGGCTCAGCAGGAGATTCTTGGGGCCATTATGTTTTAGCAGGCACAATTGATGCAAGACCGCACCGCAGGGGAACTATGGTCACTGAGCTACCTTTGAACAGGGTGCAGCATGTGCTCCTTAGGACCCTTTCTGCTGGCTGATGTGGGGGAAAGAGCCATGACTCTGACCCTTTCCTAAATCCTCCAAAGCAGCCCCTGCCCACATCAACATTTGTGTGACCAGGACTGCAGTTGTGTCCTGAATTACAAGGACAGCAATCCTGTCCAGCCTGGGTACCCACTTTCCTCGGATGCACAGTGCACCTGAGAAGGGCTCAACCCAGTTCACTGTCTAGAAAAATAGTTGCTCTGCTCACTTAAATCGTAAGAATTATGGCCTGCTCCAGCAGATATATTCTGCACAGGAGGACCTCTGCACCTACCTACTGGCTGCAGTGGGGAACCACATAGGGATAAGGAATAGGATCAGGGCCCAAGTTTGCAAATGTTTGCAAACACTTAAATAGTGGATGGCATGATGGGACTTTGTTTAATCACTTTGTACTATGAAATATAAACTGATTACATGGAGTCAAAATGCTCTTCGGGTAACTCTGTGCTTTCTTTCAACAAGTTTGACACCTGAACAATGCTGCTGCATCCAACACTGATCACTTTTGCTCTGGGATTATCCCTGCTAAAAACATCCACTGCAAGTCCAAGCCAGAGTGTTCAAAAATGGGATCCAAATGCATGTGCAGTAGTTGTATGTGGACCTGCTCAGAACGGATTACCAGGCAGAGATGGAAGAGATGGGAAGGAAGGCCCTAAAGGAGAAAAGGGAAGTCAAGGTATAGAAGTATTTACTTCCTAATGTTATGCTTACTATTCACACGTCTGTCTGGTATTATTTTTCAACCATTTCTCATTTAAAAGATGCTTCCTACAAACCATTTAGCTCTGCAAAACTTGTACAAAAAGATGCAGCTAATCATATGGTATGTAAAACCTGAAGGTCCTTATGTTCCTACTGGCAATTACTGAAGGCTGGGATAGAGCTGACAGTATTGTTCATATTCAAAATGAAACCTCTTACTATGTAGGACTGGATGCCTCTGGGGTAGATGAAGTGCTGTAGAACCTTTAATCTCTGAATCACCAATTTGATATCTGGCTTCAGTTGGTAGTGACTGAAAGTTGTTAATGCTAGACATGGCTCAGAAACAGATTTTTAAAATTCAATTTTCCCCAATTTAAAAAAAAACAAACTATGTAGACTAGCTCTCTGTTGGCTCAAAAAAAAAACCCTGAAAATTTTCTAAATTTTCTTTCCCAAAAATATCCAGAAGTTTGAGGAGGACAGAGGGTCAAACAAGGGAAAATATGCATGCTGAATGTAAACACTCAATTGGGGCTAGATTCACTTCAGTGGGACCACTCAAAGGGGTAAATACTCTTTTGGGTGAGTGAGTGTTCCCACAGTAAAATAAAGCAGAGAATTTGACTGTGATATTTCTTTTCAGAGTAGTCTTATTTACCCTGAATATTTAAAATAACTTAACTACAATAAAAACACTTTATTTTCTACCTACCCCTTACCTCAGATCAATTCGGTTTAGCAAGAGCTCCATCAGAATACGTTGTAGGGTATTACTCTGTAGTTTGCACGATTACTTAATTCTTAATATAAATTCCAGAATACATGCTAGGAAAAAAAACAACAAACCCTGGCCTACAGGACTAACAAAGGTTTCCCATATCGAGGTTTACATTGAAGGATTACTTTTTCATTCAATAATATTGCATTTGGTTGCAAATTATAAAAAGGGAATTAATTAATTTACAATAGGTACCTAAAAGAACCTGTCATATTATTCATTATGAATAATGTATCTGAACAATTTAGTTCTTATACCTTTTTGTATGTTGTCTACAAACAGTTCATCACTTTTGTACATTAGCTCACTTTTTTGCAATTGCTCGCTGACCAGTTTTGCGAAGATTTATTGGCAGACTCGTCTCTGAGTATTTGATATTATTTTGCATGGCTTGTTTATAACTGTAAGTCCCCTGGTTTTCTTTTCCATCCCTGCATGAGTGACTTCAGTTTTGTAAACAGAAATCACCCTTCCTCCCCTCTTTTTGTTCACAAATTATCCTTGAACATTATGAATTGCTTACTGAATCTATTGTGTGAATAATGAAAAGAGCTGTTCAAATAGTCACAGGAGCCTTTCCATTGAATGCTCTTGCAAATATATATTCATGGTGGTATCTGGAATGGTTTTGCTATCCTCTACCATTTTTGTGAATAAAAACACAAGTTTCGTGAATACATAAATAAAAGTGGGCATGGATTGGTGGGTATTATGTGCAAGAATATTAAACCAATACTTCCTAGCTATATTTGCTCAGGTCTACAGCCATGATTAATTAAACACACAGGAGAATATTCTCTTCTTTGATTCACACAATATGGATTTCTGTTACATATCTTCACTCTTGCCCCAGTGTGAGCACTGTTTTCAACATGTGTCTTCCATTTGCTACTACAATTATTTTAATCTGAAATAAATCATTAAACCATCTTGACACGTTGGAAGAGGTGGACAGTTAATGAACTGATACTAAAATTGCAATCTAATCATGACCATAAACACTCACGAGACTTTATATTTTATTATAGATTACAAGGAGCAGGTTCTTACCTGATTTACACCCTGATGAATTGCAGATGAATTGCAAGCAGAATTTGGCCCTAATTTAACAAACCTTATTCTATTCTCCTGCAACTCATTCACTTTTTTCTTTTTTAAATCTATTATTTTTCTTTTGCCCCAACACTAGGATTACAAGGATTAAAGGGGTCACAAGGTCCCCCAGGAAAGATGGGCCCTGGTGGACTAGTAGGAGGGAAGGGCTCACCAGGAGAAAAAGGCACAAAAGGAGATATTGGAGCTAGAGGTAAGAGCTATGATTATTTTGATTGGGAAGGTTAATGTGATCACTAACCATCTGAAAAAAGCTTAAAAGAACTGGAATTAAGCAGAACTGAAAGTAAGCATGTTTACTCCAACTAAATTAATCTTAATGGGTGACCTTTGAGTACCTAAGATGCATGATCTATGGGTTTATAACTACTACTATTGGGATAAAAACTGAACAAAAGTAAATTTAGGTTAAATATCCAAATATATGTATGTATACAGTATTGGAACAATCCCATACTGCCCCAGGGGATAGAGAAAATCTCCTGATAGAAGAGATAAACCGATGCCATAAAGTTTGGATGTAGGGCTTAGTTTGGGCCTAATAGTAAAATTGTGTAAAGACCAATGGCTTAGCTTCATAGGAGTTTGAAAAAAGCATTTATCTAGCCTTGATCCTTGTACCTTCTCATCCAAAAATATTTTCCTTTGAATTTCAACCAGTTTTGTAACAAAATTGCAAATTTCACGTGATTTTCAGACAAAATTATAAATGAGACTAGGGCATGTTGATTCAGTACTAATCTAGGTACCTGTGAAATTTATTGAACTTTTCAGTGAACCTGGTCGTAGTTTTGTGTTCATAATTCTCTAATTTCAAACAGAACTCCCTTTCCCTGGAAAAAATGTGTGTCAAGGATTTTGCACCAAAAAGAGCAATCTAATTTTAATTATTGAGTTGACTACTGATTGTATGTTATCACATTCCTGGTCAGCAACTCTCAATCTGTTCATCTCAATGTATTGCCCATACACAAAGTTGCAACGAGTCAGGCATTATTAAAAAAAAAAAGAATGGATCTTTCCCAGCAGAGACAGTAGTTTTAGTAGGGTTATGATATAAATGAACATTTCACGTATTTCCCTTTCACCCTGTTTCATCAGGATTGCAAGGAGTTCCAGGTTTGAAGGGTAACCCAGGCAATGCGGGCCCTTCTGGGCCAAAAGGGGATAAGGGTTCACCAGGCGAAAAAGGAGTAAAAGGGGAGAGAGGTAAGTGGTGTCATTAGACTGTACTGTGCACTTCAGTGATTGTTTCCAATCTAATGGTGCTGCACAGTATTCAGAAATAGATCGTTGTGAGTTATTGTGCAGTTGAACATGTGCAATTTTCTTTAACTTTCTCTAACTTCTATATGGTGTGGGAATTATACAAGTCGCAATTGAATCATGTAGCTGTGATGGGATAGTTTGATGACTGTGCACCAAAAAGCAGTAGGAATTTTCCCTCTGATATTTATAATCTGTTATATGATGGTGCTAGATTTCAAAATCCACACACTCCTCAAGTCTCCCTGTGCATTCACTATCATCAAGTAACCGGCAAAGCCCAGTATTATTCCCACCAGCAGACTCACTGTAATAAAAAGCACCTGATAATAAAATTGCTGGATTTGTACATCTCATTCCCTTCATCACTCCCTAGGCCTGCCAGGAACTACAGGTTCACAGGGCCAGCCAGGAATCGCAGGCTCCCCTGGGCCAAAAGGGGACAAAGGTTCAGTAGGTGAAAAGGGAGCAAAAGGAGACAAAGGAGACAGAGGTAAGTGATGTAGACAGGCTTGAATTCTGCACTGCAAAGATTGCTTCCAAATTAACAATTTCTCTGCTGCTGCAAATTGCCACAGCTCTGTTGCCTCCATTTACACTGGCCGAGAACTTGTCCCGTAGACTTAGAAGATAGTGACGGACACAAGTTGAAAAGGTTCAAGATTCCATTTGGTTAAATACAAAGCCAAAGGCTGTACACTTATCTGAAGCATAACCAAATCCCCTTTGCCCTAGAAATCAGGACTCAGCTCTTGGAAATACAGCCTCTCTAATGAAATTTATGGGAATTCTTAGTTCTAACCGATTGAAAACTACTGAGTGAATAGCTTGCTTTTTTTCGAGAATTTCAGTATTTCAATGTTTCCATGTTTAACCATTGCCAGTTAGGGCTTAACTATACAGGGAAATTGGCCAGCATAATAATAGTGGAATAGTTATATAGCACTGTAGCTTTATTGGTCAATTTCCCTGTGTAGACAAGCCCTTAGTGTAATTAGGAGTACAAAAATAAGCATTCCCAGAAAGTTAAACTAACTTTCCTGACAGTAAACAAATCCTTAATTTAAGATCAAATGAGGACATATCTTATCTAAACTAGTTTCATCATCCCACAGTACATGAATTGCTAAATCTTAGAACTTCTATTTGTATTTACCTGCAAGCGCTACGTGATGTCAGAATTATTTATGTCTAAATAAAATTGCCTTATCTTTGATAAGAGAGTCTGGTATTCCTAAATAATCTGATATTCATCATTTAGACTTCATGGGTATTAAATGGTGGAATTACAGCCGCTGTTATTAGATGCACTCTTCATGTTTCTCTGTGCAATTGTTGCCCAGGCAGAGTATCATCAAGCAAATGGCAAAGAGCACATATGTCACTACTATAATTATTCTTAATAGTGATATAGTGCTTTGCATTTTCAAAGTGCTTTACAAATATGAATCACTTCTGAAGGTGTGTGATGATCCATATTTTACAAATGAAGAAACTGGGGCAAAACCTGTGGAAGTTGTAATTTGTCCAAGATTAGCAGCAAGTTTCCATTAGAGCTTTTATGAGAACTCGGGAATCCCTGGATCTCAACCCCGAGTTCAAATAAATAAAAATATGTGAGGGCATATTATCCATTTATTAGAGTGGTGTGCTGCGTGTCAGGACACCTGGGTTCTATACCTAGCCCTGCTACTGTTTTGCTAAGTGCCCTTGTCCAATATGGTTGACCTCTCTGGGTCTCAGTTACTTCATTTGCAAACTGGGCATACTACTACTTAGTTCAAAGACAGCATCAAGGCTAAATTGATTGATTGTTGGTAAAATGTTATGAGATTTTTAGAGGAAAGGCCACATGTAAATGCCCATTATTTTATATATGAAATTAGAAAACTACCTGCAGATTAACTTGTTGTTTTTGTATCTGTTTCACTTGCTCTAACAACAGGGTTACAAGGAAGCTCAGGTTTACAGGGCCCCAAAGGGCAAATTGGCTCTCCTGGGCTAAAAGGTGATAAAGGTTCAGTAGGTGAAAAAGGAACAAAGGGAGACAGTGGACTATCAGGTAAGTAAAGCAATGGGGTTTGTTTGTTTGCTGGGGAAGGGATTTAATTTTCTCTGTTGGTGCGTGCTAATGAATTTTGGACCACTTTCTGCCCCACATCGACAAGTGGGCTCAAGTAAGCTCCACCTGGGGAAAAAAATGTGTGAGGAGAGATTCTGTCTCTCCCAATGTATATTCAATTTACATGTGCATAATTTACATTATGTAAAACTAGTTCACCTGCAAAATGCAGGACATTATCTAAATATAAAGATCAAAATATCACTATGAATTATATAAATTATATAGCAGCCATCTGTTTCATGGATAGAATCCTGGTCCCACTGAAGTCAATGACAAAACTCCTATTTACATAATGGGACCAAGATTTCAAATCATAAAAATATCTTTTTCCACATCACGGAGTAGTAAACCCATTCTAGTAATTACAAAATTTTCAAAATCGATGATGAATTCATATTTTCAAAAATCATTTAAAAAATTACTGCTTCCTTTCTGGCTCTGGCTTTCTATCTGAGAAAAAATACCTTGACGTTTTCATGAGGACTCCAGTATATTTGTGGATATAGGGGCAAGGAGCTTCTTACTTTAGAACAATTGATAAAACACTTCCCTAGAGCTTAACTATCCATTATTTTCTACCCCTCTAACACAGACATTAACCCAAGGGCGGATGTTGGTTATCACTTTTGGTAGCTTGCTAAAATGAGATCATGCTGAGAATAATGAAAGAATCAAAATATTGCACTATCCCAGGATGCAGACTGTCTGTTACACGGTGTTTGCATGTGTGTATGTATATTATCTAGATAAATAGATTGAGATCTAGATAATACCTCATATGTAGATGAAGTAAAACCAGCATGTCCAAGCTCGTAACAATTTGTGAACCAGTCCCGAGGGTACCATTTAGAAGTGCCCACCCCACCCCATCCATCTACAACTTCAAAACACCCTCCTTCAACTCCACCTAATTGTTTACAGAATGTAAAATGTCACATCTCCGTGATATAGTAGCAGTGGGAAAAGCATTTTTAGCATTATGTAGCCCAGGAAGACAGATTTGGGCATTCAGGGCATGTCTGCACTTAACAGTAGATTGGTACTGTTGCAAAAATTGATGCACTGAGTGTCAATTTAGCGGGTCTGGAGAAGACATGCTAAATCAATGGGAGAGCACTCTCCCATCAATTTTTATACTTCACCCTCCCTGAGAAGCGTGACGGAAGCCGACGGGAGACGCTCTCCCATCGACACAATGCTCTGTAGCCACCACGGTAAGTGGATCTAACTCTGTAACGTAACTGAAGTTGCATAAGTTAGATCCATTTACTGCGGTATTGTTGACGAGCCCTCAGAAAGTGATATGTCTACAGACTTAGGTAGGTCCCCAAGCACTATATGTGTGGATAGTGTAATGATGTTTAGTCCAGGCTTTTCCTTAAAGAGGAGGAGTAAGTAGAACTGATGCAATCTTTCTTTCAGGTTATGGATAGAAACATCCACACATCCTAGGTAATTCTTATCATATTAAAAAACTAGGCAATCCAGGTTTAGATCTATAACCTGGACATATAGAGGTTAAGATCATAACCAAGACATTTAGAGTAGAAACTACAGGCTGCTGTTATTTGTCTGTATTGCTTATTTGTTTTAACATTAAGATTAATGCAACTTTCTTCATTCAGAGATCAATCTCCTTAAAAGACAAGTAAGTACTTTGGAAGGGCAGCTGAGATCTCTGCAAAGCAGCTTCTCCAAGTACAAACAAGGTAAGATGATGCTGTAGTAGGATGGTGCCTTTCAACACAATTTTAGCTCTGATCTCTTTTAAGCCTTCTGAGTTGTAGTCTGATGCATTAAACAATGGTTTTGTTCATTTTCATTATTAATGAATTATCCAATGCCTCAGACTTATGTGATGCTTTATAAAATATAGAGCAGAGCACATTCTCTGCCCCAAAGACAATACAAAGGCCCAATCCAATGAGAGAGGAATTCTCTGGAGTGATCCCAAATACCGTCAGATCTCACTGAATCCACTTACAGACACTGAGCATCTCTCAGTAAGCACTGGTCTCCTCACAAGATCAGGCCCTGCGTGGAAAAGGGCTGTTCTTTGCATAAAAGTTGTGTCACTTTAATTAAACTGGATTCGATTTAGTTAAACTGGTGAAAACTCCTGTGTGAACACTCTCAAATTCATCATACACTGGATTATATCAATTTAAGCTTAAATCCTCAAGGAATCAAATAGAACTGACTAAGTCAGCTTTAAATCAAATGAAGAGTGTCTACACAGGGCTTTGTGCTCGTCTAACTAAACTGGTTTAAAAGTACACCTTTAGTTAAACTGGTGCATCTTTGTATATAGGCTAGACCTACTGCCAAGGTAATTAATAGAGTTGGTCAGAAATATTCCAGTGACACGTTCTTTTATTGGACTTTGCTCATTCATTGAAATCAAAAACTTTTTACTTTTCAATGAAGTTCTGATAGAACCAAACCTGCCTAGTTTCCTGCCAGCTCATCCACCTGGCTCCTCAGCAACCCCCGTGGTGGAGTCACAGGGAGTCAGGAGCTTGGAAGCCCTTGGAGTCCTGACTGCCAAGCTCATGGCTCCTTGGCAGGCTGGATTCCAATGGTGGGCTGCCCCGGAGCTGGGCAGTGTAGGGCTTCCTGCCTCCACAGCTCATGGGCAGCCTGCCAGGCTGACTACCTCCTGAGCCTGGACTCCATACCCTTTTGGGGAGAATTTGGCAATTTTGAGGTTTTGTTCTGAATCAGAGTGAAGCCAACATTTAAAATAATGAAATCCTCTGGGAAACCTTTCTCTGTCCAGCTCTAGTAATTAATTCCAAAAACTAGAATCCTATGCAAATCATGCATTTGCTAATTGTATCCACCAGTGTGTGTTTGGCTAGCCTGAGACCATTTAAACCAGCAATTTTTCTTTGAATGCTGAACTATGTGTAATTCACACCTCAGATGTGCATCATGTGCCTGAGACCTGAAAATCTTGTCAATGATGCCTGTTGAACTGTGTCTGTGCTCTGGAGCTCCTCGGGCTCCATACCAAGACTATAAGGGGAAAATTAGACTGACCTGCCTCTCCAGTTCTTTCTCACCACTGCATGGCCAGAGTTGGAGTCCTCTGTGTTTGATGATATCTTTGCACAGTCTAGTCTGGCGTTTTTAGTAGTCTCTTTATAGTTAGCGTAGATTAGTTTTCCCTGCCTTGGGACCCTTCCTGTTTCTTCCCCTTGGGAGGAGGGCCATGCCTAGAGTTCTGGAGTTTAAGAAGTTTCTATCCTGTGTGTTCTCTTTCTTGGTCAGCGATGAGCACCAGTGCTGCCTTGACTCACAGATAGTGCCCTACAAAATTCACGGTCCATTTTGGTCAATTTCATAGTCATAGCATTTTAAAAAATCATAGATTTCATGATTTCGGGTATTTAAATCTGAAATTTCAAGGTGTTGTAATTGTCGGGGTCCTGACCCAAAAAGGAGTTGTCAGAGGGGTCACAAGGTTATTGAAGCAGGGGGGGCGGTACTGCTACCCTTACTTCTGTGCTGCTTCAGGCAGTGGCACTGCCTTCAGAGCTGGGCAGCTGGAGAGCAGCAGCTGCTGGTTAGTAGCCCATCTCTGAAGGCAGAGTCACCAGCAGCAGCAGCACAGAAATAAGGATGGCAGGGTATGGTATTGCCACTCTTCTGCGCTGCTGCCTGCAGAGCGGGGTACCCAGTCAGCAACTGTCACTCTCCGACCACCCAGCTCTGCAGGCAGCAGCACAGAAGTAAGGATGACATGGCATGGTATTGCCATCCTTATTTCTGTGCTGCTGCTGGCAGGGCGCTGCCTTCAGAGCTGGGCGCCCGGCCACCAGCTGCCACTCTCTAACCACCCAGCTCTGAACACAGCACAGAAGTAAGCATGGCAATGCTAAATTAACCTTGTCACACATACCCCGCAACTCCATTTTGGGTTAGAACCCCCAATTTGAGAAACGCTAGTCTCCCCTGTGAAATCTGTATAGTATACGGTAAAAGTATAGTATACAGTAAAAGCACACAACACACCAAATTTCAGGGGGGGTCGATTTCACAGTCTGTGCTGCATTTTTCATGACTGTGAATTTGGTAGGACACTACTCATAGACTTTAAGGCCAGAAGGGATCATCAGGATCATCTAGTCTGACCTCCTGCACATTGCAGATCACAGAAACTCACCCATTCTTGAAATAGACCCCTACATGTGGCTGAGTTACTGAAGTCCTCAAATCGTGATTTAAAGACTTCAAGTTACAGAGAATCCACCACTTACTCTAGTTTAAACCTGTAAGTGACCTGTGCCCTAGGCTGCAGAGGAAGGGGAAAAACCCCAGGGTCTCTGCCAATCTGACCCGGGGGAAAATTCCTTTCCAATCCCAAATATGGCAATCAGTTAGACCCATTGATCCAGACATCTTGGAAAGAATTCTCTGTAGTTACTCAGATATTTTCTGCTAGCAGCCGCAGATCGGGTATATGCCATTATAGGCAATTTCAGCATACCATCCCCTCCATAAACTGCCACCTGGGCCCATAAATCTGTTGACTTCACAAAATCATACTTAGCTAGAGGTCTAATGTGGAGATATCTCTTTGTTTTCTAGTTATAATGTTCCCGAATGGCAGAATTGTTGGTGAAAAGATATTCATGACCAGTGGCTATGAAGGCAACTTTGACAGTCTGAAACAAAGGTGTTCCCAAGCTGGAGGCCAGCTTGCTTCTCCTCGGAATGCCGCCGAGAATGCAGCCATCCAGCAGATAGTTGTTTTGTACAACAAATCAGTGTTTCTTGGGATAAATGATATTCAGACAGAGGGTCGTTTCAAGTATCTAAATGGAGAAAACATTGTGTATTCCAACTGGCAAACAGGGGAACCAAATAATGACAAAGGTATTGAGGACTGTGTAGAAGTCTATTCAAGCGGAAAGTGGAATGACAAATCCTGTGGAGAGAAACGGCTAATTGTGTGTGAATTTTAAACCACCTGTCATATTGCCTTTGCTTCACTTGATGGAAGTGACAAAAGATGTAGTATGTTAGAATCAAATATCTAGAGGCTTTTAAAGGGGTTTTGCAGGTATATAGGATATCAAAGTTTAAAACAAAATCATCAGATTCTGCTTGTTGTGCTAAACAATGTTAGTTCAAGTAGAAGGTAGTTTTCCTTCATGTACTGAGTCTGATAAAAAGGAATAAGTAGATGCAACCCCATGCAGAAGGATACATTGATGGATTAGTCTCCTAGGAAATACAAGACAGACTTGACATTGTTCTGATTGGCCACAAGAGGTCACCTGTATGGCTAATGAACATGCTTGGCAGTGCATTCTCTTGTTTGGTTAACATTTATTATTTATTTTTCTATTGCTGTACTCCAGAGACACTCCATTCTAAGTTAGAGTTCAATTGTGCAAGGAGCTGTACAAACACAAGGAAGACATAGCCCCAAAGAGCTTATATTTGACTTTAAGAAGTATTCTGTGCTTCTCTACTTGGAATTATTTCAGGACATATTTGTGTTAAAACATGGATCTGTTTGTTGAAATGTATAGTGACCTGAGAGGAATATAAGCCACCACATTTTTTTACTGTTGTTCGTTGCTTGATTTTTTTGCCGGTGAACTATTGTACACACTGTACTTTCAGGTGTGAAAGGTTTACATGGAATTAGATGACAGACTGAATGAATTTCCCCAAACAGTCTCAGATCACAAGGATCTTCATTAAAATCCATTTAATCAGAAACAAAGAAATTCTTCTCAAAACAAAATGAATGATATGAAAGGAGAAAGGTGCTTAAATGACCCCATTACTGTAGTATTTGAGCCCCAATAACCTCTGTCCTGTCTGAGAAACTCCCTTTGATATTTTCATAAGACTCTTCCTTTTCCCAGTACAGACAGACTGGATTGCCTTCTGCTGCCCCAACACCCGACTGTACTTCAAATTCTGCTTTTGCACATTTGAAGAGGACCATGCTTCTCAAATTTATCTTGCAATACAAAAAGATGCACCTAGAATTCAGCTGACTTAATAGGTATAAATAGCTCAAGACGTCTCAGGCCAAATTAGAACTCCATGAATGTCTTTTCTAGCTAATGTGGTTAGTCTGAAGTCAAAGTCGGTATCTCACTGAGTCCTAAACTTAGAGATAATACCTATGTTTCCCTATAGTTCCCTCTATATAAAATAGAAATTCTTGACAGATGAAGCTGCATTTGTCACAATTATACTTAGTAGAAAGAATCTTTTTTAAAAATCTAAAAATTTCAAATAAAAGAAAGAGATGAACAGTTATATAGAGCATATAGTCTATCCTGAGCTTTTAGGCTAAGCATGTACCTGTGCCACATCAGTAACTTGTCGAATAGGGAGCTAAATATGATGATTACTTAGAGTCCACTGTCCAAGATATATCCTTCCACCTTCACTGTAATTTCTGAGGCAGGTCCTACCAGGTCTTTAGGCAGCTGCTTTTCTGGGGTAGGCATTGCTTCAGATAGATTAACCTTGCAGGAGTAGCAGCAAAGAATCCTGTGGCACCTTATAGACTAACAGACGTTTTACAGCATGAGCTTTCGTGGGTGAATACCCACTTCTTCGGATGCAGGAGTAGTTCTTCAGTTCTTCAGTTCCTGCATACTACTTGCAGGAGTAATTCTTCAGTCGGTACGCAGTACATTCCTTCATTGGTCTCCTCTGGTGTTTCCTTGATTCACTCAACGCTGTAGGAACTTTCAAATGAAGTCTCTTGTGTTCCTGAGTTGAGAACATCTTCTAACTTTATGCCTAATTTCCCCTCATTTCAAATACATCAGAGGATTGTTGCCCCCAGTAGGAGGTGATCTTCTCTGCCTTTCTGGGGGCATAACTACATGATTTGCAAGTGTTGGAGTAGGCTATTGAGGGATAGCTACCTTCCTTTTCTCTAGGGCTAACTCCTTCTCCTGGATTTTTGGGAGCTACTGTTTGGCCTGCAATACAGGGTCCTTCTTCACTGTCTCCCTATTCTCTTCTTCTCGAACTTCCTTAAATAGGGCCAGGAAGGCGGGTGGGTCCTCCAACCTCTTCACATGTAGGTTAAGGAATATGGTGTCAGCAAAGAGAAAGTCCCTGAGCACCTGGGTAATTTGGGCTTGGTTCACCCTCTCCAGCTGGATACCCTTCTTCAGAGTTACTCTCATGAGTAACTGCTGAAATCTCATTAGGAACTAGGGCCTTTTTTCTTCCTGATGTCATTTAAGATCTCTGAACCAGCAGTACAGGTCCTCACTACTCTATGGTTCCATATGTGCTCTCTAAGGCAACTAGGTAATGTACATAGCGCCAGAGTTGCTGATTCTGAGGACCCTAGGGCTTTCTGCTATCCTCTCTCCCACTCTTTTCTGCATTGCTACTCTGGAACCACCTCAGTGGCCTGGTCAATCCAACTTTCAAAATCCTCATAATCCAAAAGCATGAGCAAGTTCTCTGAAAATATCCTCAATCTCTTACAGTGGCTGTCATCCAGGAGGGTGAGCCACGCTTCTCCACAAGTTATCCCACAAGCTGGCCCTAGCTTGTCAGTCATGGGTGAAAGAGGAACATGCCCTGGCTTCAAATCTTTCTGTGCTAGGAAAGACTGTAGCTTTGGCACTAAAATCTGTAGGTGCAGTGCTCACAGGCACAACACTCACCACCTCCTAATTTCCTATTCTCCGGGATGGTGATCCTTCAGGTGCTATTACCTCCCTCGGTGGCATCCAGAACTTCTGAGCGCTGTATCTGGGCACTGCTGCTCCTAGCTTACAGCTCCTCAAGCCTTCTCAGCGTGAGAACACTTAGTCTGTCCATCTGTAGGGTTACTGGGGATTCTTGTTACCATAAAGAACTGGCTGTAGGCGGCTTCCTTTGCTCCAGTCAGAAAGCCAAGAGCTTCTCGTCTTGCATTTCAGCTTCGCCCCTCTAGATGGCACTAAACTGATTGCTAACAGGCTGAGTAAGAGGTTGTGAACTGATTGTGTTTGATTGCTTCCATCTATAACTACTCTCTGAGGTGTGGCTTAAACCTCCTCCTTTTTCTCTCCCTGGGGCTTGGTGTCACTAATATTTGTAGCAACTTCTCCCATCTCATCATGCAGGTCGGGTCCTGGATTTTTTTTCTTGGTGCCTTGTGCCTCCACTGTCAGTGACGCTTCACCATGTCAGACATAACAGGGGTGCTGCCCTTGAGAAAGCAGTAATAGTCAGGGATCCTAGAAAGCTGTTTGCTGCAGAAGAACATGGAATTTATGTTTTTACAGAGAATCTTTAGTTTTTACATTTTGTGAAAAAATAAAAACATACATTAACTACATTTTTACTGAAAGTACCGGTGTCCCTTATTCAATGCGTGCAACCTCCCCCTCTTGTGGTTGATTTTTGAATGCACTTTAAATTTACATAGCTAAATATACTCCAATAAACTGCTTCCGGCATATAGAGGTTATTCAGTGGCATACAGGGGTTCATGTATTAATGCATCTCAAATTTCACTTCAGCCTCCAGACATGAGTAATTAAAGTTATAAACAGATGCTGAAAACTTTAAAAATCACCCCTAAAAACCATGTCACTGAGTTTGCAAAGGACAAATTTCACACTGATGGTCATGTGCTGTTCTGTACTGTATGCAGCAAGGCTGTAGATTATGTCTGAAGGCAGACAATTGTAAAACACATGGAAAGCACTAAACGTAAACTGAATGAAAAGAAACGAAAACAAGAGAAATGGGTTAAGGTTAACTAATAACTATTCAACATTCATAAATAAACCATTTCCCCTCATCCTAACAGTCTGAATTTCCTCCAACCCCAGCTCCCCCATAGCACACTCCCAACATGGATGGTACGGCACAGGACGCGTGTCTCAGGTTGGAATGTTGCAATGGTGTGGTGTTGGCTGGCATAAACAAAAGTTGCCTTACTTTATCTTCACCCCTGGATGGGGCAGAGTCTTCTTCTGCCTCCACCTCGGCTCCCTATTTGGAATCGTCCTGGTATTCTGGCTGGATCTTGGTGGCCAGTGCCAGGCCTGATATCATGATCTCTCGCTCTCTCTTTCTGAATGCTAGTCACAGGGGTGCTGAAGCCACCTGATCCCTATAGCCAGAGTATTTGAGAAACATCAACCTCTTTGAGGGGGAGTAGGAGTTTATCAGGGCCTCCCCACCTGTGCTTTCTCTCTCCCAGCTTCCAAACTCTAAACGCTTTCTGTGTGTAAAATCAGGTTGCCTCTTCGCCAGTTATCTTGCTGGAGCTGTGCAGCCCTGGCTTGTCATTGGTCAAGTGGACTGCTCATCCATATCCCACCCTGTAGAAACGTCACTATTGCTCCAGCAGAGGATGAGGGGAGAATGGGTTAGTCTTTTGTCTCTCCCACCCCCAAGTGGGGGTTACACATGTTACAATCATGTGACCCCTTGTTTAGCATCAGGGCAGCAGTTTGAACAGAGGAGTTATCCCCATTCCAGACTTTTTCAATAAGTTCAGGGCACACTGAAATCACATAAAATAGTTAAAATTGTGATAGTAAAGGATCACAATACCTAGCACTCAAGAGAACATTGTTTAATGAGAAACCAATCTCTTCTACCCTTAGCAATAGGGTTCAGAGGTTACATGATTTTCAGCACATGGGCAGCAATTGTTACTTTCCCCTATAAACCTTTCCCTGTGTTTCTAACCTACCCATGCAAGCACAACTGTTGTGTTGCACATATAGAAAGTTAAAAGAACCTTATAATTCCATCTGCTCTGTGAGCTGAATTCACTGAATAACTCTGAAGTCCTTTCAATAAGGCAGTTCCTTCTTGTGGAATTATCAGACTCCAGAAATGCAGAGTTTGATCTTGCAAACACTTATTGAAGGGAGTGCTCCTTTGTCATGTGAGTAGTCCCACTGAGGTCAAAAGGAGGGAGTTTGAAGTCAGTGGGATTACTTACACAATTAGAGTGATGTGCATGAATATGGATTTGCCAAATTAGTCACACATCCATGTGTATATTGCCCATGAATGGACTTTACAAAAATGTTTTGTGTCAGATGCCCAGCTGCTATAAATAAGGATAGTGCCATTGAAATCAATGATTGATAAACTAAAAAAAAAATCAATGGAGCTATGCTGCTAGGTAGTTGACCCACACATGTGCACATTTGGAAGCAATTCTGGAATTTTAGTGAAATGCATTTGCTAATATTTTGATTAAGAAACATGCCAAGTCCACATTCAAACTTCTAAGCCCCATTTGCAGGCATTCAGTGCTGGTATTCCAATTTGAGTCCATTAGGGTAATTGGATCAAGCCATGAATTTTGGTTTAGCACCGGGGTCTGAACTTCCCCCACAGTTCAGTATATAGTGTTATAGTCTGTGCCCATTTGCAGTTATGACAGCAACTGCAAACGCTGACACGACTGGAAAATTAAGTTGCTCTATTTTTGTCTTTCTTTTCATTTAGCACCTTACATTGAAAGGGTTGATGGGGATACAAGGTCCCGCTGGAAAAAGTGGAACCCACTGAGCCAAAATGGGATAAAAGTTCACTAGGCATAAGTGGGCCAAAGGGATTTAGTGGTGGAGAGTAAGCAGTACAGTCTTGTGCGGAGGAAAGTGAGAGCATTGGAACAAGGATAGATCCACCAGCATTGTATTAAATTAAATTAAATTAAATTACTGCCTGAAAATTATGAATGGTTTGTGCACACACTTTACAAATGTGCTAGATGAGCTTTGTCATTTCTGAATGAAAAAGTGGAAACACTTAGGCCTGGTCTACACTACAATTTTAGGTTGAATTTAACAGTGTTACCTTGATTTAAGCCTGAGCCTGTCCACACGATGAAGCCCTTTTTCTTTCCATTTAAAGGGCTCTTTAAATTGATTTATTTACTCCACCTCTGATGAGGGGATTAGCGCTGAAATCAGCCTTGCCGGGTTGAATTTGGGGTAGTGTAGATGCAATTTGACGGTATTGGCCTCCAGGAGCTATCCCAGAGTGCTCCATTGTGACCGCTCTGGACAGCGCTCTCAGCTCAGATGTACTGGCCAGGTAGACAGGAAAAGGCCCATGAACTTTTGAATCTCATTTCCTGTTTGGCCAGCGTGAGTGCAGGTGAGTGCAGATCTCATCAGCAGAGGTGACCATGATGGAGTCCCAGGATCGCAAAAGAGCTCCAGCATGGACCGAACGGGAGGTACGGGATCTGATCGCCGTATGGGGAGATGAATCTGTGCTACCTGAACTCCTGTCCAGTAATCGAAATGCCAAAACATTAGAAAAAGTCTCAAAGGGGATGAAGGACAGAGGGCATAACAGGGACGCAAAGCAGTGCTGCATGAAAATTAAGGCGCTAAGGCAAGCCTACCAAAAAACCAGACAGGAAAACGGCCGTTCTGGATCAGATCCCCAAACATGCCGCTTCTATGATGAGCTGCATGCCATGTTAGGGGGTGCAGCCACCACTACCCAACCCTGTGATTTGACACCATCAATGGAGAATCACTCAAAACAGAAGCGGGTTTGGGGGATGAGGAAGATGATGATGAAGAGATTGAAGATCGCTCACAGCAAGTAAGCGGAGAAACCGGTTTCCCCAACAGCCAAGATATGTTTTTCACCCTGGACCTGTAGCCAGTAACCCCCGAACCCACCCGAGGCGTGCTCCTGGACCCTGAAGGCAGAGAAGGGACCTCTGGTGAATGTACCTTTGGAAATATTACACATGGTTTAAAAGCACACGTGTTTAATGATTAATTTGTCCAGGCATTCACGGCCAGTACAGCTACTGGAAAAGTCTGTTAATGTGTATGGGGATGGAGCGGAAATCCTCCAGGGACATCTCCATAAAGCTCTTCTGGAGGTACTCCCAAAGCTTTTGCAAAAGGTTTCTGGGGAGGGTGGCTTTATTCCGTCCGCCATGGTAGGACACTTTACCCCGCCAGGCCAGTAGCACGTAGTCGGGAATCATTGCATAACAAAGCATGGCAGCGTATGGTCCCGGTGTTCGCTGGCATTAAAACAACATCTATTCTTTATCTCTCTGTGTTATCCTCAGGAGAGTGATATCATTCATGGTTGAAATAGGCTGCTTTTATTAAGGGGACATTCAGAGGTGCCCGTTCCTGTTTGGCTGTGGCTGAACAGAAATGTTCCCCGCTGTCAGCCTTGCAGTGGGGGGAGGGGTGAAGCGTGAGTGATCTCTCACACCAAACCGGCAGGCTCTCAATACAAGAGGCAAAATGCGACCTTGTAACGAAAGCACATGTGCTGTGTAATGTGAACATCAAGGTTTAACGTGAAAGAGTGTACCCATTGTTCTCTACAATGTGTGTTTTTAACTACCACTCTCCCTTTTCCTCCACCAGCTGCAAATGTTTCTCCTTCACAGAGGCTAGTGAAGATTAGAAAGTGAAAAAAACGCACTAGGGATGAAATGTTCTCTGAGCTCCTGTTGTCCTCCCACACTGACAGAGCACAGCAGAATGCATGGAGGCAGACAGTGTCAGAGTGCAGGAAAGCACAATATGAACGCAAGGAGAGGTGGCGGGCTGAAGAGAGTAAGTGGCAGGCTGAAGAGAGTAAGTGGTGGGCTGAAGATGATAGGTGGCATCAGCTTGCTAACAGAAGGCAAGAGTCGATGCTCAGGCTGCTGGAAGATCAAACACATATGTTCAGCGTACAGTTGAGCTGCAGGAAAGGCAGAAGGAGCACAGACCGCTGCTACAGCCCCTGTGTAACCAACAGCCCTTCTCCCCAAGTTCCATTGCCTCCTCACCCAGACACCCAAGAACACGGTGGCTGGGTCTCCGGCCACCCAGCCACTCCACCCTAGAGGATTGCCCAAGCAACAGAAGGCTGCCCTTCAATACGTTTTTAAGTTTTAAAGATTTAAAGTGCAGTATGGCGTTTTCCTTCCCTCCTCCCCCACCCCACCCGGTGCTTCCCTCCTCCCCCACCCTTCCTAGGCTACCTTGGCAGTTATACCCTTATTTCTGTGATGAATTAATAAAGAATGCATGAATGTGAAGCAACAGTGACGTTATTGCCTCTGCAAGCGGTGATTGAAGGGGTGAGAGGAGGGTGGCTAGCTTACAGGGAAGTAGAGTGAACCAAAGCCAGGGCGGGTGGCATTCACCAAGGAGAAACAAACAGAACTTTCACACCATAGCCTGGCCAGTCATGAAACTGGTTTTCAAAGCTTCTCTGATCCACACCGCGCCCTCCTGTACTCTTCTAACCTCCCTGGTGTCTGGCTGCGCATAATCAGTGGCCAGGCGATTTGCCTCAACCTCCCACAACACCATAAATGTCTCCCCCTTACTTTCACAGATATTGTGGAGTGCACAGCAAGCAGTAATAACAATGGGAATACTGGTTTCGCTGAGGTCTATCCGAGTCAGTAAACTGTGCCAGCGAGCTTTTAAACATCCAAATGCACATTCTACCACCATTCTGTACTTGCTCAGCCTATAGTTGAACAGCTCCTGACTACTGTCCAGGCTGCCTGTGTATGGCTTCATGAGCCATGGCATTAAGGGGTAGGCTGGGTCCCCAAGGATAACTATAGGCATTTCAACATCCCCAGTGGTTATTTTCTGGTCTGGGAAGAAAGTCCCGTCCTGCAGCTTTTGAAACAGACTAGAGTTCCGGAAGACGCGAGCGTCATGTACCTTTCCCGGCCATCCCACATTGATGTTGGTGAAACATCCCTTGTGATCCACCAGTGCTTGCAGCACCATTGAAAAGTACCTGTAGCAGGGTGGACCCTGCTCCGGCCCTGAGGGCTTTAGAAAGCAGCCTGGCAGGGCTTGAGAGCTGTGGCTGGAGGCTGGGCTGATGGGGAAAGTGGCTGCAGCTGGGGCCACGCCCCAAACTGAAGCCCTGGGGATTATAAGAGGCAGGAAAGCCAGACCCCAGGCAGAGTCTCTCTCTGCCCTCAGAGAGAGATGGGCCTGGCTGCTTAGGGCTTGAGAATAGATACCTGAGGGAGCAGGGCTGGGGGAACAGGCTGAGGGGCTAGGGAAGCTCCAGCCTGGAAAGCCCCAGGCTGCGGCCTAGCAAAGGGCCAAAGGTACTGGGGGTTGCAGAGGGCAACCCAGGGGTAGGACAAAGCAACAGGTCCAAACCCCCTTTGCCTGTGATGAGTGGGCTGATACTGCAGTCTGCCCCAGGGTGTGGGGCTAGACCATGACTGTCAGTAGCCACTACTGAGGCAAGGCGGGGATAGTAGCGCGGGGTTCCCCTGGGAGGGGGAGACCCAATTATAGATAGGGGGCACCGGGTCCAGGGAGGGACGCCGGGGCCAGAGAACAGGCGGGTCACCAGCCTGCCGAGGGCGCTCCAGGGCTGGACCGAGGGACATTCCGGGACCAACCGGCAGGAGGCGCGGCAGGGGTGAGTACCACCCCCTGTTACAGTGGCACCTGACCAAGGACTAAGAACGGCCCCTGATACAAAGGGCCAGGACAGGGAGAAATGGATCCCTGTTACACCGGGGTCTTCTTCGCAGACGCCCCAGGTGTCATCCCAGGGTGGGGTTTTGAGGCAGCGCCCCAGTGGAAGGCGGCTGGAGACCCACAGGGACTGCAGGAGGTGCAATGGGCCCTCCAAAGACAGATGGCCCAGCTGGTGAAGGAACAGCGGGCCGTGAGGAGGCTCCTACGACAGGTGGTCGGGAGGACTCGAAAAGGGCTGAGAGCGAAACCCAGCTCTAGGGCCAAGGAAAGAAGGACTTGTTTTGTCTGTGCCAGGAGTGGGCACATAAAAAGAGACTGTCCCTATGGGGCTGGGGGCAGGGTGCCTCACCCCAGATTGGGACAAAACCCAGTCCCTCAGACGGCACGCTGGGTGAGGGAACCCAGGCGGCTGCGGGTGTGTTGGGCCTGTGAGAGGTGGGGCCACTTTTGGAGGGACTGCCTGGCCCAGAGGAGCACGACCCAGGGCAACCCAGGAGGGGTTGGCCCAGGGAGGGACAGTGGGAAGAAGCAGGGGGCCCGGGCAACAGCAAGGCGGGGAGCCTGTTGGCATTGCCGGGAGCAGGGCCACCTGAAGAAGGACTGCCCCCTAGTGGCGAGGGTAACAGAGTTGGAGGCAGCCGAGAGAGTGGCTGACCGGCCAGTGGACCACCCAGGGGAGGTGGTGAAGACCGCAGCTGGGACGGTGGGGACCCTGCGAGAGGGTCAGACCCAGACCATCACCAGGGAGGTCCTTAATGAGGAGACCCAAACAGAGTGGGCCCAGCAGGAGGCTGGGGCCCAGGAGAGACTGGTCCAAGAAACTAAATGGACCCAGGTGGTGCTGGGACAGACCACCACCGGAACCCAGACCCTGGGGGAAGAGGGCCTGGGGGACTCAGCCACGGAGCAGGCGTGGAAGACGGCCGTAACAGAGCTCCGAAAGGTCCACCAGGAGAACGAAGCCCTGGCCTGCAAACTGAAGGACAGTGAAGAGAAGCAGGCACGGCTGGCAGGACACCTCCGGGCCGCACAGGCCAGAAGGCCCTATGATCCCCAGGGGTGGGGGTTTTAAGGAGGGAGTGTCCCTACCAGACTCGAGTGCCCCCTGTGACGTTAACAGGGGGCCTCCGAACTTGTTGGGCGTGTGGGGAGCGGGGACACATAAAGAGACTGTGCCCTCATAAGGCTCCCAGACCCCGGGCCAAAGCCCACAAAACAGGGGCTGAGGCAGGGGAGGGGCAGCGAGCATGCTTCCTCTCCCATACTCCGCCCCCTATCAAGGGGCAAGGGCCCCGGAGAAAAAGGGGGGACGTGCCGGGAGGGCCTCGCATTGAGCGGGGGACGCAGACAACGGCCAGGGGGGCCGACATGGGGACCCAAACGCGGGGGGAGGCCCGCAGAGAACGGGGGAGGTCTACCGTCCGGTCCCAGAACCGGAGGGAAGTGGACAGGCTTCTCCGAGAAGTAGAGGGCCTGCGGAGAGAAAGGGACTCCCTACGGGTCCAGCTAAGAAGGAGCCTGGGCCAGTAGAACACCCTGCCCCCCCCCCCCGGTGGACGGGTTCTTGAGGGGGAGGGTGTGTAGCAGGGTGGACCCTGCTCCGGCCCTGAGGGCTTTAGAAAGCAGCCTGGCAGGGCTTGAGAGCTGTGGCTGGAGGCTGGGCTGATGGGGAAAGTGGCTGCAGCTGGGGCCACGCCCCAAACTGAAGCCCTGGGGATTATAAGAGGCAGGAAAGCCAGACCCCAGGCAAAGTCTCTCTCTGCCCTCAGAGAGAGATGGGCCTGGCTGCTTAGGGCTTGAGAATAGATACCTGAGGGAGCAGGGCTGGGGGAACAGGCTGAGGGGCTAGGGAAGCTCCAGCCTGGAAAGCCCCAGGCTGCGGCCTAGCAAAGGGCCAAAGGTACTGGGGGTTGCAGAGGGCAACCCAGGGGTAGGACAAAGCAGCAGGTCCAAACCCCCTTTGCCTGTGATGAGTGGGCTGATACTGCAGTCTGCCCCAGGGTGTGGGGCTAGACCATGACTGTCAGTAGCCACTACTGAGGCAAGGCGGGGATAGTAGCGCGGGGTTCCCCTGGGAGGGGGAGACCCAATTATAGATAGGGGGCACTGGGTCCAGGGAGGGACGCCGGGGCCAGAGAACAGGCGGGTCACCAGCCTGCCGAGGGCGCTCCAGGGCTGGACCGAGGGACATTCCGGGACCAACCGGCAGGAGGCGCGGCAGGGGTGAGTACGGCCCGTTTACAGTACCCCTTTCGGTTTATGTACTCGCTGGCTTGGTGCTCTGGTGCCAAGATAGGGATATGGGTGCCGTCTATCGCCCCACCACAGTTAGGGAATCCCATTTCAGCAAAGCCATCCACTATGACCTGCACATTTCCCAGAGTCACGACCCTTGATATCAGCAGCTCTTTGATTGCATTGGCTATTTGGATCACAGCAGCCCCCACAGTAGATTTGCCCACTCCAAATTGATGCCCAACTGACCAGTAGCTGTCTGGCGTTGCAAGCTTCCACAGGGCTATCGACACTCACTTCTCAACTGTGAGGGCTGCTCTCATCTTGGTATTCTGGCACTTTGGGGCCGGGGAAAGCAAGTCACAAAGTTCCATGAAAGTGGCCTTACGCATGCGAAAGTTTCACAGCCACTGGGAATCATCCCAGACCTGCAACACTATGCGGTCTCACCAGTCTGTGCTTGTTTCCTGGGCCCAGAATTGGCATTCCACGGCATGAACCTGCCCCATTAACACCATTATGTGCACACTGCCGGGGTCCGTACTTTGTAAGAAGTCTGTGTCCATGTCTCTGTCCTCATCACTCTTGTCACTGCACTGCCGTTGCCTCCTTGCCTGGCTTTGCTTTGGCTCTGCATATACTCCAGGATAATGTGCGTGGTGCTCATAATTGCCATGGTGATCTGAGCGGGCTCCATGATCCCAGTGCTATGGCATCTGGGCTGAAAAAAGGCATGAAATGATTGTCTGCTCTGACGGAGGGAGGGGCGCCTGACAACATGGCTTACAAGGAATTAAAATCCACAAAGGGGGTGGCTTTGCATTAAAGAGAAACACAAACAACTGTCACACAGAATGGCCCCCTCAAGGATTGAACTCAAACCCCTGGGTTTAGCAGACCGTTGATTTCACGGAGGGAGGGAGGAAGCAAATGAATACAAAACAAATCGGGTCTATTTCTTGTTTTGATCCCCTCCATCTATCTTTTACATCTTTAGGCTGGCAGTAGACAGTGCAGTTTGGCTGCTAGCCATCATCATCTCCTGGGTGCTCGGCAGAAGACGCTACATTATGACTGCTAGCCATCATCATCTCCTGGCTGCTCGCCAGAAGATGGTGCAGTAGGAATGCTAGCCATCATCATCTCCTGGGTGCTTGGCAGAAGATGGGAATGACCTGGCTGAGTGACTCCCATGTCTGCCCAGCCACCCCTGACTGACCTCACCAAGGTCAGTTAAAAGAACACCCAGGAGTACCATGACAATGGCTACCAGTTGTAACGCACCGTCTGCTGCCAACAGGCAATGAATTGCTGTTGTGTAGCAATGCAGTCCCATGTCTGCCAGCACCCAGGAGACATATGGTGACAGTCAGCTGTGCGGAATCCATGCTTGCTGTGGTATGGCGTCTGCTCAGGTAACCCAGGTATGGCGTCTGCACAGGTAACCCAGGAAAAAAGGCTCGAAACAATTGTCTGCCATTGCTTTCACGGAGGGAGGGAGGGAGGGAGGGAGTGGGGGCCTGATGACATGTACCCAGAATCACCCACGACACTGCTTTTGCCCCATCGGGCACTGGGCTCTCAACCCAGAATTCCAATGGGCGGCGGAGACTGCAGGAACTGTGGGATAGCTACCCACAGTGCAACGCTCAGGAAGTCGACGCTAGCCTCGGTACGCTGACTTAATGCACTTAGAGCACTTTTTGTGGGGACACACACAATTGACTGTATAAAAATGATTTCTAAAGAACCAACTTCTATAAATTCGACCTAATTTCATAGCATAGACATACCCTAGGATCTGCTGTTACAACCTTTTTAATAAGTCACTGTTGAAATGGAGAACTCTAGAAGCATTTGAGTCACATCCCAAGGGTCACACTGGTTTCAGTCTATTCAGTTAAACTTTTCTAATGCCATCTAGGCCTGTGTTTGTGTGTTTGGATTAGAACTGGGCAATTTTTTTCAGCAAATAGTAAATTCACCAAAACATTTCATTCCTATCATTTCAAAATGAAACATTTAGACTTTTTGTTTCAGAACAATGCTTCATTTAGAAAAGCGGGGGGCAAGGGAAAATTATTTTGGTCGAACTAAGTGTTTTGTTTCACACAAAACTATTTTTCCCTTTTCTTTTCATTCTGGTTAAAAAAAAATCAGTTTTGGTTTGACCCTCAAACTGAAAATTCAATCATTCACTCATCTCTTTAGTGTCTCTCCCCAGAACCTTTCCCCTGGCTCTGCTTTCTCTCCCTATAAGCCAAAACACCAAGTGGTTGGCCATCAACAGACAACCTGAGCGGCAAGCTAACGGACTCCTCCCTTCTCCCCTACCCTGAGAGAACTTCAGGACCCAGAAACTAAACCATAGGGAAGGAGATGACCCTGCTATTGGAACTAGCTCCCTGCTAGGGAGAGAAATCTAGAGTAAGGAGGTACATGGATACTGTGGGTTGTGTGAAGTTGGCGGAGGTAGCATAGCCACTGCTACTGCCAGTCACTCCTGCAGCTCAGCATAAAGTCTTATCCCTGTGGCTTTGATTCATTACACAAAGATGCCCACGGCAATGCCAACCCTTCCCATTTCAATGGCCATCAACTGTTCCCCACAACCAGCGCTCCAATCAACCCCACCATACAAGCTGCTCTTCTCTCTAACCACCAATGAGACATCCAACCTCCTTCCACACTGCCAGCTGGTGCCTGGCACTTAGAAAGCACACAGCAGTGAAGAAATGAATTTAAAATGGCCTTGATTGCTTACTACCTTTTACCAGCAGTTGCTTTTACGTACCCTACTTCTCATCAGTAAAGAAAAATAATCAAAGAGGTTTTTAGAAAGGCAAATATTTCCCATGGCTAGTCCTGACCCTGCTGCAGAGAATGCCAAACATAGCTGGATGTTGTCGAAGGTATAGAGTGTTAGGAGAAGGACGTTGTGTACTCTTCAATTTCCTTACACAAAAGCAGCTTCATTTACTGGAATGAGACAGGGAGGGTTGACGTTTTTAAATTAAACAGCAATGTGGCCAAGGTCTGCATGAGGTGAGGCAATCAATAGCAAATATTTTCCAAAAAACGACATCCAGTCCAGTAAATAGTGAGATATCAGGTTCAGTGTGCAATCTCTAGAGTTATGCAAGGACAGTGATAACACAGAACTACCTTTTGTCAATATAAATCTCTTTTCACTGCCTCTGTTAGCAAGTCTAACATATTCTTGCTTGATTATGCAGCTAGGGAGAAATCCACTGGATTTCTTAAGGTTTCTTGTACACTGCATTCAGTTACATCATCTGTTAGATTAGCTGGCAGTGTGTCACGTTGCTTCATTGTGTATTCAGCAAGTAAAGGTAGGTGCTGGTAGGTAATTATTAAAATTTGAGCAAACTAAAACCTTCACTTTCTGCTTTGGATACAGTGGGTCAGAAGGAATTCAGACAGTTATTTCTGAGTCTTGCTGCTTCCCAGTGACCTCAGCACAAGAAAGGTGATGATGAAGATGATGATGATGCCTCTGTTTGGAGATAAATTCTCCCTACTAGCTGAATTTGTGGTTTCCCCTTTAGAATCTCAGGCTTCTGGGATAACGGCTGTTTGTTGTGACTCTTGTGTCAATGGGGCTGCCACTGGGATTTCCAGGGCCCAAGCCCAGAAGCAGAATCAGGGCTACTGTGGTCCTGTCCCACAGAGTCGTCAATCCCATACCAATCTCTTTGCTCCGCTCCCTCTTGCCTCAGAGCATTCAACCCTTCACCTGTTCGGACTCCCTGGGTGTTTCCTTCTCCTACTATTTGCCTCTGTCCCCTCACCCAGTGTATTGTCCCCATTCGCTGTTCCCCCTTCTCGCTGGCCCCTCTTACCAACTTCTGTTCTCTCCTCTTCCTTTGTTTTTGTCCACCCTTGTCCCTGTACCAATGTAATCGTTCCATGGCAGCAGTAGGCTGGTCAGGGCTTCTGGTGCTGTGTGAGTGCAGCAGGAGGCAGTCTGCACCAGCACTCACTCCCCCGCCCTCATTGTCTCTCCAAAGTAACTGCAGCACCCTAGACCTGCCAATGAGGTAATGCCAGTCTCAGCTCCCCTTCCTCACCTTAAAGCCTAGGTCTGGGGCAGTGACCTCCGTTTCCTGTCCCCTCGCCCTTGGTGTTAGTGGTGGATGGGTGTCTATATGTTGATGAATTGTAGTCAGAGTACTTGGCTGTGTCACGGTGAGCACACATTGTTCCATAGGTGGCTTATTGGTGGTGCAACAAAAAGATCTATTGAACTTCACCTACTGAAATATGAGATCCTGCCTGCTACTCATTTTCAAAGCTAATCGTGAATAGTCATTCCAGAAAGACTGTCTCTCTTTCACCCAACTTTCCTTATAACTGGCTGTGAGAAATGCCTCTTTATGTTGCATTTATTCCACTTCTTTTTTTAAAGAATAGGGAGCACCACATAGAATAAGCAGATGTCTCTTTTTTCTCAACTATTTCTTGATGTGTCTTGGACAAGTGGGGAGCATCACTTGAGATCAAATTCTGCTCTGACTCACTCTGGTATAACTCTCCTAAAGAGTCGGTGTCAAATTCTGTCACCCTTACTCATGCTGAGTAATACTTTACTCCATGAGAAATCCCATTGAAATCACTGGAACTACTCATGGAGTAGGGTATTACTCAATATGAGTAAGTGTGGTAGATCTATCTTTTTGCTATTTCTGGAAAAGCTATTCTTTCCCTGTTAGCACTTGGGGGGGGAAATGGAAAAAGTCAATGCAAGAAGAGCAGCCATTTGTGCTTCTTACCTAAACCATTAGCAGGAGTTGTTGGGGCAGAAAATCTTCAGGACTTTTCTCGGGTGCTGCACGGGGAGTGATGGGACCAGCTGGAGAGTCCCACCACCATTTTGCAATAGCTAGGCAGGCACTTCAGCTCTCTGTGTATGGAAGTGAGAGGAACAAAGCAGCAGCAGAGAATCGAATAAGAGGGTACGTATGTGTGGGATGCCAGGGCAGGCAAGCTGCAAAACATCAGTAGGAGTCTTAAGCACTGGCAGATGAGCAGGCAAAGAGCAAAGGGAGGGAGTAGGTGAGGGAGGATTTTTGGAGGGGCAGCATCGGGATTTATTTGGAGAGATGAATAACTTGTTACTTTGAAATTGTCCTCACTGTTACCTTATGGCATCATCAGCTGTTTTTGAAACAATGGGTTGCAATGAGTTTTTCCTTCAGTGCTCACTTTTCTTGTTTCGCTTAATTTCTCACTGTTTCCTTGTTTGGAGATGAAGGGAGGAGAGCATGAGAAGCCAGTGAAGATTTGAGAGGAACACTTTTTGTTGGAAGATTAGCAAAATATCACGCCTGAGTTGTGTCTATTCCCAACTCCCAACAAAATGTGTCCTAATGGTTAGAGCAGGAAGAAACAAGGCTGTGATTTACTAGATCACATTGTTAGCTCTGGGGGTCAGTAGTCTATTAGCTAGTGCCAAGGAGCTCAGTTCTCCACAAGTAGGTCCTGTTTCCAACTCTGGAAGGATTGTGCATTAGTCTTTGGGGAAAGGAAACATGGGAGTCAGGCTAAGGGTTGGATAACTTTTTGTGAAGCCGAAAGAGCACTAAATCCCAGTCCCACTGAAGTTAATGGCAAAAGTCCCATTGCACTGAATTCTCTTTTCCCTTATGCAAGGTTTATACTAACTAGATCTTCATTGACTTAACTGGCGTTACTCCTGATTTTACACTGACTGGCAGATGTGAGAGGAGAATCACTGGCTTTCAGTATTTGGCCCAACGACCTAAAAGTTAAAGTAAAATGATATTCATGGCAGTTTGCTGTTTGTCAGCTCTATACAAAATAATTTAATTCTCGGACCTCTTTGCCTCAGATTAGAGACTCATTAATCAAGCTCAATTAGTGAGTACCTTTTGCAGAGAATTAACCACACAATGACTTCTGTTATTGTCATCGCTTTGATACGTGCCCCCTGGAGTCACCATGCATGGAACCCAAGAGTACTTCAGGGATGATAATGAGACTGAGACATACTTTATTTACATGTTGTGATACATGAAGAGGGGGAGAGGAGTAGCTCCCTTTGAAGGACATCCAGCCAGCCAGCTGTAAAATCCCTCTTGGTCTGTTCTCTGCTGGCTTTACCTGTAAAGGGTTAAGAAGCCCACAGGTAAAAGAAAAGGAGTGGGCACCTGACCAAAAGAGCCATAGGAAGGTAGAAATTTTTAAAATTGGGAAAGAAACTGTGGGGTTACATCATCCCTATGCTGCCTTGGTGGAAAGTTACAGCAGCAGGACAACAAGAACAGAGGAGTTAGATAAAGTTGTTATGAGAAAGTTGAGAGCTAGCCCGTGGGAGATAGACGCCAGGTGGCCTAGCTGGGATCGGTTTCAAGGTGATAAACAAGTCCATAATCAGATGGATTGCATGGGAAATGGGAAATCAGTAAGCAAAGGGCCATGCGTGTGAAAAGCGTGTGTATCGGACAAAGAACCAATCAGCAGCAATGTAATGTTGGTGGGTCTGACGTTTGCTAATATGGAGAAGTCTATATAATATGATGCATTGTACATAATAAACGATTCTGCTTGCAATCATATTGGTTGTTGTGCTTTATCCCGGCCCGCATGAGATGCACTGAGATGCAACAAATGGTGACCCCGACGTGATTCGAATCGGATCGAGTCGTTGTCCTGAACAGGCGGGAGAACAGCCGCGGCAGGAGGTACTGGGGAAGAGCCAGCTCCTGGGCGTCCGAGAGAGGCGCGTTTGAGCGGCTGCGGGTTACAGCCGCTGCAGGAGGTACCGTGGAATAGCGGCTCCTGGGCGTCCGAGAGAGGCGCGTTTGAGCTCACAGGTGTTTGAGCTCATAGGTAAACGGCTGGCTAAGTTATGAGTACCGCTGTATCAGCTGAAGAAAAGATAACACAGAAGCTTTTATTGCACATCATGAACCAACAGGGGGAAAAGATTTCCCCTGCTGCACTGACTCACTTATTAAGGAAAGAGGGGGAGCTGGGGAGGCTCCTCCTGACCGCCCTTCGGGCACAGGACGAGGAGGTGCTCCGCTGGAACCGAGCCCTGGACGGGAAGACGTTGGAGTGCACGGCGCAGGCAGAGGCTCGTGCCGTGGCCCCGGAGGTCGTTCGGACCTACAAGCAAGTAAGTTGTTTTGGCAGGAACCTGGAGAAGGCGTCCTACGCTGGCTGGTCTGAGCCTGGGACAATGCCGAGAAAACCGTTATGCTTCTCCGGTATGAGCAGCAACAGCTGGGTGTTCTGACACAGGATTCACAGATTAAAAGAAGCCAAGCAGGGAAGGAAAAAGAACAGAATGAGTTAACCGAAGAAATCTTTCTGGCCCCGGTCAAGGACACGCCGCTCAGCTAAGACTTGGTGGACAGACAAGGAAAAGGGGGGCTTGACTGGGCCCAAAAAGCTAATGAGAGCCGCAAAACGCTGCCAGGGACTAACGGAATGTGTTAGCTGTCTTTTCTCACAGGTATGGAAGAGCTGCTCAAAGATCCTAGCAGCCCTGCCACTCCTTGCAACCAGGAGACTGACTGCCTGGACCCATGATTCTTACTGTAAAAAGACCCCTTCACATCAGGAGAATTTTTTTACTGATGATTGGCCTATTTTTTTTTCTAGCTCCATTGTGCTTCTAAACAGCAGGAAAAAAGGACAAGGTGACGTGCTGGCTAACCTCTCCCTTGTCCGCTGCAGCCCCCATTGTGTTATTGGATTTTTTTTTTGAAAGAAGCAAAACCACTACAGGATGATGTCCTGGTAATATCCCCCGTAGAAGCTGAACCACGACAGTGGTGGAAAAGAAGAAAAAACACTCATATCACTGACATTGCCAAAGTCCAGAAATTTCTGACTAAAAGGACATTGAGAACTGACCCTGGTGAAGAAACAAAGAATTGTACACTGGCAGGAAGAAATTTGGGACTCCTGCTGAGAAATGTGGTATTAATTGGATTTTAAGGTTTATTTTACAGGCTGCGCCCTGTGTTTTGGATAAATCCTTTAGCATGTATTGCCCTCCCTAATTGGATTGTAAATGATATTGCCCTTATTTAGTTTTTATTGTTGGAGCTCCGCTAACCCAAGTACAGGCTGGAGTTGGTGATTTACATGTCATTTCCGCCATTAGTTTTAGGATCCAAAGGCTACTGGCAGAGATGGTATGGGCTATTACTGAGGCTGGGAAAGCATTGCTGTGGGATTTAGTATGTTTGAAATCCTGAATGACCAGCGGATGGCCATTCGGAGTGATTTTAAGCACCAGGATGGCCCACTGCCCTTACAGATACATTAGGAGTACCATCTGATTTGGGGTTGTAGAGACATACTTGGACACTGTCTGGGTGGAAGTGTGAACATTTGCAGTGCTCCTCCCCAGCATGGGGACCGGTTGGAGGGGGGTGTGGGCTCTCACATACCGAATCCTGCCGGGTCCATGGGGAGGATGAATGTGGAATTAATTACCCCCTCATTACTAACCCCAGCTTCCTAGAGTTTAATTGATTTTTGTTTTTAAAGTTTGAGAACTCAGCCAAAAGTTTGAGTATTCTCAAAGGGGGGAGGAGTTGGTGTTACTAGGCATAAATCTAGGTAACTCGGGAGAATGGCTTTGGGCCTGTGTGACCCAAAGTACCTTTATGTAAAGTGCTTTTGTTAGCCTTATCTGATTTTTGTAATTTCTTGTGTTATGTGCTGACTATTGGCAGTTGCAAGGCTGTTTGATACTAGATGTAGCCAATATCTAATGAGATAGGCGGAAAATAGATGCTGTGATTAAAGTTGCATGCATGAGTATGTAGCCCCCACAGTGGGAAAGTACAGATAATTGTTCACAGAAGAATATCAGAAGGTTTGGGGCTAGTTAAAAAGCCCATTCTCCTAGCTAAATTGGTAGTAAAATAAGTTGGTACCCATGGAAGCGACGGTTTAGCAAGAGGAAAGAAGGATCGGGCCCAGGCGGGCAGGCAACAGACAGAGAACTTGGAGAGGAAAAAAGGATCGGGCCCAGGCGGGCAGGCAATAGACAGAAAGATTGGAAATCAGGTTGAAAACTTTTGAGGGTGTAGTGGAAAGAAAAGGTAATTAAGCACAAGCTTGGGAATTTTAAATATTCAGGAATGGTGATTTAAGTTGAGAAAGGTGGTTGTTGGAGTACAAGCGAGTAATTTAAGGCAGAGTAAAAAGTTAACTCTGTGGTTGCTAGAGGGAACAGCAGTTGAATTTTGTTAAGATGCTAAAGAGAAAAGTTTTTGTTGTTTTTGAAATGTTTGTAAATAAATTCAGGCGAAGAAATTAGTTTGCAATTGTTTGGCTATGAACAATTTTGTTAAATTAATTAAAGAATGTATACAGTGCTATGTAATTAAAATGGTATTAGGCTTTAAGGGCACTGTAAGTGGTGATGTTTTCTTTTAGTGTTTAAAATTAGAAGTTAAAAGTAAAGAGCAAGCCAAAAAGCATTTGTATTAATGTTTTTTTTGTTTTGCCTAAAATTAATAAGAGTATTTGTATATTTTAAGTAATGATTGATTGCCCAGTAGGGGTAGATTTGTTTTTGTTTTTTAGATAATTAAAGAAAATTAATGCCAGCTGCACAGCATTTAATATACTATGCATTTATTAATAGAGTAAAAATTAAGTTTGGTGTTTTATATTTTGTTTGTGATGTTTGTTTTGTGGCCAGAATTGTTGTGTTTAATATTTTTATGAGATGGTCTGATTTGAAATTAAGCTGAAGGGTTAGATTGAAATGCAGATACTGGTTTTGTTTAATTTAGAATACAAAGTGTTTGGATACATCAGAAGAAAAATGTGATATGCTAAAGTTTAATACATTTTCTTAAGTAAGAGAGAAATTTTATTGGCCAACTCTCTTATTTTATAATGGTTATTAAAATCTGCATACCAATAGTCTTGGAAAGCAGGGACATGGTTGTAAGAATTTTGAGGGAATGTGTTGTATAAATTTATTTAATTATTTGCATTTTATGTATGCATTGTTTTAGCAATTGTAGAATAATATGCATAAGCATATGCATGATTATAATCCTTTGTGGGACTGGCTTAATGACTTTGGCTGGCCCACTTGGGTTATTTTTCTTCTCCAAATGGGAATAAGTGCGTTGGGAGTTGTTTTTTGTTTTTTATTTGCTTGCCCTGTTTTGTATGCCTTTTGCAATGAAGTTTGGAGAGGTTTATTGGATGTTTTTATTAAGAAAAGAGGGGGAAATGTGGGGTTACATCATCCCTATGCTGCCTTGGTGGAAAGTTACAGCAGCAGGACAACAAGAACAGAGGAGTTAGATAAAGTTGTTATGAGAAAGTTGAGAGCTAGCCCGTGGGAGATAGACGCCAGGTGGCCTAGCTGGGATCGGTTTCAAGGTGATAAACAAGTCCATAATCAGATGGATTGCATGGGAAATGGGAAATCAGTAAGCAAAGGGCCATGCGTGTGAAAAGCGTGTGTATCGGACAAAGAATCAATCAGCAGCAATGTAATGTTGGTGGGTCTGACGTTTGCTAATATGGAGAAGTCTATATAATATGATGCATTGTACATAATAAACGATTCTGCTTGCAATCATATTGGTTGTTGTGCTTTATCCCGGCCCGCATGAGATGCACTGAGATGCAACAAGAAACTTGTCCTTTGTCCGTTGTTCTCTGGGCTGCAGGGACATTGAGCAGTAATGCTGTAACCAGCTTTAAAACAGGTATTATTATGGATTATCAGTTCATACCTTGAGCCTACTTATCTGGAGCTTCAGATATATAAGTAAAATTAGGGAATGTCTAAAAAGATGTGATTAGGGTTATTTCTCTTATTTCTTATTGGCTTGTGGACTCCTCTGTGCTAACCCCAGTTGCTTTTGTTTGCTTGTAACCTTTAAGCTGAACCCCCAAGAAAGCTATTTTGGGTGCTTGATTTTTGGAATTGCTCTTTTAAAATCTAGCAAAAGCCTAAATTCCAGAGGTATTTCCTTTCTTTTTGTTTTTAATAAAATTTACCTTTTTTAAGAACAGCATTGAATTTTTGGTGCCCTAAGAGGTTTGTGCATGTTGTTTGATTAGCTGGTTGCAACAGCTAATTTCCTTTGTTTTCTCTCTCAGGGGGCGGAGGGATGAAAGGGCTTGAGGGTACCCCACAGGGAGGAATTCCCAAGTGCTCCTTCCTGGCTTCAAGGGGTTTTTTTTGCATTTGGGTGGTGGCCACGTTTACCAAGCCAAGGTCAGAGAAAAGCTGTAACCTTGGGAGTTTAATACAAGCCTGGAGTGGCAAGTATTAATTTTTAGAATCCTTGCGGGCCCCCACCTTCTGCACTCAGAGTGACAGAGTGGGGATTCAGCCCTAACATGGTGGCAGAGCAGTGGGATCATTTTGAACCAGAAGCACAGACCTCAGGATTTTAAAAGGACACATTTTTCTATTTGACTGTGCATGAGGTTGAGGTCAGGCACCGAAACCTTAGAAAAATCAGTCTTCCCAAAGCGGCACGCCATGGAGAAGACAGACCCAGATGAAGCCCAGACATCCAGCTCCATGATGGAAATTAGGAGAGCAGATGGGGGAAAGGGGACTTCCTAGGAGGGAAGGGTCAGCCCTCCCCCAACCAAGATCCAGGTGCCAAGCTGGAGGGATGCCCTTAACCCAGACCAAGTTCTGACTACAGAAGATAGGGATTTCTTCCTACAGATGATGCACTTGGAACGGAGTACTAAAGAGAGGTGGAAGTGGAGGAGAGGAGACAGGTGAACTGCTTGGAGGCAAAAGTGGAAAGAGAGGCGAAGCACTTGGAGTTGGAAGTGGAAATGCAGGGGAAGCGCTTGGAGATGGAGTTAGAGATGAAGCGCTTAGAGCTGGAAAAGGCTAAGCTGGATCAACCAGGTAACCCTAACAATCCTTCTCCAGGTATCGCTCCCCATTCCAAGAAATTCCCCACATACAAGATAGGCAATGATACAGAGGCCTTCTTAGAAAATTTCGAAAGGGCCTGCCTTGGGTACAACACACTTATATACCAGTATATGGTGGAGCTGAGGCCGCAACTCAGTGGCCCTTAGCAGAGGTGGCAGCTGAAATGCTAAAGAACACATGAACGAGTACAACCTTTTTAAACAAAAGGCCAGTATTAGAATGGGGCTAACACCCGAGCATGCCCATCGGTGGTTCAGAGCCCTAAAGTGGAAACCTGACGTGGCATTTTCCTGACACGCCCACCACATTATAAAAAATTGGGATGCCTCGATATCAGGAGCAAGTGTTAGATCTCTGGAAGATCGGTCTCTCCTAATGCAAATGGAGCAGTTCTTAGAGGGTGTTCCTGAGGAAATAGAAAGGTACATCCTATATGGGAAGCCCAAAACTGTAACTGAGGAGACCAAATGGGTGGAGGTGGCGGAGAAGAAGAAAGCTAGTAGCAGTTGAAGCGGATAAGATAATAATTGGAGATATACCAACTGGAACGGACCTTGAAAGGTCATCAGGTCCAGCCCCCTGCCTTCACTAGCAGGACCAATTTTTGCCCCAGATCCCTAAGTGGCCCCCTCAAAGATTGAACTCACAACCCTGGGTTTAGTAGGCCAATGCTCAAACCACTGAGCTATCCCTCCCCCAGAAGGGGCAACCCGAGACAATACTCCACCATCGGGGTCAGCCCAAAGCCTCACTTTGCAAGGAGGAGCCCTCCACACAGCCAGGGAGACCCCAGAAGCCCTCTCATCCCACCACCCCAACCACCCACCTCACACTAGCACACAGCTGGACAATGCTTTAAATGTAATGAGTTGGGGCATGTGATGGTCAGCTGCCCCAAGAGCACCTGCCGACTACAGCTCATCACCCCGGAGTCCCACCAAGAGCCTTCAGGCTCAGATGTCTCTCAAATACCCCCAGAGTGAAGGGAAATTGTGAGTGTGGGCAGGAGGAAGATTACTGCATGGAGAGACACTGGAGCACAGGTGTGAGTTATCCACCAATCCCTGGTGGACCCCAAATTCATCAACCCAGAGGCCCAAGTGATGGTGCAACCCTTTAAGGCAACTCTTTTAATTTGCCTACAGCCAAGTTGCCTGCCCAGTACAAGGGCTGGTCAAGGATATGGACTTTTGCAATCTATGACGATTATCCCATTCCCACGCTGCTGGGAGAAGACTTATCCAACCAAGTAAGGCTAACAAAAAGGGTGGGGATGGTCACCCACAGCCAGCCTAAACACCTAACTCCATTCCTGAGCCTCCTACAGAAACCCAGCCAGAGGTGGTGGAACGAGACTCCAGGCCAGACACTATGGCAGCAGTTGTAGATCCAGTTCCTGGAAGCCAGCCAGAACCAGCCCAAGGATCGGAACTGGCAAAACAGTCAGCACCAGAGCCCGTGCTTGCAACCCCACCAGAGTCCACAACCCAGTGAGGAACTAATGTCTCCAGTATCAAGGGAACAGTTCCAGGCAGAGCAGGAAGCGGATGAGAGACTCAAGGGATCTTGGACGGCGGCATGGAGCTACCCACTGCCTCTTGGCTCTTCTAACAGGTCCAGGTCTGGTATAGAAGGAGTACTCTTATACAAGGAGACTCTTTCTGGTAGGCACAAGGAGCATTGGCATCCTCAGAGACAGTTAGTAGTTCCAACTAAGTATAGGAAAAAGCTCTTGAGCTTAGCCCACGATCACTCTAGTGGCCATGCTGAGGTGAACAGGACCAAGGACTGTTTGGGGAAGTCATTCCACTCAGAAGGAATGGGCAAGGACATTTCTACTTATGTCCAGTCTTGTGAGGTGTGCCAGAGGGTGGGAAAGCCCCAAGACCAGGTCAAGGCCACTCCTCATCATTGAGGTTCCATTTCTGCATGTAGCTGTGGATATTCTGGGTCTTTTCCCTAAGAAGACACCCAGAGGAAAGCTGAACATACTGACTTTCATGGATTTTGCCACCCGATGGCCAGAAGCAGTAGCTCTAAGCAACACCAGGGCTAAAAGCGTGAGCAAGGCATTGACAGACATTTTTGCCAGTGTAGGTTGGCTCTCCGACATCTTTATGGATTCAGGCACTAACTTCCTGGTAGGGACCATGAAACATCTTTGGGAAGCTCATGGGGTGAACCACTTCGTTGCCACCCCTTACCACCATCAAACAAATGGCCTAGTGGAGAAGTTTAATAGGACTTTGGGGATACATAAATTTGTGAATGAGCACTCCAGTGATTGGGAACTAGTGTTGCAGCAGTTGTTCTTTGCCTACAGGGCTGTACCACATCCCAGTTTGGGATTTTCACCCTTTGAACTCGTTTATGGCCTCGAAGTTAAGGGGCCATTACAGTTGGTGAAGTAGCGATAGGAGGGGGTTACATCTTCTCCAGGAACTAACATTTTGGACTTTGTAACCAAACTACAAAACACCCTCAAAGACTTTCTAGCCCTTGCTCGAGAAAACCTACAGGATGCTCAACAAGAGCAAAAGGCCTGGTATGATAAACATGCCCGAGAGCATTCATTCAGAGTAGGTGACCAAGTCATTGTCCTGAAAGCGCTCCAGGCCAGTAAGATGGAAGTGTCGTGGGAGGGGCCATTTATGGTCCAAGAGCGCCTGGGGAGCTGTTAATTGCCTCATAGAGTTCCCAGACCCTACCCTAAAACCTAAAGTATTCCATGTTAATTCTCTACAGCCCTTTTATTCCCGAGAAATCAAGGTTCTCCAGTTTACAGCCCAGGAGAGAGATGATGCTGAGTGGCCTGAAGGAGTCTACTATGACAGAAAAAGCAATGGTGATGTGGAAGAGGTGAGCCTTTCCATGACCCTTGGGCGTAAGCAGTGACAGAAAATCCAGGAGCTTTGCAGCAGCTTCACACCAATGTTTTCAGCCATCCCAGGACGGACAGAACGGGCATACTACTCCATTGACACAGGTGATACTCGCCCAATTAGATCCCAACCCTATCGGATGGCCCCTCAAGCCAAAACCGCAATAGAAAGGGAGATCAAGGACATGTTACAGATAGGTGTAATCTGCCACTCTGAGAGTGCATGGGCCTCTTCAGTGGTTCTGGTTCCCAAACAAGATGGGGAAATCCACTTTTGTGTGGACTAGTGTAAGCTAAGTGCCATAACTAGCCCATAAAACTATGCAATGCTACACACAGATGAGCAATTGGAGAAACTGGGACATGACCAGTTCATCTCCACCTTAGACTTAACTAAGGGGTACTGGCAAGTGCTGCTAGATAACCCCGCCAAGGAAGGTCAGCCTTCATCACCCGTGTAGGGTTGTATGAATTTAATGTGCTCCCTTTCGGACAGTGAAATGCACCCTCCACCTTCCAGAGACTGGTAGATAACCTTCTGGCTGGATCTGGGGAATTTGAAATCGCCTACCTTGACGATGTGGCCATATTCTCAGATTCATGGGCAGAACACCTGGAACACCTCCTAGCTGTCTTCCAGTGCATAAGGGAGGCAGAATTAACTGTTATGGCCAAAAAGTGTCAAATAGGCCTAAACAGGGTAACGTACCTTGGACACCAGGTGGTTCAAGGAACTATCAACCCCCAACAGGCTAAGGTCAATGCTATCCAAAATTGGCCTGTCCCTAAGTCAAAGAAGCAGGTCCAATCCTTCTTGGGCTTGGCTGGGTATTACAGATGATTTGTACCATGCTACAGCCAAATTGCCACCCTACTGACAGACCTGACTAGGAAAAAACAGCCAATTCAGTGGACTGAGAAGTGTCAAAAAGCCTTTAGCCAGCTTAACGTGGTCCTTACATCGGACCCTGTACTGAGGGCCCTGGAGTTTGATTGACCATTTGTCATAACCACAGATGCGTCTGAGCGTGGTGTAGGAGGAGATTTAACACAGGAAGGACCAGATCAACAAGTCCATTCTGCTGTGTTTCTCAGCAAAAAACTTTCTGAGATGGAAAGCCACTGGTCAGTTTCAGAAAAAGAATGTTATGCCATTGTGTATGCTCTGGAGAAGCTACGCCCATATATTTGGGGACGGCGGTTCCACCTGCAGACTGACCATGCTGCACTGAAGTGGTTTCACACAGTCAAAGAGACTAACAAAAAACTTTTTCAGTGGAATTTAGCTCTCCAAGACTTTGATTTTGAAATACAACACATTTCAGGAGCCGCTAACAAAGTGGCTGATGCACTCTCCTGGGAAGGTTTCCCAGAATCAGCTGGGTGAAAATGTCCCCGTATTCTAAGTCATTGTAGTCCTTGAAAAAAGTACTGTTTAGTTCTTCATGTAATTATTAGTGAAATTAGAGATGCATGTATCTTATTAACTCTGTTTCCTAAACCTCCAGGAAGAAATCCCAGCTGGTGTGGATCCGACCTGAACCAGGCTGACCAGCATCGTCTGTGATTTGGAGGGTATGTGATAAATAAAGGGGGGGGGGGTAGTTCCCTTTGATGGACACCCAGCCAGCCAGTTAGCTGTAAAATCCCTCTTGGTAGCTTTACTTGCTTTACCTGTAAGGTTAAAAAGTCCCCCAGGTAAAGAAAAAAAAAAGGAGGCACCTGACCAAAAGATCCAATGGAAAAACTAGAACTTTTTGAAATGGGGAAAGAAACTTTCCCTTTGTGTGTTGGTCTCTGGGCTGGAGGGACAGAGCAGCCATGCTATAAGCAGCTTTAAGCCGGGTATGATCATAAATCATACCTAGAACTATTTATCTGAACTCCAAATGAGTAAGTAGATCCGAATATTTAGCTAAATGCAATCAAGTTTATTTCTGTTTATTTTCAAGGCTTGTGGATCTCCTCTGTGCTAACCCCTGATGCTTTTGTTTGCTTGTAACCTTTAAGCTAAACCCCCAAGAAAGCTTAATTTGGTGCTTAATTTTTGGAATTGTTTCTTTTAAGACCTAGCAAAAAGCTTGAGTTCCAGATGTATTTTTACCCTTTTTGTTTTTAATAAAATTTACCTTTTTTCCAAACAGGATTGGATTTTTGGTGTCCTAAAAGGTTTGTGCATGTTGTTGGATTAGCTGATAGCCACCGCTAATTTCCTTTGCTTTCTTTATCAGCTCTTCCCCAGAGTGGGGGTGAAAGGGCTTGAGGATACCCCACAGAGAGGAATTCCCAAGTGCTCCTTCCTGGGTTCAAAGGGGGTTCAATTTGGGTGGTGGCAGCATTTACCAAGCCAAAGTCAGAGAAAAGCTGTAACCTTGGGAGTTTAATACAAGCCTGGAATGACCAGTATTATTTTTTTAAATCCTTGTGGGCCCCCACTTCTGCACTCACAGTGACAGAGTGGGGATTCAGCCTTGACACCTGGGGTTTGTAAAGGGATTCAATAATATTGTTACTTTCATAATGAACCTTACAAAGAAAAAGCCTGTTTTAGACAAACATGATTTTGATAAACCATTTCTGTTATACGCTGACACTTCTAATATTGGGTTAGAAGCTGTAGTAATACAGAACCAAGAATGGGAAGTTCCTGTGATGCATTCAGCAATGTCTAGGACACCCTTTCCTGCATTGATTTTGCATTAGTGGTGTGACGTTAACTGATTAAACTATAACCAGGTAGATCATTGTTGCTAACACTGTTATATAATTGCAACAAATCTTGTACAAAATGTGGCAGGTAAGATGTCTGTAGAAAGGTTATGATTTGCTGAATATGATTATTCTATTTGAATGCATCTATCATTTTTGTACATGAACTTAGTAGTATTAACTATATGCCTGTATTTCTAAGGTGTTTGCTTCTGGTTAGCACCAACAAGGAGTTTAGCCAGCACACTGTAAAGGAATTATTCAAATAGAATTAAAGAACACTTAACTCACAATGGAAGACACGTGTCTACTCTTAATGCAGTAAGAAACCTGTCTTAATGCAGTGTTTCTCAAACTGGGGTTGCCACTTGTGTAGGGAAAGCCCCTGGCGGGCCGGGCCGGTTTGTTTACCTATCCCATCTGCAGGTCCGGCCGATCGTGGCTTCCACTGGCCGCAGTTTGCCACTGCAGGCCAATGGGACCTGCTGGAAGCAGCAGCCAATATGTCCCTCGGCCCACGCCGCTTCCAGCAGTCCTCTTTGGCCCGGAGCAGTAAACCGCGGCCAGTGGGAGCCGCGATCGGCTGGACCTGCGGACAGGGCAGGTAAACAAACCGGCCTGGCCCACCAGGGGCTATCCCTACACAAGCGGCGACCCCAGTTTGAGAAACACTGTCTTAATGGAATTTCCTGCCATGACTAAGAGAAGTCATGCATGGACATGTGACTTGCTCATGTGACTCCAAACTCCATCTTTTACCTTAATCTTCCACTAGCTGTGCTGAGGGCTTTGTTTGAAACAATGGGTTTCCCTCCACATGACAGAAGCTTTAAAAGGCGCAGGAAACATCTCCATTTTACCTCTTTCCTGCTCAAACCTCTGGACTATGGACTTATACAAATGGGAGCATTGTAACCATTGGACTGAGGACCTTCCAATGATTTGGAAGCAACCAGAGACTTGACTTAAGTCAGCAGTTTATTCCATCACTGCTATAAGCCTGAACCAAGAACTTTGCAATTATTGTATGTATTTGATTCCTTTAACCAGGGCTGCCCAGAGGAGGGGGGCAATTCGCCCCGGGCTCTGCAGGGGCCCCCAAGAGAACGGCTGAGGCTCCTGCCCCGGCCCGACCCTGCCTCTGCCTCCACCCCTCTCCAGGAGCCTCAGCACATCCAGGAGCGTCCCTGAACAGCTGCAGTGTGTCTCCAGTGGGGCCTGAGCTCCTCCCCACTCAGAGCCACGTGGTAAGGGGGCAGGGCTGCGAACTCCAGGCCAAGCAGAGGGAGCTCAGGCCCCACTGGAGCTCGCAGCCCCACCCCCTTACTACGTGACTCTGAGCGGGGAGGAGCTCAGGCCCTGCCGGAGCCACGCTGCACCGCTGTTCAGGGACACTCCTGGATGCGACGTGCTGAGGCTCCAGGTGAGGCGGGAGCTGGCGGTAAGAGGCTGGGGCTGGGGCCGGGGTCGGGGGGGGAGTGGATAAGGGGCAGGGAGTCCCGGCAACAGTAGGGGACAGGGAAGGGGCAGAGGTGGGGGGGGCGATCAGGGGACAGGGAATGGGGGGGGTTGGATCATGGGCTTTCTGGGGGTCTGTCAGGACTCAGCGGTGGGGGGTGGATAGGGGTTGGGGCAGTCAGGGGACAGGGACCAGGGGTGGGGTCCTGGGGTGGTGGTGGTGAGGGGTCTCTGGGGGACGGTGAGGGGACAAGGAGCAGGATGGATCGGGGATTCTGAGGGGGGGCGGGCAGTCAGGGGGCAGGAAGTGGGTGGGGGTCAGATAGGGGGCAGGGCCAGGCTGTTTGGGAGGCACAGCCTTCCCTACCCTAATGCTCATTCAGCAGTTTGAGGCTTGCAGAAGAGCCAAGCTGTTAGCTTTTCCATTAGGGCTACCATCCCTTTCACTTCTCAAATGCCAAGTTATACTCTATATTTAATTTCAGTGCCATAGGGAGATTCATGTCAGGAGAGGGTAACTTCATTTAAAATTAGCCACTAGGGGAGGGATCACATGAGAAGAACAATATCATACACCACCTACCTCCTTCCCAACCCTACCAAGGGAGACCCCCCACTCCCCTGCATTCCCTGAGGCTTCAAAGGGGTTAATTCAGTGGTTCTCAAACTTTTATACTGGTGACCCCTTTCACATAGCAAACCTCTGAGTGTGACCCCCCCTTATAAATTAAAAACACTTTTTTATATATGTAACACTATTATAAATTTTGGAGGCAAAGCGGGGTTTGAGGTGGAGGCTGACAGCTCGCGACCCCCAGGAATAACCTTCTGACCCCCTGAAGGGTCCCTACCCCCAGTTTGAGAACCCCTGGGTTAATTTAATTTTAGTACCCTGTGTCCATTCACATGCATGTGCTATTTTGAGCATTTCAGTTTTCACAACATAGGCTCATCCCAGATTCTGGAACAAGCTCAAATGCTCAGTTCGTGGAGTATGTACATAGTCTATACTAAAGACAAACCCACAGTAACCGTCTCCAGTTTGTGAGGGACCTCATGGAGCCAGTCTCTAGGAAACAGATAAATGCATGGAGGTTAAGTCCATTAATGGCTATTAGCCAGGATGGGTAAGGAATGGTGTCCCTAGCCTCTGTTTGTCAGAGGGTGGAGATGGATGGCAGGAAAGAGATCATTTGATCATTACCTGTTAGGTTTACTCCCTCTGGGGCACTTGGCATTGGCCATTGTCGGTAGACAGGATACTGGGCTGGATGGACCTTTGGTTTGACCCAGTATGGCTGTTCTTATGTTCTAACCTAAATGAACCAAAAGTTATGGAGACAGATATGAGTCAAGAAAGCCAGCAGAGTATCAGAAACCTGGAAAAATCTCTGACTGGATGGGCTCAGATGTTTGGTCACAAGCTGAGGTGGTTCAAAAGTTTTGGATTTTTTTTAAGCAGAATTTTTTTATTGTTTCTTTAAGCAATCAAACACAGCAAGCAGCAAATATTTGGCCACACACTTCTGAAACCCCAAACCATATTCAGGTTTTAGCAGACTAATTTGAGACTTTCAATTAAAAAAACCACCACAAATTTTGAAGGAAAGCAGACATTGTCTGTGATTTTTTTCTGCTTTTTAAAAACCCCTAGTTTTCGATCCAAAAAAAGTTTTGACGGAAAATATTTGTCCAACCCTTTTAATGAGCTTTAGTGCCTTTTAGCATTAGCTGATGCTGAGAGGAGGTACAGAATTTCCACTGAAGCATCCGGGTCTGCTTTCAGGGCCTCTGCTGGGATATCGTCAGGTCCAGCCGCCTTCCTGTTCTTCATCATGGTGATGGCTTTTCTGATCTCGTCTCTGGTTGGTTTATCGCAATTGATTGGGAGGTCCTCGTTAGCTGGGTCAATGTCTGGTGGATTTGGTGGTGCTGGTCTGTTCAGGAGTTCCTCAAAGTGCTCCGCCCATCTGTTCATCTGTTGTTCTATTCCTGTTATAGACTTTCCCTGCTTGTCTTTAACGGGACGTTCTGGCTTGCTGAACTTTCCAGATAGTCGCTTGGTAGTATAGTACAGCTGTTTCATGTTACCGCTGTATGCTGCCTGCTCTGCTTCTGCTGCCAGTCCAGCCACATAATCTCTCTTATCCTTCCTAATATTCGTCTTCACTGCTCTGTGGGCTTCAGCATACTCTTTTTGAGCTTTGGCCTTTGCTGCTCTAGTCCTGCTGTTGTTGACTGCTGCCTTCTTCTTCTTTCTGTCCTCTATCTTAGTCAAAGTCTCTGCTGTGATCCACTCTTTCTGCTGGTGTTTCTTAATTCCAAGCACTTCCTGGCATGCTGACCTAAGTGTCTCTCTCACTTTCTGCCATCTGTTGAGTACACTGTCTTCCTCTTCCTCAGACCGATCCTGTAGTACTGAAAACTTATTCTTCAGCGTCAATCCAAAATCTTCCTTGGTCTTATGGTCCTTCAGAAGGCTGATGTTGTACTTCGCTCTTCTGTCTGACGCATCTATCCAGTTCTTCTTCAGCTTCAGCTTCAATCTGGCCACCACTAAGTGATGGTCAGACGCCGCGTCTGCTCCTCTTCTAACTCTAACGTCCTGCAAGGATCTTCTGAACTTCTTGCTAATGCAGACATGGTCGATCTGGTTTTCTGTCGTGCCTGCTGGCGATACCCAAGTACTCTTGTGGATCCGCTTGTGAGGAAAGATGCTGCCTCCTATCACCAGGTTGTTAAGTGCACACAGATCCACAAATCTCTCTCCATTCTCACTCATCTCTCCCAGAGCATGGGTCCCCATGACTTGTTCGTATCCTGTGTTATCAGGTCCAATTTTGGCATTAAAGTCTCCCATAAAGATGGTAATGTCTTTGTCTGGGAGAGTCTCTAATATTTTCTGGAGTCTGTTGTAAAAGTAAAAAGTAGTCTTTGTCCTCCTCTTCACTGTCATTGGTTGGAGCGTAGCACTGAACAACATTCATCTTTATCCTCTTCATTTTAGTTCTGAAGGATGCTGTGATGATCCTGGGACCATGTGCCTCCCAACCAATCATGCTCTCTGTGCCTGCTTGGACAACATGAAGCCTACTCCCTGTGTGTGAGGTGCGTCGCTCTCTTCACGTCCTGAATACAGCAACAGCTCTCCTGTCAACAGTCGTCTCTGTCCAGCTTGCGTCCATCTTGTCTCGCTAATGCCTAGTAGGGTCAGGTTGTTGTTCTTCATCTCTGCTGCAACCTGCGCCATCTTTCCTGACTCGTACATGGTTCTCACGTTCCATGTGCCGATGGTAATCCTCCTGGTTGTAAGAAGGGTGATCGGCTTAGTGGCTTCCTCGCGGCTTTCACCACCCAGCGTCATGCGTCTTCAAGTTGAAGACCCTTCTTTTTCCAGGCTAAAAGTCTCTGTTAACTCTCTTGTTGGCGTTTCTGTAGCAAGTTGATTTTTTTATGGGGTGGAGTTGCTAGCCCCACGCCCAACCCTCCTCCTTTACCCTGACTTGGGACAGGCAGATGGCCCCAAAGGACCTTTCTGCTGTACCCCCTCTTTGAGAAGATATGGGAAGAAGAAGTGATTCCGGCTGACTGGAAAGAGGGATATCTCATCAAAATCCCCAAGAAAGGAGATCTCAGCAACTGTGCCAACTACAGAGGAATCACAGACCTGTCGGTGCCAGGGAAGGTCTTCAACTGAGTCCTCTTAGAGAGAATGAAGGATGCCGTCGATCCACAGCTACGAGATGAACAAGCAGGTTTCCAGCAGAACAGACCAGATAGCAACGCTCCACATCATAGTTGAGCAGTCTATGGAGTGGAACTCCTCGTTGTACATCAACTTTGTTGACTATGAGAAAGCGTTCGATAGCATGGATCGAGAGACCCTCTGGAAGCTCCTTCGGCACTATGGCATCCCAGCAAAGGTGGTTAACTTGATCAAGAACTCATACGACGGCATACACTGTAGAGTGAGCCATGGAGGGCAGCTCACAAACAGCTTCCAGGTGCGAACTGGAGTCAGACAAGAATGTTTGTTGTCACCACTTCTCTTTCTCCTCATCATCGATTGGATTATGAAGACATCCACTTACAAGCGTAGGAACGGAATCCAGTGGACGTTGTGGACCCAGCTTGATGACCTGGACTTTGCCGACGACCTTGCACTCCTTTCGCACAGTAAACAGCAGATGCAAGAGAAGACCAATGTAGTGGCAGCCACGTCATCACAGGTTGGCCTCAACATCCACAAGGACAAGACCAAGATCCTTAGGATCAATTCCATCAGCAACGACCCAGTCACACTGAATGGACGCCCCCTGGAAGAAGTGCAGAAGGTAGCATCATCGACCAGCAGGGTGGCACAGATGCAGACATCAAAGTAAGGATTGGTAAGGCAAGAGCAGCCTTCTTACAGGTCAAGAACATCTGGAGCTCCAGAGAGTTGTCTTTGGCAATAAAGATTCAACTGTTCAACTCCCATGTGAAATCAGTCCTACTGTATGGAGCTGAAACCTGGAGGACAACCAAAACAACCACCAGGAAGATCCAGACCTTCATTAATAGCTGCCTCAGAAGGATTCTCCAGATCAGCTGGCCAGACACCATCAGTAACATCCACCTCTTGGAGAGGACCCGTCAACTCCCAGTACAGGAAGAAACTAGAAGGAGAAGGTGGAGCTGGATAGGACATACACTACGCAAGCAGCCAACCAACATCACCAGACAGGCACTGCGGTGGAACCCCCAAGGCAAGCGGAAAAGAGGCCATCCAAGAAATACCTGGCGACGCAACCTTCAGGCTGATAGCAAAAAAATGGGCTATACCTGGAACCAGCTAGAGCGAATGGCCCAGGATAGAGGACTCTGGAGATCTGTGGTTGACGGCCCATACCCCGATTGGGGTGACGGGCATGAGTGAGTGAGTGATGCTGAGAACCAGTGATACCTTGTAAAGAAGTTTTCTCAAAACTAGGTTTGTGCTGAGATGCGGAAGGTTTATTTTTCCCAGGGCCGCCCGTGAGGGGGAGCAAGTGTGGCAATTTGCCCCGAGCCCTGCAGGGGACCCCACAAGAATATAGTATTGCAATTTTTTTTATGGAAGGGGCCCCTGAAATTGCTTTGCCCCAGGCCCCCTGAATCCTCTGGGCAGCTCTGCCTTTATCCAATTTTAGCTCTTTTCTTTCTTTCTTTCTTTTTTCTTTCTTGTAAATGAGCATAGCTTAGAAACAAGAGCTCATGTTACTTAATCTGTAGCATATAAATACAGGGTCAAACTCACAGAAAATTATTCCTGTGAATGCTTTTTCTAGAAAACCAGGAATTGCAAAGTAAGTGGTTGGATGGTATTGTTGCTCTCTTTTAAGTCTGTTCTTTAATTATAAAGTTGTGCATAGTTTGTAAGAGGCATTCAGCCCACTCTCTAGAAGTACTATAAATAGTTATGCTGTAATTACACTGTACGCAATATTTACTTGTATTACAATATCACTTAGAATCCCCAACTGAGATCTGAAAACTGTCGTGTTAGGCACTGTACATAAAACATGGTGAGAGACTCTCTGCCCTGAAGAACTTACAAACTAAATAGATGAGAGAGAAAGAAAGACGGGAGTAGTATCTCCATTTTAGAGATGGGCAATGGAGGCACAAGGGATTATAGACTAGAGTCACTGAATTTTCAAAAGAGCATAGCACCATATTTTCAAAACAGTGCACTGAGTGCAGAGTTATTTTGAATATTCAGTTGCAAGTGTCACAATGTGAGTGTTTAAGCTCTTGAAGATCTTGACCCAATTTTGGATGCTGAGCACTTCAAAATCTGGTTCCAAAGTCTTTGGAAAATATGGCTTTAAATCTGTAAATGCTGAGAAACATTTTAGGAATTCCAGCTACACTTACATACTAATATTTCCATTTAGAAGTGAATCCAAACCAAACTTCTGAACACTTTTCAGATATTTGAATTTGATATTTAAATTGTAGCAATAGAACCAAGCTATAAAGCTGGGATCTGGATCAGGATCTGAACTTTTCCCAAAATTCATTGTTTCGATGATCTAATCTTTGTCCATCTCTAATTATGACATCACAAACTCTTATAACACCTACAAATTCTACTGTTTACTTGCCTTAATTTTATCTCTCCTTTTTCCTGAATTAAACACATTGCATTGCAAGGATTAAGAGGGATACCAGGTCTTCCAGGAAAGGATGGATTCCCCTGGACCAAAAGGAGACAGAGGTGCAGAAGGACCAAAGGGAGACTGTGGAGGCAGAGATAAGCAATGCCCCCGTTCTGAGGGGGCGATAAAGAAGAAGCCCAACAGGGCAGACAGAGAGGCCTTTATGGATGTTTGAATGGTTTTCATTTCATAAATGTTCCAGTAGGGCTTTGCTGCTTCTTTCTGAGCAAGGGAGAAATATTCAGAGGTGGGCACTGGGGAAACCAGACAGTCTGGATTTCAAGGGAGAGAAGTGAGTGAGCCTGCAGGGTTACCAGAAGTTGGTCTGATGAACTCAAACATCCTATAGGAGAGAAACACCACAGTGATGGGTACCTGATCCCTGGGTTCATGGGATGAAGGATGTGCTTCTAATTTTTTAATGAAATTGGAAAGCTAGCATTGCTGCGGGTGCTATTGAGAACAGGTAGTTATATTTTTCAGTGGACTTGTGGCCTCAACACCTCAGTTTTAAACTTGTATCTTCTTGAGCAACCAAGAAATCAAAAACAGTATCTTTGGTGTTACACTTGTGATTCATTACTAGTTCTGGAGGTGACTTCTCTGGCTTTTTTAAACTTTTAGAAAACCTTCCGTATTTTAATGTGACACAATAAGAAAAATACTATTATTTTCTCCTTCAGAATGTGAGCTTTTAAAAACTGAAATAAGTGTTTTGCAAGAACAACAGAAGGCTCTGAAAGCTACTGTCAGCAAAATACAAAAAGGTAAGACAAATTAAATGCTGTTCATTCCAGTCAGTGAGAGATGAGCCCAAACTGAGTAATGTGGATGCAGATCTATATCCGTACTTCTTCAGAGTTAAAAAGGATTCATATCTGGTATCTGATCTAGGCTTTTTGCACTTAATTCATACCTCAAACTTCTATGTACTTGTTGGATGTTTTAATAAGTATTTCAATTCTACAATATGGGCAGTACAGGTCTAACCCTCTCGCATGTATAGTTAGCCTCGGCAGGTCTCCACTTTGGTGTAATTAGGAAAGTACATCTGGGAATAGCTGAGGGATCAGGTGCTAAAAACATCCCATCCAAATAATACTTAAGATGAAATAGTGTGGTTTGGGTAGGGTCCACTTTGTGTCTGAAATGTTATTTGATTTGTCCTGTGACCAAAAAGAATAGTGGGAGAACAACCACTCTTTGACATCAACAGTATGTGTGGCCTCATTCTGCCCCTTGATTTCCCATTTACTTCCTCTGGTACAGGAACAGGCCCCTGATTCTTACCTGTAAAGAGAGGTGCAAATGCTAATTGAGATAATAGAATGATGACAGGACTTCTCACTGTGCCATATCAAGGACAATGGGCCTGGCTTCATAAAAAGTACAGCAGTAATGTTCCCAAACACTGCACCTTACAATGGTGACATGGCAATATATGAGGCTAGCAGTGGTTAATTGTATTCAAACTCTGGTACTGTGTCCAATCCCCCTCTGTTCTCTAGGACAGTAAAAACATGCTATGCCTTCATTGCTAACTGAAATAACAATAATAAAGCATAAGCCTCAACCTAAGATTTCTTCTTGTTGTTATAGGGTCTTCCTGAGACCTTTTGCCTCTGTCCATAGTTTTCTCTGCACCAGTAAAATATTCTTCCCCTTTTAAACTTCTGGGTAGTGTGCATAAGTCTCAGCTGGTCTGACAGAATGAATCAACAAAAATAACTGTCTCTTCCTCCAAGGTCCTAGAACCTGTTTCTCTAATGTAAAGAATAGTGTGTGAAAAAAGTAACTTAGATGTACTGTACTTCTGTGTTTTTTCTAGCTTGTTTTTTCATAAATGGCAGTAATGCCAGTGAAAAACCATTTCAAGCCAATGGCTCTGAATGTGACTGTAGCAGGGTGGATCCCTGCTTCTGCCCTGAGGGGTTTAAAAGCGGCCTGGCAGGGCTTGAGAGCAGTGGCTCTAAAAGCTGGGCTGATTGGGGAAGTGGCTGCAGCTGGGCCACACCCCAATCAGGCCACAGCTGGCCCTATAAAAGGCCAGGGAAGCCAGAAGTACAGACAGTCTCTCTCTGCCGTCAGAGAGAGAAGGGCCTGGCTGCAGGGAGCTTGAGACTGGATATCTGAGTGAAGCAGGGCTGGGGAAAGGCTGAGGAGCTGGGGAGCTCCAGCCTAGAAAGCCCCAGGCTGAGGCCTAGCATTGGGCTAACAGGTACTGGGGGTTGCAAAGGGCAGCCCAGGGGTAGACCCAGGCAGCAGGTCCAAACCCTCCTTGCCAGTGATGAATAGGCTGATGCTGCAGTCTGCCCCACGACGTGGGGCTAGCAATGACTGGCAATAGCCATACACTGAGCAAGGTGGGGATAGAGGGAGGGGGTTCCCTGAGAAGGGGAAGCCCTGAGAGAAAAGGGGTTACTGCTAGGGGGCAGCACCCCATGTAAAAGGGCACCGGGTCCAGGGAGGGACACGGGGGCCTGAGGACAGGTGGATCACCAGCCTGCAGAGGGCGCTCCAGCACTGGAACGAGCTAATTCCCGGAGTCACCAGCAGGAGGTGCCGCAGGGGTGAGTCCGACCCATCTACAGTGACTTTGAGACCTCAAAAGCCACATGTCCCCAAGCTGGTGGCCTGATTGCGTCTCCAAGGAATTCTGCAGAGAACAGCGCCATACAACAAATAGTAGTTCGTCATAACAAAAAAGCATTTATTGGAATAAACAATATACAAACAGAAGGTTCATTTAAGTATCTCAGTGGTGAAGCAATAGAATACTCAAACTGGGCTGCAGGAGAACCAAATAATGAATTTGGAGTGGAAGACTGTGTAGAAGTATATCCAGATGGCAGATGGAATGACAAATCCTGTAATGATAAACAGTTAATAATCTGTGAATTTTAATCTCTCTCGTGGTTTACATTAAAATCAGTTAGTGCAAGTTGGCTTGCAGCTTTAATACTTATATAACCTTGTTGATTTACAATAGCCTCACATTTTGAATAGTGTGCTGCATCAGTGATGTAAAGGTATAGATATGCTGAATCATGCTGAAATTTCTATTATGATAAATTGAATTGCAATAAAGCCATCATGCAACCTTGAACTGTGTTCGTAGGTGGTTAAAACAGAAGATACTACAAGTGCTGTGAGAAATCGATACCTACACAGTTTCAGACTTGAACAAAAGTGACGATCACGAGGAACTGACCGAGAATACAGATAAGGGTTGTCTTTTATGTAAAATGCCAAAAGATGACCATTCTGCTCCACATAGTTCCAGCAGAGAATGCCTTAGCTTTGAGTATATACTTGTCTTAAAGTGAAGTGTAAGAGAATGGAAATGCTGGATTTTCATTAATCTCTGTTTAAAGCCATTTACAGGTCTACACGCTGCTTATTTACAGCCTTGTTCTCAGGCTCTTGAAATGAGGGGAGAGATTCTAGAAGCTTTTGGTCATGTGTCCCTTGATAGCCCACTGGAGTTTGGGCACATTGTGGATTTAAGTCCCATTATTCAGCACTAACAAATGCCACGGCACTTTACAGACAAAACCCCACCCCAAAGATTTTACAATCTAAATAGAGACAAGACAGAGAAGACAAAATTGGAGGAGATGATAAGGGAAATAGGAGAGGGGAAAAAGGCCAATAATACAAGATAACAAACACACTGCTTGGTGGTTTGACACACTTTTGGTGGATTAATGCTTTTTGTCTCATGTATTATTTCACTTTTGTTGAGGGTTAGCACCTACCGTTGATCGTACAGTGTCAAGGGAAAGCTGCAGTGCTCATAGGGACCCTGGTGTGATAATACCACTGATTATAGAGGGGTCAGAAAAAAATTCTAGAAATGTGCTTAGTTGCCTTAACATGAATAGTACTTGAAATAAAGGGACTCCAGGCCATTTACCCAGAATTTCCAGAGGGAAATCTGTCCGGTCTAAAGCAGCTTTCAACGATTCCCTGAAGCCTTACTTTGCTGGTGTTTGGTGAAGCACCACATCTCCATTTTTGTCCTGCTCTGAGATGTGATGAACTTGTTTCAAGGTCTTCATGGACTCAACTATGTTACTCTGGATACGTACCTACTATGGTCCGATGAACTGAGGATCTTTGCTTCCTCATTTTAGTTATGTCATCTAATTTATTCAATAGCAACTTTTATTAAACAAACAAACAAACAAAAGTCCTAGATGCACATTTCCTTACCTAGCTTAATCTCTCTATCCATAGCTCAGGCAGGTCCATCTGATTCCCCATCTCTGAGAAACAGCCTGCATGGCTCTTTTCATTGCCACACTGAATAGCATCGCTGGCCACTCACTTAACTCTCTCCTTTTTCTGCCAACTAACCTTTATAAGGTGTGATAGACTCAGGCCAGCTGGGAACAGCAGAGTAGTGGAAAGGAGATATACGGGCCACTGGATAAGCTGTTTTCTGTTCCCTGAGTGACCAGAGCAGGGGCTGCTCCAGGCTAATGAGAACACCTGACTCCAATTAACCTGCTAAGAGTCAGGTGAGGCTGTTAAGCACCTGACTCTAATTAAAGCCCCTCTGATGCTATAAAAGGGCTCACTCCAGTCAGCCCAAAAGGGAGCCGAGGGAGAGGAAGTGCACGTGAGGAACTGGGAGCAAGAGGCGTGCAAGAAGCTGAGAGTGAGCAGGTGTAATGCTAGAGGACTGAGAAGTACAAGCATTATCAGACATCAGGAGGAAGGTCCGGTGGTGAGGATGAAGAAGGTGTTGGGAGGAGGCCATGGGGAAGTAGCAAGGGAGTTGTAGCTGTTGCGCAACTATACCAGGAGGCACTCTAGACAGCTGCAGTCCACAGGGCCCTGGGCTGGAACCAGGAGTAGAGGGTGGGCCTGGGTTCCCCCCAGACTTCCCAACTCCTGATCAAACACAGGAGGAATTGAACTGGACTGTGGCTTCTACCAGAGGGGAAGGTCCCTGGGCTATTTCCCGACCCACAGGGTGAATCTGTGAGGTGAGTAAAATCCACCAAGGTAGAGGAGGAACTTTGTCACAAAGGATTTAGACATTAGGCTGAGCCTTAAAAAGGGTAAAACACCATAGCCTGGTTCATGCCAGATAGATCGCTTCTGCCCCCAGTTGATGGCCCAGGCATTATCATCTTAATTCCTTTGAAGGTGTGTATCTTGCCTTTCCTGATTTGTTCTTTAACAGTCCCTTTTGATTTACCTATGCATTCCATCTGGAATCAATACAAAACTGAACAGGGAAACCAAATCACGTACACTAGTAATAAAAACTAGATACTTTCCATTTAAAAACCAAGCACACATACATAGGCTCTACACAACCTAAAAATTACTTACCCATGCAAAACAGTTAATTAATTTAGCCAACCTTAAATCAAAGCAGCAACATGTATCCTATCCCACTGTTGTTAGCAGACTCTAAAAGGTAACAAAAGGCAATGGGATGAGCCAGAAAAATCACAGAGACTAAGCTCATTGATCTGAATGACCATCACCAGTCTGTTTGCTGTGTTTTTCAACATTAATACCATATAGAAACATTAATAAATGAATGCAAAATAAGCTGTCCCTTACAGAAACATGATATCAGCCATAATATGAGAAAGAAATCAAAAGTTGTTTTCCTTGTTGATAATATCGATGAGTACATTTTTTTCTGCAAAGCTCAGGAGCCAAGAATTTTAACTTGACTTTAGGACTGGATTATAGAGAGAGCATCTAATATCTACTTGGAGACACATGACTGCATTATGTATGGGTGGCTCATGTCAATGAAACTACCTCCATATTATTGTATACAGCATAATTGTAGCTTGTCGGTCCTGGGATATTAGAGAGACAACTTGGCTGCAGTTGGTGCAATAAAAGATATTTTCTCACCCACTTTGTCTCTCTAATATTCCCACATTAATCAGAAATCTAAAGAAAATTTAATCTTTGCCAATTTAAATAACATTGTATGATGTCTTCCCACTAGGAACGAACTCTGACGTCCCATTCAAGATCATTTTAACTCTGCCAAAATTGCTTTCTCCCATCTGCAGTCGTTAAAACTGTGTCAGGGAACCCATTGCTAAAAATGGTTGTCAGCAGCGAGTCAGTTTCCTAGGCAATCCCAAACACAGCCAAAGGGAAACTGACAAGCAAAAGACAAGCAAAAGACCCTTACTTACTTGTGGAAAAGGGTATTACACAGAGGGAGCAGGTATGGAAGACTCTAGCCCTAAATAAAGTGAAAATGACCAACCTATTTTCATTGTCTAAACTGAGTGAAGCGCAAAACAGAAAAAAAAAAAGGAGGGGGGGAGGGAGAGGAAGGGAAAAAAAAGAAACTTGGTGCGTTGTCAACCAAACTTGTCAAGTCTCATTCATTTGGAGAAAGACTTCCGCGTCTAGGATTCTCTCTAAAATGGATTTTAAACCCTTGTGATGAAGGGTTTTTTCAGTGTTTTAGTTTAATTTCAGTCATTACCGTTATCAAGGTGACAACCAAAAAACAAAGGGAGTTTAAGCGTTGGTTGTGTTTGGGATTCCAACACAAAATAAGCAAGTTCAAATTTAAAATCCTGTTTCTAATTAAATTAAAAATATAATTCTTCAAAACTATCTTGTTCATATTAAGCTTTACAAACCCCTTCCCACCTTTTAATAAACTGATCTTTTTAATGTCATTTCTCAGCCCTTTCAAGTTCTCTTTATAGGGAGACTTTGTCATGCCATCTCCTCCCTTTCCCTTGCTAGGCCCACCTCCTCCTTTCTAACCATAACCCGACCTCTTCCAGCCTGAGCTTTTTTTTCCCTTTGTTTGTCTCTCACTCCCTTACTGGCCCTATCTACCAGAAAGAATAATGGGGTGTTCACTTGCTTACCAAAGCCATTTAGACTTTGCTTCAGTTAGCTGAAGCTTTTAATCTTAACAATGACCAAAGTATTAAGAAATAGTGCAACAATATGCAATGGAGAGGAAAGTAAGGCATCCCATGATGACTTGCAAACCTTAAGCTGCAAATCTGGATGCTAACTGGGGAGGCTGTTGTCAAAGGCTGTGACATTCTTGTTTCTTCCCCTGCTGATGTGGGAGAGGGGAGGAAATAACCAGGTTATTAACTATTTTATACTTTACTCTTGGAGTCCTGATAAAATAGATGGCAATTATCCAATAACCATTTCAATAAATCCTCTTTTTTTTCCATAATAGGTCATTTTAGCATATCCAATATAGATTGTTTCTCCTAGTCATAAAATACTCTGTGGTAGGCCAATTTCATCAAAATTTATCTGAGGAGGAGCTCCCAGAAAGGCCCCTCTATATCTAGCAGAGAACTTTCAATAAGAGACAGAGACAGATTACTCTAAAAATTGTCTTCAGGGAACTTGTACGTATTGGGTTTCATATAGTGTACTGTCTAATTAGAACTACCTTTATGTTGCCTGGGATTGCCAGAAGGCCATATTGTGGAAATTAGTCTTGTGAGAGTAGCATTATTTGAATCTAACATATAGTGGGTTTGTATTTATCCTGTTTAATTCTGCCCATATGGTCTTAGCTAATGGTATAATTTTTTTGCTACTTGTTTTCTAATAATTGGCAAAACTAGGATCTGTTTTCAACTGGCATCTCAACCTCAGACTCGCTGAAGAAAAGAGAATGGAATTAGTTAGAGAAAACAAATAAAACAAGCAAACAAAAAATATATGTGCACTTTGTACCATTAGCTATAAATTATGCAACCCTCTTTTTCAAAGCTTGCCAAATATTCCAGGGGTCAGACTAGCACATGTACTTGGGTTCTGTACCGTAATTATTTTTAAGCCACGTCAGTTCCTCTTTCCATTTGTTTTGTTACTGGTGCAAATTCTCTTATTTGTCCTCTGGATAGCATTGTTAACAAATTCATGCATGCACCTTATTTTCTATGAGTGCATAAGTTTACTCAAGATTATCACAAAGCTTCGACGTAGTCTGTGATTATTGGATGTACGATTAGAAAGTCAAAGCAATTCAGTTGAAAAGATTTCTCATGAGAGGAAAGATGCTTTTGCATTTAAATAACCGTGGGGATTGAGATCTAGGGATGTATTCCTAGAGCCACAATAGATGTTATGTTTTAATGTGGGTATGATGTTTAAAAACCATGATTTTTAAAAGCAGCAACCTAATGTCATGCTTCTAAATCCACATTTAGGCATCCTGAATTTTCAAAAGTACTGAGCATTCAACAGCGCTCTCAATGAGAACAACTGTGGTCAAACTTGTCAAAGTTATGAGTGATTTTTGGATGTTTTGAGTTTTAAGTACCCAACCTGAGACACCTTTAAGGGCCTTGTTTTTCAGCAAGTGCTGAGCATCCCACTGCCTGAAAATCAGGCCACTTTAAGGTGTCCCAAGTTGAGAACCCAAAATCACACATGAGTTTTGATAATCTCGGATGCCCAGCACTTCTGAAAATCATGTCACTGATTTAGCAGCCTACTGATTTAGCAGGTTACTTTGGTTGAAAACCTTGACTTGAGCTGTGGATGTGGGGTTGCATTTTTCTTATGCTGCTTTGGTGGAAAGTTACAGTAGCGTGGTCACAACAATAGAGGGCTGAGATAAAGTTGTTATGAGAAAGTAGGGAATTGCCAGAGCGAGGCAAATGCCAGGTGGCCTAACTGGAATCAAATAAGTTGCATGGGAAATGGGAAATCAGTAAGCAAGGTGAATTCTGGCTATTGCAAGGTTTTATGCTAGGGATGCTGTGTATTTTTGCTGCTTGCCTTTTGTATTTTTGTTATTTGTGTGGCCGCCGTTGCTGTTGTGTGGCACGCATATTGGCAGAACCCTCCTGGCCCCTTGGGCCACTTGCGTTACCTGGAGGAGGGAAGTATAGGTAAAAGTAGGGCATTGCGGAAGATATTGTTACAGTTTAGTTAGGCAGTTGGTGTTTTTATTTGTCTTTTAGCTTTGGCTTGTGTAGATTGTAGTATTGATATTATGAGTTGGGAATGTTTTGCTAATGCCTTCACCCTTTTTCCTCCTTTTGATTTTGAAAAGAGGGGGGAGATGTGGGAACGGTATGTGAGAGCTGGAGTGTTTAGACTTCAAGGACGAGGCTAGTTTTTATCTGCTGGTAGGCAGTAAACAGGATAATAAATTAGAAGGTTATACAGAATGGCAATTATCCAATGAAGTTACAGTTGTGCCTGTGTGTACCTTATTAACCAATTAGCAATTGCTTGATGGTTTGTCTTAAGTGTATAAAGATGTATGCTGGAGAGAAATAAATGACTCTGCTACCAATCATATTGACTGCTGAGCTTTGTCCATGTCCGCCTGCGATGCAACAAATGGTGACCCCGACGTGATTCGTATCGAATGATGAAAGTGTCGGTGGCCTGACTCAGGCGGAGAAGCCCTGAGCTCAGAGGTGAGCGTCTGAAAAGAGAGGCGCACCTGAGCTCAGAGGTGAGCGGCTAACCCCGACGTGACTCGTATCGAATGATGATAGTGTCGGGAGCCTGAGCCCAGAGGCGAGCGGCTGGGAGCCTGAGCCCAGAGGCGGGGAGTGCTTGCCCGACGTGATTCGAATGGAATGAGGATAGTGTCGGTGGCCTGACCTGGCAGGAAGAAAGGGAGGCGCACCTGAGCTCAGTGTCGAGCGGCTAGGAGCCGCAGGGCGTCCGAAAAGAAGGACGCACCTGAGCTCAGTGTTGAGCGGCGGCCGCAGGGCGTCCGAAAAGAAGGGCGCACCTGAGCTCAGTGTCGAGCGGCTAGGAGCCGCAGGGCGTCCGAAAAGAAGGGCGCACCTGAGCTCAGTGTCGAGCAGCCAGCCGCAGGGCGTCTGTACAGGGAGGCGCACCCGAGCCCAGAGGTGAGCAGCTAACATGGGAACCGCTGCATCAGCGGAAGAAAGGATAACACAGAAGCCTTTATTGCACATTATGAAGCGGCAGGGAGAAAAGCTCCCCTCTGATACGTTATCCCACCTGCTGCAGTGGGGACAGAGAAGGGAACGTTTTGTTAAGCCGAGTACAATTTTTAATAAAACTGTGTGGGAGCGGCTAGGCTCCAAGCTTTGGAAGTCGGTGGCTCAGGGCGATGAGGAAGCCTTTTCCCTGAGTCCAGTATGGAATAAGACAAAGAAGATAGTAAAAACTCTCGCGGCTGAGGCACGAGTACAGGCGGCCCTTTCTAAACTTTTCCGCCCAACGCCCGAAATGCCTTCTGTGTTGCCGGTTGGAGCCAGGGAGTTTTTCGGTGGCGAGGACACGGTGATACCTTTGGCTTCCGACCTGGATAATGTTGCCCCTGTTATGGTTCCATTACCCTCCAATGTGGCCCTCGGCCCCGATATAACTAATCCTGCTACGGTCCCGCTACCCCCCGATACGCCCGAGCCTATGAAAACAGCTTTGCCGTACGCACCCCCTCCCAAGCCATGCCGTGTCCACGGGACCTGGGGGTGTCACGAATGCGGGGAAACAAAGGAGGCTCGGGTAAGACACGTGCCATCACAGGTCTATCCCAATTTGACTACGCCTATTCAGTTTACCCAGTTTAATGCCTTTTATAAGAAAATGGAGCGCCGGGGTCAACAGCTGCAGGCCATTTATAATAGGTTAAATCAAATGCAAGGTCTTCCAGCATCATTGTGGAAAGAGGGGGAGCTGGAGAGGCTCCGGACCGCCCTTCGGGCACACGACGAGGAGGCTCGTGAGGAGGTGCTCCGCTGGAAGCGAGCCCTGGACGGGAAAACTTTGGAGTGCACGGCGCAGGCAGAGGCTCGTGCCGTGGCCCCGGAGGTCGTTCGGGCCTACAAGCAAGTAAGTTGTTTTGGCAGGAGCCCGGAGAAGGCGTTCTACGCTGGCTGGTCTGAGCCTGGGACAGTGCCGGGAAAACCGTTTTGCTTCTCCGGTATGAGCAGCAACAGCTGGGTGTTCTGACACAGGATTTACAGTTTAAAAGAAGCCAAGCAGGGAAAGAAAAGGAACAGGATGAGCTAACCGGAGACAGCTCATTCTTTTCTGGCCCCGGTCAAGGACATATTGCTCACAGCTAAGACTAATGAGAGCTGAAAAACCGCCCAAAAAGCTAATGAGAGCTGAAAAAACCCTGCCAGGCACTAATGGAATGTGTTGGCTGTCTCTTCTTACAGGTATGGAAGAGCTGCCCAAAGATCCTAGCAGCCCCCCCCCCCCCCACTTCTTGGAACCAGGAGACTGACTGCCTGGACCCATGCTTTTTATTGCAAAGAGACCCCTTCACATCAGGAGGATTCTACTACTGATGATTGGCCTATTTTTTCTTTGTTTAGCTCCATTGTGCTTCTAAACAGCAGGGAAAAAGGACAAGGTAACATGCTGGTTAACCTCTCCCTTGTCCGCTGCAGCCCCCATTGTGTTATTGGATTTTTTTTTTTTTGAGAGAAGCAAAACCACTACAGAATAATGTCCTGATAATTTCCCCCGTAGAAGCTGAACCACGACGGTGCTGGAAAAGAAGAAAAAATACTCACATCATTTATATCGCCAAAGTCCAGAAATTCCTGACTAAAAGGACATTGAGAATTGACCCTGGTGAAGAAACAAAGAATTGTACACTGGCAGGAAGAAATTTGGGACTCCTGCTGAGAAATGTGGTATTGATTGGATTTTGGGCTTTATTTTACAGGCTGCGTCCTGTGTTCTGGAGAAAAAAAAAATTTTTTTAGCATGTATTGCCCTCCCTAATTGGATTGTAAATGATATTACCCCCCCCCCCATTTCTAACCCCTGTCTTTTAGAGCTTAATTGTTTTTTGTTTTTAGAGTTGAGACGATTTGGCCAAAAGTTTGTTGAGTATTCTCAAGGGGGGAGTTGTAGGTTACTAGGCATAAATCTAGGTAATTTGGGAGAATGGCTTTGAATTTATGTGACCCGAAGTACCTTTATGTAAAGTGCTTTTGTTAGCCTTTTTAGATTTTTGTAAATTTTGTGTTATGTGCTGATTATTGGTAGTTGTAAGATTGCTTGATATTAGATGTAGCCTATGTTAAAATAGATAGGTTGAAAGCAGATGTTGTATGCATGAGAATGTAGCCCCCACGGTGGGAAAGTACAGATAATTGTTCACAGAAGATACCAGAAGGGTAGGGGCTAGTTAAGAAGTACACCCTTCTAGCTAAATCGATAGTGGGATAAGTTAGTGTCCATGAAAGGAACGGTTTAGCAAGAGGAAAAAAGGATCGGGCCCAGGCAGGCAGGCAATAGACAGAGAACTTGGAAAGGAAAAAAGGATCGGGCCCAGGAAGGCAGGCAATAGACAGAGAACTTGGAAAGGAAAAAAGGATCGGGCCCAGACGGGTGGGCAATAAATAAAGAGATTAGAAAACTGGTTGGAAACTTTTGAGGGTGCAGGGGACAGAACAGGTAATTAAGCACAAAGTTTAGGAATTTCATATATTCAGGGGGATACTTGGAATGGTGATTTAGTTGAGAAAGGTGGCTGTTGGAAGACAAGCTAGTAATTTTTAAGGAGAGTACAAAGTTAATTTTGTGGTTGCTAGAGGGAATAGTAGTTGAATTTTGTAAATATGCTAAAGAGAAAAGCTTTTGGTGTTTTGAAATGTTTGTAAATACTTAGGTGAAGAAATTAGTTTGTAATTGTTTGGCTATGAATAATTTGTTGTATTAGCTGAAGAATGCATATAGTGCTATGTAATTGAGATTGTATTAGGTTTTTAGGGTATATAGTGGTGATGTTGTTTTTTAGTGTTTAAAAATAGAAGTTAAAAGTAAGAAATCTTAAGCTGTGAATAGCTTTGAATTCAGAAGCAGGCCAGAAGCAATTGTATTAATGTAAATGATTTATTTGATGATGTAATTTTTTTTTGCCTGATAGTAATAAGGGTATTGGTATATTGTATGTAATGATTGATTGCCCAGTAGGGGTATATTTGTTTTTGTTTTTTAGATATTTAAGAGAATTGATGTTAGCTGTATAGTATTTAATGTACCATGCATTTATTTACAGAGTTTAAATTTATGTTTTATGTTTTATGTTTGTTTGTGGTGTGTGTTTTCTGGCCAGAATTGTTGTGGTGTTGTTAAAATGTTTATGTGGTTTATGTTGTGCTTTTTCTGCTAGGACCCCCCCCCCTCAGTGTCAGTTTGATCACCTGACACATGAGGGATGGATTGGTAATAGAAATTTGTCACAGGTTGGTGTACACTAGAGAAAGAGGGAACCCTGCAGAATTTACACCATTTTTTGTTGTATTTTGATGTTTTATGTTTTGTTTTGTTTGATGTTGTTGGTGTTGTATGCTATGAATTGCATGGTTATAGATGAGCCCTGTTATTAATTTTTTTTTTGCTTCATTTTGCATGCCCTTTTTTGTGTGTTTCGGAATAGAGGGGGAGATGTGGATGTGGGGTTGCATTTTTCTTATGCTGCTTTGGTGGAAAGTTACAGTAGCGTGGTCACAACAATAGAGGGCTGAGATAAAGTTGTTATGAGAAAGTAGGGAATTGCCAGAGCGAGGCAAATGCCAGGTGGCCTAACTGGAATCAAATAAGTTGCATGGGAAATGGGAAATCAGTAAGCAAGGTGAATTCTGGCTATTGCAAGGTTTTATGCTAGGGATGCTGTGTATTTTTGCTGCTTGCCTTTTGTATTTTTGTTATTTGTGTGGCCGCCGTTGCTGTTGTGTGGCACGCATATTGGCAGAACCCTCCTGGCCCCTTGGGCCACTTGCGTTACCTGGAGGAGGGAAGTATAGGTAAAAGTAGGGCATTGCGGAAGATATTGTTACAGTTTAGTTAGGCAGTTGGTGTTTTTATTTGTCTTTTAGCTTTGGCTTGTGTAGATTGTAGTATTGATATTATGAGTTGGGAATGTTTTGCTAATGCCTTCACCCTTTTTCCTCCTTTTGATTTTGAAAAGAGGGGGGAGATGTGGGAACGGTATGTGAGAGCTGGAGTGTTTAGACTTCAAGGACGAGGCTAGTTTTTATCTGCTGGTAGGCAGTAAACAGGATAATAAATTAGAAGGTTATACAGAATGGCAATTATCCAATGAAGTTACAGTTGTGCCTGTGTGTACCTTATTAACCAATTAGCAATTGCTTGATGGTTTGTCTTAAGTGTATAAAGATGTATGCTGGAGAGAAATAAATGACTCTGCTACCAATCATATTGACTGCTGAGCTTTGTCCATGTCCGCCTGCGATGCAACAGAGCCTTTCATAAAACAGAGAAAATACTCACAGAGATGTCTTGAGGATTAATTCTTTATTGCTTGTAAAGCAACTAGAAGATGCTTGGTTGGAAGGCATTGTAGAAGTACAATACAGTCTATGACTATTGGGTGATAACACAATGTATTTACAATAACTAAATTGTTCTGTTCTGACAATTTTTGACAAACAGGGCTATAAATCAGCCAAATAATTTAAAAAAATTATTTTTGGTTTGTGTGGGGGACCTGAGAAAATTGTGTGTGAAATTTACAAAAAGCCAAACCTCACCAGTGTTCTCCTTGCTCTGCTAGACAGTACAGAGAGACCCCTACAAGAGATGTCCGGGGAAAGTATCTTAGTCTGTGTCACTGAAGACTACTAATGCAGTAGACAGTAATGGGGAAACCTCTAAGGAGTCTGAAGATGGGTGTGGTTCCACGGCCAGCTCCAGGCACCAGCTAAGGAAGCAGGTGCTTGGGGTGGCCAATATCAAGAGGCAGCACTCCAGCTACTATTGGGTGGCACATCCAGGTCTTTGGCAACAATTCGGTGGCGGGTCCCTCAGTCGCTCTCAGAGCGAAGGACCTGCTGCCGAATTGCTCCCCGAAGAGTGGAGCGGTGCAATCGCGCTATCACAGTTTTGTTTTGCCGCTTGGGGCGGCAGAAAACCTGAAGCCGGCCCTGTGTGGTTCAGAGAAGCATACAAATGTTCTGATGCTTATCCAAGCAGTCCGCACCTCTTGGGTCTGCAGAGTGGCACTTCTCCCCATGAGCATCATCACATGGGGATGGCATTCTTAGACTGGTGTGACACTTCCGATTGTGGCCCTGCCCAGAAATAATAAAGCCCTATCCAAACCTTTCAGAACTTTTTTAAAACTATTTTTTTCCTGTTTGATTCAAGAAATGGCTGAAGGGTCCAGAGAGGGTTTTTTTATGTCTTTTCAACCAACCAACCATCCCCAGAAATAAGGAGGCCATTGCTTCTTGAAAATATGCAGTGGGAAATTGCTTACATACTGTCCATTTGTTTGACACAAAAATGCATGGTACGAGAAGAGCTCTGATATATACCATTTATTGAAAAGAATGTGATTTGAGCTCAGTATATTGCAGAGATTATTTAGATCCTTTCCTTTCTGTGTAAATTTTAGACATTGGCTTTACTGCTTGTGATGGGTGTACTCCCTGCACAGACCCTGAGAGGGCTGAATTAGGCCAGATGGGCCCAATCAGCCAGTTAAGCAGCCAATGAGGGAGCTAACTGGGAGGAAGCTGACCTGTGAAGGAAGAGGAGGGGCCTGTATAAAGCCCCGGCGCTCAGAGCAAAAAGGGGCTCAGGGAAAGGCCTTGGCTGCTGTGTAGAGGGTCCCTGAGCCAGAACCCGGAGTAGAGGGTGGACCCAGGTTCCCCTGCCAGCCACTGAAGGAGTGGCACCTGGGTCAGTGAATGGGAGGAGTTTCTGAGACTGCTGGTAGCAGGAACTTTGATGCACATCTCCCCCAGAAGGGGAAACCACAGAGTGACCTGGATGGAGGGCCAAGTCATGAAGAGGATGCTGCAGTTCCTGGAGCAAGAGGAGGGCCACAGAGCAGAAGGAAAAGGAAGGGGCATTGGCTGCACAGAGCTAATCCCCAGAACACTCAGGAGGTGGTGCCATCCTGCAGTGAGTAGAGGCCCCCGTCACACTGCTAAATGTAGTGAGATCCAGGTTATCCCCTGCATGACCCTGATCCACAGCCTGACAATTTCCTTGGCCTTTTGATCATACCCAGCATGTGCAGTTTGCACAGGCTTAAACTGTGCTGAGCTATAAACTGCACACACTTTTTCTAAGATTGCCAAATATTTGAGAGGTGAGATTAGTGTATGGGCTTGGATTCTGTCCTGCAGTCTCTTAGGCCAAATCAATGCCAACTTCCCTTTGTTTTGCATTTGTGGGAAATCCCTTTCTTGTACCTGGCCTTCCCTATCACCAATGTTTCAAAATAAACTAGAATGTTGAAATGTTCTTTAGCAAATCTAAAACTCTGTTTACTGTAATGTGATACGGATGAGAACTGGGACGTCATGTTACTCATTGCATACCATATAAATGGAGAGTTGAACTCTTATTAAAGCATTCCTGTAATGCCTCTGTAGAGCACCAGAAATTACAGAGTAAGTGACTGGATATCAGCAATGCTGTTACGTTTAATTCTGTCCTTTAATGATTAAGTTGCATTCAGCATGTAGCAAAATTTATATTTTGTTTATATTAAAATATTTATGGAATATTATGTAACACTCTGAATACTTCTACCATATATGAGGTTGAAATTTAATATAGAGGGTCACATTGTATTAAATGAATCTGAGTAATGCATCTCTTGCTTATTAAACAGATGGTGTACTTCTAGGTTTGATTTTAACCATTTCAGAGAAACCTGTCAGTGCTTAGTTAACCCTTTTCATGCTTGGGTGAAATGTATGTACAAAAGAAGCCAATTCTGGTATGTTTGTTAATTTCTTGGCTGCCAATTACTAAAATACACTGAGTTTATCAGCTGGCTTTTAGTTCAGTGCCTTTCTGAACAAATCAAACCTTTGATCTCTTCTGATATTTTTCTGTAACTGGATATTTAGCAAAAAGGGAGAAATGCACTATGTTAACCATCAATCCCCGAATGTTAAGGGCCCAATTGTCACTTTATGGCCCAGCCTGTTTAAAGGGTAGTGGCTCAGCAGGAGATTCTTGGGGCCATTATGTTTTAGCAGGCACAATTGATGCAAGACCACAAGGGAACTATGGTCACTGAGCTACCTTTGAACAGGGTGCAGCATGTGCTCTTTGGGACCCTTTCTGCTGGCCGATGTGGGGGAAAGAGCCATGACTCTGACCCTTTCCTAAATCTTCCAAAGCAGCCCCTGCCCACATCAACATTTGTGTGACCAGGACTGCAGTTGTGTCCTGAATTACAAGGACAGCAATCCTGTCCAGCCTGGGTGCCCACTTCCCCAGCATGCACAGTGCACCTGAGCAGGGCTCAACCCACTTCACTGTCTAGAAAAACAGTTGCTCTGCTCACTTAAATCTTAAGAATTATGGCCTGCTCCAGCAGATATATTCTGCACAGGAGGACCTTTCCACCTACCTGGAGCCCCATTGACTGCAGTGGGGAACCACATGCGTGCCCAGCCACATGGAATAAGGAACAGGATCAGGGCCCAAGTGTTTGCAAACACTTAAATAGTGGATGGTATGATAGGTCTTAAATTTAGTTCGTTCTGGTTTTGCATGGTGAATAATTTAACAAAGGACAAACTTTAAAAAAAACTTTAATTAAGATGTGTCCAGAATTTAATACAGTTTTTTCCATGAGCACTGATGTTTTTTGTAAAATAATGACGAACCAGGATAAATGAACTAGAATGTAGGCATTGAGCATTTCTTTGTTTAATCAGTTTGCACTTCAAATTATAAACTGATTTCATGGAGTCAAAATGCTGTTAAGGTAATTGTGATTTTTTTCAAGAAGTTAGACACCTGAACAATGCTGCTGCTTCCAACACTGATCACTTTTGCTCTGGGAATATCCCCGCTAAAAACATCCACTGCAAGTCCAAGCCAGAGTGTTCAAAAATGGGATCCAAATGTATGTGCAGTAGTTGTATGTGGACCTGCTCAGAACGGATTACCAGGCAGAGATGGAAGAGATGGGAAGGAAGGCCCTAAAGGAGAAAAGGGAAGTCAAGGTATAGAAATATTTACTTCCTAATGTTATGCTTACTACTCACACGTCTGTCTGGTATTATTTTTCAACCATTTCTCCTTTAAAAGATGCTTCCTACAAACATAAGAACGGCCGTACTGGGTCAGACCAAATGTCCATTCAGCCCAGTATCCTGTCTACCGACAGTGGCCAATGCCAGGTGCCCCAGAGGGAGTGAACCTAACAGGTAATGATCAAGTGATCTCTCTCCTGCCATCCATCTCTACCATCTGACAAACAGAGGCTAGGGACACCATTTCTTACCCCATCCTGGCTAATAGCCATTAATGGGCTTAACTTCCATGAATTTATTCTAGTTCTTGTATTATGGGAATAAGTAAATAACTTCTCCTTATCTACTTTCTCCACATCACTCATGATTTTATATACCTCTATCATATCCCTCATTAGTCTCCTCTTTTCCAAGCTGAAAAGTCCTAGCCTCTTTAATCTCTCCTCATATGGAACCCGTTCCAAACCCCTAATCATTTTAGTTGCCCTTCTCTGAACCTTTTCTAGTGCCAGCATATCTTTTTTTTTAAATGAGGAGACCACATCTGTACACAGTATTCAAGATGTGAGCATACCATAAATTTATATAAGGCCAATAATATATTCTCCTTCTTATTCCCTATCCCCTTTTTTATGATTCCTAACATCCTGGGTTTTTTTTACCGCCTCTGCACACTGCATGGACATCTTCAGAGAACTATCCACGATGACTCCAAGATCTTTTTCCTGATTTGTTGTAGATAAATTAGCCCCCATCATATTGTATGTATAGTTGGGGTTATTTTTTCCGATGTGCATTACTTTACATTTATCCACATTAAATTTCATTTGCCATTTTGTTGCCCAATCACTTAGTTTTGTGAGATTTTTTTGAAGATCTTCACTGTCTGCTTTGATCGTAACTATCTTGAGCAGTTTAGTATCATCTGCAAACTTTGCCACCTCACTTTTTACCCCTTTGTCCAGATCATTTATGAATAAGTTGAATAGGATTGGTCCTAGGACTGACCCTTGGGGAACACCACTAGTTACCCCTCTCCATTCTGAGAATTTACCATTAATTCCTACCCTTCGTTCCCTGTCTTTTCACCAGTTCTCAATCCATGAAAGGTCCTTCCCTCTTATCCCATGACAACTTAATTTACGCAAGTGCCTTTGGTGAGGGACCTTGTCAAAGGCTTTCTGGAAATCTAAGTACAATATGTTCACTGGATCCCCCTTGTCAACATGTTTGTTGACCCCTTCAAAGAACTCTAATAGATTAGTAAGACACGATTTTCCTTTACAGAAAACATGTTGACTTTTGCCCAACAATTTATGTTCTTGTATGTGTCTGACAATTTTATTCTTTATCATTGTTTTGACTAATTTGCCTGGTACCAACGTTAGACTTACCAGTCTGTAATTGCCGGGATCACCTCTAGAGCCCTTTTTAAATATTGGCATTACATTAGCTATCTTCCAGTCATTGGGTACAGAGGCCGATTTAAAGGACAGGTTACAAACCCTAGTTAATAGTTCTGCAACTTCACATTTGAGTTCTTTCAGAACTCTTGGGTGAATGCCATCTGGTCCCGGTGACTTGTTAATGTTAAGTTAATCAATTAATTCCAAAACCTCCTCTAGTGACACTTCAATCTGTGACAGTTCCTCAGATTTGTCACCTACAAAAGCCGGCTCAGATTTGGGAATCTCCCTAACATCCTCAGCTGTGAAGACTGAAGCAAAGAATCCATTTAGTTTCTCCGCAATAGCTTTATCGTCTTTAAGTGCTCCTTTTGTATCTTGAGCATCCAGGGGCCCCACTCGTTGTTTAGCAGGCTTCCTGCTTCAGATGTACTTTAAAAAATATTTTGTTATTACCTTTTGAGTTTTTGGCTAGCTGTTCTTCAAACTCCTCTTTGGCTTTTCTTATTACATTTTTACACTTAATTTGGCAGTGTTTATGCTCCTTTCTATTTACCTCACTAGGATTTGACTTCCACTTTTTAAAGGAAGCCTTTTTATCTCACTTCATCTTTTATATGCTTGTTAAGCCATAGTGGCTCTTTTTTAGTTCTTTTACTGTTTTTCTTAATTTGGGGTATACATTTAAGTTGGGCTTCTATTATGGTGTCTTTAAAAAGCGCCCATGCAACTTGTTCTGTACCTTTTAATTTCTGTTTAACTAACCCCCTCATTTTTGCATAGTTCCCCCTTTTGAAATTAAATGCCACAGTGTTGGGCTGTTGAGATGTTCTTCCCACCACAGGGATGTTAAATGTTATTATATTATGGTCACTATTTCCAAGCGGTCCTGCTATAGTTACCTCTTGGACCAACTCCTGTGCTCCACTCAGGACTAAATCTAGAGTTGCCTCTCCCCTTGTGAGTTCTTGTACCAGCTGCTCCAAGAAGCAGTCATTTAAAGTATCAAGAAATTTTGTGTCTGCATTTCATCCTGAGGTGACATGTTCCCAGTCAATATGGGGATAATTGAAATCCCCCACTATTATTGAGTTCTTAATGTTAATAGCCTCTCTAATTTCCCTTAGCATTTCATCATCACTATCACTGTCCTGGTCAGGTGGTCAATAATAGATCCCTAATGTTATATTCTTATTAGAGCATGAAATTACTATCCATATAGATTCTATGGAACATGTGGATTCACTTAAGATTTTTGCTTCATTTGATTCTACATTTTCTTTCACATACAGTGCCACCCCCTCCCCCCCCCCATTGCCTGTTCTGTCCTTCCGATATATTTTGTACCCGGAATGATTGTGTCCCATTGATTGTCCTCAGTCCACCATGTTTCTGTGATGCCTATTATATCAATATCCTTCTTTATCACAAGGCACTGTAGTTCACCCATCTTATTATTTAGACTTCTAGCATTTGTGTACAAGCACTTTAAAAACATGTCACTGTTTATTTGTCTGCCCTTTTCTGATGTGTCCGATTCTTTATGTGAATGTTTCTTGTCTGATCTGGCCCTTACATTATCCTCTTCCATCCTCTGCTCCTGACTAGAACCTGGAGAATCTCTATCAATAGATTGTCCTAAGAGAAGTCTCTGTCTGAGCCACATGCTCCTCTGCAGCAGTCAGCTTTCCCCCATCTCTGCAACCTTTTTAATGTTAAGTGCCAGCAGTCTGGTTTCACTTTGGTTTAGGTGGAGCCCATCCTTCCTGTATAGGCTCTCGCATCCCAAAAGTTTCCCCAATTCCTAATGAATCTAAACTCCTCCTCTCTACACCATCATCTCATCCACGCATTGAGGGCTGGTCTACACTACGCGTTTAAACCGGTTTTACGAGCGTTAAACCGATTTAACGCCACACCCGTCCACACTAAGAGGCCCCTTATATCGATTTTAATGGCTCTTTAAATCGGTTTCTGTACTCCTCCCCAACGAGAGGAGTAGCGCTAATATCGGGATTAACATATCGGAATATGGTTAGTGTGGCCGCAAATCGACGGTATTGGCCTCCGGGCGGTATCCCACAGTGCACCACTGACCGCTCTGGACAGCATTCTGAACTCTGATGCACTGGCCAGATAAACAGGAAAAGCCCCGCGAACTTTTGAAATTCATTTCCTGCTTCCCCAGCGTGGAGAGCTCATCAGCACAGGTGACCACGCACAGCTCATCTGCACAGGTAACAATGCAGTCTCCTGAGAATCGAAAAAGAGCCCCAGCATGGACTGCACGGGAGGTACTGGATCTGATCGCTATATGGGAAGAGGATTCAGTGCTAACAGAACTGCGTTCCAAAAGACTAAATGAAAAAGTATTTGAAAGAATTTCTAAGGCTATGACGGATAAAAGCCACAGCAGGGACTCACTGCAGTGCAGAGTGAAAGTTAAGGAGCTCAGACAAGCCTACCAGAAAACCAAAGAAGCAAACGGAAGGTCCGGGGCAGGGCCAAAAACATGCCGCTTCTACGCTGAGCTGCATGTAATTTTAGGGGGCTGTGCCACAAGTACCCCACCCCTGATCGTGGATTCCGAGGTGGGGGTTGTAATCTCTGCCATGGCTGAGGATTATGTGGACGGGGAAGATGACGATGAAGAAGAGGAGGACGAGCTAGCAGAGAGCACACAGCACTCCATGAGCCCCAACAGCCAGGAGCTTTTTCTCACCCTGACGGAATTACCCTCCCAAGCCACTACCCCAGACAATGAAGCCATGGAAGGGACCTCTGGTGAGTGTACCTTTGCAAATATCAAACATTGTTTTTTAAGCAAGCGTTTTTTAATGATTGATTTGCCCTGAGGACTTGGGATGCATTCGCAGACAGTATAGTTACTTAGAAAAGTTTGTTAACATGTCTGGGGATTGAGCGGAAATCCTCCAGGGACATCTCGATGAAGCGCTCCTGGAGGTACTCCAGAAGCCTTTGCAGAAGGTTTCTGGGCAAGGCAGCCTTGTTCCGTCCACCATGGTAGGACACTTTACCACGCCATGCATGTAGCAAGTAATCAGGTATCATTGCATGGCAAAGCATAGCAGTGTATGGTCCTGGTCATTGCTGGCATTCAAGAAGCACCCGTTATTTATCTCGCTGTGTTATCTTCAGCAAAGTGATATCGTTCAGGGTAACCTGGTTGAAAATCAGGAATTTAAGTAAGGGGGATGGCCATTTTCCTACTGGGTTCATGGACTGCAGCAGCTTAAAAAAAAATCCTTTCCTGCACGTAGCCAAGCGGGGGGAGGGGAGGAGTGAAATGCCAATGATCTTTTTCGCGTTTGGTCAGCGGGGATCTTCCCAGCTACCAGCCACGCAGTGGTGGGGGGGAAGGGTGCTGATTAGCAGGGAGCTAGCATGGTATTAGCCATGCGTTGGGGGGAGAGGTAAATCACTGCAGAAGCCGAAAGACAGTGGCTTACCATGGCCGCATGCAAGCTGAATTCTGATGCCCGGACCTGTGTCTGTGAGATCTGTAACCCCAGAGCTGCAGGCACTCAGTATTAAGATGAAAAATGCGACCTTGTAGGGAAATCACATGTGCTATGTAAGGTGAATAGTGCTGTTCACTGTGAAAGAGTATAACCATTGTTCTGTAAAATGTATCTTTTTAAATACTTCTCTCCCTCATGCAGCTGCAAATTTTTCAAGCCTCCCTACTCCATCCCAAAGGCTAGCCCAGATAAGGCGGAGGAAAAAGAAGACGCGAGATTAAATGTTCTCGGATATTATGGAAGTTACACGCAAGGAAATAGCTCATCTGAATGAGTGGAAGGAGGTGGTATCAAATTACAGGAAAGATGCCAGTGAACTTGAGGACAGGAGGGACACCTGAGATGAGAGGTGGCGGCAGGAAGATCGGCAGGAAAATCAGAGGTGGCGGCAGGAAGATCAGCGGTGGCGGGATGCAACTCTGGGGCTGCTGCGTGATCAAACTGACATGCTCCGGCGTCTGGTGGAGTTTCAGGAACTGCAGCAGGATCACAGAGTGCCGCTGCAGCCCCTGTATAACCACCCTCAACCCTCACCGTGTTCCACATCCTCCTCACCCAGACGTGTAAGAACGCGTGGGGGGAGGCTCCGTGCACCCGCCCACTCCACCCCCGTGGACAGCCCAACCAGAAGGCTGTCATTACTGTGAAATTTTTTTAGTGGCCTTCTCCATCCCTCCTATCCTCCTCCCAAACCACACCCTTACTTCTCTCCCTCTTTTTATAATGAATTAATAAAGAATTCATGATTTTTAAACTATAGTGACTTTATTTGCATAAGTAAGCTGTACTCGAAGTGGGAGGGTGAGTTGCTTACAGGGAATGAGTCAGTCAAGGGGGGGTGGGTGTTCATCAACAAACACAGCAGTCACACCGCACCCTGGCCAGTGATGAAGCTCGTTTTCAAAGCTTCTCTGATGCGCACCGCTTCCTGGTGTGCTCTTCTAATCTCCCTGGTGTCTGGCTGCGCGTAATCAGCGGCCAGGTGATTTGCCTCAGCCTCCCACCCCGCCATAAAGGTCTCCCCCTTACTCTCACAGAGATTGTGGAGCACACAGCAAGCAGCAATAACATAGGGGACATTGGTTTGGCTGAGGTCTGAGCGAGTCAGTAATGTGCGCCAGCGCGCCTTTAAACGGCCAAATGCACATTCTACCACCATTCTGCACTTGCTCAGCCTGTAGTTGAACAGATCCTGACCACTGTCCAGGCTGCCTGTGTATGGCTTCATGAGCCATGGCATCAAGGGATAGGCTGGGTCGCCCAGGATAATGACAGGCATTTCAACATCCCCAACTGTTATTTTCTGGTCTGGGAAGTAATTCCCTTGCTGCAGCTGTTTAAACAGAGTAGTGCTTCTGAAGACGCGAGCATCATGAACCCTCCCTGGCCATCCCACATGGATGTTGGTGAAACGTCCCTTGTGATCCACCAGTGCTTGCAGCACCATTGAAAAGTACCCCTTCCGGTTTACGTACTGGGTGCCCTGGCGCTCCGGTGCCAAGATAGGGATATGGGTTCCATCTATCGCCCCCCCCCCAGTTAGGGAATCCCAGTGCAGCAAAGCCATCCACTATGGCCTGCACGTTTCCCAGAGTCACAGCCTTTCGTAGCAGCAGCTTAGTGATTGCTTTGGCTACTTGCATCACAGCAGCCCCCACAGTAGATTTTCCAACTCCAAATTGATTCCCGACTGACCGGTAGCTGTCTGGCGTTGCAAGCTTCCATAGGGCTATCGCCACTCGCTTCTCTACTGTGAGGGCTGCTCTCATCTTGGTATTATGGCATTTCAGGGCAGGGGCAAGCAAGTCACAAAGTTCCATGAAAGTGCCCTTACGCATGCGAAAGTTTTGCAGCCACTGCGAATCGTCCCACACCTGCAACACAATGCGGTCCCACCAGTCAGTGCATGTTTCCCGGGCCCAAAATCGGTGTTCGATGGATAGAATCTGCACCATTACCATCAGGATCTCCAAAGCGCATGGGCCCGCGGTTTGAGAGAATTCTGTGTCCATGTCCTCATCACTGTCATCGCCGTGCTGCCGTATCCGCCTCTTCCTCGCCTCGGTTTGAAGGTCCTGGTTCACATATACTGCACGAGAGTGCGCGAGGTGTTTAAAACATCCACGATTGCAGTATTGAGCTGAGCAGGGTCCATGCTTGCTGTGTTATGGCGTCTGCACAGTTCACAAAGCAAAAAAGGCGCGAAACGGTTGTCTGCTGCTTTCAGGGAGGGAGGGGTGAGGCTGTACCCAGAACCATCCGCGGCAATGATTTTTTCCCCATCAGGCACTGGGAACTCAACCCAGAATTCCAAGGGGCAGGGGAGGCTGTGGGAACTATGGGATAGCTACGGAATAGCTACCCACAGTGCAACGCTCCAGAAATCGACGCTAGCCTCGGACCTTGGACGCACACCACCGAATTAATGTGCTTAGTGTGGCTGCGTGCACTCGATTTTATACAATCTGTTTTACTAAACTGGTTTCTGTAAATTCGGAATAATCCCGTAGTGTAGACGTACCCTGAGACTCTGAAGCTCTGCCTGCCTACCTGGCCCTGCGCGTGGAACTGGAAGCATTTCTGAGAATGCCACCATAGAGGTCCTGGATTTCAGTCTCTTCCCTAGCTGCCTAAATTTGCCCTTCAGGACATCTCTCCTACCCTTCCCTATGTCATTGGTACCTACATGTACCACGACCACTGGCTCCTCCCCAACACGACACATAAGTCTATCCAGATGCCTAGAGAGATCCGAACCTTCGCACCAGGCAGGCAAACATACGCCACCCAATCAGACATGGTACACTTAGGGCAATAAACTGGATAGCCCCCACTCTGCTGTTGGGCTTCTGCCTGCGTGGTCTCCTAGTTAATGAAAGGGTTTTATTTAAATCAAGGAGTTTTGAATGTAGTTTAGTTTATAGTTTTAAAGAACAGCAAGGGGCCCTTGCCGCCTGTTGCATCGCAAGAGAGCAGGAACAGAGTTCAACATTCAATGTGATCCCAAGCAGAGAGAGAGAGCGTGTGTGTGTATGCATATGCGTTTATTCATTCCCAGCATGCTCTTATATACAATATGGTAAGCAATCACAATTGCTAATTAATTAATTAAACCCACACAGCCACAGCTGTAACCCATAGGGTAATTATCATCCTACACACCTGTCTGACTTATCATCCTATTTACAATTAGCTGGCCAATGAGAATGAGCCCAAGGCCAGCCCTTCACACACAGTTCCCAACCCAGAAGCCTAAACAATCTCAGCATCTCACATTCTATTCCCACAGCCGCCCTTCACACTCCCCTTCCAAACTACCTTGCGAAACTTCCTGTTAGCAGCCCCTGTTCGCATTTAGCTCTGTAAAACTTGTACAAAAAGCTGCAGCTAATCATATGGTATGTAAAACCTGAAGGTCTTTATATTCCTACTTGTAATTACTGAAGGCTGGGATAGAGCTGACAGTACTGTTCATATTCAGAATGAAACCTCTTACTATATAGGACTGGATGCCTCTGGGGTAGATGAAGTGCTGTAGAACCTTTCATCTCTGGATCACCAATTTGATATCTGGCTTGGGTTGGTAGTGACTGGAAGTTGTTACTGCTAGACATGGCTCAGAAACAGATTTTTAAAATGCAATTTTCCTCAGTTTTTAAAAAAAATCAAACTACAAAAATAAATGTAGATTAACTCTCTGGCTCAAAAAACCCCCCAAACAAAACAAACAAAAAAACCTGAAAATTTTCTAAATTTTCTTTCCCAAAAATATCCAGAAGTTTGAGGAGGAGAGAGGGTCAAACAAGGGAAAATCTGCATGATGAATATAAACGCTCAATTGGGGCTAGATTCACTTCAGTGGGACCATTCAATGGGTAAATACTCTTTTGGGTGACTTAGAGTTCCCACAGTAAAATAAAGCAGAGAATTTGACTGTGGTATTTCTTTTTGGAGAAGTCTTATTTACACTGTATATTTAAAATTAAAAACACTTTCCTTTCTACCTGCCCCTTACCTCAGATCAATTCGCTTTAGCAAGAGCTCCATCAAGATACGTTGTAGGGTATTACTCTTTAGTTTGCATGATTACCTAATTCCTAATATAAATCCCAGAATACATGCTAGAAAAAAAATGGTTTACAGGACTAACAAAGGTTTCCCATATCGAGGTTTACAGTGAAGGATTACTTTCTCATTCAATAATATTTCATTTGGTTACAAATTATAAAAAGAGAATTAATTAATTTACAATAGATTCCTAAAAGAACCTGTCGTATTATTCATTGTGAATAATGTAGCTGAACAATTTAGTCCTTATTCCCATTTGTACGTTGTCGACAAACAGTTCATAATTTTTGTACATTAGCTCATTTTTTGCAATTGCTCGCTGACCAGTTTTGCGAAGTTTTATTTGTAGACTCGTCTCTGAGTCTTTGGTATTATTTTGCATGGCTTGTTTATAACTGTAAGTCCCCTGGTTTTCGTTTCCATCCCTGCATGAGTGACTTCAGTTTTGTAAACAGAAATCACCCTTCCTCCCCTCATTTTGTTCACAAATTATCCTTGAACATTATGAATTGTTTACCGAATCTGTGTGAATAATGAAAAGAGCTGTTCAAAATAGTCACAGGAGCTTTTCCATTGTGAATGCTCTTACAAATATATATTCATGGAGGTATTTGGAATGGTTTTGCTCTCCTCTACCATTTTTGTGAATAAAAACACAAGTTTCGTGAATACATAAATAAAAGTGGGCATGGATTGGTGGGTGTTATGTGCAAGAATATTAAACCAATACTTCCTAGCTATATTTGCTCAGGCCTAGAGCCATGATTATTTAAACACACAGGAGAATATTCTCTTCTTTGATTCACACAATATGGATTTCTGTTATATACCTTGACTCTTGCCCCAGTGTGAACACCCTTTTCAACATGTCTTCCATTTGCTACTACAATTATTTTAATCTGAAATAAATCATTAAACCATCTTGACACGTTGGAAGAGGTGGACAATTAATGAACTGATACTAAAATTGCAATCTAATCATGACCATAGACACTCACCAGACTTTATATTTTATTATAGATTACAAGGAGCAGGTTCTTACCTGATTTACACCCTGATGAATTGCAGATGAATTGCAAGCAGAATTTGGCCCTCATTTAACAAACCTTATTCTATTCACCTGCAAATCTCCTGCAGCTCACTCGCTTTTCTTTTTTAAATCTATTATTTTTCTTTTGCGCCAACACTAGGATTGCAAGGATTAAAGGGGTCACAAGGTCCCCCGGGAAAGATGGGCCCTGGTGGACTAGTAGGAGGGAAGGGCTCACCAGGAGAAAAAGGCACAAAAGGAGATATTGGAGATAGAGGTAAGAGCTATGATTATTTTGACTGGAAGGTTAACTTTAAATTTTAATTTTAAATTCTCTAATTTCAAACAGAACACCCTTTCTCTGCAAAAAAAAAAAGTGTCAAGGATTTTGCACCAAAAAGAGCAATCTAATTTTGATTATTGAATTGACTACTGATTGTATGTTATCACATTCCTGGTCAGCAACTCTCAATCTGTTCATCTCAATTTGTTGCCCACAAACAAAGTTGCAACGAGTCAGGCATTATTAAAAAAAGAATGGATCTTTCCCAGCAGAGACAGTAGCTTTAGTAGGGTTATGGTATAAATGAACATTTCATGTATTTCCCTTTCACCATGTTTCATCAGGATTACAAGGAGTCCCAGGTTTGAAGGGTAACCCAGGCAATGCGGGCCTTTCTGGGCCAAAAGGGGATAAGGGTTCACCAGGCGAAAAAGGAGTAAAAGGGGAGAGAGGTAAGTGGTGTCATTAGTCTGTACTGTGCACTTCAGTGATTGTTTCCAATCTAATGGTGCTGCACAGTATTCAGAAATAGATCATTGTCGGTTATTGTGCAGTTGGACATGTGCAATTTTCTTTAACTTTCTCTAATTTCTATACGGTGTGGGAATTATACAAGTTGCAATTGAATCATGTAGCTGTGATGAGATAGTTTGATGACTATGTACCAAAAAGCAGTAGGAATTTTCCCTCTGATATTTATAATCTGTTATATGATGGTGCTAGATTTCAAAATCCACACACTCCTCAAGTCTCCCTGTGCATTCACTATCATCAAGTAACCGGCAAAGCCCAGTATTATTCCCACCAGCAGACTCACTGTAATAAAAAGCACCTGATAATAAAATTGCTGGATTTGTACATCTCATTCCCTTCATCACTCCCTAGGCCTGCCAGGAACTACAGGTTCACAGGGCCAGCCAGGAATCGCAGGCTCCCCTGGGCCAAAAGGGGACAAAGGTTCAGTAGGTGAAAAGGGAGCAAAAGGAGACAAAGGAGACAGAGGTAAGTGATGTAGACAGGCTTGAATTCTGCACTGCAAAGATTGCTTCCAATTTAACAATTTCTCTGCTGCTGTAAATTGCCACAGCTCTGTTGCCTCCATTTACACTGGCCGAGAACTTGTCCCGTAGACTTAGGAGATAGTGACGGACACAAGTTGAAAAGGTTCAAGATTCCATTTAGTTAAATACAAAGCCAAAGGCTGTACACTTATCTGAAGCATAACCAAATCCCCTTTGCCCTAGAAATCAGGACTCAGCTCTTGGAAATACAGCCTCTCTAATGAAATTTATGGGAATTCTTAGTTCTAACCGATTGAAAACTACTGAGTGAATAGCTTGCTTTTTTCCAGAATTTCAGTATTTCAGTGTTTCCATGTTTAACCATTGCCAGTTAGGGCTTAACTACACAGGGAAATTAGCCAGCATTATAATAGTGGAATAAATATATAGCACTCATAGGCATGTGCAGGACATCTCATTAGGGTGTGCACCCAGAGAATTTTTTTTAAAGGCGAACATTTATTGAATACTCAATCATAAAGGACATTTTTATTCATCAAACAAACTAAAAAAACCCTAAAACTTAACTAAACTTATTTTTTTTTTAAATTAACAACTAAATTTTACTTAAAAAATTACACAAAATCCAAATTTTTGTGGTAGCGATAACCAGGCGTATACAAAGATAAAATCAATTTTCATGATCTTTATCTTTAACCGGATAATGAGCTAACCCAAATTGACCAAAACAGATTAAGGTTTCTTCATCTTCCTGTCCTAGAGAATGAGACATCTCTCACCAGGTGTTATGGACTTAAATTCCTCAATTACATCATTGTAATTAATTGACTAAGCCAATTCTTGTTCAATGTACAAAATTATGAGTGAGCTGAGGAACTGTTGGGACATTGTACTTCTTAGTTTGTTTTGAACATGTGCTAGTTTCGAAAAGGCTCTTTCACCTGAACAGCTTGTAACAGGTAAGACTGCAAAGCATTGAATAGATTTGTAAAAAGTGTGGAACATGGAAGACCGATCTGATTCCATTAGCCAATCAAGCCACCCTCTGGTGGTGTTCGTAGTGCTACCTTCAGGAACAGATCTGTCATAACCCCAAAGCAATCTGACTTCAGCTTCCAACTCATCCAAGGACAATTTAAATTTGTTGGCAATGATTCTCATATTGTCCCTACCAATGTCTAAGCTCAGCAGTTTTCCCATTGCAGTCACAATTTTACAAGTCTCCTGTTCAAATTGCTGGTCAATGCCAGTAATCATAGAATATCGGGATTGGAAGGGACCTCAGGAGGTCATCCAACCCCCTGCTCAAAGCAGGACCAATCCCCAGCCAGATTTTTGCCCCAGATCACTAAATGATCCTCTCAAGGATTGAACTCACAACCCTGGGTTTAGCAGTCCAATGCTCAAACCACTGAACTATCCAGTCTAGGAGTGGTTAAATAGAAGTTATTCTCTTCTGCTCCTTTTTTGTATCAAAGAGGTGATGCTGGGACTCAAACGCGTCATCAAAAGAAGTGGACATTTTTCTCTTCTTAACTGGAGGAATCGATATATCATTCTCTACACACATTTTCACACTGTCATTGAAAATAGATTGAAAATATTCTGGGCCACTTCTCATCACAGCCAAAGAGTTACACAAGCTTTTCAGCCCTGTCATTGCAGTAAGTACGTTGAGATCTGGAGCTTGAAGAGCCTTTCTCACTTTTACCACCATCTGGAGAATAGGGTGCATCATATGAAGGGTGAAGATGAACTTGAATGAATTTAGTTCATGGATAAGGCCCCTGGCTTTTATTTTAGTGTCAGCAAGGCGAGTTGTTTTGCTAATCTCTTGTAAAGCTTGTAAAATGATAGAGTAGTTTTGTTTTACAGCAACCACTGCTTCTGCTCTGCATGCGCATCGTGTGTTTGACAGTGACTTCAAAGTCTTCAACTGGAATCCTACTTCTTGTGAAATCTTCTCCATTACTGCATGTCACACAGGACTCCCCTCCATGAAGGCATAAAGAGTCTGAATAACACCAAAAAAATCAAAGACAGTTCTGTTTTGTTTACTTGAAGTGCATGAATCTACTAGGACGAGGTTCAAACAATGTGCATAGCAGTGTACATAGAGTATTTCACTGTTTCTTTCTTTACATTTTATTTGAACTCCTGCAGTACATCCAGACATAGTAGATGCCTCATCAAAACAGACAGACATCACTAATGACCAGTCAGTTTTAAGAATGCCAAAGACATCATTTAACTGGTCAAAAATAGACTGAGCATCAACTGTTAATAGTCTCTGAACAGACACAAAATGTTCAACTGGACTGTTTTTCATTGTCAAAATACCGCACAACAATAGACATCTGTTCATGGTGTCCACAGTCAGTAGTGCCGTCGGCAATTATTGAGACCATTTTTCCATTTAGTCAAGACACAATCTTTTGTTGCACAACGTTGTGCAAGGCCACAATTAAATCATTTTGGATGCGATTACTCAGATAGGTAGTATTTCAAGGAGATTGTTGCACATGCTTTGCCATTACGAGATCATATTTTTGGAGCATGTTGGCAAGATTTAGAAATAAATCTTTCTCAGAACTGTCAGCTTTTTCCTACCTTTCGCCAAACACAGAACAATGTCAATCAGTCGCTCCATTCGACTTCGGTTATGGAACCGTTCTTCTTGTTTAGACAGATAAGCCTGCTTGCCCTCATCCAAAAATACATCAATAGGTTTCCCTTCATTAAAACTTGACCATGAAGAACAACTCAACACATGAGATTTTGATAGTTGGTGGTTTTTAAAACATTCATTAGACCTATGCCAGTTTCCGAATCCCTTATCAATAAATGCTGGATCAGAGTGACTTTTGTTTGCTGCATCATTAGGGGAGAAGAAATGGCAGTAAAAGCAAAATGCTGCGTCCTTTGATGGGCGATATTCTAACCACCTATACTTTTCATAACAATCGAACTGAAAACTTTTTTGTTTATTCCCTATTTTACTTATAGGAAACATGCTCAATCTAGGCTGATAAGGACCTCTACATAATTGAGACAGCGTTCTAATCTATTTTTTTGAATATCACAGACTGGGTCATTAGATGGCATGTTTGATGGCTTTGAACAGAAACTATACTGACCTGAACAGAGAGAGAGTCTGTTTCTGTTGGTCATTACTCAGTTTATTGCACGCACTGGAACTGGTGGTGGCATTATCTTCACGTAAGTTCTTAACTGAGGAGTCCGAGGTATTTCCACTACAATCACCACATTCATTATAATTCAGTTTGTGTGCTCTTTCTTATCTTAACAACAAACCAATCCATATTTTAAAATTAAAAGTGGGTATCATACGATTGAATTAAAATGTAAAGCCACGGGCTTGTTATGCCATTTCAGTAGAGTACACACAACAAAGATGACAAACACTGTAGACACTGCGCTGGACACGCCTGACACGGACGCTTATATAGGTCAAAGAATTTTCTAGAATAGTAGTTGGAGGGGGAGAGGAGGACCAATGGTAATGCGGCGCTGCAGTAGTGGGGACGCATGCTACGAGTGAACGCGGGCTTTCTATACATTTCCAAAGCCCTGAGGGGCCGGATCTGGGCCATAGTTCGCCCACCCCTGCATTAGGGTGTGCCTGGGCACACCCCATGCCGTGTGCATGCCTATGACAGCACTGTAGCTAAGTTGGTCAATTTCCCTGTGTAGACAAGCCCTTAGTGTAGTTAAGAGTACAAAAATAAGCATTCGCAGAAAGTTAAACTAACTTTCCTGACAGTAAACAAATCCTTAATTTGAGTTCAAATAAGGACATATATTATCGAAATTACTTTAATCACCCAACAGTACATGAATTGCTAAATCTTAACAAGCAACAGAGAGTCCTGTGGCACCTATAGACTAACAAATGTACTGGAGCATAAGCTTTCGTGGGTGAAAACCCACTTTGTCAGACGCTATGCTCCAATACATTTGTTAGTCTTTAAGGTGCCACGGGACTCTTAGTCTGGATCTGTAAAAAGCAACAAACACAGCTCCCCCTCTGATAGATAAATCTTAACAGAACCTCTATTTGTATTTACCTGCAATTTCTACATGATGTCAGAATTATTTAAGTCTAAATAGAATTGCTTTATCTTTGAAAAGAGAATCTAGTATTCCTAAGTAATCTGATATTCATCATTTAGACTTCATGGGTATTAAATGGTGGAGTTACAGCTACCATTATTAGATGCACTCTTCACGTTTCTGTGTTCAATTGTTGCTCAGGCAGAGTATCATCAAGCAAATGGCAAAGACCATATATGTCACTACTATAATTTATTCTTAATAGTGATATAGTGCTTTGCATTTTCAAAGCGCTTTACAAATATGAATCACTTCTGAAGGTGTGTGATGATCCATATTTTACAAATGAAGAAACTGGGGCAAAGCCTGTGGAAGTTGTAATTTGTCCAAGATTAGCAGCAAGTTTCCATTAGAGCTTTTATTAGAACTCTGGGATCCCTGGATCTGAGCCCCGTGTTCAAATAAATAAAAATATGCGAGAGCATATTAGCCATTTATTAGAGGGGTGTACTGCGTGTCAGGACACCTGGGTTCTATACTAGCCTTGTTACTGTTTCACTAAGTGATCTTGTCCAATATGGTTGACTTCTCTGGGTCTCAGTTACTTCATTTGCAAACTGGGCGTACTACTACTTAGTTCAAAGGTGGCATCCAGGCTAAATTGATCGATTTTTGGTAAAATATGAGATTTTTAGAGGAAAGGCCACATGTAAATGCCCATTATTTTATATATGTGTAGAAGAGCAGACTCACCCCTGCGGTGCCTCCTGCTGGTGACTTCCAGGAATTAGCTTGTTCCAGCTCCCAGAGCACCCTCTGCAGGCCGGTGATCCGCCTGTCCTCTGGCCCCCGTGTCCGTCCCTGGACCTGGTGCCCTTTTACCTGGGTGCTGCCTCCTGGCAGTAACCCCTTTCTCTTAGGGTCTCCCCTCCCCAGGAAACCCCCACCCACTATCCCCACCCTGCCTCAGCATACGGCTACTGCCAGTCATTGTGTAGCCCCTTTACCCTGGGGCAGACTGCAGTTCAGCCTACTCATCACTGGCAATGTTGGGTTTGGACCTGCTGTCTTGGCCTACCCTTGGACTGCCCTCTGCAACCCCCAGTACTTGTTGGCCTTGTGCTAGGCTGCAGCCTCGGGTTTTCCAGGCTGGAGCTCCCCAGCTCCTCTGCCTTTCCCCAACCCTGCTCCACTCAGGTACCCTGTCTCTAGCTCCCTGCAGCCGGGCTCTTTTCTCTCTACAGGTAGAGGGAGACTGTTTGGGCTCCTGGCTCACAGCCTTTTTATACAGGCCAGCTCTGGCCTGATTGGGGCATGTCACAGCTGCAGCCACTTCCCAATCAGCCCAGCTTACTAGCTCCCCACCACAACCTTCTCCCAGGGCTGGTTTAAGCAAATATGAAATTAGAAAACTACCTGCAGATTAACTTGTTGTTTTTGTATCTGTTTCACTTGCTCTAACAACAGGGTTACAAGGAAGCTCAGGTTTACAGGGCCTCAAAGGGCAAATTGGTTCTCTTGGGCTAAAAGGTGATAAAGGTTCAGTAGGTGAAAAAGGAACAAAGGGAGACAGTGGACTATCAGGTAAGTAAAGCAATGGGGTTGGTTTGTTTGTTTGCTGGGGAAGGGATTTAATTTTCTCTGTTGGTGCGTGCTAATGAATTTTGGACCACTTTCTGCCCCACATCGACAAGTGGGCTCAAGTAAGCTCCACCTGGGGAAAAAAATGTGTGAGGAGAGATTCTGTCTCTCCCAATGTATATTCAATTTACTTGTGCATAATTTACATTATGTAAAACTGGTTCACCTGCAAAATGCAAGACATTATCTAAACATAAAGATCAAAATATCACTATGAAATATAAGATTAATCAGTAGTATTTTATAAATTATATAGCAGCCACCCTCCTCCAACTCCACCTAATTGTTTACAGAATGTAAAATGACACATCTCAGTGATATAGTAGCAGTGGGAAAAGCATTTTTAGCACTATGTAGCCCACGAAGACCAGTCTGGGCCCTCAGGGTTTGTCTACACTTATCGGTAGATCGGCACTGTTGCAAGAATCGATGCACTGAGTGTCAATTTAGAGCACTCTCCCATCGATTTGTGTACTCCACCTCCCAGAGAAGCATAAGGGAAGTAGATGGGAGATGCTCTCCTGTCAACACAACGCAATGTAGCCACCGCGGTAAGTGGATCTAACTACGTTGACTTCAGTTACGTTATTCATATAACTGAAGTTGTATGAGTTAGATCCATTTACTGCGGTATTGTTGACGAGCCCTCAGAAAGTGATATGTTTACAGACTTAGGTCCCCAAGCACTATATGTGTGGATAGTGTAATGATGTTTAGTCCAGGCTTCTCCTTAAAGAGAAGGAGTAAGCAGAACCGATGTAATCTTTCCTTCAGGTTATGGATAGAAACATCCACACATCCTTTTTAATTCTTATCATATAAAAAAACTAGGCAATCCAGGTTTAAATGTATGACCTAGACATATAGAGGTTTAGATCATGACCAAGACATCTAGAGTAGAAACTACAGTCTGCTGTTATTTGTCTGTATTGTTTATTTGTTTTAACATTAAGATTAATGCAACTTTCTTCATTCAGAGATCAATCTCCTTAAAAGACAAGTAAGTACTTTGGAAGGGCAGCTGAGAGCTCTGCAAAGCAGCTTCTCCAAGTACAAACAAGGTAAGATGATGCTGCAGTAGGATGGTGCCTTTCAACACAATTTTAGCTCTGATCTCTTTTAAGCCTTCTGAGTTGTAGTCTGATGCATTAAACAATGGTTTTGTTCATTTTCATTATTAATGAATTATCCAATGCCTCAGACTTATGTGATGCTTTATAAAATATAGAGCGGAGCACATTCTCTGCCCCAAAGACAATAGAAAGGCCCAATCCAATGAGAGAGGAATTCTCTGGAGTGATCCCAAGTACCGTCAGATCTCACTGAATCCAATTACAGACACTGAGCATCTCTCAATAAGCACTGGTCTCCTCACAAGATCAGGCCCTGCGTGGAAAAGGGCTGTTCTTTGCATAAAAGTTGTGCCACTTTAATTAAACTGGATTCGACTTAGTTAAACTGGTGAAAACTCCTGTGTGAACACTCTCAAATTCATCATACACTGGATTATATCAATTTAAGCTTAAATCCTCAAGGAATCAAAGAGCTGACTATGCCAGCTTTAAATCAAATGAAGAGTGTCTACCCAGGGCTTTGTGCTTGTTTAACTAAACTGGTTTAAAAGTACACCTTTAGGCCTTGTCTACACTACAAGACTATTTCGAATCAACTTAGTTCGAATTTGTGGATTCGACCTTATGAAGTCGAATTTGTGTATCCATAGTAAATACACTAATTCGAATTTCTGAGTCCACATTCACGGGGCCAGCGTCGACTTTGGAAGCGGTGCACTGTGGGAAGCTATCCCACAGTTCCCGCACTCCCCGCTGCCCATTGGAATGCTGGGTAGAGCCCCCAATGCCTGCTGGGGGAAAAAATGTGCCGAGGGTGGTTTTGGGTAACTGTCATTACTGAACCGTCACTCCCGCCCTCTCTCCCTGAAAGCACCGGCGGGAAATCTGTTCGCGTCCTTCTCTTGTCAGTTACAGCGCGTACGCCACAGCACTGCGAGCATGGAGCCCGCTGCGATCATCGCTGCACTTATGGCCGTTGTCAACTCCTCGCACCTTATCGTCCACCTCTTCCACAGTCAGCTGCTGAGAAATCGGGCAAGGAGGCTCCGGCAGCGCGGTGAGGACAGGAAGTCACAGAGTGGCGCAGACCTCTCACAAAGCAGGGTACGCCGCACCGTGGAGATCATGGTGGCAATGGGTCAAGTTCATGGTGTGGAACGGCGATTCTGGGCCCGGGAAACCAGCACGGAGTGGTGGGACCGCATAGTGCTGCAGGTCTGGGATGAATCACAGTGGCTGCGAAACTTCAGGATGCGTAAGGGCACTTTCCTTGAACTCTGTGACTTGCTGGCCCCTGCCCTGAAGCGCCAGGACACACGGATGCGAGCAGCCCTGAGTGTGCAGAAACGAGTGGCCATAGCCCTCTGGAAACTTGCAACGCCAGACAGCTACCGGTCAGTAGCGAACCACTCTGGCGTGGGCAAATCTACCGTGGGGGTTGCTGTGATGCAAGTAGCCCACGCAATCGTTGAGCAACTGCTCTCAAAGGTAGTGACTCTCGGAAACGTCCAGGACATCATACATGGCTTCGCCGCGATGGGATTCCCAAATTGCGGTGGGGCTATAGATGGGACTCACATCCCTATCCTGGCACCAGCCCACCAGGCCAGCGAGTACATTAACCGAAAGGGCTACTTTTCAATGGTGCTGCAAGCACTGGTGGACCATAGGGGACGTTTTACCAACATCTTTGTTGGGTGGGCGGGCAAGGTTCATGACGCACATGTGTTCAGGAACTCTGGTCTGTTTAGACGCCTCCAGGCAGGAACTTTCTTCCCGGACCACAAAATAACGGTTGGGGATGTGCAGATGCCTACAGTGATCCTCGGGGACCCAGCCTACCCGCTAATGCCCTGGCTCATGAAGCCCTATACAGGCGCCTTAAACAGAGAGAAGGAACTCTTCAACTACCGGCTGAGCAAGTGCAGAATGGTGGTGGAGTGTGCTTTCGGACGTCTCAAGGGGAGATGGCGGAGCTTACTGACTCGCTCGGACATCAGCGAAAAGAATATCCCCCTAGTTATTGCTGCTTGCTGTGTGCTACACAATCTCTGTGAGAGCAAGGGCGAGACCTTTTTGTCCGGATGGGAGGTTGAGGCAAATCGCCTGGCTGCAGTTTACGCTCAGCCAGACACCCGTGCCGAGAGAATATCCCAGCGGGAAGCGCTGTGTATCCGGGAGGCTTTGAAAGCAAGTTTCCTTGGAGAGCAGGGTAACCTATGACTCTCCACTTGCTTTCAAGAGAAACTGACCCTGGGCCTGTGTCTGTATGTGTCGATTTCGATCTGCGGTTACATACCCCGTTCTCCAAGTTTCCCCCACTTCCAAAGCACGTTTTAAAGCAAATTAATTGTTACACTCATTATTAATAAATCTTTGTTTTACTTTGCATTTCTGTTCAGGTGTTGAAACATGGACGCATACTGTGCTGGGTACGGTGTGCACTGATGTACATACAGCTTGTACAATACAGGACGGACATCCTCCTGCTCCTACATAGATCTCTGGGTTGGGGGACGGTTTCAAGTGGTTGTGCATGTAGGGGTGGGTTTGCAGGAAGGGGCGAGTGGTGCCGTCTTTGCATACGGAATTGGATGCAGGCTCTGGGCTGTGGGTTTGGGCGTAGGAAGGGGTGAGGGGTGTGGGGGAAGGGTGAGTATCTGTCCGTGGATGAGGGCTCTTGTTGGGGCTCAGGGCAGCGGAGAGGATCGCGCCTACGGTGGAAGTGCATGGTAAGGGCAGCATGCCTTAACATTAGGGGGTGGCAGGTGCTAGGACCGTGGACAAGCGTACACATCACAGAATGACCCGGGGCAGCATACACCACACAGAGGGACCCTGGTGACTACTGAATGCAGTCTGTGTGTGCCCTGCAGTTGATCCTGCCCCCGATAGTCTGTACCCTGCTAATGTAGGCTATCCCGTGCAATTATAAATCCCCTGCCCCCCCCCATACACAGTCTTCTGACACGAAAGACGTGACGGAAAGAGTGAACAACAGCAAACAGCTTTTATTAATCTACTACATAGTGGGGTGATGAAACTTGGATTTGGGACTGGGTGATCCTGTAAGGGAAGCGCTTCTAAACAGTTATAGCGTCAGAGGTGTGTGGAACATTAGCGCTCAGCTGTGGTGCAGTGACAGTTCTCACGGCCCCTACCGCCCCTCCGTCTTGTAATTTTCGGTGAGGGGGGGACAGGACTTCTTGGCGTTGGAGGGTGGTTGCAGATACAGTGCAGAGGGGCTCTCTCCTCCTGCCTGCCGTCCTGCAGAACATCAACAAGGCGCTGGAGCGTGTCCGTTTGCTCCCTCATTAGCCCAAGCAGCATTTGAGTCGCCTGATGGTCTTCCTGCCGCCACCTATCCTCCCGTTCGATGTGTGTGCGATGCTATTGAGAGAGGGTCTCCCTCCACTGTCTCTGCTCTGCCGCTTCGCCTCTGGAGCAGGCCATCAGTTCCGCGAACATCTCTTCCCGAGTCTTTTTCTTTCGCCGCCTAATCTGAGCCAGCCTCTGCGAGGGGGATGCCGGGGCAGTCCGGGAAAGATCAGAAGCTGTGTGATGGGAAACAGTAAATGATTTCCTTGAACAGATACATGTTTGCGAACAGTGAACACAGTCTAGTCAGTTTCTCTGAACAAGACCATACAGAGCACCAAGTCTCACGAGATCTCAGGAAAAGTTCGAGATTTCGGAATACGCTCTCATTGGCGGTGCCATTGCACAGGAGAGCGGACAAGCGGGGAGAGACAGCATAATCCGTCTTGCAGACAGTCCTGGTAAGCCTTAAAGTAGATCATGCTTATCAGTTAGTGGATAGCTGTGCTCTCCTGCTAAAGGCAATCTGGAAAGCAGAAAGGCTGAGCCTTTTCCAGCCCCTCCCGCCAGTGCACGGGAAAGATCAATGTCTGCTTGTTCTCTGTGGCCTCCAGCACGTGGCTGTTAAGCGAGGGTCGTTGTTATGCAACCTAATTGTAAACCGTTAACAATAGTAACAATACACTAATTGCCCGACTTAGATGCAGCCTGTCCAGACCGACATCACCCTGAGGCGGGTCACTCGCAGTCAGAGAGAGCGGATGCTACTGGAAGCCCTGCACAGACCAGGACCATATGCAGCAATGCTGGTGGAGGCGATGATTCCTCTCTACATTAGGATCTCCTGGTGCGGAAGAGTGTGCTTCCATGGAGCACCGAATAAGGCACCTCTCCCCAGGAACCTCCTGCGGAGGCTTTTCGAGCTGCTCTCTGAGAGCTTTGTTGAACTGTCCCAAGAGGATTACTGTTCAATCCCTATATGTGTGGACCTACTATTTATATAGTTTGACATGTAAAATTTTGTATATAGTATTTCTATTTTTTCTATACCCGTTTTTTAAAAAATAAAAGTTTCCATGTTTATAGCACTTACCGCCTGATCCTTCCCCTGATTCTGAGTCCGGGTTAACGGGCGGGGAGGGTTGGTAGGGGATCTCTGGGAGGGTGATGAAGAGATCCTGGCTGTCAGGGCAAGCGGTATTGTGTTCGCTGTCGCCTGCGCCGTCCTCCACAAACCCTTCCTCATCTTCCCCATCGGCGAACATCGCCGAGGAACTGTCCAGGTTCACTATGCCATCCTCAGAGTCCACGGTCACTGGTGGGGCAGTGGTGGCAGACCCACCGAGAATGGCATGCAGTGCCTCGTAGAAGCGGCATGTCTGGGGCTGTGCTCCGGAGCGTCCGTTTGCCGCTCTGACTTTCTGGTAACCTTGTCTCAGGTCCTTGACTTTCACGCGGCACTGCATCGCATCCCGGCTGTATCCTTTCTCTATCATGGCTTTGGAGACCTTCTCGAAGGTCTTTGCATTCCGCTTGTTGGAGCGCAGCTCCGAGAGCACAGACTCCTTGCCCCACACAGCAATCAGATCCAGGACTTCCCGGTCTGTCCATGCTGGGGACCTCTTTCTATTCTTGGATTGGCCGGACTCCTCTGCTGGAGAGCTCTGCATCGTTGCAGGTGCTGCGGAGCTCGCCCCGATGTCCAGCCAGGACGTCAGATTCAAAGTGCCCAGACAGGAAAAGGAATTCAAATTTTCCCGGGTCATTTCCTGTGTGGCTGGTCAGAGAATCCAAGCTCGGACTGCTGTCCAGAGCGTCAACAGAGTGGTGCACTGTGGGATAGCTCCCGGAGCTACTAAGTTCGATTAGCATCCACACCTAGCCTAATTCGAGCTAGCCATGTCGAATTTAGCCTGTCGAGGTGGAGTACCAAATTCGAACTAAAGAGCCCTCTAGTTCGACTTAAATGGCTTCCTGGTGTGGATGGTTGAGCGGTTAGTTCGTATTAACGCTGCTAAATTCGAATTAAAGTCCTAGTGTAGACCAGGCCTCTGTTAAACTGGTGCATCTTTGTATATAGGCCAGGCCTGCTGCCAAGGTAATTAATAGAGTTGGTCAGAAATATTCCAGTGAAACCTTCTTTTATTGGACTTTGCTCATTCATTGAAATAAAAAACTTTTTACTTTTCAATGAACCAAACCTGCCCAGTTTCCTGCCAGCTCACCCACCTGGCTCCTCAGCGACCCCCGTGGTGGAGTCACAGGGAGTCGGGAGCTTGGAAGCCCTTGGAGTCCTGACTGCCAAGCTCATGGCTCCTTGGCAGCCTGGATTCCCATGGTGGGCTGCCCCGAAGCTGGGCAGTGTAGGGCTTCCTGCCTCCACAGCTCAGGGGCAGCCTGCCAGGCTGACTACCTCCTGAGCCTGGACTCCATACCCTTTTGGGGAGAATTTGGCAATGTTGAGGTTTTGTTCTGAATCAGAGTGAAGCCAATATTTAAAATAATGAAATTCTCTGGGAAACCTTTCTCTGTCCAGCTCTAGTAATTAACTCCAAAAACTAGAATCCTATGCAAATCATGCATTTGCTAATTGTATCCACCAGTGTGTGTTTGGCTAGCCTGAGACCATTTAAACCAGGAGCTTTTCTTTGAGTGCTGAGCCCTATGTGTAGTTCACACCTCAGATGTGCATCATGCGCCTGAGACCTGAAAATCTTGTCAGTAATGCCTGTTGAACTGTGTCTGTGCTCTGGAGCTCCTTGTGCTACGTACCAAGCCATAAGGGGTAATTCAGACTGATCTGCCTCTCCAGTTCCTTCTTACCATTGCATGGCCAGAGTTGAAGTCTTGTGTCTGATATCTTAGCACAGTCTGTTTCTACTCACTCAATAACAACTAGATTTCTGAAGAGTCTCACTAGGACCCTCCGAGGTAGTAAATCTGACACCACTATGGGACCTCAATCTTGTACTCTCAGTACTTATCAGGCCACCCTTTGAATAACAGACCAAATTATCAGTGTGTTCCATTTCCTGCCCTCTTTCCCCTCTCTTTTGGATCATGACTGGATTCTCAGTAGATGAGAAAACAGAGAAGCAATCAGTCCACACCTCCCCTCAAACCATTGCTACTGAATACAAAGAACTCCAGGGCACAACGGTACCAACGGACACTTCTTGAAAGATTTTTCCAGTCTCAGATTCATGGCGCACATACGTACCCATGTGTGGAATACAGATAGGGACCACACACCTTGAAGAACCTCCAATTACAGGTAGGTAATCTCCATTTCTCAACAGAAGTCCATGCAGCAGTTGCTGCTGGTTTGTAGAGAATTGACTCATCACATGGTGCTGGCTCCTCCCTTTTATTTCCAGCTGCTAAATCACATTCAGAACAGCAAAATAGGCATAAATCACTTGCCTAATGTTAACAATTGCTGTAACTGGTGCAGGGATTTTATGCTGTCACATAGGAGTGGAGGAGGCCCATGTGACTGATAATGGCAGGGAGGCCATGTGAACCATTACAAATGGGAGAATCGGTGTCCACAAGATAACGTCTGTACTAACATCTGGCCCACTCAGCAAAAAGTATTTGAGAAACTTAGCAGAAATAAACAGAAACCTTGTCCTCTGGGCTCACAAGGGTGTGGGGAGATTATTAAAAGAGCTGGGAGATAACATTTGTCTGGAAAATTAAATCACTGCATTGTGGCATTCGGACTTCTTCGTTACCTGTGCATTTTCAGTCCTTTCACCAATGAATGCAAAGCTTGTGGGTTGTCATGGTGGAAGCGGGAGTTTGGCATCATGTGTCCTGAAGTGATATTAATTTGTGATAATGCCATTCTAGCAGCAAGAGCAATCAAGATGTTACATTTAATAAATGAAAGCTGAATGTTGGAACACTGTCCAAAGCAAATTATAGCAGTCTGATGTTTTAATATGTGCCTTAGGCTTGATTTAGACTGATGCCTAAGACTGTGCATCTGCAACCCTCACAAAGCACTGCTGGCCCAGATGTCTATGTATTTTCAGCTCTGCAAGAAGATGCTAAATTACAGGATTTAAAAGTTTTCAATGCTTTCTTCCTGTCTTCTGAAGAGCTACTGAGACAGCAATATGTGCCACGATTTGTATGCATTGGCTCTAAGTACTGCACTTATGCTGACTTACTTTTTTGTATGGTCTTTTAATGTAGGATGAGCTCCTAGCTAGATGTGACTAGTTAACAATATAGCCAGCATATTAAACAGACGGTCTGAATATATCTTGTAATGAACACATCCCAGGATAGTGATGGGGAAACCTGCTAAGGTTCAGAGTTCAGTTTGGATAAACACCTTGAACCTGAATGTGTAGCCAAACATCTCAAGTCTGCAAACGCTGGATTGGAAAGCTCACCAGAGCAGGCTCTGAGCCATTCTGGTGCTGGTAAACCAGGTCAAATTTTGGTCCTGTCTGGAAAAACTGAGAATAATTTTTCATTGTCACATTTTAGTATTTCCAATGTTGGTTCTGCCAGAAATCCTGAAGGAATAGCCTTTATCACCATATTGTGGCAAAGTTCCAGTTCTGATAGAAACTTGAAGATATAAAAGGAAACATAAGGACATCAGGGTGAGATGCTGAAATATCCAGATGTTAATGGGATACTCAGGGGGAGAATGTCAGGGAGAGATGGGTGAGTGGAGGTGTTCTGGTTATAATACTCAGTGAGCTGTGCTGGAAAAAGAGATTAGGATTTGCAGCAATCCCTAAAGATCAGAACAGACGGAAGCTAATTCAGGCCAAGAGGTGAGGAGTGAATTCCAAAATCTTCAGCCTCTCACAGAAAATGCCTCTCTTTGAATATTTCAGTGGCTCTGGGATCAGGCTGTTAGGCATAGAATCTGTGATCTTGGGGTTGGGATGAAACGGGGTTTAGTCTGTAATTTAGCATGTAGCAATAAGGATCACCATACTATAGTGATAGACTCCATGGTCCAGATCATCAGCTGGTGTAAAGTGATATAACTCCATTGAAATCAATGGACTTTAACTGATTTCTGCCACCTGGCTCAATAAATCTGTTGACTTCACAAAATCATACTTAGCTAGAGGTCTAATGTGGAGATATCTCTTTGTTTTCTAGTTATAATGTTCCCGAATGGCAGAATTGTTGGTGAAAAGATATTCATGACCAGTGGCTATGACGGCAACTTTGACAGTCTGAAACAAAGGTGTTCCCAAGCTGGAGGCCAGCTTGCTTCTCCTCGGAATGCCGCCGAGAATGCTGCCATCCAGCAGATCATTGTTTTGTACAACAAATCAGTGTTTCTTGGGATAAATGATATTCAGACAGAGGGTCATTTCAAGTATCTAAATGGAGAAAACATTGGATATTCCAACTGGCATACAGGGGAACCAAATAATCAGAGTGATGCTGAGGACTGTGTAGAAGTCCATTCAAGCGGAAAGTGGAATGACAGATCCTGTGGAGAGAAACGGCTAATTGTGTGTGAATTTTAAACCACCTGTCATAATCCCTTTGCTTCACTCGATGGCAGTGACACATGCTCTAGTGTGTTAGAATCAAATATCTATAATTTTTAAATGGGCTTTGCAGGTACACCTGTACCTCAATATAACGCTGTCCTCAGGAGCCAAAATAACTTACCGCGTTATAGGTGAAACCGCATTATATCGAACTTGCTTTGATCCCCTGGAGCACGCATCCCTGCCCCCCTAGAGCACTGCTTTACCGTGTTATATCTGAATTTGTGTTATATCGGGTCATGTTATGTCAAGGTAGAGGTGTATATAGGATGTTAGAATCAAATATCTATCATTTTTAAAGGGGCTGCTTGTTGTGCTAAACAATGTTAGTTCAAGTAAAAGGTAGTTTTCCTTCATGTACTGAGTCTGATAAAATCCAAATAAGTAGATGCAACCCCATGCAGAAGGATACATTGATGGATTAGTCTCCTAGGAAATACAAGACAGACTTGACATTGTTCTGATTGGCCACAAGAGGTCACCTGTAGTGCATTCTCTTCCTTGGTTAACATTTGTTATTTCTTTTTTCTATTGCTGTACTCCAGAGACACTCCATTCTAGGTTAGAGTTCAGTTATGCAAGGAGCTGTACAAACACAAGGAAGACATAGCCCCAAAGAGCTTATATTTGACTTTAAGAAGTATTCTGTGCTTCTCTACTTGGAATTATTTCAGGACATATTTGTATTAAAACTCAGATCTGTTTCTTGAAATGTATAGTGACCTGGAGGAATATAAGCCACCGCATTTTGTTACTGTTGTTCGTTGCTTGATTTTTTGCCGGTGAACTATTGTACACACTGTACTTTCAGGTGTGAAAGGTTTACATGGAATTAGATGACAGACTGAATGAATTTCCCCAAACAGTCTCCAGATCACAAGGATCTTCATTAAAATCCGTTTAATCAGAAACAAAGAAATTCTTCTCAAAACAAAATGAATGACATGAAAGGAGGAAGGTGCTTAGATGACCCCATTACTGTAATATTTGAGCTCCATTAACCTCTGTCCTGTCTGGGAGACTCCCTCTGATATCTTCGTAAGATTCTTCCTTTTCCCAGTACAGACAGACTGGATTACCTTCTGTTGTCCCAGCACCCAACTGTACATCAAGTTCTGCTTTTGCACATTTGAAGAGGACCATACGTCTCAAATTTATGTTGCAATGCAAAAAGATGCACCTAGAATTCAGCTGACTTAATAGGTATAAATAGCTCATGATGTCTCAGGTCAAATTCAAACTCCATTAATGTCTTTTCTGGCTAATGTGGTAAGTCTGAAGTCAAAGTCAGTATCTCACTGAGTCCTAGATTTAGATATAATATCTCTAAATCTAGATAGTTCCCTCTATATAAAATAGAAATTCTTGACAGATGAAGTATCAGAGGGGTAGCCGTGTTAGTCTGGATCTGTAAAAGCAGCAAAGAGTCCTGTGGCACCTTATAGACTAACAGACGTTTTGGAGCATGAACTTTTGTGGGTGAATACATGCATGTACATGCATCCGATGAAGTGGCTATTCACCCACGAAAGCTTATGCTCCAAAATGTCTGTTAGTCTATAAGGCGCCACAGGACTCTTTGCTGCTTTGACAGATGAAGCCGCATTTGTCACAATTATACTTAGTAGAATCTTTTTAAAAAATCTAAAAATATCTAATTAAAAGAAAGAGATGAAAAGTTGTATAGAGCATATACTCTCTCCTGAGCCTTTATGCTAAGCATGTACCTGTGCCACATCAGTAACTTGTCGGATAGGGAGCTGAATATGATGATTACTTAGAGTCCACTGTCCAAGATGTATCCTTCCATCTTCACTGTAATTTCTGAGGCAGGTCCTACCAGGTCTTTAGGCAGCTGCTTTTCTGGGGTAGGCATTGCCTCAGATAGATTAACTTTGCAGGAGAATTTCTTCAGTAGTTCTGAAGTACATTCCTTCATTGGTCCCCTCTGATGTTTCCTTGATTCACTCAACCTTGTAGGAGCTTTCAAATGAAGTCTCCTGCATTCCTGAGTTGCCCAATTTCCCCACATTTCAAACAGATCAGAGGATTGTTGCCCCTAGTAGGTGGTGGTCTTCTCTGCCTTTCTGGGGGCATAGCCTACTCCAATACTTGCAAATCATGTGGCTATGTGGGATGGCTACCTCCCTTTTCCCAAGGGCTAACTACTTCTCCTGGACTTTTGGGAGCTACTGCTTTAGTCTGCAATACAGGGTCCTTCTTCACTGCCTCCCTATAGCACCAGAAAGGCGGGTGGGTCCTCCAACCTCTTTCCATGTAGGTTGAGGAGTATGATGTCAGCAAAGAGCGTCCCCCTGGACACCAGGGTAATTTGGGCTTGGTTCACCCTCTCCAGCTGGATACCCTTCTTCAGAGTTACTCTCATGAGTAACTGCTGAAATCTCATCAGAAACTCAGGCCTTTTTTCTTCCTGATGTCATTTAAGATCTCTGAACCAGCAGTACAGGTCCTCACTACTCTGTGGTTCCATATGTTCTCTCCAGGGCAACTAGGTAATGTACATGGCACCAGAGTTGCTGGTTCTGCAGACCCTAGGGCTTTCTGCTATCCTCTCTCCCCCTCTTTTCTGCATTGCTATTCTGGGACCACCTAAGTGGCCTGGTCAATCCAACTTTCAAAATCCTCATAATTCAAAAGCATGAGCAACTTCTCTGAAAATATTCTCAATCTCTTACAGTGGCTGCCATCCAGGAGGGTGAGCCATGCTTCTCCACAAGTTATCCCACAAGCTGGCCCCAGCTGTCAGTCATGAGTGAAAGAGGAACACTCCCTGGCTTCAAATCTTTCTGTGCTAGGAAAGACTGTAGCTTTGGCACTAAAATCTGTAGGTGCAGTGCTCCCAGGCACAACACATACTACCTCCTAATTTCCTATTCCCCAGGATGGTGATCCTTCAGTTGCGATCACCTCCCTTGATATTCTGGTGGCATTCAGCACTTCTGAGTGCTGTAACAGGGCACTGCTGTTCCTTGCTTATAGTTCTGGTGAATCATCCGTTCACTATGAGTCTCCCCCAAGCCTTCTCAGCATGAGAACACTTTGTCTATCCATAGGGTTACTGGGGATTCTTGCTACCATAAAGAACTGGCTGTAAGCAGCTTCCTTTGCTCCAGTCAGAAAGCCAAGTGCTTCTCATCTTGCATTTTAGCTTGGCCCCTCTAGGTGGCACTAAACTCATTGCTAACAGGCTGAGGGCTAGTCTACACTTACCGCGCGGGTCGACGCGGTGAGTTCGACTTTCCGGAGTTCGAACTATCGCGTCTGATCTAGACGCGATAGTTCGAACTCCGGAAGCGCTAGTTCGAACTCCGGTACTCCACCTCGGCAGCTGGAGTTAGCAGAGTCGACCTTGGAGCCGCGGAGTTCGGTTCCGCGGCGTCTGGACGGGTACGTAGTTCGAACTAGGGTAGTTCGAATTCAGCTACGCTATTCACGTAGCTGAATTTGCGTACCCTAGTTCGACCCCCATTCTTAGTGTAGACCAGGCCTGAGTAAGAAGTTGTGAACTGGCTGTGTTTGACTGCCTCCATTCATAACCACTCTTCGAGGTGTGGCTTAAGCCTCCTCCCTTTCCTTTCTCTGGGGCTTGGTATCACTGATATTTGTAGCAACTTCTCCCATCTCATCATGCAGGTCGGGTTCTGGATTTTTTTTCTTGGTGCCTTGTGCCTTCACTGTCAGTGACGCTTCACCGTGTCAGACATACAGGGGTGCTGCCCTTGAGAAAGCAGTAATAGTCGGATCCTAGAAAGGCATTTGCTGCACAAAAACATGGAATTTATGTTTTTGCAGAGACTCTTTAGTTTTTACATTTTGTGAAAAAATAAGAACATCTCTTAACTAAACTTTTACTGAAAGTACCCGTGTGGCTTATTCAGTGCGCGCAACCTCCCCCTCTTGTGGTTAACATGAGTAATTAAAGTTATAAACAGATTCTGAATATTTTAAAAATCACCCCTAAAAACCATGCCACTGAGTTTGGCAAGAACAAATTTCACACAGATGGTAATGTGCTGTTCTGTATTGTATGCAGGAAGGCTGTAGATCAGTGTTTCTCAAACTGGGGTCACTGCTTGTGTAGGGAAAGCCTTTTGTTGTGGCAACACCCAGCTGTACATCCAGTTTTGCATATTTGAATAGGCCTATGTGTCTCACAAATGTATGCTGCAATGCCAAAAGGTGCATCCAGAATTTTGTGATGCCTTTGCTGAAGCTGACTCAATTAATAGGTAAATAGCTTATAATTTCTCAGCCCAAACTAGTTTCCACACCTTAAAGGTTGACTTTCTTTCCTGGCTAAAGTGATTAGTCAGATGTCAGTATCTCCATAAGTCCTCAACTTAGAGATAGAGCCCATGTTCCCAGTGGTTCCCTCTTCTCTATCTAAAATAGAAATTCTTGACATATGACGCTGCATCCATGATAATTATGCTTATACTAGAAGGAATAATTTTTTTTTAAATTGTAGTTAAAAGACATGAAAAGTTACATACAGTAAAAACTCTATCCTGAGCCACTAGGCAAAGAATGTTCCATCTCAATATCAGTCATCAGAATATATATAAAATTAATTGGGGGAAATTATTTCACCTACCCAGATGGTGCTGGTGGAGAAATGCTGCACAAATTTAATTAGAACTGATTGGGAATTTTCCCATGAAAAGCATTTTTTTTTAAATGTTAGTTTGTCAAAACCAAACCTGTGTTGCAAAACAGGTTTGAATTTGACAGGTCTCCCAACTCAAAAATTGTGGAAAAAAGTTTTGAAATTGTCAAAATGTCCCATTTTTTAACCTTTTTTAAAATTTGAAACAACTTTCTTTTTGACATTTTAGTAAATGTATACTAAACAAAGTTAAAACATTTTTTAAAGATCTAAATCAAAACAAAATAGTTGAAATTCTCAAAATGAAACATTTCAATTGACCTGATCTGCACATTTTTTTGGATTGTTGGTTTGTGAATTTCTATTTCTTTTTTTGGTCTTCTTTCAAGAAGGGAATGAGTGCTGAAATCTTGAAAATCTCACTGGGCATGAAAACTATTTTCCATCCACATCTACTTTAATGGGTTTAAGATTTATTTTTACTATTCTTTTTACAATACACTAGTAGTAGGGGGTTCAAAGAGGAAAGAAGAGAAGAAAGAGGGATGGTGCAAAATGTGTACTTTGAAAATTAGGGCCAGTTTCTGAATCCCTTCTTCAGGCTGATGACACCTTACACCACAAGTAGCCTACTGAAGAGAACAGGACTGTTTGCATAGTAATGTAATACTCAGTGTAAGGATGTCAGAATTTAGTCTTTAATATTTAATTTTTCAGTTGTGTATGTATAAAATCTGTTTCAGCATTAACATCAGCAGAGATTCCTATTTGATATTTGCAGTAAGGATTTTTTTTAGCAAGGCTTTTTTCCTCTCTTACTATATTTTATGATAGTATTATGGCATTTTCTCTCCTGCCCTAACTTCTCCCTACTGTTTTTCTTTTCCGTTTTTGATTGAAGCCTAGATATATTGGTGGGTTAAGGTGGATTTTCACACCCACTGGATATTTGTATTGTTTGTAGAATCTTTATTTAAAAGAGAAGTTTTCTTGAAAGTACCTCATATCTTAAACTATTCCATTTTGTTCTTATCTGACTGATAGATGACCATTAACATGAGTTCTTATTGGTGGATTTGTTTGTATCTGGAAATTAAATTTTGCATTTAATTTCCTGCTGGAGCCAGGTGATGCATTGGTTCTTGGAAGAAGAGATGACTAGAGATTGCCACATTGAACTGTAACCTGCCTGGGACACTCTTCCTACCAAAGCTACTTCTACCAGTACATACCAAATTCAGATCTATACATTACCCAAGTCAAAATTGACACATTCCCTTCTAATTTAGGACAGTCCTAGCCAAGCCTTACTTTTTGTTTGATTTATTTTTACCCAATACATCAAACATAATCCAAGCTCAAAAGGTTGTAGAAAGTAAACAGTACTCAGTTGTTCCAAGGTCGAAACTTTTGCAATTGGAATAGACAGCCACATGCCCATTACTGGCAACTTTCTTTCACAATAGTAGTCATGAGTGCCAGCTGCTTGAGAATCATGTCCTGAGATTTTTGTAAGGGAAGGGTAGATCATCAGTGTGACAGGGTGGCCTGCCCCTTTAAAGGCCGAAGAACTGGAGCCGCTGTCCAGTTAGCTCTGCTTGCCACACTTGGGATGGAGCCTGGGGTTAATTAGTAGAACTAACTGGGTAGAAACAGCAGCAGGAAGCTGCAAAGTAAGGGGAATGCTTAGGAAGTTGTACAGAGACTGCAGAGAATGAAAAAAGCACAGAAGACCCTGAGACCAGGGGAGTTGCTTCAGCTAGGAAGGTCTGGGAGTAGCCTGCCAAAGTAGGAAGGAACCTGAGACACCAGTTGGACTTTTTATTTAGCAAGGTAAGTGGATTCCTGCAAGCTTAGCAAATTTTCTGTGTGTCTGTGTTCAAACACAAGTAAAAGAAGAATGTGGTATCTTATGTAAACTGTTGTGTAGTGTTGCCCCACAGGTGCTTTCATTTCAGTGGTGGGTGAAGTGATTGTCGTATAGCTAGTCTGTAGGTTTTATAAAGTGCTTTAGGGACCTTTATGATAATGGTGCTACGTTCTTCCGTGAAAGCTGATAATATCATTTCATCACTGCTGGGCATATAAGGTGCTTGCAAAGTCTTGTGAAACATTTTATGATTGGTCAGTAATAATAAGATTAGCCAACTTCTCTGAGATAAAAAAAATTTTAATAGAAAAACAAGTCAAACATTAAGCACTAATTCTTCTAGTGCTGCTTTTAGTTTCAGTACAGAGAGGTGAAATAGTTAACTTCAGTGCATTCAACATAAAATGCTATTGTTCCCCCCCTTAAAAGAAAACATAAGTGCAGCTTACATATGCAAAAGTTTAAAATACCCATAGGTTTTCCATCATCCTTTAAATCTTTTCTATGATAGCTCCTTGGCACTATTGCTTGAAACTAGAATCTGTTTCTTTATGAAACACAAAAATGTACATCAGAGGGGCCTTTCCCCCTTCAGCAGATCAAATAAAATAATTCAAGTGTCAGTGTGGGAAAATTCTGGTAGTTTCTTACGTGTTTTCCCCTTATTATTACAATGAATTTGACACACCATTGTAAAACAACTATCTCCTACCCCAGATGTCTAAATAGAAATACAGGGCCTGATACTCTTCTTAGGGTAGGTCCACACTAAGAAGGGGGGTCGAACTAGGGTACACAAATTCAGCTATGTGAATAGCGTAGCTGAATTCGAAGTACCCTAGTTCGAACTACTCACCCGTCCAGACGCCGCGGAATCGAAGTCCGCGGCTCCAAGGTCGACTCCGCCACTGCCGTTTACAGTGGTGGAGTACCGGAGTCGACCGGAGCACACAGTGAGTTCGAACGCCGAGAAGTCGAACTCACTGTGTCGACCCGGCAGGTAAGTGTAGACTAGCCCTTACACTGGGGTATCTTCAGTAAAGATACTTCTTGCTTTTACAGTTGTCACTATACATGAAATATAGATATGAGCCAAAACTATGGAACTATTTATGGACTACAATGGATGATTCTGGCTTCCTACACAACTCCCAAGCTTCCACCAGGCTTTGGGGCTGGACCCGCAGGCTGTTTACACCCAAAAAAAAAATAATAATAATAATTTGAGAGGAACTCACCATACAGAACCTGAGAGAGACTTTCACTCCATCAGCTCCCTCATGCTGGTTTTTCAATGGGCAGGGTTTACTCAGGCCTTAACATGAATCCTCATGCCTATCCCGATGAGGTAGGTAAATGAGTAAAATGGAACCCTTGTTTTTGTTTTGCAAATCTAAATCGCAACTGAAAGGGGGTTGGCAAAACCAAAACCCATTCCCGGTTTTACTCATCTCAATAAACATCCTATCTATAAACTATGTAACGGGCTGTTATTTGGCTTTCCAGGCAGCCTACAGTGGATGATGGAAAAATGCCAATGCTCTTTTTCTTGTTCTCTTGCAGGACTGTGTATTCAGCTGCACTACTTCTCTTCCTCCTCATCATCAAGGCTAGTGCCAGGGCACTGTGAACAAGGGCAAAAACCGGGGTAGAGGGAGAGCAGCTTCTTTTCTGGGCCTTATCTGAGTTTGGTTCAGCTGTGAAGCTCCTGTACCCAGGCCATCTTGTCCTCCAGCTGCCCATGGGCATGCCACACCTTTGTCTGTGCCTAGTCAGCATGGAGACACAGCTCCCCTTTAGTCCAACAGACCGGCTGCTAAGTGAATTCTGACCGACCAGCCAGCCACTGCCCACCTGGCTCCCCTTGTCATTCTTGTTCCCTTGCATGCCTGCTCCTCTGAAACAGCACTCCCAGTGTCCTAGTCCAGGCCTCATGGACTCATTGGTTAACAGTCCTCAAATTATATGGGACATTAGGCTCCCATAATATTATTTTACACAGTAGGTTTCCATCAGAAATGAAGCACTCAACTGAGGTGGTGTTATGATGCTGTGCAATTTACTGTACCTTGATACACGAAGACAGGCGGGAGCAGAGGACAGCTCCGGGTCCCTAATTCTTATGGTCTCTGGGCTCCATACTCCCTCTGTGTTCTCAGCGAAGGGGGAGGGAGGGGTTAAATATGCCGTGCCCTTCACATTGTGTTTAATTTTCCCATTATTCTTCCCAGGTCAAGGCCTTGAGCTATGCATTTTCATGCTTTTCACATCCTCCTCCTGGGAATGTCATTGGTAAGGGAATACAGCTCCAGTCAATGCACATGTGAAGAGAAAGCAAATACGTGCACGTTCATTCCCTGTGGAATCCCTGGGAGCAATGGTTTACCAGGCAGAGATGGGAAGGAAGGTCCAAAAGGAGAAAAGGGAGAGCTAGGTATAACAATACAAATTTCTCAGGCCTATGCTTAGCCAGAAGAGTCCTGGGGACAAAAGTTTTCCTTCCTACTAAAGAAACTAGTATTAAACTAATTACATGTTACAATCATATGACCCTGTTTATCGTCACTACTATGAACAGATTGTCCCCATTGCAGACTTTTTTTCAATAAACTCAGGTCACACTGAAATCCCGTAAAATAGTTACATTTGTGAGATCACACAGTAAAACATAGCGATGCTTTAAGCATTAAAGAGGACATTAGTGCATAAACCAATTTCTTATACCCTTAGCCATAGGGTTCAAAGGTTACATGATTTTCAGCACATGGGCAGCAATTGTTACTTTCTCCTATAAACCTTTCCCTGTGTTTCCAATCTACCTATGCAAGCACAACTACTGTGTTGCACATATAGAAAGTTATAATAACCTTATAATTCCATTTGCTCTGTGAGGTGAATTCCATGGAATAACTCCAAAGTCCTGTCAATAAGGCACTTCTTTCCTGATAGCCATGTGGAATTTTCAGGCTCCAGAAAGGCAGAGCCTGATCTTGCAAACACTTCTCAAGGGAGTGATCTTTTGTCATGGGAATCATCCCACTGAGGTCAAATGGCAGGAGTCTGAAGTCAATGGGATTACTTACACAAGTACAATAATGTACATGGGTATAGATTTGCCAGGTTAATCATGTGTCCATGCATATATTGCACATCAGTGGACTGTACAGAAATGTTTTGTGTCAGATCCTCCGCTGGTATAAATAAGGATAATGCCATTGAACTCAATGGTCTTCTTGAGAAATTCAAAAATCAGCAGAACTATGCTGCTTTACACCTACTGAACATTTGACCCACACCTGGACACACTTAGAAGCATTTCTGGAATTTTAGTAAAAGACGGATATTAATATTTTTATTAAAAAACATGTTCAGTCCAGATACAAACTTCTAAACCATTTGCAAGTGTTCAGATATGGCTTTCTAATTTGAGTCCGTTAGGGTAACTGGATCAAGTCATGAACTTTGGTTCATCATCAGGATCTGAACTTCCTGTAATATAGGGTATACTTTTGGGTATTATAGTTTGTGCCCATCTGCTGCTATGGCAGCAATTGCAAACTATGACAAGGCTGAAAAATTAAATTACTCACTTCGTCTTTCTTTTTCATTCAACTCCTTGGTTGACAGGGTTGAGAGGGACACAGGGTCTCCCAGGAAAAGCTGGACCCTCCGGGCCAAAAGGCGAGAGAGGTTCAGTAGGTGAAAGAGGACCAACAGGTCCTAGTGGACACCAAGGTAAGCAGACCAGTCTTTTGTTGAGATAATAGCAGCATACGTGAAGAAGTAGTCTAACTAGAATAGATGGTGGCCTTTTTTGAATTATGACTGGTTTGTGCAAAAACTTAACAAAGTGCATTAGGTGAGCTTTGTCATTTTTGTATGAAGGAGCAGAAACACTTCGAGGTTTCTCTACACGATGAAATTGACCAGCACGACTATAAGTGGAATAATTATTCTGTGTCATGACAACATTTATTCTGCTATAGATATTCCAGTCAATTTCCAAAGGAAAAGAAGCCCTTATAGATGTGGGAATGGGGCAGTCCAGAAGATTTGCAAGGCTTAGAAATGAGCTAGGCCTTGGAGGGTCACTTGGGGGAATGGAGTTTGATAAACTTGAACTTCCAAGGGAAGTCTCTTATGGGGCAGGATGGACACTAGAGTAATATAGATAGATGGAGCTCGAGGGTTCGCCCATCACTAGACTCATGTATTATTAAAACTGATAAAGTGACAATTTTTTTTCTAATTGTAAGTTTTTATGATTAAAAGTTAAAAGCCAGTGTTGCTGTGGGTATTATTGAGAATTGCAACCTGAAGGTAGTTTCCCTTTCACTCAGAGTAGAGCTGTGACTTCATAGTACCTGCTCTTGTAAAGAAACACAGAAATACAAAGCAACACCTTGGTAATGTTCTACCAATGATTTATTACAGATCTGAGAGATGATTTCACTGGGATCTTGCCTTTTTTTTAAGTTCATAATTTTCAAAAATTGTCTTTGTTGTAATGAAACAGTATGAGTAACGCAATTATGTTATCACTCAGAACTTGATCATCTTAAAACTCAACTGAGGGAGTTGCAAGCACAACTGAAGGACTTGCAAGCTACTGTCAGCAAAGCCCAGAAAGGTAAGCAGGGTGAATTGGCATATTTTCCAATCACTTACAAATGGGCCCAACCGGAGAAGTGATGTTTAGATCCAGCTTCAGATGTGAACTCACTCGACGTTCAAAAGGGTTCTGGTTGAGGCCAGTCTTTACTCATTGATACTCTGAACCTTCCATCTACTTGTCTGATGCTTTTGTAAAGGAATTCCAATTTGATGCATAGGGAAGTATGCGCTACTCCTGCAGTCACTCTGACATGTGTACTTAAACATAAGTGGAGTCCTACTGCGGTTAACAAATAAGATTATTCTTAAGTAGGCTTGGCAGAATTCATTTTTAATATAGTTTTGACAGATATCAATGTTTATTTTTAAGCATTTTAATTTTTATTTATTTAAATGTTCAGAGTTGTAAATAATTATGGAGTTTAAGCATATTTTCTGTTTTTATCTATTTAAATTTTCACAGTTGTAGAAAATTATGGGGGTCAGACAATAATTATTTAATGGCAATAGATGTTGAGATTCAAAAATATATATAAGGACATGTACTAATGCAAATTGAGCTGAAAGTATTATGGCCGCAGGCTTCTCCCTGTGCCCTACCCCTCTCGATGGGTGTAACAATATGAATAAGTGCTACACTTCTATTCCAAAAACACTACAGCTTACAGTAGTACTGCTCCAGTATTTACTCATGTTATCTAGCTGTCCATGTGTGTGCCAGGGCCGCCCAGAGGATTCCGGGGGCCTGGGGTCTTCGGCGGCGGGGGGCCCTTCTGTTCCGGGACCCGCCGCCGAAGTGCCCCGGGGGCCTCCCCTGCCACCGAAGTGCAGCCCAGTCTTCGGCGGTAATTTGGCGGCGGGGGGCCCCCACCGCGGGTCTCCGGGGCACTTCGGCGGCGGGTCCCTGAACGGAAGGGCCCCCCGCCACCGAATTACTGCCGAAGACCGAACTGCACTCCAGCGGCGGGTCCCGGTTTGGCGGTAATTCGCCAGCGGGGGGTCCTTCCGCCCCGGAGCGGAAGGACCCCCCTCTGGTGAAGACCGGCAGCGAAGAAGCTCCGGGGGCCCGGGCCCCGCAAGTTTTCTGGCCCCCCCGGAGCGAGTGAAGGACCCCGCTCCAGGGGCCCCAAAAAACTCTCGTGGGGGCCTCTGTGGGGCCCAGGGCCTGGGGTAAATTGCCCCTCTTGCCCCCCCTCTGGGCGGCCCTGGTGTGTGCATGTGCACATGATGTCCTCACCCTGCTCCTCACACAGTGTGTGGACACAAAAGAAGAATCCCCAAACTTACCCCACCTCTGGGGTTCACCTTCTATTATTCATCTGGGGTAGGATTGTAACTCACTATACATCTGCTCAAGGGAGGCCACTCACCTGCTTACTTCTTCCCTGGAGCAGGTGGGCAGAGAGAGAGAAGGGAAAGGGACAGAACCTTGGCTCCATTCCACCCTTCTTGCTGACCAGACTAACTGTGCCAGTGCAGCATGAATAGTGATTTATTGGTGGTAAATTACAACACACCAGGAATAAGGAGGAAACGGGGGGAGGAGGGGTGACTCTGAGCCCCAGTGTATCTCAGGACTGTTCGTGGATAGTTCACTGTACATACATACCCTCCTTCAGAGCTGTGCCAAAAGTCACTATCCAGTCCTTAAATAACAATAATACATCAACTGTAAGATTACTCCTGTGTGCTTGTTTCAAGAGTTTTCGCCTCGGGGGCCCTTAGTCTCTGCATCTGGGTCTCTCAATAAAAGATTAAACCCTTTCTAAACTCCTGGTTTGAAGCTAATAGGACTCAGCTGCCCTGGCATCAGAACACATCAGCAAAAATAACTGTGCATCTGTACACAGAGTTCTGATATTAGGGTTAGTCACAAAAGAACCCTCTTTTCCTATGTAAGCTCCCAGAAGCAGCTTCCCCATTACAGAGTGATGAAAGTAACGTGGATGTACTCTGCTAATGTGTCTTCCTAGTTCTGCTTTTCCCAAATGGCATGACTGTCGGTGAAAAAATATTCAAAACTGAGGGCTCCGAAGGCAACTTTGAGACTTCAAAAGCTGCGTGTTCCCAAGCTGGTGGCCTGCTTGCTTCTCCAAGGAATTCTGCAGAGAACAGCGCCATCCAACAAATAGCAGCTAGGCATAAAAAAATGCCATTTCTTGGAATAAATGACATACAGACAGAAGGCACATTTAAGCATCTAAATGGTGAAGCATTAGGATACTCCAACTGGGCATCTAATGAACCAAATAATTATGAAGGAATAGAGGACTGTGTAGAAGTGAATTCAAGTGGCAAGTGGAATGACAAATCCTGTGCAGAAAAACATTTAATAATTTGTGAATATTAATCTATCTGCCCTTTTGGTTATTTGTCACTTAGTACAAATGTACATACAGCTTTACATATTGCTAATTATATCAATTTACAGTAGCCCTACATTTTGGACATTGTGCTGCGTCAATAATGTAAAGCATACAGCTGTCTACTGTATGTGAAAAACTAGTCCAATAAAATAATCATGCAACACTGATTAGTGTACTGAGCTGGTTAAAACTGGGGATATATTACAAATGCTGTGAGATGGTTGATGCCCACTCATTTTCAGATTGCCCCTGTTCCATACAAGGATCCATCCTGGGAAATCCATGGGCACTAGACACGTGGCATGTTTCTAACTTAAAAGGCTACAAGCTGTCACTTTGTTCCATATAGAGCCACCTGGCAATGCATTATTAGCTTGACAGGCAGGGACTTGGGATGAAAGTTCAAGTGGCAGAATTGAAATTTCAGGATTCCCTTCCATCTCTATTTACAGGCATTTCAATATCCAGGATCTGCTTGTTACAACCTTTTAATAAGACACTGTTGAAATGGAGAACTCTAGAAGCATTTGAGTCGCATCCCAAGGGTCGCACTGGTTTAACTAGATCAATTTTATTGCAGTCTATTCAGTTAAACTGATTTACATTTTAAATGCAAACTAGACCTATGTTTGTGTGTTTGGATTACAACTGGGCGATTTTTTTAGCAAATAGTAAATTCACAAAAAAAATCATTTTGGAGGGGGGGTAGGAACACTGAAACTATTAATAAATTCAGGTCACCTTTGTCAAATAGTTTCAGCCAAAAAAAGGCAAATTTCTATGAAAACATTACAACTTTTTGTTCCTATCATTTCAAAATGAAACATTTAGACTTCTTGTTTCAGAACAGTGCTTCATTTAGAAATTTAGCTAAGGGGGGAAATTGTTTTCGGTCAAATTAAGGGTTTTGGTTTGACCCTTACACTGAAAAATCAATCATTCACTCAGCTCTTTAGTGTCTATCTCCAGAACCTTTCCCCAGGCTCTGCCTTCTCTCCCCATGAGCCAAAACACCAAGTGGTTGGCCATCAACAGACAACCTGAGCGGTCTAACGGACTAACGGACTCCTCCCTTCTCCCCTGGCCTGAGAGAACTTCAGGACCCAGAAACTAAACCATGGGGAAGGAGATGACCCTGCTATTGGAACTAGCTCCCTACTAGGGCGAGAAATCTAGAGTAAGGAGGTACATGGATACCGTGGGCCAGGTTGTGTGAAGTTGGCAGAGGTGGCATAGCCACTGCTACTGCCAGTCACTCCTGCATCTCAGCATAATATCTTATCCCTGTGGCTTTGATTCATTACACAAAGATGCCCACGGCAATGCCAACCCTTCCCATTTCAATGGCCATCAACTGTTCCCCACAACCAGCGCTCCAATCAACCCCACCATACAAGCTGCTCTTCTCTCTAACCACCAATGAGACATCCAACCTCCTTCCATACTGCCAGCTGGTGCCTGGCACTTAGAAAGTACACAGCAGTGAAGAAATGAATTTAAAATGGCCTTGATTGTTTACTACCTTTTACCAGCAGCTGATCTTACGTACCCTACTGTTCATCAATAAACAAAAATAATCAAAGAGGTTTTTAGCAAGGCAAATATTTCCCATGGCTAGTTAAGACCATGCTGCAGGGAATGCCAAACATAGCTGGATGTTGTCAAATGGTACAGTGTTAGGACAAGGATGTTGTGTACTCTTTGATTTCCTTACACAAAAGCAGCTCCAGTTACTGGAATGAGAGGGGAAAAAGTGATAAGGATAGAAATGTGCAGCATTGGGCGATGGCAGGGGAAACGGGGTGGATGTTTTTAAATTAAACTGCAGTGTGGCCAAGGTCTGCATGAGGTGAAGCAGTCAACATCAAATATTTTCCTAAAAACCACATCCAGTACCAGTAAATAGTGAGATATCAGGTTCAGTGTTCAGTCCCTAGAGTTGTGCAAGGACAGTGATAACACGGGAATACCTTTTGTCAATAAGTATTGTCAATACCTTTTCACTGCCTCTATTAGCAAGTCTAACATTGCTTCCTTATGCAGCTAGGGAGAAATCCACTGGATTTCTTAAGGTTTCTTGTACACTGCATTCAGTTACATCATCCCTCAGATAAGCTGGCAGTGCGTCACATCGCTTCATTGTGTATTGGGCAAGTAAAAGTAGGTGCTGGTAGGTAATTATTAAAATTTGAGCAAACTAAAGCCTTCACTTTCCAGTTTGGATACAGTGGGTCAGAAGGAATTCAGGCAGTTATTCTGCAAGCAGGTGTGACTGGCTGATTTCTGGGTCTTGCTGCTTCCCAGTGACCTCAGCACGAGAAAGGTGATGATGATGATGATGACTCCATTTGGAGATAAATTTTCCCTAATAGCTGAATTTGTGCAGTTTCTCCTTTAGCGTCTCAGGCTTCTGGGATAACGGCCATTTGTTGTGACTCTTGTGTCAATGGGGCTGCCACTGGGATTTCCAGGGCCCAAGCCCAGAAGCAGAATCAAGGCTACTGTGGTCCTGTCCCACAGAGTCAAGAATCCCATACCAATCTCTTTGCTCCACTCCCTCTTGCCTAAGAGCATTCAACCCTTCACCTGTCCCGACTCCCTGGGTGTTTCCTTCTCCTACTGCTGGCCTCTGTCCCCTCACCCAGCGTATTGTACCCATTTGCTGTTTCCCCTTCTCTCTGGCCCCTCTTGCCAATTTCTGTTCTCTCCTCTCCCTCTGTTTTTGTCCACCCTTGTCTCTGTACCAATGTAATCGTTCCATGGCAGCAGTGGGCTGGTCAGGGCTTCTGGTGCTGTGTGAGTGCACAGTTGCCCAGAGGATTCAGGGGGCCTGGAGCAAAGCAGGGGAGCTGTGGCGCTTGTACTCACCCAGTGGTGGTCCGGGTCTTCGGCTGCATTTTGGCGGCGGGGGGCCCTTCAGTTGCTCCATGTCTTCAGCAGCATTGAAGGGCCCCCTGCTGCAGAAATGCTGCCGAAGACCCAGACTGCCGTCGGGCCAGGGCTTGCGGGGCCCCTGTGGGGCCTGGGGGAAATTGCCCTAGTTGCCCCCCGCCCCCCGCTCTGGGCAGCCCTGTGTGAGTGCAGACAGGAGGCAGTCTCCACCAGCACTCACCCCCTCTATTGGCTCTCCAAAGTAATTGCAGCACCCTAGACCTGCCATTGAGGTAATGCCAGTCTCAGCTCCCCTTCCTTACCTTACCTTTAAACCCAGGTCTGGGGCAGTGGCCTCAGTTGCCTTTCCCCTCACCCTTGGTGTCAGTGGTGGGTGAGTGTCTATATGTTGGTGGGTGTCTATATGTTGATGAATTATAGTCAAAGTACTTGGCTGTGTCACCATGAACACAGATTGTTCCATAGGTGGCTTATTGATGGTACAACAAAAAGAGCTATTGAACTTCACCTACTGAAATATGAGATTCTGTCTGCTACTCATTTTCAAAGCTAATCGTGAACAGTCATTCCAGAAAGTCTGTCTCTCTTCACCTAGCTTCCCTTATAACTGGCAGTGAGAAATGTCTCTTTGTGTTGCATTTATTCCACTTCTGTTTTTTAAAGAGTACTAAGCACTGCATAGAGTAAGTAGATGTCTCTTTTTTCTCAACTATTTCTTACTGTATTTTGGATAAGTGGGGAGAATCACTGCATCACTTGGGACCAAATTCTGTTCTGACACACTCTGGTATAACTCTCCTAAAGAGCTGGTGTCAAATTCTGTCACCCTTACTCATGCTGAGTAATACTTTACTCCATGAGAAATCCCCATTGAAACCACTGGAAATACTCATGGAGTAGGGTATTACTCAACATGAGTAAGTGTGGTAGATCTATCTTTTTGCTATTTCTGTGAAAAGCTATTCTTTGCCTGTTCCCTTCGGTTGAGGAATCAGCAGTTGGGGGGAAAATGGAAAAAGTCAATACAAGAAGAGCAGCCATTTGTGCTTCTTACCTAAACCATCAGCAGGGGTGTTGGGACAGAAAATCTTCAGGACTTTTCTGGGGTGCTGCACAGGGAGTGATGGGACCAGCCAGAGAGTCCCACCACCATTTTGCAATAGCTAGGCAGGCACTTCAGCTCTCCGTGTATGGAAGTGAGAGGAACAAAGCAGCAGCAGAGAACCGAATAAGAGGGTACATATGTGTGGGATGCCAGGGCAGGCAAGCTGCAAAACATCAGTAGGAGTCTTAAGCACTGGCAAATAGCAAAGGGAGGGAGTAGGTGAGGTAGAATTTTTGGAGGGGCAGCATCAGGGTTTTTTTGGCAAGCTGAATAACTTTTTATTTTGAAATTGTCCTCACTGTTACCCTATGGCCTCATCAGCTGTTATTGAACAATGGGTTGCAATGAGTTTTTCCTTCAGTGCTCACTTTTCTTGTTTCTCTTAATTTCTCACTGTTTCCTTGTTTGGAGATGAAGGGAGGAGAGCATGGGTAGCCAGTGAAGATTTGAGATTAACACTTTTTGTTGGAAGATTAGCAAATTATCACGCCTGAGTCGTGTCTATTCCCAATGCCCAACAAAATGTGCCCTAACGGTTAGAGCAGGAAGAAACAAGGCTGTGATTTCCTAGATCACATTGTTAGCTCTGGGGGGGTCAGTGGTCTGTTAGCTAGTGCCAAGAAGCTCAGTTCTCCACAAGTAGGTCCAGAAGTATGTTTTGTTTCTAGCTCTGTGGAAGGACTGTGCATTAGTCTTTGGGGAAAGGAAATACGGGAGTCGGGCTAAGGATTGGATAACTTTTTGTGAAGCTTAAAAAGAAAGAGCACTAAATCCAGGTCCCACTGAAGTTAATGGCAAAAGTCCCATTGCGCTGAATTCTCTTCTCCCTTACACAAGTTTTATTCAAACTAGATCTTCACTGACTTAACTGGCATTACTCCTGATTTCACACTGTCTGGCAGATGTGAAAGGAGAATCACTGGCTTTCAGTATTTGGCCCAACGACCTAAAAGTTGAAGTAAAATGATATTCATGGCAGTTTGCTGTTTATTTCAGCTCTATACAAAATTCTTTAATTCCTGCACCTGATTGCCTCAAATTAGAGACTCATTAATCAAGCAGAGAATTAATCAAGCAGAGAATTAGCCACACAATGACTTCTGTTGTTCTCATTGCTTTGATATATGCCCCTTGGAGTCACCATGCATGGAATCCAAGAGTACTTCAGGGATGATAATGAGACAGTGACATACCTTATTTATATGCAAAATTCAATTGCCCATCAAGTATTAATTGGGAAGCAATCAGGCAGCAGTTACATGGAAACAATGCCTCAAACTCATTGTATTTTAATTTATTTTTTATTTGCATTGGGATTAGTGATGAGCATCTATGTAGATGAAAAGAATGTGATCGGATGTAGTTCACTCCTGATATCTGTGGAGCCCTAATCACACGTTCAGGCAAAATAGCTGGTTGGTTTAGATTTCTGCCTTTGAGTTTGAGCAGTCCCTGGTTCAAATTCCATATGAGTCCTTCAGGAGAACAAAGCCCATAGTACTTTTACATTTAAAATAAGATAGAACATAACACTAATAAGCTCATGAACACTAATAAGATAACACTAATAACACTAATAAAATCATGGATGATCGCCTGGAAGACCTATTCTAATAGGTGTTTTCCCTTTCTAATATCTATGGTCTGCTATAGACTTCATCGTGTAGTCTACAACAGACTACGGACTAAACCTGGGGCTTCCCAGATTCTTTATCTTGTAGCTCTTATTGGGCTTCTTTGAACTGAACTTCCAAATCTTCCCCTTCCCCAATCACAGCTCACAATATGAATCAACAAGGCCCAAATAGCTCTCAGAAACCTCCCCTCACTAGTATCCTGCCGTCACTCTTTTTAAGGCTCTTTTACACTGCTAGCATGGTGTAAAGGGGCCTTAATGCAAATGAGAACCAGGTCCTAAGAATCTTGACCTTGGAGGTGTATCTCCTACTCAGTGACGTTAGAACAACCTATGTACAGGTGCTTATGTGATTATTCCTTTTTTATTAGTCACAGATCTACAGGCTTGACAATGCATCTCTGTCAGCCTTTCAAAGCTCTGGTTCTGGCCATGGCGTTGATGATGGCATCAGGTGTGGATATAAATAAACATGAAAAGAACATGAATTCATGCCCTGTCATTCAATGTTGTGCTCCTGGAACCAATGGTTTACCAGGCAGAGATGGAAGAGATGGGAAAGAGGGTCCCAAAGGAGAAAAGGGAGATCAAGGTAAAGTGCTGTAATCATTTACCAAGATTATATCTGTGACCCGTCTAACAGTCCCCTTGGCGCTATCATCCTTTGTCTTCTGCCTTCCCTGGGTCCTTCTCTGATTCTGTCTCTCTCTTGGAACTTTAAATGTTCTCTCTCTCCTCTGGCTGCTTTTAAGTATGCTCTTATGCCCCATCATGAGAAAAAGCATCCATCAATTTCACTTTCCCCTCTAGCTTTGGCAGAAGCCCTGCAGGCTGTTCCACGCAGGCAGGCCCTCGTGCCCAGTCAGAGCCTCATTAACTTCTACTTGGTGCTCTACAGATGTGGGGATCTGCTTGCACAGGGCAGCTTGCAGGATCGGGGCCCATGTTTAAAAGCACTGTAATGCATTTACAATGCTATTCCATGTATATGTGATTTCTCATAAGAATAGTTGATTAACAGTTATTCTCACAGAAGTTAGAGCTCATTTGTAGATCTCACAGCAGGTTTGTTTCCTAAAGTGAATTATTGACTGCTTTGTCCAGTCCAATTTTAAATATCCCAGTAGAGCTGGTTGGGAATATTTTTTGCTAACTGCTTTCTTTTTAACCAAACACTAGGAGCAGGACTGAGGGGTTTGCAGGGTTTCCCTGGAAAGGCAGGACCTCAGGGAACAAAAGGAGATCAAGGACCACAAGGCGAAAAAGGACAAAAGGGAGAAAGTGCAAGTGAGAAGTCAACTCTCTCTGACTCAGGTATTTTGGTCAATATCTGTTGTCACATTTTGCATGGAGAAATTTGGTAGGCTCATGGCAATGTCCTGTATTTCTTTTCATCACTATTTGGGGGTGAAGAGCTCTCCAAAAGCTTTGGGGAGAATAAATGGTAATTGACATGTTACAACTACTGTATAGGAGAACAGGGGACAAACCCAAGCAATATGGAAATATTCCCTGAAATGTGAATGACATGATTCACCTTTGCCTACAGATTAAATTCTAGGAGATGTGTTATTTTTATCTCCTCCTCTTTTAAGATAACTGATTTTTTTCCCTTTTGCTCCTCTTCCCAATCATTGTTTCTCTTTGCTTTCCATCTTTGGGTGGAACACATTTGGTTACTCTGTAGAAACACACTTAAAAAAAATATTCTAACTGGAAAAAAATTAATCCCTAGAGCTATCCCCACACACAGATGACTGATTCTGATTAAGTGGAAGTGGTGAGCAGTGACAGAGAGAAGATCCACATCTGATTATTGTGTGTGTACCAGTACCCAGTTTGAAATGATGTTTGGGTTCCCAGTTAAGAAAGCAAAGATGACATTTTTAGAGCTGGCTGAAATTTGTCATCCAAAATTTTTTTTCAACAACAAATGCTGATTTAGGTCAACCAAAATATTTTGCAAATCTGTGTCAATTTCACTCAATTATTTTGGTTGGAGAAAACAAATTCTGAAAAATTCTGAAATGTTTTGTTTTGACACTTTTTCAATGAAAGTTCAGGTTTTTTATTCAAAATTCTTTTTTGTTTCAAATTTTCCTTCAATTTCATTACAAATGTTAAAACTCAAAATCAAAAGAATACATTTTACACAAAATGTGGGGGTTGTTTATTTATCTGTTTTTTATTTTTGTTGTTGTTGTTGAATTGCAAAACTGCCAGTGAACCAAAAAATCAGTTATCCCAGCTGTAGTCATGTTGTGAATATTTTTGGAGCTGGCGACCCCTGGTTAGGGCATCATGCAGCCCACCCATACTGTAGCAGCTAGGCAACTGGCGAGTCAAAAGCAATGATTGTATGGTAATTTTGAAATGATTTATTACATGACTCCCCAACTGTTTTTCTTAGCATTTGATGCTCTTCAAAGACAAGTAACTGCTTTGGAAAAGAATATCCAGACTCTTCAAGCTGACATTAGCAGACACCAAAAGTGTGAGATATGTTTAAATGATTGTATTTTTGGGGTGGCGAGAGGGAGGGAGGAATCTTTGCAAGTAAAGGGGTGATAATAGCAGCTTAAACACTGTACAGCCTTCTCCCACACACTGCCCCTAACAAATGGGCTTCAATCCGAGCCTGCCTTGACAGTGTAGATTCCTCCCAGTCCGAGCCATGCCAACATCCAGTTATCACTAAGCCATGCCCAGTTATTGTGCAAGGGCTTTGTTATATGGACAAATGCAATTTTCCCAAGAGTTTTCTCTATGCTAACATCTGCACTACTACTGGCTCAGTTGCACTGGTGGTAGCAGTGATGAGAGCACTAATGCACAGAGTCCTAGACATCATTGCCATAGGGATATCCAGGGTGAAAGAGCTCAGCTGGTTGTTGAGAGTGGGTTGTCTTCATCTGCTCTAAGCAGGCTTAGATGACACAGTGAATAAAGTATAAGTTCCCTGTCTTCACTAACTCTTCCACCATATATGCCCGAGGTGAATTTTCCCTCATTTTAGTGCAACAGTGGGAAATGCTACTGTGTATTCATCTCCCTTTCTCTGTAGTACAATTTTATAACATGGTTTTTCAGTCAAAAAATCTCCGTTCATATTTGTCCTGGAAATCATTCAAGAAACCAGCTAGCTGCTGTTCTGTTTCCAAATAGTTGCTGCTAGCACAGTTTCATCTATAATGTTGGCAGAAGTCATATTATTTGTATAAGTGTAATTTGTTACTTACAAAGTGCAATGAATGTGCCTAGTGTTTTGTGAGTAAATTCTTACAGAGAGGTTAACTTCCCCCATAATGCATGTACAATTTTCATTTTAATGATCTCTTTTGTTTCTAGTTTTTTCTTTTCGGCGGGTCAAGAGTGTTGGTAAGAAAACATTTATGTCAACGGGTACAAAAGATTCTTTTGAAAATGGAAAATCCCTGTGCACAAAAGCTGGAGGTGCACTCGCCTGTCCACACAATCATGCTGAGAACACAGCCTTGTGAGAAATATTGAAAGATTCAGAACAAGCATATTTAGGGATGTCTGATGTGCAAACTGAAGGCAAATTTCTGTATCTGAATGGAGAACCTGTAACTTACACAAACTGGGAAACTGGGAAAAGGGCTACGTGGAGGGTCACAGTGAGCCACTGAGGCTAGCATAAACTGCCTAGAAGCGCAGGACCCACAGGAGCAAGGTCAGAGCTCTGCCACACAGGGTCATAGCCTAACAAACAGAAATAACCCCACTGACTTCCCTCATCCTTTCAATGGGACTATTCCAATCACTTGGTAGTAAGTTTTTATAAGACTCAGCCCTTAATTTTTCACCCATCTTCAGTCAAAATCCTCTAGTAAAATCCTCCTGGGAATCTGGATCCATGCACCTGAACAAATGCAAACTCATGCCAACTATCTTCACTCCACTCCTGTTACACTCTTGCCACTAGGTGGCATTGTAACACACAACATGTATATGCAAAATGTTGTAAGAACTCTTTGTTCCAAACCAATCAGCCAGAAATGAAGTACCGAACTACACCTTTCTCTTGGGGAAGGAATTTGAATATGACTTTTCTTCTCAGTCATTCTGCTGCTAGCCAGATAATCAACACTTTGGAAGTCTGAGGGTTTGTCAGCCTCTCAAAATTTAGAAGTGTTTTGAGTTACAAAGCTAGCTGAAATTCACAAAGCCCTCCCTTCTCAAAAGCTGTATTGCTAACCCCAAGCATTCAAAAATCATGAGTCAAGCTAATCATTAGATTAGCTTTAAAATCATAAGTTTTTTTTTAAAATAGGTTTAGGGTTCTCTTTATTTGCTTCTGCGTTATGAGCCTTTAAGTTTAATATTTTCAACCTTTCCTCTGCAACCAGGAGGGCTAGAAACCTTTTTCTAAGCGTCTTACATAGCAACCTGGGGCTTTAGGAAAAACTTCAAATAGCATCAGACTCAGCCATAATGCATAGTATAACCCTCACTTTTTCAAGGATCAGACAACTAGAAAAATGAAGGACACCTGTATTCCCAGCTAAAGTGATTTCTGTGTTACACTTAAGGGGCAGAATCATCACCCAAAAGCACAAGCTGGCCCTTGTCAGTTGACTTGTATGTGAAATATGTCGTGTTAGAGTTACATTAAGATAAGAATGTATATCTGTCCAATTTGAGAGACAGACATGTTTGTATGCTATTCACCTAATAGTGGTTTTTATATTATGCACTGCGTACAGATCTCTCCACTCTGGGCCTTTTCATATGTTCTGTAGACTAGAATAGAATGCGAAAGAATACTACGTTTCCTCGCTGCAAACACTGGATCTGAAAAACAGAGGCAGAGAGGCCATGAAAGAAGGAGAAAGACAAATAATGAAACTATGAATTATTGCTTAAAAATTTGTGTTGTCTCAGGGAAACAAAAAAGACTCTAAAGCAGCAAATATAAAGTTGTTGAAAATTTTGAGCAGATTCTTTTAGCAGTATCCTTCTACTTCCACCCAAGTCTAAATCCACTATTCTGTAGCAATCCTATCCTCTTCCATGATACAGTAGCAGCCATTGTGGTATTAATTTTATATCATGACTAGTGAAATCTTTTTTTTTTTTGCACAGACCAGGCCACAGGGAGCCACATTACAGCAGTAGAAAGGTAATTATTGGTACTGGAGAAGGATACACATATTCTAGAGCATACGCAGATCTGTATTATATTTTCCTTGTCATCATTGGTAACACAGCTTGGTAATTCTCAAGTGAAATGTGTTCCTTTTCTTCATTAATTGGTGTCCTGCAGCTATGAAAACTAGGGCTTTTAAAGGTTTTTTTGTGAGTTTTTAGTTAATATTTATGATATGAAAATGCAGGAAAGACTTCAGTCCCTAAAAGACAGACCTCAGATATTTATGTTAGGAAAGAGACATTCTACTGGATATGAAGAATCCTTTTGTTCTCCCGGCTACAGGGATCAGAGTAATTTGATCTCTCATCTGAGACTGACTCAAGAGCATTGTGGTGGGTTTTGTGACCTGTTCACTTGGAGTTTAACAAAGACAATCCACATATTGTATATCCAATAGGCTATTTGTCAGCCATTAGATAGCACCAACTTTCAGTTACTGATCAGCGCTATATTTGGACAGGTATCTTGCAGAAAATGTGAATGGTTCCATCTCCCCTGGCCAACATCTGAACCATCCAGTTTCCCACAATGAGCATCAAAGATAATCTAAAATATGCCACATGCAAGTGACAAGTATCAGAGGGGTAGCCATGTTAGTCTGGTTCTGTAGAAGCAGCAAAGAATCCTGTGGCACCTTATAGACTAACAGACGTTTTGCAGCATGAGCTTTCGTGGGTGAATACCCACTTCTTCGGATGCAATACCCACTTCTTCACTTGCATCCGAAGAAGTGGGTATTCACCCACAAAAGCTCATGCTGCAAAACGTCTGTTAGTCTATAAGGTGCCACAGGATTCTTTGCTGCTTATGCAAGTGACAGACATGAGAAATCCATTTGTGTGGGCAAAAGACTCATACCTGCGAATGATAGGAGCCATCTTATCTCTTGAGGTATTTGCCTATAAGATATGTCTCTCTTTTTTAAAATCCATACTTTGTTAAAAAAAGATCTTGATTTGAAATTCTAAAAGTGAAGGAGCAAAAACCGTAAATCGGTGTTTCTCAAACTGGGGTCGCTGCTTGTGTAGGGAAAGCCCCTGGCGGGTAAGGCCGGTTTGTTTACCTGCCCCATCCGCAGGTTCGGCCGATCACGGCTCCCACTGGCCGCGGTTCGCTGCTCCAGGCCAATGGGGCCTGCTGGAAGCAGCACAGGCCAAGTGACATACTGGCCGCTGCTTCCAGCAGCTCCCATTGGCCTGCAGCGGCGAACCGCGGCCAGCGGGAGCCGCGATCGGCCAGACCTGCGGACAGGGCAGGTAAACAAACCGGCCCCAGTTTGAGAAACACTGCCGTAAATAGAGTGACAATTTCAGAATTCCCTGCTTACCATTCATTCCTTGAAATGAATCTATATTCTCAATTATTTTTAACCAAATAAAAATCTTATAGAAACATATATAAGTTTTGTGATTTGGAATAATTGGGGAACAGTAAATGTGGAAAGTAAATATAATCATCCTTCAGGGAAATGTAAAGCTTTCTAAAAATAATTTAGAGAGAATATTTTAATTAAAATGGAATGCTCCATTTTCTAATCCAGTCTTACCCATTATTAAACCAGCAAAGGCTATATGTAATTATGAGGGAATATTTCACTCACTTCTGCACAACTTTTATACCGCTTCTTAGTGTTTTTTCTCTGATGCCCCCATATCCCCTCACTTGGGCCAAAACTTTGAAAGGTCTCAATTCTGCCTTCTTCCTGCTCTAGTCCTCTCATGGTACTGCTCTGCAACCTACCCCAATAAAGGAGAACTAACAACTTAAAATGCCTTGTTCAAAAAATTTAAGTAACACTTAACTTTCAAATGCCTGAACAGCAAATATAACTTTTCTTGTCTGCATAGTAAACACTGGCATTTTTATCTGTTTGAATAATCAAAGTAGTGTTTTCCGTGCCTTCTTGGTTGCAAAGATTTGAACTGCTTCCTGAAGGTCCACAATCTGGGCCAGCTCATGCTCTGTTGAGATGGTTGCAAGGCCGACCAGCCTCTCCTGTGTCATTGTGGAGCGTAGATGTGTTTTTATTAACTTCAGCTTGAAGAAGCTGCGTTCTCCACTGGCAACTGTTACAGGAAGTGTTAGAAGTATGCGCAGAGCAACAAAAGCATTTGGAAAGAGGGTGGTCATCTTATTTGTGCACATATGTTCCAGAACAGCCTTTGGAGTTGATCCTGCTGAAATGTACCTTGAAAGGGCTTTCAGTTCATCACCTAAATCACTTGCATCAATATCACGCATGTCTCTAGTGCCCTGCATTGCTGGTGTAGGTCTTCTTCAGGTATAGTGAGGAGTTTTGGAATATCATACAACATCCCAAATATACTTCTGTGTTCCTTGAGCTGCATGAAAATACTCTCTTGGAGCCCATTTCATAAGCCCCCATCAGAATTAATATATTTTCAAAAATGAAAACATTTCATATTGGTTTTTTAGTTGAAATGCTGATGCAGCTGTTGGTTCTGTGTTTTCATTTCTTCGGGATCTTGGTGGGCCACATGCCAAAGGTTGCCAATCCCTGGTGTAGACCCTCTGGAAATCAGCCAAGACACAGCCTTTTGCCTCTAAGGAGCACTCTCCCAAACCCTTCAGCTCTGGCAGCATGGCCAGATCAGATGTATTGGCTCTAGGGTGACCAGATGTCCCAATTTTATAGGACAGTCCTGATTTTTGGGTCTTTTTCTTATATAGGCTCCTATTACTCCCCACCCCCGTCCCAATTTTTCACCTTTGCTGTCTGGTCATCCTAATTGTCTCCTGGGGCTTAGTTTTATCCTGTGGCACCTGCAATTAGCGTTCTCTCCATGTTCTGTGACCCTGAAGCTGTTTCAAGCAGCATTAATGTTCAGCACTCAGCTTTCTGCTTCAGGGGAGAAGACTGTGGAGAGGTGTTTCTTGAATGTGTCCAACTAGTCACACATTTTGATCCCACATTGATGAGCTTGTACATTGTTCCTGCAAGAGGCTTCTGGCAGGTCTGCAGTGGGAGAGACATGTTTCTGTGTAACTGCTCTTTCCCATGGTGCCTGCCACCCCCATTCCAGCACTGGAGACAACTTCACAATGGATACACTTCAAACAGCTGAAGTTTGGTGTGGAATGAGCATCCAACCATTGAGAAGATTATTGGAACCACTGAACTTCTTACTCTCCTCCTCTAGTACAGAACGCCCATGGTCTCTGATTCAGTAAGGTACTTGAGAATGTGCCTAACTTCAAACACATGAGTAATTCTATTTGACTTCAGTGAGGCTAGTGGTAAAGTTAGGCATGTGCTCAGCTGTGTTGTTCATTCAGGGCCTTGGTCAGCTCAGGAATACAGCAGTGGTTTTATTTTGATATCTGTGATTTCACCCTTAACAGGAGCAGGGGTCTCTCTGTGTACATTGTGGTAAACTATATTATTCAGATCTCATGACAGCTTTGGGTTCCTTTCAGATCCCCCAAGCTGCCCTATGTTGTTTTGCTTGTGTTTTGAGTTCCTGTTCCCTAGATGCTTTGGCAAATGAAGGCGCTACAGTCCTTAACTAGTCCTGCTTGTTTACATCTCTGAATCTCCCACCCTACCTCGTGGTTTGTGTTTGAAAAGATCCCAAAGAAGCTCCTTGGTGAGGCAGGCAATCAGAAGTGTGGGAGGTTGGGCAATTCAGTCCTGCTGCCCTCTCTATATTGACTGCAGTCAAAAATCCAAATAGCTCACTTGAATCTAAATTGTGCCTTTTAGACACAGGCCAGAGTAGGAGATGGTGCACAGCTCCACCAATTCAGAGGGAGCTCACTGAGGCACTATGCAAAATCCCTATCCAAGCACATTATGCTCCACTTTCCCCTCTTGAATGTGGTGTGAACCCCCAGAGATGTACTGCTGGAGGCAATCCCTTTGCCCCCTAAAGTACTCCCCTGGCTTCAGCTTGAGGCATGCAAAGGGAAAGGTTCCTTGTGCTCTGTGTTCCCCCCAACCCCCACCCTGAGCACTAGCTAAACAGGCAGCTACACTCTAGCCCTGTGTGGCAGAGCTCCAACCTTGTCCCCATGGGTCCTGCGTTTCTAGGCGGCATATGCTAGCCTCAGGGGCTCACTGCGACCCTTCACATAGCCCTTCTCTCTCTAGGGCCAGGGTTACTGTCTACTGAGCCCTTTTCATCATTAATGTAGCAACTCTGGCTCATTAATAATTGGTTGGTTTCCTGCTGTAACCTCATGGACGCCTGTTGCGCCATTGCCTGAGCCCGGGTTGCCTCCTGCTGGGCTGCTGTGGCTTGCGCCAGCGCTCTCACCACCTCCTCCATTGTGGTACAAACAAAAAACAAAAACCCCAGTGGACTTTTTTTTTTTTAATATAAAAAACCTCTTTGTTCTGCCACGCTGTGAACAATCACGATCCCACTTTTAACACCAGTTGTGGCAGAGCTCTGACCTTGTCCCCATGGGTCCTGCACTTCTAGGCGGTATATGCTAGCCCAGGGGTTGGCAACCTTTCAGAAGTGGTGTGCCGAATCTTCATTTATTCACTCTAATGTAAGGTTTCGCATGCCAGTAATACATTTTAACGTTTTTAGAATGTCTCTTTCTATAAGTCTATAATACATAACTAAACTATTGTTGTATGCAAAGTAAATAAGGTTTTTAAAATGTTTAAGAAGCTTCATTTAAAATTAAATTAAAATGCTGAACCCCCCAGACCGATGTCCAGGACCCGGGCAGTGTGAGTGCCACTGAAAATCAGCTCACGTGCCACCTTCGGCACGCATGCCATAGGTTGCCTACCCCTGTGCTAGCCCCAGGGCTCACTGCAACCCTCCATGTAGCCCTTCTCTCTCTAGGGCCAGGGTTACAGTCTACGGAGCCCTTTTCATCATAAGCCAGCAAGGAGGTTGGTGAGAGAACTCCCACAGTCTCTGTTGTCCCTAGGGCTTATTTCAGAACAGTTTAGCCTCCTGTCCTGACAGGGGCCTGACTTCCCCTCCCAGGATGTGTTTATGTAGTTGTGGGTGGCGGGGGCGGGGAGAAACCCGGGCCCGCCCTCTACTCCGGGTTCCAGCCCAGGGACCCTAATGGCAGCAGTTGTTGGCAGCTGACCTTTCACTGCCAGAGTTGCTACATTTCCCTGGGCCACTTCCCCACAGCTCTCCCGCTTCTCTCTTCTTCACCCTTACTGATGGCTTGAGGGTGTCTTCATTAACCAGCCCTTCAGCCACATTTCCTCTCCCTAGGTCCCTCCAGCCTGACTAGAGTGATCCCTTTTATAGTATCAAAAAGGACCTTAATTAGAGTCTGGTGTTCACATTACCTCAGTGGCCTCACCTGACTCTTTGCAGGTTAAGTAGAGTCAGGTGTTCTCATTAGCCTGGCACAGCCCCTGCTCAGGTCAGTCAGGGAACAGAAAACTGCTAATCCAGTGGACAGTATATCTTCCTTCTACTACTTTGTTGTACCCAACTGGCCTGGGTCTATCACACCTGGGATAGACCTTCAGGGGTTACTAACTCACAGTATTACCCCGCTGCAAGGTCCTTTAAGGTAGACAGCCCAAATACTTGTCCATATTTTTATATTCAATCTCAAAACTTGTAGCTCCTTAATTTAGAGAAGTTTTAAGAAACACCTTGGGCTTGATTCTCTCCTACCTTGCAAGGTCAGTCACATCTGGGCAAAGTGGGTGAAAAATGCTACAGTGAGAACGGTAGTGTAACCCACAGGCTTTATAATGCAGGTTTTCTTTTTCTGTACAGGAAGCAGGAGAAGCCGTGGGAGCAGGAATGGATTTGTTTGAATTGTCTGTGCCCCTGCACACATGCAGTGAGCTGGGCAAGGTGACGCAGCTAGGAGGGCTAGTTCTTCTATGGCACTGTTTAGCAGTAGTTCTCAAAGCGCTTTACAAAGGAGGTCAGTATCATTATTCCTATTTTACAGTGGGGAAACCAAGGCACAGGGCAGTGGAGTGCGCAATATCAGCCAATAGCAGAGCCAAGGCCTCAGGTCTCCTGAGTCCTACTCCAGTGCTCTAACCTAGAGCTCTAACCTCTAGGCCATTCTGACTCCTCTAAGCATGCTTACTGGGCATGCTCACTAGTTTTCACATATGTGTGCTAAAGCAGTGGTTCTCAACCAGGGGCCTAGGGGCCCTTAGGGGGTTGCGAGCAGGTTTTAGGGGGTCCGCCAAGCAGGATCAGCGTTAGACTCACTGGGGCCCAGGGCACAAAGCCTAAGCCCTGCCATGCAGGGCTGAAGCCTGGAGCCTTGAGTCCTGCCACCCGGGGCTGAAGCAGAAGCCTGAGCAACTTAGCTTCATGGGGCGCCCTGTGGCATGGAGCCCCGGGCAATTGCCCTAATGCCGGCCCTGGCTTTTATATGCAGAAAACCAGTTGTTGTGGCATAGGTGGGACCTGGTGTTTTTATCACATGTTGGGGTGGGGGAGGGGCTCAGAAAGAAAAAGGTTGAGAACCTCTGGGCTAAAGTACAGAAATGCTGATGTTATGCTGCAATTTTAGACTGTAATGTGGGTTTGATATGTGGTGTTTATCTTAAAGTCAAAGCTGCTGGTGCAATGGTGAGAATCTGAGTTTTCATTTCAGATAAAAGTAAGTTTCTAGCCCTTGTGGGGAATGAGTTTACAAATGTGACCCAAGAAAAGGCTCACAGCCGAGAACCTAAATACAAAGCGGGGTCTGACTTGCAATTTTTGAACACTTTGGGTCGCTAATATCAAGAAGAGCAGCAGAGTTGTGCGATTCTGTCTCGGAAGAGAAACTGGCAGACTTATATAATGGCTTTAGGCTTTAAAGGCTATTTAAGAAATATTCCAAAGACCGTATTTTGGGTGTATTTTGGATGTGCTTATGAAGAATTGTGCAGTCCCCTTCAAAGCTGGCTGGGAGCTGTCACTGTCACCTGCATTCAGGGTTCTGGGTAAAATAGCCTTGATGTTTATCTATGTGCAATGCTCTCTGAATCTAGCCTGTGCCTCAGCCATTGTGCAGAGATTCGGGGTAGGGGGGCAATAGTTGTGGATAATTTACCCCCATCTCAGGAGCATTTTACACTCACTTGGCAGAGATGTAAATGATTAAATCAGGCCAGGACTAGTAGAGAATCAGGCCTCTTCTGCATGTAGATGCATCTGAAAATGAAAGCCAAAGAAACAGATTTAGAGGGGCGATGAGAGGCCTGGGCCAGGAAAAGGGAGAGAACTAGAACTATCTGGATTACAACATTCAGTACAAGTAGCCCAGCAAAGCAATATTTGTTCACCAACCCCAACAATGTAACATTCAGAAGTGCAATCGTCTGCTGAAGGTTTTGCAAATGAATAACAAAGTTCAGACTTATAATCCACTTGAGCTTTAGATTATTGGCAAACACATGCATGTTGCAAAAGAGAGATCGGCCTAAATGGAGCCCTTGATCTGCTCAGCAGGCTGGCTCGATGCTGAGCCGCACTGCCTGGAGGCAGTTTTGCCCAGGAAAAGTGGCTGTTAAACCTTAACACTCACAAACTGCACCCACTCTTCACTTTTGAGAGGTTTCTTCCTTGGTGCAAAGTACATACCATCGCGGGTGTATTGCCTGGCTTTGTGGGCAGAGGAGTGAACTTCTAAAAGGGCACAGTTAGCAAATATCTACACTGGGCTTATTCTCTACTTTAGATGCCTGGATCATGCTGGTGAAAGTGGCTGGAGTAAAGCTAAGCACTCATGAGGCGGCTTTAATCATAAGTGTAACGCTCCCTACAAGAAACTTAATTCTGTAGCAATATCTAACAATGCCATGTTCCAAGTTTCCCCTTGTTGATGTCCCCTGGTGAGACATGTCTCTTTTTTCATGTTTCCTTCCCTGTAACAAATCCAGGCAGTCAAAATTATAGCCTATTATATAGACTGAACACAGCAATCTGTTTAGCTTTGAGTAATATGGAGGATCAGCCTTGGAGAGAGCGGCTGGCATGCCAGGCTGCAGGTGTGGAAGGACTCTGAGGACACATGCTGACCAGAGATAGAGAAGAGAGGAGAAAGTGGCATACCAGATTATTAGCTGGGAAAGTAGGTACCTGATCACTTTACAGGCTAATATGTGGCTATTGCTCTAGCACAGACTTTGGGGAACTCCATGGGGACTAACACAATCAGCTAGAAGGGCTGATTGTTTCAGTATTAGTTTTAGGAACAGCTGTGCCTGTTTTCACCCATAGATATTCCCCCCCAGCAGCTCCTCTCAGTGCCAGGGCCTGACAGGAAATGTTGAGCCGGCAGGGAGGGCTCAGGATTTAGGCAGGACAGTGGGAGCAAGCCAGGCTGGTCTCGTCAGGCCTGGCAGAGAGCTGCAGTGGGTCAAGCAGAAAGATGAGTCCCAGGTCAGGTTTTTATTGTGGAATGCCTCCCTCAAATTTTAATGAGGGTAACATTTATACACATCAAACCTGCCAATCATCTGTTCAATACTTCACAGCATTTCAGTCTCAGAATGTTAACATCTGTGAAACTGCATACAACAACACACAATAGTGATGTTTTCTACTCACCTATTTCAATGCGTCAACTTAGCTTGCCCTGTCTTCAGATTGAATAGCATCAGCATGGGAAATGTCAAAGTCAAGTACATACCTGTTTTTTCCATTTATGTTGCACTGAAAATAGTTATAGAGTGACCTTCTAATGTTACAGCTTTCTCTATACTGGTCTGTATTTAAATCTGATTCACTAAAGGTGTGTTCTTTATAAACTCCTTCGAGGAAACTTGATAGTAGAATCCTCTGTCAGGAGAGCTGAGTGCTGGAGATGTGGACATTGTTCTGAGAGGGCCTTGGGGCTATTTTAGGTATAACTTCGTGTGACAGATTTACATACGCATGTGGCACTGTGTGACTAAGAAAAACTGTTTTAAAATTGTATAAATGAGGAAATGAATGGAGGATCTATAAAAGAAACTAGATGCTTTATTGTGGCATGGTGAATTTAATGGATATAGATACACTGACGTCCTAGAGCCCCTGAACAATTAAGCGGTTTAATTTACAGACCACAGTTTAAAAAAAAAAGTGTAAGAAGCACAAAAAGCATCATTACACTGGTGTTTTCATAGCTATAAATAACAGACCTTAGTAATTTCAAGGCTGTTTATTTTTATAGCTAAACTGCATTTTAGCTTTTTCTTCAATCCCTTCCTCTCAGAGATTGCTTTACTGAAACATAATTAAATAAGACATGAACAGTGTACATAATGATAGAAAACAAGTAGGAATGGTACAAATAAAACATGCTTAATAAAGCAGTTATTCAAAAAGCAGTATACATTCTCCCAGACATAAACCTCAATAGAGTTTTTACCTTCTTGCTAATTTCTGTTCTTATGCTTTTACAAACACTTAACACAGCATATTACAGTTGCAAAAGTAACTTTTAATAAAGAAGACCATTTTCAGTTATCAAAAAAATTAAAGTATCAGAGGGGTAGCTGTATTAGTCTGGATCTGTAAAAGCAGCAAAGAGTCCTGTGGCACCTTATAGACTAACAGACGTATTGGAGCATGAGCTTTCATGGGTGAATACCCACTTCATCAGATGCATGTCCAACAAAGTGGGTATTCACCCACAAAAGCTCAATACTGGGACTGAATCTCATGTATATTAGTTAAAATATATATATATTTTATATCTGAATGGCAACACTGCAGGACTCTCAGTGATGCAGGAAACATACTCACCTGCTGCTAAAATGTTTGGTCTAGGCTGTAGCTGCCTCAAATACAGGTCACCTACGAACAAAAAACCCAGTGAGTCACCAGGATGATCGACTATCTTAATCACATATGGGTGAGGCAGGAGACTTGCACTGAAAAAAAAATTAAAATAAAGAGCTTTGATATGGGCTGATATTTGGTACATGCTTAGCATACAGAAACAGTAATGTTATAGGTCAGAAGGAGGGCTGGAGAGCCCTTTGAGCTCACAGCTACCTGATGAGGGTGACAAGTGTACAGTGGATAATCTGTGCAATGGTGTTCTTTAATGCTCACTGCTTGTCTACTTTGTTTTTGAACAGACCTATACTGATTTTTTTTCTGCCTGCAGTATGGCATTCCTTTATGTTGATGAGCCAATGTTAATTTGTTGCTTCATGTCCCTCTGCATTGGTGTTTAGCACTGCGGTACAGAGTGATATGTAGTTATAGATAATAGAAAAATGAGTATGTATTACATTTCTTATTCATGCCACCATATGCTAGTGCTCTGTGTTTCTCTGGGAGGGTTATGCTTTCCTGCCCCAAGCAAACAGAAAGAAAAGTCTGTGTGATTATATTTAACAAAATATACGGCTGCAGAATAGCTTTGATTTTTATGCTGTAAAGAATTTTGGAGGCCCATTTATCTTGTTTTTAATGGGCCTGGTAATTATGCCAACACAAAAAGGTCCAGATAGCGATTTGAAAGAATATATACTGCAGCACTAGCTATTAGGCAGCCTTGTCTCCCTCCTTGAACATAGGTGGCTGCATTTCTTAGAATGAATGTGATTATTACCTTGTGAACAACTAATGTTGGCAAAGTTGGTTTCTCACAGTTAATAGAGGGGAATATTTGAGTGTAATTTTCTTGAAGGTTTGGACCAGAAAAGGCTGGATAGTTTATAATATCTAAAGAGTTATTCACCCTACCTCTGTGCCCCACATTCAGCCCTGCTCCCCTCCACCACGCTCCCCAGGAGGGAGTTGCCTTCAGATCCTGGAGGGGGTCAGTGTCAAAGAACTACTGCTTGTCCCCTTGAGTTATCCAGCTGGTGTGAAACTTTGAAGGCTAACAGTCCTGTTAACTCCTCTGTCAATGGATGCTCACAGTAACCCATTAGGCACTAGAATAGGCTCATGAGCCTCAGGCTGTATCTATACTAGCACTTTTGTTGGTAATACTTATGTCACTCAGGGGTGTGAAAAAACAACCCCTTGACCAACATAAGTTACACCAACAGAAGTGTTGGTGTGGACAGCGCTGTGTTAGCGGGAGACACTCTCCCACCAGCATAGCTACCGCCACTCATTGGGGGTGGTTGAATTATGCTGGGAGAGCTCTCTCCCACCGTCACAGAGCAGCTACATGGGAGACCTTAGAGCAGTACAGCTGTGCTGCTGTAAGGTCTCTAGTGTAGACATAGCCTGAGTCTGCCTATGTGGAAAAGCAAAATCTTTTTTAAATAGCATTTTAATTTGATTCCCTCTAAAAGGCTATTGGGTGCCAGGCACTCTAGTGGGGTAACCCTCAAATGTTTCATATTCTGGTGTGAGGATCTAAGCCCTGGTTTGATCACTATCTGGGAGCAAAAAAGTATTGCCAAAATGTGTCCATCTTAAGAAAAGCTTTTCTTTTTCCAGCTGGCTGTATCGTGGGAAGCCCTGGACAAATGCCCCCACATTTGGATCACTGGCTGTATCTCATGGCTCCATAAGGCTCACTAAATTTCAAGGCAGTCCAAGTAACTGCATAGATATTTAGAGCACTTAGAAGAGCTGAGCTTTAAACAGAAAGCTGGTCTTAGCCTTATTTCTACTGTAAAACTACAAGGGACTTGGACTTACACCTGCTGCTGCACACTTGACAGCTATTATTCTTGTTTTTGCAAAGCCATGGGGCTGAAGTCAGTTGATGCTACTGCAACCCATGTACTCATCCATAACACGTAAACACCTAAATGGCCAGTTAAACACATAATTGGCCACTTGTACATACAAGTGGTTGATTTGTATATGCATTCTCAGTAAATATGCCCGCAATTTAGTGTGTGGAATATTAAGCACTGAATTGAAATACAAGGGATCATATCCTATTGGCAGCTAATGTTATTAATAATCATTTAGAGTTTCTCTTTCCTGATTATGAAAACTTCATAAGCTTCAAAAGTACAAAGGAAATCAGTATAAATGATGCAGGAACTGATCCCCCTGGAATAATGAAATTAATTATCATATTAGTTAATTAGTTGCTGTCTGCTGCTGTTAGGTTTCTAAGGGTTTTTAAATAATCTCTGTTATGTTAAGCAAACCAAGAAATGTAGTGTGTTTCAGTAAGCTATGTCAGAGTTACTTCTGGAGTTGTACTGGCCTCATGCAATAACCAAGATACCCTAATTCTCTGTGAAGGGATTTGTGAAGTTCTATGGCTCTATCCATTCCCTTTTGTTTTCTTTCTGCTTCTCTGAATCTTCATCTTGTCTTTATCTGGTAGGTGAGCTCTGGGGCATTTTAATCAGCTAACTTAAAAAGAAAACATTCTGCCGAGTTAAAATAAAATATCCCGGATCTAATTTTTATAGCTATAGCTGACACAGCCTACGCTACAGCATCTCCAGTGCAGCAATATAAGGAAAAATGTACTCACCAGCTAGACATCATCTGTCATTCTATTAAGGGATCCTTGTGGCACCATAAACCATAAGTGCAATATTCAGACATTGGGCCTTCTGCTCCAGATGATGACAATTTTGGGAAAAATCTCAGCCCCATTGAAGTCAATGACAAAATTCCCATTGACTTCAGTGGAGCCAGGATAATATCCAGGAGGTTTTACCATTGATTTTAAAGAACAATAGGAATGGACCCTTACTTTAGTGATGCTGCTGGATCTTTTTTTTTTTTCCCCTTCCATCATCTAAATATATGATTTTTAAAAAAAAAACCCTCTACCTATGCTTCATGTCTTCCTCTTTTCAGTTTCTCCTCCATTTGCTTTTCACCTTCCTCCTCATGGATATAAGGGGAGACTTTCAAAGGCACAAAGGGCAGTTTAGGCACCCAGTTCCCACTGAAAGTTTGGAACCAAACTCTTATTTGTGCCTTGTGACTTTGACATTTTTACCCTTGATCCTTTTCTACTGTCCAGATTCACAGATGAGAATTTAAACTCTATTTACCACCTGAAAAGTATATCATGATAATTTGATGATAAATTTGCTGACATCACTTACAATGCGCACTTCCTTCTTCTCACATCTAACACTTCTGAATGGTAAGAGGCTGAATATGATCCCGACATAACATTAGGATTGTTTACAAATCCAAATGAAATGTTTCTTATGCTTTCCTGGCCTACTGGCATGTTATTCGCTGAGTCATTTTTTATTTAGCACAGTAACTTTCTATCAAAATTAGGGAACGTTCTAAAAAATAAGCCAGGACTTTGTTCTCTGTAGTTCCTGTGGATATTTCCTTCTGAAAGAAAAAAAAAAGGCAAGTAGATGATAAAAAAATAGTTGCTATAGCAAGCACCATTTGAAATGCAGTGGTTTGAGAGGCATGAAAAGAAACGCTTCAGTTAGGTAGTGGCAAGATTGCAGCTCCAAGTAATAAGCCTAAATATATGGTTATTTGGCACTAATTTTCCCTACTCTGAGATTCTGATTCTCAGTTGGCACATTTTATTATCTGGATGGAAGACCTTGCAATAACAATTAGCAAAATTATGAGGTAATATTTGGTGAGGGGCTAAGGAGACCTGGTACAATAAGCATTGCAAACAAATCCACTTCTATTTAGGATGGGCCATATTTCTTTTGAAAGGATTCCCTTAATTATTTTAACCTATTAATATACCCCCTTTCCAACTATGAAATGAAGCTAGCTTTATTTTTGTTTTAACTGCCCCTTATATATTGTCTCAGTTAGGAGATCACTAACTTAGACTAAAACTTTCAATCCCACAATCAACCATCAATGGAAATACAAGTAGTTTTGCATCTGGTGGGAATTTGCATGCACACCTCTGCATGGTAATCCTTTCAAAGGGTATAGCAGGTGGAGCAGCTGGAGGCAAGGCAATTAAGTGATAAAACTGTGACCACTGAAAATTGCATTTCACAAAATGATATGGTCCATTTTTTTCAGAAGCCACTGAAAAGTCAATATTTCACAGTTGGCTGACTGTGCAAAACCTAGAAAATCATTTACTTTGGCAACGTTCATATGTTGCACTTGTTTGTGTGTGGTCGGGTTTCTCAGTTGTGGCCAGCAAGTGCTCAGTGAAACCCATTCAAAGGATGTGTAAAAAATGCTGGCTTTTGCACTCCCCCAATTCCCTGGGTTGGCTGCATGACAGGTCACTCCTGAGTAACAACATAGGGGAACCTTGTAAGTTACTCCAGCTGCCCATAGACCCCAAGGGCCAGTACAGCAGCTGGGGATCAGTAAGAGATGGAAACCCTGGCCACAACCCTTATGCCAGCTCTATGCTGTTGCTAGACCCCTGCTGTAACAGGGCGGCCTGCCACTCTAAGAGCTGGCAGGCCTTGGACCAGTCAGCCCCTGTTCATTTAGCCCTGCCCTGCTACATCTTTGCAGGGTGTGAGACTTAAAAAGAGGTTGGGTCCTGACTGGGTGAAGAGTAGACAGGCTACCCAATGTGAGATAAGAAGCTGGATTTGTGCTAGCCTGAGGAACAGGGAAATCTGTGGGTATGTCTACACTCCACACTACATCCAGGATCTCACTCAGGTATAAGCCCTCTTCTGTTCACTCACAAATCAGTCTGACTTGGGACCTAGGACTCTCCTAGAGGGGTGCATCAGAGACTGAGTCCTGCTGTGACTCAGGTCCAAGCACTGTCATTTTGTGGTGTGGCTGCAACTCAAGCCACAGACTCAAGTCAGAAGGTCTGCCTAGTACAGTACAGATGTGTTAGCACAGTTGTAAGACCCAGCTCCAGCAATTGTAAACCTAGGTTTACAATGCAGTGTGGACTCTCAGCCATGGGCTTGGAACCACTGAGTCCAGAAGCCTGGGCTTAGTGTGCAGTGTAAACACACCTGGGAAGCCAAAGCCTGAAGCCAGGAGGAAGCTGGTGAGGCCAGGTTTGGGGAGATGTATAAAGACTTGAGCCCAAGAGGAGCCTGAGGCTTGTGGGCTGGACTAGAACCAGGGAGGACTGAGGGATGAAAGCCCAGCAGTTAAGGGCTGGTTGTAAGGAGAGCAGACAGGCTGCTCCAATGTGAGGCAAGAAGCTGGCCTCAAGCTAGGAACTGGCTGAGGGCTATGGCCTGTCAGAGGACCTTGGTAGGATAGTAGACCTGACCTGGACGGTTGGGTTGATTGGAGCCCAAGAACCAGTGAATAGACCATGTTGCTCTTGGGAGCCTGCCAATAAGGAGGGGGGCTGATGGTTGAGCCCAGTGGGGCTGAAAACTCTCTTGTTTTGATATTGTTTTGGGGCTCAAAAGAAGTTGAATGCTTTAAAGTGGCTCTGCCAGGGGGCCAAGTCACCTCTATGGCTGCAACTGGCTGAAGATAGTTGTGGGGAAACTGTAAGCAGGAGGGCTGCGAAGCCAGGTATTTCTGTGAGGGGTGCTCTCAGAAAGTCTGTTACCCGCCTCCAGTAGGGTCCTCCTTCCATAGCCGGTTAGATCAGGGTTAGGGCTAGAATCCAGCTGGGGTGCAGTGGCCGCACTGCACTCAAGGAACTGAATCGATATCTGTACTTGCAGTTTTAATCACAGTGCCATCTGGAGTTGTATCCTCTATGGAGAATAACATTATAGGTTGGGTTAAACCTTTTTGAAACTGGTGAGGTTAACAGCTGCACTTCATTCAGGTTAAATGAAAGTAACTCTAGGGGCCTAAACCCAAAACACAAGCGTATGTCACAGCCCCAAACTAAGAGATATGCAAGTCTGCCCAGAAAATAGAACTATGTGGGTGGAGTTTTGCTAGTTATTGTGTTTGGGTAGAGGTGGGGTGGGGAGAGCAAGAGAAGACAGCACAGAAACAGACACAGAAGGAGCAGAAAGCCAGACAAAAGACTGACCAAGTATTGAGTGTGTGGTCCTGCAAAAACCTATAGAAAGCATTGTTGGGGCTGGGGCTGGCAAAAAGAGGTTTGGAGCTGTGAGCCCCTGTTTGGTTCCTCCTGTGTTCAGGGAAACGAGGCTTTGCACATTCTCGTAAGTAAACAAGATTGTATCAAAGGTGCCAGATTCCATAATCAATTTCTCCTAGTAACTGAAACAACCCATAAGATGCTGAATTTTTGGTTAGCCACTCAGGCCAACACAAATTGTAATTGCAAAGTGTGTCAGACTCAAATACAAGATAGATATCAGGCTTTCATGTGTATATTGGTCAGAATCCATAAACTGACTGTGCGTGGGCACTGCAACAGAAGCAGCATATATTAACTGCTAAAACAGCCCAATTAGCTATCTTGCATAGCATTCATTCTCTAGAAATTCCCTGTGCCAATTGAAAATCGATACACCTATTTCATCTTAATTTTCAGCTTATAACATCAATAACCACCTCAGCACAGGATATTTTTTGGGAATTCATTATCCGATGAGGTCCCTTGATGGAGATTGTAAAGTAGTTTCTCTTTGCTATGATAATCAGGCTTGAACAGCAACTTGGTGAGCTTATTTTACTATATAATTCATATTTATACCATGCACTTTCAATGTTCCCCGGCTCCTGGATTTCACACACAAACAAAAAAACTGTTGACAATGTCTTTGGACATATATTGTACCATACACTACTTCAGTATCAGTGGGCCCATCATTTCCCCTGCAATAGGCAACCCAAGGGACTGATGTAATGGCCTAAAAGGGCCAATTACCATCCGTGGAGTTGATTATCCTTATTTTAAACTGACAACAAATGCAAGGTGGTTGTTTATGGGGCAAAATATGAAGCACAAACACATGGTCTCAGGCAGTCTTGCCCAGGGCCTGTTCAAGCATAAATTGATGGCTTCCCTAGATAAGATAGAGAGGGACTCTATAAAGATCAGCTCCTTGGAAGTATAATCTGTTGGGACACTTCTGTGATTACTGGTGTGCAGTGCTTTCCATTAAAAGGGCAGCATTTACCCAGTTATGATACTGTGATAATTGAGATGCCATAGGTCATTTCCCCTATTTGCAATAATTAGTATTTCCAATACTGCTGTGAGGCAATGGATAGCAATTACGAGCTATTAAAGATGGTTAGGGAGGCTCAGGGATGGCTTGGTTTCAAATTCAGTTTAATTCAAACCATCAAGCATGGGGGATAGGATTCAGAGGAAAAATAATCCCACGTCTAAATTGCTCTGTTTTGTCAGTCTATCGAGTTCATTGCCAGGCCACTGCTGTAATCAATGATCTCACATCATTAAGGTGAGGCAGTGGGTGTGAAGATTAACAATGGCTGTGGTTGGGGATTTTTGCCCACCTTATGTTTTTTTTAACCACAGGGAGGTGATTATTTCATTGTCCTCCAATTATGTAACCCACATGAAAGAACATGAAGTTACAGTTCCTCTTTTAAAATGTGTTGCCATGTATTCTGCCCAGTTTCCTAGGAACACTTATGTATCTAAGTGTTGTTACTGGATCCTTTCTTCTGTAGCTGTTAGGTTTATTTAAACACCACTTTCAAAAGAAATCATTCGGGAATTCAAATACATTCCTAGCTACCGTGCAGTGCCAGGTAAACATAAGCCTCCACGACTATCGGTCAGGTAAAGGCTTTGGGGGTTATTATGCTTGAATCATAAGCAGTGAGAACAGTATGCAGCCATCTGACTGACTATTTTCTTCCACAATAGTTTTTAGCTTGATCTTTACTTGAAATTTCATTATATACTAAAACTTTACATGTCTGCAAATGTGGGAAACATCCATTGTTAAACATTTGGTACATGGAATTATATGATGTATTTTACAGAAATGAGTCCTGCCTGCCTTTGAACCCACAAAAGCAAGGAAAATTCTGAGTTATAGCCAACCTAATTGTGCTTAGGAATTGCAACTAATATGGTTTGTAAAGTTATCCTTTTATTTTTAAGAGCCCCAAAAGAAGGCTACATGTTAAAATCTACCATACAGAGACTGAGTGGAGTAAGCAAAGGATGAAGTTATTAACTTAAGTCTGAATTCACTTAAGGTATTTTTGTTAACCATCGATGTTATTTTAATGCACCTTACTGTAATTAATTTCCTTTGTTTTTTAATATACAGCATGGAACAAAATGGTCCAGATAAAATATATTTGACTGGCAAATTACCTGCCTTTCCTACATAATAATCCTCAAGATCAATCAGAAGGAGAACTATTTCAAGTTTTTTTGCTGAATATTTGAAAGTAGAAAGGGTTGGAGTTGAATCCCTGATCAGAACCTCTGCTGTAGTTTTGATTCCAAGTCAAGCCAACACCAAAAAATGGCTTATTTTCCAGTCAGAAGGAGCCAAATCATTGTGAAAATAGCTAATCACAAGATGGACTGAAAATGCCAGGCTATAGTTTCTAAACTCAATTTAAACATGATTAATAGTTGTCATGATAATCTAACCACTGTTCTCCAAGGCTGCCCCAGTGGGCTCATTACAAAAGGATAGAATTCAGCTCTGAAGCTTGATTCAGAACTCCAGAAATGAAGCTTGGATGTCAGGGAAAGAGGACTGAATACCATTTGTCACTGTTTCCCTGCTTGTGTGGACCGATGTCCAAAGTTCTGAGCCTGTTCTATAGAAGTCAGGGGGTATGTCTACACAGCAATGTAAGCCTAGGGTTAGTTGGACTCAAGTCAGCTGACCCATGTCAGGGAACCCTGGGCTTGAGCATCTACTCTGCATTTTAACCCTAGATTAAGGATTTTCAGAGCATTCAGCAGCCCCTTCCACACCGTGCACTTCCCTCAGCGAGTCCGCCCAGGTGGGGCTTGTGGGGAAGCCAGAGGGCCCTGCACCCCAACTCTGCAGTCAGATGTGACTCTCAGGCATCTGGTAAAACAGAATGAAACTGGAATCAAAACTACAGCAGAGGTTCTGGTCATGGTTTATTAGTCGACAGGAACACAGCATGGAACGGAGCTTGCTATTACAGAAATCAGTGACTTTCAGCCAAGTCTATCTTGAGAGTCCTGCGCCAGAAACCTTGGACTCCCCCTCTTCCAGTCCCACTATGCAGACTGCCAGCTTCCAGCTACCTTACCTCTGACACCCACTATTGCTCCTCCTCCTCTTCTTTGTCTCGCTTCCTGGGCAACAGGTGTCACCTAGTTGCATCCCTCTCCTGGGTCTCAGGTTACATAGGTGTAAACAGCTGGGCAGCCTCACCTGCCCCAAGGGCCTCAGCAAAATCATGCACCCAATTCTCACCACTGACGTATTGGTGCAGTACACTGGGAAACTGAGGTATACATAGTATTAGTACAGGACAGTAAGACGCACATGCAACATAAAAAGATGAATAAAATCCCACTTTGTCACATCTCTCTCTCCTCCAAGACTGAACTGAGTGGAGCCACTTTAGTCAGTGGCCTGGGGAAGTTCCTGTCCCCCTTTCCTCTTGACATGAAGGTGGTCCATGTTATAATCCTGAAACTGGAGACTCCACCTCAGGAGCGTGGCACTGGCCCCTTTCATCTGGTGTAGCCACGTCGGTGCGAATGGTCAGTGTACACAATGAAGTGCCACCCAAATACATATGGCTGCAGCTTTTTAAGGGCCCACACCATGGCCAGGCATTCCTTTTCTATGGCTGCATAGTTCTGCTCCCGGGGCAGCAGATTACTGCTCAGATACATGATGGGGTGTCTCTCCCCCTTTCCATCAATCTGCATTAGTACCACACCCAGCCCTGTGTCTCAGGCATCAGCGAACACCATTTGCACTAGAGTCCAATAGACTGCATCACAGATTACCTACATAGAGAGGACTAAACAAGTGGCCTGAAGGAACTCTGGGATACAATCCAGTCCAGAGGACTTCCAGGACCCAAGTCAAGCTAGGTCTGCATGCACACAGGAAAGCAATAGGGCTCAGACCCTAGGTCCCAGCTTAACACAGGCTTGAAACCTCCAGCACCACAGGGTCCTGGGACCTTAGGTCCAAGCCCTAGGTTAACACAGTTGGTGTGTGGATGCAAGGGAGTTTAAGCTTGAGTGCTCTCATTGCTGTGTAGACATACCCAGAGGGTGCATCTCCGGTCCCCAAAAGCTAACGTCTGCCATGGTCCTGTGGTAAGTTTAATGAGTCCATAAAAGAAGAAAAAACTCCCCACACAGAAATTGTCATGGAAAAACGTCTAGATATAAAGAATGATAGTGACTGAAGAGACTATGGCTAATGAGGCGTTCAGTTATCATGGTGCCACATGTGAACATGGATGACTGCATAGAGAATCATGTTGTGAGTAAGGTTTGATTGAGCTTGGAAACAAATTAGGGGTGTGAGGTAAAACTTACTGAAGTCAATGGGAGTCTTTCTATGGACTTCAGTGGCCTCTGGATCAGGTCTGAGATGTCATCCAAATTCCAAATATCACTAGTGGGAGCCGAAATGGCGTAGATACTGCATATGTGAGAATACGCTCCATAAGAGCCTCTCTGAAATATGGATGGTACCACTGGCACCAACACTTCATCTGAAAAAAGGGAGTCTGCAAGAGTCTTATAAAGAAGAGTGATAAAGGGAACTTTAGCAAGTGATCACTGTGTATGCTATACATATACACCGTATTTGAAGAAGTGCTGGCCCACCAGTTGGATTTTTTGCAAGGTAGCTAGCTTTATAAATTAATCTATCATTTACTTTGTTTAGTACCAAGTAGTACATGTGACATATATGCAAGTAATGTCCACCAAACTAACTCCCAGGTTGCCCCTGGAGAAACAAATTAATTTATTCTTTGCACAGATGTGGTCTTTGAACATGTTCCATGTGTGACACAGGATTAGATTAATGATCCATTTCAGGAATTATTTCCCAGGTCAAAATCGTAGAAATGACTTATGGTAAATCAATGGCACCCACTTCTTCGAGGTCATTCTGCATTCAGTTGCTCCATCTAGCTTACTGTGACTCACTGAGACAATAAACTCTCAAATTCAAGTAGCCTGGATATTGCATGACAAAAGGAGTTCAATGTGTGACTTCAAGGAAATAAGAAAGCAGGAAAAATATGTAATCCAAAAGCAAAGGACAAGTAGCTCTTCTGTTAATAAAGTTATATATTTCCTACCGCAGAGAAAACACTACCTTTTTCCACAGAAGCTGAAAAATCCTTATGCTGATTTTTTTTTTTGGGCTGTTATAATTGGCATTTCTCTTTCCTAGAAGAGCAAATAGATGAAAAGGGCTGAATTTTCTAAGAGTATCTAATTGCTTGAAGATTTTAATTTTTATGGTTTAACTTAAATGTTATGAAGTTTATTTTTATAAGTGCGATACTATGACAGAATACACCCCTACACGGTGTTTAGTAATCTTTGTATAAAGTATGTCTTTTAACGTATCATTTGAAAACTCATAATTTGCTGGTCAGTACTGTCCTAGTAAACTATGTGGGGCAACAGTGTATGTGAAGTTATAATATTCCCCTGCATGGTGGTGATAACACATATTCCAAACCAAGCAGCCCTGCCCAAACAGAAATTGGCAAACAAAGGAATATGTGCTCTACTTAATTTGCATGTAAGCAGTAAACAGCATCATCATGCAGGAAGGGAAGACAAAAGAAGTTCAAACAGGTAAAAAAAAATGTCAGGGAATAGCCTTCCACATAGACTCTTTGGATCCTGGTTCTCAGCTGGAAATGTTTGTCAAGAGGGGGACTGAAACTATAAAATGGAGGGACAAACCCCCAAGACACTCCCCCATCTCTCTCTCTCTCTCTCTTGCATTCACTGCACTGGAAGAGGAAAAGGAAACAGGTGCTGGACTCTGAAGGGAGTCAAACTTTTCTCTTAATCTAATATAGTTTGTCAGACATCAGTAAACGTTTTATCCTTATTTTTCTTGTACTGTAATCATTTCTAATTTTGTCACCTCATTACTTGCACTCACTTAAAAAATCTATCTCTTTGTAGTTAATAAACATGTGTTACTCTTTTATCTAATCTAGTATGTTCAAATTGATGTATCAGGGCAACTCTATTTGGGGTTACAAATTGTGTGCATATTAATCCCTTAAAGGAATAACAGACTTAATATACTCATACTGTTGAGGACAGGGCTGGGCAGGTCAGGAAGTACATTTCTGGGGGGAAAAATGAGACTCATTACCCTGTGGTAATCTTTAAGGTTGGTAAAATGTGGCTGGCTCGAGGCAGCAAACACACAGACATAGCTGGGAGACATTTACATGCTGGACGCTATTTGTAAGCTGCAAGGAATTGTAAAGGGCACCACACATTACAGGGCAGGGGTGACACAGATACTCATTGGTCTGGATTGTACCCTGGTATGTCACAAATACGATGTCTGGTCATAAATAGCAGCAAAGAGTCCTGTGGCACCTTATAGACTAACAGACGTATTGGAGCATGGGCTTTCATGGGTGAATACCCACTTCGTCGGATGCAACGGATGGTCATAAATAGAAATTTTTTAATTTCTACATAGTGATTTTTCTACTGTATCAAATGCTAAGTCAGTTTCTCAGGCCAGAGAGTAAATAGCAATGCATACTTCAAGGCCTCATCTAAATACCAAAGTTGTTCTGCTTTGACCCAACAGTACAGTTAACGTGGAATGATCCCTCCCAGTCCGGATGCAGTTATAGTGGTATAAAGGTACCTTAACAGTGTAGCTTATTTCCACATAAGAAGAGGAATAAGGTATACCATCATGAGACATGCTAGATGTTGTGCTGGTAAACTATGGCAGTAGAAAATCATACCCCTAAGCAAAATAGTTATACCAGAACAATACATGTGTATAGATCAGGCCAAGGGGCTTTAGGAAAAAGATGGCAACTGTTTCAGTTGGGAATTTCTGTTCCCAAGGAATTACTGGTTTCAAACCTATTAACAAAATAGCTTCGGGGTTTAAAAACCATTTCAGACAGTTGTTAGATTACAAACTATAGACCTGATTTTCTTCAGAAGTTCTGAGCACCCACAGCGCCTATGAAGTCAACTGAAGCAGTGAGTGCTCAGCACCTTTGTATATCAGACCCTTAGAGAAATTTTTGCAATTTCCTGAATTACAACTAGGTGGGAAGGATTGATTTTTTATATTATTAGCAGCTAGACTCTGTATTGTGCAGTACTGGAAAAATCTGACCCCCTCCTCCTATAGAGCTGTAATACAGTAAAATATGGACTGTCCTTGTAACGAAGAACCCCGGTGTAGGTAGTGTCTACATTGAAGCGCCACAGCAGTACATCTGCAGCTGTGCCTCTGTAGTGGTTTAAGTGTAGACATGCTCTAGACCTCTTTTAGGCCTGCTAGATACAAGAATAGTCTCTCACATTTCAACAAAACTGTAAAAGAGACAATAACCTCTGTATTTCTGGGTAAAGAAACACACAAATTCAGGAAACTTTCAAACATTGGAGATCGTTATGGTTCACTGTTTGCTATTCTTTTCCCATGGCACACTTCACTTAAACGGAGGTTTGTTGCATAGGTAGATTACAAGTCTCTGTTACCTTGATTGTTTCTCTGTTTTTTAGTGATTGTCCTAGTTGCTATTCGATGTCAGCAAAGTTTTTTAAAATGATTGTTTGTTTGGTGGCGATAGTGGTTTTGACATATAAACTCGATTATATGGGGAAAAAATATGAATCTAAAGTAAATGTTATAAAGATGTACACAGATCAGATTTCTATTTCTTGTTTATTCTGACTTGTATATGGTTTGTGCTATATTGAAAATCAAAATACTATATATTACTAATATTATAGTAGCACCTGGAATACCTAACCTAGATTGGGGACCTGTTGTGCCAGGTACTGTATGTACACATAGGTAAGATACTAGTCATGCCGCGATCTCTTCAGGCCAGGGACAGACAAGTCAGCCAAAGGATGGGAGAAAGAAAGTAGTATTAACATAATTTTTCTGTGCCTCAGTTTCCCATCTTTAAAATGAAGTGCCTTGCCCAGGTTATCAGTGGAAGTCTTTAGCAGAGCCTGAAACGGAACCTACACCTCATGAGTCCTGGTCCATTGCCTTAAAAACAACACCTAGCTCTTAGTGATCGTTACCAGTAGGTCTCAAAGGGCTTTACAAAGGAAATCAATATCATTATCCCCCCTTTTATAGCTGGGGGAAACTGAGGCACAGAGAAGGGGAAGTGATTTGCCCAACACCACCCATCAGACCACTAGCATAGCTGGAACTAGAGCCCTGTGTTCGTGAGTCCCAGTCCGGTGCGCTACCACTAGGCCACACACCCCCTCCCTTAGCTACCCGCCCATCCTTCCTTGTAATCTTTTGAACAATAACAAGGTTTATTTTAGAAATGAGATGAAAGTTCCATGAAAACTTTGTATTCTTTGAATTAACTCCAAAAACATCTTTAGAGACTACCTGTTCTGCTTGAGTTTTTTTCTCCATTAAAACATAACTTATTACTATAATTGAGGAAACCAGCGTCTCACAGTTCCTGAAATTTTTCTAAATATTTGTGTAACAAATTAAGTGTGTGAACAAAACAAAAAAGAATCATTCAAATTATACTTATCAAGCCTCCACTTTGGTATGCAGGTGTGTTATCAAATAACATACTATATAAATGAGACTTTTGAGGACTTTTTTTTCATTCTACTTCAGAGAAGACGGGTGAGTAAACGCTTTATAAAACTACAAAGAACTTCACTTAGGCCATGCTACATTTTCTATTATATTTTCAAATGCTTTTCTATATTTACCTTTATTGTTACTATTCTAGTCTACTCATATTAGTGATTTCATCAGATGTGGAGTTGCTTGAAAAATGCTGGGATTTTAAGAATGAGGAGAGAGAGGTAGAGCAAGAATTAGAGTATCTCTATGCTGCAATTGAGACACAACATGTAGGCATATCAGAGCTAGCTTTGAGCCAGCCAGCTCACTAAAAACAGCACTGTAACCACAGGGCCATGGGCAGTGGCATGGACTCGGTAAATATCAGGGTTTATTTTGGTGGATGGAAAGATGGGGGGGAAAGTATTCAGTAGATTAATGCTTCGACTTCCATTTCTCAGTGTGGTTTGCTGCAGAACTAAAACAGAACTCAAAACACAATGCCACCTCTGCGTTTAGAAAACAATATATCTCTAATCCCCAAATAAAACTTTTCATTTCAATAAACAGTTTACTGTTGTAGACTTAGATCTGTTACCCTATAAATATTTCATTTAATAATTGGGCCACACCATTTGTAAGCCATACACTCAACTTCATCCTTTTCTCCTGTTTTGGGTTGTTGTTTTTTTAACTTTTGAATACTTCTGAAATGTATTCGATACAGATTATTTTCTTCCCATTTTAGTGTGTCACATCTTGAAAGCATTAACTGCTAACAGCTTGAAATATGTACGTGGTGGGTGTGAGATTCATCAGGCTGCTCAGATGCCACTACATGCATCCGACGAAGTGGGTATTCACCCACGAAAGCTCATGCTCCAATACGTCTGTTAGTCTATAAGGTGCCACAGGATTCTTTGCTGCTTTTAAGGGATTTAGCCATACATAGAATAAGAATCAATCCAGCTTGCAAGTTAATGTTTGGAATTATGCATTTTTCAAAACTGCCATGTAATATATTACATTTGATGTACACACATCAAATATAAAAAAAGGCATGATTTACGACCGTTGCCACCAAATGACTAATTGATCTTTTTAATATTATCTCTCAGGCTTGGGTCATTTTAGGAATACTTCCATAACCTCAATATAAATGAGGAGGAGGTGAAGGACAAAACTTGAAAGATTTAATCCCAAATTGAAGACTTCATTCAAGGCCAAATTTGAATCTAACAATGACCACTTCTTCATTATTTCCAGTTAGCATAAATCAGCTCCTACTTTTCTCAGTGCAGAATTGCATTGTAAATTCAACTTGCTTTTGTAGCTGGCCTGAACAATGCTGTCACTCCAGTCACTTCACGTACTTGCAGCAGTGGGTTTTTTTCTGGTGACGTGTCATGCTGAGGAGAAGTGTGCAGGAATTCCTGGAATCCCTGGCACCCCAGGAGCCAATGGATTGCCTGGAAGAGATGGAAGAGATGGTATGAAAGGAAACCCAGGCCCACCAGGTATGGTCAGTGGTTATCTCCCCTTTTAAATAGATGTATTGCTGTGTTGACTATTATGCTTAGTAAACTAGATGGTTTATCACCTGTTTCCTTGAGTCAGATGAAATAAAAAATGGTGAGTTCTATTTAATGCACAGGGTAACCCTGTTACAGTGAAGTCAGTAAATACAGTGAATTTCTGCTGAGAGTGAAATTGTCCTGTAGTTCCAACTTGTAGTGAACTTCTGCTGGTGCAACAACTCCCAGTGGTGTAGAGTAGAAGGAACATTAATGTTGTGGAAATGAGAGGGAAACAAAAGCAGTTCTTTGGCAGAAGAGTGAGAAGCTGATGGAGAAAAAGTGGCAATTTTATTAGAGCTGGTTAGGAATTTTCTGACAGTTGTCAAAACCATAATGGTTTGCTGAAAAGGGTTATTTTTGACAAATCTCACAATTCAAAAAACATCCAATTTTCATATTTTTTAAAAGAAAAGGTTTTAAAAGATCAAAACCAAAAGGTTTTGAAATGATAGTAATAAAACACTTCAGTTGACCCGATCCAAACTTTTTTTTTTGACTTATCAGTTCATGATTTCTACTTTTTTGTCCTGATTTGGGACAGGAAAGAAAACTGATATCTCAAAGACTCCTGTGGAAACAATCTCCCACTCAGCTCCAACTGTTAATTTGTCCCCTTCCCCGTGACAAGCTTCTCTTACAGAAAAGGTTTGTGGCTCCTTCAACCATTTTTAAACCTGCTTCCCAGTGTAAAAGTTGAATGGGATGCTGGTCTATAGTCCACATTCATTTTTTTTGCAAGAAAATTAGATGAAAGTGGCTGTTGAGCATAAAATACAACTGATTTCTTGGGCATAAGAGGAGAAGGCAACAGTTCAGGGTATTCTTAAAATAAGAGAGAAATTAGAGCAGAAAATTGATCAATGCATTCACAAGCAGAGCTTTCCCCATCTCTTTTCTATTATCCTTTCAATACTTTTCATGCAGAAAGATACTTTCTATAATGCTCAACAAAACTATTTTTTAAAATGAATTCATGAAAATGTAATACCAGGAAACAATTACATATCAGTGTATTAATTAGGTTTCTGATGCACTTCTCAGGTTGTTGAAGCCAAGGGGCAGTATGCACCATTGATCTATTAATGCACCACCTGCAGGTGCTGGTTGTTGCATTGTGCAATATTCCTTCCATGCCAAAAGGCAGGTCAGAATCTTTCTCCAGCTCCATCACCAAAGATGCTCCAAGATTGAAGTAGTTGGGATCCTAACATGCATTTGGTTGCTCATTCCAGGAAGCCAGTGTTTTGCCTCTGTTATGAAGCCAACAGTCACCTGAGGCTTGTGCATTAACGAAGTTATTCAGAAGCACAATGCAGTGTGTTGCTTTGCTGGCCAGCATCTGTTAAACCCGTGTTTATTCTGAATTTCCTATAAAATGCATTAGTTGAAAAAAAAACTGTACATTTTTCATTTGTGTGCTTCTTTTCTCCAGGTCCTCAGGGGCCACCCAGTGGCATGCCAGGTCTTCCTGGAAGAGATGGGCTTCCTGGGGTGAAAGGGCCCCAGGGTGAAAAAGGCAACAAGGGGGAGAGAGGGGAGCCTGGACCACAAGGTGAATAAGACAAATCTTTGTTTAGTCCAAAAAAACTGGATACTTGTGCTGTGTATAAAGCAGTCCAGGGAAAAGTAACTGAGTCTGTTAAAGTGCAGTTCTGCTATTAGAAGTGACTGTAAAAATGGTGCCTTTGTTATTCAACTGAACTGCTTCCTGTATCTATCAGATCTCCTGACTGTATTGACTAAAATACGTTTTACTACCTTTTACTCGTCTTACAAAAGCAGAGCCAGCACAGCTCCGAGACACTGAGAAGGAATCTATTCTTCCTTGTGCAGCAGCAACAGAATTCTGTACTGAGTTTCAATCAGTTACAGTTATTCTACCCCACTGATGGCAATGGGACTGTACAGGTGTCACTGATGGCATAATTTCACCTGCAGAAGTTTTATTACTGGTGATGATTTTGTATGAAAAAAACAGGCAGCTTGATTCTCAGATCCCATGAAAAACTTGCATGCTGGGAGTTTTTTTGTTTTTGTTTTTAAAATCTCTATCTATAAACTATGAATATGTCATCTTGGAAAGAACCTACAATGACATTTTTGCAGTCACCATTCAGATAGAATCATACTGAAAAATTATTAGAGTTTAACTGACCATAAAGGAAACAGAGAAGAGAATTCCAGTTCTGTTCAATATCACAGGAACTTCACACCCACTAAAGTTTTCCATTGTGGCTGTCAAGTTGCAAATTTAAATCACAGCAAGTTCTGATTGGTTCAGCCTATGCAGGATACAGTTTCTAAAATATTAACACTTTCATGGATTTCACATACACAAAAGACTTCAGAATAGAAAAATGGATCTTATTTCATATATAATGTGCTTTAAGTAATTACTCTCCAGTAGTTGAAACTCTCTGGAGTTTCAACAGGCATATACTTTATATATTATGTATAAGAACAATCAATATGTGATAGTTTCTTTGAAAATATATAAATACAGGGAAATAGAATTTTCCACCACAGAAAATGAAACTGACATACATCAAGTACAAGACAATTTTGGAAAATTGTTATTAATTGTATATCATGCATTTTTCATATCAGTGAAGTCAATTGTATAATTATTATTATCTCTAGGCCTGCCTGCTTCTATTGATCCTGAAATGCAAGAAAGCCTCCAGGTTTTAACGCATCGAATTACCAGACTGGAAGGAGGTAATCTTTCTGCTTTTCCTCACAACTTGTGTAAAATGCAATGTACAAAATGAACCATGAGAGCCCAACTTAAAGTAAGTTGCATTTCAAAACTTGTCTTCCATTCTAAAACTTTCCTCACCAAAACTTACTTCCAAACACCAATTAACTATGCTGAGGTGTTTGTTGCACATTGGAAGGACGGGAAAGCTAATCCAACAGCCCAGCCTGAGATGTGGGAGACCAGGGTTCAATTCCTGCTCTGCCACAAACATCTTGTATGACCCTAGGCAAGTCACTCAGTACTATAACATGAGGATAATAGCACTGCCCTGCCTCACAAAGGTGTTGTAAAGATAATTTGTGAGGCACTCAGATATTTCAGTAATGGAAGCCATGCAAGAAAGATTGGTCAGTGTGTGTGTGTCTATGCAGTATATAGTGCAATGCAAAAGGCTGTCCATAAGATGGGACATAGATGGGTGCTTAGAGCTATACAATATACTGAGCATTCTGCATACTACATGTATGAACAGAGTATCAGAACTTACATAGACGAGAATCAAAATGAACTAGGCACAGCATAGTGCAAAGAACTGTGCTGTGCATGTCCAGCATGTAGGGCAGCACGTGGAGATACACATCAAGCAGGCTATTGCAGTTTCTCTTGCTTGTACATGTTGCTTTGTGGGAGTAGGTTTCCCTCACCATGACCAACTGATTACTGTGCCACTCCCACTTTAGGGAGTGGAATCTGCAATTCTTAACAGAGCAGAAAAGTTACCCCCTTTTGTCTAACTTTCCATTGGTTTATTTATGAGAAGGAGCAAGAAACATGCAAGGTGAGGTGTGTGGCTCAGCACTTTTGAAACAGATCAACTGGGGAGGATACTCACAGGAACTGAGCTCCATCTGGAGAAGCACAAATCTCTAATAGGAGACCGCTTATGGCCCATTCCCTCAGCAAGAGGATCTACATAGGTTTCTCACAGTTGTTCTCCAAAGCAGATGAGACCTCTGTTGAGCTTACACAGGGCCTGATTCTCCCCGAGTAGCAAGGATCTTAAAGGAAATGCCACTCACATTCATTCAAATTGCATTAAAAAAATCTTCTTAGAAAGGATTTTGTTGTGTGTTATAGTTGAACTCTTGGGAATCCATTGAAACTGAGGCAGTTGTATGATGTCAGTAGTGCTTATATTCTCAATACACTCTGGGGTGGTGTAGTCATTAGAGCTGTTGGGGAAAATTGGGGAGAAAAATCAAAGATTTTGTCAAAATTACTTTCCTTTTCCCTTGTTAAAATTTGATTGCACATAACAGAGCAGGTCTGAAACTGTATTTAGTATATGGGAGTGGAGCACATTTAGGTTGTAGGAGGAGAGACAGATGTCCATAGGTGAAGAATTATACAGACTCACTGAAAAAACTAATGAGTTGGTAGGATTGCGACAGAGGTAGTTCCTCCTTTTCTCCTCCTCTTCACTCTTTTCAATCATCTTTCCTTCCTCCCTTTATATTTTCCTCCTTCTTTCCTCTTTCTATTTGTAATGTTCTCTTCTTTTCCTTTCTTTCATTTCCTCATGGTTTTTCTCCCTTCCCAGGAGTATAGTAGGAACATGGACAGTATAAAATAAGACAAAAAACCAACCAGATCTTTTCACTTTCCTTTGCAGTCCTTACTTTGGAAGGAAAAATAACAGAAGTGGGGGAAAAAATTCTCGCTACCAATGGGAAAGAAGTCAATTTTGAAACCACATTAAAAGCATGTGAACATGCTGGTGGCTCCATCGCCACCCCCAAGAACCAGGAGGAAAACAATGCTATTTTGGATATTGTGAAACAGTTTAACAGATATCCTTATCTGGGTATAAGGGAGAGTGATGTTCCAGGTGAATTCCAGTATCTGGATGGGAAACCTCTGAATTATACCAACTGGCGTGCTCGTGAGCCAAATGGCAAAGGAGGGGAAAACTGTGTGGAGATGTACACTGATGGAGGCTGGAATGACAAAAAATGCAACCAGTACCGCCTCACTATCTGTGAATTTTAAAGCATTTCCTCTCAGTTATTTCATAGTGCAGAGTTCATGCACTATTCTGTGTCTCAGACATAAACAGGAGCCTCTCAGCAATATAGCTAATGTCCTCTGTGATTATTTTATATGAGAGAAACAAAATCATGATGTAATATTTTCCTTCCTCATGCTTACCAAGGAAATAGTAACTACCGAAGGTGATTGATTTGTAACTAGGACTATCCCTAATTTGAGAGGGGGTTAATTATTGTAACCAAACTCTGCCTTGTCTCACTGTGGCTGATTAAGCTCCAGGTAAGGATTTCAGGGTTTGGCTTAGTGTGTTTGAGGAGTCCCATGCTAAGATAACTTTGTACATTCCATTGTAGTTACATGGCTAGATAATGCAGCATATACTATGCAACAACATTAGAGGAACAGGTCTCAATCCTGGAAGGAAATGCACACAGGTATACTTCAGTGGAGAAATACATGGTGGATCCCCCTATATGCATCTCTTTGCAAGACTGAGGCCATACTGTGTAATATGAAACCCTGCAATAAAATTCAACTCAGTTATTATAAAGGGAGACCACAACAAAAACCCTGGAAATCATAGATCATTTAGCTATACTGCAAGCTGCTCATTTTGTTTTTGTGTGTCAAATACCATGTTCCCCCTATAGCACTATAGAAATAGTCATTTACAGTATTTTACAGTTCTATCAAGACTCTTCTATATCATACTAACCACTGGACAAACAATATCATTCCAATGTGTAAACTGAATAGATGTACATCTGACCACCATCATCAGACCAGCAAAGGCAAGGTTTGAGAAGAGGGGGTAAGAAAAAAGCAGTAGGGGTTAAGAAATTTCTCAAATGCTTCCCCATCCTGTGGAGCCAGAGTGGAGCAGCTGTTACCTGGGGTTCTTTCAACCCAAAGCTCTTGGTAACTTTTACTCTGTGCGAGGTGGTGTCAGGAAATAAATCAGGGGAGACATGGCCGTCCAAATGATAGATGCCTGGCACAAACAGGACACCACAAGAGTGCTTTCACAAGGGTTGTCTCTTAATATGTGTATGCACCGTGCGTCTCGGTACTACTGTAATGCAAAAATAGTAATAAGAAAAAATGAAGGACACTCTAGATCTCAGAGGCCCGACTGTCTATATCTGAGATGGACAAGGTTTCTTGTACTGTTCCTTTTTTAACCTCCCCAAATGTGCAGTTTGTTGATTCCTAGAATGCACTGAAACCAATTTGGATAAACATCTGAAGTTCGGAAGCCTTTTCTAATCTTTTTCAGGTTCAACTATCATTAATATGATTATTACCTTCTCCTGGCCACTACAGGAGTGGCTGTTATGTGAACTGATGTATTAAAGTTTATAATTTGATATTTGCCCTGTAATTTTTGAGACAAAAGCATATAAAGCTTTGTATCTGTACTCAGCTGTGCAAAGTTAATTAAATGTTCCAAGAAGAATCTGCAAGCAGTGATTAAGTATTTATTTTAAAAAAAATTTCAGAGAAACATTTGATAATCAGGAAGTTAAGTGTATTTGACTTCTAGTTGGGAACCTGTCTAGCTCTTGTTACCTTTAATGACAGACCTCTATTATGAACCAATAGTTATAATAGGCTTAATTCCACATTGATCTTTGAATTTGCCTATTTATAGCGAACTCAGTTTCTAAAGCTTTCATACACTATGATAATAATAACCAAATAGGTATTATCTAGTCTATTGTTCTGGGTTTCATAAGAGGGTTATCCCCTATAACCGTGTTTCCCAAACTTGGAATGCCGCTTGTGTAGGGAAAGCCCTTGGTGGGCCAGGCCGGTTTCTTTACCTGCTGCGTCTGCTGGTCTGGCTGATCATGGCTCCCACTGGCCGCGGTTCGCTGCTCCAGGCCAATGGGAGCTGCTGGAAGTGGCGCGGGCCGAAGGACGTACTGGCCACTGCTTCCAGCAGCTCCTATTGACCTGGAGCAGCGAACCACGGCCAGTGGTTCTCCAGTGATCTCCAATTGGAATTCCAATCCAATTGGAAATATCTAAACCAATGGGACCTCCACCACTTCCCTTGGGGACCATACACATTCAAATAGAGTCATGATTAAGAAATGTTTCCTGCTATCTAGCCTAAATTTTCCCCTGTGCTAGACTTCATCCCATTACTCCCAGTTGGACCCGCTCTAAACAACTCCTTTTCCTCCTTAGTGTAAACACCCCGTCATTGATGTGATTGGGTGCCTTGGGCAGGCAATCCCCAAAAACTGGTTTATTCTTTAATTAGATTCACTCAACCAGTAACAAAATAGCTTCTTCAGTACCACATTGTTTAACCAGAAACCAAGTTCAATCCCCCGGCTCTGTTCAATATCTTCATCAATGACTTAGATATTGGCATAGAAAGTACGCTTATTAAGTTTGCAGATGATACCAAACTGGGAGGGATTGCAACTGCTTTGGAGGATAGGGTCAAAATTCAAAATGATCTGGACAAATTGGAGAAATGGTCTGAGGTAAACAGGATGAAGTTTAATAAAGACAAATGCAAAGTGCTCCATTTAGGCAGGAACAATCAGTTTCACACATACAGAATGGGAAGAGACTGTCTAGGAAGGAGTATGGCAGAAAGCGATCTTGGGGTTATAGTGGACCACAAGCTAAATATGAGTCAACAGTGTGATGCTGTTGCAAAAAAAGCAAACGTGATTCTGGGATGCATTAACAGGTGTGTTGTGAGCAAGACACAAGAAGTCATTTTTCTGCTCTACTCTGCGCTGGTCAGGCCTCAGCTGGAGTATTGTGTCCAGTTCTGGGCACCACATTTCAAGAAAGATGTGGAGAAATTGGAGAGGGTCCAGAGAAGAGAACAAGAATGATTAAAGGTCTAGAGAACATGACCTATGAAGGAAGGCTGAAAGAATTGGGTTTGTTTAGTTTGGAAAAGAGAAGACTGAGAGGGGACATGATAGCAGTTTTCAGGTATCTGAAAAGATTTCATAAGGAGGTGGGAGCAAACTTGTTCATCTTAGCCTCTAAGGATAGAACAAGAAGCAACGGGCTTAAACTGCAGCAAGGGAGGTTTAGCTTGGACATTAGGAAAAAAGTTCCTAACTGTCAGGATGGTTAAACACTGGAATAAACTGCTTAGGGAGGTTGTGGAATCTCCATCTCTGGAGCTATTTAAGAGTAGGTTAGATAAATGTCTATCAGGGATGGTCTAGACAGTATTTGGTCCTGCCATGAGGGCAGGGGACTGGACTCGATGACCCCTCTAAGTCCCTTCCAGTCCTAGAGTCTATGAATATGAATCTATAGGCATTCCAGCCCTTAACTCCCATGTGGGCATCCCAGTCTAATATATTGAGAGGTTATTGAAAACCCATTTCACCATATGTGAGGTTCTTTCTAAGCTCAAAGGATCAGACCCATATCATATAACACAGATCTTACCCAAATGTCATGCTGTCAGCCAATCCTTAGTAACTAACTAAAGATTTAATAATAAAAGAAAAGAAGAGAGTGATAAATGGTTAATAGGTCATATACATGCAAATGATTATGAAGTCCTTATATCAGGTCTGTAACACTAATGTTATAGGCTGCTGGCTTGTAAAGTCTGTCTGATAACTTCCAAAAGATTGAAAGGACCTCAAGCCATAGTTCAAGATGCTCCTTTTAGTTATAAATCCACAGTCCAGAGCAGGAGAGTGGCAACATGGAGCTGTTACAGGTGTCTTTTTATATCCTCTGCCATATACTTGGAATATTACTGTCCCAAACAAAGCCAACAGCCCCTGTATGTGGAAAGTTACTGGCCCAAGATGGAGTCCAGGTTCACCTGAGCATATCACATGCCCTTACATGCTTTGCTGAATCATGTAGGGTGGCCATTGGCGTCTTGCTGTCTGAGGCGTCTTCAGGAAGAGCTATCTGGACAGAATGAGAGTTTGTCAATGGCCCATTGTGAGAGTGGGGTGACTGGGCAATAAAATGACAGATGAAATTTAATGTTGATAAATGCAAAGTAATGCACATTGGAAAGCATAATCCCAACTATATATATAAAATTATGGGGTCTAAATTAGCTGTTGCCACTCAGGAAAGAGATCTTGGAATCGTGGATAGTTCTCTGAAAACATCCACTCAATGTGCAGTGGCAGTCAAGAAAGTGAACAGAATGCTGGGAATAATTAAGAAGGGGATAGAAATTAGGATGGAAAATATCATGTTGTCTCTATATAAATCCATGGTACACCCACATCTTGAATACTGCATGCAGATGTGGTCGCCCCATCTCAAAAAAGATATATTAGAAAAGGTTCAGAATAGGGAAATCTCTCTGTATGAGGAGAGATTAATAAAACTGGGACTTTTCAGCTTGGAAAGAGACTGCAAAGGGGAGATATGATTGAGGTCTATAAAATCATGACTAGTGTAGAGAAAGTAGATAAGGAAGTGTTATTTACTACTTCTCATAACACAAGAACTAGGAGTCATCCAAATGAAATTAATAGGCAGCAAGTTTAAAACAAATAAAAGGAAGTATTTCTTCAGACAATGCACAGTCAACCTGTGGAACTCCTTGCCAGAGGATGTTGTGAAGGCCAAGACCATAACAGGGTTCAAAAAAGAACTAGATAAATTCATGGAGGAGAGGTCCAATCAATGGCTTTTAGCCAGAATGGGCAGGCATGGTGTCCCTAGCCTCTGTTTGCCAGAAGCGGGGAATGAGCGACAGGGGATGGTTCACTTGATGATTACCTGTTCTGTTCATTCCTTCTGGGACACTGGCCACTGTCAGAAGACAGGATACTGGGTTAGATGGACCTTTGGTCTGACCCAGTTGGGTCATTCTTATGGAGTGTCCCTGACACACAGCTGTCTGGCTGAGATGTAACTCTATCTGGGGGGGTGTCAGTCTGGAATATGCCACATGTTTAAAATACATAGACACTATTCATAACTTCAGATACAAAGGTAATACATGCATATGAACAGGATAATCATACTTAGTAAATCATAACTGTTCCATCAACACCTTCCATGATATACTTTGTACACGATATGCTGCTATTGTATAAAAGTGGTAGCAACAATGATTCAAATGGTTATCTTTCTTATATACAGCAGCACAACTGACATAATTTCGTGTGTGTGTGTGTGTGTGTGTGTGTGGTTACCTCTGGTGCAGGTAGCGATACCTGTAGGTAAGGTTACCCAACACTTCCCATTACAACCTAAGAACCAATTTTCATTTGCTTATAACTTTATCAAACTTTAAATGTTCAGGCATGTCTGCCTCAACCTGAATTTTTTTTAAATGTCTCACCAAAAATGGTGCAGCCATTTCTGAGAGTGAGGTTAGGTGAAGAGAACACACATTGTTTTACCCATTTTAACAAATTATTTGTAAGAATTTTTTTTAGACATTCTGGCACCTGAAGTTGGTGCTTTGAGTTGCTGTGGCACTGGGCATCTGAACTGAAAGCCTGTAGTAGGTTCTCTTGTGTGCTCAGTGCTCACCCCTACCCCCCTGTTTCTGCCCAGGCAGCAAGAAGGAGGAGGCAGCAGCCTGACTTAGATTTCAGAGTGTTGAGGAAGTGGCTGCGGGACATGGGGAGAAGGGGTTGCAGGCAGGGTGAGGGGTGGGAACAATACAGTAGCTAGAGATAGGGATGGGAAGCAGTAAGAGACAGAAAGTGGAATGTGTGCCTAGCAGCAAAGTGAGGGAGATAGGATTGGAGGGGAGGGGCAGTTGCATAGGAGCTTGAGAGAGAGGAAGGGAGGAGAAGGGTTTTAGAGAACTGCACAGATGCGTCTGTGCTCATCCTAAATAGGCCTGGATAGGAACAGTGGAGGAATAAGGCAGGATTTGGGCAGTGGAGCACATAGGAAGAGAGGGGGACAAACAGGCTTGTGGGAGGGATGGGGCAGATGGGTCTGTTACCACTAGAGGATTCTCCCCTTCAGAACCTGGAATGAAACCCAGGAGTCCTGACTCGCTATTTCCGGCCCCACCTCAGGGCCGGCCCTCAACATTTTGGCACCTGAGGTGGGGAGCTCAAATGATGCCCCCATACCCCCCTCGCTTGGGCCAAAACTTTGAAAGGTCTCAATTCTGCCTTCTTCCTGTCCTACTCCTCTCATGGTACTGCTCTGCTACCTACCCCAATAAAGGAGAACTAACAATTTAAAATGCCTTGTCCAAAAATTTTAACTTTCAAACGCCTGAACAGCAAATGTAACTTTTTTTGTCTGCATAGTAAACACTGGCATTTTTATCTGTTTGAATAATCAAAGTAGTGCTTTCCATGCCTTCTTGGTTGCAAAGATTTGAACTGCTTCCTGAAGATCCACAGTCTGGGCTAGCTTATGCTCTATTGAGACGATTGCAAGGCCGACCAGCCTCTCTTGTATCATTGTGGAGCGTAGATGTGTTTTTATTAACTTCAGCTTGGAGAAGCTGCTTTCTCCACTGGCAACTGTTACAGGAAGTGTTAGAAGTATGCGCAGAGCAACAAAAGCATTTGGAAAGAGAGTGGTCATCTTATTTGTGCACATATGTTCCAGAACAGCCTTTGGAGTAGATCCTGCTGAAATGTATTTTGAAAGGGCTTTCAGTTCATCGCCTAAATCACTCGCATCAATATCACGCATGTCATCATGTGTCAACACTGTCTCTAGTGCCCTGCATTGCTGGTGTAGGTCTTCTTTAGGTATAGTGAGGAGTTTTGGAATATCATACAACATCCCAAATATACTGCTGTGTTCCTTGAGCTGCATGAAACGTTCTTCAACTGACTGTATTGCACAATCTAGCACCTGGTTTAAGAATTCAACTTTGAATTGTTGTTTGGGGTCTCTTATGGGATTATCCCGTGCCTTGTAATCTAAATGTCGTCGTCTTTGGTGACTCTTGTATTCTTGAATGGGTGGAAAAATAGCTTCAGTGTGAAGTTCCTCTGCCAACTTCTGTGCACTCTTCAGAACGTTTTGAAATCCCTCATGTGACCGGTAAGACTGTAGGTGTGACTTTGCTTTGTCCAGTTGTTCTGTTGCTCCAGATATATCAAGGTCAGCACCTTGGAGTCTCTTGCTTACAACATTTATTTCAAACAGTATGTCATGCCACAACACTAAGCCACACAGAAATTTGAAGTTATGTATCTTTCTGGTGATTCCATTTCCCTCTGCCACTATTCTCCCATGAACGGTTCCTGTCATAGGATTATCCTCCATAACGGCAACTATGGCATCATCCATCTTCACAATTTTGTGTTTGATAGGCTTTATCGCTTCCACTCAACTTTTCCATCGCGTGGCACTCAGTGGTTTCAGTGTCAGAGAGGATGTTCCCAGATGTTGCTTCAAAATTTGCCATCGATGAGTTGATGCAGAGAAAAATACATAGCTGCTTTAAATTACATTAAAAAATTCAGCAGCCTCACTAGAAGTCGACGCAGCATCACTGACCAGCATGTTCAATGAATGAGAACTGCACGGGACAAAAAAAGCTTGAGGGTTTTACTCTCGGATCCGTGTCTGCACTCCTCTGTTCTTTCTTCTCATATTGGCACCATTATGGTAGCCATGACCTCTTATGTCAGCTATCACAATTCCCGTATTTTCCAGCTTTTTAAGAAGCACATTTTTCATACCAGCTCCTGTAGTATCATAAATGTCAATAAATTCTAGAAAATGCTCTCTGACAGTCACCATTTCAAGGACATTTTCACTAGGTTCTGTTGTTGCTACAAAATGCATCACTAAAGTCATTTGTTCTGTTGTGAACTGGACCACGATCAGCGACTCATTTAAATCACTAAATAGCCACTAGAAGGGAACAACTTTTACCAGGGACATAAAAATGTAAGGTAATATAAAGAAGTCTTCCATATCCAGTATGTTTCCACCACTTGTAAGGCCTCTGTGCACTGCCAGAGATGTGTAAAAGGAATTTAATCTCAATATGAATCTGGCTTCCTGTTTCGTGGGTGATATTATCCCCTCTCATATTATCATGTTGAACTATACTTCTTAGTGGGATATGGAATTCCCTGTACAATATTCTGTGGTGCATCTACTTATACCTTAGTGCATCAATTTAATTTCCTATCTTAGAGTTACTCTGAATAGGGCACAGGTGAAGATGGTGTGTCCTGTTTTGTATGCTTTGTCTCTATTGTGTTAGATTGTGCTTACTCATGAGCTGTTAGCTCCAGTCACTCATGGGCATATAACACTTTTACGCTATGGTATATGAGAAAATAATATGTATATAATAAGTCATCTGTGTTCTTGCTTATTTTTCTTCTGTGACATTTAAAATCACAATGAAGATGTAATTATTTAATACTTAGAGTAAACAGAAGATCTATGGAAACGTTATATCCTGCAAACAACTCATGACAGACATCTCTGCAATCATCTATTCTTCTGCTCCAAGACTGTTTTACCCAATTAAAATGTAATATCTTAGCTCAACAAAAAAGGAAAGCATCAGTGCATGTTGACTTTTCAAATGTTCTTGCACAAGGCTTTAAACATAAAGAAAATCAAAGCAAAAAATCATTCAAGGTAACTTATCAAATGTCTGTGTTGCTGGCCAAATGTATATCCAATTACACACACAATACATTTCCAATAGACAAAAAAATGTATCTCCAATTACATGCCCTATAAATTGGACCTTTATCGTGCTCCTTTTGTATTTCACATTGGAGCTGAGAGGTAAGTTAAACTTCTTTATAAATTACAAAAAAATAAATCTAGTTCAAATATAACAAAGTCTCAATTTAAACTTCCCATTTTAGGTGCTTTTTCAGAGTTTCTTTACATTTCCAGTCTATTTTTACTGAGGAAATCACCACCGATACACAAGTGTTTATAAAATGCTATTTATGACAAGTCTGAATGGTTGCTTTTCCCTTTTAAAATATAAATAATTAAGACTAAGACAGTGTACCCAGAGTAATCTTGATTTTTTTTTCTCACTGCAGTGGACATGCCTATATATTGCTGCATAAGTAATACTGGCGTTACACTTGTCACACAAGAAAAAATGATATAAGTTAATCAACAGCTTTATAAAAAAAAATTTTGCTCTCTAGACAGATGAGTATATTTTTTCAAGCTTTATAGCTACACTAATCATGTTAGTATCACAGGGGGAAAAAGACTAAGCTAAAAAGATTTCAGTCCCAAACAGAAAATGTTAATTTGAAATAAAGAATTCACACTCCTCAATCATTTTTAATTTTGAAAATAAGCACTCAGCACTGGGTAGTAAATACTCTTTGTTTTATAGCTGGCCTCCAACAATGTCGCCCCAATTGTTTCACGTAGTCACAGCAATAGCCTTTTTGCTGGTGACCAGCCATGCTGGGGACCACCATGAAGGAATGCAGAGAATCCCTGGCAAACCTGGACTGAACGAATTGCCTGCAAGAGAAGGAAAGCCTGGTTTAAAAGCAGACCCAGGACTGCAAGGTAATTTCAGTTGTTACTGACCCCAGATATATAGATATTCTGCTGTGTTTCAATATTTGTATCTGATCAATCAAATTCTACTTTGTTGCACTTTCTGTCCCATTTTGAAAGTGACAGAAATTTAGAAGCCCAAGTCTCATTGAAAGTTAGTGTTGCTTGGTACTTAGGTGTTTTTCAGAATGTTACTTCACACCCTTAGCTATAAAACCACCAGCTAATGTGATTATGAAGGAGTCAAAATGTGTCTACAGGGAGGCTGGGGATGAAGGGGTTGTTCCAAACATATTGAGCTCATTCAGTTTTTAAAAGTCCCTTTTTTGTCATTTAGACATAATCTCTGCATATCATACAGAAGAATGAAAATCTGGAATTATTTTCCATGTGATGTGAATACTACAATTCCAGCTTGTAGTGAACTCCTATTTACAGAGCCAAATCCTATTTGCCTTTATGTCAGTGGGACTTCTTGGGCAAAGTGAAGTTGCTCTGTAATATCATGATTTCACCATAAAAGTAACTGAGGGCTTGGCTACACTTGAGAGTTGCAGTGCTGGTGGTGGCTTTACAGCGCTGTAACTTACTCCCCGTCCACACTGGCAAGGCACATACAGCGCTGTATCTCCCTGGCTACTGTGCTGGCTGTACTCCACCTCGGCCTGGGGAATAACGACTGTAGCGCTGCTCTTGCAGCGCTGGGGTGCCAGTGTAATCAGTGATTAATCTTACTATGCTGTAACTGACTTCCGGAACCTTCCCATAATGCTTTTTAAGTAAAGATAACACTCTTTGTTTTGTTGTGATGCCTCTCTTTGTTTTGTTGTCAGCTCGGGACTCCCGGAGCTGCTTATCTAAAAAACAAACACAGCTACTGTTTGCTCAAGCAGAGGCAGGCAGGCAGGAGGATGAATGTCCACAGCTAGTGTTTGCTTGAGGAGAGAAGCAGCCGGGAGGGGGGGGTCCGTTTTGGAGCAGCTGCTTATCTGGTCTGAAGGCTATTTGCATTTAGTGAATGAGAGAGGGGTGGGGGAAGGGGTTGAAACTTTTAAAATGATTGAAGGGTGGTGCTGTGTATCTTCAAGTCCTTAGAACTTGCAAGGAGCTGACACAGTGTCAGCTCCAAAAATCCACTCTCTCTGTCTCCCCCACGCTCCCTGTCACACTCCACCCCACCCCACCCCTCTTTTGAAAAGCACGTTGCAGCCACTTGAACGCTGGGATAGCTGCCCATAATGCACCACTCCCAACACCGCTGCAAATGCTGCAAATGTGGCCACACTGCAGTGCTGGTAGCTGTCAGTGTGGCCACACTGCAGCGCTTTCCCTACACAGCTGTACGAAGACAGCTTTAACTCCCAGCGCTGTACAGCTGCAAGTGTAGCCAAACCCTAAATGTTAAAGACTCTAGATGCCTTCCCAGCCTGGTCAGTAGAGCTGGAAGTGAGAACCAATCACATGGGGCCTTGGTGTTCAACTGTGCATCTAATCCAGGAACTCTTGATGTGAACACCAATGTGTGTGTGTGTGTGTGCGTGCGTGTGTGTGCGCGTGTGTGTGGCCTCTCTAGCTGATCATTCTGGGGAGTTGGAACATATAAGTGGTACTGCCTTTCTTAGAACTTTACCAGGCTCCCTCACCACTTAGCTCTATTGGCCACTGTGTGATCTTCCTTCCAGACTAGACGACAAGTGAGCAGCTTCCTCCAACCCAACCACCAAGGATGCTGCAGGGGCCAGGTTTCTAGGCACTGAAAGTGCATTTGCTCTTTCATTGTAGGGAGTAAATGTTCTGCCTCTGACATGCATCCAACCTTCGCCTAAATCATGTCGGGTAATGAAAAGCTATTGAGCTGATGTAATGTAATCTGTTCCCTTGAAGGTCAGCAGCAGTGTTTATTCTGAATTAAATGCATCATTTGGGAGGAATCTCAGCAAGGAGTTTGGCAAATTTTCACTCATGTATTTCCCTTCAGCAGGTCCCCCAGGGCCACCAAGTTCCATGAGAGGTCCTCCCGGAAAAGATGGGCTTCATGGGCCACAAGGGCCTAGGGGTGAACGAGGCGAGAAGGGAGAGCGAGGGCAGCCTGGACAACCAGGTGAAAAAGAACAATCTGTTCATTTAACCTTATGGGGGTGGCGGTGTCTGTCTGTATGTGCCTGTGTCTCTGTCTAAAGCAACCTAGAGAAAAATAGCCATAACTGAGTTTAACTTTCAGTTCTACTCCGAAAAGTGACTGTGTAAAAATGGCATCTTCTTACTCAGCTGATCTTCTCACTGTGTCTATTCAGTTGTGTCTGCTGGCTTTCCTGGCTAGGATAACTTACTGTGGCTTACTCCAGGTATTGCTGCAGAAGCGATGCAGCTGAAAATGAGAGAGCTAGGACTGCATTGGTGTCACTGGGTGCATTTCAAAACCTGCAGCCATGAGGCTCAGAGCTCAGGTCTACCGACATTTGGACTCAGGCTCTGAAGCCCAGGTCAGGGGCGAGTTTCAGAGCCTGAGCTCCAGCCTGAGCCTGAATATCTACACAGCTGTTTTTAGCACAGTAACATAATCCCCACTAGTCTGAGTCTGTGGACCTGAGCTCTGAGACTTGCTACTGTAGGTTTTAAAACAATGTGTCGACATATCCACTGTGGGCATAACTGGGGTTGCAGAACCTTCACACTTACGGTATATCTACAACAACTTGAATAGCCACACCTGACCCCCTCTGAGGTCCTAGGTACAACGTAGGTGGCTAGCCCAAGCTGCTGCCCATGCCACCACAGCCATACTGCTATTTTTAGCATGCTTACTTGAGCAGAGCTGGTATGTGTTTGCCTGCCTGCGCCGAGACACACCCTCCCAGCTGCTGATAGGCATAACCTTAGAGATGATGTACCAGTAGGAAAGAGGGCAGCTTGACTGTCTGAGACTAGGTTGGGTTTGCAGCACTTGGAAGTGAGAACAAAAACGTCTCTCTTTGTAAAAGAATATGTTTAATACAGACATCCCAGAGAGACTATAAACCTGAATCTCCTAAATGCCATCGTTACAGAGTCACTCTTCAGAGTATAGTCGTACTTTTAGCCTAAGAGATTAATTTAATCAAGCTAATTGACACTGTACAAGCTGACAAGAGATGATTACATTTCTACAAGGTTATCCACAAGGTTTGAAACCATGACCAACAGCACCAAAGCTTTTACCTTCCATTATTATTATTATCCATTATTACTCTTAGTTCTGCTCCACCACCAACACTTCACATGGTCAGGGCTTTCCAGAGCAGCTATCAAGTCACAAGTAGTATCTCATCACAGCAAAATCTACTTCTGTGACCATACCCTGAGTGCAGGCCATCCTTTATCATTAGCAGGCTGCAGACTAGAAAACGAGCGATTATAGGCCAGATTATCCTGACCAACCAGGTCCCAGGGGGATTGGAGGTGAAGGGTATGAGTGCTATAAAGATGGCTTTTAATCTACCTTTTCAGCTTCCCAGTGCTGTGGACAGGAAGCATTGGAACAGCCTGAAGGATGTTATATCTTACACCATATGTCAGTGGTCTCAAGGAGCCCATACAGTATCTTAGCATCAACCAGGCACAGTGGTATGCCTGCCAAACCCTCTTTTGCCTGGCTTGGTACTGGACTGATGCAAAGCACCGGTGGGGCATTAAAGACTCTAACTCAAAGATCTAATTTTTAATTCTTCATAAGTGGTTCCCTTCTTAAAGTAGTTTCCATGAGCTTTGTTCTTTATCAGGATGGTCAGTGTATGGAAAGGCCCTTCTTTTAACACACTGAGATAAAATTATTTCACATAGAAAATCAAACAAATGTAACTCAGTCACAAGTGTTTTAGAAAATTGCTATTAATTTTACACGATGTCCACATTATTGGTGAAGCCTGGTCCTAACACTTAAACTTAAGGGCATAATTATTTTTGTTTGTCCATAGGCCTACCTGTTTCTCGTGATCCTGAATTACAAGAAACCCTCAAAGGATTCAAACATCAAATTGCCAGACTGGAAGGAGGTAATCTGTCTGCTTTTGCTTTTTGCCTCACTCATAACTTGATTAACAAGTGTGGAAAAAATAAGCCATGAAATACCAGCTCCTTAAAAATAGTTTGTCTTGTTCCATTTATTTTTACATTCTTTTTATACAAAGAAACAAGGATCTCTGGGATGGGCAATGATACTTTCTGTCTTGTGTTAAATAAGTTAACCTGTGGGCCATATAATTAGTTACCAGCCCCATATAACTGTCATGGATTGAAACACTAATGCAAACCAGCCAGAGATGGCTTATTGCAACAATTCTTTTCTGTGCAGCTTTCAGGCATATCTCTTTGGGTCACCTACACTCTGTGAGTGACCCTGATGGCCATCACAGTTAATCTGTGGCTACAAAAGTGACAACAGTATCGTATCTAACTAAGGCCTGCAAAGATTTATGCATGTGCCTAACTTTATGCACTGTGAGTAGTCCCAATGAAGTCAGTCCCATTACTCAGTGTGTGCAAAGTGTGTGCAAAGTGTGTGCAAAGTTAAGTCTTTAAATCATGGGTGGGCAAACTTTTTGGCCTGACTGTCACATTGGGGAATAGAAATTGTATGGCAGGCCATGAATGCTCACAAAATTGGGGTTGGGGTGAGAGAGGGGGTGAGGCTCTGGTTGGGGGTGCAGGCTCTGGGGTGGGGCTGGAGATGAGGAGTTTGGGGTATATGAGAGTGCTCTGGACTCTTCCCTCCTTCATTTCTTCCCCACCATCCACATTCCCTTTGTCTCCTTTTCATTTTAATTTTTCTCTCTCTCTACTTCTCCATCATCTTCATCTATTTCTCCTTCCTTTTCCATCTCTTTCCCATCTCGTATTCCCTTCTAGTCTTATAATTATCTCTAATCAATTCTCCTCCCCTTCTATTTTCTTTCTCCCTTTTCAACTCCTCTCCTCCATTCTCCTCTCTTCTTGAGTTTATATTCTCTTTGTTCTGAAGTCACTAGACAGGAGCAGTAGCCTACTCAATTTAGCATGTCGTTGATGAACCGTCCAGCAGAGGGCAGTGTTTGGTAAGCTAGCATGACATAGCCCATGCTCTGGGTTTTTTTAATCGGGGGGTGGGGAAGGAGAGACAGTTGTATGAAGTTTGCAATTTGTGTTCCTTATTTTATTCGGAAGGGTTATTTTATTATAGAAGAATACAGAAAGAGGGAGTCCCACTATAGTAGTAATCATGAGAGTGTAAAATGATTCAAAAAAGTTTAACAAGAGCTTTTGCTTTACTTTGTAGTCCTTGCCTTGGATGGGACCATAAAGACATTTGGAAAAAAAATGTTTGCTACCAATGGACAAGATGTCGATTTTGAGACCACACTGGAAGCATGCAAACAGGCGGGCGGCTCCATTGCATCTCCCAGGAATAAGGGGGAGAATGATGCTGTTTTCCATATTGTGAGGTTATTTAACAGCTGTGCCTATCTGGGCATTAATGGGGATGGGATTCCAGGTAATTTCAGTTTCCGGGATGGAACAGCAGTAAATTATACAAACTTGCATGCAGGTGAGCCCAGTGACATAGGGGGAAAAAACTGCATGGAGATGTGCACTGACGGTGCCTGGAATAGCACAAGTTGCAACCAGAACCGCCTCACTATCTGTGAATTTTAATCCTTGCTCCTACCTTTCCTTCAAAATGTCGGACATCTGTAGGGTCCTTTGAATTCTTTCTTTCATCCACAAACAAGAATCTGTTTTCTCAGCATTGTAGTTAGTGACTTCTGTGATTATTCTGTATGAGAAAATGAAAATCAATAAAGTCATGATGCACTATCTTCCTTTGTGATGTTCATTAAGGCAATGCTAACCTGCTAACCATAAAGGGAGAGCTACCTGTAAGCACAGCACTGACTAATTTACAGGATTCCTATCAACCCCACTGGGCTGCTGGTTTCATTTAGAAGCAGAATTTGCAATGTTTAATTACAGTTATGATATGCCAGCCTAGTCTACCAGCCTGGACCCATTTGGGACACTAAGCGGTAACCAATGAACAAGAAAAATTGTATCACAAGTTTGGCACATATCTGGTGATCATCACCAATACTAACTGTTCCGTGAGTCCATATGTATGATTGATAATTTGCACGTTTCAGGTACTGCCTTTAGGAGTTCATTGTCGATGGGAGTTTCTCATTGGTTATGTTCTTCCTAGCAAACAATTTGTAGCTCACATTATCCAGAGGTCCTTGCTTCCCATCACAGTACAATAAAGATAGCAGTGAGACCCAGGCTGCTGAGTCTGAAAAAGCTGCCTTGGGTGGGACTGCAGTAACGTACCTTCAAATCTTGCTAGTGATACCAAGCAAGGACTTAACTAATTCAGCTACTGCTTGGTTCTTCATTAACTCTCTGGTTAGGTCAGGTCTGTCAATTCCATGAATTCAAAGTAATGGTCCTAATTTATAAAGCCATCAACAGACAGAGACAGAGACATAACTACCTGCTAGACTGTCGTATTGGCGTTGCTGTGTGTCTGTGTCTGAAAGTTTCTGCTCTTTGCCCTCAAAACCAATAGGAGTAGGCTTATAACTAACAGCATGTGGTTATTTTACTGAGACACCACAAATGCTGGTTCATGCTTGTTCTTGGGATGGGAGAAATCACTTTTCTTTTGCTCAGTGCCAGGGAAAAAATAAGCAGGATTCACATAGCTCATGTCTCACTAGCTTTCCCCAACACCTAGCTCCAAAAGACAATAATTCAAGTATTGTTTGTACCAAGTGGGGCTGCTGTGAGCAAGGCATGGGCTGCCAATGGGTGCAAAGAGCCACACGCAGGCTGCAGTCACATAGCTGTTTAAACTTTCAAAGTGCGCTAAAGTTCATAGCCAGTCAGACTGGCTTGGAAATTTGTATGCTAGTAGAAGGCCTTGAATACCATTTGGGGTCATGGTCAAGGGGTGCCAGAGATACAACGCCCTTCCTCTCCTGATAAATGAGTTGTGTTTAATTTTAAAGTGCTCACAAATGCAGAACTACATTGGCTTGAGCAATGGTATGCTAGATGAGGAGGCAGAATAGTGTTGGGGGGGTACAATTTGGGGAGTCATCTGGTGAAAAACTCCTCCCCTTTTAAACAATGGGGCAAACTACACAGGGAACTCCAGTAGCATTTTAGTCAGAGGTACAGTGAGTCCTGATGCAGCAGGCATGCAGTGCTGAGCTGGGGACTGAACTGAGACTATGCCTGCTTAGTATGTACCATAGGCACACAAAGCCAGAGCCACAAAGGTACCTACATTCCAGTTTTAGGCACCACTGTGAGCCACAAAAACCCTGTTCACTGCTTCCCAACCATATAAACTCACTTGGCACCTAAGTTTTTGCTCCAAATGTTGCCTAGGCACCTACATTTCTGCTTCTACTTCACTGTAGGAACGAGACACCTATCTCATGCCTATGCCCCAAGCCCAGGGCAAACAGGCATTGTGCTGCCTTTCTTCCCTGTGAGACTAGAGCTGGTTGGTAGACTCAGCAGCTGCCTAACACCACAAAAGATGGTCGAGAAGGGGACAGACCCGTTAGCTCAATTGGTAGGGTATTTACTCGGGACACTGGAGTGCGTGGGTCAGTTTCTTCGCTTTCCCTGTTGAGGAAAAGGGCTTGGGGGGGCTGTCTCCTCCCAGATGAGGGTTCTGAGAGGAGAAGCAGTGCTCCCGCCTCACCTTTACCCAGTGGTTAGGGTACTCACCAGGCGCAGGGGTCGATGCTGGTTCAATCTCCCGCCCAGTGAGTGGCAACCAGGCTTAGAACAGGGGTATGCCATCTCGCAGGTGAGTTCCCCAATCATTAAACTAAGGCATAAGCTGATGTGGGCTACTCTACAGCTATTGGTGTAGAGGTATATAGCCCACACACCTGGCACTAAGTGATCCCCTTCAAACTGCTTCTTAACAGGAATGGGAGGTCAGGGATTTCACCCAGGCTATCTCATACCTTAGGTAAATGGTTCTCAGTGGTGGATCTGCAGTCCTCTGGAGGGGCCATGTACCCTTTCGGGGGGCATTGGGGTCCCAAGCCCTGGTGCTCCCCATGGGACAGAAGCTCTGAGCCCATGGACAAAGCTGAGGTGCATGGGGGAGCATTGCCCCACCCAAATTGCAATGCAAGAGCCAGGCAGTCATAGGGGCAGCACCACACACTTTCTTCCATCACCCTTCCCCCCCCCCTCCCCCCCGCCGGCTAGTTCCAAGGTGGGAAGCCAGAACTGGGCTGGTGCCATGGAGCAGGCAGCGCCCGTGTTTCCTTCTCGCCTGCTGATGCTGGGGTTAAAGCTGCTCCTCAGCTCCCAGCCCCCTTTCTTCAGGCAGCTGGTGGCTGCGGGCACTGATTCCTGGGGTCAGAGGTGGTGGGGACTGCCTGAGCCAGGCAGAAGCTGGCCATGGAAAAGATGAAGGCAGTTATGTTTAAAGCCTGTTTGATATTTCAGACTGAAGGGTGAAGGGCTATTGTGAGAGAGTGAAGCTAACCATTGTTTGGTGAATTCACTTTGGCAATACTTGTATCCCTTGCCGTACCAAAGATATTGTTTATATTATGTAGTACTGTGTTTCCATGTTTCTATTGTTTATTATACTGCAGATTTAATAATAAAAGAAAAGGAGAGCGTTATAAATGGTTAAGTGATCACATACATATGTGTGATTGCTAAGGCCTTATAGCAGGTTTGAAGGAGTGATGGAATAAACTGCTAGCTTGCAAAAATTTCTCTGCTATTGCCCAAACAGACTGGGGGGCATCAGTTCTTGTTCAAAGTGTCCTTGTTAGAAATTCAGTCCAGAGAAATGAAGCAGGCAATGAAACCCAAATGGAAGTGTCTCAGGTGCCTTTGATATCCTCTTCCATGTGCATGGACTTTTACTGTCTCAAACAAAGCCCACAATAGCACAGATGCATGGAAAATTTACTGGGCCAAAGTCACCTGAGCATATCACATGCCCTTACATGCTTTGATGACTCACAGAGGCAGCCATTGCCCATATTCTTTCTGAGGCATCCACAGAAAAATCTGGGCCAGATTAATTTATTCAATGACCCATTATAAACTATGTCCTTAATTGGCAATCTACACAGCTGTCTCGCTCTAATGTAAATTCTATATGGGGCTACTACCCAAGATTACAACACGTGTAAAATGCAAGTACAGAGCCAATATTCATAATTTCAGGTACAAAGATGAGATACAGATTTAACCAGGATAATCATCATATTTGATAGAGTGTAACTTTTCCATTGATACCTTACATTATATACTTTATATAAGAGTTATGGAAATTGCATAACAGTGGTCACCTTTCTTATACACAGCATCACAGTTAGTTTGCTACATTAATGCTAACACAGCTTGTTCACCACAGACCTCATTGAACTTGGGTTTGCAGAATGCCACTTCTACTCTATGAGCATCAGTACCGTGCAGGAGGTGTGGGGGAGATAGTTCATTGGCATAGCATGACACTTATGGTAGTGGTCTTATCGAGAGGTCAGATGAGTACAGGTGCTTAGGTTCTGTATTGCAACTTTTTTGGCCACATCAATTCCTCCTTCTGTTTATTTTTCCATCAGTTGACGTCCCCTTACACATACCCTGCCACCTTTGCCACCAACGTTTTAAGTCTGCTCCTGACTCAAACTACTCTTAAGTAAACTAAAATTCCCAGGTGACATGGGTATGAAACCAGAGTTCCATGTTACCTTACTAAGAGCATATAAATTGTGGGATGAACTTCTACTAAATTATTTTTGTTAAGGCTTCTGTAGTGTACCAGAAATTACAGAGTAAGTGGCTGGATGGTATGAAGGCAGTTATTTTTAATTTTGTTCTTTAATGATGAACCTGCAGTCAGCATGAGTATACTTGGAATTACTTAGATATGGTTTATTGAATGTGGCACACTGATTACTTATATAGTTGTTCCGTATAGCGGATGAATTATATTTAATATAATTAGTAACGTTAGCGATAGTTTTATCCTATTTTATTCAAGATACACTATACTGCATCTTTTGCTTTTTAAATAGATGGTATATTGCTTCATTTGGTTTTATCAGCCTTCATAGTAACATGTCAGCGGTTAATTAATGTTAATCCCTTTCCATGCTTGGGTGAATGTTTGTACAATAGACACAAACTCGGCTATGTTTGTTAGTTTCTTGGCTGTCAATTACTAAAATACAGAGTTTATAAATTGGCTGTTAGTGAATTCTTCTTTGATAATTTTCTGCAACTGTAACAAGCATTGGGCTCCAGAGAAACTTTGAGCTGAGATGCAAACTGGGTATTTACATCTTCTGAGCAAAAAGGGAGAAATCCAGTATGTGAACAACCAAGCCCCCAGTTTAAAAAAGAAAATAGATTTCAAGGGTTCAGTTATCACCTTACGGCCCAGCCTGTGTAAAGGGAAGTGGCCCAGCAGAAGTGCCTTGGAGCCAGTATGCCCCAGCAGACAGTGGATGCAGGAGCATGGGGGGACTGAAAGGGTGCAACAAGTGCTCAGCAGGGCCCCCTCTGCTGGTTGATAGAGGGCAGAGAACCATTACTCTGTCCTTTTTCTGCACCCTCCAGGGAGGCCTCTGCGCACAACAACATTTGTGTGACCAGGACTGCAGTTGTGTCCTGAATTACAAGGACAGCAATCCTGTGTGCCCGCTTCTCAGCAGGGCCCAGGTGTTTGCAAAAACTTAAATAATTGATGGCACAATGGGCCTTAAATTCTGCAGCTTTGGGTTTTTCATGGTGAATAATTTAACAAAGGATAAACTCCAAAAAAAAGTTTCATTAAGATCTTTTCAGAATTTAATAGTGTTTTCCCTGTAAAATAACTGCAAACCAATACAAATAATGCAGAATGTAGGCATTTCTTTAAATAATCAGTTTGCACTATGCCACATAAATAGATTACATGAATAGACTTTCTTTCTATGACCGAGCGATGAACAAGTGACTGAGTAATAAAGGGAGACTTGAGGAGCATGCATAATTACATGCACCAACATGTAATAGTAAATTTCAGAGTGACATTTCTGATTGCTTTCTGGTGCAGAACCATTCACTGTCAAACTACACTAGTCCATAAAAACCAGATAGTTCAAATGGAACGTGAATAGTTCCCCCACAACGTAGACAATTAATATTACACACTTCCAACTGCAGAATATCCCACAATGATCTATTTCTGAATACAGCACCATTAAACTGGAAGCAATCACTGAGATTTGCAATGCAGCCTAATGAAACCACTTACCCTTTCTGCTTTTTTCACCTAGTGAAGCTTTATCCCCTTTGGCCCAGAAGGACAGGTGTTCTCTGGGTCACCCTTCAAACCTGGGACACCTCTCAGTGCTGATCAAATAGAACAGATTAAAAGGGTGTAAGTAAATGTTCCTGTATTTTATTACATGTGGGCTGGAATCCGGACTCTAGGACCTGCAAGGTGGGAGGGTCCCAGAGCTTAGACTGCAGCCTGAGCCTGAATGTCTATACCTCAAATAAACAGCCCCTTAACTTGAGTCCCATAAGCCCAAGTGAGCTGGCACAGGCCAGCCAGAGGTGTCTAATTGCAGTATAGACAATACCCTCCAGGTGTCAGGTACTTCATTTGCAAAATGAGTATAACACCCCTTAGTTCAAAAAGGGTAGCAAGGCTTGATTAATCAACACTGGTAAAACTTTGACAAGAAAGGTGGTGTGAAAATGCCAATTATTTTATATACAAAATTAGAAAACTAACTGCAGATGAACGTGTTCTTTTCATAACTGTGGACTATCAGGTACGTAGAATGATGAGTTTTCTTATTGAGGAAAGGGACTTAATAGGCTTTCCCTAGAGCTGTGCTATAATTAATTTTGGTCCATTTTCTCCCCATATCCACAAGTAGACTCAAGTGAGTCCCATGTGGGGAAAAAAGGGGTCTAGTGACAGAGTCTCTCAGTGTACAGAGAGACAAGCTAGGTGAGGTAATAGCTTTCATTGGACCAATTTCTGTTGGTGAAAGAAACAAGCTTTCAAACTACACAGAGCTCGTCTTCCAGTGAGATGAGAGGTACCACAACATATGCCTACACGAGCTGGGAATCACACCCCGCTCGTAGTGTAGACATAGCCCCAGAGGCAAAGCAAAAAATCTCACACATGAGAGGAAGGGGAGCAGTCTTCTGGTTATAACAGAGTAGAATGTGCTGCCTCCAGCCAGGAAAAAGAATTGGGCTTTGCACCATACCCTGAAGATCAGCAGATCAAAACTAATTCAGGCCAAGATGTGGGGAGTGAATTTCAGAGTCTTTGCTTCTCATGGAAAATGCCTCTTTTGGAATATTTTCAGTGGGAATAGGATCAGCCCTTAGGGACAGTATCTGTGGGCTTGGAGGTGGGCGGCTAGTCTGTATTTTAGTATATAGTGACAAGGATCAATATAATTTAGTGCTGGCTCCATGGTTCAGATCATCAGCTGGTGTAAATTGGTGAAGCTCCATTGAAGTCAATGTAGTTTGTTAGTTAATACACAAATGTTAGGCATAGTATTAACATAAGTTTTGGGAAGTTATAGTGTCTCCACAACTCTGTTCAGCTATGTCAAGTATCCCATAGCACCTTGCATTAGCTGAAGTAAGCTTTGCCTTAGCAGATAGGAAAACTGTCAGGATCAGGACATATGGGCATTTTACCATAGCAACAGGTAGGTTACTATGGCAAAACTCTCACAGGCCAGTGCTGTAATGTCCCAAAATAAAAGGACACAATATATGATTGTTCTACCCTGGTACAAACCAAGAAAGTGTCTTCATGTCCCATGTTACATGGAATGGATGTGTGCTCAAAACAAAGAGATAAGGTACACCATGGTACCAGAAAAAAAAGGTAGAAAGCTGATGGCTTAAATCTAGTTTCAGATGATGCACACAGTACCTTTTTACTTGTAAATAGGATGGGTATAAAAGGGATAGCTTTAGGAGTGTAACTTTGGGAGCACACGTTCTGTGTGAGGTGAATGCAACAATGCTGCACGAGACAGCTTCCCAGAGACTGGTGTCCTATTGAACCTTTTTCCTGTAGTATATTATTATTGGCTTTTAGCAATAAACCTGACTGAAACTGGTTATTTGCTCTTTTTAATACATTTCATAATGAACCAAAGTGTGGTCAAGCACTTGACTATACAATTTATCAACAAGTTAACCGATACGTTAAACTGAAATTTGACAAGCTGGAAGGGCATATCGAGTGGGGTCCCACAGGGATCAGTCCTGGGTCCGGTTCTGTTCAATAGCTTCATAAATTATTATAATGGCATAGAAAGTACACATAAAATTTGTTGATGATATCAAGCTGGGAGGGGTTGCAAGTGCTTTGGAGGATAGGATTAAAGTTCAAAATTATCTGGAGCCTCTGAAGTAAATAGAATGAAATTCAATAAGGACAAGTGCAATTTACTCCACTTAAGAAGGAACAATCAATTGCACACATAGAAAATGGAAATGACTCCCTAGAAAGGAGTACTGCAGAAAGGGATCTGGGGGTTATAGTGGATTGCAAACTAAATATGAATCAACAGTGTAACACCGTTGCAAAAAAAGCAAAAGTCATTCTGGGATGTATTAGCAGGACTTCCACCCTACTCTGCACTGATAAAGCCTCAGCTGGAATATTGTGTCCAGTTCTGAGCTCTACATTTCAGAAAAGATGTGGACAGATTGGAGGGAGTCTAAAGGAGAGGAACAAAAATGGTTAAAGGTCTAGAAAACATGATCTATGAGGAAATATAGAAAAAATTGGGTTTGTTTAGTCTGGAGACGAGAAGACTAAGGAGGGACATGACAGTTTTCAAGTACATAAAATGTACTTACAAGGAGGAGCGTGAAAAATTGTTCTCATTAACCTCTGAGGATAGGACAAGAAGCAATGGGCTTAAATTGCAGCAATGGAGGTTTGGGTTGCACATTAGGAAAAACTTCCAACTGTCAGGGTAGTCAAGCAAATTGCCTAGGGAGGTTGTAGAATCTCCAGCATTGGAGGTTTTTAAGAACAAACACCCATCAGGAATGGTCTAGTTATTACCTAGTCCTGCCCTGAGCACAGTGGACTGGACTAGATTGACCTACTCAGGTCCCTTTCAGTCCAATACTTCTACAATTCTTTGATTTCTGCCTCCGGGCCCGATAACTCCAGGTTAGTAACAAAAGAACCCTCTTTTCCTATGTAAGCTCCCAGAAGCAGCTTCCCCATTACAGAGTGATGAAAGTAACGTGGATGTACTCTGCTAATGTGTCTTCCTAGTTCTGCTTTTCCCAAATGGCATAACTGTCGGTGAAAAAATATTCAAAAGTGAGGGCTCCGAAGGCAACTTTGAAACTTCAAAAGCTGCGTGTTCCCAAGCTGGTGGCCTGCTTGCTTCTCCAAGGAATTCTGCAGAGAACAGCGCCATCCAACAAATAGCAGCCAGGCATAAAAAAATGCCATTTCTTGGAATGACATACAGACAGAAGGCACATTTAAGCATCTAAATGGTGAAGCATTAGGATACTCCAACTGGGCATCTAATGAATCAAATAGTTCTGAAGGAATAGAGGACTGTGTAGAAGAGCATTCAAGTGGCAAGTGGAATGACAAATCCTGTGCAGAGAAACGCTTAATAATTTGTGAATATTAATCTACCTGCCCTTTTGGTTATTTGTCACTTAGTACAAATGTACATACAGCTTTACATATTGCTAATTATATCAATTTACAGTAGCCCTACATTTTGGACATTGTGCTGCATCAGTAATGTAAAGCATACAGCTGTCTACTGTATGTGAAAAATTATGGTCCAATAAAATAATCATGCAACACTGATTAGTGTACTGAGCTGGTTAAAACTGGGGATATATTACAAATGCTGTGAAATGATTGATGCCCACTCATTTTCATACTGCCCCCGTTCCATACAAGGATCCATCCTGGGAAATCCATGGGCACTAGACACCTGGCATGTTTCTAACTTAAAAGGCTACAAACTGTCACTTTGTTCCATATAGAGCCACCTGGCAATGCATTATTAACTTGACAGGCAGGGACTTGGGATGAAAAGTCAAGTGGCAGAACTGAAATTTCAGGATTCCCTTCCATCTCTATTTACAGGCATTTCAATATCTAGGATCTACTTGTTACAACCTTTTAATAAGTCACTGTTGAAATGGAGAACTCTAGAAGCATTTGAGTCGCATCCCAAGGGTCGCACTGGTTTAACTAGATCAATTTTATTGCAATCTATTCAGTTAAACTGATGTAACTTTTTAAATGCAAACTAGACCTATGTGTGTTTGGATTACAACTGGGCGATTTTTTTCAGCAAATGGTAAATTCACCAAAACTTTTCTTTCCTGTCATTTCAAAATAAAACATTTAGACTTTTTGTTTCAGAACAGCGCTTCATCTAGAAATTAAGTTGGGGGGGGGATTGTTTTGGGTCAAACTAAGTGTTTTGTTTGACCCAAAACTAATTTTTCCCTTTTCTTTTCATTTTTGTAAAAAAGAAAATTCAGTTTTGGTTTGACCCTGAGCGGCAAGCTAAGGGACTCCTCCCTTCTCCCCTAGCCTGAAAGAACTTCAGGACCCAGAAATTAAACCATGGGAAAGGAGATGATCCTGCTATTGGAACTAGTTCCCTGCTAGGGAGAGAAATCTAGAGTAAGGAGGTACATGGATACTGTGGGTTGTGTGAAGTTGGCGGAGGTGGCATAGCCACTGCTACTGCCAGTCAAACCTGCATTTCAGCATAATGTCTTATCCCTGTGGCTTTGATTCATTACACAAAGATGCCCATGGCAATGCCAACCCTTCCCATTTCAATGGCCATCAACTGTTCCCCACAACCAGCGCTCCAATCAGCCCCACCATACAAGCTGCTCTTCTCTCTAACCACCAATGAGACATTCCAACTCCTGCCACACTGCCAGCTGGTGCCTGGCACTTAGAAAGCACACAGCAGTGAAGAAATGAATTTAAAATGGCCTTGATTGCTTACTACTTTTTACCAGCAGTTGATCTTACGTACCCTACTGTTCATCAGTAAACAAAAATAAGCAAAGAGGTTTTTAGCAAGGCAAATATTTCCCATTGCTAGTTAAGACCCTGCTGCAGAGAATGCCAGACATAGCTGGATGTTGTTGAATGATACAGAGCATTAGGAGAAAGACGTTGTGTACTCTTCGATTTTCTTACACAAAAGGAGCTTCATTTACTGGAATGAGAGGGGGAAAGTATTAAGGATAGAAATGTGCAGCGTTGGGCAGGGAGGCATTGATGTTTTTAAATTAAACTGCAATGTGGCCAGGGTCTGCATGAGGTGAAGCAGTCAACAGCAAATATTTCCCTAAAAAACACATCCAGATCAGTAAATAGTGAGATATCGGGTTCAGTTGTGCAATACATAGAGTTGTGCAAGGACAGTGATAACACGGGAATACCTTTTGTCAATATAAATCTCTTTTCACTGCCTCTGTTAGCAAGTTTAACATACTCTTGCTTTCTTATGCAGCTAGGGAGAAATTCACTGGATTTCTTAAGGTTTCTTGTACACTGCATTCAGTTACATCATCAGTCAGATTAGCTGGCAGTGCGTCACATCGCTTCATTGTGTATTGGGCAAGTAAAGGTAGGTGCTGGTAGGTAATTATTAAAATTTAAGCAAACTAAAGGCTTCACTTTCCAGTTTGGATACAGTGGGTCAGAAGGAATTCAGACAATTATTCTGCAAGCAGATGTGACTGGCTGATTTCTGGGTCTTGCTGCTTCCCAGTGACCTCAGCACGAGAAAGGTGATTATAATATGATGATGACTCTGATGGGAGATAAATTCTTCCTAATAGCTGAATTTGTGGAGTTTCCCCTTTAGAATCTCAGGTTTCTGGGATAACGTCCCTTTGTCGTGACTCTTGTGTCTATGGGACTGCCACTGGGATTTCCAGGGCCCAAGCCCGGAAGCAGAATCAGGGCTACTGTGGCCCTGTCTCACAGAGTCAACAATGCCGTACCAATCTCTTTGCTCCTCTCCCTGTTGCCTCAGAGCATTCAACCCTTCACCTGTCCCGACTCCCTGGGTGTTTCCTTCTCCCCTGCCTCTGTCCCCTCACCCAGCGTATTGTCCCCATTCGCTGTTCCCCCTTCTCTCTGGCCCTCTTACCAATTTCTGTTCTCTCTTCTCCCTCTGTTTTTGTCCACCCTTTTCTCTGTGCCAATGTAATCGTTCCATGGCAGCAGTGGGCTGGTCAGGGCTCCTGGTGCTGTGTGAGTGCAGACAGGAGGCAGTCTGCACCAGCCCTCCCCCCACCCCCCACCATTGTCTCTCCAAAGTAATTACAGCACTCTTGACCTGCCAATGAGGTAATGCCAGTCTCAGGTCCCCTTCCACACCTTAAAGCCCAGGTCTGGGGCAGTGGCCTCCATTTCCTGTCCCCTCGCCCTTGGTGTCAGTGGTGGGTGGGTGTCTATACGTTGGTGGGTGTCTATATGTTGATGAATTGTAGTCAGAGTACTTGGCTGTGTCACCATGAGCACAGATTGTTCCAGGGGTGGCTTATTGATGGTACAACAAAAAGATCTATTGAACTTCACCTACTGAAATATGAGATCCTGCCTGCTACTCATTTTCAAAGCTAATCGTGACCAGTCATTCCAGAAAGTCTCTCTCTTTTTCACCCAACTTTCCTTACAGCTGGCACTGAGAAATGCCTCTTTATGTTGCATTTATTCCACTTCTGTTATTTAAAGAGTACTGAGCACTGCCTAGAATAAACAGATGGCTCTTTTTTCTCAACTATTTCTTACTGTATCTTGGATAAGTGGGGAGTATCACTGCATCAACCGGGACCAAATTCTGTTCTGACACACTCTGGTATAACTCTCTTAAAGAGTTGGTGTCAAATTCTGTCACCCTTACTCATGCTGAGTAATATTTTACTCCATGAGAAATCCCCACTGGAACTACTCATGGAGTAAGGGATTACTCAACATGCGTAAGTGTGGTAGATCTATCTTTTTGCTATTTCTGTGAAAAGCTATTCTTTGCCTGTTCCCTTCGGTTGAGGAATCAGCACTTGGGGGGGGAAATAGAAAAAGTCAATACAAGAAGAGCAGCCCTTTGTGCTTCTTACCTAAACCATCAGCAGGAGTTGTTGGGGCAGAAAAACTTCAGGACTTTTCTGGGGTGCTGCACAGGGAGTGATGGCACCAGCCAGAGAGTCCCACCACCATTTTGCAATAGCTAGGCAGGCACTTCAGCTCTCTGTGTATGGAGGTGAGAGGAACAAAGCAGCAGCAGAGAACCGAATAAGAGGGTACGTGTGTGGGATGCCAGGGCAGGCAAGCTGCAAAACATCAGAAGGAGTCTTAAGCACTGGCAGACGAGCAAGCAAATAGCAAAGGGAGGGAGTAAGTGAGGGAGACTTTTTGGAGGGCAGGGCCGGCTCTACAGTTTTTGCCGCCCCAAGCAGCGCGCCGAATTGCCGCCCTGGGCGCGGCACGGGAGAAACAAGAAAAGTGAGCACTGAAGGAAAAACTCATTGCAACTCATTGTTTTAATAACAGCTGATGAGGCCATAGGGTAACAGTGAGGACAATTACAAAATAAAAAGTTATTCAGCTCTCCAAAAAGCCCTGATGCTGCCCCTCCAACAGGGCCGGCTCCAGGCACCAGCATTCCAAGCTGGTGCTTGGGGCGGCATTCTGCAAGGGGCGGCAGTCCTGTTGTTTTGGCACCAAGTAGCGCGCCGAATTGCCGCCGCGGGCGGGGGGTTGGGGGGGCAGTCTGTGTGCCCTTAGGGCGGCAGGCGCGTTTCCGCAGCGGCGGCAATTCGGCGGCAGCTTCTATGTTTAGCTGCCAACATAGAAGCTGCCGCCGAATTGCCGCCGCCGCAGAAACGCGCCTGCCGCCCTAAGGGCACACAGACTGCCCCCCCCCGTCCCCTGCCCGCGGCGGCAATTCGGCGCGCTACTTGGTGCCAAAACAAGGGGGACTGCCGCCCCTTGCAGAATGCCGCCCCAAGCACCAGCTTGGAATGCTGGTGCCTGGAGCCGGCCCTGTTGGAGGGGCAGCATCAGGGCTTTTTGGAGAGCTGAATAACTTTTTATTTTGTAATTGTCCTCACTGTTACCCTATGGCCTCATCAGCTGTTATTAAAACAATGGGTTGCAATGAGTTTTTCCTTCAGTGCTCACTTTTCTTGTTTCTCTTAATTTCTCACTGTTTCCTTGTTTGGAGATGAAGGGAGGAGTGCATGGGCAGCCAGTGAAGATTTGAGATTAACACTTTTTTTTGGAAGATTAGCAAATTATCACGCCTGAGTTGTGTCTATTCCCAACTCCCAACAAAATGTGCCCTAATGGTTAGAGCAGGAAGAAACAAGGCTGTGATTTCCTAGATCACGTTGTTAGCTCTGGGGGGTCAGTGGTCTGTTACCTAGTGCCAAGGAGCTCAGTTCTCCACAAGTAGATCCTGTTTCCAACTCTGAAAGGATTGTGCATTAGTTTTTGGGGAAAGGAAATATGGGAGTTAGGCTAAGGATTGGATAACTTTTTGTGAAGCTTAAAAAGAAAGAGCACTAAATCCAGGTCCCACTGAAGTCAATGGCAAAAGTCCCATTGCGTTGGATTCTCTTCTCCCTTACGCAAGTTTTATACTAACTAGATCTTCACTGACTTAACTGGCGTTACTCCTGATTTCACACTGACTGGCAGATGTGAGAGGAGAATCACTGGCTTTCAGTATTTGGCCCAATGACCTAATAGTTGAAGTAAACTGGTATTCATGGCAGTTTGCTGTTTATTTCAGCTCTATACAAAATACTTTAATTCCTGCACCTGATTGCCTCAAATTAGAGACTCTTTAATCAAGCTCAATTAGTGAGTACCTTTTGCAGAGAATTAGCCACACAATGACTTCTGTTATTGTCATCGCTTTGATATGTGCACCTGGAGTCAACATGCATGGAATCCAAGAGTACTTCAGGGATGATAATGAGACAGTGACATATCTTATTTACATGCTGTGATACATGAAGTGGGGGAGAGGAGTAGCTCCCTTTGATGGACACCCAGCCAGCTAGCTGTAAAATCCCTCTTGGTCTATTCTCTGCTGGCTTTACCTGTAAAGGGTTAACAAGCCCACAGGTAAAAGAAAAGGAGTGGGCACCTGACCAAAAGAGCCATGGGAACAAATCCCAGCTGGTGTGGACCCAACCTGAACCAGGCTGACCAGCACTGTCTGTGATTTTGGGGGGTATGTGATAAATAAAGGGGGGGGGGTCCCTTTGATAGACACCCAGCCAGCCAGTTAGCTGTAAAATCCCTCTTGGTAGCAGTTCTTTACTTGCTTTACCTGTAAAGGGTTAAAAAGTCCCCCAGGTAAATGGAAAAAAAAGGAGGCACCTGATCAAAAGAGCCAATGGAAAGACTAGAACTTTTTAAAATTGGGCAACAAACTTTCCCTTTGTGTGTTGTTCTTTGGGCTGCAGGGACATGGAGCAGTAATGCTGTAACCAGCTTTAAGACAGGTATGATTATAGATTATCAATTCATACCTCCAACCTACTTATCTGGAGCCTCAGATATGTAAGTAAAATTAGGGAATGTCTAAAAAGACATGGCTAGGGTTATTTCTTTTATTTCTTATTAGCTTGTGGCCTCCTCTGTGCTAAACCCAGATGCTCTTCTTTGCGTGTAACCTTTAAGTTGAACCCCCAAGGAAGCTATTTTGGGTGCTTGATTTTTTGGAATTGCTCTTTTTAAAATCTAGCAAAAGCCTAAGTTCCAGATGTATTTTCTTTCTTTTTGTTTTTACTAAAATTTACCTTTTTTAAGAACAGGATTGAATTTTTGGTGTCCTAAGAGTTTGTGCATATGTTGTTTGATTAGCTGGTAGCAACAGCTAATTTCCTTTGTTTTCTCTCTCAGCTCTTCCCCGGGGAGGAGGGGATGAAAGGTCTTGAGGGTACCCAACAGGGAGGAATTCCCAAGTGCTCCTTCCTGGATCCAAGGGGTTTTTTTGCATTTGGGTGGTATCCGTGTTTACCAAGCCAAGGTCAGAGAAAAGCTGTAACCTTGGGAGTTTAATACAAGGCTGGAGTAGCCAGTATTAATTTTTAGAATCCTTGCGGGGCCCCACCTTCTGCACTCAGATTGACAGAGTGGGAAATCAGCCCTGACACATGCAAAACTCAATTGCTCATCAAGTATTAATTGGGAAGCAATCAGGCAGCAGCTATCTGAAAACAATTACTCAAACTCATGTTTTATTTTTTATTTGCATTGGGATTAGTGATGAGTAGATGTACAGCGGCACAGGAGGCAGCAAACAGAGCTGCTAACAGGGGAGTTTGCGTGGGAGTTCCCATTGGAGGAGCAGGTGAGTGTCTTTGTGTCTGTTTGTGTAGTGTTTGTCTCCCTCAGTAGAGGCCCGGAGGGGCAGACTGCTGAAGGGGCAGCCGAGCCTGGATTGGCTGAGCCCTGATTAGGGGGTGGAGCCAGGCTAGGAGGGGCCTATAAAAGCGGCCGCCCAGCCAGGCAGCGGCACAGGAGGCAGCAAACAGAGCTGCTAACAGGGGAGTTTGCGTGGGAGTTAGCAGGGGGAGGAGGAAGGGGGCGGCGCCGTGTCCCCTGTGTATCCCTAGGTACAAGCACCGAGCGAGGCCGGGACAGCAGCAGCCATGAGCCAAGCAGCAGAGGACACACCGAGGATGAGAGCATGCAGCAGCTGCGGTATGTACCTGGTTCTAGCAGGGGACCCAGAGCAGTACTATGTATGTATGAAGTGTCGCCTAATAGAGCTGCTGGAGGAAAAGATCCAGGGCCTAGAGCTGCAGGTAGAAACCCTGATAGAGAATAGAAGGGGGTTTGAGCAGCTGATGGAGCAATGGCAGGCAGTAACTGAAGGGGAACGCCCAGGGGCACAGGTGGGAGCAGGGGCTAAGGCCAGTGAGGGGGGACCACCAGACGAGGAGGATGGGCGGTGGAAGCATGTGACTGTGAGAAGCAGGCCAAGGAAAAGGAGAGCCAGTGAGGGGGAAATAGAGCTAAGGAACAGGTTTGAAGGTTTGGAGAATGAGGAAGGGATAAAGAATATGGTAGCTGATGGTGGGAGGCCAAGGAAAAAGAGACGAGCGGCCAGTCCCCATAGATAGAGGGGAGGAGTCTATGGAGGCAACACCAAGTTTGGGTCAGGGGAGATTACAGGATGGCTTAAGGGGAACCACAAGGGAAGATAGGAATGGAAGGAGCTTGCAGTCAGGGGGAACGGGGGATAGGTTAGAGGACCGCACTGTCCCCAGGCAAAGGCAGGTCTACGTGATTGGGGACTCCATACTGAGAAGGTTGGACAGGCCTGTGACCAGGGCCGATCCGGAGAACAGAAGGGTGTGCTGTCTACCGGGCGCTAAAATACGGGATGTGGACCTGAGGTTGAAAAGGATCCTAAGAGGAGCAGGTAAGAACCCTTTGGTCATCCTTCATGTGGGAACGAATGATACTGCTAGATTCTCGCTAGACAGGATCAAGGGAGACTATGCCAGGTTGGGTAAGACGCTTAAGGAAATTGAGGCTCAGGTGATCTTCAGTGGGATCCTACCTGTCCCTAGGGAAGGGCGCCAAAGGGGTGAGAGAATCCTGACGATTAATAGTTGGCTGAGAGAGTGGTGTTACAAGGAGGACTTTGGGATGTATGGGCACTGGGACGCTTTTGGGGACAGACAACTGTTCTCACGGGATGGGCTACACCTAAGTAGGGAAGGAAGTAGACTTCTAGGAGGGAGGCTGGCTCATCTGATTAAAAGAGCTTTAAACTAGACACTGGGGGGAGACGGTTGGGAGAGGCCCTGGTGCACTCCACGCCAAATTTATACATTGGGAGTGAGAACAAGAAGATAACAACAGATATAGCCAGAGGGGGACGGTTAGGTGTAAGGAAGAGGGGGGGGACAGATACTAGATCGACAGGTCATACTGGTAGTATTGTGTCCCTACCGAGCGGGGTGAGAAGAGTGAGAGGAGCCCAACAGCAAAAGGTAGGATGTTTGTTCACCAATGCGAGAAGCTTAGGTAATAAAATGGAGGAACTGGAGCTCCTGGTCCGAGAATTGAAACCGGATATCGTAGGAATAACCGAAACATGGTGGAACGATAGCCATGACTGGAGTACAGGTATGGAAGGGTATGTGCTGTTTAGAAAAGACCGATGCAAAGGTAAAGGTGGGGGAGTAGCATTGTATATCAATAATGAGGTGAAATGTAATGAAATAACTAGCAATGCAATGGTTAATACGGAGTCTGTGTGGGCAATGGTCACATTAGGGAAGAAAACTACCAGAGCCTCACCCGGGATAGTGATTGGGGTGTGCTATAGACCGCCAGGATCTAGCTTGGAGACGGATAGAGAGCTCTTTAATGTTTTTAAGGAGGTAAACACTAATAGGAACTGCTTGATCATGGGAGACTTTAACTTCCCGGATATAGATTGGGAAACAAATGCTAGTAATAACAATAGGGCTCAGCTTTTCCTAGACGTGATAGCTGATGAATTCCTCCATCAAGTGGTTGTTGAACCGACGAGGGGGGATGCCATTTTAGATCTGATTTTGGTGAGTAATGAGGACCTTGTTGAGGAAATAGTTGTAGGGGACAACCTTGGCTCGAGTGATCACGAGCTAATTCGTTTCAAAATTAATGAGAGGATAATCAATATTGCATCTGAGACTAGGGTTTACGATTTCAAAAGGGCTAACTTTACTAAATTAAGACGACTAGTTAGGGAAGTGGACTGGACCAACATATTTAGGAATCTAAAGGTAGATGACGCCTGGGGTTACTTCAGGTTGAAATTGCAGGAGTTGTCAGAGGCATGTATCCCGAGAAAGGGAAAACGGCTCGTAGGTAGCAGTTTTAGACCGAGCTGGATGACCAAGCGTCTTAGAGGGGTCATTAAGAAAAAACAGAAAGCGTACCGGGAGTGGAAAATGGGAGGGATCAGCAAAGAAACCTACCTTATTGAGGTCAGAGGGTGTAGGGATGCAGTGAGAAAGGCAAAGCGACGGGTGGAGATGGACCTAGCGAAGGGGATTAAAACCAATAGCAAAAGGTTTTTTAGCCATATAAATAGGAAGAAAACCAAGAAGGAAGAAGTGGGACCGCTTAAAACTTTAAACGGAGTGGAGATTAGGGATAATCTTGGAATGGCACAATATCTGAATGAATATTTTGCCACGGTCTTTAATGAGGCTAATGAAGGGCTAAGGAATAGTGATAGAGGGACCGATGGGAATGAAGATATGGGGGTAGACATTACGGTATCTGAGGTGGAGACCAAACTTGAACAGCTTAACGGAAGTAAATCGGGGGGCCCGGATAATCTTCATCCTAGAATATTAAGGGAATTGGCGAGTGATATTGCTAGCCCGTTAGCGATGATTTTTAATAAATCTCTAAATTCGGGGATTGTACCGTTGGACTGGAGATTAGCTAATGTAGTTCCTATATTCAAGAAGGGGAAAAAAAGTGACCCGGGTAACTACAGGCCTGTTAGTTTAACATCTGTAGTATGCAAAGTAATGGAAAAATTTTTGAAAGAGAGAGTGGTTAAGGAGCAGGAGGCCGATGACAACTGGGATAGATTACAGCATGGATTTACGAAAGGTAGATCGTGCCAAACCAATCTGATCTCCTTCTTTGAGAAAGTAACAGATTTTTTAGACAAGGGAAATGCGGTGGATCTAATATATCTGGATTTCAGTAAGGCGTTTGATACGGTACCGCATGAGGAATTATTGGTTAAATTGGAAAAGATGGGGATCGAAATGAAAATCCAGAGGTGGATAAGGAGTTGGTTAAAGGGGAGACTGCAGAGGGTAGTACTGAAAGGGGAACTGTCGGGTTGGAGGGGGGTCACCAGTGGAGTTCCTCAAGGTTCGGTTTTGGGTCCTATTTTATTCAATCTATTTATTGCTGACCTGGGAACCAAGAGTAGGAGTGGGCTGATAAAGTTTGCGGACGACACCAAGTTGGGAGGTATTGCCAATTCGGAGAAGGATCGGGATATCCTCCAGGGAGATTTGGATGACCTTGTAAACTGGAGTATTAGTAACAGGATGAAATTCAATAGTGAGAAGTGTAAGGTTATGCATTTAGGGATGACTAACAAGAATTTTAGTTATAAGCTAGGGACGCACCAGTTGGAAGTAACGGAGGAGGAGAAGGACCTGGGAGTCCTGGTTGATCGTAGGATGACTATGAGTAGGCAATGTGATGTGGCCGTTAAAAAAGCTAATGCGGTCTTGGGTTGCATTAGGCGGGGTATTTCTAGTAGGGATAAGGAAGTGCTAGTCCCGTTATATAAGGCGTTGGTGAGACCTCATTTGGAGTATTGTGTGCAGTTTTGGTCTCCCATGTTTAAGAAGGATGAGTTAAAACTGGAACGGGTACAAAGAAGGGCCACTAGAATGATCCGAGGAATGGAAGGCCTGTCGTATGACAGGAGACTTGAGGAGCTCGGTTTGTTTTCCTTAACCAAAAGAAGGATAAGGGGAGATATGATTGCACTCTTTAAATATATCAGAGGGATAAATACCAGGGAAGGAGAGGAATTATTTCAGCTCAGTGCTAATGTAGACACGAGGACAAACGGATATAAATTGTCAGTCAGGAAATTTAGGCTTGAAATTAGACGAAGGTTTCTAACCATCAGGGGAGTGCAATACTGGAACAGCCTACCGAGGGAAACAGTAGGGGCGAAGGACCTCCATGACTTTAAGATTAAGCTAGATAAGTTTATGGAGGAGATGGTATAATAGGATAACGGGCTTAGTTAATAGGTCAATTAAGTGCCAAACTGGTACTTAATTGGGTCAAATTGGGTCAATGATATGATATTCTTAACCTCTTTCAGAGGGTATGGCTGGAGAGTCTTGCCCGCATGCTCGGGGTTCAGCTGACCGCCATATTTGGGGTCGGGAAGGAATTTTCCTCCAGGGCAGATTGGCAGTGTCCCTGGAGGTTTTTCGCCTTCCTCCGAAGCATGGGGCAGGGGTCGCTTGCTAAAAGAGTGGGTAGATCGGCTAATGTGGCCTGCATCTTGCAGGAGGTCAGACTAGATGATCATAATGGTCCCTTCTGATCTTGAATTCTATGATTCTATGATTCTATGATTCACCCCTGATATCTGTGGAGCCACAATCACATGTTCAGGCACAAGAGCTGGTTGGTTTAAATTCTGCCTTTGGGTTGGAGCAGTCCCTGGTTCAAATTCCATATGAGTCCTTCAGGAGAACGAAGCCCATAGTACTTTTACATTTAAAATAAGATAGAACATAACACTAATAAGCTCATGAACACTAATAAGATAACACTAATAACACTAATAAAATCATGGATGATCGCCTGGAAGACCTATTCTAATAGGTGTTTTCCCTTTCTAACATCTATGATCTGCTATAGACTTCATCGTGTAGTCTACAACAGACTACGGACTAAACCTGGGGCTTCCCAGATTCTTTATCTTGTAGCTCTTATTGGGCTTCTTTGAACTGAACTTCCAAATCTTCCCCTTCCCCAATCGCTGCTCACAATATGAATCAACAAGGCCCAAATAGCTCTCAGAAATCTCCCCTCACTACTATCCTGCCGTCACTCTTTTTAAGGCTCTTTTACACTGCTAGCATGGTGTAAAGGGGCCTTAGTGCAAATGAGAACCAGGTCCTAAGAATCTTGACCTTGGAGGTGTATCTCCTACACAGTGACGATAGAACAACCTATGTACAGGTGCTTATGTGATTATTCCTTTTTTATTAGTCACAGATCTACAAGCTTGACAATGCATCTCTGTCAGCCTTTCAAAGCTCTGGTTCTGGCCATGGCGTTGATGATGGCATCAGGTGTGGATATAAATAAACATGAAGAGAACATGAATTCATGCCCTGTCATTCAATGTTGTGCTCCTGGAACCAATGGTTTACCAGGCAGAGATGGAAGAGATGGGAAAGAGGGTCCCAAAGGAGAAAAAGGAGACCAAGGTAAAGTGCTGTAATCATTTATCAAGATTATATCTGTGACCCGCCTATCAGTCCCCTTGGCGCTATCATCCTTTGTCTTCTGCCTTCCCTGGGTCCTTCTCAGATTCTGTCTCTCTCTTAGAACTTTAAAAGTTCTCTCTCTCCTCTGGCTGCTTTTAAATATGCTCTTATGCCCCATCATGAGAAAAAGCATCCATCAATTTAACTTTCCCCTCTAGCTTTGGCAGAAGCCCTGCAGGCTGTTCCACGCAGGCAGGCCCTCGTGCCTAGTCAGAGCCTCATTAACTTCTACTTGGTGCTCTACAGATGTGGGGATCTGCTTGCACAGGGCAGCTTGCAGGATCGGGGCCCATGTTTACAAAGCACTGTAATGCATTTACAATGCTATTCCATGTATATGTGATTTCTCACAAGAATAGTTGATTAACAGTTATTCTCACAGAATCACAGATGTTAGAGCTCATTTGTAGATCTCACAGCAGGTTTGTTTCCTAAAGTGAACTATTGAATGCTTTGTCCAGTCCAATTTTGAATATCCCAGTGGAATTTTTCATCATTTTTTTTTTGCTAACTGCTTTCTTTTTAACCAAACACTAGGAGCAGGACTGAGGGGTTTGCAGGGTTTCCCTGGAAAGGCAGGACCTCAGGGAACAAAAGGAGATCAAGGACCACGAGGCGAAAAAGGAGAATGTGCAAGTGAGAAGTCGACTCTCTCTGACTCAGGTATTCTGATCAATATCTGTTGTCACATTTTGCATGGAGAAATTTGGTAGGCTCATGGCAATGTTCTGTATTTTTTATCACTATTTGGGGGTGAAGAGCAGGGTATGCTTTCTCAAAGCTTTGGGGAGAATGAATGGTAATCAACATGGCACAACTACTGCATAGGAGAACAGGGGACAAACCCAAGCAATATGGAAATAGTCCCTGAAATGTGTTCACATGACTCACCTTTGCCCACAGAGGAAACTCTAGGGGATGTGTTATTTTTATCTCCTCCTATTTTAAGATAACTGATAATTTTTTCCCCTTTTGCTCCTTTTCCCATTCATGCTTTCTCTTTGCTTTCCATCTTTGGGTGGAACACATTTGTTGCTCTGTAGAAACACACTTTAAAAAAAAAATTCTAACTGGAAAAAATCCCTAGAGCTATCCCCACACACAGATGATTGATTCTGATTAAGTGGAAGTGGTGAGCAGTGAGAGAGAGAAGATCCCCATCTGATTATTGTGTGTGTACCAGCACCCAGTTTGAAATGACATTTGAGTTCCCAGTGAAGAAAGCAAAGATGTTATTTTTAGAGCCAGGTGAAATTTTTCATCCACATTTTTTTCAACAAAAAATGCTGATTTGGGTCAACCAAAACATTTTGCAAATCTGTGTCAATTTCACTCAAGTATTTTGGTTGGGGAAAACAAACAAATTCTGAAAAAGGCTGAAATGTTTTGTTTTGACATTTTTTAAATGAAAGTCCAGGTTTTTTATTCGAAATTATTTTTGTTTTAAATTTTCCTTCAATTTCATTAAAAATGTTAAAAGCTCAAAATTAAAATAACACGTTTTTCACAAAATGTGGGGGGTAGGTCATCTGTTTGTTTTTTGTTTTTTGTTCTTGTTGTTTAATTGCAAAACTGCCAGTGAACCAAAAAATCAGTTATCACCCAGCTGTAGTCATGTTGTGAATATTTTGGGAGCTGGCCACCCCTGGTTAGGGCATCAGGCAGCCCACCCATACGGTAGCAGCTAGGCAACTGGCCAGTCCAGTTTGTTACTTGAAAAGTGTAATTCATGAGCCTAGTGTTTTGTGGGTAAATTCTTACACAGAGGTTAACTTCCCCATAACGCATGTACAATTTTCATTTTAATGATCTCTTTTGTTTCTATTTTTACTTTGCGGTGGGTCAAGAGTGTTGGTAAGAAAACATTTATGTCAACGGGTACAAAAGATGCCTATGAAAATGGACAATCCCTGTGTGCAAAACCTGGAGGCGCGCTCGCCTGTCCACACAATCAGGCTGAGAACTCAGCCTTGTAAGAAATAAAGAAGGATTCAGAATGAGCATATTTAGGGATGTCTGATGTGCAAATTGAAGGCAAATGTGTGTATCTGAATAGAGAACCTGTAACTTTACACAAACTGGGACACAGGAGAACCAAACAATAAAAAAAACGAAGACTGTGTCATAATGTATGACAATACAAAGTGGAATGACATGGATTGTTCAAATTGAGAAATATCAATTATTTGTGAATTTTAATCTTTTCCCATGATACGTTTGTTCTATCACATTCTAAAGTCCATTTAAAGCACTGGAAATGCTCCAATTAACTTACTGCATAGAGCTTAATAAATAATGAATTTTTCAGTTCAGTGACCAAACTGAAAAATCTGGGCTGGAGGAGAGTTAAATTCAAACTGACCTTTTTTTTTTTTTAATTTTCCATCTCATTGTAAAACTTGAAAAAAATTCATTTAGCTTTGACCAGAATATTTTGGTGAACTCGCAACAATTTTTTTTTCAAGTTATTCATTTGGATTTGATTGTTTTCAGGTACTTTTCAATTGCTGAGATTTGAATTTGAAATGCTGTTTTGGAACACAATGTCAAAACAAAACATTTTGACATGGACAAAATGAAAATGTTTCAACTTTTAAAAAATCATTTTTTACTATTTGTCATATTTGACCCAAATTCTCAAATAGTTTTGGATCACTGACATTTTTGACCAAAAAAAAATCTCTTTGCTGGAATTCACCCTGATCTAATGGACTAAGGGCCCCAGAGTTTAATTCAGGGAGTTTTATATCTAGTCTAATCACCAGGGTATTTAGAGTGCAAGAGATCCAGAGCTGCAGATCATAACTGGATGACAAAGGGCTGCAAAGGTGGTAACATTTCCAGTGTCTGGCATGAGCGAAGTATATTCAAAAGCTGGGAAGGGTGTTGAATAGGTGTCATCATTTTCTAGTTCAAATAATGTGCCATCTAGGAATGAACACCTGTATAGTTATTTATTCTCTCTCATGCTTCTGTACTAACCTGAAGTATTGTTATCTCCTGGGTACCCTGCACTACAAGAAGTGCTTCTTTCTCTGTCGATGGTTACTGGTGCAGATGACCATGTACCAAAGCAGCCACTCAAATACCTAGGGAGTGACTATGCAGTATTGCTTGTTTTGTGGTCAGGCAGAAAGGCCTCTTCTGTCCCCACACAACCTAGAAACAGTGACAGTTTGTTCTGAAGTGCTTTGTGCACACCGGATGTTCCCTAAAGAGGGCACTGAATAACCAAAAACAGCATCTTGACAGTTGTTTTCTCCTTGCCATAGGGAGATTCAGCCTAGAATTCCCTGATGATGTTCGTCCATCGTTGTCGATGAAGACCTCAACAACTCATTCTTTTGATGACCGGACTCTGTGCATCCGAAGATGACTGATCAGTCCGATTCAGGCATGGAACGTCCTGTCACACATTGGGCAGACATGTGATGGCACTGTCGATGATGTGCGGGCAGCTCTGGACTTGCGCAGCTCACGCTTTCTTTCAGCCTCAGCAGTACGCCTCGCCTCAGCGGTATTACTGCCTGTGTGAATGAGGCTGTGCCATGCTGGACAGTTCAGTGCGAGGGTTTCCCATGTGGCGGTGTTAATCTCAAAGGACTTCAGAGAGGTCTTCAGCATGTCCTTGAACCGCTTCTTTTGTCCTCCATGGGAGCGCTTTCCCTGGGCGAGTTCTCCGTAGAAGAGCTGTTTAGGAAGGCGCTCGTCTGACATTCTCACGACATGTCCAGCCCATCTGGTCTGGGCTCTCATCAGCAGTGTGTGAACTAACGGCAGACTGGCTCTGATAAGGACTTCAGTATCGGGCACTTTGTCCTGCCATCTGATTTTTAGAAGCTTTCGCAGACAGGAAGTGTGGAAGTGATTGAGCCTTCGTGCATGACTCCGATAGACAGTCCACGTCTCGCAGGCGTACAGCAGAGTTGGAAGCACCACTGCTCGGTAGACCTTCAGCCTCATTGGTAGGCTGATCCCTCGACGTTCCCAGACGTTGGAGCGCAATCGGCCAAATGCAGAGCTGGCTTTAGCAATTCTGCACTTTACTTCTTCATCGATTGACACTGCTCGAGAAAGGGTACTGCCCAGGTACGTGAAGTTGTCCACTGCCTGAAGTCTCTGTCCATTTACAGTGATGGATGGTTCTGAGTACAGAGTGTGGGGAGCTGGCTGGTGCATGACCTCAGTCTTCTTGATGTTAATGGTGAGGCCGAAGCTGTTGCATGCAGATGAAAACTTGTCCATACTGGCTTGCATTTCTGGCTCTGTACTAGCATTCAGAGCACAATCATCGGCAAAGAGAAAGTCTCGAAGTACAGTTTCCTTCACCTTGGTGATGGCACGCAGTCACCTCAGATTGAATAGTTTCCCATCGGTTCTGTACTTCAGGCCTACTCCTTCAGTGCAGTGTTGAAAGGCATCAGTCAGAGTGGCAGAGAATATCATGCTAAACAAAGTGGGTGCTAAAACACACCCTTGCTTGACGCCGTTGGTGACTGGGAAGGCCTCAGATGTTTCACCGTTATCCAGGACACGAGCCATCATACCGTGATGAAATTGACGTACCATTTGTATGAATCGGTCTGGACAGCCGAATTTCGACATGATCCTCCACAGGCCCTGGCGACTGACAGAGTCGAACGCTTTCGTGAGGTCCACAAAAGTTGTGTAGAGTTCACGGTTCTGCTCTTGACATTTCTCCTGTAGCTGACGCGCAGCGAAGATCATGTCAATAGTCCCATGCCCCTTGCGGAAGCCGCACTGTGATTCTGGCAGTAAGCCCTGCTCCAGGTGAGTAATCAGTCGGTTCAACAAAACCCGTGCAAGAACTTTCCCCGCTGTAGAGAGCAGCGAGATTCCACGGTGATTGTCGCATACCTGGCGATTGCCCTTCCTCTTATAGAGGTGCACGATGGACGCGTCTCTAAATTCCTGTGGAATGGATCCCTGCTTCCAGAAGGACTGAAACAGCTCAGTGAGTTTCCGTAGCAGCACTGGTCCACCGACTTTGTATACCTCTGCTGGTATGGCATCTGACCCTGGGGATTTGCCACTTGACAGCTGGTTGATGGCTTTCTTCACTTCGTCCTCTTCTGGTGAAGCATCCATGGAGTCATTGACTGCAACCTGGGGCATCTTGTCGATGGCCTCATCATTGATGACTGAGGGGCAGTTGAGAACTGCTTCAAAATGTTCAGCCCATCTCTGGAGAATCTGCGTCTTCTCTGTAAGGAGCACAGTGCCATCAGAGTTCAGGAGGGGAAATCTCCCAGAAGCCTGTGGACCACAGAGCGTGTTGAGGGCTTCATAGAACTGCTTATAGTCGTTCCTGTCCGTGTATGCCTGTATTTCATCTGCTTTGGCGCTCAGCCACAAGTCCCGCATTTTGCGCAGTCGGTTCTGTACTGTTCTGCGAGCGTTGATAAAGGTAGTCTTCTTTGCCGCTGAGGATGGATTGTTCTGATATGCGCGATGCAGGCGGTGCTTCTCAGCAAGTAAGGCCTGGATTTCTGCATCATTTTCATCAAACCAGTCTTGCCGCCTGCATGTGGAGGGCCCCAATACCTTCGATGCAGCTGTATGGACAGTGTTGCGGAATCGCTCCCAGTCTCTCTCAGCGTCATTCTCAATACGAAGATCAGCAAGCTCGTTCTCTAGGTCTTCTGCTAGATTTTCAGTGATGCGGCTGTTCTTCAGCTTCGACACGTTGATCCTTTTGAGAGCCTTACAGCCTTGTGGTCGTCTCTTCGGCATGATACGGAGCTTCATTTTAGATACTATGAGCCTGTGATCCGTCCAGCAGTCAGCGCCGCACATAGCTTTTGTAACCCTGACATCTTGTCTGTCCCTTCTCCTGATGATGACATAGTCAATCAGATGCCAGTGCTTGGAACGGGGATGCATCCACGAAGTCCTGTTACGGGTAGGGAGGCGGAAGACCGTATTGGTGATCAGAAGGTCATGTGCTGCACAAGTTTCCAGCAGTAACAGACCATTGCTGTTACACTTTCCCACTCCATTTTTCCCGATGACTCCTTCCCAGGCTGCGGCATCGCATCCGACTCTTGCATTAAAATTGCCAAGCAGGATCAGCTTGTCTGTGCGGTGAACTGATGATAGCAGAGCATCTAGTTCTTCGCAGAATTTATCCTTCACATCCTCTGGGTTGGTCATTGTGGGAGCGTATGCGCTGATCAAAGTAGCTTGTTTTCCATTTTGAAGCGGAAGCTGCATTGTCATGAGACGATCATTCACACCCTTGGGGGGACTGGCAAGTTTCCAAACAAGATGATTCTTGATGGCGAAGCCAACTCCAGATTCGCGACACTCATCACCGCTGTGGCCACTCCAGAAGAATGTATAGCCTCCGCCTGACTCGGACAGCTGTCCTTCATTAGCAAGGCGAGTTTCGCTAAGGGCTGCAATGTCAATGTTGTAGTGTGCAAGCTCTCTGGTGACAAGTGCTGTTCTTCTCTCTGGTCTGTCTGCCGTGATGTTATCCAGTAGCATGCGCACATTCCATGTGCCAATGGTGATCGGTGTCACTCTAAGTTTTGTTTTTGTTCGACCGCTTTTATGGGATCCCCGCCAGCCGCGGTATGCTGGCCAGGGTAAGGTGAAGCAGGCAATGTTTAGGGCACCTTTTCTAGCCCCTTCCTCGTTCTACGGAGGTGAGCAGTGCAATCCTGAATAGGGCTGCTCAGTCGCTCAAGAAGATGCCGAGCTCCACCGCTGCTTCAGTCAGTGAGGAACGACCATTATACCTGAGCCGCCTGTGTGCAGGTCTGCGGCTACAGCTCCCAGTGTATCCACACCTGCTGCTTCGTCGCTCGCCCATCGCCACAGGACTTGATATGGTGTGATATAATATGATATGATGTCGAGACTTGCACGTGAATTGGATTAAAGTGAGGGAGAGTTGCGCAACGTCAACCTCACTCTCTCTTCCCAGTTCCTATCTGTATCCAGTGGCAGGACAAGAGTCGAGACTGCTGGAGATAGGGCAGGGCGCAGTGGATGACCAGGACACCTATGTGTCTTGTCGTGCTCTTGAGCGTTCCACAACGCTTGCTGTCACCGCCTTCCTGACCATTGAACCAGGTTTCCTCAGTCAGCCGGATCCAGCCTTCGCATGCAATGGGTAGACAGGCCCTAACTCACCGAGGGTCTTAGACTCATCGGCTACCCTCACCTGGTTTAGCCCGCCAGTCGAGACGGTTTCCGGGGTGTGGCCGCTGTCGCATGCTGACAGCTACTTGGAGCCACAGGTGAGAGCTGGGTGTCAAGTGTATGGGGTGTATGGGGTTGTCAGGGAGGGGTAGTACCTCTGATAGGGGAGTAGTCGTACTTCTAGGAGTAGCTCATCTAGAATTCCCTAATGAAAACGTAAAGGTAATTGTTCATTCATTAGGAATTAAGTTGCATTGAATGTAATAGCACTATTGCTAATGAGTTCGTTTGGTGCTCAGATGGCTGGTTGATGTACTTTCTTTGGGGTTCCTGTGTAATTAAGCATGAGGAAAGCATTTGATAATGAACCACATCCCGTGGTTCTTCTCTCTAGGAACAATCGCAGTTCTCAGCTTAGAGTTAAGATGCAAGCTTGGAGCACTCTTACTACATCATGTTATTGGTACATTCTTGTCCCTTTTTGTATGTAAATAACTGGCAGTGCATAATGTCCATGGTCCTATGTGATTTCAGCCTTTAGTGATGACACAGCTCCTAATGTGTATTTACTCTAGTACTAGAATTAACTGAAATAATTATGACGTAGATGCTTGAATGCTACTGTGTCCTATGGATCCGTAGGCTCCATAACAAAAAATCATTAACATGCAGAGTATTCCTGGAGCATTAACCATTTTCATAGTTTTCCATGCAGCTAGGTAAAACTGCAACATGCTATAAGAGAGACTTTAAGCGCTATATCTGGTCAAAAGAAGAATATAACTTTAAAATACATTTAAATGTGTCCTATGTGTAATCAAAATTACAATCCAAGAGGAAGATGCTTTTTTGACAATCTAGTTTGACACACACATAAAATGCAGCTCACCATTTGAATGCAGCAGAAGGCAGGAGACTCTCAATGTTGTTACATTACATCCAAGGGTTTGACTCCCTCATAATTCTCGAAATTGGCCTAAATGTGATTTAAGTGACTCAGAGGCTATTGCTGGCCCTCTGCATAGGGGAAACTTTCACCCAGTATGCACTGTGAGGAGGTGACCACACCCTTTGCTGGATTAGACAGAGAAGGTTAATTCCCTGACATTTGTGTGCTAAAGCAGGTGGTTCTCAACCAGGGGCTGGGGGCACCTATGGGGCTGTTAGTAGATTTCAGTGGGGGCCGCCAAGCAGGATCAGCGTTAGACTCACTGGGGCCCAGGGCACAAAGCCTAAGCCCTGCCATGCAGGGCTGAAGCCTGGGGCCTGGGGCCTTGAGTCCTGCCACTCGGGGCTGAAGCAGAAGCCTGAGCAACTTAGCTTCATGGGGCGCCCTGTGGCATGGAGCCCCGGGCAATTGCCCTAATGCCGGCCCTGGCTTTTATATGCAGAAAACCAGTTGTTGTGGCATAGGTGGGACCTGGTGTTTTTATCACATGTTGGGGTGGGGGAGGGGCTCAGAAAGAAAAAGGTTGAGAACCTCTGTGCTAAAGTACAGAAATGCTGATGTTATGCTGCAATTTTAGACTGTAATGTGGGTTTGATATGTGGTGTTTATCTTAAAGTCAAAGCTGCTGGTGCAGTGGTGAGAATCTGAGTTTTCATTTCAGATAAAAGTAAGTTTCTAGCCCTTGTGGGGAATGAGTTTACAAATGTGACCCAAGAAAAGGCTCACAGCTGAGAACCTAAATACAAAGCGGGGTCTGACTTGCAATTTTTGAACACTTTGGGTCGGTAATATCAGGAAGAGCAGCAGAGTTGTGCGATTCTGTCTAGGAAGAGAAACTGGCAGACTTATATAATGGCTTTAGGCTTTAAAGGCTATTTAAGAAATATTCCAAAGACTGTTTGTATTTTGGGTGTATTTTGGATGTGCTTATGAAGAATTGTGCAGTCCCCTTCAAACCTGGCTGGGAGCTGTCACTCACACCTGCATTCAGGGTTCTGGGTAAAATAGCCTTGATGTTTATCTATGTGCAATGCTCTCTGAATCTAGCCTGTGCCTCAGCCATTGTGCAGAGATTTGGGGGCGGGCAATAGTTGTGGATAATTTACCCCCATCTCAGAAACATTTTACACTCACTTGGCAGAGATGTAAATGATTAAATCAGGCCAGGACTAGTAGAGAATCAGGCCTCTTCTGCATGTAGCTGCATCTGAAAATGAAAGCCAAAGAAACAGATTTAGAGGGGCGCCGAGAGGCCTGGGCCAGGAAAAGGGAGAGGACTAGAGCCATCTGGATTACAACATTCAGTACAAGTAGCCCAACAACGCAATATTTGCTCACCAACCCCAACAATGTAACATTCAGAAGTGCAATCGTCTGCTGAAGGTTTTGCAAATGAATAACAAAGTTCAGACTTATAATCCACTTGAGCCTTAGATTATTGCCAAACACATCCATGTTGCAAAAGAGAGATCAGCCTTAATGGGGCCCTCGAGCTGCTCAGCAGGCTGGCTCAGTGCTGAGCTGCACTATCTGGAGGCAGTTTTGCCCAGGAAAAGTAGCTGTTAAACTTTAACACTCATGTTAATTTGTTGCTTCGTGTCCCGCTGCATTGGTGTTTAGCACTGCGGTACAGAGTGACATGGAGTTATATATAATAGAAAAATGGGTATGTATTACACTTCTTATTCATGCCACCATATGCTAGTGCTCTGTGTTTCTCTGGGAGGGTTATGCTTTCCTGCCCCAAGCAAACAGAAAGAAAAGTCAGTGTGATTATAATTAACAAAATATACTGCTGCGGAATAGCTTTGATTCTTATGCTGTAAGGAATTATGGAGGCCCATTTATCTTGCTTTTAATGGGCCTGGTAATTATGCCAACACAAAGAGGTCCAGATAGCAATTTGAAAGAATACATACTGCAGCACTAGCTATTAGGCAGCCTTGTCTCCCTTCAGTCCTGCTTCTATAGCCTGGACATAGGTGGCTGCATTTCTCAGAATGAATGAGATTATGACCTTGTGAACAACTAATGTTGGCAAAGATGGTTTCTCACAGTTAATAGAAGGGAATGTTTGAGTGTAATTTTCGTGAAGGTCAGAAGTTTATAATACCTAAAGAGTCACTGCTATGTTAGCGGGAGACACTCTCCCACCAGCATACCTACCACCACTCATTGTGGGTGGTTGAATTATGCCGGGAGAGCTCTCTCCCACCGTCACAGAGCAGCTACATGAGAGATCTTAGAGCACCACAGCTGTAGCAATACAGCTGTGCTGCTGTCAGGTCTCTAGTGTAGACATAGCCTGAGTGTGCGTACGTGGAACAGCAAAATCTTTGTTAAATAGCATTTTAATTTGATTTCCCCTAAAAGGCTATTGGGTGCTAGGCACTCTGGTGGGGTAACCCTCAAATGTTCTGGTGTGAGGATCTAAGCCCTGGTTTGATCGCTATCTGGGAGAAAAATGTGTCCATCTTAAGAAAAGCTTTTCTTTCTCCAGCTGGCTGTATCGTGGGAAGCCCTTGACAAATGCCCCCACATTTGGATCACTGGCTGTATCTCATGGCTCCATAAGGCTCACTAAATTTCAAGGCAGTCCAAGTAACTGCATAGATATTTAGAGCACTTAGAAGAGTTGAGCTTTCAACAGAAAGCTGGTCTTAGCCTTATTTCTACTGTAAAACTACAACGGACTCGGACTTGCACATGCTGCTGCACACTTGACAGCTATTATTCTTGTTTTTGCAAAGCCATGGGGCTGAAGTCAATAGATGCTACTGCAATCCATGTACTCATCCATAACCCGTAAACAATGGCCAGTTAGACACATAATTGGCCACTTGTACATACAAGTGGTTGATTTGTATATGCATTCTCAGTAAATGTGCCCCCAATTTAGTTTGTGGAATATTTCAGTTTCAGCAGTTTCTCTTTGGTCCTGAAGACTGGTCCTGAAGTTTTTTTGCTGCAGCATGGCTACCTTTAAATCTACTATTGTGTGTCCAAGGAGATTGAAGTGTTCTCCTACAGGTTTTTGTATATTGCCATTCCTAATATCTGATTTGTGTCCATTTATCCTTTTCCATAGGGACTGTCCAGTTTGGCTGACGTACATAGCAGAGGGGCATTGCTGGCATATGATGGCATATATTACATTGGTGGACGTGCAGACGAATGAACCGGTGATGGTGTGGCAGATCTGGTTAGGTCCTGTGATGGTGTCACTGGTGTAGATATGTGGGCAGAGTTGGAATCGAGGCTTGTTGCATGGATTGGTTCCTGAGTTAGAGTTATTATGGTGCAGTGTGCAGTTACTGGTGAGAATATGCTTCAGGTTGGCAGGTTGTCTGTGGGCGAGGACTGTCCTGCCACCCAAGGCCTGTGAAAGTGAGGGATCATTGTCCAGGATGGGTTGTAGATCCCTGATGATGCATTGGAAGGGTTTTAGCTGGGGACTGTATGTGATGGCCAGTGGAGTTCTGTTGGTTTCTTTCTTGGGTTTGTCTTGCAGTATGAGGCTTCTGGGTACATGTCTGGCTCTGTTGATCTGTTACCTTATTTCCTCATGCGGGTATTGCAGTTTTGAGAATGCTTGGTGAAGATTTTGTAGGTTTGTAGGTTTTGTAGGTTTTGGTCTCTGTCTGAGGGGTTGGAGCAGATGCGGTTGTACCTCAGTGCTTGGCTGAAGACAATGATCGTGTGGTGTGTCTGGGATGGAAGCTGGAGGCATGAAGGTAGGCACAGCGGTCCGTGGGTTTTTGGTATAGGGTGGTGTTAACTGTGACCATCACTTATTTGCACATTGGTGTCTAGGAAGTGGACTTCCCGTGTAGATTGGTCCAGGCTGAGGTTGATGGTGAGGTGGAAGCTGTTGAAATCGTGGTGGAATTTTTCCAGAGTCTCCTTCCAATGGGTCCAGATGATGAAGATGTCATCAATGTAGCATAGGTAGAAAAGGGGTGTGAGCGGACGAGAGCTGAGGAAGCATTGTTCCAGGTCAGTCATAAAAATGTTGGCATATTGTGGGGCCCTGTGGGTGCCCACAGCGATGCCACTGGTCTGGAGTTATATATTGTCATCAAATTTGAAATAATTGTGTGTGAGGATAAAGTCACAGAGCTCAGCAACCAGTTGTGCTGTGGCATCATCAGGGATACTGTTCCTGACAGTTTGTATTCCATCTGTGTGTGGGATATTTGTTTAGAGAGCCTCTACATCCATGGTGGCTAGGATGGTGTTTTCTGGAAGGTCACCAATGCATTGTAGTTTTCTCAGGAAATCAGTGGTGTCACAGAGATAGCTGGGAGTGCTGGTGGCGTAGGGTCTGAGTGGAGAGTCCACATATCCAGACAGTCCATCAGTGAGAGTGCCAGTGCCCGAGATGAATACCCACTTCATCAGATGCATCCTATCCCTAACCCACCCAGCAAGTTGGGGGAGGGAAATTAATTAAATCTGAAATTTGGTAAGTTCTTGCTTTTGAGTGCTTGAGTTTAGAACCTTAACATACTTTGAAATAATCCTTTTCGATTAATTTCCTAATTAAAAAAACAAACACTGAAAAGTCAGAAATTCCATCATTTGGAACTATATTGAACCTCCAGCTTGGGTCATCAGCAAGGTTTGGGCCTTTACATTCCCAGCACAGAACTCTTTCTCTTGAGGTAACAAAGTGGTAGTAGGCTTAGTATGTGGATCAGACAGTAGAGGGGGAAGACACCTATACTGTGCCAGTGGGTTTCATACCTATTTGCTAACAGCAAAGGAAAGTTAGAGCTGGTTGAAATTTTTCTGAGAGAAAAAATTTCCATCAGAAATGCTGCTTCAACAAAAGTGAAACCTTCCTGGGAACGTATCAATTTTCAATGAAAACTTCTTTGAAAATCTGATTTTTATAAGGTAGAAATGTTTTATTTCAACTTTATCATTTTGACTTTTCTGTTATATTACAATGTATAATATTAATTTAAGTCTAGACATTTTGATAAAGTCAAAACAAAACGTCACTTTGATTTTTTCCTAAATGAAATTTTGGAATTTTTGTTCCAATCAGAATAAAAAAAAAAAGCAAACTTTTGGAATTTCCTGTGGCATGGAAAATATGGTTTGTAACCAGCTGTAAGGAATGTAGAGAGTCAGGTCTCCTGGGTTTCATTCCAGGTTCTGAATGGGAAAACGCTCTACTAGTAATATACCCATCTGCCCCGTCCCTCCCACAAACCTGTTTGTCCCCCTCTCCTCCTCTGTGCTCCACTGCCCAAATCCTGCCTTATTCCTACACTGCTCTGTTGATCTGTTACCTTATTTCCTTATGCGGGTATTGCAGTTTTGAGAATGCTTGGTGAAGATTTTGTAGGTGTTGGTCTCTGTCTGAGGGGTTAGAGCAGATGCGGTTGTACCTCAGTGCTTGGCTGTAGACAATGGATCGTGTGGTGTGCTCGGGATGGAAGCTGGAGGCATGAAGGTAGTCATAGCAGACGGTAGGTTTTTGGTATAGAGTGGTGTTAACATGACCATCACTTATTTGCACATTGGTGTCTAGGAAGTGGACCTCCCATGTAGATTGGTCCAGGCTGAGGTTGATGGTGAGGTGGAAGCTGTTGAAATCGTGGTGGAATTTTTCCAGCGTCTCCTTCTAATGGGTCCAGATGATGAAGATGTCATCAATGTAGCGTAGGTAGAGAAGGGGCGTGAGTGGACGAGAGCTGAGGAAGCGTTGTTCCCGGTCAGCCATAAAAATGTTGGCATATTGTGCAGCCATGCAGGTGCCCATAGTGGTGCCACTGATCTGGAGATATATATTGTCATTAAATTTGAAATAGTTGTGTGTGAGGATAAAGGCACAGAGCTCAGCAACCAGTTGTGCTGTGGCATCATCAGGGATACTGTTCCTGACAGCTTGTATTCCATCTGTGTGTGGGATGTTTGTGTAAAGAGCCTCTACATCCATAGTAGCTAGGATGGTGTTTTCTGGAAGGTCACCAATGCATTGTAGTTTACTCCAGGGGTGAGCTGGAGCCAGTTCGCACCGGTTCGCGCGAACCCGTTGTTAAATTTAGAAGCGGTTTTAGAACCGCTTGTTAACTAGCTTCCCTGCGAGGGAAGCTTTGATGGGCTCTGCCTGGGAAGGCTGTAATTCCTCCTCCCGGCCGCCAGGGTGCGCTGCGCTGTGCTGCGAGAGCCATGTGAGCTGCCTCCTGGCCCTGTTGCTGCTCCTGCTCTTTGGACCTCTGGCCCTGGGGCTCCTGCTGCTGCTGCTGCCTGGTGAGTCCCCGGCTGCGTCCTGCTGCTCCCAGCCCCCCCCCCGTGTGAGTATCTGCGCCCCTCCCCCGCCTTCCCTGCCCCCAGCCAGCTCCCTGCCCCCAGCGACCCCCAGCGACCCACAGCCAGCCCCTGCCCACAGCCAGCCCCAGCCAGCCCCTGCCCCCCACAGCCAGCCCCTGCCCCCAGCCGCCCCCCTGCCCCCAGCCAGCCCCTGCCCACAGCCAGCCCCAGCCAGCCCCTGCCCCCCACAGCCAGCCCCTGCCCCCAGCCGCCCCCCTGCCCCCAGCCAGCCCCTGCCCCCCACAGCCAGCCCCTGCCCCCAGCCGCCCCCCTGCCCCCAGCCAGCCCCTGCCCACAGCCAGCCCCAGCCAGCCCCTGCCCCCAGCGACCCCCAGCCAGCCCCTGCCCCCCACAGCCAGCCCCTGCCCCCAGCGACCCCCAGCCAGCCCCTGCCCCCCACCGCCAGCCCCTGCCCACAGCCAGCCCCAGCCAGCCCCTGCCCCCAGCCGCCCCCCTGCCCCCAGCCAGCCCCTGCCCCCCACAGCCAGCCCCCTGCCCCCAGCCGCCCCCCTGCCCCCAGCCAGCCCCTGCCCTACCCCCTGCCCCCAGCCAGCCCTTGCCACAGCCACCCTCTGCCCGCAGCCAGCCTCTGCCTGCAGCCCCTGCCACAGCCACCCCCTGCCTGCAGCCACCCCCTGCCCACAGCCACCCGCAGCCACCCCCTGCCCACAGCCACCCGCAGCCCGCCCGTCTTCATCACCTGCCCACAGCCAGCCCGTGTCACTCCCTGCCTCCAGCTAGCCCTGCCCCACGCCCCTATCTGCAGCCAGCCCCACATCCACTGGTGCCCTGCAGTTCCCAGGGCAGTAACCCTGCACACCTGCTTTAATGAGGGGGGGGCAGGGAGCAGCTGGGACCCATACATGTGCACACCCTAGAGTGACCAGACAGCAAGTGTGAAAAATCGGGAAGGGGGTGAGGGGTAATAGGAGCCTATATAAGAAAAAGACCCAAAAATTGAGACTGTCCCTGATCACCAACCACACATGTGAAACGGAGCTCATTTCTAGTTCAGCCCCATCTTTTTAAAAAAGAACTTTAGGTAGGGTTAAAATACATCTGTATTTTCCTGGACATGTCAGGCTTTTCGGTTCTTAATCACCTCCTGGGAAAATATGGACGTATGGTAACCCTATTGGTACAAAAAATACATGCTGTCGCACATCCCTTAAATCAGAACTTTTTATAGGGAACCCGTTGTTAAATCAGAACTTTTTATAGGGAACCCGTTGTTAAGATTTTGGCAGCTCATCACTGGTTTACTCAGGAAATCAGTGGTGTCACGGAGATAGCTGGGAGTGCTGGTGGCATAGGGTCTGAGTTGAGAGTCCACATATCCAGATAGTCCTTCAGTGAGAGTGCCAATGCCTGAGATGATGGGGTGTCCAAGGTTTCCAGGTTTGAGGATTTTGGGTAGTAGATAGAATAACCCTGGTCGGGGCTCTAAGGATATGTTGATTTGTTCCGGTGCTAGTGTAGGGAGTGTCCTGAGTAGATGGTTTCTCAGTGTATTCCTCTTTTTAGTTTCCCCTCCACTTGCTTTTCACCTTCCTCCTCATGGATATAAGGGGAAACTTTCAAAGGCACAAAGGGCGGTTTAGGCACCCAGTTCCCACTGAAAGTTTGGAACCAAACTCTTATTTGTGCCTTGTGACTTTGAAAATTTTACCCTTGATCCTTTTCTACTGTCCAGATTCACAGATGAGAATTTAAACTCTATTTACCACCTGAAAAGTATATCATGATAATTTGATGATAAATTTGCTGACATCACTTACAATGTGCACTTTCTTTTTCTCGCAGCTAACACTTCTGAATGGTAAAAAGCTGAATATGATCCCGACATAACATCAGGACTGTTTACAAATCCAAATGAAATGTTTCTTATGCTTTCCTGGTCTACTGGCATGTTATTCTCTGAGTCATTTTGTACTCAGCAAAATAACTTCCTATCAAAAATAGGGAACATTCTAGAAAATAAGCCAGGACTTTGTTCTCTGTAGTTCCTGTGGATATTTCCTTCTGAAAGAAAGAAAAAAAAAAGGAAGTGGATGATAAAAAATAGTTGCTACAGCAAGTACCATGTGAAATGCAGTGGTTTGAGAGGCATGAAAAGAAACGCTTCAATTCTATAGTGGCAAAATTGCAGCTCCACGTAATGCGCCTAAATATATGGTTATTAGACACTAATTTTCCCGACTCTGGGATTCTGATTCTCAATTAGCATATTTTATTATCTGGATGGAAGACCTTGCAATAACAATTAGCAAAATGATGAAGTAATGTTGAGTGAGGGGCTAAGGAGACCTGATACAATAAGCATTGCAAACAAATCCACTTCTATTTAGGATGGGCCATATTTCTTTTGAAAGGATTCCCTTAATTAATTTTAACCTATTAATATACTCCCTTTCCAACTGTGAAATGAAGCTAGCTTTATTTTTGTTGTAACTGCCCCTTGTATATTGTCTCAATTAGGAGATCACTATCTTAGACTAAAACACTCAATCAACCATCAATGGAAATACAAGTAGTTTTGCATCTGGTGGGAATTTGCATGCACACCTCTGCATGGTAATCCTTTCAAAGGGTATAGCAGGTGGAGCAGCTGGAGGCAAGGCAATTAAGTGATAAAATGATATGGTCCATTTTTTCAGAAGCCACTGAAAAGTCAATATTTCACAGTTGGCTGACTGTGCAAAACCTAGAAAATCATTTACTTTGGCAACATTCATATGTTGCACTTGTTTGCGTGTTGTCAGGATTCTCAGCTCTGGCCAGCAAGTGCTCAGTGAAACCCATGTGAAGGATGTGTGTGCATGTGTAAAAAATGCTGGCTTTTGCACTCCCCCAATCCCCTGGGCTGGCTGCATGACAGGTCACTCCTGAGTAACAGCATAGAGGAACCTTGTAAGTTACTCCAGCTGCCCATAGCCCCCAAGGGCCAGTACAGCAGCTGGGGATCAGTAAGAGATGGAAACCCTGGCCACAACCCTTATGCCAGCTCTATGCTGTTGCTAGAGCTCTGCTGTAACAGGGCGGCCTGCCACTCTAAGATCTGGCAGGCCTTGGACCAGTCAGCCCCTGTTCATTTAGCCCTGCCCTGCTACATCTTTGCAGGGTGTGAGACTTAAAAAGAGGTTGGGTTCTGACTGGGGAAAAGAGTAGACAGGCTACCCAGTGTGTGATAAGAAGCTGGGTTTGTGCTAGCCTGAGGAACAGGGAAATCTGTGGGCACATCTACACTCAACAGTACATCTGGGCTCTGACTTAGGTGTAAGCCCAAAGCCCCTCTTCTGTTAACACACAAATCAGTCTGACTTGGGTCCTAGGACTCTGCTAGAGGGGTGCAGCAGAGACTGAGTCCTGCTGTGACTCAGGTCCAAGCCCTGTCATTTTGCGGTGTGTCTGCAGCTCAAGCCACAGACCCAAGTCAGAAGGTCTGCCTAGTACAGTACAGATGTGTTAGCACAGCTGTAAGACCCAGCTCCAGCAATTGTAAACCCAACACCACCCATCAGACCACAGCAGAGCTGACCCTAGACCACTGTGTTCGTGAGTCCCAGTCCGGTGCATTACCCACTAAGCCACACACTGCCTCCCTTAGCTACCTGCCCATCCCTCCTTGTAATCTTTTGAACAATAACAATGATTTATTTTAGAAATTAGATGAACGTTCCATCAAAACTTTGCATTCTTTCAATTAACTCCAAAAAAAATCTTTTGAGACTATCTGTTCTGTTTGAGAGTTTTTCTCCATTAAAACATAATTTATTACTATAATCAGGGGTGGCTCTAGGTATTTTGCCGCCCCAAGCACGGCAGGCGGGCTGCCTTCGGCGGCTTTCCTGCAGGAGGTCCCCGGTCCCACAGATTTGGCGGCTTTCCTGCGGGAGGTCCCCAGTCCCGCAGATTCAGCGGTGCGCCTGCGGGAGGTCTGCCGAAGCCGCGGGACCAGCGGACCCTCTGCAGGCATACCGCCGAAGGCAACCTGCCTGCCGCCCTCGCGGCAACCAGCAGAGTGCCCCCCCGTGGCTTGCCGCCCCAGGCACGCTCTTGGCATGCTGGTGCCCGGAGCCGCCCCTGACTATAATCAAGAAAATCAGCGTCACAAATTAACAAATTAAGTGTGTGAACAAAACAAAAAAGAATCATGCAAATTATAGTTATCAAGCCTCCGCTTTGGTATTCAGGTGTGTTATCAAATAACATACTATATAAATGAGACTTTTGAGGACTTTTTTTCATTCTACTTCAGAGCAGAAGGGTGAATGAACTCTTTATAAAACTACAAAGAACTTCACTTAGGCCATGCTGCAAACATCTCCCTTTACATTTCCTATTATATTTTCTACTTGGAGCAAGTAATGACTGATGCCGTAGCAGATCACATATGCACAGTCAGCATTGGGGGGGTGAACAATCTCAAATCTTCGGTTCACTGATGGCATTGATGGCCTGGCAGGCAGCAAAGATGAACTTGCCAACCTTGTGAAATTATTGGATGAAACCTTCACAAAATGTGGCATGGAAATCAGTGAGAGAAAACCAAGCTGATGATAAGATACCTGATGGGATCAGTTCACATATCACTGTCAGTGGACAAGAGCTGGAGACAGTGAAACAGTTTAAGTATTTGGGGGCAATCATCACTGATGAAGGATCCAAGGCAGAAATTCAGGCAAGAACTGCACAAACAGCACCAGTAGCAAAGCTAAAGCCAATCTGGAGTAATAAGAACATCTCCCTAGAATCCAAACTGAAACTGCTGCACTCATTGGTCATCTCCATTTTTCTATGTGCATGCAAGACATGGACCCTTCTGGCAGAACTTGAATGGAAAATACAGGTAGTAGAGATGAGATACTTCCGTAAAATCCTGGGCATCACCTACTTCGATCACGTCACTAATGAAGAGGTCCACAACATCATCGTCCAATGTGCTGGGTCATATAAAGACCTCCTGACAACCATGAAGAAGCACAAGCTGAAGTGGTACGGCCATGTATCGAGATCATCTGGCCCAGGGGTCTCAAACACGCAGCCCGCGGGCCAGGGTTATTTTCTGCAGCCTGTGAGGTCCTCACGCCCCCACCCCCTACCCCCTAGCATTTACCTAGGGCGGCTCCGGCCCCACGTACTTGCACTGCTCCAGGAAGCAGCCAGAACATGGGGAAGGAGGGGCGCGGGTGTCTGTGTGTGACTCTTACTTCAGGCAGCGCCCCCAGCAGCTCCCATTGGCCATGGTTCCCCATTCCCAGAGCAGCGCGGGGCCAGGGCAGGGCAGGCTCAGACCAGAGCCTGCCCCTTGAACTCCTCCTGCAGCCGAACCCCCTGCCACACCCCGACCCCCTGCCCTGAACCCCCTGCCACCCCCCGCACCCTTCCTGCACCCCAACCCCCTGCCCTGAACCCCCTGCCGCACCCCTCCTGCACCCGAACACCCTGCCCTGAGCCCCCTCCTGCACCCTGCACCCTGGTCCCCTGCCACACCCCTTACCCCTCCTGCATGCCACACCCCAACTCCCTGCCCTGAGCCCCTGCCACACCCCACACCCCTTCTGCACCCCCTGGGGGCAGGGAGAGGGCGGAGTTGGGGTGGGGATTTTGGAGAAGGGGTTGGAATGGGGGCGGGAAAGGAGTGGGAAGAGGTGGGGCCTCATGGAAGGGGTGGAGTTGGGCCGGGACCTAAGATGGAGGTGGGGAGGTGTCAGTAATGCGGCCCTCGAGCCAATGTACTAGTCCTCTAACAATGACCACTTCTTCATTATTTCCAAGGGACAGTACAGAGGAAGAGAAGAAGAGGTAGACAGAAGAAGAGATGGATTGACAACATGAAAGAGTGGACAGGAATGGACTCTGCAGAGACTCAAGCACTGACACACAATCGTCAGGGGTGGAGACAATTGGTTGATTGCTCATCAATGATGGTGCCCCAATGACCAATGTGATGATGGTGGTGATGATGATTATATTTTCAAATGCTTTGCTGTATTTACCTTTATTGTTACTATTCCAGTCTACTCATATTAGTGATTTCATCAGATGTGGAGTTGCTTGAAAAATGCTGGGGTTTTATGAATGAGGAGAGAGAGGAAGAGCAAGAATTAGGGTATCTCTATACTGCAATTGGGACACAACATGTAGGCATATCAGAGCTAGCTTTGAGTCTGCCAGCTCACTAAAAACAGCACTGTAACCACAGGGTCATGTGCAGCGGCATGGACTGGCCACCTGAGGGTCCAGGTGGGATTGCACCTGGGTGGGTATCCTGTGCCATTGCAGCTGCACAGCTGTCTTTAGCAAACTAGCTGGATGGAAGCTAGGTCAGGTCTGCCTTCACATGCTGCAATCGTGCCTCAAAATTGCTGTGTAAACATCCCCTTAGAGTTGAATAGTAGCTTTTCCATCTTAACATCCAAAGGATCAGGAACCTGGCACTGCATTAAGATCCACTAGTTTGGAGTCAGTAGGACTCCACCCATCTTCACCACTCTCACTATTTTAGCTGAATTATGCTAATAACTGAAGGAGAATTCATTCTCTAGTACTGTACATTACATCCATTTCGGTTTTAATAATTTCTGACTAGATTGTAATGAGAGCAGGTTAGAAAACATTTTGATTTTTTTTCAAAATTGTTCACATTTTTGAAATTTGAAAAATTGTAACTAGCTTTATAGTTGGTCAAAAATTGAGAAGAAAGTGTTATAAAAAATGTCCTGTTTAGTTCTTCAGTGTTTTCACCACTCTGAGTCATTTAGACTTGGTGTGGAATATAAAGTTATTTTACAGATGGCAGCCAGTCTATGATCTGCCATACATAGGGCCCTTCGTTTTCAGTTATTTTATTTTATTTAATTTTTCCAAGGAATTTATTAGTCTTTATTACCAAAACAACAAAAACAGGTGAAAATCAGTGCAAAAAACTATTGATAATTTTCTGAGTAAATATTGCGGTTTATTTTGGTGGAAAGAAAGATGGGGGGGAAGTATTCAGTAGATTAATGCTTTGAATTCCATTCCTAAATGTGGTTTGCTGCAGAACTAAAACGGAACTCAAAACACGTCACCTCTGAGTTTAAGAAAACAATGTATTTCTAATCCCCAAATAAAAGTTTTCATATGAATAAGCAGTTTACTGTTGTAGACTTAGAACTATTGGCCTATAAATATTTACTTTTAATAATTGGGCCATGGCATTTGTAAGCCATACACTCAACTTCATCCTTTTCTCCTGTTTTTGTTTTTTTTAAACTTTTGAATACTTCTGAAATGTATTTGATACAGATTTTCATTTTCTTCCCATTTTAGTGTGTCAAATCTTGAAAGCATTAACTGCTAACAGCTTGAAGTGTGTACGTGGTGGGTTTGAGATTCATCAGGATGCTCAGATGCACACGCACTTCAGAGCTTGCGTGCATGTCTGCTTGTTTATCGAGTGTATCTTCTAGACTAATACATAGCCTTACTTCAACAGGCAGGTTTGCATATACACACCGACTAATGCATTATCATAATACATGTATCTCATGCTATGTATTGTATTCTCCTAATAAAACATGTTATTGTTATATATTTGAATGACACAAAAGTAGGGTGAAAAATCAGAAAAAAATGAATCATACTTTTTGTGAAACCTGGGAATTTTTTGTAAAAATCAGTTTAAACTAAAAACAAAGGGACTTAGCCATACATATCATGAGAATCAATCCTGCTTGCAAGCTAATGTTTGGAATTATGCATTTTTCAAAACTGCCATGTAATATATTACATTTGATGTACACACATTAAATAAAAAAAGAACATGATTTATGACCATTGCCACCAAACGAATAATACCAATAAGTTTTTTTATATATATTATTTTATTTTAATATTATCTCTCAGACTTGGGTCATTTTAGGGATACTTCTATAACCTCAGTATAAATGGGTGGGGGGAACACCAAAACTTGAAAGATTTCATCCCAAATTGAAGACTTCATTCAAGGCCAAATTTGAATCTAACAATGACCACTTCTTCATTATTTCCAGTTAGCATAAATCAGCTCCTATTTTTCTCAGTGCAGAATTGCATGGTAAATACAACTTGCTTTTGTAGCTGGCCTGAACAATGGTCACTTCACATACTTGCAGCAGCAGTTTTTTTTCTGGTGATGTGTCATGCTGAGGAGAAGTGTGCAGGAACTCCTGGAATCCCTGGCACCCCAGGAGCCAGTGGATTGCCTGGAAGAGTGGCATGAAAGGAGACCCAGGACCACCAGGTATGGTCAGTGGTTATCTCCCCTTTTAAATAGATGTATTGCTGTGTTGACTATTATGCTTAGTAAAGTAGATGGTTTATCATCTGTTTCCTTGAGTCAGATGAAATAAAAAATGGTGAATTCTATTTAATGCACAGTGGAACCCTCTTATGGTGAAGTCAGTAAATACAGTCAATTTCTGTTTAATTTCTAGAGTGAAATTGCCCTGTAGTTCCAACTTATAGTATACTTCTGCTGGTGCAACAACTCCCAGTGGTGTAGAGTAGGAGGAACATTAATGTTGTGGAAATGAGAGGGAAACAAAAGCAGTTCTTTGGCAGAAGAGTGAGAAGCCGAAGGAGAAAAAGTGGCAATTTTAATACAGCTTGTTAGGAATTTTCTGACAATTTTTTTTTTGGTCATAAAATGTCAATCTGTCAAAACCAAGGTTCAAGTAGTTGGGCTCCTAACATGAATTTGGTTGCTCATTCCAGGGAGCCAGTGTTTTGCCTCTGTTATGAAGCCAACAGTCACCTGAGGCTTGTGCATTAATGAAGTTATTCAGAAGCACAATGCAGTGTGTTGCTTTGCTGGCCAGCATCTGTTAAACCCATGTTTGTTCTGAATTTCCCATAAAATGCATCAGTTGAAAATAAATGTTGTATGTTTTTCATTTGTGTGCTGCTCTTCTCCAGGGCCCCAGGGCAAGCCAGGTCTTCCTGGAAGAGATGGGCTTCCTGGGATGAAAGGACCCCAGGGTGAAAAAGGCAACAAGGGGGAGAGAGGGGAGCCTGGACCACAAGGTGAATAAGACTAATCTTTGTTTAGTCCAAAATACTGGATACTTGTGCTGTGTATAAAGCAGTCCAGGGAAAAGTAATTGAGTCTATTAAAGTGCAGTTCTGCTATTAGAAGTGATTATGTAAAAATGGTACCTTTATTATTCAACTGATCTGCTTCCTGTATCTATCAGATCTGCTGACTGTATTGACCAAAATACGTTTTACTACCTTTTACTCATCTTACAAAAGCAGAGGCAGCACAGCTCCGATACACTGAGAAGGAATCTATTCCTCCTTGTGCAGCAGCAACAGAATTCTGAGTTCCAATCAGTTACAGTTATACTACCCCACTAATGGCAATGGGACTTTACAGGTGTCACTGATGGCATAACTTCACCTGCAGAAGTTTTATTACTGGTGATGATTTTGTATGACAAAAAACAGCCAGCTTGATTCTCAGATCCTATGAAAAACTTGCATGCTGGGAGTTTTTGTTTTTAAAATCTCTGTATCTATAAACATACTTATACTTCATATGTCATCTTGGAGAGAACCTACATGGAACCGTACAATGACATTTTTGCAGTCACTATTCAGACAGAAGCATACTGAAAAACTATAAGAGTTTAACTGACCATAAAGGAAGCAGAGGAGAGAATTCCAGTTCTGTTCAATATCACAAGAACTCCAAACCCACTAAAGTTTTCCATTGTGGCTGTAAAGTTGCAAATTTAAATCACAGCAAGTTGTAATTGGCTCAGCCTACACAGGATACAGTTTCTAAAATATTAACCCTTTCATGGATTTCACATACACAAAAGACTTCAGATTAGAAAAATTGATCTTATTTCACATTTAATGTACTTTAAATAACTACTCTCCAGTAGTTGAAACTCTCTGGAGTTTCAACAGGCATATACTTTATATATTATGTATAAGAACAATCAATATGTGATAAGGTTTCTTTGAAAATATATACATACAGGGAAATAGAATTTTCCACCACAGAAAATGAAACTTACATACATCAAGTACAAGACAATTTTGGAAAATTTGTATTAATTGTATATGATGCATTTTTCATATCAGTGAAGCCGCATTTAAATTAATTGTATAATTATTATTATTATCTTTAGGCCTGTCTGCTTCTGTCGATCTTGAATTGCAAGAAAGCCTTCAGGTTTTAAAACATCGAATTACCAAACTGGAAGGAGGTAATCTTTCTGCTTTTCCTCACAACTTGTGTAAAATTCAATGTACAAAATGAACCATGAGAGCCCAACTTAAAGTAAGTTACGTTTCAAAAACTTTATTCAATTTTAAAACTTTCCTCACCAAAACTTACTTCCAAACACCAATTAAGTATTATTATTATTATTATTATTATGCTGAGGTGTTTGTTGCACATTGGAAGAAGAGGAAAGATGATCCAGCAGCCCAGCCCCAGATGTGGAAGACCAGGGTTCAATTCTTGCTCTGCCACAAACATCTTGTGTGACCCTAGGCAACTCATTCAGTCTTTCCGTACCATAACATGGGGATAATAGCACTGCCCTACCTCACAAAGGTGTTGTAAAGATAATTTGTGAGGCGCTCAGATACTGCAGTAATGGAGGCCACATAAGTACCCAAGAAAGATTGGTCAGTGTGTGTCTATGCAGTATATGGGGCAATGCAAAAGGCTGTCCATAAGATGGGACATAGATGGATGCTTATACAACATACTGAGCATTCTGCATACTATATGTATGAACGGAGTATCAGAACTTACATAGACTAGAATCAGAAGGGACTAGCCACAGCATAGTGCAAAGGACTGTGCTGTACATGTCCAGCATGTTGGGCAGCACGTGAAGATAAACATCAAACAGGCTGTGGCAGTTTCTCATAGATTCATAGACTTTAAGGTCAGAAGGGACCATTATGATTGTCTAGTCTGACCTCCTGCACAACACAGGCCACAGAATCTCACCCATCCACTCCTGTAATAAACCCCTACCCTATGTCTGAGCTATTGAAGTCCTCAAATCATGGTTTAAAGACTTCAAGGTGCAGAGAATCTTCCAGTAAGTGACTCGTGCCCCACACTGCAGAGGAAGGTGAAAAATCCCCAGGGCCACTGCCAATCTGCCCTGGAGGAAAATTCCTTCCTGACCCCAAATATGGCTATCAGCTAAACCCTTAGCATGTGGGCAAGACTCACCAGCCAGACACCCAGGAAAGAATTCTCTGTAGTAACTCAGATCCCACCCAATGTAACATCCCATCACAGGCCATTGGGCATATTTACCGCTAATATTCAAAGATCAATTAATTGCCAAAATTAGGCTATCCCATCATACCATCCCCTCCATAAACTTATCAAGCTTGAAGCCAGTAGTATAGTAGCAACATGGACAGTATAAATATAGTATAAAATAAGACAAAAAAATCAACCATATCTTTTCTCTTTCCTTTGCAGTCCTTACTTTGGAAGGAAAAATAACAGAAGTGGGGGGAAAAATTCTCGCAACCAATGGGAAAGAAGTCAATTTTGAAACCACATTAAAAGCATGTGAACATGCTGGTGGCTCCATCGCCACCCCCAAGAACCAGGAGGAAAACAATGCTATTTTGGATATTGTGAAACAGTTTAACAGATATGCTTATCTGGGTATAAGGGAGAGTGATGTTCCAGGTGAATTCCAGTATCTGGATGGGAAACCTCTGACTTATATCAACTGGTACGCTTCTGAGCCAAATGGCAAAGGAGGGGAAAACTGTGTGGAGATGTACACTGATGGAGGCTGGAATGACAGAAAATGCGACCAGAACCGCCTCACTATCTGTGAATTTTAAAGCATTTCCTTTCAGTTATTTCATAGTGCAGAGTCCAATATTCTGTGTCTCAGACATAAACAGCAGCCTTTTCTCTCAGCAATATAGCTAATGTCTTCTGTGATTATTTTATCTGAGAGAAACAAAATCATGATGTAATATTTTCCTTCCTCATGCTTACTAAGGAAATAGTAACTACCGAAGGTGATTGATTTGTAACTAGAACTATGCCTAATTTGAGAGGGGGTTAATTATAGTAACCAAACTCTGCCTTGTCTCACTGTGGCTGATTAAGCTCCAGGAAAGGATTTCAGGGTTTGGCTTAGTGTGTTTGAGGAGTCCCATGCTAAGTTAACTTTGTACATTCCATTGTAGTTACATGCCTGGATAATGCAGCATATACTATGCAACAACATAGAGGAACAGGTCTCTATCCTGGAAGGAAATGCACACAGATATACTTCAGTGAAGAAATACATGGTGGATCCACTTATATGTAGGGCTTTGGAGCTGTGCTCCGGCTCTGCTCCAGCTCCAGGCAAAAACCTGCAGCTCCACTGCTCCGGAACTACTCCATGTTCCATCTCCAGGCTCCATTCCAAAACCCTGCTTATATGCATCTCTTTGCAGAACTGAGGCCATACTGTGTACTATGAAACCCTGCAATAAAATTCAACTCAGTTATTATAAAGGGAGACCACAACCAAAACCCTGGAAATCATAGATCATTTAGCTATACTGCAAGGTGCTTATTTTGTTTTTGTGTGTCAAATACCATGTTCCCCATAGCACTATAGAAATAGTCATTTACAGTATTTTACAGTTCTATCAAGACTCTTCTACATCATACTAACCATTAGACAAACAATATCGTACTGATGTGTAAACTGAATAGATTTTACACACCCACACAAGCCACATGCACATCTGACCACCATCATCAGACCAGCAAAGGCAAGGTTTGAGAAGAGGGCTGCCAGCACTGACATAGGGCCTGATCCAAAGCCCACTGAAGTCAATGAGAGGCTAGCCATTGATTTCCAAGAGCGTTGGCTCACACCCCCACCACCACTACTATTACTTGGCATTCAGCTTGCGTAATTAGGCTGGGCATATGGAATCCTCACAAGCAGAAGGGAGTAAGAAATTTCTCACACACTTCCCCAACCTGTGGAGCAGCTTCCCAGGAGTGTCCTCAAACCATTCTCTCACCAATGCAAGGAGAGGAGGTACCATGGGGTATACAGAGCAGTAGACATTCTGGTCCTATCTTCTCCTGTTCCCAAGATCTCCCTGGATGTTGCTATACAGGGAGCTTGCATAATGTTGGACTCTACACCATGCTGGGGAGTGACACTGTAGGGACACTATCCTACACTGTGGGGACTCCTCTGTATGGCTAATTCATACACTGTGCTTCCGCAAAACTTTGAGTTCCAATATTAGGGAATAGAGTCTTTTTTTGGCAGGAAAGGAGGGGTCGCTTGCATAGGCCAATACACAGCAAAGGTCTCCAGCCAGTTTAAGAATGTGCAACATGACTGCTACTTCAAAATTGGCATGGAATAGCAACTCTTGATATAATGTCCATTATGTGAACTTCAAAATGTTGAATCTTCACTTGCAAAATAACCTCTTTAAAGTCCTGTTGTTGGAAAGTTGTCTTGGCCAAAAATATGCCAACTAGAATGGCATAGATTCTATGAAGAAGGAAGATTTACTATTCTACAAACAAAACTCTCTTGGCTTTATCTATCTTTGATTATCACAGTGAAGCCACTTCGTTCATTTTATCTTTTCATTACACAGCTGGAAGGACTTTCCTTTCTTATATGAAGATTGCTGGATAACACCCGTCCTTCTGATAAATAGGTCTAAGAGGGGTTATACTTCCAAAATCAAACACAGGCCTGGAAACAGCAGGAAATCTGCCCCTTTTGCAGGACTTCAACATTGTACCAAAACCAAAGTCTGATGCTGAGGCTGCTGTGGGTGACTTAACATAGGGTTCAGCCTGAGTACCTGCATCTCCCCAGTGACCTCTTTTCTTTGATGTGGATGCATGGGATACCAGGCATCAGGACCTGTCTGCTGTCTAGAGTTTCTCTTATTTTCTCCTGTTGTTTTACAGAATCTGGATGAGTGGGTTCTCTTCTCTTAGAGGCCATGAAAGGAGTGATGTTTTGTGGTGCTTTTTAATGATGCAGCTACTGGTGTGCAAAGTAACCTGCTCATTCAGGTGCTGAAAAACACCTAGGGAGATAGTGTGGTTCACTAGATTGGACTGGGACTTGAGAGCTTGGGTGAAATCTTGGTGCCACTGAAGTCAATACCAAAACCCTGGTTCTGTTTCTTGTTCTGCTGCTGACAAGCTGTGTGACCTTGGGTGAGTAGTTTCCCTTCTCTGGGTCTGTTTCCCCTCCCATTCTTTGCCTTTCCTGTCTGTTTGGAATGAAAGCTATTGGGCACAAGGGTTGTCTCTTAATATGTGTATGCGCCGTGCGTCTCGGTACTACTGTAATGCAAAAATAGTAATAATTAAAAATGAAGGACACTCTAGATTTCAGAGGACCAACTGTCTATATCTGAGCTGGACAAGGTTTCTTGTACTGTTCCTTTTTGAACCTCCCCAAATGTGCAGTTTCTTGATTCCTAGAGTGCATCGAAACCAATTTGGATAAACACCTGAAGTTCAGAGGCCTTTTCTAAACCTTTTTTAGGTTCAACTATCATTAATAAGATTATTACATTCTCCTGATCCCTGCAGGAGTGGCTGTTACATGAACTGATGTATTAAAGATTATGAAAACTGACATTTGCCCTATAATTTTTGAGACAAAAGCACATAAAGCTTGGTATCTGTACTCAGCTGTGTAAAGTTAATTAAATGTTCCAAGAAGAATCAGCAAGCAGTAATTAAGTATGTATTCAGAAAAAGATTTTTTCAGAGAAACATTTGAGAATCAGGAAGTTAAGTGTATTTGACTTCTAGTTGGGAACCGGTCTAGCTCTTGTTACCTTTAATGACAGACCTCTATTATGAAGACTTAATTCCAGAGTGATCTTTGAATTTCAGTTGATGCCTATTTATAGCAAGCTCAGTTTCTGAAGCTTTCATACACTATGATAAATAGTAACCAAATAGGTAACTAGTCTGTTATTTAGGGTATAGGACAGAGTTATCCCCTATAGTGTGTTCTCCACTGATCTCCAATCCAATTTGAAATATCTAAACCAATGGGGGCTCCACCACTTCCCTTGGGAGACCATACACATTCAAATAGATGTCATGATTAAGCAATGTTTCCTGCTATTTAGCCTAATTTTTCCCATGTTCTAGACTTCATCCAATTACTCCAAGTTGGACCAGTCTAAACAACTCCTTTTCCTCCTTGGTGTAAACAACCTATAATTGATGTGATGGGGTGACTCACACAGGCCACTCTGAGAATGCCACATTCAGGGCAGATGATCCCCCCCCCCCCCAAAATGGTGGTTTATTCTTTAATTAGATTCACCAAACAAGTAACAAAACAGCTTCTGCAGTACCACATTGTTTAACCAGAAACCAAACACAGTCCCCATAGACATTCCAGCCCTTGGCGCCCATCCAGGCATCCCAATCTAATATATTAAGAGGTTATTGAAAACCCATATGTGAGGTTCTTTCTAAGCCCAAAGGATCAGACCCATATCCCCAGGTCAATATATAGCACAGATCTTACCCAAATGCCATGCTGTCAGCCAATCCTTAGTAAACTAACTAAAGATTTAATAATAAAAGAAGAGAGTTATAAATGGTTAATAGATCATATACATACTAATGACTGCAAAGTCCTTATATCAGGTCTGTAACACATGTCATAGGCTGCTGGCTTGTAAAGTCTGTCTGATAACTTCCAAAAGATTGGAAGGTCCTCATGCCATAGTTCAAGATGCTTCTTTTAGTTGTAAGTCCACAGTCCAGAGCAGGACAGAGGCAACGTGGAGCTGTTTTAGGTGTCTTTTTATATCCCCTGCCATATGCATGGAAAATTACTGTCCCAAACAAAGCAGACAGCCCCTGTATGTGGAAAGTTACTGGCCCAAGATGGAGTCCAGATATGCATGTAAGGGCATACCACATGCCCTTACATGCTTTGCTGAATCATGGGGGTTGGCCATTGGCTTCTTGCTGTCTGTGGCATCCTCAGGAACAGCTATCTGGACAGGATGAGGGTTTGTCAATGGCCCACTGTGAGAGTGGAGTGTCCCTGATAGGCCATCAACACACAGCTGTCTGGTCCACATGTAACTCTATCTGGGGGGGTGTCACTCAGGAATACGTCACATGTTTAAGATACATATAGACAATATTCATAACTTCAGATACAAAGGTAATACATGCATATGAACAGGATAATCATACTTAGCAAATAGTAACTGTTCCATTGACGCCTTCTGTGATATACTTTGTTCAAGATATGCTGCAATTTTATAACAGTGGTGGCAACAATGATTCAAATGGTTATTTTTCTTATACACAGCATCACAGATGATGTAATTTCATGTGTGTGTGTGTGTGTGTGTGTATTACTGCTGGTGCAGGTAGCGATACCTGTAGGTAAGGTTACCCAACACTTCCCATTACAACCTAGGAACCAGTTTTCAGTTGCTTATAGCTTTGTCAAACTTTAACTATTCAGGTTTGTCTGCCTCAGTCAGACAATTTTTTTAAAAGTCTCACTAAAAACGGTTCAGCCATTTCTGAGAGTGAGGTTAGGTGAGGAGAACATGCATTGTTTTACCCATTTTAACAAATTATTTTTAAGAAATGTTTTAGACATTCTCACACTTCTGTGCTGTGGAATAGGAACTTCAAATTTGGTAGGAGTATTGCCCTGGTGTCAGGGAAGTGCCATTTGCTGTTCCCATGATAAGACTCCCAAATTTGGCTGAGTTTTGAGCCTTTGAAATCTCCACTGTTTGCACATGCTCAGTAGAGCAACTGATTAGTGTTTGCCTGCTTAATTCTTTGATGGTTATGTCAGTACTGGGCATGTGTCATCTGTTCAGAGTTCCTACATGTAACCAGAGTGCACATGCCCCATCCCCTGAGAGCAATTGAGCATACCCCATCCTGGGCTTCAGGATCTGAGCAGGACTTTCCCTGAAGTTGCTGCTCTGAGATGTTGTGGCACTGGGCACCTGAACTGAAAGCCTGTAGACTCTTGTGCTCTCACTGCCTACCCCCACCATAGAATCATAGAATATTAGGGTTGGAAGAGACCTCAGAAGGTCATCTAGTCCAATCCCCTGCTCAAAGCAGGACCAACACCAACTAAATCATCCCAGCCAAGGATCTGTCAAGCCAGGCCTTAAAAACCTCTAAGGATGGAGATTCCACCATCTCCCTAGGTAACCCATCCCAGTGCTTCACCACCCTCTTAGTGAAATAGTGTTTCCTAATAGCCAACCTAGACCTCCCCCACTGCAACTTGAAACCATTGCTTCTTGTTCTGTCTTCTGCCACTGAGAACAGCCAAGATCCATCCTCTTTGGAACCCCGTTTCAGGTAGTTGAAGGCTGCTATCAAATCCCCCCTCACTCTTCTCTTCTGCAGACTAAATAACCCCAGTTCCCTCAGCCTCTCCTTGTAAGTCATGTGCCCTAGCCCCCTAATCATTTTCATTGTCCTCCGCCGGACTCTCTCCAATTTGTCCACATCCCTTCTGTGGTCGGGGGACCAAAACAGGATGCAATACTCCAAGTGTGGCCTCACCAGTCAAATAGAGGGGAATAATCATTTCCTTCGATCTGCTGGCAATGCTCCTACTAATATAGCCCAATATGCCATTGGCCTTCTTGGCAATGAGGGCACACTACTGATTCAAAACCAGCTTCTTGTCCCAGGTCCTTTTCTGCAGAACTGCTGCTTAGCCAGTCAGTCCCCAGCCTGTAGTGGTGAATGGGATTCTTCTTTCCTAAGTGTAGGACACTGTACTTGTCCTTGTTGAACCTCATCAGATTTCTTTTGGCTCAATCCTCCAATTTGTCTAGGTCACTCTGGGCCCTAATCCTACCCTCCATCTTATCTACCTCTCCCCTCAACTTAGTGTCATCTGCGAACTTGCTGTGGGTGCAATTAATCCCATCATTCAGATCATTAACAAAGCCGGTTGAACAAAACTGGCCCCAGGGCCGACCCCTGTGGCACTCCACTTGACACTAGCTGCCAGCTAGACATCGAGCTGTTGATCAGTACCTGTTGAGCCCGACAATCTATCCAGCTTTCTATCCACCTTATAATCCATTCATCCAATCCATGCTTTTTTAACTTGCTGGCAAGAATACTGTTGGAAACCGTATCAAAAGCTTTGCTAAAGTCAAGATATATCACATTAACCACTTTCCCTATATACACAGAGCCAGTTATCTCATCATAGAAGGCAACAGGTTGGTCAGGCATAACTTGCCCTTGGTGAATCCATGTTGACTGTTCCTGATCACCTTCCTCTCCTCCAAGTGCTTCAAAATGGATTCCTTGAGGACCTACTCCATGATTTTGTCGGGGACTGAAGTGAAACTGACTGGTCTGTAGTTTCCCGGGTTCTCTTTCTTCCCTTTTTCAAATCTGAGCACTATGTTTGCCTTTTTCCAATCATCCAGGACCTACCCCGATTGCCATGAATTTTCAAAGATAATGGCCAATGGCTCTGCACTCACATCAGCCAGCTCCCTCAGCACCCTCTGATGCATTAGATCTGGACCCATGGACTTGTGCACATCCAGCTTTTCTAAATAGTCCTTAACCTGTTCTTTCACCATGGAGGGCAGCTCACCTCCGCCCCATACTGTGTTGCCCAGTGCAGCAGTCTGGGAGTTGACTTTCTCTGTGAAGACCAAGGCAAAAAAGCATTGAGTACTTCAGCTTTTTCCACATCATCTGTCACTAGGTTGCCTCCCCCGTTCAGTAAGGGTTCCACACTTTCCTTGGCCTTCCTCTTGTTCCTAACATACCTATAGAAACCCTTCTTGTTACCCTTCACATCCCTTGCTAGCTGCAACTCCAGTTGTGCCTTGGCTTTCCTGATTACACCCCTGCATGCTTGAGCAATATTTTTATACTCTTCCCTAGGCATCTGTCCAAATTTCCACTTCTTGTAAGCTTCCTTTTTGAGTTTAAGCTCACCAAAGATTTCACTGTTAAGCCAAGCTGGTCGCCTGCCATATTTGCTATTCTTTCTGCACTTCGGGATGGTTTGTTCCTGCGCCCTCAATAAGACTTCTTTAAAATACAGCCAGCTCTCCTGGACTCCTTGCCCCCTCATATTAGCTTCCCAGGGGATCCTGCCCCTCAGTTCCCTAAGAGATTCTAAGTCTGCTTTTCTGAAGTCCAGGGTCCGTATTTTGCTACTCTCCTTTCTTCCTTTTGTCAGGATCCTGAACTCAACCATCTCATTGTCACTGCTGCCTAGGTTGCCATCAACTTCTACTTCCTCTACCAATTCTTCCCAGTTTGTAAGCAGCAGGTCAAGAAGAGCACGACTCCTAGTCGGTTCCTCCAGCACTTGTACCAGGAAGTTGCCCAGGGAGCAAGAAGGAGGGGGAAATCAGCCTGACTTAGATTTCAGAGTGTTGAGGAAGTGGAGGCAGGACATGGGGAAAAGGGGTTGCAGGAAGGGTGAAGGGTGGGAACAGGACAGTAGCCAGACATAGGGGTGGGAAGCAGTAGGAGACAGGATTCAAGGGAAGGAGCAGTGGCATAGGACCTTGAGAGAGGGGAAGGGAGGAGAAGGGTTAGAGAGAACTGTACAGATGCCTCTGTGCTCATCCTAAATGGGCCTGGATAGAAGCAGTGTAGGAATAAGGCAGGATTTGGGCAGTGGAGCACAGAGGAGGAGAGGGGGACAAACAGGTTTGTGGGAGGGATGGGGCAGATGATTCTATTACTAGTAGAAGGTTTTCCCATTCAGAACCTGGAATGAAACCCAGGAGACCTGACTCTCTACATTCCTTACAGCTGGTTACAAACCATATTTTCCATGCCACAGGAAATTCCAAAAGTTTGCTTGTTTTTTCATTCTGATTGGAACAAAAATTCCAAAATTTCATTTAGGAAAAAATCAAAGTGACATTTTGGTTTGACTTTATCAAAATGTCTAGACTTAAATTAATATTATACATTGTAATATAACAGAAAAGTCAAAATGATAAAGTTGAAATAAAACATTTCTACCTTATAAAAATCAGATTTTCAAAGAAGTTTTCATTGAAAATTGATGTTCCCAGGAAGGTTTCACTTTTGTTGAAGCAGCATTTCTGATGGAATTTTTTTCTCTCAGAAAAATTTCAACCAGCTCTAACTTTCCTTTTCTGCTAGCAAATAGGTATGAAACCCACTGGCACAGTATAGGTGTCTTCTCCCTCTACTGTCTGATCCACAAACTAAGCCTACTATCACTTTGTTACCTCAAGAGAAAGAGTTCTGTGCTGGGGATGTAAAGGTCCAAACCTTGCTGATGACCCAAGCTGGAGGTTCAATATAGTTCCAAATGATGGTATTTCTGACTTTTCAGTGTTTGTTTTTTTAATTAGGAAATTAATCCAAAAGGATTATTTCAAAGTATGTTAAGGTTCTAAACTCAAGCACTCAAAAGCAAGAACTTACCAAATTTCAGGTTTAATTAATTTCCCTCCCCCAACTTGCTGGGTGGGCTAGGGATAGGATGCATCTGATGAAGTGGGTATTCATCTCGGGCATTGGCACTCACTGTGAAGGACTTTCTGGATATGTGGACTCTCCACTCAGACCCTATGCCACCAGCACTCCCAGCTATCTCTGTGACACCACTGATTTCCTGAGAAAACTACAATGCATTGGTAACCTTCCAGAAAACACCATCCTAGCCACCATGGATGTAGAGGCTCTCTACACAAATATCCCACACACAGATGGAATACAAACTGTCAGGAACAGTATCCCTGATGATGCCATAGCACAACTGGTTGCTGAGCTCTGTGACTTTATCCTCACGCACAATTATTTCAAATTTGATGAAAATATATACCTCCAGACCAGTGGCACCGCTATGGGCACCCACAGGGCCCCACAATATGCCAACATTTTTATGGCTGACCTGGAACAATGCTTCCTCAGCTCTCGTCCGCTCACGCCCCTTCTCTACCTATGCTACATTGATGACATCTTCATCATCTGGACCCATCGGACGGAGACGCTGGAAAAATTCCACCACGATTTCAACAGCTTCCACCTCACCATCAACCTCAGCCTGGACCAATCTACATGGGAGGTCCACTTCCTAGACACCAATGTGCAAATAAGTGATGGTCATGTTAACACCAACCTATACCAAAAACCCACGGACCGCTATGCCTACCTTCATGCCTCCAGCTTCCATCCCAGACACACCACACGATCATTGTCTTCAGCCAAGCACTGAGGTACAACCGCATCTGCTCCAACCCCTCAGATAGAGACCAACCCCTACAAAATCTTCACCAAGCATTCTCAAAACTACAATACCCGCACGAGGAAATAAGGAAACCGATCAGCAGAGCCAAACGTGTACCCAGAAGTCTCCTGCTGCAAGACAAACCCAAGAAAGAAACCAACAGGACTCCACTGGCCATCACATACAGTCCCCAGCTAAAACCGCTCCAATGCATCATCAGGGATGTACAACCCATCCTGGACAATGATCCCACACTTTCACAGGCCTTGGGTGGCAGGCCAGTCCTCGCCTACAGACAACCTGCAAACCTGAAGCATAGTCTCACCAGTAACTGCACACCGCACCATAGTAACTCTAAGTCAGGAACCAATTTGGACTAGATGACCTCCTGAGGACCCTTCCAACCCTGAGATTCTAATCCATGCAACAAACCTCAATGCCAACTCTGCCCACATATCTACACCAGCGACACCATCACAGGACCTAACCAGATCTGCCACACCATCACCAGGTCATTCACCTGCACATCCACCAATGTAATATATGCCAGCAATGCCCCTCTGCTATGTACATTGGCCAAACTGGACAGTCCCTATGGAAAAGGATAAATGGACACAAATCAGATATTAGGAATGGCAACATACAAAAACCTGTAGGAGAACACTTCAATCTCCCTGGACACACAATAGCAGATTTAAAGGTAGCCATCCTGCAGCAAAAAAACTTCAGGACCAGACTTCAAAGAGAAACTGCTGAGCTTCAGTTCATCTGCAGATCTGACACCATCAGCTCAGGATTGCATATTTATACCTGCCTCTGGAAATTTCCACTACATGCATCCGACGAAGTGGGTATTCACCCACGAAAGCTCATGCTCCAATATGTCTGTTAGTCTATAAGGTGCCACAGGACTCTTTGCTCATTTAATATAGATCACTAAATAGCCACTAGAAGGGAACAACTTTTACCAGGGACATACAAATGTAAGGTAATATAAAGAGGTCTTCCATTTCCAGTATGTTTCCACCACTTTTAAGGCCTCTGTGCATTACCAGAGCTGTGTAAAGGGAATTTAATCTAAATAAGAATCTGGCTTCCTGTTTCATGGGTGATATTATCCCCCTAATATCTGTACTTCTTAATGGGATATGGAATTCCCCTGACAGTATTCTGTGGTGCATCTACTTATACCTTAGTGAATCAACTAAATTCTTATCTGGGAGTTTCTCTGAATACGGCACAGGTGGAGATGGTGTGTCCTGTTTTGTATGCTTTGTTGCTATTGTGTTAGATTGTGCTTACTCATGAGCTGTCAGCTCCAGTCACTCATGGGCATATAACACTTTTACACTATGGTATATGAGAAAATAATATGTATATAATAAAAGTCATCTGTGTTCTCGCTTATTTTTCTTCTGTGACATTTAAAATCACAATGAAGATGTAATTATTTAATACTTAGAGTAAATAGAAGATCTATGGAAATGTTATATCCTGCAAACAACTCATGACAGACATCTCTGCAATCATCTATTCTTCTGCTCCAAGACTGTTTTACCCAATTAAAATGTAATATCTTAGCTCAACAGAATAGGAAAGCATCAGTGCATGTTAACCTTTCAAATGTTCTTGCGCAAGGCTTTAAACAAAGAATATCAAAGCAAAAATCATTTAAGGTAACTTATCAAATGTCTGTGTGGCTGGCCAAATGTATATCCAATTACACACACGATACATTTCCAATAGACACAAAAATGTATCTCCAATTACGTGCCCTATAAATTGGACCTTTATCATGCTCCTTTTGCATTTGATATTGGAGCTGAGAGGTAAGTTGAATTTCTTTACAAATTACAGCAAAATAAATCTATTTCATATATAACAAAGTCTCAATTTAAACTTCCCATCTTAGGTGCTTTTTCAGAATTTCTGTACATTTCCAGTCTATTTTTACTGAGGAAATCACCACCGATACAGAAGTGTTTATAAAATGCTAAATTTGTGACAATGAAGAGAGAGAGGCAGAAGAAGAATAAGTCTGAATGGTTGCTTTTCCTTTTTAAGATATAAATAACTAAGACAGTGTACCCAGAGTAATCTTGATTGTTTTTTTCTCACTGTAGTGGACATGCCTACCTATTGCTGCATAAGTAATACTGGCGTTACACTTGTCACAAAAGAAAAAATGAGATAAGTTAATCAAAAGCTTTATAAAAAATAATTTTGCTCCCTAGACAGATGAGTATATTTATTAAAGAATTAATTGTTTCATTTTGGTGTACTGTAATAATCATTCAAACTCCAACCGCTTTATAGCTACACTAATCATGTTAGTATCACAGGGGGAAAAAAGACTAAGCTAAAAAGATTTCAGTCCCAAACAGAAAATGTTAATTTGAAATAAAGAATTCACACTCCTCAATCATTTTTAATTTTGAAAATAAGCACTCAGCACTGGGTAGTAAATACTCTTTGTTTTATAGCTGGCCTCGAACAATGTTGCCCCAATTGTTTCACGTAGTCACAGCAATAGCCTTTTTGCTGGTGACCAGCCATGCTGGGGACCACCGTGAAGGAATGCAGAGAATCCCTGGCAAACCTGGACTGAACGAATTGCCTGCAAGAGAAGGAAAGCCTGGTTTAAAAGCAGACCCAGGACTGCGAGGTAATTTTAGTTGTTACTAGCCCCAGATAAATAGATATTCTGCTGTGTTTCATTATTTGTATATGATCAAACAAATTCTACTTTGTTACACTTTCTGTCCCGTTTTTGAAAGTGACAGACATTTAGAAGCCCAAGTCTCATTGAAAGTTAGTGCTGCTTGGTACTTAGGTGTTTTTCAGAATGTTACTCTGCCGCCTTAGCTATAAGACCACCAGCTAATGTGATTATGAAGGAGTCAAAATGTGTCTACAGGGAGGCTGGGGATGAAGGGGTTGTTCCAAACATATTGAGCTCATTCAGTATTTAAAAGTCCCTTTTTTGTCTTTTACACATAATCTCTGCATATCATACAGAAGAATGAAAATCTGGAATTGTTTTCCATGTAATGTGAATACTACAATTCCAGCATGTAGTGAACTCCTATTTACAGAGCCAAATCTTATTTGCCTTTATGTCAGTGGGACTTCTTGGGCAAAGTGAAGTTGCTCTGTAATATCATGATTTCACTATAGAAGTAACTAAATGTTAAAGACTCTAGATGCCTTTCCAGCCTGGTCTGTAGAGCTGGAAGTGAGAACCAATCACATGGGGCCTCGGTGTTCAACTTTGCATCTAATCCAGGAACTCTTGAACTGAACACCAATGTGTGTGTGCGTCCTCTCTAGCTGATCATTCTGGGGAGTTGGAACATATAAGTGGTACTGCCTTTCTTAGAATTTTCCCAGGCTCCCTCACCACTTAGCTCTATTGGCCACTGTGTGATCTTCCTTCCAGACTAGACGACAAGTGAGCAGCTTCCTCTAACTCAACCACCAAGGATGCTGCAGGGGCCAGGTTTCTAGGCACTGAAAGTGCATTTGCTCTTTCATTGTAGGGAGTAAATGTTCTGCCTCTGACATGCATCCAGCCTTCACCTAAATCATGCCGGGTAATGAAAAGCTATTGAGCTGATGTAATGTAATCTGTTCCCTTGAAGGTCAGCAGCAGTGTTTATTCTGACTTAAATGCATCATTTGGGAGGAATCTCAGCAAGGAGTTTGGCAAGTTTTCACTCATGTATTTCCCTTCAGCAGGTCCCTCAGGGCCACCAAGTTCCATGAGAGGCCCTCCTGGAAAAGATGGGCTTCATGGGCCCCAAGGGCCTAGGGGTGAACGAGGCGAGAAGGGAGAGCGAAGGCGGCCTGGACAACCAGGTGAAAAAGAACCATCTGTTAATTTAACCTTATGGGGGTGGCGGTGTCTGTCTGTATGTGCCTGTGTCTCTGTCTAAAGCAACCTAGAGAAAAATAGCCATAACTGAGTTTAACTTTCAGTTCTACTCTGAAAAGTGACTGTGTAAAAATGGCATCTTCTTACTCAGCTGATCTTCTCACTGTGTCTATTCAGTTGTGTCTGCTGGCTTTCCTGGCTAGGATAACTTACTGTGGCTTACTCCAGGTATTGCTGCAGAAGCGATGCAGCTGAAAATGAGAGAGCTAGGACTGCATTGGTGTCACTGGGTTCATTTCAAAACCGGCAGCCATGAGGCTCAGAGCTCAGGTCTACAGACATTTGGACTCAGGCTCTGAAGCCCAGGGCAGGGGCGAGTTTCAGAGCCTGAGCTCCAGCCTGAGCCTGAATATCTACACAGCTGTTTTTAGCACAGTAACATAATCCCCACTAGTCTGAGTCTGTAGACCTGAGCTCTGAGACTTGCTACTGTAGGTTTTAAAACAATGTGTCGACATATCCACTGCGGGCATAACTGGAGTTGCAGAACCTTCACACTTACGGTATATTTACAATAACTCGAGTAGCCACACCTGACCCCCTCTGAGCATAGGCGGCAGGTTTGTATAATTTTTGGTGGGGCCCAAAATGGTGGTGCCCCCCCGCTCCCGCCCTGTAAGCCGATATAAAATGAAGCTACAACGCGTCAGCGCCACAAGATTACAAGGGTCAATTAAAAGTGGAAAGTCAGAAGCAGCACTTGCCTACTTCAATATACGGTATTATATTTTGTTGCATCTGTTGTGATGAAGTGGGAATGTTCTTAATATTTTCTCTGAATACTGTGTGGGTGCCTCAGTTTCCCCTGCAAGATGCCAACTGAAGGTGTTGGGGACAAAGAGATCAGGTGGCCTCCTTGTCCAGAAGAGACACAGAGGCCAGAGGAGGGAGTGTCAGTTTGGAGCTGGCTGGGGAAATTGGGAGAGACCCAGAACTTGGTTCTGGGCTCCCCACCCCCCAAGATGGACCTGACAGAGGGGTTCTGTTTTCTGTACCAACAAGCTCTGTTTAAACTGTGTTCCCGTCATCTAATAAACCTTCTGTTTTACTGTCTGGCTGAGAGTCACATCTGACTGCAGAGTTGGGGTGCAGCGACCTCTGGTTGCCCCAGGACCAGCCTGGGCAGACTCACTTTGGAAAGTGCATGACGTGGAAGGGCATGCTGAATGCTTCGAGGTCAGACCCAGGAAGGTGTAAGCTTCTTGCCCTGGAGACAGTATGCTCCGAGAGAGGAGGCTCCCCCAGAGTCCTGACTGGCTTTGTATGGAGTTGTTCCAAAGCATCACAGCATCCCCTTCCACACCGTGCACTTCCCAGAAGTCCGCACAGGCACTGACACTCCCTCCTCCGGCCTTTGTCTCTTTTCCAGGCATTAGGAGGCCACCTGATCTCTCTGTTCTCCAACACCTTCAGTTGGCACCTTGCAGGGGAAACTGATTTGGGAGAAATGAAGTAAAAGCTGCCCAAACCGAGCTTGAGCACTCCTGAATTTTGAGGTGTTCAAATCTGGAAGGCAGGTGCTGGGGGTGGGAGAGGGCTGTGGGCTCCATGGGGGAGCATGGCAGCAACTGTCTGGAGCTGCATGGAGCCAGATACGCTGGTCTGAGTGGCACAGTAAGCAGTTTGGGGGTTGGAGAAGAGGTAGGGAGTTCCGGGGGGCAGTCAAGGGACAAGGAGCAGGGGGAGTTGGATGGGGCAGAGGTTCGAAGGGGCAGTCAGGGGACAGGCAGCAATTGGATAGGCATGGGAGTCTAAGAGGTTTATCAGGGGACAGGTAGGGGGTGCGGTCCTGGGGGGGGGAAGTTGGGTGGGGTCTCAGGAGGGGGCAGTTGGGGACAAGGAGAAGGGAGGCTTAGATAGGGGCTGAGGTCCCAAGGGGCAGTTAGGGGCAGGGGTCTCGGGAGGGGGTAATTGGGGAACAAGGACCAGTGGGGCTTAGATAGGGGGTGGAGGTTCTGGGGGGCAGTTGGGGCAGGGGTCTGGGGAGGGGGCAATCAGCGGACAGAGGCTGGGATTCAAAGGGCTCTGGGCTGCTGGCAGCCGCGGGGATCCCAGAGCCCTTTGAATCCCAGCCCCGGCTGGGAGTCAGAGGACTCTGGGCTGCCTGCAACCGCAGGGAGCCCAGAGCCTTTTAAATCCCAGCCGGGGCCGGGAATCAGAGGGCTCTGGGCTGCCCGCTGCGGCGGGGAGCCCAGAACCCTTTAAATCTCAGCCGCTGCTGGGATTTAAAGGGCTCTGGGCTGCCTGCAACCGCGGGGAGCCCGCAGCCCTTAAAAACTCAGCCGCGGCAGGGATTTAAAGGGCTCTGGGCTGCCTGCAACCGGGGGGAGCTGAGACCCTTTTAAATCCCAGCCGCAGCCGGGAATCAGAGGGCTCTGCGCTGCCCGCTGCGGCGGGGAGCCCAGAGCCCTTTAAATCTCAGCCGCGGCTGGGATTTAAAGGGCTCTGGGCTGCCTGCACCCGCGGGGAGCACAGAGCTTTTAAAATCCCAGCCGCGGCCGGGAATCAGAGGGCTCTGGGCTCCTCGCCGCAGCAGGCAGCCCAGAGCCCTCTGATTCCCGGCCGCGGCTGGGATTTAAAAGGCTCTGGGCTGCCCGCCGCGGCGGGGAGCCCAGAGCCCTCTGATTCCCGGCCGCGGCTCGGATTTAATAGGCTCTGGGCTCCCCGCGTTTGCAGGCAGCCCAGAGCCCTTTAAATCCCAGCCGCGGGCGGGAATCAGAGGGCTCTGGGCTGCCTGCTGCAGCGGGAAGCCCAGAGCCCTCTGATTCCCGGCCGCGGCTGGGATTTAAAAGGCTCTGGGCTGCCCGCCGCGGCGGGGAGCCCAGAGCCCTCTGATTCCCGGCCGCGGCTCGGATTTAAAAGGCTCTGGGCTCCCCGCGGTTGCAGGCAGCCCAGAGCCCTTTAAATCCCAGCCGCGGCCGGGAATCAGAGGGCTCTGGGCTGCCTGCTGCAGCGGGAAGCCCAGAGCCCTCTGATTCCCGGCCGCGGCTCGGATTTAAAAGGCTCTGGGCTCCCCGTGGTTGCAGGCAGCCCCGAGCCCTTTCAAGCCCCGCCGCGGCGGGGAAGCTGCGGGCTCTGGGCTGCCTGCTGCGGCGGGGAGCCCAGAGCCCTCTGATTCCCGGCCGCGGCTGGGATTTTAAAAGCTCTGTGCTCCCCGCCGGTGCAGGCAGCCCACAGCCCTCTGATTCCCGGCCGCGGCGGGGATTTAAAGGGCTCTGGGCTCCCCGCCGCAGCGGGAAGCCCAGAGCCCTCTGATTCCCGGCTGCGGCTGGTATTTAAAAGGCTCTGGGCTCCCCGCGTTTGCAGGCAGCCCAGAGCCCTTTAAATCCCAGCCGCGGCCGGGAATCAGAGGGCTCTGGGCTGTCTGCTGCGGCGGGCAGCCCAGAGCCTTTTAAATCCCAGCCGCCGCCGGGAATCAGAGGGCTCTGGGCTGCCTGCAACCGCGGGGAGCCCAGAGCCTTTTAAATCTCAGCCGCTGCTGGGATTTAAAGGGCTCTGGGCTGCCTGCAACCGCGGGGAGCCCAGAGCCTTTTAAATCCCAGCCGCCGCCGGGAATCAGAGGGCTCTGGGCTTCCCGCTGCAGCAGGCAGCCCAGAGCCCTCTGATTCCCGGCGGCGGCTGAGATTTAAAGGGCTCTGGGCAGCCCTGGCGGCGGCGGCGGCAGCGGCGGGGGGGCGCTCCAAGCAGGGGAGAAAAAACATTGGTGGGGCAGAGCCCCTGCTTGGGATTTATTCATGGGGCTAAAGCCCCAGAGCCCCATATAAGTCGGCGCCTATGCCTCTGAGGTCCTAGGTACAACGTAGGTGGCTAGCCCAAGCTGCTGCCCATGCCACCACAGCCATACTGCTATTTTTAGCATGCTTACTTGAGCAGAGCTGGTGCGTGTTTGCCCGCCTGCGCCGAGACACACCCTCCCAGCTGCTGGTAGGCATAACCTTAGAGATGATGTACCAGTAGGAAAGAGTGCAGCTTGACTGTCTGAGACTACGTTGGGTTTGCAGCACTGGAAGTGAGAACAAAAATGTCTCTCTCTTTATAAAAGAATATGTTTAATACAGAAAGACTATACACCTGAATCTCCAAAAAGCCATCATTACAGAGTCACTATTCAGAGTACAGTCGTACTTTAAATTTAAGAGTATTTTAATTAAGCTAATTGGCACTGTACAAGCTGACAAGAGATGATTACATTTCTGCAAGGTTATCCACAAGATTTGAATCCATGACCAACAGCACTAAAGCTTCTACCTTCCATTATAATTACAAGGAGACACAACACCCACTTTACAAGTCTGTTACACTTGATTCTGCTCCACCACCAACACCCCATGTGGTCGGGCTTTCCAGAGCAGCTATCCAGTCACAAGTACTATCTCATCACAGCAAAATCTACTTCCCTGACTATACCCTGAGCGCAGGCCATCCTTTATCATTAGCAGCCACAGAGTAGAATACTACAGATTATAGCCCAGATTCTCCTGACCAACCAGGTCGAGGGGGATTGGAGGTGAAGGGAGTGAGTGCTACAAAGCTAGCTTTTAATCTACCTTTGCGGCTTCCCAGTACTGTAACCAGGAAGCACTGAAACAGCCTGAAAGATGTTGTATCTTGCACCAGCTGTCAGTGATCTCAAGAAGCCCATACACTATCTTAGCATCAACCAGGCACAGCAGTACACCTACCAAACCCTCTTTTGCCTGATGTGAAGCACTGGTGGGGCATTAAAGATTAACAGAAAGATCTCAATTTGAATTCTTCATAAATGGTTTCCTTCTTGAAGTAGTTTCCACGAGCCTTGTTTATTATCAGGATGGTTAGCATATGAAAAGGCCCTTCATTTAACACACTGAGATCAAATTCTTTCATATAGGAAAATCAAACAAATGTAACTCAGTCACAAGTGTTTTAGAAAACTGCTATTAATTTTACACAGTGATTTCCACATTATCAGTGAAGCCTGGTCCTAATGCTTAAACTTAAGGGAATTATTATTATTATTATTTTGGTCCATAGGCCTACCTGCTATTCATAATCCTGAATTAGAAGAAACCCTCAAAGGATTCAAAAATCAAATTGCCAGACTGGAAGGAGGTAATCTGTCTGCTTTTGCTTTTTGCCTCACCCATAACTTGATTAACAAGTGTGGAAAAAATAAGCCATGAAATACCAGCTCCTTAAAAATAGTCGGAGTCTTGTTCCATTTATTTTTACATTCTTTTTATACAAAGAAACAAGGATCTCTGGGGATGGGCAATAATACATTCTGTATTGTGTTAAAGAGGTTAACTTTTGCGGGCTATATAATTAGTTACTAGGGTTCCTCCTACCAGCCCCAGATAACTGTGATAGGTTGAAACACTGATGCAAACAAGGCAGAGGTGTCTTATTGCATAATCCCTTTCTGTGCAGAAGTGCTTTCAGGAGTATCTCTCTGGGTCACCTGAGTTCTGTGAGTGACCCTGATGGCCATCACAGTTAATCTGTGGCTACAAAAGTGACAAGTGTTGTATCTAACTAAGGCCTGCAAAGATTTATGCATGTGCTCAACTTTATACACTGTGAATAGTCCTAATGAAGTCAGTCCCATTACTCAGTGTATGCAAAGTTAAGCAGGTGCACTAGTCTTTAAAAGATAGGAGCCTAAGGAGCAAAGTGGATTTTTTTTATTTAAAATTCTTCTCTTCTCTCCTTCATTTCTTCCCCACCATCCACATTCCCTTTGTCTCCTTTTCATTTTAATTTTTCTCTCTCTCCACTTCTCCATCATCTTCATCTATTTCTCCTTCCTTTTCCATCTCTTTCCCATCTCGTATTCCCTTCTAGTCTTATAATTATCTCTAATCAATTCTCCTCCCCTTCTCTTCTCTTTCTCCCTTTTCAACTCCTCTCCTCCATTCTCCTCTCTTCTTGAGTTTATATTCTTTTTGTTCTGAAGTCACTAGACAGGAGCAATAGCCTACTCAATTTAGCATGTCGTTGATGAACCGTCCAGCAGAGGGCAGTGTTTGGTAGGCTAGCATGACATAGCCCATGCTCTGGGTTTTTTTAATCTGGGGGTGGGGAAGGAGAGAGAGTTGTATGAAGTTTGCAATTTGTGTTCCTTATTTTATTCGGAAGAGTTATTTTATTATAGAAGAATACAGAAAGAGGGAGTCCCACTATAGTAGTAATCATGAGAGTGTAAAATGATTCAAAAAAGTTTAACAAGAGCTTTTGCTTTACTTTGTGTAGTCTTTGCTTTGGATGGGAACATAACATTTGGAAAAAAAACGTTTGCTACCAATGGACAAGAAGTCGATTTTGAGACCACACTGGAAGCATGCAAACAGGCGGGCGGCTCCATTGCATCTCCCAGGAACAAGGGGGAGAATGATGCTGTTTTCAGTATTGTGAGGTTATTTAACAGATATGCCTATCTGGGCATTAAGAGAGGTGCGATTCCAGGTAAATTCAGTTTCCTGGATGGAACAGCCGTAAATTATACAAACTTGCATGCAGGCGAGCCCAGTGACATAGGGGAAGAAAACTGCATGGAGATGTGCACTGACGGTGCCTGGAATAGCACAAGTTGCAACCAGAACCGCCTCACTATCTGTGAATTCTAATCCTCGCTCCTACCTTTCCTTCAAAATGTCGGACATCTGTAGGGTCCTTTGAATTCTTTCTTTCATCCACAAACAAGAATCTGTTTTCTCAGCATTGTAGTTAGTGACTTCTGTGATTATTCTGTATGAGAAAATGAAAATCAATAAAGTCATGATGCACTATCTTCCTTTGTGATGTTCATTAAGGCAATGCTAACCTGCTAACCATAAAGGGAGAGCTATCTGTAAGCACAGCACTGACTAATTTACAGGATTCCTATCAACCCCACTGGGCTGCTGGTTTCATTTAGAAGCAGAATTTACAATGTTTAATTACAGTTATGATATGTCAGCCTAGTCTACCAGCCTGGACCCATTTGGGACACTAAGGGGTAACCAATGAACAAGAAAAATTTTATTGTTATCACAAGTTAGGCACATATGTGGATCATCACCAGGATGGATATAGATGCTGGAAGTGGTGCAGTTTTTCCTACATCATGTAATGTTTAAATGTTATTGAGCCAAATCCAAAAGTGTCATAAAAATCACAAAGGGCCACAACTCATAGAAACATAGTTTAATTTTGACCAAAATTGGCAGAAAGCTTCTAAATACAATTAATGATGCAACTATGTACTCAAAATTCTACTGTTTGGAAAGTTTGGGAAATATTCTGCTCCAGACTATTTTATGCATTTTCCCATACTTTGCCTTTGTCTGTTGTGACACAAAAGTATGAGCTTGTTTATACCATACAATACATCAAACTTTTTGTCATTATCTGATTTGAGAACAGTTTTTCCATCTGCTATTTTTATGAAGATATGCAGACAATAAGATCCCAGCCACCTAATTATAGAAAAAAAATTATTGGCTAAACCGAAGACACAAGTCTAAAGTCCACATGGTACACCTGTAATTATCTCTTTACTATCACTGAATACAATGACAATACATGTAAACTACTTATATAACAGTAATGACTCTGAGTAGAGAGCTGTAGAATGCCTTGAATGAATATATCATGTGAATTACAAAGTGTAACTATGTGCTGTTATGGAACTATGAGCTACTGAATGTCTGATGCAACATTACTACTCCATTGCCGAACCTGTGACTAATGAGTACAGTACTCTGTTGCTATGCTCGTCACTGTCACAACTGCAAGCATCAGAATACACCAAATCTTCCCTGTGACATTTGCATCTCCTTGTTGCACAGGTACTCACACAGCCACACTGCACTGCACACTGCATGCTTCTGGAGCAGGAGGCAGCACCAGTATGTTAGGAACAAGATGTTCCATGCTACAGGGGACACTTGAAGATACTAACTGTTGCATGAGGCCATACATATGACTGATCATTTGCATGTTTCAGGTACTGTCTGAAGGAGTTCATTGTCAGTGGCAGTTTCTCAATGGTATGTTCTTCCTAGCAAACAATTTGTAGCACACATTATCCAAAGGTGCCTGCTTCCCATCACAGTACAATAAAGATACCAGTGAGACCCAGGCTGCTGAGTCTGAAAAAGCTGCCTTGGGTGGGACTGCAGTAACGTACCTTCAAATCCTGCTAGTGATACCAAGCAAGGACTTAACTAATTCAGCTACTGCTTGGTTCTTCATTAACTCTCTGGTTAGGTCAGGTCTGTCAATTCCATGAATTCAAAGTAATGGTCCTAATTTATAAAGCCATCAACAGACAGAGACATAACTACCTGCTAGACTGTCATATCGGCGTTGCAGTGTGACTGCGTCTGAATGTATCTGCTCTTTATCCTCAAAACCAATGGGAGTAGGCTTATAACTAACTGCATGTGGTTACTTTAATGAGACACCACAGCTGGAGGTTCATGCTTGTTCTTGGGACGGGAAGAAATCACTTTTCTTTTGCTCAATGCTGGGGGTAGGAAATAAGCAGGATTCACATAGAATTTATCTCACTATCTTTAACCTAATCTGACCAATACCCAGCTCCAAAAGGCAATAATCCAAGCATTGTTTCTAAGTGGGGCTGCTGTGAGCAAGGCATGGGCTGCCAATGGGTGCAAAGAGCCACACGCAGGCTGCAGTCACATAGCTGTTTAAACTTTCAAAGTGCTCTAAAGTTCATAGCCAGTCAGATTGGCTTGGAAATTTGTATGCTAGTAGAAGGCCTTGAGTAGCATTTGGGGTCATGGTCCAGGGGCGCCAGAGATAGAACGCCCTTCCCCTCCTGAAAAATGAGTTGTGTTTAATTTTAAATTGCTCACTAATGCAGAACTACATTGGCTTGAGCAATGGTATGCTAAATGAAGAGGCAGAATAGTGTTGGGGGGTACAATTTGGGGAGTCATTTGGTAAAAAACTCCTCCCCTTTCCCTTTTTTCTTTTTTTTTAAACAATGGGGCAAACTACACAGGTAACTCCAGTAGCATTTTAGTCAGAGGTACAGCAGGCATGCAGTGCTGAGCTGGGGACTGAACTGAGACTATGCCTGCTCAGTATGTACCATAGGCACACAAAGCCAGAGCCACAAAGGTACCTACATTCCAGTTTTAGGCACCACTGTGAGCCACAAAAACCCTGTTCGGCTGCTTCCCAACCATATAAACTCACTTGGCACCTAAGTTTTTGCTCCAAACATTGACTAGGCACCTACTTTTCTGCAGCTGAGCACATGTACTGCTACTTCACTGTAGGCACCAGACACCTATCTCATGCCTATGCCCCAAGCCCAGGGCAAACAGGCATTGTGCTGCCTTTCTTCCCTGTGGGACTAGAGCTGGTTGGTAGACTCAGCAGCCGCCTATCACCACAAAAGATGGTCGAGAAGGGGACAGACCCGTTAGCTCAATGGGTAGGGTATTTACTCCGGACACTGGAGTGCATGGGTCAGGTTCTTCGCTTTCCCTGATGAGGAAAAGGGTTTGGAGGTTGTGGAGTCTGTCTCCTCCCAGATGAGGGTTTTGAGAGGAGAAGCAGTGCTCCCGCCTCACCTTTACCCAGTGGTTAGGGTACTCACCAGGCGCAGGGGTCGATGCTGGTTCAATCTCCCGCCCAGTGAGTGGCAGCCAGGCTTAGAACAGGGGTATGCCATCTCGCAGGTGAGTGCCCCAATCATTAAACTAAGGCACAAGCTGATGTGGGCTATTCTACAGCTATTGGTAAAGCTATTCCAATATTATTCAATAATTATTGGGCCATAGTCTGAGGCCTTCTCTAGTCCAGGGGTTTGAGTGCTCACCCAGCAGGTAATAAAGTCAGGTTCAAATGGCCTCTTTGATTGAGGGAAGGGGATTTGAACTGTGGTCTCTTACCACTCAGGTGAATGGCCTAAGTACTAGTCTACAAGGTATGCTGATGGGTTGTGCCCTCAGTCAGTCTTGTTGAAGCTGTTCCACATTAACTACCTCTTAATTGGGCCAAAGCAAAGATGAGAAGCCCTCTATGATATGGGGGTAGAGGCCCCACATGGACAAACCTGGGTCAACTCCCTTTTCTGCCGGTTATGAAAGGGTTTGAACAGGGGAGCTGCAACCTTAGGTGCGTGCTCTTGTCACTGGCTCTTCCACTTTTACTTAAACATTAATTGGGGCCCCAGAAAACATGCAAATTACCCTTTTGTTTCCAGTGGTTAGGGTAGTCACCCAGGCTGTTAGAGACCCCACTTGAAAGCACTCTGCCATACAGGCGTTTATGAATAAAGTGGAACAGCTTCCACAGGCAGGCCTGAGGGAGTCCCCCCCCCCACACACACACACACCAGGTATATAGCCCACACACCTGGCACTAAGTGATCCCCTTCAAACTGCTTCTTAACAGGAATAGGTAGTTGGGGATTTGACCCAGGCTATCCCATACCTTAGGTTAACGGTTCTCAACAGTGGATCTGCAGCCCCCTGGGGGTCCATGTACCCTTTCAGGGGGGCCATGGGGTCCCACAGCTGAAACCCAAGCCCCGGTGCTCCCAATAGGGCAGAAGCCCTGAGCCCATGGACAGAGTTGAGGTGCATGGGGGGGCAATGCCTCCCCCAAACTGCATTGCAAGAGCAGTGTAGTCCTTGGGGCAGCACACCCCCACACACACATCCCTCCTTCTCTCCCTGCCACCCCAACATCCTTCTCCCAAGGTGGGAAGCCAGAACTGGGAGTGCAGAGTAGCTGCTATTCTGGCTGGTGCCATGGAGCAGGCAGCTGCAGGGTTCACTCCTCACTGCTGATGCCTCAGGTTAAAGCTGCTTCCAACCTCCTTTGCTCAGGTGGCTGGGGGAACTGATGCCTGGGGCCAGCAGTGGTGGGGGCTGCCTGGGCCAGGCGGAAGCTGGCCATGGAAAAGACGAAGGCAGTTATGCATAAAGCCTGGGAGATATTTCAGCCTGAAGGGTGAAGGGCTATAGTGAGAGAGCGAGGCTAACTCTGCAGTCACTCTCAGAGAACTGGGGTTATAGCTATGGAGCGATCCATAGGGAACACAAAGGCTTGATAACACAGGACCGGAGCAAGTGCCTGTGGCCACCCCTGGTGCAAGGGAAGACCTGGATAGAGCTCTGGGAGGTGCAGTTTGTTATAAAGCTCCCAGGAAGACAAGAGGCTTGGGAAAAGGCCTGAAGAAAGGTTAATGGTAGGAAGGATTCCAGGGTGGTAGCTATCCGATGGAGGAGAGGATCGACCTGGGTTCCCCTACCAGTCACTGGGAAAGAATGTGAAAGAATGAGCACAATTCAGAGCGCAGAGCTACGGGTGTGACGACACTGGGCCCAGAGTCAAGGCCAGAGACTTGGCACAAGGGCTTGGACTTGGATGTGACTCTCTGTTCATGCCCCTCCCCTGCCCCACTCCTTAAAGGGGGGGCACTAGACCATGCCGGGGACAGAGAACCAAATCACAAAGAGAAGAGCAGGACCAGAGCAACCATTGACAGGAGGCAATGCTACTTCACACACAGCCATGGCGGGAGGGGCAAAGGCTTCGCTAGTGCTGAAGCCAGTCTACCACAGGTGGTTAAACCTGGAGTTCTAGTGCTGAACCAGGATCTAGTTCTAGTTGAACAAACTGGTGCCTGTGTAACTCCTCACACCATTGTTTGGTGGATTCTCTTTGGCAATACTTGTATCCCTTGCCGTACCAATGACATTGTTTATATTACATAGTACTGTGTTTCCATGTGATCAGAACAGTGCCATTAAGCCACTGTATTGCTTATTAGGCTGCAGAAAAATACAATGGGCATGATCCATGGCTTGCCCTGTGCACTTAATCAGGGTGCAGGAATCAAGGTGCTAATTTCCTCTCAGATCAGCTCCTGGGGCAGTGCAGCTACTCAGGGCAGATTGTGAACTGACACTTCAGTCCTAGTGCTGTCAATCACTGTACTGTTATGTTAACCCTACTGCAGCAATATTGGTGGTATCATGATTTGTTTCTCTACAGCAAGTAGGAGCCCCACTTATGGACCAGGACCTTACTATGTTAGGTATTATGCACACACAGCACCAAAAAAACAGCCCTGTCCCAAAGAACTTACAATTTAAGAATAGGCCAAGAGTCAACAGGTGGATACAGATGTTCCACCAGGGGACCATGTAGTAGGGGATAATGGCTTTTTCTTGGCTTCCCTACTCTACCACTTTTCCAGGCCATGTTTTAGCACTTAAGACCATCATTTCCCCTGCCTATGGCCATGAGCCTTGCTTGGCTCCTCACTTAGGGTACGTCTACACTACGGGATTATTCCGAATTTACATAAACCGGTTTAGCAAAACAGATTGTATAAAATCGAGTGTGTGCGGCCACACTAAACACATTAAATCAGTGGTGTGCGTCCACAGTCCGAGGCTAGCGTCGATTTCTGGAGCATTGCACTGTGGGTAGCTATTCCGTAGCTATCCCATAGTTCCCGCAGCCTCCCCCGCCCCTTGGAATTTCCACGTTGAGATCCCAGTGCCTGATGGGGCAAAAATCATTGTCGCGGGTGGTTCTGGGTAAATGTCGTCAGTCACTCCTTCCGCTGGGAAAGCAACGGCAGACAAGCATTTCGTGCCTTTTTTCCCTGGATTGCCCTGGCAGATGCCATAGCATGGCAATCATGGAGCCTGTTTTGCCTTTTGTGACTGTCACCGTATGTGTACTAGATGCCGCTCACAGAGGCGATTCAGTAGCGCTACACAGCAGCATGCTTTTGCATGATAGCAGAGATGGTTACCAGCCATATTGCACCATCTACCATACCATAAATTGGTAATTAGATGATCGTGGCTACCAGTCCTTTTGCACTGCACCATTTGCTGCTGTCATAAGTGCCCCTGGCTGAGATCAGCCAGGGGCGCAAAAGCCAAAATTGGGAATGACTCCCTGAGTCAATCCCTCCTTTTTGGTATCTAGAAATAGAGTCAGTCCTGCCTAGAATATGAGCAAGTGTACTAGAGAACCACTGTATCATAGAACCAGAGAGCACAGCTGCTCTGTGTCAGATCCTGCAGAAATTATGAGCTGTATGCTATTCACAGGGGGTGCTCCTGCAACAACCCCACCTGTCCATTCTATTCTTCCCCCAGGCTTCCTGGGCTACCATAGCATTGTCCCCCCACTTGTGTGATGACACAGTGACTTGTTAGTGAGAAATGAGTGGAAGGCAGCCTACAGCTGCTATGATAGTCCAGACAGGACATTAAGCAGTGTGTAGGAGAGGAGCCCAGCATCCCACTGCTAGTCCAGGGGCAACTGAATCTTCTCTTTACACATGAAGGGTGGGGGCTGATGGAGCTCAGCCCCCTGTTGCTATGATGAAGATGGTTACCAGCCATATTGCACCATGTACCAGGAAAAATTAGGGGCAGGCACCCTTGATCGACCTAACTGATGCTAGTCGGCATGGTTACCAGTCCTTTTGCACTGCCCCATGTGCCAATAGGCTGATGATGACAATGGATATCAGTCTTATTGCACCATCAGCCACCCATGGCAGGGGGGGAGCAAGGATGTTGGTGTTGAGTGCTGCAGCATCGTGTCTATCTGCAGCATTCAGTAAAGATAGGGTGACATGTAAAAGAGTCAAGAGAGGATTGTTTTCCCTTTCACTTCTGGAGGTGGGTGGGGGGGTGCGTAAATTGCCGAGCTATGCCCTGACCCACCGTGGACACTGTGTTTGACCCTAGAAGCATTTGGAGCTCAGCCAAGAATGCAAATACTTTTCGGAGACTGCAAGAACTGTGGGATAGCTTGAGTCCTCCAGGCCATGAGCGTCCATTTGATTCTTTGGCTTTCCGTTACGCTTGTCATGCAGCAGTGAGCTGAGTCCCTGCTATGGCGTCTGTCTGGAGATTTTTTAAAAATGATTTTGAATTTCGTCTTCTGTAACGGAACGCTGATAGAACAGATTTGCCTGCCCTTACAGCGATCACGTACGCATGGTCCATGCGGGAGCTCTTTCTTTATTTTGATTTTTAACTGCATCACCACACGTGCTGATCGGAGCTCAACACTGGGCAAACCGGAAATATTCAAAAGTTCACGGGGCTTTTCCTGTCTACCTGGCCACTGCATCCGAGTTCAGATTGCTGTCCAGAGCGGTCAGTGGTGCACTGTGGGATACCACCCGGAGGCCAATACCGTCGATCTGCGGCCACACTAACCCTAATCCGATATGGTAATACCGATACTAGCGCTACTCCTCTCGTTAGGGAGGAGTACAGAAACCGGTTTAAAGAGCCCTTTATATCGATATAAAGGGCCTCTTAGTGTGGACGGGTGTGGCGTTAAATTGGTTTTACGCTCCTTAACCCGGTTTAAACACGTAGTGTAGACCAGGCCTTAGAGGCTGGAGAAATGATGGCCTGGACAGCAGGGGAATAGGCAGCAATTACTAGATTGTTCTCTTTCTTATACTAGTTTTACACTCATGTACCTGCATTGAAGTCAGAGTTACTCCTGAGTCTGCCCCACCTGAGAAGAAACTTAGGCTTCAGTATTTTTAAGATTAGGGTAAATGTAATCTCTCTTTTTAATTTGGTTGACAATGTGGCTCAAGATATTGGTTATGCAAATCAGCGCTTCCCCCAGGTGCTGGGCCCAATCCAGGTCAGGTCAGTAGTCACAGAGATTCATTGCAATATATGAGGGTTATTTACTGGCAAAGAGAAATGAGTTGCTCGTCAAAGTCTAGTGTTCAGTAGACATATATACACCTCATACAATGTACATGCCACCTCATGTCTCAATCTCAGAAAGTGCCCATGCATCTTTGGTGTCATTCTTAACTGACAGGCCATAGGCAGCCCTGGAGTTTAGCCCTGTCAGTTCAGGAACTTGAAGCACATTGGCAAGGGATGTCTAAGAAGAACCTTGACACGCAGCTTACCCGGTTGTATCTGTTCAGTGAATAAAGTGGAGAATTTCATCTCCAGCACACTCAGGCAAACTCTCTTTATAGCAACTAAATTCACTTCGAAACGGTTTTGTTTTAAGTTGGCCTATGCATATATAACTCACAAACTAGGGTGAAGGATTTGTGTCAGCAAATGCCAGACTAAAACCCAACCCTGAAACTTTATTTGTCCCTTAAGTTTACATAGCTCTGATGAAGGCAGCCAGCTGGTTTAGTACCCATACTTACTTGCCCACGCCTTCAAAAACCACCCTGCTTCCTGGCACTCCAAATGATGCCATGTAATGTTTGAAACTCAGGATGAAGCTGGATGTGTTGTTTCCAGGAAGGACATGTTAGTGTCACTGTGCCTCAGTGGGTCATCACTGAGGCTGTCAAATTGAGGACAGGCCCCTGAGAAATAGGATAGCCTCGCCCCAAACTGGTGGTTACTCTATCATTAGATTATACCAAGCCAGTAACAAAAGTGAACTTCTGTAATCACCACATTGGCCAACAAGAAGTCAAAAATTCGATCTCCTTAGGCATTCCAGCCCTTGGCTCACCACCCAGACACTAGAGTTCATGATGAGAGGTTACTGAAAACCAATTTCACCAGTTCTAGGGTCCTCTCAATCTAAAGGGACCAGCCACCTAGCCAGGGCAATATATAATAGTCACCCTGATGCCAATCTTTTAGTAATTAAAAACTAAAGGTTTGATAAAAGAAAAGAAGAGTTATAAATGGCTAATTGATCATATACATACATATGATTGCTAAGTCCTTATATCAGGTTTGAAGGAGCGATGGAATAAACCGCTAGCTTGCAAAAGTTGCTCTGCAATTGCCCAGAAAGACTGGGGGTCATCAGTTCTTGTTCAAAGCTTCCTTTGAAATCCAGTCCAGAGAAATGAAGCCCAAATGGAAGTGTCTCAAGTGCCTTTGATATCCTCTGCCATGTGCATGGAATTTTACTGTCTCAAATGAAGCCCACAATAGCACAGGTGCATGGGAAATTACTGGCCCAAATGAAGTTCAGAGTCACCTGAGCATATCACATGCCCTTATATGCTTTGATGACTCACTGAGGCAGTCATTGCCTATATTCTTTCTGAGCCATCCACAGGAAAAGCTTACTGGGCCAGATTAATTTCTTCAATGGCCCATTTTGCGCTAAATGTCCTTAATTGGCCATCAACACATAGAATTTACATTCGGGTAAGACAGCTATCTGGGGAGTGCTACCCAGGATTACAAACACGTGTAAAATGCAAGTACATAGCCAATATTCATAATTTCAGGTACAAAGATGATACATGGCTTTAACCAGGATAATCATCATATCTGATTGATTGTAACTTTTCCATTGATACTGTACATGATACACTTTATATAAATTTTATGAAAATTGTGTAAAACGGGCTCCTTTCTTATACACAGCATCACAGTTAGTTTGCCACATTAACGCTAAAACAGATTGTTCACCACAGACCTCATTGAAAACAAGTAAACATACTTTTAAGCAAATGATCACTTGGTCTGAAATTTTCCATGAAACAGACAAGAAATTGACCATCACCAGTTAATATATTTGAGAAGATATGGGAATTCCAGCTAGAAATCTGGACCATTAAGAGCCAGATGCAGAGTACAGTGCTGTCTATGGAAAGAGTCCCATTGACTTCAGTGGGACTGGATCAGGCCCTAATGGGGCAAATCAAGAAAAATAAATCAATACATAGCTGTTTGTGACTAGTAAATAGGGTGACCAGATGTCCCAATTTTATAGGGACAGTCCTGATATTTGGGGCTTTTTCTTATATAGGCTCCTATTACCCCTGACCCCCTGTTCCAATTTTTCACATTTGCCATCTGGTTACCCTACTAGTAAGTGATGATGTTGATGATTTATTAAAAAAATAAATAAAAAGCACAAGCCATTTCCCTTCCAAGAAGGCCTTAATTAATAACCAACAAGTGACTCTTAAAATAAAGCTTTTGACAGTATGCAAACCCACTGCCAATCATTTCACCGTGTTTCAGGACAAATCATCAGAGGCACGTGTGGTGAAGACAGATTAAGCCTACTTGAACATTACTTTAAAAGGATCATGTCACTTTAAGAACAAAGTGGGAGGTGATAGAGGCACCTACAGTACAACTGTTCAGCGGTGTGTATTTTAATGTCAGCCTTACTTGATCCCTCTGTCTCACAGGCTAATCATGCTCCCAGCTAGCTGCATTTGTCTGATATGCTGAACAACTTTTAAGAAAAACTTACTCTATTTCAGGCTGGCAACCAGGAATGGAATCCCATGCAAAGCAACTTGATGGTATCAGTGAGATTTGAAAGATACATCTAAGACTTTAATAAGAAGGTAAGATTAGACAGGAAAAAACAGAATTGCTAATGATATCATACATCATGCTTTCTTAGTTGCCTGTAAGAGTAGAAGAAGAAACAGTGCCTGAACAATTCAATCCAGAACATGAGTTTATTAGCCAGGTTGCAAAAATAAGTGACAAATATGGTGACAGTTAATACTGGTGTTTCTAATTTCCTTTTTTGATCATTTTAAATTGCTCATTTTGTCATTCAATGTAATAATCTGCTGCTAACTCAATGTAGTCTATGGTAACTAAATGGATGTGGAGTAGGGTCTGCAAATACATTGCCCTTGACAGTCCTTTATTATTTGAAACAAAGCTCCTGTAATGTACAAAGATACTAGATTCTCAGCCAGTGTAGACTGGCATAGTTTCATATTGTTGACTTCAGTTCTAGACTGATTTACTCTGCTGCTACTGGTTTCTGTTGCTTCCATTTTAAGTATTCTCAAAATGTATGAAAGACTAATTATAGACGTTCTATCGTAGGAGGAGTTACTGTCCTATATACAGTATATGGCCCCTACTTACAATAAGTACAGGAGACAGGTGGATAACAAACATATGCCACAAATTCCAAAATACACACAAAACATACCTGGATCAAATATTAAGAAAATTCTAATTTTTCATATTCTACAAAAAGACCCACAAACTTTCATTGACATTTGGGTTCACACATTTGAAATAGACCCATGATTTTTCTCTTACTATTTCAACTAATGTAGTGCTGCTGTTTATGTGAGACAACAAGCTGAATAATATCACAATAACGGGGAAAAAATACGTTTGTCAGTGAAGTCCCAGTGGTCAGAAATTGTCTTTTATTAATAGTATGAGATAAAATGATCAAATATACTGTGTAAGTGTATTGTTTCATTTAGTATTTTTCTTTCCTACTCCTTATTTTCATTTTATCAAAATATATGTCAACACTGAAATTTCATATTGTTTATAGAACCCCATCAAGCTCAATTTACATTAATTACACTGTGAAATTACCAGCTTTATTTTTTAATACTGTGACTAAACAATGATGTCATTTCCCTTTAAAAAAATAAAATAAAATTGCAACAGTATAATATGCTCAAAAGGAATTCCAGAAATAGATTGAAATATTTATGAACAACAACTAAGAGTTTGATCCTACACTTAATACCATTGCTGGATGGGAATTTTTCAACAATAATTTTTCAGTGGAAAATGCCAATTTGTTGAAACCAAAACTTTTCATGGGAAAGAGGCATTTTTTATTACACTTTTCTTGGGAATGGTTTCTCATGTCCAGGATAGAATTTCTGAAGCGACAAAGAGAGAACACTCATGTCAGATGTTGAAGAGTCAGAAATTTCTCCCAAACATGCCCTAACCTCTGGGCTACTGCTATTCTGGGTTGGCTCTCTGATTTTCCACAGAAAAGGTATCCAAAGTTTTGTTTCATCCCAATGGGAATTTTTTTTAAAGTCTCACATTTTTGCAGAGTAGGAAAACAGTTTCCTACCCAGCTCTTTTACTACCAGTTTTAGTGCTTATTATTGTAAGTAGTAAAAATGACTTTAAAAATAATGGGACTTATAGCATTAAACACTATGCCCAGTAGTTAGTGTTTTCAGGATAAGGGTGTTTGTTTGTGGGGGGGTTGGTCGTTGAAGAGCATAATTTCCATTAAAAAAATTGACAGGCATTTAGTCTCATAGGAAGTCAGTGAGATTTAGGCATCTCTGTCACTTCAGTGCTTTTGAAAAATATATTTGTAGGACTTAACTCAGGAGTTGAACATTTTTTGTCAGAAAGTGGCCCTTTTTAAAAATGGAAACTTGTTACATAAAATTTCAGAACAACATTTTCTGGCTCTCCAAGTTTTCTACCAAGTTTTTGACTGATGTGTTTGCCAATTTTTTCAGAAAGTTTAATCAAAATAATTTTAACATTTTTAATGGCACCTTCATTTTCCTCACTGCAAAACAAACTAAAAATTTCAGAACATTTCACAAAATTGTTTCCCTGTTTTGACTGGCTCTAGTTATTGTGTCTTACTGTTACAGAGACGGCCCAGTAACCCAGCTTCTAACTGGTATATGCCTCAGTGGCCTTGCATAGTGTTGCGTAGGCCCTTTAGGAGTAATTACTTTCTTTAGAGGAGCTGTATAAATCCATTCGGTTGTTGTAACTATTAAAATATGGGTTTGGCAAATAGTAACAAAATGGACATACAATGTAATATTTAGACCACTAAGTTAAAATAATTAAATCATTGTAAGTTAATGGAGACTGAATTATATGAAGCAGAATCAGTACACAATTGTTATTTTTAATCCATTTTACATTATTTTCCCATAATCTATTTTAGAGCACCTGTCTCCACACAAGAAAGGATTTGTATATCCTTAATAAGAGACTTTTAAAAATTTCCCAGTTCTCCAGCTGATGTCAGAGCAGAAGCAGCATAGTACAGAACAAGCCCATATGCACAGTGAAACTCAGACTTACATTTAAAAAAAAAAAAAAAAAAAAAAGCTAGGGAACGTTGATCATTGGAGAACGTTCACCAGCAAAACCCATCCTAAGTTAAGTGTTAAAACACCATTACCCTCCTGATTGTTTAGGCTTTAGAAAATGTCACATCCACCTTGATGTGGATGCCTTAATTTATTATTTTCCCCACTACTAATATTGCATGCTTTATTTTTAAGATGGCATGTATCATTTTAATTACCAGTAAGTACTCTAATATGGTAAACCAACAATCTAACTTAACTCCTACTGTTTCCGTAAAGGGATGGCCTAGTGGTCTAAGCACCAGGTTTGAAATACTGAGACTATGTAGATTGATAGAGGGATAGATAGAGAATGTTCAGGCAGACGAGACCGCAGTCTTTCATGCCTCAGAAAACTGAATTCCAGGATTGTGTCCCGTTTGCTTTATGTGCACCTTATCAACCCCAATGAGTTTTTTTGTAGGAGTCGGAAGTTGCTTCAGTGTCCTTAGATTAAAGTTTCTCTCTCTTTCTTACTTTGCTGATTGTTTGTCTGGCAGCTAGCTTCTACCTGAACTGGCTACATTTCACTAACTTCTAGGAAATGAGCAAGGGATGGTGCTGCTGAGACAGTGACCACTGGCTGCTGCTCTCCTTTACAAAAGCTCACATGAAGCCACATCAGATGGGCTTCTACTTGGTGGTTATGCTGCTGCTGAAGAGGTGAAATTCCATCCTTCCACACAAAAAGAGGGAGAGCTCCCTAAAGAGGGAACAGCCTAGGCCAATAGTCTTAATCCAAAAGTCACAACCGAATAAAACATATATTGGATCTATTGTGCTGTCAGCACTACACTTAGCCCATCAGGGCAGTGAAGAAAACTCAAGATCTTGTTAAATCTTGTAAAGCTTTTTTTTTGGGGGGGGGGGGAGCGGAGGGGAAATCATGGGTGTAGTTTGACTTCTATATTTGGCGGGGGGCAGGGTAGAGGGATAACAAGGGCCACAGATGGCTAATGAACAGGAGCCCTGATCCAGGGCAGTGAGTGCCTTGGAAGCCACATCTGGCAACCACACAGGCTCCAGAGGGAGAGGGGGCCAGGGGAAGTGTGGAGGGGTAGCCACCCACCTCCCATGCACAGGTTTCCTGTTGATTCAGAGCCAACCCCACTTAGTCACATGGTGCACCACGCCCACTCCCTGTGCGGCAGCTGGCAGAGCCAAGCCAGTCAAGTCACCACTGAGCTGCACCGCCAGGGGAGAGGTGATTGTATGGATTTTAAATTAGCAGTTGTTTTCTGTGCATTGATTTTTACTTATTTCACAGTACTCTTGTTGTACAGTACATCTTTGCTTCCATGGTCTGCTGATTGTATCGGAATTAGTATGTTTACTGCAGCATGGGAACATCTGAGCAAGTAGTCTCATGAAATTGTCCCTCACCAGCCAGGCTGCTCTGCCTGCAAGCTCCCATGCACAGCTGATAGTGCTCATTGCTATAAAATAATCTGAGAGAAAACCTTCATTTACAGCAAATATTTCCAGCCCTAGGGACCAATCCTGCAATCCCTTACTGATGGGTATATTGGGAGGAGTCCCACTGAAGTCAATAGGGCTAGCCTCAGTGGGGTTTGTAGACTTGGGCCCCTTCTTCTGTATGTGTTGAAAAGCAGCAAACCCCTTTCTGTAGGTGGCAGCGAGGAAGGATTCTCCTGAGCTCAGGCTCTCCACACATCACCCACAGAGCTCTCAATGCTATTGAGAATGGGTGAGCCCAGCAGGTTGCATGCATCCTACAGGAACTTAGGTGGGATCCCTGTGGTAGGGCCTGCCCTCACCACATGGGGGCCAGCCAGTAGGAAGTAGAGCTCCCCATTCAGCAGAACTGGACTTTGCTGCTATTCTTGTGTCATGAAGCACGAACTCCCCACCCTAATGGGGATCTACCAAGCCCTGCAGTAGCCCGGAGTCATTGAGCTGCTGTGGTAGCTACAGCAACTGTAAACAGCAAGCATGGCCCCAGGCAAGGGACGCACTGTCCCATCTCTGTCCATGCCTCCCGATGCCTTCAGCGAGAGCCCGCCCTGAGGAAGGTGGGCTGGGAACTCACTGATCACCTGCGGAATCCCAGGCTTCGCATGCCCCAACTGGGCAGGAGCAGGGAAGCTGCCAAGGGAAGAAAACTGCATTGAGTTTCTATAACCTACAAGAACTCCTTCCCTACAAAGGTAAACGACACTCTGGAAAAAGAAATCTGTTGCAAACAGACTGGAATTAATTGAAATGATCGATGCAAGATAACAATCCCTTGCTGCATGCTTCAGAGAGGGCAGCAAAGCAGCAGAGCCGCTCAAACAGGTTCTTCCAGTCAGGCCCAACAAATATTGTATTCTTGTTCATGAAACAAAAAATCATCCAGAAAATGCAGCTAAACTATAAAAAAAATCCTCTTGGCTGGCAGTACAGTGATGACAATAGTCAAGAAACTAGTAATTATAAGCTCTTCAGGGCAGGGACTGGTCCTTACTGTGTTTGTACAATTCCTAGCTCAATGGGGTGCTCTTCTTAATTGCCCTTCAGGCACTACCATAATAATGTTGAGACTTGAATGTCAGAGGCCATTCCAAGACAAGGAGTTAAATATTACAGTCAGCAGCTTGGACATACTTCACTAACCAAGTGCCTGCTAGTTTCCTTGGTACCTCACTAATACTCACTGCTAAAAACCCACACACAAGCTTCGAAGCTAAGATATGTCCATATTTGCTTTACAAACCTTTAGCAGTTAGTTCTTGCTCAATGAAACACAAAGCATCAAGCTAATTCACTGGCAGGGATTTTTTTTTCCTCTATTGTTACAATGTCTTGTGGTCTGTACCTGTCATTTAAGGGATGATGTGTCTCCAGGAGGTATTCAAGAGTAACACAATTACACTGAAACCATTTCAAAAAAAGCAACCATATGTTTATCCACATATCCTGTACAGTTCCAGCTGACTGACTATTAGCTGCTAGGTGCTATATGAGTAGCATTAGACACTAGTTACTAAGGGGATATCCTGGTAGAAATGAGAACACAGACTCGGTTATATTTGTTGTTATGAATACTTCAGATCATACGCCTCCATGGATTTTGGGGCCATTATTTCATTTGGTCATTGTGTCAAGTTCTTGACAGCCTTCCCCAAGGAGAATCCCATGTCGAACTTGCTTTGTACTTTTCCAGAGAATAGTCAATAGTGTAAAATTTGTAGCCTTTCAACACTCTACAAAAGTTACCTAAATATTATGAAATCTAAAGAAGGACAGAATTATGAAGCACTTTGAACTGATCATAAGAACAAAGCTAAGAGTAGGGCACTAGGTTATACTCGCCACCCCCTTTGTGAAAGCCATTTTAAGATGTATCTGAGAATAGAAAACAAGAGACTGGCACAAGCTAGCTACTCTCATTCTCCATTTCACTTTCCCTAGGCCTATGATCCCCTTTTGACCAGCTGCAATAAAACGATTATTACTGCCAGAGACAGAAACTATATTAATGTGCTAAAACCTGCAGAAGGCTAAGAAAAGCCTTTTACATAGCTTCAACCGGGTGCTGGTGGGAAGACACCAGGATGGGTTCCTTGAAGGGAAAAGGTGACTGGGAACTTGTCTCCTCTTCCTCCCGCCCTTCCCTACCTCCCCAAAGTGCTATCAGAAGTGCCTTGAGTGATGATGATTAAGGGCACCAGGATCATCTCTGTTTCCCACCTGTCAACAAAGACTAAGAATACGTCTATAATACAGACCGCATTGGTGGGTAGCGTTTGATGTATCGGGGATCGATTTATCACATCTCGTCTGGATGCAATAAATTGATCCGCTAATCGATGCCCATACTCCACCTCGGCAGGAGGAGTAAGCGGCATCGACGGGGGAGCCATGCCAGTTGACTCGCCGCCGTGAGGATGGCCAGGTCAGTCGAACTAAGATACTCCAACTTCAGCTACGCTTTCACGTAGCTGAAGTTGTGTATCTTAGTTTGAACCCCACCCCCCGTCCGCTAGTGTAGCCCAGGCCTAAGTCTTTAGACCACCTGGCCCAAATATATTCCCACCTGGTGTTTAAACTCTGTAAATTCATTGTAGACTGTAGATTTTCAGACAAGTACTAGACTGCAAGTATACCATAAAACAAGGCCTTTCATCAGTACTTTGTGTTTCTGCAGCCCTCAGCAATGATCTTAAAGGCTATGTTATAATTATGAGCTGCAAAGGAAGTCTTAGCTGTTCTAGAGAATGGAAGCTGTTCACCATCTTTTCAAGGCACCTGCTCTTTCAAGTTCTAAATTAGACGGTTAGTCATATGCAGTCAATGAGATGTTTCATTTTGACAATGATGACAATAGGCCTATTTGCTAAGGATGGGGACACACAAGTTTTAAGTTGTGGTTGGCCAAAGAAAGAGTTTTGTTTATCTGGTGGCAATTTAAACGCTTCCATGGGGTACCTTGTTCTAAAAAATGAATAAATAATGAAGCTCCTGAAACTATTGCCCCTTTAGGGTTCAAATACAAATACAGCTTCCACCAGCTATAGTCCAAAGATAAGGTAGAAAGTGTGGCTAACTTCAAGCAAGTCTGAAGTAAAATGGCTCAAGTGTAGGAGCCACCTCTCAGATACCCTCCTCTGATCAAGTTTAGCTCTCGCTATTTCTCCTAAAACCCCTTCCTCAAGGGATTTGTTGCCTGCTGCTATTGAAGAGTCATCAGCTATCCTTGCTAGAGGCTCTTGCTACTCCACCCATGCTGGTCAGCAGGTCGCCGGGATGCATCTCTCATGAGTGTCTCTCCTTCCAAGGGATGTTACTCATTAGCATCCCCAAATCACTTATGTTCCAGACCAGTTTAGTATCCCCTCAGTTCCATTGACAATGATTTACTTCAGAAACGAAGAGGAGGTTATGGACAGACTTATTTTAAAGGAAAAATTCCATCATATTTTATGTTCCCAGCATGAACATTTTACTGTGACTGGCATCTAACGTATTGTGTCCTACATTTGACGCTTGGCAGGTTGGGAAATATGCAGTATGGTTGCTTGTTTGAAGAGGTGTTTTAAACCTATTTCTACAATATTCTGCATGCAAGGTCCCTTCACCTCAATGCAAAGCTATTCATGATAGAAAATGGAATGGAAAGTGATTGTAGGCCCATTTCAAAGGGAGTGGATAAAATATCCAAATGCTGACTGACATGTCACAATGAAGCCTGTTCAAATGGACATTGTCAACGTTGTGGGAAGGGTGGGAGAATCACATTGCCATCTGCAACTTCTGTATCTGCTAGTTACAATGAACCCGGATATTTTTTAGAACTTACAGGAGTTAGTAAAAAATCTTTCCATTTGCCCCCCCCCATCATCGTAATACAAGTTCCTTATGAATTTAGCGCACTTTAAGACACTATTGAAATGATTGGTTAATCTAATTTTGAAATGAATATAAAGGTAAACTGGAATAAAAGGGCGAGAGTTAACTCAGCTACACAGCACCATTAATTCTCAACACTCCTTCCCCCCCGAATATCTTACACTCCATCTTTTTCTGCTCTATGTTGTATAGGTCATTTGAAGTAGGTAATTACTGGGATAAATTTTTAATGTGCTCATTTCATCTCAGCCAAAATTTAAAAGAAAAAGTCAGTGCTGCTGTTTCTGTTTCGACTGTGTGATCAGAAACTGCTGTGCACTGTTACACTGGCTTTTCGTTTCCTCTCCTAATTAGCAGCTGAGGGGAGCTATAGAGCATTAAATGGGAAAATAAACTTCTGGTGGAAAAGAATGATGCAGTTGAAAATTGTTTGTCTGCATGTAGGTGTTGTGGGGGGAGAAAAGCAGTACATTAAAATAGGGCGAGAAAAAACAGAAACACAAATGGGAACAGAAATCAGTGGAGGAAAAGCAAGTGTCCAGGTAAAGGAGGGAAAGGGAAGGAAGCCAAAAGAAATCAAAGGTTAAGACAAAAGCTGAAGGAAAACTGAAGGCAAGAACAGAGTAAAGAAAGCACTATTAGCAGAAGAGACAAACCAGGTTAGCAGAATGAAGGAGAGGGGAAATAGTCTGATACAGAGGTGTGCAGAGGCCACGAGGCCAAATTAACCAGCTCCTGGACAGAACACACTGTACTCCTGCTGTTCTGACTCAATGGAGAGTCAGTGCAGCATTAGTCAGAGCAGCTAGAATGGAGAAAGACTATCTGTGTACCGACAAGCCAGTAAACGTTTTATGAGATGTGTATTTTATACAATTGGTGGCACAGGACATGATACAGCTAGCTATACTGAGAGGGGAAATAGCCTGACTGGTTGCATTCCAACAAGGATGACTATTTAACTACAAACATGCAGCTAAGATAACAATACAGGTAATAATCGCATTCATGCTTCAGGTTGTAAGCTGATCTGCCAGGCATCTGGACAGAATTTCTTACTTCCGTGTACAGCATTGCACAATTTACTACAGGTGAAATTAATTCATCAAGTTACACTTATGTGGCTGAAGGGGAAGGGAGCGGCTTTGCTATGTGCTAGGGAGCAGCTCTCCAAACAGCCTTACCTAGACCAGAGGAGGGGGATATAAGATTGGGGTTTATGGACTTGAAGTTCAAAACTCCCTGCATAAGAGTGGGTGCATTGGCACTCCATTGCCCAGAATGGAAAGGAAACTCCAGCTCCCCAAAACCCATGAAAAATTCTTGGATTGGAAGCAGAGTTCAGGATTTGGTCCTCAATTAACAGGTTCTGTTTCCTTTTGCCTAATGGCAAAATGAAGTTCCATTTGGAATCTGCTTGATGATAAATCCCAATGTTCCTAAAAAATGTCACCAGCAAAATCCTGCTAGCATTCATTAGCAAGTCAGGTGTGCCAGATACCGTCTCCACCCATGGGTCACAGGATACGATCCTTATTACAGATCCTTTGCCCTAGCCTTTAAGGTCCTGCACAGTTTAACTCCTGCCTACCCCTCTGCTCCAATCTTGCTCTTTTATTGCCCTTTGCACCACCCGAGATACCTGACTTACCACTCAACTACACACTTTTTTCCAGTGCAGGCCCCTTCAATGGACTCTGTCCACCTGTCTTCAAGTTTCTCCTCAAAAGACCTCCTCCTTCAAGGATTTTCCATCTACATTTTTTAGTGTTTTACAATGTTTTTCAGTGTTTACAAAACCAGTGTTCTCCTTATTAGTCTCTCTTTGAATTTTAGCATATAGTTACAGTGAAATTAATGTATTTTCTACTATCACATATTTGCGTGTCAGTATTCAGTATGTAAGAAGTTTTGGCATTTTATACATGATGGGACAAATTCTCATCCCCTGTGTAAAGTCTAAGTGAGTGGGCTTTGTGAAGGACTGTGGTGGGTTGTGTATTGTCCTCACAAACCTTTTGGTATGGTGTGGAGAATCAGCACTGCTACTTTGTAGCTACTACAGCAGCTTTACAGCTGGGTTAGCAGATGCAGCTCTCTATGCTCTCCTGTTACAGGGAGGTTTGGCTCAGTGGATGTGCATGATTTGTGCATTACCTAAAGTCATATAAACGTAACTGGCAGGTGGAAAAGGGTAGCTCAAAGACTGAGACTTCATTCATCTGTAATTTATTAAATCAACCTAAGAAGGGGACTTTAGAAATTAACACTGCTGGGAAGAGCAGGTACTCATACCTCAGTAAAAGGAAGTCTGGCTTCCTGCAGGAGTGTCTGACCCGTAGATTGCAATTCCAGGAGGAATGCTTCCATAAAACATCGTTTTACTTCTCCTACTTCTGACCCAGCTTCGCTTGTGAGCGATAATAGCATGATGTGGCATCACTTTAAAGTTCTGAAGCTTTGGTTTCATCTTCAGAGCCTGGCCTGGCCTGTAAACTATCAGCCTGCAGTTTTATGATAAATGTATAAAAAGTACTGTAGTGCTGACACATATCACCCTCAACTTTGCAGGAGCAGAGAACAGATTTGTTTTAAACACCAAACTATATTGCTTCTCCTAGAGCTTTCCCTATCCAGTAAGTTGTTCATATGAGGGTGGCAGTGCGCTATATTACAATGGATATCATTAATGCACTTGCAGGGCTAACTGGCAGCAGCCTATGCCTTTTTGAATGGATGGGTGGGGGCTAGGGTTTGCAGTTTGTGCTTAGCCAGACTACTGGGTTGAAATATATGTCTTACTGGTCTACACTCAAGAGTTGTGATCTCACACACACACTAACAAGGTTCACTTACCACTGGGGCACTTTCTTGTAGCAGGGTCTGAAGATCAGATCTCATCCATTCTGGCACCCCTTTCCATCATTTGCTTGTGCCATAATCTCTCTCTGCAAGACTCAGACAGGTCACCCTATAGTTTTCCCCTTCCAGGGTATGAAAGCCTCTCCAGACAAACTGTCTGACACCATCTCAGATAGCCCTCCATACCAATTCTAAGTCCAGGCCACTTACCCAGTGGCTGATATGTGTGCAGGCCTGGGTTCCCCTTTCCAGCCCAGGGATCCTATAATCAGCAGCCAAGGTCTACAGATTCTCAACCCCAGCTCTTTCCCTGGGCTTCTTCCTACTCTGCCTTCCACATGCTTTCTTCCCCACAACTTCTTGGGGTAAACCCTTCTCACAGGGCTCTTACTCCCCCAAGTTTCTGCCTGCCAACCCACCTCTCTGTACCCAGAGAATAACTCCAGACTCACTCCCTTCTGTTCTCAACTTCCTGGCCGTATACAAGCCCAGCCTGCTCCTGCCTAGCAGGGCTTCATCCCCAATTAATGCTTATCAGTCAAGCCAGACTCCCCCCAGAGTGTGGTTAATAATCTTGATTGGCCTCTTCTGAGTCACCTTCACTTCTTCAGGCTCAGGTGGGGGAAACACCTCATTTCTCTCACTCGCTCACACACACACACACACCATCCCTGCCTGCCTCCCTCCCTCCCTGCAGGATGTCTCCTTTGGGAGGTGCTGCTTCACACCTCAGCACTGTGGCTGGTGAGCAGTGTGGCTGCTCACAGCCAATTGCTCATTAATGTGAGCTGGCCCAAGCAGAATCCCTCCAGCCACTCAAATCAGGTCTGATTCTTCCTTTAAAAAAGAAGTCTCAGTCCTGGCCAGCCATGTAACATCTCTCCTGTTACTATAGCTCCTGCCTCCCAAGAGAGGGCTTCTAGCTCAGCTGGGGATGCAGTATCTTCACAGGGAACAAGTTTACACCTAGACCATGTCTAAATATCAACATGGCTTCCTGTAGCTCACCTTCCTTCATCTGCCCTGGGGTGCAAATGCTTAATTATAGGATGTAGATAATGTGTCCTCTGCTTATTTCCTCATACTGTCTCCCTTAGGTCACGCCATTGATTTATCACTCTGATCTGAGCACACAGCCAGCACTCCCTCCCTCTGCAGCAGAGCTGTCTCCTTTCCTGGCTGCTCTTCACCCTACCTTGGGATCTAAAAAGGGCAACCTTGATTTTTCACTTCTACTGTTTCTCTGGTATTGGAGACTGTGCCTTTAAGGACCGAGCTAGCCAAACAGGGAGTCTGGACAGGGCTGTTGTTGTTGTTGTTTTACAGCAAGATGGATCTTGGCACGGGATACAGGATAAAGTAGGTCTGTCAAGTGATTTAAAAAATTAATCATGATTAATCATGCTGTTAATAATAGAATACCATTTATTTAAATATTTTTGGCTGTTTTCTACATTTTCAAATATATTGATTTCAATTACAACACTGAATAAAGCACTGACGAAGTGGCTATTCACCCAAGAGAGCTTATGCTGCAATACATCTGTTAGTCTATAAGGTGCCACAGGACTCTTTGTCACTTTTTACAGAATACAAAGTGTACAGTGATCACTTTATATTTATTTTTATTACAAATATTTGCACTGTAAAAAAACAAAAGAAATAGTATTTTTCAATTGACCTAATACAAGTACTATAGTGCAATCTCTTTATCATAAAAGTTGAATTTACAAATGTAGAATTTATGTACAAAAAAACCCCTGCATTCAAAAATAAAACAATGTAAAACTTTAGAGCCTACAAGTCCACTCAGTTCTACTTCTTGTTCAGCCAATCACTCAGATGAACAAGTTTGTTTACGTTTGCAGGAGATAATGCTGCCCGCTTCTTGTTACAATGTCACCTGAAAATGAGAACAGACATTCTCACAGCACTGCTGTAGTTCATGTTACACGATATTTACATGCCAGATGTGTCAAAGATTCATATGTCCCTTGATGCTTCAACCACCATTCCAGAGGACATACGTCCATGCTGATGATGGGTTCTGCTCGATAACAATTCAAAGCAGTGCAGACTGATGTATGTTCATTTTCATCATCTGAGTCAGATGTCACCAGCAGGTTAGTTTTCTTTTTCGGTTTGGGTTCTGTAGTTTCTGCATCAGTGCGTTGCTCTTTTCAGACTTCTGAAAGCATGCTACATACCTCATCCCTCTCAGATTTTGGAAGGCACTTCAGATTCTTAAATCTTGGGTCCAGTGCTGTAGCTAGCTTTAGAAATTTCACATTGGTATTCTCTTTGCATTTTGTCAAATTTGCAGTGAAAGTGTTCTTAAAATGAACAACGTGTGCTGGGTTATCGTCCAAGACTGCTATAACATGAAATATATGGCAGGATGTGGGTAAAACAGAGCAGGAGACATACAATTATCCCCCAAGGAGTTCAGTCACAAATTTAATTAACATTTTTTTTAACGAGTGTCATCAGCATGGAAGCATGTCCTCTGGAACGATGGCCGAAGCATGAAGAGGCATATGAATCTTTAGCACGTAAATATCTTGCGACACTAGCTACAACAGTGCCAGGCGAACACCTGTTCTCACATTCAGGTGATATTGTAATTAAGAAGTGGACAGTATTAGCTCCCGTAAATGTAAACAAACTTGTTTCTCTTAGCAGTTGGCTGAACAAGAAGTAGGACTGAGTGGCATGTAGGCTCTAAAGTTTTACATAGTTTTGTTTTTAAGTGCAGTAATGTAACCAAAAAACCTCCATTTGTAAGTTGCACTTTCATGATAAAGAGATTGCACTACAGTACTTGTATGAGGTGAATTGAAATATGCTATTTCTTTTGTTTATCATTTTTACAGTGCAAATATTTTAATAAAAATAATGTAAAGTGAGCACTGTACACTTTGTATTCTGTGTTGGAATTGAAATAGATATATTTGAAAATGTAGAAAAACAGCCAAAATTATTTAATACATTTCAATTGGTATTCTATTGTTTAACAGTATGATTAATCACGATTAATTTTTTTAAATGCGATTAATTGTTTTGAGTTAATCGCGTGAGTTAACTGCGATTAATTGACAGCCCTAGAATAAAGCAGAGCTCTGGTAAGAACCTTAAACACTGAGTGATTATCACAGTTTCTTGTTGCTTTCTCCTGCTTTTTTGAATAAGGTTACTATTATCTCAAAACAACTGACATCTGGAGGAGCTTGGCCTGAATACCGGAGAAGCTTATGCCCAAATAAATTTGTTAGTCTCTAAGGTGCCACAAGGACTCCTCGTTGTTTTTGCTGATACAAACTAACATGGCTACCACTCTGAAAAGAGTTCATTATTCCGGCAGCTATATCCCATTTTGAAGGGACCCTATCATAAGCTAGAGTGTGTAGAACAGACTTGACCCACAGCACTTGACAGACGGCACCTTTCCTGCGGAGCCAAAACCCCAGTAGTAAATCAAAGCACCACAATGAAGTTGGAGCGACCATACACTGCCTGAGCTGCTGCTGTCTTTCTGACAGGCTGTTACGATGAGGTCTTGCCTACTTACAGACCCATTCAATCTCATGGATCTTCTTGAAAGAGTAGGAAGTAAAGTCTGGTGTTGTGGATAAATTCTTCCTTTTTCCATCATTTCCACTCTATTTTGAATCAGAAAAAGTATCTTTGCCTCTTGTCCTAGATTGTTACATGGTGGTGCTATCTGATATTAGGCAGCTTCACCCAGATGTAGCTGCATTTCACTGGTGGATGAAGGGATCCTTGGGGACCGTTTGTATTTCATTTCATATTTGAAGTTGTAAAGTACGTTGGAATCCTTTTTGCCATGGAAGTTGCTGTCTGCATTTAGGATTATTGTTCTCATCCTGCTCTGCTAGCAACCAGCTGTGTCACCATGGCCATATGGTGCCACCCTTCCCACCCTTTGGCTGTCTTGTCTCATTGGTCCCTGCCCCAAAGAGCTTATGGTCTATCTCCATGGGCTTGTACAATGCTCGCACAATGGGGCCTGATCTCGGGGGAGCCTCTAAGCATGATCTGGTTACATATATACCTAATAATTATTCTAAGCTAGTGTTTAGTCCCCTAGAAACAATCTGTTTTCTAGAAGTGCATGGCTAGCACTGACAAATCTGAGTGGGATAATGAATGAACCTTGTGCGTGTGAAGCAAACTCTCAGCCAAACTAGGGCTGGTCGCTCACCTGCTGTGATGAGTTAGGGCAGGTCTATACTAAATTGCTACAGCGAAGATGCTACTATGCCAACAGGAGAGCTTCTCCCATCAGCGTAGTTAATTCACCTCCACGAGAAGCGGCAGCTAAGTCAATGGGAGAAGCTCTCCTGTGGACAGAACGTTGTCTGCTCCAGGGGTCAGGTCAGTATAACTACATTGCTCGGGGTGTGGATTTTTCACCCCCCAAGTGACGTAGTTATACTAATGTAAGTGTGTAGTGTAAACCTGGCCTCAGCACTCATCTGGGCCTTCAGTGAGTCAGCCCCCAGGCATGCAGGGGCAACCTATCATTGAGCAGAGCCTGGGTCAGATGACCCCAGGATCAAGTATTTCCAGAGCCCCTGCAGAGCTGCAGTTCAGGCTGAGCAACAGCACGACCTGCACAGGAATCCTCCTGCTGCCACACAGTGCACCAGACTCCAGCGACTCCCAACCTCCTCCTCAGCCTTGCCTGAGCCCTGCCCTTACCCGACACTAGCTTCACTCTAGCCTCGTCACTGACCTGCTCCAGCCTTGTCTCTGCCTCTTGACCCACCCACCCCAGACCCTCAGACTCTGACTATCTGGTTTTCAACGTTAGGCATGTATCTGGACCCTGGCTTCGGTACCAACTTGGCTTGTCTTTGAACTCTGACCACCCAACTTTGACCTCTGGCCTGGACCATAACTCTGGATCTTGATTCCACGTCCACCATTGGCTCAGGACTAATCCTCCATCTAGCTGTGACCTATGCTCCAACCCTAGGCATGATTGTTGGGGGCAGTGCCTGCCACTGTGTTTCTTTCTATAGCCTTGTGTAAACATTTTCCAAACTCTGATTTGGCTCCACTAGTTTCAGTGACATTGGGCACCACAGTGTAGACAGGCCACTGACATCCATTTCAGGTAATGCTGTTCAGAGCAGGTCTAACTGATGCAGTACTTAACACCAATGGAAGCTGGCTGCTTGTTAAGATCAGTGAAGGTGACCTGGTGCTGGCACCCATGGGAAATGTTTGCATATGTTCCCCTGTGTAAACAAGACTCTCGTGTGCTGGGGACTGAGATCCAGGATTTCTTTGTTCTACATCTAGATCTGATTTACTGTGTGGGCTTGAACAATACTTGTCTACCTCACAGGGCTGTTGTAATTATTTACTGTCCTGTATTTGATTGTTTACAGAATAATAAACACTGTTAATCTGAAATAAGCTCCAAAAGATTATGAAGGTGTGATCCAGTTGCATGTGCTAGGCTGGCAGTCAAGCATTCTGGATTGTAGTCCCCGCTGGGCCATTTGTTTGCTGTGGTAGTTAACCCAATCTGTAAAGCAGGGCTGCTAATGCACTTTACAAAAGTGGGCAACATCTATGGATGAAAAGTACTAGCTTCATTAATAAGCTGTTACAGACAACAATGATTTTTGATATTCAAACTAAAGTGTTCTTTCTCCGTGTCAAGTCCTTACTCTAAGTAAAGTGAGTGCAATGTCTCTGGTACAGTAACTCCTCACTTAAAGTCATCCCGGTTAACGTTGTTTCGTTGTTACGTTGCTGATCAATTAGAGAACATGCTTGTTTAAAGTTGTGCAATGCTCCCTTATAACATTGTTTGGCAGCTGCCTGCTTTGTCCACTGCTTGCAGGAAGAGCAGCCCCTTGCAGCTAGCTGGTGGGGGCTTGGAATCAGAGTGGACCGGCAGCCCCCCTATCAGCTCCTCGCTCCCCTAAGTTCAGTGTGCAGCAGCTGCCCAGCAGGCTATCAGTTGCAGCTGTCCCTCCCCTCACTGCCATGTGCTGCTCCTGCCCTCTGCCTTGGAGCTGCTCCCCGAGACTCCTGCTTGCTGTGCAGGGAGGAAGGGAAGGAAGAGGGGGGCTAATGTCAGGGTGTCCCCTTCCCCCCTGCATCCCGCTTACCCCATCTTCCATAGAGCAGAGGGGACACACAACAGGGCTCAGGATGGAAGGAGCTTGCTGGCAGCAGCTGCAGTCTCAGCAAGCTGATCTAATTAACAAGGCAGTGTACTTAAGGGTAGGGTCAGCATACTTAAAGGGGTAATGCGCATCTCTCTCTCTCTCACACACACACACACACACACTCTCTCTCTCTCTCTCTGTGTCTCTCTCTCTGTGTCTGTCTGGGATGCTGCTCCCCTCTCCTCCCTCCATTCGTGCTGCCTTGTAGAGTGTGAGAGTTAACCCTTGAGGGCTCAGCCAATTGCTAGTTCATCATTTAGCAGTAAGGCATTCCCTGGGAAATATCCCACCCTCTGACTCCTCCACCTGAACCAAGATTCACAATCATCATTGCTGTGTACCAGTATTAAATTGTTTGTTTAAAACTTATACTCTGTGTGTGTGTGTGTGTGTATATATATATATATATATATATATATATATATAGTCTTTTCGCTTTTGAAAAAAATGTCCCTGGAACCTAACCCCCTCATTTACGTTAATTCTTATGGGGAAATTGGATTCGCTTAACAGCATTTTGCTTAAAGTCACATTTTTCAGGAACATAACTACAACGTTTAGTGAGGAGTTACTGTAATCTTCAAGCAGACTTTTTAGAAAAAGACTTAAGTGTGTTTTCTCTTCACAGATTCAGGTCTTAAAAGTGAGGAAATCATGGTGGACACTGTCTTGGCACCATGGACAATAATCCTGGTGATCTTTGCTTCAGTGATGATAATGAGCTTTCTGATGTTTCTCCCCCCTGTTGCCGTGGTGATCTGGAAAATGAAGCATATGCCCCAGATCTCTTTACATGGAACTGTATAACCAGGCCTAATGGACAAAGAATCCTGCAACTAAACAAGCTACAAACTTACTCACAAATAGCAACCATTTAATAGGATCCATCACAAAAACTGAGCTTTTCCCAGGCCTATGGCTGCTGAGGTCCTGCAGGACACTGTATATATAACTTTATATTAACTTGCTATAGTTCCTACCACTCTGCCTACATCTAATTGACTGCACTGTACTTCGTATCACTTGTTTCTTGGATTCTGCTTCTCTTTATGACCATAACTGACCAACGTATGACAAAAAGAAAAACAAGTAGCACATACCTTTGTAGTTATGACCACTTGTAAATAGCACCAAAAAGACACAAGGTAACTATATTAGTCTGAAAAGCATGGTAAGCCCTGAGAGCTATCTATCTATATAGTTTGATAGAAGCTGAATATATTTTCCCTCAAAGGGAATAGTGCAATGAATGGCATAATCATTGCTATTAATTAACCACAGTCTTGTGTCTGTTTGGTTTGAAAACTCGTTCTTCTGTTTTGACCATTTCTTCTTGTTGTTGGGTTTTTGGTTGGTTGGGTTTTTATTTATTTTTTTCCCCAAAATTCCAAATGTGGCAACACAAAGCTATCCCCATCCCTTGGCTAGAATTCTTATGTGCTTTATGACCCGGTGGTCAAAGTTCAATTGTGCAAATGTAAAACACAAACTGTGGCAAGTTAAAGCAAACATGCTGCAGGAATTTCCCCTGAATTGTAGTGACCGAATTTATTATGGAAAACAGAATGTGATTATTTACGTTTAAATATGTCCTGTAGTTTGTGTGCCTTAGCACTTCTCAAACTGAATATTTTGGAAAGGAGGGACTAGGACAATTAAAAGCTTATTAGCACTCCTATCAGTAAAGCAACCTCCAGCATTTTATGTCAAACATACCCAATGTCATAAAAGACTGTGGGCCTGATTCTGCCCTTCTCGTGCTGTGTTTAATAGGATGATTTGTGCTATATGTGGTTAATGCTTTCCACTACCATGCGGTTTGCTCCGAGACACATTCTGATCTGTGTAAATCTGGCATAAACATGTGCCACTGATCACACTCTGTAGTTTGTCCCTTTATTGGTCACTATTATGTCAACTTTAAAAAATAATAATAATAATCAAGAGGCTAAGTCCTGTAGTTCTTAGTCAGGCAAAAGTCTATAAGAGTTTTGTCTAAACAAGGCTCAAAGACTAGATTTCTTTATTTTGGTGAAAAAAGAGAGAAACAAATCTGCTTCTTTTGAAAGGAGATAGCAATACTTTTTGTCTCACATGTAGGGAATTAAGCTACTGCCTACACTGTAACTGACTGAACCAGAAGACTTTTTTCTCTTTCCCTTGGCATCCTTTTCCTCTTCCATCTAATAAATAAAGGAGGACTGTTCTGTTTAGTTATTGGGCTGAAATCAAATATTCTGGATAATTTTACAGTCTGGTTTTTTATTTACTGGACTTTTTAAAGCTGTAACTTCATTTCTCAGATGCACAAAGTACAGTTGCCTTAAAATGACCTTCAGTGTCCTTGATGATAATGGCTAATGAGAGGGAAGGCTACTGAGCAGGGCCGGCTCTAGGTTTTTTGCTGCCCCAAGCAAAAACATTTTTGGCTGCCCGCCACCCCAGCCCTGGGCTCCCCACTGCACTCCCCTGCTGCCCCAGCCCTGGGCTCCCCCCCGCACCTGCACCCCCTGCTGCCCCAATGCTGGGCTCCCTCCTTTCTCCCCCACCAGTGCCCTCTCCCCACCCCCACCCACACTCCCCTGCTGCCCCAGCCCTGGGCTCTTCCCTCCCCATCCCACACCCTCCTTCTGCCCCAGCCCTAGGTCAATGGTGACTTGCTCCCAGGGCGGGTCATTCAGCAGAAATTTTGGATGTGCACAGAACACAGACAGGATTGTTTCCCATATGGTTACAGAACTGCAGTAAAGTGGAACAATTTTCAGCTTGTGAGATTGGAGGATATCTGGATGCATATTATAAGACTGTCCTACATAAATGAGGAAAAGTTGAGGTGCCCTTATTAGTCTTTTGTTCCACTCTTTGTTTCTATGTGGAATTTTGCAATGCAGTATCACTGTCTTCCTTTTAAACAAATAAAACTTTTTTTAAAGGGCAATAGCTGTTGAAAATAGCTCCTAAAAATTCCAGTCCTAAAAACCACTGGGAAGCATTTCTTGCTTCTTCATTTCTTATCCTACTTTTTCGACAGCAAGTTACAGTGGATCAGTATATTTGATTTGGGAGAAATGAAGTAACAGCTGCCCAAATTGAGTTTGAGCACTCCTGTATTTTGAGGGTGTTCAAATCAGGAAGGCAGGTGCTAGATTCCCTTTCTGAATATTAGCTAAATCTGGAAAGGAAAGTCAATTTCTGCTTCCCTGGCTCAGAAGTGGAAATCGTCCTACGTGCCTGGTACTGTATCTAAAGCTGCTGAAGTCCCCTAGCAGAGCCTCCCCTCCCTTACTTTTCATTTTAAATTCTAGTGGGATCCACGTACCTCCCTTGCTAGGCTTCAGATAGAGAGGTGCACTGTCCATTTAGTGCACCCAATTCCTTCTTTGTGGGCTGCAAGGTGAGGTCACACCAGTATCCCTAATGCAGTCTGGGGAAGTCTTCTGAAGGGGATATCTGGGGCAAAGCCTTCTACTCCTTGGGCACACTTGTACCCCATTCACAGTGCCACCCCTTTTGACGCATGGCTCAGCTACCTCACTCCCTACCCCTCCCTTTCCTGTTGATAGCTGCCAAGGGATTGCTGGGAAATGTAGTTCTTTCCCTGCTCCAGGGCTGGCTCTATAGGCAGGGAGCTAACCAAGGAACTACAGTTCCCAGGGTCCCATGGGTTCTCAGCTCCCATGCTGGATCCCCAGCTGCTCCGTGGCTCCGCTTCTGCAGGATTGTGAGAGGAGAGAATGTGAGTTTAAAAAAAAAAGGCTGGCCAAACTGTTGCTTCCTGGAAATGTGCTGCACCAAGCACCTGTTTGTTTTGCTGGTGCCTAGCGCCAGCCCTGCTACTGAGGGTTAAGTGCAGCATAACAATGCCCTTTCTTTGGAACTACTGCTAATAGTCATGAGGACTGGAAAAAGGAACTGATATGAAAAAGAACACAAACTGTGGGGGTGTCTGTTATCAGAGCTGTGGACATGGTGTACAGTCAACAAAAAAATAGAACAAAAACCTTCCAGACTCAGACTCAGATTGCTTAGAAAACTAAGTAGCCACCAAACCCTCTGTTTATGTTTCATAATTGTTTGCTCTCATGTTCTGTAACTATGTCACCCAACACAGATTAGTGCCGTCTTTGAAAAGGACCTGGGATTGTTTACTCGCCTTCTGCTCCAGGTGACCAACAGCTAAGTATTCTTTTCCTCTTCATGTTTCTCATTTAACTTGCTAAACGGTGATTAGATTTTTAGCAAAATGGGCTTAGCCTCAGTCCTCCTCCAAACCTGCCTCAGTATTGGATTGGATTCAGACAGGGAAGTATAGAAGGAGTGTGTTTGGAAGCTTTTGAAATCTTCTTTCACGCAGCTAAGGGATCTGTACCCTCTCTGAAGGTAATGCATGGGCATGGGCTACTGCAAGCTCAAGGCCAAGTGTCTCAAAACTCTTACAAGTGACATCATCAACGGTGCCTAGAAAAGTTCCATGCTAGCAGCCATCTGTGGTTAAATTCTCTGAAGAAGAATTTAGTGCTTAATTGAAGGGTCAAGGTAAAATAACCAGAGACATTCATGATCCTAGCAGGGCATGTAAAAGTAGAGCATTCTCTCCCAACTGTCTAGCCTTTGTGGGTGGCAAAAGTGACTTATGCTGCTTGCTTATAACCATCAATTCAGTTCATTACACAGTTCATTGCTAAGACTAGCTAAATAAATGGGGGAAGGGGAAATAATGATACTTTTTTCCTATGCGAAACTCAGAACTTACAGACATTTTCAGCAAGGCATGTCCATGGGCATTTAAAGTGTATAAACTCTCCAACGTGCTTGGCTATTGAGTATCATTAACTTTGCTCCTGCTTTGTTAAAAAAATGTAGGGCGGAGTTGGAGGTTTGTGTGGCATTGGGCATAGACTAGAAGTTAGTGCAAGATGTCCATTTGTATCTAATCTGTTTAAAGGAATAACTGCACATGGGTCTTCACTGAAAACAGATATACTTGCATAGGTTTTTTAATCTGTTTTTCATTAGCTTATGTAAGCTACTATTTGCTCTGCTGTGTTGCAATACATCTTCATTGGCAATGAAGTTGAAAACCCAGCTAATCTCATTTTATCTATTTATCAAAAAGTCTGCTAGGCTTGATCAAACTGAGTAAATAGCTTTTACCACAGTGGTCCATGACGCATCTCTAAACGGTTAATGCAAAATTTCCAAGCTATCATTTACTCAGACTTGCTATATCGTTATACCATTGATGGGACTCTAGGCACTGTTATATCATCACTTTTCTATGGCATACAGTCTGTTTTGAAACACTTTTCAAGGTTTTTTGCACTCTATTTGTAGACCAGGCTATTAAAAAAGACAAGCTTGTTTTACACACAGAGAAGGGATAGCTTCCTGAAGGGACAGTTAATATCTTATAAATAAAATATAGAATTTTTAACAAAATTACCTATTTAAAAATGTGTCTACTTTAAAAATGTAATTAATATGTCAGTGCTATCATTCCATATTCACTAAATGGTCTTAGATTTGATACATAAGAGGTCTCAGAATCTTCACGTAGATGGCCTTTGTTTTGTCATTTGGTTGGGGCGAGTTTTGCACTTTAAAAGGGCTCAGGAGTGGTCGCAATTTTGCCACTTTAGTAGGGTGATTTTGGTATTTAAGTGGTTGCAGGGGTAACTTTTCCATGGAAATCATCCCAGTTTTGCCACTTAAATGCCAAAATCACCCCACTAAGTGGCAAAATTGAGACCACTTAAGTGACAAAAGTCACCATACTGAGATACTTAAATGAGCTCTTTAATGGGATGATTTATGTGGCAAGTCCCCCCTTAGACTTCTTAAGTGGCAAAAGTCTCCTAAAGTGGCAAAACTGAAACTATTCAAGTACTAAAACTGGAATATCCTAAGTAGGAGAAGTCACCTCAGAGATAGCACTAATATGGTACTAGTAAGCACTAGATAGCACTAGTAAGGCAACTAAAGTGGCAAAACCACCCCCCAGTACCAGTTAAATGGCAATCACATCCGAGACCACTAACGTGGAAAAAATGGGACTCCCTGAGTGGCAAAAAACACCTCTTAGACCACTAAAGGGGTAGAACTGGGAACATCTAAGTGGGAAAAGTCACCCCAAAGGTCACTAAAATGGAAGAAGCAACCACACTAAAATGGCAAAACAGGGGCCATTTAAGTGGCTAAAATCAACCAAGAGACTGCTAAAGGGACCACTAGTGGTAAAGACCACTTAAACAACAAAATCAGGGTCACTTAAGTTTCAAAAATAACTCATGAAACCACTAAAGTGGATGACACCAAGCTGGGAGTGGTTGCAAGCACTTTGGAGGACAGAATTTAATTTCAAAATGACCTTATAAATTAGAGAATTGGTCTGAAATCAACAAGATGAAATTCAATATAGATAAGTGCAAAGCAAATGCACAAGTACAAAATGGGGAATAACTGACTAGGCAGTAGTACTGCTGAAAAAGATCAGTCCAGGATTGTCAAACTGACATGAGGAAAGTTTGCGCAATCACTACTCATGCACTACCTGTTCCCTAGATAAAGAGAAGACTTCGATCTCCAAGGCTGTCATGAAGCATCTTTCATCAGCACTGAACAAATTTAATCTACATAACTGAACACTTTCTTTATTGCATGATACACATGTTGGGAAATAGACCATACTGCCTTAGCTTCAGCTCTGAATTCTATGCAAACTCCATATCTGTGAGCATCTAAGGGCTGAAGTTAGTTCAAATGATGGATGTGCTCTTCAACCCTTCCTAAAAATACCACGTTCATTGATCTGAGAACTATCCCATTAGATTGATATGAATTGACCTGCCTTTAGCTTTTAAAATATCCTATGGCAATTACAAATATAGTAACCCACCTGCCTGCACTACGTTTGTTGAACCATACACCTAGTTACCACACAATATACAATCAATTGCCATTTCACGTTTCTGAGAGACATCCTTCTCAGCCTCAGCAAGTTCTCTGAGGAAGATTTCTATCTGCTCGCTTTCAGCAGTGGCATTGGCTATTGTTTGTTGACAGCACATGTGAGCGGGGAAGTATGCAGACTTGACTCCACTCACAGCAATGGGTGAGGCTGTAAAGATAAAAGGAGATTAATTGCTAAGCTGAAACCAGTGGACTAGGCATGGCAGGGGAGTTTGGGTAGTGGCCCCAGAGAAACTATATCCACCCCTACCAAGTGAAGCTCAGGAATGGCATTTTCTCTCTGAAATAAAGCTGCTCCTTTTTTTGACCCTCTCAATCAGCTCAAGTAAGAGTGAAATGAGTCTCCATAGTTAAGAGTGGAACGCTTTCACCAAACAGAGCAAGGATGGCCTTGTGGGCAAGGCACTGAAGTAAGACTCAAAAAGTCTGTGTTCCATTCCTGGCTCTCTCACAGACTTCATGTGGGACACGTAATCTCTCTAGTCTTCATCTGTAAATGGTAGATGATACTGCTTTCTGTGTGCTCCCCTTTGTCCATCTTATTTATTTAGACTCTTTGAGGAAGAAATTGCCTTTTTATAGTGACTTGCACAACAGGTCCCCGGTTGGGTTTTTTGCGCACTAAATGGCAATCCCTCCTACTAATATTATTCCATGCATTGATACACTATCTACAGAAGACGCATTGATCACCAAGCACACAAAAACAAAGTAGAATATATGTTCAGGTACAAGGTCATAAAAGGTACCGCATGCGCCAAGATGATTACTGGCTAATAAATGTGAAAAATTATCAAAGTTGAAACACAAAGTTGACCTTTCCTTTACAGTGGGTTTAAAACTAACAGTATTTCTAAACCTGCAGTAAATAAAACAGTACTAATACCAATATTGGAATAATTGCTAGTTAGAATTTTGAGAGTTTTCTTAAATCAGTGGTTTCCAGGGGTCCGCAGACTATATCTAAGATTTCCAAAGGGTCTGCACCTCCATTTGAAATTTTTTAGGGGTCCACAAATGAAAACTGTCTTAAATAATAATAGGTTTCAGAAATACTCACAGATACAATCAGCCAGCCTGTTTCCACCAACTAGTTGTGTTGTCCAGGAATAACCAGTAGACGCTCCACATTTCTCATATACTCTACTTCGTCTCAGAAATCCAAAGTCATAACCCTCGTGTAACACACATGAAAGAAATGCTATGAATTAGATGACATCACTGAATCATGTTTACTACAATAAACTGTAATGTTAGTCCACTGGATTTCAGTGAGAGTACTTGTGTTAATAAATTTATACATGTTTGCAGAATCAAGGCCTTCATTCGTATATATGTGTGGTTATATATCAGTAGTTACAATATTAATTGGCAAATTGGAGGGAGTCAGAAGAAAGCCAAAAAGAAGGAATTTAAAAGGATCTGAAACTATGATGAAAAAAGGGAAATATAATCAGATAGCAATTATAGGATAACAAACCTTGGGAGCAGCAAAGAATCCTGTGGCACCTTATAGACTAACAGACGTTTTGCAGCATGAGCTTTTGTGGGTATTCCGAAGAAGTGGGTATTCCGAAGAAGTGGGTATTCACCCACGAAAACTCATGCTGCAAAACGTCTGTTAGTCTATAAGGTGCCACAGGATTCTTTGCTGCTTCTACAGAACCAGACTAACACGGCTACCCCTCTGATACTTGAAACCTTGGGAGGAAATAACATTAAGGAGGCATGATTCAAGGTGTAAAATTAAGGAGTATTGACTTAGAACTAAAACAGGGGGAACAACAAGTTAAGTATCAGGACTCCATGAGACAACAAAGGAGGTGACTAGGTGTTTAGAGTCCAACAAATCCACTAAAACCAAGCATAATGTGAAGTCATAATGCAATCTTCCTTCAGATAGGTCTAAAAAAAAATACAGCACGATTCTGTTCTGCAAAATCCTTCGTATTCCAAGCATCATTCTCCCCAATACAGACAATAAATGCGCAGCAATATAGGGACATATGTTCATACAAAGATTAGGCTAAGGGTAGCCTTCAAACTTAACACTGTGATCTAAGCATTCCAATATGTCTATGATGGGTGCAGGAAAGAACTAGAAAAGAAGAGGAGAGATGACACCAGAAGTTTCAACACATACGTTTCAGGGTAGAAGAGCTACTGTATTAATGCACTGAGTTACTATAATACTAACTGTAAAACGTGTACAATACCTGGTTACACATTGGCTTGCAGTAGTGGACATTGTCAATGCTGACACACACAAGACCACCATTTTTGGGTGCCTCTGGGACAGTGCAATTTTTTGGCATGAAGGCATTGCAAGCTTTAGAAAGAGAAAATAATTTAGAGCATTGTAAATTTGGCAACCTTACAAAATTATGCTGTGTGTGACAGAGTCAGGCCAGACAGCTACAGGAGAGTGCAGAAAAGGACGGTATTAGCCTCAGAATAAGCAGGTCCCTCTTCCCCTGGTAACTGAGCAAGGGTTACTCCAGGTTAATTAGGACACCTGGAGCCAATTAAGAACCTGCCAGAATGGGTTAAAAGCCTCCCCCCGCCAGTCAGTGTGGGTGATAGGTGTTGTGAGAGTGAAGCTGAGTGGTGTGGCAGCTGACAAGGACCAGGGGAGAACCCCACAGGTATAGAGATTGGGGGAGAAACCCTACCCTAAACAGGAGCTAAGGACCCTTCTAGGTCCAAAGACCTGAAGAAAAGGACACTGCCAGAGGGGAGAGATTGAGCTGTGCATTTGGTGTGGTGCTGCCACACCTGGAAGGGCTACTAGAGACTAGGGCTCTCCCTCCCCAGCAGGAGGGTCGGGAGGAACCCTGCCAAGCAAAGTGGGAACAATAAGCCAAGGGGCATGGGGAAGTAACCCAGGGAAGCTAGCAGCTTTCCTGGGAACTGACAGCATGAGGCTGCTACTTGTAGGGTTCCTGGGTTGGGGCCTGGAGTAGAGGGTGGGACTGCCCCCCACCCCCTCTTTTCCTCTCACTGGATGTCCACTGAGGAGGCCAGAAGTCCCAGTGAAGCAGTGATGGCTTAACAGGCCCAGAAATGGGAAGGCCACTTGGAGACAGAATTTACCTGCCCACTATACACCGGGGGAGGGAGGGATTCTGAGAGATAAGATGCTATCCTAACCCACCGCTAGAAAGAAGCATGGGACCCACTGAGGCAGAGAAGAAGCCCTGCTACATGTGATTGAAACAAGTCATAATTGCACTCAATGCAATTATCACCATCAAATCTAGGGTCCACATTCTCTTCCATGCTTTTGTCTCTATGTCTCACTCAGGAGGCTCAGAGGACACACTTTTCATGAAAATATTAGCTTTGTCAAACACAGTTTTCCATCAAAAACTGTTTTGATAGAATACTCTCGACCAGCTCTAGTTATGTTTTAAAAGTGCATCATGTTGTGTATGACTCACGTTGGCATTTACAATCAGTGCAGAGAAATTTGAAAATATCACATTTAAAATAATTCAGATATTACACAGTTTTATGGAAAATATGATAAACTGCCCATTCCTCAGTGCTACAGATTCAATAGACCTACTTACTGCAGCTACTTTCATTTCCTATAACATGAAAGGCTAGAAACATTTTGTTTTTAATAACATCCTAGGGTTTAGCTACACTGGTGCTGAAAAGTTAGTAATGTCAAGTTCAAGGAGAAATAGTCACACTAGCTCTGATCAAGCTAGCATGCTAACTAGTATCTCTAGTATAGACACAGCAACACAAGGGGTGGAACTGGCAAGCTGCCCAAGTATGTACTTAAGGTTTCAGACAGGATCATACTCATAGTAGCTAGTCCCTCACATCATTTGCACCACCATGGTTATATTTATATTTTTAGCATGCTAGGCTGATCAGAGCTAGTTACACCTTCCAGCTCCAGTGTAGACATAGTCTTAGATTCTGTAGAAAATGTGATCCCCAGAATAATACTCTTCACTACTTACTCAGGGGCATAACCCCAACTTTGAATACCTCTAGTCTAAAGCCAAGTTGTAAACACTAATATCCTCCCATTTTATGTAGATTGTGAGGAAAGAACTTGATGGGAGAAATGGACAATATTGCTTCCAAAATCTCAGTAAACATCATTGCATCATCTTCTGTGTTTGGACATGGTGAAGGAGGCGAACTGGACCCAAGGAATATATGTATCTGGAAGGAATCCATACCCCATCCAGGCCCATAGCGATCCAGACAAGGATGTAGGTACACACATGTGTGCAGTGTGTGGCACTGCATAGGAGAACATCTCTTGCCTCTCAGATGCCCTTTGCATCTCAGCCTACTGTGAAGTGTCTAGAGGGCAGACAGAACTGACGAGGCCCCTTTACCATTGCTGGGGTTAGGGACACTGGTGGCAGATCTTCCTTTTCCCCTCTGTCCCCATGAAGGAGAGGGAGACCAGCAAGGGGACAGATCTACCTGTAGAAGAAGGGAGGCTGTTAAGGGACTCAGGGCTTGGACAATTCTTCTCCAAATCCAGTTCAATCTCTCTCGCTTCCTGGGTAGAAATTGAGGCAAAGGCCTCTCTGAGGTTGCTGGCGCTACACCTCTGGCTTTCTGGTCTGATTTCAAGGGTTAGGCCTTTGTGATGTCATTGACTAACCACATCTAAGCTTGCTTGTCTGAGGTCAAGGGACAGGCTGTTGTGAGATCACTGGTTCAGCATCTATAGCTTGCCAGGCTGTTGATGGCACAGACCCCTGTGAAGTTCCTTAGGCCCAGATCTTAAAAGGTATTTAGGTTTAGGCTTAAGTACCTTTGAGGAGCTGGGACTTAATGATTTTTTTCCTGCTGCTTCCACTTCAGACCTGGTAAGTTCTCATTTTGTCAACCAGCAAAGAGCAGGAGAGGGGGGTTTGGAAGAGCTGAAGGGGGTTGAATCTGACATTCTGGTTCAAGCCCATCATTAATGATGCCCAAAGAATTCCTCTGGCTAGTACACTATGAACATAGATTCTCCTTCAGGTAAAAATGAAGAGTTTTTCCAATAAAAGATAAGATCCTCACCTTTCCCTTGAACCTCTCTTAGGCGATCAAGTACCTGTTGCAATGACCATGCAAGGGAATTGATTTCAGTTCTCTTATCATCGGGAAGCATTTCAAGGAAGCACTGAGAAAACTTCTGTGGAGGGAGGAAAGAATGGATTGTTAGTGTGGGAAAGGCTTGTGACATTCAGAGAAAAGAGAAATGTCATAGTGTTTTTCATTATCGTAACAAAGATATTTTTTCCTAAAAATAATTAACCTAAACCTGAAATTTGTGTGCTTATAAACAAATCTGCACAAATAAATGCAGAGACTTGTGTGCTATTGCCAGAGAGCTCTGGGATATTGATCTTGGTTGTTTTATTTATATTATATATGTATAAGGAGCAGCGTAAAAGTGATTTTAAGCACAATTACCCCCACTGCCACCACACGCAACCTCTGATGCCTTCAAAATTACACAGAATTTGCAAAGAGAGGTGAGACAATAAGTAGGTACAAATCTGGGTTCGGACAGTTAGAATAACCATGCTTTGATTTCCTAATGGCCTAAGCACTAAGGGTATGTCTACATTGCAATGTAAGCCCAACAGCTGACTGGTATTGGGGAACCTGGGCTTAAACATCCACATTGTATCTTAACCCTATGTTAAGACTTTTCTAAGCCATGCTCGAACCTAGGGCTCTGGCATCCACCCTGCAATGAGCAGAGCCCCAGAGTCCCTAGCATCCACCCCAAAATGTGGCCCCTCTAGCCCTATGACCATGGTGCACTGTGGGAAAACTTTACTGCCTGCCCTGCTCATTACCAGGAAGCAGCTCATTACCAGGAAGCAGTTTGATCGGTTCATTCTCCATTGTGAACCTGGGAGGCTCTCTGATAGCATGCTTGCAGGTCAGTGATCAGAACAGAATAGGTTAATGCTGCCCTGAGCTACTCATTCACGGGGGAAGAGGGGGTAGCTTCCATTTTCAAAAGAAGGGATTGCAGATTGTTGGAATAGAGAAGACTAAGAAAGTTGTCCCATGGAATTGTGGGATACTTCTGGAGACTCCCGGGACCCAAGACAAGCAGGGCTGCATCTACACTGCAAAGCAATAGGTCTCAGACCCTGGGTACTGGCGTAACTCAAGCTCATACTTTCCAGCCCTACAGGGTTCCGGGACCCTGAGTCACCCCTCAGCTAGTACAATTGCAGTGTAGATGCAAGGGCGGTTAGGCTTGAGCCTGGGCTTAAGCACGGGCTTATGTTGCAGTGTAGCCATACCCTAAGACTACTGTGGTGCCAAGGAGAGCTCCAGGTGGCATGAGTGGAAGGAATAAAAAACTGCAGTCCATGGATTGTCAGCAGAACCACTCATCAGAACTGCAGCTGTCCGTGTGGTGGGTGTGCACCTTCTTTATGGTGAGAATGGAAAGAAGAGCAAATGTATTTGCTTATCCGCCTGCCCCATCCCAGCTCCTCCATCTCCCTTCCTCTGCTCCACCCTTCCTCCACAGTGCGAAAGGAGTCTTCTGCACAGAGTCCTGACATCCTGCCCCACCATTTCTTCACTGAGTGATTTGCTCCTAATAATGTTGTTAGTCCATACAAAGATGAGGCACAATTCCATGCAGAATCCTTCAGCCCATGGTTGCATTTATGCTTGTCTTGTACAGTCTTACACCTAAGGTGCAAACTCCCATCTGTCTGATTAGTAGGCAACAGCTCTACCAGCTGAACTAAAAGTGACCCTCTTCATTCTGATCTAGCTAGAAGGAACTGTTGCAGACTAATGTACAATGTAAATCCCTCTTCTTTATACACCTTAAACCTCATCAGCTCCAGCCCCATACATACATACAGAGTGTATAAAAACAGGTCTTTACCTTCACCTGATGATTCAAATCACTTAAATCAGCATTTTTACAATCGGCAGTTCCAGCTTCAATAAAATCTAAAAACAAGCAGACAGGACAGCACATTTATCTGTTGATGCTTCTAAAAATTAAAAAAAAGTACCTTTTTCTCTGCCTGTTGGAATATCCAAGGCCTGGTCTACACTAGGACTTTAATTCGAATTTAGCAGCGTTAATTCGAATTAACCGTGCACCCGTCCACACCAGGAAGCCATTTAATTCGACATAGAGGGCTCTTTAGTTCGAATTCTGTACTCCTCCCCAACGAGGGGAGTAGCGCTAAATTCGACATGGCTATGTCGAATTAGGCTAGGTGTGGACGGAAATCGACCTTAGTAGCTCCGGGAGCTATCCCACACTGCACCACTCTGTTGACGCTCTGGACAGCAGTCCGAGCTCGGATGCTCTGACCAGCCACACAGGAAATGCCCCAGGAAAATTTGAATTCCTTTTCCTGTCTGGCCAGTTTGAATCTCATTTCCTGGTTGGACATCGGGGCGAGCTCAGCAGCACTGGCAACGATGCAGAGCTCTCCAGCAGAAGTCATTAGTAAAGACAAGGTTGTTAATTACAAATGCTCCATTACCTTTATTTTTACACGGGTGTTGGAAGGGGGGAAACGTGATGAACGGGGTATGTAAGCATAGAAAAAAGTCAACAGTAAGTGAAACAGGGGCAGGTTCAGCTTCTCTGTAAAGAAACAGAACTGTCACAGGTTACCCTGCTCGCTGAGGAACCTAGCTTTCAAAGCCTCCCGGATGCACACCGCTTCCCGCTGGGCTCTTCTAATTGCACGGGTGTCTGGCTGAGCATAATCAGCAGCCAGGCGATTTGCCTCAACCTCCCATCCCGCCATAAAGGTCTCCCCCTTGCTCTCACAGAGATTGTGGAGCACACAGCAAGCTGCAATAGCAATGGGGATATTGGTTTCGCTGAGATCCGAGCGAGTCAGTAAGCTCCTCCATCTCCCCTTCAGACGTCCGAAAGCACACTCCACCACCATTCTGCACTTGCTCAGCCAGTAGTTGAAGAGCTCCTTGTCAGTGTCCAAGGCACCAATATAGGGCTTCATGAGCCAGGGCATTAGCGGGTAGGCTGGGTCCCTGAGGATCACTGTAGGCATCTGCACATCCCCAACATTTATTTTGTAGTCCGGGAAGAAACTACCTTCCTGCAGGCGTTTAAACAGACCAGAGTTCCTGAACACACGCGCGTCATGAACCTTGCCCGGCCACCCGACGTAGATGTTGGTAAAGCGTCCCCTGTGGTCCACCAGTGCTTGCAGCACCATTGAAAAGTAGCCCTTTCGGTTAATATACTGGCTGGCCTGGTGGGCCGGTCCCAGGATAGGGATGTGAGTGCCATCTATAGCCCCACCACAGTTTGGGAATCCCATTGCGGCGAAGCCATCTATGATGACCTGGACATTTCCCAGGGTCACTACCTTTGAGAGCAGTAGCTCAACGATTGCGTGGGCTACTTGCATCACAGCAACCCCCACGGTAGATTTGCCCACGCCAAAGTGGTTCGCTACTGACCGGTAGCTGTCTGGCGTTGCAAATTTCCAGAGGGCTACGGCCACTCGCTTCTGCACACTCAGGGCTGCTCGCATCCGGGTGTCCTTGCGCTTCAGGGCAGGGGACAGCAAGTCACACAGTTCAAGGAAAGTGCCCTTACGCATCCTGAAGTTTCGCAGCCACTGTGATACATCCCAGACCTGCAGCACTATGCGGTCCCACCAGTCCATGCTTGTTTCCCAGGCCCAGAATCACCGTCCCATAGCATGAACATGACCCATTGCCACCATGATCTCCACGGCGCAGCGTACCATGCTTTGTGAGAGGTCTGAGTCACTCTCTGACTTCATGTCCTCACCGCGCTGCCGGAGCCTCCTCGCCCGATTTCTCAGCATCTGACTGTGGAAGAGGTGGACGATAAGGTGTGAGGAGTTGACAACAGCCATAAGTGCAGCGATGATCGCAGCGGGCTCCATGCTCGCACTGCAGTGCTGTGGCGTCCGCGCTGTCACTGACCAGAAAAAGTGCGCGAACTGATTTCCCTCCGGCGGGAGGGACTGTTGAATTCTGACAGTTACCCAAGACCACCCTCGACACAGTTTTCCCCCCAGCATGCATTGGGGGGAAATCCCAGCATTCAAATGGGCAGCAGGGAGTGCGGGAACTGTGCTTCCCACAGTGCACCGCTTCCAAAGTCGACGCTTGCCCCGTTAGTGTGGACTCACAAAGTCGAATTAGTGTCCTTAGTGTGGATACACAAATTCGACTTCATAAGGTCGATTCCACAAATCCGAATTAAGTTGAATCGAACTACTCTTGTAGTGTAGACATACCCCTAGTGGAGCACTAAAAAAAGGTGAAGGAGGGGATGTTATTCTTATTATATTTATTATTACATGCACATTTTTTGTCCTTAGAGACTCATGTCACAGGTACTAGCATCTGTTCTCAATGTTATCACAACTAAAGAGACACTCAAACAGCGTAGGCCACATAACACACTATTCTAAAAGGAAGTTAAATCCAAAGCAATGCCTTTAGTAGAGGATGACATCCTGATGCAATTATCAATAGTTTGCTCACCCCATTCAGAAATACTTTGTGACATTTGTGGCGGGTAGATTTGAGACCTAAACAGGAAAACTATGTCCTTTTACCACATGGGACCAAATTCTGCTCTCAGTGACATGGATGTAAATCTAGAGACAGACTATTAATTTCAGCAGTGTTATTGTAGAATTATGCAAGTGTAACTCAGATCATAATCTGGCCTATAAAATCCATTGGGAGGAGAGGATTACTACGGCAGTGGCTACTAGACTTTTGTCTTTGGAGACCTGGGTTTAAATCCTGGTTTAGGTCACAAGCAAAACTGAGCTTTGTTGGTTTTACCCAAATGTCTCCTCTGAGGAGGGCCTTCTAGCCCTCCAAGCCTGTACAGTAACTCCTCACTTAAAGTCATCTTGGTTAATGTTGTTACATTGCTGATCAATTAGGAAACACGCTCATTTAAAGTTGTGCAATGCTTCCTTATAAAGTTGTTTGGCAGCCGCCTGCCTTGTCCACTCCTTGCAGGAAGAGCAGCCCTTTGCAGCTAGCTGGTGGGGGGCTTGGAACCAGGGTGGATCAGCAGCTCCCTGCTCCCCTAAGTTCCCTGTGCAACAGCCGCCCAGCAGGCTATCAATTGCCGGCAGTTCAGCTGTCCCTCCCCCCACTGCCATGTGCTGCTCCTGCCCTCTGCCTTGGAGCTGCTTCCAGGAGCCTCCTGCTTGCTGTGCAGGGGAGGAGGGAATAGGGAGGCTAATGTCAGGGTGTCCCCTCCCCCCTACTCCTGCCCCCGCTTACTCCCTTCTCCATATAGAACTGGGTGGGGACAGGACAGGGCTCAGGATGGAGAGAGCTGGCCACAGATGCTGTCTCAACTTCCTGATCTTTTTAAAGGCAATGTACTTAGGATGGTGTCAGCATACTTAAAGGAGCAATGCACATCTCTTTCTCTCTCTCACACAGGGTGTGTGTCTCTGTCTGCCATGCTGTCTCCCCTCCCTCCATTCATGCTGCCTTGTAGAGTGTGAGGCTACATTAACAACAATGTGTTAACCCTTGAGGGCTCAGCTGAGAACTAGTTCATCATTTAACAGTAAGGCATTCTCTGGGAAATATCCCACCCTCTTCCACCCTCTGACTTCACCACCTCAACCAAGCTTCACAATCATCATTGTTGTGTACGGTATTAAATTGTTTGTTTAAAACTTATACTGTGTGTGTGTGTGTGTATATATATATGCATATATATATATAGTTTTTTTTGTCTGGTGAAAAAAAATTCCCTGGAACCTAACCCCCCTATTTACATTAATTCTTATGGGTAAATTGGATTCACTTAACATCGTTTCGCTTAAAGTCACATTTTTCAGGAACATAACTACAACGTTAAGCAAGAAGTTACTGTATATGCCAATATATTTGTTGGTCTAATGAAAGGTATCACAATACCTACCTTTAGAGTTACAAACCCTCCAGGATTGTCCCGGAGTCTCCAGGAATTAAAGATTAACTTTTAATTAAAGATAATGTCATGTGATGAAACCTCTAGGAATTCAGCCAACCAAAATTGGCAGCCCTACCTACCTTGTCCATAGTTTTATTAGCACCAATACTTTGTCTTTATCCACAGGGTGAGATTTGGCCTAGTGCAGAGGGTTGCACAAGGCCCTGTGCACAACCTAATTCAGAGTTCTAATGGTGCACAGGGCTTTGTGTGAAGCCCTCAGCATTGGGGTGAACTTCATCCTGAGTGGTTAAGTATGTGTATTCCCTTTGAGGGGGGGCAGAAAGATCTTAAAGGGGCCCCTGATGTCCAGGGCCGGCTCCAGAGCCCAGCGCGCCAAGCAGGCGCGTGGGGCGGCATTGTCGGAGCAGGGCGGCATTTGGCTCCGGCGGACCTTCTGCAGTCATGCCTGCGGGAGGTCCACCCGAGCCCCGGGAGGAGCGGACCGGCCGCAGGCATGACTGCGGAGGGTCCCCTCTTCCCATGGCTCCGCTTGAGCTCCCGCAGGCATGACTGCGGCGGGTGCGCTGGTCCCGCGGCTCGGACGGAGCTCCCGCAGGCATGCCTGCGGCTGCTCCACCGGAGCCGCGGGACCACCGCACCCGCCGCAGGCACTTCTGCCCTGGCCGCGGGACCGGGGAAGGGCGGCGCCCCGCGCCGCCCTGCTTGGGGCAGCATAATTTCTAGAGCCGCCCCTGCTGATGTCTCCCCGTTGCCTTGTGTAAAGTAAATCCCATAAAGCCACCACAGCAGCTCCTACCTCACTCCCTGATCCCAGTCCCTACCTCAGGGAGCCTGTTTGAGAGAAAAGTGGTCAAGTCAGGGAATTCCTACCTCCCAGGAATCTCTGGCTGCTTGATCCAGCCTTAATCAGCCAGGTGTAGGTTAGACTGAAGCTGCTTTAACTTATCCTGAGAACTGCTTTTGTCCCTGGCCATCCTAGGTTTAGATGAGGAGATGTAAATGTTGCTTAAAGCCACCTTTGCCCCTCTCCCTCACTTAGCTGCATAGAGGGCAGCTCAGACAGCCCCACAGCATGGCCTTCTTGTTAACTCTTCTCCTTATGCATGACTAGTGTATCTCCCTTTGAAATTACTGCTTGGTCCCTAGCTCACCCACTACCTCCCCTGAAAAGAAATGACAAACTGTGAAGAGTAAAGGTGACAAATGGAAAATAGGTTTAAAACAAACAAACCTTTCCTGTCAGACAAAGGGTGTCAAATAAATAATCTCTACCAACACAGTAAGAACAAGCAAAGCAGAAAGAACAGGGATAACTTTGTGTGTATTTTTGCAAGATCAGATGGTTATGGTTCAAATTCTAGCTTGGATAGCTGAAGATATCAATTTTCAAATTCAAACCAACTGCAGGAGGTGCTCAAATGCCCATTTTAGACACCGCCTTGTCTATTTGGGTGCCTGAAGGTGGAAGTCGCTGCCTATTTTGGGTTGAAAATTGTTTTCTGTAAGGTATTATTAAAGAATGGTCACAACTTACCTGTAATAAGCCACACTGTACCGATGAAAAACAGCATTCGCCAGAGCAGGTGGGAGTTGTACTTCATCTCTGCTACCGTGGAGCAGGTAGTAGTTACTCTTTCCTTGTGAAGTCAAAAACAGAGGAAGCACAGACAAGGCTGTATTTGCACTGGGTCACTGGTTATTTAGCTTGTGCTTTGTCCAAAGTTAACAGTGTTCCCATCATGGAGTATGCGCATTGCCCAAGCTCCTGGGAACCCACTGGAGACCCTGCCAGGAATGCACCTAGGAAAGATGTTTATTTACATGGTATTGGATAGGGGCGCCCACAGTCCCTGCCACTGCTGCCACAACTGGGAAGTCCTCTGACTAATTCACTAGTTTGCTGTAAACCTTTTGATCACTTATTATTTTCTAATCTTCAAATACCTGGTTTGTCATCTTTAAAAAGAAAACAAAAAATTGGCTCATTCACTACTAGTTTTCACCCACCTTAGCAAAAATGGGCCAGATTCAGAGCTGGTTTTAGGATACTGCAGTTAGCTAAGGGCAAGAGGTAGTTGAATCATTCATGGAGTTAACCCATTGGGGCCTGATTTTCCCCTGCTTTCTGCCTTTGGTAGCAAGCTACAACAGTGCAAAGTGAGTGAAGAACAACTCTAAATGCTACCACTGTGTAAGCAAGTCGATAATTCTGATTTGTAAGCATTTTGCACCTGCTTTGTACCTATGTAAATGGCTACACAAGTTCAAATACCGTGGAGAATCAGACCCTTTCTCTGGGAATCATTCACATATTAATCCTGATTTCTGCTATTTACTGGTAAGTTTTTGCCAAGTTCAGACAGTTTATAGACTAACATTTGTTAACAAATTGCTTGCTTTGACTATTTGTTATTCATTATTCATATTGTCTGAGCGGTCAGCTAAAGTCACATAAGATTGATTCTGCTCTCTCATTGGAGGACGTTATAAAAAGGTGAATAATTGATGGTGAATAGCATGTAATAAATTGCAAACAGCAAATACCCCTTCTTTCCATGTGAAAAGAGATATCCATGCCAAAAAAAAACCCAACCACACAGTCTCCAAATCCAGCCATTCCCAAAACTTTCCTGCAAAGAAAAATCTGTTCATATTAATGAATACAAGTAGAAAATTAAAAGGAACATCAGCATGCTGGACCCAGAGAGCCACTAAGAATTTGAAGGGCTGATGGAGAACATTGTTTTTACAGGACTCTGCCTGCTCTATTTGAATCACTCTGGTAATATGCAGAAAGCCCTCACTACCATCGCGCATGCAGTTGTCTTTTCTGAGGAGAAAGAAAGGATGGCTTCAGCCTACAGGATTGCCAAGCCAGCTCTTCACTAGTACTAAACTCACCCTGATAAATCTGCTAGCATAGCTTTATCTAGATGTCTCTCATCAGTTGCTCACTTGACCTCCTGAGGCCCAGATCTTCAAAGGTATTTAGGTGCCTAACTCCCATTTATTTCAATGGGAGTTAGGCACCTAAATACCTTTGCAGAGCTGTGCCTGAATGTCTAACTTTCACATCTCATGGGAAACAAATATAGAAGCAATTTGTGAAAATATTGATCATGGTTTTGATGATTTTGACATGACTTCTACATATGGGTTTCCAGCCCAACATAAACAAATGAGCTATTGTTTGCACTTTTATGGCAGCTTTGCAATTGACTCTCAGGACTGTCTGTTTAGCGTGGGAGACTCTGAATGTGAGTAGGCCCCCAGCCAAGAGGAAGGGTAAGTATCTTAGCAAAGCATATGCCTCGGGCCAGATATTTTCAGGAATTAGGCACTGACAGACAAGGCGCCAGATCCTTCGTCTCACTTCAGCTGCTTTGTGCTGGTCTGACAAAGCAAGCCAGCCACAATGCTTGTTGATCCAGTCGGCTGAGGCTTCCCCTAGAGTAAAGGGAATCCCTGGATTCTCCATGACAATACTTCCCCACCGCCATGCTGTAGGGGTCTTCTCCCCAGGGTGTTCTATCTGTGGAGTGTCTATGTCTTGGCAATTCCTAGCTGCTGGGACTCTCCCTTGGGGTCATAGACAGCTGGTGTAAGCTAAAGGAGGCTGCTCTGATTTAAGCTAGAAACTAGCCTAGGGATGGGAGGGTAAAGTTGGTGAATAATGACCTTTGTCTCTCTCCCTTCCCTGTGTTGTGCCAACTTGAAGTGAGACCAGGACCAGGACCTACAGTGTGAGATTTTCATAAATGCCTAGGGGCCAGATTTTAAAAAGTATTGAGGTGCCTAAAGATGTGGATAGGCGCCTAGCGGGATTTTCCCAAAGTTAGGCACCTCACTGATTTAGGTTCTTAGGAAAAAAATCCCATGAGTTGTCTACTTGCACCTTTAGGTATTTAAATACCTTTGTAAATTTGATCCTGGGGTGAAATTTTCTAAAGTGCTTAAGCAAATGAGAAGCCCAATTCTCATTGACTTTCAGTAGAAGCTGGGTGCCTAATATTCTTAGGTGCTTTTGAAAATCCCACATTAACTGACTTAAGGCCACATTTTAAAAAGTTATTTAGGTTCCTAGTGGGATTTTGAAAAGTGCCTATGCAATTCCCCAGGCTGAGGCCTTGATAAAGGCCTATACGGGTACTGGGACTGGGAGGTGCAGCCCAGGGTTAGGCAGAGGCAGCTGGTCCGACCCCCTTGCCAATAATGAGTGGTCATGAGAGACTGCAGTTTTCCTCAGTGAGAGGGGGCTGGATGATGGCTGGCAGTAGCCACCTAGGCAAGGTGGGTGTAGAGGGCTGGGGGTTCCCCTGGGAGGGGAGACCCAGAGTGTGGGGGTACTGCTGGGGCAGAACCCTGAGGTAAAGGGCACCAGGGTCTGAGGCAGGTGAGTCACTGGCCACCAGGAGGTGCTCTGAGAGCTGGATGAGCTAATTCCCAACTGACCAGCAGGAGGTGCTGTGCTTGTGAGTCTTCACTTTGCTACAGACCTATTTTCAAAAATGACTTAAGCATTTAGAAGTAGAGCTAAGTGAATAACTGATTTTTCGATACACTACCATTTCCAAAACAGTAACAAATTGTTGTCAAACTGAAAATGAATTTTTTTGAAATTTTTGGTGACTCAAGAACTACAACAAAAATTCTTTTAGGATCAAACTTTTATTGTGACAAAATTGAAATTTTTTGTTTCTTTTTTGATCATTTAAAAATATTAGGAACTTTTTAAAAATAACATTAAAGAAAATGTTAAACCAAAAAAGTCTTCTGAACCAAGAAACTATCAAATAATAAGTAATAATTGGAGATATACCAATCTCCTAGAACTGGAAGGGACCTTGAAAGGTCATTGAGTCCAGCCCCCTACCTTCACTAGCAGGACCAATTTTTGCCCCAGATCCCTAAGTAGCCTCCTCAAGAATTAAATTCACAACCCTGGGTTTAGCAGGCTAATGATTAAACCACTGAGCTATCCCTCCCCCCTTAATTCTTAAGTGTCAGAATGAAACATTTCAAATTTCTCAGATTTTTTTTTAACTGAAACACTTTGGCAAAATAATACAAATTTGCAAAATGGTTTTAGTGTCACCATCTGCATTTTTCACTGATTTCTTTTTTTAGCAAGCGGGGAGGGGAAGTGTCTTAATGAGAAGTCTAAGTTTCATTGAGAAATCAATGGGAGTTGGGTGCCTAAGTCACAGGTTCTTATGAAAATGTTACTCCATGTGTGTAGCAGCTGTTTTTTCCTACAATTAATATTAACAGGAAATAGGATCCAGTTTATGACATGGGTTTTATTGATTCAAAACTAGTGTACATTGAAACATGACAAAATAGAAATTAAATACAGAGGCCCTTTGCTATCTATTTATTTTTCATACACAGAACTAACAGGAAATGAATAAGGAAAGATGGCAGCAGGACATACAGATCTCAACAAGTAAGACCTCTTGGCAGAGAAAGCGGAAAAATACTTAAATCACAAACATACTTGGACATGGATTTTCACTTAAATATCATAGGTGTAAAAATGTCACACAGACAGGCAGCTCTCTGACCAGCTACCCAATGGGGCTTTGCAGCATTCCTGCTATCCTCATTGCTGCTGTGCAGTTGTCAATCATAAAGGCTTTATCCCAATCTCATAGTTACTGGTTTTGCTGGGTATATAGGCTCAACAGGCCAGATTCTCAGCTGGCGCAGATCAATGTAGTTTCACATTAGTCTGATCCAGAATCTTTCTGGACAACTATGACATAGGCAGTAAATAGCTAATTGACATCAGTAGTGCTTTGGTGATTTACCTAAACTGAGGATCTGATCCTACATATTTTTATACTTTAAGAACTTCTCCTTCTATATTTGGAAATAACAAATTAGTCGCTTGGTGGTGAGGCTTCTCCCTGAAAGCAGAGGTGGTATTTTATACCAACAAAGAATATACATTTCTAGTCATGTGAAATGGGGCTCTCAGATGAGAAGAACCTCAGCTGGTCTGTTTTATTCCATCACATAACATTCATTAGTATATGCAGAGTTTTAATTCTTCCCAGCAAATGAAGCCTGGAGAACAACTGAGGGTAGTCACTAGGTCACTGCAGTGGCCAAGAGTATGCTGGATTGAAAAAAATTACCGGGCTAGATTCACAGAGGTGCTGAGCACCCACAATTCCCATGGACTTCAGCCAGACATACAGGTAATCAACCCTTCTCAGGATCTGACCCATTACCAGCTGCACTGAGGAGCAACCCTTAAAAAGAGACCATGTCCAAAGTGGTTAGAAGGACACATTGGCAAAGAGATTATCTATTGCAGTAAGAAGGAATGGCATTTTGCTTCATACCCGTCCACATTCTTTCTGGGCAATAGCTACAGGGGAGGGTGGGTAAAACACCTCCCTACTGAAAATGATTGAGGGGAGCCAGTTTTGAGCCATTGTGTTAAGACTCTTTGGCTGCCCCAGAGGAGGTGTAGCCATTACAGCACTTAGCTTTCAGATCTCAAACTGGTGGATGTGTGGAAACTAGAAGGCTGGTTGGTGGGATCATCTTAGTTGGTGGTGATGCAGTGACCCAGCAAGGTTGGGGCATTAGTCTGGTTAATGGGAGTTGGGTTGCTCGGTGATGGGATGTATGTTGGAGATAACATTGGGGTGTGGCTCAGGTTAGGATGTTTGTTTGGGATGTAGCAGGAGAGTTTGGCAACTGAAGAGTGAGAGGCTATTGCAGCTGGGATGGGAGGGGGGGAGATCAAGTCTCTTCCGCAAGTGAAGTAGCAGTGTCAGACATTGGAAAGAGTCGGGGGAGTTGGGTCAAAGTGCTTGTGGGAATTGCGGGCAGGCTTAGCAGATGGAAGTTAGGTGTCTGGGCATATGGAAGGGTTTGGCAACAGAGAAAGCAGGCTCTGGTTGGGACCTCGTGACAGGGATACATTATGGACAGTAATGCTTATCTGCAGTACTGGTTACAAGTAAACTCATCTGCAATGTTAATACTAGTATTGATACAGCACCTTTTACCCCACAGATCTCAAACCATTTCCCAGTAACAAATTCACCCAGTCACCTCACAACACTCCTGTGAGGTAGGAACATATTATCCCATTGCACAGACAGGGAAACTGACACAACTCTGACTTACTCAGGATCACACAGGCAGGGCCAGGAATAGAACCCAGGATTCCTGATGCACACATTCCCCACTCTAACTACTAAACCAGGCAAGAGGAAAGTTTACAAGATGGGACAAAGGAAGGGTAGATGAAAGAATCACGCTTCTCATGGTTAGTTGTTATTCCCATTCCATATTTAAATAACAGTAAAAAGAAGCATGGGCATACAAAGTAGCCACTATTATAAAGTTTAAGTTCCACAGACAGACAAGAAAGCCAAAACTCAATCACAGTCTCCAACTGTGCCGGACACAATTTTCTCCTGTCTTACTAGCCGTTTAAATTGGTTTTCTCAGTATTTCTGGTGGGATCCCCTGCTGACAAGTGACCTTAGCAACAGGTCAGTTTCCCACAGACTGGACTTCAGTGTGTTCTTGAATCACACATTTAAAAGCAGTAGTGATAGGATATGCAAAAGAACAAAAGGAAATTACTAAATGCAATTTAAAATATAAAGATACATTTTCTAACACGCTTACAAATTTTTTTCATGCAAACCCTGCTAAGTAAAATATATAATTGGCTCAGTGTTTTTATGTACCCAACATAAAATCCTTAGCAATTTTTATTTCTACATGTAATGGGCTTCCCTTGCCGAGAACTGTTGCTACCATTTCCTATAAAGCAGCTTGAGTTCATCATGATAAGATCATGGCACTTTTATACGAGGATCAGCATTTTTTTTTATGTATATTGAGTTTTCTAGGATTGGGTGCAGTGTTCTTTGTTGTTGTGGGCTTACTCCCTCTCCCAATAGTGATATAAATCGTTAAGGTCCTAAGCCAATGCTCAATGAAGGCAGTGGAAAGATCATCACTGCAGGCTAGGCTGCCTGTGGACTCCTGGTGTAGCTCCTGACTGAAGAATAGTTGTAGAACTGCAATCTATTTTTGCATACTAATCCTGAGGCAAAGTCACTTGCTTGTCATTAATAACCTCTATCTATTAGTAACTGTCTATCCTTGGGTGCAATGTAGGCAGATAAAGGTTCATTAGGTAGTCTTTGAAAAATTATAGCACTTTTTTTTTGTAATAACTTAGCAGCAAAGCATGTCTTTTATTTACCAACAAGAGTTACTTTGCAAAAATTGGCCGTGTGGGCTCCTGTGTTCCTTAGTATGGAAACCAATGATAGTAGGACCAGACCTGTAATGCAGTGGATCACCTTGTATTGCACTGCTAGGGTAATCTAGCCTTACAATGGCAAAATCATCCAGGGAAGATCAACCAAGGGTAAAGATGGTCCCCCTACAGCAGAACCTATGTAGGGGCTCTTATGCCACTCACCCTCGGTGCTGCCAGCATAGCAGGGAAGAGAGGTAGTGGCTGGAGGAAAAGGAACATGGCCAGGGTGCTCCCGTGCTACTGTAACACCAACTGACCCTGGTCGTCAGCAAGCAGGATCCAACCTTGGGCCTCTGGAGCTTAGTGCATGAGCCAAAAGCCAACTGGCTGTTAGTTAAGGCTGTAGAGCAGACTCATTAATCCCTCTCTCTCTAAGTGGTCCCACTGCCACTAGATGGGACAGAACACCACACCCAGAAGGTGTGTGGGTTACACTACCACAATCCATAGCCTGTTTTTGGACCCTCAGGGCTATTTGCAGATAGCATAAGTTAAAGCAGCCCTTGGGCTGTTCCAACCCAGCACAGGGAATGGACTTTACAGAGTTGCAACATAACTAGCCCTGGCCCCTAACACTCAGTCTGAGTCCTTTTTATCCTGGGCCTTATACGTAGCCATAGGGCTGCTGAAGCTCAAATTATGCCATCAAATTCACTTGTATGAGCTCATGGTCTTCAAATGATTCCCTCAGGTACACCTGTGTAGCCCCATTAGTCCTGAAAGGGTTTTTACAGGTGGCAGTGAGGGTGTAATATGAAGGCAATGGAGCAGCACAGGTGTATTCTAAGGTGTCATTTGGCCTCTCTTACTAGTGATGATGATGCATGGGGTTGAAAGAAACCAGCTTGCCTCTCTGAGCCTAGGCAGAATTCTGTGAGCTAGCAGTTACCAATAACAATTTAATTTACAAACTGTGCAAATCTGATCTGGAAATTAGTGAGTCAGAATGACTAAAGAACCCCACTATGCCTTTTTTTGGCCAAATGACTCTTTTACGTGCAGCTGCACTTTGATATTTTCCTACCAAAGGGAAAGCATTTGTGCGGCTAGAGGACACAGATTAATGTTCCAATTTCTTTTTTCTGAAGATATGGGTTCCACGCCACACACAGAGAAACAAATAATTTTAGGGTGTTTTGTTTTGTTTTCCCCTCCATTCTAGCCGGTTACATTGCACAGTCTAGCACAGATGCTGAAGAGGAGAGGCTTGTTCCTTGAATAGGAAGGAGGCACATTGAATTTGAGATGCACTGAAAAGGGAGAAGTTTGCACAATACCTGGCTAAATCATGCCTACTGTTAGCCAGTGCTATTAGTTCTTTATTTTAATGATCACCAAACTTAAACACACAGCAATGAGTCAGGCATTAGATTATTCCAACTGCTCCCATTTTCAGAACAAGTCAGGAGACAGTGTGCAAAGAAACTGCATTCTCCTGGAGCAAAATTTCTCCAATGCAGAAATCCCATACAAGAGCCACCTTAACCCTTATGTGAACTTCGAGTGGCATTTTTGGTCAACCTTTGCAGTAACATTAATTTCACTCTTGGTGCCTACTACATCAACATGAAATGGTGACAGAAAACCAGAGCCCAGTCTCACTGAAGTCAATAAGAAAATCCACCTATGACTCCAATATAACCAAGACTGGCCTGAAGTCCTTTGCAGAAATGGACTAATCCCATTTTCTTTCACTCACACTTTAAGACAACATAGTATGTGGGTACACAAACGACACGCTCTCCCTCAACCAGTTATTGCCTGGATCACAGAAATCTCCCCGTCTACAATTTATAAGTAGAACTGCTAAAGTAAAAAGCAGTTGGTTACTTTTAACTTTGGCAGTAACATATACACAACTCAAGCTATTCTGGGTTTTCTACAGATGTTAAACTTGTAAACCTAGGATGGGTAATACTGCCATCTAGAGGATTACTCAATCATTGTCTTTCAGTTAAAGATGCTGTCAAATTTGGTAGATCCAAATTTTAACATATAAGGACTTTTTATTTCCAATGTGTTCTGGTTATTTTTGTGTGCATATTTTGTCCCCAAGTAGTGTTCAATGTCAAAAATCAAAGCAATGCTCCAAAGCAAACCAGTGTGTGCATAAAAATAACAGACGGCACATTTCAATAAAGAAACAGATTTCAGTGTCATTCTCCCAAAGGGCTGTTGTTATAAACACCAGTGGGAGAAAAATAACTCCACAAATTGTGGATGATACCTTGACACCATGCCTTTAAAAATCTATTAAAATAGGGTACTAACAGCACTCTGCTCTACACTGTTTAAAAGCACTATCGCTACTAGGCAGTGTTCATATTAGCACAATCCAAGAGAAGTCAATGGAGCACTCATGTGCCATATGTTGGGATGAGCCACTGACTCCAAAATTTGGAGTGCTAATATGTAAACACACAGAAAAGCAGCACTTATAAGTACATAGTAGCTAAAAGAAAAAGTTTGAGTCACCAAATCACAGCTGATTGGAACATTGTGGTAAGCAGAGATAACTAGTGAAGGAGGTCTAAGCACCTAACAACATCCTTTGAAGGAGCAGCTATGTTGCAGTTACATGATAATGAACCCCCTCGAAGCAAAATTCCCCATAGGTGTATTCAATACCAGCTCCTATATGAAAACTGTCTCCCACAGATTTCCTAGTGTCCAGTCGGTGAGGAGACCTACTGCTCCTTAGCTAGAATGATGAGGGAAACCTTTTCTTTTGAATGCAAGATCACACTGTAACAGAGTTAAGGCCCAAACGTTGGTTTGTATGTCCTAGTCAGATTTTGCCTTTGTCAGTGGAACCAACATAGCAGCAGTAAAATAAACTGTATTTTGTCTTCTTGTGATGATAAAAACAGACTCTGCCTTTGGTGTTTTTGACAATGAAATAGGATAGGATTGAGAGCAAGAATTAATTATCATGAGAATATCCTGTCCATTTAAAATCTGAAATTCCTTGAGCTGGATAAAGAGTAGTCAGTGCTGATTTTTGCCAACATCTTATTGACTAGTGGAATCTTCTTCACTTCTGCTTTGGTGATGGACCCATTATTATTGAAACACAAGTTTCTTAGGCACCTCCCATGAAAATTCATTTCTTCCAAAGTGACCATAACAGGCAGTCTTCTGATAAATTGGCTTCTTTAAATCCAAATCCCTTAGTGTTCAAGAAAAAGAAAAGAAAATAGTTTAGTCTAAAGTGTAACACTATAAATCATTGTTTAAAGTTAGTTCCTCCTTTCAGTCCACTTACTGGACTGAATTTTGGAAGTGCAAACTTGTTCTATGGAATAATGACCATGAAAGTGTCTATAAGAATTAGTCTGAAGCCTTTTGGGGCCAGTCTCAAAATCCATTGAAGTTCATGACATTTTGACCCAATTTTCCAACAAATATTTATGAAAAACAGTCTAAATTGCTCAAACAGCTCTAGTAAAAATGAAGTAACATCACTGTGAGCCAAAATTATTTCAACGTCACATACTACTGAACACACACATGTAGCTGTAGTAACCCCTACGCAGAGCCAAATTCTGAGAGGGGATGAGTAGCTGCTGAGAACACAAAACTCCAGCTGAAACCACTGGGAGTTACATCTGGCTTCTTATAAGATCTGGAATATTGTTAGGTCCAGAAATAGTTACAGTTTGTGTACACAGGTGAAACATCTTTTTTGTACTATAAGGACCAATACTATATTAGGACAAGAGGTTGGACAGGCTTATTTAATAGCCCTTTTTCTTCTGTAACCTCTATACTTCTTTGAGAGGAGTTCCAGGAGGTGTTCACTCTGACTGTTCCATATGTGTGTGCTCCTGCAACATGCTTACCTGACAATGACTCCAGGTCGAAGATCAAAGTTCTTGTGCACAATGTCCAGTAGCTCTTTCTCTGTTTTCTGGGAAGTTCCATAAGTGAACAGTGAAATGGAGAGAGGTTGAGCCACTCCAATGGCATAAGAAACCTTTGGCAGACAAAAGCATTAGTTAGAAAACAAGGATGGAGCCTCATATGGCCAGCAGGGCATGTGACAGGACCATGTAGTATCAGAACACCCTCCTTCAGTACAGCAAGGAGAACCTCTAGTGGGGATAGTTAATACCAGAAGACTGATGGATCCAGAATATCCAGAATAACCTCCAGTAAAATGTAAAACTATCCAAAAAGTCCAGGCCTGAGGAAGCTACTATGCTGAAAGCCCCAGTGACTATGATCTTGAACTAGGCAGAACAAGAGCTTTCTTCTGATCTTCCTTTTAAACTCAGTCCAGCTCCAAGCTAAGCTTCCAGAATTCCATAAACTTCTGATTTCTCCCCACCTGTGCTATCACAGACATAATCAAGCCAAGTATAGCTTGAGAAGTGCTGGCCACCTCACCAGCTCTCTCCCTCACAAACCCATTTTTCTAAGGCAGATTTTTCAGGGAAAAGGTAAAAATGAAGTGTGTTTTTAAAATAAATTTAAAAAAGCAAAAATCAACAAGATTCAAAATGGAACTTACTTGAACCAGAACACGATGACACAGCCGAGCTTTCACCAAAGACTTGGCCACCCAGCGGGCTGCATATGCTGCCGACCGGTCCACCTTTGTATAATCTTTGCCTGAAAAGGCACCACCTCCATGGGCTCCCCATCCTCCATAAGTGTCCACAATGATCTTTCGACCAGTAACGCCAGCATCACCCTGTGATATTCAAACAAGTGTCACCTCTCATGCTTTTATTAGCTAATAGCTTTTTGTGAAAAAAGAATTCCACTATTTCAGTATCATTTTATTATACTAGCTCCAAGGAATGAACATTTAAAATGTCTGATGAATACAGTAATTTCCTCACAGACAAAGAGGCTTCCAGAAAGCAAGATAGTGACTTGTGCATTCTTGAGGTCCAACTGTAGCAATGAACTTATCTCACTGAAGTACCATAACAGTGGCTATGTAAGTTCTTTTACGGCCAGATTCCAAGCACACTAGAATTCATGGAAAACTCCCACTGATTTCACTGAGCTTTGGATCAAGACATTAAGGAGGAGCATTTAAAGGTCAGGCAAAGAGGTTGCAAGATGGCTATTTCTGCCAGCACTATTTCCTAATGCCTTTTTCAAAGGCAAATATTATAAGCTTTCTTAGCTGCCACCAGATCCCAAATATCTGCTTTAAAAAAAATGTCTTTTATACTGGAACCATACTGAAAAAAGATGCATTTACTTGAAGATAAAAGTTCCATTGACTTAATGGAAGCAGAATCAGGCTCTATTGCTTTGATAAGATCTAAAGCTGGGTGAATAATTCACAATAAATACTGTACTTGATTTCTTCACATATGTTCACAATTTAAAATGAACCAACTCACTTTCAGGTGGTTTTATTTTTACTCTAGGGATATGTTGGTATTGTTAATAATAATTTGTGTCATGGCAGCACCCACAGGTCTTAGTCAGGACTGAGTTCACATTATCCTGGGTGTTGTACAGATATACAGGAAAACACAGTTCTTGCCCCAAGGTGTTCACAGTCTAATTTAAGATGAGATGCAACAAATGGGAGTGTAAGAGATAAATGGGGAAGGAGGAAGAGGCTAACAGTGACAAGAATATGAGGCTATCTAAACTAGTTATGCACATGACTTGAGGGTTCTTAGTCATTTTAAGTTTATGATTATTATGTATATTAATGAACAAATAAAACAGACATCCCCACTGTCCATCTACACAGCTACCTTGATCACCACTGCTAACAGTGAGTAGTTGATATTCTTATTCAAGCCATGTTAAGAACATAAGAACATAAGAATGGCCGTACCGGGTCAGACCAAAGGTCCATCTAGCCCAGTATCTGTCTACCGACAGTGGCCAATGCCAGGTGCCCCAGAGGGAGTGAACCTAACAGGCAATGATCAAGTGATCTCTCTCCTGCCATCCATCTCCATCCTCTGACGAACAGAGGCTAGGGACACCATTCTTACCCATCCTAGCTAATAGCCATTTATGGACTTAGCCACCATGAATTTATCCAGTCCCCTTTTAAACATTGTTATAGTCCTAGCTTTCACAACCTCCTCAGGTAAGGAGTTCCACAAGTTGACTGTGCGCTGCGTGAAGAACTTCCTTTTATTTGTTTTAAACCTGCTGCCTATTAATTTCATTTGATGACCCCTAGTTCTTGTATTATGGGAATAAGTAAATAACTTTTCCTTATCCACTTTCTCAACATCACTCATGATTTTATATACCTCTATCATATCCCCCCTTAGTCTTCTCTTTTCCAAGCTGAAGAGTCCTAGCCTCTTTAATCTTTCCTCTTATGGGACCCTTTCCAAACCCCTAATCATTTTAGTTGCCCTTTTCTGAACCTTTTCTAGTGCTAGAATATCTTTTTTGAGGTGAGGAGACCACATCTGTACACAGTATTCGAGATGTGGGCGTACCATGGATTTATATAAGGGCAATAATATATTCTCAGTCTTATTTTCTATCCCCTTTTTAATGATTCCTAACATCCTGTTTGCTTTTTTTGACCACCTCTGCACACTGCATGGACATCTTCAGAGAACTATCCACGATGACTCCAAGATCTTTTTCCTGACTCGTTGTAGCTAAATTAGCCCCCATCATGTTGTATGTATAGTTGGGGTTATTTTTTCCAATGTGCATTACTTTACATTTATCCACATTAAATTTCATTTGCCATTTTGTTGCCCAATCACTTAGTTTTGTGAGATCTTTTTGAAGTTCTTCACAATCTGCTTTGGTCTTAACTATCTTGAGCAGTTTAGTATCATCTGCAAACTTTGCCACCTCACTGTTTACCCCTTTCTCCAGATCATTTATGAACAAATTGAATAGGATTGGTCCTAGGACTGACCCTTGGGGAACACCACTAGTTACCCCTCTCCATTCTGAGAATTTACCATTAATTCCTACCCTTTGTTCCCTGTCTTTTAACCAGTTCTCAATCCATGAAAGGACCTTCCCTTTTATCCCATGACAGCTTAATTTACGTAAGAGCCTTTGGTGAGGGACCTTGTCAAAGGCTTTCTGGAAATCTAAGTACACTATGTCCACCGGATCCCCCTTGTCCACATGTTTGTTGACCCCTTCAAAGAACTCTAATAGATTAGTAAGATACGATTTCCCTTTACAGAAACCATGTTGACTATTGCTCAACAGTTTATGTTTTTCTATGTGTCTGACAATTTTATTCTTAACTATTGTTTCAACTAATTTGCCCGGTACCGACGTTAGACTTACCGGTCTGTAATTGCCGGGATCACCCCTAGAGCCCTTTTTAAATATTGGCGTTAAATTAGCTAACTTCCAGTCACTGGGTACTGAAGCCGATTTAAAGGACAGGTTACAAACCTTAGTTAATAGTTCCGCAACTTCACATTTGAGTTCTTTCAGAACTCTTGGGTGAATGCCATCTGGTCTCGGTGACTTGTTAATGTTGAGTTTATCAATTAATTCCAAAACCTCCTCTAGTGACACTTCAATCTGTGACAGTTCCTCAGATTTGTCACCTACAAAAGCCAGCTCAGGTTTGGGAATCTCCCTAACATCCTCAGCCGTGAAGACTGAAGCAAAGAATCCATTTAGTTTCTCCGCAATGACTTTATCGTCTTTAAGCGCTCCTTTTGTATTTTGATCGTCAAGGGGCCCCACTGGTTGTTTAGCAGGCTTCCTGCTTCTGATGTACTTAAAAAACATTTTGTTATTACCTTTAGAGTTTTTGGCTAGTCGTTCTTCAAACTCCTCTTTGGCTTTTCTTATTACACTCTTGCACTTAAGTTAGCAGTGTTTGTGTTCCTTTCTATTTGCCTCACTAGGATTTGACTTCCACCTTTTAAAGGAAGTCTTTTTATCTCTCACTGCTTCTTTTACATGGTTGTTAAGCCACGGTGGCTCTTTTTTAGTTCTTTTACTGTTTTTCTTAATTTGGGGTATACATTGAAGTTGGGCCTCTATTATGGTGTCTTTAAAAAGGGCCCATGCAACTTGCAGGGATTTCACTTTAGTCACTGTACCTTTTAACTTTTGTCTAACTAACCCTCTCATTTTTGTATAGTTCCCCCTTTTGAAATTAAATGCCACAGTGTTGGGCAGTTGAGGTGTTCTTCCCACCACAGGGATGTTGAATGTTATTGTATTATGGTCACTATTTCCAAGCGGTCCTGCTATAGTTACCTCTTGGACCAGCTCCTGCGCTCCACTCAGGATTAAATCTAGAGTTGCCTCTCCCCTTGTGGGTTCCCGCACCAGCTGCTCCATGAAGCAGTCATTTAAAGTATCGAGAAATTTTATCTCTGCATTTCGTCCTGAAGTGAAACGTTCCCAGTTAATATGGGGATAATTGAAATCCCCCACTATTATTGGGTTCTTAATTTTGATAGCCTCTCTAATTTCCCTTAGCATTTCATCATCACTATTACTGTCCTGGTCAGGTGGTCGATAATAGATCCCTAATGTTATATTTTTACTAGAGCATGAAATTTCTATCCATAGAGATTCTATGGAACATGTGGATTCGCTTAAGATTTTTACTTCATTTGAATCTACACTTTCTTTCACATATAGTGCCACTCCTCCCCCTGCACGACCTGTTCTGTCCTTCCGATATATTTTGTACCCTGGAATGATTGGTCATTTACAACTCATCATTAAGGCCCATGGGATTCTTACTGCTCCCAGATTTGCTGAGTGCTTAAGTATTTCCCAAGTGAATATTAGCATGAGCAAATTTTAAAATTTAGTTTGTATTTGCGTGTGAACTTTGAAATTCTCTTTATTGAGAATTCAAGCCAGTAAAACTCAATCACTGGACTATTTGCAGATAGGAAATATAAATGGGGAGCCGAAGCTTTATTTAGAAAGATTGAGCAAATATTTACAGAAAATCTGTGGCAGTGTATGCCCAGTTCTACTAAGAAATTTCTGAATGATGGAAAATGGAATTACAGCTATCTGAGCTTGAATATAAACTCTCTCCCCCTGGGAATCTTCTATTTGATCCTGTAGTGCATTCAGAATTTAGGGTTAGAGTGGGAATGATTGGGATGTCATGAACTTAGCATTATTATGACTTAACTGAAAGATCAAATAAGGGTATGAGATGTGCAAGTGGGAGACAGTGTATTCAAGCACAGATCTCTTTTAAGGCGATAAAAAAAGCTCACATCTATTTGTAAATGTTACACAGTGTAGAGTCATGCTTTAAAAGGGGGTTGTAATGTAACCAAGGACCCACTAGGTGCTGCTGCTGTTGGGAAAATGGTGTTTAGAAGTTTCATTATAACTTGGCATTCATCACAGCTCTTAAATTACCAAGGCCAACATGCAAGTCATCATAGCCTTGAACATGTGAGGCAGAGAGCCCAAATGAGGTAAGCAACATAGACATTGCAGTCAGCGTTAACAGGTTTTGTTTCCCTATAAGCCTGCCATCCATAGCTATCCATTTCTAGTTTTGTTGCCATTTCCTTTTTTGTGCTGTTCTGTCTATGAAAGGGTAGAGAGAACAGAGTAAGACATAGAAGTAGTAGCATTATAGCTGCGTTGGTCCCAGGAGATGAAGAAGAAGAGCTCTGTGTAGCTTAAAAGCTTGTCTCTGTCACCAACAGAAGATGGTCCAATAAAATATATTACTTCACCCACCTTGACTCTCTAACCGGAGAAAGTAGTCACTTATGTTGGTTGCCACAGTGAGCTGCAGATTATTATTTATAGGGCCAATATTTGTCAATACTGATGGTGCTTGTTAGACTGTTAATACTGCACAGCTTGTTTTACTAGTCATATTATTAACTGACCGCTTCTAGTCTACATTTCTAGTATAGGTTATAGTATATACCATAATATCTAAGCACCAGTATACTGGAGGAACAGCCCCCTAGAAATACCTGAGAACTTTATTGAAACCTAATGTATTTGAACAATGAAGGAGAAGTAGGTCTGTTTAGGATAGACAGTCAGGAGTGTCTCTAGTAAGAGGATATGGTGCTGGCCTAGTTATGTAAGGAAGCATTGTAGGGGGAAGCGGAACAAACAATGGCCTAGGAGGATGTTTTTTCACAAAATCTGGACTAAAGGCCTGGTCCTGCAGCAGTGAAGTCGATGGGAATTTTGCCATTGACTTCGATGAATGCCACATCAAGCTCTAAATCCTGGTTCCTAAGCCTTAACCAGGCAAAACTCTTCCTCCCGTTCTCCTCTTGGACAAACCTGGCTACGGTCTGATTTTCAGAGGTGCTAAGCACCTGCAGCTCTCATTGATTTCAACTACAGTTGTGTGTGCCAAGCACCTCTGAAAAGCAACAGCTGCTAAATGTTTGGCTGTCTCATTTACTTCACTGAGTGATTTGCCTGAGAAAAGATGGAGGGCCTGATCTTGTGAGATGCTAACCAATGGGATTTGAGGATGCCCAGTACCTTGCAGGCCTGGACACTGGATATGCAAAGCAGGACTTGGCCCAACTTGCTTATATGTATATGACATAACTATGCCTTCAGAGGTTTCTTTGGTATCCAGTGCATTAAGGCCTTGGTCTGGCTTCCATGTAAACTAGTGGTGAAACTCCCATAGGCTCCAATGGTGCAGGACTGGTCTCTTAACAAGTGTTTAGTCTGTGCCCTTCTGTTGGAAATACAGGCTGAGGATACAAGTTAATCTGTAGACCAATATGATGGGAAAAGGCAAATTGGCAGAAAGATCAAAAGAATAACTAAACACACACCTGTGGTCCCCCAATGACAAAACGCCCACTGGGCTGAAGGTGGTAAATTGTTTTCTCATCCAAGTATTTGGCAGGAACGACAGGTTTAATCACACAGTCTCTCAGGGTTTTGCGCATGTACTCCAGCGAGATGGTTTCATCATGCTGCACAGATATTACAATGGTGTGAACACGGACCGGGATGACGGCTCCATTTTTCTGAGTATACTGAACAGTGACCTGAATATGAATGAGGGGGTAAAAAAAACATCCGTATGATACATTACCATATTGTATAGATACACCATGCCAGGCAGTACAACAGCAGATGCACAGGAAGGTGCCTGTGGCAACAAAGTATGAAGAGACAATTGTTTAATGAGTGTGAGGAATGAAGTGTATGGTTTTCATGTTTGCTAAATCCATTGGTGAGCAAAGATGACCCAAATTCAGAAGGCTTGTGTACAAAGCAAATATTTTACCTCTGTGCACCATGCACTCTCCAGTGACACCCTTAGCAATACATACTAAGACTGGAATTTTCAAAGGAGCCTAGATCAATTAGACTCAAATCCCATTGAAATTCAAATCCTTCAGTGAAAACCACAGCCCTAATTGCCCTTTAGATTTCCTGACATGTTTTCAGGAGCAGGGAACACCCAGCTCCTGGTACTCAAGGGTTAAATGTTTCTTCAGTGCTATGCAGTGTCATGTGTCAGACGTCCAGGTGCATGCTAACATTTCATGGGACACTCAGGAGATTGTATGCTGAGCAGAGGAACTGCTTTATATGCAATCAGTAGGAAGCTGAAGTCAGACTGTGTTATAATGTGGAAATCCTGGATTATCCACTTAAAACAACATTCTGAACTGAACACATAGCAGTAATTAAATAGTGGAAAAAGAAATCCAGGATTTTTGGGGTAAAACTGGCTTTACTGAACCAGACAGATCATTATTAATAGCCTACAAGTGATACGGACTTGAAAGGATTCTTTCCATGGCTCCTGTATTGAGCAGAGGGACACGCTGAGTGAAAGCAATATTTACCTGTGTCTTAGAGTCAGGTCTAAGCCAAGGGAGATCACCACTGTGCCTCAGCTCTGCTAACTTGCTGTTCAATTTGTGAGCGAGGACAATAGTGAGAGGCATACATTCTTCTGTCTCATCTGTTGCATAGCCAAACATCAACCCCTGTAATGGGAGAGGAGGGATAGATTTTAAATCACTGGGGCAAGCAGGGCTTTCAATCATGTTAAATTATTAATATGAACATTACATAAGTGCCTGGAGACCATGAAATCTCACTTGAGGCAAACAGGGCCCTACAATTACTTTTTAATGTTATTATTGGTGTTACATTAGCATCAGATGGTCTACACTTGTGGTCTCCAAAGTGGGGTGCATGCACCCCAGGGGATGTGCAAGAGGATCGTTGGGGGTGCGCAAGAGGAGGAGCACTTTTTTCCCCTGCTGTGTCAGTTCAGGCAGCAGTCTGAGTGGCTTTTTTTTTTTTTAATTTGGAAAAAAATGGTAGAGCTGGCGTGGCAGGGGGCACGTGCTCAAAAAATTTTTTGTGCAATCAAAAAAGTCTGGAGACCACTGGTCTACACTGCCAAGTTTTTTTGCCAAAAGGCAACTTTTGGTGATGAAACAGCACAGGTGTACACACTGCAAAGCCACTGTGTGACGAAACTCCTCAGTTGCAGTGCTGTAATAAAACTACTTTGATGAGAGTGATAAGGTTTTTTGCACAAATGTTTTAGCGACAAAGTGCCAGTGTAAACACCTTGCTTGCTTTTATCGATGTAATTGGCCTCCAGAGATGCCCCACAATGCCTCCAGTGACTGCTCATGCATCGTGTGCCCCTCCCCTTTCAAAGCTCCGTTCTGACAGCGTTCATGTTGTGCTGCTCTGGGAAACAGAGCAAATCTTTAATGTGGCTGGAATGCTCCTGCTGTCTCCCACACTAAGAACACAGAGGCAGGCAGCCAGGGGTGGATGTATGAGAGGGAGAGAGAGAGACACAGACAGACACACAGACAGACTCTGTGCCGTGCAAAGCCAGGGAGGGAGGGAGGTGAGGGCTGATGTCAGGGTTTGCCCCTCTCCCAGGACAGATTGCTTTCAGCTGGCTGAATTTAGGAGACAGCATGCTGACACACTCATTCTCCCCACCCTCCCAACACACACTGTCTCTTCCTCTCACCCCATACACACATGCCCTGTCTCACACTCTCTCCTACACTTCAGTTGGAAAGTGGCTGGCAATCTAGTAGGATGCCCATGGAATGATGGGATTGAGAAACCTGCATCATGTGATGCTGTACCTGCCCCATGAGGCATTGCAAACCCTTCCCAAACCACCCTGCAGCTAGTTGCACAGTGGGATAGCTACCCACAGTGCACTGCTCTGTCATAAGAGCTGCTAGTGTGGATGCGCTTCAGCAACACAAGGAACAGTGTGGACAGGCAACAGTGGTTTAATTAAAGTGTTTTAATAAAAGTGGTATAACTTTTGGCAAAAACCCACACACAACTTTGGCAGTGTAGACATAGCCTTAGAGGCTTCAATTGAGATCGGGCCTCCACTGTGCTAGGCACTCCCTAAACACATAATCAGAGACAGTTCCCTGCCCCAATAGTTTCCAGTTTTTGTTAAAACATTTTCACTGTTTGGCTGAAAAGTCTGACAGAACCTGAAACTTTTCTGTGGCATTTGTGTTTTATTAAACAACAGCTTGGATGGAAAATTTTCAACTCACCCTACTGCCAAGAACTATACCCAGATAATAAGAGTGATTTATCTAAATGCAAAAGTGTCCAGGCATATTTTGGACCCAAGCCTTGCTTCTCTTAGGCAGAACTTCACAATGAGTAAGGTGGCCTGGATAGGGTTAGAAATAGGGCTTGGGGCTAGGGCTGACGCTTGTCCGTTTTCTCCCAAGATCACCCCTTTTTTGCAGTAGCTGTCCTCAGAAATCCATAAGTGTGCTCAGTATACACTGCCCGCAGCCTGATTCATGGGCTCAGGACCATTCCAGATGTCCCAGTGTTTTGCATCTCAGAGGTGACAACCCTATCTGAGACTTTCGTTAATGAATGTTGTCACAGTATGCATGAACAGGCCAATGCTGGGAGTTAGCAAGGATATTTCCTTGGTGTTACTGGAATGGCAGCTCATAAACAGAATTATTTAAATACTGCAGAGAGGAAGCATGGCCAAGTGCTTAGGACTTGGGAGACCTGAGTTCAGTTCCCTGCTGTGACCTGGTACTAGTCATTTTGTCTCAGTGCCTCAGTTCCACACCTGTTACATGGGGACAATAGCACTGTCCTACCTCACAAGGGTGCTGCAAGGATAAATACCTTACAAATTTGTAAGGTGTTCTGCTCCTGCAGTAATCAGAGTCATGTAAATACCTAAGACAGATGCATTTCTATTTGGGCCATCTGCTGATAGAAATGCATGTTAAATTAGTCCTCAGGAGGATTTGGGGGTAATATTACTTTGGTTCCAAGGCTCTATGATGGTTCTATTACAACTCTCAACAACATTACCAAAAACTAGATATTACTGCTAATGAGTGCTACTGTAAATGTTAAACATGCATTCATATTGGCTTTAGTTGGAGTTGCAGAATTTTTATACTCTTGGGGAGAAACTAATCATCTCCATTTGCTATTCAGCTCACAGAAATATGACTTGGACAGTCTTAATTATGTGGAACGCCAATTATACTAAAACTGATCCGTGCCTCTGGGAAATAAGTGAGAGTTACAAATGTTCAGGCAGAATTGCCTTCATTTTACAAACACTGCCATCCTGCTTATACTTGAAACACTGACAGAGAACACCTCTTGAAACACTGACAGACATCAACGCTCCAAAGTTATGTAAACATGGCATGATCTTATATGATTTTCTTTATTATTTACTTAATCTTACTAGGCAAGTCCTGCTGCCAAAGGAAATATCTGATTAATCTAACCCTACTAAGGCAGAACTAGGAAGCATACTTGAAAAAGCTAACTTTGCTAAACATTAGGGCCCAGATCCTTAGCTTCAACAGTCCTTGACTTCAACAAAGCCATGACAATTTAGATTAGCAGAGTATCTGCTGCATGGTCTACTGTGTGGGCAAAAACTGTCCTTGGTGTAACTCCACTGAAGTCAAAGAAGTTACACCAGTGATTAATTTTTCCCTGTGTCCCCCATGGGAGCTCCATCAATGTATTCACACAAATATGCATTTTATTCTGTGTTAGCACAGGATGAGATTGGGCAAATTCTCATGAACTGTTTTGATTTAGAAAATATGACAATGGGATGGGTAAACCCTCACTTTCTAACCCTGACCTTTTCAGAAGAAATGTTTTCATTTTAAGGCGAGACAGTGATCCTCTCTCTCCTAGCACTGGGAGTAAACGGAGCTGGGAGCGTACTAGTGGGCTGCCCTAATGAGCTGATAGGATTATTGTAGAGTTTGTTTTTATTTTACTATTGTTTTTGTAAGCAGGGATGACTTTTGATTACCTGGTCACCAGCACCAACATCCTCTTCATTCCTGTACAGATGAACACCTTGGGCAATATCAGGTGACTGTTGTTCCAGTGCCACCAGAACATTGCAAGTCTTGTAGTCAAAGCCTGTTTAGAAGACGACACAGGAATAAATTAACTTCCTTTCACAGCGAAGCACAGCTACATGGAACCATATGCCAGAAATTCCAATCCTGGACAACAGTGCCTTCAAAACTCAGAATCTGCCTGCTATTTGCTTTTACATTTTTGTCAATGCAACAATTCTAATGTGTTCTTCTCTGTTCAACCTCACAGCAAGGTCTCATCTCTCTTAGCTGCTTGGCCATAGGCATTTAGTCTAAAGCAATGCTCAGGAAAGTCCCAAACATGAAAAACAGGAAAATGACGAGAGAAAATGTATGACCACAACTGCTATGGTCCTTGAGAAATTCTGCCATAATATTCTGCATTTTCTTCCCCAGTTGTGTAGAAGATAATCAGCTTTTCCCTATGCTCACCTCTCCCAAAATTCCAGCTACTGACAGTTGCTTACCAAATCTAGGATCAGACACCTATACATCAAATATACACATCCAGGCACGTGTCCACTTGAAGAACACTCCACGCCCTCTTTCCTTTAAGTAGGCTGTGATAGGAAAGAAGTCCCTAAGGGAAAAAGTTGTATGCAATTCTGCCCCTTTGAGCTTTTCTCCTACAGTTTCTGTAGGGCAGGGTTTTTGACTGGGTTCACTACAGGGCCCACACTGCTTTGGTGGTAAGGGGGTAAAAGGAGATTTCTACACTACTGGATCTGGCAGTATTATGTTACATAATATTCTGCCTTTGGTGTGAACTAGCAGATGTGCTTTTACAGCATTCTCCCACCATTCTCTCTTCAGAAGTCTTGTACCAACAAGATCATATCAACCAGGAAATACCGCTTTAAAAAGCAAAACAAAAGCCACCCTTTTGTAAAACAAACATACTTAATCTTCTTGGCAACTGTAAAACATTTGCAATATGTAAAAAATGATACATTTATACAGATTTCAAACTGGATGTTGAAATGTATCTCGGATATAAAACACTCTGTTTTTTGCATCAACACACTCCACAGTGCTATGAAATTTACTTTGATGGTGGAGCGTCTCAGGGTAGGGACTGTCTTTTTCTTTTCTGTTTGTACTATGCCTAGCACAAGTGGGGGGCTAGGCTGTGATTGCAGTCCCTAGGTTCTACGGTAATACATAATAATAATAATAATAATAATTAATAATAAATACAAATTCACAAAATCTTCTATTTCCACTCCATTTGACCAATTTACATTAGTCTGGTTGGACATCTAAACAACATGCAAGTTGAAAGGAGTTAAACTGAGAAGTAAATTCTATAGCACAAATTATCAGCTACTTTGCCTGTAGCAAAGTGAGACTCACCACCGCAGCACCTCCTGCTGGTCGTCTCAGGAATTAACTCTTGTCCAGCTTAGAGCACCCTCTGTTGGCCAGTAGCTCACCAGGGAGCCAGGTCCTTCTCCCTCCAAGGCTGGCTCACAGCCCTTTTATAGGGCCAGCTGCGTAGCCCGAGCTGTGGCTGCCTTCCCAATCAGCCTATTCTTATTGGCTCTCAGCCCCAGCCCACTCCAAGGGATGGCTTTTAACCCTTTCAGGGCCAGAGCAGGATGACTGTCCCACTACACAGCCAACATACTCCAGTTCAAAAAATATCCTAGCTGCCTTTTCCTGCTGTGTGCTTTAACCATACAGTGAATAGTTTCTCCTCGGTATGTGATGGAGTCAGAATGTTTCTCTCATGACAATGTTTGAGCAGCTCCTAGCCAAGACATATGATCCGGCTTGCAGAAGCACAAGTATGCAAGTGGAGACAGACCTGTTCTGCAGCTACACACTGACCAGCACACCATGTTGGCAAGAAACAGGATTCCTGGAATTTTTTGCACTAACCTTTAGCTGAATCATCATAGCCGATTTGTTTAATTGTGTCTCGAACTACTCGCTGATAGTCGACAACGGCGAGGGATGTGATCTCCCCACAGAGCAGCACCATACCTGTTTTACAAACTGTCTCTACAGAGAGCAGGAAGACAGAAAGAGGGAAAAGGGATAAGGAAGGGCTGGATAACTCAACATGCTATTGCAAATAACTCCGCTTCTGGCAATGGTGAATTCTGAACAGCCCCTACTGAATACAAATAATACAGGTAGTTATCACTCCCATCTCCATAGTATTAGTTCCTCACACATATGAATACATTTATCCTAATTACACCCCTTGAGGGAGGGAAGGACTAGTATGCTGGGGAAACTGAGGCACAAAGCGATTTTGGTGACCTGCTCAAGGTCATACAGGAAGTTTGGGGCAATGTAGGAAGTGAACTGAGATTCCAGAGCATCATTCCAGTGCCTTAACCAGAAAAACATCCTTCTACCCTGCTTATGGAGTAAGTTTGGGCCCAACAATCCACACTAATGGCCCACTGGTTTGCAACCTTGCCTCCAGATCCTCAAAGATCCAGATTCTCAAAGACCCTGTCTCCTATTCATTCCAATGGGAGTTAAGCACCACGGTTGGGAACTGGGCCAGAGAGACAAAAACTGGTTGCTGTTTTTTCAAGAATGCACAAGGCCAAGTTTGCATGAGCCCCAGTTAAACTCTGTTTTGAGATCTTAAGTGGGACTTACATGGAACCAATGCCAAATAACCTCAGGTGTAAAGGTTGAGGGGAAAATGGGTCATTTCCATCATGAAAATGATGGCATTGGCCATTTACAAATCTGAGAATTTGGAGACATTTTGCTGACTTGCTCAATGAGGGTCAAATTTCAGCAGTTTAAGCATGTTAATAACAACAAATGGCAGACATAACCAAAACAGGGTTAAAACATTTTTCTTTATGATGAGCTGTCAGGAAAGAGTTGGCAATGAAAAATTTAAAGTATCTATAAAGCCAAATAAGTGTACTTTGCTACAAATGGTCAGGGGTTCTTCTGTAGTGGAATTAAATCTCTTTTCCTCTGGAATACTAATTACATTTCCAAAGTTATCTCTACCATTGGTTTGGTTATTTTAGGCTCTTGCTACCGTCCTCGAACACAATATACTTCCATAATTTCTTTGAGAAACAATGTAGGGACACTGTACAACTTTGGGGGTTGGACTAGATGACCTCCTGAGGTCCCTTCCAACCCTGAGATTCTATGATTCTATAATTGTTTGTTCAGATCTTTTTTGTTTTGCTGTAGAGTAACTCCTCACTTAACGTTGTAGTTATGTTCCCGGAAAATGCTACTTTAAGCGAAACGATGTTAAGTGAATCCAATTTCCCCACAAGAATTAATGTAAATGGGGGGTGGGGGGTTGGTTCCAGGGAAATTTTTTTCACCAGACAAAAATACTATATTACTTATATATATATGCACACACAGTATAAGTTTTAAACAAACAATTTAATACTGTACACAGCAGTGATGATTGTGAAGCTTGATTGAGGTGGTGAAGTCAGAGGGTGGAAGAGGGTGGGATATTTCCCAGGGAATGCCTTACTGCTAAATCATGAACTAGAACAGCTGAGCCCTCAAGGATTAACACTGTTGTTAATGTAGCCTCACACTCTACAAGGCAGTACAAATGGAGAGAGGGGAGACAGCATGGGAGACAGAGACAAACACACTTTCCTGTATGTGTGTGAGAGAGAGAGATGTGCATTGCCCCTTTAAGTACACTGACCCCGCTCTAAGTACATTGCCTTTTAAGTAGATCAGCAAGTTCAGACAGCCCCTGCTGCCAGCATGCTCCCTCTGTCCTGAGCCCTGTCGTGTTCCCCCCCTCACCCAGCTCCGCTCTATGGAAATGGGGTAAGCAAGGGGCAGGAGCAGAGGGGAGGGGGACACCCTGACATTAGTCCCCTTCTTTGCCCCACCCCCGCACAGCAAGCAGGAGGCTCCTGGGAGCAGCTCCAAGGCAGAGGGCAGGAGCAGCACATGGCAGTGGGGGGAGGGACAGCAGAACTGCCGGAAACTGATAGCCTGCTGGGCGGCTGTTGCACAGGGAACTTAGGGGAGCGGGGAGCTGAGAGGGGAGCTGTTGGTTCACCCTGGTTCCAAGCCCCCACCAGCTAGCTGCAACGGGCTGCTCTTTCTGCAAGCAGTGGACAAAGCAGGTGGCTGCCAAACAACGTCATAAGGGAGCATTGCACAACTTTAAACGAGCATGTTCTCTAATTGATCAGTGATGAAACAGCAAAACAACGTTAACCAGGATGACTTTAAGTGAGGAGTTACTGTACATATATTTTTGAACACAATAATTAGAATAAAAAATGAACGGGCACATGTTATCATCAACCTCCTACATTTACACATTACAAAGGGGGAATTACAAGCACTTTTCCATCTAGTCAAAGTGAAAGAAGAAAATGTGTGTCCTTACCACAAGCAACCTTGGCATCTGGATCTTGTTGAAGATGGGCATCTAGCACAGCATCGCTGATCTGATCACAGATCTTATCTGAAAGAGAACAGAGCAATGTGTCTAAAAACAGTGTTCTCTACAGAAAATATGGACTGTTGACATCACAATGAAGTAGAAAATAGTTTATGGAGCTGTTTTTGGCTTGTCACCTATCTGTCTAGCTAGCTAGCTATCATACTTATATGGCCCCCATTACTGTAGTTTCTAAGCTTATATAGATTTTTAAAACCTTATGACACATTGTCCGGGCAAAGAAGATACACAGCGATGGTGCCTCAACCTGTTCAGCATCAGATGCAGTATGGTATTTATTTGGTGATGTAAATTACCACTGAATGCAACTTTACCTGCCCATTTTGCCTGTTAACTTAAGGGTGAAAAATGATGGGGACAGTCTTTCCAACAAGACAATATTCAGCTATTAACATGACCCCCTCCAGTCCTACTGAGAGTATAATACATTACTAGGTAATATAGCAGTTAAAGCCTAAGAAAGAGACATTAAAACAAATTTTTAAAGAAATTATAAACATCCGTAGATCTCGAAATAAATAAAGCATATTAATAAACCTTTGAGCAGGGGGTTGGACTAGATGACCTCCTGAGGTCCCTTCCCTGAGATTCTATGATTCTATGAAAAGATGTATCCACAATAGAAAGGACAGCATCTGGAACAGCCAGTTTCCCCCAGCCAGAAAATGGTAGTTTGCTTCATCTTACTCAATAGGATTTTATTTTTCCTAACAACCGGTTTATTAATAAGTTCAGTTATGCGATGCAATTGCAGGGTGATCATGCACTACATTTCAGGAAGTTCAGCTGCCTATTAGTTTTGGTCTCTAATTTAAAATTCTACAGTCCTGGTTTTAGTAGTGATTCTGTTTAGCAGGATTTGCATATACTGGATTCTGCTATTTAAGTTTCTGATCTCAGCTGTCCAAGTCTTTTTATTAGCTCCTAAATATGACAGGATATGTTACATCATTATTATCTTATTACTGCTTTACCCATCTCTGGGAATGCATTATTCTCCACAAAGTCAATAAAAATATCACAAACTTTTCTAACAGATAAATAGTGAGTCACCAGCAGGGGCAGCTCTAGACATTTCACCGCCCCAAGCACAGCAGCATGCTGCGGGGGGGCGCTCTGCTGGTCGCCGGTCCCACGGCTCCGGTGGACCTCCCGCAGGCGTGCCTGCGGAGGGTCTGCTTGTCCCGCGGCTCCACTGAAGCCGCGGGACCAGCGGACCCTCCGCAGGCATGCCTGCGGGTGGTCCACCGGAGCCACGGGACCAGCGGACCCTCTGCAGGCACGCCTGCAGGAGGTCCACCGGAGCCATGGGACCAGCGGACCCTCCGCAGGCACGCCGCCAAAGGCGGCCTGCCTGCCGCCCTCCCGGCGACCGGCAGAGCGCCCCCTGCGGCTTGCCGCCCCAAGCATGCGCTTGGCGTGCTGGGGCCTGGAGCCACCCCTGGTCACCAGGACCACACACAACGTACAGTCCTTTCCCCTAATTTGAAAATACGGGCAACAGGACAGTGATTTGAAGGTAGAATTGCACCGTCAGTGATTCCCTTCACTAGTCTCATAGGTTTACTAGACAAAACAAACAAACAAATAAATAAATAAAACAAACCACACCCTATCAGAAAAGATACATCTCTGATTGTCCAAAGAGAACTATGTTTGGGAATTCTCATCCAGAAACGCAATCATCATGTAGGTGGAGTTTCTATAGCAGATGTGCTGATTGTGTAGAGAAACAGCCTTCGCTGGCTACAGAGGGAAAGGAAATGTCTAAGAGAGTTGATGACAGAATTGTCTTAAAATGCCCCACTATTAACTTATCTCCTTTAGTTAGTATTTTAATGAAAAGGCTGATCTCTGCAAATTAGTGGTTCCCTGTGTGGGTGTGCGTATCTATATCTATCTATCTATATCTATATCGATATCGATATCGATATAGATATATAAAGTGCATTCTTTTCCAGATACTTGGACATACATTTGTCATAAAGACATCAGTTTGTCCAAACAAATGACTTTATTTTCAGAAATGCTGAGCCCCCACAATTGAACCCCACATCAGCAAAGGTAACGGGAATTGTAGATGCTCAAGACATCTGAAAATGAGCCCACAATGGTCTTTGGATTCATAAGCTTAACTGACTCACAGAAAAACTCTTCTATGAGCAATAAAGGTAGCCAGTGCATCTCCTCACCCAAAATGAATTTCAAATAGGCAAATATTACAATTAGAGCAGGCCAGGAAACAATTTTACAGTTCCATGGGTTATTTTCGAGATATCGAAAAAAATTCCTGTTGTGAATCAGGACAAAAAGCCCAAATCGTAAAAAACTTCATGAAGTAAAAATCCAAAACAAAAAAATAAATGGTTTGGGTCAATTGAAACATTTTATTTGATCTTTTCAAAACCTAACATTCCAATTGTGAACTTTTCGTCTACTTTTTTTACTCTACTTTTACTAAAGTTTCTACCAAAAGTCATTTAGCCTGGAAACAGAAACTTTTTGTTTTGAAAAAGTTGAAATGGGACATTTTGACAATTTCAAAACTTTTTCTCTGCTCAATATTTTTTTAAGTCAGGAGATTTGTTCAAACTGACCTTGTTTTGTGAACAGTTTGGGTTTCAACAAAAACTTACATTTTTAATGAAAAAATGAGTTATTGAAAAATTCCTTACCTCTTGTTAAAATATGTTCATAACCAAGTGAGTAGCCAAATAAATATGGTACTTTCTTACTTCCTGTTGTAAAAAAACAGGTTCTTCAAAAAATATCTCCCTTTCCTCTCCTATGTATCTTTGTAGCTCATCTACTTCTTTAAGAACATAAGAACAGCCACACTGGGTCAGACCAATGGTCCATCTAGCCCAGAATTCTGTCTTCCGACAGTAATGCCAGGTGCTTCAGAGGGAATGAACAGAACAAGTAATCATCAAGTGATTGTTTCATTGAAACAAATTAGATTTTACTGCCATCAGCAGTGCTGCAGAGCCAATATAACTAGGGTTGGGCAAGGTGGACACGATTATGTCTCATGCATCATCATCAAAACTGCCAGCTAATTGTGGAATGCTGAATGTTTGTTATGATGCAAAAGGCTGCAGAGAACCCAGCTTGGTTTTCCGTTCCCAGATAGAGTTTACAATGCAAGTAGCTAGAAATCTCTTTTGATCTGTAAACAAATCTGATATGGAAAACTCATATTAAAACTCTCAATGTTGTTTGTAAAGATTACCCTTTCTGACTACAACTATGCTTCAAATATTATGATTATTTCCATACTTTACTCCATATGAGTAGATCGGGTATAATGAATAACCCAACTGCATATTTTATATTTATCATTAAATACATATTTATGTACAGAGTTCATGATATAAGAGATACACATGCCCAGGACGGCTTATTAATCACAGATTTCTAAGACCATATAGTTTGGAATACTGCATGTTTACTTTATCATTTATTACATATGATACCCTTACAAGATCAGCTAATATGGCTTGTTACAATATTCTATGATCCACTGGGTAAGGATTTCATACTACTATATCTATGGAAAGACTTCCATTTTATGTACTTTAATGGACTTTGGATAAGGTCTGAAGCACACTGAGAGACAATATTCAGCTTTTCTGCATTCTACTTAAGGTGCATATATATCATTTTCACACTTGAAACTGAGGATACTTACATAAACATGAATTCAGCCACAATGAATATATGCAATACTTTGCATTTCTGTTCTCTTTGTTAAATGTGTTGCTTAGTAATATTATTGTATATTTTGTTAAATGCCATCACATATACAGGAGGTGCACGGTGAATAATTTAAGCCTGCTGTAAGAATTTGCATTTTCTGACTTTTTCTGACATTTTACTCTGCAATATTAAGGTTTTGGTTAGTTGGTTGGTGTTGTTTTAATATGGTTGAAAACCTTAGGATGTTTTTAGTGGAAACTTTTTTTTTCATTATTTTATTCTTAAAAGACTTCCTGATACTTCATGGAAAACTCTGAAAGGCGTTCTGTTTGGAGGCAATTCTGCTTAAAGTTACATCAGCCACTTTGGGTGAAGAGGAGGGTTTTGTTTTAAGTGCCAAAGGTTTGGGACCTGGTAGGCACTGTGACTCAGGGAGAACAATGCCTTCCAAAGCATAATGCACCATCATCAAAGAGATTCAGCATGGCTTCCCTTTCTTGGCCAGTCAGTTCTCCTGTACAATTCAAAGTAGAGTAGATCTTAAATGGCTTGGGACCTGGTGACCTGAGAAAACATCTCACTTCCCATATGCAGTTGTGATAAGTGGAGGTGCTTGAATTGGAATTTGGAATTCACTCTCCTCTTTAGTCTACCAGACACCAGGTTTGTTAACCTTCTACGAACAAAATACCACTTTTGCATAGCTCACTTTTATTCTGAGATGTTTGTGAAGAGGTTAAGCTGCTGAGGTGGGAGACGGAGTTATTATATAATGTTTACTTGGCAGTCTTGTGTAACGGCAGTTCATTAATTATTGTCAGATCTCAACAGTTTGTGCTGAATCTGGTCTTTTTAATACATGTGATGCATAGAACATGCTACAGGAGGTCATTACATCGAAATAAATAAATAATGTATTCCCTGTATTTCCCCTCCTTCTCTTGTTAAGAGGGACGTTTATATGGAAAAACCGTCCAGATCACACCAGCTAAAGATCTTGTCCAGGAGCTTTACTTCTTTGAGTATTCTCTAGCACAATTTTGTGGAAATTATTCTAATGTGCAGATAAGAGAGGTATAATTACCAGTCACAAATGAAACACCTTTTCAAACAAATGTCTCCACAGTATCCAGCAGAGGAAGAGAAATGTGAACATTTTAGTGCTCTCTGTCTAAATAGAATGTTCTAAACGTTTTCCATCAAATGTTACCTTATCTGTAACACGAGGACTCTGTCATATTCATTATTATATTAATAGCATCATGATCATTTAAAATATCTTTTAACCCTGTAAAAAGGGCTATAACTCAGTTACAATCCCACCCCTTCAACAAGAGGATCCACCAACAGCAAACCTAGGCTGCTGGATTTATTAATATTGTACATGTGACATTAGCACATGTAGACAGTGCCAGCCTTTTGCTTTTTCTGATTACTTCAATTTCTGTAAAGAGCCCAGGGTATAGAGAATGTTGTGGCGATAGTACATAGTATGATTCTGTAAGTGGTAAATTCTAATAGTATACCCATTTAGACGCGTGGAAAGATGGTGTGATCTATACATACACAGCTTCAACAAAAGCCAGGTCATTGAGTGCAATGTCCAAAGAAGATCTTCTGTCCTCCCTTATGGGGACTTTGGTACAACTGACATAGTAACTTCCCCCAAAGAATCCATTCTAGATTTTACATCAAAAACTGGGAGCACTTTTATGAAGCACTGAAATATCTCCCATCAGTCACAGCAGAGAACACACTGGTATTCTTAAGCACCTCTTTTTCCAGCAGAAATGTTTCTTTGTGCTACAGAATCTTTATATTCCAAGAGGCACCAAGAGAAACAATGGGCATTTTAGACATTCCACTGACTGGAGGGGCTAATTACACATTGAAAAGGGATCACAGAGAAATGTTCACAATTAAACCAGAAACTATGCAAGAGACAACTGGTGTCGGTTTTAGGCCTGGTCTACACTCGGGGGGGGGCGTGTCGATGTAAGATACGCAACTTCAGCTACAGGAAGACTTCAGCTGAAGTCGAAGTATCTTATTCCGACTTACCTCCCATCCTCACCGTGCGGGATCGACGTCCGCGGCTCCCCCGCCGACTCCGCTATCGCCGCTCGCTCCGGTGGAGTTCGGGAGTCGACGGGGAGCGCGTTCGGGGATCGATATATCGCGTCTAGGTGAGACACGAAATATCAATCCCCGATAAATCGATCACTACCTGCCAATACGGTGGGTAGTCTGGACGTACCCTTAGTTACAAACTCAAAACTCAGGATGAAATCTCAACCCCATTGAAAACTACTGTTAGCTCCTATATGGGCAGTATTTCAGCCTCTGCCCAGGGCCGCCCAGACGGGAGGGCAAGTGGGGCAATTTGCCCCAGGCCCCGGGCCCAGCAGGGGCCCCCACGAGAGTTTTTCGGGGCCCCTGGAGCAGGGTCCTTCACTCGCTCCGGGGGCCCCGGAAAACTCTCGCGGGGCCTGGGCCCCCGGAGCTTCTTCGCTTCTGGTCTTCGCTGTCCGGGGGGTCCTTCCGCTCCAGGACAGAAGGACCCCCCGGCCGCCGAATTACTGCCGAAGCGGGACCCGCCGCCGGGTCTTCGGCGGTAATTCATCGGCGGGGGGGTCCTTCCGTTCCGGGATCTGCCGCCGAAGTGCCCCAAAGACCCGCGGTGGGGGCTGCATTTCAGCGGCGGTGGGGGCTGCACTTCGGCGGCGGGTCCCGCTTCTGCGGTAATTCGGCGGAGGGGGGTCCCCGCCGTGGGTCTTTGGGGCACTTTGGCGGCGGGTCCCGGAATGGAAGGACCCCCCCGCCGCCGACTTACCACCGAAGCGGGGGCCCCCCGCCGCCGAAGACCCCGGGCCCCCGGAATCCTCTGGGTGGCCCTGCCTCTGCCTCAGACCTGGATCTAGTTTTGAGAAAACCTAAGATGATTTATGGTTTTGAGTTGCCACCTAGAGAAATTTGTGATTTCAGACAATTTTGCAGCTGAATGCCAAGTTTCACCTTATATATTTACATATTCTACAATACTTTGACTTATTGGGCTTGTTCTCACTGGAAACTCAAAGCAAAACTCAGGAGTAACTCCACTTTAGACAATAGAGTTCCATCAGTGTAAGTGACAGAAGAATCAGGGACGTAAATCCATGCAGGTGTAAACCAAAGTAAACATTGGCATCAACCCCAGTGGCTCTAATGGGAGATTTTTCAGTTTTACTATTTAGTTTTAATTTAATGTTTCAAATAAAAATTAGCTTTGGCTGGTTTATTCAAATCTGGATCCGGATTCAAAAGTCTTGAGAGGCTGTGGGCATTCAGAGCTAGACATTTGCTTTGGCTCATCTTTAATTAAAGTTGTGTAACTAATTCCTCTTCTTCCCTGATCACAAAATTAAATGTATTTACAAGTAACAAATGCTCATCTGTTTCAGTGCTTTATAATGTATAAGCGCTCCCTGGACTACCTCTGACTTCTGTCACAAAGTGCTCACCAAACAGCTGATTGGCACCGCAAGCCTGGGAGGCGGGAGAAGTGGAGCAGCAACGGCGTGCTCGGGGAGGAGGCGGAGCAGAGGTGAGCTGGGGCAGGGAGCGGTTCCCCTGCGTGCCGCACCCCCCCCCCTACTTGCTGCAGGAAGCCCTCCCCGCACCCCCCTGGCCCCAGGTCCCTCCGCCTAAATGCAGACGATGACCGGGGTGGCCGAAGATCCGGCCGCCGTGGTCGCTGCCGAAGGACCTGAAATGCCGCCCCCAAAATGCTAGAGCCCTAGGAAACCGCCTAGGTCGCCTAATGGGTTGCACCGACCCTGCTTGGGACCACAAAAACACATGGAGTGCCGCCCCTTGCAGACTGCCGCCCCAAGCACCTGCTTGGAATGCTGGTGCCTGGAGCCGGCCCTGGTCTGTTGGTTTGGAAAGAACAAACACTGGCCCATACGTTAGCAAAAACATTGACTCAAACCAAATAAACCCAAATATTTTATATGGCGGAATTCAGAAAGCCCTGGCATGTTTCACCTTCCTTCTCTCTCTTTTTTAAATCTGCAACAAGCCTCCTTTCTTCCCAGAAATGCAATTTGAGACCTTTGGAGATCTGGCAATCGCTGCTGGGGGAGATGCTGTCCACAAATCTTATAAATTCCTAAGTTTTCCTTAGGCCTGAGGAAATTCCAGTTACCCAGGAAGCTATGAAATGTGGGAGCTTTAAATAACACAGCCAGAGAGCTGGGGAGAAAGACAAGCCTGAATACTCAATGAAAAATCACCAGTGGTGCAGTTAGTCCACCTGTTGGTGATTAGAAAGGGAACTGGGGGATTAAGGTGATGCTGGGAACTGCAAAGAGGGAGGAGGACATCAGTGAAGCCCTTGGGAGCTGAGAGAGGGACTTTTGGAGACAAGGAAAGGAATTTAAGTCAGTTAAGCTGAAAGATGGATCAGGGCAAAGAATAGGAGACAGAATAAAAGGTGAAAGGGAAAGAAGCTAAGTGAAGCACTTTCGGGTATTTATCTGAACCAAATCTCCAAATGCTTGGAGGCTCACCATTACTGACTGAGGGAATTAAAAAATAATTAAGAGACATTTTGGACCATCATCCTTGAGAGTGTTGCTTTAAATTAAAAAGCCTTCTTTAGAATGACATAAGACTCTTGGTGCTATTAATCGCCTGTGCTCTATAGTTGCTGAGCAAACACTATACTGGAATCTACCTTTCAGTTGTGTGTCATTTTTTCTTGGTCTTATTACATCAGCCACTGACAATTGGGAAAGATAGCCAGACACTGTAAACTGGCATAGCTCCATTGAAGTCAACAGAGATACACCTGTTTGCATCAGCTGAGGATTTGTCCTGAGGTAGCCAGTTAATATTAGGGAGATGAGCAAAAACTGGAGAAGCATAAAAGCAGAGATGGTTTTGGTTTTGCCACTGATCCTTTTCTTCTTATCAGATAGGTCATCCACACCCCACCCCCTGTCCAATTTCATTATTTACCCTTATATAATCCAAGTGAGTGCATAGACCTGGAAGGAATTGTCATGGCAAAAGTTAGAGGATGCAAAATGGTTTTCTAAAATACACTTTAAAGGACATAAAATAGGTCATTGTCCTCTAGCCTCATTTGTAGGAATACTTTCTGTTGGCACATACTGCATGTTCATGGCAGATGATCATTTGTTTTCAAATTAAATTAAATTAAAATCTGCTGACAATACATAAAGTTTAGCAAATAACTGTCCATTGCCTGCTTAAGCAATTCCATATGTTTTAACAAAAAACAGATCATGGGGGAGGGGAATTCGGGGGCTGCCATGCATAGCTGATGGGGCCTTTCATTTTTTACGGTTTTGAAATAGCCTGCTTAGAGATATTCCTGTCATTGTGACTGGCAGTTTTATGGCAGAACATGTATGCAGGAGAGTTTCAGAAAACTTCAAGGTTGTAGAACTCAACATGTGTGAAATTTGGGGCTATCAGAGATCCAGTATGATCTCAAGTGTAATCTGCTGAAAGAAGGATGCAAAACAAACAAGCAGAAGCAAGAGCAAATTGCCACATGGAAGGAACACACAGCCAGTTCACAGATATGAATTAGAGTGGCAACTCATCATATCCTGCAGTAGCATCATAACCACCAGCATTTTTAAATCTAAATGGATAAGCATCCAGTGGAAAAATAGTCCACCATCACCACCGCCCCATATGATAATACTGATATTGACTGGATTCTTCGCCAGACTTTCTTAAACAGACTTTAATTGAAAATATTCTGACTTGTCTGTACCCCCGCAGCCAGTTACTTACCTGGATGCCCTTCTCCCACAGACTCTGATGTGAACATGAAAGCACCTTCATCATTTACAGTGTGGTTACATAAGCCATCCACCGGTCCATTCATGATTTTGACACTTTTCCTGATGAGTTGATCAAAATAGTAGTTCAAGAGCTCTGTCTTTAGTGCCTTTCCCTTTCTGAGTGGAGGGACTAAACTTCTTTAACAGCAGGGCTAACACTTCTGTCAATTACTACTTTCCACAAAAACTTGAACTGAGCATGTGAAGTAAGTGTAGTCAGTGTGTGAGGGTGTGTGTGTCTATGCACTGATCAGGCATCTGTCTGAGGTCTGTACCTCTACCTACTTTGGCTGTCACTCTGTGAGTTGCTCCTATATATGGAAAAGTGAAAGTGCCTGGATAATCATGTGAGGAAACTGGGAGAGCCCATTTCCTGGGAGGGGAGCAAGTTAATATTGGGATATTTCACTTATTAACTAGCTTTTCAGTAACTCAGTATTCAGCCTGTGCAATATTGGTAACCATAAAGATTCAATTCAGCAGGAGTTAGTACAGGAGTTCTAGCTTCAGTTCAGTTCAGTGGTTGTTTTGGTTTAGCTCTCCCCTAGTTTGGGGCTGTTTGCTGTGAGTGTTCTCAAGCATGTGTTGTGATCACACAGAAATAGAAGAAAGTTGTGTAAGCTTGTCAAAAGAGTGAGGGATGTAAGGTTTGTTAAGCACAATATGAGTTTGTTTCCTGGCTTTCATTTTCATCTCTAAGTGTGATTCTCCCCTGGAAGGTCTTGTACCTTTGCATTCTTTGTGTGCTGTTCTAAAGGAAATACTGTCCATGAACTAGTACCTGAGTAATATAGATTCTGCTGATCTGATTTTGCAAACAATCTCTATTCAGCCTCCTCCTTCTCCTGCCTTCTCGTCTGCTAACTAGAGTCCATCTTAAAATTTCTGTAATTCCTACTAGTCCCTAGCACAGACTGCCACCCCTTTCATTTAAGGGAGCTGGGAAACACCATTTTTCTAAAAAGGTTTTCCCGGTTAAGAAATCTTCATGGCTGTGCTTGAACTGCTTTGGAATGTACCCAACCTCAGCCTAAGCCTTGGGGAAGAAACAAAATATGTATATGTAGCAGAGATGCTGAGATCTAGTTACAAATGGATCAAAGGAAGCCATTGCTCAGGCTGGCTACTGAAAGCTTTTTTTGACATGCAGTGTAGTTGTAGCCATGTCGGTCCCAGGATATTAGAGAGGCCAAATGGATAATATCTTGTATTGGACCAACTTCTGTCAGTCAGAGAGACAAGCTTTCTAGCCACACAGAGCTCTTCTTCAGGTCTGGGAAAGGTACTTCAAGCAGCGGGTAGCCAGTGTTTGGTGTAGGATCAAAGAGCGAGATTTAAGCGTGTGTGTGTGCGCGCGTGCATATGCATGTTCAAAGAAAAAATGTTACCAAACACAAACTAACCATGACTATGAGCAGATACAGAGTCCCCAGCACCTACTGTGCCACTGCAAAAAAGAATCATAATGATTACCTCATTTTAAAAAAATCATTATGGGTTCAGTCCAGTGCCAACTGAAGTAAATGGGAAAGTTTCCATTGACTTCAGAAAGCATTGGATTAAGCCCGATGATGTATTTTTCATCCAGTTGCAATGGTGATGTACCTGAGACATGGATCAGTACTGGACATATTGGTTGCTCCGTATACGTTGCAAGTTAGACAGCAGTGAAGCTGTTACTCTTTGTCACTCTCCAATTTGGCAACTGACTATATACTTCTCCTCCACTGATTATTATGATTATTTTACAAGCAGGAGGAGGACTTGATAAGTCACTTCTGCTTCAAATTTTTGCTTTAATACATATTTGCACAAGTACTGTATTCCTGAGACTTTCATTTTCTGCATCCTTTCCTGAGAACAATAATTTACACCCGTAATTTCCTGCATTGTTTGCCCATGTCTAATCACTATGGACACACAGTGGGGCAGCTCTTCACTTGGTGTCTGTTAGCATTGTTCCATTGCCATGGGATCTGCCCAAGTCTGTATGCAATGTGGGTAAATGCTGCATTGCTATGATTGAGGAAAAACTGATATGTTGAAAAGAAAAGTTTGTCATTTTTAGAGGACCAAAGAGTAACACCAACCTAAATAGGTAATTATATTAACTCCAGTTAATGAATAACATTTGAAGTTCATATTAACTTTTAAAGTTACATAAAACCAAGTGACAAACATTACTCTTCGTTTAATCCAGACTTTTTTCTGTATGTCAAAACATAGACACAATGGGAGCTGACAAACACCTGAGAGAAAAGCTTTCTGTGTGAACATTTCAGAACCTTTTCCTCTTCAACCGAGGACAGAGAAAGGTTCCACTCTAGTTCTCTTGTCCTCCAAGGAAACCTCCAGCAAAAACAGAACAGACAAGATAATGGAGATATCCTACCTCCTAGAACTGGAAGGGACCTTGATTTGACTTTCTAAATATTTATAAGGTAAAACACAAACAGACAAATCAAAACACATACACAGACCTACCAAGCTTTCTTAGTTCAATGTAAAGAAACAAGAACTCCAAAACACAAGCCCCAATCCTGCCAACACTGATGGATGTGAGTAACTAAAGGGGGACTGCCAATGAGCTTGCATGGACCACTGTTTGTTTTGCCTTTGCAGCTCCCCTTTAGGAATCCACATTTCTGGAGATGTGAACTAATGTTGCAGATCTTTAGAGAATTCTATGGCCTGTGTTAAGTGAGAGGTCAGACTAAATCAGATTGTTCCTTTCTGGCCTTGGAATCTATGAATCATCAAGTATAACAGAAGTGCATATGCTAATAATGTTCCAGAAATGCTGTATAGCTACTGATCCATGTAAAAACAACCAGAAGTACTTGTGGCACCTTAGTTTCTAAGGTGCCACAAGTACTTCTCATTGTTTTTGCTGATACAGACTAACACGGCTACCACTCTGAAACCTGATCCATGTAAGACTTCCAGTTTGAACTGCTTCCAGGTATGGTTTTAATATTGGAAGTAACGCAACCAGAAATGTTTGTGCATGGAAATATTGCATGGCCGTGGACCCCCTTGACATGCTGTTTTTCAGAAACTTTGTTACCAACCATGAGCAGTTATAGGTTACAATAATATTTAATTTGGCTTCTCTTCCCAAACTCCTTAATTTGTTAAATATTTGTAAAATGGCAAGACTGAGCTCTACTATCATGTGTAACTGTCAACCCTCTAAGGCAAAAGAAACATAATAAAGTATTGCATGTGCCCAATTTTCCCCTTTCCCATTCTAGTGATAGTGGGCTCGATGCTGCAAAATCTACTCATTCTGGCTGACTCTCATGATCTGAAAGTGCAGCCATTGTCAGGAAAGTTATTTTGTAAAAACAGCACCTCCTTACCCATCAGGTCAGGTCCCTGTGTGTATTCATTCAGATCAGCTGACTTTAGTGACTACAAGGCAATATCCAAAGCCAATGAAGCCAGTGTGAATCTTTCCTTTGACTTCAAAGGTCTTTGGATCAGGCCCTATAATGAGCTTTTACTAATTTTTAGCCAACCCAACAATGGGAGAATGTATTGTACTAGCTTCTGTCTCATACATCGACAGAATCGTTCGTTAATGTCAAAATGTAGGGCCAAATTCTGCTCAGTGAGCCCTGTGTGATCTCTCAGTGAGCCCTGTGTGATCTCTTTGAAGACAATGTGTTGGCAAAGATGTTAATGAGGACTGAATGTAATGCACAGAATTTCAATCACTGGTGACAATGCACTAGCCAGAAAGATTTTAGGTCCCAGGTTGATCCAGAAAGGTTGGCAGCAAGAAAAACAAATCCGACATAATTAAGAGTCTAAAATATATATCAAGGGGTAGCTATGTTGGTCTGTATCCACAAAAATAACAAGGAGTCTGGGTGGCACCTTAAAGACTAACAGATTTATCTGGGCATAAGCTTTTGTGGGTAAAAAACCTCACTTCTTCAGATGCATGGAGTGAAAGTTACAATGCAGGCATTATATAATGACACATGAAGAAAAGGGAGTACCTCACAAGCAGGGGCAGCTCCAGGCCCCAGCACACCAAGCGCGTGCTTGGGGCGGCAAGCCGTGGGGGGTGCTCTGCCGGCGCCGCGAGGGCAGCAGGCAGGCTGCCTCCGTCGGTTTGCCTGCGGAGGGTCCGCTGGTCCCGCCACTTCGGCGGACATCCTGCAGCCTGCGGGAGGTCCGCTGAAGCGGCGGGACCAGCGGACCCTCCGCAGCAAACCGCCGGAGGCAGCCTGCCTGCCATGCTTGGGGCAGCAAAATCCCTAGAGCCGCCCCTGCTCACAAGTGGAGAACCAGTGTTAACAGGGCCAATTCGATCAGGGTGGTGTCAATTCCAGGAGAGGCAAAGCTACTCTAGCGACACCATCAGAGAACCCAACCACATCAGCCACACCATCCAGGGCTCATTCACTTGCACATCTACTAATGTTATATATGCCATCATATGCCAGCAATGCCCCTCTGCCATGTACACTGGCCAAACCGGACAGTCCCTATGTAAAAGAATAAACGGACACAAATCGGACATCAGGAATGGTAACATACAAAAGCCAGTGGGTGAACACTTCAATCTCCGTGGACATTCTATAACAGATTTAAAGTTAACTATTCTTGAACAAAAAAAACTTCAGAAACAGACTTCAAAGAGAAACAGCAGAACTAAAATTCATTTGCAAAATTAACACCATTAATTTGGGCTTGAATAGGGACTGGGAGTGGCTGCCTCATTACAAAAGCAGCTTTGCCTCTCCTGAAATTGACACCTCCTCATCTATTATTGGGAGTGGACTACATCCACCCTGATCGAATTGGCCCTGTCAACACTGGTTCTCCACTTGTGAGGTACTCCCGTCTCTTCATGTGTCATTATATAATGCCTGCATCTGTAACTTTCACTCCATGCATCTGAAGGAGTGAGGTTTTTTTACCCACAAAAGCTTATGCCCAAATAAAATATATAGATAGCAATCGAGAAATCATCCTAGAGCCAAGGAAACTTTATGGCAAAAATATAAGTATTATTTCTCTACAAAATATTCCTCAGAGGCCAAGGAACTTTCATAATTTTCTTAGCTGTTTTATGCTCATGCAAATACTTCCAGCACTGGCTGGAGTGCTAAGCATACATTGTGCACAGCCTACACACAGCTTTTCCTGTCAATGCACCTCGTTGCTGACATGATGCAATAATCTCTTCTCTTGCAGGTCAGGGTAGGGTTTAAGAAAAGTGTCCTTCAGTGTTCACATATGTGATCCCTGTTGAAACTCAGGCAGCCTTTCCACACATTGTACTTCATTTCAGAAATCTAACAAGCCCCTATGTTGGTGATTCTAGGTCATTTTAGTCAGAGCCCCCTGAGAATTGTTATTTCTGTTTTTTAATCCCTGGGAGGTGCATAAATACTTGGGGTGTGGAGGGCTGTGTAAGAAAATAGATTAGATATGAGATAGAACTGACACTTTGGCCTGGCCCCAGACCACTCGTGCCTTGTTGCCATCACTCCCTTTTATTTGCCCATTTCCCCCCTCCCTTTCTCTATGCTGTCCTTATCTGCTCTTTTTGCCCCATCTTGTCCTTTTTTTCTCCTTTCTGTGTATTTTTCCTTCTGTTGTCCTCTTACCTTTTTTATTCTTGTTTGTCAAACCCATCACTCTCCCCTTTCTCCCATACAACTCACCATAAAGCCACAGACCACTCATGGAGAATCTATTCACTAGGTGCTCATGGAGAATCTAAAGGTGCTCATGGAGGAAATGGAGCCAGTGGGAGCAGAGAAAAGAAGCTTGAGTTAACAGGTTGAAGCCAGGATAGCTTATTGGGAGCTGCTCCAGTGACCAGCTACACTCAGGGTTTTCACAACAAAGACGGAGGAAGAGATAGGTGTCTAAGAACTGGTCACCATCACTTTACCTGCAGAAGCAGAACCATGCTTGAATGGGAAGTAGATTTGGGGTCATTCAGCTTTTCTCACTATCACTGGTCCTCTCTTCTTGGTACCTCATGAGCTATTCTGGTGACTCCTAGAGAAAGAGGGAATGAAACCAGGGCACAGTCAGGTTTGGAAATGCTGCACTTTTATAAGCAGATTTTGAGAAGACGGTCACTTAAATCATCTGTAATTTGATTTGGTGCAGTCCTTTGTCTCAAGAGATACCACATTTTAGGCCCTGATTCAGGAAAGCATCCCTATTAAGGACGACACATAAGCCAATTGTTTAACTTTATACATGTGTGTAGTGCCACTGAAGTCATGGGATTTAAGCACATGTATAATTTAAAGCACGTGTAAGTGCTGTCATGCATAGGAATAGACTTAATCACATGGTTGAGAGTTTTCCTGGATCAGGGCATTACTCAGGAAAAAAACAACCCAGCAGTGTACTCTCTCACCTTTTGTGACTGAATAAGATAATGACCATCTTAATGAATGTCTTTACAAACATCTCTTCTCCTCTCCTTCAAATTCAGGTACCCTAAACAATGGTTAAGTTATTTACCACTTTGCTTTCCTCTGACACTTCAACATTATAAACTATAGGGAATTAGCTCCACACCCAATTTATATGTGAAGGTATAAAGCAGTTTTCTACAGTGCTCTGTTAGAATGACTTCCCAGTTTCAATACTGGTTTCATCTATACACTCATTTAATGGGACTTCATATAGCACAGGGATATATAAGGTGTTTAAAAGAGTCATGGGGGCTCTTTTTTTTCCTGACATGGAAATGTGCACTAAATTATGGGATCCTCCCTAAGTTTTGTTTTTAACTTTTTACCTGTTTTGCCTGCAGAATGACAGCCCAGCATAATGCAGTATGGCCTGAGGCTGAGGCATTCAATATAATAATAGTAATTAGCTCTTACTGAGCACTTTTCATCAGTGGATTTCAAAGCACTTTACAAAGGAGGGCCTTATCATTATACCCATTTTACAGATGGGGAAACTGAGGCAAAGAGAAGTGAAACAATTTGCCACGCTCACCGAGCAGGCTAGAGGCAGAACCCAGATGTTCCATAATTCTCACTCTATACCTGTGCATTCACTGATAACAAGGGATCTTACTAGCTTCCACATGTAGTGTTAAGCTAGGATCAACGACATAGAAGAAGTGGGAATTTGGCAGGTAAGATCACAAATATATGGGTGTGAGGACACCTGAATAGATGCAGCTGAGTGCTCAGCACTTTTGAAAATCAAGTCACATTGGGCCCGATCCAAAGCTGATTGAAGTCAATGGAAAGACTCCCACTGATTTCAATGAGCTTTGGATTGGGCCTTTTATTTGGAGTCAGGAGCTCAACTTTAGGCTTCTATTTTTTTAAATCTTGGCCTATGTGTACACCATGGCTGATCTGAATATAGAGTCATATAGTTTAAGGCCAGAAGGTACCACCAGCTCATCTCATCTGACCTCCTGTATATCACAGGCCACCAACACCACCCAGTACCCACACACTGAACTTACCAACCAAAATTAGACCCAAATATTACAGCCCCAGGCAGAGACTAGAAGGGTCTGAGATGCACCAGTGCGTGACATTCCTACAAGGCAGATAAATGATTAAGTGAGATATACCCAGATAATCCTGGCAAGTGACTCACACCAACTTTGCTGCAGAGGAATGTGAAAACCTCCCATGGTCACTGCCAATCTGATCTGGGGGAAAGACCTTCCCAACCCAACTTATGGTGATCAGTTAGCCCTTGGGCGTGTGAGCAAGAACCAGCCAGCCAAGCAACTGAGAGAGAGAATGCTTGGTGCCACCTCAGAGTACTGGCCCAACCTGTCCAGTCTCCCATCTCTAGCCATGGCCATCTTGATTCTTCAAAGGAAGAAAATAAAAAAAAACCCAGAATACATGGGGGGAGCAACAGATGGAGGAAATCCCTCCCTGACCCATACAGGTGGCTGGCTGACGCCCTGAAGCATGAGCATTTAGGAACATAAAACATAAACTGCTAGGGACCCCCTGGGATCCTGAACCCCGTGGGATCCTGAGACCTACCACTCAACTATCACAAGCAATGCCAACATACAATTACCCTTATAAATTTGTCCAGCTCTCTCTTAGAGCCAATTAAGTGTTTTGCCCCCACAACTCCGATAGGAGGGGCTGTTTCAGAATCTCATCCCTGTGATGGTTAGAAACTTTCTCCTAATTTACAGCCTGAATTTGTTCATGGTGAATTTATATCCCGTTGTTATTGTGCCAACATTATCCTTTAACTTAAATAGCTCTTCACCCTCCCTTGTGTTTCCCCCAATGTATTCATAGAAACTTGCCGTATCTCCTCTCAGCCTTCATTTTGCTAGGTTAAACAAATCAAGCTCTTCCGGTCTCCTCTTATAAGATAGGCCCTCCATTTCCTTGATCATCTTAATCGGTCTTCTCTGCACCTGTTCTGGTTTGAATTAATCTTGAATATCAGTGAGCAGAATATTCACTATGGCATGTATTGGTGGGGCAGAAATAGCATCCAACCAGAACCAGGAAAATTTCAAACTGAAAACTGAGCTAGGCAAGGCATTAGTTACCAGTAATCGTCTTCATTTCATTAGAGTCTCTTTATTTAAAATTGACTGAACTGACTTGTCACCAAGAATGCAAAGAATGTGAAACTAACCCAGGATAAATGGGGCAGTTCCTTTTATAAGGATGAGATTTATCTGTGGCGTAACTCTAAGTCTCCAGTGGGCTAATCACGGGAGTGATTTTAACTCCAACTGGTAGAATTCTACAGGTGGTGAGTGGCTCTTTGTTTTGGCCTCATAATCCATATTCTGGACCCATGAAATATCTGGTTTTGGTTGTTCCTAGGAGTAAATAAGTCAACCCACATTTGGGGCCAAATCCTGCTTCCGTTAAAGCCAATGATGGGAGCAGGATAGTGTACTGATTGGTTCCCACAGAGCAGGGGCACTAGCATGAGCTGCACACTAGCCCCTTATCTGCTTATTATCTTGATAAAACTCTCAGCTGCTGATATTCACACCATTCCTGAGCTCATCCCTGCCAGCTCTGTATATTAAATACCTCTTTACCAAGAGATGAACTGTGACATGCGTCGAGGATGGATACCTTAAGTTCACAAACAGTAATGACAAATTAAAGTGTCTCCGTTTACTAAATCAGTTTTTATACATTGGAGCTGGCTGACTGAGGAAGAAGAGAATGATAACAAGATTAGTCACTGAAGCAGAGTTTATAAGGTTTCTTTTATGCAGGGATCTGTATTGCCTCCAAGCATGGGCGGCAGGTTATATATGTGTGTGGTGCCCGGGCTCCAGGAATATTCAGGACCGGGTGCCCTGCTCCAGCAATATTTGGAGCTGGGTCTCTCCTCTGGCCCTGCCTGGATCGGGCCCCGGCCCCCGCGGGCCTTCCCACCCACCCCGCCCCGCCGCATCCCTGCCTGGAGCAGGTCCCAGCCCCCGCCTGCTACCCCTCCCCCTGCGTGTCCCCCCACACCGCGCCGCGTCCCTGCCTGACAAAAAGCAGCGCGCGCCTCTCCCCTGCCTGCTCTGTGCTGCCGGAGATCGGCTCCCGGCAGAACTGCTGTCAGCTGCCGCAGGGTCCTAGTGCCTGCCATTCACTAATGGCAAGGCAGGCTGCCCTTACCCTGCCCTTCCGCCCTCACCCTGAGCCTCCCCAACGCCCCAAACCCCTCAGCCCCAGTCAGAGCCCTCATCCCCCCGCACCCTAATCCTCAGCCCCAGCCAGAGCCCTCATCCCCTCCGCACCCTAATCCTCAACCCCAGCCAGAGCCCTCATCCCCCCGCACCCTAATCCTCAGCCCCAGCCAGAGCCCTCATCCCCCCGCACGCTAATCCTCATCCCCAGCCAGAGCCCTCATCCCCAGCCAGAGCCCTCATCCCCTCTGCACCCTAATCCTCATCCCCAGCCAGAGCCCTCATCCCCCCGCACCCTAATCCCCAGCCCCAGCCAGAGCCCTCATCCCCAGCCAGAGCCCTCATCCCTCCTCCACCCTAATCCTCAGCCCCAGCCAGAGCCCTCATCCCCCCACACCCTAATCCTCAGCCCCAGCCAGAGCCCTCATCCCCCCGCACCCTAATCCTCAGCCCCAGCCCTGAGCACCCTCATCCCCCCACACCCTAATCCTCAGCCCCAGCCAGAGCCCTCATCCCCCCGCACCCTAATCCTCAGCCCCAGCCAGAGCCCTCATCCCCCCGCCCCAGCCCTGAGTCCCCCCACATCATGAGCCCCACAGCCCTCACCCCACACCCAAAACCTCTGCCCTAGCCCTGAGCCCCCTCCTGCATCATGAACCCCTCATCCCCAAGCCCCAGCAAGAGCGCTCATCCCCCCGCACCCTAATCCTCTGCCCCAGCCCTGAGTCCCCCCACATCATGAACCCCTCATCCTCAGCCCCACAGCCCTCACCCTGCACTCCCTCCTATCCCCAAACTCCCTCCCAGAGCGTGCACCACCTCCCCCTTCCTACGCCCCCACCCCCAGCCCAGAGCCTGCACCCAAACTCCGTCCCAAAGCCTGCACCCCTCACCCCCTCCTGCACACCCACGCCCTGCCCCAGCCCGGAGCCTGCACCCAGCACCCAAACTTCCTCCCAGAGCCTGCACCCCTCACCCCTTCCTACACCCCCACCCCCAGCCCAGAGCCTGCACCCAAACTCCATCCCAAAGCCTGCACCCCACCCCCCAGACCAGGACCCCGCCCAGAGCCTTAGGCAGGTGGGGGCAGAGTTTGAGGGGGCGGAGTTGGGGGGGCGGGTTCTGGGCACCACCAAAATTTCTACAAACTTGCCACCCATGCCTCCAAGTCCTATAAGCAGCTCAGACCAGGTTGTAGCCCCTTGACATCTGAGTAGTTTATTTCCAAATGCTCTATTTCCTTTCATTCTTTTTGGTGCTCTTGGCCAATTGGATACATATGCAAGTGTCCCTCTGGAAGCGATAGAAAGACAAGTATGATCTAGTGGGTAGGACACTAGAGTGAGTGTCAGAAACCTGGATTCTATTCTCAGTTCCATACCTCCCAACAGTCCTGGGTTTTGCAGGACTGTCCCACTTTGACTCCCAACCCCTTTGTCACAGTTGAAGTTGGACACAACCTGCATTCAGTGGCACCCACAGCCATATGCACATTACACATGGTGCTTACCATGGGCCGAGGCAAAGCTAGGGAAGGCAGCAGCTTCAGCTGTTCCTTGGCATGTTCAGACCTCTCAGGAATACTCAATGGCTGCAGGGGAGCTCTGGGTTGGGAAGTGACACTGCACTGGGTGGGCCAGGCTGGAAGGTAGGGGCTGAGCATGGCATGAACTTGGTGCATCAGGGACTAGGGCCAGTGGCTGCAGCAGCATTGGTTCCACAGGGATTGGCAGTAACCAGCTGCATCCCGTTTTAACCACGTGAACTGTTGGCAGGGAAGCAGTTCTGCTGTCTGATCTTCAGCAACTGACTTTGTCCCTCCATACCTCTGGTTTGCTGCCTGCCCTTTGTCTATCTTGTCTATTTGGATTATAAGGAGCAGCATACAGGAGCCAGCAAACAGAGCTGAAAACAGGGGAGTTTGAGTGGAGATCTGTTGGAGGAGAAGGGAGACAAGCCCCTGTTCCTTAGAGGCAGTGAGTGAGTTCTTGAGAGTGTATCTGCTTGCAGGTTTTTTATGTTTGTTTTCAGTTTGCAGAGGTTGGTGTGGGTAGTGTGTTAATCACAGAAAAGCCCTGATTAGGGAGAAGGACTTCCCTAGTTAGCAGGCCTATAAAGGCAACCAAGCAGCCAGTCAGTGGCACAGGAACCAGCAAACAGAGCTAGAGTGTGTAAGGAGAATTTTGGGGGAGGAAGTGTGTGGTGTTTGGTTTTTGTGTGTGCACGTATGTGTTGGTTTTTTCCTAGACAGGCGCTTAGGAGGGAAGGCTATGGTAGAGCAGGGATAATGATTCAAGGAATGGAAGAGACAATGAAAATGATTGGATGTAGTGGTTTCAGGAAGTATATTATCCTGGAAAGGGTACCATTTGTATGATATGCTGCCTGATAGATCTGATCAAAGAGAAGATCCAAGGTTTGGAGATGAAGGTAGAAACTATGATTGAGTTTCAAAGGGGATTTGAATGGATATTGGATGGAAGGAGATAGGAGACTGAAGGGAAAAGTCAAGACCTGCAGGAGCAAGCTGGACTGGAGAATTCTGAGAGTAGACTGCTGGGTGAGGAAAGTAGCCAGTGGAAGCATGTGACTATGAGAACAAGGCAGATGAAAAGACCAGCGGAGAAATAGAGCTTAGGAACAGGTTTGCTGAGTTGGAAAATGAAGAGGGAGAGGCAGGCAGTAACAGAAGGTGGGAGGGCATGGAAGAAGAGACAAGTAGCTAGTCCTACAAGAAGTGGGGAAGAGTCGGTGGAGATAGCCTGAGTTCAGAGCCCCAGGAGGACAGAGGATGACTCACAGAAGAATGCAAATGAGAACAAAAGACAAAAGAACTTGCAGCCAGAACTAACAGGAGGAAGGCCATAGAATTACACCAACACCAGGAAGAGGCAGATCTATGTGACTGGGGAGTCAGGCTGGAGGGAGGATACTAGTGGAGTTTCTCAGGGATTGGTCTTGGGACCAGTCTTATTTAACATTTTCATTAATGATCTTGACACAAAAAATGGGAGTGTGCTAATAAAATTTGTGCATGACACAAAGTTGGGAAGTATTGTCAATATGGAGGAGGACTGTAATATCGTACAAGAAGAGTTGGATGACTTTGAAAACTGGAGTAACAGAACTAGAAAGAAATTTAATAGTGCAAATTGTAAGGTATGCACTTAAGGACTAACCACAAGAATTTTTGCTATAAGCTGAGGACATATCAGTCAGAAGTGACAGAGGAGGAGAAAGACCTGGGTGTATTAGTCAATCACAGGATGACTATAAGCAACCAATGTGATGCAGATCTGACAAGAGCTAATGCATCCTGGGATTGTATAAGGTGAGGCATCTCCAGTAGAGATAGGGAAATATTATTACCATTATAGAAGGCACTGGTGAGACCTCATCTGGAATAGTGTGTGCTATTCTGGTCGTCCATGTTTGAGAAAGATTAATTCAAACTGGAACAGGTGCAGAGCGGGGCTACTAGGATGATCAGATGAATGGAGAACCTACCATCTGAGAGGAGACTTAAAGAGCTTGGCTTTTTCAGCCTAACAAAACGACAAATGAGAGGAGGTCTGATTGCAGTCTATAAATGCAGAGAGATAAACACCAGGGAGGGAAAGGAGTTATTTAAGTTAAGGACTACAGTTGGTACATGAGCAAATGGGTATAAACTGGTCGTCAACAAGTTTAGGCTTGAAATTAGACAAAGGTTTCTAAGCATCAGAGGAGTGAAGTTCTGGAACAGCCTTCCAAGGGGAGCAGTGTGGGTAAAAACGTTAACTGGTTTCAAAACTGAGCTTGGATGATATGACGAGACTGCCTACTCTGGCAGGTAACTGATCTGCAACTGCTAGCAGCAAATATTTCCAATGGCTGAAGAAGGGACGCTAGATGGAGAGGACTCGGAGGTACACAGGGAATTCTTTCCCAGATATCTGGCTGGCAGGTCTTGCTGACATGCTCAGGGTCTAGCTAATGGCCATATTTGCAATCAGGAAGGAATTTTCCCCCAGGTCAGATTGGTAGAGACCCTGGGTTTTTTTTGCCATCCACTGCAGCATGGGGCATGGGTCACTTGCTGGTTTGCATTAGGGTAAGTGGTGGATCTTCTGTAACTTTAAGGCTTTAAATCAGGCCTGCACAACTTGCAGCCCAGGGGCCGCATGCGGCCCGCATGGGCTCACTGAGCGGCCCGCAGGGGGTGAGTAGGCAAGCGGCAGGTGAGGGAGTGGGCTGAAGAGGCGGGTGGGCAGTGGTGGGGGTTAGTAGGTGAGCCAGAGGGGGTGAGGGGCTGAGGAGGTGAGTGGGTGGGCAGTGGCAGGGGGTGAGGAGGCGAGCCGGGGGTGGGTGGGAGGCTGAGGAGGTGAGTGAGGAGTCAGTGGCTGACCTGTTCATCCGGTCTGGCTCCTATCCCCTCTTCAAGGGTTGCAGCTATCTGGAGGTGCCCGCCTTCCACACCTTCCTCAGTCACACCTCATTCATTCAACCAGGCAATTGATTACAAAGTTGGGGGAAGATCTTATTGTACTTCTAGCAAAAAGACATTTTTCTTTTACCTTAATTATACTACCTTAGGGGCCCACTATATTACCAAGGTTCAATGTTTCGGTGGGGCAGCGCTGGGGAAGGAGGGTTTGTTTCCGCGGGGCGGACGGTGCCGGGGGGGGGAGTATTTCAGGGGGGCTTGGCGGTGCTGGGGGCAGGGTCGGCAGGGCTGGGGGGGGAGTTCGGCCCTCAGCTGTTTTCTTTGGAGTAATATGGCCCTTGACACTTTATGAGTTGTGCAGGCCTGCTTTAAATCATGATTTGAGGACTTCAGAAACTCAGCCAGAGGTTATTGACCTGTTACAGGAGTGGGTGGGTAAGATTCTATGGCCTGTAGGAGGTCAGATTAGATGATTACAATGGTCCCTTTTGACTTTAAAGTCTTTGAGTCTATAAATAAGATCTTTGGGTTTGCTTCTTATTGTGTGCTTATACAGTGCCTACCACAATGGATCATGCTCTTAGATGGGTCCTCTAGGTGCTACCGTAATAAAATAATTATTAATAATAATATTAATAATAATAAATAAAGTATAACCCAGACCCCATTCAGGCTTTGCCTCCAATCACAACAGAAAGATTACTTTATAAACATGAAACTATATAACTGTGTTGCCTGAGCTGAAGATATATTTGCCGGAGTTCACAATTAATATATTTTTTCATTCATTATTAAAGATATTCCTTGGACTAAAATGGAAAAGCTTTTTGATCAGAAGTGGGCTTCCTCTAAATTCACAGTCATGCATGCTTTCCCCACAGGATAATTGTCCTTTGAAATGTGGATTAAATAATTGTCATTCATCTCAATAACATAGGGACAGATTATACCTAAAAATGCACACGCATACACAACTCCCACTGAGCATCAGAGGGAATAATCTTGAATTTAAGAATCCTTGTTGGTACTTATCTATTTTTAATAGTAATTCTGCCAGGTCACCTGCCCATGTTGTCCCATACCTAATTAGATCAGTGGATTTCAATCCAGAACAGAATTTTGTCTTGAGAACCTTGGCACTCTTCCAAGAGCTCAGAATCTGTACAATTTCATCCATTCACATTGCTGGATATATTATTAGCATAAATAAATAAGATGCTCTGACCTACTAACTACCTCAGAAAATGGAGCCTTTTATCAGGGGTTCTCAAATTGGGGGTTGTGACTCCTCAAGGGGTTGCAAGATGGTTACATGGGGGTCATGAGCTGTCAGCTCCATGGGGCTGACAGCCCTAACCCCCATTAAATTAAATTAACTCCCCCCATTTTTAATTTATAAGGGGGTTCACTCAGAGGCTTGCTATGTGAAAGGGGTCACCAGTACAAAAAGTTTGAAAAGCAGGGGTAGTGTTTATAAGACTGTAAATAGACTTTGAACTGTGAAACAAATATTGACTCTAGCACATGAAGTCCGTATTTTGTGAACATCCAAAACCTACCCACAGTAACAGAGTTGTGAAGAGACAGCTTCTGTGAATCTAGGCAGGCTGGCTTCCTGACAAGGAACATTAGGTTAATTTCAGATACTTTTGACTTTGTCCAGGATATGAAACACCAGCAGACTCTTTCTTTCATGTGGTGCACAACTGTAATTGCATTACTTGATACATACTTAACTACCTACCGGTCAAAAAACATATATGAGTTTCTCTGCAAAAGTGCCCACAGTATTCGCAGTAGTACCCCATTTGCACATACAAAAACTCAAATTTCTGCTCGCCAGATATATACTAACAATTGCCTGATATAAGCATGTAAATGTCCATTTGTACACACAGATGTGGGGATTTGCACATACACGTGACAGGTCTCATAAAGGAGTATTTGGAGGCAGCTTGAAAAATTCGTTCCATTACGTGAAGAGGATCATAGGCCTGGTCTACACTACAGGGTTAGGTCAACATAATTTGCCTTGTGTCAACCTAGCTGTGGAAGTGTCTTCACTTACATTTGGCTCCCACTGACATAAGTGCCTTTCTTTCTGTTCCTGTTCTGGCAGAAGAATTCAACCCTCTGATGTGTACTTGCCAATTCTCACTTGATTGGAGTGAGTCTCAGACATTTGAGACAAATTTAAGGGCCATTTTTACAGCAGAGTCCCTCATATTCATGATGAAGGATTTTATGGAGTTTTTCAACACGACATTTAAAAATTCACTGATTTTTTTAGGTAGACTTGATGGCTTGGGGCACATTGGTAAAAAGCTCCAGAGCCTTTCAAGTTCCCCATTGCCTTAAATAACTAATGAATTCCCTCTCTCCCCCTCCCCCATGTTTGCAGCATTGCTGAGGTATTCCCTGTGGTAAATATAGGGAATATTATACTCTGAGAGCAATAGTGGCAAGTTCTTAAGGGAGATCATTGCAACAGTTGCTAGTTCCAATGCAGATCAGGGTACTAGTGAATGAAAATTCTCTTCAGACTTCGCTTCAGAGACCTATATGAAATGAGTGTGGTGCTCTAGGTCCACTTTCCAGTGAACAGGTGACTACACCACAAAAACAACATTATAGTTGTTACTAATATCCTTATTGGCAGACTGAACAGAAAGGCTGAGGCCTGAAAGAACAGAGTTATTAAACTATCTTTGTATTCCTAGAGGCAGACCCTCCTGAGCAATGATGCAGCACATTAGTGGAGCAGTGTGGGGAAGCTGACAGAGCTACTGTGCTCGTTTGGTAGACAGTATTTAGTAACACTTTATACTCACTTTGCACAGGTGTAAGCCCCAGGTTGTGCAACAACTCTCTTGCTCAGTGCAAAAAAGATTTCATTTTGACTAGATGAAATGGCAAAGCATGTAGCATTTAATATATCTGGATTGTTCTGCTATCCTGGATGGCAGACAAAATACATATCATGCATCCATATCAACCATTATTCCCTGTCCATGGCTACATGCTCCTTCCACCTTGCTGCAGGGCTTATCCAGAACCTTGACAATCTAAGGCTGCAGTAAACTGGCAAGAACATTACCTTATTGACCAACTCTATCTCCCTGCCATCCTTGCCACCAAAGCAGAGCCTGCCAGGGAGTAGCAGCAGGCAGGTAGCATATCTAATTACTTGTTCCAGGCAAATATATTGACAAACAACATTATCTTTCACATGTGTTTGAAGGATTTTGCTGAAATCCAACGGCTTAGCACAGTGGTTCTCAAACTTTTTTTTTCGAGGACCACTTGAAAATTGCTGAGGGTCTCGGTGGACCACTTAATGATCTTTCCAAATGTTGTTTGTACCATTAGCTAACTTTTGTAAAGCGCTTTGGATAAAAGTGCTATATTAAAAAAAACTTAATAATCATTAACTTTTTTTGTTCTACAAATAAAAGCACACAACTCATATTTTAATATCAGTAGTCTTACCCTTCTAATGCGATGGATGTGCCCTCTCCCCTGCCACAGCAGCCCCCAAGCTGGGGCTGGCAAGGAGGGGGGGGACTTCCTCTCTCCCCCACTGCAGCAGCCCCCGAGCTGGGGCTGGGAAGGAGGGCTGTTTCTCCCCAACAGCCACAGCCATGGAGCTAGGGAAAGTTGCCTCTTTCTCTGGCTACCACAGCCCTGAACGTCCCAAAATCTCCCCACATCCTCTTCTCACCCCACTGCCCCCTTCCACCTACCCCCTATTCCTCCCAAGGCCATCACCTTACCTTACATGTGTGTCTTCTCCAGGGTCCAGACACCTGTGCGGCTCCACTAATTAGGTAGGTGACCCTTCATTCTCTCGTGTGCGGCTGCCCAGGCATGCACCTTAGAGGGAACTATCCGTGAACCACCTGAATAGAGCTCGCTGACCACTGGTGGTCCGTGGACCACAGTTTGAGAACTTCTGGCTTAGCACATCTGAATAAAATACAAACCAAAACCACCAGGTGTCTGACAAAGAACCTCAGATAGTAGGCAAAGGACATATAGCAGTAGGATAAGTGCATACATAGCACTAGGTACCTAATATATACTGTGATCACTGGGCACTCCCAGGTGTAAGACCTATGGCCCGAAGCCTATGAGAAAAGAAAGGTAATTGAGTGAGCTCTCTGCTGTCATCTGCTGGAGAGCAAGCAGAGCCAACTAAATGGGCAGGTCCTGGGATGCACCTTAACTAAGGGTAGTTTGGGACATTGGCGTATAAGTCAACTAAATTTTGTATTTGAGGCCTGTATTTATGAGATTAGCCTTTTGGGAGCCCACTGGGGCAAAGCCTGAACAATAACTGGGTCTGGGGTCATCCTGATGAAAACTGATGTTTGCCTAGGTGGGGCAAGATGCCATGGACAGAGCTAAAGAGTGTGGGGGAAAGAGACTGCACTTTCCTGGCTTGCTGCTGGGAATAGCTTTCTGGGTGGTAGCCAGGGGCTTTGATGGGTTCCTAAAGCCCCTGATCACCTTGCATCTTCAAGAGTAGGGCTAAACACTATAATTGCCTTTTGTGGGTAGAGCTCACCAGAGATCCCAGTTGTCTAGCCGGTGGTGAGCAGAGAACAAAACCCAGCCACAATTCCAGTCAACTGAACAGTGAGTCGAATATGGCAGCAGCTGGGCCCAGCCACAACACCCAGCAGGTGAAGCAAAGCAGCAGCTGGAGTCTTCCAGCAGGAGAGCTGCAGAGTGAGCACAGTTGTGTGTCCTACAATGGGAGAAGAATTCACAGCAACTATCTACGTCAGCCTAGCTACTCTGGTGAGGCCTCCCTGTCCTAGCGGCTGAAATCACTATAACAGGACAGGTGGTAGAGTCCCAGAGCTTCTTACAGAACAGAGACCCTAATTTCCTGGACTCCTGGAACCACAAACTCTGACTGAAGAAGGAGGCAGAACAAACTGTATCAGCCATTCAGGGTCTATGTGTTTGGAATTTATGCACCTTGAGGTAAATATGGTGGTGTTAATATTTGTCCCCATTCAACCTGGTCTTTCCATTTTATCCATGCCCCCACCCAATACAGTTTAAACTTCTGTGCTTGCGAGTGGGTCCAGATTTGCCTAGCAAAGGCCTCAGAGGGATTATAGGTTCCCAGATTACTGGATGTGGGCTCGAGCCAAAATTAAAAAGAATCCCCTAAAATCAGGGCTGCCCGGGGGGGGGGGCAAGTGGAGCAATTTGGCCCAGGCCCCGGGCCCCACAGGGGCCCCCACGCGAATGCTCCAGCCCCGGCCCTGCCTCTGCCTTCCCCCATCCCCCGGCGCCTCAGCGCACCGTGACCAGGAGTGGCCCTGGACAGAGCTAAAGTGGCGTGGCTCGGGTGGGGCCTGAGCTCCTCCCCGCTCAGAGCCCCGTGGTAAGGGGGCAGGGCTGCGAGCTCCGGTCCCGCCAGAGCCAGGCTTCTGCAGCACTGTCCAGGGGCCAGGGCCGCTCCTGGATGCGGCGCGCTGAGGCTCCGGGAGAGCGGGGAGGCAGGGGTAAGCAGCATGGCAGGGGGTCGGGGATGGGGGGGGTTGGATAAGGAGCAGAGAGTCCCAGGGACAGTCAGGGCATGGGGAGTGGGCAGAGGCTCTGGGGGGGTGATCAGGGGACGGGGAATGGGTGGGTGGATTGTGGGCATTCCAGGGGTCTGTCAGGACTTGGGGGGGGTGAGGGTGGATAGGGGTTGGGGCAGTCAGGGAACAAGGGGGTTGTTGGGGGTGGGTCCCAGGGTGGTGGTTTGGGGGCCTGTGGGGGGCAATGAGGGGACTAGAAGCAGGATGGGTCGGGGATTCTGAGGGGGGCAGTCAGGGGGCAGGAAGTGGATGGGGGTCACATAGGAGGCAGGACCAGGCTGTTTGGGGAGCACAGCCTTCCCTACCCTAAAGCTCATTCAGCAGTCTAAGGCTTGCAGACAGCTATTTAACACAAAGAGCCAAGTTGTTATCTTTTCCATGGTGGAGAGATTACATGAGAATAGCAATATCCTACACCACCTACCTCCTTCCCAACCCTACCAAGGGAGACTCCCCCCTCCTCCACACTCCCGTGGATTCCCCGAGGCTCTAGAGGGGTGAATTCAGTGGTTCTCAAACTTTTATACTGGTGACCCCTTTCACATAGCAAACCTCTGAGTGTGACCCCCCCAAAATAAAAACACTTTTTTATATATTTAACACTATTATAAATGTTGGAGGCAAAACGGGGTTTGAGGTGGAGGCTGACAGCTCATGACCCCCAGTAATAACCTTGTGACCCCCTGAGGGATCCCAATCCCAGTTTGAGAACCCCTGGGTTAATTTAATTTTAGCACCCTGTATCCATTCACATGCATGTGCTATTTTGAGCATTTCAGTTTTCACAACTTAAGCTCATCCCAGATTCTGGAACAAGCTCAAATGCTCAGTTTGTGGAGTATGTACATAAGCTATACTAAAGACAAACCCACAGTAACCATCTCCAGTTTGTGAGGGACTCCATGGAGCCAGTCTCTAGGAAACAGATACATTCATGGAGGTTAAGTCCATTAATGGCTATTAGCCAAGATGGGTAAGGAATGGTGTCCCTAGACTCTGTTTGTCAGAGGGTGGAGATGGATGGCAGGAGAGAGATCACGTGATCATTACCTGTTAGGTTCACTCCCTCTGGGACACCTGGCATTGGCCTTTGTCGGTAGACAGGATACTGGGCTGGATGGACCTTTGGTCTGACCCAGTATGGCCGTTCTTATGTTCTTATGTTCTAAGCTAAATGAACTCAAAGTTATGGAGACAGATATGAGTCAAGGAAGCCAGCAGAGTATCAGAAACCTGGAAAAAATCTCTGACTGGATGGGCTCAGGTGTTTGGTCACAAGATGAGGTGGTTCAAAAGTTTTGGATTTTTTTTAAGCAGAATTTTTTTATTGTTTCTTTAAACAAACACAGCAAGCAGCAAATTTTGGCCACACACTTCTGAAACCCCAAACCATGTTCAGGTTTTGGCAGACTAATTTCAGCTTTTCAATTAAAAAAAAAACACAACAAATTTTGAAGGAAAGCAGACATTGTCCATGATTATTTTCTGCTTTTTAAAAACCCCTAGTTTTCGATCCAAAAAAAGTTTTGATGGAAAATATTTGTCCAACCCTTTTAATGAGCTTCAGTGCCTTTTAGCACTAGCTGATGCTGAGAACCAATGACACCTTGTAAAGGTGACTTGAAAAGAAGTTTTCTCAAAACTGGGTTTGTGCTGAGATGCAGAAGGTTTTTAAATGTTTATTTTTCCCAGGGCTGCCCACGAGAATATAGTATTCTGTAGTATTGCAACTTTTTTTTATGGAAGGGGCCCCTGAAATTGCTTTGCCCCAGGCCCCCTGAATCCTCTGGGCGGCTCTGCCTAAAATAAAGACATGGCCCTTGTTGCTGCCAGTGCATTCATTGGCAGAAGGGTTACACAGGCTAAGGATACTCATTCTTAGGATGATGAGAGATCATGGTTTCAAATGGGTGTAGTTTTCACTGTATTTCATTAATCACTGAGAGCTTTCCATGGCCTCAGGCCAGGTCCACGTTCAGTATTCCCAGCTTTTGCAGTTTTATCATGTCTCATGATATTTGGTCTTTTTATACATAAACAACTTTCAGAAGTGTGAAACAAATCTTTTCCATTACTTTTTGTTCAACTTCCATCAAATACAAATGTTGTTTCATTATCATAGGGCTGCTTGGAAGAGTTGGCCAGCACACAACTGCTTTTTTGTCAGGTTCTGTATTTTATACCTTGATCCTTCAGTGGTCTGCTGTGCCCACATGGAGCCCCATTTATCCAGGTGCAGCAGTCTGCCTGTGCATTGTACATTGCAGGGGCAGGGCCCTCCACTGTGTCCTCTATCACACAGCTGTTGCAATACAGTTTTGCGGCAGTTATGTTGCGATGTTTCATCACCATATTGCATCTGCCTTGGAGATATGTCGGGACTGTTTCAATGCCCTGTGAACTGTAGGATAGCCCCATCAAAATTGTGACTGTACCTTGAAAAAGAAAAATGGCGGGGGTTGGGGGGGGAAGAGATAGAATTGATAAGATTGGCTGGGCTGTGAACTCTGGTTTTGTTGTTGTAGGGGTTGCTCATCATAAAGGCTACCTGCAAGTAATGTCTGTGGTTTTCAGTCATCAGTCGGTGCTTAAGGTGCTTTAAGAGCTGATTTATTCTGTGTCCATTTCCAACAGTCTCTGCATAACTGTGACCTTGGGAGCCCCTTAATGCCAATTGGCAGAGGGCCCATCATACTGTAACTCAAACCAGGCCTAACACACTCATTATCCCCAACACACTGTTGTCATAATGTGTATCTGAAAGGTGTCATGTCAGGTATTATATGTAAGCTGGTACCATGCTGGTTCTGCAAATCGTTCTGTGGTGTATGTACAGGTTGTGTACCCAGGGTTATATATGTCTGCTGGAATAGGTGCATAAAATCTATTGGGAGGCACAAACCCAACTTGCCCCAGACAAATAAATGTGCATTTATCTGTCTGACCAGCTTGATTACAGGTAGAGGACAAAGAAGGTAAATTTACATATAAGGCAAACAAAGCCATCAAACAAACAAGCAACAGAGGAAGGAGCTTAGTGAACTCACTAGAGATTGGAATCTGCACACCAGGAAGACTTCCTGGCTCTCAAATCTATTTATCTTGGTTAATTTAAGTGGAGGAAATCCATCACTTAGGGGACATAGAATACAGAACCCTCTGAACCTGTGATAGTTGGATCCCCTGGCTTGGAGGGCTAGAGATGCTGGTAACTTGAGGAAAGTAAGAAAACTGCTTAGGCAAAGATTGTTACTTGGTAAAATTAAATTAGAAAGCATGTTTTAGTTTTGTTTGTAACCATACCAGTCTCTTTTTCTCTTGCTTAGTATCACTTAAATCTCCGTTCTTTGTTAATAGACTTAATCTTGTTTTATTACAAAACCATCGCAGTGCTATGTATTCAACTGAAGTGTGCATCTTCTGCTAATCTAATAGGCTGAGGTGTGCATTGTCTCTTTGGAGGCTGCAAATTTAATAATTCCTGTGAGTGTCACAGGGACTGAACATTGCAGAGAGGCATCTCGGGGGAAATTGGGAACTGGGGTTCACTGATTGTTACCTGCAAGGCAAGGTTCAGACTGACAGAGTCTCAAGATGTTTGCTGGTAAAGTAGACAAGAGGAGTGTGTCAGGGAGCTGATAGTCTAATTGCCAGCAAAGCTCTCACTTCCTGAAGCAGAGGGGTAACACGGTGGCTTACAGTTCTGGTTGTTCTGAGCAGAACATCACAATAAGATCAAGAGCTTCACAACATCTTGCCTAGACTCTCTGTCTGGGAAGCTCCACCCTTAAAGCCACAGTGCCCAGTGCCCAATTAAAAAAAAAATCTCTTGCTTTGGTAAAAAAAAAATCACTAGATGCAGAGTTGCTGAAATTTCACAAACAATACAAAAATAGAAGAGACAAAAGCAGATCAACTCTTTGTTTTAATCAACCTTCCCAATGTCCCTTCAAAATGATAAGTAATAAAAATAACTGGTTCAAGCTTCTCATTTCCCATGTTGTTTGTTGTCCTGGAGTGAGTACTTAGTGGTTTACACATCAAGAGTTTGTGATTTTAATATTGGAAAGTAAATGAGAACTACCACACAAACCTAGATTGACCTACATGCTTCCACTAGAAATAGCATATCACAACTTGGTCTAGTCTTTGTAAATAAAAGTCACTCCTAGACAAGTATGCACTAAGCCTATTTTGAGAATTTAAGTAAGACGTAAGAGGTGCACTCACCTTATTCTGGCCTTCACCACAGGGGGCAATTTCACCCAAAGGAGAGCCAAGTATGGAGGATGCCCCTACTGACACAGTCCTGGGGAAATGTATGAAAAGATAAGTAAAAACCGGAAGCTGCCCTGGTATCACTCCTTGCAATATGAGTTAAGATTGAATATGGTTTTTGTTAGCTGATTTGGAATTAGCTTAAAATACAGCATGGCTCACATTCTGCTTCAACTTATACTCTGTGCAACTCAATTGACATCAGTGGGATTGCATGAGTTGAGCAGTGGGCTGCATTTGTCCCAGTGTGTTGTTAAGTGTTTGTGATGTTTTCAGAGAGGCTGTAATGTGCACTCCTCTATTTCCACTAACAATAAGTTAAATGCAGTGAGAAGAGGAAAACTGACACAGGAGTTATAGTAATTAAAGGAAATAAAAATGATTATTCCTTTCTATTCATTTTTTTAAATAACAATATATCTTGTTATTAAATTCTTTGAAGATGAGAATTTTACAGACTAGGACCCTCTGCATGTAGCAACATGGAAAGCCAAAGTGTTTTTAACTAGCCCATGTGTGATTAAACAGAAGAGAACAGATTAGCAGAGGGCATGTCACGTTTCAGTGTATCAACATGTTCACAAAGGTCAACATGTTCTTTTTCTCAACACCCTGTGAAAAGATCGATATTTGCCTACAGATGAAGACATCTGCAGTAATGCCAACTCCAACTGTTCAAAAATCATGAGTGAGGCTCCAAAAAGCATAAGATTGGCTTACAAATCATGAGATTTTTTAAAAAAGTGTTGGGGTCTTCTAGTTTTTGATCCTTTTGGGTTCATGTTTTCAAGTTTTTCTGTGCAATTGTGAGGGCTAGAAACTTACATGTTTCCTTAAACATTAAAGCTGATATTTGCGCTAAAAGTATTGCTATCACCATTATGGTTGATTATGTTTATTAGGGTAGTGCTGAGGGGCACGAGATCGAAGTGCAAACACAGAGTAATAGCTTCTCATGCAATCACATCACCCCAGGAGCTGGGGTTTTAAGAAGCTTACTAACAATCATGAGACGCACAATAAAATTGTGAGTTGGCAACTCTGCGTATAGGCTTTGATTGTGCCTTTAACACATTGGCCCATGTTGGGGGCTCTGCAGAGGGGAGTTCCAGAAATCAGTGCTTCAAGAAGGAACAATGCCTCCCCGGACAATTAGTGCACCAGGAAGCAGACTCACTCCCGTTGCCTTTAAAGGGGCACTTCCCATCACAGCTGGCAGCTCTGTCTTCCTGTCTCTCCCTGAACTTAGGTCTAGCCCCTTCTCTTCCTTGCGCTGATGTATTCCCACACCCAGGCTTCCGCCCTCTTTTGTTGTTTGACGTTTTTGCTTTCTCAGCCCCTCTCCATTAGTGTGTTGTTGCTGAGAGTGTGCCTCAGTTTCCCCCCATATTACCTCCTCTTTTTCTCCCCACCAGGGTTTCTGAGGATGGTGAGCTAAGTTCTTCCCACTGCCTAACATGCCACGTGGGTCCCACCGGTCCCGGCACTGGTGCACCGTAGCGGGGGCTGGTGTGGGTTTTTGGCCTACTTTAGAATTATTCGAACAGTGGCCACGCCCTCTATTGGTTCTCGCCCTGGCGCCATGGAAACGGCCACTTAGGCGCCAGTTCGTGCTGATGGCACCTGGGTACCTCTTAAAGGGCGACCCCCTCCGCCCCCCCAGTTCGGTGAGCCACGGCCCGGCATGCGGGCAGTGCCTGGGGTGCTGTGTGCGGGGCCACGCGTCGTGAGCAGCAGCGGGGCTGCCGCAGCCTTGCGAGTCTTGTACCCCTGTTGCGGGGTGACGCTGGTTGTGCGCGTCCTGGGGAGGGTGGGGCGGCGGCGCTGCCCATTGCGGGGCCCCCCCCCCAACCCCGAACGCTTGTACCACGTGTTCAGGATTCAGAGTCAATGGCCTTTTTTGTTGTTGGTCAATAAATTGTTTAAACCTTAAAAAAAAAAAAAAAACCATGCATGTTGCCTGCAAATGAAGTATCTGTTCCATTGTAATGCCCCCACCCCAAGTGGCCAGAGGCCTCACTGGCAGCTCAGCAGGGGAGCAAAAGTCAGATAGGAGAAAGCACTCAGCAGTTTGAGCACTGCCACAGCTGCAGATTGATCTTTGGACCTTCCAAAAAGCCAGTACATGGGGCCCATGACTCTGCCTCCAAGGTTGGCCCAGGACAAATGAGCCACGACAAACTTTCAGTCCCAGCAGCAGGTTTCCATTTCAAAGTATAGCTCAGCAATGGCAAAGGCTTGTAACTTACTATTTCTAAAAGGGAATATTGACATTAGCACTGGGCCATAAAACCAGCAGGCCTGTGGCCCTAGCCCTCCGGCACGTCCTGGCTGTTCGTGCGTTTGCACTCCTGAAGTAGAATCAGAACTAAGGCTGTGTCTACACCAGGATTTGTTGGCAAACATTTCCCACCATTGATCTCACTGCTGAAGCAACACAATTGTTAATAATGGTGAATAGGGTGATATGGCTGCTAGAGTTTTCAGCAACATCACTCCATTTTGATGCCTCTGTGTCACTCTGATAGCACAGAGGGTTTGTAAAGTCAGTGGAAATGGCTCCTAGGCAATACCTCCAATATACAGAGGTTCTCCAGACATAGGGAGCACCTTGGAGGTGTGGTCAGACTGTACTGAGGCAACAGCGGTAGCTGTTGGAATGGCCATTTGAGATCATTGCTAAATATAAAATAAAGCAGTTCTGATTTATGCCAAAAACCTGGCAAAAATACAGGGAGACATAAAGGTGGTTTAATTCCAGCTTTGACCCTACTCTATTTTTGTGCCAAGCACAGCTTGGGTGGGGTGCAGTATCAGGCCCCACATCATCTAACCATGCTCAGAGCAGATCTAAGTGACACGATGGTAAAAATGCTGGCAGACACAGACACCTTAACTACACTAGTGTTCTCACCATTGCTATCACTTGTGGAGCTGCCCTGGTGTTAGCAGCAGTGGGAAACTTTTGCCAAAAATCCCCTGCGTAGACTGGTCAATGTCTATAAAAGCACTAAGTATGTGCCTACTGTGAGGATAAAGCAGTGGCAGTGAGGTGTGATTTGATTATGTTTTTATTAAGGAATCTGTTTTAAATGTCTTAAAAAATAAAACAAAAATGCATGGATGCCTTGCTCAACAGCAGGAGAGAAAATGAGCAGGAACAGTACCTTTTTCCATAGGTTACTCCCCTCCCACCCACCAACAAAAAAAATGCTGTAAAATAGCTGCAACAAAACTTCAGTGCAAAAAGCCTCAGCCATGGAAAGGTTCAGCTGTCTGTCAATGCCCATAGTAATTTTACAGTGCAGTTAGGGGTTAAAGTGAAACAAACAACTGAAGGCCATTGTTTCCAGGGTTACAATTATTAGCTAAATAAATACTTGGTTTTTTTAAATTACCGTATCTACTAAACGCACCGTTGGCAAAAACAAAACTGTTTGAGGCAATAGTGAATCAAACATAGGTGTGTTTGAATGCAGCCAGTAGTTTCTGCAAGAAGGTCTGAACAGGAGGTGGGGTGGAAATGAAGGATAATGATTGGACAGTCCCTCAGTACATTCCCAGAAATGCTACTTGAGACCGGCATGCTACTCAGAATCCTTCAGAGCAAGTCAAACTCTTCTTTTGAAATCAGTAATATGAGTCACCAATATGTTGACACATACACATTTCATTAAAATCTGGTATTTATTTCACGAGCAGTGTCTGTGCATAAAAGTCATTGGAATTACTCAGAGGCCAGGCACTGAAAAAAGTGCATTAGCTGAACTCTTCTCTCCCCATCTCCCTGCAACAACTAATCTCATTTTTCTCCTGCAGAGTTTCTTCCCACACGTAGCCTGAGTCAGTCAAGGCACCCAAGTTTATAAAGGCACACGGGGACTGTTCTTAAGGGACAGAAGCCCTGCTTGTCATATGGGCAGAGCCCAGAGCTGCTCCCCTTTTTGACTATGGGGGTTTTGCCTTTGACATCTGTGTGAGCAAGGTCAGGCTCCTGAGATGTTAACTTATCCCCTGTGTAAAGAGGAGACCAAGACACAAAATTCAGATCCAGATTTTGAACACATCAAAGTTCAGGTCTGCTCAGAGCTGTGGTTTTAATTCAGCCCACTATAAATGTAAAGACAAACCGTGATATTTAGGTCTAGGTCCAGACTCAGACTCCATCCTTTCTTCCTCAGAAAGTTTCTCCATCTCTAGTTTTAAAGAACCAGTTTGACTATAGTACTTGCCCCACCCACACCAGAACCTTTATCAATTTCTCAAAGCAAATTCAAAATGAACCTTATTCAAAATTCCAAAATGTGCATAAAAGATTTTTCCCTTCCACTTTCCAGCTACAATGGAAAATACTGAAGTACCATGAGAATGGCCATTCTTGCAGTGTCTCTGCCCATGATTGAAAGCAGGAAGAGATGGGATCTCAGAAGAAAGTCTGTTCTCAGGATTTCCAACCCAGTCTTACAGTCTCTAAAGGTCTGGATAAATCAGATAAGCTTGGTATGATACCCAAAACTATTGGAGCCTGAGCTCCAAGCCTTTTCGGATTCACCCATTGCTAGTTTTAAGTTTGCTAGATGCATAAAGATGGGAGAGGGTGTATTTCAATTTATAGTTAATCATTTATATAATTACAGACAGCAGTGAGACTTTTTATTTGTTGCTTCACACTCAATTGCTCAGATAAGATGCAACATGTTTTTCCCCTGTAATTAAGACTTGATTCTTTTTTCATAATTTAAATATGTACCTGAACTAGTTGAAGTACACTATCATCATGCTAGTCGATTTCACTAACAATTGGTACATGTAACTCCCAATTCTAACCCTCCCATTTCCAAGTTTATTTGCTCCAAGACATGTTTTTTTAAAAATAGTTCTGTTCATGATGAGAGACACAAGGTAGGTGACGTCATATCTTTTATGTGATTAAATTCTGTTGGTGGAAGAGGCAAGCTTTCAAACTTCACAGAGCTCCTCTTCAGGTCTGGAGAAAGTAACCAGAGTATTCATTTTGTTCATGACAGTCTTCTTACCCATGCCACAGACCCACCAGGGGTTTGCAAGCAGCTAGCAGTTTGAGATCTATTGAATCAGAAGACAATAATCCAGGAAACAACTTTGTCCCAAACCTTTTGATATAACCATGACATCACATGTCCTAATGGGCTCTGTCCACTTTTGTAATGGCACATTACAGTTTGAGTTATTTCTTTCAGCCCAATTTTTTAGTGGGAGGGCTCACATGCATCAGCTCACTTCTGGCACTACTCTTGGTGAAACTGCAGAATTAGCCGCCTGTTTGCAAGAGATTTAAGCATACATTAACAAGCCACTTTACGCTGATGTGTTTGAAGCTGCAAAGGAAATGACTGAGGGCTTGGCTACACTTACAAGTTGCAGCGCTGGTGGAGGCTTTCCAGCGCTGCAACAACACCCCGTCCACACTTGCAGGGCACAACCAGCGCTGCAACTCCCTGGTTGCAGCGCTGGCTGAAAACCCATCCCGGCAGGGGTATAAGGAGTGCAGCGCTGGTGATCCAGCGCTGCCCAGCAGGTGTGGACACTCACCAGCGCTTTACCTGTCCTCCAGGGAATAAGGAGGTATCCCAGAATTCCTGTTCAGCCACTCTGCACATCAGTTTGCACTCTACTGCTCTTGGCTCAGGTGACCCGCCCTGTAAATGCCCCGGGAAATTTAAAAATCTCCTTCCTGTTTGCTGCAGCCAGGTGTGGAGTGCAATCAGTTTTAATCAGTTACAGGTGACCATGCCTCCACGCGGCAAACGAGCCCCAGCATGGAGCACTGGTGAATTGCAGGACCTCATCAGTGTTTGGGGTGAGGCATCTGTTCAGGCACAGCTGCGCTCCGGCCGTAGGAATTACGATATCTTTGAGCAGATATCAAGGGCCATGCTGGATCGGGGCCATGATCGGGACGCAGTACAATGCAGGGTGAAAATTAAAGAGCTGCGGAGTGCCTATTACAAAGCCCGAGAGGGGAATCGACGATCCGGAGCTGCTCCCACGACCTGCCGTTTTTACAGGGAGATGGATGAGATACTTGGGGGTGACCCCACTGCCAATCCCAGGATAACGATGGACACTTCTGAGCAGGCTGGGGGACAGGAGGAGGAGGCGGAGGAGGCGGCGGAGGCGGAGGCGTGGGGGGGGGAGGAAACCGCGAGTGAAGCTCCTGGCATGGGGGAAGAAACCGCAGATTCCCTGGAGGCATGCAGCCAGGAGCTCTTCTCAAGCCAGGAGGAAAGCACCCAATCGCAGCAGCCAGCAGTTGCAGAAGGACAAGCAGAGGAGCGTGTTACCGGTAAGCGGCTTTTATTTTCTGGGTGAAATGTTTCTGGAGAGGAGGGGGGGTTATGGATGCATGCATGCCAGCCTCTAGATGTGGAATAGCCCGTTGATGTGGTCTATCACGTCGCGGTAATCTGCCTCAGTTATCTCAGCAAAAGCTTCATCCAGAGCGTGGGCAATATGCCTGCGCAGGTTTATAGGCAGAGCCACTGTGTCCCTTGTCCCAGTGACGGTGACGCGTCCGCGCCACTCTTCTGCCAGTGGTGGGGGGACCATTTCTGAACACAGGCAAGCCGCATAGGGTCCCGGGCGGAATCCACATTGCTCTAAAAGAGCCCCCCGCTGTTCCCTAGTGACTCGCAGTAGGGAAACATCTTCCAGGATTAAGTCCTGTGAAAAATGTTGGGAGACTCTTTAGTGAAGAGATAGGGAGATAAGATCACCCCTGCATCTGCATTTCACTCAACCCCTCTAGCACTCCAGATTACCCGAAGCAACCAGCTCCCCTCTTACACCCAAGCCCCACTTCTCCCCATATAAGCACTGCTCACTCACCATGTCGTGGCTTCTGTAGTGTTATGCGTGTGGGTAAAAGAATGCTTAAATAAGAACTCACTCCCTCAGTGTAACAATTCATGTCTGGAGATAGTGGATACAATGCTGCCCGTGTTAAATGTTGTCATTTCTGTTTCTACAGTGACCTTGACTACTGGACTGCCCAGATGTTCAACATCACAGAGGCTTCAAAATTTGAGAAAAAATCCCCGAAAGAGCAAAGAAGACATGCTGAAAACTGTTCTTAATCAGTCTGCTCGAGAGAGTAAGGACTTGAAGGATTGGCGAGAGAAAGAAAGCAGGACACGCAAGAGAAATGCAGTGGCCAAGAGGAAAACCACGGAGCGGCTGCTAAGCATCCTGGAGCGCCAAGCGGAGTCTATAGAGTCACTCGTTGCCATGCAAGCAGAGCACTACCGTGCTACTCCCCCACCCGCCCCGTCCTTTGTGCCTTGTGCCCCAATGTCAGCTCAAACCACCTTTCCCCAGCATCCAGGTTCTTACCACCACCAGCTGCCTCCAACACCTGTATGTTCCCCAACCAGCCCTGATACCTACCACCACCCTTACCCTCTGCATTCAACCCCCATCACCATGCAGTATATGAACCCTGAAGTGCAGGATTCATTAAACAGCAATCCAGACAGGGCATATGCAAACTTGTGACTGTACAGTTCACCAACCCACACCCCTGCCCTCTTGTGTTCATGAAATGTTGTGTGTCTGTCTGTCTGTCAAGGAAGTTTTTTTCTTTTCAATAAAACAATTCTTGGCTTTGAAAACAGTCTTTATTATAGCAGATAGTGAAAGATACCTTAGCCCAGTAAAGAAAGAGGCACTACAAATCATATTATTATTATGGATAATAGAATAACAGTGTAAGCAGTGCAATTCACTCCCATGCAAGGCAGCAAACATTATTGTTGGCTTTCAGCCTCAAATTCTTCCCTCAAGGCATCCCTAATCCTTGTAGCCCTGTGCTGGGCCTCTCTATTAGCCCTGCTCTCTGGCTGTGCATATTCAGCCTCCAGGACTTGAACCTCGGTGGTCCATGCCTCACTGAATGTTTCACCCTTCCCTTCACAAATATTATGGAGGGTACAGCAAGCGCATATAACCGCGGGGATGCTGCTTTCCCCCAAGTCTAGCTTCCCATACAAGCAACGCCAGCGGGCTTTTAAACGCCCAAAAGCACACTCCACAGTCATTCTGCACCGGCTCAGCCTGTAGTTGAACCGGTCCTTGCTCCTGTCAAGCTTCCCTGTATAGGGTTTCATGAGCCAAGGCAGTAACGGGTACGCGGGGTCTCCAAGGATCACAGTGGGCATTTCGACATCCCCTACTGTGATCTTCCTGTCTGGGAAAAAAGTCCCTGCCTGCATCTTCCTGAACAGGCCACTGTTCCGAAAGATGCGTGCATCATGCACCTTTCCAGGCCAGCCTGTGTAAATGTCAATGAAACGCCCGCGGTGATCCACAAGCGCCTGGAGAACCATAGAGAAATACCCCTTCCGATTAACGTACTCTGATGCCAGGTGGGGGGGGGCCAGAATAGGAATATGCGTCCCATCTATCGCCCCTCCACAGTTAGGGAAACCCATGTGTGCAAAGCCATCCACAATGTCCTGCACGCTCCCCAGAGTCACGGTCTTTCTTAGCAGGATGCGATTAATTGCCTTGCAAACTTGCATCAAAACGATTCCCACGGTCGACTTTCCCACACCAAACTGGTTCCCGACCGACCGGTAGCTGTCTGGAGTTGCCAGCTTCCAGATTGCAATAGCCACTCGCTTTTCCACCGTCAGGGCAGCTCTCAATCTTGTGTCCTTGCGCCGCAGAGTGGGGGCGAGCTCAGCACACAGTCCCATGAAAGTGGCTTTTCTCATACGAAAGTTCTGCAGCCACTGCTCGTCATCCCAGACTTCCATGACGATGTGATCCCACCACTCAGTGCTTGTTTCCCGAGCCCAAAAGCGGCGTTCAACGGTGCTGAGCATTTCCGTAAATGCCGCAAGCACTTTAGTGTCACACGCGGCAGGCAAATCCATATTGATATCATCGTCGGAATCCTCACTGTCACTTTGGAGCTGAAGGAATAGCTGGACTGCCAAACGTGTTGTGCTGGTGACACTCATCAGCAGAGTCCTCAGCAGATCGGGCTCCATTTGCCACAGAAATCGCGATTCACACAGAGAGTAACAGAAAGACACTCACAATGGCGCCAAACGCTGCTGGAAAGAGTGAATGCTGGGATGTGAAGCGATGCACCACGGGGCGCTGGCAAACAGGAAGCGGAATGACCCACACACTTCCTTCCCCTTCCCACAATACTCAGCGCCAAAACGGCGCCAAAACGGGACGAGGTGCTCTGTGGGATAGCTGCCCACAATGCACCTCTCAATACAGCGCTGGAAAGTGCTGCAAGTGTGGCCACACTGCAGCGCTGGTAGCTGTCAGTGTGGCCACACTCCAGCGCTGGCCCTTCCACAGCTGCATGACCAGCGCTGTAACTCCCAGCGCTGCAACTTGTAAGTGTAGCCAAGCCCTGAATCTTTCCTTTAGAGCTGTATATTTCTCTGATGCCATCACAAAAGGGTACAGAATTCATTTTCTGTTATTACCAAAATGAATTAAGGCTGAGGGGTTGAGTCTAATTGCAGAATTCTGTACTACTAACCATGACAGCTATATACTATTTTGGATATAATCTCTTCATTTTCCAGGGCATCAGGCACTCAGGGATCTATGGGAAAAGGTGAGCTTTGCATTCCCACCCTTTAACAAGAAGTAACAATGAGCCTCCTCTCCCCTTATTTATCTGTATATTCCTTTTCTCCTGGAAGGTAAGCATTTCACACTGTGTGCGACTGAGCTTCCCTCTTTTTTTTTTTTTTTTTTTGGAGGTCTGGCTAGTTAAACTAATTCATTTAGACCTTATTCTGGTCTTCATATCTGCTTTCCTCCTTACACTTGCTTCAGCTCTGGAGGAATGGCAACAGCTGTGAGGGGCACACTACTATCAGCACATTCTTTGGATGGTCTCTATATGGGGTCTCCTTTTAGCCTAAATAAACCTGCAGGCATTCTGAGGAAAGGAAGAGAGAACACGTTAATGATTCTTCTGTCAATAATTTGGCAGTATATTTTCCCCAACATTTTCTAACACTTGCTCCCAAATTCTACCTTTCCCCACAAATATATTTTAAGGGTAAATCACACTGCAGCTTAAGTTTCACTTACTGATTGCAGTTCTCAATACAGTGCCTTCCATTTTATTCAAGCAATGGTCAAATTTCATCCTCTGTTTAATTGGATTAAAATTTCTCAAATCGTGTGTATTAAGCACAACACAAATGCCACTCTGTGGGCCTCACAGGATGCACAGCCAAGAAGAGGAGAGGGCAAAGGTGATTTTAAGCCACCTTTGCACCCCTGGATTCCAGGACTAGCTGGGGACAGGAGTGGTCCCTTCTGTAATTTGCAAAAGCCCTGCCCAGACCACCTGTGGACTACTCTGCACCCCAGAGTAGTGTTGAGCTGTGGCCACTCCCTCTCTCACCCCTGTCCTCACACAGGAATGTCTCTATGAAAGGCCACAAACGTCAGCTCTGTTCTATTCCTGAGGGGGGGGGCAGAATTCCCCTAGGAGCCATTTGAGACCCTTTATGAGCCCTCTAGGCTATTGCAGCAGTATTCATGACCTGCAGGGTGTAAAGGTGTCAGAATCTGGCCCTTATTTGATCCACTTTAATCACTTCTAAGCAGGTAGTACTGGAAAATAAATCACTGCCTATAGAAAGCTGCTACTTAATAAGAGGGCTCATTCAGAATTTGGTCTAAGCAGAAAGAATCCAAAGAAAACCCACAATTATAACACAAAACAAAAAAAACTGTAACAAGATTGTTACGGACATTACAAATATTGCCATGTGATGCCAAGATATAATATGCACCCTGGTGGATGTATATGTAACAAGATCAACAGTTTATTTCAAACCAAGTGATTGGAATGGAACTGAATGAAATAACAAGTAGGTACTGTGTTTCTATTGGTGTCATAGGGAATTAGCAGCTGAAATTATTAACGACCATGTTAAGGGCCACGGTCTTGTGTTTTGGTTGTATTTCCTAATTGCATATCAAGGCTGAGATTTTCAAAGCTGACTAAGGGATAGGATATGGAGACACGGCTGTCATTAAAATTAGACAAATATGCATCAATTAAGAATAAATGTATGCACTGCAACACTGGAACCCAAACCTCTAAACACTTATTCACACAAATAGTCCCATTTACTTTAATGAGACTATTTACATAATTAAGGATAGCTGCATGAATCAAAGTTTGTAGGAATGCATCCCAGACTATTGTTGCTATACTTTTGTGTTTTTAAAGCAAAGTTCTCTCTAAAACAGGCAGATGCCAATAAACAGCATAAAATTATCAACATGCATGGGCAATAGTATAGCTCTGGGTTTTCAATATTTATTTGCCAACAGAAATCCAAGGCTATTTTACATTTTTTTTACTTGTTGCTACAATGCAGCATTTTTGGCACTTTGCAAAGATGCATTTAACCTATCAGCCCCATGTCACTTTCCAGCATGAAATTAAAGCATGATTCAAAGCCATCGGGAATCTTTCTGTTGACTTTAAGAGATGGAACCAAATACACTAATGCACTGAAGTGAGGAATCAATAGCAGAGAGTGCACAAGGAGCAAAGATTTTCTTGGAGAATTTCATTATGAATCGATAGTGTTAAATCACGACATTTTGACAGGTTTCTGCTCAGTGCCAGCTTTACCATACGAACAGAGCAAGTCAAATTGGACAGGAAAATATTTATTGCATGACTGACCTTTGCCTGTAGGGTCTACATATTTTCTATCTTATAAAGGGCAGAAGAAATCCTAGAACGAGCTTTAGCACAGATTAATTATCAAACTGCTAAGCTATCCCAAAATCTCTCTTTCATCCCAAAACACAAAAATATCAATTAAAGAAACCATATACTGAATTTGTAATGGAGTAGTATTTTATTATATATTGTTGCTCTTAACTGAATGTTGATTGCCCAACTAATCTGTACTGCTACAAGACACTGAGGTGGAAAGAAACCTTTTTATTTTATAACCAAGAGGCATCCGGTTTCTCAATTCATTCTGGTATCCTTTCCAGACAAGTCAGTGTCTATTTAGAGCACGCAAGTTAACACCCTTGACAATCAGCAACAACACACCATCATTTCCTTGTTAAAAGTAATCTGATTAAGAACAGAAGAAGCCATTTGGATAAAACTTGAACAATCAAATATCCAGCTCCAACTCCAAACAAATTTGAATTTTGTAAAGGTTTTATAGTTTGTTTTTTAAATGGACACATCAGCACTTGCTCGGTTCAACTGGGAATATAAGTAATGAAATATAGAAAAAAATACCATAATTGTGAAATTTTTGGCCAGGAGAAAACCAGAAAATTTTGGAAATCAGGCTAAGTTCAGCATCCGAAGAAGTGGGCTGTAGCCCACAAAAGCTTATGCTCAAATAAATTTGAGTCTCTAAGGTGCCACAAGTACTCATGCTCTTTTTGCAGATACAGACTAACACGGCTGCTACTCTGAAACCTTCAGATATGATGTTTATCTGATAGTGAACTTCAAAACCTTTTGAGGTTTGCCCATTACTAACAAGAATTAATCAGATAACAACTGTAATTTAATATTCTACATAGCACCTTTCATTTGAAAGCATTTTGGACTCTGTCCTACAAGGTACTGAGCACTGCAGCCCACATACAGCAAAGCACTTAAGTATCTGTAAAATTTTCAATACATGAATAACCCCATTGATCCTAGAGAACTCAGATCAAGACCTTTATTATAAACAGTGTACATACAGGAATCACTTCTTCCACTAATGAAATGCAACTAGTTCTGGATGAAAGCAGTAACCAATCTAATAAATGAGAAGAGGAGAATTTTTGGACAACGACATCAGGATGAATCCCTAAGGTTACTTCTAGAGCTTTAATATTTAATATTCATGAAGGCCAGTCAGGATACTAGGTTTTGTGATACTTGTCTGAAAGTGAACTACATGGAATTCAGTGTATCAGCTTCAGAAGAGATTGTCTCTCCTGGTTCCATTGAATCTAGGTACAGTATTTACAACCTGATGCATAGAACACTAAATGAATTAGTAATCAGTAGCAAGTCAAATCAGTTTTTCCCAGAATTTGAATGATTTTTATTTTTATGATATTTGTCTTAAATTAGCTGCCTTAAAACATTTTGTTATCTAACTCTCAAACCCCCAGGTATCATTGATAAATTCATTCCATATATTAAATACACAATTACAGTAAGTCACTAAACTTCAGGAATCGACTTTCATATCAGTTGGGGTTTCTTCCTCTGATTCAGCCGTGAGATTCGGTGCAGCCTAAGAGAAAAAAAAAAAGGAAAAGAATTACCAGTATTAACAGAAATTGGTAAAAAATGCTACAAAGCAAAGCAAACAGAAACAGTATTTAGATAACCTTCAGCATGACTATGCATTCTCCTATTCAGTGAAATAACACTTTAGTTTTTATTCCCCTCTACCATCAACAAGTAAGACTGTATAGAGACAAATATCTCTGATTCCCAAGCTAACAAAGGGCACTAAAGGGTGCAAGTGTATAAAATACTGTACGAATATTGACATGGTCCCACCGTTTTTATGTAAACTCACTGACAATATCTTTCCAGAATGCAAAAAGAATGTGTCATCACCAGACTAATACAGTCGAACCCATTTATCTCGACCTCGGTTAACTTGCCAACCCTATTAAGTCGACGTTTTACAAGTGGAACCGCCAAACTCCCTCTTTGTCTTATGGGTTTCTCATCCCTTATGTCGATTCCCCAAACCCTAATATCTCGAGCCCGGCTCCCCGCGTCCCTGACCCACCGTGTCCCCAGCCGCCCGCTCCCCGGCTCTCCAGCCGCACGGTTCCCCAGCCGCCCGCTCCCCGCGTCCCCAGCCGCCCGGCTCTCCGCGTCCCCGACCCACCGTGTCCCCAGCCGCCCGGCCCCGCATACCCGGTCCCTGCCCGGCCCCGCCCGGCCCCGCATACCTGGTCCCCGCTTCGCCTGCCGCCCGCCCACCCGGCTCCGCTTCGCCGCCGCCCGCCCGTCCGCCCGGCTCCGCTTCGCCGCCCGCCCGCCCCGGCATACCCGGTCCCTGCCCATCCCCGCCCGCCCGCCCGCCCGGCCCCGCATACCTGGTCCCCGCTTCGCCTGCCGCCCGCCCGCCCGGCTCCGCTTCGCCGGTCCCCGCTTCGCCGCCCGCCCGTCCGCCCGGCCCCGCTTCGCCGCCCGCCCGCCAGCCCGGCCCCGCATACCCGGTCCCTGCCCGTCCCCGCCCGGCCCCGCATACCCGGTCCCTGCCCGGCCCGCCCGCCCGCCCGGCCCCGCATACCCGGTCCGTGCCCGTCCCCGCCGCCCGGCCCCGCATACCCGGTCCCTACCCGTCCCCGCCCGCCCGCCCGGCCCCGCATACCCGGTCCCTGCCCGTCCCCGCCCGCCCGCCCGGCCCCGCATACCTGGTCCCCGCTTCGCCTGCCGCCCGCCCGCCCGGCTCCGCTTCCCCGGTCCCCCCTCCGCCGCCCGCCCGTCCGCCCGGCTCCTCTTCGCCGCCCGCCCGCCTGCCCGGCCCCTGCCCGTCCCCGCCGCCCGGCCCTGCATACCCGGTCCCTGCCCGTCCCCGCCCGCCCGCACCGGCCCCCGCATACCCGGTTCCCGCTTCGCCCGCCGCCCGCCCGCCCGCCCCGCTTACCCGGTCCCCGCTTCGCCTGCCGCCCGGCCCGCTTACCCGGTCCCGCTTCGCCTGCCGCCCGGCCCGCTTACCGGGTCCCGCTTCTTTGGCTGCCCGGCTCCGGGTCCCCGTCCCGCTTCGCCGGATCCAGCCACGTGCAGGCACCGCGGTAAGGGGGCAGGGAGGGGGTGTTGGAGAGAGGGCAGGGGAGTTCAGGGGTGGGGGGGTGGATAGGGGTTTATCTCGATCATCGGTTATCTGGACTATTTTTGGCAAACCCCTAGGCCGGCGACATAACAGGGTTCAACTGTACTTATACAACTGTGAACCTAATTTACCGGTATATGCCTAACAGTGGGTAATTACATAGGTGAATGGCTACACACATAATTATTACTTATTTGTATATTTCATTACCCAATTTGCATGTGAAAATCCAGTAATAACTACACACCAAATATGCCTGCGATTGCATGCATATGATTACATGAGCTTAATTGTGAAAACCTGACTTCAAATGTATTCTTAGATACATTAAAAATAAGAGCCACCTGTAAAAAATTTGTAAAATAACAGGCTATCACATCCAAAACATGTTAACAAAAATTCCTCATGCAATGTAAAATCAAAGCTGAAATTACATTACTGACAATAAAATAAGATGGGCAAGACAACTTAATGAATTTCAAAGAAAAAAAATTCTGGTAACAGCATACTGGAACTACAAACAGTCTTTACCAGTATCTTGAGTTACACAATCATTTAAAACAAAATATATTCTGTTACTTGAAAACAACTTATTTAAAAAATGTTGAATTGAAAAGTGGGATCTAACACATTCTTTTGACCATCAAGATATATGTAACTGGATACATTTCATTTCTAGTAGCTGGCCCAAGAGGTATTGTTATACACGCCGCAATGCCTTGCACAAGTCAAAATCTGATTCACGTTCTCTCACTTCCCTATAGTGACAGATTCAAGGAGTATTGTGAGGACTGTCTGCTTTAGCACACCGGGAAAAGAAAGAGCCTCTAATTACTCTCAAGATTCACCTCCAGTTGATTAAATTAGCACTTATAGCCATATGATCACAGAGGCAAAGGAAGGTAGCTGCTCCCCCGGGAATATTGAAACTTTCATTTGGAAAACGCGCTGAATGTACAAAGTTTGAAATTTAAGGATTTCCTTTACCACATTGGCTCCATCACCATTTTCCTCAACTGCTGAAAGAGGGGCACAGCTGGGGGAAAATGAGGCAGGGCAAGAGAGTTCCTATAATCAACTCATCCTTGGCTGTGGGAATGGCCTGTGGGGGCCACTGGCAGCCAACAACCAGAGAGAGCATTCCAAAGGCTGCTTTAACATGCACTGGGGATCAAGCTCTCTTCAGAAGGTCTGGAGAATATGGCCCAAATACTCTTTTTTAGGCCATAATGGAAGTGCTGACACAGCCTTAACTGTATAGGCATCAGTGGGGACAGAAAAATCTCTATACAGGGATTACTTAGCCTTTTTTTTTTTTCGTACTTACGTCAGATTGCCCACTCTCATCTATCTCCTCAACTCGGGTCAAATTAGGGGCTCCATATTTATCTGTAAGCTCAGCTAATGTCCTTGATTTATCCCCCGGTTCCTACAATTGAATTACAAAGCTTACTGTGAGTTATTAGTAATTCTGTTAATTTTGTCACAAATGTATTTAAGAACTCAGAAGATATGTTAAAGAACCTTAGTATGCACTAAACTAATGAAAATAAACAGATGCCCTAGATTAGAGATTTATGGTAACAAAGCCCTGGCATAAATAAAGTAAGTGTGAAAAAGGTCTATGTATTATTGTTAGGGCTAATATTAGTTATTATTAGAAGAGTATGAACAACTTTAGGTTTTCATGTAGTACCTTTTCTCTATCTCACTTTTATAAAGTTTGATATTTAGAGTGATACATTGTCAATATTTTAACAAAATGATTTGAGAAAAATATTCTCCTTTAGATTGTGATGAACCCCATATACTGGAGGCTGGTCTATACTTAAAAGTTTTACCAATATAGCCATGTCAGTTGGGGTATGATTTTTTTTTTAAAGCCGTATGTAGACAAAGATATACCAGCAGAAAGATCCCTTATGACAGCATAATTTATTTTGCCTCACAAACCAGAATTAGCTATATTGGTATAAACACTTTTATACTAGCATAAATACATTCATAGTAGGAAGGTTTACTGCGTTAGCTACACCATAGCTAAAGCAACAAAACTGTTAGTGTAGACAAACCCTAAGTGTGTTTGCATTTACAAATAGGACGACTGGGGAAGTTATTCACTTGTGTTCCCATTTAAACAAAAACACTGTCATAACCATAACTAAGGAAGACTGCAGCACCAATAAGCAAACAAATGTATACTAAGCTGCACTCTGAAACCATTTATACTTGGTTATGAAAAATATGCTGAAGAGACTGATAGTACAGCCCAGTGTGTAACTCGGGAAATTTGAAATGAAGCTGCAGGGCTAGACATGCATTCCAGAAATGTTCTTTCACAGATTTTGGTCAAATGTCCATAGGCTAAAAGCATACATACACAATTCCTGCGCTGATCAGAGAGGATGTTTGATATCTAAGCATGGATCTTGGAAAGACTGGTTGGTGATCTGTGACATTATCTAATTATTAATTATTATTATTATTAATGGAACTTTGTCAGACCTCTTCAGCTTTTTGCTGCAAGGACAGCTCTTCTGCTTTCTCTTTCTCTACCCTTTCTAGTTCCAGCTGAGCCTCCTCATGTTCTCGTTCCAGCTGAGCCTGCAGTCATTTTATGGAAGCAATATAACATGGACAAATTAAGAAAAAAAGGCAAACTACAGTAGGCTGACCTATGTTGGTGTTAAAGTTTGCAAAGCAGAGGTTTTATATATGTACTTTTTTTCAAGAGACAAGATGGGTGACATAATATCTTTTATTGGACCAACTTCTGTTGGTGAAAGAGACAAGCTTTCGAGCTTGCACACCTCTTCTTCAGGTCTGGGAACTACTCGCAGTGTTACAACTACACCTCTACCCCGACATAATGTGACCTGATATAACATGGGTTTGCATATAGTGTGGTAACCCCGGGGCTCGGGCAGTGGGACTCGGGTGGCGCTTTAAAAGGCCCGGGGCTCCGGCTGCTGTGAGGAGCCCCGGGCCCTTTAAATCACCAGCCCCGGGCCCTATAAATCACTGCTGGAGCCCTGCCACCACTACCCTGGAGCTGCAGCATCGGGGCTTGGCCGGCGATTTAAAGGGCCCGGGCTCCCCGCAGTGGCCGGAGCCCGGGGCTCTTTAAATCACCACTGGAGCCCTGCCACTGCTACCCCGGGGCTGCGGCAGCGGGGCTCAGCCAGCGATTTAAAGGGCCCAGGGCTCCAGCTGCTGTGGGGAGCCCCGGGCCCTTTAAATCACCATCGGAGCCCTGCCGCCGCCACCCCGGGGCTCCAGCAGCAGGGCTCAGGTGGCGATTTAAAGGGCCTGGGGCTCCCCACGGCCGGAGCCTTGGGCTCTTTAAATCACTGCTGGAGCCCTGCTACCGCTACCCTGATATAACGGGGTTTCACCTATAATGCGGTAGGGATTTTTGGCTCCCAAGGACCGCGTTATATCGGGGTAGAGGTGTAAATACAAGATGGAACAGATTGTTTAGCATAAGTAGTTAACATATTTCAAGGGAGCTTAAATTCATAACTAGACACTAAAAATTATGGACTGAATAGAGACACTAGATTTATGGCTTATTACAATGATCACCCACTAGCAACCCCCCATGTTTGTTTTCTCCCCACATCTAGAGGGGTGTTAACGGACCACTTCACCTTGAATGGTCCCTTGAAGTATGTGTTAACTACTTATGCTAAACAATCTGTCCCATCTTTATGGCCCATCGTTTCCAGTTTTTATTTTATTTATTTTTTCCTGGGCATGTATCAATGTTTACTACTATAACAACAAAAAAAGCTGAAAATCAGTGCAAAAACTTTTACTAATTTTTCTGGGTAAATATTGGGATTTATTTTGGTGGACAGAAGGACAGGGGGGAAAAAGACTCAATAGATTAATGCTTTCGTTAACGGAATTCAATGTGCTTTGCTGCAGAACTAAAACAGAACTCAAAACACAATGCCATCTCTGAGTTCAAGAAAACAATATATCGCTAATCCCCAAATAAAGCTTTTCATTTGAATAAGCAGTTTGCTGTTGTAGACTTAGAACTATTAGACTATAAATATTTACATTTAATAATTGGCCCCAATATTTTACAATACTTATAAACACCCATTGTGGGGTCCTTCAGTGTAATTTCCAAAAGTCCTGAGTAGTGTAGGCTCGCAGCAATTTTTTTAAGCAGTCTTTTCCCAGGCCCATTTTCCTACAGTCTTGGATGTAGCTGAATTTCAAAAATACTCTCTCCACATCAGCTGAGCCAGGTGGGACACTGAGGATGCAAGAGACAGCACAGCTCAAAGTTGGACAGTCAGTGTGGTGGATTTTCCAGAATTCAAGAAGAGTGATGGAGTGGTTGTCTGTGGAAGGCACTGCCATATAGACACTTTCCAGTTTTGTATTTTCTTCATTAGAAGCCACAAAAAGGGAGATTATACAAGCATACTCTTTACATTTATCAGCTGAGGCCACACTTTTACTATGAGGGTCAAACAGCACAATGACTTTCCAGAATGATGATTCTCCCTGAAAAGCTGCAGGGGACATATTGCGAACATCAGGGGACGTATTGCGAGCTTCCCACTTCTTTGACAGCTCTTCGTAAAAACTTTTGAAAGCTTTCACAAGGTGGTCCTCCTGCACAGTGACTGGCAACGCAGACATGAAAAAAAATGTTTTTTTTCTGGAATCTCCCCAGATGTGCTTTTTTGAGAAAGTTCTGCAGAGATATTGTTAACCAGAATACCAGACACCTCTGTATTAGACAGCTGTTAAAGAACTGGATTTCAATTTCTTCTGTGCTTCATGTAGCGGCTGAAGTGTTTCAATCAGGAATTTGAGTTTTGTACAAAGGCTTTGCCTAATTTCTTACATAGCTGCTTGAGATTTCAGCTTTTTGGCTTTTCCACTGTTGAACTCTTTGTGATCTAAAAGTTGCATTAATACATCTATTGCCTTCTGGACTCTCTGTGCAGCCAAATACAGACTAAACCATCTTGTCAGTACAACTGGAACTGAAATGCTGCATTCAAGTGCGATCTCTTTGCAAACATCATACTTTTTTTTTTATTTGAATGCTTGAAAACTGCACCAGCATCTATTACAGAATTTTTTTAATCAGCCATTTTGGGAACCCCTGTTGCATGAGAGACAGCAATGTGCAGCAGGTGAGCTGGGAAAGACAAACAAAGCAATTTAGGTTTTTCATTCAGCTTTACATCTTGTGTTAACTTCACGCAGTAAGAAGCTGAGTCAGAATTCACTGTAGCTCAAATCCTTCCAGATAAGTGCATATTCGTTAAAGTTTTACTGACACCAGCTGCAACTGTTTGACTGCTGACTTTACAAACTCCAGATCTGCCAAAATGAGTGCAGGCTTCTCCAAAACAAAATGAAAAATGAAAACAAAATCATGAGGATTAGCCGGTCGAGAACATCAGGCGATTCATCAAAAATCAAAGAACTAACTATATTTCCAGTCAACCTCCCTTTAATTTTGTTCGTCAGAGCATCATCATTCTCCTCCAGATATTTCTTGGTCATATTGATTGAATTTGGCAAAGATTTTTCTGCTGGACAGAAATTTCATACAAAGTCCTCCAAAGGACCTCAGCAAGGCTTAGCAGCTGCCCTGAAAAGCAGAGGGCATGTACAAATTCTCTTATTACATTGTTTTGATCTCGCTCTTTCTACCGTGCCTGGACAAATGCTGATTCCAATGTTTGCTTGTTTCTATTTTCACCTTCTTGTTTTAGTCTTACTTGTCATTTGCTCTGCAAATGTTCTTTAATACAGTTTGCCTGAGTGTCAACTATGATGCCACACCATTTGCAGCACATACACTCAACTTCATCCTTTTCTCCCGTTTTATTTTAAAACTTTTGAATACTTCCTTATGTTCTGAATCATATTCTGATTTTCGTTTTCTTCCCATTTTAGTGTGTCAAATCTTTAAATCGTTATCTAACAGCTTGAAATGGGTACATGGTGGGTGTGAGATTCATCAGGACGGTCAGATGTGCATGCACTTCAGAGCTTGCGTGTAAGCCTGTTTGTTTATTGTGTGCATCTTCTAGACTAATATATAGCCTTACTTCAACAGGCAGCTTTATACACACAAACTAATATATTATCATAATACATATATCTCATGCAACGTACTGTATTTTCCTAATAAAAAACGCTATTTTTATATGTTTGAATTATACAGAAAAAAACCAAATACTACTTTTTGAAAATACCAGAGATTTTTTCAGTAAAAACTGGTTTAAACTGAAAATGAAGGGGCTTATCCATCTTGTATTTAGCTGTGACATTCTGGTTAAGTTTCCTAGACCTGAAGATGAGCTCTATGTAAGCTCGAAAGCTTGTCTCTCTCACCAATATAAGTCGGTTCAATGAAAAATATTATCTTACCCACCTCATCTCTCTAATATCCTGGAACTGACATGGCTACAACAACACTGCATACTTTTTCTTCATCATTTACAATGTATTTTATGCTTGAAAACATAAACATACAATAACTGAAATAATAAGAAGTTTAGATTTGCTGAAATATCAGGTGACTCAACAATCTTATCAGTTGTGGACCAGAATGGAGAGCAAGGTCTTTTAATTGTCAAAGGGAAAACGGAATAGACAATTGAAGACCTTACCCTTCCATACCTCCCTCACACACACTAATTAAAGGTCAAATCCAATGTCCATTTGAAGACAACTAGAACTCATAAGAATTTAAGATTTTTAAAGGTGTTTTAGGTGCTACTGCATTTAGCATTGCAATGTCTAACTGATTTAGGTGGCTAAATCTCATTTCAAAAGGGATTTAAGCACATAGGAGCCAAAATCTCATTGACAGTCTAAGGGGTTTAGGTTCCTAAATGCCTAATCTGTCTTGAAAATGAGATTTAGGCCCCTAAATCAGTTAGCTGTTGCAATGCTGAACGCATGAATGTCTACATACCTTTAAAAATCTGGGCCTAAGGTCTTTGCTGCCATAATATGTCAGAAATTGCATAATTTAAGTATACATAATGTTTTATTCATTAACACTTATGCTGGAGAATCAAATGCTGACAGCAAAAATCTTGTTTTATTTGCTGTCATATTTTGTGAAAATATATTAATAAACATGACCATTAAGTCCAAAAGTGGCATTCAGATGCCCTTTGGCCAAATGCAGTCATGTAGAGCACATGCATGTTCCCAGAGGTAGTTGCTCAAAACTGTGACCCACTCACAACCAGTCCCTTGAAAAATTTGACTTTTCTGTGACAAAGCTGAGGGGAAAATTCATAAGAAATAACTTATTTGATTAATTTAGCCTTTTCTTTCTTTGTGAGCCACATGCAGATATAACATCATATACTCATCTGTATTAATTATTTGAAATTAATTATTTGAAATTATTCAGCAAATAATTCAGTTTTCAAATTGTTAAATTGTAAATTAAAAAGTATAAAAATTTACAATATGCAATTCATGCTATAACTTACACAACTAAACTAATGAGAGCAGCATGAGTGTAAAATTGTATATTTGATTGTCATATGCTTAGATTACACTGTTATGGTTAATTATGTAAGCAATCTCAATCTGGGAATGGCAACAGTACCATGTGATATACAAACGGGGCCATTTCAGACACTGCTCATTCAAACAGGTGGCTTCGGGTCATGGGGGGCAGAGGTCTGCTCTACCAAGGCCAGCTAGAAATGTGAGTGTAGTCTTTACTTCCCATGTTTCAGTTCTATATAATGTCACATACAAATGGTTTTATGCTGAAATAGCTCTACTGTGATGATAAATTGAGACATATGAAGAATCAGGACATCTCCTTAGCCCATGCTATCCCACACCACAGATTTTCCCTTCTTTTATTTAACAGGAAACCTCCATCCACTAATCCCGACTCTTTCCACAAACACACAATTTCTGGATACATTCACTATTACCTTCCCTTCCCACATGCAGATGTTAGAGCAGAGCAGTTGGGCAAAGTAACATGAAGAAGGTTACACATTAAGGCAGACATGCAAGTGGGGCCCAGTCAAATAATTGTGCAATGGTTCCCTAGGTTTGCTTGAATCTGCCCTTGTATGTAACTAACTAACACAGTATGAATTATGCAATTTATACTCAAATATACATCCTAAACATGTATTCTAAAAATACTGAAACATTCACTTTGCATGAACACTCATAACAGTAATGCTCAAATGCTCACATAACATTTGTTGAAAGCAAACATGACAAAAATGCATACATGATCAAATCAAAATTCAACATCCAATTCAAACAAATATTTGCAACAAAACAAAAAAAAATTCTCAGCTCTAAACTCCACATAGGATAGGAGGCTACATCACAGATCAGGGAACCACAGTGGATGTGCAACCACTTGTAAAGTTGTGTGTGTGTGTGTGTAAATTACAGATTTGTTGATTGTCTGCCTCAGTATAGGGAGCAGTCAACATCTACTGAGTACACCTACCATGTGCATGGACAGTAGGGCTGTCAAGCGATTAAAAAAATAATTGTGATTAATCGTGCTTTTAAACAATAATAAAATACATTTATTAAAATATTTTTGGAAGTTTTCTACATTTTCAAATATATTGATTTCAATTAAAACACATAATACAAAGTGTACAGTGCTCATTTTATATTTATTTTTATTTCAAATATTTGCACTATAAAAAACAAAAGAAATATTATTTTTCAATTCACCTAATACAAGTACTGTAGTGCAATCTCTTTATCATTAAAGTTGACCTTACAAATGTAGAATTACATAAAAAATATAACTGCACTCAAAAATAAAGCAATGTAAAACTTTAGAGCCTAGAAAGTCCACTCAGTCTTACTTCTTGTTCAGCCAATTGCTCAGACAAACAAGTTTGTTTACATTTGCAGGAGAAAATACTGCCCGCTTCTTGTTTACAATGTCACCTGAAAGTGAGAACAGGCGTTCATATGGCACTGTTGTAGTCAGCATTGCAAGATATTTACGTGCCAGATGTGGGAAAGATTCATATGTCTCTTCATGCTTTGACCACCATTCCAAAGGACATGCATCCATGTTGATGACCGCTTCTGCTCAATAATGATCCAAAGCAGTGAGGACCAATGCATGTTCATTTTCATCGTCTGAGTCAGATGCCACCAGCAGAAGGTTGATTTTCTTTTTTGGTGGTTCGGGTTCTGTAGTTTCTGCATCGGAGTGCTGCTCTTTTAAAATGTCTGAAAGCATCTTCCACACCTTGTCCCTCTCAGATTTTGGAAGGCACTTCAGATTCTTAAACCTTGGGTCAAGTTCTGTAGCTATGTTTAGAAATCTCATATTGGTACCTTTTTTGCGTTCTGTCAAATCTGCAGTGTAAGTGTTCTTAAAACGAACATGTGCTGGGTCATCATTTGAGACTGATATAACATGAAATATATGGCAGACTGCAGGTAAAATACAGACCAGGAGATGTACAATTCTCCCCCCAAGGAATTCAGTCACAAATTTAATTAACCCACTATTTTTTTAACAAGTGTCATCAGCATAGAAGTATGTTTTCTTGAATGGTGGCCAAAGCAATTAGGGGCATACAAATGTTTAGCATATCTGGCACGTAAATAACTTGCAACTCCAGCTACAAAAGTGCCATGCAAACACTTGTTCTCACGTTCAGGTGACATTGTAAATAAGAAGCAGGCAGCGTTATCTCCTGTAAATGTAAACAAACTTGTCTGTCTTAGCAGTTGGCTGAACAAGAAGTAGGTCTGAGTGGACTTGTAAACCCTAATGTTTTACATAGCTTTGTTTTTGAGTGCAGTTATGTAGTAAAAAAAAAATCTACATTTGTAAGTTGCACTTTCATGATAAAGATATTGTACTACAGTACTTGTCTGAGGTGAATTGAAAAATACTATTTTTTTGTTTATCATTTTTACAGTGCAGATATTTGTAATCAAGAATAATATGAAGTGAGCACTGTACACTTTGTATTCTTTGTTATAATTGAAATCAATATATTTGAAAATGTAGAAAAATACCCAAAAATATTTAATAAAGTTCAATTGGTATTCTATTATGGTTTAACAGTACAATTAAAACTGCAATTAATCACAATTAATTTTTAATAGCAATTAATATTTTTGAGTTAATCGCATGAGTTAACTGTAATTGACCGCCCTAATTGACAGGCAACTATGCATAGTGAACACCAGCACCTGACATGCCAATTGTAAGTTACTGATGCTTAGAGAAGCCTTAAATTGGGTATTCTTTGCCTCAGGGTTCTGCATTATTTAAGGAGATCATACTGCAAAATCAGTTTCCTTGCTTAGCCATGTTCTGGATGGTCATGTCACTTATTATTTGGCACAGATACTTTATGCAAGTCACATTATAGTGCTTTTATGCTGTGCTATTGTAACACTATTATACAGACATATGCAATATGTCAACCATAAGATACATATCTAGGCTGGTTCCAGTGTTATGAGTCAGGCTGTGAGTCTGTCGTGGAGGTCACCGAAGTCACGGACTGTGTGACTTTCAGGGACCTCTGTGACTTCTGCAGCGGCTGATGCGACTGGCCCGGGGGCCACCTGAACAGCTCAGGCAGCCCCTGGGCCAGCCACACAAGCTGCTGCAGGGGCAGTCTCTGGCCACCATCTGCCTCCCCCAGCAGCAGCAGCAGCAGGCGTTTGGGTGTGGGAAGGGGCTCAGGGCTGGGGGTTGGCATGTGGGAGGGAGTGAGGGCTCTGGGTGGCTCTTACCTCAGGGGGCTCCCTGGAAGTGGTGACATGTCTCTCCCTTAGCTCCTAGTCGGAGGCGCGCGAAGGCGGCTCTATGTGTTGCCTTCACCCACAGGCACCACCCTCGCAACTCCCATTGGCCTCAGTTCCCAGCCAATGGGAGCTGCAGAGCCAGCACTTGTGGAGCAGGCAGAGCACGGAACTCCCTGGCCACCTCTGAGCCGAGGGACAGCCAGGGAGCCACGCGGAACCAGGTAGGGACCCTGCCAACCCCATCAAACCTCCTCCCCCACCCAGCACCAGCGAGGGTCCTGGGTCATGCGCCCCACCCCCACCCCCGAGCACCCACAGCACTACTGGGCTGCTCCCTCATCCCCCCAGAGCACTCAAGATTTAGTCAGGGATATATAGTACAAGTCATGGACAGGTCACGGACATGAATTTTTGTTTGCTCCCTCTGACCTGTCCATGACTTTTATTAAAAATACCTGTGAGTAAAACTTAGCCTTAGTTACGAGGTGTCAATGCCACAGTATTATCTGCTAGACATTTTAATTATTTTTATTATTGACTATATTTTGCCATACTTGTTGCTCCTCTGCAAGTTTCTGCTGGATCATGAGTTCTTCTTCCTTCATTTTTTCTAACATTTCTAGTTCTTTCAGGGCCTCCTCACGCTCTTGCTCAAGTTCAGCCCTCTCCTGCCTCCTCTGTCATTGCAAGATATTGACAAATCAGAAAAAAGATTAACTAATATTGGCTATATTCTCATTGAAGTTTGTGAAAGAGTAACAGTAATCATTTTAAATGCAGAGAGATCCACCTGTTGCTCTTCATCTAAATTTCTCCTGTATTTGTAAATCCAGTATGCCAGGTACTCTATTGGGTCTATGGGCCGATGCTCTACCACTTCTGCAAGTCCCTTTGCCAAGCATATTCCTAGGCATCTCTTGAGGTATTCAGACTCCATTCACACCTCCTGAAAAATGTAAAGGAAGCAGACACTAAACAGTGATTGCCCATTTAAACCGTATCAAATAGTTTAGCCAATGAATTCAGCCCTTTTTTTGTGAATGCTCTGTGAAGAGGTTGTGCATTGTATTAAAGACAGCGTTATCTAGTTCACAAGGCACTAGGTTAAGAGTCAGGATTCTCAGTTCTGCCACGACCTGCTGGATAACTTTGGAAAAGGTCATTTGTGTCGATTCCCGTCTCACCCCTTTGTCCATCTTGCCAATTTAGACTGCAAGCTCTTCAAGGCACAAACTTTCTCTCACTGTGTGAACAATGCCTAGCAGCAGGGGTCCCAATCTGAGTTGGGGGTCTATAGGCACTGCAGTATTACTAATAATAAATACTAATTTGCTCATTTTTTACAAGTGTTCAATACTTTGTGCATGAACATTTTATCACAGAGTTTTTGAGCTGGTTGCAATTAATATTTGCTATACATACTTTATGACCTAGTCATGTAAGTCACATGCTATTTGTCTGCTCCCTGATCAGATGGTCTAAACTTTATAAACTGGAATTCCCTTTTTCGTTCACAAATTATCTGTGAATATTTGTAAGTGTCAGACTAATGTGAGAGTAATTAAAACAGCTTTGCAACATGACTATGAGAGTAGTCCCAATACAAATGCTCTCATAAATAGATTTATTCATGCTAGGATTTGAGAGATTTTGCTTCCAGAAAGAATTCTTGTGAATAAAAGCTTGTTCTTCTGTAGCTAGGTGAATTAAAAGTCATGAATACAATCAAAACAAATTTGTAGGTTATATTCATAAAAATCTTCATTAATGCTGTGTTACTGACAAAGAGCGTGCACACATCTGATGTATTTTAATCAGAAAATGAAATGGACATGCATTTTCTGAAATAAATAATCTATATTATATGCCAGAATAGTATGATTTGAATAAAGCAGGAGACATCCCAGTCCTGTGCCTAACCACAATAACATCTTTAATTTACAAACAAGCCTAGGCAGACCCTGGAAGTTGGTATGAACTTACACTGCCTAAGAAAGTACTTCACCCCAACTTTAGACATGCTCCCCTTTGCCAAAAGAGTGCTAATCTGCTAGATATTTTGAGAAAAACCATCATTCATAGAACATTTTTCTCAACTATGATTTACAGTGATTATTCATGAACTTGGCTTTTAATTTCCTCAGAATCTTAGACCCTCTGTCTTCTAACTATATTTGAAGCATATTAAAAGCAGATCAGATGAGGCTTGCTCTTGCTCCCATTGAAGTCAAAATCTCTGATTCGCCATTCATTCAGTTTGTAAAATAATATTTTACATAATATACTTCCCAGGATACCTTTGTTCTCCAGTCTAGTGAAGCACCACCATCGTCCATAGTTATACAGATAGTGAAATAATAAAAACAAGCTTTAAAATTTATTCTTACTGTATTCTGTTTATGTAAGGCCAGATTCTAAAATCTGACTTATGTTGAGTATAGCCTTTCTCCACAAAAAAGTCCTATTGAGGTAAATGGGACTACTTGTTGAGTAAAATATTACTCAGTATAATTAAGGGTACTAGAATCTATGTTGTACCAATTTCTTTACAATGTTATAACTTCTTGAAGGACACATCATTTCAGTTGTTTTAAATGTTTTAACAATCTTTCTAACTAGATTACATTTAAGGAAACAACAAACTCTCTTAAACATGGCTCACTGTCAATTAGTTTTATAGAACTTCAGATGGTGATGCACAATGAGATATATATAACTCATCAATTCATAGAGAATTTATTACAATATGTACAGCGTAGCCTGTACAAGGGACCATACCTCTTTTACACCTGCCTGTATTTATCCAAAACAGAGAGTACAATTCTACTCCATTTGTTTCAAAATGTAATTTCCTTGAAGCAGTAGTTGCTTAATATAGTTTAGGAAATATTCACTTATCTCCAATTACAATAGTACATGATCACTACAGTTTTCCTTATAGTGCTAAATTCTATTAGCTCTTCTCAAATAGTCCCAATTAGCTATTTTCTGTCCCTAAATACACACTTCACTGAATTCAATGTGGATTCCGAAGGAACCTAGAAGCTACTTTTAGAATTTAAATTATTTCTGTATATGATCTATTTAAGAAGAAGAAAACAGACCTACCTAAAGGCAAGTCACACAAATGCAGGAAGGAGAACTTGTTTGTGAGATCAGAAACATCACAGACTATTCCTTCCTTCTGGTCTCTTGCACAGATGCCCCTTAGGTATGCTTCCTGTTAAGTTCAAATCTTACTTTCTGGCACACTGGCATGTATCAGTGTTTTGTCACAATGCACCTCCATAGAATGCACATCTGAACACAGTTACCTCTTGAAGGTTCTATAGTTTCCTCTCACCTCAAAGGATTCTGCAACCCACTCTTCAAATATATTTACATTCTTGGCATGGTTTGTACACTTTGTTTTTGGGATGCTTGATTTTCTTGTTTAAACCATTTCTACAACAAAAGAATAGTTAGGTATGAGACAAGTATAAATAGCATAAAAGACTTCATTTATGGGCATATGTCTCATCTCTGCTACTCATAAGATTAAAAATATATTCACTCCGAATGCAGGTTTTGTTTTCCGACAGCCTCATGTCAGCTAAGTTTTAAGCATGTGTATAAGTGTTTGTACAATCAGGACCCAATATATTACCACTATTACAATACTGTTATACTGTATAATAATTATATGACTATAACAATGATAATACTAACATCCTTGTTTTGGGATTTGTGTGTGAACACTGACCGAATATTGCTTATTGTCAGTACAGTACTGAAATCACGGTCTGTTTAGTATACGATTCCCAATGCTTTGGAAGTAATAAAAGATCACAGAAAAAAAATAATAGTTTGAATACACTTTCATTTTTAGTGTTAAACTTAGAACTCAAAATACATTTAGCTTTTTGCTATAATCTGCAAAATAACAGTTTTTTCTGAACCTTTTAGTAAGCACTGGCCCTTTACATATAGTTGAAGTAACAAAGAATCCTGTGGCACCTTATAGACTAACAGACGTTTTGCAGCATGAGCTTTCGTGGGTGAATACCCACTTCTTCAGATGCAAGTGGTGGAAACTTCCAGGGGCAGGTTTATATATGCAAGCAAGAAGCAAGCCAGAGACAACGAGGCCAGATCAACCAGGGAGGATGGGGCCCCGTTCCAGCAGCTGAGGCGCGAAAACCAAGGGAGGAGAAACTGGTTCTGTAATTGGCAGGATCCATTGTCTGCAGCCAAGCACTGAGGTGCAACCGCATCTGCTCTGGCCCCGCGGACAGAGACCAACACCTACAAGATCTCCACCGGGCATTCTCGGGACTGCGGTGCCCGCACGGGGAAATAGGGAGACGGATCAACAGAGCCAGACGTGTACCCAGAAGCCTCCTACTGCAAGACAAACCCAAGAAGGAGGCCAGCGGGACTCCACTGGCCATCGCGTGCAGTCCCCAGCTCAAGCCCCTCCGGCGCATCGTCAGGGATCTGCAGCCCATCCTGGAGAATGGTCCCGCACTTTCGCGGGCCTTGGGTGGCGGGCCGGTCCTCGCCCGCGGACGGCCTGCCAGCCTGGGGCATGTTCTCGCCGGTAACTGCACACCGCACCATGGTGGCTCTGGCTCGGGAGCCAGCCCATGCGGCGGGCCTCGATGCCAACTCTGCCCACGTGTCTGCACCGGCAGCGCCATCGCGGGACCTAACCAGATCAGCCACACCATCACTGGTTCATTCACCTGCACGTCCACCAATGTAGTGTATGCCATCGTGTGCCGGCGGTGCCCCTCTGCTGTGTGCATCGGCCGGGCTGGACGGTCTCTAAGGAGGGGGATGAATGGACACAGATCAGATATTGGGAATGGCAGTGTGCAAAGACCTGTGGGAGAGCACTTCGGCCTCCCTGGCCACACAGTGGCAGATCTTGGGGTGGCCATCCTGCAGCAAAAAAACTTCGGGACCAGACTTCGAAGAGGGGCTGCTGAGCTCCAGTTCATCTGCAGGTTTGACACCATCAGCTCAGGATTAGACAAAGACTGTGAATGGCTTGCCAATTACAGAACCAGTTTCTCCTCCCTTGGTTTTCGCGCCTCAGCTGCTGGAACGGGGCCCCATCCTCCCTGGTTGATCTGGCCTCGTTGTCTCTGGCTTGCTTCTTGCTTGCATATATAAACCTGCCCCTGGAAGTTTCCACCACTTGCATCTGAAGAAGTGGGTATTCACCCACGAAAGCTCATGCTGCAAAACGTCTGTTAGTCTATAAGGTGCCACAGGATTCTTTGTTGCTTTTACAGATCCAGACTAACACGGCTACCCCTCTGATAGTTGAAGTAGAGGGTCAAACTGGAAAGCAAAAAATATATCAAGTGTAAAGAATATTTCTAATTTAGATACAAGGATAATAGCTCCCTTACAAATACTTAAGCACCATAAAAATGTAAAAGACCTAGTCAACATTTTATTTAGGCCAGGAGTGTTCACAGTGCAATCTGTGGCGCGCTAAAACATAATTTAGGATTGTTCTCTTTGTATAAACAAAGAATGAGGACAAAAAGGTTCATCTGTCAGTTTTTAATGCTGGTGAATGGAGACGAAAAACGACTCTTTCCAGGAAGGTGAAAATGCAAGCAAAATTATGGTTGCCTGTATTTGTGTTTTGATTTTCAACAGCTGTAGCACCATCTAGCTTGGGCTACATCAGTGGTTTTCAATCTGTGGACCCGGGGGCGGAGGGGTGTCCGCAGACTATGCCTAAAATTTCCAAGGGGGTCCACACCTCTATTTGAAATGTTTAGGGGTCCACAAATGAAATAAGGTTGAAAACCACTGGGTTAGATGATTTGTTATGAACCAACACCATGACCCTGCTGGGTGGGGGGAGGCTGCTGGGAGACAGATGACCGGTAGCTGCGGCTGGTGCATGGTTGCTATAAACGGACTGGAGGCGGTTTGGGAACAGGCGCGTGCTGCCCGCAGACGCACGGGAGGCCCATCGGCAGGGCAGAGCCACCCGCACGGGACCCCGGCCGCTCCCCGCGGCCCTCCGCGCCCCCTTCACGAGGGGAAACCGATTTGAAGGGTTCCCCCGCGCCACGGCGCCGCGCACAGACCAGAATCACTGGCGCGGAGCCGCACTGGGGACAAGGCCCGAGCTCATGCCCCCACCCCACTTCCCGGGGGGAGGCGCGACCCCCTGCTGCGGCCGGGGAGCCCTACCGGGCGCGTTCGCCAAGCAGCAGCGCAGCGCGCGCCACCGAACCGTGCGCGCGTGATGAGCAAACGGGCCTCGGCGGCCCAACGAGCGTCCCGTGTGGGGAAGGGGCGCTGGCCGTTGCTCCGACGCTTCGAGCAGCGCGCAGAGGACACCCCCGCAGCGCGCGGAGTGGGAGCGTCCCGTCGCTAGGCAGCCGCCCGCGTGACCCGGGCGGTAGGATTGGTGGTGGGGCTGGTGCGGGGGCTGTCACGTGAGTAAGGTGGCGGGATTAACCCCCTCGGGGCTGGGCAGTGGCAGAACATCGGCCCGGCCTGAGGGCGGCTCGCCTTGGAGAGCCGGGCACGGTGGGGTCCCGGCGGTGCCTGGCTCTGGGGGACCCGACCGCGCTGCGCCCACCCCTGGGCTGCGGCATCGCAGCGGGCACCTGGTGGGGTCAGCCCCGGGCGGCCAGGCAGCCTGGCTGAGGTGGGAGTGAGGTGGGGCCCCAGCGTGCAGCACGGCTCGGGAGCCGGTCACCCTGCGTACAAAGGCCCGTCCCGCCCCCTACGCCCAGGGGTGAGTGACTGATCGTTACACAACGGGAACCTCCGCTACTTTAACTCTGTAATACCAGAGGCTGCTCATTGCGGTAGCTACCCATGGGGGAGGTAAAGAGCCCCTGGGCTGTTCCTGAGAGGACACACTAACCTCAGTCACCTGGACAGCAGGGGGTCCCACTCAGACAGACGCCAGTGTACAAGACTTACTCCTGGTGGAATTCTGCGCCAAAAAATAAAAATTATGTGCAGTGTTTTAAAATTCTGCATATTTTATTTGTCAAAATAACAGTATAATTACACCAATTTTAATTATTATTGGTCATTTATTTCAAAATATCTGTCACCAAGTATGTCTGTGACAATACAGACAAGAAAAAAAGATTCAGGAAATGTTTTTTGACAAATAGATTCCTTACTAGGCATGTTAATACAGAACTGAGTAATAATTCATTTAAACTACAATTCAGAACCATATTTACCACACCCCTCAGAAGCAAGGGCTTGGAGGACTCAGGGGTAATGGAGGAGCTGGGGAAGTAAATTGCTGGGAAAGAGCCAGGGTGTGAACTTGGAGGGTTGTGGGAGTGGGTGGGAAATGTGGGTATGGGTAGGAAAAGTATGTTTTTGAAGGTTTTTGAGGGGCGGGTAGGATTGTTAGGGAGCTATCCCCCCCTAGACCCTGGCTGATCCCTAGCATCTCCCATTCAGTCCAGCACATCTGCCCCTGTCCCCATGTGTTCCCACACTCCCTATCCATGTGTCCCTCCACCCCCACTCAGTCTCCCCATCCCCATGTGGCTCTGTGCCCTCTTCCTCTGTCCCCAAGTGTCTCTGTGCCCCTACCTAGCCACTCCCTTGTCTCTATGTAGCTCTGCACCCCGTCCCCCATCACAATGTGGCCCTGCACCTCCCTCCCCCTGTGGCTCTGTGCCTCCACTCCCATTCAACCCCTGCCCCAGTCTGTCCTCCCCAGCTAGCCCTTATGAGCCCCTGTCTGACACACACACACACACACCAGCACTCCATGCTGTCTGTCTCCCCCTGTCTCATGATGTGGTCTGACAGGCGCTGCAAAGAAGGCAGGCTGTTTTTTGTCTGCCCCAGCTGGCTGGGAGCTGCTGCTACTGTTCTTACACCACAGCACCCTGGTGGGCAGAAGGTGGAACTGCAGGAACATTTCGGTAGAAGCTTTTTTCTGCACAAAAAAATAAAAGTATGCACAGCTCGTTAATTATGCGCACACACAGTAGTGCAGAATTCCACCAGGAGTAAAGACTCAGTCTGAGGCCCAGTCTACACTAGGAATTTACATCACTATAGCTAAGTCTCAACGGTGTGAAAAATCCACCCCCCTGAGAAATGTAGCTATACCGACCTAACCCCTGATGTAGACAGCACTAGGTCAATGGAAGAATTGTTCCATCAACCTAGCTACAACCTCTCAGGGATGTGGATTACCTACACAAATGGAAAAATCCCTCCCCATTGGTTGAGGTAGTGTCTACACTGACGCATTATAGAGTTGTGCCACTGTAGCATTTAAATATAGACATCCTGTTAGGCTTTGCCTATGCTAGCACTTTTGTCAGAAAAACTTTTGTTGGTCCAGGGTGTGAAAAAACACCCCCCCGACCAACATAAGTTTCACCGACAAAAGAGCTGGTGTGGACAGTGCCATTGCCATGGCTACCGCCGCTTGGTAGGGGTGGTTTAATTATGCTGGCGGGAGAGCTTTCTTCCACTGGCATAGAGCAGCTATACGGGAGACTTTATATTGGCGCAGCTGCAGTGGTACAGCTATTCCGCTGTAAGGTCCATAGTGTAGACATAGCCTTAGTACTTACTCCCATAATTGCCCTACACTGTCACTGCATTGTCAGTTTCTTATCGTTTACACTTCTGTAAAAGCCACTTACGCTGTCTAGATTAGCCTGGAAGCTTCTTTATAAATCCAACATTTTGTACTCTATTTGTGAAAAATGAAAACTAAGACTATTGCGTTTGGTTCAGTGCCATGCAGATTGTGCTAGTTAGGGCTACTGCAGATCCAGTAGGAATAAAATAATACTTAAGGAGTAATATTTTACCAAGATCGATACAGAATTTAATTAGAAGTGCAATACAGGGACTTTCACTTCTAGAGAACCAAGATGTTAGTAACCAAAAGTGGTTACCAGCGCATGTCTTTCCAACAAGCTATGTGAAATGAGTTGCTGGTATCAGTGTGGTGATGTTCATCACACAAAACCAACAACTCAGTTGCCACCTTTCTTAGCTGTGTCATTCAAGAATGTATTGGCCATTAAGGCTGAATTATTCCCTTACTACCAGAAATCGTTCCCCATGTCAGGGTTGAGATGTATCTCCAAGGCAATGTAAACAGATTTGTATGACCACCAACGTCCATATGAAACCTTTTGTTAGTGCACATGTTCTCACTCAATAATGTCTAAAACATTTCAGTTAATATATTGGTGCAGCGCTTGGTGGAAGATAAGAATGGATACAGAGTACCTCAAGAAATGCATAGGAAAATGCTTAGCTGAGGGACTTGCAGAGGTGGCAGAGCATCGGCCAGCAGACCCAATTAATTATCTGGCATACTGGCTTTACAAATATAAGAAAAAATTAAATAAAGAAGAAGAGGTGAATTTCCTTTCATTTTTTAAAAAAATCTTTTTTGACATTTAATCCCAACATGGCTGATTTTAGTTTCCATATTTTGTCATTGGTCAACATCATAATTTTTCTGCAATGCTAGAGGAAGGTAGAGAGGGACCAGCTGATACGAGATCGTGCAAAGGCCCTGATAGAACTGGAAATGGTACAAAAACTGAAAGCAGAAGAGCTCCTGATCAAGCAGAAAACTGAAGCACATTATCAGGTCTGGCAGAATTTAATCTTGTATACTACATTTTAAAACTGAAATCTTATTATCTTTACATGCTTAAGAAAATTGAATCTTAATACACAGCATTCTTAATCTAATAATGCAGTAGTTTTCATCAAATTTTTTTTTAATATTAAAAAATTAAGCCTCACAATTCTCCTGTAATTAGCATAGATAGGTAAATAATTTTTATCCCCATTTTGCAGACAAGAGATAAGGAATTCTCACAGTGTCCCCAGTTACCTGCCTAAGAGGGAAATTTAGATTATAATCCAACAGTTCATATTTATATTCTTCGTCCTTGCAATGTCCAGGCTTACTCATATTGTCAGTTCCCTATCCGCTGTGTCACAAGTCATAAAAGCAGTTTGTCTACATTGGGAAATCTTTTCTAAACATTGGTAACATCGGTCCTGTTTCATCAGTGGTAGACACATTAGAAGTCCTAGTATAAAGAGACTGCCAGCATTTTGAATACCATGTCAAAATCACAGCTTACAAAATTTATGGATGATTCAAAGATTGGCAGAGTGGTAATGATGAGAAAGACAGGGCATTCATGCAGTGATCTGCATCACTTTATAAACTGGGCCTATTCAAACAAAATGCATTTTAATATAGCCAGCTGCAAAGTTATACATCTAGGACCAGATAATTTAGGGCAGTGGTTCTCAAACTGTGGGTCGGGACCCCAAAGTGGGTCATCCTTCTGTTTTAATGGGGTTGCCAGGGCTGGTGTTCAACTTGCTGAAGCCAAAGTCTGAGCTCCACCACCCAGGGCTGAAGCCGAAGCCTGAGTGCTTCATCCTTGGGCAGCAGGGATCAGGCTTCAACTTCAGCTCTGGTGGCAGGGCTCAGGTTACAGCTCCCCTGCCCAGGGCCAAAGCCCTCAAGCTTTGGCTTCGGCCCCACTCCAGGGAGGCGGGGCTTGGGCTTCGGTCCCTCTACCTGGGATCGTGTAGTAATTTTTGTTGTCAGAAGGGGGTCGCAGTGCAATGAAGTTTGAGAAACCCTGATTTAGGCTATACCTACAGAATGGTGAACTGTATCCTGGGAAGCAGTGACTCTGAAAAGGATTCAGAGGTCACAGTCGATGAGTAACTCAACATGAGCTCCCAGTGCAATGCTGTGGCAAAATGGGCCAATGTAATCCTTGGATGTATAAATGGGAGTTGTGAGAAGGAATAGGGAGGTGATTTTTACCTCTGTATGAGGCATTTATGTGTGCCAGATATGACAACACTGCATACATTTCTGGTGCCCATATTTTAAAAAGAATGTTGCAAAATTGAAGAGGGTGTAAAAAAAAAGCCACAACAATGATTTGAGGGCTTGAGAAAATGCCTTACAGTGAGAGATTTAAAGAGTGCAATCTGTTTAGCTTATCAAAAAGACTTAGGCTATGTCTACGATAGCACTTTTGTCAGTACAACTTTTGTCATTCAGGGGTATGAAAAAAATACATTCCTGACCGACATAAATTTCACTGCCAATAGCACTGATGTGAACAGCTCTCCCATCAGATCAGATTAGGCAGCCTTCTGTCAACCTGATTATGTCAGTGTCTACACTACAGCCTTCCTCCCACCAATGCCCTACTACTCAAACATAATAACTCCACCTCCACGAGCGGTGTAAGGCTTATGTTGGTGTAATTCAGTAGTTCTCAAACTTTTGTACTGGTGACCCCTTTTCACATAGCAAGCCTCTGAGTGCAACCCCCCCTTATAAATTAAAAACACTTTTTTAATATATTTAACACCATTATAAATGCTGGATGCAAAGCAGGGTTTAGGGTGGAGGCTGACAGCTCGCAACCCCCTATGTAATAACCTCGTGACCTCCTGAGCGGTCCCTACCCCCAGTTTGAGAACCCCTGGTGTAGTTAGAGTGACATAGGATCTGTGTAGACAATGTCCCTTACATTGGCTGTCTTGTCAATTTCACACCTGTGAAATTGACAAGAAAGCTGGGCAGATAGAGCCCAGCTACCCCCTGGTCCCTGGGAGAGCTGGGCTGCTGAACCCTGCTCCTGGCGGACCCCATTCCCAGCTGGGAACCAGGGCGAGAAGAGGAGGCAGCTTCGGACTCCACTCTCATCTGTGAGCCATCCCTTGGAGTGGGCTGGGGCTGAGAGCCAATAAGAATAGGCTGATTGGGAAGGCAGCCACAGCTGGGGCTACACAGCAGGCCCCCATAGGCGGCAGGTTCGTATAATTTTTGGTGGGGCCCAAAATGGTGGTCCCCTTCCCCCCCCCCGCTCTCACCCTGTAAGCTGATATAAAATGAAGCTACAATGCGTCAGCACCACAAGATTACAAGGGTCAATTAAAAGTGGAAAGTCAGAAGCAGCACTTGCCTATTAATACCTAATATACGGTATTAAATTTTGTTGCACCTGTTGTGACAAAGTGGGAATGTTCTTAATGTTTTCTCTGAATACTGTGTGGGTGCCTCAGTTTCCCCTGCAAAGTGCCAACTGACGGTGTTGGGGACAAAGAGATCAGGTGGCCTCCTTGTCCGGAAGAGACACAAAGGCCAGATGAGGGAGTGTCAGTTTGGAGCTGGCTGGGGAAATCGGGAGAGGCCCAGAACTTGGGTCTGGGCTCCCCACCCCCCAAGACGGACCTGACTGAGGGGTCCTGTTTTCTGTACTTACAAGCTCTGTTTTAGACTGTATCCCTGTCATCTAATAAACCTTCTGTTTTACTGTCTGGCTGAGAGTCACATCTGACTGCGGAGTTGGGGTGCAGGGACCTCTGGTTGCCCCAGGACCTGCCTGGGCAGACTCGCTGCGGAAAGTGCACAGTGTGGAAGGGCATGCTGAATGCTCCGAGGTCAGACCCAGGAAGGTGTAAGCTTCTTGCCCTGGAGACAGTATGCTCAGAGAGGAGGCTCCCCCAGAGTCCTGACTGGCTTTGTATGGAGTTGTTCCAAAGCATCCCAGCATCCCCTTCCACACCATGCGCTTCCCGGAAGTCCGCATAGGCACTGACACTCCCTCCTCTGGCCTTTGTCTCTTTTCCAAGCATTAGGAGGCCACCTGATCTCTTTGTTCTCCAACACTTTCAGTTGGCACCTTGCAGGAGAGTGGCCCAGGCCATCAGTTACCTGGAGGCAGGGTTGCAGCCATTCTCTGTGCAGACGGCATCACACTGGCCCTCTAGGGCTTTACAACAATCACACCCCCTTATCCCACCATCTAGAGCCTTAAGAAATGCATTGGGGAAACTGAGGCACACAGACAGTATTCAGAGAAAACACCTGTATACGACCAGTTACATACTTTGAAGGGTGTAAAATAATCAAATATTGTGCTAAATACAATGATACTCCAAACACCTTCAGTTGGCACCTTGCAGGAGAGTGGCCCAGGCCATCAGTTGCCTGGAGACAGGGCGTCGGCCATTCTCTGTGCAGACAGCATCACACTGGCCCTCTAGGGCTTTACAACAATCACACACCCTTATCCCACCATCTAGAGCCTTAAGAAATGCATTGGGGAAACTGAGGCACACATACAGTATTCAGAGAAAACACCTGTATATGACCAGTTACATACTTTGAAGGGTGTAAAATAATCAAATATTGTGCTAAATACAATGATACTCCAAACTGACCACCAAATTTAAGTTGCATGTTTTTCCCCTCAGGTGAGGGTTCTGGGGTGGGGCTGGGGATGAGGGGTTCACAGTGCAGGAGCGTGCTCGGTGCTGGGGGTGCAGGCTTTGGGGTGAGGCAGGGCTGAGGATGAGGAACTTGGGGTGCAGACAGGCTGCCCCAGGGCTAGGGCCAGAGAGGACTCCCCATCACCACAACTGGCAGCAGCAAGCTCCAGGGGAGGGACCCCTCCTGCCCCCCACGGCACACACACTCTGCACATGCTCCTAGAGCCCCTCTCAGGTCCAGAAAGCTCACTCCCCTCCCCTATGATGGGTACTGGGGGGGGGCCACAGGTGGCCTTCCATGTTGCTGCCCCTCACCATAACTTCACTGTGGATGGGGCTGCCCCCTGCCCAGCATGGGGCAGAAGTGGGGTAGGCAGGGTGGTGGCTGGCTATGGGACGGGGGAGCAGGGTGTCATAAAATTCACCCAAGCCCCAGCTGCTCAGGTCTAGGAAGCCTCCCTCTCCCATCCCTCCTGTGGCGGGTGGGTTGGTGGGTGCTGGGGGAGGGGGCATTGCCTTCACATGTGGCTTCCTGCCTCCCCTGTGCAGCCTGCTGTGCCTCAGTGGGGGTAGGAGTAGGGGCTGGGACTGGGGCTGGGGCAGGGGGGGAATCATAGGGTCAAACACTCAAACATAATAAAAAATCATAGGGTCAAACACTCACGGAAGCCCCAGCAGCTGCTAAGGTGAATGATGTCTGTCTCCTGGCCCGTTTGTGTCTCCTCCAGGTAGGGGCAGGAGAGGGGAGGCCCCCTCCACTCCCCTCCCCCTCCTGAGTGCTTCAGCAGTAGTTAGCATTTCTCTTATGCTAATGCTGCAGCCCTTAGGCTACGGCAGCAGCAGCAAAGGAGAGAGAGACGCGCTGTGCACTCTCTTTACATTCAGGCAGGGAAGCTCCGGGGAGGGGGAAAAATCTAGCTCCAAATATTGGTGGAGCAGAGCCCCTGATTATGAATATTCCTGGGGCTTTAGCTCCAAGAGCCCATATAAGTTGGCGCCCATGGGCCCTATAAAAGGGCTGTGAGCCAGGAACTGAGTCTCTTTCTCTCCAGCCTTGGAGGGAGAAGGACTTGGCTGCCTGGGAGCTCAGGAAGCAGGGCAAGGGCAAGAGGAGCTCCAGCCTGGTAAATCCTCAGGCTGCGGGCCTTGCTAAAAGGCCAAAACAGGTAGTGGGGTTGCAGAGGCTGCAGCCTGGGCTTAGGCAGAGGCAGCTGGTCTGACCCCCTTGCCAATGATGAGTGGCCTTTACAGCAGGGCCGGCTCCAGACCCCAGCGCGGCAAGCACGCGCGTGGGGCGGCCCTTTCCCGGGGGGGCGGCAGGCTGGGCCGGCGGACCTGCCGCAGTCATGCCTGCGGGAGGTCCACCGGAGCCCCGGGACGACCGGACCTGCCGCAGGCATGACTGCGGAGGGGGCACTCGTCCTGCGGCTCCAGTGGACCTCCCGCAGGCATGTCTGCGGACGGTTCGCTGGTCCCGCGGCTCGGCTGGATCTCCCGCAGGCATGCCTGCGGCAGCTCAACCAGAGCCACCGGATCAGCCAACCGTCCGCAGCTGCGGGAGGTCCAGCCGAGCCGCGCGACCAGCGGACCCTCCGCAGTCATGCCCGCGGGAGGTCCGCTGCTCCCGCGGCTCCGGGGCGCCTCCCGTGCATGACTGCTTGGGGCGGCCAAAAAGGTAGAGCCGCCCCTGCTTTACAGACTGCAGTTTGCCCCAGCTGAGGTGAGAAACCCGAGCTCCTCTTCCCCCCCCCCCGCCTCCTTCAGGTGAGGATGTGCACCATCGTCCCAAGGACAGTAGTGTGGACATACAGCCACCACAGTAATTACTGTGGTGATGCAAGTCAACCTAATATAGGTCGACTTAGGTTTGTAATGGAGACATACCCTTACTGTTAAAAAATATAGAAAAATATTCTGTATAGGGCTAATCCTACTCCCACTGCAATCAATGGCAAAACCTCATTGGCTTAACTGGGAAAGAGATGAGACATGTAGTCTGTCTGTTTCTCTTTTTGTTTGTTTGAATCAAATGTAACTTTTACCGTAGAAGATAATTATTGAACAGTATCCAAGAAAGATGACAGCAGAACTGACCAACAAGTCTGGAACCTCTAATTTGGCAACGGTTGTAGAGGATGATGAGGACTATTATTTAGAGTAAGTATTATACCTAGCAATACAAATAATGTCTAAACAGTTTTTCTCACCACAAGTTCTAAACAGTCTTACTGGCTCCATTCATACGTACTACAGTTAACATTCCTTCGGACTCAACCTGCTTTGAAAAAGTGGGTTGACATATACCACTAGACAGCCACCAATCTTTAGTCAAATATAGAATGACTTCAGAAAACTCTTTTTTATGTACATAAATTTGTGTTTTAGATATAACATGATTTGTCCATAAAAATGTTTTTCTATAAAACAAGAAAACTTATTGCAACAAACAAGTAAAAAGACAATCAATTTTTAATCTGCCAGGGAAACAATATGCTGGAAATGTGCTGCTTTTTTCAGTTTAGTTAAGGAATAGAATTTATCATAGTTTTGCTATTTGTGGGACTTACATTATGAACCAGTTTTTAAAAAGAAAATATTCCTGGAAGAATTTTAATGTGAGAAAACCCAGCTAAACTTGAATAAAAGCCATGTATTTAACAAAAAAAAATCACAAAGGTAATTTAAGTTTTGCAGCCAAATGTCTGTGTGTCTTTTTAAGTAATGTTGTGCCGTAGCCTGATTAAAGTTAGGAATTTCCAAAGTAAGGTAGTCTGACTCTATCTCCTTATCTATTAATTGCCTAGCTCGTATTCATACACACCCCTGAACCGTGTCACTGAAGTGCAGGCTCTTTGTGAACATCCGTAGTTCTGTTGCAGGTGGAGGGCTGATGATATGCCTTTTTAAACTGGAGCGATACCTTATGAATGTAACAAAATTGTAGTTTGAAGCAGAAGCCGTAGCATGATACATCTGGCAAAAATCAACACCTGGGACCGTGGACTAATCTCTAAAATCACTGCCATGGATGGTATCTACACTCACAGATGTATGTCTCTAGTTGGTGGTCGGAAGGAGTTAAGGGAGGGAAAACCTGACCTTAAATAGAATCTATACACCTTCATCCAAAAAGAAATGGAATATGTATTCAAAAAGCACACAGCTATACAAGAGTGAGAAAACAAGGGTTGAAAATCAAATTATATATTGCCAAATGAAGAACAGTCATAGTTTGCGATTGAGAGGACAATATTATGTGAGTAGAAAAGAAACTGGATAAATGTACTGCATACTGACAAAATAAACTCATGTACACTGATTGGCTGTGAACTAGAGTTCCTTGTGCAACAAAATTTATCTGTTGGAGTCATGAAGGTACCTCTCCAGAGCATATCAGAAATTAAGGACGCAAATAAGATGTTTGCTGTGTTTTTTAAAAAGTAACAAACTGTTCTAGCTTAATGTTAACCTCTGCAATTCACTGTCACAAGAAGTTCCTTCTCCCATCTGGTCAGAGAAGCTGCTTGAGTCCCACAATCCTGCTGACATTAGAAGCATTTCCTGTTTCCATCTTTCAAGGGAGCTGGATAGTTACAGTGAAAATAAATGGAGAAAATCTTGGACTTAAAAGAGGATTGTGCAAAATCCATTCCTTTCCTCCTCTCTGAAAACAAAAGCAACCTATTTTTCGGGTTTTTCTTTCTCTTTCCTGTCTCACTCTGAAATATTTACAGGAGCATAACATATATGTGAAAGGTTTTTAAATAGTAAATGCATTAAGTTTTAATTTCAGCACATGAATGAAAACTTTATTTTAAAAAGTTTAAAGTGATAAGAACAACAAATTTCTTGTTATACTTGTTATGAAACAATAAGAAAGTTGTAGCATTAGGTAAAAGCCTAGAAGATGAAGGCAAAAGGGTGGTAATATTGGTGCCCTGGGAAAGGGGTAAATGGCTAGTGGGTGAAGTCACTTGTCATTGGATATTGAGGAGAGATCAGTGAGTGAAGTTATAAACTATTAGGTAGAGGGGGACTTGGTTTGCTAAAATTCAGAAATGTCAGAGGTCCTGTCCACATTTTAAAAACATGGCTAAATAAAGCTGGCTGGCTAGCTCAACTTTCTTTGTCTTCACAGTGTTGAATTCACAAAGTAATTGTTTCTAACTGTGGAAAATGGAATAGTTGATATTTAATACCGTAAATGAGTGACTAAATGATGTTTGGTAATCAATAAACATTATCTGACTCAACATACCTAATATGAAAGAAAGACAAGGTGCGTGAGGCAATATCTTTTATTGGACCAATGGTTGGTGAGAGAGACATGCTTTTGAGCCAGAGAGGTCTTCTTCAGGTCTGGGGGCAGGTGTACATTTAAAACACTGCATTGGCACAGCTGTGCCACTGTAGCACTTAAATGAAGATGTTCCTATGCTGACAGGAGAGTGAGTCAGCATATTTAATCCATCTCCACAAGAAGCAGTAGCTGTGCCGATGGGCAAATCCCTCCCGCCGACACAGCGCTGTCTACAACAGGTCAGGTCGGTATAACTACATTGCTCAGGAGTTTGGATTGTACTACTGATGTAGTTATACTGATATAAGTGTGTAGTGTAGACATGGCCTGGCAAAGCTACTCTGAGGGCAAGTCTACACTACAAAATTAAGTTGACATAAATTAGGTCAATGTACAGCCACCGCCACAATTAAATTGCTTTTTCATATCCACACTACACTCCTTGTTATGGCGGTGCGCATCCTCACCAGGAGCCCTTGTACCTGTTTAACTGTCAGTGTGGGGCACTGTGGGAAAGCTTCTGAAAGGCATCAACAGTTACTGTAAACAATGCAGTGTCTACACTGACACTGGATTGACCTGTCAACCTAAGCCTCTTAAGGAGGTGGAGTTAAGTCGGTGTAGTAGGTGAGTTACATCGGTTGGAGCTACATTTTAATATAAACGCTTACAGAGTTAGGTCAACATAACCTAACTCTGTAGTGTAAACCAGGCCAAAGTCATAGCACAATTGCAAGGTGGAATAGATAGTGTAGTGTAAGTAGTTAGCACATATTGTAAGGGACCATTCTAGAGTGACCTGTTAACACCCCTGCAGTCATAGGACAAAAAGAGGGAGTTAATGGGTTACAGATTGTTGTAATAAGCCATACATCCAGTGTCTCTATTCAGTCCATGATTTTTAGCGTCTAGTAAAGTTATGAATTTAAGCTCCCTGCCTTGTCTTTTGAGGATGAGGACTGATAGGTCAGAAAGGGAGTGATCACTTTGTGAAAAATATTTATCCACAGGTGATAGGGTGTTTTGTCTTATCATTCACCTTTGTGAGTTCATTCAAGAGCATGGTGATTGTCTGGTTTCACCTGCATAGTTACTATTGGGGCATTTAGTGCACTGTATGAGGTTTACCACATTATGATAGGCATGTGTAGGATCCATGGATCTTCAAAGGTGTGTTGTGGCGGGTGTTGACCATTGTAGCAGTGGAGATATGTCTGCAGGTTTTGCATCTGTTGTGCTGGCAAGGTCTGGTGCCACTTTGAGTTGGTGTGTTCTTGTCTGTGGGGAGCTGGCTCCTGATAAGCTTGAAGAGGTTAGGGGTTGTTTGGAAGCCAGAAGTGGAGGCTCAGAAAAAAATTATTTCAGGATGGGGTCCCCATCAAGTATGGGTTGTAGTTGTTTGATGATACCCCAATATGGATTCCAGTGTGGTGTGAAGGGTGACAACTAGGTTTGTGGTCAGAGGGGGTTTTATTTCTGTATTGAAGGATGTTTTCTTGGGGTATTTGGGTGGCCTCTTCCATAATTCAATCTACTTCTCTGGTGGAGTGTCCTTGTTTGGTGATGGCAGTTTTAAGTGCGTTAAGGTCTATATCCTGGACTTACTCTTCGCAGGATATTCTGAATGCTTGGCTGTAGGTAACAGATTTCTTGATGCATATAATATGAAAGAAGTAGTAGAAAAATAAAGACACAATGGAATGAGAAAATAAACAAATAATTCTTAGAAAGTTAAATATAAGCATTGTCAAGAGTTAAGTAACTAGATAGGATTTGTGCTCATCTCAGAGAGTGCAGAAAATTGTAGGTGGAGGTGGTTAGTTATTCTCCAGGAATGAGTGCCATTGAATGAAACTTTGTCAATTGAAGTAGAAGAGCAGAACATTGATCCTGCAAGTGAGAGATTTTCAGTGCCATCATCAACTAAAGGTAGTGGCAATGATGATTTAAGTCCCCATTCCAGGCCTTTGAGCAACACCTCAACAGTGTTTTCTATGAATCATAAAATGATTTTTATAGGGATATTTGGCTCCAAAAGGAGAACTAAGGATCACATAGATGTGATTTAACCATACACTAAACCCAACTGTTGCATATAGGTACAAAATGTAAGAGATGAATGTATTAAAATTCATGAATGAAATGAAATTGTTCATGCCTACTTGCTTATAGAAAAGTAACAGTATTCTTTGCCTGCAACTCTTTGCTTATCATTTCATAATCGTAAAAGAATTACTCCATGTCATTGTAAACTTGTGGAGTAATTCTGTTTGTTTCAAGTGTTAGCTCTTGTACAAGTAAGGGCTGATGGTGTTTGGCTAGATCCTGGCACAGAGCAGACAAGCTACTGCAGTGTTCCTCACTCTGATCTGTCAATTCACCTCAGCCCTAACTTGCTGCTTATTTATTATTTTTCCAGCTCTGATACTCGCCTGGTCAAATACTCCCAAGTGTGCTAGATTATGGGTACATACTAGATTTCTGGTACAGTCAGATTTACTTCACAGATTAAGTTGTGGGGCAAAATGCTCTTGAAAGCTTTGATTGTGCCCTAATTTTGGACCTCCAGAGACTGCTAAAAATCACTGAAAAAAGAGAATCCACGAATAAACAGTAATCCTGCCTTTTAAATATTATAAATCATTCTTCGTTTGTGGAAATTAAATATTACAAAACAGATAATAATGCGATTTGATTATTTTGCCAAAAAGTGTATTTGTTTGTTTGTACAGAAAAATTCATTCTTTTCATACATAGAAGGGGGGTAAGGAGAACGTTGTGGACATTTTGGCAGATGGTAAAGCTGTTGAAACAAACCAGGAACCATCAAGGGACAAACCTGACAGGGAAGACTACTCAATACATGAATGAGAGTGAGCTGAATGAATCACTAACAGTACATCTCATGAGGAAGCCTCAAATGAGAACACTGCAAGCAAAGATTCGATAAAGCTTTCTGAGATGACTGGTAGAATACAGCAAACCTAGGAATGAATAAGACATGCAAACCAAAGACACAGTAGTTCCACATGACAAATATGAATCCAGTGAAGAACTGAAATTAATATAAAGACAAAAAATAAGGTATGAGAATTGACTAAATTATCTTCCTATTGTGTACGGTGCTCTGGAAATGAGTAGGAAAGAATCTTCCTTTCTGTTCATGATGGTCCACAGATACTAAGGCCTTGATCCTGAAATGTAATATGTGTGTGCAGACTGGTGTCTGTATTTGCATGGGAAAGTAAAATAAAGCAGTGCATGATAAAAGACTTTAGAGCTTTTTTTTCTTTAAACTTTCTGTACCTGTTGCATCCTACACCACCTATTATATTGATTTTTTTTTAAATATGTCCTGGGAAATATGACACTACTAATTTTATACTGATATTTAATTGATCCAATTTGATTACTGTATCTGTAATTGCTAATTTTGGAAATAGTGCATCCTTTAGAACACCTTCTTAAAGTGACAGATATTACTAAATCTCAGTCACAAAGCAAATGAAACTGGCAACTTTACATTTTGCCTATGAAACAGTAGTCTGGATTTCTAGTTAAATAATTGAATAAAATATCTTCTGAATAAGTGCTACTGCTAAATTTAGAATTAGTTTAAACTGCTTTGAAGTTTTTAATAAGGTTTTAACACAGCTCCTATGGCCGATCATATTTTAAAATCTAGGTTATTAAAAGCTATTTTATCCTGTATGTTCAGTTAGTTTATAGGTTTTTTACAGTTATGCATACTTTGGATCCAATTTGAATGAGGGAAGTGTCAAAGATCACGTTTTCTTGTATGTATTCAGGAGGCCATCAAAATAATTTGGATCAAAAGTTGTTGGGGTTTTTCCTCAATAAAAATGTATGATTTAAAAGTTTTATAAAACACTTATGCACATGACTTTGGACTAGAGAGATGGAATGTAAGAGCCTCAGTCAGTCTCCGAATAGGCTTTTCACATTGTAAGAAATTCCAGATGGGGTAAGGGAGAGGAGAAGAGGAATACTTTATAGCTGATCATAATTCTCCAGAAAGGCATTCACCATTAATCTATTTTACAGCCCTCATTTGCATGTAACTCCCACAGAAGTCAGCTGGAATTCTGTGAAGCAAGCCCTAAATCTACAATTAGCAAACAAAAACTACATATAATGACAGTTAAGGTAGTAAATGGCAGGACATACCCCATCCACCCCTCACGTTAGAATCATGGAAATAAGAGGGAAAAACTTGTGCCCTTTCCACCTTCACATTACATGCGACGACAACACATGATAGCACACAGGTTCTCAAACTGCAGGTCGTGACCCCTCAAGGGGTTGCAAGGTGGTTATATGGGGGTCACAAGCTGTCAGCTCCATGGAGCTGACAGTCCTGAGTCCCCATGACATTATATTAAGCCCGCCTGTTTTTAATTTATAAGGGGGGGCCACACTCAGAGACTTACTATGTGAAAGGGGTCACCAATACAAAAAGTTTGAAAACCACGGTGATAGCACATTCCATAAGACATCCTCTTCCCTCTACAGCAGATACCCAAAAGCAATACATATGCCAGCTTCATCACACCTACACTCTAAAACAAAACCTTAATGGTGATTTCATATGCTTTTATATCAATTATATCAACATAGCACATCCAACTGTCACACATTCAATGCATTTGGGGAGCAATTGTGCCTCAACGTTACTGAGATCGCTATTAAAGGTTTGCTACTGCTATAACATAACAGCAATTACCATGTAAGTATGAATCTAATTGTATTGATCTTTTTTACACAATGAAGAGTCAGAGGCTTTAGGACGGGGTGGCCAACCTAAGCCTAAGGAGCCAGAATTTACCAATGTACATTACCAAAGAGCCACAGTAATTCATCGTCAGCCCCTCATCAGTTTCCCCCTCTGCCAGCGCCTCCCACCTACCGGCAGCCCTGCCAATCATTGCCTCTCCCTCCCTCCCCACACCTCCCAATCAGCTGTTTCCTGGCATGCAGGAGGCTCTGGAGGAGAAGAGGAGGAGGAGAGAGGGCATGGCAGGCTCAGGGGAGGGGGCGGGAAGCGGTGGAGTGAGCAATCCCGGCCCATTGGAAAGTTGGTGCCTGTAGCTCGAGCCCCAGAGTCAGTGCCTATAAAAGGAGCCACATATTAACTTCTGAAGAGCTGCATGTGGCTCCGGAGCCACAGGTTGGCCACCCCTGCTTTAGGAGATAGTGTCATGAAATATGGGCAGTTACTTGAAGATTGCTTATTGTGACAGATATGGCAATTTCCCACACATCCTTGGGAGACCGTATTGAATTAAATTTAAGTATCTTTGGAGTCCATTGTATTCAGTGCAAAATATATGTATTATTGTGGGCCAGGATTACATATAACCTCTCCAGAAGGGAGATGTGTGGCCTGGGAGTTCAAAGGACTATACTGAAAATGTGCCAAATAAGAATGGACCTTGGGACAGTAAATGTGAAGTAGATTTCCTGGAGAATACCCAAGGAGAGGTTAATGCAAATTCTTCACCTCTGGTTATGCAAAATCCCAGCCTTTTGAAGCTACACCTTGAGGTGTGGGTCATTGCCTGCTAATTAGCTGTTCCCAGAGACTGGAGATCAAAAGCCTGAGCTATATAAACAAACAGCTGAACTGCTCAGCTGGGAGTTCTAGTTCTGAATCTGAGACAGGTATGAACCCAGTTGTGGATTTTTAAGGATTGACACCTACTAGAGCCTGTGGCTGGAGCTGGGGATGACCTCTGGTAACCGTTTTAGTACGTGTAGGTTCTTTCATTATTTTAATGTTTTCTCTTTAATGCTGTCACTTAAGAATAAATGTACTTGGTTACAAAGAGCTGTGTGGTAACTTGTAACTGCTGGCAATTCATAGTGGCATAGATCACACACACACTGCCTTCCCACCACATGTCACAGTTTCAGGGTAACTGCACCTGTATTCCCAATTCATGGCCCACCAAAGGCACCCACTTGAAGATTTCTGGCTCCTTAGCCATCACCTGTCCTGGGTGGAGACCCCCATCTCTCTCCCTCCTAACTGGGGGTTTTTAAGCTGCTTTACACTGTGATATTCTCAGCAAGCCAGACTGCCTAAAAGGGCCAGTGTTCGCTTTTCTCTTCACAGACTATGAACAGTGTAACTGCCGGCAATTAGAAGTTACCACACAGTGCTTTGAATTCCTAGGCTTCACAACACATCTCCCCCCTCACAGTCCACAATAACATATAAAAGTTGCATTTAATACAGTGGACCCCCCCCCCCCCCCAAAGATACTGAATTAAGTTTAAGGTAAGTCTTCCAGAAAAATACAGGAAATTGCTATATCTGTCACACTTACATTTTAGTAGTATATGATAATAAAAAAAAATTACTATATATGGAGTCAGCTTTTTTAAAGGTGCCTTAACTTGTTTCCTTCATTTGCTCATGCAAATTATACTATTTGCATGCTCAAATGACTGTGCAGCCAAAGTATATGGTAGAATTGGAAGCCACATTTAAAAAACTTGGGACTAAAACAAAGAAACAAAAGCTAACACACTGAAAAATGTATTAACTAGCAGTAAGGCTGGCAAGCGATTTAAAAAATTGCCATTAATCGTGCTGTTAAACAATAGAATACCATTTATTTAAATATTTTTGGGTGTTGTCTACATTTTCAAATATACTGATTTCAATTAAAACAGAATACAAAGTGTACAGTGCTCACTTTATTTTTATTACAAATATTTGCAATGTAAAAACAAAATAAATAGTATTTTTCAATTCACCTCATGTAACTTCTGGAAGCAAGACAAAATTTAAAAGTTTTGTGTTACATCTGCCTTATGTTATTTTCTTCAGTATTCTGGATGTTCATGTTGCATTTTTGATCTGCAAATAAACTCTTGGGTTTCTTTTTATTTAAGATCACGGTAGAAGGTGGGGGTTTTTTTTGCATAATTACAATAGGCCCTAAGAGTTATATTTCATATTTCTAGTCCCACACATAAGAGTGTCATAAAAATAGGATGATCACACTCAGCAAATTATAAGCTTTGTAATGATACTTTATGTATCTATTGGGTTCCAGGAAGACTGGCAGGTGAATTTCTAAGTCAATTTGATATGATTGTACAATAATCAACCCCCTAGTACTTTTTTTGGCCAGGTGATGTCGCCACTGGTTAACAAGCCAGTGGCAGATCAGTCTTCTGTTCCGTTTTCTCATTCTAAGTCCAGTTTTCTAGTTTAGAAGTTAGTATTTATGTACACGAGTGAATTATTGAAATATTAGAGAAAAACTGGCCTGTGTATATTTCAAATAGAACCAGTCAACCGTAACGAGTAAGCACTTTTGACTACAGCCAGTTCCTGCAGGCATCCGGGAGCTGGTCCTGCAACGTGTCGCACAGGGGCAGAGCCCCACCTCCGATCGCAGTTTGACTGTGAAGTCCGGGCACGGGGTGGAGATGGAGGCGGACTTTACAGGCTTAGCAGCCAGCTCGGGCTACGCTGAGGCCCGCGGCTAGTGCCTAGCAGCACAGGGCAGGGCCAGGCCCTGCGGCTGGACCAGCCCAACGCTCCTCGCCTGCGGGGCCCCCTGGCACCGGTACGGACACCCGCCGCCATGGCAGGGCCCCCGCCCCGCCCCGGCTGGGACAGCTCGGAGTGACGGACACCCCCGCTCCTTTCTCCCCAGCAGCAAAACTGCGCCGGCGCCGCCGATCCCGCAACTACACAAGCGCCAGCCGCCAGGCAAAGGCTAGTTGTGCGCCTGCGCACGGATGTGACGCACTCCCCGCCGGCTGTCTGTGCTTTCTGCGCACGCGCGTTAGGCTCCGGGAAGCCGGCCGGCCCGACCCTGAGCATGGCGGCGGCGGCAGAGGCTGGGGCCCTGCCCGCCGAGGAGCGCGTGGGGCAGGTGGTGCTGCCGGGGGACGTGCTGCTGCTGCCCTCGCACCCCGAGGCGGATGGGGCGCGGCTGTGGCTGGGCCCGGGCGCCGCTCTGCCGGGCCGGCTGGTGTGCGGGCCGGGCCTGAGGAGCTGCGGGGCCGGGCTGCTGGTCACCAAGGGCGGGCTGCTGCGCCACCGCCAGCCGGGCGGGGCCGGAGGCGGCTCGGGCGGGGCCTACTGGGTGGACTCCCAGCAGAAACGGGTGAGCGCGCCGGGGCCGGGGCGGGCCCCAGGCACGAGGGGCGGGTGGCGCTGCAGAGCGGGGCTGAGTGCGGTGGGTGCCTTTCCCCCGCTGGGCTCCGTGCGGCTAGAGCCCGGGTGAGCTTGCTGCGAAGCTCGCTCTTGCTGGGACCGTCCCTCTCTTCCTTCCCCTCGCCCCACTGTCTCACTCTCCAGGAGCTGCAGCTGCCGTCCTCTTTAAAGCTGGCTGGGGCACCCTTCGTTCAGCGCTTCATAGTCGCAGAGCCGGAGTGGAAACCCCTTCCACTGCTTTTCTTGGGAATTGCGGGGCTGCAGCCAACATCTGGTGTCCATTTAGTCCCCGTCCACACACAAATTACTACTATACTTTGCCACTAGTCAGTGGCGTGATTGACTACAGTCTGTTTAGGATGCTGCTAATAATCCCCGATTTGAAGGCTAGTGTGGCACAGGGATCAGTCCTCGTAAGGAGTGAGTTATGCACGCTATTACTTTGTTGTGCAGGGGTCACCCACTACTGTGTTTCTGTAATAACTAATCCTACCATAACACTGTACAGTTGTACATCCAAGGGTGTATATAAATTGCTGTTCAAGGCAGGGCAGTCCCTAGCCATTTGGGTTTCCTACACAGCCCCCCGGACCCCCCCTCGTCTGGCTGCCCCGTGGCCCCGGCTGGAATGCGGTGGCATGCCTGCACCCCACAGTCCCGGCTGGAGCTCCAGGCCCTTTAAATAGCCCCCAGAGCCCTGGGGTAGTGGGGGGCTCCGGGGGCCTCTGCCACCCCAGTCTTTTAAATAGCCATGGGAGCTCTGGGGAAACGGCAGGGCTCCTGCGGTTATTTAAAGGGCGGGGGGGGGGGTCGAAGCAGGGGAGCCCCGGGCCCTTTAAATAGCCCCCAGAACCCTGGAAAAGGGGGGCAGGCTTGGGGGCTATTTAAAGGGCCAGGGCTCCAGCCAGTCCCTGCCGCACCCTCCTGCCTGAAGCCAGCCAGTCTCGCACTCCTCTGTCTCCAGCCCTGCCAACCCCTGCCGCACCCCCTTACGGCCCTGCCTGAAGCCAGCCCCTGCCGCACCCCCTTACGGCCCTGCCTGAAGCCAGCCCCTGCCGCACCCTCTGCCCTGTCTCCAGCTAGCCCCTGCCGCACCCCCTGCCCTGTCTCCAGCCAACCCCTCCCGTACCCCCCCTGCCTGAAGCCAGCCAGTCTCGCACTCCTCTGTCTCCAGCCCTGCCAACCCCTGCCTCACCCCCCTGTGGCCCTGCCTGAAGCCAGCCCGCCCCACACACCCCTGTCTCCAGCCAGCCCCTGCCGCACCCCCTTGCCCTGCCTGCAGCCAGACCCTATCTCCTGTCAGCCCCTGCCCTGCCTCCAGCCAGCCCCATGTCCATTGATGCCCTGCAGTTCCCAGGGCAGTAACCCTACACACCTGCTTCAATGAGGGGGGCAGGGAGCAGCTGGGACCCACACGTGTGAAATGGAGGTCATTAATAACGGATCAACAGCATATATGACGCAAGGTATATATAATTCTATTATTTATATAGTTATGGAAAGTAAATAATGGAAGAAATGAAAGGCTTTTTTTAACTTTTTTTTTTTTTTTTAGTTATCCCTGCTGGGGCCCCGCTAAAAATGTTCGAATTGGGCCCCACACTTCCTAAAGCCCGCCCTGCTCATAAGTACCAGGCTTTGGGCATTAATTTACCACTGATGTGGTTTCTCCAGTGGTAGCGAAAGTGGGAGTGCTACTGTATACATGGTTTTTTTGCCCTTTGCTGCGTTCAGCAAACCAGCTAGATATGTTCCTTATTGGGTCGAGTGTTGCAACTGGTAGCTGAGAAAGCTAGAGGTATCACTGGTAAAAATACACTGCTGCTGGTAACAATGGGAGATTTTTTTTCCTCTTTGTGCCAAAAGTGTGGGAATCCTGCACAGCATCTAAGCTTACCGAGAAGACGTAACTGTAACCTCATCTGGAAAGAAGGGGGCTGAGGAGGTACTAAAATAACCACACTAGGTGCAGGCTGCAGCAACTGATCGGACACTGTGGGATAGCTGGCCAAAATTAGGCAGAGTTGCTAATTACAGAAATAGAAACATGGCCCTAATGGCTGAAAAGTTGCTGTGTGATGGCAACTGTTATTGGTGAAGCTGACTGTGACCCTAATTGGTTGAAACTCTCAGTTCTAGTTCAAGGGTCCTCCTAAAAGAGAAACCATCCAAATATAGACCAATGTAATGTTCAGCTCATTCTGCTGCCATACTGAAACAGTATCTTTGTGATGTGTAAATTGTTGTAGTAACCTTATTGGAGAGTTAATGCTGAAAATTAATGAAGATTTAAATTGCACTACTGATTATTTCGCTAGTCATCAGGTTAACAAATTTGTAGATACAATAGAAGTTAAAAATGAAGACCATTACTTCCAATCGATCCTGTTACCGTAGGGTTAGGGTTGTTCGTTATAGCATCTTTACCAATGTCTTGTCCAATTTTAAATGTCCCTTGTGAATTTCCTGTCACTTCCTCTTAAAGAGAGACACACAATCAGGATGTCTTTTCCGCACTTTTTTTGCAGTTGTAATTTTATAGTGTTACTCTAAGGCCTTATCTTCACTGTAGCTCTTGTTAGTTTGCTCATTACTGTACTCAAAGCTAGGTTAGTTCCAGTGAGAGTGACCACCACACTAGAAAACAACACTGGAGTTACACAGAGTAATTGGATTTGCTACTGATGAGACTCTTGTAAGTTGAGCTGTTGCATTCACACCGCATCACTAGATTCATCATCACTCAAGCATCAACCCACCCACTCCCTCAACAGGCCAGCTAGCTTGAGTTTAAAGCAACAATTAACTTGAGCTAGAGATTTGTGTGTGGATGGAAGTCAAGTTAGGTAACTCTTCATCTAACTGCTGTGAAGACACACATTTAGGGTATGTCTACACTACAGCTGGGAGTGTGCTTCCCAGTGCAGGTAGATAGGTGTGCTAGCTCAAGCTAATACACTAAAAATAGAGGTGTGGCAGCAGCTAGTCTCCTGTGGACATACCCACAGTGTCTGGTATTATTGTAGCCTGTGCCATCCTGGCCACACTGCTATTTTTAGCATGCTAGTTCAAGCAGAGCTAGCGTATGTGTCTGCTCGCACTGGGAAGCATGCTTCTAGCTGCACTGTAAATTTATCCTTATTTATAAAGACTGAAGCCCTAATCTTGCAAACGCACATGCTTAACTTTTATGAATAATCCTGTTGAAGTAAATAGACCTACCTATGTGTGTAAGTATTTTCAGTGGGGTCTGTGCCTTCTAAAAATAGAAGTTCATTTTGATACTGTATCAAGATTATTTTTTTTCAGCAACTTTTATTTTGCAATTAAGTTTGGTCACTCAGCTTCTTTGTACACAGTGCTTGTGTGTGTATATACATGTAAAAAGATATACTTATTTCTTGTACATGTCTTTGTTTTAATTTTCAGTATGTCCCAGTCAAGGGAGATCATGTGATAGGCATAGTGACTATCAAGGCAGGTGACATATTCAAAGTGGATGTTGGTGGAAGTGAGCAAGCTTCTTTGTCCTACTTGGCATTTGAAGGTGCAACCAAAAGAAACAGACCAAATGTGCAGGTAATGTTCTTGTTATATATATTGGCAATATTGAAGGCTTTAAAGTATTATATTTTCACTTTCTTGCAAAGTGACAATTGAAAATATACTAAAAAAGATTTGCCTGTATCCCTCAGTTATAAGATGTTCTGATATGTGATAGATTTTCCATTTCATGTACAAACTTTTCTGTAGTGGCTTTGTTCTCATCCCTTTCTCCTAGGCCTTTATGTTGGGCTATGGCAGAGGAATTCAGTTACAGATCCTGGATTATTTTCTTTTGATCACTGACTGTCACAGCAATAGGTGCCAGGCTTTGCCATTCATTGTACAGAGTATGTTGCAGCTGTATCTTCTCATGATATCACAGGCAGAAGATGGCAGTTCTGTGGTAGAATAGCCCTTCAAAGAGAGTTTGAGATCAGTTTAGGCCTAAAATTCACATTTCATAAATCAGGCTCTTATGAAATTTGACTGTCACGCTGTCTGGAGTAGCTCCTGACTGTGAGTGCCTATCTCAGGACAGACTGTCAAACAGGGTAGACACCCCCCACATCCCGGTGATGTGTTCTATAATTAGATTTCACCAAGCCAATAACAAATGTAAACTCCTGGATCACTGCAGCAGTCTTACCAGGGAATCACAGACACTCCCCTTAGACTCTCCAGTCTACCTTGCCACCCAGACAAGCTGGACTAATAGTCACTTAAACCAAAACTCACTCAATGTTCAAACTGCTTTGTTGCTTTCAGTCCAAGAGACATTTATCCCAGATAATTTGTTACCCAAGATCTTATACCAAAGACCATGCCTGTAGTTTATTACAGGATTGCCTATCTAAAGATTTGTTAATTAGGAAAAAGAAATAAGAGTTACTTACAGGTTAAAGCAAGTAAGTGTGTACATATAAATTAGTTATAACCTAAATCCCAAGAGCATGAGAGCTGTAATGATCTGTCAATTCAAAGTGTCCTGCCCTGAGGATCTCTGCCTCAGCTTAGACTGTCTGGCCCTGTCAGAATTCAAACAGCAAAGAGGGAGACAGAACATTTTCCTGAGACTTTATTTCCTTCATTCAGCTTCCAAGTCCACAGGATGAACTTCCTTGCACATAGCATTTCCAAGATGGGATAGGGTCATTAACTAATCCATTGTATCTCAGTGTTCCTTGATGGCCCATTTGATAGCCCTACTGGAGGGGGTGGGGGAAGAGATGATTCCAGTGCCTGGGTTCAGAAGTTCAGTGCAAACATTTTCAAAGTTATAAAGAAAAATGTAGATATTTTCTTACAGCGTAGAACAGGGGTTCTCAAACTTCATTGCACTGCAACCCCCTTCTGACAACAAAAATTACTACATGACCCCAGCAGGGGGACCGAAGCCTGAGCCTGCCTGAGCCATAGGCGCCGACTCCGTGGGTGCTCTGGGGCTGGAGCATCCATGGGGAAAAATTAGTGGGTGCTCAGCTCCCACCGGCAGCCAAGAACCTAGGGACAAGTTTAACAAAAAAGATATACAGACGTGATACAGTTTCTCTGAACATTTCCCATCACTTGTTTTAGGTGGGAGATCTTATTTATGGTCAATTCGTTGTAGCCAATAAAGACATGGAACCAGAGATGGTCTGTATAGACAGCAGTGGAAGAGCGAATGGAATGGGAGTAATTGGACACGAAGGCCTGTTGTTTAAGGTTTCTTTAGGTCTAATAAGAAAGTAAGTACTACAATTTTTTAACTTCCCAGGAATGAGAAAGAAGCTGAATTGTGTCAATTTTTTGAGTTGTGACAGATGAGTGAAAATCTTTATCTTGATGGAAACTGGTATGCACCCTAATATTTAATGCTGTAGCATTGGACGTCCATAACCAGCAGGTCTGAGCAGTATGACAAGTGGAGTAACAGATGTGTATTATATTGTTCTTAGGGCATGTATTGTCAACATTATTGCCTGACAAAGTTATTTGATCTTTGTGATCCTAAGTTTGTAATCTGCATAAAAATATAATATAGTATAACAAAAAGGGAAATGACTGATAAAATACAATAAGTAGAAACCAACAGATGTCACAAAACTAAAAATGCTCCTCTCTCTGTTCCTCAACTACAAACTGGCCTTTTAAATTAATAAGCCTCTGGTATGTTTGCTGCTTCCTTGAGAAAGCTGTACTCTTAACCATATTCTACTGTAAACTTTACCTTTTAACTTTAATAGGTGGTAGTGTATTGAAGTGGACTTTCTTTTCTACTTGATCTTGTTGCTACATTATTTAGAAAATATTGTGAACCCAATCCATCAGAAACTTGCTTTTGTCACCTATGGAGGCTAATCGTAAATTTGCTATGAACATATTCAGTCATCAGTGGTAGAGTAGAATCTGTATATAGCAACTGCTCTGAGAATGACACCAATTCCTTGAACACAGTCTTCACACAGCCTTCAGTGGCATTCTCAAGCATCCTTAGAAATCTCTCTTCCAAAGAGAACCAAGAAAAGACTGTGAAGAAACAAACGAAAAATCAGTTTCCACTCTCCAAACACTGTGCAGGGGATGAGGGAAGGGAGGGGCAATAGCAAAAAACCACCCTCTGTTTAAAGATTTTTAAGTAGCACCTCTTTCACATACAGTCTGGATGAGCTGTTCCAGGTTAGAATAAATCCTGTTTACTGCTCAGTCACAAATGAGGAGCTAAAAGTCAGCTTAATTAAATCTGGTTCACAAACACTAGACTGTCTTTACTATGATTGTTGCATGGTGTCACTGCAGGGTGATTTTTTAACTCTTAATTTCCTCTTGGTTTTGGAATTTTTTTAAATTAAACTCATACATGAGCACTAAACAAGAAATTCAAAATGTTACTATGTTATATTACAATAAAGTTTGAATCCATGCTTTCAACTCAACTCAGCCTTAACTATTGAAGTTGCTACATATGCCTTCATACTACTGGTAGTATTAGCAGTGGTCCTGTTATTGACTAGCAACACTGAAATATATTTGTTACACAACAATTTCTTCTTCTGACATCCCTTTTACTTTGTTTTCAGGCTTTTAGCTCCCAATTGTGAAATCATTCAGGAATTGGGACAACTCTATCCTTTTGAGATAGTGTTTGGAATGAATGGAAGAATATGGGTAAAGGCAAAAACAATTCAACAGACTTTAATTGTGGCAAATATCTTGGAAGCCTGTGAGCACATGACAGCAGAACAAAGAACGCAAGCATTTGCCAAACTATCTGAGAGGTGATGTAAAGAAAACATCTTGGGTTCATTTCAATCTTTGCAATGATTGTAATATTTTTGTATTCAGATATATATTAATAACTCATTTTTAAACTTTGTGTCTCTCCCTTTTGTTGTTTTTTTTACCCACCAGTCCCTCTTTCCCGTTCCCTCAATCTGTTTAGTCTTCTGCATTCAAGAATTCTCCTCACTTTCTTAGCAGCAGTGTTTGATTATTAAAAGATTATATCTATTTGTTTCATAAAGTCTCTCACAATAAAGAGTTGTTGCAGAGCACAGTGATTTTTGCCGCACAGAATTCAGTAGTAACACTAATTCTTCCATCAAATGAGAGCAGAAAACTCAGTTGATCACCTACACGCATTTGGTGTTACTTCCACCAAGAGGTCCTATATAGTGCTTTCTTTGCTGGTTCTTCAAGCTCATCAGTGTTTTAAGCCTTAATATATTAACTTTCAAAGAGCCAGTTCTTCTTCCTTTCTTAACAAAAGATCGAGATGGCACAGGCCAAATGCTAAAATAGAAGATGAGGAAGACATGAGGATGGAAGTTCACGTTTCTTTAATAAGCTACATGGGAAGTAAGGCACTAGAAATGACATACTGAACAAAAAAACAGTTGATCCAGAATTACATGATGGTTCAAACATCCTTTAAAGAATAAGCCAATTACTCCAAAAGCCAAAATCAATTACTCCATATTCCTAGAAATATATGGCTAGCAATAGTTAAGCGAAAAGATTACAGTGTAAAATACATCGTCTTATGCCACAGTGATTAGTAAGTGTCCAAAATTGATGCGATTATAGTGCTGCATACCCCTCCATGGGGAACACTTTAGGCCGAGGCATATTTGATTACCATTATCTTAGCATACGCAGCTGCAAATAGTGTTGGACATAAAAATTATTCAGCTCTATTTGAATTTTTTCCATGGGCATGACTCAATCTTCTATGGAAGTAAATTCCACAGGTTGGATATACCAGTGCTGTGTGAAGTATTTGTTCTAAACTTGCTTGCCACTGAGTGAGTGACTGTCTTGTTATCAGACTGCATAATCAAAGGACCATTGGTTTTCATTACAACCTGCTGTTATCTCTTGTCTTGCACTTAAATTGTATGTTCTCTGGAGCAGGGATGGTCTTTTTGTTCTGTTTGTACAGTGCCTGGCACAATGGGGTCATTGTCCCTAATTGGGGCTGCTGGGCATTAGGATAATACTACTAATAATAATGTTAAATACCCCTGAATAACTCATGGGGGGACATCACTTCAGGGCCGTTCTCAGACTCTTCTACAATTGTCCCTCATCCTGCAAGTTTGTGTTAGCTAAAGCTTACTAATTCATAGTCATTGGTTCCATTGCATACCAATCTGGTGGTGTATAAGCCTTAGTCATTTTTATCCTACAATAATATGTTCAGAAGCATGCTGAGTCAGTCATGCTGCATACATGACTCCCACTCTGGCTTCGAAAAGATAGGGATTTGGAAAATGCCCTTCTTCAGCTCTTGGCCCTGGTCTACACTACAAGTTAGGTCGAATTTAGCAGCGTTAGATCGATATAACCCTGCACCCGTCCACACAACAAAGCCATTTTTGTAGACTTAAAGGGCTCTTAAAATAGATTTCTGTACTCCTCCCCGACGAGGGGATTAGCGCTGAAATCGACCCTACTGGGTCGAATTTGGGGTAGTGTGGACGCAATTAGACGGTATTGGCCTCCAAGAGCTATCCCAGAGTGCTCCATTGTGACCGCTCTGGACAGCACTCTCAACTCCGATGCACTGGCCAGGTAGACAAGAAAAGCCCTGTGAACTTTTGAATTTCATTTCTTATTTGGCCACCATGGTGAGCTCATCAGCACAGGTGACCATGTCCCAGAATCGCAAAAGAGCTCCACTGTGGACCGAACGGGAGGTACTGGATCTGATCGCTGTATTGGGAGATGAATCCATGCTATCAGAACTCCATTGTAAGACTGAAATGATTAAGTGCAGCCAGACACCAGGGTGGTTAGAAGAGTGCAGCAGGGCATGCTGCGCATCAGAGAAGCTTTGAAAACCAGTTTCATGACTGGCTAGGCTACGGTCAGGAGCGTAGCTAGCGGGGGAGCGGCTGCTCCCTCACTGAGCACAAGTAGCGCCTTGTCAATTTCTGGGTGCCTTTGTACTCACCCGGGGGAGCGATTTAAAAACAAAAAACGACGCCACCCCAGTACCCCAGGAGGAGTGGGGGAGGAGGGAAGCATAGGGTTGGGGTAGTTGTAGGGGCACCCCCTAGAATGGCATGCAGCTCATCATAGAAGTGGGATGTCAGGGGCTCTGACCCGGAGCAGCTGTTGCCTCTCTGGTTCTCTGTTAGGCTTGCCTGATATTCCAGGCAGGACTGAATCTCCATTAGACGAAACTTAAAGAAGGGAATGACATGGAGTCACTCCCATTTATGTCTAGGTGCCCCCAACTGACCTCACCAAGGCCAGCCAGGAGCACCCATGTCTGCCCAGGAGCTCCCAGCTGACCTCACCGGGGCAGCCCGGAGGAACCAGGAGACAGCAGCAGATGGTACAATATGGCTGCTAACTGTCTTTGCTAACTTGCAAAGGCAAGGAGCTACAGCTGTGTAGTACTGCGTCTGCCAGCAGCACCCAGGAGACATACGGTGACAGTGAGCCCAGTGGGATCCATGCTTGCTGTGGTATGGCACCTGCACGGAAAAAAGGCGAGAAACGATTTTTTGCTGTTGCTTTCACGGGGGGGGGGGGCAGGGCTGACGACATGTACCCAGAACCACCCACGACAAAGTTTGCCCCATCAGGCATTGGGAGTTCAACCCAGAATTCCAATGGGCAGCAGAGACTGCGGGAACTGTGGGATAGCTACCACAGTGCAACACTCCGAAAGTCGAATCTAGCCTCGGTACTGTGGATGCACTCCGCCGATTTAATGGTGTTAAGTGGGGACACACACAACTGTATTAAATCGATTTCTAAAAAATCGACATATTAAATTGACCTAATTTCGTAGTGTAGACATACCCTTGACAATGGGGTTTTAACCATTGCCTTTCAATCCTGGTTGAGAAATGAGACCTACTCATTCTTTCACATGGTTGTGAGGGGATCTCAGTGGCTTTGCCTGGCATCTTGTTGAAAGGGCAGAGATATCCTAGAAATTCCTCCTTGATCTTTTCATGAGAGAGATATGGTTCTTGCTGGCACTTCCTGTAACTGACCACAGAGATGGAATTGATGCCAAAACAGCAGTTGATATTTGGGCTGAGCATGGCAAGTGGTGCTTATCTCCTCTCCCTGACTGTTCTTGGAGGGAGCTGAAGAACGACCTTTTCAGCCAGAGCTAAGGCAGAAGGCCCTGAGGCATAATTTTCTATTTCCATACCGAAGGTAATGGATTCTTTGGAGCCCAGTACTCAGTCTTCCTAAATTTGGAAGCCCCTCTCCAAACAAAGGACCTGGATTCTGCCTCAGAGTGCCATTTCGTGCTGTTTGCATGTTTGCTTTCTGGCTTTCCTGCTTTGTGAGTTTAAAAAAGATTTTTAAAATTGTTTAATTAGCTTCTTTAAGCAAAGCACTTTCTCCAAAGCATGATATGTAATAGCAGAACTAATCAAGAAATGGAAACATGTTAATATATCATGAAAGGCCTCGGGATGCTGTACACTCATTACAAGTTTCTATCAAAAAATTGGGAGTGTTGTCCCTTTAGCATAGATGATGGGTATCTGTTGTTACAAATCTTAGTGATGAGCTATGTAATGGCATGTTAGGGAAAAATTGGAAAGTTTTCAGAAAGACATTCTTCAAATGCAATCAAGCATGCTGCTGTGTCAACAGATTATGCAGAACAAAGGAAAATAAGTCAGGCTGGGTTTTCTTTTTATTAGCATTATTAAAAGATCTGACAGGAAAAATACTGTTTGTGCTTTAATGTTGGCATCTGCCTAGTCCAGGGGTAGGCAACCTATGGCACGCATGCCGAAAGCAGCATGCAAGCTCATTTTCAGTGGCACTCACACTGCCTGGGTCCTGGCCACCGGTCTGCGGGGCTCTGCATTTTAATTTAATTTTAAATTAAGTTCTTAAACATTTTTAAAACCTTATTTACTTTACATACAACAATAGTTTAGTTATATATTATAGACTTACAGAAAGAGACCTTCTAAAAACGTTAAAATGTATGATTGGCACACGAAACCTTAAATTAGAGTGAATAAATGAAGACTCGGCACATCACTTCTGAAAGGTTCCGACTCCAGGCCTAGTCTGTGCAGTGTTTTCTCAGCACATTTAATTCAAAATGGTTATTAACACAATTTTTAATGAAAGAATCTATGGTGTAGGATTTGAGGGGTTGTGTTGGAAAACTAAACTATCACTGATCACAAGGAGCCTCCTTCACCGAGATAATGAAGACAGTAGGAGTGCAGTTTAAAATATTTTTTTTAAGTTAGTTTGTTTTCCAGGCAACTTTCCTGCAGTGACCTAGATGCCTTTCTATCATCATACAGGAAGTAAAGCAGTAGCAGCCCAAAGAGGGCCAAAATAACTGCTGGAATAAGATGGTGAAATTCCTCTAACTGCAGAGCAGCTGAACCCTTTCCCCAGTGGCGAGTGTGGCCCTGAGCCTTTGTGATGGGGGGGTCTGTTAGCTATGCCGGCTCCAGTCCTTTGGCTCTACCATTTTCATTATGCCACTGGGCCCTTTTTATTATCCTGGATATACCACTGAACTAATAGTATGAAGTTTTTTCTTTCCAGTGTAAAATTAAGAAAACTGCCTTGCTTGAACTCAAAATACATTGGATTCCCCCCCCCCCCGGTCTAAGTCCCATGAACTCAATTAAGTTACACCAGGGACTAATTTTGTTTAATTTATGCCCCACCCCTCTGCAAAAATGTCAAAGTTTAATTAGGAAATGTGCAAAAAGCTCTGAATAACAATGGATTTCTACAGTAAATAAAATTCAAAGGACAAAAAAGCTGAAACTACCCATGTAGAGATCTTCATTGCTTCTGAGCAATAGAACTATCAACCAGATCTGAAGGGCTTAACTCTTTAGTAACCAGTCTTGTAACTTTTGTAGTCTTCTCCAGATATGGAATTCCTGCAAAAAGATCTGTCTTGGTTTGTTTTGTTGCCTTTCCAAGGCACCATAATTTAATGATTAAAATGAAGGCTGCAGCTTCAGGAGCCCAGGGTTCTGCCTTTTGACAAACAGCAGGGCCAGCCTCTTGTAATGTTATACTATGATGATTCTCAGGGTACCCAGGAGTGAGTCACTTGTTGCTGCCCTGCCTCCAGGAGGAGGGAGACTTGTTTGTGCTTAACTAGCCTGTTAGCCACCCAAGCACGCTCTTCAGGCCTGTGGCAGCCCTTATTTTGCCCTGTAGGCTAACAGTAAATGAACTCTAGTGCATGAGTCCCTTCGAAGTGTTCCCCTGTAGTCTCCATTAGAGCCGTGCGCAGCACTTCTTTTAATCCCACTCCCGCTATTATGGCAGCAGCTCCTGCAGGACCCATGGGATGCCAGTCCCGCTGCAGGGTTCTACACAGGGCCAGCTCCAGCTTTTCTGCCGCCCCAAGTGGCAAAAAAAAAAAAAAAGCCGAGTGGCAGCACTTTGGCGGCAGCTCAACCGCGCTGCTTCTGTGGCAGTTAGGCAATGGGTCCTCCATCTCTTCCTCTTCGGCGGCAATTCGACAGCAGCTCAAAGAGGAAGAGGGAGAATGAGGGACCCACCGCTGAATTTCCGCCAAAGACCCAGATGTGCCGCCCCGATACCAGATGGAGTGACGCCCCTTTGAATTGGCCGCCCCGAGCAGCTGCTTGCTACGCTGTTGCCTGAAGCCGGCCCTAGTTCTACACTAGTTCCGTACAGGGTTCTAGGCTCCAGTCCTTTATCCACTCACTACAGAAATACTAGGTCTGCTGTCCCCAAGGAAACAGTTTGTATGAGTCAATGCAGGATCAGCACCTTGCTTAATACCACAACAGTGAGATATATTTGTGGTAAAAACAATGTTTTATTAGCAGAGAGTCAAGAGACAGTGAGTAAGGATAATGGAAACAAAAGGTTACATATAAAACAAAGTCATAATGTGCTTTCTAGAGATTAAACAAACAGGCTAACCCCATCTAAAGAAGTTTATCTTATCCTAAATGTCCTACGCAGCATTGCAACACAGACTGGTTTTGATTTCGTTTTCATGAATGTAAACCACTGTCTGTTTACTTCCTAGGTTGGGGAGGACGGGGTATCTTTTTTTGTTGCCCAAACAAAGCTTTGAAGTTCATGTTAAAATAAGGTTCTCTTTCCCCTCTGTGTACCTATACCTGTTAGTTCTTTCTGTTGACTTCACATCTCTCTGTTGACTTAAAGTGTAAGCATGCCTCTCTTACAATGCTTAATTTACATGCCGACAGAGAGACAGGAGAATAAACATCCAATGTCTGACAGAAAGCCTGTCTTAACTCTGCCTACATACAGACTTTAAAACATATTTGCACTATATATACATAACTCCTTATATAGTATCTGTGCATACATTTCACAACTATATTCGTGACCAGTATGACCCTGGCTGTCATCTAAACCTTGCATGGCATTCTTTGATGAACTAGAATGTACATACTATACCAGAATCAGGATATCTTTGTACTCTGCTCCCCCTTGCCAGTTGGCATTGACGGGTTCTTGGGTCACAAATACCTACATGTGGGATCATTCAAACAGCAAATAATTTCCCTTTTATGCTGTTTGTTTACTCTTTAAATCCTCTTAGCTTGGATACCCTAGCTGTACTGTTTGGTTTCACTCCTTGTTTATCATCACTTTCTGATTCTTCTACATTGGTCATCCAAGTTTTGGTCTTCTGTCACAAAGCAAAAACAAGTGGTGATCTCCAAGCAGTGACACTTCCTGGGAATTGCAACTTAATCTAGAACACATTCAGGCTTTCCAGAGATTATTTTTCTGGAGACTAAAAACACCCCAAGCACCTCTGTCCACCCTGCATGGCTGCTTTGTATTTTTTAAAATGTACCTTAGATTCAACTTGCCATTAAATTTGTACATAATAGGAAAACCGGAGGGGCAATGAACATACAAGAGTACAAAACTAGAATCAGAAGAGATTAGAGAGTGTCTCCTGCCACTGTGGGAAGATCTAATGCAAGTAAAGTCCTACAGTCAGAGAAAAAAATAAACAGAAAAAATATAGACGGGGGGGGCCAGAGTCAAGCAGTCATATCCATCAATTTAAAACTACTTTATTTTCATCTTGTTTCTCTGATTCTGTGTACTCAAGTGCTCCAGTTGTTGTAGGGAAGCTGTGGGACTGAGGCTGGAAGGGGAGTTGGACCATGCAGATCAGAATTTGAGAATGAGTGCGCTAACAGCTCATCAGTAGATCTCAAAAGACTTTACAAAGGAAGCAAATATTATTTTCTGCATTGTATAGATGAGGAAACTGAGGCATAGAGGTGAAGTGACTTGCTCAAGGCCAATCAGCAGGCCAGTGGCAGAGTTGGGAATAGAAGCCAGGTCTCTTGAGTCCCACTCCAGTGCTCTGTTCTCTGGGAACCACTAGTAGAATGCCTGTTGGGTTAGAATTTTCTTCACTAAATCATCCCAACAAAAATGTTGTTAACTGACATGAAAAAAAAATAAAAAATCATGAAAGCATTTATTAGGTAGTCTTAAATGTCATTTGCTCCCTCCACTCCTAACATGCTTTTCCTTTTTTTTTATTTAAACAAAATCTGAATTTTAGGCCAAACAGATTTGATACCTCCTTTAAGACCAGTTTATCTCTGATGAGTTTCCTTGCTTGATTGGTTTCATTCAGAGCTGCAAGGCTATTGAAGTGTAGTATCTGCATTACTCCCTGTGGGCTACTGGGGTGAAGAAGCATTTGGAATTTGCTGTTAGTTAATTTATAAAAATTGTTTTCCTTAATTGTTTCCCAGAGCACTGACACACATTATTAAATGTGTGCAATTGGTGTAAGTCTTTATGGAAAACTCCACTGCAAACTCAGTGCAGCAGACCATGCACGAATTAACTAGCTCTTGTATAATACAAAAATTAGGCATAAATTGCATAGGAATGGATGTTGCATCTTCTCATACGGACAATGATGAACAGCGAAAATCTGAATCAGTATATCATCTACCGTAAATAAGCTACACACTAAGAGGGTATTTTTACTAATCATACAGTTTACAAATAATTAAATATTTATAATTAAGCTAGGCTCCTAGGCTTTCCTGCTTGGCAAAGATTTATTCCAGCTCTAAAAAGCTACACTTACTAGAGTATAGTAGTTTTAAAGTAGGTTTTCATCATGCAATTTGTTCTTCAATCCTTTTTTGATCTGTGAAAACAGGATTTCATGCTTATACCTGTTGGGATAACTGCCCTCAGGTTTGACAGTTACCATTTAAAGAACCCAGCCCTGAGAAGAAGGAAACGCACATGCTATTAGGGATGGGCCAATGCTATTGCTGAAAAGTCAAAGCTGGTTTCAAAGTTCAGAAACAAGGAATGCTGACAACCTGCAGAAACCAAGATTTTAATATATGGTGACAGGCATAATTTATGGCAGTCATGTTATCACTGTATCATAATTATGTACAGTGAGGTGGGGAGCAGAGAATCTATTTTGTTTCCAATTTGTCTTCAAGACAGTGAGAAAGGCACTAAGCTGTATTATGCTTAGTGGTTTAAAGAGAGAATTCTTGCACTGGGTGGGGGCTTAACTAGGGAATTATATCTTCTTAACTCTCACCAACCTGTCTCCCATCACAAATTCTAAATCCTGGGACTGCCTTGCTTAGAAAATTTCTCTTCTGCTTGTTCTTATAAATGTTGAATTTAGCCTGGTTATTCACTACCAAGGTGGCTTCCTGATTATTTTCTATCCATTGCCTTCGCCTGGGACAATTAGGGTACATTTTCAAAGGCAGTTGTAACAATTTCATGGCTTCATAGACTTCATAGTGCTCCTGTATATTCTGCACACCATGGTCACATGTGCTTAATGGCTGTCATTGGGCATAGGATTAAGTTAACAAAATACAGCCACTTGACCTAAAGAAGCATCTACATTGGCTGTAGGGGTCTTAAGGCACATAGCTTCAGTAAGATGCAGCCCATAGAAGAAACATTAAGGTCAGATATTCTATCAAGCAAACTGTAATGGTGCACATGCATAGTGACAAGCCACTATATATTAGAAGGTGCACAGGATGTACTACACCTCTACCTCGATATAACGCTGTCCTTGGGAGCCAAAAAATCTTACCGTGTTATAGGTGAAACCACATTAAATCAAACTTGCTTTGATCCACCGGAATTCGTGTTATATCGAGTCGTGTTATATTGGGGTATGGTGCCCCACTATTGAAACATGATCGTTGTGTGATGTGTTAAAAATATAATTTGGAGGAATACTACAGCAGACACGTTTCTGGTTTTGTGTGTGTGTTTCTATAGTATGTAAAATGTGATAATCATGCACATCCCTGATGTATACTCCACCTAATTTGGGGCCTGACCCTCAAAGTGTTTTTATCCATAGATGTAGTAGCCTCATGAATAGTCTGAGTCTCACAATATGACAAACTTTTATATTTGAACATCCATATACTTTTGGGGGAACTGCCCTGTATGATTGTCCCAAACATTTGCTAAAATGATGTAAAAGCTTGTGGTGGTGGTTTTTTTCCTAGTGATTGCATATGGTCTTAAAGAAAGCAGTATTGTGTAGCTATGTGAATCCTGGTATCTTCATATTTTTAAAGCCAGTTTAGTTTTGCTGCTACAATAATTCACAATCAGTAGAATAAAAAGAAAGTAAACTCACTTTCAACTTTCACACGTTACTGCAGTGAAAATATCTATTGACTGTCTTCTGTTTTTCAGCTGTTGTGGGCAAAGGTAGAGGAGTCGAGTTAAGGTAGTTTGAGTGACTTTAGCTGTGTATTTCCACACATAGAATTGTAGTAATGTAGGGGTGGAAGGGACCTTGAGAAGTCATCAAGTCCAGTCCACTGTGCTGGGGCAGGACCAAGTAAACCTAAGCCAACCCTGACAGGGTTTTGTCTTAATTTGTTTTTAAAAACCTCCAGTGATGATAAAAACCTCCACAGCCTCCCTTGGAAGCCTTATTCCAGTGCTTAACTACCCTTAGGGTTAGAAAGTTTTTCCTCAAAACCAATGATATTTCCAAATGTCTAACCTAAATCTCCCTTGCTGCAGATTAATCCCATTTCTTCTTGTTTTACCTTCAGTGGAATGAAGAACAATTGATCACCATCTTCTTTATAACAGCCCTTAACATATTTGAAGACTATCAGGTTCCCCCCTCACAGGCTTCTGTTGTCAAGACTAAACATGCCCAGTTTTTTTAACCTTTCCTCATAGGTCAGGTTTTCCAAACCTTTTATTATTTTTGTTCTCTTCTGGACTCCCTCCAATTTGTCCACATCCTGCCTAAAGTGTAGCACACAGAATGGGACATAGTACTCAAACTAAGGTCTCACTAGTGCTGATTGGAGTGGGACAGTTACCTCCCATGTCTTACATACAATACTCTTTTTAATACACCCCAGAACAATGTCAGCCTTTTTCATAGTTGCATCACATTGTTTATATAGAATTTGTGATCCACTATAATCCCCAGATCCTTGTCAGCACTTGGCCAATTATTTCCCATTTTTAGTTGTGCATTTGATTTTTTTCTTCCTAAATTTAGTACTTTGCACTTGTCTTTAATGAATTTCATCTTGTTGAATTCAGATCAATTCTCCAATTTGTCAAGGTTATTTTGAATTCTAATCCTGTCCTCCAGGGTGCTAGCAACCTTTTCCAGCTCAGTGCCATCTCCAGATTTTATAAGCATACTCTCCACTCCGTTATCCAAGTCATTAATGATAATATTGAATAGTACCAGACCCAGGGCAGACCCCTGCAGGACCCCACTTGATACCCCCTCCCAGTTTAACATTGATAACTACTCTTCGACTATAGTCTTTCACCCAGTTGTGCACCCATCTTACAGTAATTTCATCTAGACCACATTTCCCTAGTTTGCTTATGAGAATTTCATATGGGACTGTGTCAAAAGCCTTACTAAAATCAAGATATGTCAGTGTCTGCTTCCCCCATTCCCTAGGCCAGTAACCCTGCCAAAGAACATTGCAATGTCTCACGTAAGGTCAAACTTGAATTTCCAAGATTTCTAATATTTGTATTTTTATGAGAAAAGTACAGTGTTCTCAAATGTTTTTCTTCCATAGTTCATTGACAGGCATTCTTCCAACTTTACTCCCGGTTAACTTAGTTTTTCACCTTGGAGTTTCTGTGGATTTTGAATATATCTGGTGAGAGTGCTCATGCTACTTTGGTGTCAATTACAGTCCATTACATTTCTAAAAGGTGTATATATTGGTTATTGCTTCAATTAAAAGCAAAACAACGTGAGTAACAGCACTGCAGCATCATGTTTAAAATACAAAAGCTTTATTATAAAAAGTCTACTCCAGATATCATAAGGCAGACATGGCCTAGCAGCAAAGACATGAGCCTTAGGAGGGCCAAAACCATGACATTGCTGCCATCATGGCAAAATCCCCCAAACAATTGCACTGCAGATTCATGGCTTGTCAAAGTGCAGTTCAGTAAAGTTCTACCACAGTACTTTCCAATTTATAGTAGTAATATAATGTCCTGTAGAATATTTAATAGTCATGTTCATATGCTTTTAGGTATTTATTGTGATACTAAGGCCTAGTTTGGAGAAATGTTTCACAATGACATTCTGTAGTGGAATCCCATCAATGCCTCCTGAACCCTAAAACTGTGGACTTTTCTAGCCTTGCAGCAGAAACCCACCAGTAACTTGGTGTCAGCCTCTGGCTTGTTGACAACATACGGGGAACAGTCTGGAGGAAAGATTCTCAGAAAATGGAGCTGTGTATCAGCAATGAGAGCAGTTGATGGTACTTGAAGTTGCAAGCAACTAGGTGGAAAAGTGCAGGGGTGGGGAGGATAGCTCAGCCTTGGTCTTGGCCTTGAGTATTAGCCTGCTAAACCCATAGTTGTGAGTTTAATCCTTGAGGGGACCACTTAGGGATATAGGGGCAAAATCAGTACTTGGTCCTGCTAGTGAAGGCAGGGAGCTAGACACAATGACCTTTCAGAGTCCCTTCCAGTTCTATGAGATAGGTATGTATCCATATATTTTTGCAGGAGGGATAGCTCAGTGGCTTGAGCAGTGGCCTGCTAAACCCAGTATTGTGAGTTCAATCCTTGAGGGGACCATTTAGGGAACTGGGGTAAAAAACTGCCTGGGGATTGGTCCCCCTTTGAGCAGGGGGTTGGATTAGATCAGTGCTTCTCAAAGCTGGTCTGCTGCTTATTCAGGGAAAGCCGCTGGCGGTCCAGTCTGGTTTGTTAACCTGCCGCGTCCACAGGTTCGGCCGATCATGGCTCCCGTTTGCTGTCCCAGGCCAACGGGGGCTGCGGGAAGCAGCGCGAGCCGAGAGATGTGCTGGCTGCCCTTCCCGCAGCCCCCATTGGCCTGGAGCGGCAAACCGCAGCCAGTGGGAGCTGCCATCAGCCAAACCTGTGGATGCAGCAGTTAAACAAACTGGCCCGGACCGCCAGGGCCTTTCCCTGAACAAGTGATTGCCTGACTTTGAGAAGCACTGGACTAGATGACCTCCTGAGGTCCCCTCCAACCCTGATATTCTATTTGCATTGGTAGATGATGAGAGCCCTGTGCAGATACAACATTTGTATCCACACACCTGCTCCGCAGATATCTGCAGATTTGCAGGGCTCTATAGGTGACTTCCAGACAGGAACAGGAATGAATAGATGTCAAGAAAAAGTCACAGGGAAGGCACTGGGGGACTAAAAGCTCTCTCATTGTTTTGTGGCACTAGTGAACACACTACAGATAGCTTGAGTTAGCAGCTGACATGGGAAACATACTCAAGGTCTGGCCTCTATTCCCAGTCACGCCACCCAACTTGTATAGTTACTTCACATGACCAATGCATTTGTGTGTGGACAGGGGTCAAGTTCATGAGAACACTCAAACTGTACATCATATTAACTCACTAGTGAGGATAAGTAGAGCCCTGCAAATCTGCAGATATCCGCTGACCATGTTTGCAGATCGGATGCAGATACAAATTTTGTATCCACACAGGGCTCTAAGGATAAGCACTTGGACTGGTTATGGGTGATACCTAATAACCACAAGCAGTTGGCAGTCTCTGTTCCTGGGGGACTTCAATGTTTATTAAACATTGTGACACATTACTGGCTGATTAATGCCAGTAATGTGTCTATTGAATAATTGAATCTACCTGTATGTAAGCATTTCAGAAGCAACTATCATTGTATTAACTAATGAATACTGGAATACACTGTCTTTGGCTTTAAACCAGTGATTTCACTCTTTCCACTTTTAATACACTGAAATTCACCAGTGAAAACTCTCAAAATAAATCTTGCCCTCCACCACCTCAGACAGCTAATGTAACCCTAGTGAAGAGACAAAAAGCTCGTTTAATAAAAAACTCTATGAAAGGCATTTACTCATTTTGCCTTCTTAAATATGAGATACTGTAATCATACTTATCAAAAGAGCTTTCTGTAATTCCAGTGTAGTAGAGGATGGCTGAGACCAAGAGGTATATTTATTATGCAAAGAGTTGATTAGGTACAAACTACTAGTGTTAAACGGCATAAGGAAGAATATATCAACATACAAGCTTTTCATTGACTGGGTTGAGCATGAGGGATTTAAGAAAGCACTTATGCCTGTTCCCATGCCCATCCCTTTCAACAAAGAATGTGAGCATAGGCTTAACTGTAAATTGAGGCTTAATGGGACTCCAACACCTCATTAAATGCTTTGCTGAATGCGGATGGATTTAAGGCTGGTTCTGTGGTTTCAGATTTTGCAGGTACTGATTCTCCTTGGTTCAGCTAAGCCACGTTCCTGAGCCGTCACAAATAACAACACATTCATGCTCCCTGGTTTTAACCCCCTTATCTTGCTGAGTTACGCGCGCACACGCAGTCCGGCAGTCCCCGGCGGCGCGCTGCAAAGGGGCTCTCCCCGCTGGGGACTCGGGGCACGTGGTGTTGATGAACCACCCTGCAGGGAGGCTGGGAATACCGCGCCGCGCCGGGGCTGCGAGCGATCTGTCTGCAGAGGCGGGGGGCCGGCTCCCAGGAGCGGGGAGGAGTCGCTGCTGCGGCTTCCCTGCGCACGTGAGCTGCCGGGATGCAGCTCCAGTGTGAGTATCAGCGGCCTCCCCCACCCCGGCCGGGGCTGGCGGGCCCAGCGATCGCTGATGTGCCTGGGGGGCTGCAGCTAAACAGCCCCAGTCCCAGCCGGGGAGAGCGGGTTGGCGAGCCCGGGTGTAGAAAGTGCAAGGAGGCGGCTGGCTCTTCTGACTCCGTCCCTTGCACTCCGCATGTCAGGTTGGAGGGGGGCTGAAGCACGATCCCGCAGAGCTGCATACAACAAAGGGGGCCGGGTTGGAAATTGTAGGTCGGTGCCTGGGAGGGGGGAAGGGAAGCGATCTCTCCTTGTAGAGCCTCCCCAAAGGAACTCGGGACCCTCCTTTGCTGACTCTTAAACGGGGCTTCTGACGGTCTAATTAGCGTGGGGCCAGATGATCGGATTGGAAAATCTGCCTGATGCTGGTTGTTTAATTTTGTATCCTCGCAAAGGGGCTCATCATTGGCCAGCAGGAAGCTGCCATGTTTATCATCTGAGCGATTGAGGAAACAGGGTTAGAGATTGGGAGGAGGGAGCAGCAGAGCTGTGCAGTAGATAAACCCTTGGTGACCTGAATTGTGATGACAGGCTGGACTTGTTCAAACGTATTGTGTAAGGGGAGGTGCATTAGTAGCAATCTCTGCCTTGCTCTACGGTCAGTCCACAACATTGCTAAGCTTCATCTTTCTTGTGTGGGACCAAGGCCATTTTGATAACACAAAATGTACACAAGGATCCCAGGCTAGATTTCACAATCTAAACAGACAAGACAGATAACAGGTAGGATCAAGGAGGTATTCCTAGTCCCGTTTGACAGATGGGGAGCTTAAACTCAGAGATTAAATGATCTTGCTTTGAGCCACATAAGGAATCTGTAGCAGAACTGGAATTGGACCCAGATCTCCTGAGTTCCAGTACAATGGCTTCTACACAAGATCTCTCAGCTGAGAAGAGAGAAGCACTAGCATCATGTGGTATTTCTGTGTTCTGGAGTAATTTGGGCTTCTGGTAGTAAATTTTTAACTTCCATGTATTTGAAAACCAGACCAGATTGCTTAATTTAATTTTTCCCTAATGAAATTGTGCATGTATGGAAATGGATTGTTGGTTGCCAAGTCCTGAGTCTGCAAGAAGGCATCTTGACTTGCCCTAGAAACATTGGCATCTGCAAATCTGCTACAGCTTCAAAGCTCAAGCTGTTTGCTTTGCAGTGGTTGCCGGAGGGGTGTGGGGAAAACCCGTTGAGGTGATTCAGATGGGTGACTGAAGTTTCAGAGTAAGGAGCTATCACTCTTCAATAAAACTGGCTTTGGAATTGCTTTTTAAAAAGGTTTAAACCTGTTGGACTGAGGAAGAAAGAGGTGGAGGTAAAACTTGTTTTCTTTTTGTTACTCATTGACAGACATCTGTTAGCACTGCACTGACATTGGAGTCCTGTATCAAGGAGCAAAGGACTTGAACTTTGATGACTAATAAATACTTGTGTAGCTCCATAAATGTCCATGGAACATTGTGCAACATACAAAAGACACAGTCCCTGCTCTGAAGGACTTGCTTCTGTTCCTCAAAGTGTTACCGGGGGGGATGGGGGGGGGGAGGCAGAATTTGTCCCTTTATCCCCACTTTTATATGATTGCAAAACTGATCTCCGTTCTTGATGTGTTAGTGGTGCATTATATAAAATGAATTAAAGTCATTTGTGTGATTGGCTGAACTACTTCTGATGCTATAATCCTTTCCCCAATCTACTCATCTCACAGTGGCCTTGAAATCTAATAGCCACTTCTACTGACTGCACTTCTTGTGATGACTTATTTAACCTGTTCTGGTGTTTCAATATTACTAGTTGTTCTCCCTCTTATTAGACAATATATACGCTGAACAACAAAACGAATAAAAGGAATGCGGGAGATTCTAGGTGTTGTTAAAGAGTAGTTTATTCTGTGTTGCTAAGATCTGAGATGCTACATACATTTGATGTAAACTATAACAGGGCCTCATCAGGACCCTTTTAGTGTCAGTGAAGGTCCCTAAGACCTTGTATGACACGATGTCAGTTTGTGCACATTACTGTTACCTCATCCTTCCTATAGCTATTTGTGCATGTCATCATGTTTGTTGTCACAACCTTGATTGTGAGGGACTATCTCTTTACAGCATGTCTGTACAGAGCCTAGAACAATGAGGCCCCACTTGGTACACCACAAACAATGATAATAGAAATGGTGCAACAAAAATTAACGGAGCTTTCTTCCTTCTTACAAAAGAAACAGTTGCTAGTGCTCTGGGTTTGGAGACTGTGACAGACACTAAAGCTAAAATCCTAAGCGTAGAGCCAAGCTCACAAAGGTCAAAGGCACAAGGCAAAAGAAGGAAATTCTCAATCTGAACTTGCGTTCATGGCAGCTATCACAGGATTTAAGCAGGAGACGAGAGCCCTGAGGGTGCCTTTTGGGAACAATATTTCTGCACAGTTTACAGTTCTATTGGCTACACTCCTGCCTATCCACCAGCTTCCACAGAGCTTGGCTCTGCAGCATACAGAGAACCCCTGCAGCCCCTGTTGGAGTTTGGGGAGCTCAGCTCTTCTGAAAATCAAGCCCATAGAATCCCACTAGATGGACACTGCCAGTTCTCCCCTTTTCACATTCCTCAAGAGCTATGAGGATTTTTCCAGTTCGTGGCTGAACAGGGCTCTGCATTCACCCTAGCACGGCATCTAACTCATTATCATTCACTTTTTGAATACCACATGTGGGGCTTGGAAACTTTGGATAAGTGAGAGGGGTAGAGAGGGCCGTGCTAGATCTGCTGTTGCTGATGTTTTCCCTGGAGGGGACTGGGAAGCCAGGAAGCAGGGATTTTGTTAACAAGTCTTTATAAAGAGAGAGAATGCTGTTAGACCATGTGACCTGGCCTCAAACTCCCTTTCTTTGAAAGAACGGTAGAACATAGCATTGCTTATTTGACACAATGGAGTTCTCTTGGATTAGATGCTATGCTGATGAGTGCTGTATAAAAGCCTAGCTGACCAGAATGCTTGATACAAGAAATGACCTAAAAGGAGAAAGTTCTTAAACAGTAGTGAATAAAAATCTTCTCCATGGTGGGAGAACCACTTATGTTCACACCTCAACAATTTGTTAAAACGTTCTCTCATTTGTTTTTATGTTTCATCTCTGAATGCTTGTGGTACAAAGAGTGACAGTCCACAATAGATTTGGTAATGTGCAGAAAGAGTTAATTTGATAAGACTTCTACAAAGCTGGCTAGCCTACATGCTGGCTGTAAGTAGGCAGAAACTGGCTGTGTGTTTGTAGCCCATGCTAAGTGTGGCTGTGCCACATGTAGAGGCTTATGAAGATGCTACTACCGCCTAGCATGTGTATGGGATGATTTACTACAGCTCTCTTGTGTGTTTTTACTCGTTGGTAGGCATGTGTTGCTAGCACTGGGTAAACTGCACTGGTGCTACCACAGTGGTGAGATTTTCAGAATAACCCAACTGTAGACAAGGCCAGCGTACACGGGAATTGGCCACCGGTCTCGGGGGCTCTGCATTTTAATTTAATTTTAAATGAAGCTTCTTAAAAATTTAAAAAACCTTATTTACTTTATATACAACAATAGTTTAGTTATATATTAGAGACTTGTAGAAAGAGACCTTCTAAAAATGTTAAAATGTATTACTGGCACATGAAATCTTAAATTAGAGTGAATAAATGAAGACTCGGCACACCGCTTCTGAAAGGTTGCCGACCCCTGCTGTAGTGAATGGAAGCTTCAGGCAATACTGGTAACCTGATGTGTACACAGTAGGGTTAATTGTGTGATTTAGGCAGCCAGTTCTGAAAACTTGGTCTTGTATGTTGTTGAACCTTCCTTCCAATAGTGCTGCTTTGTTTCCAGAGTCACAGAATTGCTTTATCAGTCCATAGAGGAGGGGAGGTTAAAAGTAGAATTGAACAAAACATTAGGAGTTGGACGGAGGATATTTACCATTAAAAATCCTCAGTAACAATTCTGCATGAAGCGCTCTCCGTTATAGTACAGAACCCTCTCCTCAATGCTATGGTGTTCCCTTGGGTTTCCTGTGACCCTGCCCCACCACCACCACCTAGGAGAGTAACATTATAACCTAGATGGCTTCAAACTTCTCAGCATCTTAAACAGAATACCTTTTAAGCAGTCTCATCTCTTGAGGGACAGCTGTTATCTTGTAATCCAACCGCATTTGAATGTGATGAGTATTGCTCAAAAACATTCTGACTTATGCACTGGCAGTAACATAAAAGTTTCCTTGCTGGAATCCTGCCTGGTCCTGCCCACCTAATCTGCCTTCTTTAGGAGGAACAGCCTAAGGAACCTCCTCAGGACCAGCAGTAGCGCACAGTAGCTGTCTGCCTTCTCCCCTGGACCATTCCTGCTTCTCTCCTGATTCAAATGGAGTTCAAGTGTTAAAGTTGGTGAGGTGTATGCGCACACTGGCCCCATGGGTTCTGGTGAGTGCATTATTCTAAAATGTTAACAGTCTGCTATTATGGGATGCTTTGGGTTTTTTTACATGTAAAACTCCTCATGGCTTTGAATCAGAAAGCATTAATATTGTGGAGCTTCGGATCACTTTGAGAGGTGTTACAAGAGCTGCAACTGATCTGTGGAAATGGAAAAAGCAATACTACAGCATATGGGCAGTGAGACTAAAGAAAACTATCTCTAACTTGCTAAGCAGTAGAACAGATGTTTCAGGGCTCAGGATCTTCTGTCTGCTAGTGTTTTATTGATCATGGTAGTTGCCGCTGCACATGTGCATTATTTAGTATACTTCACTGTTTGTTGATTCCCACTCAGCTGAGCAGAAGCAGGAGTTTCATGTTATTGTGGAGCGAGCTATTTCTTCCATGCCCCTATTTACTAGATCAGTAGGTTTGCTCTTAGTTTCTCTAGAACAGCCTTTCTGTTAGCCAAGAAAGAAACATCAAAATTATCCCAGTACAGCTGAAAAAGTTTTGTCTCTTGGTCCAGGCTAATGCTGTCCTTTCTATTGGAACAAAAACCAACTCCTTATAGAATTGTAATCTACAGGCCAGATCTGAAGTGTGTATAAATCAGCATAGCTCCATTTATACCGGCTGGTGATCCGACTGTGGCTTTTTAAAAGACATGATAGGGGATAGTGGTTTGTGGGGAAATTTTTTTAAATCACGTTTGTTCTTGAAAGATAATCTGCCCCAGCCACTGTCAGTAATCTTCTGAGGAATCAAGAATTGTACAATACTGCTTTTGTCTGGCAAGATCGGAGCTGGTGGGTGTTAACCTCCACTTTTATCATCCACCACCCACACACCTAATAATTAATTACACAGGACCAGACAAGACTCAAACCTAAAGAGTAGACTTCTTAGTTTATGATAGGAAGGACAGGCTCAGTGGAGCAGAGTTATGGATCAGTGGGGATACAAAAAATCTCTCTCAAGGGACCTCTCAATACTTATTGCAATATCAGGTTACATTATACAAACAAGCTCTGGCAGTTTGTATAATGAGTTGGTCTCTGACTCAGTTAATTTCTTTTCAGAGTTTTACAGACCATGTCTAAAATGGCCTTAGTAAACTGCATTCACTGGCCAGCCAGTTTCAACAGGTGATCACTAATTTAAAAATTACTGTCATGATATGGCCTTATGTTGAAAAGCCATTGCATCTAAAAACCCACATAGGGGAAATCAGGGTTGACATCATTTGAAGACTTCTGCATTGGAAAGAAGAGATGCAACTGGCTAGACCTTGCTCTCTTATCTGCACTACATTTGTGTAAACTGGCCTTGTCTCCCATTCAGTCTCCTGAAATACAAGATATGTAAGAGTCTGAGACTGAATGCAGCACAAGAAGAACAAAACAATGATTAAATGCTTCCAAATTCCTTTAACAGTTTTGCAGCAAATACTAGCAATTCTGGAATTAGGATTTTTACCACTTCTAACTGAGAGTCTACCTTTAAAGGGGGAGGGGGAAGATGGTGTCAGGGAATCTCCATCCTCAAAGCATTTTGATGCATAACCAACAAAATCCAATCAATCTTTTTCTGTACCATTTTCAGTTAATTGGTTGGATTCCACTATTCCCTTCAATAGCGACAGGCTTATATTTGCTTCTGTGCAAAGTTCATAACTGCTGCTCTCTCACTGAAACAGTGCTTTCAGGAGGGATAGCCTGGGCTGACTCTTTGAATGTTGGCAGGAGTAAAAATGGGGCGTTTGGGGCCCTTCAGGGAGGATATATCTAGCCTTTAATAAAACAATATGAGCTACAGAGAGAGTGGCACCAACATTTTGGTGAGGTGCAGATATGTTCATAACATCCAGTGACTGCCTCTGGGACAGTCAGCACAGTTTGTTTCCATTTCAGCTTTATCTATTTCAACCAGCCAGGCTAAGGTTAAGTTGTTTGTTCCTGACATGTCTGCACAAACTGATAAATGGAATCTAGTTATCAAGGCTAAATTGCAGAGGCCTTAACGGGCAGTAGGAGCTGTCTGGAGTGTATCTGTAAGGCTGGGTCATATACGGTGATCTGAATTATGTCAAAGGCTTAGATGTTTCTGCATCAGCGCTCCGAACTGACAGATCTGCTCTGTCTCACTCTGCAGCTTCAGTTTAGGGTTGAAGCAGAGACAGCCAATTGTACTGAACTGTATCTCGATATTCTGTTCTTTCTCTCATAGACGCACTGTAACATATTTGCAAAATCCTCTGAACTTTTCTAAAATATCATCAAGACCAAAAAAAGGCAGGGCCCATTGTAGCCCTACCAACATTCCTTTGATTTAAACTATCTGCCATGTTTTACAGTAATGGCTTAACATGCATTGCGGAGTAATCCTAATGTCATCTTTTGTTACTGTAGTTAGGGAATCCCTTTTCTAACAATCATTCTACACAGCAGAATGCCATAATAACTGAATGCCTCGCAGGCTGTATTTATTCTTTATACCCCTGTGAGGCAGGGAAGTAATAATACCCCATTTTACTGATGAGGCAGTCTGGGTTAGAGCTGGGATTGAACGTAGATCTCCTTAACCATCAGACCATCCTTTTACCTATGCCAAAAGGTGTTATCCAGGGGTGCTCAACCTCTGGCCCACGGGCTGTACACTGCCCACCAAAGTATTTCATAAAGACCGCAGCCTGCTTCAACACAATCTACTAATCGATTCACTAGAGTTTTGTCGTCACGTTTACATCATTTTAGTTTACACAGGTATGTAAATAGACAATACTGTACATAGAAACAACCTATCTAAATACATACAAAACAAGCTGAACTTAAAATATAAATCAATACAGGTGACTTTAAATCTTATTAAAATATGTAGAATCAGGTTGGCCCACACAAGGTTGTGCTTAGGTTTATGTGGCTCTCCAGTGTGATAAGGTTGGGCACCACTGGCTGATGACTTCTTCTTAACTCTCCCTCCCCTCTCCTTGGAATCTATCCAGCAGCTGGAATAATTCTTTCTTCCTCCTCTTATTTCCAGAAATGTCTTCCCTGCCAGACTTGGAGCTCTTCACCATGGGGATGTGGTCTATCGGCCTTGGGGCTATTGGCATTGCCGTGACAGGGATTCTTCTTGCTAACACCGACTTGTTTCTCTCCAAACCGGAGGCAGCCTCGTTGGAGTTTTTAGAGACGACCGAGCTAAAATCTCTGGGAGAAGGTAAGAATTGGCTTCCTCTGGAAATCTGAGCTCACATTCTACAGTGATGGACTTTATAAAAGTACCTAGGTAGAGCTAATCTTACCGTTCGAGGCCAGGGTTGAAAACAAGGGTTCCTAGGACAAGTGGAGTGTGTTTGGAAGGGAGAGTTGTCCCAGGCTAAACCCTATCTATTAGCAGTTCAGGGCGGGCATCAGACCACTCTTGCCTTTCCCTGCTTCAGTAAATGGTGTGGGCAGTAGCTGACCCTTCTTGAGAAGGGAAGGATGGTGCTGAAGTGACAGATCTCTCTGAACAAATAAGATGCATCTAATTTTGACTGAATGGCTGCCAGATGAATGATGATAATACCCAGATCTTATTTAGCACTCTTCATCCATATATCTCAAAGCACTTTACAAGTTATATCCCAAAACAAGGTGGAGAATTATTCAGGTGTGCAAGGTCACACGCAGAAGTCAATAGAGATTAAAACAGAGAATGCCCCTTTAGAGTTTTCAATGTCATTAATATTGCCTGTTACTGCAGGATGGGGGGGGAAAATTCAAGTGAACACATTGACATCTGATTCACAGATGTACACAGGGGAACTGAAAGAGGATGTTTTGTGCTTGAGTGGGAAGTAACTTATACACCATAATGCTATTTCCAGACATAAGGCCTGATTCTGCATTGCTTACGTTTGACTGTTGAATTCAGTAGAGTTATACTAGCACAAAACTTGCATAACACAGTGGAAAATCTAAAATCTAAAAATGAGAGGGGTTTCATTCTATGGCACAAACTGATGGACCGCTTTTTGTGGCAATAGCTCTTGTTTCAGAACATTAGCAATATTATTCAAAACGTGCACCACTAATAAATACAATTGGAGGCAACCAAGCAGGGGATGGAAAGTTGGGATGTTTGGCAGAGCTGGGAGCTGACTCCCATGTGCAAAACTAGAGATGACAATTCACACCTGTCTTTGAAAAGTGCTATAAATTCAGGGATCTTATTAAAACTGATACTTTAAAATGGACTTTTTTATATACATTTAATTGGAATTTAAATACACTTTGAAAATCTCCCCCTCTGTCTCAATTAGAATATAAACCCACATGGAATACTGAACTGGGAATCTTTCACCATGCTTAGTGTTCATCAGAAGTTGTAGTTATATAAATAGATGCCATAATTCATGCTATTTCTCTCTTATAAGCAGAAGAAAGAATATTCAAGGCAGGTGAGCTATGGAAGAAGAATGGTGCAGTGATCATGGCTGTGCGGAGACCTGGATGCTTTTTGTGCAGAGAGGTATTGTGATGGGCTTGGGGGTTAATTCAGAGAGTTTTGCTGGAGTTACGTGTCTTTGTGTTAGATGTGGCCAGGGAGGCAGTCAGCTAAAGCACGAGTTTTGCATATCTGAAAATCTTGTTTCCAATCCCAGATTTGCTCCCACGTGAAAATGAGCTTCATTTATCTCTGTCTCCATTTGTCAATATTATGGGCTAAATTCTGAGCTGGTGTAAATCAGCATACATCTATTGACTGATGGGGTTATGCTGATTTACACAGGATGAGAATCTGGCCCCGCAGATTCAAAATAAATTTGGCTAGATAGGTGGTCTGTGGTCAAGATAAGCCCGGAAATGGACTAGCAGGAATCTTGCAGGTACTGATACAGCAGCATTGCATGGGAGGGGGAAACATCTATCACCAACATGCTCAAGTCAGCGTTTCATTTCCTGGAGATTAAAGTCATTCTTTCAAAGGGAGGAAGGAAAAGCCTGCTGTTCACACATCTGCTGTTCACGATCTGTTCGATACTCTACTGAATGTAAAACCTGCCTTGTATTTTGGTCACTTATTAGGATATTTCCACCGTAGCAATTATGTTATTACTCACCAGTTAATAAAACAGAGCAATTAGTCTACCAACCACTTAATTATAGGGTCTACTTAGTCCCTACACTGCATAATATTGGAAAGAGTTGTATGCTTCAGTGAATTTAGTTCTCATGGAAAGAGACAGACAGATTGAAATACTATGATCATGGAACAAGTCCTTACTGCTGGGGGGTTCTGTGGGACAAAATGTGCCATGACACCCCCCCCCCCCCCCCCCCCCCGCAGATTTTGTGTGTTTCCCAACAGAAAATGGCAGAGAAGCAAAGGGAAACCATGGGTGAAGTTTTTTTGGGAGGACTGCCCGCTTCAAACAGAGGCAAGGCATGGGGGGGGCCCATCGGGGGGCACATGGGGTTACATACCACTTCCCCCTCACCCCCATTCTGCAAACGCAGAGCTGCCCAACTGAAGGAGGCTGTGTCTCTGCTCCACTGACTCTGCAGCTGAGCGCGCCTCCTGGGTCTTAGTGCCAGTTGTTCTCCCCCTTTCTGTGTGCTGGGAGCCTTCCTGTTTTCTATTCTGTGCAACAGTGAGTGCCTGCGGTGGGGCTGAATACGGGGTGGGTGGGGGGAAGAGGCAAAGGGGAAGGAAGTGGGGGTGGAATAGGGCAGGTGGGAGGGGAATGTGGGAGTGAGGGGAGGGGATGGAGAAGAAAAGGGGATAGGGCGGGGGGAAGTGGGAGTCCACCATGCAGCATCCCCTCGGCAGCAGCTGGGGCTCCCCCATTAAGCAGGCCCATCAAACCTTCACCCTGACAAGCCCTACCCCCATACACTTGGACCCCTCCACGCCCAGATCCCTATCCCACTGATCCCCAACCAGCTGCACCTGTGTCAGGATCAGGTGCAGCCTCCCTGCCGAGTCTTTGTATTGCGGGGAGGTGGGGGCTTCAAGGTGATCTCCCACCTCAATGCAGCCAGTGGCCTGTGCTACCCACTACCATGCTGGAGCCACATTTATTTATTGACCAATAAAATTTCCAGAATTTTGCAGAATTTTAAAACGTGTGCATAATTTTTCATTTTTTGGTGCAGAATTCCCTCAGGAGTAACAGGTAGCGTGCAGGCAGGGACAGAGTAAGCTCCACCCCCCTCACACCCATTGCTTCAACAGTGGACCTCAATTCTGAACAGGAGGAGACCACCACTAGGGAGTGCCACACTCTGTCACCTTGGGGGTGACGAGGGTGGGAGGGAGGAGATTTTTCAAAGACATAAAGGACAGTTAGGTACCCAGCTCCCACTGACTTGTGCCTTTGAGAAGCTCTTCCTTAATCTTTGCCTTCTCTGCTGAGATGGCCAATGGTGGTTTTGGTTGAAGTGGTGGGGTTGTGTAGAAGAGATGTGGATACTTGTCTTTCCACAAGGATTGGGGCGAAGACCAGCCGTTTGCTTCACACAGGCCCCAAGCTGTGGGCCATCAGGTGGCAACAGCATGTAGTGACACTATGGGCCTCCCCCTTAGAGGTGGCGAGAACCCACAAATCCCATTAAAATTAGTGCTCTGAGAATCGGGCCATGTAGACTTGGAGTAGAGTTGAGCCAGTGACATAGAGGGGAAAAGCTCTGTATACCATCATGTATCCCCTAAACCGTCCAGTCCCCTGACAGCAAGCAGTCTTCACTGTATTAAATTGGACGTCTTTTAACCAAGTTTTAATATGAATCTTAAAAATACCTATGTAAACATGAGGGAGCAGGTTGCCAACTTAGGAGGAAAAGTCGGTGATCTGAGACTAACTCACTGTCAGTCTCTTGCTGCTCTTTCTACCTTGTGGTTCTGACCAGGGGCACTGGGGAGAGGCTTGCCCTTGAGATGGACATGGAAGAAAAAACTACTGTTTAACCATTGGTTTTGCAGATGATGATACCGTGATTTAAGTGGGCAAAAAGGCCAGAGGTATGCTGAATGCCATAGGCTATGTTGCAAATGTTCACTGTGTCCTGAGTAAGGGGTGAGGTATAGCTGCTGCACCACCCCATGAGCAGACCAGGGAGGGAACTGTGACAGACTGACTTTTCTCGCTGGCCATCCCTTGCTTGTTGTGGGTGGAAATAATCTGTTTCTGGTGCAAACCTGGTTTGCTAGCTGGCAGGGAAGGGCAGAGCCAGGTTCTCCTCCCTGCATGGGAATTGCCACTGTTCAGTCTGCTCTCCTCTCTGATTTAGACTGACCGGGTGCATACCCTGCCCAAGGGAGTGGTTTGTTCTCTTGTGTGGGCACATGTTGCTACGCTCAGGGCACAGTTGTATTAGCCTCTTTGATGGGAGTTTAAAAAAGCCAAGCAGAGACTGACTTCTTTCTCTGCCTATGTGCTAGGGCTTCCCCTCCCCCTGGCTACTGACGGGTACATGGGTTCCTGATCGTGGGGGAGATTTTTGTTTTTATAAGCAAAACTGCAGTAATGGTCTGCAGCATCATGTTTCAGAATTTTAGACAACTATCATGGAATAAAGAGGTGGTTTTCTTTAAAGCAAGTATTCCATGGTGGCTGGTGCATGCTGGGTTGTCTTGGGGTTTTGCTTAATTATTGAAAGAGAGTCCAAGTATTTGATTTAGGGTAAACAGCAAAGAATTAACAGAACTTTGCAAACAGATGGGGTGGGGAGGCTGGTGGTGAAGCGAGTCCAAGAAGCCTTTACTACATTCCCTGAAGGATATATTCAAAAATAAGAGTATTAAGTATACTTCCCATTCCCTACTTACTGACTGTCATAGGGCCGATTCATGCTAATTCATTTCCTCTCTTTATCTCCTCTGAGCTTCCTGTGTGGGGATTGGCAGTAGCAGATTGGAGCTCTGCCCATACCCTTATACAGACTCACTCTGGCCTGTTGACATCTGCCTTGTAATGTCTGTGAATTTTGCCATCTGCCTTCCCCTGAGTGTTCTACTTGGAACTCTTGATATCTTCCCTAAATTATGGCAACGCTTTGTTCAGCCAAGGCAATTCAATCACTTCTCCTCATAAACTGGTTGTATGCAGATTGTGCCCTTTAAACAGTAAGTCTGGTGTCTGAGTTATTTTGCATAGCAAAGGCCATATTCTCCCTTAAAAGGCACAAAAGCCCCTCAAGCCACTGTCTCTCTGTCACATCTTTTCCCTATTGGAACTGGCACTGGAGGCTAGGAGATGCTGGAAAAAACTTTCCCCCTCCACAAACTGCTTTTACAGTCTTCCTCTGCAGTGTGGAAAACGCATAGATGGGTTGGTGTTGCTGCTGCTATCACTTCTCCTGGGGGAATTCTATGCCAAAAAATAAAAAATTCTGCAACAAAAAATTAAAAATTCTGCATATTTTATTTGTTAAAATAACACACTATAACGGGTCGGCAGCCTATGGCATGCATGCCAAAGACGGCATGCGAGCTGATTTTTAATGGCATGTTGCTGCCTGCCAGAGTACCGGCAGGCAGCAGCGTGCCATTAAAAATCCGGCCCGGCCTGGCCCGCTCTCCTCCACTCCCCCCGCGGGGGCAGGAGGCAGAAGCATAGGCGTGTGCCTGGTGTGCCCAAGCACACCCTAATGCAGGAGTGGGCAAATGGCCCCACTCTCCCGGCACAGCAAGCCACAGGGTCTGCGCTCCCAGGCCGGAGCGCCCGGCCGAGCACAGCAAACCGCCGGCCCTTCCCCCCTCCCCTGCAGCCATGCTGCCCCGCACGCAGCGCTCTGGGGGCCAGGGCTGCGTGCTCCTGCGGGGCACTGTTTGGCTCCGTAGGGAGACACTCCCCGCTTATCTGGAGCCATGCTGCTGCGTGGGCAGCGCTCTGAGGGGCAGGGCTGCCCACTCCTGCAGGGCAGCGTTTCTGGCTCTGCATGGAGCAGAACATGCTGCTAGGAGCTTCATGGTAAGGAGTCCGGGGCGGAGGGGGTTGGATAAGGGGTGGGGGCAGTCAGGGGACAGGGTGCAAGGTGGGTTGGATAGGGGGTGGGATTCCGGGCGGGATGGTTAGGGGTGTGGGGTCTCTGGAGAGGGCATTCAGGGAGCAGGGGGGGTTGGATTGGGCATGGGAGTCCCGGGGTCTGTCTGGGGCAGGGGTGTGGATAAGGGCCGGAGCAGTCAGGGGACAGGTAGGGGGTAAGGTCCTAGGGGGGCAGTCAGGGGACAAGGAGCAGGGAGGCTTAGATAGGGGGTGGGGTCCTGGGGGGAAGTTAGGGGCAGGGGTCCCAGGAGGGGCTAGTCAGGGGACAAGGAGCAGGGGGGGTTGGGAGTTCTGAGGGGGGCAGTTAGGGGGGCGGGAAGTAGGAGGGAGTGGATGGGGGCAGGGCTAGGACATGGCAGTGGCGGGGCTAGGGCAGGGCTCCCTGGGTGCACACCCTAATGAAATGTGCTGAACACGCCTATGGGCAGAAGCTTGGTCCTGCCGGCTCACCTGCCTCTTCCTGTAGTGTGCTGGGTTCCTGCCCATCTTCCCACCTCTCCATCCCTCCCTCCCTGCCAGCCAATCAGCTGATGGCCCTTGCGAGGGTGGAGGCAGAGAAGAAGCGAGGGCAGGACCTTGGGGAAGGGGGTGGTGGAATAGGGGCATGTCCCCTCCAGCACCCTGCCCTGACCCGACCTCCCCCCCCACGCACAGCCCTCTGTCCTGAGCCCCGCAGCTCCACACCCGCCCCCCAGGCCCCTGCCCTGAGCCCTGTACCTCCTTCATACATACCCAGCCCTCTGCGTGACTCCTTCACTCCCCCCCACATAACCAGCCCCCCTGCCCTGACACTTGCACCCCCTCACATGCCCCCATCCCTCTGCCCTGACTCTTGCACACACCCCCACTACCCCATCCTCACCCAGAGCACCAAACGGGAGCTCCTGCGCACACACACCCCACATTCCCACCTGCACCTCTCGCACCAAATGGGAGCTGCCCAGGTAAGTGCCCCACACCCAAACCTCCTGCCACAACTCTGAGCCTCCTCCCTCATTCTAGCTCCTGGCCAGACCCTTCACCCCCAACCCTGTGCTCAGTGCACTCCCACCCTCAGCTCAGTGCAGAGAGAGAGGAAGAGAACGGGCCAGAACCAGGGAGAAGTTAGGTACCCACTGTATGTGGGCAGGGCCGGAATCCCAGACCGGCAGCGGGCTGAGCGGGTCCGGCAGCTGGGATCCCAGCTGGCAGAAGCCGGCAGATGGAACCCCTGAGCAGCAGTGGGCTGGGGTTCTGACTGCCGGATCCTTGCCAGCCGGGGTCCTGGCTGCAGGCCCCGCCCAGCCCGCTGCCGGTCTAGGTGAACAGAACCCCAGACCAGCAGCAGGCTGAGCGGGCCAGCGGCGTAAGATCAACATTTTAATTTAATTTTAAATGAAGCTTCTTAAACATTTTGAAAACCTTGTTTATTTTACAATACAACACTAGTTTAGTTATATAATATATAGACCTATAAAGAGAGACCTTCTAAAAAACATTAAAATGGATTACTGGCACGTGAAACCTTAAATTTAAGTGAATAAATGAAGACTTGGCACACCACTTGTGAAAGGTTGCCGACCCCTGCACTATAATCACACCAGTTTCAATTATTTTTGGTCATTTATTTCAAAATACCTATCAAACACTGTAACAATACAGACAACAAAAAAGATTCAGGAAGTGTTTTTTGACAAATAGATTCCTTACTAGGCATGTTAATACAGAACTGAGTAATAATTCGCTTAAAGTACAATACAGAACTATATTTACCACACCCCTCAGAAGCAATGCAAAGGTTTGGGGAAGTCCAGGGTAACACAGAAGCTGAGAGAGAGGGAAGTAAATTGCTGGGAAGGAGCCTGGGTGTGAACTTGGAGGGTTGCTGAATATCGGTGGGAAAAGTATAGAACAGGTTCCTTCCGGGGGTGGGGAGGGATTGTTGGGGAGCTTGCCCCATGCAGACCCTGGCTGATGCTCCTAGCCTCTCCCATTCAGTCAGGCACGTCGGCCTCTGTCCCCATATGTTCTTGCACCCTGCCCACATGTGTCCATCCACCCTCACTCAGACACCCACTCCCTCATCTCCATGTGGCTCTGTGCCCCCACCCAGCCACTCCCCTGTCCATATGTAGCTCTGCATCCCCTGCCCCATCACCATGTGGCCCTGCACCTCCCTCCCCCCTGTGGCCCTGTGCCTCCACTCCCATTCAACTCCTGCACCAGTCTGTTCTCCCCACTAGCCTGTCTGAGTCTAGAGGAACCGCAGCAAATGTCGACAGAAGCTTTTTTTCTGCACAAAAAATTAAAAATACACATGGCTCATTAATTATGCACGTGCGTAGTAGCGCAGAATTTCCCCAGGAGTATATCACATTGCCTGGGACACATAAAGCAGCATAACTGCTGGTATCCTGAAAGTGCATGCAGAAGAAACACAGTTTCACTGTATACTCTAGAAAAAATAACTTACTTTTACCTCTTCCTTGTATAATAAAAGCTGCATAGCACTCTTCAATCTGCAGCATGAAAGGAGTACGTTTATGCCTATTCACCATTTTGCAGGTGGAGAAACTGAGGCATGGAGAAGCCTTGCACACAGTGGCCATATCTTCACTAGGAAAGAATGTGTGTGTTTAACATGCTTAAATCCCAGCATGGATAAGGCAAGTTACAGTATTAAGACTTTCACTTTAGCCTTTACTAGGATTTTTGCAAATACATGTTTAAAACTATCCCCGTCGCCTAGTGAAGTCAGCCCTCGTAAGGGTACTGTGAATGAAGGAGTGATTGCAGAGAGGTAGGCGTACCTACACTAGCTTTAATCTACCTAGCATGGGTAACAATAGCAGTGAATATGCAGTAGTGTGGATCTTCGCACAGGCCAGCAACCTGAATACATATCCACTGTTAGCTGCACCATCTAGATTAAAGTTAGTGTGAATATAGCTGCCTGCACTGCAATCACACCTTCATCTCTGGTGAAGATGTCTCTATGCCAATAGACAGCCTAGGACTAGAACTCACTCATATGCCCTGTTTATTTCACTTCATTGCATCTACTTTGCACCTCTAGCCACCATCTATCTAAGTGGCTACATGCCAAATGTTGAGCCTTTCAAATTTCCATCCAGTAGTTAAACCTGGCATCACACTCATTGTCTTCTAGGAGGCTTCTGAACTTTCCTCTCTCAAACCTCAGCTTGACCAGCTTGGCGTCCCCCTCTATGCTGTTGTGAAAGAAAAGATTGGGACTGAAGTGGAGGATTTTCAGCATTATTTCAAAGGGGAAATATTTCTCGATGAAAAGGTATGTTTGTATTGCTCTGTTTGTTTTAAGCTTGCTTGAGTCAGCATCTGTATCCACCAAGCCTTTTCAAGCAATCTGCATAGTGTGGCCTGAATGAAACTTAGGTATCTGGAAATTGATTTAATAGCCTTTTGTAGTTTAAGAAGTTAATCAGCTTAGATTTTCTATATATAAGTTTGCTCAGTTTACAAGCTCAGCTGTCTTTCTGCTGTGTACTGTTGACATGTTCTTGCATGATTTTTTCCCCACACACCCCTAAGCAAACAGTAAGATCATGCCAACTATTTTTCTCTTTTCTTGCACTGGGATGCACTGTCTGATAATTATCCTGGTATTAAAACCAAGGACTAACAATAAAATAGAAGGGTGTGATAAGTTCATGTTGCAGTGCAACATTCAAAGAACAACAAATGGTAGTAATATAACTGCTTGTTGCAATGTTTACTGAAAACTTATGCTGTTGCCAAACACAAGAATTCAGAAATCATGCGTCACACCCTCAAAATCTTGAGGTTTAGAAATCATGATATATGGTTCTTTTATTTGCTGTCTGTTGTTTTTGGATCTTTCTGGGTCATGTTTCCCAACATCTCTCTCCAACACTGAGGTCTAGGAACAGCCTCTTGAGTGAAAGCTCAGGTTCTCTCAATTGCATGATTCCAAAAACAGGGACTTTAGGAAAAACAGTATAATGAGACTGGTAATAAAATGGTGAGTGGTGGAACCCCGTCCCTTTTTTCCAGCACATGAAAAAAGACAAGCTGTTCTAGAGGGAGTTCTGCCCAGTAGTTCAAAACAAATCTGTTAATTCAAAAACACGCTCTGATGTCAGCAGTCAAGATGTCCAGGATGTGAATGTAGTAGGTTGATCAGTTCCATAAATCTGGAATGGCAGCAGTGACAAAAACAACTGGATGTTGCTGATTGTGTGGAAAGTAGGTGACCTCTTACTGTTTTAAAGGAACTTCTGTCCTGATAAGATTACTAAAGGCATCATTCAGTTCTGTATACCCAAAGATTACTTGTTAGAAACTGTTCTGGATGCAGAGGCTAGCTGGCTGCCTTGTTTACAGTTAGGAAAGTCTCCTCTATCACTGTTATTTCTTGTTTATTGAGTTTTCTTTCTGTGCTTCTACAGAAAAAGTTCTATGGTCCTCACAAGCGAAAAATGCTGTCGATGGGTCTTATCCGCTTAGGAGTTTGGCAGAACTTCCTTCGTGCTTGGAAGAATGGATACAGTGGTAACCTGGAAGGAGAAGGGTTCATCCTGGGAGGAGTTTATGTGATTGGTGCTGGGAAGCAGGTACTATATGGCTTTGGGGAATTTTTTTTTCTTCATCCCCTCTTCCCTTCAGTTTCCTTCATGCCCCCTACGAGAGCCCAAAGGCCTCCTGCTTTAGCCACTTACTCTTAGAACATGACAAGGCCACAGTCAGACACTAATTTCTGCCCTGCACTATGTTCTAGTTGTGGGCTTGGGCATCTCTTGTCTTGTGCAGTGACGTTCACAGAACATCTTCCAATCAGCTCGCTGCCCTTGAAAACAAATCTCTTTATAATCCCTTCCAAATATTCTGACACTTACCCATTAAGGAGATTTTCCATCTGCTACTCTTCACTGATGATCTACCATTCTCTTAAAAATTACAATTGGCAGTTCACATAACTTTCCACTCAGCTGGTGGATGTGCCCCGGTAATGACTTCTCATTTTTAAGGTAAAATTTTGGGGGTGACTTTGCACCAAATAAGTGATCTTCTCCCATTACTGGTTATGAGGTGTGGGGGGTGGGAAACCTCAGTCCTAAATACTGTTGCTATTTGTTCATGTTCTTAAACAAACAAAGATTTCATGATGACATTGACTCAAATCAAACGCTGTATGGAACGAATGATTGATACACATTTTTGATAACCATCCTCAGTTTGTTTACAAAACAGCATAATACAATATCCCTGAAAGATGGGCTTGAACTATAAATCTGGATTTAACCACCATCACATTTTGGAAAAAATCAGCTCTAGATCCAACTTGGGGTCCATCTTTAAATATAACATCCTAAAGGCTTACTGTATAGTATGATCTTATCAAATGGTTTTGTAAAATTTAAGAGTATAGAGATAAATATGTAGCAGACTTCATAAATTGTGATTTAAAACAGCAAAAAACTTGGGCTTAAATTTCCAAAGGTGGCATGCCAGCACCTTCTAAAAATCAGGCCCCTTTTAAATTGTCTCAAGTTGGGCACCCAAAAAATCACTAGTCGCCTTTGGAAATTTAGTCCCGGGTAATTGATGCTGCCAAGAAACATTTGCTTGTTCAGTAATCGCACAGATAGTTAAAGCAAGATTTAGAATGGGGGGGTGTCTGTCTGTCTTGACAGTGCCCAAGATTGGGTGCTATCAGGGTATAAATAATTTATATAAAGTATGCAACAAATGTCATAGATTCATAGATTGTAGGGCTGGAAGGGACCTGGAGAGGTCATTGAGTCCAGTCCCCTGCCCTCATGGCAGGACCAAATACTTTCTAGACCATCCCTGATAGACATTTATTTAACCTACTCTGAAATATCTCCAGAGATGAAGATTCCACAACTTCCCTAGGCAGTTTATTCCAGTGTTTAACCACCCTGACAGTTAGGAACTTTTTCCTAATGTCCAGCGTAAACCTCCCTTGCTGTAGTTTAAGCCCATTGCTTCTTGCTCTATCCTTAGAGGCTAAGATGAACAAGTTTTCTCCCTCCTCCTTATGACATCCTTTTAGATACCTGAAAACTGCTATCATGTCCCCTCTCAGTCTTCTCTTTTCCAAACTAAACAAACCCAATTATTTCAGCCTTCCGTCATAGGTCATGTTCTCTAGACCTTTAATCATTCTTGTTGCTCTTCTCTGGACCTTCTCCAATTTCTCCACATCTTTCTTGAAATGTGGTGCGCAGAACTGGACACAATACTCCAGTTGAGGCCTAACCAGCGCAGAGTAGAGCGGAAGAATGACTTCTCATGTCTTGCTCACAACATACCTGTTAATGCATCCCAGAATCATGTTTGCTTTTTTTGCAACAGCATCACGCTGTTGACTTATATTTAGCTTGTGGTCCACTATAACCCCAAGATCCCTTTCCGCCATACTCCTTCCTAGACAGTCTCTTCCCGTTCTGTATATGTGAAACTGATTGTTCTTTCCTAAGTGGAGCACTTTGTATTTGTCTTCATTAAACTTCATCCTGTTTACCTCAGACCATTTCTCCAATTTGTTCAGATCATTTTGAATTATGACCCTATCTTCCAAAGTAGTTGCAATCCCTCCCAGTTTGGTATCATCTGCAAACGTAATAAGCGTACTTTCTATGCCAATATCTAAATCATTGATGAAGATATTGAACAGAGCCGGTCCCAGAACAGACCCCTGTGGAACCCCAGTTGTTATACCTTTCCAGCAGGATTGGGAACCATGAATAACTACTCTCTGAGTACGGTTATCCAGCCAGTTATGCACCCACCTTATAGTAGCCCCATCTAAGTTGTATTTGCCTAGTTTATTGATGAGAATATCATGCGAGACCGTATCAAATGCCTTACTAAAGTCTAAGTATACCACATCCATTGCTTCTTCCTTATCCACAAGACTCGTTATCCTATCAAAGAAAGCTGTCAGATTGGTTTGACATGATTTGTTCTTTACAAATCCATGCTGGCTATTCCCTTACCACCTTCCAAGTGTTTGCAGATGATTTCCTTAATTACTTGCTCCATTATCTTCCCTGGCACAGAAGTTAAACTAACTGGTCTGTAGTTCCCTGGGTTGTTTTTATTTCCCTTTTTATAGATGGGCACTATATTTGCCCTTTTCCAGTCTTCTCTCCTGTCTCCCATGATTTTCCAAAGATAATAGCTAGAGGCTCAGATACCTCCTCTATTAGCTCCTTGAGTATTCTAGGATGCATTTCATCAGGCCCTGGTGACTTGCAGGCATCTAACTTTTCTAAGTGATTTTTAACTTGTTCTTTTTTTATTTTATCTTCCAAACCTACCCCCTTCCCATTAGCATTCACTATGTTAGGCATTCCTTCAGACTTCTCGGTGAAGACTGAAACAAAGAAGTCATTGAGCATCTCTGCCATTTCCAAGTTTCCTGTTACTGTTTCTCCCTCCTCACTGAGCAGTGGGCCTACCCTGTCCTTGGTCTTCTTCTTGCTTCTAATGTATTGATAAAAAGTCTTCTTGTTTCCCTTTATTCCCATAGCTAGTTTGAGCTCATTTTGTGCCTTTGCTTTTCTATTTATACCTGCCTTTCTATTCTATGTATACAGTCTACTGTAAATCTGTTTTAGCTAGATTTATGCATTATGGGAAATTCTAACTTGCTGTTTGGTTAAATGTGCTTAGAGCCTAATGGTTAGGGCCCTACCAAATCCATGGTCCATTTTGGTCAATTTCATGGTCATAGGATTTTAAAAATAGTAAATTTCATGATTTCAGCTATTTAAATCTGAAATTTCATAGTGTTGTAATTTTAGGGGTCCTGACCCATAAAGGAGTTGTGAGGGGTCCCAAGGTTGGGGGCAGGGGTGTATGCAATACTGCTACCCTTACTTCTGCTCTGCTGCTGATGGTGGCGCTGCCTTCAGAGCTGGGCAGCTGGAGAGCAGCGGTGGCTTCTGGCTGGAAGCGCAACTCTGAAGGCAGACCTGCCACCAGCAGCAACACAGAAGGATGGCATGGCATGGTATTGTCACCCTTACTTCTGCGCTGCTGCTGGCAGGGCACTGCCTTCAGAGCTGGGTGTTTGGCTAAGAGATGCTGCTCCGCAGCCGCCCAGATCTGAAGGCAATGCATAAGTAAGGGTGGCAATACTGTGACACCTCCCCACACACACACTAAAATAACTTTGTGACCTCCCCCCACAACTCTCTTTTGGGTTAGGATCACCAATTTGAGAAACGCTGCTCTCCCCTATGAAATCTTTATAGTTTGGGGCAAAAGCACACAAAAGACCAGATTTCACGGAGGGAGACCAGATTTCATAGTCCGTGACGTGTTTTTCCTGGCCATGAATTTGGTAGGGCCCTACTAATGGTGCTTCCATGGCCTTGAACAGATTACTTGAAATTTGTATTTGCACTAATCTTGCTGAGATGGAAGCATGAATGTACTGTAAGAAGAGTTTATCTAGTTTATTAGAAAATGCCACAACATGTATCCTTGCATAACATGCCCTAACATAAGTAATAAGAGGGGAAACTCATATATTTGTTTGGTTGACTTGATTAATCCTGTATCTGAGAAATTGGATCATATCGTCTTTTACTTCTTGTTTCTCAGATAGAAAGTGAAAAGCAATGTTTTTGAGTTCCTAAATACTGCATGCTATTTAAATGTATCCTCATATAAAAAGGAATCACTGCACTTTTTTTCCTTTCCTCTCACTAGGGTGTTCTCTTGGAGCATCGAGAGAGAGAATTTGGAGACAAAGTGAGCCTTCGGTCTGTCCTTGATGCTGCTGAGAAGATAAAACCACAAGCTGCAGACACTGACTAATAGTTACACATGTTCAGTCTTGGCTCGAAAATGTAGAACATGTCTGTATGTGAACATGCAGTGTAATTGCTTTCTTAGACTATTCAGTAATAGCTCAGCTGGAGGATTCTCTCTGAAATTAGTCAACAAATGAACAACCTCTTTGATGGTAGCTGACTTGTTTGTGCTTTGTAGTCCCTCAGGCACCCACAGTTTCAAATAGTTTTTTGTCTCTTACCGCATTAATGAAAGGCTGGGCTCAAAATCTTAAGGCGTAACCTAGATGGGTCCAGTTAGAGCCAGAAAAATAAGAGAATATCTGGGTGCCTGGGGAGTAGGACATTGCTAAGGCAGGAGTAAGTGAGGTTGAAAGATAATAAAAATTATGTAAATGAAATGTCTTGATTTTCAAATTTAATTTTATTAAAATAGTTAGAAGTCTCTGTGTTGATGAGAGTCCACCCTTTCTCCTTGCGCTGAGAATCTTAGACACATGTCTGATTGCTACAGTTTTTACATATGGGGTCCAATCCTGCTCCCTTTGAATTCAGTGGTAGTTCTGCCATTGGCTTTGTTTGATTGAAGATGGTGCCTTATATGCTTCATATTCTGATTTGTAAGGAAACTTAAAAGTCAGTATTGGACATATTTAAAAGGTGGTGATAATGACCACAAGGTGGGACGTGCCCAGTAATAAGTGAAATAAGGATTCTAAATGCAGCAGAGAATAATAAGTGCATATCAGGTAGCAAAAGTGAAACATGTCAACACAGTGACAGGGCTGCTGGCATGCTCTCCTGTAATATTGGGAGGTGGGCCTGCCATTACACATTTGGATCATGTGAGATACAGAACCAGGTAAAGCCAAATACCTAGATCTAGCTGTATGTTGTTAAAAGGCCTAATATTGAGGAAGGAATTAATTGCCTTTGGGGAAATGAAGGGCTTGAGTTTTTCATAAGTACTGAGCACTCAAAGTGGAAAATTTTAACAGGGAGGGCAAGTAATAATTGGAACAGATTAGCAAGGGATGTGGCAGATTATCCATCACTTGGAGTCTTTTGAATTAAGACTAGATTTCTCTCGAAAAGAAATGCGGTAGGCTAGCCACAAGTTATTGGGCTGATGCAAAAATTACTGAGTGCAGTACTATGTGTTGGGTTTATGCAGAAGGTTGGACTAGATCAGTGGTTCTCAAACTTTTGTACTGGTGAGCCCTTTCACATAGCGAGCCTCTAAGTGCCATAAATTAAAAACCCTTTTTTATATATTTAACGCAATTATAAATGCTGTTCTTTCCCATGTCTCTGACTTTCTTCAGGAAATTGCCTTAGACTCTCCTACATCTTAAGTTGGTCTACACTCAGTTTATATACAGATTTAACTCTTTTAGTTTGTGTGTGTGTTTATTACTGAAACTATTAGACCCGTTCAGCCTCCAGTGGGGGTGCAGTTAGATCAGCATAAAGGCGCCTTATGGGAATAAGCTATAGCAGAATAATTTACAGAGATAAATTATGCTGGTATAAGTACCTTCATACCACTATAACAAAATCCATACTGGGAAGGTTGTATCATTTTAATATATTGATATAGTTAGAAGGTTACATTTTGTGAGTGTAGATAAACTGTTATTGTGGGGTTCTGAGAAACTCCAGTGCTTTTGTATCCCATCCTGTCAGAACTGGGCCTATGTCCCTCTCTAGTGGCTATACCATGTAAGAGATTTTAAGTCTGCTGTTGACTCTAGGTTCAACCCCTGCATGACCCATCCAAGTCATGGTTACACCTTCATCCATTTCTTCTGCCATGCAGTGGGGTTAAGGAAACTGAGGCAGGAAGCCAGCTTTCATCCTGTCCCACTTCAGGCTTAAAATGCTTAGTCATTGCGTAAAGGGCATTATATGTATCCCTTTACCCTGTTCAGCCAGGCTGATCTATGACTATGCCTCTCAAAGGGCCCTGTGCAATGCTTCAGCTGCTTTATCAAGGACTGGAGTCTCCCCTAGGGGCTGTCAGGCCCTCTTGCACTCAGGTCAGCCACAGCACATAGACTATTCAGGTGATGCCTCCGGCCGGAGAAGGAAGAGAATGTTAGAATCAGAATGTCCCGTGGCAGTTGGACATGAGCAGTTACGGGGCAGTGCTACCAACTCCGGTGATACGTGGTGTCTTGTTTGAAGCCTGAGACTCTTGAGTCATGTGGCTGTATCAGCATCTCAGTTTTCTTTTGGTCTTTTAAAATGTAAGTTTCTAGTTTTTCCTGATTTCAGAGAAAACTCCAAAACCCTAAAGGTTCAAAATGCAAACAAACTCCAAATGTAGTATTTTAAAAAAAATCTTAAAATCCCATGATTTTTAAACCAATCATGAGACTTCTGGAGGCCTGACCTGTCTTTTTGGAACATGCAGCAATAGTGGAGAGAGAGAGAGAGAGAGAGACAGAGAGAGAGAGAGGACTGAAAAAAAATCTATTGAGAGCTCCAGGACTGAGAGAGAAACAGGGAATAGGTTGGGAGGGAAAGTTAATAGGAAATTGGATAAATTGTATGAAGCAGACAGTTTCTAGGAGATAATGTAAGTGATCTTGAGAATGCAAAGGAAAAACAAAATCTACTTGGAATGATAACAGAGCACTTGGTGAATCTGCCTCACTGCAGTGTGTGGGCAGGGGAGGTGGAGTCTGAATAGCTGCTTTATCACAATATTCTTTACGTGAATGGAAAAATTCAATGTATTTTTGCTCATTGTGATTAGCTGCTGTGTTGATGGTTGCTGTACAGCGTCAGTGACCCCTGCTGGCTCAGCTTCTTACATTTCTTTAATTTGTTCTGGTCTCTTTTTTAATAAATAGGTACACAAAATCTGAGTGACTCCTTTAAAGAGACATCCTCAACTTTTAAATCACTTTGGTCTGGAAATTGTTTACCTACTTTAGTTACAAGTAAGACCTGTGGTAAAATGACTATAACTAGAAGAGATCGGAAATGCAAATTCTGGTTTTTCAGTTAGTTTACTCTGTGTTTGTGAAAGAAAGCAATTTGCGTAAGGTCTGTTTCACTATAGCCTGTTTCCCCTTGTCTGGGGATGGGGTTTTTTTTTTTTCCTTCTCCCCACACAAATATGAAAACATCCTTTTAAACAACAGGATACTGTTGTGAAATCACCAAATTAGCCGGAAGACTTGGGGGAAGATGTTAGTAGCTGAAACTGCTTTTAACTCATTCTTTTAAAAATGTTGATGTAGATCTCAGGTTTACAGTCTCCCTTTAAGTCATCTAGTAAACTATCTACATGACAGGGTCTTTTCTGTTTGTTTTCTATGCTGTGTTTTTTGTTTCACTTTGTCAGTTATATATTCATGTTGCTGTGAGACCACCTGCAGTTGGTGCCATTTACAAGCTTGTGAAAAAAGAAGAGAATTCCAACAAATCCTCCCTGCATTTTTCAGATTTATTTCCTACAAAACGAGAGCATTTTAAGGCAGACATACAAGGAAATCTACTCTGTATAGTTTCACCACTGGATGTCACTGCTTCTCCAGTCGCAAGGAAGGTCGGTGCTAAAGGGGTACTGCAAAGAATTTGCATAGTAAATAAATGTGCCAGAAATTGAACACCAGGGATTCTGACTGGGCTAGAAGAAACTTGTTAGAAAAGACTTAACAGGAGCTGCTGAAAGACAAATAATCTTATGCCCTTTTTACTGTTATGTACATTCTACTTTTCTAATATAGGAGGTTTGGGATGGGATTAATGGGGGGAATGGTACAGTCTGGCCATTTTAAAAATACACCATATATATGCATTTATAAAAATGGGCTTGGGAGGAAATTACTAATGTAATCAACTACAGAGAAGATGCTTGATAAAACATTAGTGGGGATGACAGTGGTTCAGTCCATGTGGATTGAAGATAATAGACTCACTGTCATTCCCATACTAATGCTGAGACTAAGTTAGTGGATGAGCCTCTACATGCACCACCCTATTGGAAATGCTAGAGGGAGATGGGGTGGGGGGAAATATGGAGAAATATGAAATAGCAGTTACAATGTGAGTTAGCTGAAATAAATGGTCCAGTCTAATCCTACTGGCTGTTTGATTCAGCCAAACTACAGCTGTAGTCCCTGTGCCTCATTCCAGCAACTCTTCCTGGTCCCTCATTAATGTCAGGAAACATTTTGTGATGGCAACAGGAAACAGTGTTGATGAGCTATGTGTAAACATGACAGTTTGTGTCTCTATCAGTCTTGTTTTCCACTTCAGCTTCTTCATTTTGGTGAGAGAATTGAAGCCTTGGCCAAGCAAAGCTTTACAGATGTTACAAGTTTGCCTTTGCAGTTACAGTTACTGCAATAGAGGGGATACTATTTAAACTTTACAATGAGATGGTATTGTGAATATAGAGGGAACATTGGTTAGTGGCAAAGGCAATTGAAACATTTTTAAGAGTGACCGCTGCGGTAATACCCACCCTTAAAGGTGAAAATATACCCACTCTAATGTCCCCTGCATACAGTATAACAGTAACCCTTTCACAAACCTGTCACAAAGGATGTGGAATCTCTTTAAAATGTTGATTGCTGCAATCTCTATGGCTAGAGGCTACCAAAGCTTCCTAAAAAAACAGGAGTACTTGTGGCGTCCTCCCTTCCTTGTTGATCAGATCATGTCAAATGAAAGTCTGGGATGTTGGTGGCAGGAGAGATGGGTGGCCACAGGCAAAGGGTATGGACAGAGATTGGAGAAGTTGCTTACATACACCAGTTCAGAGAGGAGTGATGTGAGTGTGACAGTGCATTTCCCACCCAACTTTCTGCACTGTTAAAGAGGAAGAGGGCATCTTGGAGAGAAGGCGGCACCAAAGGGCAACACTGCATCCTGCAATGCTCAGTCAGTGATTCTCAACCTGTGGCCTGCTTGCAGCCCAATCAGCACAGAGCTGCGGCCCATGTGACATCCTCAGGTAGTACTGGATGTGGCCCACATACGCAGCCCACAAGGGTAAATATGGTGAGAACCACTGGATCTCTTCTCCTCACTGCAGAATCACTCAACAGGACCACACCAAGACATAGACACCATAAGGCCTGTGCCTCAGGCTCCAGCTCAAGGGGGGCATGGAATTACATCAGAGTCTCAACTTTATTCCTTTTTTTAAATTTAAGTTTGCAGCCCTCAGGTTGTGAAGAAATGCTTGAAAACATAAACTGAACATAACCAAAGCAGTGCTGTCTGCTTGAACCTGCAGACAGTCTGAAACAATAGCTCTGAGGGGTGGGAACTGCCTCATGTATCTCTGTGGTGTATTAATTCTAAGAGCCTTTGTGCTGGGGATCCCTGCTAATATTACCCAGCACAGCAGTAGGAGTGAAAGTAACTCACAGGACTTACCAGTACTGCTGGAGTCCTGAGGGGGCCATGGCCTCATCCAGAAGAGGTGTGGCCTCAACTGGAAGAGGCGGTGCCTCTCAAGATTTAAAGGCCCTGGGGCATTGGCTGTGGCTGGGAGCCCCAGGGCCTTTAAATCAACCCAGGGCTCCCAGCTGCAGAGGGGGCTGGGAGCCCCTGGGGCTCAGGGGCAAATTAAATGGCCCCGGGGCTCTGGGGACCTCTGGGCCCTTTAAATCCCCACCGTAGACCCTCCCTGCAGCTCTGTCTGCCAGAGCTGCAGACAGGATTTAAAGGGCTCTGAGCTCCCCGCAGCCGTGGGAGCTCTGAGCCCTTTAAATACGGCCCCAGCCTGGCCGTGGGAGGGATTTAAAGGGCTCTGGGTTGCCCGCGGCTGTGGGAGCTCTGAGCCCTTTAAATCTAGCCCTAGCCCAGCCGCCGGAGGGATTCAAAGGGCTCTGGGCTCCCCACTGCTGTAGGGAGCCCAGAGCCCTTTAAATCCCCACTGCAGAAGCCGGTGCAGTCCAACACGGTGTACTGGCTCTTGCCGGTATGCCAGACCGGACCAGTTTACTTTCACCTCTGCCCAGCAGAGACTCTGTGGGTCAGGAGGGTCCAGCCTACTACTCACCCCAGCTAGCCAAGTTACTGGTGCTCCTTGAATAGCTGAGTGGTAACCAACAGGGAGCAGCTGTTTCCGGAGCAGCAGGTGCATCAATGTACAGGAGCTCAGCACTGCAATCAAACGATAGCCAGGGGCAGCCTGTGAAGGTGGTCTGAGCAATCTAATGATTGCCAGGTTCAGGGACAGGGAGCTATTTTTCATAAACATAATAAGAAGACTGGGGAAATCTCCTTACGTGGGTGTGTCCCCAGAAAACCAGATGATATGATTACTCTCACCTCTCTGAATATTATTGCCAAGTGCCATTAATTAGTACCCCTCAGCAGGAAGTTGATTTAAAAATCACAAGACATTTTTAAAAATGTGTTCTTGGATTCTTTGGTTGCTGAACCTTTAGTGTGGCCTCAGTTAAACGTGTTCAAGCTTTTGTCCAATGTGGCATAGCGACAGTAGAACCTCAGAGTTACAAACACAGGACTTGAGAGTGGAGGTTGTTTGTGACTCTGAACAAAACATTATGGTTGTTCTTTCAAAAATTTACAACTGAACATTGACTTAATACAGCTTTGAAAATATACTACGCAGAAGAAAAATGCTGCTTTTAACCATCTTAATTTAAATGAAACAAGCACAGAAACAGTGTTCTTACCTTGTCAAATCTTTTTGTATTTCCCTTTACTTTTGCAGTAGTTTACGTTTAACACAGCACTGTACTTTTTTTTTTTTTTTTTGGTCTCTGCTGCTGCCTGATTGTGTACTTTGCTTCCAAATGAGGAGTGTGATTGACCGGTCAGTTAGTAACTCTGGTGTTCATAACTCTGAGGTTCCACTGTACAATGGCACCGTAGGACCTGACCCCCCAAGAAGGTTAGGGACTGGAATGGCATTCTGGCACTTCACTTGGCAAAACCACTCACTCAAAGTTGGCCCTGTTGCCCATCCCCATCACTGCAGAGGAGGCAGCTGGGGCAAATGTGAGCGAGTGGCATTGCAACTTGAAACATGGGGTTGTAGTGCCACTCAGGTTTGGCCCAGCCTCCCCTGCACCATCATGAGGCTGGGCCAAACCCGGGTTGAGCTTTGGCTCCACGTGCAAGGTTGTGATGCCACTCATCACTCAGATTTGGCTGGTATTGTGACAGGGTGGGTCAGGTGGTGGGAGCAGCTACCCTTAGGCTGGGATGGGGCAGAACACTGAAGTAGGGGTGAGTGACTAACAAATTTCCCCTGGCAATGGGTGAGGGGCTAGGTGTTGGTGGGTGGGGGTGAAGGAGTGGAGGATGTTGGTGAGCTGTGGGGAAAATGGGGATATTGGGGGCAAGTAAAATTTTAGATTTCAGAATTGGGAAGGGGGCCCCTAATCTATTCTTGCACCAGGGCCCTCTGAGGCATGATTACACTATTGTTGTCACCTAGTCACAGGACTCCAGGAGCTGGGGGTTGAAGGCAAACAGCAAATAGTGCAAGACTTGTGATTAAAATGAGGACTGTAGCAATACTGTGTATGATACATTAAAAACTGATTTAAAATCAATCTAAAACAAGTGATGGGGAGCAGGTCTGGAAGTAGGCTAATTATAACCTCTCAGGAAGGCTGTGTGCTTTAATTAATCTCCTGGGGTGTATGAAGTACAGCTGAGCCACTGTCAGGCTAGTGAGTGTTACAAGTATTAAAAACAGTGGGTGTGGAGGGGGAGGAATCATATTAAACTGAATAAAAAATTAACTGGAGGGAGTGTCTAAAATGCACGTGACTGGAATTACTGGGTGTTTCTCTTAGCTAAATTTAGGCCAGTATATGAACTTTCCCCCTGCAAACCATTAGAGAGACGGGTTATGGGGGGGGGGGAAGCTAGATTATGTCATAAGGAACTAGCTAATGTGCATGGAGAGATCAGGGTAGAATTGAATCCAGGAGCAGAGGCAAACTCAGGCAAATACTGGAAGTTCTCCTTTGTGTAAAATGACCCTGCCTGTGTGTGCGTCCTGTTGCGAAAGAGAGGCGTGGCCTGATAGACATGATTAGTAGATTTCCTGTGCTGCCAAGAAGGAGTACAGCAGCTGCACACTACTGGAGAGCTTACCAGGGAAATCCGCTCTGCAGAATCGGGTGTCATTATTTACTGAGCGCGGGGGAGTTTCTTTTCACGTGTGATCCGCTTTCATGGACTAACCAAGGCAGAAACCAACCGAGGAACGCCTGTGTTTTTGGCAGCCTCTTGCCTTTCGCCCAAGTTGGTGAAACTTACTAAGCAGACTCTAGGGCTGCTCCTGGGTGAGTCTCATTTCCTGTGCTGATCTCGGCTGTGCACCGAGCCTCCTTGTGTGCTGCCGTCATTGTGTCACTCTCTCTCTCTCTTAGGTGCTGTTGTTTCCCGATCTTCGGCTCTTTACAATCCTTCTCACCCGCTAATTTCTCCCTGGGCTTTTTCTAAGAGAGATTCTCGTTGGTGGGCAGGGGCAGCCCCATTGTTAACGCTGCACTCAGCCTTCTGTCTGTAAGTATTTTCTCTCTCTCTCGGGGATTTAGACAATGAATGAGAATGTTCTCTCTCGTTAGTCTGCCGAGCCCGTCGGGACTCGGTCCTGTTGGGTTCCGGGAAGTGGGCGGGCACTCCCACGGTTCATGTACATTAGCCCCAAGTTTTGTAATTGATCATCTTCGCCGGGGTGGCTTCGAAGAGCCTACGTGGAATTTATTTGCAGAGTGAGAAAGACAGAGTGTGCGTGAGTCCGTCTTAGTTCCCACCTCTACGTACATAGGAGAGAGAAAAGAGCTGCTTAAAACTTCTAAAAGGCTGAGCAGATCGAATCTTCCGGAGGCTCAAGAGAAAAGAAGCTCAAGAAGGCAACCTTGAGAGACTTCTCTGGGAGTTAAAGTTGTAGCAGGGCTTGACTATGGTGGCTGAGATGCAATTAGTGCCACATGGGAGAAAGTTTCCTGTAACCCTAGTGTTGCTATTTAAGGAACAGGTCTGCCTGCACTGTGCAATGCCCTTTAAACCATCCACTTTGAATTCTACAAGTCATTTAATATTGATTTACTGGGCTGATGGGGATGCTCTCACAACAATTTCTTTTAGTGTCTCCCCCTGCTCCCTTCCCCCCCCCCCCCGTTTTCACAAAGCTCATAATGCAATTAAAGGGCATTGGTATATTGTATTATCTAATGGTTTCAATTGCAACCTTCCCTGATGAGTAAAGCTCTGATTCTGCAACAGACTCATGAGCCTGAGATGAAGCTCTATCGAAATCACCAGGGCCTATTTTGGCTTCTGTTAACAGTATTTAAAATGTGACAGGGTTTCCTATATCACCCAGCCATAATGTTGTTAGATCTGATATTGCTAACCAGGATCCAACTGAGCCAGTACTTGAATGAGGAAGATAAGGTGCTGCAGGAAGTGGTGGCATCAATACACAGGTGGCACTCTTCCCTCTGGTTCAATTACAAAATACTGCCAAGATGGGTTTGGAGGGGCTATCTTCCAGATGAATCAGAAAGTGGAGGTCCTGTCCACTTGAGGCCATTAAAAGGGCATCTTGCAGTAGTAGAATTAACATGTGCAGGTCCAATTGCAGTTTAATCAATTGCATTCTAACTAGCCCCTCCCCCTGCAGTTTCAACAGAATATGCTATTACAGAGCACTGTTTAATGGTTGCTTTGTTCCACCCAGAGAGAGGGTTGAGTAATACTCCTTCTTTAGGCCTTGTTTACATGGTAAAGGTTCTTTTGGTATAACCAAAGGGTGTAAAGGTAAACCTCTGTAGTTATGTTGGTATAACCTCTCTCCCTCATTATAGTATGAATGTCCCTACCCTTTATTTAAAAAAAAAAAAGTCTTCATTAAAGAAGGGGTTTAAGCTAAACTCAGTAAAATAACTCGTACCACAAGTGCCCACATGGGAGCTATTCTAGTGTAACTGCAGAATTGGTGTAACTGGTAAAACTTTCCTATGTAGACAAGGTACTAGAACTTTACTATCTTCAAAGTGCTGTGTGAACATTAAGGCCTCAATTCAACACATGCCTAACCTAAGATTAGTTAGGCACATATTTAAGCACCTTGTTGATTAAATGGATTCCATTTGGAATCCTTCATGATGCTTATTTGCTATTTGTATTACTATAGCACAGGGGTGGGCAAACTAAAGCCCGGGGGCTGTATTTGGCCCTTCAGACATTTTAATCTGGCTCTCGAGATCCTGCCAGGGAGTGGGGTCCAGGGCTTGGCCTGCTCTGGTGCTCCAGTTGGGGGAGCAGGATTGGGGGCTTGCCCCGCTCCACGTGGCTCCTGGAAGCAGTGGTATGTCCCCCCTCCGGCTCCTATATGTAGGGGCAGCCAGGGGGCTCTGCATGCTGCCCCTGCCCCAAGCGCTGCTCCCATCGGCTGGGAACCATGGCCAATGGGAGCTGAAGGGGTGGCCCCAGCAGATAGGGCAGCACGCAGAGCCACCTGGCCACACCTCCACATAGGAGATGGGGATATGCTGCTGCTTGAAGTAAGCGCCATCCCCAGCTGGCGGCCTCACCCCCTCCCAAACCTGTTTTGTGAGCATTCATGGTCTTCCCCCCCCCCCCAATACAATTTCCATACTCAGATGTGGTCCTCGGGCCAAAAAGTTTGCCCACCCCCACTATAGCACCTAGGAGTCTCAGTCATGAACCAGGACCCCACTGTGCTAGGTGTTGTACAGAAACAACAAAAAAGGCTGTCCCTGTTGCAAAGAAGATAAAATACTGTAAATAAGAGCTTACATTCTGATGGTTGGGGTGTGTAGGAGGGAGGGGATGAACAATCAGGCCTCAGTCTCTCATGGGAGGGAAAAAATGATTCAGCACTGTAACATCTAGGCACTCTGCAACTCTTGTTTAAGTGATTAAAACTGGCAGTGCCTTAAAGCAATGAATATCTAAGAAAAATGATGAAAGCAGAGTGTTTCTTGAAGATACAAAGTCACTCTTAGCCCAAGGCTGCATCTCTAGATAAATGCCTATCAGCACCAACCACTTGTGAATCCCCAGGCCAGGTCCAGTGTTGATAGCATTATCGTTACTAGTTCTAAGTAGCTAAGTGTATATGACTAGCTTCAAGTGCTTGTGCATGGTTGAGTGTGTGTCATTGCTGTTTGTGTGACGCTGGAGTTCTGTGTGGGGGAATTGTGGGAAAGCATAGGCTGGGAATCGTAATCCATTTTGGGCCTCTTAATTGGGATAAAATGTGGCTGGGCTTGTGGGGGAAGAAGAGTGCTGTTTTTGTATTTTAACTCCTCTCTGTCTTTACAAACACACATCAAGGGCCCTCTCTGCCTTGGATTGGCGTTCTGTGATGTGGGGTTATTAACTCTTATGAGAGAGCCTGTGGGGCATTGTGTGGCACTCTAGTAATGGTATTAAAAGAAGACCGGTTATATTCATCTTGAGCAAACTATGCTGGAAACAACAGCAATGCTTCCCTAAGAAAATAGGAACATAACTTGGTTTTATTGAAACAGGGTGGGTTTTTTTTTTTTTTTAAGAACAGAACTGGTGTTTTTAAAAATCTGGGAACAAATCTGGGAACATAGCACCATTGTGGTGGTTCAGTGAGTAGTTTGAAGTATTCTGTAAGTTTTTTTCATTTTTTAAAAACTAAGCCTGGCAACTTCCTGGGAGGTAGACATTGTGTTATCTCCTCTTACAGAGGAGGCGGCAGAAGCTCCTGTTGCCTGAGTGCCATGCTCAAGATCCTACAGCAAGTCAGTGGTGGTGATCTGAATAGAATCCAGGGGCCTGATTCTTGGTTACTCCCTGCTAGGGTTGCCATCCCCCCTGGAGTCTCCAGGAATTAAGTTTAATCTTTAAAGATCATGTCATGTAATGAAATCTCCAGGAATACATCCAACCAAGATTGACAGCCCTATTCCCTGCCTTTGCTTGAGGCAGGAATGAGTGGGAAAGCCACTTTTGAGCTCTTTATACTCTGGGGCTATGCAGTTATCTGCCAGACCCCTAATGACAGTCAGAGCAAACTTGAGACTGCTCTGATTTGTGCTCTGTGTCCCATGGCCCCTGAAAAACCCAGAATAACTACACAATCTGCCCTAAACTGGGGGATGGGAACAAGGCCAATGTATAGCCCATAAATCAGTACTGTCAAAGGGTCCATTTGTGTAGGAGGTGACCACCCTAAGGCATCTTTCTGTGGCCAGAGAGGCATAATACTAGGCTAGATGTCAGTTTAGAGCACCTTCTCTGGGACTGATATTAAAACACATCAAATTGTAATCTTAAGTCTATAGCACAGGTACTTGGGATGCAGGAAGTTAAATAGCACACTTGCAGTGGATGAGCAGTTGGGGAGCTACTCTTTTGAAGCAGTAGCTCAGTATGTTGTGATATTGACGTGTTCTTTCTTTAAGGGTGATTAAATGTGGTCCATGGAGCCTTGAAATGTGAACAGTAGCCATCCTTTCCCAGCAACCGAAGGGTAAAGATGACAAGGATTTTATTGCTTGGAGCCTTGACGACAGCAAACCTTTCCTATTCATCTATCAAGTTCTGCCTGAGCAGCCTCAGGTGTTGCGAAGTTTGAGCACCGTTAGTTAGAACAGGTTGTGTTTGTGTCTGGTTCTGTGTTGTCTGTTTGTTTTTTTTTTTCTCTTCAATGTGAACTCTGCAGGGTTTGAATGTTGGTTTCTGTTAGAGTTCAGTAACAAAGTAGAGGATCTTCTGCCACCAAACTGCAGTTGGCTGGGGGTAAATCAAAATGTGTGGTTTGTATAAATCTGACGCAACTGAGCTGCGCGCTTTTTTTTTTTTTTTTTGTTCAAAGTTTGCATTACAGAGCCAAGAGTGTGCCTACGCACTAGCTTATTTTCATGCCATGCTTCTGTGCACTCTAGGCTTTCTGGGCCAATACTTCTCAAAAGAAGGAGACTATGGTACTGTACTTCCTGCTGGCATAAATGATGTGTTTTTAAGAGTACTTAACAGTGTATAATTCATGGATGCTGTGTCTACCTCTTTGTGACAAGTTGTTTCTGTGGAAGCACCTTGTTTTAAAAGAACAAAACCAAGCTTGGTTTCCACTTTAGTGTGAGTTATATATATTCTTTATCTATTGCTTCAGTTTTTATTATGAGGGGACACCTGTTGTCCCTCTCACCTTCCAATCAGAACAAATAGACACATGTATGTGTGTTTTGCTGTCTCAGCCACTAAAGGTAGAACAAGAGGCCTCCTTTGGAAAGCATCTGCCTCCAGTGCAGGCTAGATATTCTTCCACATCCTCGTTTGCTATTGCCACTTCCAAAACAGGATTGTTGGCAGATACAGACATGCTGCTAGGGACCATCCTAGGTTTCATAAGTCTATCTGGGTACACTGAGTGGTGCTGGATTTCAACAACTGGGGATAGCTGTGCTGTATGGGCCGGAGGCCAAGGGATGACTGCTCTTCTCCTGCTCTGCATCAGCTGCTCCTGCTGAGGATGAGTCAAAGAAAGGGGGTGTAGCAGCATGTGAGCTCTTCACTTTGCGCAGATCACATGACCTGAGGATTTATCCATCTCGAAGCTGGAAGTTCTCATCATAGGGGGCTTCAGCAGATGAGACTATTTTCTAGGAGTTTCAGTTATCAATGTATTTATCACACTCAAACTCTTCTGGCTCTTATCAACTTGACCTTATTTACAGCATCACCGCTCTGAACAAAACTCCAAGAGGCTGCTCTGTGGAGGGTGGGGAAACAAGCCTCATTCTGCTTGATTGACTTGTCGCTTCAGTGTTGCACCTGCACCTCAGTGTCTAAATATGCAGCATATAGCTGGAAAATGAAGTTCAAGATGAAATAGCTCCAAAACCTGTGCTTCCAGCAGGATGTGGAAGCAAAGCAAACTCCTTGTGTTTCCTGTGCAGTCGGAAGGCCCCCGGTAGAACCCAGCTAACAAGTGGGTCTGACAGTCTTCTTTTTCTTTTGGCTTCCTGCCCCCACCCCTCCTTCTCTCTATCTTCCTCTTTCAGACGCAAATAAGTGCTCTCTGCTGGGAATGAAGCTCATGCTTCTAAAAACGGTGAATTCCCCTTTCTGATCAGCCTCTCCACAACCAAACATTGGTTTTGCTTGGAGAACAGCTTCTGTCCATCCTCATCCTTGGAGTGTCAAGGGCTGGAGCCTTTGGCAAAGCAGTGACTGTTAGGGTCGTCCTCACCCTTTAATCACGGACTCAGAAGTCCTAGGTGAGGGTTTAAAAGGCCTGTGTCTCTGATTTCTCTCTTTGTTAACTGTAGGCATCTTGGTACTATTCCTCCAGTCACTCCATGCATATTATTATTATTTGACTAAATGCCTCCATCTTGCCTGTCTGGTTTTGTGACTGTTACCATTATTCACTTATATTCTCAATCTCCATGGTAAGAACCTGATCCAAAGACCATTAAAGTTGGTTGGCAGTTTTCCTTCAACGGCTGTGGGCTTTGGCTCAGGCACTAGATGAGTCTGTAATTTAAATGAATTGATGGTGGACTGAATAGGGATTGGTACCGTACTTGTCCTTTTAGTAGTTCATGTAGGGTTGCCAACTTTCCAATTTGTCAAAACTGGACGCTACAGGCTCCAGGGTGGAGGGGTGTGTGTCAATCCCAAAGCGAGGAGCCGGGGACAGTTGTGGCATGGCAGGGGTGAGGAGCTAGGGGCAATCTGGGTGGGGAAGGGTCTGTTTCTGGAGTAAAGGGGGTGAGAGAGCTGGGGTCTCAGGAGTTTTCAGAAGGCAGTACCCACATACTCTGCAGGAGCCAGTTCCTAAGCTTCTCTCCAGTCCATCACTGAACTCCTCCAGCAGTAGCTGTTCTTTCTGCCCTCCTGTGACCGGACTTTTGATGTCTAGTCAGCAGTACTGACTGGACGCTGCCCAGGTCCCCTTTGGACCAGACTTTCTGGTCGAAAACTGGGACAACCCTAAGTTAACGCCTTTTCAAAAGTACAGTTTTCTGTGCCAGATTAAATTTTTAATATGTTTTTCCTAAATAATAGATGGGGTTTAGAGGGGTGTTTTTTTTTAAGTAGCTTCTAAAGCAGTAGGAAGTAGAATGAATCACTACAGCTCTTTCCGTTGGGACAGCTGGCAGCTGAATGCTGTGAATTATAGGAGCGGCACAATGATATTTATTTTTGGGTCCGTTTTTGTCTTGAGGCATAAAAATAATTCTAAAAGCCACAGCCTGACACCAGAAGCACCTGGGAGAGAAACTGGGAAATGTCATCACTTTGCCCAAGGTGCTTAACTTTGGTCTCTTGTGTGACAGTGTGTTCTTGCAGCTTGCCAAGGCATGTAGCTGATCTTCTTCATGCCCACTTCCTGTCTCTGACACCTGGCTGTTAAATTGTATTGGATCAGTGGTTCTCTTAACTTTTGTACTGGTGACCCCTTTCACATAGCAAGTCTCTGAGTGCGACCCCTCCCCCCCAATACATTAAAATCACATTTTTATATATTTAACACCATTATAAATGCTGGAGGCACTTGGTTTGGGATGGAGGCTGACAGCTTGCCACTCCTCATGTAATAACCTCGCAACCCCTTGAGGGGTCTGAACCCCTGTATTAGAGGAAGCACTTAACCTCCAGGCAGGTCAGAGAAACAGCTGGGCAATCATCACCTAGACAGTATAATAATACTTGCAGCAAGCGAATGGAAAAATGATAGCATAGAGTGGAAGTAGGATTACTGAAGGAACTGGCTAATTTGTTGCTACTACTTGGAAGTCTCATATCGCAAGAGTACTGTTAGACTTTATATGTTATCAGTGAAATCTTGAAGGTCCCAGTGAGATGCTCTCCTCTGCCCATAGTGTACTGCTCAACAATGAGGAAAAGGGACTCTTGGGACTGGAGGTGGTGGAAAAAGGATCCCTTGTTTTACCAAGAAAAGTCAGGACTTCAATTTTTAAGATCTCCTCTGAGAGAAATGCTCTGCCTCTCATGCTTTCACAACTGGGCTGTACTTCCTTTGTCGCCAGATATCACCAGCCTGTCAGGACAGTTTCAGCTGTCACTTCTCACTTTAAGGATGCTTGAAAAAATAATTACCTCTCTTACAGGTACTGACTAGAAAGTTGTAATTCATCCTTTGTGCCCTTCAAATGATTACAAATACGGGAGCGTCCCTTTCTCACAAAGGGTGACAAATATATAAGGCAAAGTCTGCATTTAAAGGAGCTCTGACATTCTTACTGAAATTGCTTTGTTGCCTTCATCAGTATGAGCTAGACAACTGTTTTTTGGCATGCTTCACAAGAGGTGGAAAGCTTGTCCTGATTCCCTGGGGAGGATAGGGAGTCCTAGTGAAACAATTGACAAAGTTTCTCATGACCCCATCACCGCCCTTTGTGTGTGTTTGGGGGAGGGGGAGAAAAGCGAGGCTGTCTGCCAGCTGTATCAGACTACAGCAGTTTGGTTTTTGTCTTGCAGTGATGGGCCCTGAATAAACCTAGTCACCACACACATCTCCTCAAACTTGCGTGTCTCTTTCACAGTGTGCACTGTCTTACTTTATCTTGCCTTTGAGGACATCCTTCATGACAAGCCAAAATTTTGCTCTTAGCTCAGCTGCATAAAAGTTGTTGAGGCTGAGAATGTGCCTTTTGGTCACTCTTTCTCATGGGCGCCACTGCTTTGTGTTTCAGGGCTCTCCTTGCTAGTTCTCTTTCAAAAGTCTCTCAGGCCCATCTCTATCAGAAATGCTCAGTCAGTAGGCAGATTAATTACCATATAGAGTTGTTGAGCTGTCTAAATGGCCACAAAGAGCCATTTTCTTTGTGATCCATGTGCTTGACTCTCATGAACTGCATGTAAAAAAGGTCCTCTCTGAGTGCGTTTTGAGTGCGACTCGGGACATACATTCCTTCACAATCAGCTCTGAAATTTAAACTTTGAATGTGCCAGAAACCTGATACGATTTGCCTCAAGAGAAGGTGCATCCTGTGGTGATGGGGTGTGGCTTTATTATTATAAAAGTTCCTCCTACATGGGAGAACAGCCATCTTTGTCTTAAAAATCGAACTCTTTCAGTGATTCAGCCCCACATATCTCAGTAATACGGACATTACCTGGCTGAGTATACTAAACAAATCACAAATGTAGCTAGTATTGCATAGAAAAATGCATCCGTTTCTTGTCACAAGATAGCTGATAGCGGAAGAGCTTTTCTTTCTTAAACTTTGAAATTAACAGTGTCCTTTTAACTTGTTGCAATAGTAGGTTAAAAATTTTTTTATCAGTTTGAAGCACAATTCTTGGCCTGCCAAGGGCAGAGTGTGTGACAGACCCAAAATGAGACGTTTAAATAAATTAAACAAAATTAGCAAACTTCAATGCTGCAGGATTCATTCCTTCTGTGTAAATGGATTGAAAGTTGCATATAAATAACTTTTTAAATACACCTCTACCCTGTTATAACACAAATTTGGATATAATGCAGTAAAGCAGCGCTCCAGGGGGGCGGGGCTGCGCGCTCCAGCTGATCAAAGCAAGTTCGATATAACACGGTGAGATTTTTTTTTTTTGGGGGTAGGCTCCCGAGGACAGGGTTATATCGGGGTAGAGGTGTAGTAAAAGGCAAGAGGATGCCAGTTAGCGTGGCATGTAGGTAACTTGGAGACTAAAATGAGTGGCGTCCATTGAGAAGGGCAGTGAGGTATGGTTAACAGGGTCGGGCTTTTTAAAATTGGTGTTCCTTTAAAATTGGCAAAGAAACCAGTTCACTTCCTTTCTTGATTCTTTTAAAATATGACTTTTTATTAAAAATTTTAGTTGAATTGTACAATAAACAACCTCATCTCCTTTTTCCTGAAACTGACAGACAATCGGAAAAACTGGGCTCCCTTAACTGCCAAGTGCACATGACTTTCTTGTTTATGGTCTTAACCGTCCTGCTTTTTTGTGCAGAAAGTTCAGTATCTGAATAAACATATGTGATTCAGTGCAATATGCAGATGCCCGCCTTTCAATGATTTACCAACGTCCCTCTCATTTAACAGCCAGAAGAGTGTTGTTTTTAATCTTGAGCTTTCTGAGGGTGTTGTCAGTGCTCAAAAGTGCAAATAAAAAGTCACGTACATCACAGCCAGGCACTGTCCTTTGGCCACACAGCTCAGTCAGTGCAACTCTGGACAAATGACCGTTCTTCCAGGCCTGATAGAGGGTATCACAGACTTTAAATGAAGATACACTTGTGCAAATCTGGCATACCTGAGAACAGAACTCGGTGCCTTAGGTTTGCCTTGCTTTGCACCTACTCTGGACTTAAATTCACTTCTTCTGCATTCTTCTGAGATGTGCCGCTATCTTGGACAGCCTCTGCTTTCAGTCACACTTTCTATTAAGAGTATTGCCAACTCGAAACGTGCAAGAATCATGAGACTAACTTAAAAATAACAAGACTAAAAATATTTTGGGATGGCTTTTATTTGCTTTTTGGCTTCTGATCCTTTCTGGCTCATGACTTTCAAGATTTTCTCCACAGCTACAAACTATCTTTTTTTCTTTCAAACGGAAACTGAGATCCTTTGCTTAAAGCCCCAGTTCCTCCCAAATATCTTGTGACTTGCAATTAAAATCGGCCACAGAGAATGTATTGGAAGATTCATCCAGAGGGAAGGAAAAGGGATCTCCATTGGATATGTCTGAGGATGGATGCTCAGTCCAATCCTTGAGGACATCAAATGGATCTAGAGAAGAGTCTAGACAATCCCCGCAGTGGGGACTCATTGTTAAAGAGAGTGGACAATACATTCTGCAGGTGACAAAAGACCAGCAGGACTCTGTGCAGTCTCTTTGGAGTGAAGACAATACATGTCGCTTAAAGGTTGTATGGGATTTTGAAGACTTCAGGCAAGGATCAATTTGGCTATACACATTGACACTTCAGGGATCTTGTAAGAGAGTTGAAGGAGGGGGAAGTATAGGTGATCTTCTCAAAGTTCCTTCCTGTTCCAAGAGCAAGAGAAGATAGGCAACAGAAGATATTGGAGTTAAGCATTGTAGAGTAGAGGGTTTCCGTTTTGTGGAACAGGGGGCCACCTTCTATCTGGAGAGGAAGATGTATGTTTGGACTGTGTGTGTTTGAAAGGTGTAACTTTTTAACTTGTCGGAAGCCAAGTAACCTTTTGTTTTAAAAATATTTTCTTTGGAGAAAGAAGAAATGCTAGGCTAGCTCTTCCTAGCTATTGCCAACTCAAAGGTGTGGTTTCCAATATTTTTAATCACGGGGGTTCTTTTACGTACCTTAGGGGCACACCAGGATCAGGACCGAGCAAATAATTACAATTAGTAACCATGGCTATTTCCTTAAAGAAAGGAAAAGGAAACATTAAAAACATGAGACACTGGTTATTTTGGTTTTTGTTTATGAAGAGGAGTGCATATCTCAGAGGTGTGCACTCTTAAGAGTGTAACCTCTATTAAAAGCTCTCCACAGACACACACACACAGAAGAAATTGTAACCAAAGTATATTTCCCAAAATTATTGTGAATCCATTCTTTAATATATCCTTAGATACCTAGTGTCAGGGACTCGAACCCCGACAGCAAAGTTCGTTGTCTGACCGCAGAGAGACAGGCAACACCAGCAAGGTCCGATCAAAAGCTCTTTATTGACAAGTGCACGCATCAATAGAGAGCAGCTCGGCTCCAGAGAGAACCAGCCCCCCCTTTTACAACTAAGTATAGGTTATATAGACAGTTCCGTCGCGTCACAAATTATTCATTTCACACAACCCATATCCCACCCCCCTTTGGTTGTAACAAACCCTAATAACAAAGCACATCTGTCTTTCTTTATAATGTAAGCAAGTCGTGATGCCCCAGCAACTTTCTTATCAGCATGGTTGCCAAGCACCAGAAACTGGAAGACAGGAGTTTAAAACGGACCTAAGACAGAAACAGGGAGTGAATACAGGGAGGCTGGCTCCCTATCAGTTCTTCAAACACTGTTCCTAACACAAGCAGCTGGTAATATGTCAAGAATGCAACTCCCTCTCTTATCTTACTTTTTCCCAGGGCTTTGTGAAACATGCTGCTTCTCAGTATTTTTCCACGCTGGGATTACCCAGAAACCTCTGTTAGCCTTACTTCAGTCAGGTTGGCATAACTGGTTTTGTGCTACATCTTTATTCAGGCCTAACACTAGGAATATTTATATGGGCAACAGAACTTCATTTCAGGGTAGATGGACCTGTTTGGTTCTTAATGTATAACCACTCAGTTTATAGTTGGCAAAGTAATAGGGTGATCATATTCCCATATGCTGAATATGGGACACAAGCGAGTTCAATGGCAATCAAACAGAACTAGGCAGTAGTGCCTCCCACCCCAATATCCATTGAGCAGGCAGCTGTGGTGTTCTCTCCCTAATCCATGTTGAAGTCTTGGGGTGGTTTTCTTGGGTTGGTTTTGTCTGGAGTCTTCTGTTTTTTCTTGTCTGTGGCAACTTGCTTGTGGAAATGGACAGGATGTGTTGTGAAGGACTTCCTGTTACTGTGCTTAGACAGCATGTATGTATTGGATGCTCACTTCATAGTCTTTTTTTATACCTTTCTTATTTTAATGAAACGATAGGAAAATACATCTTTCATGCTTGTTTAGATTCAAATTGGTTGCTGTTACTGTTTGCTTAGGTGGCGCTTTCAGCTCCTGAATATAGGGTGACCAGATGTCCCAATTCGTCAGGACGCAATTAGTCCTGATATTTTGTGGCACTCTTCTCTCTGCCGGCAGCACACAGCCTTTTTTTGCTCTGCCGGCAACGACCTCCCCCCCCCACCCCCCCCGCCCAATGTGTCCCGATATTTTCTTTCTCTCATCTGGTCACCCTATCTGAATATACAGTCTGTTTAACGAATATGCAACATTTCTTGAATTGCTTCCATTCTTCTTGTGGCAGGAAAGCTTTTTTTTATCCAGTGCACTTTCTGACTTTAAAAATAAATAAGTTTGACAGGAAATTCTGTTTTTGAAAGATCCAGAGGCTCCCATTCTTCTGCATGAGTGTTTTGGTTCTCAAAACAGTCTTTTTAAAATTAAATAACTCTTAGAAAGACTTTAGCCTGAGTTCTTGACTCCACGAAATCATTTCAAATTTTGTCATCTTGCATTGGGTGAGGATTTGCTCAAGCACCATCAGTAATTAATTAATTCTCCATTAATGCTGCTTACATTAGTTATTAGCCTAGCACCAACTTATCTTTCTATATTTGTACATAAAACATCCTACTAGTCATATAACACTATCAGGCAGTTATGTGACGGTTTTGAATTTAGATACAAAATACTTGCAAATATACACATTAAAAGAAGCTTATGCAATCTTAAGCATTTGAGACCCAACAAAGGTTTTCTCCTTTAAGTGGAAAAATTAATTGAACGTAACCAGTATCTTCTATAGATCACTTACCACCATAAATGTTCTCCAAGCTTAAAGAATGAAGAAGACAATTTCAATAAAGATGTTTCTAGAATACTTTGGTGGGTTTAAGCTCAAGTTTTACTTTGGAGAAAAAAGGTGGTGGAGGATGATTTGTTATACTTCCTGGGTTTATTGTTCTGATAACACGACGTTGCATTCTTTTCACAGTCAGATTTCTTCCAAGTGTTTGTGGTTTGTAGGCTTGATGTTTGGTCTAGACAGATCAAAGTGTAAACATTCTGGAATTTCTCTGATTTAGCTTTAAAGTTTTGTAACAATAAGCTAACTATGTATACTGTTATATTTCCAAACATCCTGGCTATAACTTCTTGTAGCTGCATCTTGATATTTAGTGAACATGCAAACAAGTTTGTAACTACTTAAATTTCAAGTTTTTAAATTTTATTTTTTTTCATCAATATTAGGTCTTGCCCCCACAACTGCCACCAACTTGATAGAAGAGGAACTAAGCTTCTGGATAGCAAGCTAGACATGGAGTAGTCATGAGGCCTTTAAATTAGCATCAGAAGGGAAGGGTGCTAAGAGGATAAACACAGGACGTATACTCAAATATAACTGTCAACAGATCAAGGAATGTAAAGAGAATAAATTCTCCAGTTGCCTGTACGCCAAAGTTAGAAGTCTGGGTGGTAGATAAATGAATATTTCTAATTCTTATGAAAAGAAACTTGATATGTTTGGTATTACTGACTTGGTGGGATGATTCACGCGACTGGAATGTTATAATAGGGTGACTCTAGTGGAAGACGGAGTGGGCTGAAGAGAAGGTGGGGTGGCACTCTATGCTAGGGATACCTTTACCTGCTTTTGAGTTGCTGACAAGCCTGATGTTGATAGGACCGGTAATGCATATAGGTGGATTGGTTGTACTAATTCAGCTGAGGGGATAGGATATGCCTGTCATAAAATAACTATCTGTATTGCATTATCATAAGGGATTTCAATCTGGGGGCCTTGATGAGGTCTCATGCTGCCACTAGTAAAACTTCTTGGAGTTTCTAAAGATTATAGATGATACATTTCTAACTCTTGCAATTAACTTGAGTAATTCTATTATGAGACCTCATTCTGTCAGATAAATGTGGACTGAAAACTGGTGGTTGCCTAGGTACAAATGATGCCAATGTAACTTCATTTACTGCATGCAGAGTGTAGTCCCAGCCAATTACATAACACCTCTCCCCCGTACCCCACCCTGATTTTTAAAAAGCCAATTTCCAAAGCTGGAAAAAATTATGAGCATAATTCAGTGTGAGGAGATATTGAATGATTGGAAATTAGTTGAGTGCATTATGTTCCCTCACCCCCAAACATATCCTTACTAAAAGGGGATGTGACGAGAACAATCTAAATATAAGTAAACTGAAAAATGGCAAAGCTGATAGCAATGAATATAAATCAGCAGTTTAGGTAGAAATATCTTTCTTTCCTTATCAATTTTATGCATCAGTGGGAAAAACTGTGGCCAGTAGGGTTAAGGACAATAAGGAGTACTTTAAATATATCAGGAACAAACTAAATCCTAGCAATGACATAGTTCCGATACTATAAAAGGATGGTAAATATGTCAATTGTGATGTAGAAAAATATCTGTTCTGTATTTGGAAAGCAATAGGATGCTGTATTCATAGTTTACAGAGATAATAAAATACTTGCCTTGGCCTGTAACTAAGGAAGATGTTTCAATAGTAACCATAAAATATGCATGACTGGATAACTTGCGCAGAAGGATATTTAAAAAAAAAAAAAAAAAGACTCTGGAGTTCTGTGAACTGTGGGTGGGCGTGTGTAAACAACTCTTGGAACACTGGGAGGGCTCCAGAGGAGGGGGGAAGCTACCATTGTGCCGGTACAGTAACTCCTCACTTAACGTTGTAGTTATGTTCCTGAAAAATGCGGCTTTAAGTGAAACGATGTTATAGAGAAATTGGATTCACCTAAGAATTAATGTAAATGAGGGGGTTAGGTTTCAGGGAAGCTTTTTTCACCAGCCAAAAGACTAATATAATTACACTCTCTCTCTCTCTCATTTTAAACAAACAATTTAATACTGGTACATGATGATGATTGTGAAGCTTGGTTTGAGGTGGAGGAGTCACAAGTGGGATATTTCCCTTACTGCTAAATGATGAACTAGCAATTGGCTGAGCCCTCAAGGGTTAACTCTCTCACTCTACAAGGCAGCAGGAATGGAGGGAGATATGCACATTTCCCCTTTAAATACACTGCCTTGTTAATTAGATCAGCTTGCTGAGACCTAGCTGCTGCAAGCTCCCTCTGTCCTGAGCCCTGGTGTGTCTCCCCCCTCCCCCAATGGAAGATGAGGTAAGTGGGGTGCGGGAGCAGGGGGGAGTGGGAGACCGACATTAGCCCCTCCCCCCCAGGAAGCAGGAGTCTCTGGGAGCAGCTCCAAGGCAGAGGGCAGAAGCAGCACATGGCAGTGGTGGGAGGCACAGCTGCAATTGCTAGCCTGCTGGGCAACTGCTGCACAGGGAACTTAAGGGGGCTGCCGGTCCACCCTGGTTCCAAGCTCCCCGCAGCTAGCTGCAACGGGCTGCTCTTCCTGCAAGCAGTAGACAAAGCAGGCGCCTGCCAAACAACATTAGAAGGGAGCATTGCACAACTTCAAACAAACATGTTCCCTAATTGATCAGCAACTAAACAACATTAACTGGGATGATTTTAAGTGTGGAGTTACTGTATTTAAAAGACCTGAGAAATTAGCTATAAGCCAGCTTTCATGACCCACATCCTAGGCAAAACCATGGAAAAGCTGATTTAGGACACAATTATAGAATCATAGAAATGTAGAGCTGCAAGGGACCCTGAGAAGTCCTCTGGTCCATCCCCGCACTGAGCCAGGTTTAAGTATACCTAGGCCATCCCTGACAGGGTGTTTGTCTAATCTGTTCTTAAAAACCCCCAGTGACTGGGATTCTGCAGCCTCCCGAGGTAACCTTGTCAGTTCTTACAATCCTTATAGTTAGAAATTAGAGAATAAAACTATGCAACCTATATTTTCCATTGCGTAAACTAAGTAGATTACTACTTGCACTACCCTTGCTGGAAGTGGAGAACAATTGGGCACTGTACTCTTATATACTTGAAGATTATTATCCGGTCCTCCCTCAGCCTTCTCTTTTCTAGACTGAACATGTCCTATTCTTTTAACATTTCCTTATTTCATGTTTTCCAAATTTCTTTTGTAGTCCTCCTTGTCTAGGGTGACCAGACAGCAAATGTGAAAAATCGGGACGGGGGTGGTGGTGGTGGTAATAGGCACTTATATAAGACAAAGCCCCAAAAAAATCAGGACTGTCCTATTAAAATCGGGACATCTGGTCACCCAATCCTCATCTCCCTCTAATTTGTTAAAGTCTGGTGCCTAAAATGGGGGACACAAGATAGTGAGAATGGATAACAAGATCCAATTGTTAGAAGGTAAATCTAGACAAACAGAAGTTAGGGGCTTGATGCAAGAACTACTGGGTGAGACTCTTTGGCCTATGTTATGCAGCAAGTCAAATTAGATGATCGTAGTGGTCCCTTCCAGCCTTAAAATGTCTGAATCTGAGTTGGTAACATGTATTAAGATTCTAATTATAAAGACCTAATAAACTATTAATGGATGTCTTTAACAAAGAAAGATTGTGGGAATTACATATTGGGGTGAAAATGGCCTTAACTTCCCATTCTTTTTGGAGGAAGATAACACAAGGTTTTAGCGATATTAAAAATACAACCCATTACAATCTCTGCATAACTTTTTTTTTTTAAATATTAGATTTTATGGCCATTGTCTTGTGTAAACTAAGGTAAATGTAACTATATATTGGATGCTACAGGGCATACAAAGTTGACATTTGTGGCGGTGGGCTTCCACTGTATGTAGCATTGCAAAATGGACTGATGGAAGGTTTTGTTCTGAACAGGCCCTTGCTGGAGGAATTATACTTGAGTTGATGACTAATGGTTTAGTCAAGGGCATCAGGCTGTATTCAACCTTAGAGATTTACTGATATTGTAATTCTTCTTTGACTCTTGTGCCTTTTTATAATGAACCATAAATCCTGTGAGATAATTGCTGCCGTATTTATGTGTATAAAAATAGCTCCTAGGAGCCTTATTCATGGACCAGGCCCCCATTTTGCTAGAGGCTGTACAAACACAAAACAAAAAGATGATCCCTGCCCCAAGAAGCTTACATTCAAAATGTGCATGGTTTTTAGTCATGCCTACAATACAAATACATGCATTTCTCCCCCTCCCCCCCTTCTGTCCTATCCCTCTGATCTAGTACTGGGGGTCAAATACTAGAAGGAAAACTATCTGCGGAGAGTGTTTTGACTTATACCATGTGAATATTCATAATATGTGGTTAAAAAGAAGCTTCAGTTCAGATTTTTATTCTTGGATTCTTCTTACTGTCTAGTCTCCCTCAAAGTACTTTAGGCTTTTATTGCTGTCTTCTGTTTGCCTTAGGTCAGTTACTAATTCTCTGAGTTTAGTTGTTTCCCTTTGCTGCCTCCAGCAGTTGCGTGTCCTGGAGTTAATGAACCCGTGGTCAAAAATGATTTGCAGAACCTCTAAACATTGCACAGTATTTAAACCTACTAAAAAGTAAATAGCTTGTTCTTTTTTTGTACTGGATTGGTAATTTTTTGCTCATTATTGTTACAGACATTTATAAAATGTTTGCTAAGTGAATTTATAGAGTCAGTAAGTGGACAGTGTAAATATAACATTTCAAAACTCGCACACTGTGAGCACCAGAGTACTCTTGTCCATAAGGTGTTATCTGTAATTTTGATTTGCAGTGATTCCACTCAGATTATAGTCCCACCTGAAGTTTCTGCAGCACAGCTTGAATTTTTTGGTTTAAGGCATTTGCCTGTAAAGCCAAATTATCAATAGAAAGTGAAGCAAGTTGCTATCTGCTGGGTTCCTTCTCTGGTGCTCCATTTGGAAACTGGATTGATATGCCCGCTGCTGGCTTCTCTCCAGGAGTCCCAAAGCCTTTGGAATGCTAGGAATCCAATCCTTGACGTTCCTGCTTCCAGTTCTGCCTCTGCTTCTCACGTTTGTCTTCTCCCTCTTCCACCAATTCAGGAAGTTGAATGGGACTAATAACCTGATTAAAGTTAGGCACATACTGTACTTAAATGCTTGACTGAATCAGGGCGTTGTGATATCCAGTGGAGTAAGCTCAAGCTCTACAAGTGTTGGTAGTTCCACAGACACCAATGGGATGACTCTCCTGGATAAAGTTACTCCTTGTGCATAAGTGTCTGCAGGATTGGTCCCTTAATCAATACTTTAGGAGTCTACTGAAACTTCACTGGAGGAGAATGATCTTATTTTAAAAACAAATGTACTCTTCTCTGTGCTCAAACCTTTAATAATAATTAATAATAATAAAAAAACACACACAAGCTGAGATCCTGCAGGTATTTAAACCTATCACTTTAATTAGACAAATCATCCAACTGACTTTAAGGGAACTGCTCCATGTGAGTACAGTTACTCATCTTTAAATGTTTGCAAGATCAATTCCTTTAAAATCCTTCAAGACCTACATATCTTCCCTTTCCTGGGACCCCTGGCATGAGTCTGAAAGAAAAACAGTCATCTGGATGTGTTTCTTCAGACATTGTGTCTACAGAGTCTGTAAGAAAACACATTAATTGGTGGAGAGAAGAAAATTTACCAGTGCAAACTTCCTGGGAAAATGATTGGCTTCTAAATGCAGGACATTGCTATCTATTATGTAGGGAAATAAATTAATATTTACATGGATTTTAAAAAAGCTCAATAATTTTGGTCATGATGCATCTCCTTTTTAAAAAGTCTGGCAATATAAAAAATATTTGGGACGGGATTTCTTGGAGGGTCCTTATTAAAGCTGGAGAGAGTGCCTGGCTTAACAAGCCCTCCTCCTTGAAGGCCCTCAGCATATCCACCTGCTAAGGAGGATAGATCGGAATTCCATTGGAAGCTTTTCACTGCTGCTCTGTAATCAACCATTGAAGATTGCTGCTCAGAAGTCTGTTACTGGCTACATACAATTTATTTTCTGTGATGCTTGCTTGCTTGCTTGCTTGCTGACACCAAACTAAATGTGACACATGCCTGCAGTTTCTAAGTCTCTTATGACTGCATTGTAAACAGTTAGTCAGAACTCTAGTTAATCATTATTGTTAATATGACATCATCCTGTCTGATGTGATTCATTTTTGTTGCAAATTGCTGAGACTCTAGGAAGCATATCACTCTTTTTATTGCACTATTGTGGGTGTAAATTCAGTTGGAAAATCTTCTTGCCATATGGGAGCTTCCCAAGACTCCCCCAGGAGGTCTGCTTGTCAAATTAAGCTCAACATGGAGAAACCTGAATTCCTGATCTCTCCTCCTGAACTTTCTGCATCCCAATACTGTCACTGTTGAAGATTACACTGTCATCCCTATACATAATGGGTATTAGCTTTGACTTCCTTACAGTCAGCCTGTGTCCTTACCCTGACTCTTCTTCCTCCACAATATTTCTAAGATTCAACATTTTCTCTTTCCAGGCAGTTAAAATTCCTCATCCAGTACTTCATCACCTGGCTTGACTACTTTAGCAGTTCTGAATGGAAGATGGCAGATGATCTTTCATGCTGATTGCTTGGTCAGAGCAATTGGTGTGAATTGTGCCTTTCTGAATACCTGCATTGGCTCCTCGTTCTCCACTACATGAACTCTTGTCCTCCTTTTAAAGTCTCTGCATAACTTTGTGTCTCCCTACTCAGTGACCATCTGTTGGTTTGTGAGAGTTTGGTTTCTGTCTAGTTCCTAGTGGAGAGATGTCACTGTTCTAGAATATTCCATGAGATCTGGTTGTAACAGGCACTGTAGTTGGTCTCAGTAAATAGTACAGTCATGGAGACTGGATTCCCCTCTATCCAGTATGGGCTCACTGGTGATGTGGGGGAGACTGCACTGCTGCTGCTCATGTTGAACTTGTTCTGTGGGAAAATGGAGGACCCGGACCTTCAGAATGGCACTGATGATCAAAACAAAAATTCCAGAAGTCACTTAGCAAAGATATCGTCTGCCATTTCCACTGACTTCAGGAATCCTAGAACAATTCTCAGCCCTTATTTTCTAGTCAGGCCACCATGTTAGAAATGGTTGTACGTTGCATGACTATAGAGTTGGTTTGAAGTTGCCTTCCCCATTGAATTCTCGGGTGCCGTGATCCAGATCTCCCTTTCTTGTAGCATTTCTCGACATTAAATGCTTCACCTGTCTCCCAGGATTGAGCAGAGCCTCCTCCACACTTTCACATCACAGCTGAAGTAAACGTATGTCCTTAAGGAAATCCTTGAGCCATTTCATTCCAGCCTCATTCAGAGCTCTTGGGAAAGTGACTGACTGTTCAGTGACTCACAGGTACACACCCTCAGATTTACCTGATACTGTACTTGATGATTAGCAATCTCTTCTATTGAAAGAATCGACAGCTCTTATATTTTCCCTTTACCTCACAGTAAGAGGCTTATGGTGTTTGTTGCAGCCTTGGGGGATCCCTCAGGTTTTTCTTTTCTTTACAGCTCATCAGCTTAATGTAAAGATTTCTAATACAGCCATCTCCATTTTATCTGGATGCTGTATATAACAGTTAGTAGAACCATCACTGCACCTGGTCTCTCCGATGGAATATTTGGAAGATACTAATGAGGAGGAGAGAAATATCAGTGGACTGGTTTCCTTCTTTGTAGAGAGATTTGGCGAAAAGTGCTGTGAAATGGAATACTGGGAGCAAGGTGAAGAAAAATCAGGTGGTTTTTAAACCAAAATAATTGCATCTTTTTATAGTGGATTATTTTTTTGTTTAAATATCTTTCCAAAAATCTTTTTAAAAAAATCTGAATTTAATAAAATTTACACCTTACCATATTTTATATTAAAATGTTTAAATATGCTGCATCCATGCATCTGTCAAACTTTGAATTTAAAAGCTGCTTCTCTATATAAAGAGAAAATAGGGAGGGCAGGGGAAAGACCATTTAACTTGAGATCAACCTTTTTTAAATATGGCACAATGAGCCACGTACTGTGCTAAGAGCTTCTTTTGTTTAATATATATACATTTTTATATGCTGTTTTGTGTGTTTGTTTAAATTCTAATTGCCACCCTAATGCAGCTTGCTACAAATCATGAGCAGAAAGTTAATTATATAGTGAATAAGCAATGTCATTCACCATTTTCTAATATTCTAAAAATGTACAATTAGGTTAATATTTTGAGATTCTGATGTAATTGCTTAAATGTGTATAGCTATGGTGTACCTTCATAAGTTGCAAAAAGATGTCACATCTAGTCTTAAAGCTTTATTAAGTTGTAAATCAGAATGTTTTAATGGTTATATCAACCAGTGCAAACTCACTCTTCCATTTGTACTTCAGTTATTTTCTAAAGAAAAGTTGATTTGAATTCAGTGATGTTTTTTTAAATGGAGACTTTCTACTTAGTGTTTTAAATTGCCTTGATTTTTAATCTACCCTGTCAGGGTGAGAAAAGGGTAATTCTGTATTGGGATAGTTTGCTTTCACAAATACTTACCATAGTTGGCACTTCTAAATAGACATTAACCTGTCAGCTTCAAGCATTCAGTTGGACGTGGTAAATCACATGCTGCCAAATCAAAAACATTAGCTTGTTATACTAGTTAAAAAAAACAATCTAGAACAATACAGTGTGGATGAAATAATGGAAGTAACTAGCATGCCAAAAGATTTGACAGGATGTTTTTCTCTCCCAATAGTTCACTGTTGTGTTACCAACAGCCTTGTAACCTTCTTGAAACTCTGCTTTGCTCTCATTGTTTTGATATTATGAAAACAACAAGGCTGCAGCTGAAGAAGTGGGGTTTTGTACCCATGAAAGCTTATGCGCAAATAAATCTGTTAGTCTTTAAGGTGCCACCAGACTTTTTGTTGTTTTTGTGGATACAGACTAACACGGCTACCCCTCTGAAACTTGATTTTACTGTTTGTTTGTTGCTTCGCTAGCTAGTTTTATGTGGACCTGCTAACACATGTCTAACACATAGAATATTAGGGTTAGAAAAGACCTCAGGAGGTCATCTAGTCCATTCCTCTGCTCAGAGCAGGGCCAACATCAACTAAATCATCCCAGCCAGGGCTTTGTCAAGCCGGGCCTTAAAAACAGCAAAGGATGGAGATTCCACCACCTCCCTCGGTAACCCATTCCAGTGCTTCACCACCCTCCTAGTGAAATAGTGTTTCCTAATATCCAACCTAGACCTCCCCCACTGCAACTTGAGACCATCGCTGCTTGTTCTGTCATCTGCCACTGAGAACAGCCGAACTCCATCCTCTTTGGAACCCCCCTTCAGGTAGTTGAAAGCTGCTATCAAATTCCCTCTCACTCTTCTGCAGACTAAATAACCCCAGTTCCCTCAGCCTCTCCTCGTAAGTCATGTGCCCTAGCCTCCTAATCATTTTTGTTGCCCTCCGCTGGACTCTCTCCAATTTGTCCACATCCATTCTGTAGTGGGGGGGACCAAAACTGGACACAGTTACTCCAGGTTTGGCATCACCAGTGCCGAATAGAGGGAATAATCACTTCCCTCAATCTGTTGGCAGTGCTCCTACTAATACAGCCTAATATGCTATTGGCCGCCTTGACAACAAGGGCACACTGCTGACTCATATCCAGCTTTTCGTCCACTGTAATCGTCAGGTCCTTTTCTGCAGAACTGCTGCTTAGCCAGTCGGTCCCCAGCCTGTAGTGGTGCATGGGATTCTTCCGTCCTAAGTGCAGAACTCTGCACTTGTCCTTGTTGATCCTCATCAGATTTCTTTTGGCCCAATCCTCCAATTTGTCTAGGTCACTCTGGACCCTGTCCCGACCCTCCAGCTTATCTACCTCTTCCCCCCAGCTTAGTGTCATCTGCAAACTTGCTGTGGGTGCAATTCATCCCATCATTCATATTGTTAATAAAGATGTTGAACAAAACCAGCCCCAGGACCGACCCCTGGGGCACTCTGCTTGATACCGGTTGCCAACTAGACATCAAGCCGTTGATCACTATCTGTTGAGTCTGACAATCTAGCCAGCTTTCTGTCCACCTTTATAGTTCATTCATCCAATCCATACTTTTTTAACTTGCTGGCAGGAATACTGTGGGAGACCATAGCAAAAGCTTTGCTAAAGTCAAGATACATCACATCCACTGCATTCCCCATAGCCACAAAGCCAGTTATCTCATCATAGAAGGCAATCACATTGATCAGGCATGACTTGCCCTTGGTAAATCCATGTTGATTGTTCCTGATCACCTTCCTCTCCTCCAAGTGCTTCAAAATGGATTCCTTGAGGACCTGCTCCATGATTTTGCCAGGGACTGAAGTGAGGCTGACCTGTCTGTAGTTCCCCGGGTTCTCTTTCTTCCCTTTTTTTTTTAAAATATGGGCATTATATTTGCCTTTTTCCAATCGTCCAGGAGCAACCCCGATCGCCACGAATTTTCAAAGATAATGGCCAATGGCTCTGCGATCACATCAGCCAACTCCCTCAGCACCCTCTGATGCATTAGATCTGGACAAATGAACTTGTGCATGTCCAGCTCTTCTAAATAGTCCTTAACCTGTTCTTTCACCACTGAGGGCTGCTCATCTCTTTCCCATACTATGTTGCCCAGTGCAGCATTCTGGAAGCTGACCTTCTCTGTGAAGACCGAGGCAAAAAAAGTACTGAGTACTTCAGCTTTTTCCACATATGCCGTTTTATTCCACATTCTGTCACTATGTTGCCTCCCACATTCAGTAAGGGTCCCATACTTTACCTGACCACTTTCCTGTTGCTAACATACCTGTAGAAACCTTTTCTTGTTACCCTTCACATCCCTTGCTAGCTGCAACTCCAGTTGTGCCTTGGCCTTCCTGATTATACCCCGGCATGCTCTAGCAATATTTTTATACTCCTCCCTAGTCATCTGTTCAAATTTCCACTTCTTGTGAGCTTCCTTTTTGAGTTTAAGCGCGAAGATTTCACTGTTAAGCCAAGCTGGTCGCCTGCCATATTTGCTATTCTTTCTGCACATTGGGATGGTTTGTTCCTGCGCCCTCAATAAAGCTTATTTAAAATACAGCCAGCTCTCCTGGACTCCTTTCCCCCTCATATTAGCCTTCCAAGGGATCCTGCCCATCAGTTCCATAAGGGTGTCTGAGTCTGCATTTCTGAAGTTCAGGGTCCATATTTTGCTGCTCTTTCTTCCTTTTGTCAGGAACCTGAACTCAGCCATCTCATGGTCACTGCTGGCTAGGTTGCCACCCACTTCTACTTCCCGTACCAACTCTTCCCTCTTTTGTAGGCAGTAGGTCAAGAGGAGCACAGCCCCTCATTTGGTTCTTCCAGCACTTGTATGGGGAAGCTGCCCCAATAGTCTCCAAAAACTTCCTGGATTGTCTGTACACTGCTGTATTGCTCGCCCAGCAGATGTCAGGGTGATTTGAAGTCCCCCCCATTAGAATCAAGGCCTGTGATCTGGAAACTTCAGTTAGTTGTCCAAAGAAAGCCTCGTCTATCTCATCCTTCTGATCTGGTGGTCTATAGCACACACCACCACGACATCACTCTTGTTGCTCTTGCCTCTAAACTTAACCTAAGACTCTCAACAGGCTTTTCTCCAGTTTCATATTGGAGCTCTGAGCAATCATACCACTCTTACATACAATGCAACTCCTCTTCCTTTCCTCCCCTAACTGTCCTTTCTGAACCATTTATACCCATCCATGACAGTGCTCCAGTCATGTGAACTGCCCCACCAAGTTTCTGTTGTTCCAATCACATCATAGTTCCTTGATTGTGCCAGGACTTCCAATTCTTCCTGCTTGTTTCCCAGGCTTCTTGCGTTCATGTACATGCACCTAGTATAACTAGCCAATTGCCCTACTTTCTCAGTATGAATCAGGAGGCTTCCCATCTTGTACCCTCTTCCTGGTGGTTCTTCTTGGTATCCCACTTACCTCTGGGCTTAGGTCACCATCCCCTGGCGAACCTAGTTTTAAAGCCCTCCTCACTAGGTTAGCAAGCCTGCCTGTGAAGATGTTCTTCCCTCTTTTCGTTAGGTAGATACTATTTCTTCCTAGCAATCCTTCTTCCCAGAACAACATTCCATGGTCGAAGAATCCAAAGCCCTCTCTCTGAAACCACCTGCATAACCACGCATTCACCTCCACAATTCGACGGTCCCCTCTTGACCTAATGTTTACTAGGTGGAGCTTTCATTTCCCCACTCCTGCCCCCCATTTCCATATCTGCTCTGGTTTTTGTCTGGGTTTGTGCTGGGATAGTTTTAAAAACATTGGGTCAGATCCACAGCTGATATACGTTGACTTAAATCTACATTGCTACATTAACACTAGCTGAGACTCTGGTCCAGTCTTTACAATACTTTTGTAGAAAAATCACAGTATTTTGGAAATCTGTAACATTCCCTTTTCTCTGTTTTGAAGCCATTTTATAGATAATATATGGAAAAGGCTTATCCTGTTTAGGTCACACATGTGCTGTAAGGGTTAAAAATCTATCGGCAGTGAATCATATCACAATTATAAAAACTTTAGAATCCTGGCACTTTGTAGATAAGTGTAATCTGTGGGTGTTGAACTGCCTCTGACTGCAGCATTCTTTTGCTGAATGGTTATTTTTATTTTCCTTCTCAGTGCAGCTGTGAGCTGAAATGATACTTCTAGCTTTTTAAAGATATCCCTCTGTATTAATTCTCTGAAAGAAATTCCCATTGCTATAAGTGGGAAATAACTGTTGGCTGAGTGAGTCGGTGTAACTCCAGATAGAATAAGAAACTGCAGGGGAAGCAGATAATTGCCACCTACATATCGCTTTATATCACTTCGAAGCACTTCACAATATTAATTAGCTAATCTATGAAACCTATGAGGTAAGCTAATATTACTAACGGCATGTCTTTTTATTTTGGTCTGGCAACTGACACTTCTGAGCATCTTCTACGCTAGGAAACGTACCAAGGGGAAGAGATTAAGTGACTTGGTCAAGTGCACGTAGCCAATCTATTTGCAGAATTAGGAATAAAGTTTGGGAAGGGAGCTGGATGTGCCCAGTCTTAGTTGCCTAGAACATCTTGTGTATAACAGCAAGATACTATCTCTGTCACTCTTCTTCTCTTACACCCCCCCCCAAAAAAAAGTGGCAATAGGCCAAATCCTGACCTTTAATTTAGGTGGGAGTAAGGGGCACAGAAGCCCTTTACCTCTCTATTTTTAAGACTCCAGGATGGTCAGAAGGGCTTTGAAGCAGCTCTGAAGATAGGTCCCAAGTTTCTGCTAAAAGAGGATGAACTCCATAGAAATGTCCCATCCTGTCATCCATTCTCCCTTCAGGAAGCTGTTCAGTTTTGCAGTAATTTTTGCACAGCTGTCTGTTCGCACATGCTCCTCTACCCCTTCCTGGAAGTCATCCCTGTGGAGGAGGGAATTTTTTGGGGAGCATGGCGTGCTGTCCTGCGTGCTCCCTAGCCACCTATGTGGGAGGACAAGAGGGTGAGAAAATTGTTTCTTGGACCAACTTCTGTTGGTGAAAGAAATGAGCTTTTGAGCCACACAGAGTTCTTCAGGTCTGGGAAAGGCATTCAGTGTGTCACCCTTGAATACAAGGTGGAACAGATTGTTCAGCAGTGTGGAGGGAGACATTCATCCTGGCAGCTCCGAAGGGGAACTGTGTGTGTTTCTGCTGTGGTGCCCCTTTTAAGGATCTCCATTGCAGATGCAGTGTCTTGAAGAGCCACCCTATCTCCTGACGAGGGAGGATGACTTGTAGCTGTGTGGTTTGATCAAGTGTGAATCCCCTGGCATCATGTGGTACTGTAGCATTCCTCACTACCTACATAGTGACACTCCTCCAGGTCAGGCAGTTGGTTCCTCATGGCTGGGCAGCTGGCCAATGGAAAGGGAAGTAGGGAGAAATGTGTTACCAGTCATAGAAAGGTCAAGATGATTAAGCAGTTGGGATCCCTGCTTGTCAGTAAGGATGTGGGAGAAGCTGATATTCCTGTAGTGGGCTTTTCACTGAAGTTAAGGCCTGAACAATCAAGGTAGGTCTTGGAAACAGTGAGGGAAGGAAGCCAGGCAGAAAATAAAATCTCGGGGTGGGGGCGGGGGGCCAGGCGGGGTGGTGGTGGCAGGGAGTTCCTTCCAGGTTCTTCAATGGCTTGGCTGTCTTTGTTTCAGTTGCATTTTAGGACTGTAAACTTGCTGCTTTTTTCTCCTGAATCCTCCTGGTCTATTAGATCAGAGGCAAGATACCTGGGTTATATAACTAATTCTCTATTTGCAGCTTGATACTTAACAACATATTTAAATTGAAATACTCTGCGACCCTTCCTCCCCCTCACAAGAACCAGGGAGACTCTAGCCCTTGTTTCTTTATGTGTGCATCATCTTAGTTATGTTTAAACTACAGACCTTGCAGCTGTACCACTACAGTTGTGAGCTCTTGCACGTGGCTGCTCTATGCTGGCAGGAGAGAGCTCTCCTGCCAGCATAATTAAGCCACTCTCAGCGAGGGGTGGGAGCTATGTCGGTGGGAGAGCAGCTCCCGCTGACATAATGCTGTCCACAACAGCACTTCTGTTGGTCAGGGGTGTGGGTTTTTTCACACCCGTGACTGACAGAAGTGCTAATGTTGGGCCACCCTTCCTTTTATGCTTTGTGGACATGTCTGTCTGCTCAGTTTCCATTTGGGCTTTGTTGTTTCCGGTAAACACCCTCTTGCCAGTCCTGTGCCAGGGTGTGGCTGTGAGCTTCCCCCAGAACACGTCATGGAAAGTCATGTTGCAGTGCTAGAGCATGAGAAAGGGAACCTGATCCTAACAAGGTACAAGGCAGTGGAGAAACAGGCCCAGGAAGTGCAAAAAAAAACAAACCCAAAACAAAAAAACTAACAAGTAGCAAAACCTTGACGCTGATTCTGCACAAAGTAAACTGAAAGAGTGTGGGTGGGTGGGGACAGCCCTGTAATCCTGTTTAGCAGCCTTAGATGCACTTTTAGCCCTAAGGAGTAATACTGTCAGGTGGTATGTGGGTCTTCTCAAGCTGATGGAAGTATGTCATAATTACAGAGGTAGCTGCAGTTTTTCACCCCTCTCTAGGGTTCAAGTATTTCAGACCCTTTCAGTCCAGGCTGCTCCTTATCTGGGCAAAATGAGCTTTATAATTTCAGTATCATCTTTACAGTTTAATAACACAGACATTAGGAAACAAATCTCCTGCCTTCTTTACCAGGAAGCGTTTATAGCTGGAGCTGTTGTTACCTGCCGGCTATTAACCTGAACCTCCATGTGCCCACAGGAGACCCTTCTGTATAGTCATACAATAAACATTTCCCATGAGTTGCTCACTTACAGTCAGGGGCGTGTGCAGGAATTTAAATTTGACCACTTTTGGAGGGGACACATTCTGTGCCCTTGCCACAGCCCTGGGGCTGAAGCAGCTCACTCTCCCCACTGCGGTCCTGCGGCCAGAAGAATTCTGTGCCCCCACCCATTATTTGGGGGCCTGTGCCCCTATTTGCCCCCCTCTCTCTTGTGCAGGCTCCTGCTTACAGTATTGGTAAATTAATACAGATCAGTCCCCACCCCAGTCCTTCAGTGACCATTGAAAAGGTTTGTATCCACATCAGAGTGGAGACTATGAGAGTTCAGTAGTTAGTAAACAACTTCTAAAAACAGAGGATCTATCTCATTAATCTCTAAAGCCTTATATGGCCACACAGTACTACTCCTGCAGTCAAGAATGTACTGTAATTATTCTTTCATTTGCTAAAATGCATCTTCTTTGTCTGTTTCAAGGGGAATGATCATAAAGTTTTAAGTTGCACTGAGGGTACGATCTGTTTCAATTTTCCTTTTCGCAATGTACTTCCTTTCGTGTGCCCTTGACCGTAGAGATCTGAATTAGGTGCTACCACACTCTATATATTTTTAAAAGAATAAAGGTCCATCACCCATTTCTGAGCACAAGTGAGCACATTTTCACATGGTACAAGAACCAGATGTGCACAATTCCTTTGTCCAAGCTACGGGTATTCTTGTTTGGGGTGCTGTGTAGCAACGGTACCACATTCTTCAGCATTCTCTCTCATTTTTCTTGTTTTAACATTTTTTATTACAGTAGTGACTAAGGGCTAACCAGCAGTGGGGCTCCATTGTGTTAAGAAATGTCAGAGTAGCAGACTGTTCCTCCCTGAAGTGCTTAAAATCTAAATGGACAAGACAGACACAAGTGCAGGAAGGAGTAGAACCCAGTAGCAGAATGAACAGTATGATAGGTGGGGATCAGCTAAAGAGGAAAGGAAGTTGAGAGGGGACAGAAGAAGAAGGGCAGATATGGAGTGAAGAGACTCTGCGGGAGGGCTGCAGCAAACAGCCAGTCAGCAAAAGTCCAATCAAAACTGATCCTTTGCGTTTGGAGAACTGTCTACCAAGGCCCTTGCTTTGGCTGCTTCTACCCTCTACTGCCTGGAGTCTCTGGCTTGCTCCTATTGGTAATTTTGATGCCACCTGGGTCCTGCTGTCCTGTGTGTGTGTGGTGGTGGTGGTGGGGAGAATCTCCCCAGGACACTGCTGGGAGAAGGGGTGGCCCCAGCTGGTCCCCAGTTTAACACTCCCCCCCCACACTGCAGTAGTCCCAGCTTTGGCTGTTTCCACCCTACTGCCTGTTCTGTACATCGGGGGGAGTTGATAAGCACTCAGTGGAGAGATGTTTCAAAAGCCCTCTACAGTGGCCTAATTCTCTGCTCACATTGAAGTCTAGTAAAATTCCCACTGCCTTCAAAAGCAGCGGAGTTAGCCTAACACGGAGCAGTTTTGAAAAGCCTAACCAGTATATTTTGGGTGAATTGATCCCAGGAAAAGGAAAGCCTGATTATCAATAATGGGATTATCCACTGTTCATAAATGACCAGAATCCATTTCTCATCACTTACCTTCTAGTTTTCCATTATGAGCTTCTGCTGATAGGTGAAAGGGCACGCTGGCTGAAATATCCTAATGAGAAAGGGAGGGAATTGGTCCAACAGCATGGAGGTTGACTTTGGCTCTCTTATGCCTTCTCTCTCTCCAAAATAAACCTCCCTAGGTCCTCAGCACTATGAACTTTAATTTTGAGTTCAGTGTTTTGATATTAAGAGATGCTTCTCTGTATGAAATAATGTTAGTTAGCAGTACCTGTATTTGCTGCCTGGCTATTTAGAGGTCTAGGTATAGCCCTATATAAGTAAACCTAACTCCCATAGTCTGAGGTAGATAATGAACCTCCTAATTAGAATTTGTGTTTGAATTAACGGGAGTTTCCCAAAAGGTGTGTGAGGAACATCACAAAGGGATGTTGGATGCCAGTGAGTAAGCATGGGATGAGAATCTTTTGACTTGTTTTCTAAATAGGCAAAGACCATCAAATGCAGCTGGTTGTCAGGAAAACTGCAGAGGCCCCAAAGTGACCACCAGGTGATATCTGGTCTTGACCTCCCCAGACCTATGAGACCACTTAATTTCCTTCTGAGAGAGGTGCATCTTGGACACTCCACACCTGGACTCGCATGGGCAAAGGATAATCCTGTCTTCTCCCTAGGGGCTTGATTTGGCATTGCTCCCTTTTTGCAGCCAAAAGTTTGTGCTTGGTGCTGAATTTCAGGTTCATGGCAACTTGATATGAGACAGGGTTTGGTTATGAAACTTAGAGTACTGCCACCAGGTCTGTTTTTATCATGCTGCTGGAAACATTTAGCAATGCCTTTTGAAAGCTCAAAGAGGCAGTCTTATGTAAAATGGGATATTCTTCAAAATCGATAATCGTGTGGGGGTTTGTGGGTTTTTTTATTTTTATTTTTTCTTTTTGAGAGGGGAAGAGGGTGGTAAGGGGTGGAATGATTTTTATAGTGAATCTGTGTGACAAACCTCTCCATCATCCTACTGAATTTCTTGTTACAACCAAGAATACAACACAACTTTGTGCTAGACCATTGTGTGATGCCTCAGACACACACCAAGGGGTAATTATTACAGAAGTGCTTGATTAATTATGAGGGTCCTATTCACCCACTTGTCATACACAGCTTGTGACCCCAGGCACAGCATGGGGGATGGAAGAGCAGTAGTTGTTCACCCTGAATTCCACCGCTGCAAAGAAGTGAGCAGATGGGTTGGGGGTTAGAAGTAGCCCTGGTGCTGTCCTTTCTCTACACTTCCTCCCAGCTGGCCAGCTGACATGCAGGAGTATGCTGCGCTGCAAAAAGAGGTGAAATAACTTGCTCACTCTCCAGATCGAAAGGGGAGGAGTTGTGGTTGAATCTGCTTCTGGGACTACGCTGCTATGTGCCCCTGCCTTACTCTAGGCAATCTGTAAAGTTACAGTCTGGCGCTATCAGGCTGGGACTGTGGATGTATGTTTTCCCCCGCTTTCCCTCTTACACCATTTAATGTAATTCCACAACAAACGTCTTGTCTCACTTCTTATTTGGGGTCAAACCATTTGAAAAACCTTATTACTCCCTCTCCCTTGCTAAGCCTCTACTAAAATCCCCTGGGAGGGAAACCCTTGATTTAAAGGCACGGTTAGAGGGTTGAAATGTGGAAATGGTGTTAACCCCATTCCTGCCCAGGTCTCAGCGTGCCAGACCAACTGGTGTTGGCTGCTGGGCCTTTCCCATACACTGGGCTCTTTAGGACTTCTTCAGCATATCAGCTTTCGGCTGGGAGGCTTGGCTCTTTGTGGTTTTGGTTTTCCATATGGGGCATTCTGCTGCATTCCTGTAGACAGATGGGTTAGGTATAATGCCCTGGAAGGCTTCAGTTTTCTGAAACATTGAGCAACTCCCGTGGCTGATGCTGACCTTAGAATACGAGAATCACAGAAAGCAGAACTCTGCAATGCCCATCAGATCAAAGCTTTCGTAACTGCATGACTTGTGATCTAAATAAAACCAGTTATGCAAATTTGATGCAGTATAGGAAGATTAAAAATACCACAGTGCTACAATCTGTCAGAGCCTAACAACAAAAGCTCCCACTGCAACATTCTTTCTCAGTTACTTAAAGCTGTGTCTTCTCCATCTCACTGCGTACCACCATATTTACCATCACATCTTAAGTCCACCAGGTATGATGGGAAAAAGACAAGCAGCCTGTATGCAAAGTCCAAGTCCATGTATGTGCATGGAGTGTCCTGGGCCAAGGAGGGCGTAAAAGGGGTTGTCTGCTTAATACAGAGTCTGAACCCATCGATCTGGGTCTTTGGGTTTAACTAGAACTGTATAGTCAGTTTTGTTTATCTCTCTCAGATGGCAACAGGGAGACAGAACTGGTTTAAAAACCAGAAAATATTGTAAAGCCACAAGAATTGGCAGTGGGACTTGGAGTCATAAGAACATAAGGATGGCCCTAGTGGGTCAGACCAAAAGTCTGTCTAGCCCAGTATCCTGTCTTTCGATGGTGCCCTAGGGGGAATGAACAGAACAGGTCATCATCAAGTGATCCACCCCCTGTCGCTCATTCCCAGCTTCTGGCAAACAGTGGCTAAGGACACCATTCCTGCCCATCCTGGCCAATAGCCATTGATGGATCTATCCTTCATGTATTTATCTAGTTCTTCAAAAAAGAACTAGATGTCAGGTGTGGTATCTGAAATTTCACTGAATATCTTTTTGAAATTTGACTAGATTTCAAATTACAGTAATCCTTTTAATATAAACTTTTGGAATAGGGACTCTTTTTTTTTTCTGAGACTGAAGAAAGCTCACATTAAACATCAGAATTTTTAGGCTGAACTGACCCTTTCTCCCCCCCCCCCTTCTCTTCCTCCTCTGCAGATATTGCTCTATAGAAGATGCACTATTACCGATACTCTAACCCAGAAATCAGCTGTTGGTACAAATACCTGCTTTTCAGCTACAACATCATCTTCTGGGTGAGTACAAGGCCAAAACTCCTTCTGTAGCATGAGGTCCTCAGCCTGGGGCTTGTCTCCCTGAAATGATGTCCTTCAGCATGTGCATATTACTCAGAGAAAGTGAATGGCATGGACTTGGTTGGAGGCTTTTGTGATATGGCCAAGCATGACTGAAACATTCAAAGTAACTTCACTTCCAACTTTAAAATGGAGGCAGACAAATGTCCAGATGTTTGGATATTGTCTTGTTGGTTTTCGTTATGTCAGTAGGCTCAGTGCGGTACAAATAATAAAGAAAAATGTGGTCCTTGCTCCAGTGAGTTGACAGTTTATGTTAGAAAAACAATATAGAAGTTGATAGTCTAGTCTCAGAAGCTTGGATGTCCATCTGAATTATGGATGGCTCCCGGCAGAGACATCCAGGTATATGGACTGATTCAGATGCCTCTCCAGTCTGAATCTTTTGTTTCTGGAAATATTACTTGAATAGCCTTTCCTGGACACTGTGGCTCTTCTGTCCTGATTCAGGCTGGAACCTGGAAGCAGCAAGTTTGTGAGTGTGTGTTTTACTATTCTTCAAAAAAAAAAAAAAAAAAAAGGGGGGAAGTTATCAAAGATCTTCTAAACATCAAAAACATTAATTTTCCTTTGAGTAGTGTCCCTTTAGGTGCTCCATTTCAGATGCACGTGCACCTCCTGAGTGCTGTGGAGATGCTGCTTAGAAGCCACATAAAGTGGAGCACCGATAGGGACACAACTTGAAGAAGAAGAGATTAGTCACCTTGTGCAGGAACTCTAGCTCTTCAAAGTGCGTGTTCATATGGGTGCTCTGCTACTGCCCTCCTTCTCCTCTGCTTCAGACTGTGTTCTGTGTTAGACGTTCAGATAAAGAAGGCAACTGCCCGCACAGATCTATATCCCCTCTTTGTGTGGCATGAGATTGTACAGAGTGCGTGTGCAGAGCAAATGGACAGTAATGGAAAAATCTCTGATCAAGGGCTTTAGAGACATATGTGTAACCCACACATCTCCTGGGTGTGGTGTTCTGTCACATCTAGTGGTACCAAGACCACTTAGAGAGAGAGAAATTGAGTCTCCTCTACAGCCTTAGCTAACATCCAGTTGGCTTTTAGCTCATGCAGTAGAGGTTCATGCACTAAGATCCAGAGGTCCCAGGTTCAATCCCGCCTGGGGTCTGTCGGCATTACATATGCACACCTGAAGTGGAGTTCCCATAGGGACAAACATTTCAAAGAACCACAGTTACTGCACGAGGTGAATAACCTCTGAATATCTTGGTCTGAGCTGGTTCTTATGACTTCTTCTGAATTATTGGCCTAACCCTGACTTAAACAGGATAAGGAAAAGGGGTACAGAAAATGGTATCAACTCATTCTTGTTGCTTTATACTATGTACATATTAAATTAGGCTTATATTCATTAAATATCCTGGCCTTTCAACATCTGTGCCTGCAAGGTGAGGAGATGCTCTCTGAACCAGAAGTTTAATAAAGACCTCAGAATGGCCATGATGCCAAACTGTGTGGTGTCCAATGTGTGTCGCTGTCCTTCAAGACAATGCAATTGGAAGACTGGCATAAACGATGCAAGTATCGCTTGAGAAATGATGCAGCCATGTATCCTTCTCGTAGACAGCTTGGGCCAAAATGGCCACTAATGAAAACAGGTGCAAAATGGAGCTGCCCCTTTGCTAATATCATTTTATAGTGATACATTCAGTTGGTCTAATATGTTGACTCTTCAGTGTAGTGAATCAAAACTTTACTGGAGCAAACTTAAATGCTGGAATTTTCAGGGGAAGACATGAAAATTACTTCCCCCTTCATAAAACTTGATACCATGATACCAGGGGTATAAATTGACATATTTCCATTAAAGTCAGTGGAGCCATACTGACTTACACCAGCTGAGGATCTAGCAATGTTGGAAACTGCTCTCACTGGTGACCATCCTTGTTTAGTAGGCCATATCCTTAGCTGAAGACAAGTCATTTTTTAATGAAAACCGGGACCTCTAAACTGAGGGACTGTAGATGATCGCTTACAATAGAGCAAGTAATGTGGAAAAAGGAGAGAGATTTTCCAGCAGGGGATATTTCTGTTTTTCCTGATAGCATTATGATAGTTTTAACCTTCTGTAGTAGGCTTGTCATTTAACTGTCAAATCATTTGTTTTTGTAACTTGACAATAGGAATGTACAGCACTTGGAAAGGGTCAGAAGTCCCTGACATTTCTGCAAGACTATCAATGATCTGTAACTGGTCTCTTATAGTGACTCAGTTTTCCTTCTCATTCTAAGTTCTCCCATCCTTTATCACTTTTTTTCTTTATCTTCACAAAGGATAGAATGATCTTTTTCTTTACCCCTCTGTTCCCAACCTTTCCAAAAACTGATAGTAATCTTTAACTGTTCCTTTTCCTTACCTCTTGGTGTTCAGTTTGCCTTGTTGCTCGCTGGAGTGAGAGATGATTCTGAGAGAAGAAAGAGCAAAGATTTTGCAAAGGTTCTTTGCTAAAGAGGGATAAAGGGGCAGAGAACTTGAGCATTATGGTTTTGAGCTACAGCTTTCCCCTCCCCCTCTGTATCACGGTTTAATGTTTCAAGTGCTGAATTTAATCATAGGGTTGTAATTTTGAAGAGATGATAGTTAAGTCTTTGCACCTTTCCAATTTAATGTTTTGGGGCTTGCATTAAAAACTGTCAGTGTGTGCTGGTAAATGATTGTACCTTGGGCTCAAACTTCCTTAATAAGATACAATATGGTGACCCATCTGTTGTAGAAGAGGCTATTTCATTAGGGGGTGTGTACACACACCAACCCCGTGGAAGTACCTCTCTCTGCTGACCTGGCAGTCTGTTGCATGAGGTCAGGATTATAGTGGTTGGGAAGGTCAGGTTGTGCTTTGACAGTGACTTCAGGACTTTGCTTCCTTCTGTGGAGGAAGGCTGGAGTTGCAGAAAAGTGCAGGCCAAACACATTCACAAGCCCATCTCAACCATTTACAGTGCTGTGTTAGTGATCTTGGAAGGGGCTTGTCTCTGTCTTGCATAAGACTTCAAGGAAAAATGCTGTGGGTGTGTGCAGTATCTCAAAGGAAAAGATTGCAAGACATATCTGAAAGGTCCTTAACCAACTTATCAGGATGGGGTAATAACTTCCTTTAGTTACAGTTCGGAGATTCCTTCCTACATACACTCCCCTCCCTCTAGATATGAAGTGTACCAACGAAGGGTAATATCGAAGACTCCACTATAAATTATAAAATGTACAGGAGAAAAATAGGCCAAATTATACCTGTTCCTGCACAATATTGCTATGGGGGAAAGGCCCGGGAAGTACAGATGCAGAGGGCAACCATAATCTCTGAGCACAAATGCAATGGGGAAAAGGGGTTTACCAGCATTGCCATGAGAGCTGAACATCCTCCAGGGTCCTGAACTTGCCCCCACCCAGCCTCTCGTGTTCACTAGTTCGTGCTGATAAGCAGCACTGGGATATAGCACAAGCCACACTTTTTTTTTATGCAGGTGTAGAAACTGCTTAAAATAATCTCACTCCTCCAGCACACATAGGGTTGCCAACTTTCTAATTCCAGAAAACCGAGCACCCTCACCCCGCCCCGTCCCCTGCTCACTGCATCCCTACCACCCCCATTGCTTGCCCTCCCCCACCCCCTCTCAAGTGCTCATTTTCACTGCAAGGCCCAAACATTCATATTTATTGTTTTGACAGATGTATTATGCTAAGTTCAGGTTTTGTTTGTTACAGGATGCTAGAGCTGGCAGCAAAATAGTCAAAAAGGGTCATTGTGAAATTTCATTTAAAAAAAAAAAAAGCTTTTCATGATTCTTTCCCTCCCCATCTTCCCACCTTATGTAACTAGCTCCTGTGTTTGTTGTTCCTTAAAGTTGTTGTCGCTGTAGGTGTGGAATTAGGACCACACATTATCACAGATCCAATGGGTCCATTAAAGGCTCACTCCTGAAGCCCAAATACATAGACTACAACCACAGAAGTGCACACCTGTCCAAATCTGTAGAAACTGACTCCCACACCTACATGCAGATACACACGTGTATTCATGTGTACACATTTAGTATGCACTAATATATATACTTCCACATTATTTAATATTACAATTGTTGTTTAGTGCCTAGAGACCCCAACTAAGATCAGGGCTCCAGGGTGGTAGGTGCTGGACATACACACAAAAAAAGAGAGTTTGCAACAAAGACTTTATAATGTAGCTAGACAAAGGTGGGGAGAAATGTATGATACATTGACTAGTAATTGCAGAAGAGCCAACGACCTTCACTTTTTAAGAAATAATAAATTTCTTTTAGAGATGCCTTCTCTTTTAAAAACTTGTTATGAAATGAATACACATCTATTTTATGTCATCAATTTTTTTGTGTGGAAGCCAGCAAAAAGAGTGAGTCAAAAAGTTAGGTTGCAAATTTTATTCACATGGGTATACACACATGCGACAATTCACACACCTCCCTACTCAGACGCACAGTCTCTTACACACATACAATGCATGCATGCGCACACTTGCCTACACAGAGACACTTTTTCATACACTTTTCCAGGGGCTGCCTAAATCACCCAGCTGGGAAGGGAGGAGGGTGGGCTGGAGGGGAAAAGATGGGGTGTGTGGGCTGGGGGGGGGGGGGGAGGAGAAGGGAAAGAGGCCAAGGACAAGAGCAGGGTGACAGGGGGCAGTGAAGGAGGAGGTGTGTGTGAGGGGGGGGGAGTATGTGGGGTGGATGGGGATGCAGGGGGAAGCAGAAGGCTACAGGTGCATGAAGATGTGGGGGGCACCGAAGTGTATAGGGACATAATGGGAGTGCAGCAGTGTATGAAGGTGAATAGGCTGCAGGGCTGTGGGCGGTGAGGGACATGAGGGTGGCGGCTCTGGGAGGTGGAGAGGATGGGTGGGAGAGCACTGTAAGGGGTACAGGGCTGGGATGGGTAGGTATGGGGGACAGGATGGGATGGTGGAGGGATGCAGTGAGAGGGATAGTGGTGCGGGGGGGGGGAGGGTTGGGGCTAGGAGGGATACAGTGCGGGGGGATGGGGATGCAGCCCCATATCCTTGTCTCCAAATGCTGGGTACACATACCTCAAACTCCTGGGTGCTGGAGATTGGGGGTGGGGGGGCCGGCAGACAGACCGCGGTTCACTGCATGGCATGTGCTGCAGCTCAAGCCCAGCCACACGAGGAGGAGGAGGAGAGGGCCAGGCAGCAACGGGGGAGGTGTGTGCCACGTGACCCTCAACAGCTGCCAGCTGAGCATTCACTTGTCGCACTTGCGCTAGTTCCTCCCCTGTCTTGACCCAGCCAATTGAAGCTGTGCTGGGGGCGAGGCAGCACATGGACCCCCCCCCCCCCCCCGGCCGCCGGTAAGGCTAGGAGCCGGACGTGCCAGCTGCTTCCCAACCTGGGAGCTGTGCGGTGCAGTGGCTAGCAGGGAGCCTGCCAGCCCCGCAGCGTGGCAGTGCCGCCAACCTGACAGTCAATGGCCCTGTCGGCAGTGCTGACCGGAGCCACCAGGGTCCCTTTCTGACCAGGTGTTCCAATCCCAAACCAGACACTTGGTCACCCTAAGCGCACACAGAACATTATGCCTGTTCGTGCACCTTTCAAACCTAGACTTTAGAGCTATCACAACCCCCCAGTGCCTTCAGCTGCCACCAGGAAACAGATTTTTGTGTACACTCTTGACTGCATGTACATAAAATAAAACCGGTGGCACAGACAAACTAGCAATATTATAATGGACTCCTGCATTGCTTGGGGACCCTTTCATCCAAGGATCTCAAAATGCCTTGTGAGCATGAAGAGCCCCAGGAAAGCCTGGGCGACACTTAAAAATTAGATCAACATAACTACATTGCTCAGGCTGTGAAAAATGTCATGCCCTGAATGCAGGGGCGGCTCTAGCAATTTCGCCGCCCAAAGCACGGCGGCACGCCGCGGGGGGTGCTCTGCCGGTCGCCGCTCCGGTGGACCTCCTGCAGACGTGCCTGCAGATGCTCCACCGGAGCCGCCTGCTGCCCTCCCGGCGACCGGCACAGGGCCCCCCGCGGCATGCTTGGCGTGCTGGGGCCTGGAGCCGCCCCTGCCTGAATGCCATAGTTAAGTAGGTATAGCCAGGGTTCTTCCATCAGCCCAGTTCCCACCTCTCAGAGAATGTCATAACAGCATCACTGTAGTGTAAATATTCCCTAAGCCAGGTATAGGGTTCATTTCACGCACTCCTAAAAAAGCCAGCCATCTGTGGACTAGACTTGCATGAGCTGTTGAGCAGTATTGCTGTGAGTTGTTAGCTCAGACCAGGAAATGGAGAAGTAGGAAGGAAAAATGAAATATATTGAGTGAGGTTTGGTCAGGACTCTGTGCTTAAATACATTTTTGGAGCTTAGTATGTTTTATGTTGTACCCAAAGTCTGCTAGCAACAGAGTTCCCCAGTGCCAAGATAGGATATTGGTTCAATACAGATTTGGAAGGAAGAGTTCCACCTACTGAATCTCCAGTGCCCTTTCATGTAGACAGCAGGGTATGTGGTACAGAACAGTTTTGGTGCTGCAGCCACCTTTTCAATCCCCTGATGTACCTCCATATGCAGGCTTATGGTGCAGATAAGGCTTGAAGTGCTACTCGGTGATCCCTATCCAAACACTTTCCTGACTCAGCCTAATCTTCCCTAGCTTGTGAGATCCAATGGAATTGGATTAGCTAAAAATAGGATAGTGTTTAATCTAAGTACGTATAGTTAAAATATTTCTTTGCAATATTTCAAATCAACTATAGAGATATAGTCAGCCTGGCAAGATTCTGCTTGCTTAGGGCCCAGTAAAATCTCTAGGTTTTTCATTGTCCTCACTCATGGGAGAGAGCAGGCAAGTAGCTCTTGTGCCTGGACAAACAGGTATTCATTAAGGCTGAATAAAACCATACAGCTTAAATAAACATAACTCTCTCTTTAGGGAATTTGGTATTTTTTCCTTTTTGCAAATAGCCATTTTCGGAGATGTCCATTTCCTTGGGGAAAAATAATATAAAAACTTGCTTCCTTTCAGGAAACTGTCATAGCCTTCTGCATTAAATCTCTTGAGTACCTGAGATGGTCTCTGTCTGTTATGGCACTACATTTTCCCGTTAAGTTGTTGTCCCTTTTTTTTTCTTCCATCTCACACCAGAAGCTGTCAGGCTGTGGCCTATAGATTTGCTGAGACAGACTTTCAATTTTCCTGAAATAAATACAAAATATATTTTTCTTTTATTTCCTCCTCATTGAAGACACCACATTGTGAACATTTCCTGCTGTTGATTTGCCTGATGTCTGCTGTTTGAAAGGTAGCAGTTTAAACTGAGGTTTAGCCCAGTGTTTGCTATGCTTTCATTTTTTCTCATGTGTCTAGCTGATCAGAGATTTAGATGCTTTAACAAGGCAGTGACCTTTCCCTGTGTACTCTGAATGACAGACCACCTGTAACTGTGATCAGTGGCTTTGATGCATATAGAATGTAGTTGAGCAATGTGATACAGGTATGAGTTTAAGACCAGTATAATTTTAACCAGGGCATGCCCAAAGTTTAACTAGGCTCTAGAAAAATTCTCCATGCTTATAAAACCTTTGTTGTTCAGATCAAGGGTTGTAAGCAAGAAGTTATTGATCTCATTTTCTGATGAGACATATGGGTCTCTTGGTATCTCTATGGTATATTGGAAGCGGTGTAAAAATTACCAGCTATCACTATAAATCCTAAGGGTTTTTCTGGTCCTGTTTGCAGGCCAAGGGGCTCTGAAGGAAAGCATGTAATCGGTCAGTTCTGCAGAGAGCCAGCCTTGAGATGGGTTGAATTGTGCCTCTCTGTTTTAGGGAACCACTCGCTTGTGCCCGCTGTCTCTCTCGTTTTTAGTTCTTGTGTGTTAAGGGTTGTGTTTTTTAAGCAATCGTGTTATGTTGCAACCTTCTGCAATAGTTAAAAACATAGAATTCTAATTTCTCCATGTGTATGCCTGAACATAATGGTACAATCAGTTGTGAACGTGTGCACATGATGCAGCCCACACAGTAAGTCATTTCTTTGCTTTGTCCATCCTTTCTTGTAAGCAGAGGGAGTATAGAAGTGAGTAAGAGTCCTGTTCTCCCCCATGCTCCTCTGGGTGGGAGGTTCCTGTGCTTTTCAATACATTGTCTTAATAAACATTTTAGAGGCACTACTCCTTTCTAAGTCTGGTAAAGCCAAGGACTCTCTCACAGCTGAATAAGAGCCTTCACAATATACTAGTTCTTTGCCTCATTAGGTGGGCAGGTCTTTCATTACCTTGTGAGTGCAGTTTTTCTATACAACCATGAATAATTCAGACAATCCTACAAAATAAAAGGGCATTTCTTTCTGAACAGAATATAAAAAGAAAACCCAACATTTCAAAGTTGTCGTGGATCTGTAAACCCAAAGGCAGGAAGGGCGCAGCTGCTGGTGGCTCATTTGAACTTCCTGTTTGCAGAGGTGTGGCGGATTTGTTGTATATGTTTCCATCCAACCTCTTTCATGGTGCCTGTGGTTTTACTGATTGTAAAGTTTAGACGCCATCTGGATGATCCAAGATGATGTTCTTGTTTTAAAACACATTGTTTGAGGCAGATGTCTAAAACAGAAACTTTTGTAACATTCCAAGGCTCACTAATTTGCAGCATGACTCACTCACTCTGGATTAACTTTTAAGGCCATTTGTCACTACAGAATATCATTTCAGAGTTTTTTTCAGCAGTTTATCAATGAGGCATTTAAAGTCTCACATGGAATTTAAAAACAAGGAACGCTCTAACTCATTTAAATGTTTGCAATTTGGGAGCCATGTGAATCTGCTTCATCATTCCACTTCTATAAATTCACTGGTAGATGTGGAGTTCTGTGACCTATTTCAGCAGATTATTTAAAATGCAGAGCATCTGGGGCCTGATCCTGCAAGATACTACATGCCCCCTGCTCCCCGTTTGAGGTGGAGGATTAGGCACCTAGACCAAGGAGAGTACCACCTCTGATGGTAAGTCACCTCACTACTACCACCATGGTTGGATCAACTCCCAGCTCACGTGGATTGTAACCAAAACTGGTTAAAATAGCATGGTTGTCTGATGACCCATGTAATGATGGGTTTGCTCTCTGTCCATTGCTTCTGGACTGGTATCCACAGCAGCACAGTTAGATTTATTTGCAGTTCTTGTTGGCAGTCTCTGACCTCTCACCAAAGACCAAATGAGCATGGAGACTGAAAAGCCATCCAGCTCTGAGGTGGGCCTTCTAGCTAAAGTTAGAGGCACACAGGCTGGGAAATAGATCTGGGAGAATAGTGGGGAATAAAAAGCACAGTGAATTCTAAATTTGGGTATGCTCACACACAGCTCCTTCAGCACTCACTTGTGTAAGATTTTGTTCTCATGTATATCTGGAGCATTTAGGAGGGGAGGGTGGAAGCTCATGCCTGGAAAAACATGCTGGTTCACTGTGTGGTCATGCTAGAATGTGTATTCATTTCAGAAGTGCTTGCATGGTCGTCAAATCATATTGCTGAATTTGGATGTTAGGCTCTTAGTCAATTGAGAACACACAGTAACTTGAGATAGGCCTCCACAAATTGTGACTACTGGCAGCAATACTCCCAGGGCCAGATTTTGATATCTTTACCTAAAGGCTACGTAGCGAGTAAGGGTGTCACAATTTGGCCCATAGTGCACCATTGACAACAATTCATAAGCTAACATGCATTCATCCAAAACCTTTTTTCAAATGAATCTAAATAGGGAAACAGCTCTTTTCTACTGGGCAGCTTGCACTGCAGCTGTCATTGATGAAATAAGCTTCTACATCTCTTAGTTCTACAGAGCCAAATGGATAAGAAGGATTGAGCCTGATTCTATTTCTGCTGTTGATTCTCAATGCATAATTGACTGAGATTCAACAGTGAGGCTGCAAAGGTATTGACGGTGTGATCTGGTCTACAGAATAGCTGGCTGGTGATGCACACAAAGGAAAGAATGGAGCTGACTTTCAGAGCACAACCTGAGAGCTTGTGGTGACAGAAAAATATATCCTTTTAATTGTAAACTGAGCATATGGGACTTGGAAGGTGCTGGAGGTGATTAATATGGAACCCCACGGTGCTGTTTTTAGTCATTTTTCAGAGGAGACCTACACTTTGTCTCATTTCTATTATTTCTTTAAGACTTGTAACAGCAAAGTCAACAACCTCTCTGAGTGACAGTAACATAGCAAGGGAATGGGCAAGAGTGGAATGTACATAGCAAATCAATTTTAATTTTGCTGTGCTGTGTCCAAAGGCCTGCGATCCTTCATCTAGAGTTAAAACATTGTTATACCAAAGAGATGAACATGGTTTTTCTACTATCCCCTGATTGGGTGCATCAAAGTCGCATGGCACCGTAGAAAGAAGTCCAAAGACACTGTCTTCCCCTTTCCTTCTAGGACCAATGGGTCAGCAAATGTCTTTTCTGCTGAATCTTAATAAATGGAAGCAGTTTTCCTGTCATAGTCTCTGAAAAATTCTCTGTGGCCTCTTGCAGTGCAGTAATAAATAATCAGAAGCAACACTCAGCTGTTTTAATTGTTGAGTGTCCAGTCCCCCTGCCCAATAACTCCTATCTAAGCAGGGTAAAATATGCTGCCTAAACCAAATGCTTTGGAAACCAAAGTAAATGCTTCTCAATTAAGCAATCTATTTTTTTTAAAATTAGGATGGGAACAAAACAGAGGCTGTAATCCATTCAAACACAACAAACACGAACATATTAAATAACTCAGTATGCATATAGTGGCATGGTTTTCTCTTCTTTTTTTGTGTATCAGCTAGTCCCATTTAATTAATTTTCTAGAAATCTTCCTCAAGTTCCAGTTAATCCTTTACCTGCTGCCAAGATTAACCCATGCTGTGGCAACTTGCTATCTTGTCTACTTGCAACCTAACCAGCCTCTTCTCTTGTCTTCTGGCATCATTGTGGCACATGAGTAGGAAATAGATGGATTTCTTAAAAAGAGCTGATTGAAATTCAGAAATCCCTTTCCACTGGACATGCCAATGCTTTGAAAAGAAAATTGTTCCGAAGTGGAACAAAACCTAGAAATTTAAAAAAATTTCCTTAAGATGAAAATTTTTATGGGGGGGGGAATTGAAATATTTCCATTTGTTCCCTTCCCTTTCACTACTCTCCCCCTCTCCCCCAACTGTGCCCTTGGGCTGACTCCTAGAGTTGGGGGCCACCTAGAAACCATGAGAACCCCAGTTCAAGCCAGGACTTCCAGTTCCACAGCAGGGGCCCTGGAAGTCCTGGACTCCCCCAGTCAGGCTAAATGGCAGGGCTGTCCTGAAAGCTTGATGCTGGAAACTCGGGCTCCCCAGCAGCCCACCAGGTGACCTGGCAGGAAACTAGGCAGGGTTCTCTTAGAAGTTTGATAAAAATTTGTGCTGGAAAATTTCCTAAGTAGCTTCAGCTTTTAATTTTGTATAATGTATAATAGAAGATCCACAATGAAACACTTTTTATTCCCTACCTGAAAAAAGTCACTGCTTAGAGACATAGGTGTGGTCTAGGTCACTACTACTTTTGATACATCCATGTGTTTTTCAAAGCTTATTAAAATAGGGGAGTCTTTTTTTTTTTTTTTTTTAAACACTCAAGGTGTGTACTTGCTTCAACATGACCAAGTTGCATGTTCACTGTATGCTATTGCTCTTCTAACCTTGAAATGAGAGCTTTAACTAGCATCACTTTGTCCACCCATGGCTGTTTCATGTGTAATTGTTTTGCATCACTTTCTGTGTGCTTGTCCTATTATGTGGTACTGAGCTCTTGCAGAATCATCTGACACTCTTTTGAGTAACTAGGTATAAAATGGCTTATACATCAGCCTCAGCATTTTTAGCCACAGAGCCAACCAGGAATTTCTCCAACTCTGATCAGTGCCATGCCTGTGGCAATAGAAGCTGTGACACTTCAAAATCCTGACATCTGCCTAATGTGTAATGATGATAAAGCTCTATCTTCTCCCCTTTTACTACATCATGTGGAATTAGCTGTAGTGTTCAGCTCACTGAAGGGGGTAGCTCCAGATATGGCTGCTTTTGCTAGAAAAAGGTTACTTTTTTTTTTTTTTTTGGTCAGAGAGGGTTGTTTGTTTTTGTTTTAAGATATTGGGCTCTACTTCTCAGCAGGCGTGTATTATCAAACTTAGAGGGCAATAGCAGATCACCGACTCAAGAGAAATGAAGCCCTCCATAGTGGTAATAGAAGTACTGGTTCTGAGAGAGTGGAAGTGTCAGGCAAGGACACCATTTAATATGATCTCAAGGGGAGAATTCAGGCTTACTACAGAAGAGCAGAAGACATGCTGTGGACAGCCCAAAAATTATATTGACAATTATATATGTAATGTCACTTCTTCATATTAATGTAAAAAGAAATATGGCCAGCTGCCTAGCACTCACAAGTAGTAACAAAAGTGCTTCTGTAGAGTGAATGAAGGGAGGGAGACTATAGCACATGCCAACAAACAATTTCAGACCTGGGAGGAATTGCAGTAAGTAATAAGGAAATTAAGGGAACTCCATTACAATCTGGAACACGGTTAAGCCATCCCATAAAAAGCATTGGGGGGACACCTAGCAAGTGATGGTTGGGTACCTTGTTGCTAAGCACCTTAGAAAAGCCAGTGTTTGGTATCTAGTGTCTGGTTATGGCCGGTCAGCAAGAAGGCAGGGGGCAGCGATCAGACTGCACTCCCCATCAGTGCCCGGGCTGGGGAAGCTAATGATCCAACCAGTGGACCAAATACTTTGTTGACTCCTGGTCACGTGCCATGGGAGGCATGTTGCATATATGCTAAGAAAAAGCAAGAATGCACAAAGTAGAAATCATGGCAAAGAGCTGACTTCAGTTTAAAAACCAGTGTTCTGCTAGCACAATGCAGCTCTTGCCAACTGAAACTCCTGAAAGTTGGTTATGATTGCAGTCTCTGGACGATCCAGTTAGCATTCCTACTGCACTTCCTTTTGGCTGAGAGAAAGCAAGTACGGTGTCAGTCTAATATTGGATTCAGCCTGTTTCTGGGGAACTGTACCCTCCCTGCCAAGGGCAAGGTAGAGGGTTTTTTGTGTTTTTTTTTTTTTTTTCCCATCTCTAAGTACTCTGCACCCAGAAGGCAGCATTCCCAAAGCTGATTGGGTATCGGTAAACTAGGCAGCAGCCTAAGATGGCAGATTTGGCCCGTTCACTCCTCTGTCATGAAGGAGGGGCAGATTGGCTAAATCTGCCACTCTAGGCCTAGGTGGCACGCTGAAACATTGATTGTCTTTAGGGGCCTCTGGGTGGGTGTCTCCTCTCCTTCATCTGAAACTGTTTATCCATAATGACAGGTTTCAGAGTAGCCGCTGTGTTAGTCTGTATCCACAAAAAGAACAAGAGTACTTGTGGCACCTTAGAGACTAACACATTTGTTTAAGCATAAGCTTCCGTGGGCTACAGCCCACTTCATTGGATGCATGCAGTGGAAAATACAGTAGGAACACACACACACACACACACACACACACACACCCCAATGGGTGTTACCATACACACACTAACAAGAGTGATCAGTTCCTCACAACTTTTTGTCAACTGCTGCAAATGGACCATTTTGATTACTGCTACAAAAAGTTTTTTCTCTACTGCTGGTAATAGCTCACCTTAACTGATCACTCTTATTAGAGTGTGTATGGTAACACCCATGGCTTCATGTTCGTTCTCTCTCTCTCTAATATCTCTTCCTACTGTGTTTTCCACTGCATGCATCCGAAGAAGTGGGCTGTAGCCTACGAAAGCTTATGCTCAAATAAATTTGTTAGTCTCTAAGGTGCCACAAGTATTCCTGTTTATCCATAGGTTTCTGAGATGCCTCCAAGCTTTTGGGTAAATGGTTTCTATTATAGACTTAAAGAAGTGAGAATGAGACCTCATTTACTCTCAAACTATGGAAAAGCTTTTGCTGTAGCAGCATATTATTAACCTACAAGGTCAGCAGGTATGCTCTAGGGGAGCAAATTACTGCTTGAGTGGATAAAGACCTGGTTAGCTCAGACACTGGGGGTGGAAAATGTCATCTTTGTTTTGATACCGATATTGGGTGTGAAGACACAGGCTGCCTGTGACTACAAAGTGTTGAAGATGGCGAGAGAGGTCACGAGGTCAGAAGAAGGATCAATTTTTGATTCACATGAAAGAGCTGAGTTAATGGGGATTGTACAAAGTTTAAGTCAGTGCAAAATCTGGGTTAGGTGTCTCAAACTTTCTGCTTTCTGAAAAGGAAGGCAGGGCCGCCCAGAGGATTCCGGGGGCCCGGGGTCTTCGGCGGCGGGGGGCCCTTCCGTTCCTGGACCCGCTGCCGAAGTGCCCCGAAGACCCGCGGCGGGGCCCCCCCGCCGCCGAATTACTGCCAAAGCGGGACCCACCGCCGAAGTGCAGCTCGGTCTTCGGCGGTAATTCGGCGGAGGGGAGCCCCGCCGCGGGTCTTCGGGGCACTTCGGCGGCGGGTCCTGGAACGAAAGGGCCCCCCGCCGCCGAATTACCGCCGAAGACCGGGCTGTGCTTCGGCGGCGGGTCCCGCTCCATCTTCGGGGGTAATTCACCAGCGGGGGGTCCTTCCGCCCCGGAGCGGAAGGACCCCCTGCCGACGAAGACCGGGAGCGGCAGAAGCTCCTGCGCCCGGCCCCGCAAGAGTTTGCCGGGCACTCCGGGGCGAGTGAGGGGCCCAGAAAAACTCTGGTGGGGGCCCCCGTGGGGCTCGGGGCCTGGGGCAAATTGCCCCTCTTGCCCCCCCCTCTGGGCGGCCCTGAAGGAAGGAGTTGGAGACCGTCCCTACCACCTAATTCGGAGTGGCTTAAAGTTAGGAGCAGGAAGCAAAGAAATGGCTTATCTAATTGAATGGGAAGAGGGTTAGGTAATGAGTCTTGACATAGACAAATCATAAAAGAAGGGAATCCAGGAGCACTCAGTCTAGTACTACTCTATAAAATTACTAAACAGGGGAATGAGCTGGGGGAAGTAGTGCATGAAATTCTCTGAAATCTTCATCAGAGTGCAGATAAGCGGTTTAATAAAATGGCGCATGGGATAATGATCTTTACACAAGAATATATAGAATGATCCCTTAAGGTGGCAGCATGTGCTTTTTTGATTAACAGTTTTTAAAGAGTTAATTTTTTATATGTAGGAGGAAAAAATGCAGCGGGCTAAAACCAAGCCCTGAAAAGGCTTGTTTTATGAGGAGACATTAAAAAGAATGGGGCTTGTCAGCTTAGACAAGAGATGGCTGAGGTGGGCTATGATAGGGGTCTCTAAAATCATGAATGGTGTGGAGAAAGTGATAAACGACACTTCTGTATTCCCTTCACATAACACAAGAACCAGGGGTCACCTGATGGAAATTATTAGGCAGAAGGTTTAAAACAAACGTGCAGAAGTACTTCACACAACACAGTCAACTTGTGGAACTTGTTGCCAAAGGATGTTGTGAGTTCCAAAAGTATAACTGGGTTCAAAAAAGAATTAGATAAGTTCGTGGAGGATAGGTCCATCAATGGCTATTAACCAAGACAGTCAGGGAAACAGCCCCATGCTCTGGGTGTCCCTAAACCTTGGACTGCCAGAAGCTGAGACTAGATGACAGGGAATGGCTCATTCAATAACTGCCCTGTTCTGTTCATTCCCCCTGAGCATCTGGCACCAGCGACTGTCAGAAGACAGGATACTAGGCCAGACGGACCATTGGTCTGACCCAATATGGCCATTCTTACGTTTGTAATGCTGCTTATTAGAAGGTAGTACCCCATGGGAGGCAGTCTCCAGTCCTGTACCTTAGCCTCTGGAAGTTGGGAGATCTGTATTCTGTTCCTGGCTCATCACCAATTTGTGCTGTGGCTTTGGACAAGTCAGATAACCACTTGTTTATATTACTGTAATTTAGGGTTGCCAGGCATCCGGTTTTCAACCAGGGTGCACCCAGTCGAAAAGGGATCCTGGCAGCTCTGGTCAGCACTATAACTGGGCTGTTAAAAGTTCGGTCGGTGGCGTAGCAGGGCTAAGTCAGGCTCTCTGGCTCCACGTGGCTCCTGGAAGTGGCTGGCATTTTCCTCAGGCTCCTAGGCAAAGGCATGGCCACGGGGGCTCCGCATGCTGGCCCTACCTCAAGTACTGGTTTGAACAGCGTTGTGGGAACAGTGGTCAATGGGAGGTGCAGGGGTGGCATGTGTGGCTGGGGGCAGCGTGCAGAGCTGCCTGGCTGTGCCTCCGCCTAGGAGCTGGAGAGAAATGCCATCCACTTCCAAGAGCCACTTGAGGTAAGCGCCTCCCAGAGCCTGCAGCCCCTCCCGTGTCCCAGTGCTGAGCCCCCTCTCACACTCAAACTCCCTCCCAGAACCTGCACTCCCTCCTGCACTCTGAAGCCCCCAGCCTAGAGTCCCCTCCTGCACCCCAAACCCCTTATCCCCGGCCCCACACCAGAGCCTGCACCCCTAGCTGGAGCCCTCATTCCCTTGCACTCCAAGCTTCTGCCCCAGCCAGAGCACCCCCACCCACTCCAAACCCCTCATTTCTAGCCCCACCCTGGAGCCTGCACCCTCAGGCAGAGCCCTCACCCTCTCCTGCACCCCAACCCCTGCCCATCCCAGTGAAATTGAGTGAGTGAGGGTGGGGGAGAATGAGCAACAGAAGAAGGGGGGATAGAGTGAGCAGGGGGCGGGGCCTTAGATAGGGGTAGGGCATCAGGATGGGGTGGGGCAGGGGGCAAGGGTGTTCAGTTTTCTGCAATCAGAAAGTTGGCAACCCTCCTGTAATTCATGGGGCTCTGGTCTATGATTTGAGGCTAGTAGTGCACTAGGTGCCATAAGAACCAGAATAAAAAAATCCCTGCCCCACAGAGTTTATAATCTAATATGGATATTTACAGACAGACTGAGGGAATACAAGGAAACAATGAGACAATATAGGTCAGCATGACAGGCTGCTGGTGTGCTGAGACCACTGCCTAATTGTAGTCAAGTTTTTTGTAGGCATGACAGCAAATGATGAATTTGAAGGAGGATAATCAGGTAGGTTTGTAGACGTTTATGGGGATCTCCTCCCAAACATGAAGGGAGGAGTATGGGAGGAAAGCATGAAGGCAGGGCCGGCTCCAGACCCCACCGCGCCAAGCGCGCACTTGGGGCGGCATCCCGCGGGAGGGCAGCAGCCGGCTCCGGCGGACCTCCCGCAGGCATGGCTGCGGAAGGTCCGCTGGTCCCGCGGCACCAGTGGACCTCTCGCAGACGTGCCTGCGGAGGGGCCGCTGGTCCCGCGGCTCCGGTGGAGCATCCACAGGCATGCCTGCGGGAGGTCCACCGGAGCCGCGGGACCAGTGGACTCTCTGCAGGCCCGTCTGCGAGAGATCCACCGGCGCCGCAGGATCGGCAACCGGTAGAGCGCCCCCTGCGGCGTGCTGCCCTGCTTGGGGCGGCGGAAATCCTAGAGCCGCCCCTGCATGAAGGTGCTTGTTTGAAAATACAATAATTGCACAATGGAGGCTACACTTATTGACTGATCAGGTGTGGAATTTGACACTGAATGAAACATGATGGCTAGGGTGAGGATAGGCTGTAAAGGGCCTTAAGAGTGACAATAAGTGGCTTATGTTTTTGGTGGGGGAGAGGCGGAAGCTAGTGGAGGGATGCAAAGAGGGAGGTGATGTGGTCAAATCAAAGGGCTACGAGTGACTTTTAGCAGCATAGTGAATGGGTATAAGTGGAGCAAGATAGTATTTGTCAATCCTAGAGAGAAGGATGTTGCAGTAATTCAGTTGCAAGATAAGAGCCTGGGTGAGCGTTTTAGCTGCATTGATGGATAGGAAAGGTGGCATTTTAGAGCGATTATTTTGGCATAACCTGTAGGATTTAGATATATGTAGCTCAAGGTCCAGTGTGCTTCAATAGCAGCCCTGGGAACTACAAGTTGTGGACCACAAACTGCAGCATGTTGGAAGAACCAGGATGTACCCTCTGTTCCCCCAGCAGGAGGTCTCAGCACTGACTGAGCTGGGAGCACATAGCAAGCAAGCAGAGAGGAGGCTGCTGGATGGAACCCAAGGGAGAGCAAGATTTAAAGAAGGAGAGCATGGTCAACTGTCCTCAAGGAGGATGAGGATGGAGTACTGGTTCTGAGCATTGGCTAGGAAGAGGCCATTAGAGGTCTAGTTAATATGCTGCAAAATGGGGATATGATGCTAACTATCTCAAAGTACTCTGAGCTTTTAAGAGGCAAAACACCAGAATTATTATTTTATACCCTGATCTTGCAAACATTTATTTACATCCTTGTCTTTATTCAAATTAGTATTCCCCTTGAAATCAATGGGATTATTTATATGCATAAGTATTTCAATATCTTGGTCTTAAACCCAATGTACATTATTTTCAAGCACATCTGTTGCTCTCTGCCTTTTATTGTTGCAAACTTTGTGTCAGCATTCCAGAATCACAAGTCCGAGAGTCTGAGGATGAGATGGCTCAGACCCATTCATCATTAGAGTACCTAGCACTAGCCACAGCTGATGGTCAGGCCTGATCCTGTGAATTGCTTAGAGCCTCTTCAGAGATATTCACAGAGAACTGAGTGGATTCAGCACATTTCTGGGAGATGTTTCCCCCAGGACAAGCTTAAGGCACACATGTGGAACGGCAAAGAGGGAACATGAACTGCCACTGCCGAGCCATGTGGCTAGCCAGAAAATCTCATCCTCTAGTTGTGCTATAGATCAGATATCCTTTGCCAGCATTACATTTACTTAACATTAATGAAAACTGTAGGTGATGCTTCATGAATTCAAGACTTTTTTTCCTGTGTCCCTCAATCATTGAGAGTCTTTGTCTTATGGTTTTTTTCTTCAGTATGGATACAATGATTGACCTCACATGGAGGGAAAACTGTAGGTGATGCTTCATGAATTCAAGACTTTTTTTCCTGTGTCCCTCAATCATTGAGAGTCTTTGTCTTATGGTTTTTTTTCTTCAGTATGGATACAATGATTGACCTCACATGGAGGGAACACACTTATACAGAACTTTAGAGTCCTAACAAGTCCTTCTGTTCCTACAGGAAATGTTAACTTAATTCTCTCCTATCAGATTATTTTAGTGTTATGCTGTAACAATTTTTTCTGAGAAGAGGACTGCTGTTCTATGTAGGCCCATACACATACAGAGACTCATAAATACATTCTCCAATTTACTTTATTATATGTATTCATGGTGATTATTTCAAAGGAGGGGAAAGGGGGCATATTATTGCACATTAGGAAGTCTTGTTTTCATTCCTGATTAGTGTACTAATCAAATTTTCTTCTTTTCTGTAGCTAGCTGGAGTTGCTTTCCTTGCAGCCGGGCTTTGGGCATGGAGTGAAAAGGTAAGATTATGATGGACTGTTGATGTTGCATTAACCAATTTCTTAAGTGTTTTTTAGCTTCCCATCCTCAAGAAACAATAGGAGTTAAAAACAACATCTGAGCTAAATTCTTAAGGAAAGAAATAATTTACTACTTTCTATAAAGTCCTAGTTTTTCCCTTCATAGGGATGGTTGTCTGTAGGGCCTATGTACAATACGCAGCACAAGTATAATATCCCTCTTATATTTTGCTAGTTTAACCTTTTCTCCCCTTCAAAGCCCTGTGGTAGTCACCCCAGCATTACGCCATTATTTTTCCATTTGCCACTTGGAATGTGCTGGACTAAATATGTACAGGTATACAATTCAATCTACCAAGTGTGATAGCTGGAACCATCCATTATGTTGATAATGATATGCTTTAGTCACATGTTTTTGACCTTTTTTTCCTTAAAATTTCTTTCTGTTGCTACTAACATTGCTGTGACTTGCTTGTGATTGGAATTAAACAGGGTTTTGGAACTGCCAGTGCCTGGCGTATGTATTGTTGAGTTGCAGTAATTGTTAGTGAAGGTGAGATATTTGTTGGGGGCAAAAAGTGAGCCCTAATGTTGCAACTTCTGTTAACAGACTTTATTTTAGACTCTACTGTAGAGATGTAATACACCTATTTGGGTTATCTAGTCCAATTCCCTGCTCGTAAATCATCTTACTGTACACCTACTAGAGTTTTATCTAGTCAAATTTTAAATGAGATGAGATTTCTCCCACTTGATGTGAGAGATTATTCCAAAGGCTAATAGTTGGGAAGCTTTCCTGATATTCAGCCTAAATGTTCCCTTTCTTAGGCCTTGTCTACACTATGGGGGTAAGTCGACCTAAGTTAAGTTAAGCAATTGCAGCTACGTGAATAACATAGCTGGAGTCAGCGTAGCTTAGGTCGACTTACTGCAGTGTCTACACTGCACTGGGTCAACAGGAGACACTCTCCTGTCGACTTACTTTACATGTCTTGTTCCGGTGGAGTACTTTACACGTCTCGTTCCGCAGAGCGATCTGTGGTCGATTTTAGCAGGTCTTCACTAGACCCGCTAAATCAACTCCCAGTGCATCGATTGCCACAGCATCGATCCCTGGTAAGTTTAGACATACCCTTAATTTCTTCCCATTACTCCTTAGGTGTGGTAGATAACCGAGATATCTATTCCCCATCTCACTTCATATGCTGTTGAGGAACTGCTAAATAGATTTGAGAACAAGGGCTGGAATTGGCAAAATTAAAACGGTATTGGGAGAAAAAGCACTTATTGGAATTTCAGCTACAGATTTGACCAACAACTGAAGTGAATTAGATCAGAGAAGGATGAGGCAAAAAAAGCTTTTCCTTTTAATTGGTTAAAGAAAGACATGCCAAACATGCACATCTAAGAGCTTTTCTGTCTGTTTTCTTAATCCACCTGTCTTCTCATATACAGTAGACCAGGGTGACATTACTTAAAATCATGAAATCTAGGGCTGGAAGGGACCTCGGGAGACGATTTATAGGCCCAGGGCTCCGGCTGCTGATGTCGTAGCAACGGTGGTAGCCCTGGGTCCTTTAAATCGCAGCTGGAGCCCTGGGGTAGCAGTGGTGGCAGCTGGGAGCCGAAGAGCTCTGGCGGTGATTTAAAGGGCCAGTGGCTCTGGCTGCTGCCGGGAGCCCTGGGTCCTTTTAAATTGCTGTGCTCCTTTTGTCCCCCTCATCAGCGTCCCTGCCAGTATGGTCATCTGTGTACCAGCTCTTACCGGTACGCCATACCGGACCGTACGAGCTTACTTTAATCTCTTAATGATAGTCACCTATTTCACAACTGCCTCATCTTGTTGGCTTACATTCAATGTGTGATCTACTATAACTCTTAGATACTTTTCTGGAAGTACTACTGACTAGTCAGTTCTCCATTTTTATATTTATGTGTTTGATTTTTGCCTGCCTATCTATGGTTTTGTTAAGTTTTCATTTCATTGGTGCTGGACAGACATGCTCTCTAAGCAGCTACCTTGCTCAGTATGTGCATGTTAAATACAGACAAGTATGAAATGTTTGCTTCCCTTCTTAGTGATTATAGAAATCTGAGCACTTTCAGGGGTCCAGCAGAAGCAATGTATGTAATGGGGCCTATTCTTCCTTCATTGTTTTGGAACATGGAGAAAGTTTGAGCTAATTGTATTATAACATACTAGGTTTTCCACTGTCAAAAAAAAAAAATGCAAACCATGAATTTGTTTTGGATTTCTCCCTATTCTGATAGGACTGCAGTATGAAACCTAGTTCAGTGTATGAGATCATGCTGCTACTTGTTACGCGTTTCCTAGTCATTCTTTGAACATTGTAAAGATAAACAATTAACAAAACTTTCTTCCCTTTCCTCTGAATTTTATGAGAGATTTTAACATAATTAACACTTTTCTGTTTATAAAACACAAACAGGTCTTGAAGAATATGCCTTCTCTTCTTAAATTTAATTAAGTTCTTTCTATGCGGTCCACAGTTTAAAAGAGATGCCTAGTATTGTAATTAGAGAAATAGCTAACGCATAACCCTCTCCATCTGCCGGATGGCTTATATAACACACTGGGTTTGTTTTAAGGGAAACATTTTTGCTAAATTTATATTCTTACATTGTAAATTGTTAGATTTCTTTAACAGTTCTGTAATTTTTGCATGTGGCATTCTGCTTTCCCACCGGTTAGCTTTTGCTGTTGAGCCTCCCAAATCTTGACAATGAGCAATAAGATACCTAAAGTCTGTGGCTTAAACATTTGAATGACCCATAAGCTGTTCATGTAGTTAGCTACAGATAAGATAAAACAACCAGTGAGAAAAACTAGTGTCTAAATCCCTTGATGTTACTGATATTCTTCAGCTCTGGTGCAGATGAAGTGTGGATCTGTCCTGTCTACTTGCCTGTGCAGATGGAACTCTGAATGTACAGTAAAGAAACCACTCCATGAGCTATGATGCTGTAATAAACCGGGGAGATGAATTTATTTATAAAGCAGAACAGAGTTCATCAACGATGGAGGTGGATGTGGGAAGAGCCAAGGAGAAGTTCTGAACTCTCCCCCAATGCAAACAGTTAATCTCATCCAAATGTATCTGGCTCCAACAATTCTGATTTCCTCACATTTTTTTCCTCCAGTCTGAATTAATTCAGCTTGATTCTTCAGCAGGGATTTTTATCAGATGGATTCATTCCTAATTTTTCTATCTGGGAGTGAGTGCCAGAGTCCAGCCTGTTCTGCTTTTTTCCCAAAACAACCTTTGTTCACAGGAAAACCTCATCCAGGCAGATCCTGCTTGAGCTGATGACTGGCTGGGGGGAAAAATGAGTTCAAGGTGGGAGGAAATGAGTAGAACAGTTGTGGAAAGCTTCATTTGTGTGCAAACATGTTACTAACTGATGATTTCCATTGCTCTGTGGGTGTTGTGCAAAAGCGCTGTGTTATGCCAGAGCTATGTTATATTGGTGCTGCTTCCCCATTTGTGGGTTCTGATGAGTCAGGGCTTAAGAAAGAGTAACCCAAAAGGGCTGGAAATGGTAAATGTAGATTCCAGGCATATCCGTTGCAGAGAATGAAAACATGTCTCCAGTAAAACCGGATGGACAGCTCACTGCTTCATCTAGCCAGAACACTTTTTATATTAGACATTCATAATCATGAGAGAATCTGTATCTCGGGGTCGGCAACCTTTCAGAAGTGGGGTGCCGAGTCTTCATTTATTCACTCTAATTTAAGGTTTTGCCTGCCAGTAATACATTTTAACGTTTTTAAAAGGTCTTTCTACAAGTCTATAATATATAACTAAACTATTGTTTTATATAAAGTAAATAAGGTTTTTAAAATGTTTAAGAAGATTCATTTAAAATTAAATTAGAATGCAGAGCCCCCCAGACCGGTGGCCAGGACCCGAGCAGTGTGAGTGCCACTGAAAATCAGCTCGTGGGCCGCCTTTGGCACGTGTGCCATAGATTGCCTACCCCTGTCCTAGTTCAAATCCTATGGCTTGAAGCTAGGTGGAAATGTTCTGATGGTTCCAGGCTTTTAGCACCATCTTGTGGTAGCCCATTTAGTTGAAATCTCCATGAAGATTGATTTTTCTGCAAAGCTAGTGCTCCGTTGTGAGTTCTTCTGTCACCTTTCTTACCTCAACTCTGCTTCAACTAATTTGCTGTGCTGGATGAAGAAATGGTGTCTCTGATCAAACACCTATTTATAAACAATTTCCCAGTAAAACCTTCTTGTGGTGTGCAAGCTTTCCCTAGGCCTAGAGGGTCACATCAAAAGGTATTCATGGGCCTTGTGTAACCCACACACCTTCTGTGTGTGGTGTTCTGTCCCATCTAGTGGCACCAAGACCACTTAAAGAGATGAGTCTGCTCTACGCCTTACCTAATAGCCCAGGCCTGCACAACTCGTAAAGCGGTGAGGGCCATATTACTCCAAAGAAAACAGCTGAGGGCCAACACCAGCTCCCCCAGTGCTGCCCGCCCAGCAGAAACAAACTCTCCTTCCCCAGCACCGCCCTGCTGAAACAGCTGTGGGCCGAAAAGGAAGGTGGTGTGTGTGTGTGTGTGATACTTTATTAATAATTTTTCAATTAAAGCAAACAGTTGTATGGATGGCACACTAGGAAAGCACTGACAGTGTGTGGAAGCCTGTAGTGTAGAGGGGGAAAGAAACGGCGTACATAGGATGACCAGATCACAGCAGTAAAATAGGACCCACCCCTTCCCTGCTTGGCCTCACCATCACACCCCTCTTCACCCCCTAGCTCCCCCGCTGGCTTGCTGCGTCCCTCCTAGTCAGTACCCCAACCACCACTCGCCTCCTTTCACCTCCTCCCTCCCCTGCCAGAAACCCCCATGCCCACCCCTAGAACCCCTGCTGGCTCACTGCTCGCCTCTTTGCCTACCTGCCGCTTGCCCACCCGCTCACATGCGACTCCACCGCTCACCCCCCACCCCCGCAAGTATAAAGCTTCATTCAAAGACCCGGGGGTCACTATATTACTGCACACAGCAGTCAATCAATGCAGTTGTAGATAAATCTCTGCATTATGCATTTTTGTATAACTTTTATGACTTTGTATTGAACCTTGGTAATATGTTATAGTGGGCACCTGAGGTAGTATAATTAAGGTAAAAGAAAAATGTCTCTCTTGCTAGAAGTAGAATAAGATCTTCCCCTCACTTTGTAATCAATTGTCCTGTTGAATGAATCAGGTGTGACTGAGGAAGGCGTGGAAGGCAGGCACCTCCAGACAGCTGCAACCCTTGGAGAGGGGATGGGAGCCAGATCAGGCCCAATGCTGCTACAGAGACGCTCACCCGGATGTAATGGGCCAGTGGTAGCCACTCCATAGTTCAGACTGATCCTAACTTACAACTAAGATCCATTTTAAACTTCCCTGTAACTTCTCCAAAAAATTACCAGATCCCCTGAGCTCTCTTAGGCCAGGTAGGATTTGTCTGGGAGGTTTGGTAACCTTCAGAAAAGGGGTTTTGCAATTAAGGTATTTCACAAATATCCTTCATTCCCTTTCTGAACATTTTCCTAGCTTCCTACCCTCAAAATGGCTTGGCCCCAAACACCAGGTGTCTGGCTGAGTCGGACAGGGGCCCCTGAGTGTTACTGGGAGAGAGCTGGGGGATCACAAAGACCTGTGTCATGTTTATAACATTGATTCTGTAAATTATTTAAACTGCCTTTCTGCTGAGCCCTGGCTCTGCGGCAAGGGCTGCTCTGCAGAGGAAGAGGTGGGGCCCTGGATCGGGTGGGATGTGGCTAGGATTCTTGGGGGCAGGGGAGGGGGGATGGTGAGGAACAGGGAAGAATGATATGGCTGTGGGTTGGATCCCTGAACTGTTCATTTCTAGACTGTCCTGCCTTTTGGGTTTTTAGGGAATCTGTCGAGTATTTGTAAGTGAGATTTGTTGATGCGCTAACTGGGCTCCTCTAAAATTTACAGCTTAACTCTTCAGCTAACAAAGTGGTTCAGATTTATGTGCAGTATGTCATAGTTCTCTCTTCTCTAATGGGGGGGATGGACATTTGATTTGATCCTGTCCTCACTTTGCCTTCGCACTGCTGGGGACAGACTCAGCCGCACAGGTTCCCAAAGTGTGGTGGGATTGAGTTTAGAGAGCTGGGTGTGTGCATATGGGGCCAGCTTCTTCTGACTGTGAGATAGAAAAAAGCTAAATATACATGTAAGGGTCCTCCTAACGTGGCTTTTCCATGGAAACAGTCCTGCAGTGAGGACAGCCACATGAACCCCTGATCCAAACACAGCAGCCTGTCTGGTCCTGCGATGAGCAATGATTTCCCCCCAGAGGCTGTCAATCCTTAATGACCCAATTTTCTTTACCACCCTGGGGCAGTTACTTGAACATTTGGGACCGTCGGGGCATTCTGTCATTTCCCTCTCCCAATTGTCCCCCCACCACTGCCCCCCCTGCCCGCTTGCCTCCTCAGCTACCCCTCCCCCTCCTCGGCTTACCTTCCCCCCCCGCCTCCTCAGTCCCCCTTCCCCGCCTCTGGCTCACCTGCCCCCCGCTTGCCTCCTCACCTGCCCCCCCTCGCTCACCTCCTCAGCCCCCCCTCCCCCACTGCCAGCTCACTTGCCTGGCCTCTTACCTTCTGCCGCTGCCCCTGCCGCCTGACACTGGCTCACCCTCACTCTCCAGAGTCCAGCCTGACACTGGCCCCTTCACCACCCCACCCGCCAGCCAGCCAGCCAGCCTTTGAAGTGCTAAGTGTAGTCAAAGCACCAGCGCTGGGAGAAAGCTCTCCCAGCGCTGTCCGTACTCCACCTCCCTGTGGGGAATAACGGACAGCGCTGGGAGCCGCGCTCCCGGCGCTGGGGCTTTGACCACACTGGCGCTTTGCAGCGCCGCAATTTGCAGCGCTGGAGAGGGTGTGTTTTCACACCCTGCTGCAGCGCTGCAAATTTGCAAGTGTAGCCATGGCCCTACTCACCCTATGTGGGCCGCATGTTGTACAGGCCTGTAATAGCCAGTTGGCTTTTAGCTCATGTGGTAGAGGCTCATGGACTAAGCTCCAGAGGTCCCTGGTCCACCGGGGGTCTGTCGGTGTTACAAGTGGGACAGAACACCACACCCAGGAGGTGTGGGGGTTACACTTGCATGTAGCCTTTTGTCTATGCACCTTTTACTCCTGTTCCAGAATCATTAGTGGCTCCTCCACGCTTAGTGTTGGTTTTTTTTTTTTTTTTAAGTGCCTTTGCATTCCCTTTACTGAAAGCCTCTCCTAGCTCTAATTTAGCATAAGACAATAACAAAATAAGGTAGAATTTTTAAAAATAAAGATTTCACACATTTGAAACTCTTCTCTCCCTGATAGTTTCAGCAGCCCTGCCTACAGAAGGGTTTTAAAAAAAAAAGCTTACATTTGTGGAAAGTTGACATAAATGTGCAGATTACCATGAATGTTTGGTTTTTTTCTCTAGCTTTCTTTGTTTTCAGGTGTGAAATGGGAGAGGATTGGGCTCTGCCATGTCTTCCTGGGGTAATCTCAATGTCTCATTCCCTCTGGGGCAGAAAGGCATCACACTGCTCTCTGTCCCTCTGAGCTTCCCATCTCTCTTCCCTCCCACTCTGTCCCTTCTATTTTTTTTCTGGTTGGTTGGGCGACCTGTGGGGAGGCAGGTTAGGGAGGCCTGGTGTTTGGACGGCTTGACCTTTTGTGGGACATATCTGTAGGTATAATACACAAATTAGCATGTGGAAGATTGCATATTAAAATTTTTCCGGAGAGTATTTCTGTGTTATGGTGGCTATTTGCAAATACATTGAATTAATAAGCAAGTAATGAATGCAGGAGGAGACAGAAGTAGAACTTGCGGGGGGGGGAATAAAATACAAGTTCTGATCATGAAAAACGTGCTCATTTTGTTTACCTATTTTCCCTTGTGATTCTTCTCTTTAGGGTGTATTATCTGATCTCACGAAGGTAACCCGTCTCCATGGCTTTGACCCGGTGGTACTTGTCTTGGTGGTTGGAGGAGTGATGTTCGTTCTGGGATTTGCTGGTTGCGTAGGAGCGTTGAGGGAAAACATCTGCCTTCTGAAGTTTGTAAGTAACTTGGTGGTGCTGTGTGGTGGCTCAGGGAAGAGAAAGGATGATGTCGCAGTTAAAAGGAGAACTGCTAAGTGAAACCTAATCACATCAGCCACGCCATAAGGAGCTCGTTCACCTGCACATCTACCAACGTGATATATGCTATCATGTGCCAGCAATGCCCCTCTGCCATGTACATTGGCCAAACCGGACAGTCTCTACACACAAGAATAAATGGACACAACTCTGACATCAGGAATCATAACATTCAAAAACCAGTGGGAGAACACTTCAACCTCTCTAACCACTCAGTGACAGACTTGAAGGTGGCAATTTTGCAAAAAAACCCAAAAACTTCAAAAACAGACTCCAAAGAGAGACTGCTGAACTCAAATTAATATGCAAATTAGATACAATTAACTTAGGTTTAAAGAGAGACTGGGAATGGTTGGGTCATTACATTAATTGAATCTATTTCCCTATGTTAAGTTCTCCTCACACCTTCTATGGGTCATCTCAATTATCACTTCAAAGGTTTTTTTCTCCTGCTGATGATAGCTCATCTCAATTGACTGGACTCTTCCAGTTGGTATGCATACTTTCACCTTTTCATGTTCTCTGTATGTATAAATATCTCCTGTCTGTGTGTTCCATTCTATGTATCTGAAGAAGTGAGCTGTAGCCCACGAAAGCTTATGCTGAAATAAATTTGTTAATCTCTAAGGTGCCACAAGTACTCCTGTTCTTTTTAACAGAACAGATATTTGAATTAAGCGCAGATATGTGTGTGGTAAATGTTCCTGCTGACGTGGCTGGGGCTGGTATTCAGAACAGCAGTACATTTAGACTTACCTCTTTCTTTCTCTTACATTCTGGAATGTGTTCCGATACCAGAAGTCTCATTGCAACCCATAGCACTTGTAATGTCACAAAATTAGGCATTCTAGGAAACCTTCAATGAAACAGGAAATGTTGAGAGGATTTTGTGGAAAGTTTTATAAATTTATTTTTTTCTTAAGTTAAAATGCATTTATCTTCTGAACAGTTGGTAGGTGGAACTGTAGGACCCCAGCACAGAAATCAGTGCTTAACTCAGTTTTAATTCTAATTTTACACTGGATCCAGAAGCTAACCGCTAAATTGAGAAAAGAATTGAAATGAAAATCCAAGTAGATACCTTTTTCAGGACCATTATTTTCGTGTGTTGCCATCTCTGACTGGCTTATTCCTTTTTCATTATCTCTGTATTACAATGGACCATGTCGCGGTGTCTATGTTCACTGCAGACTTTTTAAGACGACCAAATAAGATAACTCCACCTATTGTATTTTGTTTCCCATTGTTTTTTATTTAATTGGCCTTGTGTCTTGATCAGATTTGTATTTTGTAAGCATTTTACTGAAGTCCTTGTATCTACTTTTAATTGAGTTGAGACGTGGTTATATTTGAAATAAGAGTTTATAATCTATGTCCTGTGACTTTATTTTGCAGTTTTGTGGAGCAATCGTACTTATATTTACGTTGGAGCTGGCTGTGGCAGTGCTGGCTTTCTTGTTCCAGGACTGGGTGAGGGACCGGTTCAAGGAATTCTTTGAGAATAACATTAAATCCTACCGAGATGACATCGATCTACAGAACCTCATTGACTCATTGCAGAAAATTGTAAGTCATCCTTCAACTTGTCACATTTTCTTCCTCTTTTTCACCCTAAGAACAATCTTAGTCTTTGAAGTTTTCCAGGTGTTGGGATAGCATTTCCTCTCAGGAGACTAAAAAAAAATAAAAAATTATGTTCTACCTTCTTTGGACTGCCTTGATTTTACTCAATGGTGTCAATAGCTGTGTCCCTCCAGCAATATGAAGATAACTCTCAATACCCTAAAATAATTCTGCAACCAAGCAAACTGCATAGCTGTTGACTTAATCGTCACATTGCGTTTACATGGACTTCACTGTCCATGTACACAGACACAGTGCAGGACCTTTCTGTTTCAGAAACCTAGACCTCTACCACTTGAGCCAAAGGAGAATATCTCAAGTATAAAGGTATTGGGTCTTATCCTCAATAGGCCAGTCTCAAAGTCTTCACTACAGTTTGTTTGGGTGATCGATGCCTGAGTGCCCAGGTTAGCCTAGCTCAGGGGTGAGCAGCCATACTACAAAGCCCTACCTGAGTTACCTGCATGTATTACGAGGACTTCTGGGGGGCATGTCCCATGGGCTTTTGTGCTTCAGTAAGCTGAGTTGCTCTCTGGTTCTTTCAAAATGATTTGCTGGAGAACTTCTCTGCCCTTCTGGGTATGTGGGAAGGCATTGCAGGCCTATCAGCACTCAAGTGATTTAGCTTGTGTCCTGCAAAGCTGGCAAGTTACCAGTCTCACTGAAAGCAGAACCTGGGCTCTAACCCTGGGCCAGCTAGCCCAGATTGAAAGCACCACTATACTCAGATGAGAGGTCTGTGTGTATGGCAGGAGGGGAGTTAAGAGCAACACCTGAGCAAGAGCCCAGGTTCACTCTGTGCAGTGAAGGCCTGTCCTAAAGAGTAAGACAATTCTACTAATGGGAGTGGTGCTAACATTCCATCCATTAGAGGACAATGGCATGCATGCACACACCAGGATATTACAAGGCCTACAGTAATAATTGAGTGATGGTTTCTAGATCAGTTGGCCAACAGCTTCTTACCCTAATGTAAGTATGCAAGGCAAAGAACACCTCTAACGCTACCCAGGTGCTCAGTCAGCACTTCATCAGGGACAAACTTTCTAATAGAACTTCAAAGACTAACCATTGTGTGTGTGTGATCTCACACAGGCTGTGGTGAAGGGGGTCAACTTCCTCTGTCCAGTGCTGTTCTCCCATGGCACAGAGGATTTTTACAGGCAATTTCTTTCCAGGCTAAGAACCAGAAATCAATCTCTTATCATTGCTACCAGTTTCTGAATCCTTGGCAAAGTTGCACTTGCCTTCCACTTGAATGGTTGATGCAAGCAGTGCCAGCAACAGCTTCCCCTGTCCCAATGCTCTTTTCGTCCATTCCTCCAGGTGTTCATCACTAGATGTAGAAGTGGTTAAAGACTATCTTTCTGCTAGCTCAGATAGTCATGTAGACCCTTGGAGATGTTCTAATTCTCCGATTTCTACACTGGCGGATGCCATAGGCAATTTGTGCAATGTGGTGCTCTTTAGTAGACCCGATTAGGTCACCACAGCTCATTCTTACCGGCTCGCAATGAGTTCTCAGCATGAGTAAATGTCAGCTCAGCATACTATTTTCATGTTTCTTGGTGTTGCTATTGATCCAGGTTTAATGCAATGAGACAGGCTAATGTGCTAAGCTGATTTACAGGTGAACCCTTATTAAATGCTCTTAATAAAAATAAAAGGCTAAATTTCCCCAAAAGAGAGTTCCACAGCTAGATTATCAGGCTAAGAAATGTGGAAATAACAAAGCCAGAAAATCTCTGAATAAGCCTGTCACTCACCCACAGTGGGTAACAACGCAGTTAGGCAACAGGGAAACAACTTGACATCCATCACTAAATGTAGCTCTGTAAGACTGAGGAAACCCTTCAAGAAGGTACTGCCGTATTTTTTCAGTGCCACGTTGAAATCCGTCTTCTAATGAGGCACGGGCTGACTTGCAGTACCTTCAATATGTGACCCTGCGATAGCGAAAGAGCTTTTTGTATACAGCTCATTTGCACTGACTAATGCAAAGCCATATTACCTCGTGGCTTACATTTGAGCAGGACTTCTCCTTTATGGCCTTACCTTACTTACATAGACTGATTGGCAGTTTTAGTAGGCGCATGGCTTCTAGCAGTGCTTTTTGGTGGGGGTGTAGGCTGGAAGGGGTGGGGGGGAAGGGAGAAGGGGTGGATGAAAAGGCGGAAATCCATTTCCTGTTGTCTTCAAGTTTTTATGTACAGCCTCTGAACCATATGGGTAAAAGGAAGGTATTGGCCAAGAATAATTTTTAGCAGGTTTTTTTCCCCCCTTCTTCTAGCCACTACTGCAAACCTTTTTTCCTCCAAAGTTAATGCATTTTTTCTGAATTGCCCAAACTATTGTGACACGGTCCATTCTAAAACAAACTTATTTTCCAGTGTTGTGTATTGGATGTTGCTGTTCCTGAAGTTATTGTTGATTAGTTTATTCTCTCTAATGGAACACAGTATATTTGGTCCACACTTCCCATAATAATATAACTTTAAAATTATAATGGAGACTTTTGAAAATGTCGTTTCATTAACCAGGCTATTTTCTCTGGATCAGTAAATTTGATTCTTTGTCTTGTTAGTTCAAATCATGTATATATCTTTTTGGTGAAAACACTTCAGGAATGTGTTTCTGATTAAGCTTTGTGAATTTTGTAGGTTTTGTATACAAATTCCCCAGTAAAATGGGGATGGGAAAATCCTACATTGTTGTGGAGATTAAGTGTTTAATTACAGTTCCATAAAACACTGACATTTTGGGAAAGTTCAATCTCTGTAACAATTTTCTATATTTGCTTATGGCAAATGCTTGTGTAACTGGTCTGTGGAGGGTAGGGCAAAGTTGTACCCCATAACTATTCAAAATTTGCCAGCTGTAGTTTTGCTTTGCTTAACAGTATCTCATCCAAAGTATATAAAAACATAAATTGCTTGATTAATACGAGAATGAAGCCCTCTTTATATAAAATGGGTACAGCATGAGTGGACAGTGGAAGTGCATGGTTTCCATAATGTATCTACCCGAAACCAGTGGGATCAACTCATAGAAGTGAAGTAATACTTCATTTTCTAGGCCAAGTCTGTCCATAGCCTTTCTTCTGATTCTATCATTTAGAGTGCCATTTGTGATGACATTTCTTGTCATGTTGATGTCTGTCTGTCTCCAGGAACTGGATGGAAGTTACAATTTGAACAGATATCGTGGTCTAGGGCAATGGTTTTCAAACTGCGGGTCACAACCCAGTACTGGGTCACGGAATGTAAGGCACTGGGTCGTGGCAGCTCTGGTCAGTACCGCCGACCGGGCTGTTAAAAGTTCAAAGTCCCATCGGCAGTGCTGCCCAGCCTAAGGCAGGCTAGTCTCTACCTGTTCTGACACCGCACTGCACCTCAGAAGCAGCCAGCAGGAGGTCCAGATCCTAGGCGGGGAGGCAATGGGGCTGCCCCCACTCTGAGCACCGGTTCCCAGCCAATGGGAGCTGGGGCAGGGGGGTCGATGCCTGCAGGCGAGAGCCACACAGAGCTGCTTGCGTGCCTCTGCCTAGGAGCCGGACCCGCAACTGTCCGTTTCCGGGGCACAGCACGGTCTGCGGTGCCAGGACAGGCAGGAAGCCTGCATTAGCACCCCTGCTGTGCCGCTGACTGGGAGCTGCCCAAGAGAAGCCCATGCCCCAACCCCTTGCCCCAGCCCTGAGCCCCTCCCAAACCCAGAGCCCACTCCTGCACCCCAAATCCCCATCCCCAGCCCTACCCCAGAGCCTGCACCCCAACCCCTTGCCCCAGCCTGGAGCCCCCTCCCACACCCTGAACCCCTCATTCCTGGCTCCACTCTGTAGGCTTGAGCTCCTCCCACACCCCAAGCCCCTCATCCCCAGCTCCGTTGGGTCACAGGCATCAACAATTTTCTTCAACTGGATCGCCAGAAAAAGTTTGAAAATCTCTGGTCTAGGGTAAGCAACATGGAGCTGGATATACTAGGGACTTCAGAATTCTAATTCTTGCTTGGCCATTGATTTACTGTGCCTTAGAAAAGTCACTTTATCTCTCCGCCTCAGTTTCTCGATCTGTTAAACTGAGCTGATAACACTTGTCTATCTCACAGGACTATTGCGAAGATGATTTTCTTTATACAGCACTTCTACGTTTTTCTTCATCTGTTGCAGAACCATTGCTGTGGTGCTCAGGGGCCAGATGACTGGGATCTTAACATTTACTTCAACTGCAGTACTGAAAGCAAAAGTCGTGAGAAGTGTGGGGTCCCCTTTTCCTGCTGTGTACCTGATCCTGCTGTGAGTTGTTTCCTGGCTTTGTATTTCTATATTATTATTGGAGAATTTTGAAGGGATGTGCTTCCTGAATATGCTGTAATGTCTAGGGTTTTAAGAAGAAGGGAAATAAAGATTGGGAGGAAGAAAGTTTATTTTCAGCATATTTTCTCCTTGTCTATGTGTTTGGGAATGGGAAGAGTATGAAAAGACCGAAAGAAAAAGAACAGGAAGAGTAAATGAAGATGATGGAGGGGAGAGCCTCTGAGTCTATAATGTATGCTACATTTGCTCCTATCTTGCTGAAGAATCTGTTTCACTGTACGTTGCTATTCCAGATTCCTCAGAGATCCAAAGAAACCTTATAGTCTATTACTGAAACACACTGGTGTCAGAACTAGAGAAACTATTTTTGTATCCCTGAAGCCTGTGGATGTTGGGTTTAGATATTGTTTTCTTGAGTTTCTGGTCTCTTGTTCCCAAAGCTGATGGGATCTGGGAGCTCTGTCTGAGCAGTGTGCTAAGCCCCTAGGGTGAAGGATCTTAAAACTGTTCTATACCCACCCTTGTGATAGATACAATACCATGGACTCATTGGTTTATTGATAAAATGAGTAATCGTATTGGCCTCAGTGGGATTTATACACTTTAGTTCTTTGCTGGATTTGGGCCCAAAAGCAGTCGATTTGGCTTGCTTGCCTGGCAGTGACATGAACCTTTAGTTGGGCATGAGGACTATAGGATCTCAATGCTTCAGAAGAGGTTTGAAGGATGCCCCTCTCTCAAGGTTTGATTTTTTTTTTTTGATTTTTTTTTTAATAGCAGTCTGAATTAGTCCCACTCAGTTTGATTTCATCACAAACTGTTTCTGGCATTCGCTACTCTGAAGCTATTTTTGGCATTTAATTCCTATAACTGCAAATTATGGTAAATTGACAACTCTAATTATGAAGCAAACAGGTTTTCATTTTTATTTTATCTTATTTTGCTTTCCTCTTAACAAAACTGTGGTCTTGAAATGAATCTCAGAATTGCTCACACACACAAGTATCTCTTTATCTATTGAGGCCACAAGTAATTTCAGTAGCCTCTGTGCTCTGTAAGGCTTAGAGTTCAGTACACTTCAACATCAGGTCCTACTTTTAGGGTTTGTTAGAATTTTAGAGTCTGGTTACTTGGTAGACTTTTGAACTAAATGCAACTAAAAATAATCCAAGTCAAATAGCTTGTGATATTGTAGGAGTCCAGCTATTAGCTGATCAAAATCACAAACATGTCCCCAAAAGGGGGAAGGAGGGGAGCACGACTGGCTTACAAGCATCCCCTGCTTTCTCATGTAAATAAATGAGCTTTTTTTTTTTTTTTTTAAAAATCTCTTCTTCAAAATGTTCAACTGTTGCGTGGGACTTCAGCCACACAACTCCATAAGGTTGGTTGAAGTCAGTTGGCTGAAGTGACACAAGTCTTCGAAGGTGTAGGTATTTGGTCGTTAGCCTTTCAAGAAGTAGGTGTTGGAGATGTCTGCAGAATAGTGATACCGCTGAGGGGGCTGTAATTTATTATGTTGGGTAGACCTTGGTGATGAAAGCTGAGAGGTGGAAGAAACAAGTTTGTAAGGATATGTGGGGCCTATAAAGTAATGGGAGAACATATGCATGTACTTCAGCACGTCTCATGGTCTTATAAAAAGATAAGCTTTTTCATTTTAAAAAAATGAAATAGTGGAGCATGAACAGAAAATAGAAAAGTTCCCTCAGTTGGTGTTGGTTGTAGTTTGATCATGAGTCGTCTAACAGATAAACATCTTCCTGTCAACTCAAGCTGGTAGGATTGTATTAATATTTCTAACTTTTTTTTTCCCCCTCCCAGCAAAAGGTTGTGAATACGCAATGTGGATATGACATCAGAGCACAGGTGAGCATCTGCTACCCACAGTGTTGGTGTTTCTAGCTGGTGGTGGTTCAGCTGTGGGATCTAACACACTGATCAATTAGATTGGGTCACTCTTTTAAAAAAAAAAACTTAGGCCAAAATATTTATCTTTTAAATTTGAGAAACTAAGAGTAATAGTTAATGTTTATTCAGGGCCTATAACATAGAGCAGCAAGGCAAAACTATGAGAACAAATAACTGTATGCTGGTCTATACCATCACCTGTATGGAAGCTGCCCCGGGAATTTCCTGTACCCTGTCAGAGGGTCTGCCTGTACTAGGGACCGGGGAGAGAGACAGTGGATGTGTTTCATCGGCGGGAGGTGGTGAGGTGGGGCTGTTATCACTGAAAGAAGAGACTCAAAGTTCAAGTGTATTCTAAATAAGTTTCTATGCTTCTGGTTATTTAGCTGAACTTTTGAAGGGTGTTCCTAATTAATAGTCAATTTTGCAGCAAGAAATATGTACTGATTTCATGAAGCTCAAGACAATCTGAGTTACAAGTCTCTAGTTCTTGTACTTCTGGATTCCTTTTAAAAATACTAGTTCTGTCAACTACAGACCCATACAAAGAAATGTCACCTGCATAGTTATAGTAAATATAAGGGAAAAGTAACATGCTTTTTCTCCCCCCTCTCTCTCTACGCAGAAGAAAAACCAATGGGACAATTTAATTTTCACCAAGGGTTGTATCCCTGCTCTTGAAGCTTGGCTACCCCGAAACATCTACATTGTTGCAGGAGCCTTCATAGCTATCTCATTGCTGCAGGTCAGTGGTTTCATTCTTCTACTGCTACAGTAAAAGCTTCAGCCTCACATCTTCTGCCTGCTATATGGTAGTTGGAGGAAAATAATATTTTAGAAACTTTGAAATCCTTGGGTTTTGTGAGGGGGAAAAAAATAACGCTGTGTTTTTGCAGGGTGAAAGTATATGTGGTTTTATTTTAATTTCTTAGCTTTGTGAAATGTTAAGTCTCTCTTTAAGGGAAAAATGCATGGCTTTTAGGTTTTTTTTTAAATCACTAGTAAGGACAAAGCTGCAAAGTGGGGAGATGATGTTGTAACCTCTCATTTCCATAGACCTATGTTCAAGCTTGCCTTTAACTTGTGACAAAGTGGGTTTGCTGGTCTCATTGCATTTTCACACCCCTTTTCGTCAATATCCTAAAACCACCCCATGGTCTGGTACCACTGAACCTATTTGGTAATCTGTGCTCAGGAGAAGCCCAGGACTAGAACAGTAGCAATGTCTGATCTTTAACTGGCTCCTCTTTGAGATCATAGAAGTCTTCAGTGACTAAGTCTTCTCCTTAAATCAGTAAATTATTTTATATTGCGTGATGTACCCACAATGAAATGTAATCTGAGAAAATTGAACGTCCTCTTAAATTTTCAAAAATGGCCCAACTTTTTGTTAAAAACACGAAAGTTTTACCGTTTTTTTGGGGGGGGGAGGGAGAACACATGCACATGCACAACCTTTTTCCAAAATTTTCAACCAAAACCAGTGTTCATTGAAACACTGCAAAAGTTTGAATGTGGGGGAAGAGGGTGTTAATTTGAAAAAGGCCATTTCATGGCAATTTTTTTGAAAATCAGTTTTGGTGAAAGGCTCAATTATATGAAATTTTTCACACTAAAGTTTGTGGTAAATGTTTCATCCCTTTTGGCACAGTTAAATGTGAATTAAACATACAAAAAACTGAAAGAGAGAGAGAGGGTCAGGCTATATGATGATCAAAGGGATGGAATGCATGGCATATGAGCAAAGACTGAAGGAACTGAGTATGTTTAGTTTGGAAAAGAGGAAATTAAGGAGGAGGGATGTGATAGTGCCTTTCAAATACTTGAAAGGCTGCCCTAAAAAAAGTAGGGTTTTTTTCCCCTCTCTTGTCCCAGAGGGCAGGACAAAGGACAATATGTTCAAACTACTGCATAGCAGATTTAGATTAAATTCTCAGGAAAAACTTCCTAAGAGTAAGAACAGTAGGACAATGGAACAGACTGCCTAGGGAGGTTGTGGAAGCTCCTACAATGGAGGTTTTCAAAATGAGGTTGGACAGCCATCTGTCTTGGATGGATTAGACCCAACAAATTCTGCATTTTGGCAGAGGGTTAGACTGAGTAGATGACCCTTGCGGTCCCTTCTAACCCTCTGATTTTAAAAATCTTCAAGTTGAATCACTGAACTAGGCAGAAAAATGGAAATGCCTGAAATGTTTAAAAGTAACTAAAGTGATGGGAGAGTGTTAGACCTAAAGGAACCTAGCTGTACCTGGCTCCCAACTCGGGGACACACAAGTCATATGATTGTTCCCAGCCCTGTAGAAGTGTTACATGAAAGCATCTTTTTTTTTTTTTTAAATCACCGTTTTTTTTGTTTTGTTTTATAGGCCAGATTATGCCACCCTTACCCCACTGGGTAGTGTGTACCTATTTGGGTGAGAAGTCACTGAGCCTGCAAATACCTTAAGCATAACTTCACTCACATGAGTAGTTTCATTAACTTTAATGGGAACCCTCATTTGAGAAGAGTTATACATGTGCTTAAGTGTTTGCAGAATTGGAGCCTGACTAAGGGTAGCAGAATCTGGCCCTTTTACTCAGAGCAGCCTCACAACTTGGTAATCTTCTGAATGTGCGTTTTCCCTCCCAGACTGCTTACAGGTTTTGTCTTTTTGTGTTTTGTCTTTAGATATTTGGGATTTTCCTGGCCAGGTCACTGATTTCGGATATTGAAGTTGTAAAGGCAGGTCATCTTTTCTGAAGACGAAAGCAGACACCAGCTGTGAAGACACACACCTTTCACTGCTATTGATTTGACATCCAGGTGAAAAGAAATTGAGACACACACAGGCCTTGGAGTGCTCCAGGTTTTAAAAGCCTTATTTTTGTATCAGCCAGATGTTACTCCGCTTCTGCTTTTGCTGCAGGCTGGTGCAGAAAGAACACACTGCTTCCTCCCCCAGATCCCCTTCTCCCCAGTGCAACATCAGTTTCTTTCTCCAAGGGGAAGACTAGATTTAAACCTTTTTTGGTGTGGAAGAGATTCCCCATAACCTATGAGGGATGGATCAAAAGACTCCAGTAAGCAGAATGGAAACTGCTATAAACCAGTCCCTTCCCTTACAGCAGCAAGTTCTTCAAGGTCTGTTTTGTCTTGGCTCCTAGCTACCATCATTGGAGGTTGCCAATGTTGCATTCATTATGTGGATCATAGCTGCATCTGTTGTGATGTTTGTCGTGGTCTTAGAAGAGAGTGTCCTAAAGATCGACAAATGACCGCATTGATGGAATAGGCAAAGGAGGTTACTTAATGTCTATTCTCAAAACATTGTAGTCTGTTCTCGAAACATCAAGCATTTAATTGTGTTCTGTTTGAGTGGAAGGCCCAGGCAGTTATGTCACTGGATTATTGTGAGTCATGATAGTCTTGGTATTAGAGACGGTAAAGAAATGTCATTAAGTCTCTAGTTGTCAGATGGAACCTCAGCTGTGCAGAAGTAGGGAGCGTCCCTATATGACCTGAGCTAATGTAGATATTTCAGTAGGGACTCAAATGCTTGAGTAACCGAAGCCACTTATTTTGAAAGTTCTTGCCAACATAAGTTTCTCAAGACAGAGTAATTTAATTATACGTTGATAGCATATTTGGAAATCTTTTCATGAGGGTAGGTGGATTCTCTGATGCTATTTCTCCTTTTTAGATGTTTGTAAATAGTTTTAATTTATAGAGGAGAAAATCTCACCATTTGCTTACACTGTTTTGTAGAGCAATTACTTCTAAAAAGAGTGATATCTGCTGGGCTGAAGGCATTTAAAAATACTGCTTGGTACAAGAGATCACTGAATATGCGATTGTGTCCGTCAAGAGCTCTCTAGTCTGCCATCTGTTCTCTTTCAAACCTGTCCACTGCATTGTTGTTTATCATCTTCTTTGACTGTTGATTGCCATATTAGGACTAAAAAGAAATTAAAGGACAAGCTAAACTCTGTTAGGCCTTTGATTCAGGATTTTCCAGGCTAGTCAAAAGCTGATCTAACATACATAAGAGTCTAGAGGAGCACTGGAGTTACTAGCATTAATTTATTTAAAAAAATCTTTTGAATGCATTGTTGTTTCCCATTCCATTTGTCCTTTGCTGCTCAGCCTTTCCTGCAAAAATGCCAGATCCAGTCATGCTGAAGAAATGCTCAGAGCTGCGTCTCCAGAATAATGCTGTAGGCCCTGGCCCAAAGTGAGTGCAGCTCCCATTGAAGTCAAATGGGTGTGGCTCCCGTTTACACCAGGGATGAAATTAAATCCTTATGATGTTTCCTGCAAACTGGGGTGCTTAAGACCTGATCCAAAGTCCACGAAGTCCAATGGAAAGATTCCCATTGACTTCAGTGGCCTTTGGATCTGGCCTGCAGTGCTAGTCCAAACCATTCTTCTGCTCTTCTGTGAAATCAAAAGTCAGAGCAGAATTAATTGTAAAAGCTGAAATGTGTGATACATAATAAGAAACTCTTTTAAACAGTTGTTGCAGTGTCAATTTTACTGTGGTCTATTTACTAGCAAACTGTTCACTGCTTGTAGTGGCACCCTATTTTTCAGGGATAGCAGTTACTTGCAGTGCCTAATGTAGTGTACATTCTAGTAAAGTATATATTTTTGTAATTATATTTTACTACATTAATGCTTGTTTCCAAAGTGTTATGCTTTCTTAGAATGCCAAACTTCTGAATATATCTTTTTATATATATATATGTGTGTGTAACATTTTGTGTGTAAGTATTAAAGAGCAATTCACTGGAAGAAAGGTGATACCAATAGGGATCTGTACCAGCCTTTCTTGCATGAAAGCTAGAAGGTGGCTGCTTTGACATTCTGTGAAACATTTAATGGACAATGCTATATTTTGTATGTGGCTTTCAGCTGAGCTTTCTTGTTTCTTTTTCTGGCCAATGACTGAGACCGAACGGGAAAAGGAAGCCTGTCTAAGAATGGCTGATTTCCTCAGAGACTGACAAAGAATACAGTGTCTATTGTATTCTTCTGCAAGACCTGAAGGTGTAATCTCCAGGCATATGCTGTGACTTTTTTTTTTCTTTGATCTACAACAAGAAGAAAAACAGTAAGTAGGAGAAGCTGGAAAGAGGGCAAAAGAAGCTTCTTCTACAGAGCCCTGAAAGTGAAGTCTGTGCCACATGTTTGCTGTATCTATTGCAGTGGCAACAGGCTCAAACTCTCTGCTGATATTTGCATTTAGTAGGTAGCACAGCAATGTCTATAGTTATTGCTTCAAGTTCTTCCACTAAGAACGTTGGTTTGCGGTGCCAGACAACCCAAGGCTTAGAGCTACATCAACCAATTTATGCTTGTGACCTGCAACAATACAGTAATCCATTTAGTTTGAAAACACTACATTCTGCTTGTGAAATGTAGCACCTGAATTGCATCTTGGGAATAGGTTTCACTATTCTCTGAATTTGTGAAGAGGTAGCACTTTCCTAAAAGACCAATAAAATCAGCAGGCCATTTCCTTAGCTGGCGAAAATCAACATAGCTCCACTAGCTTCATTGGAACTACCCCAACACCAACTGAGGATCTGGGCTGTAGTAAGACCTCTCTGTAGTTCTCTATATCTTCAGGTTTCTTCTGCTTGCTTGATGGCAAATGAGTGTCTAACTCCTCTTGTCTTATCAATCATGTCTTCTATGCAAAACAAACTTAATCTGAAGTGTAGCTTCACAATTAGATGCTTATTCCTGTTGCTTTTACTACTGTTAACACTTAAAGTTAATAGCAGCTGTTTACAACACTGCTTCAGTGCTCCGGTAAATAATGCTTAATGCCTCAAGAAAGCAGAGAATAGGGTTTTTATATAATTTTTCACTTTTCTGCTTTTGAATTTTCAAAAGTGCCTAAATACCACATATAAAAGCAACTTGGGACTTAAGAGCCTATGTGTATTTAAAAGTGACTTTCCATATGGGACTTTGGCTCCTAAGTCACTTAGGTACTTCTGGAAATTTTGTCCCCAGCCATTTTAAAGAGCAGTTCTGCTGGCAGTGGCAAGTATGGTTAGGAAAAACTAGATCCCTGAATTGATGTGAAACATGAATATTTGCCCATTGCTTACTAAACACATCTTTAAACAGAACATCCTTTATGAACCTGCAGTGCCTTAATTGCTAGAGATATGTAGGTTCTGATTGCCTGAGTCCTGCAAAGCTAACCAGCTAACTGCTTCTGCTGCCTCTAAGGCTTCTAATGAGGAGCAACTCAAATCATTCCACCACCAACTGCTTGAAGTTGAGATCTCAATGGTAGCATTCAGACCAAGTCCACCACACTACAATAGAAACAAGTTCTTTTTTTTTTTTAATTAAGATATCAGATGTGAGCTCTAACTTATATGACCTGAACTTGAGAGACAAAAGCAGACTTAATGGATTGCGCTATGAGAGGACATTTAATTTCTAGGAAGTGAGTGCTTTTATTTCTGGGATAAATTTATCTTTATTTACTTTTTCACTTAATGCACCTGGATTCAGACACACAACTGCTTACGGATCAAGATGAGAATACATTCTTTTGTGAGCCCCAGATTGAGCAAAGCACACAGAAGTGTATCCTCTTCCCAAGGGAGAACCCCCTCCTGGCAATCTGAACAATCCCTACCCCATGTTGCAATAATCTTTTCTACAGCACAAGAAGGCTGGAGTGTGCTCCCACCAGAGTCTGTCAAGGCTGCTCCACAACTCAGCCTGAGCTGTATGTCAAGCGGCTCCCTACTCTTCCAGAAGCTAGGCTGTAGCTTTAACAGTGTTTCTAGTCCACAAAAGGATGGATCAAACTCTGCTCCGCAGTTGTTTTCCTTGGGGTTTGGTTTCCTTTTCTTCCAATACCTTTGTCTTCTAAGCCTTAAAATAAATTGACTTAATATATCAAACCTCATGTCTCTCATCACTGGAGCCGTGTTTTCTTTTCAGCTCTGAAACTTGTTGGATCCAGTCATTTGTAAATTGAGTGTTTTTATTGCTGAGGTTTAAATTCTTCATTGTTGCTTTTGATGACCAGCACAAACGATATGGTGCCTTTAGCATAGGTGCTTTTGGTATGTTTTTATATCGAGATCTTTTTAATTCATTCTTGTGTTGCGCTCCCAGCTGCCAAATGTTGCTTATGATTTATCGCACAGATGTGTTCTGTATGGTCTGCCAAGTCAAAGACTGTAATTGAGTGTTCAAAGTCAGTGTCAAAGTGTTTCAAGGAGAACTGTAAAATGCATTGTAGAGAAATAGTGGCAGAGTCCCTAAAATTTGTATAAATAAAGTTAATTTTCATTACCTGTATCACACTCTAATTTTATTTTTTTTAAGAAAGGACTTTAACGCCTCTCTGCCATGACACTTCGGGTCTGTTAATTTCAGCACTTGATGATATTGCACATTCCTAGGCTTCTGAGACCAGCTACATGGACAATTAAAAAAAAACAAAAAACCCAACCATATAACTAATTTGAAAAATGTCTTCTATACTTGGAATTATTGAAAAATTTAAACCATGTCTAAAAAATAAATCCTTCACCAGGAGGCGGAAGGGTCCAGGGATAAAAATGAAGATATCTGAAGTTGAATTTGAAAGCATTAAATTGAGACAATACTTTGTATTTCAGCCCTTGCTGAAAGGTGAGTTGTACACGTGTGTGTTACAAGTATGCACAAACCTATATTCATTCCTTGTGTGTAATGAGTCTTCTATGCTATTGGACCTTGCTTTCTATCAACGTTCCATTCAATTTTAATTGTCTTCCTTTACTTAATGACTAGTTTTTCTGATGTCACATGGCTGACATTTAAATATTTTGTACAAGAATATTCATGCAGCCATGTAAGATTCCTATGATAGAAAACTGACTGAATATAACCGTTGGTGTAGAGATTGAATATTTGAAATCATTCAGAACTAAACTTTTTTGGCCCTGATTCTCCTTTTAGAATACATCTAGGCTGGAGTTTAGAGCCCTATTGTAATCTGAGTTGAGAGATTGCTAATTAGCTGGAGCTGACTAACACCTTTGTGAAGGTTTAATCTAAATATTCCACAAATGTTTGTTCTAGGGTACAAATGTTTGATTTACTCTGAGGGATGCTTCAATTCACAACAGTTTCTTGTGGGCTGTCCATGAACTGGTCCAGAATCTTCATAATGATGTGGACTGTGGAGATTCCCTCTCACCCTGGATGTGTCCCCTGTGCCAGGGATTCAGAGAAGGACAGGGTAGGTCTGTTCATGGCAGCCCTAGAGTGTGCAGGAGCTGAGTTCTTCCCAGCCCCTTACAGCGCAGTCCTGTCCCTTTATGCTTCTGATCTGGTAAGTGGGAGGCAGAATCTGTCCCATGTCACCTTATAAAGTCTGACATGTTGCAGTGTCTGTTGGAGCATCTAATGCAGCTGTCAATGCTTGGCCCCTCTCGGTTGGTGCAGTCAGTAATGTAGTGACGTATACTGCAAGGAGTGTGGGGGCGGTCCTTTCCCCAGGAACAATACGCATAACCATGTAAGATTTAAAACAAAACACAACCTAGTATATCCATGCAGTTACTGAAATTTATTCCTTAAAAAGACATTTGGTCATGCATCATGATCAGGAAAGCAGCTGTAATTAGGGAGGAAAACAAAATCTGAGACCATCAGAGCTACTCTGGTGCTGTAAAAGAGCCTTTAAAGGAATGTAAATACAACTTACTTCCACTTTAGGGCCAGTTTACTCTGCCAGACCAGCATGAAGGGATCTTAGTTTAAAATGAGAATCATTCTAATGAGTCACATGATGAGTCAGCAGACATTCTGAAAGCCCAGAGAGTGGGAACTGCTCCATCCATCTCACACTGTGCATGTCAAGACTCTCAGCTCTGAGGCATCCTGCCAACACTGCCTCAGCAGAGGACTTTGTGCATGTTGGGAAGAAAAAATTGCGGTGGTCCTGGCCCACTTCTCAAACAAATTACCACTGCAGCCAGGGTGTAAGACTGGGGGTGGGGAGGACCCCTCCTGCTCCACTTGTCTCTCCAGAGGGCTGAAGGGCATATCTTGCCACTAGTGCTAGGCCTGAGAGGAATGAGGGGGCAGGGGAAGAAGGACTTTTATTGCAGTTTCTATGGAGGGAGGAGGCAGCTCTTTGCCCCGTCCCTGCCATAGGGGGTGTCCCTGCGGTAGTGTAGTTACGGCCTTGAATTGCCTGTGAGTACCTGAAGCTGAAGTAACACGGTGTGGGTGCAAACTAGATGTACAAATGGATATACAGTGTTCCATGTACAGTTTCGAAAATGAGGCCCTACATGTCAACGAGAGCTGTAGCCTGCACTGTGTTTAATAGTATTTAGTGGACATCAACATGATAAATATGGCGGCTGTTGGCAAAAGATAACATTTTCTTGAAATACCCCAGCTGCCAGAGAAAGCAGCACCAACAGCTATGGCGAAACAAAGCCGGTGTTTTGACTCTCATCTCTCAGTATCTGGAGAGTCATTACAGCCTGCTTGACCACATTTGCATTACTATGGCTACAAAGTTTTTCCAAGGTTTCTTTAATGTTGTCCTCTTCTACTTCTTGTTTTAAATCACCTGAAGGGAGATCAAACACAGACTTTAATGGCATGCATTAGTCCATACGCTGAAGGAGATACTACAATGTAAGGCTGTATTGCAGCCATGGGTTAACTCCGCTAGGTTTTATTTAAATAGAAACATCTTAAGAGTCTCACTTGGGATGATGATTTTTGTAAAGAAGTTAACTTCTTTGCAACTGTTAACTAATTGCCCTGTTTAAATATCTTTTCTTTTATTACTTCACCTTCCCAGAAGAACTAAATATAAAATAATTTTTCAGACTGTATTACAAAAGACATGCTCCTGCCTCCACCTAGTGCTTTATATTTTGCTTCAGCATTTCATACCAGGAAGATTTGACTCTCAGCATCAAAGTTAAAAGATGTCTGTAGCGTGCTAATGAAATAGACCACTGAGAAAATCTTTATAGGTCAGATCCTCAGCTGCTGTAAACCAGCATAGCTCCACTGAAATCAATAGAGCTTTGTTGATTTATACCAGCTGAGGATCTGACTACCTGGTATATGGTTCAGCAGTCTGGGTACATGGGGTGGTCTGAGGACTGTTGGGATATAATAAATGGAAAAGTCTGCCCAGGCAATAGATTTTTAAACTTAGAAATTCTTGTGTTTTCAAAAAGAAAAAATCTGGAACCCATTTCAGGTTTCCCCTGAACCGGTTTAGAAAAATGTGGAGAAAAAAAAATCAGAACTATTTGGGCAGACTCTCCATTGGCACATAACAGACTTGGAGCCAGCTTAACCAGGCAGCTGGGGATTCCTCCCAGGAGAGAAATTTCTAGGCAGCATGGTGCCAGCATGGCAGTTTTGTCCACACCCATCCCTAGCCTCTGTGTAGGGAATAATATGGCTAGGAGGTGGGTTGGGTCAGCAAGCCAGTATATCTGGCTGCTGTAAAAGCCCCTTGAGCTAATTGGTTGCAAGGCTGTCATACACATTTTGCTATGGGTATGGGAGCTGGTGCATGCTGGCCCTAAAACTGAGGAAGCATGAAGGTGTCTCAGTGTTACTTTGCTCCCTCCTCTAGACTTTTGCCTTGACTCCATCACAGGTAGTCCCAGTGACCTCAGTGGACTTCTCAAAGAGAAAGGTATTATCCCACGAGAGGAAGAATGGCTGTCAGGTCCTTGCCTGACAGAAAGAAATAAACCTCCGAGTCTTTCTGCTGCTACTTCATTGTTTGGATGCAACCTCACAACTGATTGAAAACACTTCAGTGTTTTCACAGTAACAGAAATGGATGGGATCTTAGTGCCAAAGTGAAATTACCTGAATTAAGAAGGCTGCACAGGAGGCCCATTGAATTATATTTCACCTCAGGACCTGTGCACTCATCTTGTAGAAGCTTATGTAAGCTTTGAACTAGCCTCGACTCCTTAAGTGAATCTTTGATGACTTCTGAAAATAAAATAAGATGTCTTGGAAATAATTCTGAATTTTTTAAATGAAAAATTCTTAGGTAACTTGGATATGAAAAATAAAGGTCTGTCAAAGTAGATAGAAAATGGCTGACATGCCTTAATGCAGATATAATGCCTGATGCTGTGAAGTGCTGAGCACCCCACAGCACCTCACAATATCAGGCCCATAAAACAGCTGAGCCAGGTAGTAAATTTTCTACATCATGGCTTAATTCATATGTATCAATCTTTACTAGCCTTCCCTCACATTCTCATAGTCATGGGTAGCTGACTTAATCTTCTGTATATAGATCTTTTTCTGACTTGACCGCTGCTGGCAGCATTGATCCATGTCTAAGACTACATTCCTTTCTGGCTTTAGTCCGTGATGGAGCTTAGCATTAATATTGGCTTCTTGTAGTTGGGTCTTAAATGCAATTGTTGTTTTTCAGATTAGACTGTGATCTTCAGGATAATGTCTCTTATGTCCTATATATGCAGCACCAAGCTTAATAAATATCAAGCACCATTTTGAAAGGTGCTGAGCAACTGCAAATCCTTTTGAAGCTGCCAGGAGCGCTCAGTGCTGCTAGGAATCCAACCTATTAATTGTAATTGTGAAGAGGATGGTATTTTCATTTTTCAGTCAGAGCTTCTGCAGGATCCTTTAGCGTATTTTGTCATTTCTACTTTCTCAAGTCTATCCAAAATGCCTCTGCTACAGTCCTCTTCCTGTCTACCTTGACATTGCTTTCTCCTTGAATCATCTTGCCTGTTGTTTAAGAATGAATGCCCTATATAATTTTGACTCCACCAACATCTCTACACTCCTTTCCCCTGTTAAAATTCTTGCTTCCTTTCTGCTCTTCCTGATTCTCCCTTTGTCATGATCTTGATTTCATGCCTTCTAACACACTGCCCAACAGCTATCAAATAACTTCTTGTCCCATCTACCAAGCATCCTCTATTATTCAAATCCCTCCCAAAAACCAACCTCTTCAAGAAATCCCTTGTTCCTGCTTCTCAGTGGTAATCCCCAGTCCCTCTGTCTTCTGTACTTTTGACTGTAAAATAGACCATAAGCTTTTCAAGGCTAGGAATATACCTTCCATAAATTCTGTAAATCACTGAAAATTAGCAGGGCTATAAAACACTTGTATTAATAACAAGAACATCATCTTAAATGGTACTCGGGCCAATGCTCTGGGGGAGGGAGGATACCTAAATTAATTGCAGATGCTATGGCCAGTGCAATCAGAGCTTCATTCTGCATGATAACATGTTCGCTTGTTGTCATGGAAACCAGGTGCTTCATTCCTTGTGCCTGCTGGATGGCTTTGACCACTTCCTGTTGTCAGTCAAACAAAAGAAATGGGTCAGGTGAAAGGACCACAAATCAAAAGCTGAGATACAAATAACACTGAGGTGACAAAAGGAAATCACGGTTCACCCCTGAAAGTCTCTGAATCGATTGGAAATGGTTCCCCTGCCATCACTGAAGTGCTAATCTGGATACATTTGTTGTATTTTGCCTGCACTGCCAAAGAGAGAATTTTTTGTCTGCATTAGTCATTCACCTCAGCTTGAAAGCCACCTTGAATTCATTTAGCTGAAATATCAATGTTTAGAGGTACTTCCTTTTTCTTTTACTCTTGTGGTTCATCAGGGTCAAACTTTTAATTATTAAAGCTTCTAAATTAGTAGTGACTCAATTTTGCTTTATCCAACTTTATGCAAATTATAACTCCATTTTACATCCTCTCAAAATAAAGCAGCAGTTGAGAGGCTTCTGTATAATCAATCAGAATAGCCTTAGCATAAGCACCAAAGCCTTTGCTAACATATCAACAGCATATCGTCATCAGAAAATCTACATTCACCCCTCCCTGAAGTAAGGACTAGGCAGCCTAAGTGAATTCAGTAGAATTTCTGAAAGAGATTTTGATATGACACAGGTGGGTTTTTTCAACTGTTTGTGTTTTGTTTTTGTTTAATATTGGTTTCATGTTTGAACATGGTAAAATCTTTATGAAAAAGAAGATTGTACTTAGGATGCTTGATGGAGGAGTTAGGAACTGGTATTCAGTTATGGTATTTTTCTCTTCTAGGTTGCTGGTTCAAATCCAGCTCATCTTGCTGAGTGACTGAAAGTTATTACCAGCTGATGTCTGAAATTAATGTGCTGAATTAAGTCCATTCTAATTGACAGGTGTCCATGTCACAAAACAGCCACCACGAATGCACTAGGTGACTCCCTTAGGGGTAGTGTCAGCACAAAGGACTCTAGCTATGAAGGGCGATCTACTCTCTTACCCCAGAAAGGGGTCCATCTGAGGCATGTTGGAGGGGTGGTATGGAAAAGCTTGCACGGCTGCTGTGTGTGCTGTCAGCAAGCACACAGCAACAAGGATGCCAGCCTGGCAGTGAGCACTCCTGCCAATTAAAAAAAAAATTATACCAGTAATTTCATACTTGGGATCTGCTGTGCCGCAAAAGCGATGCCAGCAATCGGTTTGCTTCTCCACGAACACCAGCATGTTCCTGGGCATCACACCATTGCACAAGTCTGTTGATAAGCAGGGGGTCCTGTCCCAGCATCTCTGCAGTGTCAGCTGAAAAGAGAAGAATGGCATGTCCAGGTGTTTACTCAGAGCCTGTAGTAGAGAGGATGCAGTCTAAAAGAGAATCCTTGCAGCTGTCTAATTCTGCTGATGTCCTCACTTGCCCTACTGAAGGATACTGCTGTTTGATGTGCATGGTACCACACTCTACAAACAAGCTGTTTGGGACTACAGTACACGTCAGTCAGACATAAGTTCCAAGAAATTAAAATGTTGTTGAGTGTTAGAACAGGGGAATGGGAGTTAGGATTCCTGGCACTTGGGCAAAATCCCCGTTCTTATAAAACTGGCTTGCTTCATTGAAATCAATGAGGCTACACTGATTTATGGCAGCTGGGCTTCTGGCCTAGCCACTAACTTACTGTACAACCCTGAGCCAGTTACTTAAGATATCCATGCAGGAGTACAGAATTGTGTGTGGGGGGTGTCTGTGGCTCCATCACTTTAAAAAGTCCCACTTCTTACCAGCTGTAAGAAGGGACAGGAGGGAAAGGGCAGAGAGGAGCAATTGAGGTACAAGGTCTTGGAAGCAGGGACAGCTCTAGGCACCAGCATTCCAAGCATGTGCTTGGGGCAGCCCTTTTCAAGGGGCGGCACTCTGACCTTTTTTTTTTGCCGAGGGTGGCAAAAAACCTGGAGCCGGCCCTGCTTGGAAGGAGGGGCACTGTGAGGGCAGGACCTCAGGGAAGGGGTGAGGCGGGGCCAAGATTCAGGCACCTGTGGGCCTCCCACTTTTAGGGAGTTTCTGCTGCTCCTGTACCCATGGCTACCTACCTGTAAAACAGCTCTAATCTGTATCTTCTGCCTGAGCTGTAGCGATACTTAATTCACATCTCAAGTGTTTTGAGGTCCCTTGAAATGAAAATTACTATTATCGTTGCCTTTTATAGAAGGCATAAGGTAGCTGCCCTTGTCTTCTCTCCCCCATTCCCTCTGTTTCTTGCACTCACTCTTTAAGTGTTGTCCTAACTTTGACTGTATACTCTTCAGAGCAGGGACTGTCTAATGCTATAGTCCAATGCCTCTAGCACAATCATTATTTGTATTGTGGTAGTGCCTAGAAGTCCTAGTCATGGACTAGAACTACTCTGTGCTAGGCGCTGTACAAATGAAAAGATGGTCTGTGCCCTAAAGAGCTTAAAATATAACTAGGACCATATCCAGAATATGACTTTTGGATGCTGCCATAATACTCCCAGCAGAAGAAAGGAGGGCTGGCTGGAAAACAATTCCATCTTATGCAAAATTTTGAGGTTTTGAAATTTTGTTTTTGTTCAGCATTGGCACAAAATAGAGCCCCTTTAAATTTTTTGCAAAAATATCAGAGCTACACCCAGCCAGAGCTAGGTCGCCAATCCCCCAGGATTGTCTAGGACAACGTTTCTCAAACTGGGGTCTGTGGACCTCTTGGGGTCTGTGAGGGCACTCCAGGGGGTCTGTGGGCCCCACTGATCAACTTCTCTCACTGTTCAGTGGCATGTAGGAGGTGCTGGGACAGGGCACACTGGGGGTTGGGGGGGCAGAAAGAGGTGGGTAAGAGGAGAGGTGGGGCGGGGCCTTGGGGGAAGGGGAGGGGCTTGGAGGTCCACAAAAACATTTCAATCAAAATGGGGGTCCTTGGGTTGCTAAAGTTTGAGAACCACTGGTCTAGGAGACTCCAGGAATTAAAGATTAAGCTGGTCTGGTCAGACTCCAGAATAACCAAAAACTGGTGATTAGGGCACACCTATGGGACATGGAAAATCCAATTCAAGACCCTGCTCCAAATCAGGAAAGAGTAGGGACCTGAACCTGGGTGACATCCCAGGTGAGAGTCTTAACCACTGGGCTATTGGCTTTTCTGTGGGTGGGTGGGGTGTCATTTGTCTATAACCATCCATCCAGGACCTAAGAAAACTTCTGGACAAAATTTTCATCAAAACTTACTTTTTTTTTTTTGCAAAAATGTTTAAGTTTTGACAAATCAGCACTTTTGGGGGAGGAGCGGGGGGAGAAATTGTCCAAAGATTCCTTACCAGTTCAAAACTTCAGAAGCAACTGGAAATTCAAAGTTACTTAGGAGAAAAATTAAATAAACTTTCTCAAACCTCAGAAGAACATTTTTATTTGTCAGACTCAATTCAAATTTTGAACAATGTTTGCAGGAGGTTCTTCTTTTATCTGAACCTATTCACCCATCCTTCATCAGACCAGAGACTTCTCATGAGCTATCAAGATGTCAGAAATTCTAATCTTTGTGGGTGTCATATAAAAACAACTCGCTTGATAACCCTCTTTATAACAAAATGAGCCTCTGATTGTCTGCAGTAACTCATGAAGCCTAGTGCTTCTGAAAAAAATTGCTGCCACAACCCTTAAAAGTTCTGACAACAGCAAAAGAGAGGTTATGCATAATCCTGATAAACTCCTTTGATATCCATATAGTTGTAACACACACAGTTCCACAGGAACATTATTGCAATTTAACTTAATTAAAGCCACATTGTTACAAAGTGCTACTGATTAAAAATAGTTAGAATCTGGAAAGTGCTACTCAGTGCAAGAAAAAGTGCTGAGAAAAGGGGGACTAAGGCATATAAAGTATTTTGTTCTAACTAAATATGATGCTATCTAGGGATCCACTCCTGCGAAGGTCTGAGCACCACCAGGCAGACGTTTAGTGCCTCAGTCCCTGTTGCATGCAATAGAAGCTGAGGGTATTCAGTACTTTTTGTAGGATAAGGTCTTAGGACTTCACAAATAAATGCCAGAGTTAAACCTGGAGGTGTCCTTTCAATGTATATTTTTAAGAGATGAGGTAGGAGCAAGAGATGAGATGCAACTTGTGTCACCTCTCCTAAGCCTCACTGTAGGAGTAGAGTGCTCATCCACATGGCCACAGAAGCATTTAGTGCAGTAATTAATAGTTGGGGAGGGGTGCACAATGCCCTGTGCCCCATAGCCACAGGATATAGCTACCCAACCTCCCCTCCCACTCCTTTAACTCCTCTCTACGCACCAGCCAGAGTGGTCATAGAACAGACCTGCCCTTTTCTATCGTGTTTAAGCTTTAGCTCTAGCTTGTAGTTTGTGATTCAGTTGACTTTAAAGACTGATTTATTTATTTTAGCTTTTCAGGAGTGGGGGTAATGTTGGTTGACTTTTTTGGTTGCCATGGGGCCATGATGTACACACGTAAGAAATCCAGGATTAAGAGGTGTTCCTTCTTGCCCTGCAATGTTCCCTGCTTCATCTGGGCATGAAATATGCCTTTTATGTCTTGAACAGAGTTCATTTGGTACAGGCTGTAGTGTTTGCCAGGCCTACTCAAAATGGGTCCAATAGGAGCATAAGATGACTTTAGCATCTACTCCAGATCCACACTCTTAAAAACATGCTAGGGGTGTGGGGAGGGAGGGCATTTTATATTTTTCTTCCATTTTCTCTCAGCCCCAGAATACCGAGGAAGGGTGGACAGGACAAAGTCAGAGTGGCAGCATAAACATGAACTGGTTCTCAGCGCTTCTGGAGCTGTTCAAAGATCGCCCTTTCACTGTTTTTCTGAGTGAGGATCTCTTCACCCAGCAGAATGACAGAGACTTTCACTTACCACCGCAAGTCACCTCATGAGAGAGAGAATGGCAGCGGTTTGAGGCCAGAACTGCTTGTGTTTGTCTCATGAGATAAGAGCAGTCCAGTTAGAGTCCAAACAGCTTTCCTCTAAGAGGTGCCATGTTGGCAAGTAAAACCAGTTTAAAAGGCTTGCTCAAGGCAGAGGCCCTGACCCAGTTTCTTATCCAGTTGGACTTTCGGTTGACTCTGCTGGCAATAAAACACTCTAAGCCCAAGTCTAATTAGACACCATTTAGAAGGAGAGACATCTTTATATCTTCAATTTATGGAATGTGGGCCTTGTGTGAATTGTGCCTACTTCCTAACATCCAGCTATTGCTTAAAAAGCTACTGTGGCCATGTGGCTAGGTGCATAAATCCATCAGTGTGGCTCCATCAGCAATACATTGGGGAAAGGAGTCACTGTTGGGAAGTACCTCCTTTTTGGTGGTGTGATGCTGACCGTGATAAGCACAACGGCATCTAGATTGCTATAATTAGAGAAAAACATGCCTTTCTCAATTCTGCAAGCATCAGCATGCCCAGCAATTGTCAGAGTAACAAATTTACACTAGATAATGCAATTAACTAATTTAGTAGGAACTTGTTAGTAGACACATGTGCATGAGAGTGTTTCTGTTAATTAAGGTCAATGTTGGCTCATGGGTAAATAGAACATAAGGCAATTAAAGACGGGCAGCTTCTGCACTTACTACCATGGAAGGATAAAACTTAGGTAGCATTTTAGATTTTTCCTATTCTACATTAGAACATGCTACATTATTTCAAATTCAGAAGAGGGTTCTTGTTTTAGCTAGTGCTGTCTCATTGGGGCCAATTTCTGATCTCACTTATACCAATGTAAATCGAAAATAATTGAACTGAAGTCATTGGAATATTATTGGCGTACAACCAGTGTGAGCAAGAGCAGAAATGGCCTCTTAGCTTTTTGTAATTCAGGGCTTATCCTAATGTTTCTTAATTTCCAAAATGTATCCTCTGATGCCTGTCTTCTCAACTCCGAAGTTGTCACCTTTAATATTCTTCAGATAATCATGACAGACTGAATGTTTTAGCATGAGAAGGAAAAATACTTTTATTATGCTAAGCTTCCTTGTAGTTTGTAATATCATCCATCTACTGTGGTGAGATGTAAATGGAAACTTTCCATTGAACGAAAGATTTTTGTACTGATCACACAGATTATAGGCCTGATTCTCCATTGCCTTGAACCTGGTGTACTCATTTGCAAAATGAATGCAAATTGCTGCCAAACCAACGGTGGTACTTTATGTGAGGCAGTAGCGAATCAGGCCTATGTTTCCCCCACCTAGCTGATGAATCTATATGAGTTAAGACGTTACTCTGCGTGTGCCAGCAATATGTGACAGTTCTGAAATGGGAACCCATCACTCAATTTTCTGGATTTTTTTTTCTTGTACTGGTCCTTAAACCTGATGCACAAGTCTATGAGGAATATTGTTCTAGGTTAGCTGCTCATGTGCGCTGAAATAACTAAGATATTGCATCAAAAAAGCACGGGATTTGCTTTCTCATGCCATGATATTCTGGTAGGATACTGTCTGTTTTGTGGTAAGTTGAATCACTGTATTACGGTAAATGGAGAGCACAATTTTCAAACTTGGATGCCTAAGCTGAGCACCCATTCCTGCATCTTGGTTCTCAAAATGGCAATTAGATGATTAAATGAGTGTTGTCATACTTCATGCCCATCTGTGTAGCCAACAGTAGGCTTTGGGCTTCCAAACATGGAATTTAAGCGCACGATATCATCCTGTTACAGTGCCCAAAAGAGATTCAGGGCTTTTTAAGATATACAACCAGGATGTAGGATAAATCTGTAAGAATCGGGACCCTACAGAAATGCTTTAGAGTGCTAGAAACCTTTGCCTCCACTCCACATCTTCTTGATCCTTTATAGTCTCCAGTTCCACTGTTCACTCACTTTAAACTGTCAGATTCTAAATCTTTGCCTTGATTCTCCCTACCATTGTACTAATTTTATGCTGGCGTAACTCCATTAAAAATCTCTTGTTCAGGCCTTAGTTATCTCTCACTTAGATTTTTGCAGCTTCTTTGTTCAGGCCTTTCCATATCTCATCTATTGCTGTCAAGATGCTTGAGTTTTTTGCTCCAGTAGACTTGACACACTGGACAACATTCTCTGCTGTTTTAACTCTGCTGGCTTAGTGGAGTTATCTGCCAAGCAGTTGGCCCATTGTCTTTTCACATTTCCAAAGTGTATTTTCCCTTTCACTTGTAGCTCGCGAAACATTTCAAGGTGACATTAGTCTGTGCTCAGCAATTCTCTACCTTGACCATCTATTAACATTCGCAGTGTTCCAAGAAGTTTAAACTGCACAGGAGCCATCTCTGATCTCAAAAGCATCTGGATCCGCTCTGCTACGCCTTCCTCCAGCATCTGAACCTTGTTAGCAACTAGAAAATGGAACCAGAAAGAGAGAATTTGATCATTTTGGAGAACATGAACTTGTAGCTCAAATACTACAATGATGTAGACCATACAAGTATCTAGACAAGTTAGATATATTCAACTCATAGTGTAACAGTTGCTTTTTCTGTGGTTACTGAACATTGACAAGGGGTAAGCCTGTAATGATTCAATTTGGTTCAAATAAAGGTCAGAATTGACCAAACCTTTTGGTCTTATACTGAACTACGCATATCATAGGGTACGTCTACACTACAAGACTATTTCGAATCTACTTAACTCGAATTTGTGGAATCAACCTTATGAAGTCGAATTTGTGTATCCACACTAAATACACTAATTCGACTGTCTGAGTCCACAGTAACGGGGCCAGCGTCGACTTTGGAAGCGGTGCACTGTGGGAAGCTATCCCACAGTTCCCGCAGTCCCCGCTGCCCATTGGAATGCTGGGTAGAGCCCCCAATGCCTGCTGGGGGGAAAAATGTGTCGAGGGTGGTTTTGGGTAACTGTCATCATTGAACCGTCAATCACGCCCTCCCTCCCTCCCTCCCTCCCTGAAAGCGCCTGCGGGCAATCTGTTCGTGCACTTTTCTGCTCAGTGACAGCGCGGGCGCCACAGCACTTTGAGCACGGATCCTGCTGCAGTTATGGCCGTTGTCAACTCCTCGCACCTTATCGTCCACCTCTTCCACAGCCAGCTGCTGAGAAATCGGGCTACTTTTCAATGGTGCTGCGAGCACTGGTGGACCATGGGGGACGTTTTACCAACATCAACGTTGGGTGGCCAGGCAAAGTTCATGACGTGCGTGTTTTCAGGAACTGTGGTCTGTTTAGACGCCTGCAGGAAGGTAGTTTCTTCCCGGACCACAAAATAAGTCTTGGGGATGTGCAGATGCCTATAGTGATCGTCGGGGACCCAGCCTACCCGCTAATGCCCTGGCTCGTGAAGCTCTGTGCAGGCGCCTTGCACAGCGACAAGGAACTCTTCAAGTAGCAGTGAGCAGCGTGACCTGTGACTGTTCAGTTTCTTTACAGAGAAGCTGAACCTGCCCCTGTTTCTTTACCAAGTTACTGTTGACTAGCATCTGCAGTTACATACCCCACCCACCCCGCTTCCCCAACTTCCAACACACGTTTAAAAATAAAATACATGTTCCACTGTAACTTTACAAAGGTTTCTTTATTGATGACTTTGCATTACAGGGTTGAAACTGGGACACGGACTGTGCTGGGTAGGGTGTGCAGTGATGTAAAAACCGCCTGTAAACTCGAGGAATTACAGGCTCCTGCTCCCAGAGCAGTCTGGAGTGCCGGAATGGATGTTTCAACGGAGCCTGCCATCCCTCCTTTTTGGGACTCTGTGGCCTTTTGGCGGGGGAGGACGGATACAGATTCCTCTGCTGCGTGGCTCTGTGGTCCAGGACAGGGACCGTTGCATGAGATCTGTAACCCTCCTCCCCCGCTACAAAGTCACGTACCCCCCCCCACCCACACAGAACCTGCAAACCACCTCCCATACCGACCAGGGTGCGTACTGACTGCAGTGTGTGTGTGACCTGCTGCTGATCCTGCCCCCATGTCTGTACCCTGGTAAAGGTGATTGTCCTGTCAAATTACCAACCCCCTTCCCCCCCTTCAAACACAGTCTCCTCTAAAAGATCATGACGGAAACAGTAATTAACAGAAAATTATTTTTTATTATCAACTAGACAGTTAGGGGATGAAACTGGGATGGGGGCTTGGGTGAGGCGGGAAGGAAAGGACTTCTCAAAATTTAGGCTATGAGAGCTTTTCGGTACTTGAGCACTCTGCTGGGGTGCAGTGACAGTTTACACGGCCTCTGGCGCCCCTCCTTCTGGTTATTTTGGGTGAGGGGGGTATGGGACTTTGTGGCGGGGGAGGGCGGTTGCCGATACACTGCAGGGGGGCTCTGTCCTCCTGCCTGAGGTCCTGCAGAACATGCACAAGGCGCAGGAGCATGTCCGTTTGCTCCCTCATTAGTCCAAGCAGCGTTTGAGTCGACTGCTTGTCTTCCTCACGCCACCTCCTCCCGTTCGCTGTGTGAGCGCTGGTACAGAGAGAGGGTCTCCCTCCACTGGCTCTGCTGGTCCGCCTCGTCTCGGGAGCACCCCATAAGTTCAGCGAACATCTCGTCCCCTGTCTTTTTCTTTCGCCGCCTAATCTTTGCCAGCCTCTGTGAGGGGGATGCTGTGGCAGGTCTGGAGACAGTCGAAGCTGTGTGATGGGAAAAAGGGAGTGAATTCCTTGCAAAGATAAATTTTTGCGAACAATGAACACAGTGTAGTCTGTCTCTGTGAATTCTGGGTTGAGATCCCAGTGCCTGATGGGGCAAAAACCATTTTCGCGGGTGGTTCTGGGTAAATGTCGTCAGTCATCCCTTCCTCCGGGAAAGCTACAGCAGACAATCATTTCAAGCCCGTTTTCCCTGGATTGCCCTGGCAGACGCCACAGCGTGGAAACCATGGAGCCTATTTTGCCTTTTGTGCCTGTCACCGTATGTGTACTAGATGCCGCTGACAGAGGCGGTCCAGCAGCGCTACACAGCAGCATGCTTTTGATTTTGCATGATAGCAGAGATGGTTACCAGCCATACTGTACCATCTACCATACCATAAATTGGTAATAAGATGGGCATAGTTACCAGTCCTTTCGCACTGCACCATTTGCTGCTGTCATAAGTGCCCCTGGCTGCTCTTAGCCAGGGGCACAAAAGCCAAAATTGGGAATGACTCCCTAAGTCAATCCCTCCTTTTTGGTATGTAAAAATAGAATCAGTCCTGCCTAGAATATGGGCAAGTGTACTAGAGAACCACTGTATCAGAGAACCAGAGAGCACAGCTGCTCTGTGTCAGATCCTGCATAGATTATGAGCTGAATGCTATTCACAGGGGGTGCTCCTGCAACAACCCCACCTGTTCATTCCATTCTTCCCCAGCCTTCCTGGGCTACCATAGCATTGTCCCCCCACTTGTGTGATGAAGTAATAAAGAATGCAGGAATAAGACACAGTGCCTTGATAGTGAGAAATGAGTGGAAGGCAGCCTCCAGTTGCTATGATAGTCCAGATAGGACATTAAGGAGTGTGGAGGAGAGGAGCCCAGCATCCTGCTGCTAGTCCAGGGGCAATTGAATCTTTTCTTTACACATGAAGGGTGGGGGCTGATGAAGCTCAGCCCCCTGTTGCTATGATGAGGACGGTTACCAGCCATACTGCACCATCTACCAGGAAAAATTAGGGCCAGGCGCCCTTGATCGACCTCACTGATGCTAGTACGCATGGTTACCAGTCCTTTTGCACTGCCCCGTGTGCCAATAGGCTGATGATGACGATGGATATCAGTCATATTGTACCGTCAGCCACCCATGGCAGGGGGGGAGTGAGGATGTCGGTGTTCAGTGATGCACCATCGCATCTATCTTCAGCATTCAGTAAAGATACGGTGACATGTAAAAGAGTCAACAGAGGATTGTTTTCCCTTTCACTTCTGGGGGTGGGGGGGCGGGTGCGTAAATTGCCGAGCTATGCCCTGACCCACCGCGGACACTGTGTTTGACCCTAGAAGCATTTGGAGCTCAGCCAAGAATGCAAATGCTTTTCGGAGACAGCAGGAACTGTGGGATACCTTGCGTCCTCAGTCCCCCCTCCCTCCATGAGCGTCCATTTGATTCTTTGGCTTTCCGTTACGCTCGTCACGCAGCAGCGTGCTGAGTCTGTGCTATGCCGTCTGTCCGGAGTTTTTTGAAAAATACTCTGGACCAGGCGTAACATTACAGTAATTCCCCTAATTAGATGCAGGACTCTCCGAGCGAGATCATCCTGAGGACGGTCACTGAAGGAGATAGAGAGCGCATGCTGCGTGAAAGCCAGCACAAACCTGGGCCCTATGCAGCCGTGCTCGGGGAGGCAATGCTCCCTGAGTACCTCATGAAAGCCTCGCGCGGAAAAGTGTGCTGCCACGGAGCACCCAATAAGGCAGCTCTCCCCAGGAACCTCCTGCGGAGGCTTTTCGATTACCTCCAGGAGAGCTTCGTGGAGATCTCCCAGGAGGATTTCTGTTCTATCCCCATATATAGAGAGACCTCTTTTTCACATACTTCAGATTCCTGTTATATTAAGAATAAAAGTTTACATGGTTAAAGCACTTACCGAGTGATCCTTCCCCTGATTCAGGGTCCGGGTTAATGGCCAGGGACGGTTGGTAGGGGATCTCCGTGACGGTGATGAAGAGATCCTGGCTGTCGGGGAAACCAGCGTTGTAAGCGCTGTCGCCTGCCTCGTCCTCCACAAACCCTTCCTCATCTTCCCCATCCGCAAACATCGCCGAGGAACTGGCCGTTGACACTGTCCCATCGTCAGAGTCCATGGTCACTGGTGGGGCAGTGGTGGCAGGCTCCGTAGCATCCGTTTGCCGCTTTGATTTTTTGGTAGCCTTGTCTGGGGTCCTTGATTTTCACACGGCGCTGCGTGGCATCCCGGCTGTATCCTCTGTCTCTCATGGCTTTGGAGACCTTCTCGTAGGTCTTTGCATTCCGTGTTTTGGAGCGCAGCTCCGAAAGCACAGACTCCTCGCCCCACACACCGATCAGATCCAAGAGTTCCCGGTCAGTCTATGCTGGGTCCCTCTTTCTATTCAGAGATTACATGAACTCCTCTGCTGGAGAGCTCTGCATCGCTGCCGGTGCTGCTGAGCTCGCCCCGATGTCCAACCACGAAATGAGATTCTAACTGTCCAGACAGGAAAAGGAATTCAAATTTTCCCGGGACTTTTCCTGTGTGGCTGGTCAGAGCATCCAAGCTCGGACTGCTGTCCAGAGCGTCAACAGAGTGGTGCAGTGTGGGATAGCTCCTGGAGCTAGTAAGTTCGATTTGCATCCACACCTAGCCTAATTCGACATAGCCATGTCGAATTTAGCGCTACTCCCCTCGTCGGGGTGGAGTACCGAATTCGAACTAAAGAGTCCTCTAGGTCGAATTAAATGGCTTCCTGGTGTGGACGGGTGCACGGTTAATTCAAATTAACGCTGCTAAATTTGAATTAAAGTCCTAGTGTTGACCAGGCCATAGAAACATTGTTTTTGTGAAAACACATTCACTCACTCACTGCGTTTTCAAACCTGTTGGAATGTGGGCAGGGTTCAGAAGATTGTGCTCTTTCTTTGTTTATCCCTATCCAAAAGGAGATACAGTAAAAATAATTAATTTCAGTTTGTTTGGAGGGTGAAGTGCCTTTGTATTTGAGACACCTGATGCTTTTGTTGCAGATACCATTGCTTCTGTGCTCTGCTTCCCTTCCTAATCCTGTTTCTCCGCACCATGCTTTAGTGCAGTAATTCCTGGTAATGATCAGAAGCTTCTCTGGAAAAAGCCTGAATGCTGCTTAACTTAGCTACCAAAGACTTTCTCCAAAGTAATTTTATCCTCCCCTTCTGCATGTTTTTGTCTTTCCTGGGGCAACTGCATCAGGCAAGAATCCTTCTGTCCTTTCCCTTACCGACCTTGCAGGCATGCTGAGAAACAGATACTAACTGTTAATTACCTTGTTTGTAATTTCCTTTGGTTCCAGTAGCACAAGCTCAAACCCTAGTCTCTTGATTGTAGTAGAATTCACTAGGAAACCCCCCTCTGTACTACTCAGTTTGAATCAATTAACAACACCTCTTGTGCCTATCTGTAAGTTTTAGAACGTATCTAATTGATTTCCATCTTATGTTCTGTTTGACTTCCCTTGCAGTTTTATCTTATGCCCCTTTAAAGGTGTAGCCTGTGCAGTATTAATGCTGAAGGGGCGTATGTCATCAGTATGGGAGCTCTGCTGATAATTTCCATATTTTGAAGTTTACTTTAGTGGTGATGGCTAGCAAAGACCTGGGATGAGAATAGGATTTCACAGAATTTATAAGTGCTGTGTTCCGCACATTACTGCTCCTTTTAAGTAAATCACAGTGTGTGGATTTTCTTTCTTTTAAAATTCTCCAGTTGCTTTTATTAGTTCCTTTCATGCAGCCTCTGGTAACAGATAGATTTCTTTATATAGCCCTCATCTATTATTTTTTTTCCTTTTCATGTTCTGAGGCACAGCTTGTTAGTTTCCCAGAAGAAACTCACACTTCAAAAGATCACCAGAAGATTACCAAAATTAAATTAGACTCTAGATCAATGCACAAATATCTGATAACACATAGTTCAACACATTAAAGTACAACCGCACAAGCCATTAAGATTGGCTGGCATTTGGTCTATCCTAGCAAGGAAGGATACAGGAGGAATTAAACTTCATCTTGTTAGATCCTATAAACTACGCAAGGTCTGGGTCATTCACTGCTTGGTTAAGAAATCTCCAAGGAACATTTAGGTACTATACTACAGAAAGTGGGATTGGGGATTCACTGAAGGGAGTTCTTCCTCTTGAGCTTGTATCATACCAATGTCCCAGACTGCTGTTAAGGAGAATTGAGCACTGGAAGAGCTATCTTTCAGATGAGAGATTAATCAATATCCTCGCTACTTGTGATCATTAAAGATCCCACAGCATTTAGTACAAGGATAAAGTCAATGAGAGTTTTTGAAGTTTTGAAAATCGCACCCTACATTCTAATGTATGTAATTACATCCTGCCTACCTAAATTACCCTCACTGTTTCAGCTGGATAAGGTATTATTTCCCCCTTCCCGGCTTAAAGTGTTGTGTAGTATTGCTCTGTACTGTTAAACAGCTGTTAAATTTCCTCCCGGAGACTGCAGCAGCAGTGTTTGTATTCCAAGGTCAGACTGTTTGTTTGTAAAGAGTCTGCCTTGTGCTACTCTGTGTAGTGCAGCAGTGAGGAAAGGTGCCACAAGATCCTGGAAAGGAGCTTTTTAAAAAGCAGATGCAGGATAAGTACTGTCATTGCCAAATCAGGGGCTGTACACATGATCCTAAGGCTTAGCCACTGAAGGGAACAGGTTCCTGGTTAAAGTCAAGCAGAGAGACAGTGGAAGGTCAGCGCTAAGGAGCTCCAGGAATTGGAGAGCAGAAACTTTAGGTTAGTTCACATGCAAAGGCACAGTCAGACCATCAGTAGAATGTGATGTCTGTAGAATAGCTTATTAATTTTTGCTGTATATAAGCATGGGTATTATCTCAGCATTTCTGTGCTAGAAGGCTTCCCTGAAATAGGAAGTAGTGCTCAACCATCTGTTACTTCTAGGTTATGACTAATAAATCACCTGTCTTTGCTTTAAACATTCGTCCTTCTCTGTGCTCCTGCACCACAACATAAGAGCTTCCATGTAGGAGGGTAGGTATATGACTTGTTTGGGATTTATATGCCTGCATAGCATGGACATCTTGTGGACTTGACCCGGTTATGCACTTGTAACTAAAGCTACTTTGCAGTAATAGCTATATTTGTCACGCAATGCCAGATTGTTCTTAAATTAAGGAAATATGGTTTAAATATTGATCTGGATGGGAACTGGATTTTCCATTTTGTGGGAAATTCCATTATTTCAAAAAAATCTGTTCTAAAATTGATCAAAAGCAAATAATGAAATTTCCCAAAACAGTATTTTTATCAAAACATTTAATTTGGATTTTTGATCCTTTTAAAACTTGTAAAAACTTGTTTTGGAAAGTTGTTTCAAAAACTGAAACAGCGAGTTCCAAGAATGTCAAAATGGGATGTTTCAACATTACTGAAAAGCTTCATTTTTGTTAAAAAATTTTTTTTAACAAAATTGTCAGAAACATTTTAAATACTTTGATTTTGATTAAAAACAGCTCAGGTTAAATATGCCATAAAATTGTTGTACACTTTTAGCACCAAGAAACACCTGTATGTTGGGCTGTATCCACTAACACACACACACATATATGCTGGTTTATGCAAGATGTTGCATTAGAAAATTTTTGAAAATTTCTCCTCTTCACCTTTCAAATGAATATCACCAGTTTAGAACAATTGACAGGGACTGTGCTCTGAAGCACATTGCATTAAAAAAACAAACAAAAATACACACACAGGTTATGGCCAACTTTATCACTCTAGTTTGATCAACACCCAGGCCCCACCCAGTTCACCAGGGTACCCAACTTTAAACATGAGTATTGAGAGAAATGAATGAACTTCTGAAATGAGACATGTTTTCTTCAGAGAGAGACCATTTGCCAAATATTAAAAGGAGGCAGTGGAGAAGAGGCACAAGATCTAGCTACTAGTCAATAGGAGAAGGATACAAATATATTCCATGGCACTAATTTTGCTTTATTTTGACAAACTCTTGGACATTTTTATCATAGAAAGTCACCATTTTGTGCTCAGACAAGTTAAACAACCTGGTCAGTTTAGTATTGAGAGAGGGGACCTCCAAGAACACCCTGTTGCAGCAGATTGGTGTACAGTATTGGTGGCTCTGGAGCTGGCACTTTTTCCTCTGAGCCAGTGCTAAATCACTGCCCCAACATCATTTTGGGTGGCACTGTACTGTTAGAAGTGTTCTGACAAATTAATTCCTACTCTCAATTGCACTCCCAGACAGCAGAGCTGCATTTGACATGAGATGATGTATTTATTAATGATCTCAAGAGCAGAAACTCTACACTGCAACATATAGGTCAAATTTTAACTGATTCTAAATTAGTATTGGTTTCAAAGAAGGAGAGGAGCAGTTTTGTAAAATCCCTTGAAGATATAGTGGGATATAATTCCTTCCTGCCTCCTACACTGCTTAAAGTGTATCTACTGTTCTTCATTTCCTGTCCTGTTATATAGTATTTGTGTGCAATGTTAAGCCATTTCAGTAGTGACTAATAAGATCCCTGTGAATAATTGCAAGCTCCTTAACTTTCTGCACATGAGTAGTCCCAGTCAGTTATTCACATGTGTCATAAACAGTTAGTTCAGGGTTAAGGTTTTTTTTTCTACCTGTGAACACCTGACCAGAGGACCAATCAGGGACAAGATAATTTAAAATCCCTGTGGAGGGAAGTTTTTTTTCCTGTGTCCTTTGTTTGAGTGACTCGCTAGTTGGAATTAAAGGAGTCCAGACGTCTTAATCAAGTCCTCTCAGAGTTCTGCAATAATTTCTTCTGTTCAAGCTAGTGAGTATTAGAAAGGGAACTAGTATTTTTATATTGTTATTTCTGTATTTGCAATTGTGTGTTTTGCTATAGAATTTCTTTAATTCTGTACTGTTATTGCTTTTACTGAGAAAGAAAGGAGGGGGGATTCTCTCCAGAGATTGATAAGTTTAGACCCTGTGTATTGTTCCATCTTGGTATTACAGAGACAGTTTACTTTCTTTTTATTCTTTAATAAATCTTTTCTGTTAAGGACTTGGTTGATCTTTCCTTGGGTGAATTCTCAGGGAAAGGGGAGGAGGGAGGAGGAAGGCATCCCTCTGTAGTTGAATCCCAGTATCTCTCCTAGGAGAAGGGAGGGGGGAGGAAGCAGGGGGGAATGGTTTACTTCTCCTAGGTGTAAGAACTCCATGGATTTGGGGCTCTTGGGATCCCCAAGGATTTTGGGGAAGGACTGTGTCCCAATACACGTACATTATTGGGTGGTGGCAGCTTTTACCAGATCTAAACTAGGATTTTAGTTTAGGGGAGTCCATGCAGGTCCCCATCTTGGAACCCAACAGCTCTAAGTGGGGGTGAGACCTATGACAACATGCATGAATTATTTTGCAGGAAAAAAAGGTCAGATACCTGTCAGAATCTGAAAATGCACCAGAATCTGTGACTTCAGTGGATCTACACTAGGTATTGACCTGTCCCTCCATGGACACCAGTTGTTTATGGATAGGAGATTGTCTACCAGCTCTGTACCTGGGATAGCAAGGTTTCGAAGGGCACTCAGTGCAGCATGTTGAACAGAAACATCCCCATTGTCCACGTGTTGCTCTAAAAGGTCCAAAAGCTGAAGTACCACTCCCAGCTGCACCATCCGTACGCAGTTGCCATCTTAAGAAAGAGGGGAAAACAAACATTCAGGAGGAGAGATGAGACACAGTGATAGTTGTTATGCCCAGCAGTGTTCCACTGGGGAACACCAGGAACTATTGGATGTTTTGTGGTTCAACAGGGATCACCTTTTAGCAAGAGCAATAGCAATCCTCAGCTGCACAGAACTTGCCCTTATGCTCAACAAAGGTGACCTTAAGCTACCTTTACACCTGCCTGAGCTTGCTTCCAGTGCAAGTTAACTTATGCCAGCTAAAATGGTCTGCTAGGGCTTTGGACTTACTGCCTGTAGACCCCCAGTTTACCCTCCAACAAGCCCCAATTCCATGATGGTAGAATCCTTTGCTGCCTCATTAGGGCCGCTTTAATGCCATTCAGTGCCACTTTAGAGGCACCAACAGATCTTGGGGGACTGAGGATCTGGCCCATCTAGTGTGAATCTGATCTCACTTACACTGATTTTACACTGCTATAACTCCACCAACTTCAGAGGAATTAATGCTGATTAACAGGTGTGGGAGGAGAATTGGTTCCATAGTTACTTTAGCCTCTTCAGTGTAAGGGACCAAATTCTGATCTTGCATTTATTACACTAGTTACCTGTTTAACACTGGTGAGAATCGGAACAAAATAATCAGTCCTAAGAAATCCCTGCTTTGTATTGCACTTTCTCCAAAATACCCTCCTTAGTGATGTACCTATCATGAAACTCTTTTGTCTTTGTTTTCTGTGTATTACACTGCAACGGGATGTACCAACTCTGCACTGGCCCAGCAAGGGTTAACGACACACTTTGGGCCTGGGATGCTATGCCCCTGTGCTCCGGTGGAGGGAGCATATAAAAGGAAGCAGCTCAACTCACTCTGGGCTGACTGAGGAGGAGAGCAGATGGGTGCTACAGTTTCCTGCCAGAGCCGCTGCGTTAAGAGGCCAAACATGCTGAATCCAATGTGGCACCCTGGTTGACCACGTAGGATGAGGGAGACAGGAAGCCACTATCCTTTATGGGCCTACAGGATTTGGAACCAAGGTAGGCAGTGGCCCAGGGAATGCATTTGCTTATATGGGAACCTGAAACCAGGAAGGCTGGTTCCACGTGGCTCTAGGTTGGGACCCAGTGGAGTAGGGCAGGTTCATGTCCCCTACCCTAACCCCACACTGGCCCAGCAAGGGCTAACCTCTCTTTGGCCTGAAACCCTGCTACATATACCTTTTATTTCTAAGAACCCTTTTGTTATCAGAGCTGCTGCAGCCTCCTACAGAAGAAAGACATGAAATTGTGCTCTCAGGGAAACTTTCCTTTAGATCCTTCTTGTGCTTGTTCTAATTTCTCTTAATCCATGTCTTCCCTTAATTCCTGTGTGTCCAGGATATCCTTCCCCAAGAGCGTGTGGTGGACTTACATGCCCTTTGGTGCAGTAGGGTGCCTATACAGCCAAAAAGCAAATAATTTTTGCTAGTATAATTATTGGCCCAGAGGAAAAAAGTCATTTCTGGTATTAGTGGCTGAACTTTACTATAGTCTGGGCAATGCTTCCCACACTCACCCCCTTTTAATGTAAACTCAGATTGGTAAAATATAGGAAAGAGAACTGAGTACTGCATACCACAGGCTGGTATAAATCTGTGAAGTTCCATTCACTTCAATGGCGCTATACCAGATGAGGATCTGGCTCTAAAAGAGGGTTTAAATCAGGATCGGGCAAACTTTTTGGCCCAAGGGACACATCTTGGTATGAAAATTGTATGGCGGGCCATGAATGCTCATGAAATTGGGGTTGGGGAGTGGGAGGGGATGAGGGCTCTGGCTGGGGGTGTGTGCTCTGGGGTGGGGCCAGAAATGAGGAGTTCAGGGTGTGGGAGGGGGCTCTGAGCTGGGGCAGGGGGTTGGGATGCATGGGGTGGGGAGGGGAAAGGCTCCAGCTGGAGGTGTGGGCTCTGGAGTGAGGCTGGGGATGAGGGATTTAGGGTACAGGATGTGCTCCAGGCTGGGACCAAGGGGTTCAGAGGGCAGGAGGGGGTTCAGGGCTGTGGCATGGGGTTGGGGTGGGGGGGTGTGAGGGCTCTGGCTAAGGGTGCAGATTCTGGGGTGGGGCCAGAAAGGAGGAGTTCAGGGTGTGGGAGGGGCTACAGGCTGGGGCAGGGGGTTGGGGTTCAGGAGAGGGGTCAGGGCACAGGAGGGGGTCGGGATGCAGGATCTGGGCAGCGCTTACCTGAAGCAGTTCCTGGAAGCAGTGGCATGTCCCTTCTCCAGCTCCTATGCAGAGGTGTGGCCAGGCGGCTCTGCGCACTGCCCCGTCTGCAGGCACTGCCCCTGCAGCTCCTATTAGCTGCAGTTCCTGACCAATGGGAGCTGCAGGGGTGGTGCTTGGGGCAGGGGCAGCGCGCGCTGCTCCTAAGTGTAGGAGCCAGATGGGGGGGGGCGGGGACATGCCGCTGCTTGCAGGAGATTCAGCATGCGTGTGTGGAGCAGCCTTGGACTCAACTCCACTCCCCAGCTGGAGCGCAGAAGCAGGGCAAGCCCCAGACCCTACTCCCCAGGAGCTTGAGGGCTGGTTTAAACAGGCTGGAGGGCTGGATGTGGCTCCTGGACCGTAGTTTGTCCACCGCGGTTTAAATCCATTATACAGTCAAGAAAATTATTTCAACTGATACATATTTTTTTTGTTCAGAATTTACCTCCCTGCAACTTATTGACCTTATTTAGCTGCTTTTAAACCAGGGGTGGGCAAACTACAGCCCAGGGGCTGCATCCGTACCTTCAGACATTTTAATCTGGCCCTCCTCCTTCTGCTGGGGAGCAGGGTCTGGGGCTTACCCTGTTCCAGTGCTCCAACTGGGGAGCGGGGTCAGGGGCCTGCCCCGCTCTGTACATGCCGTGGTTCTGCGCAGCTCCTGGAAGCAGCAGCATGTCCCTCCTCCGGCTCCTACACATAGGGACAGCCAGGGGGCTCCGCACACTGCCCCTGCCCCAAGTGCTGCCCCCATAGCTCCCATTGGCCTGGAACCATGGCCAATGGGAGCTGCAGAGGCCATTCCTGTGGATGGGACGGTGTGCAGAGTCGCCTGGCTGCCCCTACATGGAGGAGCTGGAGGGAGGACATCCCTCTGCTTCTGGGAGGTGCTTAAGGTAAGCGCTGCCCAGAGCTGCACCCCTGACCCCCTCCTGCACCCCAACCCCATGCTCTAGTCCTGATCCCCCTCCTGCCCTCTGAACTCCTTGGTCCCAGGCCAGAGCACCCTCCTGCACCCCCAACCCCTCATTCCCAGCCCCACCCCAGAGCCTGCACTCCTAGCCAGAGCCCTCACCCACTCCCACACTCCAATCTCCAATTTCTTGAGCATTCATGGCCCGCCACACAATTTTCATACTCAGATGTGGCCCTTGGGCCAAAAAGTTTGCCCACCCCTGTTCTAAACCATAGGATTATTCAATGCCTTTTCCGCTGCAATGTATCTCTCTTCCTGATCTGTGCTGAGGGATGCAAGGTTCTTTTCATAGGTTCCTTTTTGATGTGTCTCTAGCATCATCATTACTATTGCATTTCAGCTAAACTTTGCTTTTTCCTTTGTTACATATCTCAGTTGAAACTTGTCAAATACTTGTGACATTTAAACATGTACTTGTGAAAACTGACATTCCTTCCAATTTTGCAAATTTTATTCAAGAAAAATCTTTCAATTTCCATTCATTAATGCAGCTTTTAATGGTGACATTTTGTATGTGATTTCTCAGACATGCTCCCCTGCAAGATCCTGGATATTTTGAGATCAGAGGCCTGAGAAAATTCACAAGTCTCTTTGGGTGGCCATGTATCCTTTCGGGAAATAAGTCAAGGGTTTTGTTTGACAGAATGTTACAGGTAAAATATGTAGTGTGAGGTTTTTTAATAGGCTCAAGTCTATACTGAAATAGTCTCACTTTCACTGAACTTTAACTTTATACATACACAAACGAGAGAAAGAGAATGACAATGCAAACAGCCACAATCCCTTTAGTGGCCATCTTTCTTTGACTGTTGCAAAGCTCCCAAGTGGCTCTTTCTGTGGATTTTTGCCTGTATGGTGGCAGCCTTGCATGTGCCTTCAATTTAATGGCTTACTGTTAAAACTGGCTAGGAATAGCTATTTTCTCAGCTGCAAAAGCTGTCATCTTTTCACTGCCTCATCAGAGGTCCCTTAGCACTGCAATCAGATAGTCACAGGATTTTTTTACTTAGATTAAAGACTGTGCATACATCAGCAGCACAGACTGAGGCCAGACAGGGATTATTCACTTCTTCTACCCAGAATGTCTAATGTGGGGGGTGGAGGGAATGGCACAGGGGGAGAAGGAATTAAAATAAAAAGTCATTCAGCCAAACATTAAATCTATGTTAGCAAGTTTTTAAAGGGATAGAGGACATTTCCAGTGAGCGATAATGTACAATGCTCACTGCTAGGTAAAATGCAATCAAGAACTCAAGCCTCTGTGTATGTGTGTTTAGGGGGGTGTGGGGGGGGGGAGTTTGAGAACAGAAAAAGAGTTAAGGATGGGGCTATGTCATCTGTTAAAATGACTGGGTGGCTCCATTAGCTCTTCCAGTAGAACTGATCAAATATTTTATTATGACTACCCACAAAATGTAGGAATTCATCTGGCTTTAAGTTGGGTTATAAAAGCCCCACTGTGTTAACTGAGAGTTTTTCTATGGACGGCACTGCCCAAGGCCTAGCTGTTAGAAACCATGTCCTTTTACCAGTGCTATCAATATAAGTGCAGTTCCTTCCTTCCTATCCTATAGGCAATGCCACTTCTTTATGTTCCTCTGCTTATAGTCCTTAGCAATCACTGTTGCTTTCTTTACACTGAGGGTACGTAGTGTGACAAAATGGTCTCCCTTGAAATTTCTTTCCTAAGTTCAAGCTACTCAATTTTTCTTCTGAGATGACTATGGGTAAAATGTTCCAGAGCAAGTAAGTCTCTTTTGGAAATGGGCCTTACACACTAAGGAACCTGCATCACTTGGTGATTTTGAAAGTTTTATCCTACATCAGAATGAAGGGGAAGTGAGGTGCACACAGAGCCCCTGGCATCAGGGGAATAGGAGGCACTCAGAGCTCCTGGCAGAGGAGGAGAGAGTGGGTGGGATGCATGGAGTCCCTAAAATAGGAGCAGGAGGGAAATGTTGCATGAAGCCTCTAGTATGTGCAAGGACCTTGACCAACAGAAGCAAAGCATTCAACCCTCTAGTAATAGCAAGTGACTGAGTGAAATGAGGCCTAATAGTCCATTCAATGGCATTTTGAGAACTTTTCAAGACTACTCCTGCTTAATTTCTAGTTTCAGGGAAAGTTCCAGGTATCAGTGGGAAAAGTCTATCTGTTTGGGGGACAACTGGAAAAGTGGAACACCAGAAAAACCTGCTTTCCTCACAGGGTCCATTTGGTGCTGCAGGCTGAGGAGCATTGTGACATCAGAGGTAATTAAACCAGTCAGAACTTCCTCCCTCTAATTCATTTGCATAGTTCATTTCCATTGATTGAAGTAAGTCAGCAAATGAAACTGCAGGTCAGGACTGAGGTGCTTTGACATTTGTGGGGGTGCTGGGTTTCAGGACTGGAATAGTGGAAGATGCTTTAGAACAGGAGCTATATTAACTGAGTCGGAGTGAGGCTGGAGCCCTGCCCACACAATGACCTTGAAATGATTAGCATCTATAACGTAAAGATGCATGCATCACCATGGAATAGGAAAACAAAAATGTGTATGCGAGTGAGAGAGTGCCATGAAATCTAATAGTATTGTACTCTCTAATAAGAAACAAACAATACCACCTCTCTTGATCACTTTGATGGGTAATGAATAAGCAATCTTACCATTCCTGGCAAAGTTAGCAACAGCCAGTGCTCCTGTTAGCTGCAGCTGGGGGTGATTGGATGCAAGCCAGGTACCAACCTTCTGGTAGATAATGCCACATCCATTAGCAAACATCTTCTGCATGGATTCATCTGTTATACAATAAATGAAGAGAAGCCTAAAAGTACATCTAAGCTCTACTTTGCATCTATTATAGAATAGTACTGCTCAAGGTTTCAGAAGTTTGTAGACTATTGTGTCCTCTAACAGAACATCAGAGTTGGCAGGAAGGTGAAGTGAAAGTTATAAAATGTATCGTTCCAGATGTCTTACACTAATCCACACACTCAGTATATGGCTAGTAGCCTTATGCAAGATTCCCCACACTACTTTTTGCTATATGCTCCAGTCTTGCATGAAAGGACCATCCTCTTCAGAAAGTGTGAAGTGATTCAGGTAGTCCACTAGTGGGTTTCTCCCAAGCAGAGGCATAATACAATTGTTATTGTATATGAAGATTTGGAGGAACCGAGCCATTCACTCTGTGTTGAACTGATGCCTGTATAAATCTGTCCTGCAGAGTGCTAAGTTCCTTCATCTTCTCATGAAATCAGTACTTTGCAGGATGGAATCTTAAGTGGCAATGTGATCACAGTTGAGATAAAGGCTAAATTGTGTGTGTGTGTGTGTGTGTGTGTGTGTGTGTGTGTGAGACATGTAATCCATGCATGGAAATCTCATAGGATTTACAAGTGGGGACAGAGGGAATAGCATGTATCTACTGTGTTTCCAAGTGTTCAGTGTCACTACATTACTCATTGAGATCTGCATAGGCTAAATGCAATCTTAAGAATGCAAGCCATAGATTTGTGATTAGTAATCTGGAACTAGTTCTTTATACTGAGAAATCCAAATATACTGTAGTGTTTAACTCAGAAATGTTTGCCACAGCTTCATAATTTTTAAGAAAAGTTTAATTAAATTGTCAGTTACCTTGAGATTTTGGCAAAGGATGCAATGTAAATGCATGATTCTGTGCAGTTATTCTTTAATTCATGTAGCCCCAAATGCTGCAAAGCTGTCAACCATGTGAACCAAATTACAATTAGGATCAGCAGAGATAGCTGCTAACATTTTTCTGCTCTACCTTATGGTTGAGTATGGAGTCTGTGTCTCACCGATCTAAAGCAGCATTTCAGATGTTTTCTATGACATTTTATGCTCTCTGTTTTCAAAAGCTGCTGCTGGACTCTGTCCCTTCTCACAGTGCAGCAGTGTGACTGAGGAAATGAAAGGTCTGGGGCAGCAAAATGTATATTCTAGAAGGTTAGTGTTCTCCATTTTCAGTACATAGAAACATGTAATACAAAGCAATTTTAAAATTCTTATGTTTCCTTCAGTAATTCAGATGGCTGAAATACTTGGTCCATTTTTGAACAATGAATGAAGAATACATAATGGGTACTTAAATGTACTGAGTGAGTTAAGGTGTATTGAGGGGAAAAATTGAGAACACCAGTCTATCAGATTGCCATGTCAGAAGCCAGTTTACTTGAAAGGACCCATCATACTGTGAAATGTCTCCATGAGAAAGGGGGCAGATACAGGGTCTTCATATAGACCTATGACTGCATTAGTCAGCAGCAGAGCTTAGTCTGTGGAGACTGATGTGAGCACTGTCTATGCTACAACAGTAGTATTCTTAGTCCTTCACTTCACATTATGGGCCAGATTGTGGAGCTACACTGGTTTACAGCAGCTAAGGATCTGGCCCTTTAAAATTGGAGGCTAACTCAAGAAGTATAATTTGGCCCTATATCTGAGCTTTCCTTACTTTTGGGGAGGACTGTAGATTTCTGGCTACCCACAGGAGTCAGGTTATCACAAAGTTGGAGAAACCCAGCTCTAGATGGACTGGACTGACACACAAAGCCACAATTAAGGCAGCAGTACCCTATTCTATTGCATTTCTAGCCTCCACCTAGTAGCAGGCGTAATGGCATTAAATGCCTGAGGCAAAATGTGTATATGCTTGGAGGAAAATATGGCAACCTGAGCATAACAATCATACTGTAAGTGGGGAAAAAAATAAATAGAATGGCTGTTGAGAAGAATTCCCCCCAAGGAATCTTGAAACAACAGACTGCAGCTGTGCCTGCAGAAAGGAAATGAAAGCACAGGAGCAGATGGCAATCCCTGCTGCTAATGGGACTTTCTACTACTTCTCCATGCATCTTACCTCCAAGGAGCAGAGACACAATGAGATTTGATGCAGCCTTCACACTGCACATATCTTCTGCCTGTGAACTTCCCTGGAGCCTCAGCAGGATCTCTGACAGTGCCTCATGCACACCCGCCTCTACCATTTGCACTTTCAAAGCATCTGCAGAGGTCAGGAGAACATGCATATTAATGGCTTCTCTTTGGGTCACTGCATAAAAAGTGAATGCAAGGAGGCTAAATTCCCAATAAATTTAAGTCAGGATGTTTCCAGGTGCAGTAATTTGTGGGACTCTTGTTCATAAACAGGGATGTTGCCATTGGAAAACACCACACTCAGAATAAATACACCTTTTAGACAGATCATTGTAATTTTTTTGAGCAAGGGGAGGGGGAGAGGGAGACGATGAGGCAACTGTGGAATTTCTATTGCAATTTATAATGTTTTGTGCTTTTTAAAAAATTACATTTCAGATGTTCTGTGTCACATACTTTATAACTAGAGTGATATCTTTTGAGAATTGCAAAATACTAATGTGAAAGACAAGTATAATTTAATAGCTGTGTTTTGGTGTTGCTAGCTTGCAACTTGGCAGCACCATGGCCATATTTCTCAGAGTGGGGTTTTTTTTCCCAGTGGTGTTAATATTGAGTTTGAACAAAATTAACAGCTTTGATAACATCTCTAGCTATTACTCTTTTCACTCCAGTGTGGGGAATGCTGTTTGACCACTCATTCCACTAGACTTTCTGGTTCTGATAAACCCTGAACAAATTGTGTGAGATAGCAATGTCTTGAAAAAACATAAATAAAACCCCACAAATATTTTGATGGAGGAAATTAAAAACTGGGCCATTTCAGGCACCCTAAAGAAGTTCCTTGGACATCATATGAAGACAGGGGCCTGTCTCTGTGAAACCTGGATGTGTGATCTCTTTAATTATAAATAAATACACAAAGGTAAACATTTGGAGTTAGAAATATTCATGGAAATACCATTTTCATAAAATGATTGATTTAGCATTAACTATCATTTGATTCACTGAAGTAGACTGGCCTCATTAGTCAACCACTGCCGATTATGATTGTTTTAATAAATGGGTGCCTTTTATCTCCATTTATACCCATTAAAATTTTTGAAATATATTTAGGATCAGCTCCCAGTAATTTTTCTGAGGTCCCAGTAATCTTCTGCATTCCCGTACAGTATGGAGGCTGTGTGTATCATACACAAAGTTATCAAATGGTTCATTTCACACTACTACCTCACCATATATTTTATTCAGGCTCATTTCCTCCTCCACTGTCTCACAGACCCATGTTTTAAAATGATGGGTGAAATCCTGGCCCCACTGAAGTCAATGGAATTTTCCATTTAGATCAATCTGGCCAGGATTTCGCCCATCATTTCTGTGAGGAGGGGCTTATGTCTCTGCCTCCAGTAATGGAATGCCATTGAAACCCCCAGAGTGTTCATTGTAGCCACTATGCTAGTATCCTCTATCCTAAGGAGCCTAGTAGTCAAGATAAGAGAACCCTTACCATTCTCCGCTAGCATCTGTAGAACCTCAATGATGGTTTCTATCCTCTGATGATTCTCTGCCCTTCTCAGCTGCTTCACTAGATGTTCAGCAACCTTTGTCTTGCTTAGTGCCTCCTTAGCTATCACTGTGTGGACAATAAAGGCATGATTTTTGTATGTTTTCACACCCAAATGTAATACTGTTAAAAAAAAAATCTCTCCCTAGAGAGATGAGTGGATGCTACTTTGAATCTAGTTGCCTTGCTAATTTCCCCCCCCCCTTAAATCCTTCCCCTCAAATGATTAAATGTTACATGTATGAAACAATCTGCCTCATTTTAGTTCTGCTGTCTAATCCAGTTGTGTAATTCCTGTGGCTATGCCTTTTTAATAATGGTCAAGCAATTGCTGTCCTAACTTCATTGCATTCAATAGCAGTGATGAATTCATCTTGTGGTATGACAGCATGTACCACTTTACCAGAACATTTTCTATGCAAAAGAAAGTATCCCAGCAAGAATCTAACCAACCTGTTCAGGATGGGCATTTACAGAGCTTGTGTGGAAAGTTTTTCAAAAGCTATAATGCCATGAGATATAGAACATTTAAGAATTTAAGAAAATATGTATAAAAGGACATGGCTGAAATAGAATGTGTCCAGAATGCAGTATTGCCAACATTAAGAGTTCAGAAACAAAGAGTCAGCCCTTCCCCAAAAATCGAGATTGGCTTCAAAAGCATAAGAATTAAAAAAAAAAAAAACCACTGAGTTTTTTTTTTAAAATAATTGGTCTTCTGTTTTGTGAGCCTTTAGGGATTTTGTTTCAAGATTTTTATCAGCAACCATGAGGGCTAGAGATTTTTTTTCCCCAAACCAAATTTGAGGTTCTCACAATCATCACAGAATTTTCTTAGTAAGAGAAATTAAAGACTTCACACCTGATTCTTCTTTCACTAAGCTTGTATAAATCAGGAGCAACTGTTTGAAGTTAATGGAACTACACCATTTTTAAACAAGTATAAGTGAGAAAAGAATCAAGCCATTTTATTAAGACCTATAAAGTGATGAATGGTAGAGAGAGAGAAGGTGCATCAAAAATTCCTAGTGTCCCTTGTCCTGTATGAGATACATGAACAAAGATACTTAATGAAATTAAATTGCAACACATTTTAAATAAAAAAGTAGTACTATCATATACTCTGTGATAGAAGTCAGTAGAGCTACATCAGTTTACACCAGCTACATTAATTTTCTCTGGGAAGAGGCTAGGACATGTTTTGAATCTTAATTATTTGTGTGTGGCCGGTCAGCAACTGCTACGGCATGGGTCCCCAATGCGGTGCCCGGCAAGCAGCATCAGAGAGGTGTCGCCGCCGAAATGCTGCAGAAATTCAGGGGGCAACGCCTCTCGATGACACCGCTTGTCAGACGCAAAGGTTGGGGACCACTGTGCTATGGGTTCTGGTGTTTAGTTATGAATGGTTAGAGAGTATATTTAGGTTGGCCACAAGGGGGCACATAGCAAGGAGCTAAACCTCTGTGTAACAAAAAATAAAGACAGTCTTGCATTTATCCCAACTGCAGGTTTCTAATCTCTATACAGGGAAGTGCAGTAACTTCGTCTGATACTAGGTCAAAATATTTGCCTACTATGGCAACCCTACTTGTGGAAACACTGCCTAAGAACAAGCCAATGGTAGCATGAGAAAGGAAACCAATACTGTTGCAAATTTGGGAGTGTTTTAATGCCCACCTAGGTTTGCAAGGTTGCATAAGGCCAACAGGTTGACACGGACAAGTGGCTCACTGTCTGGGTAGTCAGTTAATATCCTGACCAGTGATGTGATCACTCCTGCCTCCACCAGCTGCTCCTGAAGGTCACCTGGAAATCAAAAGCATAGAAATGAAAGGCAACAGGAATTTCATCTTGGATTAATCCATCATTATACTAACTAGGGCCTGGAGGGGGTATCACTATGGTAAGAGTTAAAACAAAATGTTGCTACAAGATATAGACTAGAAATAAGGTGCAAGTTTTAACTGAGGGTAATTAACCATAGGAACAATTTGGGTTGTGGTGGACAATCTATCACTGGAAATATTAAATTTAAGATTAGATTTTTGTTTTAAAAAATGCTCTAGTTAAACAGGAATTAATTCAAGGGGATCAAACTTTGATCACACTAGTCCATCCATTCTGGCCTTTTATTACATGATCTTTGTCTGTTACAGCTTTCCCCCTATTCCATTTTGTTTCTTACAGCTGTCCCCTTCCTCCATTTTGTTTTTGTTCTCCTCCTGTGGCCGCCCTCCCCGGCTGTTAAGTTGTTTACCAAGAGCCATTGCCCTTCTCAAAGGGCAGGGACAATCTTGACTCCATTATCCTTCCAAACTAACAAGAGTTTTACCTTGCCAATTCAGGTTAATTATATCCAATAGAAGTTCTGCATGTGGATGCAAAATGAAGAATTCTGCTGTGAAATTACAAGTGTCCTTAAACTCTACCCTCATGATAAAATTGTTTTTTGGGAGCTGAGCAGTTAGGCCATTATAAAAAGAGGTGTTAAGGCAATTGTAGTGGGAGTGAACATGTCAATGAGAGATGATACAACAGTCTAACATAGGAGATGACTAAAATGAAGACTAAGAGATGAGGTTTTGCAGTGCTTTAAGGATGTCATCATTTAACTGACTGCTTACCTCATTGTGGGTAGTGTCAATAGCCCTAAATTATGGAGCAGGTGGGTAAAGCTGTAGCAGCACAAGATTCAGAACAAACTTCTCAGGACCATTATAGATTCGTAGATTTCAAGGCCAGAAGGCATTGTGATCATCTTGTCTGAGCTTCTGTATAACAGTCTGTAGAACTTCCTCAAAATAATTCCTAGAGCATATCTTGTAGGAAAACATCTAGCCTTCAATTTAAAATGGTCAGTGCTGTAGAATCCACCTTGTGTGATGGGGTATCTGCCCCACATTGGCATGTAGGGGGTTAATAGAGGCCTTGGAGGCTGCACAGGGAAGCAGCCAATAGGAAAGAGGCTGTGAGGCGCAGCCAATATAAGAAGAGCTGCAGGGCTGTGCAGGGTCAGTAGCTGTATAGAGCTCAAGGAGGGAAGTTTGTGTTCCTAGCAAGAGGAAGGCATGCCAGTACTTTGGATAGAGAACAGTGTCTGAAAGCCCTAAGGTGAGGTGCCAGGACACCAAGGGAAGAGGCTGAGGTAAGCATAGCAGTGATAGGGGAGTTAAGGAGACACACAAAATGGCTATCATCGACAGGGTCCCTGGGCTGGGACCAGGAGTAGTTGGCAGGCCTGGGTCCTCGCCACTGGAATTGGCTGGACAGTTGGACTGCAGTACTAACCTGCAGAAGGCATGGGCACCAACTTATATGGGCTCCTGGGGCTAAAGCCCCAGGAATATTCACAGTCAGGGGCTCTGCTCCACCAATATTTGGAGCTAGGTTTTACCCCTTTAAATCTCAGCGGCGGCCGGGAATTAAAAGGCTCTGGGTTGCCTGCAGCCGTGGGGAGCCCAGAGCCCTTTAAATATCAGCCGCAGCCGGGAATCAGAGGGCTCTGGGCTGCCCGCAGTGGCAGGGAGCCCAGAGCTCTTTTAATCCCAGCCGCGGCCGGGAATTAAAAGGCTCTGGGTTGCCCGCAGCCACGGGGAGCCCAGAGCCCTTTAAATCTCAGCCGCGGCCAGGAGTCAGAGGGCTCTGGGCTGCCTGCTGCGGCGGGGAGCCTAGAGCCCTTTAAATCTCAGCCGCGGCCGGGAGTCAGAGGGCTGTGCTTGGCAGCCCTCCCCTCCCCTGCCCCTACCTGGAGGAGACACGAAGGGGACTTCCGGCCAGGAGACGGACATCACTCACCTTAGCAGCTGCTGGGGCTTCCGTGAGTGTTTGACCCTATGATTCCCCTCCTGCCCCAGCCCCAGCCCCCACTCCTGCCCAGCGCTGGAGAAGGGGTAGCCCCATGCCATCCCCTCCCACCGTCCCCCAGTGAAGCTATGGTGAGGGGCAGCAGGCTGCACAGGGGAGGCAGGAAGCCACATGTGAAGGCAATACCCTCTCCCCCAGCACCCACCAACCCACCCGCCACAGGAGGGATGGGAGAGGGAGGCTTCCTAGACCTGAGCAGCTGGGGCTTGGGTGAATTTTATGACACCCTGCTCCCCCGCCCCATAGCCACCACCCTGCAGCCCCCACTTCTGCCCCATGCTGGGCAAGGGGCAGCCCCATCCCCCATCCACAGTGAAGTTATGGTGAGGGGCAGCAACATGGAAGGCCACCTGTGATGGCAACCCACCCTGTACCCATCATAGGGGAGGTGAGTGAGCTTTCTGGACCTGAGAGGGGCCCTAGGAGCATGTGCAGTGACTGTGGTGCAGAGTGAGTGTGCTCTGGGGGGCAGGGGGGTAGAGGAGGGATCCCTCCCCTGGAGCTTGCTGCTGCCAGTGGTGGTGATGGGGAGGCCTGTCTGCACCCCAAGTTCCTCATCCTCAGCCCTGCCCCACCCCAAAGCCTGCACCCCCAGCACCGAGCATGCTCCTGCACTGTGAACCCCTCATCCCCAGCCCCACCCCAGAACCCTCACCTGAGGGGAAAAATGTGCAACTTAAATTTGGTGGTCAGTTTGGAGTATCATTTTGTTTAGCATGATACTTGACTATTTTACACCCCTTTAAAGAATATAACTAGTCGTATACAGGTGTTACAAAGTGGGAATGTTCTTAATGTTTTCTCTGAATACTGTTTCCTCTCTGCATTTCCTCTCTGCATTTCTCAAGGATCTAGATGGTGGGATAAGGGGGTGTGATTGTTGTAGAGCCATAGAGGGACAGTGTGAGCTGTCTGCACAGAGAATGGCTGAAACTCTGTCTCCTGGTAACTGATGGCCTGGGCCACTCTCCTGCAAGGTGCCAACTGAAGGTGTTGGAGAACAGAGAGATCGGGTGGCCTCCTAATGCCTGGAAAAGAGACAAAGGCCAGAGGAGGGAGTGTCAGTGCCTATGCGGACTTCTGGGAAGTGCATGGTGTGGAAGGGGATGCTGGGATGCTTTGGAACAACTCCATACAAAGCCAGTCAGGACTCTGGGGGAGCCTCCTCTCTTGGAGCATACTGTCTCCAGGGAAAGAAGCTTACACCTTCCTGGGTCTGACCTCGGAGCATTCAGCATGCCCTTCCACATCATGCACTTTCCACAGCGAGTCTGCCCAGGCGGGTCCTGGGGCAGCCAGAGGTCCCTGCACCCCAACTCCGTAGTCAGATGTGACTCTCAATCAGACAGTAAAACAGAAGGTTTATTAGATGGCGGGAACACAGTTTAAACAGAGCTTGTTGGTACAGAAAACAGAACCCCCTCTGTCAGGTCCATCTTGGGGGGTGGGGAGCCCAGAACCAAGTTCTGGGTCTCTCCCCATTTCCCCAGCCAGCTCCAAACTGACACTCCCTCCTCTGGCCTCTGTGTCTCTTCCGGACAAGGAGGCCACCTGATCTCTTTGTCCCCAACACCTTCAGTTGGCATCTTGCAGGGGAAACTGAGGCACCCACACAGTATTCAGAGAAAATATTAAGAACATTCCCACTTCATCACAACAGGTGCAACAAAATATAATGCTGTATATTGAAGTAGGCAAGTGCTGCTTCTGACTTTCCACTTTTAATTGACCTTTGTAATCTTGTGGCACTGACACGTTGTAGCTTCATTTTATATCGGCTTACAGGGCGGCAACGGAGGGGCACCACCATTTTGGGCCCCACCAAAAATTATATAAACCTGCTGCCTATGGCAGAAGGGGGGAGTACAGATGGTGACATGGCCAGAGGGCTGTGTCATGAAGAGGATGCCACAGTCCCTGGAGTGACATGGGTCAGAGAGCAGAAGTGACAGTGGGCAAGGGAGAGGGTGTTCCGACCTAAAGAGCTAATCTCCAAGACGGCAAGGAGGGGGTATGGTGAGTCACACCTAGTCAATTGTGGTAAAATTGTTCTAATGGTTAACTATCTGCACTGTTAAAAATGTATGCCTGGCCCTCATGCAGGTGTATGGGAGGGGGAACAGGCAGAATCTTAGGTAGGTCCCTGAGTGTATCAGTCAGTACAAATGAACTGGAGCGTCAGGCTTAGAGGTGGTTCAGGTTACTTTACCCACTGGAGCAGGATGAGAACTAGCAACCAGATTGTGACTCTGGTTCACAGCCTAGTTCCAGCTGTGCTCCTGGGGCAGTGCAACCCTGTATCTTGCATGAAGTTTGTGACACTGCCCAAACTTAGCTCTTTGCATTCTAGAATAATTGTGGTTGTTTCTGAGAAGATGACTTTATGAAAAATAAAGGTTCTAAACATGTACCATTACAGTATGTTCTCTAGAAGGAAGACAGCATTATGCTTTCATATTGTTTAAACAGCTGTTCTCTTTCAGATGGAGAGGTAATCTGTGCTGTTCCAGTGCCAAAGAGTCTTAGGACATATAACAGCACTTCAGTTTAGCACCTCTCTGTATGGTGTTTTTGTGTCTTAGAAGCCAGATCCTCAGTTAGTGTATGTCAGCATAGCTTCAGTGAAGTCAATGGAGCTGCATCAGTTTACAAGAGGTAGGAAACTGGCTCTAAATATACACGATTATTTTCCCACTTATTTATGGAATTTCTGACAGACTCAGATAATTGTAGTTATTCCACTTCTGAAGCATCCAACCTGCCTTATCTACAATATTTAAATTCCCAACATGTTGCACTGTTTTGGGTTTCATCAAAATAAATCAAAGATGCCACAATATATGCCCAGATTTTTCCCTATGGCAAATTTTCTTAACAGTGAAACAGCATAGTTTTTATAAACATGTTTTACCATGAGAGGCAGTGCAGTTCAGTAGGTAAAGCAATGGACTGGGAATCAGAAGACCTGAGTTCTCTGCTACTGACTTCCTGGGTGATCTTGATCAAGGCAGTCCATCTTTGTTTCCCTTCCTCCCTTTGTCTTGTCTATTTAGACTAACCTCTTTGGGGCAGGAAGTGTCTCATTGTATGCATGTACAATGCTTAGCACAATGGGGCCCTGATCTCAGTTGGTCTCTAGGCACTATTGTAATACAAATAATACTACACTTGATCTAATTACAACTTAGTAAGAGACAGTTTAATAAAACATGCTGTTCCTAAGTGAAAGCTACTTAAATGATTTGGCTAGGGGGTTGGTATTAACTTACTGTAATTACAATGAGTAAAAAAAGTTATTCAAAAGTGACTCCAACCCCTTAATTATTGTCTCCTTGCTGTCAAAACCATGCTGTGTTTGCTAGTATGTGTCTATTGTAGAAGCAATTGGAAACTGAACTAGCACCACTGGCGCATAGCACTACATATAAAGCATGTTAGCCTCAGTCTAAGTAGAAAGCCCATGTTTAAAAAAAAACAAAAAAAACCAACCACACAACTCACACCACCCACAACCTTGCTACTGTAGCCAGAATGTACAGCACTCCTTCAGCAAATTGAGTACTTACTGTTTTCATAGCAGATGCGGCCAATTGCCCTCCCAGCATGAAGCAACATCTCTTGGTCCGTGCTTTCCAGCAGAGGTACCAAAGCTAGAACCAAACCTGCATCGATACATGGCTTCTTCATTTCCTCTGCACAGACACAGGAGAGAAGCTGCTAGGAACTTGCCTTGTTGAAATAAAACCAATACATCAACTGCAAGGCCAATAATTAGTATCCATGGAACAGATAAGTAGATTGAAAGTATACAGTGATAACAGGTTTAACTTTATAGAATGCTACCCACTTTACGTACCATTCTTTGCTATCTCTGCAATCACCTGGGCTGCCTTTACTGCACAGCTTGGATTGCCTTTGAGAATTTGAGCTAAAGTTGGGAAAATCCCAGTGTCTGTGAGTAAGCTGGAGGATCTTTGCTCTGCAATGATAAAGAAAGTTAGCAGTAGCAGCAATGTATTTGATTTACTGTATTTGCCTTCATGGTTTCTGTAGAGGTCTAGGCAGTGTTTGGAATCAAGGTCCTGATTCAGCAAGGTACTTAAGCGCCTGCCTAACTTTAAGCATTTGCAGTCACTGGGATTACTCATTTGTTCAAAGTCAGGAAAGTGCTTAAGAACCTTGCTGAATGGGACCCTATGTGTCAGACCTAAGAGAGGAAACATTTCCATCTTCTCCGACTGTGAGAAATGAACTGTGGTTGGTATCTGGCCTGTCATCCAGCAGCCGTACAGCTGCTCCTAGCAATTAGGATTGACATTATAGACCTACCCTCACAATAGGAATCCCTGCTGTCTCATGTCTAATTGTCATCAGGACACCGAGTCTTCTGGAGGATGGCTATATAAACAAACACAGGCTCATGTCAGCTGGGGAAGAGTGGTGGGAGAGGGAAGGTTGGTCTTTTGACAAAGGGCTGTAAGAAATGCTACTCTTTCCTGCTTGAGCACTGGCTGATACAAGTCTTTTTATGCTTTGACACTGGCTGAAGGAGGCTAAAACTTCAATAGAAGAAGTGGGACTCAGCTTCATCATAAAAAATTTTCCTAGCATAATGGGTTGCCTTATTCTATAGTCAGTCACACACCTTCCATTGTACGCTATCCTGGAATAATTCCATGTTTTATGTAGATAGTAATAAAGATCTTTTTTTTTTAAAGTTTCTTTATCTGCTAGGATGGATTGACCACCAACCTGCTTTTATTTATTTTTAAATAAACAAACCTGCCCCAACCCAGGCAAATAGACCATCATCATACACAAGTGACATTTAAAGAATGAAATCATGCTAGGCATTTCTAAACATTATTACTTTGCTTGAACTACAACAATGTAACACAGGTGTCAGTAGCTCTGTGATGATAGGCATATCACTATTGTGGTCTAGCATGGTGTTTGTGATTCACCTCTTTTACTTTCAAGAGACTTTCTATTGGTGCTCTAAAAAGATCTACATATTTCCTTTCCTCAGTATCCAGAAACATGTAATTGAGGGGTTTTTGGACATGTTTTCTAAAAGCACATTCTCTTCTAATGAAACTCAGTAAGTAGCAGCATACACTATAATAAGTAAAATTAATGTTTGTAAAATGTTGCAAATAAGCTAAATATCACCACAAACACAGCTAACAAGATTTCCTTCTTAAATTAAGAATAAGATTACAAGAGGCTTGTGTATAAAACTGAGCACAAACTTTAAATATTGAGCTCCAATCAGCATTTGCATAACAGTATTTTTGATTGAGGAATTTGGTGCCAAATCAAATGCCTGTGCCGACAGGTGCAAGCTTCCCCAGTGCTACTGTTCTAATATACCTGAATCCTTAAGTACAGCATCATCTGTTTTTCCAGGCCTGTGCCCTAGTGTGCAGAAAATACATCTGTGCCAAATTATGCAAGTCTTTGTTATGCAGGAAAATCACCTAGAAAATTGCCTGTGATTTCTAACAGTGATGAGCCCAGTCCTGCAACCTTTTATTTGTGGACAAGTAATGAAGACGGCTGGCAGTACTGAGCAAGATCCACTCCAGGACAGAGGGATCCTTGCATGCCATTGAGTAGGCATAAGAACTCTTATGTCATCCTCTCTGCAGGTGGGGGAGAGGGCCCAAGAATAATTGAAATCCACTTGAACATTTATTCTTGAGATTCCTCAAGGGTCGATGTCTGAAATAAGTTAAATGAGGAGATAGAATAAAGTTCTGAAAATATGATTAGTGGGTTTCTTTCAAGAGCTGTCAAATGCATGTGTGTTATACAAAGCACACAGTCTAACCTTCAAATGCAGACCATGTTGCCATGGCAACTGAATAAATCCCCGAAGCTCTGAAGGAGAGGCAACTAGTGCCAAGCGAATGCTGACAGGTAAAACCAACCTACTGCCACCTCAGCAAAACATAAGTGAAGCTGCAAATAAATAAGAAATTAGCCCTCAGACAGGCCTATTTACTGAATCTTCAAAGGTGCGTGGTTTTATTTTTGTAAGCAACATACTTGGGAGAAGCAAAGGGCTCTGGGGATAGGTTGGGACTGCCAGACCTTTCTACACAGCAGCCTCTGGAATTAACACTAATAGGCTGACAATGCTTCAGAGAATGGAAAGTGAGATCTAGCCTGTATAGTACAGATGACTTGTCACCGTCTGCAGCTTTAATATTTAAGCCCATGGTGAATGAATGTGAGCTGACCCCTTGATAATAATGAAAGAACAGAGTTTCCCTGATGTCCAGTAGAAAGGCAGCTTCAAATTAGGTTGCTTTTGTAACATTCCCCTTCTAATCTGCAACAGCCTAGTGTTTTAATTTTTTCAGTGTTCTCATCTTTTCTTTGGGGGTATGAAAAGTGGGGGTGAGCAGATCGTGAGATGAGAGGATGGGTGGTTTTTAATAAAGTAGCTGGGGAATAGCGATTGTTCATAACTGAAATGTTCATAACTCTGAACAAAACATTATGGTTCTTCACAACTGAACATTGACTTAATACAGCTTTGAAACTTTGCTATGCTTTCCTTTTTAAAGTAATTTACATTTACTACAGTACTGTACGTGAGGGGTTTGTTTTTATTTTTGGCGGGGGGTGGTGGTGGTGGTGGGTGTTGCTGCCTGATTATGTTCTTACAGTTCCAAATGAGGTTTGTGGTTGACAGGTCTGTTTATAACTCTGGTGTATATAATGCTGAAATTCTACTGTAATATTCATCATGTATGATTATTTGAATAAGCATGGTTTATTCACAAATCCAAACTATTTCAGGAATTTTAGCACAGATGTTTATTCATATGAAAATTCCTAGTAAAAAGTTCATTTTCCTGTTTAAAAATGATTCACTAATCCAATCAGGGAGCAAAAACAACAACAACAACTTGTGACAGAAATGACAACCTACACACCATGAACAATGAAGTACAGAGTGGAAGTGAACAATGTGATCAAACTGTAGACTGAAATTTGTAACAGAACTTCCAACTTTGTAAAGTTAAATGCAACGCTTCCCAAGTGAAATGAACAAGTAGATTGTCTTTTAAGAAGATACTATGTCACTATTAGTGTATCAGCTTTTAGAATAAGAAATTTGTATGACTTATTTCTTTATTAAAATAGTTCCAAGTGAGTGTAGATTTCAGATTTATTATTAAAGGCTTCAGTTAGTTTTCTAGTCATACACCTTGAATCACATTCCAATATTTTCATTGCTGTCTAAATGTATAACTTAGCCCAGTGCTTTATTACAACTAGCTTCTGATAAAACAATCTATTGGGAAAGTCACCAAAAGATGATTTTAGGATTCAGGCATATTTCTTAGGTAAGAAATTAAATCTGGAATTTTTGCCCCTTCAGATTTTTTTGATCAGTATATTTGTCTGCTCACAGTCAGACTTGAGGAAACTCCAGAGTTTTAAATTGAAGTGGAACTCTATTTGCTGCTGTATTTCTGGATCAGAGGTAGCTAAAAATAAGCCATTGCTCAAATGATTTATTGAAGCTGCTGGCCTGTTCCCTATTCCATTTAAATAAGAGTCTTTTCATATCATCTTAACTACACTGTAGCCAATGGCTATAGTTGTGAATCAGCAGATATAACTCCCTTTTGTAAATCTCTGCCTAGAAGGGAATGTAGTTTGTTTTAAGGCTACCCCAATTAATTCTTCTCTGCTTAAATCCTCCCTTCCCCACAGCTCTTATTTACTCTTTAGGTTCTACAGTTGTCCATCTTCCAATAAAGAACCTCAGTTCAAGCAGCTGGCTTGCAATTCATTAGTTTCAAGTACCCTTTGAGGACTAATAGGACATTTCCACTGAGAAGCTAAATACTCAAGGCTGGATCGTCCCCTCCATTGACAGATATTCCCACACAACTCCCTGGGAATCCCCTAGAAACCCATCTGCTGGGGCTCTACTGGGTTATGCTGGTGTGGGAACATCTGTCCTATGCAGACTCTTGCATTTCTGTGTGACAGAGTCAGGGAGGAGGAAATTAAGTACTCATAGCATCAGAAACAGCTAGATAGAGCTCAGAAATGTTTTAATTCTCTCTTGGTCCCATCCATGGCTACTTCCGAGGGAACCCAGCCAACTTATGCCATCAGCATGCTGACAGGGTAAGGGAGGATAGATCAGTGCCAAGATACACACTTGCAGAGCACCTCTGAAGATCTGGAAGTCTTGAACACCTCACCTCATCCTGCTCTGCTGCCTCTCCAATCTGTCCTCCTTGAGAAAACAATTTAACATTGAACTTTTAAATATTTAAAGTGAAAATGAACCAATGTTGCCAAAACTATATTTTTCAATATCCCCAAAATTTAAATGTTCAGGATTTAATTAATTTAAAGAGAGAGTTTTGTTTTTTTCTAATTTGGAGTTATTTTTTCCCCTCAAAATGTCAGAATTTCCCATGGAACAGAAGTTCAAGTTTCTGACCAGCTCTAGATTATATTTCCTAACCCAGTAAAACTGAATTTATGGTCCCATTAGCTAGGAACCTGATATTGTTTTTATATTGCTACCTTAAAGCACTCTCCTGGTAGAGTAGGACAAATTAATTTATCCATTAGCCTGTTTGCAGCAGAGACTTCACTCCTAAAATGCCCTGTTTTCTGTCATCTTGGGTGGTGGGATCCCCTTATCTAATAGGAATCGTGATTATATGTGAAAAGTGCACAGGAAGTCTGCTGGTGTGGCTAGGCAATCCAAAATGGTTCAGAGGGATACTTAACTGTTTTCAGCAAGAGCCAGAAGAATCCCATTTAGACTTTCAAGGATCTGATCTTCAGTTTCATCTCCAAAGAGTTTGAGACATTCCAGGTGTTGATTTAGGGACTCTGTTTAAAGAGGAAACAAAGATATTACCAGATCTCCAATATTCCATTTCATTAAGGGTCTAGGCATTCTTTTTTGGTGAATGTTTTAAAAAACAAAAACACACTCACAACATATTGCATTGAAAAGAGTGGCCCAAATCTTTCTTTGCCCCAGATCTCAGATAACAGAATTGCTATGAAATGTTTGAGGTGGAAAGGCACTCTAGGTAGTGTAGGCATAGATCTTGCTGGGCATTAGTAAGCTTGCCTATAGCTTGATTTGAAGCTAAGGTTAGACTGTAAACAAGGGTGTGACAAGCTGTGTGCTGAAGAGAATATTTTTAGGCTTGCTGAGATAAGCCGGAACACACTAACTGATAAGCTTGAAGTGTAGCTAAGGTGAGAACATACATGATGGATCATGTAAGGACCAATACAATGTTCAAACCAATTAGATTCGAGTATAGATTTTAGCAGCTAGGAAAAAAGTGTACATAAACTGTGTAGTATGTGATAGGATTTGGAATTGTGGTATCAAGTATACCTAAATCCCCAGTGTCTGGGCCTGTCAAGTGTGGACATAGAACTGTTACTTGGCTAATGAAGTAACCTGAGTGACGAGCTGGAGCTGAACTGAATTGTTGGATCCCAGAGAGCTGGCAACATGTTCTGGATCAGTTGAGTGGAAAAGATCTCTGAGGGAATCCCAACTGGTATTATGGACATACAAAATGAGCCCACTAGTTAATCTTACTTGAGTTCAGAATTCCCCATGCCAACTAGGGCCACAACTAGCAGTTGCACAGGAACAGTTTACCACAGTCAAGTATACAAGAAAAAATACTGCCTTGCATAGATATGCAACATAGCATATATACATATTCACACAAATTTGCCCCACCGTACTAATTTTTTTAAATAAAGAATACTTTGAAAAGTGTTCAGAAAGAGAAATGACTAGACAGAGGGGCAAAAAAAAAAAACAAAAAAAAAACCCAGAACAATTTTTTCCCCCCAAACACTTTTTCCTCCTCCTCCAACATGACCTTTTGGTACTAGAATAAAATTAGACCCTGACCAATTCACTCATGGTTTCAGTTTAATAAAATGTTCATGCATCTGAGGAAAGTTGGCAGAGCCAATAACAAAAATCTCAGGTGTTGCCCATTCCTAGAAGAGATTAAAAAAGGATGCACAAATTTAGACTTTGAGGGAAGGGGTTATTTTTGGTTTTGGATGAACTGTGAAGAGGAGGTGAAGATTTTGAAACAAGATTCTGTGCTTTTAAGAAAATCATTCAAGCTTCTTTAAGTGTGATAGTGGTGACCCTGATCTAGATTTCCAATAACCCATAAAGAATGGGTGCCACTCCCAGTGACATTGGTGGGGTGCTAGACTATGCATAAAATGTACTTGCTTGATGATTTATGGCTCAAGTTCATGGGCTAGACTACAGAAATTACATTGAAGTGTGCAGAGCCTTCGTTAGCAGAACTGCAATAAAATAGTGACTAGTTTGTGGAGTAAAAACTAAGAACTTTGTTTTTCCATAAAAACACGTGCATATACTCAGCCCAGACATTTTTCTGCATTTTCTTAGTAGTGATAATTCATCATTCCCATTTGTTGTTGTCGTGACGCTTGTGACATTTTTGCTACTTTCTCTCTCTCCGTGTCTGTCTATTAAGTGAGGTGAGTTTTTCTAAATGATGGTGTACATGCTGTGCAGGAGCTGTTTTTCTCCAGCAAAATAACAGGTGTCTTGTGCTGTTTGTTGTTTTTAAAAGGAGTGGAGCAATATTGAAGGTTATTGTTGCTTATAGGGCAAAAGTTGTTTTTGGTTGAAATGGGAAGAAAAAAAAAAAGCAATTCGACTCAGACTTTAAGGTCAGAAGAACCATTCTGATCATCTAGAGGGACTTCCTGCATATTGCAAGCCACAGAACCTCACTCACTCCTGAAATAGACCCCTAGCCTCTGGCTGAGTTACGGAAGTCCTCAAATAATGGTTTAAAACCTTCAAGTTACAGAGAATCCATGACTTGCTCTAGTTTAAACCAGCAAGTGAGCCAGGCACCATATTGTAGAGGAAGGCAAAAAAAAAACAACCCAAAAACCAAAAAACAAAAAACCACACACACCACACAGGGCCTCTGCAAATCTGACCTGGGGAAAAATTCCTTCCCAGCCCTAACTATGGTGATCAGTTGAACCCAGAACATGTCAGCAGGACCCATCAGCCATATACCTGGGAAAGAATTCTCTGTAGTAACTCAGAGACTCCCTATCTAGTGTCCCGTTTCTGGCCACTGGAGATTTTTGCTACCAGCAGTCACAGATGGACCACATGCCATTATAGGCAATCATACCATGCTCGCCATAAACTTATCAAATTCAGTATTGAAACCAGTAAGGTTTTTTGCCCTCACTGCTTCCCTTGGAAGGCTGTTCCAGAATGCCATTCCTTTGATGGTTAGAAACCTTCTTCTAATTCCAAACCTCGGACCTGTTGATGGTAGTTTATAGCCATTTGTTCTTGTGTCAACATTGGCATTTAACGTAAATATCTCATCTCCCTCCATGGTTTTTATCCCGCTGATGTATTTATAAAGAGCAATCACATCTCCCCTCAACCTTCATTTTGTTAGGCTAACATGCCAAGTTCCTTGAGTCTCTCCTTGTAAGGCAGCTTTTCCATTCTTCTGATCATCCAAGTAACCCTTCTCTGCACCTGTTTGAGTTTGAATTAACCTTTCTTCACATGGGGGTTCAGAATAGCACACGGTATGCCAGATAAACACTCACCAGTGCCGTGTGTAATGTCAATAACATTTCCCTATTTTTACTGGAAATCTCACCTAATACATTTTAGGATTTAATTAACCTTTTTCACAGCTGCATCACAGTGGCAGCTCATAGTCATCCTGTGATCAACCAATACACCTAGGTCTTTCTCCACCTCTGTCACTTCCAGTTGATATGTCTCCAGCATATAGCAAAAATTCTTATAGATTTAGGGACTAACACCACTTTGCACTATTAAATATCATCCCATTTTTAATTACTCCAGTTCTCTAGGTCCTCCAGATCTTCCTGTATGATATTCCTGTCCTACTCTGTATTGGCAATACTCCCAACTTTGTGTCATCCACATATTTTATTAGCAGACTGACTTTTTGTGCTAAGGTCATTAATAAAATTTTTAAGTGAGATTGAGATTGGTCCCAAGGCCAAAGGAACTCTACTCCCTCCAGCCTGAAAGTTCACCTTTGTACAAAATGGGGAATGACTGCCTAGGAAGGATTATAGTGGATCACAAGCTAAATACAAGTCAACAGCGTAACACTGTTGCAACCCAAAGAAAAAAAAACAAAAAAACTCACACACCACACACACCAACCAACCAACCCCCACACCACATCATTCTGGGATGTGTTAGCAGGAGTGTTGTAAGTAAGACCCGAGAAGTAATTCTTCCACTCTACTCCAGGCTGATAAGGCCTAAGATGGAGAATTGTGTCCAGTTCAGGGTGCCACATTTCAGGAAAGATGTGTGCAAATTGGAGAAAGTCCAGAGGAGAGCAACAAATTATTAAACGTCTAGAGCTACGAGGAAAGATTGAAAAAATTGGGTTTGTTCAGTTTGGAGAACACTGACGGGGACATAAGTCTTCAAGTACATAAAAGGTTGTTTCAAGGAAGAGGGTGAAAAATTCTCATTAACTTCTGAGGATAGGACAAGAAGCACTGGTATCATTACAAAGCTTATCTGAGTGTGTTCATCCTATTTGTATGAATGTATCGTTCTTGAATCTGAAACTAGAAGTATAAAATATAACTGAGGTCCTATTGTAATTATGCAAAGTGTGGGCCATTAATAGTGGTTTAGAATCTTGATGACTCCCATCAACTAGGACAATTGACTGTAGATGGCTGTTTACTTGCAAGCCTTCCTGTGAGTCAGGCTGGGAAGAATGAAGGCTTGGGGTCTCACAGGACATGTGACCATGTCACCTGGTACTGGAATCCATCTTTAACCTGGTGCTTTTCCATTTAGAAGGAGGGGTGGGGACCCAGAGAGACAAAAAGATTCCTGCCTTGTGCCAAAGCCATATAAGAGGGTGGAACAGAACAAAGGAGGCTGCAGTCATGAGAAATCCCGTAGCTACCACCTGAGTTGGAACAAGGACTGTACCAGGTTAAAGGATTGGGCCCACACCAGGAAGGAGTCTAGTCTGTGAAGAAGCTTATTGGAACATCTGAGGGTGAGATTTACCTGTATTTAGTTTCCTACTGTATTAGGCTTAGACTTGCATGTTTGTTTTATTTTGCTTGGTAATTTACTTTGCTCTGTCTGTTATTGCTTGGAACCACTTAAATCCTACTTGTTAAATTTAATAAAAATCATTTTGTTTATTTATTAACCCAGAGCAAGTAATTAATACCTGGCGTAGCAAACAGCTGTGCATCTCTCTCTATCAGTGTTATAGAGGGTGAACAATTTAGAGTTTACCCCGTATAAGCTTTATACAGAGTAAAATGGATGTATTTGGGGTTTGGACCCCACTGGGAATTGGGTAGCTGAGTGCTGGAGACAGGAGTACTTCTTAAACTGTTTTCAGTTAAGCCTGCAGCTTGTGGGGGCCATATTTGCAGCAGGTTAGTGTGGCTGACTCAATAAGAGAGGGTACTGAAGTCCCAAGCTGCCAGGGAAAATGGGCTCAGAGGTAGTCTCAACACATCAGGTGGCAGTCCCCAGGGGCTGTGACCCAACCCATCAGAACTCTCACAGCTGTCTATGTAGCAGTCATAGCCTTCCCTCCTAAATGCCTGTCAAAAGAGAAAAAAAGGACACACAAAACACCACTTACTCCCTCCTGCGAACTCCCCTTAGAAACTCCCACTAAAACTCCCCAGCTTCCAGCTCTGTTTGCAGGCTCCTGTGCCATTGGCTGGCTGCCTTTATAGGCTCCCTAATCAGGGCTCTACTGTGATCAAATGCTCTGCTTCTCTGTCAGCATGCTGCCCCCTACCAGCCCCTGAACACAACACACACACACTCAAGAGCTCACTGGCCGTTTGGGCTATAAGAATTTTATGCTTTGGTATTTTATAGTAATTGTGCTATTAAAAAGGGCCGGATTCCCAAAAGGATTTCTTTGATCAATCTCTTTCTGTTCAATGTTCCTTATTTATCCTGAGTAACACACTGTAGGCATTGATCTGTATTGGACCTATTGTGCTTTTGTCTGAGCACTTAGCTTTCCCAGAAACCACATGCGAAGGTCAACATAGACATAACCAACAGGGGAAGTGTCAAAGCAAAGCAACTTGTGAATTTATAGCATTGCTTAGTGGTGCAAACACAGCAAGAGCTGCTGGAATAGGGAAGTCGATAAGAAGAATAATTTCTTCTGACTTGCTGTAAGAACTTAGTGAAGCTGTCTCCCTTTCTGTAGGGCTATGCACATGAAAGTAACAGGAATATATTTTTTAAAAAGGGGATTTCATTTAAGTCAAATGATTCCAGAATGCAGCTTTAAGAAGTGTCACACGAGCAACTCTGACTGCTGTGCAGTCTTTAGGGCTGTAGCCCACGAAAGCTTATGCTCAAATAAATTTGTTAGTCTCTAAGGCCTAGTCCACACTAGGACTTTAATTCGAATTTAGCTGCGTTAATTCGAATTAACCGTGCACCCGTCCACACCAGGAAGCCATTTAATTCGACCTAGAGGGCTCTTTAGTTCGAATTCGGTACACCACCCCGACGAGGGGAGTAGCGCTAAATTCGACATGGCTATGTCGAATTAGGCTAGGTGTGGATGCAAATCGAACTTACTAGCTCCGGGAGCTATCCCACAGTGCACCACTGTGTTGACGCTCTGGACAGCAGTCCGAGCTCAGATGTTCTGATCAGCCATACAGGAAAAGCCCTGGGAAAATTTGAATTCCTTTTCCTGTCTGGCCAGTTTGAATCTCATTTCCTGTGTGGACGTCGTGGCGAGCTCAGCAGCACTGGCAGCGATGCAGAGCTCTCCAGCAGAGGAGTCCATGCAATCTCAGAGTAGAAAGAGGGCCCCAGCATGGACTGACCGGGAAGTCTTGGATCTGATCGCTGTGTGGGGCGATGAGTCTGTGCTTTCGGAGCTGCGCTCCAACAAACGGAATGCAAAGACCTACGAGAAGGTCTCCAAAGCCATGGCACTCAGAGGATACAGCCGGGATGCAACGCAGTGCCGCGTGAAAATCAAGGACCTGAGACAAGGCTACCAAAAAATCAAAGCGGCAAACGGACGCTCCGGAGCCCAGCCCCAGACATGCCGCTTCTACGAGGCACTGCATGCCATTCTCGGTGGGTCTGCCACCACTGCCCCACCAGTGACCGTGGACTCTGAGGATGGGATAGTGTCGAGGGGCAGTTTCTCGGCGATGTTCGCCGATGGGGGAAGATGAGGAAGGGTTTGTGGAGGACGAGGCAGGCGACAGCGGTTACAATACTGCTTTCCCCGACAGCCAGGATCTCTTCATCACCCTCACAGAGATCCCCTACCAACCCTCCCCGGCCGTTAACCTGGACTCCGAATCAGGGGAAGGATCAGTCGGTAAGTGCTATAAACATGTAAACATTTATTTCTTAACAAAACAGGAATAAAAACTATATAAAAAAAGGTCAATGCATATAGGTATCGAACAAAAATCCTCTTGGGACAGTTCAACGAAGCTCTCTGAGAGGTACTCGAAAAGCCTCCTTAGGAGGTTCCCGGGGAGAGGTGCCTTGTTGGGTGCTCCGTGGAAGCACACTCTTCCGCGCCAGGCCATCAGGAGGTATAATGGGAGCATCGCCTCGACCAGCATGGCAGCATAGGGCCCTGGTCTGTGCAGGGATTCACGCAGCATTCGCTCTCTGTTTGTCCTGGAGACCCGCCTCAGGGTGATCTCGCTCGGCGACTGCTGCATCTAATTAGGGGAATTACTTTAATGTTACTATTGTGAATGCTTGACTTTTCCTTTGCATAACAATGACCGTCGTTTAACAGCCACGTGTTGTAGGCTGCAGAGGAAAAGCATACAGGGATCTTTCCTGGGGACAGCCGCGAGGGGCTGGAACAGGGTCAGACTTTATGCTTTCCAGATTGCCTGCAGCAGGAGGGCCCTGCTATCCATTAACTGTTAAGCAGCCTAAAGTTTCCAGCTTACCAGGCCTGGCTGCTACACGGATTCTGCTGTCCTGCCCCGCTTGTCTGATCTCCAGTGCAAGACCCCAGGCAATGAAAGCAAATGCCAAAAATTCGAACTTGTCCTGAGAGCACATGAGATTAGGTGCCCTGTATGGTCTTGTTCACAGAAACGGAGTAGACTGTGTTCAGTGTTCGCAAACATGTATCTTTTCAAGGAAATCACTTCCTTTTTCCCATCACACAGCTGCGGCTCTTTCCCGAACTGCCCCGGCATCCCCCTCACAGAGGTTGGCGCAGATTAGGCGGCGAAAGAAAAAGACTCGGGACGAGATGTTCTCTGAACTGATGGCCATCTCCAGAGCCGAGGCGGCACAGCAGAGCCAGTGGAGGGAGACCCTCTCTCAGCAGCAGCACTCACACAGCGAACGGGAGGACAGGTGGTGGCAGGAAGACCAGCAGGTGACTCAAACGCTGCTTGGACTAATGAGGGAGCAAACGGACACGCTCCGGCGCCTTGTGGATGTTCTGCAGGACCGCAGGCAGGAGCAGAGAGCCCCCCTGAACTGTATCTGCAACCGCCCTCCCCCGCCACAAAGTCCTGTCCCCCCCCTCACCCAAAATCACAAGAAGGAGGGGCGCTAGGGGCCGTGAAAACTGTCACTCCACCCCAGCAGAGCGCTCATGTACCAAACAGCTCTCATTCCCTAAAGTATGAGAATTGCTTGCCTTCCTGGCTCACCCGATCCCAAATCCCAGTTTCATCCCCCAACTGTGTAGTTGAGTATTAAAAATAGTTTGCTGTTCATTACTGTTTCCGTCATGTTTCTTTGCAGAAGACTTTGTGTGAAGGGGGGGGGAGGGGTTTGTTAATTGCATAGGACAGCCACCATTAACAGGGTACAGACATGGGGGCAGGATCAACAGCAGGCCACACACAGACAGTCACTAGGCACCCGGGTCACTGTGTGAGGTGTCTGCTGCCCCAGGTCAGTCTGGGAGGTGTATGTTGCCCCAGGGTCCGAGCGCCTGGCATCCACAAATGGCAAGGCAGGCTGCCCTTACCATGCCTTTCCACCCTAGCCATGAACCTCTCCGATGCCCTGAGCCCCAGCCAGAGCCATCATCCACCCACACCTACTCACCCTTCCCACACACCCCTCACCCCTTCCTGCAAACCCACCCCTTCCTGCACACCCTCCGGTAACCGTCCTCCCCCCAGAGACCGCTGTAGGAGCAGGAGCCTGTCAGTCCTCGAGTGTAGAAGCGGTATGTACATCACTGCACACCGTACCCACCACAGTCTGCGTCCCTGTTGTAACCCTTGAACGAGAATTCGTTAGTAAAGAAAACTTTAATTAAAAATGTTCCAATAACTTTATTTTTAAACGTCTGTTGGAGGGGGGAAACCTGGTGAACGGGGTATGTAACCGCTGAAAAAAGACAATAGGAACTGAAACAGGGGCAGGTTCAGCTTCTCTGTAAAGAGACTGGACAGTCATAGGTTACCCTGCTCTCTGAGGAACCTAGCTTTCAAAGCCTCCCGGATGCACAGCGCTTCCCGCTGGGCTCTTCTAATCGCACGGGTGTCTGGCTGAGCGTAATCAGCAGCCATGCGATTTGCCTCAACCTCCCATCCCGCCATAAAGGTCTCCCCCTTGCTCTCACAGAGATTGTGGAGCACACAGCAAGCTGCAATAACAATGGGGATATTGGTTTCGCTGAGATCCGAGCGAGTGAGTAAGCTCCTCCATCTCCCCTTGAGACGTCCGAAAGCACACTCCACCACCATTCTGCACTTGCTCAGCCGGTAGTTGAAGAGCTCCTTGTCACTGTCCAGGGCGCCTGTATAGGGCTTCATCAGCCAGGGCATTAGCGGGTAGGCTGGGTCCCCGAGGATCACTGTAGGCATCTCCACATCCCCAACACTTACTTTGTGGTCCAGGAAGAAACTACCTTCCTGCAGGCGTCTAAACAGACCAGAGTTCCTGAACACACGCGCGTCATGAACCTTGCCCGGCCACCCGACGTAGATGTTGGTAAAACGTCCCTTATGGTCCACCAGTGCTTGCAGCACCATTGAAAAGTAGCCCTTTCGGTTAATATACTGGTTGGCCTGGTGGGCCGGTCCCAGGATAGGGATGCGAGTGCCATCTATAGCCCCACCGCAGTTTGGGAATCCCATCGCGGCGAAGCCATCTATGACGACCTGGACGTTTCCCAGGGTCACCACCTTTGAGAGCAGTAGGTCAACGATTGCGTGGGCTACTTGCATCACAGCAACCCCCACGGTAGATTTGCCCACGCCAAAGTGGTTCGCTACTGACCGGTAGCTGTCTGGCGTGGCAAGTTTCCAGAGGGCTATGGCCACTCGCTTCTGCACACTCAGGGCTGCTCGCATACGGGTGTCCTGGCGCTTCAGGGCAGGGGCCAGCAAGTCACACAGTTCAAGGAAAGTGCCCTTACGCATCCTGAAGTTTCGCAGCCACTGTGATTCATCCCAGACCTGCAGCACTATGCGGTCCCACCAGTCCGTGCTTGTTTCCCGGGCCCAGAATCGCTGTCCCATAGCATGAACGTGACCCATTGCCACCATGATCTCCACGGCGCGGCGTACCGTGCTTTGTGAGAGGTCTCTGCCACTCTGCCACTTCACGTCCTCACCGCGCTGCCGGAGCCTCCTCGCCCGATTTCTCAGCAGCTGACTGTGGAAGAGGTGTTCGATAAGGTGCGAGGAGTTGACAACAGCCATAAGTGCAGCGATGATCGCAGCGGGCTCCATGCTCGCAGTGCTGTGGCGTCCGCGCTGTCACTGACCAGAAAAGTGCGCGAACAGAGTTCCCGCCGGCGCTTTCAAGGAGAGAGGGCGGGAGTGACGGTTGAATGATGACAGTTACCCAAAACCACCCTCGACACATTTTTCCCCCAGAAGGCATTGGGGGCTCTACCCAGCATTCCAATGGGAAGCGGGGACTGCGGGAACTGTGGGATAGCTGCCCAGAATGCACCGCTTCCAATGTCGACGCTTGCCACGTTAGTGTGGACTCACAAATTCGAATTAGTGTCCTTGGTGTGGATACACAAATTCGAATTCATCATCAGGTCGAATCCACAAATTCGACCTAAGTTAAATCGAACTACTCCTGTAGTGTAGACATACCCTAAGGTGCCACGAGTACTCCTGTTCTTTTTGCGGATACAGACTAACACAGCTGCTACTCTGAAACCTATCTTTAGGTTAGGTTTCTTAAAATGTAGTTAACAGGCAGGGATATAAATGCTAATAAAAATATGGAGGTAGATTGGGGTCAGAGTGAATGATCTGGTACCTCCTATGATTCTTCCTTTTAAAGATTGCCTTATGGGGTTGGGAATCTGTTTAATCTCTAATCAAGGCAATTATATCTTATCTGTACTAAGAAATTCCAAAACTAAATTTCCAATATTTGAAAGTGAAAAGGTAGAAAACCATATCAATGCAAAGGAGGTTGTTTAAAAAAAATAGCATGCAATAGAATCAACATTATCCTAGGCTATTCATGTAGACTGGTAGAGTGGTAATTAAAAATCCAGGTGCTTTGTTATTCCTTTAGGGACTAGATCAGTCAAGTAACACCATATGCACAATGACTCTTGTAGTCCTTGAAAATATTCCATCTGATTAAAATCCATTGTGTTAAGGAATTAAAATAACCACTATAAGGAAGAGAATAAAAAGTGGTATATTAAAAGCTACATTCAAGAAAGATTGACTTGCAGAAGAAAAAACTTTTAAAACCGATATTTGAAAAACCAAATGCTTCTTTTTAGATGCTGCTATCCATCTTTCCCCTCCCCCTCCCAGTTGTTTACTGCTTACTAGAGCTTTATTTGAGTGTAATCAGTGTAGGACTGATCAGACTCATCTTCCTTTGTTTGATCCTGAAGTGGAGTAATGTGGCAGACCCCCCCCTCCCGCATAGCCCTTTCATTGAGGGCAGATCACAAAGGCACAAATACAGGTTATGACTTAAGCTGTCTGGTAAAAGGAAGTTCCACATCTCAATCAAAGGTCGACGTGGCAGAATTTCTGGCAAAGCAGGCTACTAGGGAGCTGGCAGGAAAGCAGGCTGGTTAGGTAGCCCACCTGGCTTCTGTCAAAGGTTTGATGGAATCAGTACATTCGTACAGAATGTTTCAGTCCAAACATTTATCACCAGAAATGTGTTCCGCCAGTTCTAGCTGTGACTGAGCTGGGGGCAGGGTGTGTGAAATGGGCTATGAGGGAGAAAGCGGATTAACTATGCCCCTGGATGGGTCATCTGCAGAGACTGGAACTCGGATGGAGAGAAGGAAATGGTTTCACAAATATTTTATTTGCCGTGATGTGGCAGATCTTCAGCTGATGTAAATCAGCATAGCCCCATTCATTTCAATGGACTACCCCAATTTATGTCAGCCAAGGATCCACTCTGTCTAGTTTTTTTTTTAAACTGGTCTTCCCCCCCACCACACCTCAATTTATACACTACACTAAACCCTTCATCTGCTAATCTTTAATTTTTGAGAAGAGTTTTCTAAAACTGGGAATATAAATGCTCTCTAGTTATCTAAAGAGCATACTGTATAATAGATGGGAGCCTATGCTCATGCTATGCTAGGAGTTCTGCTTCAGGTTAAGAAAGCACAGGGTAAGGTCATAATGCTGGAAAAATAGCTGTAGGGTCTTACTCTGGGCACAGTCCAAAACAATTTGACAAGTCTTGTTTTAGTCTCCTATATATCTTCAAAAGCCATGCAGCTCATTGTAAGCTTTTGTTTTCTCATAGCACTTTTCCTCTTCAACTCTCATGAGTTACTCTACAACAACAAACCTGCCTGCATACTCAGTGGAAGAAATGCAAGGCTCCAGGACTCCTTCCCTAGGAGAAAGATCAGGTATTTATTTGATAATGAAACAGAGGGATAAAAATCAGATATGAACAAATATTGGTGATTGACATGTGTGCATGCCAAACTAACTAACTAAAACAGGAGGTCAAATAGTCCAACCTTGCACATGAGAAATAATGTATTAGACTGTTTACAGTCTAATTGAAATAAAGGGTGGCAGAATTTGCTCCATTGACTTCAGTGAGACTCTACTTGTGACATAAGGTGCTACATAACATGCATAAAAGGTATTAGGAGCTAGCCTTTAGTAAATGATTGATTATATTCCATCTTTGCAAAGGCATGACAATGTCTCAGGATTGGCTGATTTATGTTGTTTCCAGTATAAGTATCTCATCTTGGAGCATAAAATACAGGTAAAGAAAGAACAGATTTGCCATCTCTTCAGACTTTTAAACCCGTAACTGGAAAATTGTCTCAAGTCAGATAAACCATTATCTCTGTGAAAAGCCACTTACATCCATGTTAGACTATATGTCTTGTGCCGTCATTGCACTCAAGGATGACTAGAATTCTAAACCAGTATCAGCAGATTAAAATGCACTTTGGAAGGGATTTAAAGCTAGTATCCAAAATTCTACTATAACTGTTAGTTTCTCACCAGACCTTCCTTTTTTGTAGTTTCTCTGGACAGTGTTGTAGGTTACTCATGCCTTGTCTGTAGCCATAAAGAATTTGCAAATAGAAGTACATTTTCAGGATTATACCAAGCAAGCAAATTCTTGCTACTCCCTGCATTACCCATACTAAGAAACAGATGTGGGAGAAGGTTGTTTGTTTTTTCTGAAGAGTGACTATTGTTTTTTGGTGTGGAAGGCTGTGCTCTCCCAGTCACTCCCATAAACACGGAGGCTAGTAAACTTTTTAAAAAATGCTTTGAAAAAATGTACAATAAGTTGTGCCATCTTGGAGAGAGGGATCCTTAATTTGCAGCCTTGTGGCCAAATGAGCCCTGCAAGGTTTTGAATATGACTGCATGACCTGTGTGTATGTGCATGGGATGAAAGATGAATCTAGGATACTTTTCCACCTCACCAGATCCTCTGCCTGACCAGGGCTGCTCTAAATTACTCCAGCTAAAGCAGTCCCCTACAGACCAATCTGTTCACTGGGAGTCACTAGGACAAACTGAGTTCTCTTTGAATCCTCCCACCTTTGGCTCACCCCCCACCCCCAAACCCTCCAAGGGCGCAGGTGACTATAGAGGACTTAGCTAAGGAATTGAAGCCAGGATGCCAGCCCTAAAATGTTGCATCTCTTGCTCTCTGCCTGTAATTGTATGGGGAGGTCCAAGCAGACTAACTGCAGTTTTGTTTTTATTTGCTGGTGAATTCAAACAATAAGCAACTTCCGACAATCTGACAAGCACTTAACTTCTGATATTTAAATGAGGCTTGGCCATTGCGTGCTTGGAGAGTTGAGAAGGTGACTGGTAGGGTCACAAAATTTGACCCCTCCATACCGAATAGTTAAAAAAGCCACTGAACATTTTTTCCCCTCAAACCGAAGCCGTTTAGAAATGCTTAAAGTCTAATGGCCCAAAGGCCTGAAGAGTCTAAATGTTCTTTTAAACATCTCTCACTTGTTGAGAGCTAAAATATAGGGAACCCCCCCATTTCTTTAGGGTCCATAAAAATAGTATTTTACTGGTTCTGCATCCATCCTGGACAGCTGTGAGCCACCCAACCTCCTCCCTAAAGAGATGCCTCTGACTTCAGTTTTGTACTGTACTATACTTTCCTGTAGTTTTTAACTCAGATTCAGATCCAAATCCAGATCTAAACTTTGTGACCCAGACCTCCCTGTTCAGTGGATTTATCTGAACATTTAGTGTCAGTGCCCAAAACTGAGGGAGTTAATTTTGAGACTCTGGCCCCTCTCTGTACATGAGATAATCTGTGACTGATGATGGTACTGTCCTTCTCAGAGTGTCTTTTGACTGATTTATGCACTGTATTGGCATTGCACATCAGCTCAACTTCCTGCCCTGCTGACTGATACATGTGAGAGAGAAGAAACAAGAAAGGACTAACAATTAAAATGACTGAAAATGCTTTTGCCTTCTGGGACAGGTTTTTGGGTTTCTCTGTTTCTCTTATAAAATTAAAAGGCCTCTAAATAGGGAGAAAACTACATTCCTTACACTTTCCTCAGGTCAAGGTGGTTTCCCTTTTTATGTGAACAAAGGGAGATCAGATCATTGGGGGTTGGAGGATGGAGTGGCAAAGGTTCTGCTTTGACACATACCCTTCCTCAATGCTCTGATATGGCATAATTCATCTTTCCTTTTGTTCGAGTGTTTGGACAAGGTCCATTTCTGTATGTCTTACTGGCAGTGCCTCCAAAAACTGACAAACAAGTTCTGTATTGGTAAACTGATGGTAGGCTAGTAGCTTATCCTGTCCTTTCTTCATCTGTGATTTCTCTAGTTGTTAGAGCTTGGAGGCAGAATACTATGAATCTCTACAAAAGGGCTGTCTTGGAGCTCACACACTACTGTGAGAAATGCAACTGTCTGGCCTTTTTTGTTTCTATGGGATATTGGGTATTTTCGGTCTACTTTTTCTTTTCTTCCTTTTTTAAAAATCATAAGCATTTTAAAAAAAATTGAAGTGACTCAAGAATGATAAAATAGTTTAGGTAGAATGATACTTCAGGTATGCAAAATATTTTTATTTCAGTTAACAGGTCAAATAAGAAGAATCTCTCCAATACTCCTGACATTGCCAGAAATGCAGTGCTTACAGTGAAATACCCTCCCTTCTCAGATGTGGGCTACCTCTTCTGACAGTAGTGGGTATTTACTCATAGTACTATGTTACATTTTAAATTACTTGTGTGGGTCCCTGTGACACTCTCCTCAGGGAGCCCAGAACCATAAGCCACTGTGTTACCTGTCTGCCTCTGCTAGAAAGCTTTGCTGGAGCTTAAGCTGTGTGACAGCTCCCTGCCACACCAGTCTGTCTCACCAGCAAACTCCTTAAGATTCTGCCAGTCTAAACCTTGCTTTGTAGCTAACATTCAGCAAATCTCAAGTTCCCCAGAGACTTCTATCTCTCTGCAGTGTCCAGTTCCTTTCACTGTGACACTCACAGAAAATTAACCAAGTCTGCTGCCTCCAAAGAGACAATGCATACACCAGCTTGTGGGCCCTCGCCTAAATGTTTTACTTTAATACTTAGCACAGAGATAGTTTATAGTAAAGCTAAGCACAAGTTTATTTTAAAAGGACAGATTTAAGTAATACTAAATGATACTTAGCAAGAGAAAGAGACAGGTATGGTTACCAACAAACCAAAAATAACATGCTTTCTAGAGTCTAAAACTTAACTTCAGCAAGCCACAATCTTTGCGTAAGCACCTTTCTCATTTACATCAAGTCATTAGCATCTCCAGCCCCTCAGCTAGGAGGATCCACTTCTCCCAGACTCAAAGAGAGCTGTCCCCTTTGTCCCCCAAGAGACAGATAAGAGTCCCTTTTCTTCCTTTTTGACAGCTCTTCATCCTCAGCTCAATTTGCTTTGATCACTTCATCTACCTTAGGTAGAAATGTACCATTTTCCTTTGCTTGTAATGAAGCCATGCTGTTTTTCTTAGCCACCCGTTAGCGTGATCCATGCAGACGGGTAAAGCTACATTCCTTTGTCTGGGGCAGGCTTGTTTATCAATTGCCTCCATAACCTATTTTCAGCACAATTTTATACATAACCTGTATATATAATCACCAATCATATTCATGACCAGCGTGTCACCAGTTTGCATATGATACCTTACAAGGCACTGTTTGGCTAAATATTCTGACAAGAGTGCAGGGTGTTCCCTTTGCCAGTTGGCATAAAGGGACACTTAGGGTCACAGTCTCTTTCCTGTATTATACTACTATAATCAGACCCCTTTCCGAAACAGTTGTGTTTCTGACTGCTGTAAAACAGTTGTCATATAATCACACCCATTTCCATGGTGGACAAAGGGATTCTGGTCTGTATGTGGTTTGTAAAGTATTTTGAGATCCAGCTAGACGAGAACCATGCTGCTAAATTCTGCTCTTATTTATACCAATGTAAAGTCAGAGTAACTATGAATAAGCATCCACTATAGACAGAATTGATAGTCCACTTTTTGACATGAGGATATTTTATTGTAATAGCTGCATTTCTGGGTAGGTCCAGGAAGATGCTGTCTTAGTTGAAATGCCTGGAGTTTCTTCAGGTTTACATCAGTAATAACCAGGATAAGGATTTGACCCAACGTATTTTCAATCCAAATAGTGATTGGGGCTATTCTGCATTTGCTCTTCTAGCAAAGCATTGAAATTAAGGGGACTGCCCACATGGTTAAAGTTTGGCACATGCTTATGATTTTGCTGGACTGAGTCCTGGATGAATGGATTATGTATTATTAAAGGGTCTAGATAAATATAGAACATATATTTTGGAGATTAGGGTATCTAAGCAGAAGAGTGTTAATGAAACATAAAAGTGTTGTAAAACACTGTTTTTACAATACCCATTCACTATTGAGTAAACTACAGGAACTATATTTAAAGATGAAGACAACTTTGATCAGCATAGGAAAAAAAAGTCTGTCAATGAAAGTCTTTCAAGTTCGATCAGTGAATGTGAAGAAAGAAAGATAATCCAGTTTAAAAAAAAATAATCACATGACCAGAAGATTGAGGGGCTGCTGGGCCTGTGTCCTTGACAAGTTTTAGTTACACAAGACTTGGGGCTTGTCTACATGGGGACATTTAGGACAACCAAGGTGAATTGACTAAAAGGTGTTAAATCAATGAGAATAATTTAAAAGCACATTAACCCCCTATATGTGGATGCTGTCACTCAGGAGTAAAGTGGCCTAAAATTGTTTGACTAAGGTGCCACAAGTGCTCCTCATTTTTTGTGCTGATACAGACTAACATGGCTACCACTCTGAAACCTAAATTCCCTGTAACTTAATCTGGCCCTGGGTCCTGCAAGGTGCTGAGCACCCTCACATTCTATAGGAATTGAGGATGCTCAGGGTCACTCAAAACCATGCAGGTTTGAATCCAACTGGCCAGATTCTCAGCTGCTGTAAATCAGTATAACTTTATTGACTTCAGGGGAGCTGACATTCCCTCAGGCACAGGCAACAACAAGCTTTGTTGACTCCAATCTATTAAGCACATCTGACACACTCTCCCCCTCCCCATCTCTGAAAAAAAACTTTGACCCAAAGGCAACAGCTTTGGGATTTCCCTGTGGGATTGGTGTGTTACTGTAATGCTGTTGAAGAATTAACCAGTATATGGTCAGATACTATGGAATCTGAGATCCACACATGTAAAGAATTGCCACCATCATCTAGATTAGGTTGCAATAGTGCTGAAAAGAAGAATATTCAACTGTTTCAAAAGACTGAATGTTTCTTTCAAAAGATTAAAAAGGTTCACAAATCCATACCAGAAGTGGGGTGTTATTTTCCATTTGCTATTCTGCTGTTTAATATTTTCATTAATCTAACCAGGGACCAGAAACAATGTCATGTGACCTATTGCACACTGGGATTTATAATTACAGAAGAGGAGACGTGAACAATTTGCAAGCAACACATAATCTGCAGTTTATTCTTTTGAAATATTCACTGAATACATAAAATGGGACTAATTGATGAAGAATGCATAAATAAAAAACCCACAAACTCTAATTCAACCATCTCTAGCATTTACCCTTTAGGCTAGAACCAAGTGCAAAGAAGCTTGTATTATACTGGTTTACTCTATATAGGATATTATTATATGTAAACAGTATAAGAGCCAGTGTGTGTGTGTGTGTGTGTAATGCTTTGAATACTACCAGAAAAGAGCTTGTAGTTTATTTTTAAATTACTTTGTTCTATTATTTATATTTATTAAGGTAATTGTTCTCAACAGCAGCTCAGTTGTCATAATCCATTTAGGGACAGCTTCTTTCACATTTACTCATGTTTACTCTGAGATTAGTCTCAGTGATGTCATTAGGTCTAATTGAAAAGTAAGTTACTATAATATGATTTAGGGTGACAGAATCTGACCCTTAATAATTGATTAGCGCTTGCTGGTATTTTTTAAGTGATCATTAGAAGAGCAGAATTTAAATCTCAAATATATTTTAACTCCACTATAAATGTGACCCCTTTCACAAAGCTGGACAATTCAAAGTTAGGCTTTACCCTCCTCCTTTACCTAGCCAGTTGCTGAGACCTGTTGACCCACAATTAAGACCAGACTATTTAAATTCAGCACTTCCCCCTTGTGGCACTTAATAACACGGATCTAGATCCATTAATATACAAGCTACTTTGCTTGGATGTATCTTATTCTGTGCATCCAATGGGCAATGAAGCAGTTAACCTCCCTCCTCAAACTGCTGTGCAGTATTTTATTTTGTTCTTACAAATTGGTGGGTCCATATGAAATTGATGCCTTCTTGCAGCTTGTTAATATTCAAATACACCTTATTGTTTGCATTCTTTTGGGACTGGTTTTATTCCAAGAATGTTTGATATGCAACACAAAAGATTTCAGGTCACTTTAGTAATGCATGTACTGGAATATCAACCTTCCATAATTAAATAATCCCAAGGCAATCTTACATATATATAAAATCCCAAACATTTTTGCAATTCCTATGTGAAGAAGAAAATTAAACATCATGTATTAAATATAATTTCTAACTATATTTAGCATAAGCTTTACTCACCCATAAAAACCACAGATCTCCAAACTGGGAACAATAAAGAATAGCCAATCTGTAGTGTGAAGCTCTGTCCTTTACAGCTTCCAAGCTGTGGATAAGAAGAATATTTTATAGCTGTCAGGCAGACAAGCAGCCCACAGCTCTTTCTCTCTCTCCTCTTTTTCTATGACCCTGATCTTCAAATGCATCTAAATACTTCCTAATTACTTAATCCCCCACCACTGCTTGTGTTTCCAGTTCTTAGATGTCATTAACAGAAATGGAAACACAGTAATTACTATGCCAGCAGAGAACCTTTAGGAACTTACAATAATTTCTGTTGAATCTGCCTCTGCTCTCATATAGGGGAGTGACAATTGAGCTAAATAAGGGCCAAGTTTTCAAAAAAGCCCAGATCTCATCTGGCAGTTTTAAAAAGTGCTCAGCACCCAGACGTTAATCAGTGTTGAGCATTCTTGAAAATCTGGTCTGTGTATTTAGAGCCAATGTGTGCTGCGTTCTTTCAAAAGCCTGGTCCTAAGCATTTGAACTCAGTTGATCATAGTTTACTCTTCATATTCATTCTAGAAAAAGTTGTATATTTTTTCATAAACATCTTGTCAAAATCTGAAACTGCCCTGTCCAAACTGTATTTTTTTGCTAGAACCTTTTCTGAAATGTTTCGCAATTAAAAGAAAAAATGTTGCTATTTTTCAATGAATAGTTTCAAAAATTCACTTTTTTCTGCATTTTTCAACCAGCCCTACTTTATTTTGTGAGTCAAGTATCTAACAGCTGAACAAATGAAGTGAAATTTGGCTCACTGGGGACAGTTGTAACCAGTTTGTAACCAGTTACAAACCCTGAGCTGTGGCTTAGTATGCGTTTAAGGGAAAAACTGTATGTTAACACTCTAAAGATTATACCAGAAAGTAGATTGAGCTGCCATGTGTGGTACCACCCAGCAGGCATTAAATGTTAGTGTTGGTTATAGTAGTACAATGTTAAGTTAAGTTTGTTACCGATACTTAAGGCTGCGAGTCTGTCACAGAGGTTACAGAGGTTGGGGGGGAGGGATAGCTCAGTGGTTTGAGCATTGGCCTGCTATAAACTCAGGGTTGTGAGCTCAATCCTTGAGGGGGGCCATTTGGGGAACTGGGGTAAAAATCTGAGGATTGGTCCTGCTTTGAGCAGGGGGTTGGACTAGATGACCTTCTGAGGTCCCTTCCAATTCTGTGACTTCTGCAGCTGACCCCAGTGCTGCCTGAGCAGCTGGGGTGGCCCTGGAGTCAGCTGCTTGGGTGCCCCCAAGCAGTAGCAGCCCCCCCAGAGGAGCAGCAGAGGCCCCCCAGAGTACCTAAGATTTAGTCGTGGGTATTTATAGTACAAGTCATGGACAGGTCACGGCTGTGAATTTTAGTTTATTGCCTGTGACCTGTCCATGACTGACTAAATCTCAGCCTTACCCTTACTGATACTTTATGTTGAATCATGGTACTAGGACCACTGAGTTGTTTATTGTATTTAAATCACTCAATCCTACAGACAATGGGTATTATTTTAACCAGCTTCAAGCTTGGAAATCCAGTAAAGGAACAGGAAGTCTGGACTTGTTAAAGAGTGTGTATTGATAAGTTTAAAAAAAAGGTTCTCCACTCCACATGGGGCAGGAGGGCAAGCTGAATGGTAAATGGATATTTTTTCAGTCACAATGGGATGTTTATGAAGTTGTAAGTGTACTGGAAAATAAAGGTCCTAAGCTCCATTACATCCAATAATGGGGAAAGCTGCTTACATATTTATCAGCATGTCATGCTGGCAGACGCAGAAAAAACAGCATGTTCCATAGGCATCAACGTACTGGAGAAATGTTTCCAAGCACTCAGAATATTATGGATATGCATGACGTACTAAAAGAGACTGAGAACAGTCAGTGCTGTAGATGAGTATGTCACAAAATACAGAGAGCCTGCTGCCGTGTGCAAATGTGGAAGTGTGCATAATGAATTGATACATAACTGCATGGTGCTGGGCCTCAAAAATATGGGTATTGTGTCTAGGATGTGGACAAAATCCAAACTAGATTGCCACATGCTGCAAACATGTGCAGAGGTTGTAGAATTTCAGAATAAATGCAAGTGAGAGGGATAAATACTGGCGTTTCACAGACAGACACAATAAATTTTATAGGCCAAAGAGTGACAAAATTCAAGTGCAAAACCAGCACAGACGCACAGTCCAATACAGAGAATCACAATACAGGTGGTGGTTTTATAGCATTGAGAAATGCCAGTAGTATCTAGCCTATGTAGGGGCCTCATCCAACATCCAGTGGAAATCTTGCCATGGATTTCAATGAGCATTGGGTCAGGCCCAGAGATATCTTTAGAAAGTAAGAATAGTTTCTCTTTGCAAAAGGTTGTACACAACAAAAACAGCAAAATAAAGTATATGGTGTTATGGCTGTAGCAAAGAGGAAAGTACATTTGATGATCTCATCTTCAGTATCACACCAAGATGCAGTGAATATCAATGGGACAAAGAGCTTCATAGAACTGCACAAAGCACTCAAGCAGCCAGGTCTGGAAATCCTGTGCCAAATTAACTGTGGTTCTATGTGCAAACTAATCAGCTACAAAGATTACTGCAAAATAAAACAGGATGGGAATCCAGATTGGCAGAACAGAGCCAATCTAAAATCATATTACAACTCTAATATTGCTCTCTACAGCCACATACTGAACTGGACATAATGCATAATAACTATATGATAGTAGCACCTAACTACCCCAAAGGAGATTGGGGCTCCATTGTGCTAGGGGCTGAACAAACACATAGTGAGAAACAGTCCCTGCCCTTGAAAAGCTTACAACCTAAATTACCAAGACAGACAAAGGATGGGAGAGGAAACAGAAGCACGTAGGTGAAGTGAATTGGACATGTAACTGCTAGAAATATCTATACAATATAATATTGTGTGCTGAATGCGTATTAATATGTGGTGTGACTAACACATTGATAATGTGATTGACGTATATCACCCCAGCATAAATTGGTCAACAAATGCATTTGGATTTTTCTAAAGGGAGAAAAAAGTGATGCGTTCTATTATGATTGTAAGTAAAACAGCCTCATTTCAGACAAAATTGGACACTTGTTTTGATATGAAAAGGGAAAACTAGGAAACAAAAAGAATGTTACCAAAGGCCTCCTCTACACTGGGTAGCATACAGTAACTCCTTTGAATGATATCAGATTTCTTCTTCTCCTCTGAATACCAATGAAAGGACACTCTAATTTGTTCATGGCTCCAGTAGATGCAATTATTTGGGGGGCAGTTGAATATTTTAAGACAAGAAACCATCACTTGCAAAGCATGCCATTTCCATAACTGAGTTTAAAATAAATCTAAGTAAAACAGAAGGGAAAGCAGAGGCGTTAGAACAGAGGGTGAGAATGGTAGCGGCTAGAAGCAGGGTTCAGGATCATACTTTAACACACTTACTTACAAAGGAATTTGAGTTAAGATGTGATGCTCTAGAAAACTAGAGGTGAAGTCCTGGCCCCACTGAAGTCAATGGTAAAATTCCCATTGACTTCAGTCAGGGTTAGAATTTCCCCCTCCAGGATTTTATAGGACCCAGTTGTGCCTGAAAAGCACAGCAGTGTGCTGGAGGTGGTGCAGAAATGTACTACCCCATGTGGAGCTCTGGGAGAGATTGTGCATATCAGACGCACAATCCTCCCACACCTCCACAGGACACAGGAAAGCAAGCCTACTGCATTAGCCCTTAGAACATTCTCTAAGGAAATTACTTATTAATAAATGACTTTCTGCCTGCAACTGGCAATCAGTTTATCTCCTGAAGCATGAAAATGAAGAGTCTAGATTAATGCTCATAATGTGCTTAGAGATCCTTTTCAGAAACAGGCTGTATAAATGAAAATGATATCACTATTACTTAAAACTATCTGTAACTAGGGATGCTATTCATTTGTGTAAATAACTCACAAAAGCACATACAGTAATATAAGGAGCCCACCATGGGCTTGTCTACATGAGACTCTTGCACTGGTAGAACTAAAGCTGTTATTCTAAACTGATCTGGTGCAAAAGGCTGTACAAACACTCTTACTTCAGTTTAAGAGGGGCTTCTTTTGGTTTAACTAAAGTCAATTAATCATGAATGCTAAACCAAAATAAGCCATCTTGAACCGAAATAAGAGAGTACAAAGGTGTTTGCTTTGGTTTAAATAAATCTCTTTACAAAATGATTTATGGCAAACAGTTATGATTTTCTAGTGTAAATAACAAGGCTATTCATCTACTGAAGATGATGTCCTAAACTACAAGTCTTATCTATAGTATAGAAGTACATTATTATATTTTTTAAACCATGCACTATATTAAACAATCTCCTGGGCCAAATCCAGGAATTTTTACTCTGGCAAATCTCCTGTTTGTAAGTGTATAGTACTTATCTTTCTCTGGAACAATGTTTTCCTGTAGTGTGCAGTAGATCATTTTGAGCAATATGGTTCTCGTATATTCCGTATTTTTTCTTTGTAAACGGCAGGCTTTCTGCACAAAGCACCACACCGGATTTGGTTTATGGTTTTCTTTTGTACCTGTTTATGTCCTGATCCAGCATAGCACTTAAACCCATATGTAACTTTAAGCAAGTGAGTAATCCCATTGACTTTAATATGTCAGGGCATGCAGCACAGCCAGTCTGGAAGCTGGGCATTTTGCAGAACGAGTCAGTCTCTAGGCCACCTTACAAGCAAATCTGGCCTGTAATAGGCTGCCTGATTGACTCTTCTAATCAGGGGCTGTAGCCAATAGAGAGAATCTTAAACCCGACAATAGCAGCTACTCATAGCATTTGCCCATGGCTGTAATGGTGCATGTGTCTGCTTGCTCCCAGCCCTGCTCCAGCCATGTTCAAGTCCTCTGCAGCCCTGCCCCCACCTTGCCTCATTCCAGGTAACCTGGTCCTAAGCTTGAGCTCTGAGTCCTGATTTCTGCTCTAACCACTGGGCATGACTGCCCCAGTCCCAGTCACTGACACAATGAGACCAGGCATGTACTTCGTATAAACTGGATTGGAACCTTAGAGAACATCTCTAAGCAAAATGTCCCTTGTGGGAATCAAATTGCTCAAATAATAAGTTCATGGATATCCCATGAGAAAAGTAAGGGCTGATTTCTTATTCTTTTTAACCTTTTGTTAGTCTGATGGAGAGGAAATTCATTAATCAAGGAAGTGTTGAGAATGTACTACAAATAAAAACATGCCAACTAGAGACACGGAGAGGGGGGGGAATTCTTTCTGCTGGTTGATTTCTCTCCCTCTTCTAATCCTTCCTCCCCCTCCCGCCACAAAGATCCATTTTCTGTAGGTCTGAGCCATGTGGAAACTTCTACTTACATTAAAAAAAAGAAAAGAAAAATGCATAGTTTGGCATTCCAGACCCTTGAAGCAATGTGGCTGTGTGGCACTGGATTGGGACTGGATTCTATTCCTGCCTCTGCCACTCACCTGATATGTGACCTCCAGCAAGTTACTTCACCTCATTTGTTTCTATGTTCCTCTACTTTATCTCGTCTATTTAGAATTTAAGATGTTAGCAGCAAGGATTGTCTCTTGCTAAGTATTTCTACAGTGCCTAGCACCTTTGGGTCTTGATCTCAACTGCAATACTACTACTAATGGATAATGATTGTCAATTGCCCTTGTTTTCTGATGGTTTGTCTTTCCTCAGTTTCCCTTACTGCAACGCTTTAACTCGCACATTTTACGTCCTGTTTAGTTTTTGTGTGAATTTAGTGTGCTGCTGCTATAATAAAAATATACATGCACTGATTTTTATGCTTTTTAGTACAGAATAAAAGTGCCTGGCTACAATGGAAAAACACCACATACCCCTTTCCAGTCAGCCTGCTATCTTACTTCCACAACTTAAAAAAGAACCATTATCCTCTCTTTTCCTCCCCTCATGCTTTTTATGAGCTGACAGAGAAATTTATAAGGTGCTTATCTGCAGTTCTAAGATGACAAGCAAAGGCCTGGAGGAGTTGAAGTTATGCTTTTTGGGGTCAGTAAGAAACTCCTCTTCTGAGAAGACGCAGATGAAGAAGACTCACCATGCTGCTAAGAAAGAGGGTACTCCTGGAGGGCGAACAAGTGACTAACAGAAATATGCATAATAGCGTGTGAGCTGGGTTGAATTTAGCTCTAGTTAGGAAGTTTGTACATAAGGATTCAAGCCAGTGGTATCTGTGTTATGCTACCGTTTTTCTTTTCCTGCGTGAATCATTTTCACAAGGCCCACATGCTAACATTTCTCAGACTTGTCAAAACATTATTCTTAGCTTCCTTTGATTGAGGCTGCGGAAGTGTCACTGGAGGAGCTCAGTGCAGCTTTCTCAAAGCCATAAGCATCATTAGTCTCAGCATGCTGGACAAATTCCTGTGCAATACAGGGACTACATTGCTCTTGCTATGGATTTGGACAATTACTCTTCTCTTCCCTAAAACCTTCTTGCTGCTGGGGCAGAATGGCTGCTCTGATTCTAGCCCTCATGAGGCTGCATTCCAGCACTAGGGAAAGGGATCGTTAAAGTAGAGACTCAAGATCACTCACTCGCTATTAATCCCAGGTGAAATTCCCATTGACTTCAATAGGGTTTTTGTTCTTCGTGCAAAGGCCAGACATATATGGACCTCAAGCTGTAAAGTATTTTGTGACAATAAAAGGGACTATATAATTCTAAGGTGATGTGAGCCTGTACTGTGTTTTATCATAAATTCCATGGCGGTTTCTTAAAGTAGCCGAGAATATATGCCTTCAAGCTTATTCCAAGAATATTCACTACATGGATTCTATTCATAGCTGTGCTTCTGACTTGCTGTGTGGCTTTGGAAAACTTTGGGAGCCTCTCTGTATTTCAGTTTATCCAACTTTAAAATTGGGACACTACTTGCCTACCTCAGTGGAGCATTGGGAGGCCTAACTGATTAGTATCTGTCGATCAGTTTGAAGCCCTCAGATTCTATAGAAGTGCAAAGTACAGAAATGTGATGAACTGGGAAAATGAGTGTATGCTGCACATCCCTGCTATCTACTGAATGGAATAAGAGCTGCTCATCTATATGTCATATGCCTTGTATTGCTAACAGCTAATGGAGATTCTCCTTTACTTGAAGTACTAGAGCACTTTGTTATGGAGCAGAAGGATCAGATCTCTCTTCCCTATTGCCACTGTAAAGTTTTGAATGTCAGAATGTGCAGCACACAAACAGCTGTGAAGTGCTAGATTACCATGGATCTGTCACAGTATTTTATTACTCAAAGCAAGAGGGAGGCTCCTTTCCACCATTGGTCCCTGAGCTTTGTGGAGTGGGGAGACATCACCACCTTACAAATCTATGGTCTCCAAACCCTTCTTACGTAAGTGGATGTTTCCCAGAAAACTCCCCAAGAGAAACTTCCTGAAGTTTTCTACCTTCCTTCCACTGAGTTTTCTGTGGAAGAAATATTTGCTAACTGCAGTTAGTTACAATCCTGAAGGATATTGACCAGTCCCTTAAGCAAAAGTGTTACTCTACGGTGTATACTGTAAAGACCTCTGCATGTGGTATGGATGTAAAATTCCCAGGACAGATTTTGCTATATATATTGTTTTGATGTTTACTTGGTTCAGTAAAAGGACAGTGTAACAGGGTGGTCTGCCCCTTTAAGTGCTGGGGGGCAGTCAGGGGACAGGGAGAAGAGATGGTTTGATGGGGCAGGAGTCCCCAGGGGGCAGTCAGGAATGAGAGGAGGGGTTGGATGGGGTGGCGGAGGTCCGGGGGCGGTCAGGGGACAGGGAGCGGGGGGGCGGGAGTGGATGAGGCAGGGGCGGTCAGGGGACAGGGAGCAGGGGTGTGTGGATGGGGCAGGAGTCCCGGGGGGAGGCAGATAGGAGGTGGGGGCTGGGCCACAACCTCCTCCCCTAACCGGCCCTCCATACAATTTATGAAACCTGATGCGGCCATCAGGCCAAAAAGTTTGCCCGCCCCAGGTATATTGTATTGTCTAATGGTTTCAATTACAATCTTCCCTGATGAGTAAAGCTCTGATCCTGCAACAGACTCCTGAGCATCAAAATCACCAGGGCCTATTTTGGCTTCTGTTAACAGTATTTAAAATGTGACAGGGTTTCCTATATCACCCAGCTGTAATGTTGTTAGATCTGATATTGCTAACCAGGATCCAACTGAGCCAGTACTTGAATGAGGAAGATAAGGTGCTGCAGGAAGTGGTGGCATCAATACACAGGTGGCACTCTTCCCTCTGGTTCAATTACAAAATACTGCCAAGATGGGTTTGGAGGGGTTATCTTCCAGATGAATCAGAAAGTGGAGGTCTTGTCCACTTGAGGCCATTAAAAGGGCATCTTGCAGTAGTAGAATTAACATGTGCAGGTCCAATTGCAGTTTAATTGCATTCTAACTAGCCCCTCCCCCTGCAGTTTCAACAGAATATGCTATTACAGAGCACTGTTTAATGGTTGCTTTGTTCCACCTGGAGAAGTGGGTTGAGTAATACGCCTTCTTTAGGCCTTGTTTACATGGTAAAGGTTCTTTTGGTATAACCAAAGGGTGTAAAGGTAAACCTCTGTAGTTATGTTGATATAACCTCTCTCCCTCATTATAGTATGTGTCCCCACCTTTTTTATTTATTTATTTATTTATTTTTAAGTCTTCATTAAGGAAGGGGTTTAAGCTAAATTCAGTAAAGTAACTCCCACCACAAGTGCCCACATGGGAGCTATTCTAGTGTAACTGCAGAATTGGTGTATCTGGTAAAACTTTCCTATGTAGACAAGGTACTAGAACTTTACTATCTTCAAAGTGCTGTGTGAACATTAAGGCCTCAATTCAACACATGCCTAACCTAAGATTAAAGTTAGGCACATATTTAAGCACCTTGTTGATTAAATTGATTCCATTTGGAATCCTTCATGATGCTTATTTATTATTTGTATTACTATAGCACAGGGGTGGGCAAACTACAGCCTGGGGCCATATCCAGCCCTTCAGATGTTTTAATCTGGCCCTCAAGATCCTGCAAGGGAGTGGGGTCCTGGGCTTGTCCTGCTCCGGTGCTCCAGCCGGGGAGCGGGGTTGGGGGCTTGCCCTGCTTCACACTTGCCGTGGCTCCGCGCGGCTCCTGGAAGCAGTGGCATGTCCCCACTCCGGCTCCTATGTGTAGGGGCAGCCAGGGGGCTCTGTATGCTGCCCTCGCTCCAAGCGCTGCCCCCGTTGGTCCCATTGGCCGGGAACCATGGCCAATGGGAGCTGCAGGGGTGGCTCCTGTGGACAGGGCAGTGCACAGAGCCACCTGGCCACACCTCCACGTAGGAGATGGGCACATGCCACTGCTTCCAGGAGCTGCTTGAAGTAAGCCCCACCCCCCCATTCCCAAACCCATTTTGTGAGCATTCATGGCCCCCCATGCAATTTCCATACCCAGATGTGACCCTCAGGCTAAAAAGTTTGCTCACCCCTGTCAAAAGCAATACATCTCCATGTACCGTGTTCGCTTTGACAAAATTTAATTTAATCAAATGTTCCAACTAGCTCTAATATCATTCCTGTGTGGAGCAGCACGTACTACCCAGAAAATAAGATCATTCTGCTTCTTACAATTAGTGCACTTATCACTCAGGGGAAAGGTTTAGAAAACAGCGTCAGATTCAATTGTTTGCAATTAATCTCATTGACGTTCTAACATTCCAAACTCTTGAACATTAGATGCAATTTATTACAGTGTTGCTTGAAAAGCACTAGTGAGAGATTATCCTATATGTAATTTATTACTTACATTTAAAAAAATCTCTTGTCTCTGTTTCCCCCCCACACTTCTTTTGTGTGCACCATTCGTGTTCTCAACAGGGTTTTTTCACTACTATGGTTACATTTTGGTGACGTCTCCTGTTCTTCAGCCCCTATCAATTCGGTGACTTTCTGTCTTTGTTTTTATTGCATGTTGTATCATTCACCGTTGATTGTTAATATCGAGGGCCCAAGGGACTAATGCAATGCCCATTTGAAATAAATGGAGGATCCCATTGACTTCAATGGCCTTTGGATTAGGACCCAATTGCTGGTTGGCTGCCCCTCATAGGGGCAAAACAGGTGGAGTTTGCAGCTCAGCCAGGTCCAAAGTGGCTAAGGTAGGGTTGCAGTCCCTGATATAAGAAGTGCCATAGATGGTGGGTGAGGGTCCAAACTGACACATAAAGGAGTTCCTTAAGTGTGTATGCCCCATGGTTCAGTACTCCTTGTTAGATGAAGTAGTATTCTGACTTGGTTAAGAAAAAAGAAACATTTATTTATGTGTGTGTGTGTATATATATATATATATATATACAGTGTATATATATAGAGAGAGAGAGAAAGAGTGTATGTGATGCTGTTCTGTACCACAAAAGAATCAAATTACTACTTTTTAGTGGAAAATTTTAGTTGCATTCTGACTGCAATACTCTAAACCTGTGTGAGGATTAAAAATTCACATGAACACCCCATTTGCTCTTTCTTGGAAAGAACACCCGTGAAAAGGTAGATGATACCTGAACCTCAGATTTCTAAAGGGCCGTGCAATGTGTTTCATAGCCAGAAGAAGGATTTATTATTCTTGCCACATTTGACACACCTTGATCTCAATTTGCAAAGCCATAATACCGTAGGAACTTTACCTGCCCTTTGTCTCTCCCTCTCTGCCCGCCCCCTGAAAAAAATATGCAGTGCAGATGCAGGTAACTGTCAATGCTCAACAGAATGGGGCTTTTTTCTGAGCTCTCTTATGGGCCTTATTAATCATGATCCATCCTTAGATTTCTGCAGAAATATTTCACTTAATGAGGACTGATATCTTTGCACCTTATTCCTGGAAAAACACATCTTGTCTACCAGTGTGCAGCCTGCAAGTAGAGATTAGCTTTCTAGTAAAACATGTCTTAACACAATCTGTTCAAGAGCCCCCTTCTCCTCATCTGTTTTTGTGTCAGAGGCTGAAGCGAGAAGTTTGTTTTGAGTTTTATGTGCTAAGGAGAAGGGCACTCTGTTTCTATGCCAAGGAGACTGAGCTAATGGCAGATCATATAAATACCAAGCGCCTTAATGAATTTCAACTCAAATAGTAACTGTACACTTCCATTGTATTAATGAGAGTTATGGGCATGCATTGACAGATGAAAATACCAGTGTGCATTAGGCAAGACTAAGCTCAAGATACAAAACCTCAAAAACTGGGGCCCTGATCAGCAAAGGTATTTAGGTGCTTAACTCCCACAGAAGTCAGTGGGAGTTAAGCAGCTAAATACCTTTAAGCATCTAAGCCTGTGTGTCTAGTGTCTAGAAGAGGTAAACACTGATAATCCTCTGAAGTTGAAGTGGAGTGTTAAGAACCGTCGGTCCCCCTTTATTGTAAATGTTTCCAGTCTCATTCACATACTGGTAGCATGCCAAAATGTTTGGTGTTCAACTTTGTTGAATTGGGATAGATTCAGTTTCCTTCCTTTTGTTTTATTTTTAAACACAAAATCCAGTGCTGACATTTCTCTCCTTCGCCTCCCTTTTTTCTAATGTGTCCATTTAAAAAACAAAACACAGCTCTGAATTTAAGAGGGCTACTTATCAACCCTCTGCATTTTCCTGCAGCTTAATATTTTCTCAGGCTACAGTCTATTTAATCTCTGTTTTACATACTGTATGTCTGTGGTGCCTCGCCTGAGTAATGCAAACATAATTCACTTGCTATGCAACAGATTTTCTTTTCAGAAAATAAAAGGTTATGTAGCATTTTTGGAACAGAGCAATAATAGCCACATAAATATTCAGAGAACCATATTTATTTGGACTTGATGGTGAAAGAAACAAAGAAGGGGGAAAAGAAAAGCTAAAATTATTTAGCTACCTTTAGGGCCAGGTCTGGCTGAGCCATGCTTAATGCAGATTGGAGTGGTTGGGGAAGCACTTTATGCTTCCTTTCTGACTTCTCAACCCTGGGGCTTGCTTGGGCCAGTTCAAACCCCAGTGTAACTCAGAGAAACATCAGGGTTGCTGTAAGTTTTATGCCTGGGTGTCCTCAGTCCCAAGGGTCTGATGTGTTACCCAGAGCACAATGGGGACTTCTCCAGCCATAGTCTGTTTTCTCCATCCAGGCCTCCTATGCTGGGGAAGGCTACCCAGGGAGTGTAGGGCTATTACCCTGGCTGTACATCATCCAGGAATTCCTCCTCTGTAGTGGAGGAATCCTCAGGCTTAGGATCTGACACACACACACACACACACACACACACACACACACACACACATATATATATACACACACACATATGTATATGTATATTGTATGTGTGTATATATATAATTATTTTTTTCTGGAGTGGGAAATGTACAGCCCTGATCTTGCAATGACTTAAACTCATACTTAACTATATGTAGCATGAGTAATCCCATTGACTTCAATTGTGTCACTCAGAATGGGAACAGTTAAGCACATGCCTAAATCCTTGCAGGATTGAGGCCTATGTTTCTCCACTTTCAGCAGGACCAACAAAGAAAGAAATCACTGAAGATTTTAAATCTGCAAGGAAAACCAATAAATCCTAGAGAAGGATAAAAAATTGCTTAGTTTTCAGTTCTCTAACAGTTATTAAAGTTATAAGGATTATTTTTTTATATGATCAAAGTACAGACTAAATAGAATTACCAGATTAAGACCGTTCCATTATCCCTATGCCTGCTGGAAGTTATGTGTAAGTGCTGGTTTCTGTGTACCGTTCAGTGAAATCTCCATTTGGAAACAGTCTCTCACTCCTTGGGGAGTTCATGTTACAAATTCATAGACATTAAGGCCAGGAGGGACCATTAGATCTTCTAGTCTGACCGCCAGCATAACAGAGGCCATTAAACTTCACCCAGTTACCTGCAGTACTAGAATATGAAGCTTGATATGCCAAATTCACCATTTATCTTGCTTCCGTAGAAGAGAACAGAGTGACCTCACAAGAGTTATTGCAACTCCTATGGTGATTAAAATTCAGTTTTAATTTTGTCTTCACAGCAGCTAATTGTGATGTCCCAGTATAAGGCTGGGGGGTTGGGAGTAAGCAGCAGGGAAACATGGGGGACTTGGTTTGTGGGTATATTTGGCTCCCCTCAACCTGCAGACTGTTATGCACATGGCTAGTCCCATTGACTTCAGTGGGATTCACATATTCCAAGGCCAGAATGAACCGCTGTGATCATCCAGTCTGACCTCCTGTACAACACAGGCCTTAGACCTCTCCCCCAAATAATCTCTAGAGCATATAGTTTAGAAAAAAATCCAGTCTTGATTTAAAAATTGCCAGTGAGAGAGAATCCACCACAACCCTTTGTAAATTGTTCCAGTAGTTAATTTACACCCTATTTTCAGTCCGTATTAGTCTAGTTTTGACTTCCAGCCATTGGATCGCGTTATATTTTTCTCTGTTAGATTATCAAATATTTATTCCCTGTAATCAATTCACTCCTTAACCTTCACTTTGTTAAGCTTAAAGTTACTCACAAGAATAATTCTTTGCAAGACAGGAACCCTATATAGTAACAGAAAATGAGGGAAGAAAAAAATCCATAAAGACATGTTATGGAAGCACAATTTGTTTTTAAATAACATATTTTCAAACAGCCAATGGCTCTTTAACAGCTCTAATTTAGGGCCTTGTTTGGCAAACCACTTAATCATATGCTTAAGTCCCTTTGAAGTCAGTGAAGTTAAGTATACGCTTAATGGTTTTGCAGAATCAGGGCCCAAAAGAACGTAGTTGCTCAGAACAATTACCCATGAACAGATATATCTGAGAACTTTTCTGCAGAACCAAGTGCTGGGTGAGTAGAAATGGAAACCTATAGAAACATTCAGGTAATGCTAAACTTGATACTCAACCAGGTTTCTGGAAGGAAATAGTTTGTATAGAAAAGTTAATATGTAGAAATGGACAGTACTAATGAAAATGTAAATACTGTAGATATACCTTAGATTGGACAGTATTGGCTTGATTTACCCCTTAAAAATTGGTTGACTCTTAATTATCTAATGTCTGTTTTCTAAACACCACATTGAAAATCTATTAAGTTATATCAAACAAAAACAAAAAACTAATGGTATGTTCAAGGGTGAATGAATGGTGGTTACACTGTATATACGGAATACTTTTCCAATGAATATTATATGGTTAAAATGATATATTCAATATACGCTGTTAATTAAAATGTCATACAAAATACCAATATGCTATACATTTAATTAGGGTGATTTTAACAATGCACAAAACAATGTATTCATATTTTTTTGCAAGGAATGATTTGACCATAAAATCAAGGTAACGTTAACCTTAAGTGACAAAGCATTGTGTTTAGACTTCAGCCGCTGAGATACTGAGTCTTGTGTAACCCTTCAATTCTGGTTGAGCTAGAGCATATCTTTTAGAAAGATATACAATCTTGATTCAAACTTTTCCTGTGGCGCACATGCACACAAAAAAATTACGATACATTTACTGGTCTGGATGCTCGACTAGTGGTAATCAGATGAGCTCCTTGATGATCATTGGCCTTATGCTGATTTACATCAGCTGAGAATCTGGCCCACTGTAAATCTGTAAGTTATTTTAATAATGCTGTAATTAATTCTCCAGTCATATGAGTCTTTTTAAGTGAGGTTGGTTTGTGAAAACTTAACTCTGATCCTTTAGCTACACCTACTGCCCACCTTTCCTAGGGTGTGATAGGAGCCATGTCAGCCATGAACTAACCTCGTTATCTCTAGCTTGCTTCTTGCTTGCATATATATACCTGCCCCTGGAAATTTCTACTACTTGCATCCGACGAAGTGGGTATTCACCCACTAACGTCTGTTAGTCTATAAGGTGCCACAGGATTCTTTGCTGCTTTTACAGATCCAGACTAACACGGCTACCCCTCTGATACATGATAAAGACTGAGACACAGGGTATGTCTATACTGCAATGTAAGCCCAGGGTTGTGAGACTCAAGTCCATGGATCCTGGATTTGAAAGCCCACAGCTTGAGCATCCACAGTGATTGGCCACCCTAGGTTAAGAATTTTTGAGCCTGGGCCCCACACCCAGGCTCTGGTCAGGGCTGCCGAGAGTGGATTCGGACCCTGGTGAAAAAATTTTTTTGGGTCCCCCAGCAAGGGCAGACCGGCTAAACAGGGCTGATGAAGCTGGGCCCTGGGCCCCCTTCTGGACTGCTGGGCCCCAGTAATTTGTACCGGCTTCCCCGCAACTTGTCGGCCCTGGCTCTGGTATGCACACCTGAATCCAACTAACCATATCCCAGACTTCCTATAGACCTCCTGAAATGTGGCCACTCTAACCTTTTTGAATCATGGTACAGTGTGGGGGAAAAACCTCTCCATCCTACATGTCATAGTAAGTTGTTGCAAACCTCCAACATATCCTGCCAAGCTGCCATTTTAATCTGCACACTCCCAACAAGGGTAGCAAGCACCATTTAAAGAGCTTCTCTTGCTTTTCTGAAACTGGAGAGAAAGTGAAACAGGCAGCACTTCCATCTGACCCACTGAAATCCCCTGATGATGGAAGAGGAGGATGACAATGCAGACATGGCAGACTTGAATTGGCTCATCCGGCTTATGACTCTTGGTATAGCTGCTGATGACTCCTATGTAGACTGGCACTTGTGGAGCAGGACTACAAGCACAGACTGGAGGGATCACATCATGCAAAGCTGGGATGATTAGGAGTGGGTCCAGAACTTTTGCATCAAGAAAGTTATATATCTGGAGCTTTTGTGAGCAGCTTGCCCCACCCAGTGTCATAACACATGCATGAGGATGGCCATATTGGTCTAGAAGCAGATTGCTATCATTGTCTGGAAGCTGGCTACTCCAGACTGCTGCAGGTCCATTGCTAACAACTTTGTGTTGCAAAGTGAGCTGTGGGTGAAGTGGTGGCACAGGTTTCTGAGACAATCAGGCGTGTGATTTACCCAAGGTGGTGGGCATAAACAATATCCCTGATGTAATTGCCGGTTGTGAGAGAATGGAGTTTCCAAACTGCACTAGGGCCATAAATGGGATTCATGTGCCCATAGTTAGCCCTCCTCAAGGAGAACGAACAAGTACCTAAACCTCAAAGGATACTACTCCATTATTATGCAAGCATTTTTGGACCACAGAAGCTGATTTATGGATGGCAGCGTGGGCTGCACTGCAAAAGTTCATGATGCCATGGTTTTCCAGTGATAGTGAGTCTACATTCATGGACAGGCTGGGACGCTATTCCTACCAAATGATATTGTCAGAAATGGAGTTATTCTGGAGGACACTGTGTACAATCTTTTGCCTTGGCTTATGAAACCATAGCCTGATCTCAGAGTGCCTGGCAAAAGAAGGTTCAATTACACTCTCAGCAGGTGGTTGAATGTGCATTTGGCAGCCTGAACTCCTGCTGGCACTGTTTACAGACACATTTAGATGCCTGTGTCATCAGTGCTGTCTTCATTATTGTGGGTTGCTGTGCTCATCATTACCTCTGTGAAGCCAAAGGTGAGCCATTTGCCCCTGAATACAGCTAAAACAGTAATGTATTGCTGAACTGCCCCTAGGCAACAACTCAGGGATGTTCTGTGCTCTCTCACTATGGCACCTGTGTGGGCTAATGGAATAGGGATAATAGTAAGTTCCTGAATGTTTCTTTACAGCAATACTTACGGTATATGAAGAATGATTTTATTTAGTGTTTGCGTATTTGCCAAGCCAAGCAATGGCGTTCTCGGTGGCAAAGTGGAGCTCTCGGAGCTCGCCGCTGATTTTTGTTAGCGGGCACTCCTCAACAATGTGTATCATTGTTTGATCGGCACTGCAGTTGCAGCGTGGATTGTCTCGAAGACCCCAGTGGTGCATGTTGACTGCATGAAGGCCCTGCCCAGTCCCGAATCAATTAAGAGGGATCCACAGACAAATGTGGCATGTCACTTGAAATTCTCATTGTGTGACGGGATGTAGTGATAGCAATAAAACTTTCTTCATTAAATAAAAGCCTTTATTTGTGAATATAGATGTACTGCAAAAAAATTGTTTTAGCATTGCCAGGCAGGCCACCTGCTATCAGAATGCCAAAACAATGCTCATAGACTAACACCAAAGCCAGAAATAAAACAAAGTGCATAAACCAAGCACTAACCAGTGCAAACAATGAAACCAGTGCTGTCACAGAGTGCTTCTTCAGCTACCCAGTGAGCAGCACTGCCTTGCATGTGTTCATGGTCTCTCAGGCCTGGTCTACACTAGGACTTTAAATCGAATTTAGCAGCGTTAATTCGAATTAACCACTCAACCGTCCACACCAGGAAGCCGTTTAATTCGACCTAGAGGGCTCTTTAGTTCGAATTAGGTACTCCATCCCGACGAGGGGAGTAGCGCTAAATTCGACATGGCTATCTCGAATTAGGCTATGTGTGGATGCAAATCAAACTTAGTAGCTCCGGGAGCTATCCCACAGTGCACCACTCTGTTGACGCTCTGGACAGCAGTCCAAGCTTGGATTCTCTGACCAGCCACACAGGAAACGACCCGGGAAAATTTGAATTCCTTTTCCTGTCTGGGCACTTTGAATCTGATGTCCTGGTTGGACATCGGGGCGAGCTCAGCAGCACCTGCAACGATGTAGAGCTCTCCAGCAGAGGAGTCCATGCAATCCCAGAATAGAAAGAGGTCCCCAGCATGGACAGACCGGGAAGTCCTGGATCTGATCGCTGTGTGGGGTGATGAGTCTGTGCTTTCGGAGCTGCGCTCCAACAAACGGAATGCAAAGACCTACGAGAAGGTCTCCAAAGCCATGGCACTCAGAGGATACAGCCGGGATACAACGCAGTGCCACGTGAAAATCAAGGACCTGAGACAAGGCTACCAAAAAGTCAGAGCGGCAAACGGACGCTCCGGAGCCCAGCCCCAGACATGCCGCTTCTACGAGGCACTGCATGCCATTCTCGGTGGGTCTGCCACCACTGCCCCACCAGTGACCGTGGACTCTGAGGATGGGATAGTGTCGACGGGCAGTTCCTTGGCGATGTTCGCCGATGGGGAAGATGAGGAAGGGTTTGTGGAGGACGACGCAGGCGACAGCGCTTACAATACCGCTTTCCCCGACAGCCAGGATCTCTTCATCACCCTCACAGAGATCCCCTACCAACCCTCCCCGGACTCAGAATCAGGGGAAGGATCAGTCGGTAAGTGCTATAAACATGGAAATATTTATTTTTTAAAAAACAGGAATAAAAAATATATAAAAACTATATAAAAACTTTTCCATATAAAACTATATAAAAAGAAGGTCCACACATATAGGGATGGAACAGAAATCCTCCTGGGACACTTCCACGAAGCTCTCGTAGAGCAGCTCAAAAAGTCTCCGCAGGAGGTTCCTGGGGAGAGGTGCCTTATTTGGTGCTCCGTGGAAGCACACTCTTCCGCGCCAGGCCATCCTAATGTACAGCGGAATCATTGCCTCCACCAGCATGGCAGCATACGGTCCTGGTCTGTGCAGGGATTCTCGCAGCATCCTCTCTCTCTCTCTCCGAGTGACCCGCCTCAGGGTAATCTCGTTCGGCGACTGCTGCATCTAATTAGGGCAATTAGTGTACTGTTACTATTGTGAATGCTTGACTTTTACTTTGCATAGCAATGACCTTCGTTTAACAGCCACGTGTTGGAGGCCACAGAGGAAAAGCATACAGTGATCTTTCCCGGGCACAGCCGCGAGGGGCTCGAACAGGGTCAGACTTTATGCTTTCCAGATTGCCTTCAGCGGGAGGGCACAGCTATCCATTAACTGTTAAGCAGCATATAGTGTAGTGCTTACCAGGCCTGGCTGCTACACGGATTCAGCTGTACCACCCCGCTTGTCCGATCTCCTGTGCACGACCGCAGCCAATGAAAGCGTATTCCGAAATCTCGAACTTGTCCTGAGAGCTCGTGAGACTAGGTGCCCTGTATGGTCTTGTTCACAGAAACTGACTAGACTGTGTTCAGTGTTCGCAAACATGTATCTTTTCAAGGAAATCACTTCCTTTTTCCCATCACACAGCTGCGGCTCTTTCATGAACTGCCCCGGCTTCCCCCTCACAGAGGCTGGCGTAGATTAGGCGGCGAAAGAAAAAGACTAGGGACGACATGTTCTCGGAACTGATGGCCTGCTCCAGAGCCGAGGCGGCCGAGCAGAGACAGTGGAGGGAGACCCTATGTCAGCACCAGCGCTCACACAGCGAACGGGAGGACAGGTGGCGGCAGAAAGACCAGCAGGTGACTCAAACGCTGCTTGGGCTAATGAGGGAGCAAATGGACACGCTCCGGCACCTTGTAGATGTTCTGCAGGACCGCAGGCAGGAGCAGAGAGCCCCCCTGAACTGTATCTGCAACCGCTCTCCCCCGCCACAAAGTCCTGTCCCCCCCTCACCCAAAATCACAAGAAGGAGGGGTGCTAGGGGCCATGAAAACTGTCACTCCACCCCAGCAGAGCGCTCATGTACCAAACAGCTCTCATGCCATAAATTTTGAGAAGTGCTTCCCTTCCTGGATCACCCAGTCCCAAATCCAAGTTTCATCCCCCCACTGTGTAGTTGAGTATTAAGAGTAGTTTGTTGTTATTCACTGTTTCCGTCACGTTTTCCTTGTCAGAAGACTTTGTGTGAAGGGGGGGGAGGGGTTTTTTAATTGCATAGGACAGCCTCCATTACCAGGGTACAGACTTGGGGGCAGGATCAACAGCAGGACACACACAGACTGCAGTCACTAGGCACCAGGGTCAGTCTGTGAGGTGTATGCTGCCCCGGGTCAGTCTGTGAGGTGTATGCTGCCCCAGGGTCCTAGCGCCTGCCATCCACAAATGGCAAGTCAGGCTGCCCTTACCATGCCCTTCCACCCTAGCCACGAGCCTCTCCGATGCCCTGAGCCCCAGCAAGAGCCCTCATCCACGGACACATACTCACCCTTCCCACACACCCCTCACCCCTTCCTACGCCCCAACCCCCAGCCCAGAGCCTGCATCCAAACTCCGTCCCAAAGACGGCACCCCTCACCCCTTCCTGCAAACCCACCCCTTCCTGCACACCCACCTGCAACCGTCCTCCCCCCAGAGACCGCTGTAGGAGCAGGAGCCTGTCATTCCTCTAGGCCTGGTCTACACTAGGCGTTTAAATCGGTTTTAGGAGCATAAAACCGATTTAACGCCAAAACCGTCCACACTAGGAGGCACCTTATATCGATTTTAATGGCTCTTTAAACCGGTTTCTGTACTCCTCCCTAACGAGAGGAGTAACGCTAGTATCGGTATTAACATATCGGATTAGGGTTAGTGTGGACGCTGATCGACGGTATTGGCCTCCGGGAGCTATCCCACAGTGCACCAGTGACCGCTCTGGACCGCAATCTGAACTCGGATGCAGTGGTCAGGTAAACAGGAAAAGCCCCGCGAACTTTTGAATATTTCCTGTTTGCCCAGCGTGGAGCTCCGATCAGCACGGGTGGCGATGCAGTCCGAAATCAAAATAAAAAAAAGAGCTCCCGCATGGACCATGCGGATGTGATCGCTGTAAGGGCAGGCAAATCCGTTCTATCCGTTCTATCAGCGCTCCGTTACAGAAGATGAAATTCAGAATCCTTTTTTAAAAATCTCCAGACAGACGCCAGAGCAGGGACTCAGCGCACTGCAGCGTGACAAGCGTAACGGAAAGCCAAAGAATCAAATGGATGCGCATGGACTGGAGGACTGAAGCTATCCCACAGTTCCTGCAGCCTCCTAAAATTATTTGCATTCTTGGCTGAGCTCCAAATGCTTCTAGGGTCAAACACAGTGTCTGCGGGTCAGGGCATAGCTCGGCAATCTACTCACCCACCCCCCACCCACCCCCAGAAGCGAAAGGTAAAACAATCCTCTGACTCTTTTACATGTCACCCTATCTTTACTGAATGCTGCAGATAGACGCAATAGTGCAGCACTCAACACCAACATCCTTGCTCCCCCCCCGTCATGGGCGGCTGATGGTACAATACGATGGAAATCCATCCTCATCATCAGCATAAGCTGATCGTGCAAAAAGATGGAAATCCATCCTCATCATCAGCCTCAGCTGATGGTACAAAAGGACTGGTAACCGTCCTCGTCATCAGCCTATTGGCCCTAATTTTTTCTGGTGGATGGATGGTGCAATATGGCTGGTAACCATCCTCATCATAGCAACAGGGGGCTGAGCTCCATCAGCCCCCACCCTTCATGTGTAAAGAAAAGATTCAGTTGCCCCTGGACTAGCAGTGGGATGCTGGGCTTCTCTCCTACACACTGCTTAATGTCCTGTCTGGACTATCATAGCAGCTGGAGGCTGCCTTCCACTCATTTCTCACTAACAAGTCAGTGTGTCTTATTCCTGCATTCTTTATTAATTCATCACACAAGTGGGGGGACAATGCTACGGTAGCCAAGAAAGGCTGGGGGAAGAACGGAATCAACAGGTGGGGTTGTTACAGGAGCACCCCCTGTGAATAGCATACAGATAATAATTTCTGCGGGCTCTGACACAGAGCAGGTGGTTCTCTAGCACACTTGCCTATATTAGGCAGCACTGATTCTATTTTTTTATACCAAAAAGGAGGGATTGACTCAGGGAGTCATTCCCAATTTTTGCTTTTGCGCCCCTGGCTGATCGGCCAGGGGCACTTATGACAGCAGCCAATGGTACAAAACGATGGAAGGTACAATATGGCTAGTAACCACTCTTGGCTTTTGCGCCCCTGGCTGATTGACCAGGGGCACTAGCAGCAAATGGTACAAAAGGACTGGTAGCCATGATCATCCTCAGTTCCAATTTATGGAAGGGTTTGGATGGTGCAATATGGCTAGTAACCATCTCTGCTGTCATGCAAAAGCAAAAGCATGCTTCTGTGTAGCGCTGCTGAATCGCCTCTGTGAGCGGCATCTAGTACACATACGGTGAGAGTCACAAACGGCAAAAAAAGCTCCATGATTGCCATGCTATGGCATCTGCCAGGGCAATCCAGGGGAAAAAGGCGCGAAATGCTTGTCTGCCGTTGCTTTCCCAGACGAAGGAGTGACTGACGACATTTACCCAGAACCACCCGCGACAATGATTTTTGCCCCATCAGGCACTGGGATCTCAACCCGGAAGTTCCAAGGGGCGGGGGAGGCTGCGGGAACTATGGGATAGCTAGGGAATAGCTACCCACAGTGCAACGCTCCAGAAATCGACGCTAGCCTCGGACCATGGACGCACACCACCGATTTAATGTGTTTAGTGTGGCCGCGCGCACTCGATTTTATAAAATCTGTTTTACAAAACCGGTTTATGCAAATTCGGAATAGTCCCGTAGTGTAGACGTACCCCTAGTGTAGAAGCGGTCTGTACATCAGTGCACACCGTACCCACCACAGTCTGCGTCCATGTTTCAACCCTTGAACAGGAATTCATAATTAAAGAAAACTTTGTTAATAATCAGTGTTCCATTAAATTTATTTTAAAACGTGTGTTGGAAGGGGGAGAAACCTGGAGAACGGGGTATGTAACCGCAGATCGAAGTCAACAGTCACTGAAACAGGCTCAGGTTCAGCTTCTCTGTAAATCAACTGGAGAGTCATAGGTTACCCTGCTCTCCGAGGAACCTAGCTTTCAAAGCCTCCCGGATGCACAGCGCTTCCCGCTGGGATCTTCTATCGGCACGGCTGTCTGGCTGAGCGTAATCAGCAGCCAGGCGATTTGCCTCAACCTCCCATCCCGCCATAAATGTCTTCCCCTTGCTCTCACAGAGATTGTGGAGCACACAGCAAGCAGCAATAACAACGGGGATATTTTTTTCGCTGATGTCCGAGCGAGTCAGTAAGCTCCGCCATCTCCCCTTGAGACGTCCGAAAGCACACTCCACCACCATTCTGCACTTGCTCAGCCGGTAGTTGAAGAGTTCCTTCTCACTGTCCAGGGCGCCTGTATAGGGCTTCATCAGCCAGGGCATTAGCGGGTAGGCTGGGTCCCCGAGGATCACTGTAGGCATCTGCACATCCCCAACCGTTATTTTGTGGTCCGGGAAGAAACTACCTGCCTGGAGGCGTTTAAACAGACCAGAGTTCCTGAACACACGCGCGTCATGAACCTTGCCCGGCCACCCGACGTAGATGTTGGTAAAACGTCCCCTATGGTCCACCAGTGCTTGCAGCACCATAGAAAAGTAGCCCTTTCGGTTAATGTACTGGCTGGCCTGGTGGGCTGGTCCCAGGATAGGGATGTGAGTCCCATCTATAGCCCCACCGCAGTTTGGGAATCCCATCGCGCCGAAGCCATCTATGACGACCTGGACGTTTCCCAGGGTCACCACCTTTGAGAGCAGTTGCTCAACGATTGCGTGGGCTACTTGAATCACAGCAAGCCCTATGGTAGATTTGCCCACACCAAAGTGGTTCGCTACTGACCGGTAGCTGTCTGGCGTTGCAAGTTTCCAGAGGGCTATGGCCACTCGCTTCTGCACAGTCAGGGCTGCTCACATCCGGGTGTCTTGGCGCTTCAGGGCAGGGGACAGCAAGTCACAGAGTTCAAGGAAAATGCCCTTACGCATCCTGAAGTTTCGCAGCCACTGTGATTCATCCCAGACCTGCAGCACTATGCGGTCCCACCAGTCCGTGCTTGTTTCCCGGGCCCAGAATCGCCGTTCCACACCATGAACTTGACCCATTGCCACCATGATCTCCACTGCGTGGCGTACCCTGCTTTGTGAGAGGTCTGCGCCACTCTGTGACTTCCTGTCCTCACCGCGCTGACGGAGCCTCCTCGCCCGATTTCTCAGCAGCTGACTGTGGAAGAGGTGGACGATAAGGTGCGAGGAGTTGACAACGGCCATAAGTGCAGCGATGATCGCAGCGGGCTCTATGCTCGCAGTGCTGTGGCGTCCGAGCTGTAACCGACCAGAGAAGGGCGCGAACAGATTTCCCGCCGGCGCTTTCAAGGAGAGAGGGCGGGAGTGACGGTTGAATGATGACAGTTACCCAAAACCACCCTCGACACATTTTTTCCCCCAGCAGGCATTGGGGGCTCTACCCAGCATTCCAATGGGCAGCGGGGACTGCGGGAACTGTGGGATAGCTTCCCACAGTGCACCGCTTCCAAAGTCGACGCTGGCCCCGTTACTGTGGACTCAGACAGTCGAATTAGTGTACTTAGTGTGGATACACAAATTCGACTTCATAAGGTCGATTCCACAAATTTGAATTAAGTAGATTCGAAATAGTCTTGTAGTGTAGACGTACCCTTAGTAACAAATACAGTCTGTACTTTTCCCCATCCCATGCACCTTTAATCCTCTGTTTTCAAACAGATTAGGACATAGCACAGGCATATATAGCAGGAGGAGCCTTCTGAACAGCTTTCCAGCTCCCTCCTTAACTTCCTGTTCCTCCCCTTACTAAGCCAATTACCTCACTAGCCATCAAGGGTCAGTAATCCTCCCCACCAGTAACAGGGCAATTGATTCCAATTAGGCCTGCAGCCTTCTCTGTGCTGCAGCAAACTCAGTGAGCAGGGTGCAACGTGCACTCTGCCACAAGTCAAGTGCCATCAAAACAATCCCTTAATTTTGTGTGTCCTCTGGCCTGTTCTCCGTTCCCTTTTGTAATGGAATGCTACACTGAATTACACTGCTCAGCCTCTAGCTGGCCCTGTGTGTAACAGATCTTATTTATGCTAACCTCAGCCATATGGGCAGGGCATTAAAGGATCTTACACTGAACCCAGGTGGTGTGTCTGTGGCTCAGAAGGAAGCTCTGGAGCCAGTCTGTATCTGGTACAGGAGCATGACACCTTTTGTGTGCACTGAGCATATGCTTGGTGCTGCTGCATAGGTGTGGAGGCCTTCAGTGGGGACGGGGCCTGAACAGGGGTAGAAAACTGCAGTGACTCCCTTTGTATGCCACAAAGATTACCGGTGTGTGTGTGTGGGGCGGGGGAAGAAGCATTTTAATTACTGGATGGCTTCTGTATATTCCCTCTAATTGGGCCTGTTTTCACTTCTTTTCTTCTTTAAGTGGATTTTTGTTGCTTGAGCTAGATGTTCGCAAAACAAGAATTCTTGATCTCTTTCCCCACCAGCCTTTTTCTATATGCTTCTTGCTATGGGAATCCAATTATATCCATTTGAGTTTTCCTAAAGGTTATTTATCTTTAAACAAACTAGGAAAGATTTCCAGTAGAGCATTGTTAGCAGTTCGTGATTTCTAAAAAAGGCTTCTTAAATTATTCAGGGTCGTGTTGCAGAACCATATGGTGTTGCAGGTGCCTTAACCAAGAACTGAGGCCCATTGGGCTAGGTGCTGAATACACGTATAGTAAGAGAAAGCTTGTGAACTCTTTGGGTAAGAGCCTAAACAGACAAGAAGAAAAACGGGTGGGGAGTGGGGGAAGGAAATAGTGTGTGTTCCTGGTCCATCTCTGTAAAATGAGGACAAGAACAGAAAGTTATCCAGGATGCCTGTGACAGCTGGGAAGTGAAGACAAACCTCCCGAGTTCCAGTCAAAGTCACAAACCACAAGGCTTTTTTCCTGTAATTCAGCTTGTCATAATTTTAGTCAGTGCTCCTAAACTTTGTTACACTTTGCTATGCATCAGCTATTCATCATTTTGAAACCGTTTAGAAGATGCCTCTCTACAAGTAATAACCTATAATACTGAGGAGTCCCTGTGGCACCTAAGAGACTAACAAATTTATTTGGGCATAAGCTTTTGTGGGCTAAAACCCCACCATGCATCTGATGAAGTGGGTTATAGCTCACAAAAGCTTATGCCCAAATAAATTTGTTAGTCTCTAAGGTGCCACCATGACTCCTCATTTTTGCTGATACAGACTAACACGGCTACCCCTCTGAAACCTATAACACTGTCTCTCTTAAAAAATCAGTTCCCAATGTTTAGCCCTGTGTCACAAACACAACTGGCACAACTTTATTACCTTCAGTGAAATTTCTTCCATGTAGTAAAGGTGTGTGTGACGTTGCAGTCTATATAATTTTATAAAAATATGCTAATGAGTGAATATAATGTAACTGGAATATGCTTCATGAAAAAGGTCTCTTGTAAGGTATCATTACAAAGCTTATAATCTACTGAGTATGATCATCCTATTTGTATAAATGTACCACTCTTGTATCTGAAACAAGAAATATGATATATAACTCTGAGGGCCTATTGTAATTATGCAAAGTGTGGGCCATTAATGGTGGTTTGGAATCTTCATGACTCCCATTAACCAGGACAATTGACTGCAGATGGGTGTTTTACCTGTAAGTCTTCCTGTATACGTGTGTGCTGGCAAGTGGGCACTGAAGTGTTGCAGTGACATGTGATCATGTCACTTGAACTGGAATCCCTCTTTAACCTGGTGTCTTTCCATTGAGAAGAAGCGGGTGGGAACCCAGAGAGGGACAAAGGATTCCCGCCTTACGCAAAAGATATAGAAAGGGGTGGAAGAGAACAAAGCGAGAGGAGCCATCATGAAGAATCCCCTAGCTACCACCTGAGCTGAAACAAGAGCTGTACCAGGGGAAAGAATTGTGCCCAGGCCTGGAAGGTGTCCAGTCTGAGGAAAAAACTTACTGAAGCATCTCTGAGGGTGAGATTATCTGTATTCAGTTTGATTAGACATAGATTTGTGCATTTTATTTTATTTTGCTTGGTGACTTACCTTGTCCTGTCTGTTACTACTTGGAACCACTTAAATCCTACTTTCTGTATTTAATAAAATCACTTTTTACTTATTAATTAACTCAGAGTATATATTAATACCTGGGGGAGCAAACAACTGTGCATATCTTTCTATCAGTGGTATAGAGAGCGAACAATTTACGAGTTTACCCTGCATAAGCTTTATACACCCTGCATAAGCTTTATACAGGGTAAAACGGATTTATTTGGGTTTATACCCCACTGGGGCAAGTAATTCAGACCCTGGGTCTTTGTTGGAGCAGACGGGAGTGTCTGGCTCAGCAAGACAGGGTGCTGGGGTCCCGAGCTGGCAGGGAAAGCAGGGGCAGAAGTAGTCTTGGCACATCGGGTGGCAGCTCCCAAGAGCGTTTCTGTGATCCAACCCATCACAGTGTGGATTTTGTAATTTGATCATTTATTAATTACTGTTTATATGCTGGAGACCCTAGTTTTGAAACATATGTGCTAATCTTAGGTGCTCAAGTCAGAACCTGGCTACCTAAAACGGATATCTGGATACCATAAGGACTACTGCTCATTATGGTCTGGCTCTAGCAATGCATTTATGCATGTGCTTAAGTTTTAAGCATGTGAGTGGTCCCACTCAAGTTAGTGGAACTATTCACATGATTAAATGTTCTGCTGGATCCAGGCCTATATGGCTGACAGGTGTCTATCTGTGAGTGTGAAAACAATTAAGTTCAAATTCTGATCTCAGTTACAACAATGTAAATGTGGAGTGTCTCCATGGAAGTGAATGGGGCAAGTCTGGATTTACACCAATGCAAGTGAGAACAGACTTGGTCCAATTACTTCAATTATAAAAGTCTTCTTACCTAAGAAATAACACAGAAAATGTCCCCACTGTATGTTGGGAATACAATTTTTATGAAAGAGCAAACACCTCACATAAGGTTTTTTTTAAAATGTGAAGTCTGTCATCCTTTAAGGGTACATTTAGAAATAGTTTATAAGGGATTAATAGATGTGAGTAGTATGTGCTGTAGATGGTTACAAGCACATCAGTAGGGGTGATATAAACCTGGGTTAGAAGCAATGCATTGGACTCTATAACTTATTAAAAGATCTATTCATATATGAACACTTTATCCAATATATCTGCACCCTTAATGGTTCAAGTGACCAGGAATTCTTTGGTCTTAGGGCTTGGCTACACTCGAAACTTCAAAGCGCTGCCAAGTGTGAGTGTGGCCGCAGCGCCAGCGCTGGGAGAGAGCTCTCCCAGCGCTGCACGTACTCCACCTCCCCGTGGGGATTAGCTTGCAGCACTGGGAGCCACGCTCCCAGTGCTGCGGCACTGTTTACACTGGCGCTTTGCAGCGCTGTAACTTGCAGTGCTCAGGGGGGTGTTTTTTCCACACCCCTGAGTGAGAAACTTGCAGCGCTGCAAAGCGCCAGTGTAGCCAAGGCCCAAGTTGTGCTGTTTAGGCATAGTCAGGGCTCAGGGTAGGGTTGTGTCATCCTGCCCCAGCGGGAGGGCAGGGTCAGGCTGCTCCTTGGGGCCTGCAGGAATAAGAAGGCTGCTCTGTCCAGGGGCGATTGGAGTGCTTAATAGGACAGTGTGGAGGAAGAGGGATAGGACTCCACCTCCTATGGGACACAAATGTACAGAAGGTGCAATCCCTGCACTCCCCAGAGGACAAAGGCTGCTGTTATTCCTGGTCCCTGCACAGTATATGCAAAGGAAGGGAGAGGGCCTGGGACAATCTGGCTTTTTGTGAGAGGGTAAAACACATACAGAGACAACTGAAAAGCATCCTTTTGCTGCAATTCAAAATAGCAACTGACAGCATCTATTGTGTGATTGGCCCAGTCCCACAGACAATGGCAGCCCTGTAGTCAAGGGGAATCCCATGCAATGTCCCCAGAGGATTATGGTCTGCCTCTTGTAAAACATGCATGGTTTCATTCCCCAATAAGGTGATGGAGAGGGTTGGTTTAGATGAGCAAAATCTCATGCATTGCCACAAAATCTGTCACGATGTGACTAATCCAGGAATTTTTTTTGCATAAAACTGATAAGTCATTAAATGATTAACAATTTTCCTATTGATGGCCTTCAATTACACCACTCATTAATTTAGCTGCTATAATGGAAGGTGCAATACGATGTTAAGTTAATATATTGTGACTGCTGTATTGTACCAGGGACTGTATTAAAGAAAACTAGCACTCACATGGTGCATTTGGTGCATTTACAGTAAGATGGGAGGGAAAGGGTGAACTTCCTAAGCATCTTGCTAAATTAATATATGTCCGAGAAAGGAAACACATGTAACTTTTAACAAGACATTTCATAGGGAGCTTATTGTAGTGAAGTTAATTGAAAATGAACTTGATCCTGAAGAAATGAGTTCCAGTGGCAATTGGCTCCTGCACTCCACAGATAGAGCTATTAATTCTTCTAAAGGAGACACACATCATCTTCTAGAGGGGCAGAATTCTGAATTCTTTCCCAATGGTAGAAAGCCTGTGATTATGCTGGCAACTGGAGTCCCGGAAGCAGGGCCGGTGCAACGATATTTTGCACCCTAGGTGAAACTTCCACCTTGTGCCTCCCTTCCCCCTCCCTCCGGACCATCGCTTATTATAAACTTTCAAAAATGAATACTGCATAATGTGGCATTGTTCATTAGAATTAATACACATTTGGCTTGAAAATTTATTAATTTCATTATTTAGTCTACATATTTAATGAAAATAAATGGCGTTGGGTCTCCTGCACGTGGCTAGAGTCCCTCCTGCCCTCCTTCCCCATGGATCTGGAAAGGGCTGTTTTGGGGATCAGAGCACAGAGCTGGGAATCAGGATCTGGCTCTGTTCTCCATCCTGGCACTAACTTACTAGATGACTTTAGGCAAGTTACTTCCCTGTTCTGGGCTTCAGCTTCCCCCAGCGCTAAGGTGTGAAATGGTTCTTTGCTCCTGGGCTGGAAAGTGCAATGCAGGTGGGAGGGGGTGTCTGAAGGCCTGTCTTCCCCACAGGTGTGAGGTGAGGACAGAATTCCAGCCTCCGTCATGACTGTCCTGGTTGCTTTACTTTGCCCCATGCCAACTACTGCTGAAGCCCCTTACTCAGAGAGCTCTGGCCCAGGGCAGAGGCGTCAGTGTCATTCTGGGCCTGATTTGCAGAGATGCTGTGCACCTGTGGTTCCCCCGATGTCTGTGGGAACTCCAGGGTCTTCAGTACTTCTGAAACTCAGGGCAATTTATTTAGAATGCTGGACTGAGCCTGCAAAGTCAGGTCCATATACACCCCTCAATCCACAGCAGATCTCCCATCACTAACAATACAAGCAATCAGGAGAATAATGAGGGGCAGTTGGCCCAATGCTGGGAGTGGGGAGGATATGGCCCTAATGTGATCACTAAACTTCTACCTAGTAAAGTTACTGGTGCATCTGCTGTCATTCAGTGAGAGAACAAAAATCTCTTAGGTGCTGCAGCCTGTCCAGGGTTCAGCTGCACTTAACCTGAGTTGCTCGCACACTTGCAGTGCTTGTGCACCACGCAACTGGTCACCCATGTTACATGAAAATCTGGCTCTGACAGTGCTGTAATTAGACAACAGTTATTGCTGCATTTCCTAGAGCTGTTGTCCCAGGCTGGCTGCAGACTCAGGCAGACAGAACTGTGTCGGCTAGATGCCCATTACCTTTGGAAGATTTTCCTTGTAGCCATAAGGGCTCAAGACAGCTGTGTTTCTTCACTGAAAACTTGCAGTGTGCTGCCCCTGAATCCCAGATTAATACCTTGTGTGGGCAGGTGCAGAGCTCAGGGCTCTGGTCTAATGGTCTGAGCCAGAGCAGAACTAGGAGCCTTGATCTCCTGTGTTCAAAGCAGGACTCCGACAATGACTCCCCAACTGACCTTGGGCAAGTCACGTCCCTGTTCCCTGCCTCAGTTTCCCCCAAAATGGGGCTCTACCATTTTTGCCGCCCCAAGCAAAAAGAAAAGCTGCTCGGACGGCCACCCGAACTGCTGCCCCAAGAATGGATGGAATGCCGCCCCTTAGCATGTGCCGCCCCAGGCACGTGCTTTCTCCGCTGGTGCCTGGAGCCGGCCCTGTCCACAGGGCTGCAGGGATGGATGGGGATGAAGCCTTGGAAGGTGGCATGTGCTGAGGATGGTTACACTTTTGCAGCTCTTTCACCCTGTATCCTCTGGCAGGGCCATGATCCACCCCTGCAGGTGGACCGGTGGCCACGGTCTCCTCTTGCTTTTCCCCACCCCCATCCCGCCACTGCATTGCTGTCAATAGGGCCAGCTGCAGGTGGGCTGATGTCACCCACTCCGATCTGCAGCCGGCAATCCTTGGCGGCAGCCGCTGCTGCAGCAGGGGGTCCGGGACTGCCAGAGCCGGAGGCTAGGGAGTGATGCAGCAGCCCGGGGGCTTGGGGAGGAGGCGGCTCTGGGCTGGCAGGTGGGCTGTGATGTGGGGTGTGGCGGAGGAAGGTGGCGGGGCCCACGGTTGCAGAGGATGCCCACAGAGGTAGGTGCTAATGCAGCTGCGAGCGGACCGTCCCTCTGCCAGGAGCAATAGTGTAAAAACAAATTGGGGGCACTGCTTTTTGGCACCCCCAAATCTTGGCGCCCTAGGTGGCCCCCTAGTTCGCCACTGGTTACACTGGCCCTGCCTGGAAGTGAAAGTGGAGGAATTCAGCAAGTCTGATGTGCTGTGCTAAAGCAAGCTGGGGCTAGCAACCTGCATGTACAGTTTTTTTTTCTTGGCTGACATCTCCATTCTAGAAGTCACATGGGGAGGAGCAAAGAAGAGGGTCATACCATCTTAAGACCGAAAAATCCTAGCAGTTGGGCATCAGGAGTCAATTCATTCCACTTCAGAGCCCCACATCAATTTGGGGAATCAGCCTACCCATATGCTACAGGGAAGAGGGACTATTGTATTTTGTGCCAGTTGGTGCTAAGGGTGCTTCAGTCCCAAATATAAAGTATAAAATTAACCCTGAGGGGATCACGTATGCCTGGATTGCCATGGCCAGCCTACGTCCATGGAGGTTAGCTTTCTGGTCTGTTATAGGGGGTGGGGCAGGGGCGCACTGTGCTCTGGGTATCCCCAGGTGGCAGGTTAGAGCAGTTCCCAGGCTGTTATAACCTATGTCAAAGCTAGGTCAGAGGCATGCAGAAACTCAGGAAGCCATAACTATCTCCCTGATCGATTGCATTCTTTGACGCATGAGCAGATTTCCTCCTTATCAGAAGATCTGGCCCAAAGAGCTTGATTACTCATGTGTAAATAGGGAATAACACCACAGAGGTACACAGTACAAACGAGAGAAGAATGTGGCCCAAATGTTTTTTATGCAAAATATGGCAGGGACCTCTGGTGCTAGGTAGCTATGTATTAGTCATCTGTAACCTTTTCTCCGCCCTCTGAACTGTGCCTTTAAATTTCTAGGAGTCTGCTGAAGTCAGCTGCGATTTTGTGTACAGTTCAGATGCAGCTCTGAGGGGCTATGTCTTATGGAGCCTCTATTTTTGTTCTTTCTTGTTTCCTTTAACCTACAATAACAGTCATCCAGGGTCAAGGTGTAAGTTCCTCTCCAGGTGTGGAAAAATGTCACAGGACCTGCTAAGTGTGTGGACACTCACTTATTTTCAACTGAGTTTATCTAATGGCACTGCATAGATATTAATATTCAGGTTGAATCCGTATATAGTACCATGGAGGGAGGGAAATCACAAAAACTCTGTAAACTATGGGTAGGGAAGTTCACACGGTTGTATTAACCTCGGCTCTTTGTAATGTAGGTCAGAATTTCAAAGGCCCACTACCGATTGGAACAAAAATTGAAGTGCTGCCCTTTCTGACCAACTTGTCAAAGCTGTGAGAAATTCTGCTGAACTATGCAGACTTGCACAGGCCCCAGAGTAATCAGATGTAGAACAGTGGTGGCAGGGGACACAAAGGGACATATCGAAAGTCATCTTGTGGGGTGGAACTGCTGCTAGGCAAAACTAATGCTGAACTGACTTTTACTAAGGGCAATCAGTGTTACAAAGCACTGAATTCACCTAAAACTTCTCCTTGTGTTAGTAGACTGATTACCGGTAGATCACTCTATTCTTTGAAATCCTGTACTGCAAATAAAGTTTTCTTTGTATTAATTCCTATAACTTTTTTTCTTGATATCCAGAATATCTGTCCTTTTAGGAAGTCTTAAATTTACTCTAGGAATGTCTCATTTTTGAGATGAGAACAGATGAATGATTCACTTCCACTTCAGCAATCCGTATCTCCTACCTCTGCCATCTGGAGGCCTCTCCACTGCAGATTTGCTGGCACTCCCTTTGTGGGTTAAAAATAAGGGCTGAAGCTTTGGGTCTGCTTCTGTCTTCCACACTGCAAAAAGGCATGCATCTGTATTCTTTACAGAGGAAGTGTGGTATAGTGGTTGGAAGAGGTGACTGGGTCACTGACTAGTCCTGGAGTCTATTTCCAAGTCTGTAACGGAGTTGACATGGGGAATTCTCTTCACCTATGTGTCCTCTTGCTCTTTTGTAGCATGAGCATAACAAAACATACATGCTTCCCAGGTGTATTGGGAGTCTTTTTAATTAATATCCCAGTGCTTGGAAATGCTCAGAAGAAAGCACCTAGAGAATTGCCAAGTATTCATACTGAAAAGGGGTATAAAACTATTAATGACTTTTAAAGCTCTTTATTGGCATTGCTGATGTGCACGTTGGACCAATTATCAGGGCTCTTCTATAATAGCCACGCGCACCCAGGAGCTAGGTCTCAAGAGCTAATGAATGTTGCAATGGTGCAATGATTTAAACCTTAACCAGGGTGCCAGAAGTGTTTCATAGGGCTCCTATATATACAACTATAGATTCTCTTCTCATTTACACATATGTTACTTTGTGGACTCCACTCTTTGGTTGGTGTAAACTGTCCTTGTTCTGTTTAAAAGCATGGTCTTCAGGCCATGACTCCTGACTTACAGCAATGTAAATGAGAAGAGAATCAAGCCCCTACCCATCTTTACTGATTTGTTTGATATTGTACTGCCTTTTATCTCTTTAGGATAAAAGCCTTTTTCAAATCCATTTTCTTCCACTCTTGCTATATAAAACTTTTATTTTTATTTTGGTAGTACCTGATGTCATGATCCCTGCCCCAAAGAGCTGGCAATCTAGCTAGTGTCTGCAGTCCCACTCAGAAACATGGAAAGATAAAGCCACAGTAAAATAAATGTACCTTCATCTCACTTCAATGTGCTATTCTCAGATGGTCACTTAACAATCACTTCTCTAGATGAAGGATCTTTTTAGTTGCTTCAGTATTCTAGACTACATGGTATACAGTCTTTGCAACCCAGCAGGGGATGGAAAGCACTACATAGCCAAGCAGTTACAACAGAGGACTGAAAGATACTTTCCTAAGTGCCTTTTGCTAATGAGCTCCTGTGGAGCTAATGCAAGGAACAGAGGCCCTCCTGAAATGTTGACCTGTGGTTGCCAGGCTCCAATCTTAAGTACATAGTCCTGAACAAATGAATAAAATAAAATCCTTAAGGGAAGTCATTGCAGAATCAGTGAATTCTTCAAGCACATGCAGTGACAGGAATCTGGAATTCTTTTTTGCTGCATACTATGTATGTCCTTTGGAGAACAGATGGGTTTGCTGTCCCCAGTTTACAAGAACAACCAATATGTGCATGTACTAGAAATCATGGAAGAAAACCCCCCTCCAATCTTCTTCCTTTAAGATTGGCAACTTGCATAACTATTCCTGAAGAAAAATCATGACACAAGTTCTAAATTGAATTGTTGCTTTTCTTCATTTTTGTGTGTGTATTTAAAATTCGGATTCCTTCTGCAGTATGCTGATAAGCAACATTCCTGCTCTGGTTGCCTTCCTGCATCTTTGAAGCACAGCTGACTTTAGCCCTTAGAGGGAGCCACAGACTTGACTATGGCTGTTTGAAGTAAAAATAGGGTTGAACAACCAGTCTATCCATAATTAAGGAGGAAAAAATTGTTCAGGACTGTCTCTTTCCATTTTTCTAATTGACAGTGATGTCTGTGCACATCAGACACAGCAATGGTTTGTTTTGGTGAGTGCTCTAATCCATTTCCTTCTCCTGATGAGAATCTTTTGTGAAGAAGGCCTTGAACAAAATGTGAATTTTAGCTTTCTTTTTTTCACATTTTCACCCCCCACCAATCAGGCCTCCCAAAATCATTTTATTCCAGATTCCACTGGAATTGCTCTGATGCTGACAAGCAGTTACGCTCCCGGACTTGCCAAATTATAAACACTGTACATACCACTTCCCACCCCTTCAAACCCCCCGGGGTTAGGCTGCCGAGTTCACTGCATGGAAAACATCCTTGAATGCCTGGTTTTATGTTTGCTCTGTCATTCTTTTCTCTGACCCCTATTGCTAGGGGAAGGGTTATTTGCTATCTTGATTTACCATCTGTGGATTATAACCGAACACTTATGTAAATTACATGACTGAGGTAGGTTTATATGGGTATGTCATAAAAACTGACTGGCAATCCTATTCTGCCGCATCAGCACTTGTCCTGTCAGAATGCTAGTCAGCTCTGGGACTTGGACAGTGCACACTTCATAAAGAAAATGGATGAGGAAACAAGCATGACTTATCCAGTTAAACACATTCTAAAACCCCCACCCTATACCAGCTTTATGTCAATTTAGTATTCTCAAAAGGTGCTGAAGTGACAGTGCCATCGACTCACATCCTCTGACATCTACAGCTTAAGGAGGCAGCAGCAGCCTGACACATCCATGGTGCCATGCAGAGGGACACCTTTAGGGATAAAAGGGTACTTCAGTCTCCAATCAGCCCCAGTTGTGGGACTGCCAATTAGTGGTGGCAGTTTCATGAGGAGAACAGCTGTCTGCTAGACACTGGTATAATATTATTCGCTCTGCATAGGCCAAGAAGTAGGGGTCTGATGGTAATGACTTTCAGCCATGACTCTAGCTGGATTTGAACTGGTGAACTAAGTGTATGTCTACACTGCAATAAAACACCAGCCCAGGTCCGCTGACTTGGGCTGCAGGGCTATACAACTGTGGTGTAAATGTTCAGGCTCAAGCAGGAGCTTGGGCTCTGGGACCCTTCCCCCTTATTGGGTCTCAGAACCTGGCTCCAGCCTGACCTCAAATGTCTACATTCAACATCCCTCTTCTTTCCTAGTCCTGGAACCCCTCTTTACAAGAAAGGAGAGCCGTGCTTGCCAATGGCCCCATGTTTCTCTTCTGAATTATTCTCCTGCTCAGTAGATGTTCTATTCCAGCATAGGGATGTGGCTGGAATCCAGTATTGGCAAACACAAGCATTCAAAAATCATGACTCAGGCCCTAAAAATCATATTTTAAAAAATAATAATAATTTGGAGTTCTTTTTATTTGCCTTCTGGCTTTTGAACCTTTATGGGTCACGTTTTCAAGCTTTTTTCCATAACCATTAGGATTAGAAACTTACTTTTCTTTTCTTTTTCTTTTTTAAATGAAAGCACAGATTCTATTGCAGTTGCATGATGCCAGGGTCCAGGGCACTAAGAAAAACATTAAATATAGTGAGATTGATGATAAAATTGCAAGAATTGGCAACACTGAGAATCCATTTTGGGAAGGCTGATATCTTGTCAGAGGTTTGCTTGGACAGCATTGGGAGCACTTTATGTACTGTCCGCAGAATCACTTTGATGGCATAGCTAAGAGATGTGCAATACTTCTGTCTCCTTCTCAGTGTCACATCCTTCATGACGTCAGCCCATGCTCTATTAGGTTGGTCCCCTTATCACAGCATAAACAAGGAAACCCTCCTAATGCCAGTGCTGGAGAAAGCCGCTGACCAGATAAGTCTAGTTAGGAACAATTCTTAGCTATGCAAGGAAGTCAGTTACTTTTCCTCATTCATTTTGACTTAAAGCATGATGGGTTTAGATCAGTTTCATTGGCTTCTCTGAACATTTAGCTGCTAGCTGTCACTTTCACATCAGCATCTGTCAATTTTTTTCTGAATTTGTTATATAGTCTTTATAGAAGTCTATATTCTTGTGGACCAATGAAGGGAGAGGATAGTGTGTGTGTGTGTGTATATGTATATATATCTATATCTATATATATAAACATCTCTGTTGGCACAACTTCATTATAGCATAAGGCACTGTAGCCAAGCTAACACATTCCTGATGTTCCATTGTGCATTTGTGGCTTAAACATACATGTAAAACTAAATATCAAGTGTGAGAGAGGCATTATTATCCAAAAGGATGTTTCCTATGAAGAGACAGAAGCAATGTGTGAAGCCTAGTGCTTTTTCTAAAATTATCCTCCTCCGGCTGGACTAGGGAGACCAGATAGTAAGTATGAAAAATCGGGACATGGGTGGGGGGTAATAGGCACTTATATAAGACAAAGCCCCAAATATCGCGACTATCCCTATAAAATCAGGACATCTGGTCACCCTAGGCTGGACAAAGAGTTATAACTATGCAGGAAGGTTTTTGCATTTGACCTGCCAACTGAGGAAATCGGTGTCTGAGGAAAGTACATCTGAGAGGGTAGCAAAGCGAAAGGGGAAGCTTTGTGTGAACTGGCCTGGCAAAGAGATCTGGCATACAGAGGTGGAGGGAAAACTTTCCTACACTCCAGCTTCCATATGATGCTTATTACTACGTGATAGAACGATTAAAACCTGAGAGTCAGATCTCCTCATTCTTGCTGGAAAAATTAGCAGTGGAGGAACTGGATCATTCCTCACGGTGACAGCTATAATAATGTGACACACTGGAGCACTGGTAAGAGATTGAACTTCACTACCTGGCCTGAGTCAGGTGCCCTGACTCAAGGTTACAAAAGTTTATACTCCTGCCACATGACTGGTCAGTGGCTAATGTTATATCACCCATTCCTTAGCACTGCTAGTTTGGTGTGTGGAAGGGAGCTGCTCTTTCATTCCTAGTAATACAAGCCTCTCTCCTGCAATACTTCCTGGAAGAGGAGGCTGCGTCCCATTGACTCCTATGGAAGTCATTAAGGTTTGGAGTGCTGAGTTGCCCTCAGGAGGTATTAAGGTTCGGATCCACAAAATGTCACTGGGCCAGAGAAAGAGTAAGAATAACTTGGTAGCCTGGTAGTTAGGGCACCCACATGGAGACTCAGGGTCCGGTACCGTGCTCCAATTACTCTGATTATTCACAGTGGAACAGTTTCAACAGGAGAGATTGAGGGAGCCTCACACCAGAAAACCCCATAGCTCAGTGGTTAGCGCGCGCTCTTGTGAGTGGTGAGAGATCCCCTAGTCAATTTTTTTTCTCTCCCTATACATGGGGGGGAGGATTGAACCTAGGTCTTCCACTTCCCAGGACAGTGCTCTAACCACTAGGCTAAAAATCATAATGTGGGCAGCAAACAACCTCTTCCCCCAATTCTGAATAGAACCAATCTGATAGGCGGCCTCTGCACTTGTCTGACGGATCTACCCTGCGTGTTAGTTAGGTGGCTTAACACCTAAGGCTCTGGTGGGAGGTGCTGCATGCCTACAGCAAGGCAGCAGTGCATGTGCTCAGAGGCAGAAACTTAAGCACTGAGGGGAATTTTTACCCTGAAAATTTAGTCACTGATAGAGGTTAGTTGCCTACAGGCTATGGTGGGAGTTTTGAGGATTGCAATGGAGACTAAAACTGGGACTTAAATACTTCACAGGCCTATATTCTTCAAAGGTTCTGTCTTTCTGGGAGTTGCATCCAAATCCAAACCCTTGCTGGCAGGTTGGGCCTTATCAGGATATCCAGAAGCACTTCCACTGTTACCCAAAAGAATAGAAAATCTCAGTCAGATAGGTATCCTGGATCCTACAACTAGGTGGGTGGGGAAAAATTGTCAATGGAATGTCACTGAACAACAGAAAGCTAAGGCTGGTGAAAGCAACTTCCACCTCCTACTAGTCCTTCTGGGTTACCTTGTGCCATCCCTTCCATAAACAAACATGCAACCCCGCAGAAAAAACCAACCAGTTCCCATGTTCCAGCTGGCAGTAAAAGCATATTGAAGGGTTGGAAAGTTGAACACAATACATCAAGAGGGAGCTGGAAGAACTACTACCTAAAGAACACCGTCATTACCTGGACAAGAAAGCCAATGGCAAGTCTGATATTGTCTCATTACTTTTGTCAGATGCTGTTGGTTTGGCTTATACTCAGGAGGACTGATGTTCTCTCCCATCCCTCCCATTTTTTAAGGTGTTGTATGCTTCAAATCTTAAGAAGGGGCAACTAAAAGAGAGCGGATCAAACACTTTGTTGTGAATAATATTTGTTACAAATGTAATCTTTTGCTCTCTTCTTCCCCTCCTCCCCCATCCCAAACAACAAACCAATCTTGATTCAACATTTGTTTCTAGGGTGACCAGATGTCCCGATTTTATAGGGACAGTCCCGATATTTTGGGCTTTTTTTATATGGGCTCCTATTACCCCCCACCCCCATCCTGATCTTTCACACTTGCTATCTGGTCACCCTATTTGTTTCTCAAATAGTTTGGATGAATGATTTTTCAGGCTATGAACTATTTGTTTCAACTCTTCACTACTCATTTTTCTTACTATGTGACTGATCACCCAAGAGACCTGGCATTTTCAGGAATACTCAGTGGTTGTTTCAATACTTGGGTATATATTGCCTTGTACTTTGGTTCATCTTCCCGCAAAGTACCTGGAGCTTTTCCAGCAGTTGGATGTATTATGAAACTCAGGGATGCCTCTCTCTCCTTATCACACTTAAATGCACATACTCCTTGATGAAGAGTTTGTTCTTCACATTGTGGTAGCTTGTGATAAGGATTTGACTTCTGGTCTGTGAAGTCAAATAAAATCAAATAAAAAATATGAAGCCTGGGAACAGCAGAAAAATCATCTGCCCTGAAGCGTTTGCAAGCGTGAGTCTCTTTCACTTAGTACCAAAATGTGAAGCCATAATTGTAATATAATTGAGCAAAACCAGAGAAACTAAGACCAGATCCCCAAGGGCTTCTCCTTCAATACACGAGCAAGTAACAGAGGAGAAAGAAGTGGCAATATACCGGTATTCCTCTTTCTCCTAGGTGCTTCCTTGCCAAACTGCATTTTTCTTTCTCCCCACTCCTTTCCCCCCAAAACATTGTTTTATGAGACAAAATTCCTACATTGCAACATAACAGAGGCTCTGAACTGCAAATCATGCGGGTGATTCTGAACTTCTGCAAAGCTCTGGTCCTTTGGGACTTGGGGTTTTGGTTTGATCCAGAGAGAGGTGGCTATAGCTACTCAAGTTCAGATATGAATCTGTATCCAGATCCAAACTTCCATCTGCTTGAGATAATCTGTTTGGATTCTGGGTTTTGGTTCAGGCTCATCTCTAAAAATGAGGGTACAGATGTTTTCTGTTTAGCTATAATCTATTAGCCACTCAGAAGCAACAGATTCCTTTTAAACTGAAGAGTGTGTGTTTATGCTTTTATATGAAAGAAGGCTGGTCCCTGTGAGTAGGGTTCTAGCTTGATACTTGAGAAACCAGATTAAACTCACTTAGTCTGTCTCTAGGCCTCAGTTCCTCATACCTCAATTTCCTGTCTGTAAAATGGGGATAATAGCACTTTACTACTTCAGAGGGATTTTTTGAGGGTAAATATACCTTAAAATGTTCAGATACTATGGTAATGGTGAGCCATATCAGTACCTACGCTATGTCCTTCAAGGCCAGAATCCTGTGGAAAAAATAATATGTGGCTATGTAATTAAAGACATCATCATACCAACATACAAGGGGGGCAGAATTAACATTGCACAGGCAATTATAAATCTGGAATTTCCTAGATTTATAGTGCTTGACTTTGCAAGTGCTTGACTTTGCAACCTAACCATTGTTCTTTTAACAAAGTTTTTTGTATTTAATTCCTTAGATCCTTTCTTAAAGGAAAAAAGTGAAGAAAATTCTGTTAGGTGCAGTAACAGCCTCCCCCTCCCCAATCATGCATCACCAGCCGGGTCTGAACCTTGAGAATTATAGCTCAATGTTAGCAGTCCATGATACAGAACTAACTAAATCAGCAGGCACTAGGAGAAAATGGTTATCCCAGAGGTGGGAGTGAGCCTCTGGAGCCGTGTTTGTGTGATTGGGGAGCATGGCCAGGTGCTCCCTCTATCTCTCCCAGAAAGTGGAAGGACCACACAGTCCTGGGAGGGGAGGAGGACTGTCAATGCAGCCCAGCTCATTGGGGGAGCGGGGAAGGGGGGGGGAGGGAGGAATGTTAGAGGGGAAGGAGAGAAACAATAAGTGGGGGGAGCTCCAGTCCCATGCAGTGGCCCCAAACTGGGGAAGGAAGAAGTGGGTTGTTGGGACCAGGTGCTGAGGTCCAGGGGTATTAGGGACAGTCCTGCCAAGTATAAGGCATCTTGCCTGACATGTATTCCCGCAGTTTGGCCTGTATGTCGTGTCTCGCTCAGCTGCACTTCCTCCTGTAGCTGCTAGAGCCTGCTGGGGAGCCTGACTCAAATCAGTCAGGCTGTGTTTCTGCTTCTCCAATGGCCTGTGTGCATTCAGCCCTATTTTTAGACTGACGAGTGCTAAAATAGGGGCCTGTGAAATACATGCAAAGTGAAGGGAAACCGCGCAAAATGTGAGTTCATTTGCCTTTTGCTACAAATGCAGAAATGGCTGTATTTTGGTTTTGCTCAAAAAAAGGCCTCTTTTCAACTAAAAATGAACCAGTTCCCCAGAGAAAATAGGCACACTCAAAGGAAAATTGGCTTTGGAAGTTGATTGGATTTAAAAATAAAAAAATAAAAAAATTAAACTGCTGTTGGACTGATTGCTAAAATAATAGTATTTTATTGAGATCAGTGAAGTGACTTTTTACTATGTAATGGCATAACTTGCTTGATCGGTAAACATATCTTTCTCCAGTCAAAGTGGACAAATGAATTAACACAAGAGTGTTACATAGTCCACATGAACTGTGCAGAACTGCCTCTTGTCTAGTTAATATTAATTCGCTACTTATAAAGTGATAAGAATCTCACGGCTTTTGTTACCTCTACTTTTCCCTTTAAATCCTCTGTAGTCAGTTTGCTGAATCACCATGTCTGCTGGCTCTAAGTAAACGTGAGAGGCGATGATGATGATGATGATGTGATAGGGGTGGCACACCCTACTGAGACTGGTTAGGGAGATTATACTAGGAAATATAGTGCAAACTAGTTTCCTCTCTTATCGGAGATCAATTCCCCAAGGGAGCTGGACTGACATAGATAGTGCCAGTGTAACTTACTTTTAGCCATGACATCGCTCTGAACCCAACAACACTACACCACTGCAAGTGCACTGCTGCAGAATGGGAACCGGTTCAGCAGAAATAGTGCTGTAACCTGTGCCTCCCTTTGCACTGAGGTTTCTCTGCTTATTCATGCCCATTCTGGAATTTGCTGTTGTGTTTTGTTTTTTTATCTTCTTGCAGTAAAGTTCACACAAGTGGCCTCTCATTGTTCACCTGGCCTTTTCATTTCCCTCCCCCTTTCTTCACTTGACACCTGTTACTGTCTTCAGTGGGTGAGATGCCCAGGGAATTCTGTCATCAGTCAGGAAAGGGAAGCAGAGCATGTGTATGAAAGAGGGACAGAAGAAGAATCCGAATCTCCCCCGGGCAGGCAGCCGTTGGGAGAGTTCTCTTGGTTTGGGTTGCTTTGTGGAGTGCTGCAGGTGTGATTTTTGGGGGCTGTCGTGAGTGCTGTGGGAGGTTTTGTGAATCGCCATGCTGCAACAAATTTTGCATGATATGTACATTGACCCTGAGCTCCTGGCAGAACTGAATGACGAGCAGAAGCACATCCTGTTCTACAAAATGAGGGAAGAGCAGCTGAGGCGTTGGAGGGAAAGGGAGGAAAAAGAACAAAGAGAGGAAGCTGCGCTGAAAAGGACAGCGAGATTCAAGCAAAGTAAGCTTTTGTGGATGTGGGCTGAGACGGGCCTATGTGATATAGAGGAACAAGATGGGCTGTAAGGCACTGTGTAGATGGATGAGACCACTTGGGGTAGTGTTGTCAAGTGGCTAGAGCAGGGGAATGGGTGGAAGCTTGGCTCCAACGCTCTGCCCTCCGTTCACTGACCAGAGAACCAGCACTACCCTAGGGTGGGTAGTCCTATTGCTGCTATAAACCAACAGTAACTTACTAATCCAAAAAGGCAGAACCAATGGAGGAAATTTCCATTTAGATGCTGCCCTGAAGCACAATGCCTCCCAGTGCTATTGCCATGGCAGGGCAGTTTAAGCACTACCCGCTGCTCAGTGGGGTGCCTATGGTCATAACCTAGCCTTTAATGTCGGCCCAAAATTTTCAAAAGTTCCTAATGATGATTGGGTGTCTGGTTTCCAGAAACTGATGGGTGTTGAGCGAATTCATGTTTGTAACCTTAGATGGAAAATGCTATAGGATTGCAGAATCCTGGACTTACCCCCAAAAGTTCTTGTGTGTGGAGACAAAGGATACAGCGTTGTTATTTCTGTGCAAAGGTGTGATCGTGGGTGACATATAATTTTTTCAATGTGCATGAACAATGATCATCTGCTGAGCTCAATCTTTTTCTCCACAACCCCTTGCTAGTATGGCAGTTTTATCCATCATTGCAGGGATTCAGAAAATATGTTAAGGCTCACAATTAATTGGACAAAGCCGAAGCTCAGAATAAGTCTTTTCTTCAGTCACTAATTAGCCAGCTCTGTGCTTTGCTATTGCAGAATTCCAAGATGAGCATATATGTGCTGCTTACATTAAGACGCAACTGGGGTACAAGTCTTGGTTCTGGGTACTAGATATAAGTGTAGGTTTCAGGGCTTAACTGAGCGTGTTTGTGCTTTAAGTGATGTATGGCATGTTCTTGCATGGTGCTGAGGACATCCCTATGGATGCTTTACACCTTTCAGGCTGGGTCTTTACTCGTAACTGATCCTGTAGATTCATTGGAACAATTGCAGGATCAGGCCCTCTAAAAATGACAGAATGTTAATGTACAAAGGTATTCTTAAAGCAAAATTCAGTGGTGAGTGCAGATACATGAATATCCTATGGATTAGCAGCAAATGGGTTAAAATTGTCCCTACACTGTTATCAACATGAGGGCCTGGATGATCCTATTTTACTTAATTTTCTATTTGCCTCCTGAACACGTTCTTAAACACACTGTAAAGGGTCTTCTCCTTCAAAAGATCACCTCTATACTGCTTCTTTCATATAGTACACAAAGCTTGTTTACTTTGATTTGTAGCTGAGGAAAAAATTAGAAATGCAATTCAGACCCACGGACCAAAACAATATTATAGTGTCAAGATAATCTGCATTACATTCATTCTCTGAGGAAGACAGATGCAGAAAAATCTAACGGCAAAACTATTTATATGACAATTTGTCATGCTGACATCTAAATTTTCATATATAAATTATATATTAATCCTATTCAGCATTGTAGTGCAGGAGGCTATTTTCTATGTTACTAATTTTCTTATTTACAAAATAAAAGGAAGAAAAGCAACAAAGGAACCTATAGATCATGTCTGTGCATAGGTGTGCATATGCACATGCAGAGTAAAGCAACACAATGACCCAGTTCCATTTTACACTCCTTGTCCCAAATTACCCCATAAGATATCCTGACGGTTTCCCAGAAAATGTTCTTTCTTTCGTTCAACTCTTATTTCACTGGGCAACCAGTTTTGCTAGTTCCTTGAGTATTGTAATACATGTCTGGCATGCAGGAGTGCTGGACTTTCAAAAGGAAGGAAGGAAGGGGAATGGGACTGAATGGGAGGTAGGTGCCTAACTCCCTTAAATTCCTTTGAAAATGTGTGTGGGGGGGTTGTTTTTGGTTTTTTTGCCTCAGTCAACTGACATAGGTAAGGGTTACAAACGGTTTGTAGTCCTTGAATATGCTAGTCCCTCTGTTAACTGTTCACCCTCACATGAATGCGGTTTATTAGGAGGCAGTGCAAACTACAGTCTAGGGCTCTGGAGACCTAGGTTTTATTCCTGGCTCTGCTGCTGGTTGACCTTGGGCAGGTCATTTTCTCTGAGCCTCATTTTCCCCATCTGTAAAATGGGGATAATAATACAGACCTGCTTGGAGGTTTTTGGATTAAAAAGTGCTAAGTAGTAGTATTATGCAGATCTGTAATATAATGTCAATGGTCTCTCCTAGAAGGTGGCTTCTTGCAAGGAAAATGTGTTGCAGTTCAGCCAGAAACGATGGGCCTGATGCAGGAATTACTGGGTGGAATTCTATAGTCTGTGTTTCTGCAGAAGCTCAGACTAGATGATCTAGTGGTCCTTTCTGGCCTTAAAATCTAGGGGTGTATGAATCTTTCCCAACTCGCATTCTGGAACATATTGAACTCTTTGGATCACATTGTGTAGCAATTTGAAGTCCTCTTCATGCTCCCGATGGAATGTAAAGGAGGTTTCCTATGCTTGGGGCCTGCTCCATATAGTAGTATGAGGGATTTCTCCCTCTTTGAATAGCTTCTAGGAAACTTGGAAGTGCCACAACCACCTCCTGGGTGGCTTCATCTGCTTCCTTTGCCAAAAGTCTGATTCTCTATCCCATGACACTGGTTTTATGCTGGTGTTAATCTGTTGAAGTCAGTGGCACTATACTGGTATAAAACCAGTGTAACAGAGTTGAGAATCAAGCCCTAGCTTTTCTCAGATGCCATGTAGTTAGTTTGACACCTAGAAGAGCTGTGAGAAACGGGTCTTGAATTCCCTGGCCTTTTGGCCTGACATGAGTCAGGATTACAAAGGTTTACACTGTACACACATTAAACCCATGTAGGGACAAAATTAGAAAGGCCAAGGCACAAACAAGATTAAACTAGCTAGGGACCTAAAGGGTAACAGGAAAACATTTTAGATACATTAGAAGCAAGAGGAAGACCAACAAGGTCAGTCCATAGCTCAATGAGGAGGGAAAGACAGTAACAGAAAATATAGAAACAGATGAAGTGTTTTTGTTTCAGTTTTTTATTTGTTTTCACCGAAAAGGTTAGCAGTGATTGGAGGACGAACCTAGTGAACATCAGTGTAAATGAGGTAGGAACAGAGGCAAAAATAGGGAAAGAACAAGTTAATAATTATTTAGACAAGTTAGATGTTTTCAAGTTGGCAGGGCCTGACCTACATACAGCCTAGAATACTTTAGGAGCTGGCTGAAGAGATCTGTGAGCCATTAGTGATTCTCTTTGAGATCTCGTAAAACACAGAAGAGATCACAGGGGACTGGAAAAGGGCAAATATGGTACCTGCCTATAAAAGGGGGAATAAGGACAACCCAGGGAATTATAGACTAGTCAATTTAATTTTGGCACCTAAAAAGATATTGGAGCCTATAATCAAACAATCAATTTGAAAGCACATAGAGGATAACAAGGTGTTAGTAAATCGACACCGATTTGTCAAGAATAAATCATGTCAAACCAACCTAACATCCTTCTTTGAATTAGAATTCAAAATGATCTTGACCAACTGGAGAAATGGTCTGAAATAAATACCCCAGGAAGTTGTGGAATCTCCATTATTCAAGATATTTAAGAACAGTAAGCTAGACAAACTCCTGCCAGAGATGGTCTAGATAATATTTAGATTCACCTCAGTGCGGAGAACTGGCCTAGATGACTTATCAAGATCCTTTCCATGCCTACATTTCTATGCTTTCTGTAAGTATTTTTAGCTGTATTACCAATACAGAAGCTAATCCTGGCATTTTTTTACAATCTGGATTGTTATTTAGGAACTCAGTTTCTTGATAACTGTCTAATGGTGGGGGAAGGGAGGGAAAGATGAAATATATAAACACAAGCTAGCCTTAGCTAGTGGCTTTACCTCTTTGGGCTGGAATGTTGTAAGAGATTGTAGGACAAACAAGCTTGGGCCTATTAATCAGTGCCTGTACTGAAAGCAGTTATCCAGGAGGTGCTCTTGGTGACTTGTGGGCTTGTACCTTCTAAGCTAAGCCAACTAGACACTTGGGAAATAGTTCACTGTAGTAATTCAGAGCCCTCCCCATCTAGTGTCCCTTCTCTGGCCATTGGAGATATTTGCTAATAGCAGTTGCAGATAGGCCATATGCCATTGTAGGCAACCTCTTCATACCATCCCCTCCATAAACTTATCAAGCGCAGTCTTAGGGTATGTCTACACTATGGGATTATTCCAATTTTACATAAACCGGTTTTGTAAAACAGATTGTATAAAGTCGAGTGCACGCGGTCACACTAAGCACATTAATTTGGCGGTGTGCGTCCATGTACCGAGGCTAGTGTCGATTTCCGGAGCGTTGCACTGTGGGTAGCTATCCCGTAGCTATCCCATAGTTCCCGCAGTCTCCCCTGCCCATTGGAATTCTGGGTTGAGATCCCAATGCAAAAACAGTGTCGCGGGTGATTCTAGGTAAATGTCGTCACTCAATCCTTCCTCTGGAAAAGCAACGGCAGACAATCATTTCGCGCCCTTTTTCCCTGGATTGCCCAGGCAGACGCCATAGCATGGCAATCATGGAGCCCGTTTTGCCTTTTGTCACTGTCACCATATGTGTACTGGATGCTGCTGACAGATGCGGTACTGTACTGCTACACAGCAGCATTCATTTGCCTTTGCAAGATAGCAGAGACGGTTACCAGTCATATTGCACCGTCTGCCATGCCATTGTAAATTGGCGATGAGATGACGGTTATCAGTTGTTCTGTACCGTCTGCTGCTATCATGGGTGCTCCTGGCTGGCCTCGCTGAGGTCAGCCGGGGGCGCATAGGCAAAAATGGGAATGACTCCCTGGGTCATTCCCTTCCTATGTTTTGTCTAAAAATAGAGTCAGTCCAGCTGAGAATATGGGGCAAGTGTACTAGAGAACCAGAGAGCACAGCCGCTCCGTGTCAGAGCCCCAGAGATCCCGCAGAAATGATGAGCTGCATGCCATTCTAGGGGGTGCCCCTGCAACAACCCCACCTGTTGCTTCCCTCCTCCCCCAACCCTCCTGGGCTACTGTGGCAGTGTCCCCCCATTTGTGATGAAGTAATAAAGAATGCAGGAATAAGAAACACAGACTTTTTAGTGAGATAAAATGAGGGGGAGGAAGCCTCCAGCTGCTATGATAGTCCAGGCAGGACATTAAAGGGTAGTGGGGGAGAGGAGACCAGCCTTCCACTGCTATGATAGTCTAGGCAGTACAGAATCTTTTCTTTAGACATGACGGGGGGGGGGTGTGCTGATGGAGCTCAGCCCCCAGTTGCTATGATGAGGACGGTTACCAGCCATTCTGTACCATCTGCTGGGAATGACCAGGAGTCATTCCTATTTTTACCCAGGCGCCCCCAGCCGACCTCACCGAGGCCAGCCAGGAGCACTCACGGGCTGATGACGAGAACGCATACCAGTCCTTCTGTACTGTACCGTCTGCCACCGGGGAGGGGAGGGGAGAGGATGCTGCTGTTTAGTGCTCCAGCACCCCGTCTACCAGCAGCATGCAGTAGACATAGGGTGACATTAAAAATAGGCGAGAAATGATTTTTTTCCCTTTTCTTTTGGGGGGGGGGGGGCGGAAGGGTGTAAATTGATGACATACACCCTGAAACACCCAGGAAAATTTTTTTGACCCTTCAGGCACTTGGAGCCCAGCCAAGAATGCAAATCCCACTGCGGGGACTGTGGGATAGCTGGAGTCCTCAGTCCCCCCTCCGTCCCTCCATGAGCATCCATTTGATTCTTTGGCTTTCCGTTACGCTTGTCACGCAGCACTGTGCTGAGTCCCTGCTGTGGCCTCTGTCTATCATAGCCTGGAGATTTTTTTCAAATGCTTTGTCATTTCATCTTCTGTAACGGAGCTCTGATAGAACAGATTTGTCTCCCCATATAGCGATCAGATCCAGTATCTCCCGTACGGTCCATGCTGGAGCTCTTTTTGGATTTGGGACTGCATTGCCACCTGTGCTGATCAGAGCTCCACGCTGGGCAAACAGGAAATGAAATTCAAAAGTTCGTGGGGCTTTTCCTGTCTACCTGGCCAGTGCATCCGAGTTCAGATGGCTTTCCAGAGCGGTCACAATGGTGCACTGTGGGATAGCTCCTGGAGGCCAATACCGTCGATCTGCGGCCACACTAACCCTAATCTGACATGGCAATACCGATTTCAGCGCTACTCCTCTCGTTGGGGAGGAGTACAGAAACCGGTTTAAAGAGCCCTTTATATTGATATAAAAGGCCTCATTGTGTGGACGGGTGCAGGGTTAAATTGGTATAACACTGCTAAATTCAGTTTAAACGTATAGTGTAGACCAGGCCTTAAAATAAGATAAGGTGATGGGTTGTGTGGTTTTCCCCCCCCGCCTCCCCTACTGCTCCTCTGGAAAGCTGTTCCAGAGCTTCGCTCCCATGTGGTTAAAAATCTTCGTGTAATTTCAAATCTAAACTTATTGAAGTTTATAGCCATTTGTTCTTGTGCCAACATTGGCACTTAACTTAAATAACTCCACTCCCTCTCTGATGTTTATCCTTCTGACCTGTTTACAGAGCACAATCCTATCTCCCTGCAGCCTTAATTTGATTAGGTGAAACAAGCCAAGCTCTTTCAGTCACCTCACATAAGGTAGGTTCTCTATTCCTCTGATCATCCCAGTAGCTCTTCTCTGCACCTGTTCCAGGTTGAATTCATCTTTCTTAACCATGGGAGATCAGAATTGCATGCAGTATTCCTGATAAGGTCTCACCAGTGCCTTGAATAATGGTAATAATGCTTCACTACCTGTACTGGAAATACCTCACCTGATGCATCCTAGGATTGCATTAGACTTTTTCATGGTTGCATCACTTTGGCAACTCATCATCATCCTGTGATAGACCTGAGTGTATTGGCCATTCTCCTCTTCTGTCGCTTCCAACTGATATGTCCCCAGCTTCTAGCAAATATTCTTGTGGTCAGTCCTGAAGTTCATGACTTTTCACTATTTTTGATTTCATCCCATTTCTGTTGCTCTACTTCTCCTACTTCTCAAGGTTGTCCAGATTTTCTTGTGTGATATCAAATCACCAACTAAGAAACTCAGGTTTCATGCAGCTCCCTCAAAGCCTGAAAGAAACTGTGTCCACTTCTAGAAGCCATAATTACAGAATTACAAAAGAAAAATACATTCATATATCAAGGAATAGGAAATGATTTTTCTCTAGAAACATCGACTGGTGTATGGAAAATGGCTGAGTTACAGCTTTTACACAACAAAAATGTTGAATTTGTTAGAGAATCACTGCGGCTTTTTCTCAAAGTTTTAGCATAGTGTTGAATGCAGTTTGGACCATCTGATCTTCACTTGGTACAATGGACAAAGTCAACTAGATGGTCTGTTAAATGACGTTTTTAAAGGTAAAAAAGGAGGTTACAATGCTCAGGTCGCCAAGCAAACTGACCGACTGGCTTAATAGTCTTATGTGCTTTCTAATGAATGTTATAGGATTTTCTGTAGGGCTGGAGGAGATTATATTAGTCATCTTTAGTAGCTGTAATGGGACTACTCTAATACTCTGATGGCTTCCCTATTAGCAGACTGCAATAGCAGGGTACATGTTACAGTGCAGGATTGCAATGTTCTAGCTGTGTGACTGAAGCTTGCACTATGCCAGTCACAACTGTGCCTGATGCAGGCCAGCATCAGGCACTTTCCTTTCATGGGCACTACATTCATGAACTAGTTCATATTTATTTTAAGTATAATTCTGTATAATATGTATTTTATTAGGTGAGTGATGGATGGCACGGACTTCTAGTGAGAGGTCTTCTAATAAGAATGTAGCCAATTTCTGAGAGGTTAATGTTCTGGATCCAATTTATTTACAAACTACTCCTTGGGTGGTTCCTGCAGGGGCATATTTCCTTCCATTGCAATATACAAAGCGTACAGTGCCAGGTTTCCTTTTTGCTGAGTGCTAATAGCACTAAGGGAAGTCACCTTGAAACTTCAAGATCCCTTTGGGATTTGCTCAGGTCGACTGACAGCTGTGTCATTTGCACAGAAACATATTTATTTGATTAGGCAGCAGTCCTTTAGCCATCTTGTCTGAATTGGGACTAAGTGAAGGACCCTGCCACTTTTGATGTAGACTTCTCTGCAGTATCCAGAGTCAAGGTGGCTTGGAGCTGTCTGAATACCAGCAATGAGATTTCAAAAACTCTTGAATTAAGCAGCTGAAGGACAGGCTTGTGGGAGAGGAGAGAATATTGGTTTGCTGCTACTTTATTCTGACATTTATTTGTTGTGAGCTGCAATTCATGAGGCTCAGTCAAGAACGGTTTGTAACAGCTGCATTGCTATTCTCCTATCCTCAACCAGTATAGCTGGGAATAGATTAGCTGGGGTTATTACAGTATGGCTGGAAAATAACTCCTTTATCTAAAAGCTATTAATGTTAGAAAGTCATTGGATGATGGATGAAAGCACTTCATGGTAAACAAAAATCCCTAGTATTGCAAGCTGGTAGTTGGAGGATACAACATCGTAACTGTGGTGTGTGTGTGTGTGTGTGTGTGTGTGTGTGTGTGTAAGAGAGAGAGTGTTAGCAGTACTCCCTTCTACTTCCCAATGGTTCCTATAGAAAATACCTTGGACACTACATTATGCACTGAACTCTCATTTATCTGTATGCACCTAACTCCCATCTTTGAGGATCCTAGCTGAAGAGCCTGATTTTCATTTTACTAAGGCTGCTTTGTATAAACGACTTAGGCTACTTTGGAAGTGTAAAGGGGCTTGAAAGTGTCATACATGTAATGATCTAAGATCTGATCTACCAGTAAGGCAACTGCTTTGAATTAAAGATCAGACTTGAGCCCCTTTAAATTTTTAGCAGCATTCAGAATCAAAATCAACAGAGAACGATTTCAATTTCCAGTTGAGATACAACAGAAATTTCACCACATTTCTCAATAGGAACCAGATCCAACACATGTTGAAGTCAATGGCAAGATTTCCTTTGGCTTCAATGGAAGTTGGATCAGCCCTTAGATTTCCATCATAACGTGTTGAAATCTCATGAGACTAGTTTGAGATTTTGATGCAGTCAGATTTTAACCTGAACACTTATTCACCCTTGAATTCAAACCCTTATCTGAACCTAACTCCTATCCTGAACTGAACCATTATGTCTTAGCATGTATTTAATACATGCATGCCATACATACTAACTTGTTGCAAAACACACAACTCATTAAATACATAAGAAATTAAATTCAGATCTCTTCAGCAATGTCAAAAACAAAGAACTTGCTGAGGTCAGGCTTGCTTTAATAAGAAATAAGCCCATCCGATTTCACAGTACTACTGAATTATTGGGTTGCTAATTGATGTTCAGTGATTGCTGGGTATTTGTCATGCATTTAACATAAGGCATTTCTAGAGCTGTGTTTTAATTTAGCCTTTAACCCCAAAAGGTTGGCTGCCATTCATGGAATAAATGTATCCTCGGATATTTACCAGCATGTGATATTATGGATTTTTGTACTTTGGAGACATAATCTCAGTGCAGCTGTGAGTTGGGGAGGGATTAAACAGAGGCTTTTAAAAACATCTTTTGGCTTCTCTGATCCTGTGGTCACCAGGATCTATAATAGCCTACAATAGAACCTAGATATGTGTCAGCTGGAGCAGTTCCACAGGGACTGCTCTGGCAGCCAAGGATCAGCCAAAATGCTGTGCGCCTCGGTCTCAACCCTTCCTTCCCAACGTGTCCACAGCGCAGAGTGGGAGTGACCTAGTGCCAGCTGCACTGCCTTTATTCCACCAGAGGATTCTCCTACATCTGGGGAATCCTTAGTCGTCCCTTTCTCTGAAACATCTGACATTGACTGCTGTCAGAAACAGGATTTTGCACTAGATGAACCATGGTTATGTTTATGGAAATTGGTATGTACCCGTGTCTCTGTTTGCTGCGGTCTGTTGCTAGGACTAACTGGACACTGCAATGTTCAGGCAGGCTTTCTTATAAATGTGAACAATCTGGCTATTAACCCTCTGGAAACAAGATGAGACTGCAACTGTCTGAGCTCATGAATACTTGATGTGGAAAGAGAACAATACTGCAGCCAAGCACAGAATTTACCAAAGCAAATTTGGTATTTCTCCCTGATTTTTTCCTTTTCTTATATAAATGACTATTTATGGCCTGAAAGGGACTGCATTTAGTTACAAAAGGATTCTAGGAGTTGGTAGGTATGGAGAAGCTGTGTTCATTAGTGTAAATTATCCAGCATCAAATTGGATAGGTAAGGTCTTTGATACCTTCTGATGGCTCCAAGTCACAAACCGCCTCATTCTGTCATTCATTTTCCATAGGGACAACTTCTGCTCACCTTCAAAGAGGGGTGGAATTGGGACCAGAAACCACATTGGTATTTATTTATTTTTAAGACGATGAAAGTGAAGGATCAACTGGATAATACTTGTTATGGATGAATTCACAACAATCCACTTTGTACTTTCAAATATTCTTAAATGACTTGTACTGACAGGTCCAAATATAGTGGATGGGCAACTAATTTCTTTCTAAAGCACAGGCATTAAGTTCTGGATATAATCTCACAGTTGAAAGTATATGTGTATCTAATGTGAAAATGATATTACAATGAACCATAGCCAGAGGGCGAGTAAGATGTCTGAGTCACGTTGGAGACCAAATTAAAAATACTATGCACTTTCTGTGTTTCCTTAAGGAAGTATATTTGTAGTGTAGAAAACATGAAAATGTATCATGTGAACAACCTTCCCCACCCCCTTTTTGCCTTTTTGTGTGCATTATATACCTACTTACAGTAAAGAAGCAAACACTCTAACTCATCTTATTTGATCCTGCAGGGATATACCACAGCATAATTATTTCCATGGTAACAGGCAGTAATTCCATAAATAAAGGATTATGAGTTCATTACATGATCAGGACACAGCAGAAGAATCTGAGCTATAAAGATCTGATGCTCAGAAGTGCTGAGAGACAATAATTCCACTAAATTTATTGTTATGACACATTTAAATTCCCTCCTTTTTCAAAAAGGAAGCAAAACTGCACAGCACTGAATGGGAGTTAGAATTTTTTTCCTCTGTTAAGTTGATTTTTAAAAAGCATGTGTTAGAAGCTGCTCCAAGCTTTGGAATGTAATCTTGGCAGAGATGGATTAATGGTCAGCGTGCAGGTGTGGAAGACAAATGGAATTTATCCCAGTGACTCCATAATTTATTGCATGGCTATGTTTTTTCACAAGAATATTGCAATCAGATAATTGGGCTGTACATTTTAACAGAAGCAACTGCTGGAATTCATGTTGTAACAGTGTTTCCATATCACTCCCCCAGTCACTCAGAACTGTCTGTCTAAAAGTGAATGTTGCTGACAATGTTTTCTAGGTGTATTTCCCCCTTTAGAGTTTGCCAGCTCCTGAGAGGCTGGTCTGAGCCTACAAGAGCTAAAACAGTAATGGCTCCAGAGCCTCTGGATATCATTTCCCAGCCTGCTTAGAGCCTGGGCTGGGACAGACTAGAAGGAAACTCCTGCAAAAGCCAATAGGGAGGCTTCTGATGGGGTGATTTATACAGACAGTTTGCTGGCCCAGTGATGAACCAGAACTGTTCACGTGCTTTCTCATTTACACACACAAACACTAGTGGGAGGGGACAACCTGACCCATTTACAAAGGGGCTAGGTTTAGTTTCACTTTTGCAGCTTCTGAGTTTGGGAGGCGAGAGCATAGGTGAACAGCCCAGGGAGTCTCTGCTTAGCTCCCAATTTCCACAAAAAGAGACTTTTAGAACTGCTGTGGGATCTAATACCTGGGTCAGGTAGCTCCAGCTCTGCAAACACCAGTGGTTGGAAAGGCAGAAAACCAAACTGGTGCTAGCTACCTAAAGCCAGCCAGTACCTCCACAGGACTCTGGACCAGGGGGACGGGAAAGGACCCTGTCCCACCCATGGATGCAAACACTCTAAGGGAGTCCCCTTATGTTTTTTTTCTAAGCCAATGAATGTTTGCAGTGTTGCTATACCATTCTCCAGACTCATCCTAGGCAATCCATCTTCCTGGGAAGGTGCCGGGGAACAAGCTGGGTACCGGGGTATACTTGTGACTATTGGGAGATGGGGAATTTGTTATATTGTTGATGTGTTAGCTTTGTAGTTACACTTCACCCTTTCCTTCTCTGGAGCCTTTTCCTTCTCCTGTCCCCAGTAAAGTCCCCCTTTGTATACTATTGTTTTTGGGTGTGGCATTTCATTTGCTGGGCTTTATTATTGTATTCCATTTCATGAGTATTGGGTTATACTCCTCGGGGAAAATAGCTAATACCACTAATTTTAACAAGGGACAGCACCCGTTGTGTCCCAGGCACAGGGAAGAGTCACCTTAGGTGGAGGCACCGGGCGTCACAACCTAGGACCCAACATATGTGAGGGGGTTGGATCACTTGATAGTTGCCCTGTTATTTTCATTCCCTTTGGAGTGTCTGGCATTGGCCACTGGGCTAAATGAACTGTTGGTCTGATGCAGTATGGCCGTTATGTTATATTAAGATGTTGCATGTGTCTCAGGGGCAAACTTAGTTGTGTCCTTCAAAAAGTACTGATATTTATTGGCTATAAAAAGAGCTCTGGAGTCACTAAGGTGCATGATGCCTTCCAGTGGTAAATGGCCAAATTGGTTCACACTGAATTTAATTCAGTTGCATGTACAACTTCAATTCTACCCCCTTGTGCACAGGCATTGTAATAAAGCCTTCAATTATAGATCACATAGTTGCTTTACTTGAGATGCACATGCTATTTCCTCTCCACTCCATATTAGAAACATGATAGGCTATAACCATATTAAAAACACTTTGAGACACTTATAGGTAGAGGTGGGTGAATAATATTCACTGAAGTCCCTTTTTCATAACCAAAACCCCAAAGTCTAATAATGTAAACCTGCTCAGGTCTAGTTATAAGCCCTAGTATGGCACAGGACTAAGAGAATGCAAAACAACCTGGCTAGCAAAAGTATTTTCACTCTTGGACAGATTTGTAAAAATATAGGAGCCCTATATCTACTTGATTAAAATAAGTGAGGAAATGAAAAGTGAGAAAATTCTCTTTGCTCCTTCTTTGTGTTCCACTTACATCCTCTCAACCTTTGTGGACAAACCATGCCTATTTGCTTGTGTTTATAGTGTTATTGGAAGTTGTCTGTTAATCTGAATGTATAAGCAGTTAAGAAAAATGCTTATAATCAGCTGTGTTGCAGTTCTTTGTGGAAGCTGAGCTTCTTTCTTTCTTTCTTTCTTTCTTTCTTTCTTTCTTTCTTTCTTTCTTTCTTTCTTTCTTTCTTTCCCCTCCCCCACAACTGGAATAATTACTTTGAGTTGTGGCCTATAAATTAAACACATGCTATTAAACAAAACATTACATGGTGCCAATAAATTAGAGCACTTTAGGCTACATCTGTGCTACACACCACCAATGGCGGCAGGTAGAGTACGTGTAGCTACATGGCTAAGTGAAGAGCAGGCTGCAGCCATGTTGTGGCATGTAGCTATACGTGTCTGTGACAGGCTCTGGTAGTGGGGAAAGGCTTCAGCAGCAGGGAGCTGTCAGAGACTTTTCCTGTAGCAGGAGCCTTTCCCTGCCGTGGGGGAAGGACTCCAGTAGCAGGACACTACACTGCTAAAAATAGCAGTGTAGATGGGGAGGCATGCCTTGGGTGAGTAGAGAGCCATGTAGGTGTAACCCCCTTTCCTTCCTGGGTTACTTGGGAGCAGGCAACACTCACCTGTGTGTGTGGGCACCTGATGTTGTTGACATGAAAGGGGATCCTGGGGATCCCAGTGATGATGTTGGCTAGGTGGGAATACCCCTCTGATGCAGTCCCTTTACTCCTAAAGGAATTTAAAATTGGTGGTGCCTCCACCTAGCTGGCCCCTGTACACACTCAATGGCATGCCTTGGGAACCTCCAGGAATACACCTATTCTAATAATAATCTGTGGCAGGGGGTCTAACTCAAAAATACCAGTTATAGATAATATACATCCAATATGCTTAAATTAAATTAGTTAACATACCTTTACTTAACAATTTAAAGAAACAGGGTATAACAGACTAAGATTAATTGTCACTACTAATTTAATTCCACAGGGGCAGCTGAATAAAATCAATTAACAAACATAGTATACAGTAATAAATGAAACATATCTAACTGGCATTTATACTGCCACCATTTACTCCGGCCTAGAGGGTACACTTCTCTGGATTTCATAGTCCTAGGTACTTGCTTGCATGGGTGCGCTTGAAGATGTGAAGCTGGAGAGAGTACTCTGTTGGTTCTGTGTATCAGTTCAGCCAAGGCAACAAGCTGCACAACCCCTGGCGATTGGAGCTGGCCCCACCAAATGTCAGCAACTCTGGGTCCTAGTTCAATGGGAAGATCACCCTGCCTCTCCTCAGACAAGGCCTGGTCTAGATCGATGGAAGCTGCCTTAAGTCAACCTGTTAATGTATATGTCTACACTACCGGGTCCTTTATGTCGACCTAAGCTACCTCCGATGTCGACTTCTGTAATCCACCTCTGCAAGAGGCATAGTGCTTAGTTTGATTTTCATGGGCTGACTGCGAGGTAGTACAGATGCAGCTTTGTGTAATTCGACTTAATTGGCCTCCAGGTGGTGTCCCACAATGCTCACCTGTGACCACTCTGGAGATCATTCTCAACTCTGCTGCACTGCATCCAGGTACACAGGAAACAGCCCCTTCCCTGCTAAGGCCCTGGGAACTTTTGAATTCCCATTTTCTGTTTGATCAGCATTGGGAGCGTGCCAGCTTGAGCACAGCTGATCATAGAGACTACACGCTCCAAATGCGCTCCAGCCTGGAAGTGGTGGATCTCGTTGTGTGGGGAGAAACGTCTGTGCAGGCAGAGTTCTGATCCAGCAGAAGAAACTGTAACATCTGTGCAAAGATCGCTCATGGAATGCGGGAGAAGGGCTACATGAGGGACACACAGCAGTGCCATATAAAAATAAAAGAATTTCGCAAAGCATACCAAAAGGCAAGGGAGGTGAATAGTCATTCTGGTGATGAACCCCACATGTGCCAGTATGACAACGAGCTGCATGTGACCCTACCAGCACCCCCACAAGCAATGTGGACACCTCACAGGTGTGTGAGTCTAGGGACAACAAGGAGGATTATATGGTGGATGAGGAGGAGGATAATGGGAAACAGGTGAGTAGTGGATCCATTCTCCCCAAGAACCAGGAAATATTTTTAACCCTGGAGCCCTGTGGATCACAGGACATCACGGTGGCCAACTGTGATGCTGGGGAAGGCACCTCTGGTGAGTATACAGTTAAAATGAAAGTCCAGTTAAACTTTAGCGGGCACACACGTTTGGTGATATTGCATGTTTACTGTGAGAAAAAGCGAGGTGCTGTGGCTCTCTGCTTACAAGAGGCTACTCCAGCTATGCAGAGGGTGGCCCGTGGAAAAACTGTTTTATCTGAACTGGGATAGCCTGGGAATCCTCCATGGATATCACTAGGAAACTTTCATGGAGGTACTCTGCAATTCTTTGCAGAAGGTTTCTGGGCAGGCAGTCTTATTTCTTCCACCATGGCAGGACACTTTCCCATACAACTCCTGAATTAATTCAGAATTAATTCATCATTGCGGTACACAGCATAGCAGCATAAGGACAAGGCCTATACCCAGACCCTTTCAGCATCTCCTTCCTTTCCACCTCTATTACTCTTAGGAGACTGATATCAGATAGGGCCACCTAGGGGAAACAGGGGAAGTTCTCATTAAAAGAAGCGGGGGGAGGGCATGTAGACCCCCTTCCCCAGCCCCTCACATTCCAGATTGCCAAATCACGCAGCCGCTAAGGTGCCTTTACGGTGCTCAGCATGGGTTGGCAAGTAGTTTTAAAGTGGCTGATAGGGGACTGGAACCCCACATGAGAGAGTCCACAATTTGGGAGTGAAAACGTTTCCCCCTCCCCCCCCCGGCCCCATTCATAAACAGCTATGGAATGGCCATTGTTCAACTAGCTACCTGTGCTCCTGACATAAGCCTGCCATAAGCTTTATTAAAGGTGCGGTCAACCATGACCCTGGGGGGGCCTACTCACCATAGCTGGAGCAGCAAAACAACACAGTAAATGGTTATGGATTCTGGTTATGTTATGCTATGTTATGGCTTGCCTAGTGTAATAAGGGTATTTTTTTTATGGAAACATTTTATTCATGTACAGTGGCTCCTTTATTTTTTCCCTGACAGCTGGAAATGTGTCCTGCGGCGGGTCATCAATACCTGAAATCAGACTTTCGGTGATTAGGAGCAGGAGAAAGAGAGAACGTGAGAGGACATGTTCACTGAGATAATGAACGCCTCTGGGACAGCTGACACAGAGCTGAGAGCATGGAGGATTTCCACTGTCCAAGAAGTTAGACATGGACATGGAGAGCAGGAAAACTTCCAATGAGCGAGAGCATACGGTGCAGGATGAGATGCTTTGGATTATGAGGGACCAAGCAGACATATTGAGGCTGGTTGAATTGCAGGAACAGAAGCAGGAAGGTAGAGTCTCTCTGCAGACCCTGGTGGACTGCCAGCCATGCAGAATCATCCTCCCCAAAGTGTTCCATGAGGTGTGGGTGAAAAGTCAATTATCCCTTTCACTTAACTCGAGGGGGAGGGTACAAGGAACAGAAGGCACCCGTTCCCAGACCTTTAATGGTCTGGAATGCGGTGTTATGTTACATAGCTGAAAATGTTTCTCCTGTTCCAACTGTATAACCCCTTTTCCTCAAGGTTACCTTTTTTCTGTTCTCCCTCTTTACTTATGTTTTTTAAATAAAGTAAATGGATTCGAGAAATGTTCTTTGAGTAGAAGCGGTGGACTTGGGCGGGGGGTTGGCTTTACAGGGACAGCGGTACAAGTCAGGTGAAGGTTTGGGAAAGCACAATGCAGACAAGCAGCTCACATTACTGTGACTCATTATTGAAATGGCTTTTCAAAGCCTCGTGGATACGCAGTGCCCCTTGCTGTGCACTTCTTATTGCCCTGGTGTCTGGCTACTCAAAAATGGCTGCCATAGGACCTGTCTCAACTGCCCACCCCTGCAGAAAATTTCCCCCCTTTTTTCCACCGATATTATGGAGCACACAACAGGCAGCTATAACCATGGGGATGTTCTCCTCACTAAGGTCCAGCCTTCTTAGTAGACTTCTCCAGTACCCTTTCAAATAACCAAAGGCACATTCAACCACCATTCTACACTTGATGAGCCTATAGTTGAACGGTTCCTAACTGCTGTCCAGATGGCCGGTGTATGGCTTCATGAGCCATGAGAGCAAGGGGTAGGCTGGGTCTCCCAGGATAAATATAGGCATCTAAACATCGTCAATGTTAATTTTGTGATCTGGAAAGAAAGTCCCAGATTGCAGCAGTTTGAACAGACCCGAGTTCCTAAAGATGCGTGTCACGAACTTTTTCCAACCATCCTATGTTGATGTCAGTGAAACGTCCCCTGTGATCCACCAGTGCTTGCAACACTATTGAAAAGTATCCATTTTAGTTTATATACTCTTTGGCAAGGTGATCTGGTGCCAAGATGGGGATATGTGTGCCATTTATCGCCCCACTGCAATTAGGGAACCACATTGCAGCAAAGCCATCCAGTATGTCCTGCACATTTCCCAGACTCACTACCCTTCGGAGCAGAAGTTGATTAATGGCCCTGAACACTTGGAGCACAGCAGCTCCCACAGTTGATTTACCTACTCTAAATTGATTCCCCACTGACCGGTAACTGTCTGGTGTTGCAAGCTTCCAAACAGTGATTGCCACTCGCTTCTCCATTGTCAGAGCAGCTCTCATTTTTGTGTTGCTGAACTGCAGGGGAGGGGAGAGCTCTGCACAAAGTTCCTGGAAGGTGGCCTTCTGCATTAAAAAGTTCTGCAGCCACTTCTCGTCATCCCATACCTACAAACCAATGCAGTCCCACCAGTCAGTCCTTGTTTCATGGGACCAGAAATGGTGCTCAACAGAGTGCAGCTGCTCTATGACTGCCATCAGTAACTGTGAAATTCCCTCCACTCCCCAATGGCTTGCAGCAGGACTGCTTGCAGGACATCTCTTTGTTCCATGTGGCAGTCCCTACTTTGGCTCTGGAAATACTGCAGGAGAAGGCGTGAGGTGTTTGAGATGCTCACAGCAAGAGTGCACAGCTGAGCAGGCTCCATGCTTCTGGGGTTAGGTCGTACGCACGGCGGTTTTAAAGGTGCGAAAACTACTAGGTTGTTTGCCATTGATGTGAGGAGGGAGCACAGTGCATCATGGGATGCCGAGACAATGTTCCCATTCTCTCCTGCGACAATGTTTTGGTCCTATGAGGCATTGCACAAACTTCCCAAAACACACTGCAGCAAGTTGCACTTTGGGATAGCTACCCATGATGCACTACTTTGTGCATCGAAGCAGGCGCTGCTAGTGAGGACGCACTCCATCGAGACAATGAGCATGGTGTAGCCATGCACAATCAACTTTGTTAATTCGGGGGCTCAAGGTCAAATTAAAGTCAACTTAATTTTGTAGTGTACACATTCCTCAGACTCTCTGCTGCCCCTTCCCTTGCAAGTACTTTCCCAAACAACAGTGGGGGGTTACTCGCAGTTCCTTCACTGCAGGCCCAGTCTCTGCCCTGGTTCCAGTGGCTCTCAGCAGCAGCTTCTGGCTTCCTAGCAGCAGCTCCTGGTATGGGCAGAGCTCCACACCAGCCATCTCACTTCTTTTCCCAAAATGGAGTCCACTGCCTGCTCTCCCTGCATTGCCTGGAAAGCAAGTCTCTCACTCTTCCCCAAGGCATCATGGGAGTTGTAGTCTCTAAGGCTAGATTGCTGCACACAGGATCTTCCCAACTGGAACCCTCCCAATAAAGTTCAGAGTTCCCTCTAGCAAAGGGTGCCTACATAGGGTATGTAATCTGGTGTACACACCCTTCAGGGGTGACTTTACTTGCCTAAGCCATGGCCTGCCATCTACATTGCTATTTATACTCATGCAAGGGGGGGCTATGCATGTATGTATCTATTGGGTTTCCGGGCATGCCGCCAAAAGAAGCATTTATCCTGGGGTGTGCGTGGCAGCTCATGTAGGTGTAACAGTGCTAGCTGTACTCTACCTAGCTTGCTAATAATAGAAGTAAGAATGGGTGTGACAGGGTGCTCAGCAGGAACAGCTGAGCCAGCCCTCTGTCGCTCCAGCTCCAATTAAAGGAGGTAAATTGTGGCTGGTTTGGGGATCCTGTGGCTGATTGGCAAAGGAGAAACAGTTGCCAGCCTGATTAGCTTGGGGCTATACACAGGCCCAGAGGGAGGAAGTAAAAGGGGGAAGCCAGGAAAGCGAAGGAATATATAGTATAGTAGTGCTGCCTTCCTGGCCCCAGAGACTAAGAAGTCTTCAAGGCTGGAACACCCAAGCTTTATTAGTGCCATCCCACCACCTTCTCACCATGTAAATAAACTACCTTAGAGGATCTTTATTGTCCTGCCCAAGTACACTTCAGTTAATAGCTTGTGCAATGAACATGGAGGGGTGGGTATATAAGGGACTGAGTCCAACCCACAATTCCCTGCATCTTTATTTCTGTCCTAAAACCTTATTCCATGTGTGTGCTGGGCAGGACTGCAACCAGTGAAATTAGGAATGGAATATCATTTACCCAGCAGATTTTTGAAATCCAAGCAGAAACCTTTGAAGAAGATGTAAAAGTCATTAGTTCTGAACAGAGTGTGAAAGCTGGTGATTAAATCTTATGCAAAACGCAGACTGTGCTTTAAAATATATCAGGTAACTAAATTCAGAAGGAACAAAAACAACCCCCCAGAAGCTACAGTATGTCTTGAAACTACAAAGGGAAATCAGGCTGATTGGCCCTATGCTAGAGAGCTGAATGCTGCTACAGTCTGTTTCAAATGCTGAATAGGTTTCAGGAGAATTTAACTTCCTCACAGTAACTATAGACAAGAGGGGGGAGGGGGGGGGGGAAGAAAAGAAATACTTTATGCAGAGATGAGGGCCATAGAGTGATTTTATGAACACAAGGCTTCCCAATGGGAAAAGAGGGGGAGTTATTTTGCTGTTGTGTGACATCTGCAGCCATCCAGGGTAGGAATGGTGGTAGGAAGCCAAACCACAAAGAAGTTAGACTTTATCAGTGGAAACACAGGGCTTTGTTTTAAAAGATTATTAAGCAGAGTTTAAATTTCATTTCATGTGTCTGGGATTCTAAATCAGCGGTGCTCTAATGTTTTAAAACTATAATTTTAATTAGTCTGTTGCACTCCATGTAATACAATGGCAGCTGGGTTACCTGCACGCTCCTGCTTTCTTTGCTAGGCGAAGCACGTGGCTTGTGGCTCATGAGTAACAGCATAACTGGGAGACTTGACACCAAAGCGGGCTTTGAATGGACTTTGGCTTAGGTCCTTCACAAAAACTGGAGATAGATAACAAATGGGAATTGTCAGGGATGCCATAATTGTTAGAACAATGATAAATGAGCCTGCATAAAGGAAGCTGACTCCAGCAATATTCCATCAACTGCTGCCTCTGTTTTAAACTGCTTTTAATTAGCAGCACACATGCAAATGAATCCAGATTATAAACCAGAACTCCTATAAAAAGAAAACTAAGCTTCTGCCCACCTGCCCTACTTACTAGAGACAGTGTAAGACTATTATTTTTCATATATTTCAGTGCATGCTAAATCTTATTTGCAGTGTGAATGTTATAGCTGTCTTAAAATTTAAGACAGATATCTCTTTCTTTGCAAATCAGGTTGCCTCCCTCCCAACCCTTTTCAAATGGTGCTTATGCTTTTCTTGTAAGGAAGCTGATAGGAAATATGGAAACTTCTATCACTACTCAGCCATAATATTGTCCCTCATCTACCATAGGGATACCCAAATAACAGTTTGAAGGCCAAGTGCAGCCTACAGTAGCCGAAAAAGGACACAATGGCTGTCTGCTAGCGCTGTGTGTGTGTGTGTATATATATATATTAGATTGGCAGCATGGTCAGTGAAGATGGACTTTTATACACAAGAGCCTTGTTCTCTAGGGCCTTGTTTTGTGTTTTCCTTGCTGTGAACTCAATCTAGAAACAGACTCTGTTAATCTATCACACAAACTACTGTATAAGCACAAGCAAACACTATCATTCAAAATGACATGGTTCTGTATGTTTGTGATCAGTGTATATATATATTTTCCATGCATATTAAGTGTAGTCTTGTATCTCCTGGAAAGTTACAGTGGTGTTGAAATTTTGGATGCTGGTGTGCTATGCCAAGAGCTGCTAGGAAAAAATTTCACTGCCCTGTAAGCAGTTTAGACCTTGCAGTAGGTGGAGGGCTGAACTCCATGAATGATACTCCTTCACAGATCTGCTGCAAGTAGAGAACTGTACATCAGTAGACACAATTTTGCTTTACAGCTGTTTTTTGGGGTGCTATGATAAGAACGGTTGCCTTAAATGAACAACCAGTAGAAGACTAACTTTGTTTAAATCATAGCGTCTAAAAGCCAGAGATGGAATAAACCAATAAGTTATCCAGTCCTCTTCCCTTCTCATGCAGGTTTGTTTCTAATAGTACATTTGTTTCAAGTGTTCTGTTAAGTCTAATTTATATGCGTTAAGCAATAGGGTTCCCCCACCTCTTCCTGTGGCGGATGAAGAATGGGTTTACTTTGTGGTTAAGGTAGTAGACTGGGACTCGGACTTGAGTTGAATTCCTGATTCTTCCCCAGAATTCCTATATGAATTTGGGCTAGTCCTTTAATCTCTCTGTGCCTTAGATCCACAGCTGTAAAATAAGAATAGTAATACTCCCCCTTTCAGTCATTCTGTATTGTGTCGATTTCGATTTTAAGCTCTTTTAGATAGGGACTCTCTCTTTTGCTGGTTGAAAATTTTCAACTGAAAAATTCTCATGTGAAAAAAAGGGGGTTTGTTGAAAACAATTTTTTTGGTGGGGGGCAGGAAAAGTGTCCTAACTGATGGGAAATCTCAAAACAAAAATTTAAAAAAAATCATTTTTTTTGAACTATAACCAGACCTTACAGGCAACTATTTCTTGATTGCCAAAGCAGGCAAACTCAGCCTGTGCAGGTAAAGTAGTGAAGGAAATTTCACTTCTAGAATCCCTGTTCAGCTCTTAAGTACTTACATGGCCCCTCTGTAGTAGCTGAGAACCTCCTCACAGTCTCTAATGTAGTTTACCTCACAAGAGTGTTGTGAAATTAGGAAGAACTGAATTTATCTGACTCTGTTCCCCATCTGTTAAATAGGGGGTAAAGTGACTTGGCCAGGGTCACACAGGAGAGTGGACCAAGGAATTGAACCCAGTCCTAACTGAGAACCTCACCATTGGCCAAGCTTTCCTCTCTGTGATCTTATTTTTGGTCTAAAAGACTAGAGCCTTCTCTTAACTTGACTTGCAGGCTGCAAGTACTTTGAGGCAAGAATTCCATTTTCATAGTGTCAGACTTTGAGTTACTTATTTCTGTTGCTGCCCACTCATCACATTGTCTTTTTGGATGCTGCTCTTGGAGAAACTACAAAGCTTTCTGATCAGATTGCACGGAGAAACCCATCTCCAGCTTTTTGAAGAGTATTACTGATGTTGGTTTGGGGGCAGATTTGCAGGGGAGGCATTTCTACCTACAGTCTAAATTTTACCTCTAGAAGTGAAAAAGCGGTTTTGCTTGTTCTAAAGAAAAAATAAACTAAAGGCATATGGTGTTCAAGCTGAATTGGCTTAAAATTGGACATGCTGTGGAGGGGCTATCCAGCTATTGCTGATGTATAAAATTGTGAAATTGGTAGATTATGCTAGTCTTTCAGCCTGATAGATGGATGTGTGTATCATTATTAGTGCTGCGCCAACTGATAAATTATACTGATCTGTTTGAGAGAGTTTAAATATCTGGTGCCTGTGGGGCTGGAAGAGACCTACAGCTTTGAAAAAAGAGAGCAATTTCTAAAGACATCCTCTAGAGATGAAGGTTTTGATTCATATGGCTGTGTATTAAAGTTGTGCCTATGAGAAATATATCAATAGGCCAGAGATGCAGGAAACCTAAAGTAACACACAAAGAGTATGCACACTCCAAAGGGGTCTATTTTGTGCTGTGAACCTGCTAAATTCACAAATAAGCATCAGGAGTCTCAGAACAGCAGTGAGATTTGACTTCTCCCAGCTACCACACTAATTAGGTGCTAGGATACTAATCAGGATGGTGTCTGTTTACAACATTTTTTAAATGGGGTTACCTTTTATTTGCTCTCAGAGATGTATGAGATTGATAGCACTGTGGAAAGCCAGGTATAATGCGCTCAGCCCACCCCTATTTATCATCACAGCTCTGTCAGGAAAGCCTCCATCATGCTCTGCAACGTGCTACAACAAACCGCACAGTGATTTTGTGATTATTTCTGTTACATTAGCATCTAGAGGCACAAACTGAGCACTATAGAAAATGCTATCCCTGCTGCATAATACTTACAGTCTAAGTAGAGCATGCCAAGTATGAGGTCTCAGGCCTACCTTTTAGCTCGCCTTTACTTTGTGGATTTAACTTTCTAGCATTTCATCTATATTTGTTTCTGAACCTGAACAAGTTGCTTAATAAGCCCTTTCCATGTTTGTTTTGGTGGCTATTACAGGTAATGACAGACGTGTGCAGTGGCTGCATGGGAGTGATGGTGAGATCTGGGTCTGGATTATGGGAGACTCCCCAGGTGACAAGCCATATGAACAGATTTCTGAAGAACTAATGGCAGAACGAGCCAGGCAACAAGCACAGAAGGAGGCGGAAGAACTATGGTGAGATTTTATTACTCTGAATTGATGGCCCATTTGACACAATGACACAACTATTGGAAAAACGGGAATAAAAAAAATCCATATTTTTTTCATTCATTTAGAATTCTTTAGTGAAAAATGCCCCTTTCAAACCAATGTCAACTACTTCTGGTGGTAGGAGTGATGCTGAGATTAGGCTGGGTCTAATCATGATCTAAACTATTTACCTGCTCAGTTGGCTTGTTTTTTTCGTTTGCAATCTGCTTTTGGATGACAAATCAGAAATAGCAGCTGTAGTCAGGGATACAAATTTCTGACTGAAGTTTGGCACATAAAGCCTATTACTGAGTGGCTTATTTGCATGTTAGTATAATTGACTCAGGAAAGTGCCATTAACTGTATTTCCAATATCAGAGGGGTAGCCGTGTTAGTCTGGTTCTGTAGAAGCAGCAAAGAATCCTGTGGCACCTTATAGACTAACAGACGTTTTGCAGCATGAGCTTTCGTGGGTGAATACCCACTTCTTCGGATGCAAGACCATGAAAGCTCATGCTGCAAAAGTCTGTTAGTCTATAAGGTGCCACAGGATTCTTTGCTGCTTCTGTATTTCCAATGGAGCCTATGACAGCTTTGGAATTGGTCAGAAGGTGTGTTGATGCCCAATGGCATTGAGAGATGTGGCTCCATGCAGATCTTGCTCTATGGTAATGCTCTGAACAGGGATTGGAACAATGTCGTGTTGTTTCATATTTATTCTTTTTATTAGATTTTCTTAGTTAAAGTCAAAATATGCTGCTTCTGAATGTGGATGCTGCATATTTAACTTGGGATTCAAACATCAATCTGTGCTCGGCCTGTTACATTGTCACTAGTAATAAAGATTTTGCCACTGGAATTTAGCAGATAGCTTTGTTGATGTGTGAGGCAGAATAGATTTCAGATCACTATCCCATTGCTGCTTTGGCTTTGCATTGCTGACAAGAAATATCTGGTTTTCATCAGAAAAGGAAATAGCTATGGTCTGAACCAAAGACAGCCAATGAACAAATTTCAGATTTTAGAAGGTGCTATTTTTAGTCACTTTCCAAGACTGAAAATGTCTGTCCCTTGGGTGTATGCTTGGAATTAGGCTTATTGTACTTTATTTGTTAAATACATTTTAAATTATTTTTCCATGTGTATTTTCCTAGACCCTTACATGAACCAGTTATTATCACAGATAGTAATAAGAATCTAGGCTTGTTTACTCAGTAATCATTTTTTCTCACTTCCTAGAGACCAGTCTCTAACTATTTTGTTTTTTTCAAATTCTTTTCTGAAGGAAGCAAAAAGAGGCTGAAATTACAAAGAAGTTCCGGGATGCTATGGCTAAGGAGAAAGCCAAAATAGTGGCAGAAAAATGGAAATTAGAAACAGAAGATCGAAAAGCAGCCAAACTGATGGAGGAAAAAATTCAGGAGGAATTAAAGGTTTGCATGCAATCATCTTTAGCCTTCATATTCACTTTTCCCATATAGATTCACAACTCCTAGCACCTGTAAGCATTACAGTCTTTTCTACTGGAATGTATAAATAGAACCATTGTATTCATCAGAACAGCGGAGTGAATAACTTTAAATGTGTTACATATCACATTCACAAATGTCACAACAGTGATTGTACAGCGTATTCAACTAACACATTTACGGAATTGGTTATAAATGCTGGATGAATAATAATAATAGGAGGGGAAAAACATACTTGCATAACTTTTTTTGAAGATGTTAAAATTTGTTAAAAACATTCCGTGAATATTTGATAAGTAATTGATGTATGTATTTAATCTAATATTATGAGGAGCTGATCCTGCTCCAATTAAATTAATGGGGAAAACTGCAATTGATTCTGATTAGAGAAGGCTGTTTGACTAATTTTAGTTGTATTTTTTCTATAACATCTTCCACGTGGTCAGTTCTTAATGGTCGTTTAACTCTTAGGGAACATCTGCGCTGCAGCTATGTTACTACAATGCTATAGTATAGACTCATCAATGCAGGGGGCGGTTCTATTGATCAAGTTAATTCATCTCTCTGAGAGATGGTAGTCAGGTCAAGAGAAGAATTCTTCCATTGATGTAGCTGTGTCTACACTGAGAATTAGATTATCCCAGTGGTTCCCAAACTGGGATTCAAGAACCCCTGGGGGTTCACAAAATGTTACAGGGGGTTCTTGGAAAAAAGTTCCCTAATGGCGGACAGAACTGTCCCTAGGAACCCTGGGCAGCACAGGGCCAGCGGCCTAGAGCCCCTGGACTTCCAAGAGCTAAGAGGATCAAAGCAAGCATATCTATCACACTGAGGAGATTTAAACTTCAAGACTCCTTATAAGAGATGGAAAGGGAGGTGGATATTTTTTGCTTATCTTTTTTTTTTGCTCATATTTTTTGCTCATATTTTTGTATCATCTGATACTCTTTGATGAAACATAGGAGCATTGTCTTATAACAGGCTTATTCAGAGTGATACAACCTACAAAATTTAGATCTTGGAAGACTGTTGCCATTTTCATAATGTAATAAAAATACTGTAATGATAAATAAGAACATAAGAATGGCCCTACTGGGTCAGACCAAGGGTCCATCTAGCCCAGTATCCTGTCTTCTGACAGTGGCCAGTGCCAGGTGCCCCAGAGGGAATGAACAGAACAGATAATCATCAAGTGATCCATCCCCTTTCGCTAATTCCCAGCTTCTGGCAAACAGAGGCCAGGGACACTTAATAATAATTAGTGTGTAATAACCATGTCATAAAAACAAATTTTATATTTCCAAGATCACTGCTTTTATAATATATACTCAGGTACATGAGAAAATCCCTGGAAATATTCATTTTTAGGAGGGGGTTTGAGAGACTTGACATTTTAGTGAAAGGGGTTCACAGGTTGTTAAAGTTTGGGAACCACTGGATTATCCTAACTACAGTGCTTGGGACATGAAATTTTTCATAGCCCTGAGCAACATAGCTAGGTTGATCTAAGTTTTAAGCATACATGAGGTTTTAGTCTTTATCTCCTATTTTGTATTTATTTAATGTAGTTTTTTTCTTTGATCCCATTTCTCACAAAAAAGAGTTACATCCTCACTCATTCATAGGTAAACATGGCAGAGAAGGACTTGGTTGAAAATATACCTGGATTTTGCCTGCAGATAAATTCAGCACATTCATTCCATCTGAAGGGATTTTGTTGAAAATTAAACAAAGCAAAATTACTTTAAACCGGAAACCTACTTCAAAAGAAAAGGAGATAGGGCAGATGTGTGTATTGTGTATTGTGGGAGTGCAGGAGTGGCAGGTAATATGGTCTGCTTGAGGATCCACAAGGAAACCCTTTGGATCTCAGGAGATCTGTGTACAGCAGCTGCCTGACACATGGCTCTCATCTCCTGTTAGCATTGACACCTTGGTTATGCTCTCCCCCTCCATGGGACTGTCCACAAGTCCCCATCTCCTCTAGTGTGTAGAAACCACTGAGAGAGTTAGTGCTCCTCACTATGCTACTCAATGCTGGTCCTAGGGCCGAAACATTCAGCTTTAACTCATGCAGAGATTTTCCTCATCAGTTATGGTCCTTTCCATAGAGGAACGTGTGATGTAAATTGATGGTACCAAGACTCCTCTACTCATTGCCAGGCCAGATCACTAATTTCAGCTGGTCAGCTTGTGTAGTGTTGGGTGGGGAAGCCACTAGTGCAGGGGTCGGCAACCGGTGGCTCGCAGCTCGCCAGGGTAAGCACCCTGGCGGGCCGGCCCGGTTTGTTTATCTGCCGCGTCGGCAAGTTCGGCCGTTCGCGGCTCCCACTGGCCGCAGTTCACGGTCCCAGGCCAATGCGGGAGGCAGGAAGCGGTGCGAGCCGAGGGATGTTCTGGCCGCAGCTTCCTGCCTCCCGCATTGGCCTGGGACCGCGAACCGCGGCCAGTGGGAGCCGCGATCGGCCGAACTTGCCGACGCGGCAGATAAACAAACCGGGCCGGCCCGCCAGGGTGCTTACCCTGGCGAGCCGCGAGCCACCGGTTGCTGACCCCTGCACTAGTGGGTATGTGGAGTGTATCCTGTAGCCTCTTTTGCACAAGGTCACTGATAATTTTGGTGCAATTATCTTGAATTTACACCTGTACTTACCTTGAAAGAGGAGAGACTTGGGCCCTTGGATCTTATGTCAATGTTTAATAATGAAACTATAACTTTCAGGTGGCTTTATTAAAGCATGTACTGTAAGCAGAATAACTCTTTGTGCAGCTCCACCTCTGCGTCTCAGAAAGCAAAGCCCTATTGAACTAAGACCCATGTGGCCTTGCCCACGTCACAAGTTGCCACTCAAGCTACACTGGCAGCTTCTAGAATAGTATTGCACTTTGCTCAAATATATTCGAATGAAGCTCTTCAAACTTAGTGCTGCTCTTATATATCAAAGAGGCCCATTGCAAAGCAGGGTAGCAAGTAGCCTCATGATAGCTTCACTGGTCAGCCAACATAGCTACATGCATTTAGGGAAAATTAATTATTCTATTAGAAACTTTTGGTACAATTTTAAAGTAATAGTGCCAGATTCTGCCCTCACTTAAATTGATATAAATCTGAAGGCAGTGAGGTGATTGGCCCTTGCTCCCACAATTCTTCTGGGAGCTGCGGGGTATCCCACACTCCGTAACAACAATAGTGCAGCATGCTATGAGGCTGGAAGCACTGCAAGACTTACACTGGAGTAACTAGGGCCAGAACTTGCCCCTGTTGCCTTTAAGTTACAGTGGGGAAAGTGTTTTTGCTTTCATTTACTGTCCCATAACTCAAAAACATCTGAAGGGCTTTTGTTGAAAATTAAACAAAGCAAAATTACTTTAAACCGGAAACCTACTTCAAAAGAAAATGTTCAGCCCCAAAGGTGAATACTTCAGTTTGTGAAGACATGAGGTTATGGATGAAAACGCTTTTGCAATAGTAGCTTATGGGAGGTGCTACTAGCACTAGCTACTGTTCTATTAACTCGAGGTCCCAATCTTGCAGTCAGATGTGTACCTTGCTAACAATGTCAGGTGAATTAACTTCGGTGAGCTCTGCATTGGCACAGTATTCGGCCTGCATGGATCTGATTGCAGGATTGGCAACCTGTAATATAACAAATTGTTGCTCCCTAGACATTTATAAAGCATCTCATCAATCCCTAATCTGATTTTCTTTTAAGAGTAACACTTATGTCTAGTTTTGTAGGTTTGATTAAAAACAATAAAGACACTTAAATGACTCTACTGCCTCACCAGATGGCAATCCTGGTCAGTTGTTAAGCTTTATATTCTCTGGCATGTCCAGATCTTAACTTCCACTCCATTTATTCCTTTTGCAACCACCAAATTCAATATTTACATGAAGTCCATTTAGCAATAATAAAACTGAAAAGTAGGAAAGTGGCACTTAGCATTAAAAAAATATTGCTTTACTTACCTCTAACTAAATGAAGCAAATAAAAAAAAACAGGCTGCAGAGAAAAAGGTGAATTGGTTAATAATCATAGAAGATTAGGGTTGGAAGAGACCTCAGGAGGTCATCTAGTCCAATCGCCTGCTCAAAGCAGGACCAAACCCAACTAAATGATCTCAGCCAGGCCTTAAAAACTTCTAAGGATGGAGAGTCCACCACCTCCCTAGGTAACCCATTCCAGTGCTTCACCACCCTCCTAGTGAAATAGTGTTTCTAATACCCCTAGATCTCTCTCACTGCAACTTGAGACCATTGCTTCTTGTTCTGTCATCTTCCACCACTGAGAACAGCTGAGTTCCATCCTCTTTGGAACCCTCCTTCAGGTAGTTGAAGGCTACTATCAAATCCCCCCTCACTCTTGTCTTCTACAGACTAAATAACCCCAGTTCCCTCAGCCTTTCCTCATAAGTCATGTGCCCCAGCCCCCTAATCACTTTTGTTGCCCTCTGCTGGACTCTCTCCAATTTGTCCATATCCCTTCTGTAGTGGGCAGGGGCGGCTCCAGGCACCAGCACGCCAAGTGTGTGCTTGGGGTGGCAAGCCACTGGGGGCGCTCTGCCGGTCGCCGCGAGGGTGGCAGGTAGGCTGCCTTCGGCGGCATGCCTGTGGAGGGTCCACTGGTCCCGCGGCTTCGGCACGCCTGTGGGAGGTCCGCCGAAGCCGCGGGACCAGCGGACCCTCCGCAGGCAAGCCGCCGAAGGCAGCCTGCCTGCTGTGCTTGGGGCAGCAAAATGCCTAGAGCCGCCCCTGGTAGTGGGGGGACCAAAACTGGATGCAGTACTCCAGGTGTGGCTTCACCAATGCCAAATAGAGGGGAATAATCACTTCCCTCGATCTGCTGGCACTGCTCCTACTAATACAGCCCAATATGCCATTGGCCTTCTTGGCAACAAGGGCACACTTCTGACTCATATCCAGCTTCTCATCCACTGTAATCCCCAGGTCCTTTTCGGCAGAACTGCTGCTTAGCCAGTCGGTCCCCAGCCTGTAGCAGTGCATGGGATTCTTCCTTCCTAAGTGCAGGACTCTGTACTTGTCCTTGTTGAACCTCTTCAGATTTCTTTTGGCCCAATCCTCCAACTTGTCTAGGTCACTCTGGACCCTATTCCTACCTCCCAGCGTATCTACCTCTTCCCTCCTCCCCCGCCCAGTTTAGTGTCATCTGTGAACTTGCTGAGGGTGCAATTCATCCCATCATCCAGATCATTAATAAATCTATTCATGTTTGACTGTAATCAGTGAAATCCTGAAGAAATGTGCCTTTCATGAATGATTCAGGGGATGGAATGAGATGCAGATTGGTTAACAAGCCCACTTTAACAAGTTTAAAATATTTAACACCTCATTAATCATCCTTCTGTGATGATGACCAGACCATATTTAAAACAGTCTCTGAAAAGAGGAATAAAAACTTGAATGCCATTAAAGTTCCATCATCGTGAAGCATTTTGATTTGGGAAATTAAAGCTTGCAGTCCGTTTTGCTGATGTGTTTAATTTCAAACCATCTTGCATCACAATTGCCCCTTTTCAGTTAGCTTTTATTCCTCTTGGCATATCATGGGACTCTAAAGTTGGCTGGTCTAGATAAATTAGATTTTCACTTATCACAGTGAATGATGATCCCTGTTTTCCTTTTGCCAATACTAATCTTGCCTTTCTTGGTGCTGCTGAAGCAGAGATGCATTTAATTTATGATGCCAGAGTCTAAGTGTTGACTTCTTTATTTTTGCAACTTAACAACAGCTACTCTTTTATGCACCTTTTGCAATGGACAAATAAGCAGGCCAATTACTGGTATTAATCTTATGCTAATTCACAAAGCTATGAGAGCATGGACACCATTTTTTTTTACTGTGATCAGTTGCTGCTGCTGTTTTTTTGTTTTTGAAGAATGTTGCATAACAAGACCATTGGCCCAAATGAAAGATGTGAGTTTCGGCCATCCAGGTGAGAGCAGAATTCTTCAGCTATACTTTAGAAATAACAGAGATATGATTCTTTTAATGATGTCATCTGCTCCCCTTTCCACAAGGAAATCTTAAATTGTCATGCAGGCAGTTCATTCCCATTGAGGTGCCTGCCAGGAAGAATATCAACACAGCTGACTACAAAGCTAGATTGGTTTTTTTGTTATGAAATGTTTGCAAAATGAAATGCATATTAACCAAAAATGTCAACGTTTTTTAAAAAGCATTTAAAAACAGGTGCGTGGTGGGACTTTAAAATTTATGGTATGAGTTTGATGCTGAAGAGCTAGGTATTCTGTGAGATTGTCATACTTGGATCTGCTGAACAACTCAGGGGCTTGTCTGTATAAGTCCATACAAGTCTGGGGCTGGGTGCTAAAAGTTCCCTAATGCGCTTTGATTTACTCTGCTTTGAAACGGGAGTAGATCAGAGCACACTAGAGAGTTTCTAGTGTGTAGCAGCAGAGTCCGCAGAGCCAGTTAGTATGTGGCATGCTAGTACAAGGTAGACTTACACCCCAGTTCACTGCTCACTAACTGTTTGTATAGACAAGCCCTAACTCGTGATTTGAACCAAAACTATTCAGGGAAGAAGAGAAAGTTAATTAAGGCCTCCATTCAGGAAAGCATCTCTACTCAGGACAGCATTTAGAGTAAGGCATGTGCTTAAATAACATTGAAATCAGTGGGATGTGAAGCATGTGCCTAAGTTCTTTCCTGAATCAGGACCTGACACACTATGGGCATGATTCTGCAGATACTGTCTACCAGCCGCAAAGTTTAGCAATGCATATGTCACTATTCATGGTACAATCACTATGGGTGCAATACTGTAAGGGTGCAATACTTAAGCACTCTCTGACCTGATCCAGTGAAGAACTTAAACTCACTCTTACTCTGAAGCATGAGAAGGGGTCCCACTGATCAAATGTGGACTACTCACTTTTTTAAAGTTAAGCACATGCTCAGGGGCTTTGCTGGGTCAGGCCAGAGTGCTCGGTGCCTGCAGCATTAAGCTCTATACCCAGTAATTATCATATGTAGGTGTGATGCTGGCAGACGAGGTGCTAGCTCATGCCAAGGCTCCAGGCCTCACTGAACACTTACAAAGGCACAGTTGGAAACCAGTCTTGTTTACCTGTGTGTTAGCATCATCAAAATAGACATTAGATGTTAAGTTGATCAGAGTATGTTTAGTGTTTAGACTTTATAAAATGTTTGTAGGATGCTGCATGTATTGATCTCAGTTATTATCTCTGTAGCCAACGGTATAAAGTTATATTGAGTGTTTGCATTATAAACCTCTGTAATTGTGTAACTCATCAAACAGGAAAAGAAGCATTGATTGAGGTGTAATGCTTGTCCAGCACCCAAAATAACCCACTGAAGGCAAATGACGTATTTGTGCAGCATCAAAGGACAGAGACTTTGTTGATTGGATTCCTAAATCCCTCCAGGAAGGAAAGACCTGCACATGAATTCATCCCATTAGTTTTGGACTCCAGAGTGGAGGGGATAAAAATCCCTGACAAGGAGAAACACAATCTCTTTCATGCTGCCTGAACTCTGAGGGGCAAGTGTTCCTAAACATAAGCATAGAGATCCCCAGGTTGTTTGGCATGGGTTAGCCCTGAAAGACATTCCATGCTGACAGATTATACATCTGTTACATTTTGAAACCATCTGGAAAAAGGCATAAACAGTGACGTGGCAAAATTTGCAGATGATAAAAAACTACTCAAGATAGTTAAGTCCCAGGCAGACTGCGAAGAGCTACAAAAGGATCTCTCAAAACTGGGTGACTGGGCAACAAAATGGCAGATGAAATTTAATGTTGATAAATGCAAAATAATGCACATTGGAAAACATAATCCCACCTATACATATACAATGATGGGGTCTAAATTAGCTGTTATCACTCAAGAAAGAGATCTTGGACTCATTGTGGATAGTTGTCTGAAATCATCTGCTCAATGTGCAGCGCAAGTTAAAAAACTGAACAGAATGTTGGGAATCATCAAGAAAGGGATAAATAATAAGACAGAAAATATCATATTGCCTCTATATAAATCCATGGTATGCCCACACCTTGAATACTCCGTGCATATGTGGTCACCCCATCTCAAAAAAGAGATATTGGAATTGGTTCAGAAAAGGGCAACAAAAATTATTAGGGGTATAGATTGGCTTCCGTATGAGAGCGATTAATAAGACTGGGACTTTTCAGTTTGGAAAAGAGGCGACTACACGGGGATATGATACAGGTCTATAAAATCATGAGTGGTATAGAGAAAGTAAAAAAGGAAGTGTTATTTACTCCTTCTCATAATATAAGAACAAGGGGCCACCAAATGAAATTAATAGGTAGCAGGTTTAAAACAAACACAAGAAAGTATTTTTTCACGCAACTCACTGTCAGCCTCTGGAACTCGTTGCCAGAGGGTGTTGTGAAGGCCAAGAATATAATGGGGTTCAAATGGGAGCTAGATAGATTCATGGAGGATAGGTCCATCAATAGCTATTAACCAGGATGGGCAGGAATGGTGTCCCTAGTCTCTGTTTGCTAGACACTGGGATTGGGTGACAGAGCATAGATTACTTGATGATAACCTGTATGTTCATTCCCTTTGGGGCACCTGCCATTGGCCACTGTCAGAGGACAGGATACTTGGCTTGATGGACCTTTGGTCTGACCCAGTATGACCATTCTTATGTTATGTTCACAGACTGAACTCACTTGTTATGTTGCCTGCTTTAATCTGTAAATAACTCTCATTCCTTTTTCCTAACTAATAAATCTTTAGTTAGTTTTATTACAGGATTGGCTACCAGGTTGTCTTTGGTGTGAGATCTAAGGTACAAATTGATCTGCGGTAAGTGCCTGGTCTCTTGGGACTGGGAGCAATCTGAATATTTTGTGATTTTTGGAGTACGTGACCATTTATCACTAAGTCTAGTTTGCCTGGGCGGCAAAATAAACTGGAGTTTAACCATCTAAGGGGATGATTTATGACTCCATTATAAGACTAAATTGTGACTTTCAAAGTACTACATTTGTTACTGGGTTGGTGAAACATACAGTCAGTTTGGGGTGTCTTCCTATTTTTTGACTGTCTGCCCTGAGGTTGGCACTCTGAGTCATGAGCTACTCCAGACAGTGTGACAGTAGGATTCTGGCGTATGACAAGTAACTTGTTGCTGGGCCCCTGGATCAAATTTATCCATGATGTAACTCTGTTGAACTCAGTGGGTTCACCAGGGATGAGTTTGGTGTGCTATCTCTTAATCACAGTAATGTAATAATACCTACCTAATAGTTCTGATCAATAACTCTGAGAACAAAGAGAGGAAAATCTTAGTGCTTTTTTTGTTCTTTAAGGAAGACCTTTTTCATCCAACTGCCTTTTTTAGCTGTGACAAAAGTTAGTGAGCTGTCTAGTTTCTGCTGGGCAACACTGAGGGTATCCCTATCCTGTATTTGGGGAAGTTTTTTATATTTCATCGTTAGAAAAGTAATATTTTCCTCATTTAGCCCAGTAATGGTTGTGCTAACTGGTTATCTTTATTTAGGATATTTGCCAAGAAGTAGCATCTAGGTCTGATATTTTCCACAGGCAAGTAGATTTTCACAGGACACATTTGAGCCACTAAAGAAAAGAATAACTTGCATTTCATATAGCTCCTTACATGCTGAAGGAATCCCAGTATACAAGTAATATGCAGCCACTTCTTGGATGAAACACAGCAGACTAGCTTCTCAGCTGCTGTAAATCTGAGGATTTAAAGCTCATGATTTGGCCTTACAATATGGAACAGACTGCCTCGGGAGGTTGTAGAAGCCCCTTCACTGGGGGTTTTCAAAAGGAAGTTGGACAGCCATCTGTCTTGGATAGTTTATGCACAACAAATCCTGCATCTTGGCCTTTGTGGTCCATTCTAACCCTGTGATTCTAGCAACTGTAAACTGTTCATAGGAACATTACCCCACCATTTAGAACATGAAGCAAACTACTGTCTCCAGTGAAACCTGACATCCTCTTTAGCATAGGGCAGGACTTCAGTGCACCATAACACTATGCTGGAGCACCAACTTTGTTGACACAGAGACTGTCTGCACTAGAGAATTTATACCACGTGTAATTAAAACAATAGGCCATGTGTAACTGGCACACTCTGGCACATCTGCATAAGCAATCCCGTTTCACTTGCTTTTAATCCCCTCATATACACACCACAGGATAATACAATAATGAAAGCACACTGCTCCCTTTGTGACCACGGTGGGAGGAGCAGTGGTAACTTGAGCTATTTTGCAAGTGCTTCTCATCTGCGCTAGCACTATAACATTAGAAACTGACCTGAGCTAAGAATGAATATTAGTTAGACTTGGTTGCAGCAGGGCTAACATCATCATTGCAAAACAGTTTTACAGTATAGCAAGTTTGCCTCTTGGGTTGCTAGCATTATTTAGTACACACATTTTCCAGTAGAGAGGAGGCCAGAGCAAATATAGCTACCTACTGAATTACCAGCATAATTTGTTGCAGCACATGAGTGTTTCCTGGCTATTTGCAATCAGGTACTACTCAAATATTGACTCATCACCTTCCTGGTTAGCTTTTAAGTTATGGAGGGATCACCGCAAAAGGTGCTGTTTTTACCATCCACCAGCCAGTGACATATGGGTAATGTGAATTATTACAGCTGCTTGTAACTTCCACCTCTGACAAACAAAACAAAACTTCTTCCATGCTTGAAAAGGGTGTTTTTTGTTTGTTGATTTGTTTTTTAAAGTAACTTTATCACCAGGCAAGATTTTCCCCAGCACTCAGAGTTCTGCCCTGGATTCTACTGTTTTCTTAGCTACTTTGATCTCTTTCCAAACAGCATCAACAGCAAGCAAATCCTCTCCCGAAAAATCCCTGGGTGATACAAGAGGGCTGTTGGGGGGATCTGTTTGTCCTTTGCACATGGAGCTGTTTGGGGTGTTAAATGAGGATAATACTTACATGGCTACCTTGCTCAGTAGAAGGCTGGCAGTTCATTTATTGGCCTTATTGAATGTCCGGGAGCCAGGTGGGCACAAGTCTGCCCGTGGCTAAAGGCCCCTCCCCTAGCCTTGCAGGAGGGACCACTGGACCCGGTTCCAACTAAACATGGGGTACAACTAAAAAATAACAGGGCAAGGAATGGAGGTCACAGGTTCAAAACTAGGGATCCAGAGGGGGACACCAAGCAGAGAACCCCGGACAGCACCCACTACTCCTCAAAACCATCTAGGGAGCCAGCGGATACTGACCAGAGGAACTCTGCCCGGATGCGTGAGACCAGGGAGGAACAGAAATAGGCCCCACAGTTGCAGAGCCCCCCCCCCCCCCCACCATCCAGCATCCTCCTCCTGGTATTGTAGATGGCCACTTTGGCCAGGGCCAGGAGGAGGTTGTCGAGGAGGTCTCACAACTTTGTGGGGCCACAGACAGGGTGTGAATATATGAAGAGGTGCGGGGAAAAGTGCAGCCAGAACTTCAGCAGGAGGTTCTGGAGGAGCTGAAAAAAGGGCCGAAACCTGGTGCATTTGAGATAGGCATGCACCAGTGTCTCTCTCACCCCACAAAAGGAGCAGGCATCAGGGATAGGAGTGAACCAAGTCACGTACATGCCTGTGCTCATGGCTCCATGAAGGAGCCGCTAACCGATATCCCAGCAGGCTGTAGGACAAGGTGGAGTAGAGGCTGGTCCACTGGGGTTCCTCACCCTCTACAGATAGTAGATAGTCCTACCACTTGTTAGCAGGGCAGGACACAAGGATGAGGAAGTGAAGCGTATGGAGCATGAGCTTGTAAAGTTGTTCCCTTGGCGCGGTTTGAAAGCGAACTGGCTGCAGGAGACACAGCCAGCTCAGCTTATGGAAGGGAAGGGTCTGGGGGGCTCATAGAACAGGGGCCCAGTGAAAAGGTCCGGAAGGCCTGGGGTGAGGGGTGGACCCACTCAAGGAAAACCCAAGAGCATTGTGTCTGACAGAGTAGATGGGAGGGAAAGACAGTTCATTGCAGAGATTGCAGTGAGAGGGGTGGGGTTAGAATAGATATTCTATTATTAACATAGTAAATGTATTATAAAAGTGTAGTTCCAAGTTGTCTGCAGTAGCTCATGAGTGTGAGTGCCAACCTCAGGGCAGCTTGTCAAGAAGCAGGACATAAACCCCAAGTTGGCAGTTAGAATTCACCAACCAAATAATGAGTGTGAACTTCTCAAGCACTATAGCAGCCTAACTATGGACTCATAGACAGTCCTCTTGGGTACTCCCATCTATCTTTTCACCCGGGCAAATTTGCCTTTGTGATAGATGGTCCCGTACCTCAAGAATCACAGCCATATTCAAGTTACTCCCTGTCCCAAAGGACCAGTCACTTACTCCCGGTCAATTGCACCTAATATCCCGACACCAAAGACAAGGTTTGTAGCCAATTCTGTAATAAACTAACTAAAGATTTATTAACTAAAAATAGAAATGAATTATTTATCAGGTTAAAACTGGTAAACATACCCAGAAAAATGAGTTACAGTCTCAGGTTCCAAAATGTAATAAAAGTTGCTGCGATATGCAATATTTCTGTGCCCTTTAGAGCTAAGCAGATTGGGGATACCTTGCTTATGCTCGCAAATATTACCCTCTCCAAATTCCAAGCAGCATAGTGATAACAATGTCTTCTCAATGGGGATTTTTATTGCCTTCAAGCTGTGATGGGATGAGTGCTTGTGCATGTCCCCTCTTTGTGGGCATGAGGGAAGCAATCAGCTAAGTCTTTTGTTCACTGATGTTCCATAATGGATTGTCTGGTGTGTATGGGTCTTCTTTTGTTGGGGATAAGTTGATTCCTCTTGTAGTAAAGTAGTATTTCATACTTGGTAATGCTTCTCTCCTCATTGTGCGGGTTTACAGTTTTAGCAAACACTTTTATAGTTACAGAGAAAACACTTAGGCTATGTGTACCCTACATCATTTATGCTTCTGGTGAAGATGCTCTAAGCCTACAAGAGAGAGCTCGCCCATCTGTTTAATATCTACTGCCTCCATGAGAGGCAGTAGCTGTGTTGCTGTCTACACAAGCACTTAGGTAAATATAATTTATGTTGCTCAGGAATGTGGATTATTCACACCTCTGAGTGACATAAGTTATACCAATGTAATTTGTAGTGGAGACAGTATTTGAGGCTCTATCTCATAACTTGGGATGAAGATATTATAAGTAAGATTAATACCTATGGTAAGCTTAATAGTGTCAACTGTAGTATAGAACTTTCCTTTTTTAAGGAATTCTAGGAGTGGTCTATTTGTTGTTCCTATATGTGGTGGTTTTGGTGCTGTTATGTGCTTCATAGGCACATCATTATTAACATCCATTATTTCAGCGGGGAGAACTTCAGTTTTGGTTCATTATGAACAACAAGCCTTTAAAAATAAAGGGCTAGATCCTCCATATGGCTCCATTGACAGTGTTGTCAGATGTTGCTAGATGTTCTGCTGCGTGTCTCTGTTCTCCCTGTGTGCTGTCCCAGCTCCGCGCAGACAGTTGGCACAGCAGACCTCTAGCAAACTGACCAATGACCACAAGATCCGTTAAGGTACAAAGGCACCCAGCTAGGTTTATTGTCAATGAGGCACGGTCCTAGTATCCCACAGACTCTACAGGACCACTAACACCTGTATGCCCATTACAATGGACACAGCTCAGTGAATGGCGGGACTTTCCATTCTCCACCCACCCCAGGTTAGCCAAGGACACTCCCTCTGAGACTCCATTTTATACATCGATGGAAACAAGTTATGTACTGCTCCTCTGATGTAGTTATTTGACACCCTCTGACGTAGCCAGTTACCACCATCACCTTGTACATCTCTATCCATCACACTGTCATTCTGACCTTATTTTTAGGATGGGTCAGTGTGTTCCTGTTAACTTTAGGGAATGTGTTGGTATTAAGGTGTTCTGGTGCCTCCCTTCTGGAGTGTGTTTGAGAGAGTGCTCTGTGCCTAGCACCTCTTAGGAATGTGTGATTCTGCAATATCAGTCCTGTTCTTGCCAGACTCTGTGAGCTTGCAAACTGGCAGAGTCTGACTTCTGCTCACTTTGCTTCTTTGCTTTATATCAGCAAAGCTTGATCACTACTTTAGTTCAGGCCTTACATCTCACAACAGGCCTGATACAAGGCCTTATGTTTCAGGCTCTCTTTCTACTACAGACAGCAATAGGGATGCCTTGACTTACACCACCTGAGAATCTGACCCATTAAAAGTTTTCAGACCACCTGCAAAAGTGCCTGAGTTGTTGCAGAAGGTAGAAACTTGTATCTGCTCCACTTTTCCATCCCCTGAGGATGATAATTGCTTTCAATTAGTAAATTGCTTACTTTTTTCAATCACTTTGAAATGTCAATGGACATAAACCCTTATTCAGCCAGCTGACAGAGCTCTACCACTAAGCAAACCATTCCTGAGAAACCCAAGACACCTGGCCTTGTTTATTCACACTTGGCAAACTAATACTCTTGTTTCTCCATCCTTTCTAATAAAAGTGTCATTTTTCCTTAAGTATACCTTTTTAGTGTGTTCCATAGCTTGGAACAACAAGCAGCCTGCTCTCTGTGACTTCTTCTGACCCTCACTGAGATCTGAAAGGTCACAAATGACACACTAATACTGCTTGCTTTGAAGAGCCTCCTTCGGGGAAAAAAAAATCAGTTCCTCAGATCTTAGTGGCAAAAATACTCCCCTAGTCACAAACAATTTATAAGGTGGCAAAGGAAGGGAGTAAGAAAAGTTGCTCTGAGGTGGGAAAGCAATGTAATCCCTGGAAACAAGGTTGTTTTACGTGTCCCAAAGGAAGCCCCCTCCAGTCAGCTACTACTCCTCTTATGGGTGGCAAGACATGCAATGACCTGTCACTGTGAGACCAACACTTATAGAATGGCTGCAGCAGCTGTTTGCCTGACTCTCTCCTGCCTGAAAGGAATCAGATTAGATGTGTGAATAGCTATTCTTTTTTTCAGGATATTACCATAACAAAAGTTGTATTTATGGAACGGTGGATGAATGAATAAATAACACCTGCTACTTCTATATCACCTTTCAACCAAGGATCAGATGGTTAAATTATGACAGAAGTGACAAAACTATGACTACGACAACTTCAGTCCAGATCTTGCAGACATTTCTGCTTACCTTTTATCCATGTGAGTAGTACCACTGAGCATTGACTGGGCCTGCTCTCAGGTATAAAATTAAGCATGTTTGTGTTTGTAGGTTTGGACGCTTATCAAAGCCCACACAGCAAATCAGTGCTAAACTCAGGAGCTGAAGCAGGAAGTCCAGTATCCCAATCCCACATTCTAACCAGGAATCACAGTTAAATTGATATACATTGAGTAAATCCATTTATTTAGATGGAGTTACTATCAAATTTCACCAGTGTGACTAAGATTAGAATCTGGCTTTTCTGCCTTTCTACATGTTCCCTACTCTCAACACAATAAACTTTTCATGGCAGGGACCACCGCTATCTGTATGGTAGTACAGTGTGTGGCCCAATGGAGCTCTAAACCTGACTGAGGCCTCCAGCTGATACCATAATAGTGTAACCCCTTTGGGGTCTAGAGAGCATGGCCCCTTTAAATCTTTTTCCCAAGGGGGAGGGGGAGAGTAAGAAAAAGGAGGGAAACTCCAGGGGGCAGGGCTGGAGCTGGAGGGAGAGAGAGGAGAAGCAGCATGACTGGCCCTGGAGAAGGAAGCAGAGAGAACCTGCTGGAGGTGTGAGGAGGACAGGCCCGATCGGGGACAGCCCAGGACAGGAGCCAGGAGGAGCCCTGTGCCGGGGGGAATCACCCGAGAAGGACAGGCCGGAGCTGGACCCAGGATCACGGCTGCCCGGAGCTGCCTGGGGCTGTGAGTACTGGGGCTTGTGACTCTGCACTGGGAATAAGGAGGGAGGCTGCTAGATAGTTAAGTGGGGAGGTGGTCGCTCTGTGTGGCTTTGCAGAGAGCGGCAAAAGAGGCACCGGAGGGGTTTGCTGGGGAGAGTTCACTGGCGCCGAAGACGACCAGGAGCACCCAAGACTCACCACCGCACTGGAACTTTGCTCAGGCCTCCTGAACTCTGTGCGCAGACTCATTGCTTAGAGTCTGCCCCTCCAGACTGTGCTGCCACTGGGTCCGTGGGGCCTAGGTTTGAATGCAGCCCTGTTTTACTGCTCCCCCTATATTTCCCCTTGTTGTTTTTCTCCTCCCAGCCCTCTGTAAATAAATATCTCCCTTTGTTATGTCCATTGTACTTTTCCTGTGGGTGTGTGTGTTCACTCTGGGGGGTTTGGAACAGGTGCCCCTGGGGTGGAAGGGATTTCTCCTGCTGCATTCCTGCGCGCGCTGTCTCTTGGCCAGAGCTGCCTGCAGAGCAGACTCCATCTTGGCCACGAGGGCGCTAAAGTTACAATAGGATAATCTGAAGGGCATTTCACATCGCATATTGAGCTCTTTTAGTTTATCTAGCTAAATCCATTTAAACAAATCATCAGATTTTTTTCTCCTTGTGGCAGTATAATATCAGGCAATGCATTGTATTTTACTGTTGGTTTGAACTGGGGCCAAACATGCAGCACAGACTTAGTCTCTAGGACTCCAGCACTATGAGGCTGGGCTGGAGGATGGCTTTGGTTTCTGACACTCCTGTGCAAAACAAATAACGTCACCTTTTCCTTCATCTAATATAGTGTGCTCAAAGCAGCAAAGGCTTAACATGTAATGAGCCCTGTGATCTAAAGCAATTTATTACTGCATCATTTGTGACTCAGTGGACAGTATCTGAATTTCCATTGAAAAGAAAAGTGGTTATTTTCAATGCAATGCTTTGAAGAAATTAGTGGAGCAAATTAATACTAAAACTCCATTGCACTGCCAAAATACAAATAAATGATGAAAATGGTCCCCTTTTTGTGGTGCCGATTGGCCTACTCAAGATAGCTCTGAGATACAGAAGCGTAGCAGCGCTGTCTTCTCAAGATTTCTCAGCACGTTTTCTGACAATATGTATGGCTCATTCTCTTAGGCAACCTCTCCCTTCCACTCACCCGATGAAAAAATTTGCACATAACCCCACACAGTGATGAGCTGCTAAAATCTTAACAACCGGTTCTCTATAAAAAGTTCTGATTTAAGGGATGTGCCAGAGCATGTATTTTTTGTACCAATAGGGTTACCATACGTCCGTATTTTCCCGGGAGGGATTTTTAAATTTTAAAAATTCCGCCCAGACAGCGATTTAAGAACCGAAAAGCCTGACATGTCCAGGAAAATACAGATGTATGTTAACCCTACCTAAAGTTGTTTTTTAAAAAGATGGGCCTGAACTAGAAATGAGCTCCTTTTCACATGTGTGGGTCCCCACCACTCCCTTGGGGTGTGCTAGGGTGACCAGATGTCCCTATTTTATAGGGACAGTCACAATTTTTGGGTCTTTTTCTTATATAGGCTCCTATTACCCCTCACCCTCTGTCCCGATTTTTCACACTTGCTGTCTGGTCACCCTAGGGTGTGCACATGTGTGGGTCCCAGCTGCTCCCTGCCCCCCCTCATTGAAGCAGGTGTGCAGGATTACTGCCCTGAGAACTGCAAGGCACCAGTGGACATGGGGCTGGCTGCAGACAGGGGTGTGGGGCAGGGCTAGCTGGAGGCAGGGAGTGTGACACAGGCTGGCTGCAACAGGGGCTGGCTGTGGGTAGGTGATGCAGACAGGGGCTAGCAGGGGGCGGCTGCGGGCAGGGGGTGTGGCAGGGGCTGGCTGCGGGTGGCTGTGGGCAGAGGGTGGCTGTGGCAGGGGCTGGCTGCGGGTGGCTGTGGGCAGAGGGTGGCTGTGGCAGGGGCTGGCTGCGGGCGGCTGTGGGCAGGGGCTGGCTGCGGGCAGAGGGTGGCTGTGGCAGGGGCTGGCTGTGGGGGGCCGTGGGCAGAGGGTGGCTGTGGCAGGGGCTGGCTGCGGCTGGCTGCAGCTGGGGCTGGCTGGGGCAGGGGCAGGGGCTGGCTGTGCCAGGGGCTGGCTGCGGGCGGCTGTGCCAGGGGCTGGCTGCGGGCGGCTGTGCCAGGGGGCAGGGGCCGGCAGGGGCAGGGGCCGGCAGGGGCAGGGGGTGGCTCGGGCTGGCTGTGGCAGGGGCTGGCTGCGGGTGGCTGTGCCAGGCGGTGGCTGCGGGAGGCTGTGCCAGGGGGCAGGCGCTGGCTGGGGCAGGGGCCGGCAGGGGCAGGGGCCGGCAGGGGCAGGGGGTGGCTGGGGCTGGCTGTGGCAGGGGCTGGCTGCGGGTGGCTGTGCCAGGCGGTGGCTGCGGGAGGCTGTGCCAGGGGGCAGGGGCTGCGGCTGGGGCTGGCTGCAGGCGGCTGAGGCAGGGGCAGGGGCTAGCTGTGCCAGGGGGTGGCTGCGGGCGGCTGTGCCAGGGGGCAGGGGCTGGCTGTGGCAGGGGCTGGCTGTGGGGGGCCGTGGGCAGAGGGTGGCTGTGGCAGGGGCTGGCTGCGGCTGGCTGCAGCTGGGGCTGGCTGGGGCAGGGGCAGGGTCTGGCTGTGCCAGGGGCTGGCTGCGGGCGGCTGTGCCAGGCGGTGGCTGCGGGAGGCTGTGCCAGGGGGCAGGCGCTGGCTGGGGCAGGGGCCGGCAGGGGCAGGGGCCGGCAGGGGCAGGGGGTGGCTGGGGCTGGCTGTGGCAGGGGCTGGCTGCGGGTGGCTGTGCCAGGCGGTGGCTGCGGGAGGCTGTGCCAGGGGGCAGGGGCTGGCTGTGGCAGGGGCTGGCTGTGGGGGGCCGTGGGCAGAGGGTGGCTGTGGCAGGGGCTGGCTGCGGCTGGCTGCAGCTGGGGCTGGCTGGGGCAGGGGCAGGGTCTGGCTGTGCCAGGGGCTGGCTGCGGGCGGCTGTGCCAGGCGGTGGCTGCGGGAGGCTGTGCCAGGGGGCAGGCGCTGGCTGGGGCAGGGGCCGGCAGGGGCAGGGGCCGGCAGGGGCAGGGGGTGGCTGGGGCTGGCTGTGGCAGGGGCTGGCTGCGGGTGGCTGTGCCAGGCGGTGGCTGCGGGAGGCTGTGCCAGGGGGCAGGGGCTGCGGCTGGGGCTGGCTGCAGGCGGCTGAGGCAGGGGCAGGGGCTAGCTGTGCCAGGGGGTGGCTGCGGGCGGCTGTGCCAGGGGGCAGGGGCTGGCTGTGGCAGGGGTTGGCTGCAGTGGGTGGGGCAGGGGCTGTGGCAGAGGGTGGCTGCGGGCGGCTGTGGCAGGGGCTGTGGCAGGGGCAGGGGTTGGCTGCGGGCGGCTGTGCCGGGGTGGCTGTGGGCAGGGGCTGGCTGTGGCAGGGGCTGGCTGCGGGTGGCTGTGGGCGGCCGTGCCAGGGGGCAGGTTGCTGCGGCTGTGGCTGTGCCAGGCTGTGCCAGGGGGCAGGGACTGGCTGTGGCTGGGGCTGGCTGCAGGTGGCTGGGGCAGGGGCAGGGGCTGGCTGTGCCAGTGGGTGGCTGCGGGCGGCTGTGCCAGGGGGCAGGGACTGGCTGCAGGTGGCTGGGGCAGGGGTTGTGCCAGGGGCTGTGGCAGAGGGTGGCTGCGGGCGGCTGTGGGCAGGGGCTGGTTGTGGTAGGGGCTGGCTGTGGGCAGGAGGGGCGGTGGCAGGGGCTGCAGGCAGGGGGTGAAGCCGGGGGTGGCTGTGGGCAGGGGCTGGCTGGGGGTGGCAGGGGCTGGCTGTGGGCAGGAGGGGCGGTGGCAGGGGCTGTGGCAGGGGGCTGGGGGTGGCAGGGGCTGCAGGCAGGGGGTGAAGCCAGGGGGTGGCTGCGGCAGGGGGCAGGGGCTGGCTGGGGGCAGAGGTGCAGACATTCACACGGGGAGAGCGGCTGGGGACCTCGGCAGCCCGAGCAGCAGGAGGCAGCTGGGGACCCACCAGGCAGCAGCAAGAGCCCCAGCGCCAGAGGTCCGAGGAGCAGCAGCAGCAACTGCAAGGCACCAGTGGACATGGGGCACCAGTGGACATGGAGTCCAGGGCCAGGACGCAGCCCACATGGCTCCCGCAGCACAGCGCAGCGCTCCCTGGCTGCCGGGAGGAGGAATTACAGGCTTCCCGGCCAGAGCCCGTCAAAGCTTCCCTCGCAGGGAAGCCAGTTAACAAGTGGTTCAACCGCTTCTAAATTTAACAACCAGTTCGTGCGAACCGGTGCGAACGGGCTCCAGCTCACCCCTGACCCCACAAAGGGAACCTTGCAGTGTTTTCTCCCTTAGTCATCTCCTTCAGGTTTTAGCACATGAACGGACAATAGCAAACTGCAAACACTGAAATTTGCTGGCAGGAAAGGTTTTAAAACTAATTACTAAGAATAATCCACAGGCATCAGAAGATGATCATAATTAGTAACAAATACTTCGCATGAGGGCAGTCAGTCTGACTTGTTCTGGGATCCTGTTCGATTTCTCACACAAACTACGGTAAGCCCAAGTTGGGTTGGATGAGAGACCTCCAAGTTGCTAAACTAATATCTCAGCATGGGAACTCTGCATCTGCAGTGGGGATGGGCAGAGTATGGACATGGAAGCTCTGAGTTTTAGAGAACACCATCGCTCTGTGTATCGTCCCAACTCTAACATCTCTCCATTCACTTGTATATGTGTATAGTTTTTAATTACTAGGCTGTGGATTGTTCTGGTTATGTCATGTGTCCTGTTGTGATTAAAATTGCCTAGATATACAATGAATTGCTTTTAGTTTCAGATTTATAAGCTATATCTTTCTACAAAGTTTGGAGTATACGAATATATCCTAAAAACACACAATCTTATAAAAAAATCACTTCCCTTCTCCACTCCACCCCACTCCAAACAGAACAAAAACAGATCAGTGGAAAAGTTAAAGACTATCCCCCAAGTCTTTCTCCTCACGTGCTATGTCAGAACATGTTGATCAGATGTAACAGATTGTGTTCCATCTATTTAAATGGCTATCGCAAGTGTTAGTGAGTTTAGCATTCATTTTAGGCTGTGATTTTTCAAAAGGACTCCATGTTGGCCTAGTTCTGCTCCCATTGAAATTAATTGTAAAAATCCCGTCTAGAAGGAGCAGAGTTAGGTCAACATGGACCCTTTTGAAAATTCCATCCTTAAGTCTTGGACAAGCACAGTCCATTAAAGGAAATTATGAAAAGCCTAATTTAAATGGAAAAATACAATGTAAACACTTAAAAAGAAATCACTGGATTTTACTCACCCTGATATGCTATTATCCATGCACATTTGCTAGTATTAAAACTCTAGAATAACCCATATTTGGTATGGGTCCATTTTAGTGATGTAGGATGAACTGCTGAATGAATTGTGACAAAGTGCTTGTTGAAACGTTTATATTGCCCCCAAAGGAAATATCACTTGTTTCATTACAACACAAATTGCTGTCAGGGGCAGCTCCAGGCACCAGCGCAGCAAGCATGTGCCTGGGGCGGCAAGCCATGGGGGGCGGCCTGCCGGTCACCGTGAGGGCGGCAGTCAGACTGCCTTTGGCCGCACACCTGCGGGAGGTCTGCCGGTGCCATGGTTTCGGTGGCAATTCGGTGGCTGGTACGCCGAAGGCACGGGACCGGCAGACCTCCCGCAGGCATGCTGCTGAAAGTCGCCTGACTGCCGTGCTTGGGACGGCAAAATACATGGAGCCGCCCCTGATTGCTGGGATGTCCCTTGTCCGCTTTTCCTATTGGAATGGTCTCTTATTGTATGAGTGAGCAATTGTATTGATGTCTGTGGGCTCAATTCTCTTCTGCATCAAAGCTTGCTCTGCACAATGGAGAGGGGAGTGCCATCAAGAAACTGAAGACTAGAAAACATGGTCTCTTTGTCAGTCATGCCACACTAGTACTGTATTTTGTTCAGGATGCAAAACCAATAAAAGCAGTGAAGTGATTAGAGCAGGTTTAATGCATTCTGCTGATCCTACAATAGAACAAATGACTTATCTTTGGGATTAAAGCTGTGCCACCAGTGGGGATGCACATGGTATGGAAACAATAGCACAATTTGCAGATATACAACTTGTAGCATGCCATTGGTAGAGGTGTCACATGACACAGCAAGTGTTCAGTAAAAACATCAATATCTAGCTATTGTAGGTGCTTCTGTGTTCCCCATTACTGTAGTATCAGAGCACTCACAATTTTTCATGTATTTATCTTCTCGATAACCCCTGGTAGGTAAGAAAGTGCTGTTATCCCCATTATATAGATGGGGAAGTGAGTCACAAAGAGACTAAATGACTTGCCAAAGGTCACACAGGAAGTTTGTGAAGGAAGAAGAAATTGAACCAATGTCCTAATGACTGGACTGTACTTACTCTCTAATGATTTTTTTTCCTTTTCCTGTTTCTTTTTTTTTTAAGAAAAGAGAGGAAGAAGAGAGGCAGAGAGGTGAAGAACAGATACGACAGCAAGAGGAACTTAGAGCAAAAGAGTTGTACTTGAGCCTCAAGCAAGCTCAACAGCACAGCCAACACAGTGAACACGAGGACCAGGAGTGGAAAGAACAGTGTGAGTAAACTTAATCGATGAATGAATATGAAATATGCACAAATCTTACCTAAGCATATGCAAAGTACCATGTGGAACCATAGAACCCACAAGAAACAGTCATACGAGTGGGGAAGCTGCTCTTTAAACAACCATGGAAAGAAGCATTTCTTTCTAGACAAATTTGTCTTTTGTGAGGTAGATTCTACATCCAGCTTTCCAAAATGCCCCAAGTAAAAAAATGCATTCATGATTTTTTTACCTTGCGCAGTACAAGATTTCACACAATTTTGCTGCAAGCAGCCAATTTGTCCTCATATTGCAAATTTCAGTCACTTTGCCAATTTCATATTTCTTTTTGCATAAAGTTGCATCATCATTCATTTTCTGCAGTGGAAGCTACCTCGTGCAGACAGCACCATAGAAAGCAATTTGATTTTTTTTGTAAAGTCTGATGAAAAAAAATTCTGGCCATCTGTATTTGAACATCTTATACTAGAGGATTCAGCTTTGAATAGACAAAAGTTGTTGTCTCATGTTAATTCTAATATGGCTATTTTAAGAATTCCTTACAAGCTGGTGGGCAAAACGCTGATGTCCTTACTCTGGCAAATTTCCATTGACTTCAAAGGATTGTTTTAAATCACAGTTTTGAGCACGATCTAGAATAGATCTTTATGACGTTGCTATCATAGCAGCATTTTTCATTGTGGTTCCTAGCCACACTGAAGTCTTTTATAAATATCATCAGTGTGACTGACAAAAATTTAGAAACACAAGAGTAGCTTGTGTTCAGCTATAGCCATGTAGAGGGCACATCCCATATGTGACTGTACATACTGTATATAAAGTTCCTAGTAGTTTTGTATAAGTGTGGTCTTAACAGGTTTCAGGGAATAAAATATGGTTAGCTGTCTCTTTTATATAGTAATAACTCTGAGATATACTGTATGTTCCCCTTTAAATGTGCGACCTTCCTGTTAATGAGAAAAATTACACATTTGTATTGAGCAAAGAATGTACTTTATACCTGCTCACCTACATTGATTTGATTACTTAACAGAAAAAGAGGAAGAAATATTTAGAAGGTTTTAACTTGAACAGCGACATTGAGCTAATTGTGTATAACACAAAGATTAATAAAGTAAGCACTTAAAGTGACATTTATCTGGGTCAAAGATAAGCGTGTGTTGAATGAGATAATTCGGTAACTCATGAAGTAGGGAAAGCAAAGCTACAGATGTAGTGTGCTGTAGTATTGCTAATTTATATATGTTAAGAGTAAAGGAAAACCAACAACAGTAAAAGAAATACCTCAAAATATGTGAAGAATGTTTTTGGTTTTTTTGTTTGTTTTTGTTCTGTAGTTTTATTCATTCATTGCAGGAGTTCTTGGAGACTGATTACCAAAGTCCTGTTTCCTGCTATTCATATGAGACGAAGTCATTAAGTACAAAATTAATTTTATATTTAAGATACACTTCCGGCACTATCCAATATGGTAGCTGGCTACCATCTATTTTGACAGAATAAATACTCTATAGATTAAATTTTCAATGAAAAAATAATTCCCTGTTAAATTATTTAATTCCAGGATTCTGTTCATTTGAAAAGGTAAAAGTTGTACTTTTGTACTCCAGGCCTTTAAGGGATTTGGTGAGGAGCGGGGAGAGAGCATTTCACTTCTGAAATGAACAGGACTATTCCAGGTTACACCAGCTGACAGTCTAGCGTTGCCAACTTTCTAACTTCAGAAAACCGAACACCCTTGCCCTGCCCCTTCTCCAAGGTCCCGCCCCCACTCCCTCCCTCGCTATCCCCCACCCTCGCCCACTTACTCGTTTTCACTGGGCTGGGGCAGAGGGGTGGGGGTGCAGGAGGAGGCTCCAGGCTGGGGCCCAGAGGTTCAGAGTGTGGGAGGGGGCTCTGGGCTGGGGCAGGAGTGTGGAGTGTGGGAGGGGGGAGGGCTCTGGCTGGGGGTGTGTGGGCTCTGGGGTGGGGCCAGGGATAAGGGGTTTTGGGTGCAGGAGGGGGGCTTTGGGCTGGGGCCAAGGAGTTCGGAGTGTGGGAGGGGGTTCTGAGTTGGGGCAGAGGGTTGGGACACGGAAGAGGGCGCGGGCTCCGGGCGACACTGACTTCAGGCAGCTCCCAGGAAGCGGCAACATGTCCCTCTGGCTCCTATGTGGAAGGTTGGCCAGGGGACTCCACAAGCCCCACCCCTGCCTGCAGGCGCCGCCACCCCTGCAGCTCCAATTGGCTATGATTCCCAGCCAGTGGGTGCTGCGGAGCCACCCCAGACGCCCCTCCCCCTAGTAGCCGGCGGGACATGCCCTCTGCTTCCTGGGAGCTGCATGGAGCTAGGCTTGGAGCCTGCCTGCCCTGTTGTTGCTGTGGCCAACAACATTTTTAGTGGCCTGTCAATGGGGCTGACTGGAGTCGCCAGGGTCCCTTTTCGACTGGGGGTTCTGGTCGAAAACCGGATGCCTGGCAACCCGATGACTGTCTGGCCTAGAGGATGGTATTTCAGCAGCCCACTCAGATGATGGATACAGAAACAGAGGAAATTTGTAAGACTGGTGTCAAAATATTGCATATGGAAATTGGCAACATAACAAAATACTACAAATTTTACTGTGTTTAATTTTTTCTGTTTTTAAAATAATAAAAAACAAAAAACTGGATAGTTTTTTGGAATGAATGCTGCAGTATAGGGACTGTGGTAGGAGAAGAGGGAAAATGGGGAAAAAAGGAAGCAGTTTTCAGCCAGGGTTTCCAAAATGGTTCTGAACACAGGTTTTCCTAGTCTGCACTTAGATTGTGGCCAATCAACACTGCTTTGATTGCATCATTTTCTGATGCACCTTGTCTGCAAGAGTTTATTTTTGTAGCACAGGCGAGTCTTTGGAGGGAGTCTAAATTAGTGTAACTTGCATTGTCTTCTCTTATCCTGAAACTGTATGCTCACAAACTTGGATGCCCTCTAGTCCTCCACAGACTCTCTTCAATTTACTTAGCATCACAGCCACATGCCAATGAGTAACTTACACCCATACCTGTCACTGAAGTTCTAAGTTTGTCCCTCTGGGCTTGATTTATCTCACACACCAGTTTCACGTTGGTGTAAGTCCATTAAAGTCAATGAGGTTACTCCTTCTTTACACTGGTGTTGTTGATAGGAAAATCAGGTCCACTGAATCGAAACAGGTCTAAGTTAGTGGAACTCACGTGGGGAGGGCTGGAAGAGGGGGAGCGTAGCAAGAAAAGTAACTAATAGGAACATTTAGAATGCATATGTGAAAGTAGGTCTAAGGAATTCTAAAGGAGTGTAATGCCACCGTGCATTCAAATTCAAAATTTGTTCCTGAATGCCTCTCTCCACTTCTGAGGTGGTTCTTTCTGTTCAGGCTTTAGGCTCCCCATTGCAACATTGTGGCAAAAGTTTACAGTACTCTTGGGCTTGTAGTAACTGTGTTTGGCCTTTGTCCTAAATACTAAATAAATAAATAAGTAAGCACATGCCTACGCAAAGGAGGCACTGTCAGATGCAGCATTAGCATCTTTGCCATTCTGCACCTGCTGTTGAAGGCACATTACCCATTAGGAGCTGGGCCAGGTTCTTCTTGAAGTCAGCCCCCTGCACTCAGCAGCAGCAGGGGTCACAGCTGAAGAGGAGCAGCAGTGCTAGTGCATCTGTTGTGGAGGGCATGTGTAGCAATGATATTGATGACACTACTAATTTATTTAGTAGATGGAATTTAGAAAGGAATGAGGATTCATCGCTCATCATCAGATTATTTCTCAGCTGTTTATTGCCAAAGCAATAGGCATAGACGAAGTGTTGCTAATTTTAGTTTCTGTTGTTCACTTCAGTTCTCTTGATTGTGCCAAATAACAATAAAAGCCCTTAGAACTGCTGTAGTGTCACTTTGCTATAGTAATTGAAATACATATTTTTAGTGCTTTTTAATAGACTAAATGTCTAGTGTGGAATATCTTGAGTAATTGCCACTATAAAAAACAATTGATGTTATAAATGTAATTATACATTTAGATTTCACATGCTGGACATATGATAGGAATGTCTTGGAGAGCAGTTGTGAGTTGATACAAGTATAGAAGGGTACAAGTGTATTAGCAGAATAGTGTATTAATGGAATAATGTGAATAAGATTAGTGAAAAAGAGTGAACCAAGAAGTCCATATTTCAGTGTGCTTGTAATGACTAATAATAGCATGAGACTAAGAAGAAATGGAGTTAGTTTGGGAGATAGGCAATGTATAGATACTGTTCAACTTTGTTCTTAACCATAATAAAATCCATGTCATGGATTCTCAAGGCGTTCATGAGTAGTATTATGTTCCAGTCTCTGTAGTGATCTGTGCTTGTTGCACAGTTGCAAACAAAGGACTTGTAAAATATCACTGGAAAATTGTTTAATACTTAGAAAAATACTATTTGTGGAATAAATTATTTGATGGAAAACAGCAAAATTTACTGAGCACTATGTTAATCAAACACTGTTTGACCAGTTCTATTAATCTCCAATGTGAACAGTATTACAGTATTATTAATGAGAACAGAGTGACTACTGCAAAAAAGTCTGTACATTTTTGTTTGAATTTTTAAGGGAATTCGCTTAGATTGTGTGAACACAACTTCTTTGTGTTTGCTTTCCATAAAAATTCAAGTGAACATGTTTACAGGCAGGAATGTTTGCTAAAAGAATGATTTTTAAGCAAATAGGCTCCTATTCAGCAATGCATTTAAGCACATGCTTAATTTTAAGTATGTGCTTGAGGCTCATTGCTTTCAATGGGCCTCAGAGCGTTTTGTTGAATAGCTTTACAGCTTTAACATAAGCAGATTGTTGACCAGGAGCCATACTGCAGAATATTTATAGGAAGTCAATTTCCAACGGGGGAACAGAAACACACCACGTGACATATACGTATACTCAAAATGTTGAATTTTGAATTTGAATATTAAATAGTCATTATGAACTACTCATAAACAAGCTACAGACAAAGAATTATTAACAAGGGCACAGCTGAAGCAAAAGCTTTTAAAATTGGGATGCATATTCATGGCACATTTTTTTGCAGAACTCACTCTGCTCCAGCTGTGACTCATAGTGCTTCAAAAGCACAAAATAGACCATAAAAATGGAGAGCTCCTAATCTTTCACAAATGATGTGACTCACTCGAGATCAGTCCCAGCACTGCATGAATTAATTCACATCTGTATTAAAAAATCTAGTGTTAGAATCCTGTCAGAACTGTAAAAAGGGGTTTTCCCGAGTCTACATGGAAATATAAAAGTCAGTGCTCTATTTTCAGTAAAAAGATAACTTTGGCATGTTTAGAAAATTGTAGGGAAAATTGTAAAGTGATCTGGAATAACTAAGGACAAATCAAATCTCAGCCCAGATTCAAAAGCTCCACTGTTCCAAGGTTCCAAGCTAGTTGGTCTCACTCTTACAAACTGTGCAGATTAGGGTTACCATACACCTGGGTTTTCCTGGACATGACCTCTTTTTTTCTGATCCTCCGCCCTCCATCCGGGTGGATTTTTCAAATAAGAGGAAATGTTGGGGATTTTTGCGGAGCAGATGGTGCAGTTCAGAAAGAGCCATCTCCACATCTCAATTGGTCCTTCCCCTGTATCCACAACTGCCGGCAGAGCCGTCCCTTGGGTATGGCAAATTGCGCGACCGCCCGGGCCACCCGCTTTGGGGGGTCCCGCAGGCAGGGAGGTGAAGTGGGAGGTGGGTGGGCGAGTGGGGTGAGGAGCCGAATGGAGAGACAAGCAGCAGGTGGACGGGGGGCAAGGAGGAGCTCCCCTACCAGAACCTCCCACTAGCACCTCCCGCCCCGTGGCGGGTCCCACCGATCAGTGCCCTCCCCGCCCCACGCAGTACCTGTCACAGATCAGATGGTTTGTGGTGTCAGGAGATGCTGGCAGGGAGGGGAGAGGAGCGAGGGCGAAACGTGCTTGGAGGGAGTTGCAGAACTGGGCGGGGAAGAGGTGGGGCAGGGGTGGGAAGAGGCAGGGTGGCGGTGGGGCCTTGGGGGAAAGGGAGGAGTGGGGGCAGATCCTGGGTGAAGCCAGGGGGCACACCCCCCAGCAGAATAGAAACTCGGAGCCTATATCCTGCCCCCCACCAGAGATGCCCCTGACTGCCAGATCCCACCCACCCTGGCTTGGCCTGCCAGGTAAGCACCTCTCGGCCAGGCTGCCTGTCCCGCCACAGGCTGGCTAGGAGGGGTGACAGGGCCAAGTCCCAGCTCCCCACCCTGTGGTGGGGGAGAGGCCTGCAGGAAGGACTGACTGATGGGCTGGCACTGTGTCCCTGGATTGTGCCATCTTCCCTGCCACTGTGACCGGGAGCATGATACTGCTCCCCACCTTGAGTGTGAGGTACCCCCTCTAACCCCCCCCCCCAAAGCTGCACCCAGTAGACCCCCCCCAGCACCTTCCAAATACCCCCTCCAGCACCTCCCAACTATACCCCCTCCAAATACCCCTTCCCAGTACACACGCTCTCCTCCAACTCCCCAACTCCTTCCCCACCATCCCCCGGCAATGTCCTCTATTTGGTAACTTGAAATATGGTAACCCTAGAGCAGATTCTTCTCTCTTGTCTATCACACCTGAGTTGAAGGAGAATGTGCCCTCCCTTGCTTCTAGCAATACTGTAACCTAATAGGAAGGACAAGGATAGGGTGGTGAACTTAGACTCAGACTTTTGAGACCAGGGTTTGATTCTTGGCTCAGCCACAGGTTCGTGTATGACCTTAGAAAATCTACCCTGTTGCCTCAGTTCCCAGTTTGTAAAATAGGGAAGATATGAGGCTAGCATCCCTTAATAATGGAGTGGGGCTAGGTACTATGGTGATGAGGTTCTGTCACAGGCTGGCTGGCCCTTTAAAGCAAGCCATGCTCAGCCTTGCCTGTAGCCAGACAGCTATCCTCCAGCTGTGTGTGTTGGAGATATAATTATAATGTCTGACCCCAGCTGCAGGAGATCAGACAGAGGATTATTTAAACAGAGCTCAGGCTAGGAGGAGACCCAGGAGAGACAAGCAAGGGGAGTTCTCTCTCTGGGAAGGATCTGTGGAAAGTAGGCTGGAAGAGACCCAGAGGGAGCCAGCTGGCTATGGCAGGGTGGCTGAGAGAGGGCCTGTAAGTAGCAGGAAGATCCCTAAGGGAAGCCGCCAGAGTCCCCAAGGAGGGGAGACAGTAGGGAAAACCTGCTGGGAGAAAGCTGCATCAGAGAAGCTCTGTAGGGCTCAGGAGTAGGGGCTAAGAAGCAGAAGGCTTCATGCAGTCCAAGAGAGGTAGAAGAATTTTTGGTTTAGATATTTATTTGGATGTACAGTTGGGCATTTTGTTACCCAGGAAGGGATTTGCGCTACCTGCTTCTCAGCTGGAAGGCTGAGTGATGTATGAAGACAGATCACCTGCTGGGGTACTGGAGGAGAAAAGCCCTGCACAATTGCACTGTAACACAAGGGGGTGCACTGTGCGCATCTTCACGGGGCCAGGGGTGTACTTAGAGAGAGGCCAACCTATGCTGATGGTTCAGAGACTTTAAGACCAGAAGAGACTATTAGACTCTTTAGTCTGACCTTGGATGATTTTATGCTCAGTGGCAGAGTGGTGTTAAAAATACACAACCTGTAGCACAAAGTATCTTTGGGCAGTCAAACAGGAAAAATAATTCATTCATACAATGAATAATACCAGATGTCCAAGCTCCTTTTGCCTTCCTATTGACAGGATGGGAGATGGAAGGCTACAATGTGTTCTGAAAGATAACAAGTGGTGCAGAGATTGTAGCTGCTGCATGTATAGGCATTCAGCATGACAATATCTGCACTGGTCTTGACCCTAGCATAAAGAGCTGGAGAAGAGACAGAGTCAGGTAGGGCACTGAGAATAAGGATTTAGTTACCCAGCTGTATACAAAGGACGAGGAAACAAGAAGTATTAGAGATACAGGGCCAAATGCACCCTTATGCTTCCACGAGTGGCATTCTGAGTGCACAGAAAGGCACAGCAAGGTGAGGACCAACCCCATGACTTGCATGGTCCTGCTGACTGCCTTGAGTAAGCTAGCTATGGGGAGGGTGGGACCACAGATGGCCTCTCTCCACCCTTTCATTTCCCCTTACCGGCCCTGGGTATTCCAGGAATAAATTTAATGCCACTGACCTTCGATCATTAGCTCCTGTTCCCTCTCCCCCTCGGTGGATTCCCTAGAGGGAGGTCATTGGAAGCTGTGGACAACATGACAGCACAGTTCCTGGAACAATTATAAAGACATAGAGCCTCTGTCAGCTTTTTCAGGGATCTGTGGGTGTTGGGAGGCTTAAATCCTGTCTTGCTCTGAGAATGGGGGAGGGATAGCTCAGTGGTTTGAGCATTAGCCTGCTAAACCCAGGGTTGTGAGTTCAATCCTTGAGGGGGCCATTTAGGGATATGGGGCAAAAATAGCTACTGCTAGTGAAGACAGGGGGCTGGACTTGATGACCTTTCAAGGTCCCTTCCGCTTCTAGGGGATTGGTATATCTCCAATTATTTATATATATATTTTAAAGTGAGACAGGGAAAACTGTGCCTTTTTCTTACTGACAGAATGTTTAGTAGGAGGCCCTGCAAGTCCATGTGTATTGTTGTATAGTTTTTTTGTTACTTCTGTTAAGAAATCTGTAGTGAGGACAATTGTAAAACACAAAAAGACAGAATTCAGCCCAGGTGTCACTATGAATATATGTGATAAAATATAAGAGGGAGGAAGGGCTGTCAGTAGGAGACCAAAGTTTCTCTGGAAAAGACTTGTGAATGTTAATGTTAAACCGTTCCAAACAATGCCACTCTGCCTAAGAATGCCACTCTTCATACAAAGGGCAACTCCCTGGATGGTAAAAGTGTCACAATATCTTTATATGAACAGGAAATTGTAGTATAGGTTACTGGCCCCTACCGATATACAAGCATTAGCCAAAGTAAGGATTGTAGACACCTGGCCACGTCTCTGTTGAAGTACTTGTCTATGGCTGAGTGAAATGGAGCATGTAGATGCTTTTGCTTTTTTTCTTGCCATTCTCCCCTCTTCTTAGATATAGGCAGGCTATCCAGGGAAGTCCAATATATCTGTACCAGTGGACCCTAGAGAACTCAAGATTCTTTACTGTATTCAGAACTCTGGTTCTAGCTGTGATACAGCTGTGACAAATGATGACTGCTCTCTACCATTATTTACTTACCATGCAGCATTGCACTTAAGACTTATCTTCATTGCTACTGGTGGCATTATTACAAAGACAATGACCATATTTAAAGCAACCAGTGTTTTGTGCCTCATATTCTTAAAGATAAAACAGAAAAGCTTTCCAAGTAATACTGTTGCCCCACTCAAATTACATATAGGAATTTTTAGGGTGAACAGTGAAAACTGTTTCTCTGTTTTCCATAGTATGCAGTAGTTCAGTACTCCACCCAGCTGAAAATTCAGGGTGAATTTTTAGATAGACCCAAAGTATTTACCCAAACTGTGACTCTACCAAATGTATAGATGAAAGCACCAGACTGAACCTGGATAATTTTTCTTGGATCACTTATTAAATCCAATCTCTTTATTTGCTTCCACTCCAGCTCACCCCTTAGCTTTTGATGTTACTAAACCTCCAAAGTTTGTGGACATTCGTTGGTCCCTTGTTTGCTTATAGATTTTCTTGTAAGGTCTGCTCTTTCTTTTATAATTTCCTGGCTCCACTGAGTGTTTCCATAATTCACATAAATCAATATATACTTATGCTTATTTCACCTCAAGAGTGAAAACCAGAAGCAGGCAAGCAGCCTCATGAAATGTGGCTGTCTAGCAGAATACCTGCATGCATGCATTGCCCGTCACAGGTATCACTGCGGAAGGAGAGAGGTAGTGTATGTGCTGCATACACAACTATGTACTACACATGCAGAGCCTTCCTTGCTTTTCAAATATCTTGTATGCACTAAGAACTGCACAGTGAGTATTCATTTATCAACTCCCTTTTTTTTCTAGTGCCTCGAGCCCCATTTTGCTGGTTTTTGAGACATAAATATCTTTAGGCAGGCAAATTATTCCAGTACAGAACAAACCCTTAACATCCAGCGAAGCAAATATTAAAGAATCAAGCTATTGCCTCCAGTAGCAATTATCAATCCTGCCATGAGTATCCTGGCTTAGAAGAGGGCTCTTGGAGTTAGAACAAGTATGCGTATACTGTGCATTGCAGTGGCTGAAAGGGTATTACTCTTAAGAAAAAGTGTTCCCCCATCAACGAATAGAGGAGCAAGTGAACAACGTATTGCGGACAATAGGGCTAGCAGCCATTGGAAAGTACTATGAGAGAAAGGTGTGATAAGAATAAAAATATTTAGACTTATAGAGGACACAGTTAATATCCTCTATTGTTAAGGTAACAAAACCATTTTCATTATGGCCTTTTGTTTCTAGGCTTTCATAATGTTAGGAAACATTCTCATTTTGGGCAGGTAACTCACACTAGTGATGGTGGTAATAGCTTCTGCTTTATGGGACTATCTCAGTTGTAAAACGGTGATGAAACAGCTGTGAAATTCTTAACTCTGACCTTTTGAACACATAATTTCAAAATGAAGAGTGCTCAGGAGGCCTCAGTCATGGGTGTCTTGCCTCTGGTGGCCTCAGTCAAGGATAGCAGCCCTGTCATTTTGCAGTGTGGGTGCAGATCAAGCTGCTAGGCCCAGGTCAGAAGGTCTGCATAGTGCAGTATGGATGCAATAGCATGGCTGAGACCTGGGTCCAGCAATTGTAAATAAAGTTTTACAATGCTGGGTGGATGCTCAGGCGTGGGCTTGGAAATACCAAGTCTGCAAGCCCAGGTGCCACAAATCCGGTTGTACAATGCAGTGTAGACATACCCTTACAACCCCTACTACAGAGCTTGGTTCTCGAGTTGTTGAGACTCAAATTTTATACTGCCTTACCAAAGCAGAAAGTGTCCTTTGTCCCTTCTGTCACTTTTAACCCATTTTCTATTTTTAAAAAGTGGTGGTGGCGGCAGGGGGAGTGAGAAAGAGGAAAAACAGCAAAACAAAAACCCCACAATTGGAAGTGTTCTTTATGCCAAATTTAGTTATCCCCAAGTGTGTTGAAAGTGACTGACAGCTGGGACTCACACAGATGGTGAAAGGGCAGCATAGCACTTGGGACTGGAGAAGGAATCAAAGTAGCCCAGGGAACTTATTTTTTAAAAAGAAAAACATTAATATACTCAAAACAGTAGGGAAAGAGTGTTCATAAACTTTAGCCTAGTATTCTCTGTGATCCTTCTCCTAGGAACTGCTTTCCATAGTGGAAAGATACCCTGCATGTATTCCACAAATAATTTTTATATTATTCTAAAGAATATTTCAATTTAAGGAGCCGTAATCTAAGAGCATTAAGTCTCAGCGTGGTATGCTGTTGTGCTCTGATCCAACGAAGCACTTAATCATGTGTTTAACCAGGTGAATAATCCCATTGAATCCAGCTACTCATGTGCTGAAATTAAGAATGTGCTTCAGTGTTTTGCTTGAACAGGGCATTGGTGGCTGAAGTAATGAAGCCAAAGACTGAGTTTCTCATAATGCAGCCCAAGCAGGCATCAAATGCATACCTTGTAATGGTTTATTGCTATTAACCTTTACTCGACCCATTCTCAAAAGATTGACCATTGAGATTGGACCACTTGTGTCTCTGTGTCCAAGCCTGGTATGCTTTCCCCAAATGTGGGTCCACACCTGATGCCTCAAAGGCATGCATCCCTATGACATGCTGTGACAAAGTGGGGTTTTATTCATCTTGTTATGTTGCATGTGAGTCTTACTGTCCTATACTAATACTGTGTGTACCTCCATTTCCCTGTGTACTGCACCAATATTTTTGTGGTGGGAATTGGGTGTGTGATTTTTGCTGAGGCCCTCAGGGCAGGTGAGGCTGCCCAGCTGGCTGCACATATGTAACCTGAGCTCCAGGATGGAGGTGTGACCATGTGACACCTTTTGCCCGAGAAGCAGGACAAAGAGGAGGAGGAGGAGCAGGGCTAGCTCCAGGATTTTTGCCGCCCCAAGTGGTGGGGAAAAAAAAGCAAAAAAAAAAAAGCCACGATCGGCAGCAGCTCCACCACGCCACTTTCTTCTTCCGTGGCAATTTGGCTGCAGGTCCTTCCCTCCGAGAGGGACCGAGGGACCAGCCGCCGAATTGTCACCAAAGAGCCCAACATGCCGCCCCTTGGCCGCCCCAAGCACCTGCTAGCTGGGCTGGTGCCTGGAGCTGGCCCTGAGGAGGTGCCACAGGTGGGGTGTCGGAGGTTGGATCACTGGTAGCTTGGCAGTCTGCTTGGGGGGACTGGAAGAGGGGGAGTCCAGGCTGTCTGGCCCAGGAGTCCCCAAGATGGACTTGGATGAACGTACTGATTTCTGTGATAGCAAGCTCTGTTCTACGCTGTGTTCCTGTCAACTAATAAACCCTTCTCTTCTACACACTGGCTGGGAGTCACTGCTGACTGAGGAGTTGGGGTGCAGGGCCCTCTGGCTTCTCCAGGAGCCCCACCCGGGCAGACTCCCTGCAGGAAGCACACGGTGTGGAAGGGGATGCTGAATGCTCTGAGGTCAGACCCAGGGAGGTCAAAGCTGTGTAAGGTTATTGCTCTGGAGTCAGAATGCTCAGAGAGAGGAGGCATGCTACACCAGAGTCCTGACTGGCTTTGTATGGAGTAGTTCCAGAGCGTTGGCCCAGTGACTCCATGACACCTGCCTAATATACTATGCAGTGTTGGAATTTAGAGCATTAATTCCTACTCAGCCCTGGCCATGGTGAATTTATGACCTGAAATAAGAGTTTAGATTTCCTTTATTTGACATTAGCCAAACCATTATTCAATTCTTTGGTGGTATTTTGTGTGTTGGAATCTGAATATTTTTAAAATCAGGTAATAGAGAGGAATGAATATAGATAATTATTCTATAAAGAAAAGGGTAAAGAGCCATGTCTATATTTCTAAAACACAAATGACTTTCTTCCCCACCCAGTGCGCCGCTCAAAGGCTGCAGATGAGGAAAGGAGCCACAAAGCACGCAGGGCCCGGGATGAATATCGACGGCAATCCTTACGAGCCATCCAGAAAGGAAAAGTGGCTGGCTTGAGTAACCTGTTCAAGGGGACCAGCCTGAATAATGAGCCAGAGATAAAGCTGAACAGCAACAATCCTAGCCCACTAATGACGCTCACTACATCAGTCAGGTTCGTTTGTATTGTAGGTGACTCAAAAAATTGATCCTCCATTCATGGGCTTTTACCCCATTTCAACAAGTGCTTCTTTTATTTTATTTTTAATTTAATTTTGTTTTATTTGAGATTCTCCACAGTGTTGCTCTTGACCCTGAATAGAAAGGGGATGTTTTAAAAAGATCAAAATGGACTGAGTGCATAATGTCAATTAAATGGTGTTTGTTTTTAAAAGGACCTTTTAGCATCTACAAAAAGAAGGGTCTTTAAAAAAGTCAGTGATTTGATAAGAATGCAAGGCTGGGCTAGAGAGAGAATCAGACAAATTCTCAAGCAAACCTTAGCCCCGCAGCCTAGAAATAACTGCTGCTCAAGTGCTCTTTGACACATTTTACAGAGGCGGCAACCTCCTAAGTTTCAGTTGAGTTTTCTGATGGCAAAATCAAGGGTCTTCTGAGGGTTTTTTTTTTTTAAACCTATTGATCCATCGTCTGTCTCTTTCATAAACCACATGGATTCCAGAAGTGAAAAACAATCCAACACAGCACCCCATCTGCAGTGAAATTTATCAGTCGCTCCTTGTGGGTTTATATGTTGCCATCTGACATTATTAATTAGGCTTGATAAGATGAACAAGATAATGTGAACTGGGCAAGGTGGTAAAGTTAAAAAAATGCATATTCAGGGAAAAAAGAGAAATTCAACTTTTATTTTCCCTTTTATTGCCAAGTCTTGCGATTACCAGTCAATGTGCTTGTGATGTCTGGCAGCCTGGCAGCACTTCAGTCCCTTCCTGCTTGGGGTTTGTGTTCTGTTTTGACAAGCAATCTCTTTACCTTATATGAGATACGGAAACTCACTGCAGATGGGTTGTTTAAATTCCCAGTTTGAGGAATCAAAATTGCTCTATCTGAAATGCGGTGGGATCTCTACACTCGCCATCAAGCCACTTGTCAAAACAATCTTCTCATTATTTTTATTTTCCCAAACCACTACATCAAAGAGTCTTCCCTGAAATAAAGTAATAAACACACTAATAAAGATAGTAAATTTAGAAAACTAATGGCTATAATTCAGCCTGTAGTTCTCCGCTTTCTAAATGGAGTTATTTATTACAGAATTGGGCATTGTTTGGTGTGAATTACTTACAAGTAGGGTTGAGAAAAAGTTTGGATCCTTATCCAGTCCTTGTCCAAAGCTGTTTATCCATCTCCAAGTCACATCTGTGTTTAAAATTTGATATTGTTTGTTTTTCTTATCTCTTAAGGCATCTTTTTGTCATTGTGTATGACTAGATTGTGACTCAGACTACATACCTGCTGAAGGGAATCAGGGGAGTAAGAACTCTCTTTAAACCCATGTACAGGCTACCCAGATCTTGGATCTGCATGCATGGGAATAACAACTACTTTGTATGTGTGTACTCCCCATATGGGGGCAGAGCAGGTGGGTGAACAGAGAGAGAGAGAAGGGGCAAAGTCAAAGTGAGGTGGCCAGGGCAGCTAAGCAGGTATAGGGTGTGTTGTAATCTGTTACTGGTGTGGACATCAGCAGATTACTGCCCCCTGGAGCAAGGGAAAGGGAGTTAGCACAATATCTCTAGAGGGGTGTGTGTGGGTCACAGTGCTTCCTGAGGGTAATCCTGGGTGGGTGCAAATTTATGCACTGCCTCTTCAGTTCAGGGCTGTCTAAAGTTGCAGTAAAATTATGTTATTTCTGTGTAAGATTCCTATTTCTTTCACCTACTATGTTCTTTGGAAAGCTTGTCTGGGTTTTTATTTCCTCCCTTCGTCCTTCTTTCCTGTCTGTTTTTCCCTGCTGATTTTCTCTGTGTTGAAGCGTTTTGTTCCTTTTACGCATCATCGTTTGTCTCTATCTGTGTGGTTGTGTTTAATTTTTTTTTCTTCCTGCCCCTACCATGCTCACTTTGTCTACTGTGGTTGTATAGAAATCAACTGGGAGCAATTTCATGATTTGGCCCTAGGCAGACAATTGCTATAAAACCAGCCCTTTTAATTCATGCTCAAACAGTTCCCACGAGGCTGTTTGGAGTCCTGTTTATCTTCCACTCTTAAACAGAATCAGAGAGATGTGAGCTCTGGACTTTAGGATCCAGGAGTGGGTAAGCTGTCTAGGCCACCCTTATAAAATCTTTAAAAGCAGAAATATCTGGGGGAATTAACTGTGCCTCCATGTGTAGTTTGCTTTCTTCTTTGTGTGGATAGCATGCATTCTCTCTGTTATCATAATGTCAGAGCAGCTTTTCCACTGACTCTGGTATTGGTTTGCGTATATTTCTGTGTTTGCACTGTTTTTATTTTACTTTTTTTCTGCCTACAAAAATAGGTATTTGGGAATAATTTTTGGTTGCTTATTGTGTTCTTTTAGCAAAGATTTATCTAGTTGTGCAAGTTGCATGCTCTTAAAACAAACCAGATGTTACAAAAGATGTTTAGAGGCCACTCTCAGAGCAGGGAAGAGGGATCCAGAAGGGGGAAGTTTTGGGGCTCTGAGAAGAAAGCATGCATAAATGGGCATCAGTATATTTCATCTACCGGAGTTCCCTTTCATAGGCCTGGTCTACACTAGGCGTTTAAACTGGTTTTAGGAGCGTAAAACCGATTTAATGCCACACCCGTCCACACTGAGAGGCCCTTTATATCGGTATAAAGGGCACTTTAAACCGGTTTCTGTACTCCTCCCTAACGAGAGGAGTAGCGCTAATATCGGTATTACCATATCGGATTAGGGTTAGTGTGGCCGCAGATCGACGGTATTGGCCTCCGGGCGGTATCCCACAGTGCACCACTGACCGCTCTGGACAGCAATCTGAACTCGGATGCAGTGGCCAGGTAGACAGGAAAAGCCCCGCGAACTTTTGAATATTTCCTGTTTGCCCAGCGTGGAGCTCCGATCAGCACGTGTGGTGATACAGTTAAAAATCAAAATAAAGAAAGAGCTCCCGCATGGACCATGCGGATGTGATCGCTGTAAGGGCAGGCAAATCTGTTCTATCAGCGCTCCGTTACAGAAGACGAAATTCAAAATCATTTTTAAAAAATCTCCAGGCAGATGCCATAGCAGGGACTCAGCGCACTGCTGCGTGACAAGCGTAACGGAAAGCCAAAGAATCAAATGGACGCTCATGGACTGGAGGACTCAAGCTATCTCACAGTTCCTGCAGTCTCTGAAAAGCATTTGCATTCTTGGCTGAGCTCCAAATGCTTCTAGGGTCAAAAACAGTGTCCGCGGTGGGTCAGGGCATAGCTAGGCAATTTACGCACCCCCCCACCCACCCCCAGAAGTGAAAGGGAAAACAATCCTCTCTTGACTCTTTTACATGTCACCCTATCTTTACTGAATGCTGCAGATAGACGCGATGCTGCAGCACTCAACACCAACATCCTTGCTCCCCCCACGCCATGGATGGCTGATGGTACAATATGACTGGTATCCGTCCTCATCATCAGCCTATTGGCACATGGGGAAGTGCAAAAAGACTGGTAACCATGCCGACTAGCATCAGTAAGGTCAATCAAGGGCGCCTGGTCCTAATTTTTCGTGGTAGATGGTGCAGTATGGCTGATAACCATCGTCATCATAGCAACAGGGGGCTGAGCTCCATCAGCCCCCAACCTTCATGTGTAAAGAAAAGATTCAATTGCCCCTGGACTAGCAGAGGGATGCTGGGCTCCTCTCCTCCACACTCCTTACTGTCCTGTCTGGACTATCATAGCAGCTGGAGGCTGCCTTCCACTCATATCTCACTAACAAGTCACTGTGTCTTATTCCTGCATTCTTTATTACTTCATCACACAAGTGGGGGGACAATGCTACGGTAGCCCAGGAAGGCTGGGGGAAGAACGGAATCAACAGGTGGGGTTGTTGCAGGAGCACCCCCTGTGAATAGCATACAGCTCATAATTTCTGCAGGATCTGACACAGGGCAGCTGTGCTCTCTGGTTCTATGATACAGTGGTTCTCTAGTACACTTGCCCATATTCTAGGCAGGACTGATTCTATTTTTAGATACCAAAAAGGAGGGATTGACTCAGGGAGTCATTCCCAATTTTGGCTTTTGCGCCCCTGGCTGATCTCAGCCAGGGGCACTTATGACAGCAGCAAATGGTGCAGTGCAAAAGGACTGGTAGCCACGATCATCTTATTACCAATTTATAGTATGGTAGATGGTGCAATATGGCTGGTAACCATCTCTGCTATCATGCAAAAGCAAAAGCATGCTGCTGTGTAGCGCTGCTAAATCGCCTCTGTGAGCGGCATCTAGTACACATACGGTGACAGTCATAAAAGGCTAAACAGGCTCCATGATTGCCATGCTATGGCATCTGCCAGGGCAATCCAGGGAAAAAAGGCACGAAATGCTTGTCTGCCGTTGCTTTCCCAGCGGAAGGAGTGACTGACGACATTTACCCAGAACCACCCGCGACAATGATTTTTGCCCCATCAGGCACTGGGATCTCAACCCGGAAATTCCAAGGGGCGGGGGAGGCTGCGGGAACTATGGGATAGCTACGGAATAGCTACCCACAGTGCAATGCTCCAGAAATCGACGCTAGCGTCGGACCGTGGACGCACACCACCGATTTAATGTGTTTAGTGTGGCCGCGCACACTCGATTTTATACAATCTGTTTTGCTAAACCGGTTTATGTAAATTCGGAATAATCCCGTAGTGTAGACGTACCCCTAGAATCATAGACTTTAAGGTCAGCAGGTACCCTTCACCTTCCTCACTGTGTTCCATCTTTTGGTTCGGGTGGGTCAGGCTCAGTTGGGTGTGGAAGAGCTCTTAACCCTCTGTGGGCTCTGCAACATCCACATCCCCCTCCTAAACAAGCTGACTGTCATGTTGCAGTTCTGTGGTGCCTTTCTCCAGATGTTGTGAGGTGTCCACTGTCATTTGTGGGGTGGTGATGGGGTCACCACTCAGTACGGTGTCTAGCTCTACATATTAGTGGCAGTTCTTGAGGACAGCACCAGATTTTTTGTCCCCTCCTATCTTTTGGTAAGACTGATGCAGTTCCTCTCTCTTTGCCAGACAGTGCTAATTGTCCCTGTTGTACCTCTGGCCTTTGCAATATCCAGATAAACATCTTTATTTCTGCAGCAGTTCCACATCTGGGCTTGCACTACCCCTCTACTTTCACAGGCTGATGAAATCCAGGAATTCTTTCCTGGACCAGGCATAATCATGAGGTTTACCTGAGCTTTTTTTAGCTACAGCTTTACCTGGAAGAATACCTATATTCTAGTATACCAAAGGTGGGCTAGCAGGATGAGAGGAATTTCCAAACATATTGGGTATTTTAAGAGGTGGGGAAGCTTCCCCTAAGCAGCAGAGTTCAAAAATTTGACAAAAGCCGTCACTGCTGTGGGGCCAGGGGCCTTGTGGTTCTTTTGTTGGAGGACAGTTTGTACTGGTACAAGTTATGCAGCATCCTCACGGGTATTGTACTGGTGAAACGGTGCTGGTACAGGATTTATGCCATTCGGGGAGGTGGTTTAGCTTGAATGGGTTTTGTTGGCAGGACTCAAAACTGAGAATGGATGCGTGCAAGAATGTGCCAACAGAAAGCAAGTTTTACTGGTAAAACCTTGTAGCGTAGACCAAGCCTTAGGGCATATCCGACTGATATTTTGACTTAGGTCTCTGTCTTGCCACTTGAACTGAGACTCCTTGGGGTCAACCCTAGGTGTTCTGCCATTTACGCTAAAGGCCTAATTCTGCTTCTGTTGAAATCAGCAGCCAAACTGCCATTGACTTCAGTGGAAGCAGGACCCAGACCCCCAGGAGGATATCCATCAGATATCAAGAGCACCCAGTATTCTCTTGCACAGCCTCCAATCACTAGAGGGCAAGCTCATCATTATTGAGTATTATAGGATCTAGTTTGCTTTGTTGATTCTTGGTTGTCTGGTAGGTTATAGAAGTGCTTCTCTGTGACTGCCCAGTTGATATCCTGATTTTGAAAGAGTTGTAATTCAAAACAATACTAGTTTCAGCACTTACTCAGGATGCCTGCAAATATGGATCATTAAATGATAGCTCCGTTGTAGGCAGAGCACAAGATGCGAGAGCTAGAAAAATGCAGTGAGCCAAACAGAAACTGAGGACTTACACAATGTATAAGTAGGGACATAGGACCTGTGGAGTAATAGTAGAAGTAGGGAGAAGGCAAGGCACCTCAGAGAGACACTCCAGAGAAATATTTTCTCTCCATGTTTTCCTGTGGTCAAGGCATGCCGGCCACAGTGGCTGAATCTGGCTTAACATGCAGGGGATTCACACAAAAGGTAAAAAGTAGTTTTTTGCCTGCAAATAATCATCTTTTGTTTATGAAAAATTAAAAGAAATCAGAGTGAATAATAGAGCAGGTTGAATATTTTCCATTAAATCTTATTGTCAGAAAATGGCTACTGGACAAAACTGACATTTTAGTGATGGAATTTCTTTTGTCAAAAATGTTTGGATTTTTATGGGAAAACAAATCCCCACCTCCCCTACCCACAAGAAATCTGGTTATTCAATTAAATAAAAAAATTCCCAGTGGACTGTAGTGATTAGCCCCTGTTCCCCCTACTCTATGAATATGGTGCAAGTTATTTTTTGTACTACAGCTGCATGACATCTATCTTCCATTGTTTGTATTTTATATGTAGGAAAGCTTGGGAGCGTCCTTCTAGACCCATTTCCAGAGAAATCCTCATTCGCTGGTTCAAGGAGGAGCAGCTTCCACGACATGCTGGGTTTGAGAGGAACACCTGTGCTATAGCGCCCTGGTTTCATGGTAATTCAGTTATCTTTATTTTTTCATATAATTGAGCCTGAAGGACGTTCTGGGTTGAAGCAGTGGGTTACAAAATATCTTTGTTTTTTTGCAAGGAACACAGTAGGCACTTTCAGTCGCGCCTCTAGTTGGGAGTAATCTTGTTCACTTTCCTCACAAAGGTTGGTATAAAATGGGTTGCTGTCTGACCAGTAATGTCTATCCATTATTTTTATCATAGACTATTCTTCCCCATTTTCTTTTCCTGTTTTGTAGTCCAATTTGTGACACATACCAGATGTCCTCCTATTTCTTAGTATTATCAGAGCCTGAACTGCACAAATGAATGTCTGGAATAACATTTGGGAGAGGTGTGTGTGTGTGTGTAATGCCGACAGACCCCGGTCATTGATGGGCGGGATTCAACCTGGGATCTCTGGAGCTTAGTACATGAGCCTCTACAGCATGAGCTAAAAGCCAACTGGCTGTTAGCGAAGGCTGTAGAGCAAACTTGTTAATCTCTCTCTCTCTCTAAGTGATCTTGGTGCTGGTAGCTGGGACAGAACACCACACCCCGAAGGTGTGTGGATTACACGTGTGCACATGCAAATCTCATTTTTATCCTGCATTACAAACATAGTTGATACTTGCAGTAACTATATAGGTGGGAACCAAGCATTCTGGCCATTAGTATAAAGCATAGCTGACACAAAGACTTTTATTTATGAGCCTGAATGTATTTTAGATCCAAGTCACAATACTCTTTTCCTCTGAATGTTAGGAATTAGAGCATTATAGTAGGTGTGGTGGGCCTGACCTTTGTCTGACCCCAACTGTCATTTCTTATTATGGGGTTGTTTTTTTAGAGAATCCCTCACTTTCCTTGAGAGCTCTTTGACAGGTGAGCCTCCCTCACTCCCTGCCTATCAAGGCATAAATAAGTTAAATGTGCATATGGAGAATCATATCTCAACTAATCATCTGTTACAAGCAAGAAATGAAGAAATACAATTATGGACAGCTCTTGTCTCTCTCCAGGTTGTGATTCCAAATCCTTCTCACTATACATAAGTTTTTACTTAAATATTTTAGAACACATCAGCTAGCTACTGGCTTGGTGTGTCAAACAAAAAGAAAGAAGTAGATAGCTTGTAAATATTATACATTTCCATTTTTATGAGCAGTGATGCAGATGAAAGATGGGCCTGTATATACACATATTTGACATGGGATCTCTCTAAGAGTTAGTTAATGTAATATTTTTTGTAGTTTACAGTATATGGAAAAGGAGCAAACATTCAACTCAATGGTTTATTTCCTGATTTGTAGAGCTGGTTGAACTCTGCAAGAAAGCATCTGTGAACATTCATAGGAATAAAGTTATTTGAGGTCAGTTCAACTGTATTCATGACCCCCCACTTATCTGCTATTTGCAAACAATCTGATGGGCAAGGTTTTCCCCCCAGTGTTTGAGGGAAGCTCATTCACATGAATATATATGTGCAGATGCAAACATGTATTTGTGCAAGTCATCTAGGTCTTGATGCAAAGCCCAGTGAAGTCAATGGGAGTCAAGTATCAGAGGGGTAGCTGTGTTAGTCTGGATCTGTAAAAAGCAACAAAGAGTCCATCAATGGGAGTGTGACTTTATGCACTGAAAACTCACAAAACTCATCATGAGAATAAGTTTCTTCCAGCTTCTCCACCCAACAAAGATAATGAAGTTATATTTAGAGCTGTGCAAAGCACAGCAATTTTGTGATTGTCTTTTTGTTCTGTGTTTCTATAGCACAATAGAGTCCTGATCCATGATTGAGACTCCTAGGTGCTATAATAATATAAACAATAATTTGCTGGGGTTCATGCAGATATTGTTTTGGTACCTTTTTCATTTGAATGTGAACAAGCTCATATTGTCAAAGTGAAACTCAATCAAAATCCTCAAGTTTCATCTAGTTTCACATGAAAATCCCCACCCTATTTCATGTGATTGTGATGCAGAAGCTAAAATCGGGCCTGGCGTGCTCAGATGTTTTGTGAATCTTTTAGCAAACTTCGTTTGAGTTCCAAATTTTGTAACAAACTTTGGGAACCAAGCGAGTACTCTGTTGCTGGGTCACGTTGTGAACATTGTGTCCAGGTCCAGCTGGCTCCCACAACACACCTCATCAGAGTGAAGAGTTCAATGGCATTATCTTGGAATGGTGGAAGCTAAACATCAACGTGTTATGGTAAAAGGTCTAAAGGAGTTTTGAGTGTGAAATGAAGCAGAGAGAGCTAGCTACTTTGGCACAGAGCCCACTGTGGAGACACACTTTGCAATTCTGAAGCAAGGAAATTCTTTGCTGTTTGTTTCCATTGTGTTCTGGGATACAGGACTTTGTGCACATTTTTCGTGTGTAAATGAGAGTACACCAAAGCGTGTACCTGAGTCATATTACTGATTTCTCATTTAAATGGAAACAATCATACAAGGCCCTGAAATTTGTCTAATGGCTCTGGCCATAGGAGCAACAACTTGTTCATCATCTGCTTAAATGGATGAGGGCATGGAAAGCAATGTTGTCAAGTATTTAGGCCAGAGGTTAGAAGGCATAACTCTTGCATTGCATTTTGGGTTCTATTACTGAATCAGGGCTGGAACCTGCCAAGTGCTCTTGAGAGTGCTAGCAATGACTATAATGACAGCGGAGGGTCCCTAGAACTTGTAGGATCAGATCCTTCACAACCTTGAGTGAGTCCCTGAACTTCCCATTCCTCATTTTCCCTATCTGTAAAATGGGATAATACTTTGCAAGGATAATGTGAAGCTTCAGTAAAAGATCTGAAGTGCTTTGAGATCCTTGGATGAAGTGGGCTAAAGAAGGATAAAATGTCATGGAGTATGATCATCTGGTAGATCAGTGCTGAAAGTAGATCCTCAGATAGTGTAAAATGATGTAATTCCACTCAAGTAAATGGAGCTATCCTCATCTACATCAGCTGAGGAAGTGACCCTTAGTCTCTTAGCCAAGATAAAACTTCAGTCTAGTCAATATCTTTAAATTTTAATTTAAAGGTAACATTTTTTTATTGGTGCTAACTAGAAAATGAAGGCTCCTTCAAACTAAAAATAAAATCACAAACCCAAATCTAATAAAGATCAGCAGTCTTCACACTGGAGTTCTGCACATATACCACCTTTTGTAATTATGCTGAACCGAGTACTCATGAAATTCTAATTCCTCCAGTGGGTTTTCTTGGGGTGTGAAGCAGTGCAGCGCAATGGGGCATTCTGTCTATCTAAAATTCCCCCACCAGTTTCATTTGGAAGTTGGGCCAGATCCTTGGTGCTGGCTAAGTCACCTTTTTGCCATTCCAGCACTGAAGAAGGAAGATAAAGGTGATAAAATACTGCAGCAGGGGGAACTATAGTCTACTGGATGGAGCTCAGGGCTAATCAGTCACATGTTGAATTCCCAGATCAGCCACTAAGTAGCTGGCTGACCTTAGGCAAGTCATCCTATGTTTCTCTTCATCTCACTTTTCATCCTCCTCTAAAATAGATACAGTAAACACTGTGCATGTTCTGTACAATCTTCAGATAAAAAATGCTATAAATATACAAAGGGTTATTAGTTAAATTTACCATAGGGCAACATCTGGAGTAAATGGGAAAAACTTTTTCTAAGGTCTCTAGCCAGTGTTTGTTTCCTCACTCCCAAAAGTAACTGTGAGAAAACATCAATTTCAGCTCCAAGAGTCTCTTTCCTTTTCCACAGAGTAGAAATATCATTAATCTTATCCCCCCAACACATGGAAAATTTGTTTAAGGTAACATTGATCATGGTAACATTAATCTTTCCAGTTTGTGTTCAAGAAGTTGCAGTGAGTTCTTGCAAAATTATTTTTAACATGGACATGCCATTGTTCAGGTTGTGTTGTGTTTTGTACTGAAAGCAGGGATTTAGCTTTTCTTTGTCTGTAGAATACATTCTGTCCTTTCCCAAAATTACAGCACTTCCTCCTTGAAGACAGAATGAATTTTGGAACATTTTAAAAAGAAATCTGTTATTTAGTGTGAGTTAAAATTAGTGGTAAAAAGTCTCTTTAAAAAGTCTCAGCTCAGACATTATCTGACTACAGAAATTGGCAGGGAGATGAATCTTGAGTAGATCTGGTGTTGTGCACGTTTGTGTTGTAAAGAAATGTTTAGGATTCAGGGCCCCCCCACACTATTATTCTCTTTCAGGAGAGGCAGAAAAATATTGTCCTCCAGAGAATATCACAAGAACTGCCCTCTTTCAAAATGGCTGCCATCTCCCATTGTTATCAATAGACTGAAGCCATGGCCTGACTTCAGTAAAGATGGTCATTGCCTCCATTCACCTGCTCCTCCCTGCCTCCTGCCAGCATATAAAGCCACTTAACAAGTACTTCCCAATGGAAGTGAAGCTATCAACTGGCATATGATTCCTCAGGGCCCTCAGCTAGCTGGAGCTGCCTGAATATCAAGGAGCCAGAACCAACTTCTTCGCTATCCTGGCCATATCTTGGTTCAAGTGATAATCTGAGCTAACTCTCATTTGTACAACATCATGTACAATAGTCTTAAAGCTGTAAAAATTACTTAAATTATTTGAATACTTAAACCCAGAAAATTAAAGGTTCTGGTTTTCATAATTAGCAATTGATATCATACCAACTAATCAGTGAATGTGGGCTCCGAGGACACAATATAATGATCCCTTCTTGGGCTCAATTCTAGAGATTCAAGAAACTTGTTATGAATTTGCAATTCAGGCTGAACTTTGCCAATATCAGTGAATCTTGGTTTTTAGGGAAGCTTTGAATGGGATTTATGATTTCAGATGGAAAGCTGTTTTATATGGGTCACAGCTGGAGACAAGTAAAACTAGGCTGTTTTGGCTGAGTTTTGCTTTGATTTGGGGTTTTTCAAACCTCAGTGCAACCCATGCCAAAGTAAAATGAAAAAGTTTATCAGCCTTTTCCCATCTATTGCTAAGTATTACCAAACTCTATCACATACATCTACGTTTGTTGTCAGTTAGCTGCAAATATATGGTATAGGCCAGGAATATAATTCTTTTTGGCAACAACAAAAAAGGCTTCTACCTTCCTAACACTTAACTGTCCTGTGCTGTAATGAGGGATGCTGATTGCTGAAACATATACTAATACTTTGCCCTTTGTCTGAAGTGTTGTCTTGTTTTTTCCTTCCTTCTGTTTAAACTCCATTTAGGCATTCAGCTCTTTTCCAATGAAAATTGGCTTTTCACTTGTTATTTCTGGGAAAGTTAAGATGTGGCAAACTCTCAGACCCTACAATTTGGCTCATGCATAGTTTGACTCCTGAATATAGAAGATTTTCTCAAATCATTCAAGTGTCACTTAGCAAACAAGAACCAGACTCTAAAATGATCCCATCCTTAGTTAAGATTTGGAAGTCCTTGACAGCTTGTTCAGATCTACCTACCTTATGTCAATGGACGCTTTCGCAAGTATAGAAAGGACATGTCCTAGTCATCACTATTATCAACACATTATCGTCTTATATCTATTACATGCCATTAGTAAAGGAGCTAAGTTGAAGGAGCTGTCCAGTCAATCGGTGTTTGAAAGGGAATCTTCTTTTGGTCGTGAGAGTTGGTGAAGAGACCCAAAAGTATGGTGTTCCCTCTGATTTCAGATCAAGAATTCCTTCTCTAATGGCTTTCATCTCCCATGTTGTTTGTGGGAAGAAACACTGACAGATGTCAGTAGACAGGATGGTTCTGCGGACTGGATTTCTTCAGTATGGGATGTCTAACATTTTTGAGCATTTGTGTTTTCTTTTGAGAATAACACTGCCACAGGGATAGGATGCAACAGCAAGATTTCTTGTAGCTTCTATTGAAATGAGCTTTTTCTGAGGCACATAAGTATTTTAGCTGTTTGATTTGATCAAGACCTTATGCATCAATAAATACAGTATGCTCATTTGTTCATAAAACACACTTTCTGGTTCTCTAAGGGAGGGAAACTTAAGTAACAGAACATATTAGGATGAGATGAAGTAAACCCCAGTGGAGATATGGCATTTTTTTATGTGAATTATCTATTTTCCTATCTGTTACTTCATCTGCTTTTTGCCTGTTTGATTTGCTATTTTGAGAATACAGAGGGATGGTGTGACGTTGCACTCCATATGCTTTATGAAAATATGCTTATGAGTGTGAATATGATGTAACTGGAATATGCTTTATGCAAAAGGTCTCTTGTAAGGTATCATTACAAAGCTTGTAATCTACTGAGTGTGTTCATCCTATTTGTTTGCATGTATTGTGTCTATGTCTGGAGTTAGGAGAATAAGATTGCATTGTATTACTAATGTAAACATATTCAGTGGAAGCCATTAAGGGTGCTTCAGAATCAATGAACTGTAAACGGCTCTGTTTATTTGTAAACCTTCCTGTGTATGTGTGGGCCAGCCCAGGAAGAATGGAGGCTGGGGTCTCACAGGACATGTGACCATGTCACATGATACTGAAATCCATCTTAAATCTGGTACTTTTCCATTTAGAAGGAGGGGTGGGGACCCAGAGAGACAAAAGATTCCTGCCTTGTGCCAAAGTGATAAAAGGGGGTGGAGCAGGACAAGGAGGGCCAGTCATGAGAAAACCCCTAGTTCAACCTGAGATGTCTGCTGGAACTAGCAAGGACTATACCAGGAGAAAGGATTGGACCCAGACTTGGAAGGAGTCTAATCTGTGAAAGAAACTTATTGGAACATCTCTGAGGGTGAGATATTACCTGTAACCAGTTTCTTAATGTATCAGACTTAGACTTGTGTGTTTTTGCTTTATTTTGCTCGGTAACTTACTTTGTTCTATCTGTTATTACTTGGAACCACTTAAATCCTACTTTTTAGACTTAATAAAATCACTTTTGTTTATTAGTAAACCCAGAGTAAGTGATTAATACCTGGGGGAGCAAACAGCTGTGCATATCTCTCTATCAGTGTTATAGAGGGCGAATTATTTATGCCCTCTATAAGCTTTATACAGAATAAAACGGATTTATTTGGGGTTTAGATCCCATTGGGAGCTGGTGTCTGGGTGCTGGAACCAGGAAACCTGCAGAGCTGTTTTCACTTAAAACCTGCAGCTTTGGGGGCATGACTGGACCCTGGGTCTGTGTTGCAGCAGGCTAGTATGTCTAGCTCAACAAGGCAGGTTCTGGTAGTCCCAAGATGGCAGGGAAAACAGGCTCAGAGGTAATTCCAGCACATCAGGTGTCACTCCCAAGGGGGTCTCTGTGGCCAAACCCGTCACAGATGGATCCTCAGCTTGTTTACATAGAAATGAAGTTAAGGAGCACGTGATGAAAAAAGGGAGAATAGGCCCTTATCCAAAGCCTATTGAAGTCAATAGGCATCTTTCCCAGGGACTTGTTGGGTCAGGTGTCTGTGAATGGGACACACTCTACCTGGGAGGATGGTTGTTCAGTGTGGTTGTTTGGTGTCAAAATCCGGTTCCAAGTGTCCCAAAAATCATTATTGCAATTAGTACAAAATGGCACCCTTGCTGGCAATCTTAGCACACAGACCACAGATTGAATCAGTCTGGAGACTGAATCTCTCTCTTGTCCCTCCAGGGGCTCCCTCTTGAACAGGGTTGAGGTGTATTGTCATGGATGGATGGGGAAGAATGTATTGCTGTTGCCTTATATTGTCCATTTTCCGTAGATAAACAGGGCACTTCAGGACTGACAATTCAGCACTTTTCATCATTACTGAATCCAGAATAGAGGAATGAATGTACATTTTGCCATGCTAGGGCAGGGTGAATAACCCCCCCATGTATTATAAAGGGACTGCTGTACACAGAAATGGGACATGTCAGGCTGGGAGAATTTATGTGACTAGTGTTTGGTGGAGATATTGATGGGGAATTCCTGGGGACCACTACATTTTTGTATCAAACCCTTGACATGGTAATCCCCAAGCATGAGACTATTATGTTGAGTATCTTTAAAAGAGATACTATGCCCCTGGAAAGTTATGTATTTGTGGACCATGAGTGGATTCACTATATAATGATAGTGATGTGATTCCAGCTCTGTATTCACTGGGAGATGGCCTACAGTTTTGGCATCACCATATCAATCCCAGCCGTCTAACTAAAATATGAGGTACTAGCTCATACAGACTATTTTTCAAGGACAGCACAGTGTGTGGTGAATATGTGCTAAATCTTTGGATTCCTTGAGGGCTACCAGTAGCTGATGATGGGTGTTTCAAGCCTGGTTAATCTCCAGTAACATATGAAAGGAAACCTGACAACTTCATCAACTCTGATTCAGTTCTCAACTTTTCACTCTGGAAACCAGAGGTGTTTTTGATTGGCTCTCAGAAATGGGAACTTCTGGCAGTATGTCACTCCACTTAGCTCTCAATAATAGTTTTAGTCTATCAGTCCTTGGGCAGGCTTTGAGATTGTTTTTTCTAGTGCCATTATGGTTCAAAAGTGTCAGCATAGAGAAGTTCTTGGCAAACAGAAGAAATGTTTTAGACCCATGGTCCCCCTTACAGGAGAGCAGAGTTTCAAAGTGAGGTAACAGGTGCCTTGGCATGCAGCAGGAAGAGAGGAAACACAAAAGAGCAGCTGAGCTATTGCTCTGAAATGAGAGTGAGGTAACTGAATAATTCATGTGAATAGGCTAATTGCTAATGTGAAAATAGGCTTCCCTGTCCCTTAACAATAGGTAATCGTCCTTGCTTTCTGTTTCACTGAGACTCAAGTGCTATCTACCAAAGAAGTAGATGGTGGTTAGAAAGAGATTACTTTACTGGACAGATGTTGGATGCTAAAAATAAGTGATTACACAAATGTAACCACAGATGTAGAGAGATGTTTGCCTGGTGGGGCGTGTTCAAAGTTTAGGAGACAAACAGGTTAGGTGCACTAAGTAGGAACTGCCTTAGTATAGGAAAGGATTTTTTTTTTAACTAATCTGTGTCATTCCAAGGTTTAGGTGGCATCAAACTATTTTTTTTTTCACTTGGTAATGGTGGGTATCCTGCTCTGGACTTTTTTTTTTTTTAAACATGAAGCAAAGCAAAAAGAAGAAAGAACAAAAGTAATTTGAAACTGACTATATATGTTCTGCTGTCATGTTTGGAAATAATGTGTGCAAACTAATCAGTACATTACAAGAGGGTCATTTATTTAGAGTAAATCAAATATAAGGACATCATTCATTCATTTTTGAGAAAGTAAAAAAGATAAAAAGCAAGGACAAAGCTCTAACACATACTCCAGGAGAAGAAAACTTGATAGAAGTTTCTTTCAACCATTGGACATGTAGTATGACAAGGGTGCCATTTTTACACTAAAACAAACTGATACAAAAATAGTTGCTTATAAACATCTAGAATGCCTTCTCTTGATATGCATATACCCATCTATTCCATCTGTATCACACTAATCATTTACTAATTCTTTATAAGCTATTTACAAATTGACTCAATATAAAATGTGACTGAACAATCAGTATTTAACCCCCAAATAGTTACACTTCTTTGCTTATTTCCCATTTAAAGCACAGCAAACATTGTAGTAAAATCAAAGCCCAGACACTATAGTCAGCTTTCTTGCAGGTGATCTGCTGACTGGCCCTTTCCCCTTACTCCACAAAGCATTGTGACGACAACCCTATTGATCCAGCCTCCAAGCAAAAGCTGTGCAGTTATCTGTCTGACAGCTCCTGTGGAATGATGGCTTTTGAATCTTGCTAAGCCAAAATTACTCTCTCAAACAGGCTCCTAGTAGGATCACTTGTGCTCTGTGACACCCAGAGAAAAGGCACATGACTGGGCAGAAATAGGACAGTGGTTTGGCTTTCCAACTGTAGTTCGCTCAGGTAGCAGTTGGTTATGACCCTTAACCTGTGGTCACCACAAGAGCTAGATGCTGGGAGATTATTTGAAAACAAAGGGAAGATACTTCAGTGAGTTTGCTGACTGCTAACCTGGATATGCAGCTTCTTTCTGTGTGTGTGTTTGTGATGGCCAGGAGTTAGAGAAAGGGGGTTGTGTGTGTGTGTGTGTGTGTGGAGGGGAGCACACCATTCCCTCCTCTATTAAAAGCAAAGGGGGTGTTCCCCTTCCTCTCCCTGATGGAGCCTTGGGAGAGGTCAGTTCCCTTCCTCCTGCCTCTTCTAGGACTAGCGCGCTCATAATTTTTTATAAGTTCAGAAAAACATAGAGGGCCAGATCTACAGCTGGTACAAATCAGCATAACTTCATTTGAATCAACAGGGCTATACAGATTACCATCCAGCAGCTGAGGACCTGGCCCACTGTGTCCTCCATATCTTATTTCAGAATCAGTATGTATCTTTGTGAATCAGTCTGTAACTTTACTGAACATTCTGGCCCTGAGGTTAACCACCCTTTTGCCCACTAAAATTTGCATGCATCTTTCTGGGACTATACACTACTATTGTAAAACAGGCCCAGAATATTTGATTATAAATGGAGCAGTATGCAGTTGTGTTTCTGCCTCCTTGACGATTTCCTTTGGGTTAAAATTATGCTGTAGACACATCTGAGCATTCAAGTTCAAACTGAAAAGTAGCAAAAACTCATGAGACTGAGAGTACAGCTTTCGCCTCAGTTTCCCCAACATCCATGCTAAGAACTCCTTTGCAAAGTGGGCATTGCATCTGCAGCAGTGTCTATACATGATTATGTCGCCAAATGAATCTCCATTCTCACATTCAAGGGCCTGGATCCTCATCTCCTGTAATCTGTCATAGATCCATTGACTTAATTTTGGACACAGGGGTCCTTAATTCTTGAACCTGTGTTAGCAGCTCAGCCCTATAAGAATTCTTGTGTGTTTAGGCTGATATTTGTAGTTTGCCAGATCCTTAGTGGCTGTAATCTGGAGTAGCTCCATTGAAGTCATTTCCACCTATTGAAATCTGGGTTCATCTTAGATTTAGGGCCCCTAAATTAGGATTAAAGCGGTGTGAATAATAGCACACACTGAAGGGCTAACAGATTACATTAATACAAATTTAGACACCTTTTAATTCATGCCTGCAGTCAGTGGCGGCTCCAGGCACCAGCACTCCAAGCGTGTGCCTGGGGCAGCAAGCCGTGGGGGGCGCCCTGCCGGTCCTGCAAGGGCGGCAGTCAAGCAGCCTTCAGCAGCTTGCCTGCGGGAGGTCCCCAGTCCCGCGGATTCGGCGGCAATTCAGCGGCAGGTACGCCGAATCTGTGGGACTGGCGGACCTCCCGCAGGCAAGCCGCCGAATCTGGGGGACCGACAGACCTCCCGCAGGCAAGCCGCTGAAGGCAGCCTGACTGCCGTGCTTGGGGCAGCAAAAAAGCTAGAGCTGCCCCTGCCTGCAGTGTCCACACGGGGGAGTGACAGTGGAGAACTTTGCTGAGCTGTGCTGTTCACACCCCTGAAGTCCGAACTGTGGGGCAGTGTAGCCATAGCTGTAGATCATACTGCAGTGAGCTTCATTCTAGCTCCTAGTTCATTGTTCCTCATCTCTAGTGATGTACTCTTGATGTTCCATTACAGTGCACACTTAGACAATCTTTTCACTTTTCACAGAATTCCACTGACTTCATGAGCTTTGGATCAAGCCCCAACACTGGAATACCATAAGCAATGTACTTTAGAGTTACAGTACTGCTGCTCAGAGGTTTGAGCAGCTTTTACAGTGCCTACCAGCACTCTTGCTTGTCTTATGCTAGTGCTACAGTATCCCATTGTCACTTTCATGAGTGCTTAAAGTCAAACCTTGGTCTAGGACTCGGTAAACAAAAAACATAAGTATGTTTTATGCAAGTAGACAAACAATATCTTTGTTAATTACAAACTTCTCAGTCTTGCCAAGTGCTTTAGAAGAAAAATTAGTAGCTCAAATTCCTTATATAGGTTCTAAAGTATTTACCAAAAACCCCACCCTCAAAGTGTTTTTTAAAAATCTATTTGGAATTTCTGTTAGTTTGAATAGAGGGGAAAAAATCCATGTACAATATGACAAATTTATATATATATTATACTATGCATATAAAGTCTGATCCAAAGCCAGCAAAGACAATGAAAAGTCTCCCATGGGCTTTAGTTCAGGCTAGTATTGTATATGGTAAATGTGTGCATCCATATTTTAAGTGGGCGGTACAAACAAAGCAAACAAACAAACATTTTTCACCTGTGGAAATATATGGACAACAAAAATCACAGTATGTTTTCTTCTTAGTTAACTATTATGAGTCCAGTTATACAATTAGAATTCTGGGGTCCAGGTTAACTGTGGCATTTGTCTGTCTCCTTACACTCAATGAGCTCTCCAGACACTGATTTACAGTGACAATCATCACTGAGTTTGCAGAAGGGATGGTATCCTGACAGCTTCTTGATGATCTATAAGACATGATGTTCAATGTAAGTTGTTAGCCTGGGCAGTTTTTGAAGTCCACCATGGATATGTCTATGTAATTGTAAAGTCTGTCATCTTTCTGGAAACATTCATTTCTTTATAAAGTATATATTTTTGGTGGGAGGGTGCATTTTTTTTCTTTGAAGATCTTTACTGCTAAATGGCTTACCTTTTAGATTGTTTAAAACAATCTCTTGTATCATAACTCACTACAGCAAAGCACAGTTAGGATATTTCATTTCTAACATTTGGAAATATGTGCATCAGCCATTGCCAAGCCATCACTTTCTGACAAGCTAGGATGTGGCTAGAAATTTTTTTTGCCTTTAATGGCTGACACATAGGGTTTTCTTCCCACTTAATCACAAGTAGTTGTGATGTTTGCAGTGCAAGTTGTGCTGGCCATCCAGCTGTCATTGTGCTGTGTGTCTTATTCAACAGATTCCCACTGGTTTCATGTGCCAGTTTAGCTATAAATTATGGGCTGGATCCTCTGCTGCAACCTAGCCACTTTGGGTATGTCCGCACTGTGATAAAACCCCACAGCACCAAGTCTCAGTGCCTGGGTCAGCTCACTCGGGCTCGCAGGGTTATAAAATTATACTAATAAGATGTTCAGGCTTGGCTGGAGCCCAAGTATCCCAGAGCCCAGGCTCAAGCCTGAGCCCATATGTCTACACTGCAATTTTATATCCCTGCGCCTGAGCCCCATGAGCCCAAGCCAGCTGACCCTGGCTCTCAGAGTCAGTGCCACAGGTTTTTTTTATCGCATTATAGACAAATCCTTTAGACTGCCTGCAGCAGCCAGTTCTCCCTGGTAAGCATAGGGTGTCTGCTATGGCATGGGGTGCATAGGAGAATGGCAGGGAGCAGGTAGACCTTCTTGTTGCCCCCTGGTGATTGAACTCCCCTTATTATCTAACTGGTATAGATTAAGTAAGCCCCCAGGCTGCTCTGATTTTAGCCAGCTCTGGCATAGCAATGATTACAGAATCAGAAAGCCACCACTGGTTCCTTGGGGCTTCCCCCTAGCTGCTGAGCCCAGCTCCAATTTTGGATCTATATTTGGACCTATATTTCATTATTTTCAAGTAATTGTAACTTTCTTTTAAATCAACTTGGGTACAATTCAGTACAAATCAACATAAACACAAAGCAATAAGGAGACAAAATGGATAACATCAGCCGCTCTAGTAAATTAGTGACTTGTCAATGACTGTAATAAAATATTTTGCCTACTACCATGCTATCCAATTAACCTTTAGACATTTCAGTGTCCAACATTGGACCAACAATATTACTGTTTAGATCATTGCACTAATGGATTTATCTCTCTCAAGCATTTCCATTGTTTTGACTGGCAAATCAATACTGAGGTGAAAACAAAGCAATTCTAAATAATATACCGGGAGGCAGGAAGAGAAGAGAAAACAAAAGACACTGAACGTACTGCAGTTCAGTTAGTAAAACTGCAAAACCTTTCCTGCATGACATTGCCTTTTGATAAACCCATCCTGTATAATTTGTACAAAATGGTACTTCAGAGAAGTTTCTGACATATCTGTATGCTAGTCACTAATTACAGGTTATGTCTTAGAAATTTATTTCTGGTTTCATGTATAAGCAGACCTTGATTCATATCTCTTATGGGCCCTAAATTGAGCAAAACCTTACTTCTCTGTTTCACAGTGAAGTGAGGCTTACTGTCTGTGAAGTGCTTTCGGAGTTTCATATAGAACTTCAAATTATTATTATTGCCTTTATGGTAAGAACTTTTATTAGTTACAGGAATTTATACAGTGTTATGTCTGTTGCAGAGCTTATTATGAAGAATTTGGGGCCTGAAAGGTATTTTAAATTCTGAACTTTATCAATGACATCTCCTAACCTATCCCAACACTACCTAATTTTGGCAGGACCAAAAGGTGTGTGTCGCATCTCTATCAAGGGTCAATTTAATCCCAATCAAATGTTCTTAGATATGCTGTTATCCAATAAATTCCATCCTCATTTCCCCTTTATGGAGCCTGTCAGAGGTAGGGTGGGTCCCTGACACCGTCAGAAGGCCAGCTACCCCCTGACAGGGCCTTTTTATGAATGAAGGTTGTATTGATATGTGATGAGGTGGTATCAATACTCAGTGATCTTGGGTCAGTAAATGTGGATGTAGCACCATCAAGTTTTAATGCAGTGTCAGTTTGAAGAAATAGACATTACAACACAGAATCATAATGCTTTTCTGTCCCAACGGATGAATATTGGAAGGTGCAATGCTACTTCTCCCACAGGCTTGACTGAATGGGCTGTTTTTTCTTCTGATTTTATTGAATGGTTCCTGGAGATGCTCCGTGATAAAGGCAGGAGCTCATTATAAAATGTATTGTATAAGTAAATCCAGTTTGTTTTTTCTTGATTTTTTTTTAATAGTTAAGATCTGCATCAGTCAGCCCAATGATCATTAAAGTTTTTTTATCATTCATTTTGCTGCTTGTCTTCTGGCTTGACAAAATCTGCCAGTGGCTTCCTATTATATAGATTAGTGTGATTATTTTCTCTTCATTTGGTGAAGAGTCTGGTGGTGGTGGTGGTGGGTCTCATAAGTATTTAAAGCTATATTGGTGGTGGGGAAACTGAGCTAAGGATTACTATTGGAAAATCTTAGCTGTTCATTTCTAGTTAGATCCAGACCACATCACAAGTATCTCAAAAGTTATCCTTTCCACTTGAAGGCTGTTTAGTATCCTGTGTGAGGTGGTCTCAATCCAGTCTTATAAACCATGGGCCTGATTCTCCATTGCCCTGCCCATTGTGCAACATGCATATAATACACAATCCGAATGGCAGTGTGTTACGCCCATTTTGCACGGGGATAAATGACTACACAAGGCACAGATCAACAGAGAATCAGGCCCTGACTATCAACATCACAAAAGCTACCTCTACCGAAGTTCAGACCACTGATTGCAATCTCAGCCCAGAGATCAAAGATTTCCTTGGAAATTAAACCCATGTTCATTTCTAGAAGTGATTCCTTCATATCAGAGCTGAGGCATAATGGTGGTGGGATAAGGTGCAGCATGAGGTAAGCTCGCATTGTTGGTGCCTGTAACAAGTCCTCTGCCCGCCCTTCTTCCTGGGACCCACTGGCTGCCCCAATAAAGCTCAGAGAGGCTTCTAGTTCTTCAGCACCCGTGGCTTTATTTACACCAGGTTCTCCCACCACCAGTGATATACTATATACAGCTTGCAGGCCTTACAATCTCCTCTCCTACACAGAATCTGCCCTCCGCCTGGAGACTGACCTTCCCCTGGCTATTCCCCTATTCTTCTGGCTGCCAGCCAGCCTTTATAGCCCTCGGACCCTCAGGCCCGCAGGTGCAGCCAGTTCTAAAGGCCAGGCACCAGACTTCTCCCCAGCCCCAATCTATTTCTCCTGATTGGGGCTGGCTGAGCAGGGGCTAATTAGATGCTTTTGCACCAGCACCCTCCAACAGTGCCTATGGTGTACCTCCCAGTTTTACAGGGCACATTGTTTATATAAAGGACTGAGTTTGTATTGCAATTGTTAGCAGCCATCCAAACAGATGAATTAGTTACCTAACTACCAGTGTGCTCACACAAGTATCCAGAAATGTAGTGATTAATATTTTATAGGCCAATATTGAACCAATACATCACATGTTTCTGCATATTCCATTTTTATTACATCAAAATGATTTAAGGGCAGGCTTTGCCACTCTTACTCACGCTTGAGTAGTGTCTTACTCGTCAAGTGTAATGAATTCAATGAATGAATCAGTGTAACTGTGTGGCAATATCTGACACTTAAATTAAACAATTGTATCATGGACATTTTCAGACATCAGTATTTTATTTTTAAACCAGTGCACTTTAAGGATTACTGTGGCACCTTATAGACTAACAGACATTTTGGAGCATGAGCTTTCGTGGGTGAATACCCACTTCGTCGGATGACATGCATCCGACGAAGTGGATATTCACCCACGAAAGCTCATGCTTCAATACGTCTGTTAGTCTATTTGGTGCCACAGGACTCTTTGCTGCTTTTACAGATCCAGACTAACACGGCTACCCCTCTGATATTTAAGGATCACGTAATTTTTAAAGTATTTGTCAACCCTTGTCAGCATTTTTAGAGCTAGTAGAATATATTGCTTTATTTAGTTTCTCTTCACAGTCAGAATTTTTGTTTGACGTGTGTTTCTTGTCAAGCTGAAGCACCCGTTGTTTTGCAAGTATTTCTTTTGGGACTGATTTTCAAAGGCAGGTTTGATGTTTAGATGTATGTATGTATGTAGATTACTAAAGGGAAAAATAGCAAGCTGATAAAAATCAGTTTGTGCCAAAACTAACAGAAATCTCTTCAGGAAGATTGAGGCATAAGAATATCTGGAAATAAAATGGCAGATATTCCACTGTACGGATTAATTAATTTGAACAAGGCCTTCGACATCTGAACACAAAATGTAATGAGGCAGCATCACAAATGAGATATTATCTTTATTGGCATATATAATAACACAGGGTACACAACAGGGCACAGATGTTTTAGGTCAATAGCTGTTTTCACACTTAAGAAAGAGCTCTGAAGTGAAGCACAACATTGGTGGCTAGTTTTACATATTCCTCTAAATATGTCAGCAAACGAATCTTTCTGTTTTGTAGCATTCACCCCCCTTAATTCGTTTTGGTTAGGCTATCCCCTAAATTTCATGCTCAACTCTGTATGCTTTAATGTTTCCAACCTTTGCTTATCTCCTCCTCCACTGCAGCCCTGGGTGCTTGACGTTACTTAGTTGGAGCATGGATTGCAGTTATACAATTCCCATGTATAGTGAGCACAAGCATGTTTCTGCCCCAGCAGAATATGCTGAAGAGGCTGCCAGGCTCCTTTCCAGAGATTTTCTTACTCTTATGAAGCATTTCAGACCTGTTCTTACATACAAAATGTCCTCACACTTTAAATACCTGTTTGCTTCAATACTTCAGAAAGATAAAATATCGTAAGCTCTAAATATAAAGAGAGTCTTTCAAAAGTACTTACCTTCTGCTTCTGAGATACCTCGACGCCTAATTATATATATGGGTATGCAAACGTTTTTACAATAGGTTTTTTTCTGTTTTGACATTATTATTTTTTACTTATTGTAAAAGGTTAAGTGAGCCCAATTTTTTCCCGGTTTTATATTTATGTAACATCATTGATTTAAGTGGAATCAAGTCAATGGGACTTGCATTAAGTGAAGGCAGAACACTGATGGATACTTCTTGATTGGTTAGTTACATATGACATCTAATCAGAGAAACGAATTTATATCAAGTGACTTATGTAACAAACTAAAAACAATCCAAGTTTAAAAGTGTGAATAGTTTCACAAATAGTTCACTGTGATATGTATATAAAATATTGTGAAGAAATTCCTGAATAATTTTCATAATGAATGCATTCAAGAACTTCAGCCTGCTCACAGATATTCCACAAACAGGAAAAAAAGTTAAATTCAATTAATTATGTTTTATTAATTATTTGCTCATCCCCTCTTTTTCTGAGGAAAACAGTGGGCTCCAGTGACTGTGACACTGTGTGATGTGTCTTAAAGTTATCCTGTGCTGGCAGTACTGTGATTTAGCACATCTCTGTGACAGTGGCATGTTAATAGCTATGGAAAGAGGCAAGATAGTTTCTTTTGTGGTGTTATTGCTTTAGGAAGCATAGGGATACTGGCTGTGATTCACTGCAAAGTGCTTTCAGAAGTGAGCTATTACAGACAATATTTTAGCAAAAGGTATATACAGTTAATTCAGTGAAATTAGACAACCTTATGTGGAATTAGTTGTACAAAATTCCCCTTTCTATTGACTGTGGAGAAAATATTTGAGAAATCCACTAAAAATTATTATTATAACAACAGTAGCACCCATAATGCACTAGTACTTTTAAACACCCACAAAGGCAGTCAGATTGCATTCTGTGGAGCAGCACTAACATCAAAACGTAAGGATATGTGGGTACATATTTCAGAAGTGCCAAAGGAGCCCAAGTCCCACTTCCAATAGCACAGAAGTGCCATTGACAGTCAGTGGGACAGGAGTTCCTAAGGCATTTTTTAAGAGACCTTAGGCTCTTAAATCACTTAGGCACTTTTGAATTTTTTCCCCTTAAAATAACCAGTTCATTGCACAATGACTCAAGCCATAGAAGTGTGCAGTAAGGTGTTCTCACTCCCCGTGGCAGCAGGAATTGGCATGGGGAGTGGGATCTGGCCAGCAGCAGTATGGAGCAAGTGTCAGGATCCAGCAAGCAGACAGTCAGCAGCCTGGTAGCAATCACAGCCTGGCCCTGGGAAAAGAGGGGGCTTCAGGAAGGTGCAGGGCTGCAGGGAGCTAAGGAGGAAGTTCAGGGGCTGGGCCAAGCTGGGGAGGGGAAGGGGGCAGCAGAGGACTGGTAATGTGGGAAGAGGGGCTGGAGGGCAGGGGATGAGAGGAAGGATCAGGGACATTGGGCAGGTGGAATGGAGGTAATGGTTGGTCCCCCTGGGATACTTCCTAGGGGTACCAGGCCTGGAAGACACCTTGTTACCATCTGCCCTTAGCATGAGAAAACCTTGTCTGTGCCTGCCATGGGTCAGCTCTCCAACACCACTTGCCTCAGGAAATGCACTCCCGTCAGGTTAGCGATAGGCACACAGCAACCTGTGAGCTGTCTGAGTATCTCCTTGAAGTGCCCACCCCTTGGTCCACCGGATATTTGCAGTATTCACTGCTTCCCAAGAAACAGTACACCGCTGTTTACAAGTTACACCTCAGCTAATTGCTCTGCTTAACTCACAGTGCTTAGATTTGTGTATAGTTAAATCAACTATGTGTTTAGTTAGAGCATAGAGATTCAAGTCGTAGCAAGAAGAAGAACTGGAAACAAAAGGTTACATATAAAATCAGTGCATGCATTCTAGATACTAGACTTAATTAACAAGATACTCTCATGTCTAACCAAGTATTGCTCAACCAAAATCTGTGCAGCGTTTTACAGCCAGGCTGGCTCTGACCCCTTCTAAGGGGCAATGTGTGGGGGGGGGCATGCAGGATTACGTGGCCTCCCTAGATTTCTGCAAGGGTGGGAGTCAGGCTGAGTGTGGATGTGAGGGATGTGCATGAGAAAGGCACGAGCACTTCTGAGCTCTGCTAGGAGGCACCCAGAGCAGGGAAGAGAGACTGGTCTAGCAGCACAGTTCTGCCAGAGGGCAGAGACGGGAGTTGAGTACCCCCGGACAAATTGGAAAGTTGGCACCTGTGTCTGTACATATTTTTTGCAATGATGATGATGACTGGTCGGCTTTTGGCTCTCAGTAGAGACCTGACAAAGCACCCTTTGGTGAACTATTATGCAGATATCTGACCTAGGGGTTCCCTATAAAATTGTATGTATCCCTTCTGCCCTCTGCCAGTTTGCACCCTGGGTCACATCCTCCGAAAGACAAAATGCAATTGGAGGGTTGCCTTAGTAAAAAGTTGTGAATCATTCTAGTAAGGTTCCAATGTAACTATAGAGTTTATGAAACAGTATCCTCACATGGAGTCTAAGCTTCAATAAAGAGAAGTGGGACAGAGAGGTTATTTTGATCTTTCCTGGTATCAGCATAGGATTTGCCCTTAGGTACTGAATTAAACCGAGATTAGTGTATATATTTCCTGCTCTGGTTTCCTTCTGCGGTTCACTATATAGATCATGCTATAACCTTTAGACTTGCCAATATTCATATCCAAGTTGCAATTCTATATTTCTTATAACCAGCATATGATTGTTGATTATTGCTTGCGGTTTTCATTTCACGGTGGGTGAAACAATAAGCACTGAGCAAACACAGTGTTCAGCAAACACAGCATTGAAACAAAGATATAAGTGGTGGTATTTTGGTTCCTAACAACCCGTGTTTATTTTTCATTTAGCACATAAAGGCTTTTTTATACATCTACTTCTTCGGAGCCAATGTGACAACCATATTTACCTCAATAAGATGCTGCTCTGCACTTGTGCTGTATTATGCTAATAAGATTCTGTGTAAATTGACCCACACGATGTGCCAATTTTCTATAAATAAAGAACATCTGAAATTATCACCATTACTTTCTGAAAGCAGGTAGCTCGGAAATGAGTAAAAGCCAATTGTTTTTGTTACAATTTTACAAAGATCTCCATTTTCCTTTTTCTTGATTTCAGGATATTTTCTCTTTCTAATATGTACACATAGATATGTATTCAGTATCAGATATGAAAGACTTTAGCATAGTTTAATGGTGCCACTACAGCTGCAGTTGTTTTATATTTAGATTGAGTCATAAAGTCATAGACTTTAAGGTCAGAAGGGACCATTATGATCGTTTAGTTTGACCTCCTGCACAATGCAGGCCACAGAATCTCACCCACCCACTCCTGTAACAGACCCCTAACCTATGTCTGAGCCACTGAAGTCCTCAAATCATGGTTTAAAGACTTCAAGGTGCAGAGAATTCTCCAGCAAGTGACCCATGCCCCATGCTGCAGAAGAAGGTGAAAACCCCCCAGGGCATCTGCCAATCTGCCCTGGAGGAAAATTCCTTCCTGACCCCAAATATGGTGATCAGCTACACCCTGAGCATGTGGGCAAGACTCACCAGCCAGATACCCAGGAAAGAATTATCTGTAGTAACTCAGATCCCACCCCATTTAACATCTCATCACAGGCCATTGGGCATATTTACCGCTAATAGTCAAAGATCAATTAATTGCCAAAATTAGGCTATCCCATCATACCATCCCCTCCATAAACTTATCAAGCTTAGTCTTGAAGCCAGATATATCTTTTGCCCCCACTACTCCCCTTGGAAGGCTGTTCCAGAACTTCGCTCTTCTGATGGTTAGAAACTTTCGTCTAATTCCAAGTCTAAACTTCCTGATGGCCAGTTTATATCCATTTGTTCTTGTGTCCACACTAGTACTGAGCTTAAATAATTCCTCTCCCTCCCTGGTATTTATCTCTCTGATATATTTATAGAGAGCAATCATATCTCCCCTCAGCCTTCTTTTGGTTAAGCTAAACAAGCCGAGCTCTTTGAGTCTCCTTTTATAAGACAGGTTTTCCATTCCTCGGATCATCCTAGTAGCCCTTCTCTGAACCTGTTCCAGTTTGAATTCGTCCTTTTTAAACATGGGAGACCAGAACTGCACACAGTATTCCAGATGAGGTCTCACCAGTGCCTTGTATAACGGTACTAACACTTCCTTATCTCTTCTGGAAACATCTCGCCTGACACATCCCAAGACCGCATTAGCTTTTTTCACAGCCATATCACATCATCCTGCCATTATCCCTAAACTCCTCATTAGCCTCATTAAAGACTGAGGCAAAGTATTTGTTTAGATATTGGGCCATGCCTAGATTATCCTTAACCTCCACTCCATCCTCAGTGTTTAGCGGTCCCACTTCTTTCTTTGCTTTCTTCTTATTTATATGGCTATAGAAGCTTTTACTATTGGTTTTAATTCTCTTTGCAAGGTCAACTCTACATGGCTTTTGGCCTTTCTCACTTCATCCCGACATGTTCTAACCTCAATAAGGTAGCTTTCCTTGCTGAGCCCTCCCATCTTCCATTCCTTGTAGGCTTTCTGCTTTTTCTTAATCACCTCTCTGAGGTGCTTGCTCATCCATTTTTTCCCCCTTTCTGATAGTTTCTGCAACTTTGACTTGAAGTAATTCCAGGCCTCCTCCACCTTTAGATCCACAAGTTCTTCAGTCCAATCCACTTCCCTAATTAATTTCCTTAATTTTTTAAAGTTAGCCCTTTTGAAATAAAAAATCCTAGTCACAGATCTATTTTTGTTTATCCTTCCATTTAGTTTGAACTGAACTAGCTCATGATTGCTCAAAGCAAGGTTGTCCCCTACAACTATTTCTTCTATGAGGTCTTCACTACTCACCAAAACCAAATCTAAAGTGGAATCCCCTCTTGTTGGTTCAGCAAGTACTTGGTGAAGGAATCTATCAGCTATTGCATCCAGGAAAATCTGAGCCCTATTATTATTACTAGCACTTGTCCTCCAGTCTATATCTGGAAAGTTAAAGTCTCCCATGATCACACAATTCCCATTAGTATTTACTTCATTAAAAACATTAAAGAGGTCTCTATATACAAATCAGATCCCGGTGGTCTATATCACACCCCAAGCACTATCCCAGGGGAGGCTCTAGTAGCTTTCTTCACCAATGTGATTTTTGCCCAGACAGACTCTATCTTGTCCATTCCATCCCTTCTTATTTCTTTACAGTCTACCTCATCATTGATATACAATGCTACTCCACCACCTTCGCCTTTATTTCTGTCTTTCCTAAACAGTACATACCCTTCAATACTTGTACTCCAGTCCTGACTACTATTCCACCATGTTTCTGTTATCCCTATAATATCTGGTTTCACTTCCTACACCAGTAATCTAGTTCCTCCAGTTTGTTACCTAGGCTCCTCGCATTGGTGTACAAACGTCTTAATTTTTGCTGTTTGGCTTTGCTCACATTCTTTACCCGATTAGGCCCAGATGTTCTACCGCCAGTATCACCTATTAGACTGGTATCTACACTACCCTTCCTCCTTATGCCTATTCTCCTATTCACGTCTGTATCCTTTCTTGCTTTGTTTTCTTCCCTCTCAATGTTAAAATCCGGCGTGGAGATTACCTGAACATTTCCCAACCATCTCCCCCAAATTCCTAGTTTAAAGCTCTCTTAATCAGTTGTGCCAGCCTCCATCCTAGAAGGCTATTTCCCTCCCTACTCAGGTGAAGTCCATCCTGAGAGACCAGTCCTCTGTCCATGAATGCCTCCCAGTGGCCATACATCCCAAAGCCCTTCTTATAGCACCAATGACTGAGTTATCTGTTGATCATCATAATCTTGTCACACCTTTGTTGCCCTTCTCTAGAAACAGGAAGAATCCCACTGAAGATCACCTGAGCCTCGATTTCCTTGAGTGTCTTCCCCAACCTGGCATAGTCTCCCTTGATATGTTCCAGCGGGTCTCAATTGTCCCAGTTAAGTTTGGGAGTGCACCATACTGGGAGTGAAATAAATACATAATAAAATAGAGTCCCCTATCCTTCAGACACAGCTTACAATTAGAGCTAGGCCAGAATTTTCAAATGAAACTATTTTTCACTGAAAAATGCAGATTTGGGTCATCTGAAACATTTTATGAATTTGTGTAGAGTTTGCAAAATGGTTTTGTTTGGGGAAAAAATCTGAAAAATCTAAATGTTTTGTTTTGATGTTTTCAAATAGAAACATTTCCATTTTTATTCAAAATTACTGTTGGTTTCAAAATTCACTTTAAAATATATCTAAACCATCAAAAATGAAATTACATGTTTTGTTTTGGATCACATTAAGTGTTTTGTTCAACCCCAAAAGATTTTTTTTTTTTTTAACATTTTGGGTCACCAAAAAATTAGGAAAAAATCATTTGACACCGATCCAAAATGATTGTTATTGTTTTTCAGATTGGCCAGTGAACCAAAATATCAGACATTCACACCAATCTACTTATGATATAGAGAGGTGTGATTTAAACTGAGGACTAAGAACCAGGAACTCATAAATCAGAAACCCAGCTTTGACACTTCCTATTTCACTATTCCTGCTTACTTTACAATCATGCACAGTCCCATTGGGGTAAATTAGAGTACTTGCTTGAATAAGGCAAGCAGGATTTAGCCCATGTCACTGCTAAATGGTGTGGGTCTCTCTGCAGAACCTTGTAAAATGAGGGTTATAATACTTCATAGGACTGTCAGGAGGATTATTGTATTTTATGCACTGATCTATAAACTCCTGATGTGTTTATATTATCAGAAAATATAGAATACAAATTACTAGTCAATATTTGCAAAATGCTTTGAAGAGGAAGAGCATTATGTGACTACTAGAGGCCAGATCCTTAACTGGTGTAAATCAGCATCACTCCATTAGTATATATATAAAACTATGCAAAGTTGCACTAGTTGAGAATCTGGTCCTATGTATTTTTATTATTGTTTTTTCCCCTTTTAATCTAAGATCAAAAGTTGCCAGCATCTGATGGCTGTTTAGTGATCTTAGTTGATTTCCTATTGGATAATGCTATGCAATAATAATAATTAATAATAATTAATAATAATAAAATAAGAACAAACCAAAAATTCATGACTAGAATAAGCATTAATTGACAGAGCTGAGCGAATAATTCATAATGAATAGTTTGACAAGATTCCCTATTTTTTCTACTTGTGAATTATCCATGACAAGATAATTTTGTAAAGTTCATCATTGTGGGTACAATTTTAAGTTCTTAAGGGGGACTTTGATGCATGGGCCTTGTGCTAGCCTTCTCCATGGAGATAATTTTACCCTATTTAGATTTATTTCCTGAATGATTTCTGTGAATAATTCTGATTGCAGTTTATTGCAGATACTAGTTATTTAAAATATGACCTATGTTGGCTAATTTTAACTGGACTAACAGGTTCCATGATGTGTTTTTGTTCCCTGTTGACTGATTATTCGAGGTGATCGAGAGTTTTCCAATGAAACATTTTATTGGAAAATGCTGTTTAATCCAAACTAAAACTTCACAGGAGAGGGTCAATTTTGACTAAGCTCCCAAATCAAAAAGTGTTTGAACAACACCAGATTTTAAAGTGGTTAAAGACTCATATTTTGCCATTTTGAAATGTTTGAAAAGTTTCATTTTCTGGATCAAACTGACATTCATTTAGTAATTTTAGTTAATTTATACTAAATGAGGATTAAAATGTCAAAATGGAAACTATGAACATTATTAAAACTACTGAAATGACTGAAACAAAATGTTTCAATTGACCCAATCCAAAAATTTTGGGGATTATCAATTCATGAAAAATTTGGAGATTGACTCTTTGTCCCAGTTTGGGGCAGTGAAAAAAAGTCCTTTGAAAATAAGGCTTCATATATGCAAAATCTCTCCAGTGGGAAGTGTAGAATCATTAATCATTTCAAAAAGTGAAAACACCTTTACATTAATGGTAGATTAGATACAAAAAAAGAATTCACCGAATTGAAGAAATTGAAGTTCTAAATTTTCTGTGTTTACACTTGGATGCCTAAATAGGTTTTAAAATAACAGTAATATTTTTTCTTCTCAGATTTTGAGAGAACTCTAATGGGTTAGACAGAGACTGTACCTTCCATAAATTCTAATTCTGAATCCCAACCTGATCTGACTTTTATTTTTAAATGTGATCTTCACCGTGGTTGGTAGCTCTCATTGTGGGACACTTTTCTTACTCAAGGTGGAAAGAGCTGGCTCATAGATAAAATGTAAGAGAACTTTATGATTTTGGTGTCTTAGTTTGTCTGTGCTTAACAGATCTTTTATCCTACAATATAAGTCCTCAGTATTTACTGTTGTAGCATTAATCTGCCATGCACAGACTGTTCACCATGCTATGCTCTTACAGAACCTGTATTTGACGGAGCAATAACTGTTTGTCTACTTTATCTAATGTAGATGTATGAAGAGCAGAAAGTTTATCTGAACCCCCTCAGACTTTGAACATTGTGTTCTATGGTTCCAATCTTGCAAAGCACTTAAGCAGATGCTTAATTTTAAATCAATAGGACTTCACATGCTTAAAGTTAAGCATGTGCTTAACTTTGCTGGATCAAGACCCTATGTGAATGATATGCCCAACAGGTGAAGGGGAAAATGTATCCCTTTGACTAGGGGACTGTGGGGAGTGGCTGTAGAACAGTCTCTCTCCATAAGCCTTCAGCATCTATCTCAGCCTAGGGATTGGTCTAGCAGTCATGGCTCCTTGTGCTATGTGTTGTCAGGTCCACTGGAGCCCCATATCTGCAGATTCAGTGGTCTCAACACTAGCCTGCCCTAGAGCTGCTCTGTACATTGTTGTTTTTGGACTCAGAGGAGTTCCCCTCTGCCAAGCATTAGGAGATGCAGTGCTGAGGGGCTAGTAGAGAGGGCTACATACAGATTAAGTCTAACTAATTCTGAGCCCTACTGAACCTTTTTATATAAAACCAGAGAGGGGAAAAAAAAGATTTTTGAAATTGGTTCAGTGAAAACTCAGCCTGCCAAGAGATCTCTCACAGAACATGCCATGCCTAACATATGCAGGAGGGCTGAAAAGGATTTATGATGGCTGGAGTTATGAGAAAGTAAACAATTCCCAGGAGGGATTTTGCTTTCTCATTCTTGCCTCTCTCAGAGAGATCAGATTTCTCCTCTTTCTCTTCAATTTAGACTTCATTTACATACTGGCAGCTTTTCTCTCTAGTTTCCAAAATAGCAAAATTAGGAGGACTTAAATGCAAGATAATAAGTTGAGAAATTGATATAAGTGAGATGATTAAGAGAAAGAGCTTGGGAGTGACATTCACAAGATAGAATATCTTTTCCCTTTTCCTGAGATGACTGCAAAACCCACAGTAAAGGACACAAAGGATTTAGTTTGAAGAATGGACTGAGGATACTGACCACTAAACTTAAAAAGAAATGGGCAAGGTTTGGCCACTAAACTCTTACTTGAAAGACCATTTTCAGACCGAAAGGAGTATCCAAACATCACTATGCAAGAACTGGTATATTTCTTTCCAATTAGTGGACCAGGATTGATCCTTAGAAAAGCTTCCTGATTCTTCAAATATTTGTATTTATCCTCTGTGTTCTTATCCATCTCAGGTTGCAAAATAGTGGACATTCATTGGGGTGTCATTTAGCATCTGGTTTGTAGATGTGCTGACCATCCCAAACTCCTGTTGAAGGCACTGGGAAGTATGGGTACTCATCCCTTCTGAAGATTGGACCCCTTATGTATTAACACATTTTCAACCTTTATTTATTACATTTTACTATTTAAACATCAGAAATGTCTCAAAACTTGGAGGCAAATTAATATTTTTGCACCCCATTGTCACTCCTCACTCCCAGTAATGACTTAAGTGTTGGAGGCCCATACTTTTTTCCTGTCGCAAGCAGCTCCTGTCCTGTTTCCATGTTAAAGAGGTGTTACTATGACTGCTCCTAAAGCTGCATTAGAGAGACACTATACGTTTCCCAAGGAGAAGAACAGAAGAAACAAATTCAGTCATGTCCCACAGATGTCTACTGAAGATAATACACGAAGACATCAACATAGGAAGGTAGCTGTGGAGGGAACAAATTGCTAGACTTTGCTGTTGAAGAGACAATGAAAGTTGACTTTACCCATGTTGATTGGTGGTCAGGGGTCTGGGCTGGCATAAAGGGAACTCTCTGACTGAGTATTGGAGCACAGTGATTACTAATTGTTGTTGTTATTCTGATACTCATTTTTCTTTCCCTCACCTCCTAACTACAATTCTGTGTCATTTTTAGCTACATTTTAATGAAGCCCATGGAGGAAAAAGATTAAGGACCAGATCCTCAGTTAGTATAGCACAGCTGATTTCAGTTGGGCTATGCTGATTTACACCACCTGACGATCCAGATCTAATGTTTTATTCATAGTTGCATTCTTTATCCCTTATGCATATTTCAGTGCCACAGGAGACACAGTAAGGATTTACTATCTAGTTTATGTATATATCACATGCTGTTAGATATGCAGTTATTCCATAACTTGAATACCTTGTCCACACATAATACAAACAAAAATCCACTCTTTATGTATACATTGAGAACTGTTCATATCCTGAAAAAATAGTGTTTGCAGCCTCTTTATTGGACTATGGAACAGCTGTTTTTTTCAAAGCATGTTTGTTCCTTTTTCTAATGCCGTTTGTAGCCATAGCTGTGAATGTGTTTCTATCCGCATAAATTTTTGCAAATGGTGGTTATTCATACAGATGCCCATATTTGCATGGGATCAAGAGTATGCATACATAAACAAGAGTATTCACTGTTCATTATTTGTTTTACTCCCATTTATAAAGTTTCAGTCATCCCAGAGGGCAGAAAAAACAAACTAACCATGTATCATAGATGACCAATCACACACCTCAAATAGCAAACATACAGTTTGCAAACATCTCATAAGCTGGAATCTGTGTTCATAAACTATTCAGTGAATATTTACTTATTTACTAATTTACTAAATTACGTATGTACTTATTTACTAATTTATTTACAAATTGGGATTGGTTCTTGAATGAGCCACAGACCTAAAAAAGGCCAAAGTTCATTGGGTACATTATTTTCTATGAATCATTTGACCAGCCCAATATTCAACCATGCATTCTTGTGTGCTTAGCATTGGTAATGTCTCTGATTGTAAATAAAAGGAATGGGCATGCAATACTAAATCAGGGTGACTTCTGAAAGATTTGAGAAGTTACTGAAAATGGAAAGGCTAACAATTCCTTTAATAATTACTTTAAGGAACTAGTTTTGAGAAGCTGTTGAGATAAGAAGAGAAAAGACACAAAAATGAATGAGAAATAGCAAAGACATAATGAAGAAATTTCAGACCAAAGAGGCCCATCACCAGTGGAAGACTTGAGAAATATGTATGTGGGATAAATCAAGAGACATAAAAAGCAAAAGATCTTGTCTGTGCTGCCTGTATTTCACTTTTAGGCAATGAGTAATAAAGTAGAAATAGTTAGAGATCTTTCCTTCTATCGTGGCGTTATGCTTTCTGTACGCCGAACTGAAGGGGGGAGGTGGTGGGGGAAACCTGCAGTATACTTTGAGATGACCTTAACAGACAAATGTATAGCTCCATTATACCAGCAGTGTGTTGAGACAAGTAATGCAAGTGCCTTTATGTGCTGCACTGCTTGTTAGTGAATACAGTCTAAATATTTTGACAGTGAATATAAAGAAGTTTACAGTATTTGGTAGTCGAGGTAAAGAATGAACTTTGAAGAGACAGTTAAGAGGTATGTTTCCAGTAGTGTGCCTAGGGAATTAACTATGTGCCATGCTAGCAATATGGGGCATAGCACACCTAATTTTCATTAAACCTGATAGAAAATATATTATTTAGCTGCAGTACTCATTTAGGCTGGGATTTCCAAAGATGCCTAAGGGAGTTAGGAACCCAGTGCATTTTAATGGGATTTGGACAATTTTTAAGGAATTTCAGTCTTTGGGCATTCAGAATAAAACGTCTTTTCAGAGCCTGATTCTCTCTCACAATAAAGTCCCTTCACACTGCCTGAATGGTCTAAAGGAACTCTAGCATAAATAAGAATCAGGTTTATACTATTTGTATACCTTTTGCTTATCTTGGGTGATATTTTCCCCTCTAGAAAGGCCCAGTACAGGGTCTATGCACCATGTAAGCTTCCGTTGCTGTACCACCTTGGCCTGGGGGATACTCACTGTTGGACATAAACAGTTCCTCTGGGGCTTAGTTCTCCATACAGTGATGTACAGAGCCCAGGTGCAGTGCAGAGGGAGGACTGCCAGGGAGCTGATAATGAAACCCTGATTCTGTGCTGTCCAGCCAAGGTTTAAGTTAAAATTTCAGGTGGATAGTTTACAGGGTGGCAGCTCTATCTTTCTTCAGCCTGGAATGGGGCACAAATGAAGCTTTGCTCCACCACACCTGCTCCCCTTCTTCCCTTGATGCTGATCTTTGGCAGACAAGACAGCAGTAGTGGGTAATGGAACTGGAGCAGGAAAGAGTTCTCAAGGGGGCTGTTTGGCTAGGGTAAGTCCACTTGGCAGTACTAATGCTGCCCGAAATGAACTCTGTAAACTGAAGAATTGTTGTTAATGAGCATTGCATATTCAGACAAGAGTGGCAGAATATGAAAGGGTCATTGTTCTATAGACACATGCTATTCCCATAGGTGTACATCAGTGATACCTATGTCCAAACTTGTTTCTCTTATTGCTGTTTAGTACAACTGGGAGTTTTGACTCTGTGCCATCTCCATTTCAGTAACTCCTATTACCAACTACAAGTTCTTCCTTTGTTCCAGCAACGGGAGAGTCTCTGGCACTGCTACTTATTAGTGACTCTGGGACAGGTTTTCAAAAGCACCCAGGACTAGGCAGAGTCGGCTTTAGCAAGTGCGGGGCCTGATTCCTGGGGGGGGCGGGGCTTGTACTCACCGGGGGGTGCTCCCAGTCTTCGGCAGCACTTCGGATTGCCGGCGGGGAGAGCGGGGCCGTGGGACTGCCGTGCTGCGGCCGAAGCTCCGGCCGGGGTCGCGGGTCCGCGGGGCTGCCACGCTCCGGCCGGGAGAGCAGGGCCGTGGGGCTGCTGTGCTCCAGCTGGAGCTCCGGCCGGGAGAGCGGGGCCACTGAAGACCCCGGCGGAGCTGACTGCTGCCGGGGTGAGTAAAAAAAATTAAAAAGGCGCCTAAGGCGTGGGGCCCTCTTAGGCGCAGGGCCCGATTCCCCGGAATCGGGCAAATCGGCCTAAAGCTGGCCTTGGGACTAGGCTTTCAAGGGGTCAGCAGTCTCAACCTGAGGGGACCAGATTTTTCAAAGAACTCAGCTGCTCATATCTTCCATTTTTACACTTATGGCCAGATTTTGAAAAGAGCTCAGCATGCTGGGTACTGAGCATTTTTGAAAATCGTCCCACTTATTTTGGTGCCTGATTAGGCATGCAGAGATCTGTGGAAAATCTAGTCCTATGCGAGTTCAGCCTGCATTACCCACTGATGGTTAATTGCTGCAGCAGTTTTGTTTCCATTACCACCTGTCTTTAATTTACTTTTGCTTTGCTTTTCATTCTGTATTGCTTCCACTTTGCAATGGCAGAGACAGAGCTATTGTTATCTTCCAGCCATGACTGCGCTGTGGTATTGATCTCTTCTTTCACTATTTGTTCTTCCACCTATTCAAGAAAAGTAGTGCACTGTAAAAAAGAATTAAAAATATTGCCATTATAATAGGATGGCAGACTAAAGCTGTGATCTTATAAACACTTCCTAGACAGTTCTGCTCAGAGAGGGGACACAGTTCTGATCAGCTAACCAGGGGCCTACTTAGCAACATAGTGTCATGATATGTGAAATTGAGGACACTGCACCTTCTGGTGTGGCCTCAATGTCTCGTATTGTGGAAGCTTTTTTTCATAGGAACATAGAATGGCAATTGGTATGATTCTCACACTAGAGAGAGCAGTCATCCAGCAACCTTCACTTCCCTCTCCCTTCATATTTCTTACATTTCTGGCTGGGGGAGCTGGCTACTAATCACCTTCCCTCCAAATATTTGTTACGCTGGAGATTGATGTTCATAGACTCATAGACTTTAAGGTCAGAAGGGACCATTATGATCATCTAGTCTGACCTCCTGCACAATGCAGACCACAGAATCTCACCCATCCACTTCTATAACAAACCCCTAACCTATGTCTGAGTTATTGAAGTCCTCAAATTGTTGCCACTATTTGTTTCACCATTCCTTTCTGCCTTGCTGTGAGGTGGACAAATTGTGAGCATTGCTTGCAGATGCTGGCTCAGCAGGTTCTGGTTTATCCAGGTTTATCCATATGCTTTTTACTCCAAAATGTGCACTCTCCCTCATTCTGGGTTAAAAAAATCCACTGGGATTTCCCAACTCCTACTATTCATTGTACTAACTAGGTATTGATTTTTTTTTCATTTCATTACGTGGTTTTGAACTCCTCCAGCACATCTGTCTGCTCTTGCATTTTCTGTATGACATTGCATTGCATATGACAACAAATGCATGTAGTATTGCAATTCAGCCATTCTAACTAGCGAGACAGGGAACTTCATCCAGTCTGACCTCTCCTCTTGGGAGGTATGGAGCTCCTTGAACACCTAAGGTTCAAACCTGGGAGGCATGAATAGCATAATTCCAACATAGGTTCCAGGTAACCTGGGGAGAGGGAATATCTGTGCCATTTTTGTGAAGACCTTTTGGTTTCCTCTTTGGATTAAACTATATGTGGTGCTCACATGCTGACAGTGTCCAAGAACTGAAAGAAGGGAGTTTAAGCAGCTAAAGGTTTTATTGAGTTATTTTTAATCTTTACACTTTGTGATGTGATGACTGCATTCTTCCATTGCTACATTTTAACCTGGTGGTAGAATTTAGTGCTTTAACGTTCATACAATCACAGTTTGCTTTATGATTTTGTATTCCCTTTTAACACGCACTGCAGACTCAAGTACTGGATCATATTTCCCTTTTACTGTTGCATATTAAAGTACACTGGTGATTTTTATGATAGTCCCATGTATTAGGGTTATATTTTTTTTGGCATTTGATTACACTATCATTTTTAGCTTCATGAAAGGGAAAGGGCTATTAGTCTGTTGCTCTGAGTATCAGGACACTTTCCCCCTTTATCTTTGCCTTTTGTGTTGTGTTGTTTCCTGGAGGGGATGCCTCTCCAACACTCACATTAATTAAAGAAAAACTGCAGCAATTTTTTATAATGCTTTAGATAAAAACATGAATACTTGCTAAATAAAGGCTAGTTCTTACAAATGCATCTGGACCAGTCCCCAGTGGCTTCATTTGCTTTGGGTAGCCCAAAGTATGTGTAGCTTGGAAAATAGATTTTCAGAACTTTTTTTTTTAATATTTGTCAGTGTATATCTACCTCCTGAACATCGAATGGTTTCTCAATGGAAGTTGCCATCTTATTGGTGCTTCCTACCAGTCAGAGGGTGTAGTATGGGCCTCAGAGCATGCAGCTACCATTTGAATACATGGAAAAGCAGGTACTTTCCCAACCCGAGTAAGTTAAGTTCTGTGTCTATCACTGTGTTTGTACAGTGCCTAGCACAATGGACCCCTGCGGGCACTTCTGTGATAAACATGGTTCATAACTAAGGTTGACAACTTTCTATTTGCAGAAAACTGAACACCCCCACCCCGCCCTTTCCCTGAGGCCATGCCCCTGCCCTAGCCCTTCTCTGAGGCTCCGCCCCTGCTCACTTCATCACCCCTCCCTCTGTTGCTCGTTCTCCCCCACCTTCTCTCACTCTCATTTTCACTGGGCTGAGGCAGGGTGTTGCAAGGAGCGGGGAGAGCTCTGTCTGAGAGTGCAGGCTCTTGGATGGGGCTGTAGATGAGAGGTTTGGGGTGCAGGAAGGGACTTCAGGCTGGGAGTTGGCGCCAAGGGGTTCGGAGTGTGGGAGGAGGCTTCAGGCTGGGATTGGGGTGTGGGAGGGGGCATGGGCTCTGGGATATGGGAGCAGGCTCTGGGGTGGGCCAGAAATAAAGGGTTCAGGGTGTGGGAGGGGCCTCCAGGCTGGGGCAGGGGGTCGGGGTGCAGGATGGGAGGGCTCTGGCTGAGGCTAGGGATGAGGGGGTTGGGGTGCAGGAGGGGGCTCTGGGCTGGGGCAGGGGGTTGGGGTGTAGGAGGAGGTGTGGCATCTGGGAGGGAGTTTCAGGTGCAGAAGGGGGCTCTGGGCTGGGACAGGGGGTGAGAGGTGCAGGCTTACCTCAGGCAGCTCCCAGAGGTGGCAAAATCTCCCTCTGGCTCCTAGGTGGAGGTACAGCCAGGTGGCTCTGCGCACTTCCCCTGCCTGCATGCGCTGCCCCGGCAGCTCCCATTGGCCGAGGTTCCTAGCCAATGGGAGCTGTGGAGCTGGCACTCAGGGCAGGGGCAGTGCATGAATCCCCCCTGGCCATTCCTCAACCTAGGAGCCGGAAAGACATGCCAACCACTTCCCAGGAGCTGCGTGGAGTTGGGCAGGTACCCTGCCTGCCCTGCTGCAGGTGGCCAACTGGACTTTTAACGGCCCGGTCAGCACTGCTGACCAGAGTTGCCAGGGTCCCTTTTCGACCAGGTGTTCCAGTTGAAAATCGGATGCCTGGCAACCTTGTTCATAACAATAATTTAGTTTTTTTTAACAACACTGAAAGTTCCAGTTTTCTCTCAAATTCAAAGAAGAGCTGCATTTTTGAGTCCTTTTTAAATCAGAGTGACAAGCTTTTGTTTATTAAGACCATTAATTTCATGGCATGTGATTTATACTTTGAAATTAGGCCCTTGATTCAGCAAAGCACTTGACCACATGTTCCATTTTAATTGCACACAGATATCAGTGAGAATTAAACAATCTGCTTAAAAGCCTGGCTAAATTGAGGCCTAGATTCAGATAAAGTATATTTTATATTGAATGTAATGAAAGAAAAGTAAAGGGGAGTTGGCTACTTAAATTGCTTTTGCAAGTCCCAGCCTACTACTCTGATATTTTTATTATAGATATTGGTAAAATATGTTTGATGCTGTGTTTCTTTGGAATTAGAGTTATGTGAAAACACTGATCTTTAGCTAAATATCAACTTTCAGTCACAATGTTCAAAAATTGGATCAAGACAATGTTCTGATGATCTACCATTGAAGCGAGCCTTTCATTGTGAAATCATGATCATATAATGTGTTAAACACAAACACCTTCACAATAACAATAAAGCAACGAGAGAGAATCTTTGACCTCAGGGGCATTGAAAATCATCTGAAATTCATGTACAATAATTTTACTAACAAACTTTTCATTTTTTTCATTGAATGGGAACATAAGACTACAGGAGCGAGGAGACCGTTTTGTTCTTCAAGCATCTGTCCCATTCAAACTTATATTTTATGTACATTATTGTTTTTCTCCTTCCCCAAAATAATAGAACTAATTAACCCTTATATTCCCATTTAAAACACTATTGGCTACAGTATCTGACTTAATCCTTCTCCAGAATTTTTGCATACTCCCCTCCTGAATTCTTTCATAAATACTTGCTTCTACCTATGTTTATTCTCCTGGGTAATCCAACCATCAATTTGGTAAAATAATACATAATAATAAAAAGATCTTGCTAGAATTGTCTATTAGCTAACTTCCTCTTTCTTCTCAATTCAGGACTTCATGAGGGATGTTTGAATGTCTGTTCATTACATTTGTTTTTTAGGTTTTTATAGCCCTTTAAATTAAAGCTGTGTCAGTTCTGATAAAATAAGAAGTGATGGAAACCTTTGTTCTAAACACAAACAAAACCCCATAAGAACCCTTTAACTGGTTTGGAAAGGTTTGAAAACATGTATTAATCATTATATAGATTAGTTGCCTGATTATTTCCCAATCTCTTCTGAGGTTCTTGTGGTAAACAATATCCAGCTCAGTTGTCCAACCTCCAAAAGGTATGGATTGACATTAGGTGCTCAGCAAACTGAATCAGGCAAACACCTGAGCTGCTCCTATCACTATTTTTCAATAGACTAGAAATTTGAGCTGGGTGAAACCTATTCATGGGGGCTAATTTGACAAACATGTCCTTTACACTGTTTTGGAATTATGATGAGAAATTTGAGGATCTGTACATGTGTTACTATTATTCACAATTATTCACAGGATAATTTGTATAAACACATTTTAGCCTGTGGATTGTTCACATAATGGTTGCTAGACTGGAGTATTATTTTATTTGTCCAGGTTCTGATCCTATGTCCAAGGAAAGACTCTTGTTCATTTCTCCATGTTTTGGATCTAGCCCCTAAGTTTGATTGGTCACACACATCACAAGTTATTGGCCCTGGTTAAATGGTCTAAGTTTTATAAGATTATAAAATTTATAAGATTTATAAAATTAGAAAAGCCAAGGCACAAAACAAGATCAAACTAGCTAGGGACATAAAAGGAAACAAGAAAACATTTTGCAAATACATTAGAAGCAAGAGGAAGACCAAGGACAGAGTAGGCTCATTACTCAATGAGGAGGGAAAGACAATGGGCTTAAATTGCAGCAAGGGCAGTTTAGGTTGGACATTAGGAAAAACTTCCTAACTGTCAGAGTGGTTAAGCACTGGAAGAAATTGCTTAGGGAGGTTCTGGAATCTCCATCATTGGGGATTTTTAAGATCAGGTTGAACAAACACCTGTCAGGGATGGTCTAGATAATACTTAGTCCTGCCTTGAGTGCAGGGGCCTGGACTAGATGACCTCTCGAGGTCCCTTCCAGTTCTATGATTCTATGCAAAGGCTCTTTTCTGTTCATTATCTGTGAACATTCATAATTGTTCAACCAATCAATTGTGCAAGTAATAGAAAGCTTTTCATAATGGCCACGAGAGCACTTCCAGCATGAATATTCTCAATAATATTTATTCATGCTAGTATTCATGATACTTTTACTTTTACTCTCAGCAAATACAGCTTTGTGGAAAAGCTAATGAAAAGGGGTGCCAAACATCAGCAAAGCACATAAGTTTTATTCTGAGGAATGCACCTGAACACTTTTTGGCTGTGTTCAGCCTGATCACACACAAGTCTGTCTAATATTTCCTTGTAAATTACACCATTGAAAAGCAAAATAATGCTTGTGAACTCCTTGCAATAGTGTGCCTCTAATTCCAGTTAAATTCTTGCTATACATTAAAAAAAATTACAATAACTCTGAGGTTTACAAATACACGACAGCCAATATATTCATAAGTCTCACTCTGTCTTTTATGTGTTGCCATTGTGCCTATATTGTGGTTCATGTGGTGTATTAGATGCACACTATTTGCAGATCACAGCAATGTAGTCAACTTGATGATGAAGTCATAGAGTTAAAGATAGAACAGTTGTTTTAGACCATCCAGTCTTGCTTTACTGCTTTATCCTCTTGCTTTACTGCTTAAATTTCTAGGCTTTTCTAGTTTAAATTCATACCTTTTATACTATTATATTAACATGTCTTTATGTATTACATATGCTCTATTTTAAACAATTGTGCAAAAAAGGAAGGAAAACCCCCAGCATGCAATTGGAATCCTACTCCATAGTATTTCAAAGAATTCCTCTCATTACCATCAAGTGGGAGCCATTATAAACTCAGTGGCTGTGTCAAGATTTTGAGCCGTACCCACTAAATATGTAATGGACCCTTCTGTTGTTACAGGATTCCATTGTACTCTAAATATTACAATTCTCTTCTTTTCAAATGACATGCAACATTCAAAATGACAAAATTACAATGAAAATCTTTAAGATACTTCTATCATCTGTAAATTACTGGAAGTATCACACCAACATAAACCACTGCATTTAAAAAGCCAATCCTTAATCAGTAATGGATCAAATGATGATGTATCACTAGCTTTTCTACCATTAGAAATAACTAGAGTTTTCAATCCAATTTTTCAGCCTACATCCATAGACAGGTACACAGAAATATTTAACTCTTCTGTGCATTCAGGTGCTAGAATGTTTAAAGTGCCCATGCAGATATTTGCACCTATAAATTATGGGTGCATGTATATGTGTGTAAAATTGTATATGAACAAGTTGACCTTGGGGGGGTGAAAATCAAGCCATTTGTCCATATTGCACTTCATAGGGTTTTTACATATTCCAGAACTATTAGATAAAATCATGCAGTCCTTTCTCAGTAACACTCACATTAATAACCTTTAGTAGGACTCCTGATGGAGTGAGGATTGAAGGTCATGGCCAATGGTTCTGATGCAGCCTGAACCACATCAGACAGCAGCAGTATATATTCACTGACACTTATTGTCATAATTGACATAGCAGGTGGCAGATGTATGGAGGTGACTAAGTGAGTTTGCTCTAGACTCAGTTTGGTAAGGAGCTGATATCCTGAAGAGTTAAAATGAATGAACGAGTCCTGAGTTTAATAGTAATGCTGTTATTTTAAATGATCTCATTCGAAAAGCTGATCTTATTTGAAATTATTACTGATTTTGATACTAGAGGCTACATCCACCCCTGGCATAAAATCAGCATAGCTTTGCAGTAGCTTGCTGTCAATGGAGCTGTGCTGTTGAGGATCTGGTCCTATTTTTTTAAAGAGATTAACAGTAATTAGAGAGAGAGAGGGAGAGAGAAAATAATTTTCAAAGCATCAGAGGTTTCTTTTCCAGATAATATTTCTAATTAATATTGTAATCAGCACAAATAAAAGCATTTGTGATTCTACACCTCTTACCAGAGCCTTGGGAAACCAAAGTTTCTTGACTTTAGTTGCAAGAATTTTAAATGTTCATATAGGGTTTTCACAGATGTTGTTTATTTCTCAACAGCCGTCTCAAGAGCAAGTGATGCCACTCTTTTTCTTGTTGCCATGAGAATAGTATAACATTTTGAAAGGGTGGAGGGAAATTTTCATTGCTTTAATTACCACCCGCTGAAGAACTGAACTGTAGAAAAATAAAATAAAATTGGGGAGAGGGAAAAAAAGAGATGATGTTCCCAGGAGCCATTAACAGTATCAGGAGAGAGAAAGTGAAGAATGTAGCTGGCTGATAATTTATTACACCGTCTTTAGGAAAAAAGAGAATTAAAACAAAAAGAACTTGTCTGTAAGCAATGTAGCATTTCTCACCTACCAACCAGCACTGATGCCTGAGAACAAAAGCAATCTCTGGCAAGGAAGATAGTGTTGTGTGAAAGCCTGCAGTGTTTTAACTGTGGGAGTTGGGAGCAGGTGAACAGATTATTTTGAATTAAATGAACTGAGATTAAACATGTTTGGTGGTGTATGCCTGATAGTAATGGTCATTCAAACCCTGAAATATCCTCAGCTCAGTGTTCTCCAAATTATGTATGTCCCTCTCTTCTGTTATTCCCCTGCTGTAAAGCTGTTAGATTGCACACTTCCTGTCACTCCCAAGCAGGGCCCCAGGACAGTTCTGTTACTGTAAGAAGAAAGAATATAATCACAATGTGCCCTGCCACACACTTGTGTCATCAGAAGGATTTAAACCTGGCAATTGCAGCATCACAGCACAGACCTTGACCACCTGAATTAATGGAGGAACTCCATTAACTGGTAGCAGAAGTAGGCTTTTGTCCATCAGTAGGCCAGCCTTTGGAAAGAGATGCAACATACACATATGAGAATGTTATAAGAGTACCTTATCTGTGTATTTTCTAGTAGAGGTAACTGTTCTTTATAAGAAACAATCTCTAATCACCTTTAAATCCTTTTGTTTCTATATTCAAATTAGGGCAATATGACCGAGGATTGGATCTTTGCCTCAACAAATAGTTTGATTTCAGAACTAATTTCTGTGTCATTCTTGGCACATAGCATCTTATATTAGGATCCAGTGATGTAGCTTCACGTAATATATGTCACATAGCTCCACAGTGGCACTATTCTTTCTTTGAACTGTTCAACAAGAATAATAATTAACAATTCAGATCTGAACACGTCTCTTTTCCTCCCAGACAACATTCTTTTATTTTGTGAAATGGATTAATTGACTTGTTAGGCTGATCATTTGCATGTCATTTCTAAACAGATGCATATGTCTACCTGGTTTGCATGTTTAGTGATAAGAGAATACAGTGCTCTCCAGAAAGGAGGCCAGTGCTCTCATACTTTAGCCCTCATTTAGCCAAGAACTTAAGCATGTTCTTACTTTTACAACACACTAGAGTAAAATCTACCAGGCCCACTTAGAATGGGGCCCCATTGGGTTAGGCAAAGTACCAACACAATAAGAGATTATCCCTGCCCCAAAGAGCATGCGGTCTAAATAGGCAAAAGGTGAAGGAAAAAAAGGAGTTAAAATGGCTTGTCTAAGGCCACACAGCAGGTCAGTGGCAGAGCTGGGAATAGAGCCCAGGTTTTCTGAGTCTTAGTCATAAGAACATAAAAATGGCCATGCTGGGTCAGACCAATGGTCTGTCTAGCCTCATATCTTGTCTTCCGACAGTGGTCGATGCCAGGTGCTTCAGAGGGAATGAACAGAAAAGGACAATTACCAAGTGATTCACCTCCTGTCATCCAGTCCCAGCATCTGGCAGTCAGAGCATTAGGGACACCCAGAGTGTGGGGTTGCATCCCTGACCATCTTGGCTAATAGCCCTTGATAGATCTATGCTCCATGAATTCATCTAATTCCTTTTTGAACCTAGTTATACTTTTGGCCTTTACAACATCCCCTGGATGAGTTCCACAGGTTGACTCTTGCATTGTGTGAAGAAGTACTCCCTTTTATTTGTTTTAAACCTGATGCATATTAATTTAATTGGGTGACCCCTGGTTCTTGTGTCATGTAAAGGCATAAATGACACTTCCTTATTCACTTTCTTCACACCTTCATGATTTTATAGACCTTTATCATGTCCCCCCTTAGTCGTCGCTTTGCCAGCTGAACAATCTCAATCTTTTTAATATTTTCTCATATAGCATCTGGTCCATACCTTTTTCTATACATTTTCCAATTCTAATATATCTTTTTGAGATTGAGCAACCAGAACTACATGCAGAATTTAAGGTGTGGGCATACCATGGATTTATATAGTAGCATTTTGATATTTTCTGTCTTATTATCTATCCCTTCCTAATGGTTCCTAACATTCTGTTAGCTTTTTTGACTGACACTGCACTTTGAGTGGATGTTTTCAGAGAACTGTCCAGAATGACACCAAAATCTTTTGAGTGGTAACAGCTAATTTAGACCTCATCATTTTGTATGTAGAGTTTGTATTGTGTTTTCCAATTTGCATTACTTCGCATTTATCACCATTGAATTTCATCTGCCATTTTGTTGCCCAGTCACCCAGTTTAGTGAGATCTCTTTGTAACTCTTCACAGTCTGCTTTGGACATCTGCAAACTTTGACACCTCACTATTTACCTCTTTTTCCAGATCATTTTTGAATATGTTGAACACACTGGTGCCCATACAGATCCTTAGGGGATGCTGCTATTCACCACACTTCACTGTGAAAACTGCCCATTTATTCCTACCCTTTGTTTCCTATCTTTTAACCAGTTACTGATCCATGAGAGGAGGCCCTCTTATCACATCACTGTTTACTTTGCTTAAGAGCCTTTGGTGAGGGACCTTGTCAAAGGTTTCCTGAAAGTCCAAGTACACTACCGGGTATATCCACTGGATCACCCTTGTCTACATTTTTGTGGACCCCCACCCTCAAAGAATTTTAAATGATTGGTGAGGCATGATTTTCCCTTTACATAAGCTATAATGACTCTTCCCAAACAAATTGTATTAATCAAGGTGTCTGATAATTCTGTTCTTTACTATAGTTTCAACCAGTTTGCCTGGTACTGAAGTTAGGCTTACTAGCCTGTATTTACCAGGGTTGCCTCTGGAGCCTTTTTTAAAAATCAGTGTTACATTAATTATTCTCCAGTCATTTGGTACAGAGGCTGATTTAAGAAATAGGTTACTTAGCATAGTTAGTAGTTCTGCAATTTCACATCTGAGTTCCTTCAGAACTCTTGGGTGAATACCATCTGGTCCTGGTGACGTATTACTGTTTAGTTTATCAATTTGTTCCAAAACCATCTCTAATGACGTCTCAATCTGAGACAGTTCCTCACATTTCTCACCAAAAAAGAATGGCTCAGGTTTGGGAATCTCCCTCAGATCCTCTGCAGTGAAGATGGATGCAAAGAATTCATTTAGCTTCTCTGCAAAAGCCTTATCTTCCTCGACTGCTCCTTTAGCACCTCAGTCATCCAGTAACTGTCTGGCAGACTTCCTGCTTCTGAGGTACTTACATTTTTTTTGCTGTTAGTTTTTGTGTATCTTGCTAGTTGCTCATCACATTCTGTTTTGGCCTGCCTAATTATATTTTTACACTTAACTTGCCAGAGTTTATGCTCCTTTCTATTTTCCTCAGTAGGATTTGTCTTCCAATTTTTAAAGGACACCTTTTTGCCTCTAACCTCCTTTTTTTAGTTCAGGGTCCTATATGCACTGCCTCTCTTTAAGTGCCGAATCTGGGCCTGTGTATATAGGGAATCTACCATGAGACACTTCTGGTCTGCCACCCTACCCCTGACTCAAACTTGATCCCTGGCTTGATTCCTGACTTGGGCTTCAACTCTTGGCTGGAATCCCAACTCAAGCTTTGACCACTAGACTTAACTGCCTTACAATAGTGTGCCAAAAGTGGTAGTATGGGTTAGCTCTGCCAGGTAAACACGTGGGTGAATCCGGTGGGCATGTATTCGGCATGGCTGGCCTATGCTACTATTCTCTGTTCTACCCCAAGTACATTACTAGGTTGATGAAAACTAGCACAAGTATGTCTAAATGAGCGATCATCATGCCCATAGCTCATAATGTAGCCATAGCTATAGACTATAATTTGATAGACTTGTCATGCATTGATTAGAGCAAGTTTAGAATATTATACGCAAAGAAGAGAGTTGCATGATCCACGTACATTAATTTACTACTTTTGTCATGTGCTTATCCAGAATTGATGTTAAAAAAAAAAAGAGAAGACGTTAGTAGAGATGGGCTGGAGCTGTTGTTAAAATCCTATCCTGTTTCCTAGAAGACAAAACCAGACATATGTACACAAAAGAGGAAAGAAAAGAACAGCAAAGATAAAAAATGCAGCTTCTCTCTCTGGTGTTGACGCTTACTTGCAACCTCACTGCTGGAAAACACACAGGCATGGCACTTGGTCTTATTAGCCACTCTGAGACCTGGTAAATTCATGCCACCATCAGGCAGTTTAGGGCATTTCATTTAGTTGCTCTCTCTGATCCCAAGCTCAAGCAGTGTTGCAAAATATGCAGTCTTGACCTGCTAAGACAGACTTGTAAGACAGAAGGAAAAAGAAGAGAGAGATAGGAAAGAGAAGAAATAAGGCAGGGAAGGAAAAGGATGCCTGGGGTGAAGTGTGGGGACGAAGTCTCACATCCCAGGTGGCATTTGGGATCTAGCCAAAGCTAGTGGAAGCATCAATGTCATTTGTCTGCCTCTCTCTAGTCAGAAAATCTTTCAGGATTAGGATGAAGAAGGTCTAGAGTCCCAGGAGGCGGTAGGGTTGGAAGTCATGATGGTGAAGCTTGCTTTTTCCCCTTCTCTCACTTTTCAGTCAGTCAGTATCACACTCCATTAGATTTTCCCAAAAAAGTCTCTCTTTGAGGTACCTCAAAGGGAGTGATGGGTGGAATAGCCCATCCCCTCATTATTTTGTGCACCAGTTAGGCCTGATTGCCAACACATCAATTTTGGTTCATTGATTTCTGATCCCACACTTGTTTTGTTTACCAGGCATGATCTTAACACAGTCCTTGAGTTATATCAGCAGTCCCTTTTGATTGGACTAACTCAGTCTTTCTGTCTCCTTTTTGCACCTTTTCCCATCAACATTTATTATAGGTTATTATGATACTTTATGAGCCTTCATTCAACTTTTCATAGTTGAGCTCACAATTAGAGTAAATTTGTAGGCCCAGTTATTACGACAGTTCATAGCCCAGTTATGTGGACATTTCTGACTGTACCTTTCATTGGGTATGTTAGGGTCCTATATTACTCTCTGTCTACATTCAGAACTCTCAACAATGTCAGTTTTGAGTCCCTGATTGAGATAACATATGGCCCTTGTCCTCTAAAGAAAGTTAAGGTCTTTCTAAACTAAAAGAAATTAAATATTTCCAGAACTTCCCCGTTGTGGGTGAGATTTTCAAAGCTACCAGAGAGATTTGGACACTTATTTTCCATTCACTTAAAGCTGATCCCCCAAGTGGCTTTGAAAATCTAGGCCTTGATCTTTCTTGAATCTTCTGAATAAGTTAGCAGTCATTAGCTAGCAAAGAGACTTCTACTAGCTGTGAGCCAATTACTCAATAAGGGAGGGGGAGAAGACAAAGATATAACCTCATTCCCCTCCATATTGGCCTTTGGAATGAGCCAGCCCACAGAGGAGAGCAGTCTGCATAATGCTACTGAATGGTGCAGCATGTAACCCTCCAGCATACCAAGCAGTTCCAGGGAGATTGCATATCCTGGGACACAATCTTTTCCCCTGTCTCCTGAAGGGCACTGCAACCCTTCAGGAGTCTGGAAGTGGTGCTTTGTACAGTCAGAGATTCCAGGACAAGAAGGGACCATTGTGATCATCCAATCTGACCTCCTATATAATACAGGCCATAGAACTTCCCCCAAATAATTTCTAAAGCAGATTTTTTAGAAGAACCTCCCACCTTGATTTAAAAATGGGCAGTGGTGGACAATCCACCATGACCCTAGGTAAACTGTTCCAATGGTTAATTACTCTCACTGTTAAAAAATTATGCCTTATTTCCAGACTGAATTAGTCTAGCTTCAACTTCCAGCCACTGGATCGCATTATACCTTTCTCTGCTAGATTGAAGATTGCCTTAATTATTAACTGCAAAACATTTTGAGATGATCAGATCAGAGGTACTATATTACCTGATGAAAAGTATAATTATAATTGCCAATAGCCCCTGAGTACCCATGATACAGAAACTGCAACCCCTGGACGTTCCAGTGCTCTATCTATTCTGATATCTCCTTTCTTTCAGTGGCTTAGAGTGTAGATACTGAATCCAGAGACTAAATGACCTTTTCTATTTAATTCATTTCTCTCTGAGTTGTATTTTGTGCACATCTTTAGGAGAACTGTGAGGACAGTGGGGATGTGGTAAAACAAGTGGAAATAATTATTAATAATCACATAAGTAACTAATTAAGCGTGCAGAATTCCATCAAAGACAAGTAATAATTACTGAGTCCCCAGAGCTGTAACCTCCTACCACAATCAAATTCCACTGTAAGTGCTTGAACACTTGAGAGGCCTTGAACATTTCAGCTTCACCTCCACCCTTTAATACATGTCTATTTCATTTTAATTACTACGTTCTTCAGGGCCCATTATGTGATGACTGTGGCCTCTTTCTTCTTGGCAGGTATTATTAGCCGCCAGGAGGCAGAAGAGCTGCTAATGAACAAGTCTGAAGGAGCATTCCTGGTGCGGGTCAGTGAGAAAATCTGGGGCTATGCCTTGTCTTATCGCCTACAGAGTGGGTTCAAACACTTTTTGGTGGATGCTTCAGGGGATTTCTACAGCTTCTTGGGCGTGGATCCCAACCGGCATGCGACACTCACGGATCTTATTGATTTTCACAAGGTATCACTTATTGTGGAAAGATCAATCACTGAACTCAGCAGATTAATAAATTAAAGAGGAACCATGTAATTTGAAACCAACCTAGACCATGGAAATAACCATCGTGAAAAGCTAAACTACTGTACAGTGGCTCTAGTCAGAATATACAAATTAAATTTCATACACCTGAAGTTTTGTTTCTCTGCTGAAGTGAACCAGTGATTTTTTTCCACTTTCAAAACTTCAGTATTCATTTGTGTCCCTTTCTAACCAGCTTTGTATGCAGTGCCTGCTTTGAAGGACCAAAAATTGCACTCACTAATAGGGACTGACAGAGCTAACACTTTCTGAACTTCTTTGGGCTGCAAAATTGGATTGGAAATATTACAAGAAAAGGGCTTTTGATGGTATTTCAGCACTGTAGCCTCTATCCTGGAGCCACAAAATGCAAAAGCACACACAATTAGTAGAGTGAGGGTCAAACAAATTGAAGAATAGTCTGGGTTCAGTTTTAGGAATGGACTAAGGCTAATTTCTTATGTTATCCAAATCCCTCTTCCCAGAATAGTTTACCATGAGCCTTTGACAACTCTACATCGCCAGGAATTGGCTCTCCGGGAAGTTGTGCTTCTTATGGTCCAGTCTGTGACTAAAAAGCAGCATGATTTCTGGTGGAACAGGTTATTTTTACCTTCTCACATGTTTCATCTCAATTGATTGGCCTCTTCCAGTTGGTATGCGTACTTCCACCTTTTCATGTTCTCTGTATGTATAAGTATCTTCTGTCTGTGTGTTCCATTCTATGCATCCAAAGAAGTGAGCTGAAGCCCACGAAAGCTTATGCTGAAATAAATTTGTTAGTCTCTAAGGTGCCACAAGTACTCGTGTTCTTCTCATGTGTGTCTCTCCATCAATTTTTCTTCTGTTTTTCTCTTTCTCCTCACCTGTATTGTTCCTTCTCCTCTTTTCTTTTCTTTGTTTCACTCTCATTCCAGTGGATTTTTTCTCCTCTACGACTATTTCCATATCCCATTTCTCCTTAGACAACAAGTAAGGAGCTTTCCTTTTCTTCCCCTAATTTCCCTTCTCCTGATCCCAATTTCCCTTCCCTCTCCTCTAAGCCTTCCTTAAGGTGCCATGAACTTCAGTTTGAAGCATCTCTGCATGCTTTCTCTACACCTACACACATTCTATTCCTTCCCCCAGTGAACCTCTTGTTAGTACTTATAATACTGAGCAACAGAGGGAAATTCTGCTCTGTGACACTGTGGTGAATCTGGAATAATTCACTAGATTTATATCAGTTTAATGGAGATGAGAAGTTGCGCTCACGAGTGAGGTCACCGCAAAACATGACAGTCCCTGCCTCAAGGAATTTACATTGCAAGAAGAAACAGACCATGCAGTCAGAGCAGAGTGTAATATTCTACATAAATAGGTTGGGACAGATTCCTGGCCTCTCTCAAGAAATGGCACAAGAAGAGGTCGTAAAACTACCTTAATGCAGAAGCTGAGAATCTAACTAGCACAGGAGAGATGTGAGCCTGGCACACAATCTCTATTTGCCCACTCCAAGGAGGGGTGGGGCCAGAGTGCAATGTGGTACAGTGATCCTGGCTAGAGGAACAACTCCTCAAGACCATTATCCCCTGGCACAAGGTAGAGCAGCCCTAAGCTGGCTCTAACTTCAATTTGTGTCACGGGGGAGGGGGGAACGGGGACGGGACGGAGGGGGTGTTATAAAGGTGGCACAGTACTGCCTATGCTATGGATCTATCCCGTTATACATAGAACACAAACCCCACATGATAAGCAGGGGGAAAGCTGAACCTAGACACCTCCATTTTATTTTATATATTTGAAGAAGCCTTCATTTTGGCTGTCTTTTTCGAAGTCAGTGCATCTCTTTGTACTGCCTCCTACAGAAACAAGCATCACCTAGATCGGTATATTGGAAGAGGGACTCTCAGGATCCTCCTGGCCGGGAACAGAAGAGTGCATCTACAGTTGCACAGCTGGCACTTAAACACTGCAGGCTGAAACTGTGGTGGAACTCAGTCCCTGAGGCAGGTGTTCTGGCAGCCATGTGTCTCCTCCTCTTTTGGGGGGCAATCAAGTCTGACAAAATTTCCTGTATTTCCCTTGTTTTCTCCTTGCCCATCATAGGCAATAACCACACAAGACACCCCATCCATCTGCAAAGAGAACAAGGGCACCTGTCAGAAGCAAAGTGTCTATTAAGCCCAGACAATAAGGAAAAAATATTTCTGTGTGGGGAGAGAGCTTCACGGATGGTAAAATTGACAGGTGTGGTTATGACAGTGTCATTAGAGAAGCTGCTCTTCTTCTAAAGTGACCACCCAGTTCTTTCTTAATTGTCTGGCTTACTGGACATATGTAAAACTGGTCAGTTTGCTCCTGAGTGTCAATTCCTGTCTTCCGTATCATTGTCTCTGAAACTTTTCTGTCTTTCCTTACCTCTGAAGCGTGCTCTCAAGCCCTCCACAGCCTTTTAATGGCCAGGTACACAATGCCAGAGGATGTGAAAGCAGCACAATGGAAATTAACATACTCTCTTCCAGATCCTGCCCAAGTTCTGTTTTAGATGAAACTCTTTCAGGAAGGTTCCTGGTCTTTTGTCATGGTTAAGATGAACTGTAGGTGGATTCCATCTATCTTCAGAGCCCAAAGTTTACTGTGATCCCAAAGACCACAGCAAAAGCTGTAAGAATTCAGACCCAGCCACCAAAACTAAAGGGGCTAGGAAATAACAATAATACAGAGCTTGAACCTCTTTCCTCTTCTTTGCCTCATTCTGGTCTTCATTTGGAGATACCAGTTAATGTGGGTGCTGGGAGATTGTCAGGTCAGGTAACTACTACCCAGCTTTACAGCCACAAAAGACCATGTGGCACTAGCCAGTCTAATGTTTATATGAGTTTTTACAACCACTAGGGTTTATTTTTGCATATAAATATAGTGTTGAAAGCAGCAAACATTATAATTAAGTTGAGAGTGGCTTTCCCTACTAAACCCCTGTCTCTGCTTGCTCATAACTTTCCCACAATGTTTCTGTTTGGATAGGAAATTTCCATACTTATTTTCAACCCAACATAGTGATTGGGCATGGACCAAGACTGGGATTTTCAATGGGGCCTAAAGGAGTTAGGCACTCAAATTCCCATTGAGTTTCACTGAGAAATGAACACCTTTGAAAATCCAAATCCAATAACTCAGATCTAAATTTGGATTCAGCTGCATTCCTAACTTTAGGATGTTCTGATCTATGGTTTTGCCCCATATCTAACCCCCAAGTCATTTTTAATGGACTCATTAAAATTGTTTCAGTCATTTTTAATGAATAACAAAACAGAATTCCCTTGATTTATGTAACTCTTATTTTCCCACTCAATTTTTATTGTATTCTAAAGTGCCAGTTTAAATAATGAATAACAGTTTCTATGCTAACTATGGAAAATGGTTTAGTCTTTTATTCCATTCTTTTTATATTGGCATACGGTTATCAACTGTACATGTGCAGAGGGTGGCATAGATTATGCAGAGCACTAAGAAGGATGTGGAACTAGCATGATCCTTTCCACTGACTGTGTGGAAGACGGAATATCAGTCCCTGTACAAAGCAGAGGTGAAGAACGAGCTGGTTTTTGTATGGGCAGCTCCACCTCTGGAAGAGAGAATAGGAGCTGCTGGTATCCCAGTGTACATTTTATCAGATGCACATTTGTGTGTCTTATTAGAATTGCAGATAATCATTTTTTAAGATGTGTAGTTGGGCAATAGCAGCCAGTTTCTCATCTCACCAAAGGGTTGGTCCTTACTGGAATTGAGTGAGGATCTTCTTTTTTGCCATGGTTTTGTTTCTTGAGGGGACAGGAGAAGGCGGAAGCACCTTTGAATGATACTGTGTATGTCCTTTTATCTTTTCAGGAAGAAATTATCACATCCTCAGGTGGGGAGTTACTACTGGAACCATGTGGACAGAGGAAGAATCCACCTGACTACAGTTCCTTATTTGAATGACTGTTTTCTGTCTTTAGGACTAGAATGAAAACCCTAAAATAGTATGTTAATTATCAAATCTTCAGTCACTAGCTGTTTGGCCAACAAACTGCCACCACTAACAGGTCCTAGAAGCAACCATTTGATACCTGATTTGTGGTAATTATTTATATCACCAAGAGTTTAAAGATAGGAGAATACTGACTGACTACAGGTGAAGACAATTCCCAGTAGTGCTTCTAAGAGATGTGGTCAACTGGCACTGGCACTCAAGGTCATTTTAATTTTTCAGCTGATGTCCAGGATTGAAAATGCTAACTGACATGACTTTAAGAAGGAAGGTGAACTACTGTATACATTCATAAGGCGTTGTATGAAATACTAATACACCTCTACCCCGATATAATGTGATCGAATATAACATGAATTTGGATATAACGTGATAAAGCAGCGCTCCGGGGGGGCAGGGCTGCGTGATCCGGTGGATCAAAGCAAGTTCATTATAGCGCAGTTTCACCTATAATGTGGTAAGATTTTTTGGCTCCCAAGGACAGTGTTATATTGGGGTAGAGGTGTATGTTGAATCAGGTTCTTTCCTCTGACATCAGATTTGCTAGTTTCCAATGACAAGCTCATCAGTCAATCTTGCAGTTTTGCAAATGGTCTTTAAAAACTTGTGTAATTTGTGATATCTTATTGTTTACTGTCAAATTCAGGCCTATAAAGTGAAGTTTCTCTCAGAGTAGACAATCCCCATAAGACCCTGTGCACTATTAAAGACTTTATGGGTACAGCAGCATTGGAAAGATTTTCAACTGTTCTGTAGAAGATGGTCAATTATTCTGCACCATGTAGCTAATCACTGTTTCCAACAGGAAAAAAAACCTACAAGATTTAAAAGTTACAAATCACGTTATGTTGGGAATGTAATTTTGAAACTTGAAGTAGTGAATTAATTAAGGATGGGGAAATCACTCTGGATAAAATATGAAGTGACCTGAATCCTCACCCAAAACTCTAGCCAATCCCTGACATTTCTCTACTTTTAATGATGCCCAAGCCACATCTTGCAGTTTCCTGGCTTCACGTTTTTATAGTTCCAGACTCTCCCTTACCAGTTCTGCTTGCAAAGGAGTTAGACAGATCCATGTATAAGGCATGACGTATTTATTAGATATCGTGCCTGTTCACCTTTACATATGAGGCAGAGAGTTCTTAAAGCATTTGTTACAGCCACATACTAAACATCAGAACATATCTAAAGAAACAGGTATACCAAAGTGAGTAACATAGGCTAGCTGCTTAGACTTACTTGGCTGATAAGTTGGAGATCATTCCATTAGACAAGTTATGAAGTATTTAGAAGATTTTTAAAGAAGTCTCACTAGCCTTCTGGTTTGCTCCCAGGTCCCTTTGCAAGGAGATGGCAGTTGGACTCAGCTGGGGTATACAGTTGTTTCCCCTTTCAGTTCCTCAGATCCTATTCCTCCCTTCCCCAGGAGGGCATCATTTCAGAATTGTCTGGCCACGTTGAAGGTTTGTTTACAATATGTAGCACAATGTATTTGATCTGAGTCATTCTCAGTGGAGGGACGTAACTGAAATGGGCATGTGACTCCTTAAGTGGGTAGTTTCTCCATCCTTTTCAGATACTTAAGACCCATTTTGAATACGGTAATGAGAGACTTTGCCCACAGCTACATCTCACATCTCATTTCCTCTGCCTGCTCCTTGAAATTCTTCCCAGTACTCTCAACTCCAACCTTTGTGCCTCTCTCTCACTTTCAACTTTGTGCCTTACTTCATGATATTCCCATGCTTGGAACAGCCTCACAATTCATATGTGCCACTCTCCCACATCTCCTTAAAACCTTTTTCTTATTGTTGAACCCCTTCCTCCTCAGAGGGTGACTCCATTTGCTTGTGCCCTTGAATGGGTATCCTGTGTATTGTATCTGTCAGAATTAGACTGTAAGCTGATCTTCAGGGGAAGGGACCTTGTCCTTACATGTTTGTTAAGCATCATGTACACTTATGATGTTACACACATAATAAATGCTCTTCATAATGACAGTGGCTTTCCTCATTATTGCCTCTTCCAGTCCTTGTTGAAATCAGAAAATTCAGACATGTCTTGCAATATCACATAGGATATTTTTCTTTTGTTAACGTTAGCTTTCTGTGAGATTAAATCCATCTGTGTTTGTGACCTGTGAGGGAGAATTTCAATTAGTTTTCCACAGAGGGAAATTTAGTTGGACAGTTTCTGTGTGGTACTCATTGGCCACATTGGCCCAGGTTTCTGTAAAACCTCATAACAAAAGATTGTCTAAGAAGTTAGGGTTCAGTCTAAATTGTAATCAGGGCTCGCTAGTGTATTGTTCACTTTCTGGATCAGCCATTCTCATCATAGGGTACTCTGATGTGAATGCAGCTAAGATTTCTTCACCAAATATGTTTGGAAAATTAGGATAGTCTTTTCTGCGCCTGATATCTTGGGAAGCAATGTGACCTAGTAGTTTGAGTGGGTGACTGGGAGTCGAGAGATCTGTGTTGTCTTCAGAACTTGGCCATTGGCTCAACAGTGGAACTCTTGCAAGTCACTCAGTCTTTGAGCTTCGATTTACCATCTTGGAAAAAGGGAATAATAATATGGACGCCCCCACTATTGTAAACTGTTTTCAGATCCTCAGATAAAAGGTTATTATGTATGCTTAAAGTAGGACACATTGTTTTCCAATTCTTTTGAGGTTTACCTCCCTGTAGTATTCAGCATCTACAATTATGGGAATGGTTGTGTACATAAAGTTGAAGCAGCCTTGTTCTGTATAAAGAATTCATATTCATTAGACGTTGGCAATAACATAATTATTCCTTTCTAAATGATACATTTCCCAGGAACTACATTTTTGGATACGGGACAAGAAAACTTGAAAGTTTGGATCTTTAGCTTACCTGTTCTGTCCTAATTAACATGTATGAGACAACCACACAGTTTTCAATTCATGATATATTTCCTACTTTTTTGGGTCTGCATTCCAAGCATGTCTCATATTTTAGGTTTTACCTGGCTTTAAAATAAATTCCTTGTAAGTTCTCCTGCAAATGAAATTACTGTCTGGAAAACCGCAATTTTATCTTGAGAGTTTTATTATGTTAATAAATGTCAGGATTCTCAAATAAAGAAATTGCTTTTTTTCCAGAGCCCCACAGAAATAATGAAGAACATCTAGCCAACTCATAGAGAACTGCAGAGTAAAACTTTACACTATATAACCAGAAATATTGGAAATAAAATATAGTGCAACTTAATTGAAGATAAAATTCAAAGAAAACAAAAGGACATCATAGTAGACAAAAATTAAAAAGAACAGAAGCTTTCCTAGGTAAAGATGTGCAGCTGCTGCTAATATACTGGAGGGTAGTGAGGGAAATACAAGAGTAGAGAGATTATTTTGAGCTAACAAATGCTTGTTGCTGCCTTCCAGAAAACAAATGGACTATGAAAAGGTAACTACTGAGTGGGAGGCATAGAAAGGGGGAAAGCAATTTAGAAAATGAAGAGAGAATTAAAACAATGAGACAAATGTGTTTATCCCATTGTTTTTTAAAATTTTACCATATTTTTGAAGTCCTTGGAGGAAACTCTGAAGATTGCTCTCTTCCCCAAATCACAATGCTTAAAATGCAAGTGGAGCCTGAGCCACAACATTCAGAACTGCATTTCAAATTCCCAAAGTCTGGAGATGTTGGCTTAGCCCAACAGAGATTCCAAGCTGTGGATTCTTGCCAGGATCTGCATTCAGATTCCAAGCCCTGCCTTGCTTCCTCTACATTCAGTGTTGTTTGGTTCTGTCCGTTTCTCTACAGTCTTTTGAGATGGTGGAGGTTTCAATTTCCTGTTTGTCCAGGTTTATGATATTATAGCAGTGACCCACAAATCTTGGTTGTGATTTGTTTTTCCTGGGGTAGCTAGTGTTGAGTCAAGGGAGCTGCATGTGCAGAATTCCATTTTAAGGCTTCCTGTCAATATTTCCTATCACTGTGGCCTCTGGAATTGATGGTAAATCCTCTTTGATAGGGACACAGACTTCAGTGATAAGAAAAATGTTTACATTCTTAAATGAATCTGACTTTCCTTTATATCCCTATCATAGCAATAAAAATGCACTTTATAGGTTCACAAGTATTTATACATATACTTTAGACAGAATCTCCAATGCATTCATTACCTTGGCTTTCTGGGATCCTTGTTACATCTGGATTTTTTTATTTTTGTCTGAATACTAGGTCCGTGTACAGATTTTGTCAGTTTAATGGCATTGGCTATTGTATAGAAAAGCAAAAACACCCCAAACAAACTCTACTACAAGGATACGATTTTGAAACCCACCTAATGTGTTTGGATGCTCACTTACAGTGTATTATCTCTGCTTTAGGTATTGCAATGGAATTAATATACAGTTTAAGAGTATTTAAAATTATTGAATCTTTGCATTAAAGAAGCACCTCAAAACCCCACTTAGTATCAGGACCGCATCGTACTGAACAAACACTGAGTAAAAGACTATCCCTGCCTCAGAGAGATGTCTGTTTAAAGATTTTTGGTAAAACGGATGGACTATATATGGTGTTCATATTTACTGAATCTGGGCTGGACACAGAGCCTATTGAGACCATGTGAGACTCTACATTAATTTCAACTGATTTTGCTGAGCTGTATGAATCAGAACCTCCACTGGTGTGAAGCAAGATAGGTCTATAGACTACAGTGAAGCTACCCAGATTTCCACTGGCTGAGGATCCACCTCCATGAGTACACGCAATCCCCTTTGTCTTTCACAATTTGCTTTAAATACACACAAGGCTATTTATATTGTTATTGTACAGCGATGTCGGTGTGTACCACAATGGTTTGAAGTCTAACTCATAAATTCTTGTCTTCCAGTTTTTATAAAGCCACAGCACAAATTTGCTCTAAGGTGAAAAGTGGTATCTCTCATCCTGGGAGCAATTTTCTTTCTCTCTTTATATATATAATCTGCATCATTTACAAGTTGTAGCTTATTTTTTCACAAGTTTCTAAAGCTTTACATTTTGTTTTTGTTATGTCTCTTCTTTAAGATTCCCAGAGGCTCATGTTAGTGAACTGAAGTACTAATATGCCCCTGGCTGGGCTGTCAGTTGCAGGAGATATTTGCATTTGAGCTGTGGTTTGTATTTCCTGGACTGATCCTTATTCCTTGGGTATATTTTAGATTGCTTGATGATAATGGTGCATAACTGATTTCTGTAACTAATTTATTGCAGTGCAAGTACTCTGCCTCTACAAATAGTTGTTTAGTGCTAGTGATTACCCCTGCAGTTTGTGTATTTACCTTATGGCGTGTGCCAATGCAAATTTTCTACTAGGCTGGAACTAGTTGCTGGTGGTGTGGTGCTCTCTTGGAAGTTCTTCCAGTAGTCTTAAGTTAAGGTTACATCCTTGTATTACAGGTTTAGTTATTATATACTAAACATGGATTATAAACAATTTCTCTATGGTGGCGAAACAGCTTTATAAGAGATGGCTCTGTTTCGACTCAGACTGTGTCCTTTTGATCTGTGCATGGTGGAAGCTCTCGGTTTGCAGATCTCTTGCTCTTACTGAATTCAAGGGTCTTAGCTGCCTCTTTGGCAGCATTTACCCACCCTGTTCCCAGACTCCACAGATCTGCATGTGAGAAAGGAACGTTCAGTGGCATTGAGGGCAGAGGGGGAGGGTGAACGGACATATCTAGTCATGTGGAGTTGCCCATCCAGCGAGCAAAGTGTTTGGAGTTGAGTGCTAACATATTCACTGCGTTGCTCATTACACCAGTAGCAGGCAAAGGGTGCATTGGGATGACTTAAGTGTGTGCAGGACATGTGTAGTCCTGTGGAGATGACTGGTTAGTCTACCAGTACCTCAGGAATGGCACAAAAATGGTCTTCTACAAAGAATACCTGAGGAGTAGCCCTAATTATCAGCATGAAGGAGTTGGCCCTGAGTAGTATATGGACATATATTTTGAATATTCCTTAAGTGTCACATGTAAGAATTTAGAAGCATGTTTTCATATACCCTGAGAGTAGTGTGTTTTGTTGAAAATGCATGGAGGTACTTTTTAAATCTCCATTTTTCTGATCCCAGAAATGGTGCAGGTGCTGTTTCCTTATTCTAATTGCATAAAGACTTTGCTTCAGTGCATTCTCAGTAACTCAAGCCAGCTGGTATTTTGGAAACCCAGTATGGTCCTTGCATTTTTTTTTAAAAATTGCCTTATAGATTCATAGACTCTAGGACTGGAAGGGACCTCAAGAGGTCATCGAGTCCAGGCCCCTGCCCTCATGGCAGGACCAAATACTGTCTAGACCATCCCTGATAGACATTTATCTAACCTACTCTTAAATATCTCCAGAGATGGAGATTCCACAACCTCCCTAGGCAGTTTATTCCAGTGTTTAACCACCCTGACAGTTCGGAACTTTTTCCTAATGTCCAACCTAAACCTCCCTTGCTGCAGTTTAAGCCCATTGCTTCTTGTTCTATCCTTAGAGGCTAAGATGAACAAGTTTTCTCCCTCCTCCTTATGACACCCTTTTAGATACCTGAAAACTGCTATCATGTCCCCTCTCAGTCTTCTCTTTTCCAAACTAAACAAACCCAATTCTTTTAGCCTTCCTTCAGATTATTGATTAATTATTGATTAATTCATCGGCTAGTGTTTCCTCTGTTACAAACCCATCTGGAAAAGGTTTTCTTCAAACAACTTTCACATTTAGAAAAAAGAGAGATAATTAAGATACTAGATTGTAAAAGTTAGTTGGAGCAGAAAACTTATTGTGTGTAAAGAGTCATGCCCACCAGTAGCATGATATAAATAAAGGAAGTGAACCTTGCTGACCACATGAACCATGACTCAAACTTGCAACAGAGCTCTTATATCAGAAATAAACAAAGGACACAGCCATGAGTGTGTAGTCTCCTCTTTCAGCAGAGGTACCAATGAGGCTTCCAAAGAAACTTCCTGAACTTCTTTTGGAAGTCATATAAAAACCCAAGCTTAATAAAGAACTCTAAGGCTATACCAAATTAATTAAAAGAAGTATAGCCTGGAGACCCATTGGTGATACTGTGAACACAAAACACCCCCATTGCCCTTAGAATGTGTTTGCATGCTTCACTGGGACTGCAAGCCATTGTTTCTTATTGGCTCTTGGCTATCACAAGCCACTGTAAATTCTCATGCTGGGTACTCAGGTCACTGAGGTCATCAGTGCTGAAAAATGTGGTATTGTATCTGCAAATGTACTTTCACCGTACATAAACCTTCCTTTCTCCTGGGGATTCCCTGAAATGATAAAAGTATCTAACTGGGCTGACTAGACAAATAAAATGTTTGATTGTAGATGACACTCCCAGCCTACTAAAGATTCATTAGTTACAAACTCAAGCAAATTATGTATTGTACTGCAGTGAAGCTTTGCCTGGTCATGATTGTCTGGAACTGCCTTCCAAACTACTAGTTGATAGCTACCCATGTGAGTGAACCACTGCATAGATATCTGTGAATTTGTTTCCTGTTTTAGGGACTGATCCTGAGATGCCCTGAGCTCCCAAAGCTCCCACTGAAGTCTAAATTAATCCTCAGTTTATGAGTGTAGGAAATCTATATAAGCAATGTTCCCTTCCTACCCTGTATCAGTCTGATTAATAGATCATGTTTCCATTCTTCAAGAAGAAGAAAAAGAGAGCTAGTAAAAAAAATCTTGCATAAACATTTTTTTTCAAATGGAAAATGCCCTGTATTTAAAAATAAAGTTTTGCTGAAAAATTGTTCCATTTGAGATCTTCCATTTTTTAAATTAACCCCCCCCCCCGATTTTAGAAATGGAAAACTGAAAAATATTTACTGAAAAACTGAAAAACTAATTTGTTTTTGCAGGAAAGAAACTATTTGTTAAAGTGTACCACCCTTTTCTCTAAACTCTCAAGACAGTACAGATGTTCAATCATTTTGACATTCTGAATGTAATTATTTCATTAGGTATACACTAGTTTGCAGTTTCAGGAAGAAGGTAGATACCTGGTGGAATAATTATTCAAAATGTCAAAACCATTAAATATCTGGATTGGTAACTGAAATAAAATGAAGAAGATTTAAATAATTCCCTAGATAGTGTTTGTTCAGCAAAAATCAAACTATAAAGATGGGCAAATTCTGGAAAAAAAATCAATGAATATTCGTTACAATTTTGTTATGAATTTGCTTTGAGTGTTTGCAGCGTTTGTGTTTGATTTCCATAAATATTCTGGTAAACAAGTTTTGTGGCAGAAGTGTTCACAGAAACAACTAAGTTAAAGCAAATACTGTAAAATATACAGGGAGGTTAAGGCCTCGATTTCAATTTCCCTGCAAAATAATTGATTTCAATATGATTGGTCTCATGAGGAAAGGTAAGCAGGGGCATAAACATTTGCAGGATCAGGGTCTAAATTTCAAACTTGTAATCATGATGGAAACCTGATTCTGAGCTAAGATGGTCCAATCAGGGAACAGAGACATACCACGTAACCAAGGTATTTAGTTAATACAGCTCAATTTTCAAATACTAAATATAAAATATTTGCAATAAACTGCTTGAAAACGAGATCCCTGACCTATAATTATGAGCAAAAATTATTTCAAGAATTCTATATAAAAATAAATTTGAAAAATATTGTCTTGTTAGGAGACCATTCGCAGAGATCAAGGCAACATCTGGGCCATCACTGCAGTCACTTTACTCCCTTTGGTGAGTAGTTACACATGTAGACTTATTGAAGGCAATGGAACTAATCTTGGGAATAAGGATTTTACAATCTGGGCCTTGGATTTTCACTCAGTTCTCCTGAACTCTACATACAGTTCTAAAGTGTTATCCATTTGGTCTCTGAAGTTGTTCAAAATCCAATGGACTAAAAATATTCTCTCTGCTAAGGAGACAGTCAAGCTGGAAAGACTTGGTTGCACTTTCTTTGGGCCACAGTCTGCAGATAAATGGAGATATCCATCCCTCCTTCCCTCGTCCCCAGACCTATTCACAATAATCAAGGAGAAACCTGACTGATAGCTAATATTCTGTTTCTAAATGTAATACAGTCCACTGCCCACAGTTCTAAAACTCCTTTCAAGTTACACTTTAATTCTTTTGCTGTAATTGATGATCAGTTGTATATCCCTTTGTAAAGCTTTATTTTTTAATCAATGTCTTTGGTGGTTCATTTTATATCAGCAGCAAATCAATGCCATTTTAATGGAACAGAGTGCTTAACTTCAAACTGAATTAATGTTGACTTATCTAGAGCTTAACTTCAAACTGAATTAATGTTGACTTATCTATTTCAATATCAAATGAAGTTTTCAAAGTCTAGAAGAGCAATTTTTTTGCCTTTAGAACCATCCCATTTGTCTCCACACAATGGTGGCATCCTTGTGATCAGCTGTAGTAAAATTACCTGTGTTAATGAAATTGGTTTAAACAGTGGCATTGTCTTTTCAGTACAATAGAAAGAAATGGGAGTTGAGGCTGATAGCTGGATGAATGGTTCAATAGAATGCAAATACCCACATAGAAAGTCTCTCTCTCTCTCTCTCCCCCTCTTCCATCTTTTGAGAAAAATATACAAAAATCACTTAGAAATGAATATGTGTGCATGCATGAGCACATCCATGTGTGTATGTATCAGGGAATTCTCAGTGGGAAGGCTGTGAATGGAATAAGAGCTGCCAGAAAAGCTCTCATTAAGAGCACTTAACCATATATCAAAGTGTGTTTTGCTGGGAAAATCGTAACTAGAATATATTTTATCTGCTTGTACTCTTTCTTCAGCATTAAATGAAGATACAGAGCTTGAGGGCCCTGAAGTCTTGCAGCCTTATTGAAGGAAACCCTCCCATTAATTTTAATGCTAGTTTTGTCTGCACTAAGGCCAAAGTTTTATCTGAGATCCCTAACTGAATCAGGGCCCTACTACCTGCAAAACCCATTGACTTCCACAGGATTTAAGCATGTTCTTAATTTTAGACACAGGCTTAGACATTTCGCTGAATAAGGATAGACTTGAGCATGTGCTGAAATTTAAAAATATTAACAAATCATAGTACCTCATCTAGAAACTTACATGCATGCCATTGTTGGCATGGGAAAGACCCATAGAACTCTCCACACACTAATATTCTATCTGGGAGTATAACTAACGTGGTCTATAGTGAGATTTAAAGTGAAAACACTCCCATTAAAGTCAGTGGCAAATCTTCCATTGATTTCAACATGAGCAAAATGTGGGTCTCATGTATTTCGTTCAGATAGCCCCAGGCAGAATTATATTTTATCAAACTGTGTCTACCAGCTAGAGTCAGTTTGAACTGCATGAGCCATTTAATCAGCCTGAGTGAGAGGCTGAAATAAGCTGCTTTGCTGCGAGTTCTGGCTATTGAGGACCATTTCAGGACCATGCTGACCCAAGACATATAGCCTTGGAAATTTGCATACCGAATTCCAATGACTTTCTAATTTATGACAGGAGAACAGAATGGGAGAGAGGTTGACATGCTGCTGCTGACCTCTCTAGCATTTGCTTTGATTCATTAGCCCAGCCTTGAAGAGACTTCAGGGGTCTAATAAAACCTGTTCATGATCTTGTTCTGAAAGAAAGGTAAGAAAAGAGACTGACACATGTCTTTAATATTTTGCTATAACTTTTCCCATTTCTCTTGAGAGAGAAACTGATGTCTAATTCTCCTTCCCCATCTTTCATTGAAGACTAGATTTAATGGGCTATTGAACGGTATTTAGTCATGTATAGATATTTCCTACAATGTGACCTGCAGTATTAATCATTTTAGGATAGTCTTTCAATAGGCAAGATAGTCTTGTAATGACTTTCTTAGGTAGATAACAACAATAGGCCCAATTTTCCTGTAGGCAGTGGCTCAGGAGTAGGAAATCTCCATGAGGTTTTTCTAGTATAGTTTTATATCTGATCTTTGCATGGGAGGAGGGCAGAGGTTGTTGGCTTCCCCCATGGAACAGGCTGTAAGGCCAGCCCTCAGGCGCTGTGCATTCCCTAGCAATTATGAGAGACCAGGTTCTGCACTGTCCTCAGTAGTCTCTACTGCCTTTGACCTCTTCAAATGGTGGGATTGCCAATATGGACTGGGAAGCAAATACAACCATTAAGCATATCTTTACATTTGTAAGAAGTCTATCTGGCTGCAGGGGATCAGCTGCCATTTTGAGAGGCAGATATGATGCAGCATGTTACAGAGGAGGCTCACACTGTGATCTCTCATGGAGATTTTACTTCTTTCTTCTTTTTGTTTTCCCTCAATCAGAAATAAAACTTTCAAACTATGGGGAAAAAATCTACAGAAGAAACCATTGAGGACAGAACATGACACACGTCTGTTCCCTCTTCATGGGTTTACCTGTCCCATGAGAATTTTCAAGATATCAAAATTTTTCTCAGCCCGACTCAGGACTGCAGGAATGAGTGCCTAAATCCTGATTTTGACTTTGTTTTTACTTTTAATCTAAATAACTATAAGCTGAAAAGTGAAACTTTGTATTGAAAAAGTCATTATTTGTATATTTTCTAATTGTTAGCTTTGTTGAATCATAGAATCATAGAATCATAGAATTCAAGATCAGAAGGGACCATTATGATCATCTAGTCTGACCTCCTGCAAGATGCAGGCCACATAAGCCGATCCACCCACTCCTGAAATAATTCTCTCCCTTGACTCTGCTGTTGAATGTTCCAAATCATGATTTAAAGACTTCTAGTAGCAGATAATCCACCAGCAAGCGACCCCTGCCCCATGCTTCAGAGGAAGGCGAAAAACCTCCAGGGCCACTGCCAATCTACCCTGGAGGAAAATTCCTTCCCGACCCCAAATATGGCGATCAGCTGAACCCCGAGCATGCGGGCAAGACTCTCCAGCCAGACCCTCTGGAAAAAGGCTAACAATATCCTATCATTGACCCTTTGTACTAATTACCATTGTGGCATGTTATTGACCTATTGACTAAACCCGTTATCCTATCATACCATCCCCTCCATAAACTTATCTAGCTTAATCTTAAAGTCATGAAGGTCCTTCGCCCCCACTGTTTCCCTTGGTAGGCTGTTCCAGAATTGCACTCCTCTGATGGTTAGAAACCTTCGTCTAATTTCAAGCCTAAATTTCCTGACTGACAATTTATATCTGTTTGTCCTCGTGTCCACATTAGCACTGAGCTGAAATAATTCCTCTCCTTCCCTGGTATTTATCCCTCTGATATATTTAAAGAGTGCAATCATATCTCCTCTTATCCTTCTTTTGGTTAAGGAAAACAAACCGAGCTCCTCAAGTCTCCTTTCATACGACAGGCTTTCCATTCCTCGGATCATTCTAGTGGCCCTTCTTTGTACCCGTTCCAGTTTGAATTCATCCTTCTTAAACATGGGAGACCAAAACTGCCCACAATACTCCAAATGAGGTCTCACCAACGCCTTACATAACGGGACTAGCACCTCCTTATCTCTACTAGAAATACCTCGCCTAATGCATCCCAAGACCGCATTAGCTTTTTTAGCGGCCACATCACATTGCCTACTCATAGTCATCCTACGATCAACCAGGACTCCTAGGTCCTTCTCCTCCTCCGTTACTTCCAACTGGTGCGTCCCCAGCTTATAACTAAAATTCTTGTTAGTCATCCCTAAATGCATAACCTTACACTTTTCACTATTGTATTTCATCCTGTTACTAATACTCCAGTTTACAAGGTCATCCAAATCTCCCTGGAGGATATCCCGATCCTTTTCCGAATTGGCAATACCTCCCAACTTTGTGTCATCCGCAAACTTTATCAGCCCACTCCTACTTTTGGTTCCGAGGTCAGCGATAAATAGATTGAATAAAATCGGACCCAAAACCGAACCTTGAGGAACTCCACTGGTAACCCCCCTCCAACCCGACAGATCACCCTTCAATACGACCCTCTGCAGTCTCCCCTTTAACCAACTCCTTATCCACCTCTGGATTTTCATTTCGATCCCCATCTTTTCCAATTTAACCAGTAATTCCTCATGCGGTACCGTATCAAACGCCTTACTGAAATCAAGATATATTAGATCCACCGCATTTCCCTTGTCTAAAAAATCTGTTACTTTCTCAAAGAAGGAGATCAGGTTGGTTTGGCACGATCTACCTTTCATAAAACCATGCTGTAATTTGTCCCAGTTGCCATTGGCCTCAAGGTCCGTAACCACTCTCTCCTTTAAAATTTTTTCCATGACTTTGCATACTACAGATGTTAAACTAACAGGCCTGTAGTTACCCGGGTCACTTTTTTTCCCCTTCTTGAATATAGGAACTATATTAGCTAATCTCCAGTCAAACGGTACAACCCCCGAGTTTAGAGATTTATTAAAAATCATCGCTAACGGGCTTGCAATTTCACTCGCCAATTCCCTTAATATTCTAGGATGAAGATTATCCGGGCCCCCCGATTTACTTCCGTTAAGCTGTTCAAGTTTGGCTTCCACCTCAGATACCGTAATGTCTACCCCCATATCTTCATTCCCATCAGTCCCTCTATCGCTATTCCTTAGCCCTTCATTAGCCTCATTAAAGACCGAGGCAAAATATTCGTTCAGATATTGTGCCATGCCAAGATTATCCCTAATCTCCACTCCGTTTAAAGTTTTAAGCGGTCCCACTTCTTCCTTCTTGGTTTTCTTCCTATTTATATGGCTAAAAAACCTTTTGCTATTGGTTTTAATCCCCTTCACTAGGTCCATCTCCACCCGGCTCTTTGCCTTTCTCACTGCTTCCCTACACCCTCTGACCTCAATAAGGTAGGTTTCTTTGCTGATCCCTCCCACTTTCCACTCCTTGTACGCTTTCTGTTTTTTCTTTATCACTCCTCTAAGACGCCTGCTCATCCAGCTCGGTCTAAAACTGCTACCTACGAACCGTTTTCCCTTTCTCGGGATACATGCCTCTGACAGCTCCTGCAACTTCAACCTGAAATAACCCCAGGCGTCTTCCGCCTTTAGATCCCTAAATATGTTAGTCCAATCCACTTCCCTACATAGTTGTCTCAATTTAGTAAAGTTAGCCCTTTTGAAATCGTAAACCTTAGTCTCAGATGCAATTTTGTTTATCCTTCCATTTATTTTGAAACGAATTAGCTCATGATCACTCGAGCCAAGGTTGTCCCCTACAACTATTTCCTCAACAAGGTCCTCGTTACTTACCAAAATCAGATCTAAAATGGCATCCCCCCTCGTCGGTTCAGCAACTACTTGATGAAGGAATTCATCAGCTATCACGTCTAGGAAAAGCTGAGCCCTATTATTATTACTAGCATTTGTTTCCCAATCTATATCCGGGAAGTTAAAATCTCCCATGATCATACAGTTCCTATTAGTATTTACCTCCTTAAAAACATTAAAGAGCTCTCTATACATATCCAGGCTAGATCCCGGTGGTCTATAGCACACCCCAATCACTATCCCAGGGGACGCTCTAGTAGTTTTCTTCCCCAATGTGACCATTCCCAAACAGACTCCGTATTATCCATTGCATTGCTAGTTATTTCGTTACTTTTCACCTCATTATTGACATACAATGCTACTCCCCCACCTTTACCTTTGTATCGGTCTTTCCTAAACAGCACATACCCTTCCATACCTGTACTCCAGTCATGGCTACCGTTCCACCATGTTTCGGTTATTCCTACGATATCCGGTTTCAATTCTCGGACCAGGAGCTCTAGTTCCTCCATTTTGTTACCTAAGCTTCTCGCATTGGTGAACAAACATCCTAATTTTTGCTGTTTGGCTCCTCTCACCCTTTTCACCCAACTTGGTAGGGACACAGTACTACCAGTATGACCTGTCGGTCTAGTATCTGTCCCCCCCCCCCTCTTCCTTATACCTACCTGTCCCCCTCTGGCTATATCTGTTGTTATACTGTTGTTCTCACTCTCAACGTATAAATTTGGCGTGGAGAGTACCTGGACCTCTCCCAACTGTCTCCCCCCAATGTCTAGTTTAAAGCTCTTTTAATCAGATGAGCCAGCCTCCCTCCTAGAATTCTACTTCCTTCCCTACTTAGGTGGAGCCCATCCCGTGAGAACAGTTCTCTGTCCCCAAAAGCATCCCAGTGCCCATACATCCCAAAGCCCTCCTTGTAACACCACTCCCTCAGCCAACTATTTATCGCCACGATCCTGTCACCCCTTTGGCGCCCTTACCTAGGGACAGGTAGAATCCCACTGAAGATCACCTGAGCCTCAATTTCCTTGAGCGTCTTACCCAACCTGGCATAGTCTCCCTTGATTCTCTCTAGTGAGAATCTAGCCGTGTCATTCGTTCCTACATGAAGGATGATCAAAGGGTTCTTACCTGCTCCTCTTAGGATCCTTTTCAACTGCAGGTCCACATCCCGTATTTTAGCGCCCGGTAGACAGCACACCCTTCTGTTCTCTGGATCGGCCCTGGTCACAGGCCTGTCCAACCTTCTCAGTATGGAATCCCCAATCAGATAGACCTGCCTTTGCCTGGGGACAGTGCGGTCCTCTAACCTATCCTCCGTCCCCCCTGGTTGCAAGCTCCTTCCATTCCTATCATCCCTTGTGGTTCCCCTTAAGCCATCCTGTATCCTCCCTGGGCCCAAACTTGGTGCTGCCTCCATGGACTCCTCCCCTCTTTCTATCGGACTAGCCGCTCTTCTCTTTTTCCTTGCCCTCCCACCGTCAGCTACCACCTGCTGTACCCCTTCCTCATTCTCCAAACCTTCAAACCTGTTCCTTAGCTCTATTTCTCCTTCACTGGCTCTCCCTTTCCCCTGCCTGCTTCTCACGGTCACATGCTTCCACCGCCCATATTCCTCGTCTGGCAGTCCCCCATCACTGGCCTTAGCCCCTGCTTCCCCCTGTACCTCTGGGCATTCCCCTTCAGTCACTGCTTGCCATTGCTCCATCAGCTGCTCAAACCCCCTTCTATGCTCTACCAGGGTTTCTACCTGCAACTCTAGACCCTGGATCTTTTCCTCCAGCAGCTCTATTAGGCGGTACTTCATGCATACATAGTACTGTTCTGGCTCCCCCGCGAGGACCATGTACATACCGCAGCTGCTGCATGCTATCATCCTCGGTGTATCCTCTGCTGCTTGGCTCATGGATGCTGCTGTCTCGGCCTCGCTCGGCGTTCTTACCTGGGGAACACGGGAAGCATGGTGCCGCCCCCTTCCGCCTCCCCCTGTAAACTCCCACTCAAACTCCCCTGTTAGCAGCCCTGTTGGCCGGCTCCTGGGGTTTGAGTGGGAGTTCCCATTGGAGGAGAACCCTTTCCTGCAAATAGTTTTGGGTTTGATTAATCAACATTTTCCAACGGATCACTGGGAGGGCAGCAGCGGTGGGGGTGCGGGGGTTCATGGGAAAATTCCTGACCATCTTAAGTAATTGGGACCTGTATGGCTGAGAGTAATAATATAATATAGAGAAGGTTTAATATTTACTGGGACTCCTGGTTATTTCTGCAACAGATCTACTGATAATGATAATTTTACTGTTGAATATAGCAGTCAAGCTTGACATTCAGTTATGTTAATAGGCTGTTAATGGTGGATAACAGCATAGCCAGATGGAAGAATGGTCACCATAGCAGGATAAACTGACCAACTGATCAAACCAACTAGCAGGCCTCCCTCCCCCGCTATGTAAAAGATCTGCTTCTCCCAGGGGCTGTGGGACTGTTAATCTGTCAATAAAGTTTTTGTTGTGCTCAAAACATTTTACTGAGACTCTAGCATCATTGCATAGGCAACAAGAATGCTGGAACTTGAAATATATGAGTATAGGTAAAGGTTCTGCTTAAAGTGGCCCAAAAGTGCAATTTCAGGCAGGCCAATTGGGGAAACTTGTCTGTCTTCTCCTTTCTACAGTATTAAACTACTTAATATGTATATATTAAAGCCATGGAGCCTTTCCTTTGAACTATTTAACGGTGCCAGAGTATTTGTTAGATGTTTAATTTTAGTCCAGGAAAGTCCCTTGGATATGAATCCTATTGCTGGCGTAAAAAAAAAAAAAAAAAAAAGCCTGATATGGCTGCTGCTGTCACATGTCTTATAGAAGCATTAGTACTATGAATTGTGTAACAGCTCTGCTGGTATAACTGAAAAAACTATGCCTTGAGTGCTGGGAAGTATATAAGAAAAAATGATGCAGTCCAATTCTAACTACAGCATACAAAGGAAACGATCAGTCATTATTGACAGGAAGAAAATGAATAAATATTGTTACAGATAACACATATATATCCTTCCACTCAATGAATTTATATTAGCATCTGAGTGATGACTTCTCTCAGGAAGACCAGTAGAGCAGTTCTATTAGCTTTCTTGATGGATATCATTCTTTTCAGGGTCAATGAACTTCTGATGTAAAACTATTGTTGTTCTTACTTATTCCTTGGGAGTATACACTTTCTCTCACATTGGGTTATCTTAAAATTCAAACCGGTGTGCCTAAAGTTAGGCACCTAAATCCATATTTAGGCACATAAATGAAAGTAGCCTGATTTCTACATATCCCATAGAAGTTAACCCGAAATGAAGGTGCTTGATACTTTTTTGGGGGGAAGGGGGTAAGAGCCTTACATTTGGGTGACTAAATGCAGTTGTTGGAGCCTAACTTTAGTCACACGGGTTTGAAAATTCAGTCAATGACATTAAAAGACATTTTCTGTTTGGTACAAAATGGTTTTAAATTGTTTATCATGTTAAAGCCAGGAAAAAAGTGACCAGATAAAGAAGTTAGTTATAAAAAGGAGGAAAGAAGAAATATGGCTAGATGACCAGTAAATGGAGGTTCAGTTCAGTTTGTTAATCCAGAACCCTTTTGACGTTTGAAGATTATTGGTTAGCCACTCATCCATCTTCCCATTTTATGTCATTTCAGTTCCTGGTTCTCACTAAGCCCTGAACTGGAAGTACAGAAATACTGTAATAAAAGGCCCAGATCCAAAGATAATTGAAGTCAATGGAAAGACTCCTGTTAATTTCACTGGATTTTGGATTGTGCCCTAACTTTTCTCATGCTATTTCTAATACAACAGGAAATGTGAAGTACTAGAAGTCTCACAACAAACCTTTTTCATAAGATCTCCAGAGTAATTTCGCTAGACCCAAGAGCATGTAATTTTTTGAATGCTTCAGATAAATATTTGAACTGTTGTGTTCATATCTGAACTGTACAACTTTCTGAGAGTGACCAGTCACTAATAAAAATGTCATCCATATTTTTTAATCTGCCCTGGCAGAAGTGCTGCTTTTGATACTAAATCCTTTACTAACCCTTGAGAATATATCAAAATGTCATGTTGTGCAGTACACCTACTTTTTTACCCTGGGATTGTAGCTGAACAAAATGAATGCTATACAGAGGGAGATCGTTTCACATCACATAACTGCTTTTCCAAATACCAGTGGTAAATAGTCAGCAAATCAATAAAATGGCACTGATGTATAGTCAAAAGTTACTTATGATGCTTTCAAATCCATATCATCACATGCCTTTTTATTGCATCCCCTCTGAACCAACCAAAACATAATCTAGAACAAAAGAGATCTTTGGTTTGAATGGCTGGCAAACTTGCGTAAAGATTTTGGGAAACCTGATTGTACAATGGGGTTTGATTTTAACTGTGTTTAAATGAAACATTTTGGAGCTGTTTTCCTCCCTTATCTTTGAAGAAAACATTATAAAACCTTTTGGTATATGCTGAAATACCATCCACTTTATGAAAAAGAGGTCCGTTAATGTTTATGACACTGTTCCCTTCCTTTGAATACTAAAGGACAGTCAAGAGTTATCGCTTGAATGTCACTGAATTAATCTTGCTGAGGGGTTGGATCATATCACTGACTTGTGTTAAGTTACCTCATTCATTCATACCTGTTCCTTTAAAGATATTCATCTTGTGTGAATTAAAAGCAACAGAACTCTACGGTTACAATTTCCAAGACAGTAACTCTATACTCCCAAAGACTGATAGTGTTTCCCTTGAAGCCAATGGTGAAATTCCCATTGACTTCATGGGTAGTGGAATTAGATCACATACGAGTGGCACAGCAGAGAGGTAAGTAAGTGGAGCAAATATAATGAATGTGTTGTGCCTCCAGAAAGAACACAGTCATGAGGGTCAAGACAAGCGGAAACTTCTGATTATGCCGAACAGACAGTGAGAGAAGCTGACACCCCTCATTTATTCCCAGGACAGGTAAAGCAACTGCAGCACCACTGAAAGATGTTTCATACGTTGTCACCCACCCACATCTTCCCTGATCAGTAGGGCTCACTTTAAGGGCAGAGAAGACAGTTAAGGCGCTATGCTCTGGGCCTCTCTGTCGAGGCTGCCAGTAAAAGAAAGGTATTAGGATTAACTATGACGTGGATAGCTGTGTGCTAGGAATCACATTATGACTGCCAGCACATTTTACATTAGCTCCTGAGAGCCCTCAAACTGAGTGGAGCTGCATTTGAACCAGTGACCTAGAAGGACAAGTCTGAGTCGCCAGATGCAGGTTGCTAACCAGCCATTCATGTGTGAAGTGTCAGGGGAGTCTTTTAAAAAAAATACCACTCATAAGAAATAATATAATAATCTGGTGTTGTCGTAAATTTCTCTAGTCCCTCTTGCCCACAAAACATAGTTGTATGAAAGACACTTGCTCCACCTTTAGGTACTTCTGGGAGAGAAACATTCCTTTTATTTCAGTAACATTCAATACCTAGGACTAAATGAGAAAGATTTTGAAATCAAATACTTCTGAATAAAAGCCTGGCTGAACTTGGCTTCCAAATAAGAAATTGTGCTGTGATGGCGTGTTTCTCCCACACAGGCTCTGAAAGGGTTAATGTGTGCCTGAGCATCCAATCAATCCAGCTGGTTACACTTGGCCCAATTAAAGATGAGTCCCTGTGGGTGATTAGTATAAAGCAAGAAAGTCTGAAGCAGAAAGAGTCTGCAATCACTCTCTGGGATTACAGAGTAGGGAGACAGGATGGGTGAAGTAGGAAGCCGAGGAGGAGCTTAAACACTGAGATTCTTGTTAAAGAAGGCTGGTAAGTAGTCAGGAGAGACATAGAGCAGCTTCTGGGCTGGAAACGGCTCTGGTAATATACCCTGAAAGAAAGGCAGAGATTGGACTTTTTGGGAGAAGGCCCTGGAAGGTGTTCAACCACGGAACAGAACAGGGAAAATTTAAGAGGGATGAAAAGTTAAGCCTGAGGAGGGTGGAAGTTGAGTTTATATTTGTATTTGTTAGTGTGTTATTTTCTGATGGATTCCAGTGGAGGGCCTGTGAGTCCTGGACCTGAGAGAAGGGTGAACCTGGAGAGGTGATGGAGCAAGGGCCTCAAAAAGAAGCCATGATAGGAAGAAGTCCAGGGAGAGAGCAGCAAGGAGTCTGAAAAAGCAGGCCTTGACTGTCAGTTATAGGGCTCTTGGACTGGAACCCAGAGTAATGGGAGGGCCTGGGTTCCCCTACAAGCCACTGGCATGGTGGCATGAAGCCCCTGAGAAGGGAATAAGGATGACAGAGCCCTGAGAGAAGGGTGTAAAGACCATGAATCCCAAAATTATGACTGAAGACCTTTTGTGAGGACACTTGGACTTCTACGTGTTGGGCTTTGTTACCCCAAAAGGGATGGCACTAAATTGTGATGCGGCCAGAGGGCCAAGTAAGTTACAGGAAGAGTGACCATGTTGGAACTGGAGTGGCTGTTAGCAGGGAGCATCAAGTGGGGAAAGCCTCCTATGGCACATCGAGCCATAAAGGGGCACACCAGCGGTGAGTCCACTCTTTCTCACAGGCGGAGACAGACAATAAGTAGTTGAAATAAAATAAACTGTCCTGACAATTTGCCAATCCTTTGAACTAATCCCAAAACACATTTTGTTTTCCCCTGAAGTTCATTAACATTTGGTTAACTTTTAAAAATGTATTCTTGTTCATTGGTGCTCCTCTGCAATTTTCTGGTTTCAGCTGTAATATCCCACAAAAGACTAAACGTTGCTGTCATTATTATGCTTTAAGTACCAATAGTGTGCTGTGTGAGATGCAAAGACAAGGTTCCTCTCCTGAAGGCTGTACATTCTTAGGGTCAGATGATGTTACCCTTAGCTGGGTAGTGCCTTACTCCAAAAATAGTCCCACTGCAATCAGTGGATTAGCATGAGATTCAGGGTGGCAGAATCTGGCCCTAAACTGGTCATGAAGTACTCTGGTAAGAACTGACCATCTCTCACATTTTGAGGTGTTTCTGTCATTTCATAGCTTGGGCTTGCTATCAGGGCTGTACTGGTGGTCAAATAAGTCAAAGTAAAATAAATGTACTTTTCCTCCCAATATATCATTTGTTCATGGGCGTTACCTTAGAGGCCATGGGCTCTGATATTTCAGATGAAGGATCCACACAGGGATGAGTGGCTGCACTAGCCCAGATGTGTAGCCTACATTCATTCCATCAAAGGCCTTTAAAATAGGAGGAGGTGTCCCTAATCCATTTAACACCCTGCAGCCACAGCAGAGGACAAAGGGACCTTTGAAAAATACTTGTCTTGCTGTTTTTAAGAAAGCTTCTAAACAAGCTTTAGTCCACCCGTTTCAGACTGCATATCCCTAAAGTTAAGCATATGCTTAAGTGCTGTCCTGAACAGGGATGTTTTCCTGAACTGGATCCTGAATGAATGTATAGTGAGAGAAGAGGTTATAGAGTACCCAGCTCAAATTTTGACCAAGAGCCACCACATCTTCTACCACCAGTTATGATTTATGATTATGCAGTAAGTTAACCTCTGTGAGCTTGAATGAAAAGGAATCCTCAACAATTTTATTTTTTATTAGTTGAAAAAATGGCAAATATATATATATTTGCAGTTACTTGTGTGTGGCCCACTTGTCTTGTGGCATCAGGATCTTCCCAAACTTGGGATTATTTTTCTTTTTGCCTAGAGGTTTTTGCTGGGTTCTCTATGTTCCTGAATGGAGCTCAAAGGCTATTTGGGTTCTGGATACCATGATGATTGGGATGACCTTTACATTTTCTAAGACAGATGCTAGAGAGACCCCTAAATTGCCTCTGCTTTCCAACATACTGTCCCAGCTACCATCCTTCCAACTGGGAAGCATTTGATGAGATTCCCTTTGGACCCTCCTTAATCATCTTGCAGGGCACTGTACTTAGTTACTGAGTTGCATTGACATGCTACCAAGACCTTATTGCTACAAGACCTTGGAGAGACTTGAATTGAGCATCACATCCTCGAGAGGTAGAGCTGATGGTTCTGGTCCCAGTCTGGTCCATGGGAGACCTGGGTCCAGTTCCTGTTCTGCCTCCTATTTCCTGTGTGACTCTGGCCAAGTCACTTAATCTCTCTGTGCATCCATTTCCCGCATCTGTAAAATGGGATAATAACACTTCCCTACCTGAGAGGAAATGTGAGGATCTTAGACACTCTGGTGATCTGGGCCTTTAAGTCCCTTAGTTTGATAGAACCCAAGCACCCTAGCCCCCTCAAACTTTTAAGGTTTAATGACCCTGTGAAAGCTTACAATTTTTGTTCATATTCAGAAATTGTGACTGCCTTTTGCATCATGCCACAGTGCCTCATAATGTATTTAGTTTGTAATTTCAGCAAGGTGGTTGTCATTCTAAAATACACACAAGGATTTTCAAATGTTTTACGATTCAAAACTCTCTTCATTCCAAAAATAAGGAGCCAACATTCATTGGAAAGTGGCTCATTTTCCATGGGAAATGGCTTTTCCCTCAAATAGCAATTGAAGATGAGCTACATTTAAGTGAGAATGGGCCCATTTTCATGTTCATGACAAAAACGAAAAAAATCTTAGAACATGGAGTCCCTCTTGCATTTGGTTACAAATCTCATGCTGCTTTAATGTTCATGATCCAACTTGCAGAATGAATTTCTGGCCCTCTTAATGGTAAAATTCCCAGTGACTTCAATGAGGCCTGGATTTCACCTGCAGTCTGTTCAAAGTCAAACTTGAGGCTCCAAAAACTGTTTTCTAATACTATTTCCATCTTTCTACCCCTTATTCCCCCTCCCCATCTCCAGGCTGCCACTCACAGTCCAGCACTAAGCAGGTGGACAGTTTGTGGATTTGCTTGGCTTCACTGCCTCTACAACTGTCATCACATCAGTAGGGCTAGGTGGAAGTGAATCAAAATCTGAAGCCTTGTATAGCAGTATTTGGCCTTCTTTGGCACTTAGATTTTTACCATTGTTGGAAGCAGCTAAGACTAGACTTGAGTGAATAATGCCCACCCAACCCCCAAAGAGCAAGCTGCGGAAGAGACCTTAGTAATACACTTCAAGGTATAGAAATGTAGATTCTTAGGCACATGTGAACAGAAGGTGAGGCACTAGGGCTCAGAAATCCTCACATTAAGAATGGAAGCCTGTATAGGCACATGCAGTCAAATATATAGGCTGTGCACTCAAACATGCCTGGAGCTAAAGGAAACAATCCTTAGCTCCCAACTGCTGTAGGTGGCTTCCTACTGCAGGGTATAGAAGGAGTAACATGTTGTGGAGCTGCTGGCCATGTCCTAGATCTGCCCTCCTCCCCAACATACAGATATGCTTCAGGGGGAGGGAGGAAAGGGAATTCATCCCTGTTCAGAAGGCCAGCACCAGGCCTATGCAACCATTTAAGCCCTATTTTGAAACCCTTAGGGAGCAGACTGTGTCAAAACTTGGTTCTGGGGCACCTGGGAGACTTGAATTCCCCTTCATACTCTTTCCAGGCTGTGCACTTCCTCTGCAGCACAACCCCGGGAGAAGGATAAACAGACGTTCATCCCAGCTAAGCATTTGGTTTTGTGCTAGAATCAAAGACTTAGAGCTGTGACATATACAGAGTGAAGAACCTATTTCACCACCATTGAACACATTCCAACAAAGCAAACAATGCATTAGCACTGTAACAATTTAAAATTATACATTTAGGGTATGTCTATACTGCAGTTAAACACCCATGGATGGCCTGTATCAACTGACTCAGGCTTGGGCTCCAGCGATGTTAAATTGTAGTTCAGACATTCAGGCTCGAGCTGGAGTGTGGGTTCCAGCCTGACCTGAATGTCTACACCACGAATTTACAGCCCTGCAGCCCAAGTCAGCAGCCAGAGATATTCAAGTGCAGTGTAACCATAATATTTGGTGTTTAAGGGTAAGCTCTGATTTTTTTGCCTTGCTGAGGAGAGATGCCTTTTAGTGTTTTGGGATGATTTAGTTGGGGCATTAAAATATATACACTATAAAACTTGTGACAGGATGTACATATAAACCCTTCTCTTCCTACCTTAATGTGGGGGTAACTAGAGGCTCATGAGAACTGGAATATAAAGAGGAGGCAATGGAAGGCAAAGGGGAGAGTTCCTGAAGGGGAAGAGCAGGCTTTACCATCTTCCTTTCAAGCCCACTCCATTCCAGTTAGAGTAGCACTGTTACCAGCCCTTGAGATTTTATCCCAATTCACTTGATAGTTGGTGTTTCTCTGAAAGCTGCAGCTCCTACAACCAGGTGATTAGGAATATTAACTCGGCTTTCATTTAAGAAAGTTCTATCCTTCATGGTTGTAGAGAAAAGATTGATCTGAGTGCCAGGGGCGGCTCTAGGAATTTGGCCGCCCCAAGCACGCTGGTCCCGCGGCTCCGGGGGACCTCTTGCAGACGTGTCTGTGGAGGGTCCGCTGGTCCCGCAGCTCCGGTGGAGCAGAGGTCCCCCGGAGCCGCGGCAGCAGCGGACCCTCCGCAGGCACGTCTGCGGGAGGTCCACCGGAGCCGCGGGACGAGCGGACCCTGCGCAGTCATGCCTGCGGCAGGTCCACCTGTCCCGTGGCTCCGGTGGACCTCCCGCAGGCATGACTGCGGAAGGTCTGCCGGATCCGCCTTCCGCTTTGCCGACAAAACGCAGCCCCAAGCGCGCGCTTGGCGCGCTGGGGTCTGGAGCCGGCCCTGCTGAGTGCACCCATAAAACTTAAAAGGCAGAAGACAAATAAAAAGAACCCATTTTTTAAAACTCACTCCTAAGCCAATTGCATGCTTTTTGGGAGCCTCACTTGCTGAACACATGGGGCTGATAGGACTAGAAGCAGGAAGCTCCAAATCCAGACCAGGAAAAAAGGAGGTACCGGAACAGTGATCATGCTGATCAGAATCATCTCATTGTTAAAGTGTCTTCCCCTTGTCCAAAACACACTAAGACTTCTTTATGTATAGGGTACCTAAATTTAGGGCAAGAGTGATAATAAACTGCAATTCTCTCTTATTCTGTTTCTTATTAGCTCCAATTCAACAAAGCATTTAAGCACATATTTAAGTCCATCCCTATTCAGCAAAGCACATGCATAAAATTAAGCAGGGTTTAAGTGTGTGTTTTAAGAGCTTTGCAGAACAAGGTCTGCTGCATAAGGGCATTCTGCTCACACTTGGCCTGCATATTAACTAGCTGCCACAGACCATAAAACAATTTGTAGAAACCAGATTAAAAGTTCACATTTTCCCAATTATCCTTTGTGTAATAAGACATTGTTCAGTGATCTTAGCACCCAGAATTCCTTGCGCTGGTTCAATTTTATAAAATGCAGTTTCAGCACCCATCTTTTCTCCCTATAGAAGGAGAAGGAACACCAAACACCACGCCAAAATGCTGCAACATCTTGCCAAGATTTGACAAGTATGCATGACTCTCCATAAATAGCTAATGAATACTTTCTGAAATACAGAGTAAAGCAGGTTGCATTTTCAGTTCATCTGGACACTTACTATTTGACACTCCTCAGGGCTTGGCAGATATATATTAAGTAAAAGGTATTTCCTTTCAGCATATACTAAACTTGAGCAGGCATAGAATCCTTCTTAGGTAATTGTGTCACTGTTGAAGTCCTGGTGACCCCATTCTAAGGTATAATGAACAAATCCTCCAAAAAAGCACTCAGATGCTAATCTGGGAACTAGGAATTCCTCACTTTAGAAAGGAAATTATTTTTATTGAATAAAAATTAAAGTCTCTGACCCATGCAGTAGTTTCTTCCAGTCTGTTTTAGAAATCTCTTGAGAGAGGCCTGAGTATTGAAATGCCAGTAATTTTGCTCTATCATTCCTTTCTAATAAGTAGACAAGCAGGCAGTTAGTCAGCTTGAAACATGACATTTTAATAATTTCCAGCTGTCTTGGTTTGTACATGGTGAGCCTCTTAGAATTGAAGCCAGGCAGCAGAACAGAATGGACTTGTTTGAGAGCCATTCATGGATTAGGATAACCACATACATTTTAAGGAAACAAAGGACAGCTAAATACAAGCAAAAGGGGCAATCTTCTTCTTAAGAGATCACACCCTCCAATGCTTATTTGTGGTTATATATTTGTATCTCACTGTATGATCTGATATACAAGCCACTGCGTATAAACATATTCTGACCCCACACAGGACTGAACGGAGTTAAGTTGGCTGGGTAGGCCAACTAACTCCACAGGCTGCACCTGGAGCAGGAGCCAGGGTGTAGGAGACTGATTAGGAACAGACTCACCTGTGCAGAAACAGGCAGAGCCTATAAAGCTAAGTAGCAGACCACAGACTGGTTGGTTGTTGGGAAAGGCCAGTCATTTCCTGGGGGAGTGGCAGGAGTGGTTGGGGGCTGCTGGGAAAGGCTACAGGAAGGTAGGTGGTAGTCATCCTCTGGAAAGAGGGAGATGGGTTCTTGGAGCTGGTACACTCAGAGAGAGAGAGAGAGAAGTCAGCAGCACCACCACCACCAGAGAGTAGGAAGCAGTCCAAGGAAGAATGATGGCATGCAAACTGTGGTTAGGGGTGTCAGCCTTGAGAGCCACTCCCCAGGGTGAGCAGGAGGAAGTGCCGTGCCAGACCAGTGGTGAGCGGAGCATCCCAATGACAGGCTGAATTCCTGTTTGAGAGATCTTTCAGTTCTTTTATTATTAAGGGAAACTGTACTTTAGAGGCTTGGTAGATAGTTTTCTCTTCTCTCCTAAAACTACTTTAACTGACTTATCCTTAATCCAAAGAGAATACTGTAATTATTAATGGAGCACCAAACAATTGCTCCTTTTAAAAACTATGCAGGAAGATTCTATAGTGCCATGTAGAATTCAGTTATGGCTCTTGGAAACTTACTGGCGCTCAGAAATACTGAGTCACAAATATAATTTACTGCTCCAGAGATCTGCCCATTCCCACCATCCTCTGCCCACCTGACGCTATGTCAGCAACATGGGAAATTTACCTTGAGAATTTGCTAAAAACAAGGCTCCTTTGTTTGTTTGTTTTTAACTTGTAGTTCTTGCTGAGCCAGAGGTCTCTAACTGAGAAAGATTGTGCTCATTAAGTCTCAATCAAGGGAGTAATTGAAGGGCTGATTAGCAATGTAGCACAGAGGAGGAAGAAAGCTCCTCTGACCTGCATTATGATGGAGAAGACTCATCAGATGCTCAAGGGAGGATAAGAGAGTGTTTGTGGATGCATGTCTGTTGGCCTTAGTCATTTACTTCAGGGAGCAGTGTGATTGCTAAGCGGAGCAAAATCATTGGAGTGTATTTTTTCATAAAACATTGCAATGTTGCCAAGGCTAACTTTTAGAGATAATGGCTTGAGTAACACTGCTTTATTAATCACATTTACTAATTAAGAAAATTGTGGGTTTTTTTCAAAATATCATTAGAGACAAATTATACAGCATTGGCATTTCTATGGAAATTCAACATTAAAAGCTGTTTTTGTCATATAATGCAGGTAATTAAATGGGGAGGAATCCAGAATCAGTCTTGGATTCCATCAGCTTCAGAAGCCTAACAGCAACTTGCATTGTAGCCCAGCTGATTTAATGTAAATTTAACTTTGAGCAGCAATGATCATAATGTCTTTTACAAGGTCTATCTGGAAATATTGCATTGCATTTGAACTGCTTCTTTCATATAGCAAATAAGAGCTGGGCTGTTACTTGACAGCTCTCCTAATGGGATTATTTTTAAAATAAACCAACAAGCAAAACATAAAATAGATCAACTCTTAATTTGCAATATCAAACTTCAAGAGTGGTATTTATGGAAAATTGATCAACTATTCTTTATCATTCATACTGCAAAGCACCATAAATGGACACAGCGCTAGGCAGTTGATGCTGACAATGTAACAGCTCCCTGTCTCAGAGCACTCACAGTGTAAAGGCCCAAGTGATAACAATCCAGTACAAGAAAAAATAAACGCACACGGAGTAGGTTATGACCACTATAACTTGAATGCTTCATGGAATAGGAATCTAAATGGAATTTTAGAAAACTTTTTATAAGGTGCAAGGAGTTGGCTTTTCTGGATCAGAAGGCAGCAAACTGTGATAACAAATAATACAATTTGTAGAGATGTTTTCATTGCAAAATCACATTTCTTACAACATAAGTGTCACTGGCCTGCATGTGTATCTGTATACACCTATACAGATCTATCAAAGAGTTTTATCTTTTGGCCTCAGTGAAAGGTGATCCAGACCACAGAACAACAATACTACTCTTGGAGAATAACTCACTTTTCATTTTTTTAATATGGGAAAGGGAACATTATTACAGGTTGTGGAACTTACCTGATAGTTGACTGTTGAAATCATATTAGCCTGCATGTAATTACATTTACATGACTTTATGGGATTTTCTTCATAATCTTTCCTTCACTCATGTCAGAAAATGAGATTACTTACCTTTCCAAGCAACGCCTCTTCAAGAAGGAATTAGAATCTTGTGCTTAAAGGGCAATATAGCTAGTGTATACAATGCTGTTCATTATTCTAGCAGCACACTCTCAACCCTGGTACACGTCCACTCAGCTATTAATCACCTTTATCTTTTGTTCTACCTAAGTGCCAAGCAATTCATTTTGGTTATGCCTTGAATTAAAATACAGGGGTCTGATTTTCCACTGCCTTGTGTAGTCACATACCCCTAGTGATGAGCTGCCAAAATATTAACAACCGGTTCCCTCTCCTCACCCCATGAGGGGTCATGCCCCCCCCACTCCTGTACCATCCAACACCCCCATGTTCCTTGACAGCCCCCCCACCCATGCCCTATCACCCCCCTTCCCTGCCCCCTGACTGCCCCTTGCCACCCCCATCCAACCCGGACGCCGGGGCAGGAGCCGAGCCGCGCCGCCTGGCCGGACCCAGACCCGGAAGCCGAGGCAGGAGCCGAGCCGTGCCGCCCGGCTGGACCCGGACGTCGAGGCAGGAGCCGAGCCGCGCCGCCCGCCCGGACCCGGCGGCAGGAATCGCACCGCCCGCCTGGACCCGGCGGCAGGAATCGCACCGCCCGCCTGGACCCGGGGGCCGGACCCGGCGGCAGGAACTGCACCGCCCGCCCGGACCCGGCGGCCGGACCCGGCGTCGGCCGGGCAGGAACCGCGCCGCCCAGCCGAGGTCACAGCTGGACCCTGGGGGCAGGAGCCGCGCCGCCCGACCCCAGAGTCTCACCAGGACCTCGCTGAGCGGTGCGCCGCCTGGAGCCCTCCTCCCGCTGGCACCCCAGCTCACCTGGTGGAAGCGCTGCTTCTTCTCAGCCCTCCCAGGCTTCCTGCGTGAACAGCTGATTGGCGGGAAGCTGGGGAGGGGGAGGATGTTATATCCTTGGGGCAGCCGGTGTAGGAAGCAATCACTTGAGGCCAGAGAGCAGGCAGCTAACCAAAACCTCCATTTTATTTACAGATATACAGAGAGCTCACTCAGCCGGTTGAAACCGGCTGAGCTATCCCTTAATAGTCTAACTCAGTTGCCATAGTAACAAAACCCATGACAACCAAATACACAACATATTCCTCCCCCCCTAATAAGAACATCCCCTAAATAAAACACACACTAAACTAGAGAAGGAGGGTAGACTGCCTCCATTCCCGGCTAAACCCTGGGGATTATTTTGCCCCATAACCGTGGGTTCGCCCTAACTAAAGATCCAGCCGATGAGGAGGCCTTCTGTCTCTAGGTGGATTACGGCGAACTTCTGGTGTTGTTGCACCTGAAAGTACTAGGGGCTCAGGGTCCGCAGCACGAATAGGTGAGGAGGTGGTATCAGCTCGTGCTGGGCAAAGGGGTATCTCAGCTGCCGGCAGTAATGGAGGAGAACAGTCAGGAACAGGTGACTCATGATTCGGTGTCTCACCAGGAGGGGTGAAGTCAGACCCCTCAACTGCAGATGGGTCCTGAAGACTGGCATGACCTGGCAACAGCTGATCTACATGTCGCCGCCAGGTAAGATTCTCTGCAGTCCGGACTGTATAGGAAACAGGTCCTGTTTGAGTGATGACTGTGGCCGGGACCCATTTAGCTCTGGAAGTATAATTCCGAGCCAAAACTGGCTGTCCTGGGCTAAAGGTTCGGTCTTTTGCTCTGGGTGCCCGTCTGATGACTTGATATTGCTGCTGACGTTGCACAGTTTGTCTGGGTTCAGAAGGTTTCAGCAGATCAAAGCAAGTGCGCAGCTGTCGTCCCATCATTAGAAAGGCTGGGGAAGCCTGGGTCGTAGCATGAGGTGTGTTTCTATAGGAAAGTAAGAAGGTATCCAGACGCTTTTGAATGGAGCGTTGTCCCTTTGCTGATTTCAAAGCGTTTTTCATTGTCTGCACAAATCTTTCAGCTAATCCGTTGGTGGACGGATGATATGGTGCTGACGTGATGTGGTGTATCCCATTTGCCTTCATAAAATTTTGAAACTCCTGAGAGACGAACTGCGGTCCGTTGTCACTCACAAGTTGTTCTGGCAGACCAAAATGACTAAAGAGTCCTCGTAGTTTTTGGATAGTACTCTCTGCAGTAGTGGACTGCATGATAGAGACTTCTGGCCATTTAGAATGGGCATCTACTGCCACCAAGAACATGCTTCCTTCAAGGGGGCCAGCAAAGTCAACATGAATACGTTGCCACGGGTTTTCAGGCCAGTCCCATGGGTGTAGGGGTGCCCACTGGGGTGCATTTCTTACACCCTGACATGACATACAAGCTTTTGCCTTCTCTTCAATAGCACTGTCCAATCTAGGCCACCAAAAATAGCTTCGTGCAATTTCCTTCATGCGCACTATTCCACAGTGACCGGAATGTAGCTGTTCTAACATCTGTGATCTCAGGGGTGGTGGAATAATGACACGCCTCCCCCACAACAAACAACCAGATTGGACCGATAACTCCGTCCGCCTGGACATGTAGGGAACAAGGTCGGGTGAGACCGGAGAGGTTTGTCGAGATTTTCCATGCATCACCAGGTCCATAACTTGGGATAATACTGGGTCAACGCGGGTTGCCTTCTTTATCTGAGTAGCAGTGATGGGTGTATTCTCTACCTGTTCAAAGTAGAAGATTTCCTTTTGGGCACTATCTTGATGTTTGACCGGTAAAGGCAACCTTGAGAGGCCATCTGCATTGCCGTGCAGAGTGGATTTCCAATATTTGATTTCATATGTGTGTGCAGAAAGTATCAATGCCCAACGTTGCATACGACTAGCAGCTAATGGGGGAATGCCTGTGTAGGGTCCAAAAATTGATGTCAGAGGTCGATGGTCTGTAAGAAGAGTAAACTTTCGCCCAAACAGGTACTGATGAAACTTCCTAATTCCAAAAACAATTCCTAATGCCTCACGTTCGATTTGGGCGTAGTTCGTTTCTGCTTTGCTTAGAGTGCGTGAAGCAAAAGCAATAGGTCTCTCTTCTCCTGAAGGCATAATGTGTGACACGACCGCTCCCACTCCATAAGGGGAAGCATCGCAGGCCAATTGCAGGGGTAAGGATGGATCAAAGTGCGTTAGAACTTCAGAATTTAACAATGCATCCTTAGCTTTGTTAAATGCAACATCACAGGCTTCAGTCCACTTCCAGGCCTTGTTCTGCCCAAGGAGCTCATGAAGTGGTTTTAGCAGTGTGGCTAACTGTGAGATGAACTTCCCATAATAGTTCAGTAGTCCTAGAAATGAGCGCAGCTGGCTTACATTTCGAGGTGGGGGAGCCTCCACAATAGCTTTAACTTTTGCAGGGGCCTTATGAAGACCTGCAGAATCGATGATGTGTCCCAAATATTCAACAGAGGGCTTGAAGAATTCACACTTGTCTTTGCGAACTCGTAGGCCATACTCTTCCAGTCTTTGTAGGGTAGCCTCTAAATTCTTTAAGTGATCCTCTTCATTTCTTCCAGTGACCAGGATATCATCCAGATAGCACTGAACTCCTGACAAGCCACACAAGATCTGGTCCATAGCCCTCTGGAACAGGGCGGGAGCCGATGTGATTCCGAAGGGTAGGCGACAGTATCGATAAAGCCCCTTATGAGTCACAATAGTCAACAGCTCTTGGGACTTTTCATCGACGTGCATCTGTAAATATGCTTGACTCAGATCAATCTTACTGAACTTTTGTCCCCTAGCCAGGCCTGCGAAGAGATCATCGATGCGGGGAAGCGGGTATTGCTCTGCACACAACACTGGGTTGACAGTGACTTTAAAATCACCGCAAATCCGGAGAGAGCCATCTTTCTTCACTATTGGAACGATAGGAGTGGCCCATGAGCTATGGGTAACTGGTATTAGGACTCCATTGGTGACCAGGCGCTCCAGGTCTGCTTCAACTTTTGGCCTGATGGCATATGGCACAGTTCGGGCTTTCAGATATTTCGGTGGACTGCCAGGTTTAATGTTCAATGTCACAGTGATTCCCTTCATACTTCCCAAATCATCTCCAAAAACAGCAGCATGTTTCCTTAGTATAGGGGTTAGACTGGTTTCTTCTTTAGTCATCCGGTGCACTTCTGCCCAGTTCAGCTGAATCTTCCCAAGCCAAGACCTACCCATTAAGGCTGGGTAGTCACCTCTCACCACAAACAGTGGCAATTTAGCCGCCTGTCCATTGAGCTCCACCTTAACATCAATAGTGCCCAACATGGGCACAGCTTCACCTGTATACGTCTTCAAAACAGTTTTGTTGCCTTAAGCGGAAGATGCTGTAGCTTTTCCTTATACACAGTCTCAGGAACCAGCGAGACAGCTGCACCGGTGTCTAGTTCCATGCGTATAGGTTTGCCCTCCAATAAGGGGGTTACCCAGTATTCATGTGAGCCCGCTGCCAAAGACAAAACATGCAGTGGCACTTCCTCTTGTGAGGAGGTGTCACCTTGATCATCCTGGGTCTGCTCTAGGGTATGCAAGGTTCCTCTTTTTGTCGGCCAGACCACAGGCCTCTTTTTCTTTTGTTTACAGGCATACTCAATGTGTCCCTTTTTGCCACAGTGTCGACACACCAGGTCCTTACACCAGCATTCTGATGCCTGGTGACCCAGCTTACCACAGCGGTAACATTCTTGACTCTGCACCGTTTTGTGGGTCAGTTCTTGTGACACTTTTTGCACCCTAGGGGATACACCGATGTATTGTGCCTCCCTTGTAGCCAGTTCCATGGAGACAGCAATATCAACAGCCTTCTGTAATGTAAGCTGAGCCTCTGTCAGTAGGCGCTTCCGTATAGCTTCACTGCAGAGGCCACACACTAACCTGTCACGCAGGGCATCATTTAACATCTCTTTAAATTCACAGTGTTCTGCTAGCTTTTTTAAAAAGCTACAAATTGTACAACTGTTTCATCTTCCTTTTGGTCTCTTTTGTGGAGCCTATATCTTTCAGCAATTACCAGTGGTTTTGGGGAGAAATGAGACCCCAGGATTTCAACAATGTCACTGTAAGATTTAGTCTCAGGCTTAAAAGGGTGTAGTAAGCTGCGTAGCAGAGAGTAGGTTTTAGCCCCTACAACAGTTAAGAATATTGGCACCTTCTTTGCTTCTGTAATGTCATTTGCAATACCAAAAAGCTCAAAACACTCAGTATACACATGCCACTGCTCTGTATTCTCATCAAAAGGCTCCAGGGGCCTGGTCAGAGTAGCCATGATTTTTAGTTTCACTTTCACAGTCAGTGCAAACAAGCAGCTTTTTTTGTTTGTTTGTTCTTTACCTTAACTTCTACTTCCTTCTGTTACTGGAGCAGCACGGAGGCTCACCCTCGTCGCCAGTGTTATATCCTTGGGGCAGCCGGTGTAGGAAGCAATCACTTGAGGCCAGAGAGCAGGCAGCTAACCAAAACCTCCATTTTATTTACAGATATACAGAGAGCTCACTCAGCCGGTTGAAACCGGCTGAGCTATCCCTTAATAGTCTAACTCAGTTGCCATAGTAACAAAACCCATGACAGCCAAATACACAACAGAGGAAAAGCCAGAGGAGCTTCAGAAGAGGAGGCGGAGTGAGGTGAGCTGGGGCTGGGGGAAGGGTAGAGAGCTGCTAGAGTTTTAGTTAAATTTAAAAGCCCTTTTGGAACTAGTTGTCCCTCCCGGAACAACCGGTTCTAAAGGGGGCTTCTAAATTTAACAACCGGTTCGCGGGATCCGGTGCGAACTGGCTGCAGCTCACCACTGCATACCCCTGTGTAAAGCGGGGATAAAAATGTTACTAGGCTCATTGGACAATCTGTTCCTTCATCTGCCCCCAGTACACATGCGTGCCCTTGAGACAAAAACATGTGCACAGTGTGTAAAATCCTGCCCCCACCAACTTGGTCACAGTGGAATCCAGATGTAGCAGGACTATGGTGCGTTAGCTGCGCAGGGAAATAGGATTTCTGGGACCCATCTAGTTATGCCAAAAAGAATCATCACATGGTGGCTCCTTCTAAGTCTTCACTCAGTGAGGTTAAGGAGACGGTATGGCCTGTGTGGACAAGATGAAAAGCCGGGTGAGGCCAGTGGATCTTCTGCTATGTGGGTCCACCAGCCATTACCCTGCATGGAATGGGGGCACAGATGCTGCTCAGTGTGGTGCAGTAGCAGCTCATGGAGTGGTTCTGCCCCTTTAGCTCTGTGGCTCAGGGGAGAAAGTTTCCTTTTCCCTTCTGTCTCAGTAAATCCCCCTAGCAGCCACACAGGGCCACTTGGGCTTCAGGGAAGGGTGAAAATGTAGCCCACTGTGAAGGGAACCAAGGTGACTATGGGATAAGGATTGACCCTTTATTAAAAGTATTAGTCTTTTAACTTTGTAGAAGTCCTTGGCTACAGGGGTGAGAGCAGCACAGAGGAGACCTCCATCTGGGAAAAGTCCTTTTTTTACTGGAAGGCCCTGAGGGGTGGAGATGGGGCAGGTAGGACTGGATAGTCCCAATATAAGGGAGCTGGACCGGCCCTCTAATATGATTTATTTTGTAATAACTAATGAAGGCAAACTCTGTAGAATCCAAAACAGGCATCTGGAACTAACTAGTGTTTTGATGTGACAAACCTGCTAAACCAAGTATTGGGTGAGATTCTTACAACAAAATACATGGAAGCAGATTCTGAGCTGGTGTGAATTGTCATTTCACTTTGAAGTCAACAGAGCTATGATCGTTTACACCAGCTCAGCATCTGGCCCCATAAACTTTCACCAACACCAATGTGCATACTAAGCTAAACAGAATACACATGCCATATTTTTCTTTTTTGTAAGCTGTGGGGATCCTGTTTATCTGGAAATTGAACACTTGTGTTTTTATTTTAAAAAAGCCCTTAAGCAAGAAAATTAAGTTTAATTGTTGCTTAAAAGTAAAGTGTGTAGTCATGTAACTCGCAACTAGTTGGGAAATAACACATTATTTTCATTTCAGAATAGTCAGTCAAACGGAATTAATTTAAAAAAGAAAGCAAGATAATAGTTCTGATAAATACTGATTCACACTTCAAAAGTTCCATTCCTGCTTTTAGTACTAGGCAGAGGACATTCTGAGAAACGCACATTTCTTCAAAGTTTGTTTGTTGCCTTTTTTGGGGGGGGGTAAGGGGTCGGGGGGGAGAGAACTCAACATGTGGTCTTTCATGTGGCTGTTAACTTTAAGAAAAGTCATTCTAACATTTTGGAAATTGGAGCTCTTCCAGTTATACTATCAAACAATAACTGATTCTTACAGCCAGAGGGGTTTATTTACTCTGGCTGTGTGGCAAACATCATCATAATGTTGGAAGAGGAGTATGATGCATTCAAGTTGATACATTTTGCTGCCTGAAACTCCACGTTTATCAAACCTTGAAATTAAAGTTTCTTATAGAAGTGACTCCTAGCATAGTTTAACTGGTCACAGATAAATCTACAGGTGTCTTGAGGAAAAAGTGCACTTAAACAGGCATGTAGCCCCTCCCATTGCATGGCCATGCAATGGGGCTGCAGCTCATATTTCTCCATTTGTTATACACCATGAACAATGGATCAATAGCTGTTGCTGATCTATAACCCCTATGCAGGTGTTAAGGACACTGGATCTACATAGGAGAGCCATAACTGCCAGGTCAGCCCAAAAATCCCTGTACATATCAACCTTTCTAAACCTATTCTTCTCCATGTGCAAAGATGAGCAGAGGCCTTCCTATGCACGCAAGCTGGCTCCTGGCAAAACTCTCACTGGCTTCAGTGGGGCTAGGATTTCACACAGTGAGGTGGTCCCACTGCACAGTAACAATGTAAGGGACAAGTGTTATGGAGGGCCTCGAGTCAGCCCTCCACACTACGGATGAAGTGCACCCAAAGGGCATTGTTCAAAACCAGCGGGAGGCCTGCCATTAACTTCAGTGAGCTTTGGATCCAGCCTTCAATGCCTGTCTTTATAATAGGCACATCTTAATCTTTAGCATTGAATCAAGATTTAGAATATCCAAGAATGAGTTATTGACGCTTATCTATTAGTTCCTTACTAAGAAAGGAGGCAGTAAATATCATAGGCAAGGCATGTGCCACCATCTATTTTTAAGGAGAGCTTGGTGGGGAAACAGTTTTCCCATATCCCACCCCAATCTGATTTTTGAGGAGATGATGATAAAAACAATAAAAAAAAACTTCTCAAATTAGAATGAGAAATAAAAATCTGAAAAACGTTCATGAATTGAATCTGGGTTTTTTATTGGATCAGGTCAATTGAAATATTTTTCCTTTTGATTTCAACCTTTATTCTTTTTTAAATATTTTAATTTTAAGTTTGTCCATTTTCAAAATGAAAAGTCATTTCAGCTCAATTTTTCCAATTAAAAAAAGTCAATGGGACACTTTGACAATTTTGAAACTTTTTTCCGAAGTTTTGTTGGGTCAAGAGATTTGTCAAACTGACCCAGTTTCAAAAATAATTTTGGTTTGGCTGAATCAGTATTTTCTTTTGTGTATATGTAGAGGGGGAAATGGTTCATCAAAAAAAATCCTTACTATCTGATTCTTCTTCTTCCCCTTTTGTAAGTTGCTGTTTTCAGTTGCTTATAACTTTGCCAACTTTTAACTGTTTGGGCTGAAATTTTCTATGCTGAATATCTGCTTGAGGCGGAATTATTTTTGGAGAGAAATCATATGAGATTGTAGATAGAATAGTTTCTCATGGTCCTTTTTAATATGCATCAATTAGCTCTAAGAGATGATTCTCAGTAAAGAGCCATTCCTGAGCACCATTTGTTGTAGAATGTCATATTAAATAGTATCTCTAGCAGAAGGCCTATTCTATACCTGTGATCGGCATCAGCTTCCAAATAGTGCAGTTTAAGAAGCTAGCCTTGAGTTCTAAAATCATTTAGGGCTTTAGCGGTGAAAACTTTAGACCTTACGATCCTCATACTACTGTGGCTGTTTTGGTGAAGGGAGCTGCTTACTCTTTTATACACTGTGGCTGGAATGGAATGGGAGGCTACTTGAAGCCGTGTGTGTGGTGGTTAGTGAGAAGGCCTGACAGAGCACAGATTTGTTGACCACAGAGTAATGCTGAAAGTATAGTCTTTCACCTGGTCTTCCCTGGTGAAGAATAAGGGGGATTAATTGGCTAGGGTGGGTTATGAATTGAAGGGTAGCATTTTATTTTCATGTGGTTTTGGGTGATTGTCTATCATGATTGTAATAGCTCCTATTTCACATAGGCAATTTTTATTAATCTAAATAAGTAGGAGGCTCATTCTCAGAATTGTATCTAAGCTGATTATCATTTTTTTCTTCAGATGGACACTGTTAGTACTTAGTAGTCAATCACAAAACATTATTAACTTGAGAACTTTGCTGATTGCCTACTATAGTGTGTAATACATGCATCTAGCTTCATTTTTAGTTCATACTAATGCCAACTTCATTAGGAATACAGGCCTGACTTTTCCTCTCAGTTACACCAGTGAGAGGATGGTCAGGATGCTAGCCTGGGACTCAGGAGACCCTATGTGTGGCAGAGCAGAGAATTCATACTTCCTTTGTGACCCTGAGAGAGACTAAGGGGAGTTGCACTGTGCCTCAGTTCCCCATCTGTAAGATAGCATAATGTCACTTTTTCTACCTCACAGGGTAAGGGTAAATATATTAGTGTGAGGTGCTTAAATCTATGACCTTTTCTACTGGAATAAGTACTTTACTGTAAATCAGGAATAACAATTAGTCAATTGAATTACACCAGTGTATAGCCTGTATAAGTAAGAGGAGCATCCCAATACCCATATAACAATTGCCCTATATCTAGGAAAGATCATATGGTGATTTAAAAGAAGAAAAAACTAAAGGCTTCAATTGGTTTCTTAGCTTTGCTAAGCAGATTTTTTTATGGATGTTTTAATTAGATATTTCTGTTCTAAATATTGCATGAGACTTTGTTTCCTTGTCCCCTGGGAATCTGATAGATCTTTTAGTGGCTGGGTATAATGGCAGGGATAATTAAATTGCTCAGAGAGACTTTGAGCAACTTGAAGCTGAGCACAGAACTGTGGGAACTTGATTAGTCATCCTTGCTTCCACTACGAACTTGTACTGTGTGTAACCCATACAGCGAGCGTGTGGTACCTTCACCCCCTCTCATGGCTGGACCAGGTAAAGAGCTTTGAGTCTACTACTACCTTTAAGGTAGGTAGATTGAGCAAACAGTAGAGGCTTATGCTTTTACGTGTGGTGGTCCTTGGCTCAATCCTTACAGACAACCCCTGTGTGTCTGTATGTGTGCATCTCTCCACCACTCACCTGACTTCTCCATTGCCCCAATCCTGCAGAGAGCTGCTGCTGTGCACCAAGCTTTCCCTTTGCATGTTCTCTTCATTTGCCACTGTAGAGTTGTATCTTCCTGGATTTTGCACAGGAATCTCTACAGATGTACAGCCAGTTTTACCAGTATGATCTGACTGCTTTACATGAAGAAGCTGGAGCATTTAAGTAAATCTGGCCTGCAATATTTATGGTGTAATCAATAAACATCTATAATTAGATGACCTTAAAAGACAACATAGACAACAATGAGATTCTAGCTGGAGCTATAGTATTGGAAGAGGAATGCACCTCACTGTGCATAGCTGCCTTCAAGGAAAACAATCTTCAGTGAAACTGCTGGTCTCCGTTTGTTTCAGTAGTTTGAAATGACCATCATATTTACAGTCCATGTTTGGGGAAAGCTGACAGTCAAAATAACCTTCCTCCAGGACCTGCCAGATTTCTTGACAGCCCTGACAGTGAGCTAGTAACACACTGATCAAGGCCCTGTTAGTGCTCTGCTCAGTGAGAAGGAAAGAAATGACAGTGCTTTGAAATTCTATACTGGCATTTCCACACCACCCCCCTTCAAATACATAGTCCTGATCAATGGATTAATTTCATTCTGGGTGAATAATCAGGAACTGTTTAATACTCTCGACTTTGGTTCATTTTATAATGGAGAAGCAGCAAAGAATCCTGTGGCACCTTATAGACTAACAGACGTTTTGCAGCATGAGCTTTCGTGGGTGAATGCCCACTTCGTCGGATGCAAGTAGTGGAAATTTCCAGGGACAGGTATATATAAGCAAGCAAGAAGCAAGCTAGAGATAGTGAGGTTAGATCAATCAGGGAGGATGAGGCCCTGTTCATAGAATCATAGATTATTAGGGTTGGAAGGGACCTCAAGAAATCATCTAGTCCAACCCCCTGCTCAAAGCAGGACCAATCCCCAAATGGCCCCCTCAAGGATTGAACTCACAACCCTGGGTTTAGCAGGCCAGTGCTCAAACCACTGAGCTATCCCTCCCCAACTGTTCTAGCAGTTGAGGTGTGAAAACCAAGGGAGGAAAAACTGGTTCTGTAATTGGCAAGCCATTCACAGTCTTTATTTAATCCTGAGCTGATGGTATCAAATTTGCAGATGAACTGGAGCTCAGCAGTTACTCTTTGAAGTCTGGTCCTAAAGTTTTTTTGCTGCAGGATGGCCACCTTAAGATCTGCTATTGTGTGGCCAGGGAGGTTGAAGTGTTCTCCTACAGGTTTTTGTATATTGCCATTCCTAATGTCTGATTTGTGTCCATTTATCCTTTTCCTTAGAGACTGTCCAGTTTGGCCGATGTACATAGCAGAGGGGCATTGCTGGCATATGATGGCATATATTACATTGGTGGATGTGCAGGTGAATGAACCAGTGATGGTGTGGCTGATCTGGTTAGGTCCTGTGATGGTGTTGCTGGTGTAGATATGTGGGCAGAGTTGGCATCGAGGTTTGTTGCATGGATTGGTTCCTGAGAGTTACTATGGTGCGGTGTGCAGTTGCTGGTGAGAATATGCTTCAGGTTGGCAGGTTGTCTGTGGGCGAGGACTGGCCTGCCACCCAAGGCCTGTGAAAGTGTGGGATCATTGTCCAGGATGGGTTGTAGATCCCTGATGATGCGTTGGAGGGGTTTTAGCTGGGGACTGTATGTGATGGCCAGTGGAGTCCTGTTGGTTTCTTTCTTGGGTTTGTCTTGCAGTAGGAGGCTTCTGGGTACACATCTGGCTCTGTTGATCTGTTTCCTTATTTCCTCGTGTGGGTACTGTAGTCTTGAGAATGCTTGGTGGAGATTTTCTAGGTGTTGGTCTCTGTCTGCGGGATTAGAGCAGATACGGTTGTACCTCAGTGCTTGGCTGTAGACAATGGATCTTGTGGTGTGTCCGGGATGGAAGCTGGAGGCATGAAGGCAGGCATAGCGATCGGTAGGTTTTTGGTATAGGGTGGTGTTAATGTGACCATCACTTATTTGCACCGTGGTGTCTAGGAAGTGGACCTCCCGTGTAGATTGGTCCAGGCTGAGGTTGATGGAGGGGTGGAAGCTGTTGAAATCTTGGTGGAATTTTTCCAGAGTCTCCTTCCCATGGGTCCAGATGATGATGTCATCAATGGGTAGATAGAGAAGGGGCGTGAGTGGACGGGAGCTGAGGAAGCGTTGTTCCAGGTTGGCCATAAAAATATTGGCATATTGTGGGGCCATGCGGGTTCCCATAGCGGTGCCACTGATCTGGAGATATATATTGTCATTAAATTTGAAATAGTTGTGTGTGAGGATAAAGGCACAGAGCTCAGCAACCAGTTGTGCTGTGGCATCATCAGGGATACTGTTCCTGACAGCTTGTATTCCATCAGTGTGTGGGATGTTTGTGTAGAGAGCCTCTACATCCATGGTGGCTAGGATGGTGTTTTCTGGAAGGTCACTAATGCACTGTAGTTTCCTCAGGAAATCAGTGGTGTCACAGAGATAGCTGGGAGTGCTGGTGGCATAGGGTCTGAGTAGAGAGTCCACATATCCAGACAGTCCTTCAGTGAGAGTGCCAATGCCCGAGATGATGGGGCGTACAGGATTTCCGGGTTTGTGGATTTTGGGTAGTAGATAGAATAACCCTGGTCGAGGCTCTAAGGGTATGTTGATTTGTTCCGGTGTTAGTGTAGGGAGTGTCCTGAGTAGATGGTGCAGTTTCTTAGTGTATTCCTCAGTGGGATCTGAGGGAAGTAGCCTGTAAAATTTGGTATTGGAGAGTTGTCTGGCGGCCTCCTTTTGGTAGTCAGACCTGTTCATGATGACAACAGCACCTCCTTTATCAGCCTCTTTGATTATAATGTCAGGATGGTTTCTGAGGCTGTGGATGGCATTGCGTTCTGCACGACTTAGGTTGTGAGGCAAGCGATGTTGTTTTTCCACAATTTCTGCCTGTGCACGTCAGCAGAAGCATTCAATGTATAGGTCCAGACTGTCATTTCGACCCTCAGGAGGAGTCCATGTGGAGTTCTTCTTCTTGTGCTGTTGGTGGGAGGGTAACTGTGTATCAGTGCGCTGTTCAGTGTTGTCCTGAAAGTATTCTTTGAGTCGGAGACAGCGAAAGTAGGCTTCCAGATCGCCGCAAAACTGTATCATGTTGGTGGGGGTGGCAGGGCAGAAAGAGAGTCCCCGAGATAGGACAGACTGTTCTTCTGGGTGTGTGGTTGGATAGATTGACGATATTGCTGGGTGGGTTAGGGGTACCACGGTTGTGGCCCCATGTGGCAGGTAGGAGTTTAGACAGCTTACAGTCCTTTTTCCTTTGTAGAGAGGTGAAGTGAGTAATGTAGATCTCCTGTCTTATTTTAGTGAAGTCTGTTTGTATGGAAGTTTGGTTATTGATGAGAATCTCCAGGTTGGAGAGTTCTTTTTTGATGTTTTCCTGTTTGCTGTATAGGTTGCAGCTCAGGTGGTTCCTCAGTTTCTTTGATAGATTATGGCATAATCTCTCACTGTGGTCTGTGTAGTATGTAGATAGCAGTGGATTTTTTACCTTTAGTCCATTAGGTATGATGTCCATCTGTTTACATTTGGAAAGGAAGATGATATCCGTCTGTATTTGTGCAAGTTTCTTCATGAGGTTGATGGATTTCCACTCCATACGGCTAAATGCAGTGCCTTGCATGGTGTCAAGTATAATGGAGAATACACTTCCTAATGGGGGAACCCATGAAATAGCCAGGACCTCCAGAATAACACTCAAACACAAAGTAAAACTATTTCCCTATTTTATTCCCCTCCCCCACACTGTTCCTCACAACTTCTTGTCAACTGCTGCAAATGGACCATTTTGATTACCACTAACTACAATTTTTTCTCTCTCCTGCTGGTAATAGCTCACCTTAACTGATCACTCTCGTTAGTGTGTATGGTAACACCCATTGTTTCATGGTGTGTGTGTGTATCTTCCTACTGTATTTTCCACTCCATGCATCCGATGAAGTGGGCTGTAGCCCACGAAAGCTTATGCTCAAATAAATTTGTTATTCTTTAAGGTGCCACACGTACTCCTGTTCTTTTTGCGGATACAGACTAATATGGCTGCTACTCTGAAACCACTCAAACACATGGTTTATAATGAAAATAAGACACTTCAGCACATTATTACGTAGTGCCGACTAGTGTACATCTTAGGTGCACAGCATTCACTTGACTCTATTACCAACCTAGCCAGGGGCTGCATTAACCATTTGTGTTGCTAAATGCCCTGAATATGGAGAAAAGAACCTGTCCGATGTGGTCCATGTACAGTACCAGGCTTGGTGCCTGGGAGTGTCGATGGTAAAGGAATGTTAGTACTTCCAAGGTAGAAACATCCCTGGATGCAATGTGGGAAAGCAGCATATATGCACCCTCCTATTTGACACTGGGTGCCCTCAACTCCCATTGATTTCAAGGTGGTTCTTTTAATGCAGCTGGAAGGGATTATTCAATGCTCACTGCTGCACAGTCCATCAGGTCTTTTTTTCTTAATTCACACCAATCAAGCTGTTAATCACAAGCCTGAAGGGGAAGGAAGTTATCACACCAAATTCACTCTGTCATGTCTAATTGCAATTAGACAACTTCATTCAAATAGTAATTGTTGGTAAAGTGTATGTATTTGTGTATGCTAATAGCTGAGGCTCATCAATTCCAAAAAATGAAGTAATGCTGGGAAGTCTAGCTAACCTGCCGGACCATTTGTATTTCATTTTCTTATACAAAGAGCAATTTACTATCAAACATGAATAGAATGTGATTGTAGAAGCCAATTCCAACTAGAGGGGTGTGAGTATAAAGTGGAAAGTGTTATTTCTACTATGGGCTGTAACCAGATAGCTGTACTCTTATTGAAGCTGGTGCTCCAAAAATAAATAGTCACGGGCCACAGCTCCAGATCCACAATGTATTTAGGTGCCTAACTCTCATTGAAATCAATAGGATTGAGGCACCAAGTACCTTTTGAGGATCTAGGCCAGTGTATTGACTTTTTTTAAAGCTGAGTTCTCTGTAGGCTTCAGCTAGGAATTCTGCTTAATCATTTCTGGTATTTACATCTGGAAAAGTACGCTAGGATTTAATAATGTTGAAACTAAAAGGGCTCAATGGAAACTTTAAAAAGTGCTATAGAATTTACACTCAAACTTTATATAATCATCCTACAGCTGTTTTGATCTATTCTACAGAATTCTATAGCAGGCACATAACTTTCCATTAAATTCTACATGTTCAAAAAAAGCCTATAGAATAGCTACCACTGCATGAAAAATTCCTATAGAATTTAATATAAGGGTAATTCAACTCCATTCTTGTAGTGTTTTGAACAAAAAAGCCTCCAAAAGAAGTAGCTTTAATAGAACTGGCGTTTCAACAGGGAACAAAGATGAGGTATTGCTGCGACAAACAGTTTACTACTCAAGGGACAGTGTTTTTAAGAATGAGACCAAAGTGTCCCCAACTCTCAGCAATTTGGCGACAAGCTAGGTTTAAGGGTGGATGCCAGGGTTGCCAGTACTAAGATTTGCACGTCCACTCAACCTTCCATGGTGTGTGTATGAGCAAGCACAACAGATACATGTGCAAATTGCAAACACTCATGCATAGCCGGTCATATGTCTCTCTCAATTTTCCTGTTATGAGAATGAGCATGTTTCCTGAGAATGAAACTGAAACTGGGATGTTGTTCATAAAATTAACTGGGGGGTGGGGAGGGAAATGTATAACCTGGAGGACAGTATTAGTGTTTAATACAGAAAGGAAATGAGGTGTGTGTGATGTCCCCACTATTGGATTAATATAAAAAGTGGCAGCTCTGTTCTTTAGCATACTGTAGTTCCACAGACTGTTTCGTACACCTTGCTGAGCATCAGTTTGAACCAAATGAGTAATCATCCGGAATGATGCCTATAGACTAATAACACTCAACAGCCCTCTGGTTAATTTTGTGGTTAGTGAATTGGGAAATTGTGGAGATACTCATTTTAAATATTTTCATGGTGTATATTATGCTGGGCTCAGCTGATGTGAAAGCACTGGAAAAAGCATCTATTACTCAAAGGACACCTTAAGGAATTTAACCTATTTTTCTTATACAAGTATAATTTTTGAATTATATTTTATAATATATAATTTATATTATAATTATATTTATTATAATTAAATTTTTTGGTGCTTCCTTCCTAGCACTGTGCAGGTGTTTGGAGAAGAGCCAACTGGATACATGTACCACATGCAGAGGTACATGGAACCACAGACTTCTGGGATCCCATGTTCTTGCAGCACATGCTCTTGTTGTGAAGGCATCTCCATTCCAGGGATACCACCCCCAAAGTGTGAAAGCTTCTTCCCTATTTACTTTAAAGTTTCAGCTCCATTGCAAGCCGCCCTTCCATTTTGTCCTATCACTGATGCTTGGAAGGTCAGGACCCTTAACTAGCTTTCAGGGGTCCCTGCACATCTGGTTTCCCACACAACTGAGTCTTTTTCTATATTATAGTATTTCCTGCAAACCCTCCACAACTTGCTCTTGCCAACAGGAATCTCTTTTGGCACCTGACAAAATGAGGTCACCAGCATTGAAGGCAGATTAGGAAACCTCTTGCTCATTGATGAAGTTAATAATTTGTTATATACTCTACTTTGCAGGCATGCCAAAGAAGCAAACTAGAGGGTTAGTTGGGCATTTCAGTTTATTTTTTTCCAGTGAAACAAAACCAGTGTCCTTTTAGTAATGCAGAAATGAATGAGCAAGCAATTAGCAAGTGTCAATTCCTGATTCAGAGAAAAGCTGCACATTATTTTAACTTCTCAACACTTGCTAAAAATCAAACACACACATTGAAAGAGAGAGACACATGCTCAGTGTAGGGCAAACAAAATAAAATAGACTTGCTTTAGAACATGAATGTGTACATACCCTCTCCTCCCCAACAAACCCTAAACACAGTGGCTTGAAGGGAAAAATCCATCTTTAGCAACTTTGACTTGGTAGCTTTTTGTCATCTATATATGTGCTAAGAATAATTTGGCTGATAACATGTTCCCTTTTACTCTGCATTGATTAACTTCATATGCAGTGGAAGCTTGTAGATGTAATTTATAATCCCTCATTGAAAATTCTGGGACTCTGACAGTATTCAGAAGCAATCTTCTGAATAAACGATATTGGCAACTAATACAAATAAGACATTGTGCACCCTTGCTACATAAAGCCAAAGCAATTGAACTACAGAGGGGATGGATGATATTTCCAACTTCTGGACAGGCTGCAGGATGATTAGTACAACTTGTAAGCTGGCAAAGTGGATGCTACTGCTTCTCCTCCCCTCCCCCCCCCCGGCCATGTGTTTAAGTGGCACTGACACCCTTGCTCTGTCTTCCACATTACAAGTGAATTTTACCTATCCAGCATAATGTTGAAATCTTAATTTTAATCCATTTTATTAAAATCACTTCTAATAGCACTCATGGGGAAGGCCTATAGAATTTCCTAAGGATTGAATCAATAGGGTTCTAAAGAAATTTTCTTAAAACCTACAGTGACATTTAATGCCACTGAAGTCACTGGGAGTTTTGCCATTCAGAAAACTTATTAACTTTTTTTGACCATCCTCTAAAATTCTCTCAAATGCACAGGATGATTCAAACTGCCTATTGAAAGGAAGCCATTCTCTAGTAAATTTGATAGGACTCTTCTGTTTAAATAGCACTCCCTTATAGATTTCTTATTACCAGAAGAAAATGAAAGTTCTTGCTATCTCAAGAACTCTATTTGGCTCTCTCTACTTGGACTGAGCTTTGCTGATTTAATGCAGATTTAGTGTGTACATGCTCCTCAGCCTGATAAATTCTTTATCAGATTTAAGGGGTTATTCTTCCTTTTTATAAAGAGTGTCAGAATGTATCTGAACAGCATATACTGTAGGTCTGGCTTTGCAGACAAAGTAGAAGGAAAGTCTTGACTTGCTGTTTTCAGGGCCTCTAATAGTTTTGGTTTGATTTTCTTCGAATTCCTTCCTTCTTGCAATCATTAGTAGCTGTGTCAAAGGAATGCTTCTTGGCTACTAAACTGCTATCTGATCAGGCACAGCGCTCAATGACACTCCAAAGGCAACATGATGTAGTCTCAATGGTGAGACAGTAGTGGTAGGTACATCTTTAGCAAGTTTGGAGGTTTGCTTCACAATTGGATTAGCACCTAAAAATTTGAATTGCATTATCTGAGTCTGATTTAGACTTGTATGGAGGTGAGCAGGGATGATGGGCCAAATTTATCTCTGGTGCAATTCCATTGAATTTGGCTCCTTTAGACTCCTGTGTTTGTATAGTGCTGAGAACAATAAATGTAATTGGCCAAGAGTCTAAAGTCTCACCAAAGAGTTTAGGTGCCAACCTTGAGACATTGAGTCTAATTTTCAGGAGTGCATAGCAATCTTATGATTTCTAATCCCAGCTCTAATATTGATTCCTCTGCCATATCAGTTATGCTTTATGCTTCAATTCCCCACCTGAAAAGTGGGAAAAGTACTAATACTTACTGAGCCCCTGATAGGGTGGGGTAAAGATTAATTACTTGATATTTTTCAAGTGTTCTGAACACAACCAGTTCTGAACACAACCAGGATCACCTATGGCTAGTCGTGCTTTGATTTTTTTTTCTGGATGATTGCTGTGGAAATGGATGATAGAGCATGTGTCTGATTTCATATTGTCAAGGCAATGATACCGTATGCATTTGCTTTCTTTCTCCCTCTGTTTCCTCGAAACTAATGTTCAAGTAGCTAAAAAAACAGAAACGTCCATGACTTTGCTCAAATAGCTCACATTTCACCAAAATGCACAGCTAAAATTCCTTGGAGGGGAACATTTTATTCCTTGTGCCTGCATCCAGAGGCAAAAGAGGTTATCTTGGAAAACTGCATGAGGATCTCCCCACAATGTCACTTGACCTATCAGTAGTGAAACCTTTCTAATAACAAGACGACTCAGGGCATTGACGCTGGCATTATTTTTGCCAATTAACAAGGCCTTAAATTTAAACAAAGTTTAACTCTAATCACATTCAGATTATACACTGTACAATTACAGGCAGTCCTCGACTTTCTGACAAGTGGCACTTAAGATGTTTCTGAATTGACACCATGTTTCAACTTCCGACAATTGGCTTTGACTTTATGACGCTCGGTCCCGCAAGGGAGTGGATTGTAGTTCTGAGTTACAACATTTTGACTTGTGATGCAATTTTCAGGAACTAATTGTGTCTTAAGTCAGAGGACTGCCTGTATAACAAAAATAAAGACACTAAAAAACTAGTGGTGAGAGAATTCCTTTCCATAATCTGCTCATGATAACTCTGTTTTCCTATTTTGGACAATCTTTTTCTTTCTGCTTCTGAGTACCCTGGCTGTAATCTCTGTGATACTTACAAGCTGGAGACCAACCAACTAGGGAAGCCTGATTAGGTTATGAAAGCCACTCTTTCTTGGAATGTGTCCTAGCCCACAACTCTGTTTTTATAAGGAAAGTCAAACTAGTTTTGGCAAAATCGACACATGGCTTTAGCTTATTTTTATTTTTTTAATTTGAAAATGTTCAGATGACCTCTACATGGACAACCCCACTTAAATTATAACGTGTGAGCACACTGGGAGGGAACCTAGCTCCACTTCAGTGAGCAATTGGCACAAGGCATAAGTTGAATTCACCAACCTGCTGCAGCCATATCTAGTGAGGAATATGATAGTTATTCTGGTTTAATAGTTAAGTAAACTGCTTATTCCGTATAGAGATTAGGGTTGACACCCATGCACAATTCACATTCAGTTGTGCACACACTTGCACATGCAAAGTTAAATTTGAGCATCTGTGCTAGCAAGGTCACATGGAGAAGAATTACAAACCACTACCCTCTGCACTGGAAATTAATAGGGGAATTATGGGTAGGCAAAAGGTAAATACTACTCAATGAAATTTGTACAGAGGGGAACATCTTTGGTATTGGGTATTTCAGTTGATGTGCCAGAAAAGATACTTGTTTTCAATATATCATCACAGTTCTGTGTATGTTTGAGAGATGGAAAAAGACTACGAGACAGGATAGAAGAGGCCCTGCATGTTCTTTCTTCATTAGAATAATGTGCTTGCAACAGCAGGGAACAACTGCATTTTTAAGTCTTCTGTAAATGTCCCCAAAAGAAAATTCAGAATATCTACAAAAACACCCTAATCCTCTGACGTGTAATATTCCCATATACCCTGTCCTCTATCACTTGGCGTTTATGATCAGAGATGTTCTACTGCAGAAATTTGGCAGGTAGAAGATTGGGATGTTCCAATACAATCTACTAGTCATTGAATACCATCAGTTAGCACACTAGATTCCACAGGACCTGCTAGCGCTGTGATTCATCCTCCATCATACAAAAATTGATTACTCTGGCTTTGTTTCAGAAGAAAAAACATGGTTATTAGAGCAGGTTGGTGATTTAAATCCACCCCACTATCTATGAATGTGTCATGGAGGGAATGCAGTCACCGTAATAGCCATTGTTTCCATGTATCCCCTTTTTTTTTGTGCGGGAGAGCTGACTTTTTTATGTTGTTGACACACACCTAGAAAAATAGTGGGAAGACATTAAAAATGTAAATTTAAAATGCCATGAGGGAAAATTTCCTTTCTGGTGATTTTGATTTCAGGATGCCGCATCATACCACTTGGAAAAAGATCAAGACATCACAGGTGTTCATAGCAGCTTTCATTTTCCTAGTGAGAATGTGGGTTGTATTGGGAAATCCAACTAATATGTAGTAGAATGGATCAGAGCAATTACTGTATTGACTGATCTTGTGACTGGGCAGTTTTAAACCTTCATGGACATCTTGTCCTGGACTAAACTAATCTCTGGTGTAACAGAATTGGATGAGGGATGAATTTAGCCCTACTAGGCTGCAGTTGGATCAGGAATTCACTCCTTCTCTTTACTCATCTGAAATAAGACTACATGGAGGCAACTTGGGTTTGAGTTATGAGCTCAATAGAGCTGTAACTGGATGAAATTCTATGGTTTGTGGTGTACAGGAGGTGAGACTAGATGATATAATGGTCCCTTCTGGACTTGAAATCTCTGAATGAATGGATCAAGATCACTACCAGCTGCACGTCCAAATAAGAATAAGTCTGGATGTTGCAGAATGCTGTGGGCTGCATTTGTCCTTGGGCTTCTCTTCAGGTTATCCTGAATTAGACTATTTAATAGAGAGGCTTATTCAGAGGGTATTGTTCCCACTCTGGTACATACTGTGAAAACACGTAATATGATTTTGTATATAGCCCTGCTCTTCCTTTCTTGGGTTATGGTTTTCAAAGCAGCGCAGAACATTTTGGCCACAGACCATCTTCATTTAAAATAAGAAGTGTGGCTAATTCCCCTGTACTGCTTTGAAACTCTCCTCCACAAGGAGGAGGTTCTGTGAGGAGAAAAGCAATGACGACCATGCAGTGGGTCCCTGAACTAGCCTGCTGTCCCAGGGCAGCACACATTAAGGAGCAGGATGCAACCCTGCTAATGTGCCACAAAGTGCAGTATATACACAAATGGTGTGGGGGCTGACCACACCCTATAAATAACACACCATGTCTCCTTGTGATGTGCAAGGATTGATAGCTGAGCCCTTCCTGGTGCTCAGAAGAGTGCTGGGATGGGAAGGCATTCTTACCTGTTCTTGTGTTGCTATGAAGGTGGATAAAGCTCTGTAGTCTTTCCTTTACATTGCCCCCAGTGCACCCACCCAACTCAAGGCAGGATTTAGCTCTGTATTTCCCCCCCCCCCTCCCATCTGACCTTGAATCTAAAAATTGTCCTGAAGATTAGAAAGGTTTGTTACCCAGTCTGGAAGCTGAATGGAGTTTTGAGCAATGAGCTTTTCTGATATAAAAACAGAAACATTGGCCTAGTGAGAGAGATCTTTTATTCAGCACAGACTTCAATCTTTTCAATTTTCTGAGCTTGAGCGGGGAAACTCTGGGCTTTGTCTGCTTCCCTTCCTCTTTCTGCCTTTGTGCATACTGCAGTCTCCCTCAGCTTGGAACTTGGCTGCATTAGCTCTGGTGAAGGAAGAGAGACTATTCCTGGAGCCACTGGCATGTACTAATACAAGATGACAGAAGCCTGAATAAACTAAGAGAGGATCCCATATTAACAATAAATAAATAATGATATATAGATCACTTGAACCGTCCATTGTAATCTGAGGAAGGAGCAGATGGCCAACACACAGCCTTCTAAATCCAAAAGAACCTTGCTCCCCCTCAGTCCCCAATAACTTCTAGGCAACTTAGTCACATTCATTTCGAGTTTGTGTTCTTCCTCTTTGCACTTATGCAAAGGAAAAAGCTGACCAAAGGAAGACAATATACTTACTGCAGTATATTATGCAAAGCAGGACTAGGAGCAGAGCTACAACAACGAACAATGCAGACTCTGTAAAATGAGAGACACTGTATGAATGAACCGGTCTGACTTTTCTGCGCTCAGTGACTTATCATTTTGCTCAGCAGGTGGCACCATTGAGCTAATCATCCAGGTAGAGCTGTTTTACCACAAGGGATGCCCTTTTTTGTTAATATCACAATGATGCATTCTACACATTTCTCAAGCTTGAGTCGTTACTGGAGGCTGCGGTACCACTTTAAGAATCGAGGGCAAAAGAAACATTAAAAGGGAGCAAGGTTATTTTCATCACTCCGGCTGAAAGTCCATTTCTTTTTGTTACTAGGACAGAGCTTTGTTTCCCAGTGAAATCTATTTTGCTTGTATTTCCTATGATTAGTGTTTCCTATTTAAAGGCTATTTCATTTGTGCAAGCAGAGCACGTAATGGCATGACGAACAGGCTTTATTGGCATGGGTTTGGGATGGCTGTAGTGCACACAGCTCACCCCATCGTGTGCTGTACACATGACACATTTTATGGGGGGGGGGAGGGAAATACTATTTTAGAAATGTTTACAAATGTTGGCCCTGATCCCACAAATTCTTACACACAAGTATTTTTGTAGCCCTGCATAGTGCCATTGAAGGCAAGAGACTACTGGGTCATGTAAGTGCTTGCAGGATTGGAGCCTTACTGATGGCTTTTCTTCACAGCCTTGAGCTGGTTGAGCTAGTTGTAAGTGGTCTCAAGCTCATGTTTCTAACACAGTTGGGTCACAAGCTATCTGGCCTTCTGTTTGTCACTGGTTCAGAATTGAGCATTGCCTGTCCTGATCCCAGGTTGGTGTAGTTTGCGGGGGGCTGGAAATATTTGGAAAAAGTAGTCACCCTTTCAAAATTGCTTTTGTTCTGGAATGTTAGCAGCCTTAGCCAAGGTTCATCAGTGTCTTTCATATATTCCCTTTAGAGTATGCACAGCACTTCACATCCAAATAAAATGGAACTCCTACAAAGCAGTTAAGGGTGCCCTGTGTGCACAGTTTTCTGTTCCAAGATTCACCTAGGCTGATTGGTATACAGACTCTTTCCCTTCTGTAATCCTGGTACCTGTGTTTGTGGTAGCTTGCAAAGTAGCCGCATCTGAGCTATACCTATATATATATATATATATATATATATATATATATATATATATATATATATTGCTGTCATAGTCATTATTTTACACAAATATCTCTGCAGCATTTCATGCACTCTCCTAAAATTGCTAATAACCTGGAGCAGAAGTAAGTTGTACATTAAGGGCTTGACTGTGGCTGAATCTGCAGGTGAGGAGGAGGAAGAGAAGATGCACCACGTGTGTCTGTTACCCTCACTCACCTTGGTTGCTGAATGATTTTGTTGTGCTGTATTATCAATGTACTATTGAGGGCTGGATGCTGACCATTCTTAAACATAGAGGTCTACCGTCTCTGCAAGAAACCATCTCTTGATGCTGGACTGCCTGACAGTTACAGCCATGTCTCAGATTTCTCCCTTTTGGGAAAGATGATAGAGCTCTGTGTGTGTGTGGTGTGTGTGTGTTGTGTTTTTTTGCTGTTCACTTTCACATGCCTGTAGATCTCAATAGTATCCTGGGTACATTCCAGTCTGGGTCCCAGACATGCTTGAGAGCTGAGACTGCCCTCCATTTAGACCTAAAAGGAAGCAGTCAGGTGATGATAGACAATTGAATTTCGTTATCTTGGGAAGTAAAACATGGCAGTTCAGTTTCACAGTATTCAATACACAGGAAGCCTCTAGAGCAATGTTTTCCAAACTTGGGATGCCACTTGTGTAGGGAAAGCCCCTGGCACGCCGGGCCGGTTTGTTTACCTGCCATGTCCGCAGGTTGGGCCGATTGTGGCTCCCACTGGCCACAGTTTGCTGTTCCAAGCCAATGGGAGCTGCTGGAAGCCGCGTGGGCCAAGGGACGTACTGGCTGCCACTTCTAGCAGTTCCCATTGGCCTGGAGCCGCGATCGGCCGAACCTGTGGACATGGCAGGTAAACAAACCTGTCCGGTGTGCCAGGGGCTTTCCCTACACAAGCGACATCCCAAGTTTGGGAAACATTGCTCTAGAGAGAGTCTATGCCACGTTCAGAAATGATCAACGTGGGTACTTTCATAATACACATCTCATATTTCCTACCCTGTGGAGTTCAGTCTCTACTCTGGATAATTGCTTACATAGCGTAGCTCTGATGCATCCAAATGGCAATCTTGTTCTCAGGCAATAATATTAGCCTTGCTGTGGGTAGAGGTAATAGAGTGCCCATGGTAGCCTAGGTGCCTTCCAGAACATGTAGGTAGACACATGTTCCCTGCCCTGAGAAGCTTACAATCTAATGATAGGACATATGCAAGTGCTACAAACAGTAGGTGGCAGTATGAATACATAAATCTAGAGGTGTGAAAGAGTAGACTTCACTGATAGAAGTCTTCCATGTGTGAATTCCTGCTCTTGTGACTCTAGAGGTCATCAGTATGAGAAGGCCTCTTCTTTGTCACACTACTTGTCATAGGGAGTTAGTCACCCTCTTGACCATGTGCATTCTCTAGAAAGACCAATATAATGGATGTGGTGTGAAAATGTGTCCAGTTGTACAGTTTGCACATTATACACCTTTTTCTTATCCCATGATGACCTTGCAACAGCGAGACGTCTTCCCCATAACCTGGGACACTAGATTTATTGCAATTTCCTTTCAGTAGGGCTTCCAGCTGTACTACTTACAGCTTGTTCAGAACTCAGCAGCACCTTTGCTCAGTGGTTTGAGTAATCCTGAGCATAGTGCACCCATTGTGCATTCTTTACATTGGTTGCCGGTAAATTGACAGATTGAATACAACAAGTAAAGATGAGTGTTATGTTGCATATATTCTGAATGTTTCCCCTTGTTCCTTTGAATATCAGCCTGCCTCCAAAACAGTAATGTTTTAGGAAGTGTTATGTTGCAAAGCACCTAAGTAATTCATGTGTGCACATGCACCTGCTTCAGAAATAATAGTAGTATGGATTGTCATGATTTTTATTAGCAAGGATCAATAAGCATGTGACATTAGTCATGTTCAGTCCTGGCAAGGCCATTTTGACCAAAGGCCTTTTTCGAGTAGGTGAAAACTAATAATGATACTTAGCAATAGTCTGACATTTACAGACTGCAATTTCCAATTCCCTTTGAAAAATCTCAGCAGACATTGTCAAAGCACTTTACACTCATTAGCTATGTTGCAGTTAACCCCTATTTTATGCATGGAGAAGCTGAGATGGAAACAGGCCAAACTCTGCTCCATTTTGCTAATGTAAACTTGGAGTAACTCCACTTAAAGACAGTGGAATATACCAGCAGGCTTCAATTGGGCCATGGTAGTTCTGGACCCAGTCTTGGGAGTGGGCCATGAGGTTGGTGCTTCTGTTGGAGCTGTTGCTGTAGGTACATGAAGGACTGGGAAATAAGCACTACAGACTAACATGAGACCAGAGACAGAGGCTGCAAGATGGCTGGAAGAGTGCTTTTCCAGGGATGGACACTTGCTTCTCTTCAGCATGCATATAACTCCCATCTCAAGGGAATGTGTTCCCAGCAGATATCCCACTCCTAGGCTTTTGGGGAAAGGAAGAGAAGTGAAAAATTCCCTAGTCTGTCCTGTGGTTCCTTACCTCCAAATTACCTGGGCTTTCAGAAGGTGTGTGAAAGTAAATGCAGGTAACCTGGGTTGGCAAGTCTTTTGCCTATCTCTGTAGTAGAATGTGTTGAGGAAGGGGAATCTGTGTTGGAGTTAAGTGGGGGTGTCAGTGGGCATGAGAGTGGAAGGGAAAAAGAACAAGGTCAGGAGAAAGCATGAGCTCATTCATTGTAGGGCCACGCTGTCTTTCTGTAGGCCCTGTGAATCTTGGCTGTGGTAATGTACACTGGTATAAATGGGAGCAGAATCTCTCCTATGGAGAGAAGTGACTTGTATGAGGTCACGCAGCAAGGCAATGTGAGCCCTGGGGTGGAATGTCAGAGGGCCAGGTTCCCACTCCAGTAACTAGACCACCAGATCATTAATATTTATAATGCCTACAGTATGGTGGCCCTCTGCAGAACAGAGGTTGGCTCCTAATGTCCTGGTGAGCTTATATATGGCAGACATGACACAGCAAATGATCTATGAACAATAGATGAGGAAAGAGGAGGGTAGGTGAATGAGGGTTACAAAAATAGCTAGGCTGTAACTTAATTGGTATGCACGCAATCCAAACTCTGTGCCACAACATGTACCAGTCACTCACCAAACCACTAACAATCACACCTCGCCCAGACTGCACACTGCCAAGATGAGCTTGTAATGACTCTCAGATAAAGCCAGCTTACAAGCAGGGGAACACATACCTATAAGGTACTGGGACACTCCTGGTCCCTTTTCTGTGTGATCTCCATGAAGTAGTTACAGGTGTCAGGAGATCACAGGGATGCAGAAGCTGTGAAGACCTCACTGGACTACAACCTTTTACCACCCCCAACCCACAGGTACAGAAACTGCTGCTACTACCACCAATGTGATTGAGTCCCAGTGGGTGGCACTGCCCCTGGGAAAAGCTTTTCCCAGCCCAGGTGGCTGGGAAAAGAGGCCTGTCTTGTATGTCCTTAAAACACTTTCTCCTTACAGTTAAACCTGAGCTGCAAAGGGAGAAAAATAGGGTTTACTTCCTTTTTTGAAGTACAAAATGTCCATTCTTTATGTGTAGGTTGCTTGCTTTTTACCCTGAAAATGCCAGAAATATCACATCCGATCTTCCCTGCTTTATAAATAAGTTGAATATTTTGACTTTTTATGACAAAACAACTCTTGAAATATTGAAGACTGCTGCCATTACGGACTCTATTTATTGGACTTGTTGCCCTTATAAGGAAGTTAGAATGGAAAATAAACAGCAAGTTCAAATGTGCGGGTGGTTTTTTTTGGCTCTATCCCAGAGAAGAATGCTCTCTACTCCACCTAGCAGTGGCAAAACCGTCTTGATTGCAAAACAGGTCAGGTAATGTGATGAGGGATGTGGGGGGTATGCAGACTGGGCCTTTGAAAACCTGGCCCTCCATATCATTCTCAGAAGCGCTGGAGCTGTGGCAGTTTGTGGAATTCGCAGTAGCAGCAGCAGTGTCAGCATTAACAGTCCAGTGGTAAGTTCCAGTAAGTTTTTTATTTTTAGAATACTCTTACAAAAAGAGGAAAATAAAGCAAAGTACATTTCAACTTGCTAGTGAGCTACAGTCATTTTTAGCTGTTACCACAGCAACGGAAGAGCACCATGCACTGGGTACATTTCCCTCCCCCTTCACTGCTTACTAGTAGTTAACTGCTGAGGACTAGATAGGCATTTAAAATATCACCCAGCTAATGAGCTCAAATGAAGGCATGGATTGTTAGAACTCTGACACCACTATGCAGCACCTAGGTCAATAGCTATAGAATAAGGGTCAATTCAGTGGCCTTTATCTAGCAGATAATTACCTGCAGGGGTGATGAATCCCTGGGACAGGAGGGACCCTTTTGTGGCAGATAAAGGAATACTAAGGCTTTATTGTTGCTATAAATGTCAGAAAATAACCCAGAACAAGAAATTCCTACAAGAAGAAGGCTGATAGTAGTTTTTCTTCCTTGCCACTCCAATTTTCAGAGTAATATAACGGGGTTTCTAGAGGACTGTTTATGCCAAGAAATGCTGCTGTTGTCTCTTAGGGCATGTCTACACTTACCTCTGGAGCCATCGACCCAGCGGGGGGGGGGTCGATTTATCGTGTCTAGTGAAGATGTGATAAATTGACTGCCAAGTGCTCTCCTGTCGACTCTGGTACTCCACCAGAGCGAGAAGCATAGGTGGAGTTGACGGGGAGAGTGTCAGCAGTCGACCTACTGCAGTGAAGACACCACGGTAAGTAGATCTAAGTACGTCGACTTCAGCTACATTATTCACCTAGCTGAAGTTGCATAACTTAGATGGACCCCTCTCCCCACACACACACACAGACCAGGCCTTAAATAAAGGACCAAAGTCAAGGGGAGCTAATAGAAATTCCACTCATCCTTGTAGCCTTGCCCCTCTTGATTGAAATTAATTTGGGATGAGTTTCCAATTACAGGCTGGATTGGCACCTTGCAATCAAGCCCCGCTAAGGGTCAACATGCAATGTATCACAGTGTGGTCCATGCTGCTCCCTTGCATGGAGGAAGTAACTAGCACCACCCCTTTTCCTGGTGCATCTCTGTTAGTCTCCACTGTGGCTCAGCTGCTGTCCTGCTCTGCCCAATCCCTGCTTCTGCCTGCCCACTCCTCACCTGTCTTTGTAGCAGTCCAGTGATGGCTTTTTTTTCTGCCTCCTCCAGTGTCTGTGGATATCCCATGCAAGGGAGGGAGGAACTCCTTACCCCAAGGTTAGAAGCAAGCCCCATATTAGCATTTTCTACCTCTGAGATAAGGTCTGCTCACCAACTGATCACCAAGCTAGGTTTGAGAAGGCAGGACTCCCAGGAGTTTCTAAAGATGCCAAAGTTTGAGCATGGTCCTGCAGGTCCTGAGCTCTCTCAATTCCCATCCACTTCAATGTGTGTTTTCAAGACCCTCTGAATCTTGCAGGATGAATTGAAGCACTTGAGCATGTGAGTTATCGATCAGTGAGTTATCTTACATGTCTATACACAAATGCAAGAAGCCTGGGGAACAAGCAGGGAGAACTAGAAGTCCTGGCACAGTCAAGGAATTATGATGTAATTGGAATAACAGAGACTTGGTGGGATAACTCACATGATTGGAGTACTGTCATGGATGGATATAAACTGTTCAGGAAGGATAGGCAGGGCAGAAAAGGTTGGGGAGTTGCATTGTACGTAAGAGAGCAGTATGATTGCTCAGAGCTCCAGTATGAAACTGCAGAAAAACCTGAGTCTCTGGATTAAATTTAGAAGTATGAACAACAAGGGTGATGTCGTGGTGGGAGTCTGCTACAGACCACCAGACCAGGGGGATGAGGTGGACGAGGCTTTCTTCCAGCAACTAACAGAAGTTGCTAGATCACAGGCCCTGGTTCTCATGGGTGACTTTAATCACCCTGATATCTGCTGGGAGAGCAATACTGCAGTGCACAGACAATCCAGGAAGTTTCTGGAAAGTGTAGGGGACAATTTCCTGGTGCAAGTGCTGGAGGAACCAACTAGGGGAAAAGCTCTTCTCGACCTGCTGCTCACAAACAGGGAAGAAACAGTAGAGGAAGCAATAGTGGATGGGAACCTGGGAGGCAGTGACCATGAGATGGTCGAGTTCAGGATCCTGATACAAGGAAGAAAGGAGAGCAGTAGAACAGAGACCCTGGACTTCAGAAAAGCAGACTTCGACTCCCTCAGGGAACTGATGGGCAAGGTCCCCTGGGAGAATAACATGACGGGGAAAGGAGTCGAGGAAAGCTGGCTGTATTTTAAAGAATCCTTATTAAGGTTGCAGGAACAAACCATCCTGATGTGTAGGAAGAAAACTAAATATGGCAGGCCACCAGCTTGGCTTAACAGTGAAATCCTTGCTCGTCTTAAACACAAAAAAACAGCTTACAAGAAGTGGAAGATTGGACAAATAACCAGGGAGGAGTATAAAAGTATTGCTCAGGCATGCAGGAGTGAAATTAGGAAGGCCAAATCACACTTGGAGTTGCAGCTAGCTGGAGATGTTAGGAGTAACAAGAAGGGTTTCTTCAGGTATGTTAGCAACAAGAAGAAAGTCAAGGAAAGTGTGGGCCCCTTGCTGAATGAGGGAGGGAACCTAGTGACAGAGGATGTGGAGAAAGCTAGTGTACTCAATGCTTTTTTTGCCTCTGTCTTCACAGACAAGGTCAGCTCCCAGACAGCTGCACTCTGCAGCACAGTATGGGGAGGAGGTGACCAGCTCTCTGTGGAGAAAGAAGTAGTTCGGGACTATTTAGAAAAGCTGGACGAGCACAAGTCCATGGGGCCGGATGCGCTGCATCCGAGGGTGCTAAAGGAGTTGGCCGATGAGATTGCAGAGCCATTGGCCATTATCTTTGAAAAATCATGGCGATCGGGGGAGGTCCCGGATGACTGGAAAAAAGCTAATGTAGTGCCCATCTTTAAAAAAAGGGAAGAAGGAAGATCCAGGGAACTACAGGCCAGTCAGTCTCACCTCAGTCCCTGGAAAAATCATGGAAAAGGTCCTCAAGGAATCAATTCTGAACCACTTAAAGGAGGGGAAAGTGATCAGGAACAGTCAGCATGGATTCACCAAGGGCAAGTCATGCCTGACTAACCTAATTGCCTTCAATGATGAGATAACCAGCTCTGTGGATGAGGGGAAAGCAGTGGATGTGCTATTTCTGGACTTTAGCAAAGCTTTTGATACAGTCTCCCACAGTATTCTTGCCAGCAAGTTAAAGAAGTATGGGCTGGATGAATGTACGGTAAGGTGGATAGAAAACTGGCTAGATGATCAGGCTCAATGGGTAGTGATCAATGGTTCCATGTCTAGTTGGCAGCCGGTATCAAGTGGAGTGCCCCAAGGGTCGGTGCTGGGGCCGGTTTTGTTCAATATCTTCATTAACGATCTGGAGGATGGTGTGGACTGCACCCTTAGCAAGTTTGCAGATGACACTAAACTGGGAGGAGTGGTTGATACGCTGGAGGGTAGGGATAGGATACAGAGGGACCTAGACAAATTAGAGGATTGGGCCAAAAGAAATATGATGAGGTTCAACAAGAACAAGTGCAGAGTCCTGCATTTAGGACGGAAGAATCCCATGCACTGCTATAGACTAGGGACCGAATGGCTGGGCAGCAGTTCTGCAGAAAGGGACCTATGGCTTACAGTGGACGAAAAGCTGAATGAGTCAACAGTGTGCCCTTGTTGCCAAGAAGGCTAATGGCATTTTGGGTTGTATAAGTAGGGGCATTTCCAGCAGATCGAGGGATGTGATCATTCCCTTCTATTCAGCACTGGTGAGGCCTCATTTGGAGTACTGTGTCCAGTTTTGGGCCCCACACTACAAGAAGGATATGGATAAATTGGAGAGAGTCCAGCGGAGGGCAACAAAAATGATTAGGGGGCTCGAGCACATGACTTACGAGGAGAGGCTGAGGGAACTGGGATTGTTTAGCCTGCAGAAGAGAAGAATGTGGGGGGATTTGATAGCTGCTTTCAACTACCTGAAAGGGAGTTCCAAAGAGGATGGATCTAGACTGTTCTCAGTGGTAGAAGATGACAGAACAAGGAGTAATGGTCTCAAGTTGCAGAGGGGGAGGTTTAGGTTGGACATTAGGAAAAACTTTTTCACTAGTAGAGTGGTGAAGCACTGGAATGGGTTACCTAGGGAGGTGGTGGAATCTCCTTCCTTAGAGGTTTTTAAGGTCAGACTTGACAAAGCCCTGGCTGGGATGATTTAGTTGGGTTTGGTCCTGCTTTGAGCAGGGGGTTGGACTAGATGACCTCCTGAGGTCCCTTCCAACCCTGAGATTCTATGATTCTATGTGCTTATCTATAAGCATATCTGTAGTCACCTTGATTTCAATGGGACTAATCACATGCTTAAAGTTAAGAACATATGTAAGTGCTTTGATGGACTGGGCTCTATATGCATAAATCTAACACCTCCCTCCTTCTCTCTTCCTTTTTAACATTATCCATTTCACATCAGCATTAAGATATACAGTAGAGAACAATCCAGCCCTGGTAGGGATATAGACTAAAAGAGCCATAATAGTCTGATCCTGCAAACACACACATGCTTTAGACATGTGACTAGTCCCACAGATTTCAGTAGTATTACTCAAGAGTAAAGTTGGGTACATGGGCCATTGTTTGCAGGAACAGAGCTGAAGACAAGTCTGGGGCTGAGCTATGAGTGGAAATATTTTCCATTATCTTTTCATCTGAAAGCAAACTTTAGTCCTTCCATGTTTGTCCTGTCAGGGTTCACCCCCTACATATGAGTGCTTGATATTTAGTAGTGCAAATCAATGCAAAATTTTCACTTGAATGTTATCTGAAAGCAGATCTTGAATTTTGATTACAAAATTCACAATTACTACTTTTTTTAGTTGTGTAAGCTAAATTGGCTTTTTTCCCTGATTGGACAACTTATGTAACTAATCAGTATGGTGTGAATGGTGCATATTAAAACTGAATATAGTCTTAACATCTTTGGGGGACTGTCTCCTGGAAAGCAGTGTCTCTGAAAAGGATCTAGGGGTTTATACTGGATAAGCAACTCAACATGAGCTCACAGTACAATGCTCTGGCAAAAAGGGTGTTATCCTTGAACGTATAAACCTGGGAGTTTGAGAATAGCAGTGGGGAGGCGATTTTTACCATGTACAATTCTGGCGTCAACTTTACTTAAAAAAGGATGTTTTAAAATTGGAGAGGGTGCAGAAAGAGCAACAAAATGATTCAAGAGCTGAAGAAAATGCCTCTACAGTGAGAAACAGACCCCAAATCTGTTTAGTTTCTTAGCCCTGGTCTACACTATGAGTTTAGGTTGAATTTAGCAGTGTTAGATTGATTTAACCTTGCACCCGTCCACACGACAAAGCCATTTTTGTTGACTTAAAGGGCTCTTAAAATCTATTTCTGTACGCCTCCCCGATGAGGGGATAAGTGCTGATATAAACATCGGGTTGAATTTGGGGTAGTATGGACGCAATTCGATGGTATTGGCCTCCGGGAGCTATCCCAGAGTGCTCCATTGTGACGGGTCTGGACAGCACTCTACCTGGCCAGTGCATCTGATTTGAGACAGGAAAAGCTTCACGAACTTCTGAATTTCATTTTCTGTTTGGCCAGCATGGCAAAACAGAGCTCTGCATGGTCACCTGTGTGGATCAGCATCAGCAAAGGTGACCATGGAGTCCCAGAATCGCAACAGAGCTCCAGCATGGACCGAATGGGAGATACTGGATCTGATCGCTGTATGGGGAGATGAATCCATGCTATCAGAACTCTGTTCCAAAAGACAAAATGCCAAAATATTTGAAAAAATCTCCACAGGCATGAAGGACAGAGGCTATATCAGGGACCCGCAGCAGTTCCGTGTGAAACTTAAGTAGCAAGCCTACCAAAGAGGCAAATGGCTGCTCCGGGTCAGACCCCCAGACATGCAGCTTCTATGATGAGCTGCATGCAGTTCTAGGAGGGCCTGCCACCACTACCCCACCCCTGTTCATGGACTCCTGCAAGGGAGGGAGTCTCACACAACAGGGATGAGGATTTTGGGATGAGGAAGAGGAGGAGGGTAGTGCACAGCAGGCAAGTGGAGCAACCGTTCTCCCTGACAGCCAGGAACTGTTTATTACCCTGGAGCCAATACCCTTCCAAGGCAGGCTCCCAGACCTTGAAGGCAGAGAAGGCACCTCTGGTGAGTGTACCTTTTGTAAACGTAATACTTGGTTTAAAAGCAAGCATGTTTAATGGTTGGTTTACCCTGAAGACTTGAGATGCATTTGCGGCCAGTACAGCTACTGGAATGCATTCAAGCAACATCCGTTCTTTATCTCTGTGTTATCCTCAGGAGAGTGATATCATTCACGGTCACCTGGTTGAAATAGGGGAATTTTATTAAGAGCACATTCAGAGGTGGCCGTTCTTGCTGGGCTGTGTGCCTGTGGCTGAAATAAAATCATCCCCGCTGTGTGCCACGCGGTGTGGGGAGGGGTGAAGCGATCATATCAGAGAATAGGGTGGGGTGGAGGGGTTTAGTTGGATTTGTGCTGCACTTTAACCTGAAAACCACAGCCCTTCTTCTTAAATGGCCAACCCAATGGGTGCTTGGTATGCTGCTGTTTGAAACCCGCTGCTGTTTGAAACTATTCACACACGTTATGAAGGTTAAAGAAGCCAAAAGACTCTGGCTTACCATGTCTGCCTGCAAGCCAAATTCTGTTGCCTGCTGGCCCTGCGTGTGTGATCTCACATCAAACCGGCAGGCCCTCAATACGAGGCAAAATGTGAATGCAAAATATACCGAAAGCACATGTGCTATGTAATGTTAGCAGCTTGGTTCACGGTGAAAGAGTCTACCCATTGTTCTCTAAAATGTCTTTTTAAAGAATATTCTCCCTTTTTTCCCCTCCCACAGCTACAAATGTTTCAACGCTCCCCCTATCATCTCTGTCCCAGAAGCTAGCACAGATAAGGCGAAAAAACCACCCGCGATTAAATGTTCTCTGAGCTCATGCAGTCCTCCCACACTGAAAGAGCTCAGCAGAATGCATGGAGGCAAACAATAGCAGAGTCCAGGAAAGCAGAAAAGGAAGGCGAGGACAGGAGAGACGAGCAAGAGGAGAGGTGGTGGCAGGGTGATGAGAGGAGGCAGGATGCAATGCTGAGGCTACTGGAGGATCAAACTGATATGCTCCGGTGTATGGTTGAACTGTAGGAAAGGCAGCAGGAGCACAGACCGTCACTGCAGCCCCTGTGTAACCATCCACCCTCCCCAAGTTCCATAGCCTCCTCACCCAGATGCCCAAGAATGCGGGGAGGGGCCCCTCTGGGCACCCAACTACTCTACCCCTCCCTCTCCCCAACCACTCCATCCCAGAGGACTGCCCAAGCAACAGAAGGCTGGCATTCAATAAGTTTTGTAAAGTGTAGTGTGGCCTTGTCCTTCCCTCCTCCTCCACCACCCCACCTGGTGCTTCCCTCCTCCCTCACCCATCCTGGGCTACCTTGGCAGTTATCCCCCTATTTGTGTGATGAATTAATAAAGAATGCATGATTTTGAAACAACAATGACTTTATTGCCTCTGCAAGCGGTGATCGAAGGAGGGAGGTTGGTTGGCTTACAGGGAAGTAGAGTGAACCAAGGTGGTGGGTTATCAAGGAGAAACAAACAGAACTTTCACACCGTAGCCCGGCCAGTCATGAAACTGGTTTTCAAAGCTTCTCTGATGTGTAACACACCCTGCTGTGCTCTTCTAACGGCCGTGGTGTCCGGCTGTGCATAATCAGTGACCAGGAGATTTGCCTCCACCTCCCACCCCACCAAAAACATCTCCCCCTTACTCTCACAGAGATTGTGGAGCACACAGCAAGCAGCAATAACAATGGGACTATTGGTTTCGCTGAGGTCTAACAAGTCAGTAAACTGTGCCAGCGAACTTTTAAACATCCAAATGCACATTCTACCACCAGTCTGCACTTGCTCAGCCTATAGTTGAACTGCTCCTTACTACTGTCCAGGGTGCCTGTTTATGGCTTCATGAGCCATGGCATTAAAGGGTAGGCTGGGTCCCCAAGGATAACTATAGGCATTTCAACATCCCCAACAGTTATTTTCTGGTCTGGGAAGAAAGTCCCTTCCTGCAGCTGTTGAAACAGACCAGAGTTCCTGAAGATGCGAGCGTCATGCACCTTTCTGGGCCATCCCACGCTGATGTCAATGAAATGTCCTTTGTGATCCACCAGTGCTTGCAGCACCATTGAAAAGTACCCCTTGCAGTTTATGTACTGACTGTCAAGGTGGTCTGGTCCCAAGATAGGGATATGCATTCTGTCTATTGCCCCACCACAGTTAGTGGATGGCTTTGCTGCAATGGGATTCCCTATGACATGCACATTTCCCAGAGTCGCTACCCTTGACAGCAGCAGCTCAGTGATTGCGTTGGCTACTTGGATGACAGCAGCTCCCACAGTAGATTTGCCCACTCCAAATTGATTACCAACTGACCGGTAGCTGTCTGGTGTTGCAAGCTTCCAGAGGGCTAGTGCCACTCATGAACTGTGAGAGCTGCTCTCATCTTGGTATTCTTGTGCTTCAGGGCAGGGGAAAGCAAGTCACAAAGTTCCATGAACATGGCCTTACGCATGCGAAAGTTTCACAGCCACTGGGAATCATCCCAGACCCACAACACTATGCAGTCCCACCAGTCTATGCTTGTTTCCCAGGCCCAGAATTGGCGTTCCACGGCATGAACCTGCCTCATTGCTGTCAGGATGTCCAAATTGCCGAGGCCCATAAGAGTAAGAGGCCCATACTTTGAGAGAAATCTGTGTCCATGTCCTCATCACTCTCGTCATCATGCTGCTGTCACCTCCTCACCTGCTTTTGCAGGTTCTGGTTCTGAACATACTGCAGGATAATGTGAGAGGTGTTTACAATGCTCATAACTGCTGCAGTGATCTGAGCGGGTTCCATGCTTGCTGTGGTATGGCGTCTGCAGGAGACAAGTGGCGCCAGGCACCAGCGCACAAAGCATATGCCTGGGGTGGCAAGCCGTAGGGGGTGGCCTGCCAGTCTCCGTGAGGGCGGCAGTCAGGCTGCCTTTGGCGGCGTGCCTGCGGGAGGTCCACCGGTCCCACAGTTTCGGCAGCAAGTATTTCGAAGGCATGGGACTGGCGGACCTCCTGTAGGCAGGGGCGGCTCTACAAATTTGGCCGCCCCAAGCAGTCATGCCCGGGAGGCGGCCCTGAGCCGCGGGAGCAGCGGACCTCCCGCGGGCATGACTGCGGAGGGTCCGCTGGTCGCGCGGCTCGGCTGGACCTCCCGCAGCTGCGGGCGGCTCGCTGGTCCGGCGGCTCCGGTTGAGCTGCCGCAGGCATGCCTGCGGGAGGTCCAGCCGAGCCGCGGGACCAGCGAACCGTCCGCAGTCATGCCTGCGGCAGGTCCGCTGCTCCCGGGGCTCCGGTGGACCTCCCGCAGGCATGACTGCGGCAGGTCCACCGGCCCAGCCTGCCACCCCCCCGGGAAAGGGCCGCCCCAGGCGGGTGCTTGCCCCGCTGGGCTCTGGAGCCGGCCCTGCCTTTAGGCATGCTGCCGAAAGCCACCTGACTGCTGTGCCTGGGGCGGAAAAATACATAGAGCCGCCCCGGCAGGAATGCAGAGTTGCAGCGGAAGTGGTGGCTAACGACGGATGCCACGAGAATAGATAGTTATAGAGACCGACGAGAGGACCTGTGAGGTGGATTCATGAGAGCAGAGTTGCAGTGGGAGCCCATGACAGCCAACATGGGGAAATTCACTCTCGAGCAAGAGAGCAGAGTGGCAGCGGAAGCGGTGGTTGGAAGACCAGTTTTTCCGACCTATTGCACTGTCTGCGGCCAGAGCAGGAGAGCAGAGTTGCAGCGGAAGCAGTCGTTCGATGACGATGGTTAGCAGTCCTACTTTACCGTCTGCTGAAAGCAGTATGGTGCCCACATGGAAAAAAGGCATAAAATGATTCTGAGGGAGGGGTGACTGACATTTACCCAAAACCCACGACAATGTTTTTACCCCATCAGGCATTGGGAGCTCAACCCAGAATTCCAATGGGTGGCGGAGACTGCTGAAACTGTGGGATAGCTACCCACAGTGCAATACTCTGAAAGGCTACGCTAGTCTCAGTACTGTGGAGGCACTCCACTGACTTAATGCGCTTAGTGGGGACACACAATCGACTGTATAAAATTGCTTCCTAAAAAATTGACTTCCATAAATTCAACCTAATTTCATAGTGTAGACATACCCTTTGAAACAAGATTGAGAGGACTTGATTACAGAGTTTTCTCTTTGGGGGCAGGGAGGGGGACACTGGGTACTAAAAGGGCTCTTTAATCTAATGGAGAAAGCAACAAAAGAACCAGTGGCTGGAAGCTGAAGCCAAAAAATTAACAGCGAGGGTGATTAACCATTGGAATGAACTACCAAAATAAGTGATGGATTCCCCATCTCTGAAGACATCAAGAGCAAGACTGGATGCCTGTGTGGAGGAAATGTTTTAGCCAAATACAAGTTATTGAGGCCCAATACAGGGATAACTGGCTGAAATTTAATGGCCTGTAATATACAGGAGGGCCAACTAGATGATCTAATGGTCCCTGTTGGTATTAAATTCTATGAATTGAAAATACATTTCTACCCCGCTATAACGCGGTCCTCAGGAGCCAAAAATCCCTACCGCATTATAGGTGAAACCCCGTTATATCAGGGTAGCAGCGGCAGGGCTCCTGCGGTGATTTAAAGAGCTCCGGGCTCTGTCTGCTGCAGGGAGCCCTGGGCCCTTTAAAGCGCCGCCTGAGCCCTGGGGTTACCGTGCTATATGCAAACCTATGTTATATCGGTCGCGTTATAGCGGGGTAGAGGTGTATATAACAAATTATGCATCTGCACTTAAATGCCATGCTATTTTAGCATGGGTTCCAATTTCATTTTAAATGGTTGAAGTCAAATGTCCTGCATCTCTAAATACCACCTAAGGGCTTAGAGTAATCACCAAGAAGTACCAAGTGAGTTTTATGACACTCTAATTGCTTGAATAGGCTGTTGCTTTATAATATGCTCCAAGTTCACCTGAAGACACCAATCTTCTTACTTAGGTAAAATTTTACCCTGAATTGTGTGTTCAATGCTCTTAAAATGTTTGGGGGGTGTGGGGAGTGAATACCAGCAAGCACCAAAGCGTGTTGCATCATCAAGGATAAAGCTGTAATAATTTACAGAATAGTTGGAGTTTCTAGTGATAATTCCCTTCCTATTCTTCCTATGAATTCTAGACCTGCATACAAGGTGAAAGCTTAACTACAGTACTTTACTTCAGAGATGCTTATGAGCAATGGAGCGTGCCAGACTATATTGGAATTTGGAACACTGCTGTTGATGGCTTTTTCTGATGCTCATCCTATTCAAACTGTAAATTTACTATCTAATCACAAGTTGCCATGTCAGTCTAAACAGAGTTATGTGGAGCTTCAAGCAATGCATAAAATAATCTAAGAAGACTGACAGCCAGTAAAATTACTCTGTGTTTGCTTTTTCATTATGGAAGCAGCCTTTGATCCTGCAGAATTAGAGGCATTGTCTCCTGTGAGGCTTTCTGGAGGTGTGCAGTTCCACAATGTATTCTGCAATCAGAAAACTGCATAGCTGCAAAAGTCCAGGAATAAATGGTTAAATTGGACATGGTTTGATCACTCCCTCATTCTCTATATTGGAGCTGGACATGGTGATCACTCCCACATTCTCCACTCCCTTTCATCTTGTGTAGTTTACTCCTTTGTAAAATGTCTATGGTTCATCATCCAACCAGATTTCGCCATGCACTTGCACCAGCTGCAACATTTTGCACCGCTGACAATAGTCGCACAGTATTCAAGGCAGTGGAGAATCAGGTCCCTACTGCTATTGAAAGATACTATTGACTGCTCAATTCAGTGTAGTATGCACCCTCCCATACAACCAACAAAGATAAGGAATGCCCAAGCCATCTGCAGAAGAAGCTATGCACAACTACAGCTCTATACTAGAGGACATTCTTGATACTTCCTGGGTGAGCACCTTTGCTTTTGGAGCATGGTGACCCAACCTTATTATAGAAGTGCAATTTTTCTATGAGAATTCTTTAATTAAAAAAAGTATGGTCAACATACAGCGTAATCAACCCAGAATGTAGATTTTAAGTATTCTCCCACCTACTATTTGTAGACATCATTTGTTGTCATGTCTTAATTTGACTCAAGTTCATCAAGACAAAGCATGTGCCCACCTACGTGTTCTGGTGAGAAGCCTACTGTACTGTGGCCACTGTGAATATTAGTGGCATGGCAGCACCTCTAAAGTTAAGTTTCTGTCACATCTGTTTAAAAGTTTATATTTCTAAGTCTTCTAAACTCTACTTGCTCAGAGTTCTTTGAAACTTGGTAAGTCTCAGGAGGCTAGTGACCCAAAGTTGGAGTCACTTGAGCCAGAGGTTCTGGAGATACAAGACCTGAAAAAAGCCATTTAAAAAAAAGGGGAGGGGGATGATTTTGCCTTGAGCTAGAGATCAAACGGTTGATGTGATGTGGGTCAAAATGGTCTCAATCTGTCGAGTTTTACCCTATGTAGTCCACAGTGCCTGCTAAATCTCCAGGGAACCCAAACTGAGAACAATATATTAGGAAAACATGTACATGCTTAGTGTAAAAATGTCAGTACAGAAAAACGGGATGTGGGTTTCCATAACCACCATTTTATATGCTTTAAAGCTTGAATCATGCAAATGGCCTACAATATGAATAGTTAAATTGCTTTGAAATTTGGTGTGTAGGGTAGCATTAGTGATTCAAATGTGAGGTAATTTAACCGAGGTTCCTGACCTACACTCCCAAAAGGGTCTGTTGCCTTGTGCCACTTAAACTGAGAGGTACTAGTGACTGGATGAATCATGTACCTCTTGGGGTACACCTACATATTGAGTTGCAGCCTGTGGCTGCTAGGCTTAGAGCCCGGGTTAACAGAGTTAGGTTCATGGAGTTGTCATGGTGTTAAAATAGCTATAGATGTTGTGGCCACAATGTTTTTGCATTTGCTGATTCAGTGGCTTTTTATTAGTTTTCCTCTTGCAATTGTTTGTCTGCAGCAATAGTGAACTTTTCTGCAAAGGAGTCACAGCGTGGACTGTGTCTCCTGTATCTTTGCTCATTATTTTTGCTTCAGGTCAGCTGTAGCTGACTCAATCTGAGTAGCAATGGTTATTGCTTTTTCTAGTGTAAGTTGTGGTTCTAGAAGTAAGTGTTCTCTTACACAAAGCATGGTTGTTTTCTCAATGAGCTGGTCTCTAATCATCTCATCTGCCATATTCCTAAAGTCACAAGTTACAATCAGACTCCTCAGGGAAGCAATATACTGCAGTATAGTCTCCCCTGGTTTTTGAGACTTATCTGCTTGCAATCAGTGATACAACATTCTGGCGATGAGGGTGGGATCGTCTGCCTCTGAACCCAACTGCACCCTTTCTGCAAAGCCCAGGTGAGCATCCAATTGCTGTTACTGTCTGGATCCACATATTTGAGACTTATCTGCTTGCAATCAGTGCTACAACAAATGTCTACACAACCATTTTTAGCACCACCATGGGAGCCCAAGTCAATCGACCTGGACTGGGATCTGAGACTCTCTGCCATTCACTTGATGGCTGTGAACTTGCCTTCCCATTAATGCAACTAAGGATAAGTTAATCATCCCTCACCTAAAACCAAAGTCTTGGACTTAGTGATTAGAGGCTCCTACAACTTGTGAGTTGTGGGTGGCAATTTTAGTGATGCTGGCAGACCAGATGCCAGCCCCTAGGCCTCAACTGAACACTGACAAATGTACCAGTCTATCTCACCTGTTAGTATTGTTAAATAGGTAGTAGGTTTATAAAAATGTTTTTAGTGTTTAGGCTTTATGAAATGCTTGTAAATTACAGTATGCCTTAATTTCACTTGTGTGTATCCCATATTGTAGTATTTAAGTGTTTGCTCTGTAACTGGCCTGGCCTCCCTGGCCACACAATAGCAGATCTTAAGGTGGCCATCCTACAGCAAAAAAACTTTAGGACCAGACTTCAAAGAGAAACTGCTGAGCTCCAGTTCATCTGCAAATTTGACACCATCAGCTCAGGACTAAACAAAGACTGTGAATGGCTTGCCAATTACAGAACCAGTTTCTCCTCCCTTGGTTTTCACACCTCAACTGCTAGAACAGGGCCTCATCCACCCTGATTGATCTAACCTCGTTATCTCTAGCTTGCTTCTTGCTTGCTTATATATACCTGCCCCAGGAAATTTCCACCACTTGCATCCGAAGAAGTGGGTATTCACCCACGAAAGCTCATGCTGCAAAACGTCTGTTAGTCTATAAGGTGCCACAGGATTCTTTGCTGCTTCTACAGAACCAGACTAACACGGCTACCCCTCTGATACTTGACACCATGCAGGGCACTGCATTTAGCCGTATGGAGTGGAAATCCATCAACCTCATGAAGAAACTTGCACAAATACAGACAGACATCATCTTCCTTTCCAAATGCAAACGGATGGACATCATACCTAATGGACTAAAGGTAAAAAATCCACTACTATCTACATACTACACAGACCACAGTGAGAGATTATGCCATACTCTATCGAAGAAACTGAGGAACCACCTGATCTGCATCCTATACAGCAAACAGGAAAACATCAAAAAAGAGCTCTCCAACCTGGAGACTTTCATCAATAACCAAACTTCCATACAAACGGACTTCACTAAAATAAGACAGGAGATCTACATTACTCACTTCACCTCTCTACAAAGGAAAAAGGACTGTAAGCTGTCTAAACTCCTACCTGCCACATGGGGCCACAACCGTGGTACCCCCAACCCACCCAGCAATATCGTCAATCTATCCAACCACACACTCAGCCCAGAAGAACAGTCTGTCCTATCTCGGGGACTCTCTTTCTGCCCTGCCACCCCCACCAATATGATACAGTTCTGCGGTGATCTGGAAGCCTACTTTTGCCGTCTCCGACTCAAAGAATTCTTTCAGGACAACACTGAACAGCACACGGATACACAGTTACCCTCCCACCAACAGCACAAGAAGAAGAACTCCACATGGACTCCTCCTGAGGGTCGAAATGACAGTCTGGACCTATACATTGAATGCTTCCGCCGACGTGCACAGGCAGAAATTGTGGAAAAACAACATCGCTTGCCTCACAACCTAAGTCGTGCAGAACGCAATGCCATCCACAGCCTCAGAAACCATCCTGACATTATAATCAAAGAGGCTGATAAAGGAGGTGCTGTTGTCATCATGAACAGGTCTGACTACCAAAAGGAGGCCGCCAGACAACTCTCCAATACTAAATTTTACAGGCTACTTCCCTCAGATCCCACTGAGGAATACACTAAGAAACTGCACCATCTACTCAGGACACTCCCTACACTAACACCAGAACTAATCAACATACCCTTAGAGCCCCGACCAGGGTTATTCTATCTACTACCCAAGATCCACAAACCCGGAAATCCTGGACGCCCCATCATCTCGGGCATTGGAACTCTCACTGAAGGACTGTCTGGATATGTAGACTCTCTACTCAGACCCTATGCTACCAGCACTCCCAGCTATCTCCGTGACACCACTGATTTCCTGAGGAAACTACAATGCATTGGTGACCTTCCAGAAAACACCATCCTGGCCACCATGGATGTAGAGGCTCTCTACACAAACATCCCACATACTGATGGAATACAAGCTGTCAGGAACAGTATCCCTGATGATGCCACAGCACACCTGGTTGCTGAGCTCTGTGGCTTTATCCTCACACACAACTATTTCAAATTTGCTGACAATATATATCTCCAGATCAGTGGCACCGCTATGGGCACCCGTATGGCCCCACAATATGCCAATATTTTTATGGCCGACCTGGAACAACGCTTCCTCAGCTCCCGTCCACTCACGCCCCTTCTCTACCTACGCTACATCGATGACATCTTCATCATCTGGACCCATGGGAAGGAGACTCTGGAAAAATTCCACCACGATTTCAACGGCTTCCACCCCTCCATCAACCTCAGCCTGGACCAATCTACACGGGAGGTCCACTTCCTAGACACCACGGTGCAAATAAGTGATGGTCACATCAACACCACCCTATACCGAAAACCTACCGACCGCTATGCCTACCTTCATGCCTCCAGCTTCCATCCCGGACACACCACAAGATCCATTGTCTACAGCCAAGCACTGAGGTACAACCGTATCTGCTCTAGCCCCGCAGACAGAGACCAACACCTAGAAAATCTCCACCAAGCATTCTCAAGACTACAGTACCCACACGAGGAAATAAGGAAACAGATCAACAGAGCCAGACGTGTACCCAGAAGCCTCCTACTGGAAGACAAACCCAAGAAAGAAACCAACAGGACTCCACTGGCCATCACATACAGTCCCCAGCTAAAACCCCTACAACGCATCATCAGGGATCTACAACCCATCCTGGACAATGATCCCACACTTTCACAGGCCTTGGGTGGCAGACCAGTTCTCGCCCACAGACAACCTGCCAACCTGAAGCATATTCTCACCAGCAACTGCACACCGCACCATAGTAACTCTAGCTCAGGAACCAATCCATGCAACAAACCTCGATGCCAACTCTGCCCACATATCTACACCAGCAACACCATCACAGGACCAAACCAGATCAGCCACAACATCACCGGTTCATTCACCTGCACTTCCACCAATGTAATATATGCCATCATATGCCAGCAATGCCCCTCTGCTATGTACATCGGCCAAACTGGACAGTCTCTAAGGAAAAGGATAAATGGACACAAATCAGACATTAGGAATGGCAATATACAAAAACCTGTAGGAGAACACTTCAACCTCCCTGGCCACACAATAGCAGATCTTAAGGTGGCCATCCTGCAGCAAAAAAACTTTAGGACCAGACTTCAAAGAGAAACTGCTGAGCTCCAGTTCATCTGCAAATTTGACACCATCAGCTCAGGACTAAACAAAGACTGTGAATGGCTTGCCAATTACAGAACCAGTTTCTCCTCCCTTGGTTTTCACACCTCAACTGCTAGAACAGGGCCTCATCCACCCTGATTGATCTAACCTCGTTATCTCTAGCTTGCTTCTTGCTTGCTTATATATACCTGCCCCAGGAAATTTCCACCACTTGCATCCGAAGAAGTGGGTATTCACCCACGAAAGCTCATGCTGCAAAACGTCTGTTAGTCTATAAGGTGCCACAGGATTCTTTGCTGCTCTGTAACTGTAAATCACCAGCCAGGAGAGAAGCATTACCAAGTGTAACATACTAATTTGCCACAGGAGGCACCACCTCCTGCCCAACAAAAGAGAAATCACTGTGCAAGAGGACAGAAGCCTTCACTGATTGCTCCCTGCCACACTCACAAAGAAGAGACATGCATATGGACTTGTCCCATCAGCTTGAATTTGGGGGAAGGGAATAGTTTCTTCTTGTTAGGGATTTTTATCTTTCTACTGCTTGGACTCTGAGGGGGAAGGATTACTAAACATAAGCAAAAGATCCCCAGTGCTTGCCTTAGGTTAGCTTTAAAGGGCATATAGAACTTGTTTAGTATAGAAGCTTCTACCACCTTTGAAATTTAAGACTGAAACTTAGCTGTGTATGTTTACAAGGTTAAAGCAGGTAAACAAACTTTCATTTCTGTTTCTTAATAAATCTTTAATTAGTTTGATAGGATTGGCTACAAGTGTTTGTCTTTGGTGTAAGAGCTAACGTGCAATTGACTTGGGGTAAGTGTCTAGCCCTTTGGGACTGGGAGTAACCTGTGTGTGTGTGTGTGTGTGTGTGTGTGTGTGTGTGTGTGTGTGTGTGTGTGTGTGTGTGTGTGTGTGTAAGGGACCATCAATCACAAAGGCAAGGTGGCAAGATAGACTGGAGTACCCAAGCAGACTGTCTGACACTATGATAAGGCTGTCTATGGTGCTTGAGCAGTTCATTCTTGATCTTGGTTGGTGTAATCTAAGTATAGAACTCCCAACTAGTTTGGGGTTTGTGCCCTGGTTTGTAACAATCTGCACTGAGGTGGTATGCATGCCTTTGAGCCACTCCAGACAGCTTCACAATTTTATTGAGGGAAATAGTATCAGGGGAATGTAATTCAAGTCCCTGGGGTGGGTCAAAGGGAATTAGAAATGTGCATGCTTCCTGGGAGTGGAAAGATATTAGGGAGCTCAGGAGTGGGTGAACATAGTGAGAGGTGTTTCAGGCTTCAGAAGAGGAGAGGAATAAATGGGGATGGATGGATGGGGGAAGTGAGAGGTTGGGGGCTCAGGTGAGTGGTGCACGGCACTCCCCCAGTTCTGCCAGTGCACACCATGGCTCTGTCCGTGCACCCAAACCTGTACCCCAACCACCCTCAACCCCACAGCTGTGCCAATGTGCCCCAACCTCCTGCACCCTCAGCTCTGCCCTTGTCCCTGCTCTGACTCAGATTTTTATGGCCAGCAGGACCATCATGATCATGTAGTTTGACCTCCTGCACCTCACAGGCCAAAGAACTTCATCACCCATGCCTATAATAGGCCAATAACCTCTGACTGAGTTACTGAACTCATCAAATCTTGATTTAAAGAGTTCAAGTTCCACTGGCATTTACTCTAGTTCAAACCAGCAAGTGCGTCATGCCCCATGCTGCAAAGGAAGGCAACCCCCTACCCCCCACCTGAGGGTCTCTGCCAGTCTGACCTAGGGGAAAATTCCTTCCTGACCCCAAATGTGGTGATCAGTTAGACCCTGAGCTTGTGTGCAAGACCAAAAGTCAGCTGGGAAATAATTTTCTGGAGTAACTTGGTTCCCTCCCCATCGCTGGCTGTTGAAGGTACTTACTAACAGCAGTTGCAGATGGACTGCTATCTGGAGTTAGCTGAACACAGAGCTATGGTAACTAATCTGTTTTCCAGGTGGTGTCAGGAAGTAAATCAGTGGGGGATACAGCACCTCTGTCTGATAAATGATTGGTAGACATGAGTGCTTCTACCCAAAAATCCTTTTTTATTGAGTACAAAGCACACGTTTAAAATACCGATAGTCCAGTGCACCCCAAAATATAGTTACCCAAAGTCTGAGGTGGTGTCAAGTGGCGGCAGCAGCAGGCTTCAGGTGGCCAGCCTTCCTCCTAGCTGCTGGGGAGATTGTGTCCTTTTGCAAGTGCAAAATCCAAACTTCTCCAAAGTGTACACACTAATCTTTTTACAAGTAACTGAGTTACACTTTGTTTTGACAGTAACTTCTAATAGGCTGACTGTTTCCTTAACAGCAGCAATACTCATAATTTCTACTTGTCAATAAAGCAACTTTAGCAAAAAAATTACAGAGGCACCTAGACCAAGGTCAGCTATTTACTCTTCCTTTTAATTCTCATGAATCTGTAACATTGCAGATATGCAATTATTTTTGTCTGCCTAAGCAAGGCCAAGTTCGTTCTTACTACGTGGTGTCCTCAATTCCAGCTTATGGTGGCTAAGTGCACGAGATGACACTGGGTTGTGTCAAATCCAGTTCTCTTGTAACAGGGCCATATACTGTTGTAGGCAACCTCATTGTACGGTCCCCTCCATAAACGTATCAAGCTGAGTCTTGAAACCAGTTAAGCTTGCAGTGGGGAGTGGCCAGGTTAGAGGGGGATCACATTGAGCGGGTCAGGGGCATGGCTGGGGAGGTGCCCAAGCAGGTCTTGTGGGGTGAAGCTAATGTGATGGTGGGAAAGGGCGGGGGACAATGGCAGCTGACTGAGTATGCTAATTGCAGGGCATAAGTTCAAGTGCCTAACTCCTAATAACATGTCTTCTCCTATGTGGTTTTTTTTTTAAACTAGGAAATTCAGTGGCAAAAACTATACTAATGCAGAGTTCAGGTTGCTTGGTGGCACGTCATCCCTTCTCAGAATGCTGAGCTGAGCAAAACTCAGACGTCTAAAAACCAGGAAATGCAAAGTCTAGGTTGCCCATAGAAGCTTAACTCTGTCCTCTTTCAGTAATGCCCCAGTTTGCCTTGTTAAGACACAGACCATTTACTCTACCAACCCCATAGTTGAAATGTGCAAGGTCTTCACCTTTCTTACAACCCTTTCACTCTCACCCACAGGATTCTATCAAATGCTATTGAAGGACAAAAAGGAAAGGAGATGTGTTGTCCACTCTACTTTCCCTCTGTTCCCCAGAGCTGGCAGTAGCCAGTAGGAATTTCCTGGATACAGTCCAGTTGCAGTCAGTGTGTTAGGTGTACTGACACTGGTGGAGGCAGCAGTTGGGCCTGCTTGGTAAAAGTGTGTCTGTGATATGAGGACCTGCATGGATTATTTCGAAGTGTGTGGCAGAGCAGAAACTTACAATCTGAGGAGATCTCCAATGTGTGTGAGCAAAGGGAAGAGCAGTATGTGTACCTTCAGTGTCCAGTGTGCATCATTTCAGGGCAGAATTGTGCATGTTATATAATCAGCAAAGCACAGAAGTCTTACTACAGAGGGTATTGTCAGGAGCAAGCTGGGATGTGAGAACAGTTTAAGCATTTATTATCTGCATGTGCTCCAGGTGAAGCAACAGTGGTTAGTGTTAGGTACTGTTCTGAATGGTGGAGGCAATACGTAGCTCTGCTGGGTGGAGGTGTGTCAGCGAAATCTGTGAATTACTTTGTTGTGTAGCAGAGATTGTGATAGTGATATGAAGAGATCTGTTTTCTAGCCTCTCGTGTGAGGCCTGTCTCCCAAGATCTGTGAGAGTGAGGGATCGTCCTTCAGGATAGGTTGTAGATTCTGTGCTGGAGAGGTTTTAGTTGGGGGCTGTAGGTGATGGCTGGTGGTGTTCTGTTACTTTCTTTGATGGGCCTCTCCAGCACATCATCAAGGATCTACAACCTATCCTGAAGGATGATCCCTCACTCTCACAGACCTTGGGAGACAGGCCAGTCCTTGCTTCCAGACAGCCCCTCAGCCTGAAGCAAATACTCACTACCAACCACACAACAAAAACACCAACCCAGGAACCAAATGCTGCTATAAACCCCGGTGCCAACTCTGTCCACATATCTATTCAAGGGACACCATCAAGGACCTAACCACATCAGCCACACCATCAGGGGCTCGTTCACCTGCACATCTACCAATATGATATATTCCATCATGTGCCAGCAATGCCCCTCTGCCATGTACATTGGCCAAACCGGACAGTCTCTACGCAGGAGAATAAATGGACACAAATATGACATCAGGAATCATCACGTTCAAAACCCAGTAGGAGAACACTTTTTTCAATCTCTCTGGTCACTCAATAATAGACCTCAAAGTGGCAATTCTTCAACAAAAAACTTCAAAAACGGATTTCAGCGTGAAGCTGCAGAACTGGAATTAATTTGCAAACTGGATACAATCAGATTAGGCCTGAATAAAGACTGAGAGTGGTTGGGTCATTTCCCCAATACTAATTTCTCCCTACTATTACTCACATCTTCTTGTCAACTGTCTGTAATGGACCACTCTCTTACCACTTCAAAAGTTATTTTTCCTTCCTTGGTATCCTGCTGTTAATTTATCTCGTTAGACTGACCTCACACTTGGTAAAGCAACCCCCATCCTTTCATGTATTTATACCTGCTCCTGTATTTTTCACTTCATGCATCCGATGAAGTGGGTTCTAGCCCACGAAAGCTTATGCCCAAATCAATTTGTTAGTTTCTAAGGTGTCACAAGGACTCCTCGTTGTTTTTGCTGATACAGGCTACCACTCTGAAACGAATCTTTTTAATGATAGTTAATTGAAAGTGTAGTTGAGATCGCATCCTGAGTAAGCATAAAGGAATTGTAAAGGAAGTGGTTCTTAAATTGTACATGTGTGGTATTTTCTCTGGGGAGCTAGCTAAGTGTGTGAGGTTACTCCAGGATCTGGAACCTCTTGAATCTTACAGTGTCAAGGGCTCATGTGACTCTGTGCATATTGAGGCATTGCCTGAAGATGACAGAGGGAAGGTGGTGTGAGCACCACTTTAAAACTATGGGACATCTAGTGAACTGTTGCCCTCCAAGATCCTTCTCAGAAGGTATAACCCCATTCATTCCATGTCACCTAAACTCAGAAAGTGGATGACAAACATGAACGTTGAATGTTGCTATTCAAGTTGACATATGAAAGTGCCATTCACAATTACCCCTTAACACCGGTGCAAAGTAGGTGTAAACTCCTACAATATCAGCAGTAAGGGGCTAGCAATCATTTTTACATTAGTATAAATGAAGATACAGGGCAAGGGATAATTAAGCTCTTAGCCTTGATCCTTTCCATGGTTAAGGTTGAAACACTATGGTGGAGCATGCTGGGGAAGCTTGCATTCCCACTGTCTTTCCTGTACCTGTGCTATGATAAAATAGGGCTTCAATTTCTAGGACTTCTAATCTTGCACTTTTCAGCAGCACCACATTCACCTTTAAACCCTGTGAAGCACTGATTTCAATGAACAGAAAGAGGGAGACAATGAAATGGATTTTACAAAGAACACAAGCTGATGCAGTTTTGGGACTAACAACCTTTAGAATGTCCCTTTTAAGAATATTGGATAGTGAACTGATGGGTTTCTTAAGAACACATTCAGCATGTAACACAGTGACCATTTAATTTCTCTTACGTGGAAAAAAAATCCAGGTTGTATAAAAAAATGCATGGCCTGACATTTCCTTACCAGACTAATATGTACATGACAGACAAAGGCAGCAATAGCAAAAGTAAACAGTATTAGAAATCTGTTTTTTCAGAGAGCTTTCTAAAAATCTGCCCAAAGTGTGGTAGTTTGCAAGTAATCTGCAAAAAATCCTTTGCCCAAAAACTTGCCAGGGAAAAAGACAAATGCATTCAGTGCCAGCATTTAGCCACTGTGTTGGCTGTGGTTGAATATAGCAACAAGAATATTAAATTTCATTATTTGACAGCAAAATAATCTGTCAGGAAAAGTAGTAGGGGTGTTCCTCATTAATATAGCTAATATACCATTCTGACAATACTGCATCTACTGGTCAGGCCAACCAGGGTTCAGCTCTATAGAAATAACCCAGCCTACGTGTAAGTAACATGATAGGCCTAAGTTTTTAAATCCACAAAGCTAGGAAAACTTAGAACCCAGGCTGGAAATCGAGGGTGATGGTCCAACTTCAACTTAGCCCATTGTTGGCAAAAACCAAAACTATTTTATTTTTTTAGTTTTTGTTCTTGACTCTGAGTTACCTTGTTTTTCTGAATTTAAATCAAGACTGAGATCAGTGATTTTTATAGTTTAATTTGTATCATTAAACCTTTCTTTAATAATTAAAAACCCAAAGAACAGAACAAATGGTCCATTTTATGACAGGGGAGAATTGACGTAGTTGACTATCAGCTCGTTTGATCCATTATCTTCTAATGTGAAAATATGTAATTATGGACTTCTAACGGTTCACATTATTTACTCAGTATGTGTGACTTTAATTTATAACAGAATTACAGGCTATTCAATCCAGGTGTTATTTATTAGATAGGGGAGGATGGCTTTGCAAGCGTCATTGCTATACTCCTGAGTAATTAATAGGCTTTTCAAAATGGACATTTTAAACTCTTAGATCTGCTCCAGGGGAACGATAAAGGATATATGCTGTTGGGTGAAAGACTACTCAGAATTTTTGCTTTGTGGGTCACTGACCCTGTAGATGCGGCGAGATTTTTCTATTACTTCTCTGAATGGTCTCATTAGGATGAATTACAACAAAAGCGAGGGCTGTTTCCATTGCTGGAATATGTAGCAAAGGTTTATCGGGTATGGGGATTACACCTTACTTGCTATAACCTCTACGTGGCAATAAACCAGATCACCACTTGTGCACAAATGAAGCAACACTACACTTCACATTAACAAACAGACCTGAACAGTAATTCAAAATGAGGTGAGAATTCAGGTCCCATATGCAGATTCTGAGCAGTCCAAAACACTGGGAGTGTCTCAGGTTGGGATGTTCAAGTCCTTATAGAGATGGATGCTTTTCTTCAATGAGCTCTGGGTGGACAGACTCTTGTGCATCCCTACTGATTTTGAGTAATACATTCATAGGGATGGAGGTAGGAAGCTCATCCAAGAAAGGAGCTTCACGGATGTTGAGGGTATATCTGTGCTGCAACGAACATCTGTGGCAACTGACTAGAACTAAGGCTGTGGGGCTATAAAATTGCAGTGTAGATGTTTGGACTTGGGCTGAAGCTCTAGGACCCTCCCTCATCATGGCCAGCCTGAATGTGAAGTGGATCAGAATCAGGGGCGGCTCCGGGCATCAGCACGCCAAGCGCGTGCTTGGGGCGGCAAGCCACCGGGGGTGCTCTGCCGGTCGCCGGGAGGGTGGCAGGCAGGCTGCTTTCGGTGACTTGCCTGCGGAGGGTCCGCTGGTCCCACGGCTTCGGCGGACCTCCCGTGCTTGGGGCGGCAAAATGCCTAGAGCTGCCCCTGACCAGAATCCTGGGATGCAGCCAGTTTGCAGCTGACACACATGGTTGGATGGGGCTTACATATCCTTTCTTGCCAACCAGAAAGTCAATATTTGGCCTTAAAATGTATTTAGAATGTGTAAAGCATCTCTCAGCCACGGTCCTCAAATAACTTGTATTAGGAATACGCCATTGCATTCAGAGAAGGCAAGATTCTGTCTATTTTATAGATGAGTAAACTGAGGCAGAGAGAGTAAATGATTTTTCCAAGGTTGTGTAATGTCAACGATCCAGTTTGGTGCATCACATGTGAAACATGGAGAGTATTTGCCTAGCAGACTTATCTGCTGGTAACTGGAGCAGTTTCAAAGAGTTATCCAAGTGTGCAGCTTAGAGCAATTACAGGAGGATTTAGTCAAGTTGACAATGTTGCATATTAATTATTTGATTCCATTGACTGCAGGAGTTTTTGTGCATTCACCGAATGATACTGTAGACTATGAGGATAAGCCAACTACCTTGAGTATGTGCAGGAAGCCCAGCTTGTCAAACAGCTCTCATTTGATTTATCACTGCTGCCAGATTTATGGGTAATTCAATATAGTAGAAGCAAAGAAACCATGTAGTTTTTCCTACTCTGAAGCAAGTGATGTTATTAAAGGCTGGCTTCTACTTGCTAGCTGCTGTTTTGGTTATTTGCCTGCTGTCTGTTAGCTTCATATAGATTAGTCCAGCATGATTCCTTTCCCATTCTGCAATTGTTTAAGGGTCAAAATAACTCTAATCACAGAAAATTAAAATGTCTCAGTCTAGTACATGGCACTGAAAAGTCCTGCCCTCTGCCATTTACAATTGAGCTAAGTGGCCAAAACTCTTATGCATGACAAATTAACCACTTGCTAGCTCCTTCTCTTTTCTTTGTAATACAGTATGGAAATGGTGCTATTCTCAAACTTCAGTGCCTCTTCCCAAACACTCTTGCCTTATTTTATAGTGCACAGAATATATTTTAAGAGTTCGATTCCGCTCTCATTGAAGCCAGCAGAAGAAGGCTGTTCAAGCAAGACGAGGCCCTAAGTGGGGTGCTGGCCCATGTTAATTATTTGTAGATCAATTGTGTGGAAAATTAGACAATTTCTTTCTAAAGTCAAAGGTCCACAATCTTGCACCTTATCCAGACTGAGTAGTAAAATATTCTGCAAGTAGAGCCATTAAAATAAATGGAGTGAAGTATTACTCAAACTGAGTGAGGCTAACAGAACCTGGCTCCAAAGTTTCAAGCAACTCCACTACTATGATGGGTGGTAGCCAACTCATTGTGTGAAACCAATGATAAGACTCCAGTGTTTACTAAATCAGCTTCTACCCTAGACTTCAAAGCATACGGCATAACTCTGGGCTTGCAATACTTTGGCTGGCTATCAGAATTTACAATGAGTTTCACTGACATGTTGATCAGCTCTATTCTTGCAAAACCTTTTAGTATTTCTTGAAGGTTTTAAGGTGTTTTCATGATCGCCTTTATCTCGGTCCAAGTTCTGCCAAATAATGGGGGATGTTTTCCTTTAATTATGTATAAGTAAAAATGACTGATTGTTCAACTAGTTGGACATTTCACCTGTAGTATCACTTTGGGGACTAAGTTTTTCTGCTGCTAAGTTTTTTTTTTTGTACTGGCACTAGAAAAGGTTTAGAGAAGGGCAACTAAAATGATTAGGGGTTTGGAACGGGTCCCATATGAGGAGAGATTAAAGAGGCTAGGACTTTTCAGCTTGGAAAAGAGGAGAATAAGGGGGGATATGATAGTGGTATATAAAATCATGAGTGATGTAGAGAAAGTAGATAAGGAAAAGTTATTTACTTATTCCCATAATACAAGAACTAGGGGCTACCAAATGAAATTAATGGACAGCAGGTTTAAAACAAATAAAAGGAAGTTCTTCACACAGCGCACAGTCAACTTGTGGAACTCCTTGCCTGAGGAGGTTGTGAAGGCTAGGACTATAACAGCGTTTAAAAGAGAACTGGATAAATTAATGGAGGTTGTCCATTAATGGTTATTAGCCAGGATGGGTAGGGAATGGTGTCCCTAGCCTCTGTTTGTCAGAGGGTGGAGATGGATGGCAGGAGAGAGATCACTTGATCATTACCTATTAGGTTCATTCATTCTGGGGCACCTGGCATTGGCCACTGTTAGTAGACAGGATACTGGGCTAGATGGACCTTTGGTCTGACCCAGTATGGCCATACTTATGTTCTTATGCTGTAAATCTTCAAAACCAGGACAACTTGTGACTAAGTCTGGTGACAGGTAGATGAAGAAATTAGTGAGATAGCAGCTCCAGTATCAAGCTCCATTCTTGTAGGAACTCCCTTGATCAAGGGTATGAGCCAGAAGCTATCCAGCTTCTGATAACCAGTTCAGTGCTAGGTCTTGGTCTCGTCTTTTTCCACATTACAAATTCCCAACTTCCATCCTTTCTTAGGTTCACTCTTCATAAGTGTCTTCTTGGGTGGAGAAATGTGTGATAGGCACGGCGATGTGACCCTTATTCTGGCATTTCCTGCAAGTGACCTGGCATGCCTAGCAATCCTCCTCACCTTGCATAGTTTGTGCACTATGGTCACATGGAAATTCTTTGTTTCCATCATCCATCATTGCACAGCTATCTTGCAGTTGTAGGTTTACTTTGTAATGAAAGATGAGATGTTAATTTGAAGTCACGAGTGTAGCTACTCTCAATGGGCAACTTAATCTAGTTACTTATGCATTTTCTCCTAAACAATCTGCAGTGTGGCTGGTTTATTTTTATTATCACTTTACAAGTGAAGGTTAGGCATCTTACTCAGTAATAGGAGAGATCTGGTGGGTTTACAGGCTGCTTTTCTTCACAGCATGTTGGAGAGTTTTTACCTCTGTGAAGTGTTTGAAGTACACCTGGGTGACCGGTAGTGGTGCATGCTGTTTGATTTGATGCCGCGGAGAGGTGTAGCATTGTCTGGGGAAGATTTAATAAAAGTAGCTGATATGACAGGCTGTGTTTGAGTATGGATGGATAGGAGAGGGGTGGGGGAAGAAAAGCACTGGACTTATTGAAGGGAAGAATTGGATTAAACTCTGAATTGCTGTAAATCTGCTCAACTACTGACTATCTCAATGCAAAATCCTGATCTTTGGCTTTTGTGGTTGGCTCAGGTTAGGATCACCGAATAGACAGTATATTAGCCCTATGAGGGGCGAATGCTTCATTTTCCTCAATAACAGGTGTAAGAGAACCAGTTTGGATACAAAAAATACCATACCCCCATTCAGTCTTTGCTCAGAGTGAATGGAACCTATTCAAAGAGTCAGAAATATTCAGATCAGACTGAGGCACTTCCAGATTCGGGTCACCTGGAAATTGGAAATGCCATAGTGACCTATGCTCCAATCTCCCTTTTTAGTGGGTATTTTCTCCCCCACATCCCAATACTATGCTTTTAAAGGGCTAGCCCTGTAGCAGTGGGACTGGAGGTTCAAGAAGTATAAAATCAAATAGCCACGATGCTCAAATTCAAACACTTCTTAAAAATAGATCAGGACCTCAGTTTCATACAAACCATCCTAAATTCATTGCTAACAAGCTACTCACATTTTTGTGAATCCATAACTCATTAATTCTAAGGTGTGCTTTTGTATCTGACATTATTTAGGCACATTGTTCAATAGCAGAATTAGTGATGTTGTGTGCAGACAAGCATAACATGGGAGATGCTAAGACAAGCAATGGTTGAAAAATAAGGGTAATAAAGCATAGATTCAGTGCAAGTCAAAGTACAAGACTAAGATATGGATTGTGTTAAGCGACTGACAAAAAGCTGTCTTCAGTTCCATCAAGAGGAATTGTGAAGCTGGACAGGAAATGGGAGAAAAGAAGGCTGTGGTTCCAGCCCATTTAATCTAATGCATCAGTCTCTCATTTACATTTTCTAATTAAAATAATTATTTAAAAACTATTATTAAAATTTAATTCAACCCGATAAAATCCTGCCTTTACATGATTGAATGTATTCTTAATCATTCACTTTTCCTTTCTGACTAAATCATATGCAAGAATAGCAGGAAGGGCAGTTTGCATTTTTTCCATTCCACAGACTGCATGGGAACACTTTTCATATCTCAGAACCATTATTATTGTCTCAAAGATGTCAGGGGTGAAAACCCATTATTAAGTCAAGTGATCTCACTCCTCCCCCTGTTGGGAAGAATAGGCAAAACAACAGAGCATTAGTATTGGGCTTTGTAAAATTACAGGGAGAGGGGTTGGGGGAAGAGCAGGTTGCCAATTTGCTCCTAAAAACGTCTGAGTGTAAAGAACTGGAAAAAGGTACCTTGAATCTTCTGCTAGATCTAATTTCCACTTACCTTACTAGTTAGCTGCTTAAGGGTGACCTAAGTAAACAGGATTTGACACAGCATATATCCGTTAAGATAATAATCATGTTGAGTTCAAAATATCTGTTTGACTATTGGCTAAGCCTTTGTCATGTGTAAAAGAGTGAAACTGGCTTACAAATGGGTGGAACAGGTTAATTGTCCATTAGTCTCCCTGGTTCAATCATCAGTCTTCTTTTACCTTATGACACTTCATAATATTGATGTTTGCTACATTTGCTACCCTACTGTTCCGGTAGATTTAATAGCATCTTTATAAACAGAGTAAAACATAACTTTTTCTCTGAAAGGAACAGAGTATCATTTAAGAGTATCATAGGAGAATGTTCGCATAGGACAATGGCCTTTGGACCAGTCCAAAGACTGAAATTTTATATAGGAACTGCTCTCCTCACCTCTAATAGGATGTACTTGAATGGCAATGATGCTGTAAGAAGCATAGCAATTTATGCATGCATTCAAAGTTAAAGATCTAAAATGATGGTGAAAATCATTAGTCAGTTGTACCTCAAAAATGTCATCATTCACTACAGATTCCTCCCTGCCTTTGCAATCTTATTTATGTTTATGTGAATCTAAGCTAGAAACCTAAAGAATAAGCCTAACAGTGTTTGTGATGCTACATGCAGAGATTGCATTTTGCCAGCTAGTGCATTAAGCAACTTCTCATACTTTTCCATCTTTATAGATTATTCAGCCATAATATATACTGATGCAGGCTTCTTTACATCATAGACCCATTCAAAGAATTGCTGGACTGACCATCTGATCTACATACTTCTTAAAGACATTGTCTACATTCCTAGGGACACGTATCTTTTTTTCCCTTTTCTCCTTTTTTCTTGTTTATCCTTTTGTGTAAATATACTGGGTCCTCAATGACTACTAGTAAAATGTCAATATTGACTCAATGTCTACTGATTTTTTTAATTTGATGTACTATTGAAGATTAATACCATATGTTCCATTAGCTCATGACCCAGGAAGAGGCAAATATATTATGCTTGCCTGCAATTACATTTGACTGACAATATGAACACGGGTTACTGCTATATTACCTATGAAATACCAAAGTCTTGACTCTGACACCTACATAACCAATTTCCTCCTTCAGAAACATTGTCATCTGGTTTTTGTTTTAGGGACTGCTTCTGAGTATTCTTTCCTTTTTTGTTGTGTAGTTCCAGTTTGTGCATGAAATAATCAGGAAGAATGGAGACGTCACATCCAGGGAACCCCTTAACTATGGAATGTCAGAGAAAGGGGTTATAACATCCCAGTAGGACTACCGGGTTACACTCTTCAGATAATCATAGTAAGACTGTTACATTGTTACCATTTCTCATTTCTTTTTATTGTCTCTTCTTGCTATGAGACAATATTGGATTCTCATTGTGCTATTTCACATCCGCTTTCCAGTCTGTGCACTCCATAATAATGTCATCCAAATTGTAATGCCCTATATTTGTCCTGCAAAAGATTGTATAAAACTCTGCTGCTACTTGTGACATTTTCGATAGTCTGTAATTTGATTGGCTGGCCAATTCCATTTCCTTCCTCTGGCCAATTCCATTTCCTTCCTCTTTACTGCACAAGTTAATGATAATGTAATTAAAGAGGTTGAGTGGCCAGTCAATCAAATTACTTATGTATATTTTTTAAAAGCCTGCAACTGATCAGATTCATTGTTGTACAAATTGAAATGTATAGAATGAAAAGCATAGTTTGAATAAAAGCAGCTAATAACAAAGCCTTTAGGGAACCAAATAAAACTTCATTCATCCTTTTTCTGTTGTCAAGTTTCCAAATACCTCCCCAACAACTCTTCAATGTCAAGTGCATTCTTTACTTTCCAATGACTGCCATAATTTACAGATTCTGGAAACTGTGCCCAGGAATGTAATCTTTGTATATAGCACTACGAGATCAGAATAGTATTTGAAATAGGTCTTAAAAATAGAACTCTGGATTTACATGAATGAGAGTGCTACATTCTTATTGGATCACTTCTATTTATTTGCAGCTTAGTGGGACACACATTTTGTCTATTGCAGAAGATCTATAAAACCGCCTGCAGCTTACTCTCCATCCTCATATAATCAAATGGATTATAAGGATCCAGCTTCAATTTCATTTTATGCTGATAAATATTTTGAAACCATACTCCCATGTGCATAATTATTTTCAGGGTGGCATTTTCAAAAATGATCAGTGTTACCCTACTTCTACACCTACTGGCATCCATAAGAGACTTATCTTTGATTTAAATGGGAGCAGAGTTAGACCAAAGCTAGATGCTTTTGAAAAACATACTCCTCATAATTATGAATAAGTAAATTTTCAAAATAAGCCAGACCACTGCCTCATCTTAAATATGCTTAAGGCACTGCCTACTTTGGTATCTAACTGGAGATCAAAATGTAGGAAAAAAATCTGATAACCCAAAGAAGTATCTACCTCTCTCTCTTTACCAGGTTCTCTGGTGGACATGTGTATACACATAAACCAGAAACACTGGGTATAAGAAAGAGGAAAATTATGGGCCCCATTCCTGAAGAAAGGCTTGAACAAAAAGCGATGTTTGTTGCAGTTTGAATTGAACATGATCATGCTAGGAATCAGCGTTATGTCCTCTGGTAAAGCATTCCATAAGCAGGGTCCTTTATTGAGAATGCTCTGACAGGCAGAGCGTAGACAGGCACTTGTACAATTCTAACCTGTAATACATCCCATCCCATCCCTGCCATATTCATGACACAAAACTATGTATTATATAATAACATTCAGTAGGAACCAGAGTGAAAACTCTAAGCTCACTTTCCTTGGGGACGTTACTGAATCAGGATTTTTAACCCAGGGTCTCAAGAGGGGAAAGGCTAGCAAATTCCTTACTGATCAGCGTCCTTTGAAATATTTAATGGGGAAAAGACTGCCTGTGAATCTGTTAAATGTTTGGAGAAGACATTTTTATGTGTAAATAAAGCCTATATTCTTTCCAAGATCATGCTGGGCATTACACTCCTGATGCCTTACTCAGGAGACAAAGGTTGTAATAAAAGACGGAAAATGTCAGAAATCAAATCTTGTTTCCTGTTGTGCCTTATAGGTAAGGATTCAGTATGGAACAGGCCAGATTTCTTATGATTACTTTGGTTAGGATGGGCCCATTTTTCTGTTCTGTATGTGGCTTCCTAATCTGCATGTAACTTTTAGCTTGGATTCATTGTGTACATGAGGATCCATTCCACTAGCGTGAAGATACTGTTCTTCAATAAAATGTTTATTCAGCATACTTTATTCAAAAAAGAGTGAATGGCAACTGTCAAATTGCATTCCACTTTCACGAAAGACCCCTCCTCATCCTGCTCCGCATTTCCCTCCAATATCAAAATAGCTCAGGAAAACTCCACAGGCAGGAAATAAGTTTGTAACTTCAGCTTGCGTTTATTTAATATTTTACCAGCTGTGCTGTTATGCCATTGATAACGTTTCATCTCAGAATCTTGTTTTCAAATCAGGCAAACTGAATTTCAAACAGTCCTTTTATAAAACCTGTCGATATCAGATTAAGGCTGGCAGCTGTTAGCTAACAAGAGATTACTTCTATCAGTAGCAGAATAACTACAACTGTCACCTGTGTTATTTTGATATTGGAAATACTGTTAGCTTGATTGCTTTCCCTGGGTGCCCAATCTCGTTTTCTGGAATCTGCAGTGTTTGGACAGAATAACTATAGATAATGCTGCTTTAAAGAACATTGATTTATAATGTGGTCACTTTTTTGGATATTTGTTTCACTGTTTTGAACTAATATAATACGGTAAATGTATAGCATGTCCTTTACAGACAAGTCATCAGGTCTAAGATTAACAGATCTTTATCCAGAATAAAGAACTATTGTGGCGCCATTGAGGTCTTTTCTTTGCATTGAGGTATAAACTCAATGCAAAGAAAAGACAAGATGTATGATGCTGACTGGCTTCTCTGAAAGGTTATCAGAATGTTTACATTGTAAATATATCAAGAAAGTAGAATTGTTTTCCTAGTATTTGCAAGTGAAGACTTTTTTCCCTTTAATGTCCACTTGAAGAAAACCTAGCTCAGTCTCCAGCTGTAATAATTCTGGCGGCAAAATTTATGTCTGACTCAAATCCTGCCACTACCCTACCTACACACTTAAGAAAGAATTATGACAAAACACTACACAGGTGGCAGGGTACAGAAAAACACTTAGTCTTCTCAAGCACAAAACGACTGACAGCTAACTTACACAATCACACTTGTCTTTACTGTTACCTTGTACCTTTTGCAGATGAAAGCCTTCAGGAACAATGTGTTCAATGGATTTCTAGTCATCCTTATGTAACTAGACTAGCAACTCAGACCAGCTGTAAGCCTGCTGTGTGCTCCTGGAACCTGGATCTTGGACCAAAATGCATCTCTTGGTCTTAATATGGCACTGCAGAATGGAATACCTTTTCTGCTTCACAGGCTAAAGACAGAATCTAGTAGTCTAATTTTACTTATGGAGATTATTAATCCTGATCTTTCCTTTAGTTTTGAGAGAGCCTACAGTATAAACTTGCCAACTTTTACTAAAGTTGCCCCATCACATAAATATGATCCAATTTTCTAATTAAATCTATTAGCTTAATTCTTTTCCTTTTTAATGCACCTGCTACAGCCCTTCCTCTGGAATGGATTAGAATAATAGAATCATAGAATATCAGGGTTGGAAGGGACCTCAGGAGGTTATCTAGTCCAACCCCCTGCTCAAAGCAGGACCGATCGCCTACTAAATCATCCCAGCCAGGGCTTTGTCAAGCCTGACCTTAAAAACCTCCAAGGAAGGAGATTCCACCACCTCCCAAGGTAAACATTTCAGTGTTTCACCACCCTCCTAGTGAAAAAGTTTTTCCTAATATCCAGTCTAAACCTCCCCCACTGCAACTTGAGACCATTACTCCTTGTTCTGTCATCCACTACCACTGAGAACAGTCTAGATCCATCCTCTTTGGAACTCCCTTTCAGGTAGTTGAAAGCAGTTATCAAATCCCCACCCCCATTCTTCTCTTCTGCAGACTAAACAATCCCAGTTCCCTCAGCATCTCCTCATAAGTTACATGTTCCAGCCCCCTAATCATTTTTGTTGTCCTCCGCTGGACTCTTTCAAATTTTTCCAGATCCTTCTTGTAGTGTGGGGCCCAAAACTGGACACAGTACTCTAGATGAGGCCTCACCAATGTCAAATAGAGTGGAATGATCACGTCCCTCGATCTGCTGGCAACGCCCCTATTTATACAGCTCAACAAGGGCACACAGTCGACTCAGATCCAGCTTCTTGTCCACTGTAATCCCTAAGTCCTTTTCTGCAGAACTGCTGCCTAGCCATTCGGTCCCTAGTCTGTAGCAGTGCATGGGATTCTTCTGTCCTAAGTGCAGGACTCTGCACTTGTCCTTGTTGAACCTCATCAGATTCCTTTTGGCTCAATCCTCTAATTTGTCTAGGTCCCTCTGTATCCTATCCTATCCCTACCCTCCAGCATATCTACCACTCCTCCCAGTTTAGTGTCATCGGCAAACTTGCTGAGGGGTGCAGTCCATGCCATCCTTCAGATCATTAATGAAGACATTGAATAAAACCGGCCCCAGGACCGACCCTTGGACCTCTCCGCTTTGTACCGGCTGCCAACTAGACATGAAGCCATTGATCACTACCTGTTGAGCCAGACGATCTAGCCAGTTTTCTAGCCACCTTATAGTCCATTCATCCAGCCTATACTTCTTTAACTTCCCGGCAAGAATACTGTGGGAGATCGTATCAAAAGCTTTGCTAAAGTCAAGGAATAACATGTCCACTGCTTTCCCCTCATCCACAGAGCCAGTTGTCTCATCATAGAAGGCAATTAGGTTAGTCAGGCATGACTTGCCCTTGATGAATCCATGCTGACTGTTCCTGATCACTTTCCTCTCCTCTGAGTGCATCAGAATTGAATCCTTGAGGACCTGCTCCATGATTTTTCCATGGACTGAGGTGAGGCTGACTGGCCTGTAGTTCCCTGGATCCTCCTGCTTCCCTTTTTTAAAGATGGGCACTACATTAGCCTTTTCCCAGTCATCCGGGACCTCCCCCAATTGCCATGAGTTTTCAAAGATAACGGCCAATGGCTCTGCAATCACATCGGCCAACTCCTTTAGCACCCTCAGATGCAGCACATCCGGCCCCATGGACTTGTGCTCATCCAGCTTTTCTAAATAAACCACTTTTCTCCACAGACGGCTGGTCAACACCTCCCCATGCTGTGCTGCGTAGTGCAGCAATCTGGGAGCTGACCTTGTTTGTGAAGACAGAGGCAAAAAAAGCATTGAGTACATTAGCTTTTTCCACATCCTCTGTCACTAGGTTGCCTCCCTCATTCAGTAAGGGGCCCACACTTTCCTTGACTTTCTTCTTGTTGCTAACATACCCGAGAAACCTTTCTTGTTACTCTTAACATCTCTTGCTAGCTATAACTCCAAGTGTGATTTGGCCTTCCTGATTTCACTCCTGCACACCTGAGCAATATTTCTATACTCTTCCCTGGTCATTTGTCCAATCTTCCACTTCTTGTAAGCTTCTTTCTTGTGTTTAAGATCAGCAAGGATTTCACTGTTAAGCCAAGCTGGTCGCCTGCCATATTTATTATTCTTTCTACACATCCGGATGGTTTGTTCCTGCAACCTCAATAAGGATTCATTAAAATACAGCCCATCTCTCCTGGACTCCTTCCCCATCATGTTATTCTCCCAGGGGATCCTGCCCATCAGCTCCCTGAGGGAGTCAAAGTCTGCTTTAGGACTGGTTTAGGAGATTTGTATTTGAGACATCTGAGTAAATATTGCAAAAAGCTTTTTCGTTGGCAATTTCTAAATCAAATTCATTCTGCTAATATTCATGACCATTTAGTTCAGGTTTCCATCAATATTTAATCCATTTGGATTTAAACCACAATAAAATCTCTCATATATAGCTATAGGCACTCTAGAATTAACTGAGATAACAGTCAAATAATAAAGGCACTAAGCAGTATACAGTATCATATACAGGAAACAAATTAACCTAGCTAGCCAAGAAATCAAACCTGAAGAAGAAATCTCTTTTCATTCTTCCAGTTATGCATACCCTCACTTTTCCTCTCAAACTCTATCAAACAGATGGTATTAGTGCAAACAACTCTGTGTTCTCAAGCATATTCATGAAGAGAGAATCTCTGCCCCAATCACATGTACATTTGCATTGAACTTAGGTGGCCAATCATGGATCTGGTAAATGGAATCACCAGAGAGATTCAAGGGAATGTGTGTAGTGAACCCTCCACAAGCAATTCAAAGAGTGAACTTTGTTTGCAAAATCATTTGCTGAATTCTTTGAAACAGGGAACAAGACCCTACTTCAACAAATGACTTAAGTATGTGCTTAACATTAAGTTCATGGGGCCCAAATCACTAAAAATCACAGGCTGTTCACAAATGGGGGCTAGGAGGGAAGGGTTCAGTTTGCTGATTTAATTGTTCATTATGAATTACTTGGGCAGCTCTGTTTAGTTATTATCACTGTAGTGCCTAGGATCCCTAGTCATGGATCAGATCCCCACTGTTAGATGCTTCACAAACACAGAACAAAAGGATAGTCTATTCTCCAAGGAGCTTATAGTTTGTGGAAGCTAGGGCACACATGAACCAGGTGACTTAGCTAACAGCAGGTGGGCTTTGTGGAAAGCAGCAGACAGATTGTTTGTTTAAAAAAATCACTGTCAGATTTTCAAAGCTCATGATGTAGTTTTAAAGTAGGGAAAAGCATATTTTCCAGGTGACAATTCCACCACTGTAGATAATACCAAATTTAATGCAAGCTTTTGCTGGCAAAAACTGTCTGTGTGTAGTTTTTTGGTGGGATGGGGGCAGGCAGAGGGTTGTAGAAATTTTTACAACTTTGCCACTTATGTAGACATAAAATACACAAGCAGCTTTAAAGTGTTTTTTTTTTGCCAGCCAAACCTACATTTGATCTTAAACAGATTTAAAAAAAAAACCCTAATGAAAACAGTAGTTTATTTTTGGACAGTTTCCCCATCAGTGAGGCTGTTTTCACAATGCTCATGAAATGTACCATTTAATTTGTTCCATGCTGCAAAATCTTTGTAGCTGCCGAATCTTGCCTTCAACCCTAATTAACAACATTGATTTTAATTAAAATAAGAATGGAGAGCTAACTTTATGCTCTTGTCTCCCTGATGCAAAATGCCAACTTTATCCTCATTTTAAACCACATATTTTCAATAAAATCTCTTCTTTCCTATTCCTCCACAGCTGTTAAATCTCGCCTGATATCCAGTTGTAAGCCATGATATGCTGTAGTATGCACAAAAGCAACATTTTATATATATATGAAATGAGATTTTCAAGAAAACCTATGGAATATGGATGCCTAGTTTCCTTCAAAAGGAATGGAAGTGGGCATCTAGTTCTTCTAGGTATCTTTGAAAATCTCTCCTATAATAATGTTCTGGAAGTGTCACCAGTTAATACTGTTGCTTAGACACTGTGTTCAGGTTTTTTAGTGTGTGAGCAAGTGTTAAGTCTTGGAAGACATGCAGTGGTGTTGTTTTTTGATATATAAGGTTCTGTATAAAGAAAGTGGTGCTTACAGCAGGAGGTGAGAGAGCATCAGGAGTGTTTGAGCTCTGCCTTCATCTTCTGATTAGAGTCGATTATTGGGACATAATTGCTCCTTAGGAACCAGACATTGGTTTGGATTTGAGATTCCTGAACAAACAGATTGGCCTGAATGATGTCTGACCACATCTGTTTCAAGACTAGTGTATATGCATAAATAGTATAAATTACATTTAAAATATACCCAGACTCTGCTTCAGTTTTTCCTCCACTGGGAAACTGACCTGAAAGGCTCCAGCCATCTGATGCTGCACATCAAGGGGTGATGCTGGTGTCAGAATGGGACATTAATGTTAGCAAAGGGGCAATAATACTTTTGTGAAGTTGGGTTAAATAGAAACAGCAACCTCTCCCAGTTCATTTAAAAGCTGATTCCTTCTGCTATGTAAGCATTTTCATTTTCAGCCCTGTTTCCATGCTGAAGAGGACAGGGCCAATTGGAGTGTTCAGTGCCATCAGAAAGAGGTGATTTCCAAAGACAAACAGCTGTGTACAGCTCAGAACCTCAAAGAGGTGTCTCCAACACAGTCCAAAATGAGTGTGGAGTTCATTGCAGCTGTAGGTTTCTTAACATGCCAGTGTGAGAATGCAATATAGTAGCCTTTCATGAACACTCACCTTTTATGACACATCCCTCAAGGTTTTAAATGTTGGTTCATCTCCCTGGAGAATGTTTCAGGAAAGCATTTTAAATAATAAATAAATTTATTGGGCAGAGACTTTCGAAATTAGGAGCCTAAAATTTGGCCCCCACATGTATATTTAGAGACCTAAATACAGGGCCTGATTTTTTTTCAAGAGGGTGAAGAACCCAGCAGCTCCCACAAGCTTCAGCTGTTCCCCTTCTCTTAGCCTAGTCTGCCCTTTGAGCTCTTGGGTCAGGAACCACCCTTATTGGATGACTTGGCAGGCACCTAGCACATTCCAAGCAGAAGGACTGGATTTGAGGAACACTAAAACCTATGCTTGCTTATGGCATTACGTCTCTTAAACACCTAGGGTGAAGTTTTCAAAAGGACTCAGCTCCCAGCATAATTCATTGGGAAAATGAGGGCTGCTGGACCCTCACAGTTTGAAAATCTGGCCACCTCATTTATGTGCCTAAATGAGACCTGTTAAATGTGAGCTCTTTTTAAAAACCTGGCCCGTTTCTTAGCCACTATTGCATCCATGAGAACTTTCTTTTCCCTTCCTTTCCCCAGCACTAAACTAAAGCAAAATACGCAATACATGAATAAACCTGTAGTTGTCCAGTTACAATACTATGAAAAATGAAAAGGCCCTTTTCACCTATGCTTTATGCAGAATCCCCACAAATACAAGGGCCCTGTTGCAGAATATAGGCCCATGCAAAATGCTTCTATCACACCGCAAAACACCCCTCTAACCAACAGGAAGGTGATTTGTTGCTGTATGACAAGCATAAATAACCATAGCATTGATTTCTCCCCACTTCCCCCATATTACTGAGGTAGAGAAGCACTAAATAATAAAACATAAATTTTAATCTAATTAAAAAGAAAAACACAGCACAGCTACCCTAGAAAGTCAACACAGAAAGTCAAGAACAAAGTCTGTGATAAGTGGTGGTTTTCTCCCACCAGGTATTAGATGCCAACTGAACGGTAAGAGTAATTCACTCTATACCTTAAAATGAACTCCACTGTGGTGTGAAATAATACATCTAATCTGGGTCAGCCTGGGGAAAGATCTCTAGGAACTTCATAGCAGAGAGTGATGGGAGAGAGAAATAAAACAAAGACAATTGGCTAATAAAGTTGGGTTTTTTTCCAAACCCACAAAAAGAGCCTACTGATATTTTAGGGTATGCATTGAAAACTGTGGAGGGTAGGGGGAATGATACATTTGGAAGGTTATGTACTCACACCCCCAAGCATCATTTTAAAAATGTACCTTCTTTATACTGTAATAGTGCAGTTTCTCCTCATTATCTTAATCAAAACTTTTAATGCAGCCAGCCATCTAATTTGCAGCAGCATGTGCTTCCCTAGTGATGCCTGTCACTGGCACTACCCACCAAAAGAATGCTTTGGGTATGTCTGCCCTTTGGAGCTGGGGTGTGGTTCCCAGCTCAAGCAGAAATACTTGTGCCAGCTCTGAAAACAGTGGTGTAGCTACAGTAGTATAGACAGTGGTGAGCGGCAGGATGGGCTTGCTGCCCCGAGTACAAACCTGTCCCAACCACATAGGTATGCACTCGAGTGACTAGCCTGAGCTGCTGCTCCCCGCTCCAACTGTAGACATACCCAATCCTACTTTGCAATGCTATTTCCCCAGCATCTGAAACTACACCCATCTGCAACGTAGGTAATGGTGGAGAGGGTAAAACTACTGCTAATAAACTAGCAAGAGTAAAATAAACAAGGTCATGCCTACCCTTAAAAAAATGTTTGTTGTGTGTAAAGGAGCAGCTGAACACAAATGTTGTTCATCTACATAAAAATAGAAAGAAATGGGGCGGGGGGACGAGTCACAATTTGGTCTCTGTTCTGCTCCTCGTTTAGTCAGGATTACAAAATGCCATTCCACCCCTAAACTGGTGGGTTTTTTTTGAAAGGACATGAAAACAATTACTTTGTCCCTATCTTGGGGGGGAACGTGTCTCTGAATATGTGATTAATGATGAGTCTGGAAAAAATAATATTGGAATGTGATTAATGATGGGTCTGGAAAAAATAATATTGAACTTGAAGATTTCTCTTTCCTCCTCATCATAAGGCCATTTTTATTGGGTATGTTTCCTCAAAGCTGAGTGATGGGTTATTACACTGGTTCTGAGGTTGTGGGCTGGAGACTCGTGGTGGTCAACTGCACTCTTTCTTGTGGGACAAAGAAGAACTCAGTCATTGCACGGGCTTGTTTCCTTCTCCTTGTTTCCATTGGCTAAATGACATTACAAGACCTGCAACACTCTATGACTTACCTAATGCTGCTTTCCCATGTGAGCCATTGCAGTGGTTGCCATGGGCATTACAGCATTGTGCATGAAAATGAAAGTAGTCCTCTGACTTGTAAATGGAAGAAATGGAAATGTTTGAGAACGCTGGATTATTAAGTTGCTTCTAGCTACATCGTCATGAGCATTTTGTAGAGAAATACTCTGCAAGGCAAACTGAGTGGCTACAAATAACTTGGTTTATGTGAACTACCTTGTTTCATAAATTACAAAGAATTCAAGGAGTATGCCTATTGTCTGTTCCCTCATGAATAAAGTTTTGCATTGTGGAAGGTGATCTGGGGTATATATAATATGAATATTTGGAGGAGTGAATGGAGAATTATTCTGTGTGTCAGGCAGAGAGGTTGCAGATAATCAAAAAGTGGTTAGTATATAAAGAGATTGTCACTGAAAGTGTTAATGGTAATTTAAAAAATATTGACTCAAAACCAAGACTATTTTTAATTAGATTGGGTCTTAATTATATTTATATTCCCCTTACATTTTTTGTTTTAACATTTTCTTTTTCCCGTCTTTTCAATTTTATATTCTACTGTTGTGAAATATCATAAAATAATAAACATGTTCAAAGTGTTGTAAAGTTGCTGTATTTCGCTCTGTAATTGTAGAATCCTGCAGCAGCCTGGCAGATGCAACACTCGCTGCTCTGGGTGTCCCTAAACCTCAGACTGCCGGAAGCTAGGACTGAATGACAGGGGATGGATCACTTGATATTTGCTCTGTTCTGTTCATTCCCTCTGAGGTATCTGGTGTTGGTCACTGTTGCAAGACAGGATATGGGTCTGACCCACTATGGTCTGACCCACTATGGCCATTCTTACATTCATTGAAGTCAGAGTCTTTAAACTGATTTCCATGGAAGCCCATCTTCAGCAGAAGCTGCTTGACTCATAGAGCTGTATGTGGCTCATACATAGCATTTATGAGTGATCCATCTGTCTGTTTCATAGCTACAAGTGCAGCAATTGTATCAGCAGAAGCTGAGAGTTTGTTCCTTTGTTTTCAATAATTCTCCTCTTAAATAATTGAGTGAGTAGTGTGATTAAATTTATATGAACTTGTATGCGTTTGTGTGTGTTTATATATAATATATAATTAAACATTCCACACAAAGATGGACTATAAGCCATCAGGAACAGTATCCCCGATAATGTCACGGCAAACCTGGTGGCAGAACTTTGTGACTTTGTCCTCACCCATAACTATTTCACATTTGGGGACAACATATACCTTCAAATCAGCGGCACTGCTATGGGTACCCGCATGGCCACACAGTATGCCAACATTTTTATGGCTGACTTAGAACAACGCTTCCTCAGCTGTGGTCCCCTAACGCCCCTGCTCTACTTGCACTACATTGATGACATCTTCATCATCTGGACTCATGGAAAAGAAGCCTTGAGGAATTCCACCATGATTTCAACAATTTCCATCCCACCATCAACCTCAGCCTGGACCAGTCCACACAAGACATCCACTTCCTGGACTCTACAGTGCTAATAAGCGATGGTCACATAAACACCACCCTATACTGGAAACCTACTGACCTCTATACTTACCTACATGTCTCCAGCTTTTATCCAGACCACACCACATGATCCATTGTCTACAGCCAAGCTCTACGATACAATTACATTTGCTCCAACCCCTCAGACAGAGACAAACACCTACAAGATCTCTATCAAGCATTTTTACAACTACAATACCCAGCTGCTAAAGTGAAGAAACAGATTGACAGAGCCAGAAGAGAACCCAGAAGTCACTTACTACAGGACAGGTCCAGCAAAGAAAGTAACAGAACGCCATTAGCCGTCACCTACAGCCCCCAACTAAAACCTCTCCAGCACATCATCAAGGATCTACAACCTATCCTGAAGGATGATCCATAACTCTCACAAATCTTGGGAGACAGGCCAGTCCTTGCTTACAGACAGCCCCCCAACCTGAAGCAAATACTCACCAGCAACCACAGACCACACAACAAAAACACTAACCCAAGAACCTATCCTTGCAACAAAGCCCGTTACCAACTCTGTCCACATATCTATTCAGGGGACACCATCATAGGACCTAATCACATCAGCCACACTATCAGAGGCTCGTTCACCTGCACATCTACAAATGTGATATATGCCATCATGTACCAGCAATGTCCCTCTGCCATGTACATTGGTCAGACTGGACAGTCGCTACGTATAAGAATAAATGGACACAAATCAGATGTCAAGAATTAGAACATTCAAAAACCAGTCAGAGAACACTTCAACCTCCCTGGACACTCAATTACATACCTAAAAGTCACAATATTATAACAAAAAACTTCAAAAACAGGCTCCAACAAGAGACTGCTGAATTGGAATTAATTTGCAAAATGGACACCATTAAGTTAGGCTTGAATAAAGACTGGGAGTGGATGGGTCATTACACAAAGTAAAACTATTTTCCCATGTTTATTCCCCCCCACCCCCACTGTTCCTCACAACTTCTTGTCAATTGCTGCAAATGGACCATTTTGATTACTACTATAAAAAGGTTTTTCTCTCTCCTGCTGGTAATAGCTCACTCTTGTTAGAGTGTGTATGGTAACACCCACTGTTTCATGTTCTCTGTGTATATATATCTTCCTACTATATTTTCCACTGCATGCATCCGATGAAGTGGGCTGTAGCCCACGAAAGCTTATGCTCAAATAAATTTGTTAGTCTCTAAGGTGCCACAAGTACTCCTGTTCTTTTTGTGGATACAGACTAACATGGCTGCTACTTGCGGGGGAGGGATAGCTCAGTGGTTTGAGTATTGGCCTGCTAAACCCACGGTTGTGAGTTCAATCCCTGAGGGGGCCACTTAGGGATCTGGGGCAAAAATTGATCCTGCTAGTGAAGGCAGGGGGCTGGACTCAATCACCTTTCAAGGTCCCTTCCAGTTCTAGGAGATTGGTATATCTCCAATTATTACCTTTTTTTATTACTCTGAAATATATAATGAAATGTAATCATTGGCACTGGGAAACTTTCAAATAGTCTAGATTCTGGATGACTAACTTTTTTTTAGGTTGCATTAGCACCCTCCACATCCTCACATTAATATTGAAAAGGCAGAACAGCAAAAGCCCTGAGTCTTCTGTGCTTGTTATAGTTTCATGTGGCACCAGACCTTCATGTATACATATACTGGTTAGCTCTGTCTTGGACTTTATAACAGCATGCTTCCTTAAGCATACAATACAATAAATGGTCAAAAATATATCTTATCAAATTATATTGTGCTTTCTCTAGGTTTGCATTTTTGTGTTGTCAAATAGCACAGCAGATTGGTGTGTTAGCATAAATGAAGTGAAGGTGGATTTAATAACAGTTAAGGGATGGTATTAAAAGTTTGTGTGTGAGAAAGAAAAACAAACATATTTGCTCACTTGATCACTGATTAGACAAGGTTGACACTTTAGTGACAACCACTTTAAGTTCTAGTATTGAGTAATATCAGCCAACGCTCTTCCAGCCACTGGGGCCAAATTCAGTGCTGGAATCAGCAGGCGCAACTCCATGGGCATCAGTGTTGAAACCACATATCCAGAAGTCTGAGAAATATCAAACCTGGCCCATCTCTAGATGTAGATAAAGTATGAAAATATCTTCCTTTAAAATATGAGATTAATCTAACTGTCTTACTCAGAGATAATATTAAGATAGTCTAGTTATTACATCCCTTGTCCTCAATTTGGCACAGGATATCAAGCTAAGTGTTAAGATGAGCATTTTGATAATGAAAAGGTAGGATAGGCCAACTTATTACAGAAAAGATGAGGCGACTGGGATATTGTGCTATGGCAACATGTTCCCCCAGGGTGAAATCCTGTTCCTACTGAAGGCATTGGGAGTTTTGCCATTGATTTCAATAGGGCCAAGGTTTCACCTGAAGTGTCACAACGTCACTGTCTTGGGGAGTATGAATAAAGATGCATCAATATGATGAGGTTAACTTGTCCTGCAGAGACATTTTGTCATCCCTTACTTTTCAGTGTGAGAATTAGTGAGAGAGAGAGAGAATTGTTCTGAGCTGCAAGAAAAATCAAGCTATAGAAATGAAGTGAAAAGGTGTAATTCTCACCAATGCTAAGAGTAATCAGTTTTGTCAGAGCACTGATGGGGCTAATTTTGTGTTAGGTAAGAGGGAATGGAAAGTAGTGACAAGGGAAATCATTCTCTCCTTGTGTCCAATTTAATATGTAAAGAAAAGCATTTATCCTGGATCTAATACAATACAGCTTTAAGGCAAAGGGATTGGCTGACTCAGAGGACTGGCAATGAGAAATAAAACTTAAGTCTTTAGGTCACCAGCTGGAAACCATCCCAGATGGCGCTAACAAAGTAGTGTTACCATCTGATGTCTCTTTGCTGACCTACATGAACATTTTTTGGTCATCTCAACCCTGTTCCCAGAGGACAGGTGTCCCCATCACAAGAATCACCTCCACTATTGGCACTGTTGCTCTTCTTGACAGTGTAAGTAAAGGCTGAAGACTGAATGGGCCTGGTTACTGAACTACATTCTCACTGCTCGGGATGACACTAAGTCAGCGGGGAAGGCACATTAGCAGTACAGCATGAGAAATCTTGTACTGCCAATGTGCATGGCATACTCATACAGTAAGGAAATAGAGGGCTTCAGTCCCTACAGCTGTTTGTCACAGAATTCAGCTATGGGCCATAGAAATGAAGTGAGGATTATTTAAGCATAAAGCAGTATGTGCATAGTATTATGACAGTGAGAGAGAGGTGTTGATAACAAGGAAATATATCTGAATTCCAGTAGATGCAAGGGTAGGTCTTTGCAACCAGAATAATGACAAAGAAAATGTTGCACCTCATTTAAAAGGAACAGACAGCATCAGCACTCCAAAATATGTAAATGCCTTTGCTCTGAGCATTTATAGTGCTTTTGTAGTAAACAGATTTGAAAGCTAAAGTAGCTAGAGTGCTAAAAAGGTAGTGTAAGTGCCATGAATATATAATTATTCGGTGGTTTGAGTTATTGTGCACATTGCCTTATTCCCAGTCCTATGCTATCCGGATTCTATTCCTGGTTCACTAATAGACTTCCTGTGTGACCTGGAGCAAGTCTCCTAACCTTTCTGTGTCCTAGTTTTCCCATCTGTAACATGTGGATACTTCCCTATGTCGTAGGGGTATTGAAAGGTTCAACTAGTAAATGTTTGTAAAGCACTAAATTCATATAGCTTTCCTTTCTACCACAAAGCACCCATGCTAAAAGTTATGTAAAAAGTTCAAGACACTTTACAGAGAAATTGCCTGTGACTCCATAGTTAAGACTGAGTTCAATTTGACACTTAGTGTGGATTCAAATTCTTTGGTGTTCCTCAACAAAAGACTACCATAAAATGGAATTAAGGTTGAAAGTACATATTAGTAACTTAAAGATGATAAAACATTATAGGCTGTTGTAATTGCTCCAAATCAAGCATTATACACCCAGAGAATTCAGACTTAAGGTTACACTTAAAAATGACCTGAACATGTTAAATTAAGAAATGCACAGAAAAGGCAGCCAAACAGCCTTAACTCTGCCCTGTAGTGACACAATGCAATACTCATCCAATTATGATTAAGGAAAGTTAGCATTTTTGGTCCCAGATGAGATTAAACTGATTTTTAAAGACACCTATTTTATCTCCAGAGTTAAGACTGTTTGTTTGCATAGTGTGGGTTGTGACTTCAATGGGCTATACAGAGCATGAGCCAAGTTCTACATGTCCTGCTCATGTGATGAGTCCCACTAGACCTAAAGCTGCTCCCACTTGCATCAGTTTAATACTGTTATCACACCATTGACTTTAATGGAGTAACTCTTGATTTACACTGATTTAAGTCAGGAGAAGCAAGCTCATTGAGTTCAATGAAACTGTTGATTAAGGCAGATGGGATCTGAACCAAAATAACTCATGTCTTTTTTACCTACTGTATATACCACAAATAGTAATACTTGTATGCCTTCTTACCCAAGCAAAACATGCATTGTCTACAACTGGGTTTTTGCCTGAGAAAGGAAGATAGTCCTACAGGGTTGTGTCCTCCAGGATGTGCTGGTGCAATAGTGGAGATGCTATTGCAGAATGATTGGGTGGACAAATAATAGAATGATCATTTTAAAGGAATCCAACATTTAGCTCTTCTAAGATCTTTGTTGATCTCCTCAACAAATTCACAACTTATTTTATTGTTTAAAATAATTAATGACAAGCCATCGGTGCACATGGAAGCCCATAAATGGAGAATGGAATTGAGTGGCGTTTTGAAACATGCATCATACAAGGAACTACCATATGAGCATGGAAGCTCTGAGGAACCCAATGCAGCTGTTTAGTAAAATCAAGGAGGAATTTGGAGAGTTGAGGTTTTTCAGGAAGCAGAAGTTAGGGATGTTGGAAGCAGATGGAAGGCTTTCTGTATCTATGCTCCAAAAAGGAAACCCATTCAGCACAGTCAGTTTTAATGCATATTTAAGTTATAAAATATGTTGATAAAATAAATGATCTTTTCACATCAGGTGATATTGTCTGAGAAACATTTGTACGTGGATGGAGAAAGAAAAGATTTTTAATAGCTGAGCATGTACAGTTACAATGAGCATCAAGTCACATATAATGTGCTTCAGGTAGGGGACAGAATTGGGCAAAACTCTGCACGTTTAGTTAATATACTTTGAAAAATGATGTGAAAGTGAAAATGGTTTTACAAATGCAATCCAAATTAAAATGATCAATACATCAAATGTTTGGCGGGAAATCTCATCCCTCCTCTTGCATTTACTCCCAGCAGGTACGTACATCCTCAAACCCAACAGAACTAGTGTATTTCCTGTTGTTTGGGGGCAGAGAGTACAAATGGGGAGAGCCTGTAGATCCCTCCTTTGCCCCAAGGAGCTGTACTTTGCAGTGCTCCATTTGGAGACTAACTGGTGTGCAGTGATTATGGAGGCTACCGCCACCCTATGTCAGCTGTTGAATGACTGCACTTGAGCTATATGGCACCATTTTGCTCCTCCCTTCAACAACCTCCAAACAAATCTTTTTAAATTGGACTTTACCCAAGAGAAGGGATTTCAGCCCATAACGTTAATATGATATAGGTCTAAACATAGTGCCTCTACAGCTAACACACACACACTCACACAAAAAAAAACAAAAAACCACCACAAGATGGTACTTGTGTTCATTGTCAGAGTATAATTTGAAACTATGTTGCATTTCAAGTGCCATAGTTATTGTGTATATTATGGAAAGTAAGAGATTTTCCCTCTTGCTTTTTTTTTGGCAATGGGAAATACGTTACAGGACTTAATTGATTAGGTTTCAGTGATTAACTGTCATTCAATCACTGTCGTTTTTACATTAGAGACACTGAAACAATCAACATTTTATATTACTGAGTGACCTAAACAATGGGATCTATTGTTTTTTCTCTTTGAGGATATTTTGCTCACTGAAACCCAAGAAAGAAACTGTAGAAATGTAAATAGGCCTATATCATCCTACATTATATATGTGTTTATTCAAAATCTGCTTTTATTGAATAGACTTGGTATTCTCTTTAGGAAACTGGTGTGATTGGATATTAATTTATTTCCTTCAACCTCTCCTGAGTCACTCTTACCATAGATTAGTTTGCTTTGCAAAGCTAGTCATGGTCAGTCCGAGAAAGGAGACTTTTTCCTTTATTCATTCAATGTTCTGCATTATTTTATCACATTTTAAGATAGCACTTTAATAAGGACAACACTTTCCTGCATGATTATTCATTTGCTTCTCCTAGACATTACACAGAGGAAAAGATTTGGGTTTCAGATGCCCAGGATGTATTGCAGGTTACCTGCTGATGTGACTGCATGACCAAATTTTGTAGTGGATGTTTTTATGATGAGAAGTGTAACACATTGCAGATTAGAATCTGGACCAATAATGGTTTAACTTCAGTGTGCCCAGACTTTTGATTCAGTTTTAAATAAGCATCCAAGAGGATGAATGCTCTGAACTTTACACTAACTATCCAAATCTCTGGAGTCCACAAAATCAAACTGGAAAGCTCACAAGAATAGCCTGTCATTTGGTATTTCCATCACTTCCACTACCACAAGAACATACAGTCTCATAGTCTTTTAGAACTTCTAGTTCTGGTTCCAGCTGGGAATACCTACAAAAACAGGTTTCATTTTACAATATTTTGCCTTTTATAGCTCCAGTTTTGGCCAGAGCCCCAGAAGTACAAACTCATGAAATGGGTGTTTAAGCTCTAATTGTATTAAAGATTTAAAATAGGTAAAGTATCAAAATACAGAGATGTTCCATGTAGCCTTCCACAAAGAATATGCTGCCGGGGTACCTCCCAACTCACTTGTATGGGCAATTATTAGATGATTCCTACATGCTTGAGGGAGTCACAATCTGTTGCTTTTTTTATGAGAAGCACTGCATTGGGAAAATTTTTCAGTTGTGAATGGTGTGTGTAGACTGCTGATATGCTGGCCAAATTTAATAATCTATTTCACACATTTCTAAAGTGCCCATCATTGTAATATCTGTAGTATTAGCATAATATCAATCTTGGAAATGTTGCCTTCTGGAAGTATTGCTAAGAAGGATGTCAAAGTACAGCAGTTCAAGAAGTAGCTGTGATACCAAGTAATTAGCACATGCTGTACCATTATGTAGGTTTCTAGGAAGTGGGTGTGAATAACAAATATATGCTGTGTTCTGCCCTTCATTTCTGGTGAGTAGAGCTGTCAATTGTGTGGAAATGTTAGCAGTGTGAAGTTTGGTTCATTAGGAACATCCTGAGATTACTAAATTTGTTGTATTTTGGGACCTCAGATCACATGTATGTGTAGTCTATTATATTTTCTAGACTGGGTAATCCAATCTGATCTTTTGTACATAGTAATCTGAAATGTTTTTTGCAAATGTGTGGGAGAGGTGTAATGGTAATTACAATTTAAAATTTTAGCAGAACAAGATGGGAGGGAAAATAGCATCTGAAATTAGTATTTGACAGTTTAGCAGATAACAGCTTTTTAATAATTCTCAAATACTTGTGTATTTAATACCTCATTTTATTAACTTCTGCAAAATGTGATGTTTGTATTGTATGGACAAGTGAAATATCTATAGCAGGAAAAACTCAAAGGTGTCATACAAAGTCTTTTCTGTTCAGACAAATTATGGGGACACAGTGGATAAATCTAAATTAGGTTATCAATATAAAGTAAGTTTTGTTATTTATACTGGAGCCATGAGACCAAGGACTGTGGAACCTGTGAGTGAAAAGACCTGATTTGCTGTGAGAGTCTGGACAAGTCACATAAGCTCAGTGAGTTTCCCCATCTGTAAATTGAACTAATCCTCTGTAACTGTCTCTGGGGGTGTTGTAAGGCATAGCTAAATAGTTTGTGTAAAGTACTAAAGAAGTGCACAGTATTATTAAGACCAGTTAGTGGCTGTAGGGGAAATATTGCTCAGGAGTTCCTGGATCCCACTCTTCTGATCTTATCTACAGATAATGTGGCCTCTATGATCTGATGCCACTACAAGTCAAAACCTGTAAGCAATGGTGGCTTTTTGTAGGGTTCAATGCAAAAAAGTTCAACTCCACTGAAATATTCAGGGGGGGGAAAAAATCACACTATCGGGGCCTATGAAATCAAGAAAACAGTGAAAACATTCACATTAAATTTGTAAAAACTTTCCATCAGTTTTGAGAAGTCCTCTGCTGTGGGCCCTTAAAAAGTTTTCATTTTTATGGCACTTTAGAAAATGCTGGTGTTGTAAGAGTTAGTGTGGAGACTTGTTACGGATATTGATTCTTTGTTTCTGTCTCTCCCTACCCTAATGAAAAAAGGCATTTGGTTCCCATCTTGAACTGGAGATGGAATTTCAGAGGGTGGGAACTTTAGTACTTTCTGAAAATCAGGACCATTTAAGGTGTCTCAGCTTCAGTAACAACAAAAACTGAGGTGCCCAAAATCATTACTTGCTTCTGAAAATCTTCCCTTATATGGATTATGACAAGATGGCCGATGTTAGTATGGTGGGTCCTGTGCTTTTCTTGTTGGGGGGGGCTAAGATACCACCCCTTGCCCCTGCTTTTGGGGCACCGAGGGCCCTGCTAGTGGCCTGAGAAGATGGTAAAGAAGGGAAGCGAGGGGGAGGAGGAATCTGGGTTTGCTCCTTACTCTGAGCACCAACCACTCTCAATCCCTATGGGTTCTTATCCTCTTGCCCCTTGGGTGGGGTACCTTCAGTCCTTAGACGCTGGGAGAGAGAGTATCTCTCCGCTGCTGGGGCAGGGTCTCCTTTACTTCAGTTCTCTGATCTTTCAAGTCTCACAGCACATCTCCAAGCTCCAGTCCACTCTCCTTCTCCCTATCTGCCTGAAGCAGGGGGGGTTTATTAGGTTCCTGACAGGGCCTTAATTGACTGCAGGTGCTCCAATTAACCTGTAGCCACCCTCCCTAGTCTACAGGGAACCACACCTTAATTAGATTTGGGTTTATATCTTTTCCCTCTAACACTCTACCACTGCTCCCTGGCCCTCCTGTATCACAGGATTTTGTGCTAACAACTGAGAGGGAGATTTTGGAAGGTACCTAAGGGATTTGGAAGTACAAGTTCTATTGAAAATCAGTATGACTTGTGATTCTAAATCATATAGGCACTTTAGAAAACTTCTCAGAGCTTTCATAGAATAATAGAAATGTAGGGCTGGAAGGGACCCCAAGAGGTCGACGAGTCCAGCCCCCTGTATTGAGAGCAGGACCAAGTAAACCAAGACCATCTGTGACAAGTGGGTGGTGTGAGTTGTTTTTTTTAAACACTTCCAGTGATGAGGATTCCACAACCTTCCTTGAAAGCCAATTCCAGTGCTTAAATATCCTTATAGCTAGGAAGTTTTCCTAATATTTAACCTGAATTTCCCATCTTGCAGATTAAACTGATTAGTTCTTGCCCTACATGCAGTGGAATGGAGAACGATTGATCCACCATCCTCTTTAGAACAGCTCTTAACGTATGTGAAGATTGTCCAGTACCTTCTTTTTTCAGGACTAAACACCCACTTTCTTCTCATAGGTCAGGTTTTCTGCACACTTTATCATTTTTGTTGCCTACTTCTAATTTCTCTCCAGTTTGTGCATATCTTTCTTAAAGTGTGGTGCCTAGAACTGGACACAGTACTCTAGCTGAGGCTTCCATAGTACTAAGTTGATGGCAGCAAATACTTCTTGTGCTTTCATATGACACTCTTGTCAAGACCCCTCAGTATATTAGCCTTTTTTGCCATTTTATTGACTCATTCAGCTTGTGATCCATTAAAACCCTGAGATCCTTTTCAGTAATTCTACTGCCAACCAGCTATTACCCATATTGTAGTTATGCATTTTATTTTTTCCTCCGAAGTGTGTTGCTATGCACTTGTCCTTATTGATTTTCATCCTGTTGATTTCAGACCAATTCTCCAACTTGTCAAAGTTGCTTTGAATTCTAATCCTGTCCTCCAAAGTGCTAGCAACCCCTCTCATCTTTGTGTCATCTGCACATTTTATAAACATACTCCCCAATCCACTATCCAAGTGATTAATGAAAATATTGAATAGGACCATACCCAGGACAGACCCCTGTAGTGTTATGCTTATAAGAAGCACACAGGATCTTTTTCAGGGGAAAAGGCAATACGCCGCATTTATTGAAGATACAACAATTAGCATATGCATTCAATCTCTCTCTCTCACACACACACACAGACACACACACCCCCGACAGTCAATGTTATAGCTACCAGTCCAGAGTCCAGCTCAATCTAGTGGCCAGCTAGGTTGATCATGGGTAGGGAGGAGCTGGAATCAGTCAGTCATGACACTATGCTCTGGAGACATCTTGGCAGGATGAACTCAAAGTTTCATGGCAAGGTACCCTGTTTATATAGTGATTTTCCTTCATTCGGGCCTGTAGCGATGCCGAGTAGCCTCCCTCTGAGCGGGAGAGAGAGGGACCATTATACTCCCGTTTGAGGGTGGAGCCTAGATTGCCCCACCCCTGTTGCAGCGCAGGCGTGCGTGAACAAAGCTCAACAATCAATATGATTGAAAGCAAAGTCATTTATTTCTCTCCAACATGCTCTTATATACAATTAAGGCCAGGCAATCAAGCAGTTGCTAATTGGTTAATAAGGTACACACAAGCACAGCTGTAACTTCATTGGGTAATTGCCATTCTGTCTAACCTTCTAATTTATTATCCTGTTACTGCCTACCAGCAGATAAGAACTAGCCTCATCCTAAAAACTTGCATGTCAGTTTCTCACACTCTCATGCAAAACAATCCGACACACCCCTCTCACCAGAAGTACTGGGGCGTAGCCAGCAGTATAAAAGGCAGGCCATGCAGCACAGCTGGAGCAGAGCCTGGGGAGAAGAAGGATGCTCTGCCCGTTCTGCTGCAGCCCAGAAGGGAATCTATGCCTGGCTGTTCCAGGTCCCCGGATGCCGATGAGGATTAGCCCAGAGTGCCTGACACTGTGTACCCTGAGGAGCTGGAGGAGACCTGGAGGCTACAGGTACCAAACTCTGGGGAGACAGGAAGTGGCCCAGGTGCAGCCACGGAGCAGCCAGCTGCAGAGCCAGATGTGGCTTGGTTGGTGTGTTGTGGCTGGATCCCCACTGATGCAGGGGCAGCCAATCCTGCCCCTGCCAGGACCCTGGGCTGGGATGTGGTGGAGTAGGGTGAGCCTGCATCCCCCTGCCACCCCACCCTGGGGTGGCTGACTCCCTGCACTGTGCAGGGAAGGTCTAGCCTTGAAGAAGGAGCCTCCCCTTACCAGCTCACCCATATACAGTTTGTTTGCTGGCAGCCTGAGCCTACTCAAACCCAGGCCAGGTTCACCTGTGGACTGTTTGTTTTCTGGGTGCCTGAGCTCCACCCAGGCCACAGCCAGCCTTGATAGAGTCTATTTAAGGACTGACAGTATGAGCCACCCAAACCCAGGCTAAAGCCTGACAGTGACTATTGATCGCCCAGCCCTATTGTGGGCTTTTGGCTGTCCTGTGGACTCTGGTCCTGGCCAGACAGGACCAGCCTGAGTGGCCTCCCTCCGAGCGGGAGAGCGAGGGACCATTACTCAACCAATGAGTTTTGCACCATCATGCTATAATCAATTGTTGTTTGACACATGCTTGTTTTCTTAAATTGTCCTTCTCATTCTTTATCGTGTTCTTTCATTAAGTCTCTCAGGGGGTTACCCCATGCTAGTTTTGATCACAGCTATCTTGTCCCTATTGATAAGTGCCTGTCTCATCTTTAGTGTTGTCAATCTGCCCTCTTCTGACATTTCAATAGGGGCGTGTTGTAATCTTCTGGCGCCCTTGCGTCTGTCCTTGGCTCCTCCCTAGAACATCTGGTTTGGTGATGACCTTCACACTTATCTTCTAACATATTCCTCATTCACACACAAAACAGGATTGATTTACACAGAACGTTTGAACAGGAACATCAAATTGCAATGCAAGAGAAAAACAATCGTTGCATTTTTACTTATTTTAAAATACTAAACCTACAACAAAGTGGTGACCCTAAAAAGGTCAGTTACTGCCTTGAAATCAGCTCAGACACAGATTCTGGCTGATGCATCTTTACTGCTGGCCCATTAGGCCATTCCTTTCTGCTGTTCAAAAAGGATGGCTGGCAGGATATGATTAAATCATACACCAATACATGCTACATTATCCTTTATCCTTCCATCTAAATTATATAAAATACAAACACAAAATCCTACTACTACAGGATTGACAGGGAACCATTGATAAACTATTCTTTAGTTCAGTTGTACAACCATCTCATAGTAATTTCAACCAGACCAAATTTCCCTAGTTTCCTTATATCGTGTGGAACTGAATCCAAAGCCTTACTACAATGAAAATATATCATGTCTTACTGCTTTTTCTTATTCACTGGACCAGTAACCCTATCAAAGAAGGAAGTTAGGTTAGTTTGGCATGATTTGTTCTGAACAAATCCATGCTGGCTATTAATTATCACCTTAGGATCATCTAGGTACTTTCAAATTGTTTTGTTCCAGTATCTTTCAGGTGTCAAAGATAGCCCGGTCAGCCTAAAATTCCCTGGTCCTCTTTGTTCCCCCTTTTTAAAGACAGGAACTACATTTGTCCTTCTTCAGCCCTCTGGGATCTCACCCATCCCACATGAGTTCTCAAAGATAATTGCTAACCATTCCAAGATGGCTTCTGCCAGTTCCTTGAGTACCCTGAAGTGAATTTCATCAGCCCCTGCCGACTTGAATACATCTAACTTATCTAATCATAGAATATCAGGGTTGGAAGGGACCTCAGGACGTCTCTAGTCCAACCCCCTGCTCAAAGCCAGACCAATCCCCAGACAGATCTTTACCCCAGTTCCCTGAATGGCCCCCTCACAACCCTGGGTTTAGCAGGCCCATGCTCAAACCACTGAGCTTTCCCTTCCCTGTTCTTTCCCTATTTTTGGCTTGTATTCTCTCTCTCTTGTTTTGAATATTAATTGTTAAGTATCAGGTTACAATTAACCTTTTTAGTGAAGACTGAAGCAAAATAGGCATTAAACACCTCAGTCTTCTCGATGCCATCTGTTATTAGCTCTCCTTTGCTGCTAAGTAAAAGACCTACAATTTCCTTTATTTTTGTTGACATCTTTCATGAATCATGCTGCTTCCCATTCTTTCCTGTCCTGTAATCATTTATACTTGTCATTAATCAAAATAAAAATTCATTTAAACAAAGGGGTACACAGTATATTTTTATAATGTTCTGACATCTAACAGTAATACTGATAGTTGATATTTCTGATTAAGAGGTTTTATCTATATGTAATATCTCCAAGATCATATAAAAAATAAACCCAATCTGAGTAGCAATATTCCCTAAAGTCTGTTAATTAGATCCTATTTTTCATCTTTCTTTGTTATATTGATATCAAGCAGTGTCACTTTCTGACTACCTTTTGGCTGATAAGGATGGATGCAAGACTATTTAATTCCTCAGTCAAGTTAACATCGTATCTTTTTATGCCCTGTGAGCTGAGTCACATGTGCTATAGTATAACAGAAAAAACAAAGTGGTAAACAGGAGAAATGAGTGAAAAGCGTGGCACCGTTGCTAGTTGTTGGTTTTTTTTTTCCCTTGGCCTGACTGTAATTGTCGCAGATTAAAGATCCACAGAGAGACAAAGAAAAAGAAAACATTTGTATTTTATCTTACTTGTTTCTAAGTCTTTTAATGAATGACCTAAGGGGGAGTTTGGGTATCATTTACATTTGCAGTAGACTCTGAGACACTGGAGTGAACAAGTTTCTCACCTTTACTGTAAGCTTGAATGCATCCCATGCTCATGATGTAAGTCTTAAAACTCCTGATATGAGCTATGTAGGAGCCAGCAGCACTGTTGAAATGGAAGGTAATGTTTGCATTAAGGCTGAGGCTTGGGCCGAATGGATGACTATCAAAGAGAGCAAGAGAGAGGCATGGACTGAGTATCACAACAATCTGTCTCAATGACTTTCTCCTTATCCGTCTACATCAAAATGTAGAGAATAAGAGAAGGCCCCAAACTGCTTCTGATGGACACTTTAACCACTAAGGAACACTGCCTTCTTCAATGCTGACAGAAGAGGAAGGGAAGAATTCTACATGCCAATATGACTAGCTTTCTCTTTTAAATGGAGATGGGTTTCCCTTAATCTACCAGAACTGTTCATAGAGGGAAAAAAAACAAAAAAAAACCCCACAACTCAGAAATACTTGACCCTGTGAACAGAAGATGACCATAATCAAATTAGGGAAATACAATCTAGATGAAGCTACTATAAGGTGGGTGCATAACTGATTGGAAAACCATTCCAAGAGAGTAGTTATCAGTGGTTCACAGTCAAGCAGGGAGCATATCGAGTGGGGATCAGTCCTGGTTCCAGTTCTATTCAGTATCTTCATCAGTGATTTAGATAATGGCATAGAGAGTACACTTATAAAGTTCACGGACTATACCTAGTTGGGAGGGGTTGCAAGTGCTTTGGAGGATAGGATTAAAATTCAAAATGATCTGGACAAAGTGGAGAAATGGCCTGAAGAGAATAGGATGAAATTCAATAAGGACAAATGTGAAGTACTCCCCTTAGGAAGGAACAATCAATACCACACATACAAAATGGGAAATGACTGCCTAGGAAGGAGTACTGCAGAAAAGGATCTGGGGGTCATAGAGAATCACAAGCTAAATATGAGTCAACAGTGTAACACTATTACAAAAAAAGCAAACCTCATTCTGAGATGTGTTAGCAGGAGTGTTATAAGCAAGACACGAGAAGTAATTCTTCCACTCTACTCCATGCTGATTAGGCCTGAAATTGAGTATTATGTCCAGTTCTGGGTGCCACATTTCAGGAAAGATGTGGAGAAATTGGAGAAAGTCCAGAGAAGAGCAACAAAAATGATTAAAGGTCTAGAAAACATGACCTATATGGGAAGACTGAAAAATCTGGGTTTGTTTTGTCTGGAGAAGAGAAGGTGGAGTGGGGGAGGGGGACATAAAAGTCTTCAAGTACATAAAGGTTGTTACAAGGATACAAGGAGGAGGGAGAATAATTGCTCTCCTTAACCTCTGAGGATAGAACAAGACTCAATGAGCTTAATTTGCAGCAAGGGTGGTTTATGTTGGCCATTAAGAAAAACTTCTTAACTGTCAGGGTGATTGTAGAGGGGCAGACTCACCCTGCAGCGCCTCCTGCTAGTGACTTCTGGGAATTAGCTCGATTCAGCTCTGGAGCGCCCTCTTCAGGCCGGTGATCTGTCTGTTCTCGGGCCCCCGTGTCCCTTCCTGGACCCGGTGCCCTTTTACCTGGGGTGCTGCTCCCTAGCAGTAATCCCCTCAGTCTTAGGGACTCCCCTCCCCAGGGAACCCCCACCCACTATCCCCAACCTTGCCTCAGTATTGGGCTACTGTCAGTCATTGTCTAGCCCCCCCACCCTGGGGCAGACTGCAGTATCAGCCTACTCATCACTGGCAAGGTTGGGTTTGGACCTGCTGCCTTGGCCTACCCCTGGGCTGCCCTCTGCAACCCCCAGTACCTGTTAGCCCAATGCTAGGCCACAGCCTGGGGCTTTCCAGTCTGGAGCTCCCCAGCTCCCTGCAGCCAGGCCCATCTCCCTCTATAGCTAGAGAGAGACTGTTTGGGCTTCTGGCTCATAGCCTCTTACAGGGGCCAGCTGGGCCTGACTGGGGCATGGCCCAGCTGCAGCCACTTCCCAATCAGCCCAGCTTAGTAGCTCCCAGCCACAATCTTCCCCCAAGGCTGTTTTAAGCCCTTCAGGGCAGGAGCAGGGTAAGCACCCTGCTACAGTGATTAAGCACAGGAATAAATTGCATAAGGAGGTTGTGGAATCTCCATCATTGGAGATTTTTAAGAGCAGGTTAGACAAACACCTGCCACGGATGGTCTAGATAATACTTAGTCCTGCCATGAGTGCAGGGGACTGGACTAGATGACCTCTTGAGGTCCTGTGGAAATAGAGCAAGAACTGACAGGGATTTGAAGGGGATTTCAATGCAAACAGTCCCCTCTGTGAGCAAGAGTCAGGTTAGCTGTAACCCTAGTAACGCGAGACTTGTAGAAGTGAGGATTGTGTGAGGCAAGTGGGAAAGAACTGTGTGAGAAGTTGTTGTGACCTTGTGTTAGATAAAGTATGGAATGTAGACTATAGTCTAAATAGAAGTGAGAAAAATAAGATATCAGGATGACCTATGTATAAACAAAATGCAGCTGTTGCTCATTATTGTATGTAACAAAAGGTATAAATGCTTGCTGTAATTGTTTACCTGTAGAGAGACCTGCCTAGGTGGGGGAAACCCTGTGTCCTAGTGCACTCTCTCCCTCCACGCAATTGCTAGAGAATAAACTATCTGACTTGCTGCACCCAACCAGAGAGTGAGAACTATATTTTTCTCCAACAGTCCCTTTCAGTCCTATGATTCTATGATATACTGTAGCAGGAAGGATGTTTTCATGGGTAAGGCACTTAAATGGCACTTAGGAGATCTGGATTCAATTCTCATCTTTACCCAAAGCTTGCTGTGTGATCATAGTATCTCTCTGTGTCTCAGTTCCCCATATGTAGAATGGGGACAATCGTACTTTCTCCCACTCTTTTTGTAATTTCTTTACGCAGGGACTGTCTCTTACTATGTGCAATGCCTAGTGGAAAAGGACTGTGATCTTGGTTGAAGCTTCTAGGCACAAATAATAATTAATAAAAATAGAGAAGTTTCTTGTCCCTTGGAGATTTTTGTTTTAGACTATTATACAGTGGGACTGTCTTACCAGGGCAAACACCCAAATCAGCAAGTATGTAAGCCTATCCCCTAGGATGGTCTCTTGAAAGTTCACTGGATTGAAGAACCTTTAAAATATATTAGAAAAAGTGTGTGTGGCAGCTAGATCAGTCTTTCTAGCCCTAGAGTCTTGGTATTGAGTACATGATCACAAGGACTGGGTTTGCAACACATCCTTGCTTTTGATGTTTGCCAATTAATTTGGAATGAAATATGTTTACTTCTGCGTCACAGATAAGCCTGATGTATGTGAACTGTCCATAAAAAGTAAAATCTTCATTTGAAATATCTGTCTTCCAGCCACTATACAGGCTGGAGCTGAAGCTACACTCAGCCTCTGCCCGAATGTCTAATAGGACTAGACCTTCTATAGGACTACTGTTGTAAATTGCTCACATGCCTAAGGGTTGGTCTACACTACCGGGAGCGGAGGGGATCAATCCAAGTTAAACAACTTCAGCTATGTGAATAATGTAGCTGAAGTCAACATACTTAGATCTACTTACCACAGTGTCTTCACTGCAGTGTGTCGACGGGTTGAGGTGGGGTACCGGAGTCAACGCTAGAGCAATCAACGGTCAATTTATCGTGCCTCCCAGTTGATCCTGCCGGTAGTGTAGACAAGCCCTAAATATTGGCAGAAAGAGGCCTAATAACACTAATTTGACTGTCAGTTCAGAACAGAATTTCTACTGTTGTTGTTTTTCGCTTTAATTAAAGTACCATTCCCCATTGTGCCATCCCTGTACAAATGCATGAGATGGAACCTGCCATAAAGAGCTTACAATCTAAATAGACAAGAGAGGCACAGGATGTAAACAAGGGAAACAAAACCCCACTATATTTGATTGGTGTGTGTGTGTGTGTGTGTGTGTGTGACTTAAATTTTTTTAAACTGGTTTTAGTTTTTTATTATTTATTTATTTATTGTGGGGGGTGCATGCACACACGTGTAAAAAGGTTTAGCCTACAGGAAAACGCAGAAAGGGAGACATGACACTAAGGAGAGGGACAGATGGAGAGGACCACAGAGGGCAGGTGGACTGAGGCTGAACCAAAGAGACTCTAAAGAAGAGGATAGATGGTGGGAGCCAGTGACCAGTCCAGCACAGTGGAAACATTTTAAAAATTGTTCTTTCTAGTGAGAGGAAAAGTGGAATCATCTGAGTGAGGTTAACATTCATGTCACCTTTTCCTTGAATCCACCGTCATACTGAAGCCCCTCAACAGTAGCATTAAAATTGCACTGACAACCTTAAATTCAGTATTTCCTGACTTCTGAGTTTTTTTCACTTTGCATCCTTAATGCTCCTGAAATGTAGCATTTTTGTATTCACTTCACTATTCACTTTAACAAACAAACTAAACAGAATAACTTTCTAGTCTGTTTTGTGTTTGTTTTCTGATTTGGCAATCTAAAGACACCCAAACTAATGGTGCCTTGTAAATAGATCTTTAGGAAAACAAATAACACATTTATTTCTATACTGAAGGCCAAGAAGCCCGATGATTTTTATGCTCTTATACTTTTAAAGCTAATTATATTTTTTCCATGCATATAGCTATTGACTTCAGCAAGCCATGTTATTAAATGAAGTCTTAATGTATTCCAGTACTGCCAAGTGCTATGAGAGCACACAAGGCTATGGTGATAACTTCCTTTTTATATGACACACATGAAATCTACTCATAGCCCTCTGGCCCTTACCCATAATCCCTATAACAAGTAGTGAAAGAATGAAATTGCATGGAAGCTATGATTATGGTGTGTCTGCACAAAGAAGCCAGCATTTGCAATGCATAATACATCATAGCATCCAAGACAGTTTTTCCCCTAAACTTAGATAGCTAGAGCAATAAGAGAGAGAGAAATAATTGCTGTAACTGTGTAGTTGGCAAATATTGAGTTTTTACAGTGAACATTATAGACCAGTTCTTTGGCCATAATCCAGTCTCTTTGTGCCTACTCAGTGATGCAAAGAGAGAGAAAATTGGCTTAAATAACCAGATGAGGATTTCCTTTGTGTAGGAGAATCTCCAGGTGATGTAATTCCACCATAGCCAGATCTCTGCCATCTTTTCTGGCCTCTTGGGTAGGGGATGTGTTGTGGGCAGGAAGGGCTGTGTTGAGCAGGAGGTGGCCAGAGCACAGTATATTCTAGGTGATCTTGGATTGACAGAATGCCATTTTCTAGTGGGGGGGGGGCGTTGCTTCTTGGATAGGTTAGAGCAGCCCTGGGGCTGCTCTAAAATATATTACCAGGATTGGTAAAGCACAAAGATGGCATAACTCCAACTTTCCTCTTTTTTAACAAAAAAATATCCTGTGCTGAGCATATTTTGGTGGGTAAGATCCCCAGGTCCATTATGTCTGTGCCTCAGTTGTACTCTAGTTCTTTGGGTTTTTTTCCCCAAGTTGGTAAGAATTGGTTTGTCTGGTTAATATACTTTTATTAATCAACTGACTTCAGAAATGGGGTGTATTAAGTTATCTGTGTTCTTTACACTGAGAGCATCAAAGTATTATGTGAAGCCACAACTTCATTTTGTTAGAAATAATCACTTCTAGGTGCAAGTGATGAATATTACTGAATATTCTAATCAGCAGCGCTGATTAGAAAAACACTGTTGGAACTGCATTCTCTTGCATTTGTGATAGACTCAGGCCAGTTGGGTACAGCAGAATAGCTGAAGGCAGATATACTGGCCACTGATTAACAGTTTTCTGTTCCCTGACTGACCAGAGCAGGGGCTGCTCCAGGCTAATGAGAACACCTGATTCTAATTAACCTGTAAAGAGTCAGGTGAGGCCATTCAGTTAATGTGACCACCTGACTCTAATTAAGGCCCTGCTGTTACTATAAAAAGGGCTCACTCCAGTCAGGCAGAGGAGCTAGGGAGCCAGAGGAGAGGAAGTGCGGCTGAAGGGCTGGTTACTGAAGACACCCTAAAACATCGTTAAAGGAGCCCTAAGGTAAGTGTGAAGAAGGGAGAAGCAGGAGAGCTATGGGGAAGTGGCCCAGGGAAATGTAGCAACTCTGACAGTGAAAGGTTGGCTGCCAACAACTGCTACCATTAGGGTCCCTGGGCTGGAACCTGGAGTAGAGGGCGGGCCCGGGTTCCCCCCAACCCACCACTACAGGAACAGCTCCTGGAAGGGGAAGTCAGGTCCCTGTCAGGACAGGAGGCTGAACAGAGACTGTGGGAGTTCTCTCACCAACCTCCTTGCAGCCTATGATGAAAAGGGCTCAGTAGACTGTAACCCTGGCCCTAGAGAGAGAAGGGCTACGTGGAGGGTCACAGTGAGCCACTGAGGCTAAGCATAAACCGCCTAGAAGCGCAGGACCCACAGGAGCAAGGTCAGAGCTCTGCCACACATTATATAGTTGCCATTAAATTTGAAACACTGCACAAAATTGGGTTGATTTCACCAGAATTCTGTTTTGGAAAAAATGGAGAATAAGTTTTGACAACATTTCATTTTAACATTTTAGAAACAATGTTTAAACTTTTCATTTTGATATGACTTTTCATTTAATTTTAAATATATTTATGTAACACAATAATTAAGATGTCAAAATTGAAACAAAACATTTCAGTCGACTTGAAACAATTTTTTTTTAAATTGTTCCTCCTTCGCAGAGAAATGTCACATTTGGGTTTTGCTCTATTTCAGAAAAAGCCAGTTTTTAAAATTCCCAAATCCTTTTGTGAGATGAAAATTCCATCCTCTATACAGTTCTAACAGCATGTTGTGCCCTGGAGTATGCAAGATCATGTTATGAGAACCAATGCATAATCTGTGTATTGGTGATGTATTCATTTGTCACAATCAGTTCCAGCAACCTCTGAAACCAAACGATTCATTTGCTCTATTTTGCTGAAACTTCTCTCTTTTATCAAAAAGCCATCATCATCATTTTTATATAAGCAGTGTTAACTCTGTGATTCATATTTCTCAACAGAAGAAATCTTCCTGGAATTTCATGGCCTTATTGTAAATAGTACAGTTTGATAAACTAAATAGAAGGGGGAAGGGCTCGCAATCTATTTTTTCTCGCTAGTAAAATATAAGTCCAACCTGAAGATGAGCTCAGATGAGAGCCATGTGCTCAAAACAACATGATAAGTAATTGGATTAGCACATGGCAGGCATGGACTGTTTTGCATAGCCCATCTCCTCTACTGTTCTCTTTCCTAGATCTTCTGGGTTATGAAGGCAGACTCTGTCTGGCAGTGTGTATTTAAAAGAGGCAGCTCACAGCTTGGCATTGAGCCCCGGCTTCCAGTTAGAACTGTGATACTGTTGCCACTAGAACAAATGACTACGAAGCCGCTCAGATAAAATAGCTACTTAGAGAGATTAAGCGATTCTGTGTAGTGTCTTTTGAAAGCTGGAGTTTAAAGGGCAAGAAGCTTTCTTTTCTAATCTCTAAAATTGAAAGGAGCTAATATTTTGTATTGCTGTTATTTTGAAATACAATCTACATTTTAGTGTTTAGAAGGTTTCCTCTCTCTGAGTCAAGAGTCAGTTACCATTTCCCTCTGCGACAGTGTTCAAGGGGTGTAAATCCAATCCCCTGGTTTATAGGAATCAATACACCTTCTTTTTCTGTTCAGAAAGGTTTCAAGTTAAAACTTTCATTTAAATCCAAGAAATCTAATTTGAATCAGAATAGGGATGTGATGTCATTTTGAGATAGATAGTGATAATGAGTGATTCATGATCACTGAGAATGTAGCAGTATAAATAATCCAGGGACTAAGCAGAGGTCAAGGACTCAGGTTCCTCTGTATCCATTGTAAATCGTTTGTAAACTGTTGCTGGAAAGTTTTTCTTGCCTTAAAAGTCTTGTTTTTAAAGGCTGATGCTGCATTTGAGAGATCTAGCTCAAATCTCACTTCTTGGGACTAGATGGCACTGGATGATGATGATTATATTATAGTTGCACCTAAAGGCCTCAAGAGAGATCAAGGTCTCATTGTGTTCAGTCCTGTACATGTATATTGTAAGAGACAGTCTGTGTCTCAGAAAGCTTGCAGTCTAAACAGATAAAACACACACAGAGAGATAGAGGATTATCCTCCTGATTGTTATGGATGGGGAACCGAAGAACAGAGATATTAAATGATTTGCCCAAGGGCACATAGTAAGTCTGTGACAAAGCTACGTATTGAACTCAGATCTCACATGTCCCATTTCAGTGCCTTAGCCACAGACCATCCTTCCTCTCAAATGCTCTGGGATATTGGGCCTTTTGTCCTTAAAATGCCATATCAAATCCAGTTCAGGTCAGAATGGCAGAAAATCATTACTTGAGCTGGTTGGAAAAACTTTGACAAAACTATTTTCCCTCAGAAAATTGTGTTCCATCAAAATCTAAATGCTTTGAGAAATCATGTTTTCACCAACATTTTGTTTTGGAGGGAAACAAAAAAATAAGTTCCAAGAATGCCAAAATGTCCTAGTTTGCCATTGCTGAATATTACTGTCTTATTTTGACATTTTAGGGATGCAAGTTTTCAATTTTTTAATTTTGATTTTTTTTAATTTGTATTAATTTTTTGATTTATCCAAAACATTTTTTGGAACTTTCTTTCAAAGAGAATTTCAAAAATTTTCAGGTTTTATTCTAATTGAAATGAAACCAAATTTCAAAATCTCTCAAATCCTTCATTAAATTCATTTTCTGTTCTCCACACAGCTCATGTCATTAATTCCAGGTAGGCCATCAAACAACTTTCAGACTGTAATTTGTGCTTTCAGAACAATTCATAGTGGACCAGCATCCACAGCACAGTGAAAACAGTAACTGGAAGCTTTGTTGAGTTTGATTAGGGAAGCTAAGGACAGACAGGGCTCCTTATAAGTGGTCCCTCCAGTCAGGATAGGTCAGAGGAATACTGGCTTGATGAGTGCACTGACACTATCTCTTGTTTTATAACATGTTCTGGGTCTGTCCGGCCCCTTCCACAAGCAGTAAATTACTTAAAACAACAAGGAGAAAAAGAAATTACTTCCCTTTGAAGAGCTTTTGCAAAAACATGTTTGATTTTTCTGGTCATCTTACTTGATTTTTGTTATTTTTCTGAATTTGCAAAGGTCACAGTGAGATTGTTGTGTTGAGCCAGAAGCCACATGAGACTGACGGATTTGGAATGAATGAGCTACAATGTTAGAAAAAATATTCTTTACTCAGATGACCACAATAATCTAGAATTTGACTTGAAAGTTCTTTATAAACTTTCCCAGTATATTATAAAATATTAAAAGCTATGCAAATTATTATAGGACAGAAATACAGTAAAACGCTTACTTGAAAAGGAAGAAAAAACAGTGAGACTTTACACTGAACTCTATTTAAACAAACTGAAGGGAGGTAGATGAGGGAAATCTTAGTAGACCAAAATAATAATAATAATATAATAAATAATCCAAAGAGTGGCTTGTTGAGGGCATTAGTAGTTTTTGCACAATGAGCAAAATTCAGTCTTATTGAGAGGGCTTATCACAAGGCTTGTGCTCTGCTTAAATTCTCAAAATAGAGCTTAAGTGCCAGCTTCTGAGGTCAATGATAGATTTCATCCTAAATGAATATCTACTCACTAACTGAATTGGAAATTAATGTGTATTATAATATTGATTTTTAAAACACATATTTCACCACAACAGTCAATTCATCATGTCTCACAATATTTGATGTTGTCCTCAAAGTCCCATGTTGTTGCGTCATGTGATTATGTGAGACTTGCAGCTTTCATTAAAAAAAAATTCTAGACCTCATGGTTGCAAAGAAATGCTTGCATCTATGAACCCTGAAGGTTAAAGCCTTCAAAAGACAAATAAAAAGAACCTCGAGATGTATTATTTAAAAAGAAACCCTCATGATTTTAAGGCAATTTTATTATTTTGAGGACCTGACTCATTTTTGAATACTTGGGGCTGGCAATGCTGTCTTGCTGGAAAAAAAATCAATTTTCTGAGGGCCAAAGATTGAACACCTTACTAGCAAACTCCCATTGGTATCAATGGCAAGAGCTAAGTTAAATCTAAGTGAGGACCTAATAAGATCTGTGCAGAGAGGCCTCTGGGCTTTCCCAGAACCCCACAGAAGCCTGTGGGGTTCTGCACTGGTGGAAGGTCTCACTGAGCAGGATCAGGATCTCACTGCAGGATCAGGATCTTAAGTTCCATGAGGATTTAGTTGCCGGATCGGCAGGTAGTGATTGATCTGTTGGGGATCAATTTATCGCGTCTAGTGTAGACATAGACGCAATAAATTGATCCCCAATCACTCTGCTGTCGACTTCTGTACTCCACCGCGGTGAGAGGAGGAAGCGGAGTCGATGGGGGAATGGCAGCAGTCGACCCCGTGCCCTGAGGACATGAGGTAAGTCAACCTAAGATACGTCAACTTCAGCTATGCTATTCTCCTAGCTAAAGTTGCATATCTTAGGTCAATTTCTCCCCTCCCCCCCCCCCCCCAAGCGTAGAGCAGGCCTAAATGTCAACATCTCAGCCTTAGCCTGGTATAAGAAAAAAGTGAGACCATTCTGGTGAATGGGAATACTCGGAAGGTATTCCTGTTCTTATTAGTTTCCGTACATTTAATTTTTGCAAAGAGGGGGTAAATGAAATTCCAAATGTCTTATGCACCAGTTGTTTCCAAATCTTTCCTCTTGAAGAACATGTGGAGTTCCATTGTTCATGAATGACCCTCCATTTTAAAGTCATGGCAAGATCTTGCCACTAGAGGATGCTAGAGTGCATACAATCTTTTCACCTTTCCTTGTTATTTTGCTTGATCTTATTTCATATCTTTGAGATGTTGCACTTATTGAAAATACATTGCCAGATTTAAAAAAAATGGAAATTTCAAAATAAACTTTCAAATGGGAATAATAATAAAAAGGGATTAAAACCAAGATGCAAAGTGTTTGACATATAAAAGAATGAAGCTGTTAACCACACTAATTCCCAAGAAACATGCTGTTATTTTGCAAATCATAATTACATCCATGCACTGTTAAATGCACAAAATTGTTTCACAGAGTCATGCCTTTAACAGCTTTATTCGTCTTGCATGTATTTATTTAACACAGCTCTTTGTTTTATTATGTATGGTTTGATACAGAAATAATGTATCATTTCATAGTGGGTTTTTTTTTTTTTTTTACTCCTTCAACAGGTATTCATGGAAATTCTTGTTAGAACTAAGTATATATGCATTTCAATGCACTCTGTTTAACTGGCTTCTGTGAGTATGGGCTCTGTTCAGATTGTGTGTGTGTTTGGGGCATTTTTTGCATTTCTTGAGCTATTTCTATGAATAATCAATGGCTGCAGATACATTATTTTATTAGTTCCAATGAGGCAGATGGAGCCACATCAGAGACAAAAAAGTGATGTTTTTATAGCAATATTTTTTGATATAGTATAGCATTCTCTCTGATGCAGTGTAACTTAAAAGCTTTCCTTTTTATAGGGGTATGTATTCTATTATTATTATTATTTATTTCTTTATTATTATTATTTCAGATTTATAATACACTGGTTCCTACATACCATGTTCAGGACCGGGGATTCATTACGTTAAGTGCTGTGGAAAGAAACTTTCCGTAAGTCTCTGTTGAAGATGTTCTGAAAGGAGAGTTGTTTTGATGCTTCTTGCTGGAAATGCATCACATTTGCACACACATGTTATGCCCCTGTGGCTACCTTCACTTTTGGCCCACTGCTTAATTATGCATGGAGTCCTCCCACAAGTTAGTTTGACCCATGCCCATACTCTCAACCATGTCAGTTGTTCCAAATTAAGAGAGAGAGAGAGGATTTAGATTAAAACTGTAAATATAGCACTATATACTAGATAAATGAATCCAACTGCAATAAATCTTAAGTGAAGAGGTAAAGAAAAAGGCAATTATAAAATGCTTAATTCTAGCTATATTATTCATCAGACAAGGAATAGATAGAAAACATGGCAGAACTTCAGATTCAGTACATTAGACAGGCCAGACCAAGTCGTGAACATTGCCTATTCTTTCGGGTTTACTTTACAGTATTCACTAATCCCGGCAAGGGAGAGAAGGAATTATATGAAGAACCAAGATTGTTCAAGAGAATTGGCAAAAGAGGCAAGAAATTACACCAACTTTGTAATCTTTTTCGAATTTGAGTGCTAAAGTCGTGAAGAAAGCATAAATAGACTTTAATGTATAAATTATGGAGGAAAGAGGAGATTTGTTTTCCAGAAGAATTTGCTATTAATGGGAGAGTCAATTATCACAATTCTATTCTGAGAGACAAGTAGAGAATGGTCATGGAAAAGGGCCAATAGTGGAACTCAAATGATTGCCTGAGTGACTGACAAGGGAGTTATGATGTAAGATATTACAATGTTTAGCCATCTATACAGAAAATCTATCATCAGAATTCTCAATGAGATAGAGAAATAATGCAATTTAAAACTGGAAATGTTGAGCCTAGTCCATGGTGCTGAACACCCTCTACTCCCATTGACTTTATTAGAAGTTCAGTAGCTTGCAGAATTAGAACCTTTGGCAGCAAGTTTTAGAAACTTAATGATAGACACAAAGTAATCGTATTTGTATTGGGAGAAGTTGCTGAAATGGTTTAACTTCTATCACTATGGAATGTCTCCTTGACTATCAGCTAGGATTTCCATACGGTTGGAGTGAAAGTCATGGAAGTGGAAGTCGGCATGGCATCTCTCACGCTGACTGTGGGTCAGAGAGCTGAATATCAGCCTCCTAACCAGTTTTGCACTCCACCTGGATAGAACCTGGCTATTCTGACCATATGAAAGTGGAGTCCATTTCTTCCAGAAAGATTAGTGACGATATCATATGTTGCAGTGTCTAAACTTCAGTGTTCTCAGAGGGTAGAATGTCCTGATCATAGATGTGCTTGCATCGCAAGAGATCTTTAAAAAGCAATTACATCCGGAAGGCCTAAATTAAAATGAATGTCAGCGAGAGCAGGCTGGCCATCTCCCGAGTGGTCTGAGGTCACTTTGCTGGTGCTCTGCTTTAATTTACCTTCTTCAGCTCCAGGATCTCGCCATCAAACTCTTAAAACAAACTCTTCTCTGGTTAAAGCCACACCCCTTCTTAGGCAGAATTTATTAAAATAACAAAGTCATTCCCACATAAAGTTCTCCAATTCCCATCCAGTCCATGTTTCCACTATGTCCTACTGGGGGCCACTCTGGTTGAGAGCATGGGCCTTTTTGAGGAAGAAGGTTTTGTGGAATCTCCTAGGGATGATCAGACTATGGACTCATCTGGGTTATAGCATACAGTAATAATCCTGAGTGTTTCAATTAGTATTAAGCAGGATCCAACTCCTACTAATGCCAGTCAAGTTTTTCTATTGATTCCAGAGGGAGTTAGATCAGGTCCTAAATCTTTTGAACCAGTTTTTGTGGTAAAACTTCCTATAAATGCAGGGCAAGTAAAGGAAAATATAAACATATATAATTAAAATAAGATAAAGAACACAGACTATACTGTCATTAAGAAAAAAAACAAAAAAAAAGATGTACCTGTGAGCATAGTATAATCAAGGAACAGATGAGAAATGGTCATCAAAGAGCCTAAAATTGTGGTAGAGTAAAGCAATCTGAGGAGATTTTGTGAGAACAGTGCAAATAGATGACATGTGATCAGATGAGGTGAATAAGGCCTCTTACTGTGAATGGATTTCTTTTCCAAAAACTGTTTTCATGAACACAAAAGTCTTATGCATCTTGTAGTGCAGGGCATGTCAGACTAAAAATATCAGTAAAATGTTATCAACCTGCATTAGTTCTGAGTGATTTTATTTGTAATTACCACAGTTTTATGAAATGAGGAGGAGTGCTAATACCTCATTCAAACTCTTGCTTTTAAAGAAAAAAAGTTATTTTTCCTTAAAGTAGTTTGCATTTCCTGCTTTTTAAAATCGCTTCTCCATAATAGTGTGCAATGCATTTGTATAAGAGCTAGGAGACTTGTGTGGATTTAATGAAATGTTTCTTTTACTAAACATCATTTAATCATGCACTGTAGATCATCTATTATACTAATGCTCCCTTTCTTTCCCTGATCGTTCTTGCTGTCTCCTGTTCCAATCCGTAAATTCCCTGGCAGCTTTCACTTCCTTCCCTACTTGGGTCATGCTCTGTGACAGATTTGGCAATGTCCTGCAATATCCTTGAAATACCATATTGTATTATTGTGTGTGGGAGGTGGGGCGAAGTTGTATCTAACCTCTCTAAGGAGGAGATGTGACCGATATTATCACCCCATGCAGAATCTTTGGGGTCCATTGTTTTAACTGAATGGTTTATGACTGTGTTCCACTGCATGTGGGAGGGCACCTCCAGGAACAAAAACAGTGGGTGGTGACTGTGATAAATCAGCCACCACCTCCTGGGAAGGCTCATATATGACTACTTCAAACTAGATTCTCCAGAGTTCAGCAGAGAAAGAAAGAACTGTTACATGAATAGACTGAATTTAAACTGTCTCAGGGCCTGCTTTCTGATCCAGCAAACAGACAGGTTTTTCTGTCCAAGGCAGACCCCAATTCTTGCAGAAGGGTTGGAAGAACTTGACCCGCTAGAGCCCCATCAGACGGAGGGTGAACAAGCTTTTATCTTTTATTGTTTCAATATGTTTTCCCGGTAATCTCTTTACATTAAGAATATATGTGCTTGCCTAGGAAGAGCTTTGTGGTATCTAAAATCTGTGGGCAACACAATGGTCATAGCTTTTGGAGGGAAAGCAAAGTGCTGATGCTGGCCTTTTAGGTAGTCTGACTTGCTGGGGCTATCACAGTGTAGGCAAGGAACTGTGCAGCCTTTAAAACCCTGGTCGAGAGAGAGAGATGCAGGTCTCTGCCCAAGAAAGGTGATGGCTGGAAACTTCTATGTGGATACACTCGACGGACCACGGAGGGGGAATAGAAGTGCAGTTACCCTGAACCTGTGAGACTCTTCTAAATAATTATAAGGACTCCTGTTACTTCCTTGCTTGATATTTTGCTTTTCTTCTTCACCCTAAATGTATTTGTTTTTTCCAGGCTCTGTCCCCACTTCCATTGCTATCTGTTATCACTAATGGAACAGGGTAGCGCACTCTTGGGGCATAATCTCTCACAAGGCTGATTGGTGTAACAGGAGGTGAGCTGTCTACATCACCCATTACAATGGTACCAATAGCTGCTTGCCACCAAAAGGAATGACAGCCCTTGGCCTGACATCTTCCCTACCCCCTTTCAGGAAACTTTCTCATCAGGAGAGCAAGGATCAAGCAGTCGTTGCTTACAGGTGCTGCTGTTGTGATTAGTGCTTGTGAAGAAAGAGGAAGTTTTCTTGGGAACTTTGTGGCCATCACTGGCAAAATAGGCAAATGTCTTGATACAGCATCAGTGGCTGACTGATGAGCCCACTAAGTGGGCAGGAGTATTTCATTTAATGTATGATTTGTTAACTGCAGCAACGATTCCACAAAGTCGGAAAGCTTTAAAAAATAGTTAATGAGGAAGATAAACTTTTTTTTTGAGACAGACAAAAGATAATCAGAGCAATATTTATGCTTTCAGATTTATTTATTTGCAGTCTGGCAATTAACAGAAATGGCTTCCATTTAAAATATAAATATTGCAGGCTATAGTGTACAGTGTCTTACAGTCAATATTCCAACTCAAAACCAACTTGTTAGAGTACCGTATCTAGATAGTATCATTTGTTCATAAAGCATTCCAATGTAAAATCCTGGCCCATTGTCAATGGGTGTTTTGACATTGATTTCAATAGGGCCTTGATGCTCAGTTTGCATGTAACACTTAATGTGCAGATTGTTCTTCTAGCTGCATAAATTTGCATTGATGCAAGCAGCCATGATTGCTTCACAACAGCTGTGATGTCCCACAGCATCAATAATCCATGGATTAAAACTCCCTGTAATTTATTGTTTGCAGTGTTGTAGCCATGCTGGTCCTCGGATATTAGAGAGACAAGCTGGGTGAGATAATATCTTTTATTGGATCAACTTCTGATGGTGAAAGGGACAAGCTTTTGAGCTTACGCAGAGCTCTGAAGACAGAAGTTTTTCCAATAAAAGATATTACTTCACCCACCTTGTCTCTTTTATAATTAATTGACATTGTGTCAATAATGATTAGCACCCAAAAACAGGCTTGTTGTGTGCATTATCATGACATTATCTGTAGATTGAGCTCCAGGGGACAGTCACAACTCAACAACTATATCACTGGAAGAAGCATTATAAGCACACTGAAGCAGGACTTTCCCAAGGATTGGTTCTTCAGGACTGGAACTAGAATGACTAGGCCTGGGCCTGTATTTGGGGTGGTGGTGGTGAGATGTACTGCCACAGTGGATGGTGGAGAAGGGATTATACTGCAATAAGCAGTCACTTTCGCATCCAAACGTATTCCACATTGCACGTTTGGATGGTGTGGCCTGCTCCTCTCCAATGTGCCCAACATGCTGTGTGACCAGAGCAGGGAGAAGGTATGGCCCTACCTCTCTTCATTGGCTTTGGTGTCTACTTATCCTCCCAGAGATGCAAGAAAAAAGCAATCCTCCTTAACTCACATGGGATGAGATGGTTGGGTGTTTTCTAGCTTATGGACCAGGGTTCTAGCCCAGGATAGGGCTCTGTGGTTAACCCAGTATTGTGCTTGCTTATAGTAATGGATTAACTGCAGAATTTTCTGCAAAGTATGAAGATAAGTGTCAAGCTGTTTTCTGCGATACGTGCCATGACCTCCCAGCAGAGCTGGCCCCAGAGTATGCTGTACTCTTTAAAAGGGAGATAGCTGTGCTGTGTTCGCCCTGCACTCTTGGTAGTATGGTAGGCCTCAGTTATGATGCCTCCAGGTGTACTCTCCTTCCATGCCTGCAAAGGGCTGTGGTTTGAAGCTGCAGTGTAGTGCCAGATAGTTTGCAGCAACTAGAGGAGTTGATCTAATCTCCTTCATTTAGAATTAGAAACGAATGGGGGGAAAGAGCTATTTAACTATGAAAGGTTCCTCTTTACATTGAGATACAATTTCAGCGAAGATGAAGAATGACTGTGGGTTTTCTGAAAAATGGCTTCTGCTTCCAATTATTGTCAGCCCTTTATCTTTTATAAGTATTGAATGTATTAAAGGAAAATACAACTGAATACCTTTCAGAGATTCATTATAAGCAGCAATCACTTTTTAACCTTTGACTGTTAACACTGTGGAAATTCGTCTCTGATGTAGGCCTTTAAAACTATAAAGGTTAATAAAATGTTATTGTCAAAGCTGTATTGTTTTCCATGATGAAATCACTGGAAACTGAAAATTGAGTTCTCCAACCAGGGGAAAAAAGGGGAGGGGGTGGAGAATTACATCTAGATGAAATGTAATTCAAAGCTTAGAGAAATATTGAAGCAGTGCACAGTTGAGCTGCCCTATTCCATTTATTGATTTATTAAGCAAAATAGTTAACCAGGAAATTCCTATTGAACATCTCATTTTCAAGGGTGTCCTGAGGCAGGAAAAAGCAATCATTCTGCTCAGCATCCCAAGACACAAATCACTGTAACAATGTGAAGTAAAGATCTGAAATGAGAGAGAGGAATTTTTCAGAACTTGTGATTTACAGATTTATCAGAATACCTTCATAGCATTAGTCTTATAAAGTGTATTTTCAGACCAAAAATAACAAAACCACAAATGTTTGAAAGCCAGAAAATTGAAAACTAAATGAATAATTTTAAAAGCCCAACCATTAGAAAGTATGAAAATACTCAGATTACCCAAACACCTTAACTCTGCCCTAATGTCCTGCCATTACATGTACCTTCCATGCAAGTTAGATAATGTGTCTGAGATAAGTATTGCACTGACATGTTAAACTTTCTATACCTTATTGGTATAAACAGGAACCTAGTGGTTAAACCATATGTACTGTGGTATTTTGCCTGCAGCTGCTAATAAGTTACATGATGCCCTACATGTCAATGTTAATCTATTTTTACCAGAAGAGTACATTGGATTTAAAATATCCATCCCTAGGGAGCCCGCCCACAGTTCAAAAGAGTTGTGAAACATCCAAAGCCTGGTATGAGGAAAGTACATTATGGATGGGAACTGGACAGGTCTTTTGTCCATATATGGAATGTAATAATAATAATGCCTTGACTTTATACACCTTACCTCTGAGGCTCTGAAGTGTTACAAACATGAGTTAATTTAAGCTCTCAATCCAAAAGGTAATGTCTTAGGCATCCTAATAACAGTTACCTATTTCACCGATGCAGCAGCTGAGGCACAGAGAGATGCAGTGATGTACCTATGACCACACAAGACATCTGCCAGAGACTCAGCACTAATAACTATATAAAGAATCTATTTATAGATTCTGTGATAACCAAAGTGTCTAAATTCCCTCTCCTGTGGCAGCTGAAGCCCATATGCCCCTTTCCGTGAGGCAAGCACTTAGTGTTGCTGACTTGTCAGTGAAATGAGAGGTGGAGGCTGGTCTCCGATAGAGCAGGCGGCCATTTTTAGGAAGTGGGTGGAAAATACATTTGTATGTTGAGTGCTCTATCAATTATGAAGATGTATGGAGATAAAGGCTGAGCCTGGTTTCATGTTTGTGGGGTGCAGGGAGAGCAGGGAGAGTGAAGGTTGTCTGAAACAGGGTACCTTAACTCTATAATACTATCCTTTCAACAGGAATTTTTTTCTTTGCGTGTATCTTTAACCTTGCATTTCCTGGATTTCACTTGGTTGTGTTTTATTAAACTTATTATCACCTAAAAAGGATATTTTCTAAGGCATCTGAGGTATTGAGGAGAACAAGTCCAATTGAAAGTCAATGAGACTTATCCTTCTAATTCCTTTAGAGAGATGTATAGGTTATTCAGACATATTTACAACCTTAAGACCTTCTTAATGTTGTGTATTTGGTTGTCATGGTTTTTGTTGCTATGGCAACTGAGTTAGATTATTATGGGTTAGCTCAACCGGTTTCAACCGGCTGAGTGAGCTCTCTGTATATCTGTAAATAAAATGGAGGTTTTGCCTGCTCTCTGGCCTCAAGTGATTGCTTCCTACACCGGCTGCCCCAAGGATATAACACTTAACAAAGCTTTTTATCCTCCTGGAGATTTCCTTTGTTTTGCGTCCTGTTTTAGAGAGGAGTTTAGTGACATGTCTGTATACATTTATTAACTTGGAAGCTTCATGATTTTTTGGTTCAGAGTTTGGAAACTTTATGCTGTTTTGTTGGAAGGTCGCAATTTTAGGACCAAACTAAAAGCCCTGCTCCTGAGCACAGTTAGGGAGAGGCCAAAATGGAAAACTTGAAATGGAAAGACAGGTTGAATGTATCTTGGAAGTTAGCTTCACCTTTCACTGTGAAGAGACAATACATATCTCCGTAACTTCTGATGACCCAATTTCTGCACTGAGTTACACTGCAATCACATAGACTTCAGACTTGTGCTGTGATCCTAACTTCTGTGAGGCTGCATGGGATATAAGCCAGTGCAGAATTTGAACCATTACTTTGGCTCTCTCTATGTCTGCATTAATATATGCTTCATATAAGCCAGAGCTGGTAGCTGGTGCAAATGTTCATCAAATGCATAAAGCTGCCCATTTTTATTTCATCTTCTATCTAGACAGGTGGTACTCCAGTAAGTGTGTGTTGGGTTTTTTTTTTTGGTTTTTTTTATAGCTCAAGCCTGGAATACTGTGGTTTAACTGACAAAAATATGTTAGTGTTACTGATTGCAAAGATTATCATTAGTGTACAGAAGTGCAGTATTTTGATATATTCATTGAAACCACTGACCAAATACATGCCCTTTAACCAAGAGTATTGAATTCTTTTCTTCCACTGGATTCATAGTAATTCTTTTCTAATTTCTTGGGTTTCCCCATTTTCTTTTTTCTTTCTATTCATTTATTTTGTGTACCATTCATACCATTTTCTCCTCATTCACTGCCTGCTAATAATAATAATAATAAAAACCATCAGAAGCCATACAAACTGGGCTAGAGTGAAATTAACCTATTTATTTTATAACAGGAACATGTTATCTTTCAGTAACGGTGAAAATGAAGGTTTGGTAATTAAGACTTGCACTATAGAACTATGGGGATGGTTAATGAAATCATCATCAGTATAGGATAATATTTGATGACTATATTTCCCTAGAGTGAAGGAGGCTGATGTTAAGCAGGCAGAAAATCTGAAGCTGATTATGGAACTACTAATACTGCAGTTTGTTGTGCAAGTTTTAATTAAAAGATTTAATGTGACAGTTAAACTACAAATCATATTCCGTGATGCTCCACAGTTGACATTTGTTTTCCCATTTTAACTCCATTTTAAAAAGGTAGATACCACTGAGAATTTTTTGCTCTGTAAAAATAAACAAATGATAATTGTAGTAAATTTGGTCTTTTCAATACCGTATAGCAATTAGGAATAAAACAGGGTTCCTGCTGAGAGCTTATTAGAAGACGTTTTGTGCTATCAAATGAGTATAAACATTCTGTAATGTTTGGTAAAATGGCTAGTTTAGGATGAAATGACAACTTTAAACTGTTTTTTGACCCCTCCTCCCATTTCTATGTGACATCCTTGTCCTTATGCATCCTTAACCCTACACATCTTTGTACTGAAAGGGATCAGCAGCTCCTGAAGAGAGAGGCAAAAAGTGCTGGCAGGTGCCTCTGTATAAGAAAACAGGGTGAGTGTATTAGCATTCAGATGTAAGCAGAGTCAGGATGAGCTCTACCCTGACATCTGGTGGTGAATTGTGGCGAGTTGTGGAAAAGAACTTCAGGGGCTGATCTTGTTTGCATAGGCACACCTACCCCGCCTAGCCTGAGCCCATGGCAGCCCAAATAGTCACTTTGACTGCTGTGGGATCCCCAGTTTCTCTGTTATTGGGGCAGGAAGAATAAAATGTTACCCTGATTATCTTTAGTGTACAGATTACACGAATCAAGGGCAGTAGAACTGTACTTGGCATTTTATGATGGAGGGACTCACCATCAACTAAGTAGCACTCGCTAGACAAGGGACATGGGTTCCAAAACCCAGTGAATGGAGAGAGATTGGAGACAGGTATTTGTACCTGATGGCATGGGCCACTTTTGAGGGCCTGAGACACCAACTGCACCTCCTTCTCTCTCCACGGTGGAATATCAGAGCTAATCTTGATTCTATTAGGAGGCTAGTTACAGGCTGCTGAGCTGAATTCACCTTGGGCCAATGATGTACTAGCACTGGGGCTCCCCCTACTACAAGCTGAATTCACTAAAAAGCTGAAATCACTGAGTTCTGTGTTAAGTAGTGGGTGGGTGGGCTGAAGATATATGGTTGAGCAGCTGGTGGAGCAGAGCAGCTGGCAGAGCAGCGCAGTTGGCAGGACAGCTGGGGCATCTCACGGGATGGCTGGTGGAGCGTAGCGGCTGGCAGAGCAGCTCACGGGACGGCTGGTGGAGCGGAGCAGCCGATGGAGTGGCTCACGGTGAAGGCAGCAGCAGAACCCCACGGAGAGGTGGGGCAGTCATCCTTGGACCACGTATGGTGCCCCTTAACACCCCTGCGGTGGGGGGAGCATTTCCACCCAGGCTGGGAGGTAAAACTCTGCAGATAAACTTTTGAACTCTGGGGGCTGCACTGACCAGGAACAGAGACTTTGGGTTGTTGGACTTTGGGTGATTTTTTTTTGGGTTGCTGGACTTAAGACCCTGAGGGGAAAAGGGCACTGCCAAACTTACTTGGGCGGGGGCCTTTTGCTCATGGTCTGTGTTATGAATCCTGTTTCTGGTGTTTCCCCAACATAATGCCGCATGGTTTCCCTCCTTTATTGAAAGGATTTTGCTACAGTCAGACTCCATGCTTGCGAGAGGGGAAGTATTGCCTCTTAGAGGCGCCCAGGGGGGTGGTATGTAATTGTCCCAGGTCACTGGGTGGGGACTCGAGCCGGTTTTGCATTGTTATTGAAACGGAACCCCTAGATACTGAACCCGGCCCTTGTCGCTGCCAACTCAGATGGGCAGAAGGGTTACACATAGATTCCTTTTTTTTTTAAGGCCAGGAGGGACGATCATGAGCATCTAGTCTAATCTCCTATGTAACACATGCCCTTGAACTTCACATAGGAAATCCTTCATCCTTCTACAAGTATTGTAGATCTGGGGACAGCTATGGTGTAAGGCTGAAGTATATAGCCCTAAACCATTCCCTTTTGCAGTTCCTGGAATAGGGGTATGCCAGAGGGTGAATGAGAGAGAGTGAACGCTGAGCAGACCAGATGCACCCTAGGTAAGGATGTAGAAAGTTAGATCAGCACTTGGGGTTGTTCTAAATATTTTATGCCAAGGACTATTCCCATCTTCAGAGGAGTCCAGACTGTAGGAGACAAAGCTGGCATAATAAAGCTATATTCCCCACTCCACCACAGCCCCACACACTTTCTGTGCTGTACGTCTTAAACACAAAATAGACTCAGGCTTCTGCTCTTTAGCTTAACTACTCAAAAGGTTCTTGTCAGATACCTATTCTTATTATTCATTAGTAGTCCAGCACAAGCAATGTAATCAGTATTGTTAAAGACACAGAGGGAGATATGGTCCATGCCATGAACAATGTACAATCTTAGGCCTGGTCTACACTAGGACTTTAATTCGAATTTAGCAGCGTTAATTCGAACTAACCGCTCAACTGTCCACACCAGGAAGCCATTTAATTCGAACTAGAGGGCTCTTTAGTTCGAATTTGGTACTCCACCCCGACAGGTGGAGTAACGCTAAATTCGACATGGCTAGCTCGAATTAGGCTAGGTGTGGATGCAAATCGAACTTAGTAGCTCCGGGAGCTATCCCACAGTGCACCACTCTGTTGACGCTCTGGACAGCAGTCCGAGCTTGGATTCTCTGACCAGCCACACAGGAAATGACCCGGGAAAATTTGAATTCATTTTCCTGTCTGGGCACTTTGAATCTGACGTCCTGGCTGGACATCGGGGCGAGCTCCGCAGCACCTGCAACGATGCAGAGCTCTCCAGCAGAGGAGTTCATGTTATCTGTGAATAGAAAGAGGGACCCAGCATAGACTGACTGGGAACTCTTCGATCTGATCGGTGTGTGGGGCGAGGAGTCTGTGCTTTCGGAGCTGTGCTCCAAAACAGGGAATGCGAAGACCTACGAGAAGGTCTCCAAAGCCATGAGAGACAGAGGATACAGGCGGGATGCAACGCAGCGCCGCGTGAAAATCAAGGACCCCAGACAAGGCTACCAAAAAATCAAAGCGGCAAACGGACGCTACGGAGCCTGCCACCACTGCCCCACCAGTGACCGTGGACTCTGACGATGGGACAGTGTCGACGGCCAGTTCCTTGGTGATGTTTGCGGACGGGGAAGATGAGGAAGGGTTTGTGGAGGACGAGGCAGGCGAGAGCGCTTACAACGCTGGTTTCCCCGACAGCCAGGATCTATTTATCACCGTCACGGAGATCCCCCAACAACCCTCCCCGGCCATTAACCCGGACCCTGAATCAGGGGAAGGAGCAGTCGGTAAGTGCTTTAACCATGTTAACTTTTATTCTTAATATAACAGGAATCTTAACTGTGTGAAAAGGAGGTCTCTCTAGATATGGGGATAGAACAGAAATCATCCTTGGAGATCTCCACGAAGCTCTCCTTGCGTTAATCGAAAAGCATCAGCAGGAGGTTCCTGGGGAGAGCTGCCTTATTGGGTGCTCCGTGGTAGCACAGTTTTCCGCGCAAGGCTTTCATGAGGTACTCAGGGAGCACTGCCTCCCCGAGCACGGCTGCATCGGGCCCTGGTTCGTGCTAGCTTTCACGCAGCATGCGCTCTCTATCTCCTTCAGTGACCCTCCTCAGGGTGATCTCGCTCGGAGACTCCTGCATCTAATTAGGGTAATTACTGTAATTTTACGCCTGGTCCAAAGTATTTTTAAAAAATCTACGGACAGACGGCATAGCACAGACTCAGCACGCAGCTGCGTGACGAGCGTAACGGAAAGCCAAAGAATATAATGGACGCTCATGGAGGGAGGGGGGAATGAGGACGCAAGGTATCCCACAGTTCCTGCTGTCTCTGAAAAGTATTTGCATTCTTGGATGAGCTCCAAATGCTTCTAGGGTCAAACACAGTGTCTGCGGTGGGTCAGGGCACAGTTCGGCAATTTGCGCACACACCCCACCCACCACCAGAAGTGAAAACAATCCTCTGTTGACTCTTTTACATGTCACCCTATCTTTACTGAATGCTGCAGATAGATGCGATGGTGCAGCACTCAACACCAACATCCTTGCTCCCCCCACGCTATGGATGGCTGATGGTACAGAAAGATGGAAATCCATCCTCATCATCAGCCTATTGGCACATGGGGCAGTGCAAAAGGGCTGGTAACCATGGCGACTAGCATCAGTAAGGTCGATCAAGGGCGCCTGTCCCTAATTTTTGATGGCAGATGGTGCAATATGGCTGGTAACCGTCCTCATCATTGCAACAGGGGGCTGAGCTCCATCAGCCCCCACCCTTCATTGTAAATAAAAGATTCAATTGCCCCTGGACTAGCAGAGGGATGATGGGCTCCTTCATCCACACTCCTTAATGTCCTGCCTGGACTATCATTGCAGCTGGAGGCTTCCTTCCACTCATTTCTCACAAACAAGTCACTGTGTCTTATTCCTGCATTCTTTATTACTTCATCACACAAGTGGGGGGACAATGGTATGGTAGCCCAGGAAGGCTGGGGTAAGAACGGAATGAACAGGTGGTGTTGTTGCAGGAGCACCCCCTGTGAATAGCATACAGCTCATAATTTATGCAGGATCGGACACAGAGCAGCTGTGCTCTCTGGTTCTATGATACAGTGGTTCTGTAGTACACTTTCCCATAATCTAGGCAGGACTGATTCTATTTTTAGATACCAAAAAGGAGGGATTGACTCAGGGAGTCATTCCCAATTTTTGCTTTTGCGCCCCTGGCTGCTCGGCCAGGGGCACTTATGACAGCACCAAATGGGGCAGTGCAAAAGGACAGGTAACCATGCCCATCTTATTACCAATTTATGGTATGGTAGATGGTACAATATGGCTGGTAACCATCTCTGCTGTCATGCAAAAGCAAAAGCATGCTGCTGTGTAGCGCTGCTGGCCCGCCTCTGTCAGCGGCATCTAGTACACATACGGTGACATACACAAAAGGCAAAACAGTGTCCATGGTTGCCACGCTATGGCGTATGCCAGGGCAAATCTGGGAAAACGGGCTTGAAATGATTGTCTGCCGTTGCTTTCCCGGAGGAAGGAATGACTGGCGACATTTACCCAGAATCCACCGCGAAAATGATTTCTGCCCCAGCAGGCACAGGGGTCTCAACCCAGAATTCACAGAGACAGTCTAGACTCAGTTAATTGTTCGCAAAAATGTATCTTTGCAAGGAATTCACTCCCTGTTTCCCATCTCACAGCTTCCACTGTCTCCAGACCTGCCACAGCATCCCCCTCGCAGAGGCTGGCAAAGATTAGGCAGCGAAAGAAAAAGACAAGGGACAAGATGTTCGAGGAACGTATGGGCTGCTACCTAGCAGAGGCGGACCAGCAGAGCCAATGGAGGGAGACCGTCTCTCTGTGCCAGCGCTCATACAGCGAACGGGAGGAGAGGTGGCGTGAGGAAGACAAGCAGGCGACTGAAACAATGCTTGGACTAGTGAGGGAGCAAACGGACACGCTCAGGCGCCTTGTGGATGTTCTGCAGGACCGCAGGAGGACAGAGACACCCTGCAGTGTATCTGCAACCGCACTCCCCCGCCACAAAGTCCCATACCCCCCTCACCGAAAATAATCAGGAGGAGGGGCGGCCGGGGACGTGAATACTGTCACTGCACCACAGCACAGTGCTCAAGTACCCAAAAGCTCTCATACCCTACATTTGCCGAAGTCCTTCACTTCCAGACTCACAGTAGTCCCAATCCCAGTCCCATCCCCTAACTGTCTACTTAATTAATAAAAATGCTTTGCTGTTAATTACTGTTTCTGTTATGTTTTTTCAAAGAAGACTGTGTTTGAATGGGGGGCGTGGGGAAGGGGGTGGTTAATTGCATAGGACAGTCACCTTTCCCAGGGTACAGACACGGGGGCAGGATCAGCAGCGGGTCACACACACGGTGCAGTCAGTAGGCAACCTGGTCGGTTTTTGGAGGTGGTTTCCAGGATCTGTGTGGGCGGGGGAGATGTGACTTTGCAGCGGGGGAGGGCGGTTACAGATCTTATACAGCGGTCCTTGTCCTGGACCGCTGAGTCACGCAGCTGAGGAATCTGTATCCGTCCTCCTCCACCACAAGGTCACATATCCGCCCGCACACAGAATTCCATAAAGAGGGATGGCAGGCTCCGTTGAAAGAAGCATTCCGGCACTGCGGACCGCTCTAGGAGCAGGAGCCTGTCATTCCTTGACTTTAGAGGCGGTCTTTACATCACCGCACACCCTACCCAGCACAGCCTGCGTCCCAGTTTCAACCCTTTCACGAAAAGTCATGAATAAAGAAACCTTTGTTAAGTAATAATGGGACATGTATTTTATTTTTACACGTGTGCTGGAAGTGGGGGTAACGGGGTGAACGGGGTATGTAACCGAAGAGGAGAGTCAACAGTCAGTGGGTAAAGAAACGGGCAGGTTCAGCTTCTCTGTAAAGAAACTGAACAGTCACAGGTCACGCTGCTTGCTGGTATTTGAAGAGTTCCTTGTCGCTGTCCCAGGCGCCTGTATAGGGCTTCATGAGCAAGTGCATTAGCGGGCAGGCTGGGTCCCCGAGGATGACTATAGGCATCTGCACATCCACAACAGTTATTTCGTGGTCCGGGAAGAAACTACCTTCCTGCAGGCGTCTGAGCAGCCCACAGTTCCTGAAAACACACGCATCATGAACCTTGCCCGGCCACCCGACGTTGATGTTTGTAAAACGTCCCCTATGGTCCCCCAGTGCTTGCAGCACCATTGAAAAGTAGCCCAATTTCTCATCAGCTGACTGTGGAAGAGGTGGACGATAAAGTGCGAGGAGGAGAAAACGGCGATGATCGCAGCGGGCTCCGTGCTTGCAGTGCTGTGGCGTCCGCGCTGTCACTGACCAGAAAAGTGCACGAACAGATTGCCCGCAGGCGCTTTCAAGGAGGGAGGGAGGGAGGTTGTGATTGACGGTTCAATGACGACACTTACCCAAAACCACCCTCAACACATTTCTCCCCCCAGCAGGCATTGGGGGCTCTACCCAGCATTCCAATGGGCAGCGGGGACTGCGGGAACTGTGGGATAGCTTCCCACAGTGCACCGCTTCCAAAGTTGACGCTGGCCCCGTGAATGTGGACTCAGAAATTCGAATTAGTGTATTTAGTATGGATACACAAATTCGACTTCATAAGGTCGAATCCACAAATTCGAACTAAGTTGATTCGAAATAGTCTTGTAGTGTAGACAAGGCCTCAGTAGACTACACAAAGAATGAGAGGAAGGTTCTTTCTCAAACATATAACTACCTCTTCAGTATTGCAGTGTGATATACTCACTGAAAAGCTACAGCGATGTTATTTCAAAGGGTACAGTTGTACGATACTTTAATTGTGTTTGATTAACTATAATAAATATTTTGGTCTGAATTTTTGAAGGTGAGAAGTGATTCTGGATTCTCAGCTTGAGATACTTTGAAGGACCTGATTTTGAGAAAGCGCTAAACACTCACCCAATGGAAATCCAAGTGTTTCATGTTGGGCACTCAGAAACTGAGGTACCTTTCTATGTTACTTGAGATGTTTATAACTAGCATTAGCATGGTCAATGGTTAGAGCAGGAGGCTGGAAATCGGAGCTCTGGGCTGTATTCCTGTATCGTCTACTGATTTGCGGGATAACTTGGGCAGGGAGGTGGGGGGAGGATGCTTTGTGCTCAGTTTGCCCATATTTAAAAAAGGGGAAATGAAATTTCCCCATCTTTTCATAGTACAATGCTCATTTCTGGTGCTATATAAATAGCAATATAAAAAAAGCAGTTTCAGAAGTATAGTAATGAGTTGAGTATTAACATTAGGGTGACCAGTTAGCAAGTGTGAAAAATTGGGACGGGGTGTGTGGGGGGGTAATAGGTGCCTATATAAGAAAAAGCCCCCAAAATCATGACTGTCCCTATAAAATCGGGACATCTGGTCACCATAAGTAACATTTAGTTGCAGTGTTTTTTAAATGAAATCAAAGATTTGTTTAACTGGCCCCAATTTGGACAGAGGCTATAGAGAATACAGCTAAAATTAACATTTAAAATTTGTTTGGACCAACAGTATTAAAGTATTATAAGTTCTATGGGATCACTTTTCCAGCTCTGAGTCAATTAGACAAGTGGTTAGAGAAACCCTCTGTAATTAGCTTTGATTAGCTTGATAGTTGTAAATGAAGTGGTTATAGATTATGGATCATTTACTCCCAGGGCTATCACCAAGGAAAGTTCAGCGAAAATGGGCAGTCATTTCTTATTTCAGTGGTCACCAGTGTATCCCTAAATGACACAAGCTCTTATTATGAAACAATATTTTGGGAGAGCTCTTAAGTTAATTAGTAATCTTGGTTTCCCTCCTGAGTGAGCTGGGATGAGTTTTTCATCAACTCTGCTGACAGAGGTATCACAGTAATGTAATTGGGCTATTGTTTTATTGTCTACTTTTGTGTACTCTGTTTTCTGTAGAACTGTTATTTGTTATAGTATTCAGGGAAATATGAAAAAAACAGGGAGCAATTTCCCCTTTGTTGCTGGATTTTCAGTATTTTCTTGAGTTCTTAAGAAGTGTGTGTGAGTGAGAGTAAAATGTGCATCGTGGTAGTTCTGTGGTGGTGGTTCTTTGTTAACTCTTAAAGTTGCCTACAATAATATTCCAAACTTTCTCTCTGTTGCAGAAACTAGCTAGTTGCTTAATGCCAGCATAATTAGTAACTGATTTTATGCCTTTCACTTCCCACCATTTTGTTTAAATCTTGTATGTAAGGTAAATATGGTCCCGTTCTTGGGTGAGTGCTCTCAGCTCCAGTTCACCTTTAGGGGAGTTAAAGAAGGCTCTGTATCATCAAGGATTGGACTCTAACAAATTAAAAAGAATAAGGTCTGGAAAGTGGAGGAAAGTTGGTCTTGTGGCTAAGGCACTGTCATGGGACTTTAGATGTCTGGGTTCAGTTCTGGGCTGTGTCACAGACTGTCTGTTCTGAACTTGGAAAAGCCGGGTAGACCTCAGTCCAGCAAAGCACTCAAGATTAGGCTTAACTTGCCTGGGTCTAGGCCTTACTCTGTTTGTACCTCAGTTCCCCACCTGTAACATGGTAATAGTATTTCCCTACAACACAGGAGTGGTGATAAATTGGGTAATGTTTGTAGGGTTGTTCTACTACCTGTGTAGTTAGTTCTCCATGTTTGCTTTTCTTATCATTTTTAACGTCAGAATGTACAAGAAGCTGAAATCAGAAGAAATTGTTCAAGGTCATAAGAATATAAAGGTCAGCATTTGTGGGGCCTCTAACCTGTCAAGAGTAATATATTGACACAGCAGGTTGACATTGATAGCATCGCTGAATGGGTTATTTGCCTGAGAGTTCATAAAAGATAATGGTGAGGAACAGATGTCAGAAACACATGGATTTCATAGGAAAGGAAGAAATACTGAAAGAAATTATTACACAAGAACAGGTGATTGTAATTTAGAATGTCTGCAGACTGGCACAGTTATAGGAGAAGATGAAAACAGAATTCAGGAGAAAGTGACAAAGGAACATGAAAAAACTGCAGTAGCTCTTATTGTATAGTGCTTGCTTGATCTCTAATCTTTGTGTATGATCTACTGTGTGTGTGTGTGTGTGTGTGTGTGTGTGTGTGTGTGTGTGTGTGTGTGTGTGTAAAAGGCTAAATCCCACTTGCCTTCTGTGAATAATCCCATTGATTTAAATGTTGCATGATCCCATAATATCTAAATTAATGGGCCCAATTCTCAGTAGTTTTGCACCAGAGGAAAGAGTAGCTAAAATGCTACTATTATAATTTTCATTGGTATAAATGGCTACTCAAAGGGGAGTGCAATGGAGAATTGGCCCCGAAGCATGGTAAAATGAGCAAGGTTTGCATAATTATAATTTGGCCAAGGGTCTAACTGTGCTCAAATGCTTTCAGAATTAAATAGTGATGAATTAGAGCAAATGGAAAGAGTGACGTTAAGAGGTGTGGCCAAGAATAATAATAAAAAGAGAGTCAGTATGGAGGACAGATATGAATGAAGTATGAAAACCATTACATTCTTTTGTTTTTATTTCTGTGAGTTCCTGCAGAGGGTGTGCAAATGTGCACATGCTCTCTCTTTCCCAATCTGATTCAGAAAAATGGGAAAAAATCAAGTAGGCAAACGCCTAAAGACTCCTGTATAAAAAGTAGAATTGATGGTTGCTGGACTACTACAAACTGGCAGAAGCAGATTACCCAAGCCTCGCAGGGAGCACAGTTGCTTTACGTTAGCAAATGGGATCTTTAGGCACAGGAAACTATGCAAGAATGGAAACCGCAGGAGATGGGATCCAGACAGGGAGGTTCAGTTAAGTGCTGGTTAATGAGCCTATTATCATTTCGAGTTAAGATCTTTGTGCTTTTAATCTCTATGGTCATCTGTGTGTGTGCTTTGCTTTTTAGTTCCAGTTCCTTTTCCTGTAGCTATATCTAAAACATCTCTTGTACCTTGACTAGTCTCAAGCAACCTCCTGATTCACTGAACCCCCATGCCCATCATTTCCCCAGGTATACTTTCAAGGGATAGATCACTTGATGACTACCTGTTCTGTTCATTCCCTCTGGGGCACCTGGCACTGGCCACTGTCGGAAGACAGGATACTGGGCTAGATGGACCTTTGGTCTGACCCAGTAGGGCATTTTAGTAATAGATAACTAGCACTGGTTATGAAAGGCGTGATGAAGAGCACAAAATAAATTCTGGCAGTATGCCATTACAGGAAAGTTACCACCAGGATGTATAAGTTCATGCAATGTGGCATACAGAACATGTGCCTGATCTACACCCATAGGCACATTGTTTATCTTCACTTTCCATTCTTCCTTTTTAGTTTCACTCAGTGCATCTACAAACTCTGTCCATTCACCTCTGACCCAGATTTAAATTTTGCATGGATAACAACCTCGAGCAGTAGAAATGTTTCCATGATTCTTCTTAAAATTCTAAGTGTAAAAGTTGTTTTTAGGATTTATGTATGTGACTCACATTACTCAGTTGAGTAATCCCATTGACCTCAGAAGGTGTTTGCTAGATCCGGTCTTTAATGGGACCATGGTCCCATTAAATTAGTGCATGTCGTGATATACGTTATCACAGTCTTCCTTAAACAAGGAGAGCTTTTTAAAGAGAACAATTACAAGACATAAAAAAGCTTCTATTCATCTTAAGGTCCAAATTTGTTTCCCATGCTTATCAATGACTATATCTTATTTGGAATGCTATACGTCGCACAGAGACATCGACAGGCTGAATATTATGCTGCAAGTATAGATATAATTATAGGGCAGATAACTGAAAAGCAGAATTACCTGCAGGGCAGGACTCTTTCTTAGAAAGCCAGCAGGGAATCAAGGACATCTGCATAACAACAGATATACATGTACACTAACTCCTACCTGATTTGCAGAAAGCCTAGGAAACACTACATGTTTCACTTTCTTAAAATCACATCACAGAGTACTCCTTTTTTGCTTCTTCCATTAGTTCTCAACCCTCAGTCTCAGATGTGTGACAGTGACCTTTAAAATGGTGGCAAGCCAAGGAATCAATATAAGGGACATAAATCCAAGCAAGCAGCTTTTAATAATGTGAGATGAGTTGCTTTCACTTGCATCAAGATTTCTAGAGCAGTCTCATGAGTCAGCTTTTTAAATCTCAAAACTGTGGCATAGAAGTGGGGAGTTTGTGTGAGATCAGGGTCTAAACTGAGAGAGATGCCTCCTAGTTAAGGGCAGTTCTCTTCTGTATGCTATGTAAAGTAGCAGCCTTCCATCATGTTAAATCCAAGCTCAGTTTATTCTTTCTGTTTAGTATGTCCTGGTTTATACTTGAGTGGTAAAAAAATTTTCATTACTGATTGTTTGAGGGTTTCTTCTGAAATCTTGTTCGTTTGATTTCTGATACCTTGCTGTAGTAACAGAGTGGACAAAATGCTGCACTATATTACAGGGACACCTTGTAATGATTGTGTTATAGACTCAGGATAAACATCAACATGCTACTCAGTCCATACTATTAGATTTTTTTCCTCCACGAGTCTATGTTGTGCATTGTGATATAGTTAGGGCCCAACAAAATTCATGGTCCATTTTGGTCAATTTCACAGTCATAGGATTTTAAAAATCGTAAACTTCATGATTTCAGCTATTTAAATTTCACAGTGTTGTAATTGTCGGGATCCTGACCACAAAAAGGAGTTGTGGGGGGGTCACAAGGGTATAGGGGGGATTGCAGTACTGCCACCCTTACTTCTGCACGGCGGTGGTGCTGCCTTCAGAGCTGGGCAGCTGGAGAGCGGTACCTGCTGGCCAGGAACCTAGCTCTGGTGGTATTGCCACACTTACTTCTATGCTGCTGGGGGCGGGGGGGAGGGCGCTGCTTTCAGAGCTGGGCACCTGGCCAACAGCCACCACTCTCCAGCTGCCCAGCTCTGAAGGCAGCATTGAAGTAAGGTTAGCAATAGTGTGACCCCCTTAAAATAACCTTGAGACCCACCTGCAACTGCCTTTTGGGTCAGGACCCCTAATTTGAGAAATTCTGGTATCCCCTGTGAAATCTGTATAGTATAGGGTAAAAGCACACAAAAGACTTGATTTCACAGGGGGAGACCAGATTTCACGGTCTGTGACGCGTTTTTCATGGCTGTGAATTTGTTAGGGCCCTAGATACAGTCAATGTGTACTTGGTTTCAGCTGCAAAAGTTGTAAAATAGGGTGTGTTGGAAAAGAATACAAGTGTGAATTCGAACTAGCAGATGAGCTTTGCTTTGAATTTGGGGGACTGCTTGATACCCGGGGTGGAGATTCAGATAAAGAACAGCTAAATTAAAGGACCAAGAGAACCCTTAAAAACAACAAGGAGTCCGGTGGCACCTTAAAGGCTAACAGATTTACTTGGGCATAAGCTTTCGTGGGTAAAAATGCACTTCTTCAGATGAAGAACCCTTGTGAACCCACCCTGTGCCTCTCACAGACCTAATCCATAGTTAGAAATCTCGTATTCTGCCTCCTTAGTTACTTCAGTGTCTGCCCCTTTTGTTCCCCTCACCTAACCCAGACCACACTCCTTACAACTCCTACCTAAGATCTTGGCAGCTCTTCCCTTCTCTTTACAAACCTTTAGTCTTGGGTGGCTCAGGCCCTCCCCTCAGTTGTCCCACAGCTCCCTGGTAACTGCCCTTCCCCTCAGCACCACTGTCTAGCAGCCTCTGCCCACACATGCTGATGGTTGGTAAAGACTGCTTCCATCATCATCAGCTGCTCCCCAGTAGGTAACTGCATTCCTCCATGTATTGCTCCACTAAAGGAAGTGGAGGACAGCAGATAGACAGGTGAGTAGCTTTAATAAAGCTGCCAGGTATTTTATATTCTCCCAGGCAGCAAGAGCTTATTGCAGACAAGGCCCAGACCTGGCACTTTTTCCTCACCACAGCTTGTTTTCTCCTCTCCTCCAAATCCCACTCTGCTTCTCTCCTGTGGGCTAATCACAAACAGGGGAAGAGTCATGCCTGGAGCCTGACTTTCCCCATGTATGGTGGCAATTCCTGCTAGGGTCCTCTGGACTCATGGGTCCCCAAGCACCATTGGAGCTGCTGAGCTGAAATTTGACCCCCATCCATCAGTGGAAAAAAATTATTCCCTAAGCAACTGCTTGCCAGCCAGGCACTCATTGCTGGTATCATCATCTATTCCACTTCTGGAAGCTAAATTACATCTAGAATGGGCAGTCTAGCACTGTAAATGCTGTTTTCATACCATTTCCATAAAGATCAGTGAAAAGAAGTGGGGACACAATTAAAATGGTTTTGTTTCCCATTAATATTCTCCAAACCTTGTAAATTTGCTCTTGAGAGCCAGACACAATAAATATAAGGTGCTGTAAAGCTGGCCCAGTTAGGGAGCAGACAGCCAAAGTCAGCCTTTTCAATTCCATATATTGCTAATAGGACATACACACACCTACCATGAGAACATTTTCATATTGTATTAATGAAACTTTGCTGACACAATGAGTCCTTGCTGTCAATTTAAAAGTCCCTAAGTGGGAAGAATAGCACTATGGTTTTTTTTTTCAGCGTAAATATCAAGAGTCCTAGCCTCCATGCTGAGACCACCAGAAAGGATGCTAGGAAGTGTGTGTGTGTGTGTGTGTGTAGGGATTTTTTTTTTAATGATAATGGAGAGCTCTCTATCATGGGCTCAGAGCAGCAATCTATTTCAGATAAGTCAAGCAGACATCAGAGGTTATGAGTTTCAGGCTTGTTATGGCAAAGATGACAACAAATTTATATAGATGAGATGTTTATATGGCCCCCATTATTATAGTTGTCGCAACCTGATACGCAGTTATGGCTCTGTATGTCCAATTGTCGGTCCACGGCCATCTTGTCCTGTTAAAAGGACAAGGCAGCCTCTATCTTGGACCAGGTTCTTGTTGCATAGGAAAGGGCAGAGACCTAATCCTGCCCAGCAACACTAAAGTGCTGTGTGTACTTTCCTGCTTTTTTTTTTTCTGTTGGGCCGTCTAAAGGTCAGGCAAGTGCAGTGTGCAAAGACCTGATTCTGCCCAGCAACTCCGTAGTATGCATTTTCCCGCTCTTTTTGGGCCCGGTCGTCTGGAGGTCAGGCTAGTTCTGCCCAGCAACTCCAGAGTACTGTATGCAGAGACCTAATTCTGCCCAGATACCCCAGTGTGCCGTGTGCAAATCCTGCCGGCGTGGGGGGCAACAGCTCGGAGCCTGGAGGGAGGGGGAACCAGGACCAATCAGATGTTGACACGAGTGAGTGAGACCCTTTCTACAAAACTAGGTTTCCCCCCAAAATCTGTGTGGAGTATCCGCGTGTCAGCTGAAGGACCTGATCAACCTTTTGGCTAGGGTCTCCTCCCGGTATAGCTAGCTCGTGTCGTGTCGTCTTCGTTGTCGCCTTGGACCTGTTCCTGGCACCTCATCATGCTTCTGGTGTCTGCTCTGCTGGTCAGCTGCGCCTGGAGTGCGGTATTTGTTTTCTAATTTCTGGCAGTTTGCTTATCTAGCCTCCTATTTTTCCCCTCCCTAACCCAGTACCAAGTGTGTACACAGTGTTAAGGATTAAAGTATTGAGCTCATAATTGCACAATTGCCTAGGTGTATAGTTGTTCTAAGGTTTTAATAAATTGTTTATTGTAAACTGTTTTAAGTGTGTGAGTCACTGCTCTGTCTTTGTCCGGAGTGTTTGTGTCTGGGAGCTGTCTCCACCTGGGGATTAGCTGACCAAGGGGTTCCTGTCCCCGCGGTCTGTGTGAGTGGAATCTGCCCAACTGCAGCCGCACCACACTCTGGGTTTACCCTTAGTGTGAAAGCAAGGGCGGTTGAGGCAGTGGCCTGTGGGTCTCTTTCCTGTGTTGCACCGGGCACCGCCCGGACGAACCCGATTCCCATCTTGTGTGATTGGTGTGTCTGCCTATCCAGTGTGGTGCAGTGAGCAGTATAGAATTGTACTGTTAATGATTTTTGGGTTGTTTATATTGCCTAACAACATCCCAGCTAAAAATTGCCTCTCTCCCTTGGCCCAAGTTGTAACTTTCCCCCAAATAAACGCAGCCACTTGGCTTTGCACCTTATTCTGGTCCTGCCTGATTTTCCTCTCCCAATATAAAGCTGATCGAACTGCAATCTATTTCGGACAATAGTATCCTAGCATAGTACACCATTTAATGTGTTTATCCTCCCCATGCCCCTGGGAGGTTGGGGAGTACTATTATCTTCATTTTGCAAATTAGACAAGGTATTTACTCTCTGTGCCACAGCTGCCCAGGTCAGAAAGGAGGTCTGTGGCAGAGCAGGGAATTGAATGTAGGTCTTCTGAGTTCCACATTGCTTCCTAACCCTTGGATCATCTTTCCTCTTTTGGATCTGCAGAAGAAAATGCCTGCTGTGAATTACTGATATTGTATATAAGTTCTTAAGATGAAACTCTCCAGTGGAAGTGATAAACAGAGACCTTTGCCTAAGGAGCCCCATAAGGACTGGCTACAGCAATGGCACCTGGATTGTCATTAACAAGCTTGTTTGGGTTTTGAATGGAGACTGGCTGGCTTCAGTGCAGACTGATTATAGCTGAACCTGTCTGAAGAGATCATTTGTGTTTCAAACAAGCTGGACAAACAGGAGGTTTATGTCTAGGCCCACTTGAAATATCCCATACTCAGTACTGAGAGCCATGTGGCTTTGGGCCTAGGGGTTTCCTAGGTGAGAGTGCAGGGGGTGCTCTGGTACACACTGTGTTGTGAGTGCAGCACACCCACCAAGAGCTGGGAATTGCTTTTATGGTGTAGGGCTAAACAAAATATCTTAGCTGGGATTTCAGCATGTGGAATTTCTGCTGTTTTCCCCATCTCTGTTCAAGATAGACCAGACTGGTAGACATTTTATTAATACGTACAATCTAAGAGAAAATCAGTGTGGCCTAATTCTCTTCTAGTGGGAAACAGACTTGTATCAAGGCACTGGAAACTGCTATGGTTTGAGCGAAGAAGCAACAATACCAACCTATGGCAGAGTTGAACTAGTGACCCTGAGGTGAAAGGCTTTGGATTTCATTGGAAACCCTGAAGCCACAGGAGAATTTATATCCTAGAGAGAACTCCAGTTAGCAGTGCTGTGAGTGGTACCTGTATGGTCAAATTCTACAACCCTTACTCATGTTGATAGCACCTGACTCCATAAATAGCCACACTGATTTCATTAAGGCGTTTAGTGAGCATTACGTTTGTTACTTCCATTCCTCCACTTCTTTTATCTATTGTTGTTGGATTTATGACCTGATTCTCCTCTCACTTACACCAGTGTGAACCAGGCTTCAAGTTAATGGTGTTACAAGCACTGGTTCTTTTTTGAGTGCTGTCCCTGTAGGTACTCCACTCCAGGTGATGGTGGAGATGGGCAGTAAACCCTCTCCCTCACACTCCCCTGCTAGGTCGGAACCAACCGGAAGTGTGGATTCACCTTCTCAGGTGAAGAGGCAGGAAGCCCCAATATCTCCGCGCAGAGTATTTCAAAAAGGAAAGGGTCTCCTGCAAGATCTTTACCCTCAGTGCTGACAGCGCCAAGAGCAGGTGCCTCCGACCACACCTCAGCTGCGGCTCACATGGGGCGCAATAGCAGGGACCCGACTTCCCACAGCGGGAAGCTCTCCTTGGCACTAGTCCTGTCGGCATTGATGATGGACCCGGTGCCGGCAGTGCATTCCATCCCGGTGCCAACAAGAACGTCAGTACTGAGCCTGCCCGTCACCCCCACAGCAGACGCAGAACCCCTATAGGGCTCCTACAAACAGCCCGTGGCTCCCGCTAAAACTAAACAAAAGTCACTGCGGGCTGCTGCTCATGCTCCGCAGCACTGCAGCCCAGGTAGTAGCAACAATTTCTGCATCAGGATGATATCTCCGTGGCCCCTGACCCTGATTCTCTGCTCCTTGACACGGAGAGCTCACTGTTTGAAAACCACTCTCGCCACCCGATCCAACTACCTTCACTGACAGCGAGAACGAAAAGCAGTAGCAGGCAGAGTTCTCCCCGCCTGATTCTCCTCCTCCACCGGAGCGATAGCTGTCTCAAGGCATGGCACCTCACAAGAACCAGCCTCAGTTTCCCTATAGTTTACTTCTAACCTCTCTCAAAATAAACTTGCCAAATGTAAATCTCACCCCCTGGGAAAGAAAATTTTAAAGCATCTAGCAGAACATGTATAATCTCCTTTCTATAAACCGGTCTGTAAATGGCATTGCTTTGCAGTATGAGTTGCTCTTACATCATGTGTGCTTACAAGAGTTCTCATTTTCTGAATACCTTTTGCTTATCATATGAGGAAAGAGCTTTTCAAGTGAGCCTTTTGGGGAAAAGAAGGTGACACTGGGAATAGTATTAAGCTCCTGTAGTTGGAGTTGCACCCCTACCCAGGAATTTACCTTCAGTTTCCTAATGGTGGATTTACAGGGGCAAAAGAGCTAAGAAGTGAAAAACTTCCAAGGACATTTTTTTTTAAAGGGCATGAGCTTGTGTTTACATTTCCTATCCTATTGCTCAATACCACTGCTGTGATTCTTGATGTCTTGACATTGGCTTTGAATTGTACTTGCTATCCAAGTTCCCCCTAAACTATGCACATGAATGGCCATACCCACCTAATAAAGATGCAGCTCTCTAACCAGTGCCTGCTACGCCACGGAGATGAGACTACTGGCTGGTGCTCTCTCTACTCCTGCAGCAGCCATTGCACCTCTACACCACAGATGCATGAGGCAAAAGAGAGGAAGACCGTGTTTGGGATCGGAACAAAAGGCAAAAGGAGGGAAAGTGAGTGGTGGCGACAAGGTGAGAACAAATGTGGAGTGCAGAATGAATGAGGACAAAGAGTGAGTCTGTGAACAGGGAATGAATGAGTCAGAGGGGAAGTAGAATCAGGCAGAAGATGTAATAGGAGGATAGAATGAGAGGGAGAGAGTCTCTGCCCTCGTAGGTTTTAAACTTCAGCTGAGTCATTGCACACAGAAAAAAATTAGAAGCAACATTGCCTGCCATATAAATCTGGGATAACTTAATATTCTGTTGTATATTTTATGTTCTATGGCAATCATTACCCTGAAAACAGGGGCTGACTCTTTTTACACAGTGCTTTCAGCCATTTCTTTTTTTAAATAAGTCCAAAACAATCAAAGGGTAATGTGATTTTATGCAAACCACTTGCTTGTCGCCTTCTGTTAGACCAAAATGCTTTTGATGGAAAACTTTTCAACCTAATGCAAGTCAGTGTTTTCATAAACATTGGAACAGGGATAGAATCTAAAAACAAACTTAACACTAAATCTGGACTAACTCTTGTTGTCTGGATTCTTCAGTGGCAGCTTTTGGCAAATATTCAATAATTGGGTTTTGAAATGTGAAATGTGTTGGTTAGTTTTAATTAGACATGTAAAGCAGACACTATTTTGGATTACTGGATGGATAAGCATGGCTCTTTGAATCGGGTTTCTGGCATTAATAGTCATGCTTACATGGTCAACATTCACTTTCCATTAGAGCTGGTTGGAGAATGGTGAAAATTTGTCATTCCACTTCCCAGCCCCCCCAAGAAAAATTATTGTTGAGAAAAAGCATTTAAAAAGTCAGCCAGTTCTTTTCTATGAATATTTACTCTCATTTAAAATGTGCTGTTCCCTCCAATGTTTCTGCCCAACAAAATTATTCACCAGAACATTCACAGAGAGAGAACAGAAAAGGGGTAGGAACCCATTAAAAGCAAAATATATAGAGTGAATGTTTAGGGACTATTTTGTGGGGGTATTGCCCACATCTACCCATTAATAGACTTAATTTCAGCAAATTTTTTTTGCCAAAGGGGAAAAAATGCAAGCACTACAGATTTTCAGTGCCATAAGACTGATCACTATTTTCTACCATTGTCATGTAGGTTAAATAAAGTCATTTATTATTGGACTATGATCTTGAAGTACCCCTGGTACATAGCTCAAGGAAATATAAGGATTTCAATACTCAAAACTGAGGAAATTTGAAAGCTAAGGTTCCCATAGTAACATTGATTTGGGGTGAAAACTGAATTATGTATAATGTACAGGGGAATGTGGCTGTCATTTAGTGCAGGAAGCTCAACTCTCACATTTCTTAACTGAGTTATGAAACTTGGGTGTCTGCATTCTTATTAAAAGGCTGCATCATCACTTCTGTGCAGTTTAGTTAGCTTTTACTAATCGTTTAAAATGATTATTCAAATTGCTGAAATACTAGAAAGTATGTTACTATTCTGGACAGCCCGAAAAAGTGCTTCAAAAACTCTCCAATTTTTAATGTGCTCATATCAGAGTTGAATTGTTCTAGCACAGAGCTGCCAGTCACTAGTATATTTTCTGGAGATTGCCATTTTTTTCTCCAGAATCTCAGCTTTTAGTTTAAAAGAAGTTTGTAGTCTTCATGGTTGCAGAGAAAACTCTCAAAATGAAAACCAATCCAGGGATGTGTGTCTGAGTCTTCAGACAGCCTGAAACAATTGCTCTGAATGCAGTGGACTGCCCCTGTGTATAGTACTCAGTGGTTTGAGCAGTGGTCTGCTAAACTCAAGGTTGTGAGTTCAATCCTTGAGGGGACCATTTAGGGATTTGGGGCAAAAATCCGCCTGGCGATTGGTCTTGCTTTGAGCAGTGGGTTGGACTAGATGACCTCCTCAGGTCCCTTCCAACCCTGATTGTCTATGAATTGTACATCTCCATGGAGTGTCAATACTGTGATGACAATGTAAACATCAGCAGTGTTTACTATTTCAAGGCTTATCAAAGCACACAAAAAGAGAAGGGGTAATTTTATTTTGAAGTCCTGAACGTTCAACTGTGAGTGGTTAGGACTAGGTTGATTGTTGGTGAAGTACTATCACATTTTTTTACAGTCTGATCACTCGAAGTAACAGATCTATTTGGGCAATACTTCCACATGGCTTGCTTCGGTATTATAAGAGCAAGCTCTTTCTCGTCTTCACCATTTCTCTGTGTGTTCTATATAAAAAAGAAGCAAATCTACACTGTCTTCCCTCCTGCCCAGGAGATAAGATGATTCCCTAAGATTATAAACATTTTGGGGTTCTTTTCTCATAGCTTTTGGAACTACTATGCAAGTCACCTGTGATTTTAATCCATATTTTTTTCATAATTCACCTGTCAGTTACCAAGTGCACGACTTTGTTCTGATGACACAAAGTAAATGTTATTGTTATAGTCTATAACCCCCTTTCAAGAATAAAATAACTTGAGTAAGCATAAATAAGGGGTAATGGCCTCTTGGGATGTACTGAGTTATATTCTGAATGGAATGCCCTAATGTAATTCCTGTGCATTGTACTTAGTGGTTACACAAGTCAGTCTCAATGCATGTGTTTATGTATATTTTATACTGCACAACTTAGGGACATAATATTAAGAAGTATGTTGAAATAGAATTAAGCAGCTTAGGGGAAATCATTGCTCTTTAGATCATTTATGGGATGTCACTGACATTTCACCCAGAAGCTTCTTTGGCTTTTTTGTTGCTTTTCTATTTCACTGTTATTTAAGGGAAACAGTATTTTGAACTCATATCTTCAGTTATGGTGTCCAAATTCTGCTCCACATTTAATGGAGTTCCCATGGGACCATGAGAGAATAAGGTCTAATGCACTAGTGATTGCAGGGTTGTCTGGGGGAAAGATATCTTAAGAAAAGGTGGAGAAAGAAGGTCAGTCTAGAAGGAAAAGGTGCAGGCAACTTTACTAGTGAGTATCAAAAGGGAAAATAATTGACCCAATCATTTATGGTTTTTAAAGATTAAAATTAATCATCACCTTGGTATCTGAGCATCTCGCAAACATTACAGAATTTATCCCCAAAATAGTTCTGTAAAGAAAATATTTTCCCCATTGTACAATGGGAAGCCAAGGCACAGAGATGAAAGAAGTTAGGTGCCATTTGAAGAAGGCACCTAGGCACCTGCTGGCATTTTCAAAGGTTCCTATCTGCATCTTTAAGGTGTCTGAATACCTTAAAAAAACCAGGTCCTAAATGACCAATAACCCACAGCAAGTCTGTGGCGGGCAGGAAATTGAACTTGGATATCTTGAGTCCCAGTCCAGTTCCTTAACCACTAATTTGTAATTGTTATAAAAATGTTTACTCTCATAGATACCATGGGCCAGATCCTAAACTGGTGTACATTGACACTGAAGAGACAAGGTGGGTGAGGTAATATCTTCTATTGGGCCAACTTCTGTTGTGAAAGAGACAAGCTTTTGAGCATACATAAAGCACTTCTTCAGGTCAGCTCTATGTGCTCTATTGGAGTGGTCTAGGTATACTTGGTCCTACCCCTGCACAGAGGGTGGGGAGCAAGAGGAGGAAGATGGACTAGATCAGTGGTTCTCAACCTTTCCAGACTGCTGTACCCCTTTTAGGAGTCTTCTTTGAAGACTGAAAATTGTGAACAAACAGCATCACGTGCTCCATAACCTCAGCTGTACAGAACGCAACGCCATCCACAGCCTCAGAAACAACTCTGAAATTATAATCAAAGGGGATGACAAAGTAGGTGCTGTAGTCATCATGAACAGGTCGGATTATGAACAGGAGGCTGCCAGGCAACTCTCTCACACCACATTCTACAGGCCGCTATCCTCCGATCCCACTGAGGAGTACCAAAAGAAACTACACCATCTGCTCAAGAAACTCCCTGCTACAGCACAGGAACAAATCTACACAGACACACCCCTACAGCCCCAGCCAGGGGTATTCTATCTGCTACCCAAGATCCATAAACCTGGAAGTCCCGGACACCCCATCATCTCAGGAATTGGCACTCTTACAGCAGGATTATTTGGCTATTTGGACTCTTCTCAGACCCTACGCTACCAGCCCTCCTAGCTATCTTCGAGACACCACTGACTTCCTGAGGAAACTACAGTGCATTGGTGATCTTCCTGAAAACACCATCCTGGCCACCATGGATGTAGAAGCTCTTTACATCAATATTCCATGAGGATGGACTACAAGCTGTCAGGAACAGTATCCCTGATGAGGCCACTGCATACCTGGTGGCTGAGCTTTGTGACTTTGTCCTCACCCACAACCATTTCAGATTTGGGGACAACTTGTATCTTCAAGTCAGTGGCACTGCTATGGGTACCTGCATGGTCTCACAGCATGCCAACATTTTTTATGGCTGACTTAGAACAACTCTTCCTCAGCACTTGTTGTCCCCTAGTGCCCCTCCTGTACTTATGCTACATTGATGACATCATCATCATATGGACCCACAGGAAGGAGGTCCTTGAAGAATTCCACCTGGATTTCAACAATTTCCACCCCACCATCAACCTCAGCCTGGACCAGTCCACACAAGAGATCCACTTCCTAGACACTACAGTGCAAATAAGTGATGGTCACATAAACACCACCCTATACCGGAGACCTGCTGACCACTACACTTACCTATATGTCTCCAGCTTCCATCCAGGACACATCACGTGATCCATTGTCTACAGCCAAGGCCTAAGATACAGCTGCATTTGTCTCTGTCTGAGGGATTAGAGCAAACAACTACAAGATCTCCATAAAGCATTCTTAAAACTACAATACTCACCTGGGGAAGTGAGGAAACAGATTGACAGAGCAAGACATGTACCCAGAAGTCACCTACTACAGGACAGGCCCAACAAGGAAAATAACAGAACACCACTGGCCATCACGTACGGCCCCCAGCTAAAACCTCTCCAGCACATCATCAACTATTTACAACTTATCCTGGAGAACAATCCCCCACTCTCACAGGTATTGGGAGGCAGGCCAATCCTTGCTTACAGACAGTCCCCCAACCTGAAGCAAATACTCACCAGCAACTACACACCACACCACAGAAACACTAACCCAGGAACCAATCCTTGTAACAAACTCCGTTGCCTTCTCTGTGCCCATATCTACTCTAGTGACCCTATCATAGGACCCAACAACACCAGCCACATGATCAGAGGCTCATTTATCTGCACATCTACTAATGTGATATATACCATCATGTGCCAGCAATGCCCCTTTGCCATGTACATTGGCCAAACCGGACAGTCTCTACATAAAAGGATAAATGGACACAAATCAGACATCAGGAATGGTAACATACAAAAGCCAGTAGGAGAACATTTCAATCCCCCTGGACATTCAATAACAGATTTAAAAGTAGCCATTCTTCAACAAAAAAACCCTTCAAAAACAGACTTCAAAGAGAAACTGCAGAGCTACAATTCATTTGCAAACTTAACACCATCAATTTGAATAGGGACGGGGAGTGGCTGGCTCATAACAAAAGCTATTTTCCCTCTCTTGGTATTGACACCTCCTCATCAATTATTGGGAGTGAACCACATTCACCCTGACTGAATTGGCCTTCAACACTGGTTCTCCATCTGTAAGGTAACTCCCTTCTCTTCATGTGCCAATATATATTTATGCCTGTATCTGTAATTTTCACTCCATGCATCTGAAGAAGTGGATTTTTTTACCCACGAAAGCTTATGCCCAAATAAATCTGTTATTCTTTAAGGTGCCACTGGACGCCTCTTTGTTCTTTGTCTTGTGTACCCCAAGTTATACCTCACTTAAAACTACTTGCATATAAAGTCAGACATAAAAATACAAAAGTATCACAGCACACTATTACTAAAAAAATTGCTTACTTTCTCATTTTTACCATATCGCTATAAAATAAATAGATTCGAATATAAATATTATACTTAAATTTCAGTGTATAGTATATAGAACTGTATAAACAAGTCATTGTCCGTATGCAATTTTAGTTTGTACTGACTTTGATAGTACTTTTCATTTAGCCTGTTGTAAAACTAGGCAAATAGCTAGATGAGTTGATGTACCCCCTGGAATACCTCTGCATACCCCTAGGGGAATGCGTACCCCTGGTTGAGAACAACTGGACTAGATAAATTTCTTGATATCTCTTCCAATCCTATGAGGTCCGTGGAGCTATGTTGATTTACAGCATCTGAGGAACTGGCCCCCAAAGTTGGGCAGAGACACACTCAGTGACCTATGTTGGGAGTGGGTTGTATTTATACTGGTTACTACCAGCTCTTCTACTCTCTGACATCCTCAGTTGGTTCTATTCTGTGTGATTCAACTCCCTTTGTAGCCTGGGATGCAGAAGGCATTAGGGTCAACTTGTGCTTTCTTGATGCCTTATTTTCTTTTCTTCTCTTCCAGAACTGAGCACTGTTATAGAAAGCTTCTCGATATGTTGCCCTTGAATGGCAGGTGTTGCTGATGAGAGATGCACATTTTACCTTCCTTTTGTCAGAGACTGGGATTGGGTGGTCCTGCCTAGTGGTTGGAGAAGGAGTAGGTAGTCAGAAATCAAAGCCGAGGGACAGAGCTAGAGTCAGAGGACAGAACTGGAGTTAGAGACCAGTTTCCTGGCGTGAGGTAAGGCAGAGACTATTACAGCCATGGGTGAAAGCTTTGCACGGCCATTGAACTACAACTGCTGCTGGGCTTGAGACTGCCTGCCAGTCAGGTGGTGTAGCCACTCAGGCAACCAATCACAGGCCAACTGCACTTGGTAGGTTGCCTAGAGACCGGCTCTGCCTCAGGCTTCAATTCCTGATGCCCTTGCTAAGAGCATTACCTTCATCGAGCTCAGAGACCAAATGTGAAATCTGAGCTCATATTTCCTTAGATGATAAAACTCAGCACTATATTGGTCACGATTAAAAGTCCAGCATTTACCAATTGTTACCAGCCCTGTGGTGTCTAAGAAACTGCACTTAGTTCCTTGTTTTAAATATAGGGACCTGAGGAATCTGTCATCGTAATATCGTAAATGTTGGTAAATTGTTGGAAATTTCAGTGAAATAGGATTTCTAATGAGTTTTAGACACTTTCATGTTTCTGGATGGGTTGGACATTTCAGTGAAAACAGCCTTTATCCCAAATGCGGTCACTTCCATTCTCAGCCAAGTGTAGAATTGCAGTAACATACACACTCTTGTTTGCCTGCTTTCTGCACGCAATTACCACGTTAGAACTGTAGATCGCATCGACTACTTAGCCATGTAGTGCTCAATTCACAATGAAATACACCAGCTGAGGCTCTGCTTAAGTAATTCGAGCTACATTGGTTCATTCAGCTTGCCACTTAACTCTTGGGATCAACCTATAATTGTCCCTTCCACCCCAAATTAATTAGTTTTATTTCTTTATATTTATACTACAAAAAGGAGCCACTTCCAAACTGGGTGGGGCCCCTTGAAGAATTCTTAAAAATACCTGTCATATAATAAAATAAATAGAATCCAACAGTTGCCTACAGATAGCACTACTTTGGCAGTAACATAACTGAAAACAATGTAACAAACCCCACTAACTAAATCTGCAGGAGACTCTCCTTTACTGAAATCTCTACTTCAACCCCTTGTGGATCAAGGTAAAAGATGGGCTATGTAGCATGTCATGAAAGTTAACGAACTCTGGCTTCTACAGATTGGAGTTCCGATTCTGCAAAGATTTATGGTCCTGCTGAAGTCAATGGGATTACTCCACTGTGTAAAGTTAAGCATTTAGGCCCAGATCTTTAAAGGTATTTAGGTTCCTAACATCACTAAAATTAACGTAGGAACCAAATTATCTTTGAGAATCTAGGTCTTAGGGGCAGATTTTTAAAGGTTATTTAGGCACCTAACGATTCAAATAGGTGCCCAGTTGGATTTTTGAAACACCTAGATGCCAAAATCTGGATGATTTCAGTGGAATTCAGGCACCTGATCCTGAATTCTAGGGCCTAGATCCTCAGTTATTTAGGCACCCAACTCCCATAGAAGCTAGTATTTTAAAAAGGAATAAGGCATAGATCGCTGCCAGAATAGATTACTTCTATAATTTAGTTCATTTAGACTGTAAAAAAAATAATCTTTGCAACAATCTCTAATTACTCAGAAAATGTCCAATTAAAACTTCCAACCCGACTCAAGTGCTTTCTAAGCACAGCCCTACATTGTGTGACTCATTCCTCCCCAAAGGAAGCTCAAGCAGGCAAGGAAACACTTGCTTGCTCGCTCTCACGGGGAGCTTGCATGCTTCTCCATCCCTTAGCAGTGTGCTCCCCTCTCTGGGCTGAGCTTTATAGGGCAGACCAGAGAGCTGTGGTTGCTTAAGCTGGGGCCTGAAGCCTCAGCCCCAAGTTGTCTCCTCTTTGTCTCTGCACTGGATCTAGCACCAGCAAAAGGATGGATTCATTCCAAAGTGGTTCCAGACATACAGTAAACAAACTGGGGGAATATGGAGCAAATATATATTTCCTCAAAAGCGTCATATTTGCATGAGTTGCTGTATATGTATATGTGTGTGTGTATATATATATATATATATATATATATATATATATATATATGAGAGAGAGAGAGAGTTTTATAGATGCTTAGATTATCCCGGGGGAGGGGGGGAGGAACCTTCTCCCAGTAATTAACCTAGTATAGTTTAAAGGCTTAATTGACACAGAATATTTATGCAGCTATTACTGTGTGTGAGTTCAGATATTTTCATGAGATCGTGAGATGCATAATATGTGCTGCAAAGCAAACAACTGGAAGGGAGTCACATTAGAGAATTACTAAGTAACCATATACTTTGGGAACCTTTACTGGCAATCTTAGCAGAACGGGTGGATTATCCTCTCATTTCTAAAGGGGTGTCACCCAGATGAGGATTGAAGCCTGCTGGGTAAAACAGTATGTGCACAACCTTGCAATGCTGCTGATTTTCTGTTAAGTATCAGAGGGATAGCCATTTTAGTCTGGATCTGTAAAATCAGCAAAGAGTCCTGTGGCACCTTATAGACTAACAGAAATATTGGAGCATGAGCTTTCGTGGGTGAATACCAACTTGGTTGGACATGCATCCGACGAAGTGGGTATTCACCCACGAAAGCTCATGCTCCAATACGTCTGTTAGTCTATAAGGTGTCACAGGACTCTTTGCTGATTTTCTGTTGAGTTTTTCCTTGCTGAACTTGAAGAACCCTGATCCTGAGCTGAATTAGGAGAGCTTTGCAAGGTTCTGCTGATGCAAAGAGACCCTGAAGTAATCCTAGATGGACATGAGAGAATCAACTTAGTGTACAGGATCCTCCATCACCATAAAGTCAATGTACTGGTTTTTATGCAACCAACCCTTCCTGTAGTGGTATGGGGGTATTCCTGGCAACACAGTAAACCTCAGGCAGCAACTGGCAACTGGTGTAGTTTAAAGTAATACTCAGGAGGTTATGCCAGGAGACCAGCCCTGTTCATTGCCAGCAAAGAATTTGGTGAGCTTTAAGACACCTTTGCATACACTCCCAGACCCCAGTTGTTCCATGTGCCCCTCAGCCACTACTAAGAACTGGGGCTGTAGACTCTACTCTCCAGTGCTGTCAGTTTGGCATTTTGCACCAGCATATATACATGCCCACAAGAATGTCATTGCACCCTGACATTTATAATAGGGATAAACATCGGGAAAACTATTTGACCGCGGTATTGCCAGGTAGATACATTGCCATTTCCAGCAGCATTTCCCAAGCCAGGACACACAGTATTTAAAAAGAAACCACCCTAATCCCACATTTTTCTCCCTCTCTCCTGCTGCCCCTTACACCCACCATTTTCTTTTCGCTAGGGTTTTTGTTTGGTTGGGTTAGCTTTGATTCTGTTTGATTTTCCAATCTTCATCATACAAAAAAAAATCTGTGAAATGTTTTGTGTTTACACCCATTCTCCACCCCCAGAAGGCAAATAAATATGACAGTAGAGGAATTCTGCTTGCATTTTGAAGAGTAATGGCTTTGAGGGATTCTACAGTTCAGAGGCAGCTTAAGTCATGTCTACAGAGGTTGCAAAAGTAAGTGTTCTCTTTTCGTTCATTAACTATGGAAATTGGAAGGAGGAGAGAAACAATAACTATGGAAATTGGAAGGAGGAGAGACTAAGGCCTGGTCTACACTAGGCGTTTAAATCGGTTTTAGGAGCGTAAAACCGATTTAACGCCACAACCGTCCACACTAGGAGGCACCTTATATCGATTTTAATGGCTCTTTAAATCGGTTTCTGTACTCCTGCCCGACGAGAGGAGTAGCGCTAATATCGGTATTAACATATCGGAATAGGGTTAGTGTGGCCGCAATCGACGGTATTGGCCTCCGGGAGCTATCCCACAGTGCACCACTGACCGCTCTGGACAGCATTCTCAACTCGGATGCACTGGCCAGGTAGACAGGAAAAGCCCCGCGAACTTTTGAAATTCATTTCCTGCTTCGACAGCGTGGAGAGCTCATCATCACAGGTGACCACGCACAGCTCATCAGCACAGTTAACAATGCAGTCTCCTGAGAATCGAAAAAGAGCCCCAGCATGGACCGCTCGGGAGGTACTGGATCTGATCGCTATATGGGGAGAGGATTCAGTGCTAACAGAACTGCATTCCAAAAGACGAAATGAAAAAGTATTTGAAAGAATTTCTAAGGCTATGACGGCTAAAGGCCACAGCAGGGACTCCGTGCAGTGCAGAGTGAAAGTTAAGGAGCTCAGACAAGCCTACCAGAAAACCAAAGAAGCAAACGGAAGGTCCGGGGCAGGTCGAAAAACATGCCGCTTCTATGATGAGCTGCATGCAATTTTAGGGGGCTGCGCCACAAGTACCCCACCCCTGACCGTGGATTCCGAGGTGGGGGTTGTAATCTCTGCCATGTCTGAGGATTATGCAGACGGGGAAGATGAAGAGGAAGAAGAAGAGGAAGACCTCGCAGAGAGCACACAGCACTCCGTGACCCCCAGCAGCCAGGAGCTTTTTATCACCCTGACGGAATTACCCTGCTCCCAGCCCTCACAAGCAACTATTCCAGAGAATGACGCCCTGGAAGGGAGCTCTGGTGAGTGTACCTTTGCAAATAGCAAACAGTGTTTTTTAAGCAAGCCTTTTTTAATGATTGATTTGCCCTGAGGACTTGGGATGCATTCGCAGACAGTATAGTTACTTAGAAAAGTTTGTTAACATGTCCGGGGATTGAGAGGAAATCCTCCAGGGACATCTCGATGAAGCGCTCCTGTAGGTACTCCAGAAGCCTTTGCAGAAGGTTTCTGGGCAAGGCATCCTTGTTCCGCCCACCATGGTAGGACACTTTACCATGCCATGTATGTAGCAAGTAATCAGGGATCATTGCATGGCAAAGCATAGCAGCGTATGGTCCCGGTGACTGCTGGCATTCAAGAAGCATCCGCTCTTTATCTTGTTCTGTTATCCTCAGCAAAGTGATATCGTTCAGGATAACCTGGTTAAAAATCAGGAATTTAAGTAAGGGGGGTGGCCATTTTTCTACTGGGTTCGTGGAATGCAGCAGCTTAAAAAAAACACTTTCCTGCACGTAGCGAAGCGGGGGGAGGGGAGGAGTGAAATGCCGATGATCTTTTCTGTTTGGTCACCGGCGAGGCGATCTTCCCCAAGCTACCGGACAAGCAGTGGGTGGGGGGGAGGGGGAAGGTTGTTGATTAGCAGGGAGCTAGCGTGGTATTAGCCATGCGTTGGGGGGGGAGGGGTAAATCACTGAGACAGTGGCTTACCATGGCCGCATGCAAGCTGAATCCTGATGCCTGGACCTGTGTCTGAGATCTGTAACCCCAGAGATGCAAGCAGTCACTATTAAGATGAAAAATGCAACCTTGTAGGGAAATCACATGTGCTATGTAACGTGAATAGTGCTTTTCACTGTGAAAGAGTATAACCATTGTTCTGTAAAATGTATCTTTCTAAATATTTATCTCCCTCATGCAGCTGCAGATTTTTCAAGCGTCCCTCCTCCATCCCAAAGGCTAGCACAGATAAGGCGGAGGAAAAAGAAGACGCGAGATGAGATGTTCTCGGATATTATGGAAGTTACACGCAATGAAAGAGCTCATCTGAATGAGTGGAAGGACGTGGTTTCAAATTACAGGAAAGAGGCCAGTGAATGTGAGGACAGGAGGGATGAACGTGAGGACAGGAGGGACAACCGAGATGAGAGGTGGCGGCAGGAAGACCGGCAGGAAAATCAGCGGTGGCGGCAGGAAGATCAGCGGTGGCGGGATGCAACTCTGGGGCTGCTGCGTGATCAAACTGACATGCTCCGGCGTCTTGTGGAGCTTCAGGAACGGCAGCAGGATCACAGAGTGCCGCTGCAGCCCCTGTATAACCACCCTCCCCCCTCACCATGTTCCTTAGCCTCCTCACCCAGACATGTAAGAATGCGTGGGGGGAGGCTCCGTGCACCCGCCCACTCCACCCCCGTGGACAGCCCAACCAGAAGGATGCCGTTACTCTGAATTTTTTTTTAATGGCCTTCTCCATCCCTCCTTTCCTCCTCCCAAAGCACACCCTTACTTCTCTCCCTCTTTTTATAATGAATCAATAAAGAATTCATGCTTTTTAAATGAGAGTGACTTTATTTGCATAAGTAAGCTGTACTCGAAGGGGGAGGGGGAGTTGCTTACAGGGACTGAGTCAATCAAGGGGGTTGGGTGTTCATCAACAAACACAGCAGTCACACTGTACCCTGGCCATTGATGAAGCTCGTTTTCAAAGCTTCTCTGATGCGCACCGCTTCCTGGTGTGCTCTTCTAATCTCCCTGGTGTCTGGCTGCGCGTAATCAGCGGCCAGGTGATTTGCCTCAGCCTCCCACCCCGCCATAAAGGTCTCCCCCTTACTCTCACAGAGATTGTGGAGAATACAGCAAGCAGCAATAACATAGGGGACATTGGTTTGGCTGAGGTCTGAGCGAGTCAGTAATGTGCGCCAGCGCGCCTTTAAACGGCCAAATGCACATTCCACCACCATTCTGCACTTGCTCAGCCTGTAATTGAACAGATCCTGACCACTGTCCAGGCTGCCTGTGTATGGCTTCATGAGCCATGGCATCAAGGGGTAGGCTGGGTCCCCCAGGATAACGACAGGCATTTCAACATCCCCAACTGTTATTTTCTGGTCTGGAAAGTAATTCCCTTGCTGCAGCCGTTTAAACAGAGTAGTGCTTCTGAATACGCGAGCGTCATGAACCCTCCCTGGCCATCCCGCGTGGATGTTTGTGAAACGTCCCTTGTGATCCACCAGTGCTTGCAGCACCATTGAAAAGTACCCCTTCCGGTTTACGTACTGGGTGCCCTGGTGCTGCGGTGCCAAGATAGGGATATGGGTTCCATCTATCGCCCCCCCACAGTTAGGGAATCCCATTGCAGCAAAGCCATCCACTATGGCCTGCACGTTTCCCAGAGTCACAACCTTTCGTAGCAGCAGCTTAGTGATTGCTTTGGCTACTTGCATCACAGCAGCCCCCACAGTAGATTTTCCAACTCCAAATTGATTCCCGACTGACCGGTAGCTGTCTGGCGTTGCAAGCTTCCACAGGGCTATCGCCACTCGCTTTTCTACTGTGAGGGCTGCTCTCATCTTGGTATTATGGCGTTTCAGGGCAGGGGCAAGCAAGTCACAAAGTTCCATGAAAGTGCCCTTACGCATGCGAAAGTTTCGCAGCCACTGGGAATCGTCCCACACCTGCAACACAATGCGGTCCCACCAGTCAGTGCTTGTTTCCCGGGCCCAAAATCGGCGTTCAATGGATAGAATCTGCCCCATTACCATCAGGATCTCCAAAGCGCCGGGGCCCGCGGTTTGAGATAATTCTGTGTCCACGTCCTCATCACTGTCATCGCCGTGCTGCCGTATCCGCCTCTTACTCGCCTCGGTTCGAAGGTCCTGGTTCAGCATATACTGCACGAGAGTGCGCGAGGTGTTTAAAACATCCACGATTGCGGTATGGAGCTGAGCAGGGTCCATGCTTGCTGTGCTATGGCGTCTGCACGGTTCACCAAGCAAAAAAGGCGCGAAACGGTTGTCTGCCGCTGTCAGGGAGGGAGGGAGGGGTGAGGCTGTACCCAGAACCACCCGCGAAAATGATTTTTGCCCCATCAGGCACTGGGATCTCAACCCGGAAATGCCAAGGGGCGGGGAGGCTGCGGGAACTATGGGATAGCTACGGGATAGCTACCCACAGTGCAACGCTCCAGAAATCGACGCTAGCCTCGGACCATGGACGCACACCACCGATTTAATGTGTTTAGTGTGGCCGCGTGCACTTGATTTTATAAAATCTGTTTTACAAAACCGGTTTATGCAAATTCGGAATAGTCCCGTAGTGTAGACGTACCCTAAAGAATAAACTTCTCTTGCCGATGGATGGGGCCAGCTGCTTCTGCTGAAGGAACTCTGCATTCTGCCAGCTGAGTGGCATTTCTTAAAAGGTGAGATGAGTCTCTCCTGGGGAAGTACTGGCCTTTTCTAGGGGATAGGCACCCACATTAAATGAAAAAAGGAGAAAAAATATTCTTGTCTTTTAACTCAGCAGGGAAGAGGAACAGGCTGCTATATCTTCATTAGTGACTAGATTTTTGCTTTTGTTGAGCCCTCAGCAGAGATTATCAATAAAAATCATTTATATGACACAATCCATTTAAATGGTGCTTTGCAAACATTGGGTCAGGAAAGATACCTTAACCTAAGATTTCACCGTCAGAGAGACTGGACGAGCAAATGCAAGGCAAGGCAGAGGGCAGCAGGTCAAATAAAGCATGTTGCAAACATTATTGAGAAAAGGGCAGGAAGGACTGGTTGAAGGAGCAGGTTTTGAGGAGGGATTTGAAGGAGGGGTGAACTGGCATCAGGATGATTGAAAAAAGGAGGTAGCTCCTGACATACAAGGCAACCTGATACAAGGTGCCAAGCCCAGAAAGAGAGAGGAAGGGAAAAGTAAGGGCAAATGATTAGGTAGAGCATGGAAAACAGAAAAAGGAGAAGGCAGATATGAGACCAGAGAGGTGTATTGGGCAACACTTTGGGAGGAGGGCAAACTTGCATTTTCTGTGTTAAGAGAAAGGAGGGATGATACGGTGGAAGTCAGGGAAGAGAAGGATGAATGTGGTAATGAATTAGCCTCTGACTGCCTGAAAGCTGGGTGTGGATGATGGGATGGATCACTCTGTGATTGCCTGTTCTGTTCATTCCCTCTGAAGTACCTGGCATTGGCCACTGTCAGAAGACAGGATACTGGGCTAGATGGATCATTGGCCTGACCCAGTCTGGCCGTTCTTATGGCATTTGGCCAGACAGGAAGAGGGCAATATGAGAGGCCAGAAACGAGGTTACAGAAAGCAAGGTGAAAGTATGACCCATGGAAATGATGACACAGGAAAATAATCTCTTGCATTTATGTATCACCTTTTCATCTCAAGGGTCTTTACAGACTTAAACTGATATACAGATTACACCCAGGGCACACAACTATAATGCAGCCACTTCTCTGGAGAAACACAGCAGCTTTTAAACTCTGTTTCTACCAAACCCCTTCCTATACCACTGTTTGTCATTCTACTGTGAGTCATGTCTAAAATTAATATATAAGCTATTTGGGTCAGGGATCTTGTCTTGTCTAAAGCATGTTTTGGTGCTGTAGAAATAAATAATAAAAATGCTGGAATGTTGCACACAGCAGAATTTAAAGGGAATTTGATGTAAAATCAACACTAATTATGAGAGGAGAAAAGACTCTATCTGCCATAGTAAAACTTAGTGGGTGCTGGACAAAATTAATATGCTAATAAAACAAAATTACTCTGGTTTTAGACCCTTGGTGAATTATTATAATATTTCTATAGCATTTGTAGTGTTACTACATACTACCATTATGGGGGAGGGGAGAAGGAAGACCTTGCTATTGATTCAACAGAGATATCTTTAGTAGTGATACAATTAAAATAGAGCTATTTAAGCAAATTTCCTTTCAAGGTAATTGCTACATGGATCCACTTTTGCAAACCTCTCATATGCTTTTAAAAGTTCACTTGCTATTGAAGCACTTACTGCTTGCTCTTCAGCCCTAGCTACACATACATAAAGTTATGTGAGTCTGGCACTCTTCTATGCCACACCACAGTGAAGGGAAAACCTCATTAATGGAGCATTCCTATTTAAATAATTTGTTTTTCTTATACTTTAGCTTTCCATGTAAATTATTTTATATATGCACTACCAAAATGTAACCAGACTGTACAAAATCAATCCCCCTCCATTTAATATACAGAAACTTTAGTGGGAGCAATCTCAGATTACAAATCTTGAAGGGAAGCCAGATAACCAGAACCTGAAATATTAAAAGAAAGAGATCTCCTGGAAATAAGCTTCTAGGGAAAATTTTCACAAGAGCCTAAATGACTTAGGTAGCTAACACTCATTGAAAATCAATGGGGGACATAATCCTATGGGTAAAATTTTTCAAAAGCACTTACATTATTTCAATGTCTTAGTCCTATTAAAAGGCAATAGAAATGATCTTTTCACCCCAAGCCCATTAACTTTCAATGCCACTTAGATGCCTACATTACTTTTGAACCTGGAATGTAGGCACCTTTGAAAATTTTAGCCTTCATGTATCTGACTAATAGACCTGATGGTGTTCTGACTTAATACCAATATACATCAAGTGTAATACCACTGAAGTGAATGGGTCACATTAGCATAAAACCAATGTAAAGGAGAGGAGAATGAGATATTAGGGACCAAATTCCCATTTTGGCCTGTACCTTGTGTTAACATTTACACCAGTGCTAAGTACATGTAAAATACTGGTAAATCAGAATTGTAGTGGTTTTCACCTTGTTTGCACTGGTGTAAACAGTTACACAAGACACATGACAATGGATAATCAGGCCTTAAGATTTTAAAGCCATAGGGCCCTTGTTAATTAGACTCAAGTTGTAAGTGCATTTTAAGGACATACTTTGGGAGTTTTAATTGGCTGTAAGCAGAAATCTGGCTGGAAAAGGTTTACTCAATATAGCTGATAGGAGTCTGTTTATTTGTATTTTCCATTATATTAGCATTACACCTTAGTTTATTAATGCTCTGTCTCCCCCAGTCATCTGGGATGCAACAGTTTGAGCCTGATTCTCAGTTGGTGTAAATCAGCATAACTCCATTAAAGTGAATCATTATGAAATCTTCAAAGGTGGGGCAAATTTGACATTGTCAGGAAGAAGTTGCAAAGCCAAAGAATAAACTTTATGGCAGATAACACTCATGGGCCAAAGGATTTCATCTAATACCTTGTGACTTCCAGAGGTCCAATATTGACTGAATTTAGAAAATGACTAGGATTACAACGTTTAGGAAAGTCTTTCCCAACATTCAAATCCCAAGCATGTCAGAATTTTATATGGTAGGTACTGGAGCCAATTTTCAAATTGATGCAGGCTAAAATCCCAGGAAACAATTCAGCTAGTTCAGAAGAGGTTGACAGGCTCCATTCCCAAAAGTGGACGATTTCTTTTTTGCTGCTGCATTTTGGATCTATTGCAGTATCTGTAAACATGATGCTGGCAAAGCTGCAAACAAAGAATTACAGTAATCCAATCTGGATATAACAAAAGCCTGTCTGCATGTAACAAACATTTTCCAAATCCTCCAGAGTCAAGCAACATTTAATCCTTGCTATTTTTGTAAGATGATAAAAAGCTGTTTTGAAAGGCTAGTCCAATGGCTTAGTGGATACTAGTGCTTGGAATGCATTTTTAAAAAATAATCACTGCACATAACAGAGAATGAAACACTTATTCTGGACAAAGGCAATGATAACTTGAGGCACTGCACAGCTTTATTACTTTGCTGGTTATCTGTTCATCCCTGCATGTCTTTTTAGGTCCTAGTGAATAGTGCAGCCTTTCAGGAAAAAGGATTTGAAGACTTAGTGATTCAGCACTATGGTCTTGATTTGATGAAACTGCTCTTTGTTGGTTGATCTGTCTAGGGCTTCAGGGCTGAAGTTGTTTGCATCCAGTGGTTTGGCAGAAGAGGCACACAGTGGGGATCTCACGCTATTTCTGCGCTCATTGATGAACAGTGCAGACCTGCCTCATGTCCTAATTATTCACTGTGGAGAGAATGACCTCAGGCTGCAATGGAGTCAACTTAAGGGACAGATTCCAGAGGGATGTTTAGTTTGATTAGGCAATCGTGGCCAGAGGTTTGGTTAGTGTAGTCAGAAATAGCATAGTCTCGAGCCGGGTGTGGCAGGGAGCTGCAGACCCAGCCTGCATTGACAAAGCTAGGAAGAAAGTGAATAGGGAAGTCACCAGGGTATTCCTTGAGACAGGGGGTTCCGTGATGCAGCATAGTGACATCTGTTACAATCAGCCTGAATTTTTCAGGGATGGTGGCATACATTTGTCAGATGGAGGCGCTGACATATGGCTATAGAATATGGGGGAATGGAATGGGCAGGAGTCATGATACCAGATGGCAGGGGGGGAGGGGATGACCAAGCTAGTCGCTGGCAGCCCTGTGGTTCCCAGAGGTTAAAAAAAAACAACAACACCTGGAATGTTGGTGATGGGCCTTGGTCTCATTGGATAGGATGAGACCTTGTAGCTTTGAATGGGGACCTTGGCCCATCTTCTGTACCCTCTGTCCTCCTGGTGAGGGGAGGGTGCTGGAACTCAGACACAGCTGAATCCTGGGGGGTAGTCTGGGTTATATTGTAGGTTCCTGTAAATGGGAACCAATTAAAAGCCTGATGTAGAAGAGTATGGGTGATGGGGCGGGTACCACCCCACTCTTTTATTAAACTTCAATACAGGTTGTGGCCTGATGCTTAAAAGCCATCCATGTGTCAGTCCTCACTTCACTGCTGTGTCTGCATTAAGCCCCACTGACTTGGGCTGCCTGCCCAGAGCAGTTTACAGGATTGGGACTTTAGATACTATTGTAGTAGGTGCCGTAGAGTCATGGAGTGACTTTCTAACATCAGGTGTAATGAAGAGCTTTGCGAAAGAGTCAAGACTAGAAACAAATTGAAAAGATAACGATACTGCCATGGTGTACAGCTAGGAAAACCAGCCAGATGTAACCCATAAGACATGGACTCAAAGGGCAGCATACACTCCAAAGAGACAAAAATAAAGAGTAAAGATTAGAGCCTTGTGGCATGTCTCCAGTTTAATGAAATGTGTGTTCTGTGAAGATCACCAAAATTTAAAATCACTAAAATCCGATTTAAACCAGGCTAACACCTTGTTTGTAAGGTTTAGATATATTAGCATCAAAATTATTAATCACATCCTCATAGCCAATAGTGATGAAAGCTGTTGTTACAACTCAGATTAGGGTTTGGGGAATCTATCTGAACTTTCCAGAAAAAGCAATTTCAATGTGATGGGCTTGAGGATCCCTGGAGTCACAGCTAATACTCTATATGTACAACGTTGAACATTCATCATGTTTTCTAGAACCTGGGTTATACATACAGAAATCATAAGACTAATTTAAAAACAAGGACTTACTTTTCCATTATGTGCAGAAGTCAAAGGTGTTGCATGGGATGTAATTCAGCACAGGAACTGGCTTCTAGTATTCAAAGAGCCTAATCCAAAGCCCATCAAATTAGATAGGATGCCATTGACTTCAGGGGTTTGGCTTCAGGCTAGAGCTTGTAGAAGAAAAAAATATATATTTTTTTGGTGAAAGTTTTCAACAAAAAGGTGTGTGTGTGGAGGGGGTGAGCCAACCAGTAACAGCAACAAAAACAAACAAAAACCATTTTTGTCAAATTTCCAAGAAAATTTTCAGCCCAAAACTTGAAAAATCAAAACATTTTGGCTGAAAAAACTAAATTTGCTGTAGAAAGCAGACATTTTTGTACAATATTTCAGTTACTCAAAAGCTGAAATTTCCAGCAAAAAGCAATTTTGATGGAAATTTTTTTGACCAGCCCTACTTCAGACCATAGTCTTCTGAGAACGAGGCCATTTTTTTCATCTCACTCTTAAATGTATCTGGAACACCTATTTCTAGAAGACAAATTCTCCTCACCTTTTCCTCAATTTTAGGGCAAGTTACACTTTCCTCTGAAGCAAGTGAAACTAGCTACTGTAGGATACAGGATACTGGTCTAGGTGGATTATTGGTCTAATCTGTTAGCAGCATAGGTCTATTCCCCTAATAGCTTTCTTTGACAGGATAACAAGTCTTGTGGATAGGGAGGAAGCAGTAGATGTGGTATATCTTGACTATAGTAAAGTTTTTGATATTGTCTCACATGACCTTCTTATAAACTAGGGAAATACAACCTAGATGGAGCTACTATAAGGTGGGTGCATAACTGGTTGGAAAACTGTTCCCAGAGAGTAGTTATCAGTCACATCACAGGACACATCAACTGGGGACCTGCAGGGATCACTTCTGGGGGCGGTTCTGTTCAATATCTTCATCAGTGATTTAGATAATGGCATAGAGAGTATGCTTATAAAGTTCACGGACGATACCAAGCTGTGCGGGGTTGCAAGTGCTTTGGAGGATAGGATTAAAATTCAAAATGATCTGGACAAAGTGGAAAAATGGCCTAAAGAAAATAGGATGAAATTCAAAAAAGGACAAATGCAAAGTACTCGACTTAGGAAGGAACAATCAATAGCATGCATACAAAATGGGAAATAACTGCCTGGGAAGGAGTACTGCAGAAAGGGATCTGGGGGTCATAGAGGATCACAAGCTAAATATGAGTGAACAGTGTAACACTGTTACAAAAAAGCAAACCTCATTCTGGGATGTATTAGTAGGAGTGTTATAAGCAAGACACGAGAAGTAATTCTTCTGCTCTACTCCGTGCTGATTAGGCCTGAAATGGAGTATTGTGTGCAGTTCTTGGTGCCACAATTTCAGGAAAGATGTGGAGAAATTGAAGAAAGTCCAGGGATGAGCAACAAAAATGATTAAAGGTCTAGAAAATATGGCCTATGAGGAAAGAGTGGAAAAAAATGGGTTTGTTTAGTCTGGAGAAGAGAAGACTGAGAGGGGACATAACAGTTTTCATGGACATAAAAAGTTTTTACAAGAAGGAGGGAGAAAAATTGTTCTCCTTGACCTCAGAGGATCAGACAAGAAGCAATGGACTGAAATTGCAGCAAGGGTGGTTTATGTTGGACATTTGGAAAAACTTCCTAACTGTCAGGGTAGTTAAGCACTGGAATAAATTGCCTAGGGAGGTTGTAGAATCTCCATCACTGGAGATTTTTAAGAGCAGGTTAGACAAACACCTGTCAGGGATGGTCTAGACCAGGGGTCGGCAACCTGCGGCTCCCGGCTCGCCAGGGTAAGCACCCTGGCCGGCCGGCCCGGTTTGTTTATCTGCCGCGTCGGCAACTTCGGCCGATCGCGGCTCCCACTGGCCGCTGTTCGCGGTCCCAGGCCAATGCGGGAGGCAGGAAGCGGCGCGAGCCGAGGGATGTTCTGGCCGCGGCTTCCTGCCTCCCGCATTGGCCTGGGACCGCGAACAGCGGCCAGTGGGAGCCGCGATCGGCCGAACTTGCCGACGTGGCAGATAAACAAACCGGGCCGGCCCGCCAGGGTGCTTACCCTGGCGAGCCGGGAGCCGCAGGTTGCCGACCCCTGGTCTAGACAATACTTAGTCCTGCCATGAGAGCAGGGGACTGGACTAAATGACCTCTCAAGATCCCTTCAAGTCCTATGATTCTATGAGGTTCTGAAACTCAAGTGGCTGAATGCAAACAGAAAGCATAATATCTGAAGCTTCATCATCATTAACTAATTGGACACTTTAGCAATCCAACTTCACACCAAGAGAACCATTATATCTCTATATAGGGAAACTCTGAAATGCATTGTTTAAATTGGTGTGGGTTAATGAAAACCTAATTGTAGAAAATGAGAAAAAAACAGTCAGAGTCTTCACTGTAGGAAATGAATTAGAAATAGCCAGCCGGAAGAGGCTATAAAGAAAACAATCAATAGTATTAAAAGGGAGGGGGATGGCTCATTTTTAGTCTTAATAGAACAAGAAGAAATGAGTTACTTTAATATCAGAAACAGCCTTCTGATGAGGTGATAATTCTATTTCCAAATTTAAAACTGATAGTAAAATTTGAGTTTCTCTACTTAGCTTCCAATCTTTGACTGAATATATTTAGTTTAGAAGGTTCACCAATGACCCGTAGAGATCTAATTTAGGTGGTGTTAGAATTACAGCACTGCAGTGTGAGGGTATCAATAATACAAGAAAGAGAACAATTACAGCAATTAGCCATAGCACAGAAAAATGACCCTGCGGTCACTTAGAATTCATTAACACAGCAAAGGAATTATTGGGTTCCCATAGCCTAGTGCTGTGCTACTTTATAGCAAAGGAAATCTTCACAGGACTTGAAGGATGATATCCAAGAGAATCTTTGTGTAATATTATGTATAGATTCTGAATTAAAAGAATCATGATCCAATCTTATAACCAAGGTGAGAACACGGAAACTAAATAGAATTCAGAAGCTTTGAGTGACTTTGATATTTTTTTCAGCAAAACCAAGCTTGTGCTGTGGTGGATGGTAAATAACTTGTGTATGAAAAGAACGAGTCCCTGTGAGGAAAAGAAATACATGATGAACAGAGATGGTGCCAAGCCAAAGCCATGGATTTGGCAACTCCTATAGTTTACAATTGTATAGAACCTGAATCCAGGTCCCAGTTCTGCAGCTGGTGCCCACATATATAACAGCCCAAATCAAATCTTTGCATCCAACCAACCTTGAACTTTTGGGGATTGGAAGTCTACAGGGGGAGCCAAATGTGGCTCAGACAATTCGCTAATGATAGAAGCCTTGAAAAAAGTTAGGCTGGGGCGGTTCTTCTATGAAAGAGAAAGAAGAGAGAGGCTGGAAACCCACACTATTTATTTGCATCTCCTATGCAGTCCAGAGCATGCCTAGGGTATTCAGATGTCCTGATTTTATAGGGACAGTCCCGATATTTGGGGCTTTGTCTTATGTAGGCAACTATTACCTGCCACCCCCGTCCCGATTTTTCACACTTGCTGTCTGGTCACCCTAAGCATGCCCTATAGGAGATCCCTGAGCCTCAGTGTACCTGACTGGTATTGGAAGGAGCCGAGCATCCATGACTGCATGGATATTCCCATTGTGGATGACAGATATATGGGCTGGGTCGGTGGTGGGCAAAAGGGTAATTCAAAATGTTTCTTTTCTGCTCAGACCCTTGGGAAATCCTCAGTGTACAGCCTGGCTAGGTCTAGATGACGTGGTAAAAATGACAGTGTCTTGTCTAAACTAGCAGCAAAGAGTCCTGTGGCACCTTATAGACTAACAGACATATTGGAGCATGAGCTTTCGTGGGTGAATACCCATGTCGTCGGATGCACGCCTAAACTAGTGTTCTCACCACCATCCCAACACAATGGAGGGATAATTTAAAGGAAAGGCTGGTGTGGTCAAGGCTTGACTGAAACAGTTTCCTGGAATCATTACAACTTAAGTGGCTAGACAGGCAAGAACAAGCTCCTGGGAGGCATGTTTAGAGTCTACACACATAACTGCTTTTGAAGCAGGCTTAAGGCCAACATAAAAAAAAATATGGTGAGAAACTGGTCCATTTAGTTTACCTCACATACTAAGCCCCCTGAATCACAGCCAACAAGAACATGGTGAGTGTTGCATTCAAAAAGCAATGATAAATAATTGTATTTTATAATGGAGAGAGACATTTATGTAAAGTTACTCTATTATGTGAACAACTGAAGTAAAATTCTGGCAAGAAGTATAAAAACTAAGTTAACAGGTTATGTTCAGGAGCTGAGAAGTGGAGTGCTCAGCTACAACCAATAGCAGCTGATGTGCTTGTACTAGATAGCTACAACTGCTGAGTTTGTCGGCTGCCGCTTTACTATATATATATGTGTTTGTGGGTCAGTGGTTCCACACAATTCATAGACTTACTAACCACACCCATTTCTACCTTTCATGAATGTGTGTGACTTAAGTGTGTTTCTATTTGGCCAGTCCCTGCCTTCTCGAGTTGCAAAAATCCATTGTCTCTTTAATTGCAGACAAGGAGAATGCATGTGTGTGCCAGGCTTTGGCCCATATTTAATAATATAATTAAAAATGAATGCCTATAATGATGAGACAAAAAAGATTTGATTTCAGTGAGACTACTTGTTCTTAAAGTTATACACATAGTTAAGTGCTTTGCTGAATTGAAGCCTAAAACCATTATATTGTTTCTTCGGGTAATGCTATTAAGATCAAACTCAGCAGTCATGACTCAGGCACAGTTTTCTCTCATGTCATTTGTTCCTTAAATTTCAGATCCATTTCAAAACATTCTTTTAAAATTTGGTTTACTTTTCACTTTGTTTTTGCCCCCTCTTTTCTTCCTGATGACCTTGCCATCTGTTCTTTCTGGCTCACTTTCTCTGCTTTTTATTTTTCCCTACTCAGTTCTTGAGTGTTGCCAGTTCTAGCAATTTCATCCCAAGTCTCTTGACATTTGGTGTTTTTTCTTAAAACACCAAATTGCTAGAACATTGGGATTACTAGAGAACCTCATCTTCCTTTACAAAACGTAAGTTGTAAGCCTTTGTGGTTGCAGAGGATAGCTCAATATTGTGGACCAAGAAGGCAAATAAAAAGAACCTAACATTTCTGATTTTAAAAATCTTTTTTTTCTGACTCATATTTGAATGCTTGAGGTTAAGTGATACTGTCTCTTTGATTTATATTCACTGGTGCTTATCTAGGAATAAAGTTTCTCTCACTTGCGACATCAGCTATGATATGGTATTTGGGTATGTTACCTGAGGTTTTGCTGAACCCAAAGCTCCTGGCAACTTTATTCTTTGCTAGCCAGTGGTAGGAAGTAAATCAATGAGGACACAGCCCATCCAGCTGATAGTTGATGCAAGCAGGGAAGCAAAAGTGTTTTCACTCAAAGCTTCTACTTTTAGTCTCCAGCACTTACATATGTCCTCAACAGGTTAGTAAAGCACCCCAAATTAACTCCAGATTAATATTTACCCACGTCTTGAGGACGACTTGAGTGGAGATGTCCAGTGGCCAGCCTTTCATTGGTAGGGGAACTTGAGACATGTTCAAGTATCCACGAAGCTCCAATTTCTTCCTCTTTTTATACCCAATTTGTTAGTATGACATAGCTTGATCATCAAAAAGCTGCTGAGCAGAAGCTAAGTTAAGTGTGGAGTTTTCCAGCCGTTCAGGTGGGGAATTTTTTCGATCACTTAACCAGCTATATTTCACATAGCAATAGTTAGATATTGCCAGACTTTCCATCTTGAAAAACTGCATGTTTCAGCAAAAAAAAATCGAGTGAGGAGGGCCAAACAGCCTTTCTAGCTGCTTTCAGCCATAAGAAGAATAATTGGTATTCCAGCTGTGGGAAGTGGTCTAGGCATGTTACTGGACTCTGGGCTATAAAATTTTTTCTCCTCCTACAGGTAAACTTGATCATCAATACACTTTTAAATTACAATTCCTAGTATTAACACTCTGCATTTAACTGTTCACAGATGTACTGTGAGCCTATGAAAATCTTTGATACAGATTTCTGTGTAAAGTATTCAAAGTGTGGCCTCTTCATCTGTGTGCACAGAATGTTCATACTGTTGGTTTTGTGCAAAATTCTGCTTGTGTTAACATTTGTGTGCAGAATTCCCCTCACAAAAATTGTATGAATGATTTTATATATGTCCACCATTTTCTGGATTGTAGAGGGAAATCCTGGTATATTGAAAATGCCTGGCATAATAATTTAATTTTTTTTCCCAAACTGACAAAATTAGGTAGTAGGTTAACAGAAAGACTTACACATATGAATTCTATTAATCCATGTAAACAATTTAATTGATAAAATAACCCATTCAAAACCAGAATTCTAGGATTTATAACAAATTTGAAAATCATTGACTGCTTTCAAATGTGAGTTAAATTCTGTCATCCTGTAAAGTATCAGACTGTTGAGAGGGGGCTGTAGATTGATTGTAAATTATTTTTTATTATATATAAACACTTTAAAAATTGCCAAGTAACTTACTGTCCTTAAATTAGTTGGAGTGATTACAATACCTTTTTTATCACTTGAGTTTTCCTTTAGTGACCAAATCACATTTCTGTGTATTTGATGGGCATGTATAAGAAGAGGCATCACAAGAAACCAGTGAGGTCATAAACAACCATCTGTTCAAGATTGGCTCAAGGAAGCACCACAATAAATGCTAATTGATTGTTGAAAAAATATGCCTATCCCAGCTAATAGAATTCACAATCTGCAATATTGTGCTCAAATTCAATTAAAACTAACCAATGTAGCTCAAATTTTTAGTACCATAAACTCACATCAAAATGTTAGTGAATGATCTACACACAGAGAATGAGGTGCAGAGATTATTCAGTAAATAACTTTGAATTACAAAATAGGTGCAAAAATGTAAACCATTTACTGGCAAATTGAAAACAGAAAATGAGGTTAAATTTGTCAAATAATTTGTCATGAATTATTCACCTAGTACTAAGGATAGAGGCTTATAAAAAATAAGAATGGATCAATAAATGTCATAGTGAAGGTTAGGTGCATGCTCTTATTTATCCTTTCTCATAAGACATGAACAAAGTGAATTAGTGATGTAAAAAACAACAGATTTAAAACAAAAGCGAATACTTTTTAATAGTAAAAGCATAATGAGATTGTGTAACCCAACATAAGATAATATTGAGGAAAAGTTTAGTATAATTTTTAAAAAATAGTTATATGAATAAGTTAAGCTTTCACAATTACACTAGCTATTATAAAAATTATTAGAGATTTCAGGTCTTGTGTTTTAGGACATCAGTGAATCATTAGCTACCAGAGTTATAAGGAATTTCTCCCAGAGTATTGGTATAGTATTAAATAATTTTCCATTTTAGGGTAATTTACATCTTCCTCTGAGGCAAGTGAAACTAGCCACTGTAGGATACAGGATGCTGGATAGGTGGATTATTGGTCTAATCTGTTATGGAAATTCTTGTGGTTCTGTCATGGTGCTTCACTCCTTCTCTGGGGGATCACCTCTAGAACTGGCAAGGTAATTTAATCCTCATGCCCCTTTAAATTCTTAGCCTGATTCAACTCTTCTCAAAGAGGTCATTAATGACATGCTTGATGGCAATTCAGCAATGTCAGTGAAAAGTCTACCACTGATTTGAATGGCAGAGGGACTTGGTCCTATGTGAATATTCTGAGGGTTGGTTTTCTGATGTGGGCAAGTGTCTACCAGGACCTGGCCTGAAACCAGAAAACTCATTTCACTAGGGGCACCAAACAGGCATCAATCATAGTGGTAATGCCCTTCAGTCATTACCAACCTGAGCTAGATTTGAAAGAGTAACCTGGAGATAAGTAGTGGAAGGGCTCTTTACTAACCCCCTGAACCTTTCACACACCCGCTTGAACAAGCTGGCAATTCAAACTGCAGCATGATCTTCAAAAGTCTGTCACATGGGGCCCAAATTATCCTGATTTGACTTCAATGTGCAAGGGTTGGTGGGTCAGATCCACTCCCTTACTTTAAAGATTAACTGGAAGAGAGTGACAGCAAGGGGAATGGTTGGTCTGAAGCAGAGTTTTTTCTGCCAGCTCTGACAGGAAGAAGGATTTGAATCAGTGATCTTGTCTAATCTTCTCTGTTTGAAACCTTAAAGATCAAAGGAAATTGGGGAAAGATTTCTTCCTTTATTTTTAATATTCTCATTCCAGAATATATTAACCATTGATGAGACAGACTATAAGAAGGAATCATGGGAGTAAACCCCATCACAGTGGCCTCACCAGGTCATGGAGCCCAATTTGCTGCTTTCCCTATTTGCCTCTGATTGTTTTGTAGGGGTGGGGGACACGGCACTTAAGGGAACTCAAAGGATAGCAGAGAACCAGTAAAGCTGCCAAATTCTTGCTATCATGGCAAGAGGCTTCTACTGTTACCAGGGAACAGCTCTTCTGAAGCTACTTGCTTTGGTCCTCCCTGTCTGCCCCTTACCCCTCCAGCCCAACTTCTGTAGCACTGAGCAAGGGAGCAGTATAGGTAAGGCCTGGACAAAGAGGTAATGAACACTAGAAATGTACAGTACAAGAATAAGAGGGTAATTACATCAAGGGTTAGGAGAAGCACAGAGCCATCGGGGGTTGCAGGAGGTAGGGTAACTTTAATGGAGGGTGAGTATAGAGAGATACACTTCATTTGGTGAGGGGCAATTACAACTGTAGGGTGACTCTGCTTTGTGTGTTGGGGCTGGTGGGGAGGCCATCTGAATATTATGTTCACAGCATACAAACAAAATAGTTTAAAAAAAACAACCATAAAATACTCTTGCTAGAAGGCTGCAATGTAACAGTACTTTATTTCTTAGAATCCAGATCCCTAAAACAGGCAGGCTGAACTCAGCTCTCTTTACTTGAGGCTGTCTGTCGGCAGACTGCATCCAGTCACATGCTTCCCTATAGAACCCCTAGCCTGCAAGTAGGTCCTGTTAACCCATTAGATGATTTAAGTGATAGCTTTCAATTTTAACACAGTTTTGGATACACAAAATTGCTGTAGCCTTGAGAGAAACTGAAATAAGTGTAAAAAGAACGAGGAGTACTTGTGGCACCTTAGAGACTAACAAATTTATTTGCACATGAGCTTTTGTGGGCTAAAACCCACTTCATTGGATGCATGTAGTAGAAAATACAGTAGGAAGACATATATACACAGAGGACATGAAAAAATGGGTGTTGCCATACTAACTATAATGAGAGTAAATAGTTAAGGTGAGCTACTATTAGTAGGAGAAACATTTTTTTTGTAGTGATAATCAGGATGGCCCATTTCCAACAGTGGACAAGAAAGTGTGAGTAACAGTAGGGGGGAAAATTAGCATGGCGAAATAGGTTTTACTTTGTGTAATGACCCATCCACTCCCAGTCTTTATTCAAGCCTAATTTAATGGTAACCAGTTTGCAAATTAATTCCAATTCTGCAGTTTCTTGTTGGAGTCTGTTTTTGAAGTTTTTTTGTTGGAGTATTGTGACTGTGAGGTCTGTAATCAAGTGACCAGAGAGGTTGAAGTGTTCTCCAACTGGTTTTTGAATGTTCTAATTCTTGACGTCTGATTTGTGTCCATTTATTCTTTTACGTAGAGACTGTCCAGTTTGGCCAATATACATGGCAGAGGGGCATTTCTGGCACATGATGGTATATATTACATTGGTAGATGTGCAGGTGAATGAGCCTCTGATGGTGTGGCTGCTGTGATTATGTCCTATGATGGTGTCCCCTGAATAGATATGTTGCCAGAGTTGGCAATGGGCTTTGTTGCAAGGATAGGTTCCTGGGTTAGTGATTTTGTTGTGTGGTGTGGTTGCTGGTGAGTGTTTGCTTCAGGTTGGAGGGCTGTCTGTAAGTGAGGACTGACCTGTCTCCCAAGATCTGTGAGAGTGAGGAATCGTCCTTCAGGATAGGTTGTAGATCCTTGATGATGTGTTGGAGAGGTTTTAGTTGGGGGCTCAAGGTGACGGATAGTGGCGTTCTGTTACTTTCTTTGTTGGACCTGTCCTGTAGTAGGTGACTTCTGGATATCTTCTGGCTCTGTCAATCTGTTTCTTCACTTCATCAGGTGGGTATTGTAGTTGTAAAAATCCTTGATAGAGATCTTGTAGGTGTTTGTCTCTGTCTGAGGAGTTGGAGCAAATGCAGTTGTATTGTAGAGCTTGGCTGTAGACAATGGATCATGTGGTGTAGTCTGGAAGAAAGCTGAATGCATGTAGGTAAGTATAGCGATCAGTAGGTTTCCATTATAGGGTGGTGTTTATGTGACCATCACTTATTAGCACTATAGTGTCCAGGAAGTGGATGTCTTGTGTGGACTGGTCCAGGCTGAGGTTGATGGTGGGATGGAAATTGTTGAAATCATGGTGGAATTCCTCAAGGGCTTCTTTTCCATGGGTCCAGATGATGAAAATGTCATCAATGTAGCGCAAGGGATGAGAGCTGAGGAAGCGTTGTTCTAAGTCAGCCATAAAGATGTTGGCATGCTTTGGGGCCATGCGGGTACCCATAACAGTTAGTATGGCAACACCCATTTTTTCATGTCCTCTGTATATATATATCTTCCTACTGTATTTTCCACTGCATGCATCCAATGAAGTGGGTTTTAGCCCATGAAAGCTTATGCTCAAATAAATCTGTTAGTCTCTAAGGTGCCACAAGTACTCCTCGTTCTTTTTGCTGATACAACATGGCTACCACTCTGAAACCTGAAATAAGTGTGCCATAGACAGAGTTTTCCTTATCGGAGATGCAGCATTATGAATACATTTTAAACACTGACAATGTGTTTAGTCACTGAAGCATGGAATAAATTCAAAACACAAATTTGATAATTTTAAACAATGTCTTCCCTGTCCCACCAAATTAAACAAATAAAACTCAAGCCAATTAAAAGTGTATGCAATGCTAACTGGTACACTGTGTTAATGTGCTAATTACTTTTGATGGTGTTAGAAGGGGCCAATTAACCTTCACAGTTGCACCTGATAGGAGGCCGAAGGATTCATAAATATAAATTGCTGATGAAGACAAGATTAGGGATGGAGGATGGATTGATTAATTATAAGGAAAGGAAGTTTATACTAGGAAAAGGCTGTAGGGTAAGAGTATTTAGTTACTTTCTGGGAGTAGAGAAGAGGTGAGGATCCTGGCTCTGATAGATGGGTTAACCCCAGATGATTTGTGAAGAAAGAAAGCCTGAGAAGGCAGGGAAGGAAGAAGCTGATGGGAATCACAGCAAGGAAGGGGACTGGGTAAACCTTGGCTGCTGGTTTACAGGGTCCCTGAGCTGGAAGCCTGTGTAGAGGGAGGGCCTGGGTTCCCCTACTAGCCACTGGGAAGTGGCCCAGGACTGTTGGAGGTGCTATATGGCCAGCTGGTCTGGTGAGACCTGAAGGGTGGGGGGCAATACAGTAATTGAGCTTGAGGGCTGAGATGGGAAGACAGACTAGTGAACTGAGTGACCATTGGCAACGGGTGCCATATGAGAAGAAATCTGTTATGCTATGCCAGGCCAGGTGGAGGTGCTTTTGCGGTGAGTGAACCCTGTTATACTACTCTGTTCTGTTCTGAACGTAGCAGGCAATCTAGCTTTGTAAGTATGCAAACGTGCTATTTACTGCCCCTTAAAAGTTAGAGAGGTGGATCGGAGTGGAGGTGTGCTTACAGTGCTTACAGGTGTGCTTAAGCAGTGGGTTCTCTCTATAGTACCGATATTGTGTTGCTAGCTTTTCAGAATAGGTTACACTGCTGGAGAACCAAGTTTACATTGTGAATTACGGTGACTTAAAAGAGAAACGAGTGTGGTAGCCTAAGCCAAGCCTCTGTAAGAAATGTCTTCATATTATTGATGGACTAGGTGTCCTGGCACATACTTGGGATGACTCGCCCATCCTGCAGTTCTTGCTGCTGTGACTACACTCAATTTTCAGTGTGCTAGCTTGAGAGCTAGAGTAAGTATGTCTCCTCAAGCTGGGAATCACTCCCCTAGTTCTAAGTTTAGATGTAGCCAAACATAGAGTGGTAGACACTACCTGTCCTGAAGACCTCAATATAAGTAGACAAAACAGATGAAAGGTGGGGAAAAGGCATATAAGGTATAATCAGAGTGATGGGCAGCAAACAGCATGTTAGTGCCACGATCTTTAAAATATTTTTGAGGGGTGGGTGTTGGGTTTAATTAGGAGGGAATTAGGAGAAAAGAAAGGAAGGGCAAGAGACCACTGAACAGAGGAGAGTAAGGGGATGCAAAAGAGAGGGAATGAAGGAGAGATGGAGTGAGGTTGAGGTGAGGAGACTGGGAGAGAGGAGGCTGGAGTCAGTTAGCACAGGACAGAGACAGCTCAGAATGAAATCTGTAGAAAACAGATGGATGATGTCATTAATGTCCAACATTTCCTGCTAAAAATGTGTCTGTATCTGCTCCTGCTGGGTTTAATCCTTGGTTGGCTGCTGCTCCCTGCAGTTTCTTTCCCCCAGACCATATGGGTAGGGTTGGGTAGGTTGTGCCCTGTAGGATTCAAAATAGGGGTGTCATGCCTATACAGTTTCAAGTGCAGAGTGAGGATGGGTGACTGTGGCTGGGCCTCATCATTGCCCCTTCCTACCCGGTGAGTGCTGCCATACCTATTATTGTAAAACAGCCACACATTTTATATATCAGGGCAATTCATTTTTCCTGTTCAGGACAAGCTCAGGAGCCATATTGTCTGCTGGCCTAAGTGGTCACAAGATGACTCTGAGTAGGGATACTGTAGGTGAAGACTCGGGTGCATTGGTAGAGATATTAAGGTGCATAAAGGCAGGGCCGGTGCACGGATGTTTCGCGCCATAGGCGAAACTTCCACCTTGTGCCTCCCCCCGCCACGTGCCCCCGCCCTGAGGCACTCCCCTCCTCCGCCCTGAGGCGCCCCCCTTGCGGCAGCTCGCCACCGTCTGCCCTGAGGCACCCCCCGCCCCAATTTATCCCTGCTCCGTCTCCTCCCCGAGCATGCTGTCGCTGCTTCACTTCTCCCGCCTCCCAGGCTTGCGGCGCCTAAGCTGATTGGTGCCGCGAGCATGGGAGGCGGGAGAAGTGAAGCCACCATGGCATGCTCGGGGAGAAGGCAGGGCAGGGGTGAGCTGGAGCGGGGAGTTCCCCTGCGTGCTGCCCCCCCCCTTACTTGCTGCAGGCGGCCCTCCCCGCGCTCCCCTGCCCCATCTCCCTCCGCCTAAATGCCGGCGGCAACCGGGGCAGCCGAAGATCCAGCCGCCACGGTCGCTGCCGAAGAAAATGGCACCCCCCAAATCCTAGCGCCCTAAGCGACCGCCTAGGTCACCTAAATGGTTGCACCGGCCCTGCATAAAGGAAGCTTGCAGAGCACCTGGCTTCTTTATGTTTATCTCAAGACAATACCAATAATCCTGCTTTTTCATAAGGGCAGACTAATAACAAATAACACTTTCTGTGTCTCTTCTCAACTTTGATTTAATCTTCCTGCTACCTATTGATCACCTCATTATGACATGTATAACTGAAAGATGGCACCAATAAACTTTATAATTGATGTAATATTTGGAATTAATTTACAGCTTATTTTAATAAAACAGAAGATATTTATTTATCTACTTGGGGTTACTCATTCCATCTGCTTTTTAGATCTTGTATTATTTTTTCTTCTTTGTTTTGTATTAAAAATCACTAACTAGAGGGTGGCACACTTTATTGCTTACATAAGCTGAGCTGGCAGGTGGTGGAAGGAACAGGAATGCAATTTCTATCCTTGAACCTGTAACAATTTTACAGGATATTGCCACTTAAAAAAAAAAAGTGTTAATCATGTATGTTGATCCTCTTCTTCTCTTTGCTGTTCTATCAGTGATATATTGCCAACAACTTCCCCTTGAAGGAGAGAGATTCCTCTGCTTGCTACACCAAATGGATACTCTTTAGATTAACTAAAACAGTTTTGACTAGGCAAAAATAAATGAGCTTGTCTGAGTCAGACATATTGTGGAAGGAGCCTCAGTGCAAATCTTCAGCTTCATTTCTGCTCAGCTACAGATCCTCAGCAGTCCCCAGTATTCCATTCTTCAACTCCTGCACCTCCTCCCCATTCTGTTAAAGGACCTCATTCTTGACCTGCAGTTTCATTTACTAACGCACTTCAATCAATGGGATTGAACTATGCAAATGAAGTGGAGTGAGTGAGTGAGTGATGGCTGGCTGAGTTACTTCTGATGGAAACTGTCACCAAAATCAATGGGGTTCTTTTAGTGATGCCTAGACTGTTCACTGAAATTTCAGTATTGATCAAATGTAGTCTTCAAAGTTACTGTATCATAGACAAACAGTTGAGTGTTAGGCCTCATTTTGTTCGGCCAAAAAATTTAAACACAAGATAGTTCAGACTTCATTCAAAGTAAACAAAACACGGGTGTTCAAGGCATGGATGCCTGGTTCCCGCAAACTCATCACCATATAGCGAGCACAGCCTCATCTACAGGTATTGAAATGCCACTATAGGCATTCCATGAGTGACTCTCACATTCACATCTCAGTGCTCCTGAATAGAGTGCAAGGACTTCTGATTGCCAAATATAGAACCAGTGTTTTAATAGAAGAGCTATGAAAAGCTGCATAAGAAGGACAAATATAAAGGGTAACGCTCCTCAGGAATGACTTTTTTCCCCCTGCAGAAAATTTCAAAAATCTCCCAAATATTTATTTTCATATTTGTTGACATTTTCTTCCAAAAAAAGCAATTTTTTAATTTTTTATTTTATTTTAGCTAGCTGTAGTCAGGAGACCTGGATTCTATTGCATATTGATCCACTGACTGACCTTAGAAAAATTACTTCATCTCTTGATGCCTCAACTTTTCTATCTGTAAAATTCTGAACATATAAAACATTTACATTGAGGTCTATAGATTAAAAGATCCATATAAGAGTTAAATATTATCTATCTTTGCCATGTTAAGAACCAGATAGGCTCATGCAACTCAAAGCCAAGTGAATCATTGACTTGCCAAATTACGAACAATGCAAAGATCAAACTCCAGAAGGCATAACTCCGACTCTGTCACATGTAAAATACAAGAACTACAGTAATCCTGGCAGGTGCTGGAGAGGACTCCCTCAGTCTTTCATATCTCCTAAAATAATTCATTAGCAAGCAGGTGTTCCTCACAGTCACAGGATTCAGTTGATGGATAGGTGTATATTTTGATTTTAGAGACTGTATGCTGCTCAGGGCATGGACCTATCTTTTTATTTCTCTGTAATTCATCAGGCACATATGACATTGTATGAATAATTAATAATACAAATATTTAATATTCTCCCTGCAGAGAATAAAATCCAAACAGTTCTTTCTTTCTCCCCTCCCGCTCCAGCCCCATTTGTTGCAATATAATTAACAGATAACTAATTTTGGCACATGTCCTTAGCTTTGAATTGTAAATGATGGTAACTCAGGATTCCTTGGATGTTGTGCCTGCAAAAGCCCTTAAGCACAGAATAGGTTGTGGTGTGAAATTTTAGTGGCAGTTTTAAGCATCAGGCCAACGGGGTTTAATGTGTGTTGAAAGTAGGACTGCTTGGGAATTTTCAGTGCTAAGGATTTATGCATTTTTAACTAAAATAGCATGCAATATATGATCTGCAAATAAAAAGTGTAGGTTTCTCTCTCTATTTCAAAGTTTTCCTTTGTAGATATGCAATATTATAGTCTCTGAGGGCAGACTCTGAAGCCATAACAAAGTGAGGGGATCCCTTTAGGCTTAATTATGCTCATATTCTTGTTTTAGCCTGCTTTTCAATTCCCTTAGTTTTCTGGTCACTTCACTTAGCAACAATTCTGCTTTCATATATTGAGAATCGGCATACAGATGATAATAAGGGGCCATAACTGTCAAACCCCTGTTTTGTTTCTGTTTCATCTTTGTTTAGCATATTGCCAACAGGTACACAATGTAGGAGTTACATTGAGAGAGCATTAAAATAGCAAAATGTTACTGCTTTGCACACAGCTTATTACTTTGATGTGTCATAGGGTTTGTTTTATAATCATAACTCTATTCAGAGCAGCTTTATATATCATCCCTATACCTCTCCAGTTAACTTTAGTATATTAGAGTAATGTGTCTTTCAATCTTTTGTTGGACTGGAATTAATCTTTAAGATGGTCTTTTGATTATGCTCAAACTCAGGTTGCTAAAGTTATAGAGGGCTCACAGTATTACTCATGACAATACTGATATATAAAAATCCTAACATTTCATTTCAGGTGCTGCTAAATAGTTTCTCTAAGCTTCTTATATTGTTCTAATATGAATAGCATGCAGATTTTTCTCATTATAACCCTCTTGTATTTACTTTAATATCCCTGTACTGCATACTGCTGAGCCTGTGGCATCCTGAAAATATCTTCAGGATACAATCCAGTCTATCTACCACTGTCTTTCCTCTATGACACAATTGTGTCAGAATTTTATGTTAGCGCAATGGTGAAAGATGTTTGCTGAAATTCCTTCACACCCAAGCATGGCAGGAGAATGGTGAGGAGGAGAATGACACTTTGTGAAACATTTTTCACTCTTCTCGATAAGCTACATCAGCAATCCAAATAGGCCAGCAAAATCTGTGCATTGGATCTGACATAAGAGTTGTGGTATACAAGAAGTTGAACATTATGGAGACAGGTAATTATGTTCATCATTCATTCCTGTGGAAGGCAAGGTGCAAAAACTGCTTTTCTGTTGTTGAGCATTTTACGGGATGTCCATTTTGTCTCTCTTTGGGGAGAAATGCTTCATTAAATGATTACGCTGTGCAAAGCTAACATGAACCTTAATGTTTATAAATTTACTGTGAAAAAGGAAACATCTTTTACACATAACTATGGAAGATATCCTTTTTCCACTTCGAAAAGACATGTTTCTAGTGAACCATGCCATTTAGATGGCATAAAAAAAACCCTTGGAATTAAATTGCTTTAAAATAAACCCAAGCCAAGGTATGTGAATGCCAAAGAGAGAATTAGTTGCATTATTTATTTATCATTAGAAACAGAGTGGTTTAAAGCAAATCTAATATACGTGGATTTCAGTGAGGGATCTGATACAGTTCCACATGGGAAATTATTAGTTAAATTGGAGAAGATGGGGATTAATATGAGAACTGAAAGGTGGATAAGGAAGTGATTAAAGTGGAGACTACAACGGGTTGTACTGAAAGGTGAACTGTCAGACTGGAGGGAGGTTACTAATGGAGTTCCTCAGGGATCAGTCTTGGAACCAATCTTATTTTACATTTTTATTAATGACCTTGGTACAAAAAGTGGGAGTGCACAAATAAAATTTGCAGATGACTCAAAGCCAATACAGAAGAGGACCAGAATATCGTACAAGAAGATCTAGATGATCTTGAAAACCGGAGTAATAAAATGGGATGCCATATAATAGTGAAAAGGGTAAGTTCATGCACAACAATATTTTTTTTTGCTATAAACTGGGAATTTATTAGTTAGAAGCAACCAAAGAGGAGAAAGACCTGAGTGTATTGGTCGATCATAGGATGATGATGAACCACCAATGTGAGGCGGCCGTGAAAAAGTCTAATGCAGTCCTAGGATGCATCAGGTAGGTATTTCCAGTAGAGACGGGAAAGTGTTAGTACCATTATACAAGGCACTGGTGAGACCTCATCTGGAATACTGTGTGCTATTCTAGACTCCCATGTTTAAGAAAGGCGAATTCAAACTGGAAAAGGTGCAGAGGTGGTCTAGAAGGATGATCCGAGGAATGAAAAACCTACCTTATGAGAGGACATTCATAGAGCTTGGATTGTTTAGCCTAAGCAAATGAAGGCTGAGGCGAGATATGATTGTTCTCTATAAATACGTCAGGGATAAATACCAGGGAAGGAGAGGAGTTATTTAAGCACCAATGTTGACACAAGAAGAAATGGATATAAACTCGCCATCAACAAGTTTTAGGCTTGAAATTAGATGAAGGTTTCTAAAGAGTGAAGTTCTGAAACAGCCTTCCAAGGGGAGCAGTGGGGCTAAAAAACTTAACTGGCTTCAAGATTGAGCTTGATAAGTTTTTGGAGGTGATTGTATGATATGACTGCCTACAATGGTATCTAGCCCATCTGTAACTGCTAGTAGCAAGGGTCCCATCTCTCAAGGGGTAGCCGTGTTAGTCTGTATCCACAAAAACAACAAGGGGTCCAGTGGCACTTTGTCTGTTAGTTTTTAAGGTGCCACCAGACTGCTTGTTGTTTTTGTCCCATCTCTGGGCATTGGGGATACTAGATGGAGAGGGAGATGTTAGTTGCCTGGAAAATAATTCTCTATAGTATCTGGCTGGTGGATCTTGCTGACACGCTCAGGGTCCAACTGATCACCATAATTGGGATCAGGAAGGAATTTCCCCCCAGGTCAGATTGGCAGAGAATCTGCAGTTTTTTCATCTTTCTCTGCAGCATGGGGCATTCATCACTTGCAGGATTAAACTAGAGCAAATGGTGGATTCTCTGTAACTTGAAGTCTTTAAATCATGTTTTGAGGGCTTCAGTAACTCAGCCAAAAGTTATGGGTCTATCACAGGAATGGGTGGGCAAGGCTTTGTGGCCTGCAGTGTGCAGGAGATCAGACTAGGTAATCACAATGGTCCTTTCTGGAATTTTAAGTTTGAATTTATGAGCTCTGAAATGTTGAAGAACTGAAGACAAAATCACTTGGATTAGGAAATGAACAATGGCCTGAATAATTCCAGTGGGAGCGATGCACAATAAGGGCTTGATTTCCAATGGTGTTGTGTACAGCTGGTCAGGATTTTTTTTGCGGGGGGGGGGGGGTTAGGGGTAACATGAAAACATCAAAAAAAGATTTATTTTTCCCCATTTATATTGAAAATAACAATACCCTCATTTCTCTTCCTTTTTTTGATAAAATAGAATGACATTTTTACCCAAAATGGGATAAAAAAATAAATCCCAAATTATTAAAAAAAAAACAAAACCCAACAATTTTCCAGAAAAGTAACCCCCACCTAGCTAGACAGAAAATATTCAGCCAACTGTAGTGCTGAGCTTCCACAGGATCCATTGACCAGAGCTCTCAGTGCTCAGCACCCTGGAAATCAGGCTGTAGGCACTATAAGCATGTGAAACTTCCCTGACCCCTGTAGAAGGGCAGAACCTTTGGGACACTAACATCTTCTCTTGCTTCCATGGCCTTGTTGTTTGCAGGAAGCCCCGGTTCCTCTAGTGGAGTTACTTGCACCTCTGCCTCTTTCCTGCAGGCTTTTCCAGGGGAAATACTAAATCAAGGTTCACTCAGTTTGGTCCCACAGGTCATTTTCTGACTTGGGCCATGTCTATGCTAGGGGTGGTGGTGGTGGTGAAATAGAGCAACAGAAGGGATTTTTCTGTTACTGTAGGTAATCCACCTCCCCAGAAAGTGCTAGCTAGATGGATGAAAAAATTCTTCAGTTGACCTAGCTGTGTGTACACAGGGTGTGTGTGTTAGATTGGCTTAACTACAGCACTCAGGGGTGTGATATTTTTCACATCTTTGAGTGTCATAGCTATATAGACCGAACTGTTAAGTGTGGATCAGTCCTTGATCCTTATTCTTAACTGTACAACTGTGGAAATGGAAAGTAGGCTCACTCAATGCATGGCAAATGTTTACCAATGAGGTATGCAACTGAAATTCTCAGTGGGACACTTAGTCCTTGTGAAAATTCACAATGGCTATTAAGAGCTTCTAGAGAAAACAGTTTTAACTCCATTTGGCCTTGTCCCTAACTGCCAGTGCCACAGGCTGGCTGACTCTTTAAGGCTGGCTCAGCTTCACCTATGACTCAGCAGTTATTCTCCAGCTTATCTTGACTGGGTATCTTAATTGTAATGATTGGACACAACTGGGAAAGGGTCAGAAAAGCCTACAGAGAGCACTCAGGTGTAAAGGAGGAAACCCAAGAGAAGAGGGTTTAGAGTTCTCTTGCTACAGGAAGGATCTGAAAAGAGTCAAGGAGAAGTGGAAAAAGTCATGGTGGGGGGAGTGGCAGGTAGCTCCTGTGGTGGCCCTTGAATTGAAATAGGTGTAAGACTCCAATGAATGGAAGAATTGAGGGTAATACTGACAGACCCCCTCATTGGCAGGCAGGATTGAACTTGGGACCTCTGGAGCTTAGAGCACAAGCCTCTACTGCATGAAGTAAAAGCCAACTAACTTAGCTAAGGCTGTAGAACTGACTCATTTAACTCTCTCTAAGTGGTATTGGTGCCACTAGATGGGACAGAACACCACACGCAGGAGGTATGTGGGTTATAGGAGAACAGAGGAAACTTAAGGATGGAAGTTTTTAGTTTATATTTTGAGCTGGGATTTATTGGGTGATTCTAGGGGAGAGCTTTGTGAACCCCAGCTCTGAAAGAAAGGTGAGTCATGAGAAGTTGTGGAGCCTGGGAAGATGGAGATCATGAAGTCCTGAGGCAAGGGATGTAAAGAGCACTGGCCCCAGAGTTGGGATGAAGACCTGAAACAAGGTTATTGAACTATTTGTTGGTGAGGCTTCCTGTTACCGCAAAAGTGGGGCTGTAAGTGACCTGTCTGGAGGGTTGAGTCACAAAAAGGAGCAGATCCCTGCAGGGCCAGAGCAGCTGTCAGCAAGGAGCACCAGAGGAGAAGAGCCTGTATTCCATGTCCAGCCGCAAGATGGTGTGCTGGCTGATGAGTCACTCCTCTCTCAGCCAGCTCAACGAGCTTTGTAAAATGCTTTAGTTTGGAACAATTTTAAAACCACTTGAGGCTGCACAAAAGCAGGTGTAAAAATGGGGAGGTCTTCTGATTAGATTAAGAGGCTGGGAGCCATGAGCACTGGATTCTATTCCTGCTCTTCCACTCAGTGTGAATCATGACTAAGCTCTCAGATTGCCTATGCCTCAGTTTTCCCTTTTCTTAAGCCTGGTCTAAACTCAAATTGTACTAAGTCTGACTGTGGCTGTGAACAATTGTGTTAAATAAGCTTTTGCTGAATATAGTGTAGCTATCAGGATAGACTAAAATAAATCATTTAGCATTATGACAGCTCACCATGATGAAACCCTTAGTTGATGTGAAGTGGAGGCTGATTCTTCTTGGTTGTCCTTTGTAATATAGAGCAGACTTTATGTGAGTGTAATAATATTTCTCTTTGGGGGTGATGTGAAACATAATTATTTGGCAATTATAAAGTCCTTCAAATTCCTCAGATGAAATGTATCATAGAGGTATAACTTATTACTGTTGATGGGCTCAAGCTGCAAACTTTGAATCTAGATTAGAACTTTCTAAGATAATAAATATTCATGATAGAGGAGGATGGAAAAGTTAAATAATTTTCCTATGTGAGAGCAAAGACATGCAATTTAGATTTGTGCTGAGCCAGACCAAAAGTAACCAAGTACAGCTTCACCACATCACAGATGTATACCATATCAGCAGGAGGTGAAACATGTGTGATGGGTCTGAGAATGGCAAATACATTAATGTCAAGGTGCATTAGTATGTCTGCAGCATCATGTTTCTTTTACTAGTAGTTTTACAGATATTAAGCAAGTATGTATAAGGGAGACATTATGAGGTGGAAGTTTGCATCAAGGGAAACATGCATCACAAGTAAAAGTGGTGAGCTGGGAAGGTTTATAAATAGATTGGAAGCTGTTTTAAAGGTCAATAAACCTCTTTCTCTTATTGAATGAGTGGTTCATTGGGATGCCAAATTCAAAACCCTCATGTTCGTGGTTGATCAGTGGGTTGCAGACATGTGTAAGGAGTAATTGTTGGTGCTGCATATACTTAATAGATCAGCTGGACTATTAAAACAGAGGGTGTTTTTTGAAAGACACTAAAAGGCATTCAGTCTATTTGTGAGAATGCTGGTTATTTACAGCAAACAGCTTTGCAAAGTTGCAATCTTGCATTGTTAACTACCCTTTAAAATGCTGAGTTTTTTGTATGTGCAATGTTAACTTTAGTCCATTTAATGAGGACAAGATGAAAACTTCCCATTTTTAAAACAGATCATGAGTCTTCAGCTAGATCAGGTTCATAATAATTCAGAAACCAAAAACTAATATTGCTGAGAACCAACTGCAACATTATCAATCTGTCAGGTCACTTCCAACCTTAAATGAAGTGAATATCCAAGGATATAATGCATTTTATGGTAGCCAGAAAATAAAAATAACATTTTTACTAGTATAAAGTACATATTTATACAACCTGAACTCAGACCCAGAAATTATTTTGTGCCCCTCCCCCCCAATAATTTCTTAGCTTGATTTTTGGTATCTAAATATTTTCATAGATACAGATAAAAGGAAATATATTCATCAGCTGACATGAATTCTGTTTTTTTTGCATAGTTTCTGTTTCTTGACAATACGGTTGTATCTGTAGTCTAACTGGAAAATATATATTTAATTGTAATACAGGAATGGCTAGGGGCCCCAGTCAAGGATCCATTATGCTATGAGTTGTGCAAATGAGTGAGCAAGTACTGTCTTTCATTAAAGTGTTCACAATCTAGATTTATGACAAGATCCAGTAGATAAGAGACAGCTACAAGGAAGACAAAGCACAAATAAGAGCATGGTTTTGTATTAAAAGGAATAGACTCATCTCATTGCTTAACTGGCTATTGTAATTGCTCTGTAGGCATTGTGGCAGAGGTGAGTGACAAACTGTTAAGTGGTAAACATCTATGGACTTGCATGTGAGTCTGATCTATGTGTGTCATTAATCTGTTTCTTTTCCAAAAGGGGTTTGTGTTGAGATAATTTGTCAGACTAGTGTTTGATATAGGTTATGTCACCAGATTGGATGGGTCACCAGACTATTAAATCCAAGGAGTGAATGGTGCTGGTGTGTGGATCCTTGCCTTTCTTACTGCACATTTGGCAAGGTGCCATGCACGTGTTCCCTAAGTAGCAGAGTTAGCCAGGCCTACCTCGGCAACACAGTCCACCTTCACTCAGAATGTTAAGTGCTCACGTTACATAACAGACAGTTGTTGTCTGGGGACTCTCAACCCTCTTCTCTTGGTTCCACAGCAAACACCTAACCATCTGTCTCGGTAACTAACCATGCCAGAGTACCTCCCAGTCAAATCAGCGCATATCTCTTTGCCTTAGTCACTCCCTCAGAAAAAAAAATATGACTAAAGCATTGCAGTCACAGTATTTTTTTTCATCCATAAATCTCAAAACACTTTACAGAGATGAGTAAGCACAAATAGCCCAATTTTATATCTGGTTTACACACAAAAGTCTTGTTTGAGGCACTGTGGGCTAGTGGGTAAGATATGGCTCCACTGCCTCAGACCAGGGTTCTCTTCCTGTCTAGAACTTAAAGTCAATGGAGAACTGCCAGTTTACACTAACTGAGAAGCTAGCCTACTGAACATATTAATCCAGGATAAATCTTGACCAGGAGACTGTGGAATAAGACTCCTACTGTTATATAGGATACTCAGGGCTCAGTTCTGCAAGGTGTTGAGATTCTGGTTTGATCCAGCAAGACACTTAAGCAATGCTTAAATTTCACCAAGTGAGTACATCAAGTGAAGTCACTGGGACTAACCACCTGCTTGTCTTTTAGCACATGTATAAATGCTTACATGGATAAGGCCAGAATGCTCAGCATATTTCAGAATTCAGCCCTTCATGACCACAGTTAGTCAAGACCTATGTTTTGCATGATCCAAAGAATGGTACAGCAGTACTATGCTCCTAACAATAACCCCATATCCTTATGCATATTAGAACTGCAGAAGTCTAAATTTAGCTAGACTAAAACCTCTGCTAGAAAAAATGAAGTTCACAGAGCCTTGACATAGTAAAATGTGACAGAATCATTCCCTGTGCATCTAAAAAGAGGCAATTTGAATTCCATAGCTTGCCCCTACAAGGAGTTATTGTAAAAGTGTATTTTTTATTTCCTTTCTTCTTCTCTTACGTTCAGATTGCAGAGTCCCTGTATAATGTATTTATACTATGTGTCTTTATAGGAATGTACATCTTTTTGGCACTGGGCCTGTAGTTTGACAGTATCAGGGGTATTAAAAACAAATCTAAAAAGAACCAGAGCTCCAAGATAAGAATCAGTTTAAATAGAAACAAGCCTTTTCTTTAGTCCTACAAAATTTGCTCTAAGTGAGAAACATTTAAAACAGGTTTTTGACATTGAAAGGAGTTGAATTAGGTTCCACATAGAGAAGCCAATATGGAAGAACATGTTTGGTGGTGCTGGAGATGAAAGTATAGAATGATTTTTCACAGAGAGAATTCCATTCTCCCATCTAAAACAGAAGACAAATAGTGAAACCTTGTGAGTGAAAACATAATGCAGCCATCCATTAATAACTCTTCATGTTTATGGACTCTTTGAAGTAGGTGAATCATGAACGAATCTACTAAAATCCAGGCTGTTTCCATTTAGAACTAAGCTACTAATTGTGTTTTTTTTTTTTTTTTTTTTTTAAGGATGGAAATGTCATCCTTCTCAGCTATTTCCTCCCTTAGTTAACAGGTGTACTAAGCATGGCTCAGTTGATTTTAGAAATGTTTGTTTGTATACATACACGATCTGGGGCAGATTTGATTCTGTTCTAGTTTTCTGCTCAGCATGGAAGTGGAAGGGTGGGTGTCAGAAGGATGGTTACAGCTCCCTGTGTCTCAGGTGCCAAGCCAGCCTTGGAGATAGGTAGTGTTCTTCCTGGCCAGCAGTAAGTACTGCCACTCACCTAAGGTCTTTAATGGACACTAAACCAAAAACGGGTTGCAGTGGTGAAGCTGAGCTCACAACATGCTCCCACCCTCTCCTAATATGCCCCAGACATTGGGGAGAGGTGGACAGAAGCACAGGGCCTGGGTCTGGCACAGATATGCCATTAGGTAGCTTCCCTCCCCCAAGGGAATTTTCTTCTGGACTTTTATGGTTTATTATAGTCCCTTTGAGCCACAAGGGTGGTGCAAAAGGGCCTTAACCCAGTTTGCGAATCGGGCCCACAAGACTGACTCAGCTTCTGGAGTGCAATCTGGAGTAAATCCATTGGCTTTAGTGGATTTACACCACTGACACAACTGAAGTTGTACTGCAGATTTTGTGCTGAATATTATCTACAGAATAATCCAGGGAGATGCTAAAATTGATCCCTGCCTGATAAACTAAATTTGAGAGACTAGAAGCTGTGAAAATAACCAGTCAGTTCAGTACTGGAAGCAGTCCAGCAGGTACTGTAGGTATGTAGTGAAGGGTTTAAAAAGCAAGCATATCTCATAGGCAACAATTTTGTGGAGAAAATTCTGTGTATCTATTGCAGGATGTTTCTCTCATTTCTTATTTATTACTAAGGACATTTTACCCAGGAAACAGATCCTTCCTGTTGATGTTACTTGATTTCCACTTGAAGAATATCTCAAGAATAAACATGAGATTGCCCAATGTCAATATCAGAAACTGGGGGATTATGACTGAGAAATGGGCACTAATAACCAATAAAGTATGAAAATGGGATCTTGTTTTTTTTTCTCCATACAAATACCTTTGTAACAGAGGATGTGGGAGGAGATGTATAGAAAATATATTGTATAATACCAAAGCAGAATCTTTCTATTTTAATGAAGCATCAGCTGTTCTTATAGTTGTCCAATCTCTTCCTTTTTCCACCAATTGACTCTGGTAGGCCTTCTCCCGAGGAAGAGAGAAATAACAGATGATAAAGACTATTATAATTATGGACTGAAATGTGACTGTGTAAACATGGTACTTTTTCACTCCACATGCCCATGCCCTTCTAACTGCATGGGTCCTCTCCCAAAGAGATGATCTTTGGGCTGGCCTGATTGAGCCTCAAACTGCTCAGGCCATTGCGGGAGATGGCATGATCTGCTTCCACAGTAGCATATAAATACAGAAGAGGTGTTTGTACAATAAGATGCCTTTCTCCTTCACCATCACTTGTAGATCCTGGCCTCCCACTCATCCTGCACAATCCCAGGGAGTCTATCCTGCTGAGCTGCCTGCATGATTGGGAGATAAAGGGGACTCAGAACACCAACATATATGCTTTTGGTTCCTGTGAATGGTGGCGGCAAGGAGAAGACAAAGTGTGATGTCCTATGGTGCTTTTATGCCTCCTTAATCTTGATTGCCTGTAAGGGTGGGACTTCCTCCAACCTGACACCCTGCTTTCCCAGAAGACAGGAACTCCATTTTGGAGGGATCAGTTGGTTTCTTTGTTTTGGGATTATGGGAGCATCTTAGCCTCCTTGTTGTCTCTAGGTCATACTCAGCTGAAGGGACTAAAGGAGGAACTTCCCCCTCCACCAGTGGCAGTGGAATTGGGGGAAGGGGAGTCTATTACCCCTGCAACTGAAATATGTGGAATGCACCCCCCCATAAACTTGTGCACATGTGGAGAACTACATGGAATATAGGTGAGAGCAGCCACCACAGTGACTGGGATGGGCCATGGATCAGGTACGAACTCCTGAGACACCCCCTCCCCCTCCCACCTGGAGCAGGCTTCACCTTCTCAGGTGGAGTCTCCATACCTCCCCTCACTTTCCCTTCTATCCTTCCATGCCCCATCCCCCATTCACAGGGTGTTTTGGCTCCCTGTCCTGCATATTTATGTCATTGCTCATACAGCTATATACAGCAGTAGTGGGCCTAGCTTGAACTTTGCCTGCAAGAGAAGGAACCCATCATCCACCTATCTTGCCAAGATCCACCTTTCTAAGGTACTTTTCTTACCACAGAGTCTGAGCACCTCCCAATCTTTAATGTATGTATCCTCACAACACTTCTGAGATCATAAAAAGCTATTATACCTCCTTTTGGAGATGGGGAACTGAAACACAGAGAGGCTAACAAACTTTCTCAAGGTCTCAAAGGAAGTCTGTGATGAAGCAAAGAAATGAACCCTATTCTCCAAAGTACCTCGGTAGTGCCTTTAACAATTGGATTATCCTTCCATTCATCATGCTAGTGCCTACCAATGCTCCCCTGAGCCAGGTAACCATACACCAGGTAGTGCCATTGGACCCACCAACTGTGCTTCTATCTGATGATCAAGGGGGAGTTAGGTTTGTATCCTGATCTGATTTCTACAAGCACTACCAGAAGGCAAGAACTTCCTTGAGTTCCCTCTCCCTCCCCAAGCTTATTTACATCACATGATGGGCCAGAATTTTGCCGTCAGCTGTGGATGGGCATTTTTCATGTCAGCATAACAGTTTGAGAACTCCTTTTAAAAAAAACAACAAGAGCCTACAAGCTTGGCTAATAACCTGACTCATAGATTTTGTGAGTTTGACCAAGAGTTTGACCAAGAGAAAAAAAGGGAAGAAGGAAGATCCAGGAAACTACAGGCCAGTCAGTCTCACCTCAGTCCCTGGAAAAATCATGGAACAGGTCCTCAAGGAATCAATTTTGAACCACTTAAAGAAGGGGAAAGTGATCAGAAACAGTCAGCATGAATTCACCAAGGGCAAGTCATGCCTGACTAACCTAATTGCCTTCTGTGATGAGATAACCGGCTCTGTGAATGAGGGGAAAGCAGTGGATGTGCTATTTCTGGACTTTAGCAAAGCTTTTGATACAGTCTCCCACAGTATTCTTGCCAGCAAGTTAAAGAAGTATGGGCTGGATGAATGGACGGTAAGGTGGATAGAAAACTGGCTAGATGGTCGGGCTCAACGGGTAGTGATCAATGGTTCCATGTCTAGTTGGCAGCCGGTATCAAGTGGAGTGCCCCAAGGGTCGGTGCTGGGGCCGGTTTTGTTCAATATCTTCATTAATGATCTGGAGGATGGTGTGGACTGCACCCTTAGCAAGTGTGCAGATGACACTAAACTGGGAGGAGTGGTTGATACGCTGGAGGGTAGGGATTGGATACAGAGGGACCTACACAAATTAGAGGATTGGGCCAAAAGAAATATGATGAGGTTCAACAAGGACAAGTGCAGAGTCCTGCATTTAGGACGGAAGAATCCCATGCACTGCTATAGACTAGGGACCGAATGGCTGGGCAGCAGTTCTGCAGAAAGGGACCTAGGGGTTACGGTGGACGAAAAGCTGAATATGAGTCAACAGTGTGCCCTTGTTGCCAAGAAGGCTAATGGCATTTTGGGTTGTATAAGTAGGGGCATTTCCAGCAGATCGAGGGATGTGATCATTCCCCTCTATTCAGCACTGATGAGGCCTCATTTGGAGTACTGTGTCCAGTTTTGGGCCCCACACTACAAGAAGGATGTGGATAAATTGGAGAGTCCAGCGGAGGGCAACAAAAATGATTAGGGGGCTGGAGCACATGACTTACGAGGAGAGGCTGCGGGAACTGAGATTGTTTAGCCTGCAGAAGAGAAGAATGAGGGGGGATTTGATAGCTGCTTTCAACTACCTGAAAGGAGGTTCCAAAGAGGATGGATCTAGACTGTTCTCAGTGGTAGAAGATGACAGAACAAGGAGTAATGGTCTCAAGTTGCAGAGGGGGAGGTTTAGGTTGGACATTAGGAAAAACTTTTTCACTAGTAGGATGGTGAAGCACTGGAATGGGTTACCTAGGGAGGTGGTGGAATCTCCTTCCTTAGAGGTTTTTAAGATCAGGCTTGACAAAGCCCTGGCTGGGATGATTTAGTTGGGTTTGGTCCTGTTTTGAGCAGGGGGTTGGACTAGATGACCTCCTGAGGTCCCTTCCAACCCTGAGATTCTATGATTCTATGACTACCTTAAAAGTTCATTGCAATCAGTCCACCAACGCTTCATTTCCCTACCCTAGTCTACAGAAAAACCCAACTATCTGAAGGATTACAGAGCAAACCTTACCCTGACTTTCACCCCTGGCAATTCTAATGGCTTCATTCCACAGGGCTATCAAGCCAGAACTTTGCCTGCTAAGTGTTGCAGCTAAATGGGTACAGTTTTTCCTGCATTCAAAATATTAAGTGCTAAAATAGGAACAGCCACTAGAGGGGGATCACAATTCTGTGCAAATACATTTCCATTTTTATTTTATTTTTAAACAACTTGAATCCATATTGGTGATTAATAGTCACAGTCAAAATATTTTATAAGCAATGGGAAAGAGGGGAAACAGTTATAAACATAACTTTTTCTTTTTTAAAATAGCTTATGGATTTGGGGAACTGAATATTATTTCACAAAGTGAACACACACAGTGCAAAGTTTATTTGATAAGCACCAAATGAGGCCACTTACTTAAATGAAATCATACTGGAAATGAGAATAGAGCATTCTGATGAAATAAGAATAACCCTAAACACAAACACATCTATTTTGTGGCTCAAAAAAACAAAAGAAAACAAAAAACAATATATGGTTGCCCGTGAATCACTGAATTCCATCAAGGACAGAAAGATAATGTCCTGAAGCATTGCAAGGAAGGCTGTCTTTGTGTTTCTAACCCAATCAAAATAAGGAAATAATAGAAATTTTGCAAGACAGACTCCTCCCATTAAATATCCAGTCCAGTTTTTCACCAAGATCTTTGGTTTGCTTCAGAAAATTTAACTGATTCTAGAGCTTTTGAGGTTTTTCCATTGCTATTATAGACTACTTAGTGAGATCACATCAAATGGGGACGGGGCAGGGGGAGAACAGCCAAACTTGCATGCTGTATAGAAAAGGAAAGACTTATCTAGTCATTCTCCTCTAACTTTGCCTCTAATTCCTGTTCACTTCAGGCTGAGATCATTTTGTACTAGCAAGAGTCTATTCCAAGGTATGCAGGCTCTATTGCGATTGTAAATTCCATCTTCCTCCTTGTGCATCAGTATCACAAATGTAGAGTCCTCTTCTCCTTCTCTCCCTGCACGGATGCTGTTGTTAAATCCTGCTGATTTTTATTCCACAGCAGCTTCTCAACCAGTGGGTTGTGACCCAAAGGTAATTAGGGTTGTTGTGAGGCACTGAAAATTGTATTAAATCTTATAAAAGAAAACCACATTTCCACAATACCTTTTGAATACTTCTTGAATTGCCAGAATACCTTCAAGTTTGTGACATCATCTGTAGTATTTGTAGTTGTGCAACCTACCTCCACCTCTTTCATGTCCATGCGGGTGGCACTGCCATTATATCACTCCTTTAATCTCCCCCACCCCCACATCCTTACCCTTCAAGGTCAAGTATTCTGTGAACCTCTCACAACACACAAAGTATAGGCTTATTTTTATCATTGATACAGACATAATTTCTAAAGTAAATGCAAGAAAGGAGGTGGTGAAATGTTTTGACTTTTCTATGAGTGGCCACCAATCTGAAAGGCTGAGAAATGCTGCTGTGTGGCATCCCCACAGCCTCCTAGACTGTCAGAAGAGACCATCATGGGCATCTAGTCTGATCTCCTGCACATTGCAGGCTACAGAACCTCCCTCACCCACTCCTGTAATAGATCCCTAACCTCTGGCTGAGTTGCTGAAGTCCTCAAATCATGATTTAAAGACTTCAAGTTATTGAGAATCCAACATTTACACTAGTTTAAACCTGCAAGTGACCCATGCCTAATGCTGCAGAGAAAAGTGAAAACCTCCAAGGGTCTCTGCCAGTCTGATCTGGGGGGAAATTACTTCCTGCCCCCAAATATGGTGATCAGTTAGACCCTGAGCATGTGGGCAAGACCCACCAGCCAGACACCAGGGAAAGAATTTTCTGTAGTAACTCGGAGCACTCCCCCTCTGTGACATTATTGACGTGAACTGTGACCATGTAGATCATTGTTGCAGCCAAGGTCCTATAGTTGCACCAAATCTTGTACAAAGGGGGTCATGTAAAGTGTCTATGAAAAGGTTGTAATTTGCTGGTTATGATTATGTTGTCTGTATGTGTGTATCATTTTTGTATTTGAAGTTATGAATATTTGCTATGTACTTGTGTCTCAATGTGTTTAATTCTAAGTAGCATCAATGAAGCATTTGGTCAGCTTTTTGAAAAAGGACAATTCTTAGTAAGTGTCCAGTCAAGAAACATTTAACTGACAGTGGACCTTGGGAGATTCCAATCCACATCTAAGGAGCCTTCCTGAGAATGTTCAAGATAGCATGTGAGCAATGGCTGCCGCTTGCAAACTGAGTCATGCATGGACTTGTGACTCCAAATGCCATCTTGCTGCTGTGATTTTCCACAGTAAAAACAAAGGGATCTTTCCACATGGCAGAAGATATAAAAGACCCTGGAAACCACTTCATTTTGTCTTCAATCCTGCTTCTGACCTCTGGAGGAACTGTGCTTGAAACTAAAGCTCTGAACAAAGGACTGAACGACCCATCCAAGCTGGGATGTTTGTACTCCAGAGACTAGATTGGTTTAAATCAGCAGTAATCCCATAAAGCCTGAAACAAGCCTGAACTAAGAATTTTGCAATTGTTGTATGTATTTGATTCCATTTAACAAATTTTAACTCTCATCTATATTTCTTTCTTTTTATGAATAAACCTTTAGATTTTAGATTCTAAAGGATTGGCAACAGCGTGATTTGTGGGTAAGATCTGACTTGTTTATTGACCTGGGGCTTGGTCCTTTGGGATCGGGAGAACCTTTTTTTCCTTTTAATGGAGTATTGGTTTTCATAACCATTCATCCCAATAAGGAGTGGCGCTGGTGGTGATACAGGGAAACTGGAGTGTCTGAGGGAATTGCTTGTATGACTTCTGGTTAGCCAATGGGGTAAAACTGAAGTCCTCTCTGTTTGGCTGGTTTAGTGTGCCTTAGTAGTGAAAGACCCCCAGCCTTGGACTGTGACTGCCTTGCTCTAAGAAATTTGTCCTGAATTGATAGTCTCAGGAGTGTCCCACCAAAGGCCGCTTTGTTACACCCTCTAATGTCCCATCATCAGCCACTGGAGATATTTGTTACTAGTCCTGTTTCTCTCTGCTCTCATTGCTCAAACTTCCATTCAAGCTCTGATCATTTCTATCTGTGATTACTGCAAATTCCTTCTCTTTGTCCTGCCAGCTTTAGCCTTGCCCCCAACTTCCTTCAATCCATCCGAGCCAGGAGGGGCTGGCTTTTTATTGTGCACTCTCCCCTTTCACTTTCTTTTCCTTGCAAACATCTTGTATGCAATTAAAATGTTACAAGTTGTACTAAAGCTGATCTTTCCATGACCCCTTTCTCAGTAAGAGCACCTTGTTTGCAACAGATAGGACATTGCAGTCAGCCGGCTGCTAAACCACTTCTAAAGGATACAGTGAGGTGACATGGCAAGTAGACAAGAGCTTAGGTGTAGTAGCTGTGCAAAGAAGATAATGTTGAACAAGTAAAACATTTTGAAAGGGTGAAGTGCACAACTAAGCCCTCTGGCAAAAGGCATTTCAGATCCCTTTAAATTATGAAGCAGCTGGCTTCCTTTGGTCATCTGGAAAACATTCATCTTTGATGACAGCCTTTTAGACATTAACTGGTACCTCCAAGTATACTGTGCCATTCAGACATTGGTTAAAAGCCTACTGTAGCAACACACAGCTTTCTGAACAAGCTGTGGCATCATCTTTTCCCTCAATCCTTTGCATTTTTCCAACTTCCTGCTTCTGTTTCAGTTGCATAAAAGGAGCAAGCTAGGGAAGGGGTAGAATTTGACACAGTCTTGGCTTAGCAGCTAAACCAGTGGAATTTGCCCGATGTTTTAATTTGTCATAGAATTATTCATTCAGATAGCATTCATTGTCACGGGACTAGCTCTAATGAATTCATTTGGTATTCATGTGAATGTCAATATCTACCCATCGGTACAAGTTTAATTGGAATTCGGGTGCACATCTTAAGAACATTTCAAGAATTACATTATTAAAAATAAATTATCAGAGATATACCAATCTCCTAGAACTGGAAGGGACCTTGAAAGGTCATCAAGTCCAGCCCCCTGCCTTCACTAGCAGGACCAATTTTTGCCCCAGATCCCTAAGTGGCCCCCTCAAGGATTGAACTCACAACCCTGGGTTTAGCAGGCCAATGCTCAAAGCACTGAGCTATCCCTCCACGTTAAATATTGCAAATAGCCATCTCTTGAATTTAATTAGCAATTTACTTTATTTACAGATTCTCATTTGGGGTAAGTCTTTACAGCTTCATTGAAGATTTATACCAGCTGAAGATCTGGCCTATTCCCTGAAATTAGAACTGAATTAATTATTTAGGGGTGGGGAAGGTGAAGATTAATTTGAATAAAAACTATGAATTTCTCCAAATGAGTTCAACTCTACTCGATTTTATTTGCAAACATCACCATATTTTTCTTGACAATGTTAGAGGAAAGGGAAAATGTTGTAAATACTTGTGCAAATACATATTCACATGTAAACAAACACATGTGAGCATGAGTATTTGTTGTACTGGAAGTGTTTGTGCAGCCATCTTGAAAGCTCTGTGCTGGGGAATTATCCAGTTAGGAAGCAGAAAAATACCATGTGGCATAAGTGACTAATTGCACCAGGTATCTTGTGAAATACGAAAAGTGGAGACCCCACTTCACAGCACAGCACCAGAACTATATGCCATGAAATCCTGGCAAGCAGAGGATGGGTAAACAAGAGACATTGGCCTCTTTCTCCATTCTACCCCAGAGCTCTGTCTGGGTAGAGTTAGCAGGAAATCCTACCCCTTACTTCTTGCTGACAGCTCTCCCCTCACTAGAAGATGAGGCCACCATTTGAGAAGGGATTGTATGGGTTGCAGGACAGGACATATACTGCCACCACTGGGGCTCAACAAACCCAGATGGAACCTGAACTCAGGTCAGGAAGGACAAGCCTGGTAGCAGCCTTAGTGTGTAGTCCATATGAGCCTGCACAGCTTTTAAGATTCTGTCATTGCACCTTAATCCAGGACTAAGGGACCAAGTCTGGAAGGGCCGTTGAGACCATTTGTAAGCAATGGAGGTGGAGTTCCATTTAGGCTTCCACTGAGGGTCTGTTCTTTACACTGTCACAACAGTAAAGGCATAGGAACACACTGTGTGTTGGAATCACCTACCTGAGAGCTGAGCAGTCAGCATGGGATCATCTGAAATGATAGTCATGCAGATGGTTTGTGAGCCATCCATTGGTAAAACCTGTTTGTAAAAGTCATTCCTTCAACACATTCTCAACAGCAACAACATCTGTATAAAAAAACCCATTGTCTGTTGGCAGATAATATTCAAGCAGAAGAATAGACTAACATCACACATTAATTAATCAGTTGCCTAGATCTTTCTATGGTCTCCCATTTCTAAAGTACTCAACTGTCCTGTCTAGTGGCATTCGGTTAATATTCACACCCATACTAACTTTACATTTTATATTGAAAGGTAGATTCCGCATACATCTACATCTAATCATACCAGTGTAATGAATCTCTAAATATCCTCCAATAAAGATGGAGGGCCTGATCTTCAGTTGGTGTAAATGAGAAGACTTCCATTCGCATCAGCAGAGCTACACCAATACACATCAATTGGGGATTTTGCTCTAAATCTTACCTTAAGCCTCGTGAATCAATATGGCACCCTGGAAAGGCCAGCAAAATACTCCTCAGCTCTAATAATTTTACTCTAAAAAGGTGTCTGGGACAAAATTAATAATTAATAACAATAAAATGTAACAGTCCTTCACGTGTGTAGTAGAGTGCTAGAATTTCATGGCAATTTATTTCTTTTTAATTACTTCTTTTCACCTTCAATAGCCATTTAATTCTGCCATGTCAATTTCTGATTAAAATTCCCTGGGGGATAAAAGGAGTACTCTGTTAACATGGTGAACCAGGATGATTCCTAAGGAGCTCGGTGTTGAATAAAAATTGCGTTGGCAGAAATTGCACCTTACTCTTGCATGCATAGTGCCCCTGGTCTTCACAGATTGTTTGCCTCCTGATTAGCCTGCCCCTCACTAAGTCAGACTTTTCACTGTTGACAATACATTTGCCTTTCTAAAGGCACTTGTCCTTGACTAATGAACTTTAAATTCTGGAGAGTTTTCAGGAACTTTTCTCCAGGGGTCAATTAGTCGTTCACACGTCACACAGAGACTGTGTTGTGAAACCTCAGTGTCCGAAGAGGAATTTCCTAGCAATGGAATCTTTGGCTGTTGCAGTCCTTATGGGAGCTAAGTTAAACTAACATTTTCAAAATAAGCATTTTGAGATATATTCTCATTTGCATGTGCTGGGAATTATTGTGTGTTCAATATTTCTTATTTAATGCTTCCCCTGCTACCTCGCTTTCCACTGCTATGGAGATCAGCAAAGCCTACAAGGTATTATACATGCTTACCCTCCTGATTCTGTTTTCTCTTCCCCAGTTATTGCAAAAACAATAGTTGCCTGTCTGGGAGACGCATCAAAATGTTCTTTAAAACATGTTAGGGAAAATTGAAGCTATTTTCCACAGTTGTCAAATTGATTGAATGGTGCCGATGATACCACATGGGATGTTGCATGCTGGGATCTTGATTCAGCCTCATGCATGTGTTACACTCCCACACTAGTGTGATGTTTAAAACAGGATTTTTTTTATTGAAACTCTTGAAAGAATCCAATAACAGAGTTCACAGGCCCTGCTGCCAAAATGTTTGCTAAAATCCACTCTCCCAATGAGACCATGTCCTGGTTCATCAAAGCAATGCCGTACCCAGGATGTATCAGGAAACTAGGGATAAATGCCCAAGTTCAATATTAAAATAATTGCTGGCAAATAATAGTGTGTATATAAACAAGGGAAGCAAATATCACTCCTAAAAGTACCATGCATACCCCAAGTTAATTAGATATCATTGGTAATGTACTGCATAATGTACCCTAGCTAAGAAAGCACGTATCCGTGTGCTGCCAGGTGATTGCAGGTGACCACCAGAGGACAATTAAAATTTCCTTATGCATAAATTGCACTTCAGTGCTGAAGAATATTTAAGACTGTTTGCCCAGATTATTTAGTCAAAACAAGCTTTTTTCTGCTGTTTCAGACCTACATGATTAACTTTGCTCATGTTCAGCTGTATTATTTCTGTTTCATGTAGCGTGCTTTAGAATTAATATTATAGTAATCATTCTAGAATGAGAAATTGTTTTCCATTTTCCAGCTGGCAGTGGGGGTGATGCTTAGAGAAACAGAACTCTTACAGCCCTTTTCATGCTGTACTTTGATTGACCGCTGTAAAGATGGCCTACCATAGAACCTACTTTTATTTAAACACTGAGCAAAAACAGGCTGATCAAAGGAGTTGCCATCTTTTAAATCACAATTTCCCTTTAGTACAGAAGAAAGGGACAAATGAATTAGGGATATGGAGTTTCTTGTCCTTAATCATCCATCTATTCTGAATTCTCACCAGAATTGGTAGACGTGTCAGTCAGTTTTTTCACTGTGAATATCATATGTTTCAAATTTAGTGCTAGATTTTGATTTAGATTGTAAGCCCACACAGCAGAGTAAGGGGATGTAAGAATCCCCTTTACACTGCAGCATGGGCTACCCACTTCCCTCCAGGCAGGGAATTACAAAAACTTCACAGATTTAGGGGGAAAAGGATGCATATAAAGATAGGCAGTGGAAGATATATCAGGAAGTTTTTTGTTTTGCATTTCATAGAATCATTTTCACAGTGGGCAAAATTTTAGCTTTCTCCTTTGTGTGCACCTGAAACACCTGAGGGAAACTGTGTGCGTACATATTTTTGCTCCCTGAACCTGGATTCCCCTTGTTATGGGAGTGGCATATAAAAGTGCTATATAAAACATGTATAAAGGCCTATCTGAATTGTGTGATCATCTTCAAATAATTGCAGCTGAGTTGCAGACAAGTCATGAAAAATTGCAGAAAAGTAATAATGGACCTTTATTAATAGCGGTAAATTGGAAAAGCCAGAGCAGACCCATTTGTTTAAGAAAAAAATTGCTGGAATGATCTAAACACTCAATTATTATGTTATGCGAGCTAATTTTTCTGATGACCAGACATTTTGCTGAAACTATATTACAATTATATTTTTTTTCAAAAGTGATGGGTACAATATAAAATTCAGAAGACTAAAAGTCTTAACACAACTGCTGTAGAGTACAATCTCTTCAGCCTTCTACATTTTACAGGTGTTCAATCTTAGTGCACTGTGCCCCACTACAGTGGCATCCTTCATGCCCTGTCTTTGCTTTGTAAAGACTTGTCCATACTGAGGTACTGCACACTCGGCATCAATGGAATTAAGCAAGATTGAAAGTGATTGCTCTGCTGTTTCTGCTAACTCTAGAAAATGATGTAGAACTGCAGGTGAATCCCCAAACTCTCCAAGATCACATTCACATTCACTTGCAAAAAAATTGTATGGGGCAGGGTGGGTGGCAAACCTCAAAATGTATGCAAAATTGTGGACTGAGCACAGCAAGCTAATGAAAATCAAAATTGTGGTGGAAGCCTAATATTGCAGGACAGCAATTTCACAAATGAAATAGGACCTTAATGCGTGTGTGTCTGTGTGTGTGTCTCTGTGTTTATATACACAAAAAGTTAACAGAGTGCCATCTATTGGGACATAAGAATGTGTTGCATTGTTTTAATAAGTTTAATAAAGTTATACTCTGGAAATGGCTGTGTGAATCCAGCCATTAAAACCCCCCCCAAACCAAGAAGTCAACTCATACATTGAACCAGAGGGAAGTGTGATTTGGGTAGCCTTGAAAGTGAACATTAAATTCTGAAGCATTATAGATTTCACAACTGGAAGTGCTGCACAGCTTTAGGAGGATGTTATCTTGGGGAGTGATGCTGCATTACTGGGACAACGTACATTCCCTGATGTTGTAATATTTTTGTTGCTATGCTACTGGGAAATTAATTAAAAATGAGTCACTTCAAATAGCAGTGGATATTATATGTTGTCTAGTCTTTAGTGAATGTTTCTTAATTTTCTCTATACTCCATTCAAGACACCGATATAGTTCAAAGACAGTCTAAGTCCTTGGTAATCGCTAGAAAAATGGCTTCTTTCATTTGTAATGTGTCTGATGACTACATAAGACTTTTCATAAAGGCCCTTTGTCTCCAGAAAGTACTGAACAATCTTTTAGCTCTTTCCCTCCCCGGTCCTCCCAACGTATTCAATTATATGGCTAATATTTCCAAGGTCTTACCACACTTAGGAGTCAAACAATCCCCAATGCAGTCAAAGAAGAGGAGTCCCATTGATTTAACTGGGGAATTAGACAGGGACCTTGGGTTTCATCTCCAGTGAGATTACGATCATTGGCTCCACCTGGAATCAAGGACACTCAGCCCCTTGCAAAAGAATACTTTGTGTGCACGCTATTCTGTACAAATGCATTACATTAAAGAAACGCCAAAGTGCTTAATAGAGCACTCACAATATTTTTAATTACATTTATTCCTTTGAACATCACACTTAAACTGAGTTGGGGCTGCCAGCCATCTCAGTTTCCCATTGTAAAACATTTCTGATAAACCCAGTACTTCTTCCCCAAACCCTTTCCTGTTCATTTAATTAGCTCCATTTAATGAACATAATAGACATATCTCATTTTTTGTAACCCCTGTGGTTAACTGCATGTATCATTTTTTTTCTAGATTGTTCCCTGGAGGCAGCCCCACAGTATCCCTGAGAGCTTTACCCATCTAAACTTGCTCTCTGTTTAATTCATTTTAAAGTTCATAGCTGCTGATAACAAAATCACCATTGATGTACGGTCTACTTTAATTTCATTTTCAGCCCTCTGCCATTTTGTAGTTTACTAGCTTACTGTAAATCTTATGAAAATTGTTTTATAATCTTTTACCAGCTGCTCCACTACATCAAGTACATGGTGACTTTCTAGAATCCCCCCCTCCCTTTGCATCAGTTTGTGGTATGGTACTAAACTGAGACATGTACTGTTCACCTTTCCTTCCTGTGCTTCTTTAATGAATTAGAAAACCACACTTCTTTATGTAACTAGAGAAACATGAAACCCAGCTTTTCTGAATTGATATGTATACCACTGATGTATTTAAAATGTATTATATATCATATACTTGATTATCAATTTTGCTTAATAGAATGACTTTCTGTTCTTTGTCATAGAACTGCTCTGTTTGATTACAGTGTATATACAGAGCTATTGTATGGACCTAAGTGCCTGTCTAGATTCTTACTCAGCTCCCATGACTATGGTATCTGAGTGCATTATGTATACTCAAGGGGTCAGCAAATTGATTAGAAAATAATCTAAGTCTATACAAAATGCCCCGTTTTGAAACAAAATGCGGGTGTTCAGCAGGCATGGCTTTGTGATGTATTGGTGTTTGAGTAATACCATAATCATGCCATGAAGGCAGCTGAGAACAGGAAGTACACTGGGAACTCGTCTGCAGAGTATAGATGGCAAGAGATGCCAGTCACATGGGAAATAGCTGATTCTTTCCTATTTGCTGCCTTTGGAGGATGGATCCCTAGCACGTAGGGATCACTTCTGTCTAGCTACTTATCCCAGATTTCTCATGTCGGACAATGGTGCCAAGGAACAATGAGCTGTACAGTAAAGGATGGTGGCTAGCTGTTTATACCAGACTTGGAATTTGCTTAATTTTCTATCTACTTTGCTTTGGAATGTTAGACTGCTATGTAAAATTGAACAGTCATAGCCCATTGCATGAAAGAAAAAGAGTACTTCTTGGTAACTCAGTACTTTCAGGCAGTCCTTTTCAGGAAGTCAAATGTGGGTATTGAATAATCGCCCTTAAATTTCTTTCAGGTGCTAGGTGGGTTTTTGTCATCTGTAGCAGCTTTGTAGCATCTGTCTCTCCCTTACCAGAAAGTGTGTTATGTTTGACCATGAATGCCTTTTTAAGGAAGGTGGACTTTACTAGTATAGTTCAGACATCCAAAACTTTGATTTGATGATGGTAATTAGATAGCATGCAACACATATGCAAAATGTCAGAGACAAGCCTGCAGCAAACTACTAGAAGGAATCTCACTGACTTCATCCAAGACACAGCTAAGACAGTTGTTATAATCATTGCCAGGATCCTTTGATTGTTCTCTATAATTATCAGAAGGCATTCTCTCAAGTAGCTATCATTTGTCAACAAAATGTGACATATCATACATCCGCAATTGTTTTGTCAAAGTTCATTTTGTCAAGTCCTTTACTGTTTATGTTTAATGAAGACAATTTATCATGACACGTTTTTTGCCTATGTGGACAGGTAGCTCTAACTGTACTGTCAGATGATTATAATGTAATCATAAAGAGACAGAATTTGTAGGAAAATGTTACGAGAAAAGAAGAAAGTAGTCACTCTTGAAAATTTAGGTCTCTATTTCTAAACAGAAACGATAAGTTTCAGGTTGTTATCATAAGGAACAACCAGAGTTATTTATACAAACTGGCAAATAAGTGACTTGTTAATCATGCAGTGAGATCATGAATTGCTGCTAAGCAATAAATCCATATATCTCATTTATAAGTTACTTCAAGGTTACCGCTATTTAAATGAAAGCGTGTTTCATGACCACCTTGGAAATCAGACTATAAAACCAAGACGTTCAGCTGCATGGTATTGTCCTGGTGTCTGAAATGCAACTGAGGCACGCAGTAATTCAAATTGATGTGACTCTCAGATTGACTTCTAACACTGTAAGCAATTCTTAACAATGTTTTATTATTATTTTTAAAGTGCAATTTAAAATGCTATAAAAAAGCATACATTTCCATGCCTGGAGGTATTGCATTGTAAAAGAAACATTGTCCCATATGAGAAGACTAGGATGATTGATTTGCATCTACATCCTGTGATATTTGGTGTAAATCTTTTAGGAAGATTAGGGAGGGTTTTTTTGCAGTGTGCATTGAAACTCAGATTTATAAATTCATGATTTTCCATTATTAATATAAAACAAATGGTTCTGTTAGGATTCCTGGGAATGAGGTCCATATGAGCACTGGAGACCTTTAGGGTGTACTGATCCTTCCACAAATAATTTTCAACGCTGCGCAATGCTTGTAGTTAGGTATTTCCAGGATATATATTCCTCCACTATTTTGTAGGGGCTTGGGTAGGTGCTGTAAGGTAGGTTTTTATAAATTTCACCCTAAAACTAGGGTTGATACCGTTTATATTAAATACAAATGAGAACATACTGACTTCTCCCTCCCCCTTTGCTGTAAGCATTCATTTGAGTTTTAAATGAATTTGCTTCCACTGAGTCTGTTCCGGTGTTTCTTTTCTGAGAATACTTAGCAAATGATTTCCAGGCCGAGGTGGATTAATATTTACTGGGGCCCTGGGCACAAAGAACATTTGGGCCCCTCACACGTGGGTGGCCCCCAAATTGGCTGGGGCCCCTGGGCATGGGTGCTGTGGGCCTGTGCATTAATCCACCACTGTTTCTAGGGAAGTCCACAAAACCCAACTAAATTAAAAGGAATATTGCAGAATATTGCAAACCTACTCGTAAGAGTGTAGCCTTTCCCAATCAGGAAATTGATGCATACTATGTGGCCTAAGTGTCCAATGAAAATAGATCAAATTTAATTGCTCATGAACAAGCTATAAGCCCATGAATTCTGCTTATGATTAATTCAATGAAATCATGATTTCTTTATGGATAATTCCTGAACCGAAAAGGGGAGAAATTCATGGATGAGGCCCATAATTTACCTTGTATTTAAGAATTAACTATACTGTACTGTAGAACAGTACAGTGTGTGTAAAATTAACACCATTTTGTGGCTCCCATATCAGTGCTGACACATCAATTTATAATTTGATAACAACAAGGCAGTGGACAGAACTCCTGTTGACTTGAATAAGGCCATGATTTGGACCTAGGCCAGTAGGCCTTCACTCTCACCTCATTCAAGTCCCCCATAAAGTCCCATTTCTTTCACAAATCCCAGAAGCATTGATCCACAGCAACTGCCCTCTCCACTGTAACATCATATATGAGGGACAGTCATTATTTATACTAAAATCAATGCGAGTCAAACAAATTCACATTCTCCTCATGGTCCCACAGTACATCCTGTCCTTTCTAAAGGTGATAACTCTCTGACTGTAAGGTATCCTGGGAACAGGGACTGTTCTTACATTTGAGTTTTGTACAGTGCTGAGCCGATTATAGACATTTAAGGCACGATTTTGCTGATGTGCTGAGCACCTGCAGCTTCCAATGGAATTTGTGGGTACTCAGAACCTTTGGAAAATCAGCCCATTTCTATTTAATAATAGGGTTGAGTTTCTGAACGGGCACTGCAAAAGCTTTTCCAGCTATAGATTTTGTTTCTTTGTCTGACAGACAGTTGCATAAATTAGCATTTAGGATCCGCTAAAGGTACATTATTTATTCAATAGTCCATATTTAGACACTTTTAAGAAGCAGATATTTTATACCAACTATATTTCTAGTCCCTGGCAGAGACCATAAAAAGTAGCCAATTTCCCTATGGTAAGTAACCCTCTTGATTAAATCTCACAACAGTTGGCAATGGGGGAAGGTAATAATATCAGGTCTTAAGGAGGGATAATTTTTTTAAACTATTAAGATTTTTATTAGATTGTATAAATAAACGAAGTGTAAAACAAGGCTCACTGATGGACTTCATGGCATGTGACAACAGAAAAGAATAAACCTCTCTGTGATAACTCTATTGGCAGCACTGCATGATTAAAGACTGTTGTACTATCACTTTGATTTCGGCCAATATCACTTAGGCTTGGAATTGTCAGCTTTTTATAAAGCCTTTTTATGATTAAAATTAAGTGCTTGAGAGAGTTGGATAAAGAAGATCCTTTTGCTTTTCTATGAAAGTCAACAGTGAATTATCATGGGAATGCATGTGTTTGTTCAGCCACATAGATTGTCCAGGGAAATTCCCCATGTTTTATCTCAAACAAATTCCAGTGTGTATTCTGATAGACCCAGGCCAGTTGGGTACAACAAAGTAGTAGAAGGCAGATATACTGGCCACTGGATTAGCAGTTTTCTGTTCCCTGAGTGACCAGAGCAGGGGCTGCTCCAGGCTAGTGAGAACACCTGACTCCAATTAACCTGCAAAGAGTCAGGTGAGTCCATTAAGGCCCTTTTGAGACTATAAAAGGGCTCACTCCAGTCAAGCTGGGAAGAGCCAGGGGAGAAGAAGTGTGGCTGAAGGGCTGGTTAATGAAGACACCCTCAAGCCATTGGTAAGGGAGCACTAAGGTAAGGGTGAAGAAGGGAAAAGCAGGAGAGCTGTGGGGAAGTGGCCCAGGGAAATGTAGCAACTCTGGCAGTGAAAGGTTGGATGCCAACAGCTGCTACCATTAGGGTCCCAGAGTAGAGGGTGGGCCTGGGTTCCGCCCCCCAACCTGCCACTACAGAAACACCTCCTAGGAGGGGAAGTCAGGCTCCTGTCAAGACAGGAGGCTAAACTGTTCTGAAATAAGCCCTAGGGACAACAGAGACTGTGGAGTTCTCTGACCAACCTCCTTGCTGGCTTATGATGAAAAGGGCTCAGTAGACTGTAACCCTGGCCCTAGAGAGAGAAGGGTTACGTGGAGGGTCGCAGTGAGCCCCTGAGGCTACCATAAACCACCTAGAAGCGTGGGACCCATGGGGACAAGGTCGGAGCTCTGACACCATATATGCACCATTAAAACTTCTGGAGTGTAACAGTTTTGATCATAGCCATCAGGAGGATTCCTGAGGGTTAGGAAAACAGTTGGTGATATATTAGAAAACAAAAACAAACTCAAAACCCTTTGTGATTTAGAATTCCCAAGAGCCTCCATGCAAACCTTATTTTGATCTTTATTTCACATTAGTACAATTAATTGCAATTATTGCATGACTGTTGTGAGCAGCACCACTTTGGTTCTGTTAGCAGGAAGTTTTCACACAAAGCCAAGCTTTGAATAATTCTAGACTGGTATTTGAGAGCTCCCTACAACAGTCTCAGACAATTATGTGTGTGTGACTAAAATGTTGGTTGTTTCTGCTTTGTATTTATCCACTTGACCTACATCTGTGTTGGAAAGTAGACACCCTAGTATTAGATATTATTTACTCATTAATAGCACTACAAAAACAGAGCCTACAGTTGCACTCATTGTAGAAACATGTTGCTCTTCATACACCCAGTTTCCAGTTAACTGATCTGACATGATTATGGGTAGGTCAGGCAGACAAGGGTATCTAAGGACACTTGCTGCTACAAGGGGATTTTGCTTGTGTTTGTTTTAAGAAATAAGCTGGATATGGTTTATTGGAACAGTCAGTTTGCAGTTCATAATGGAAAGCTGTTTTTCCACTTTCCTTCCTAAATATATTTGAACATAAAAGTTACTTTTAAGACTATTTGAGATGATGCTACTATTTTAATTCATACATGTTCAGTACAGGATCACATATAGTTGCCAGGCACACTTCCAATATAAGTGTTTCTCAAAGTGGCTTTTCATCATGTTTTAATGTGTATTTAGTCCACCATAATTCTATTTACCTCAATGGATCTGTCAATTTTCCCTCCCAGCACAGGACTCTTTGTCGCTTTTTGGATAATGTCTCTGATATATCCTTCCCTATCATCTACACAGCTAAAACTCTCACCCAGGCTCTCATTATCTTGTGTCTAGATTACTACAACATCCTTTTCTTTGGCTTTGACAAATGCCGTCTTGCTCCACTTATATCCATTCAGACCCCTGATACAAAGATGATTTTCCTAGCCTGTTTTGACCTTGTCACCCATCTTTACATCCCTCCACTAGCTCCCTATTCTCCATCATACCAAACAAAAGCTTCTTTCAAGTCCCTCCTCAAGTTATCCTCACCCTACCTATCCTCTCTTATTCAGCATCAAAAGGTCAGCTTCCACTTCCCATTGGTCTATGATGCCAGCTTCCATTGCTCCCGCCTTACATTTCCATGTAAGGACCTTTGTGCTTGCTACCATGCTGCCTGCCCTTCTCAGGAGCAGTTCTTCACAAATGTCAGAAAACTAATTCACTATCCTCCTTCAAATGCCTTCTTAAAACTCTCCTCTGCTGTGATACCTACAAAAAGCTTGACAACTATTAGGCTTTTGATGTGCTGAGGCCACTTCCTCTCATGCTGACCAATATTGTATCCATCTGTTCTCTTGTCTTACATTTAGCTAGTCCTTCTCCAAAGAGTTTACAGTCTCTTTTTGACTTTTGTTTGTACAGCACCTAGCAAAATTGTGTCCTGGTCCATGATTGGAGATCAGCCCACAGGTGATGTGATAGTTTAATATTTAAATAGTAATAATAACTGTGGATCTGGCCTAACAAATCCCATGCAATAGAAACGGGGATTCCATCTCCAGGCAAATTATTTTGTGACCAGGAGCAGGCACCTGGAGGTTATACACATTTAATGAGCATGAAATATGCTTTTAAAATATCCAAAAGAACAGGCACTTACAAACAGAGGATTTGGTTTCTGAACACTGTATTTCAGATATTCAGTAGAGCACAAAGTCAACACTCTGTTCAAGATTGTTTTGTGGGATATCTTTGCTTTCTTTCAACTGTCCCCTCTCTGCGGCTGCCCCTCATTCCACATATCTTTAATTTTCCCCATCTGTTTACCATTTAGTACAGTATGTATTTAAGCATAGCTTACATTTTATTTATGAGTTATAAGACCGATGTTTGTATCTGACCATAGCAAAGTAGCAAATCCCCAGGTGGGGTCAAGATAATTTCTTGGATTTGGGGTATTTGATAGAGTGTAAACTGGGGTAATGAAGTGGAGAATCAGGGACATGATCAGTCTGTAGAATAATTGGAAACAGAAAAAGAGCTCTGTGATGAATAAGGACCCTAAGAGAGTTAGGCGCTTATATCGCAATGAAATTTAATGGAAATTGGGTGCCAAACTCATATCAGCCCCTTTGGAAATTCCAGACAATATTAATTTGTGATGAATCATCCAACCAACTCTGTTACTGATGTGAGTGATGGACCTTCTTATGATAATTCCAAAAACTGGGTTAGTGTTTCCCTCCCCCCACTAATGAGCATGTGAGGAATCAACAAACATTGAAAGAGAGAAAATGAAACTGATTCTGGCAATATCTTTGGTGGAAGGATCCTTTTGGTAAATGCCAATTTTGTTTCTTAAATTCATGAATCTCTCTAACTTCCTTATGTCTGTCACTTTGATTCTCCATCTCTGTCATCTGTCCTTTATCAACTTCTTTTTTCCCCCTCTGGCTCTTCTTTGCACTAGCTTGCTCTTTTGTGCCTGTCTCTTCATCCTTGCCTGTTTGTTGCTTCAGGCTCTCCGCTTCAGACCACTCTCTTCCCTGTTTCTTTTTCAAAACCTTTTTCTTGGGTACTTACCCAATACATCTTTATTCTCTAGACAGGATTTATTTTAAATCCCATTTTAATGCATGCCACTGACATCAGCTTGCCTTATACTGACTTGTCTGTCTGAATAATACTACTACTATTAATAATAATAATAATAAAACTCTGATTTGTAAACAGAGAACGGTCTTCTTTGTGTTAATAACCATTGAACTTGATTCACTAATATTCGTGTGCCATATTATTTGATATTCCAGAGTATTTGGATGGCTGCTGTGTATTCCTGAGAATTCCAAGTTTCGTGAATTTTTACACAGATATTCATGCAAAAATTCACACTACTAATGCAAGAATTGCTTTTGGCTGTTCAGTATTCCTACGCAAGATAGTTTTAGTTCCTGCAATCAGGGGGCAGAAACAACACCCTAAGATATAAGTGAACTACTGTACAAATAGTGAATGTCTGAAGCAAAATTGTTTGTGAACAAGCCAGTGTCTGAATGCTATTTGTGCAGAATATGCAGTGAATATTTATGAATAATTAATACATTAAGGATTCAACCATGAGCTGGCCTATGCACTGGAACATAGGCACGGGGAAGGAGGGTTAGAGACCTCATTTCCAAGCATGGGATACCCACATTGTGACCTGCAGTGTGTCAAGGAAAGCAACCACTGAGCTGTTGCTTCTTTCTCTTGCAAGTGGGTAGGGAGTAGGCAGGCAGGGCTGGGAAATGGTCTTCGCTTACATCCCACATAGAACAAGGAGGAAATAGGAACAGCGTTGTGAGTAATGCTGTGTGGGAACTGGAATTCCCATCCTGTAGCAATTTCATAGATTCTAGGACTGGAAGGGACCTCGAGAGGTCATTGAGTCCAGTCCCCTGGCCTCATGGCAGGACCAAATACTGTCTAGACTATCCCTGATAGACATTTATCTAACCTACTCTTAAATATCTCCAGAGATGGAGATTCCACAACCTCCCTAGGCAATTTCATGTTTCTGAAAGAACAAATTAGAACAAAAATGGGTTATGCAAAATTTCAAAGAGGCATATTTTCAAAATATTCCATTTTGGAAGAATCAAAATGGAACATGTGTGAGGGGGGAACATTCTGGTCACAGGCTCCCCAGCTCACAGATGATTGTCAGGTGGGCTGCTGGAGAGCCTGGGAAGGTGAACGGGAGGTGAGCTGGCAGGAAACCAGGCTGGCAGGAAACCAGGCAGGCTGGCAGCCTAACCAGCAGTTCCTGTAGAAAATTTCTGTTACTCTAATTGTCATCCTCTGGCTCAAAACTTGGTCCTTGCTGCTCCTGAGGTAGGATGGCTATGAACTGCCCTTACTTAGAGTAGACTTCAAGGACACAATCCAGCCCAAGATCACTTTGTGATTGATTCACTCACAAGAGTGCTAAATCTGTAACAAATATTATTGAAAATAAAAAGTTCAACCGGATCTGCTGGCTAATCTCTCACCCTGGCCTGTGTTCAGTTCCTTTCATTAACATACTAACAACCTTCCTGTTTTTCTTTTGGTTTTCTAATTTGAAAAACCATGCACATGAAAATAAAGAGGACCCAACTCAGGGCTGAAATTAACTCCATGAAACAGCCTCTCTGCATTTTGTTTCTACTAAAAGTTGCACTAGTTTGTACTGACCATTGTGCAGGTTTATGGAGCATCCATCTAGAAACCTGTTGGCCATTCTCTAATTCCCAGCTACATTATGGCTTACTCCCCTGTTTCTGTCCTTGAAGGTCTGAGTGCTGGCTTCTCCATGGTGTATCAGAATGGCCAGAATATTGGCAGTCACATCCCAACCACATTGCTGATTATAGGTTTTCTGGTGTGTACCTCTGCATGGTTCTAGTCAGAATTTGGTTCCATACAGAACTTTTATAATGGTCATGTTTGGTCAACTTTTATAGTAGTCATGTTGAAATATCTTCTAGTACTTCATACAAAGAAGGCTTGGAGTAAGATTTCCTGGGAGAATTTATGAATGGAGGATTTAATTTGAAACTTATAGAAATCAATCACAGACTCTGGTTTGTTTTTATTTTCTCCTTTCTTGTGATAGAATCAGGGAGTCCCAGGAAGGGGAGCAGAAGTAACAGAATGTCATGAAAGGCATGACTCTAGTGATGCTTACATTAAAGTTAATGACAAACGTGGATTCTGTCGCCCCTAGTATTGTGTCCAACCAATTCTGAAATTGTGTAAGCGCCTGAAATCTAACAAGCAATCCTGGTTATGAGAGGTTCAGAGAAGAGCTGATCAGGAATCATTCAATAAAACAGTTTTTCATTGGAAAATGCTGATTTGGCAAAACAAACTTTTCACTGGAACATACCAATTTTAATTAAATGGCTTCTCAGGTCCAGAATGGATTTTCTTGTCAGAACTAGAAATTAGTTTTTTCACCCCTAAATAGCTTAGTGGATAAGGTACTCACATGGGATGTGTGAGACCCAGGTTCTAGGCCCTGCTCCACTTGATTCAGAGGTCAGACCATATTCTGGGGGGTGTCTATTTTTTGTTTTGGTTTTTTTAATGAAAAATTTCAAATGGTCTTGGTTTCATTTTGATGTGAAATGAGAACTGCTGAAATCTGAAACTTTAACAGAATGGGAAAACCGTTTCCCATTCAGTTCCAGTCCAGAATGATTTCAAGCCCTAAAGGGCTTAATTAAATTTGAAAGTGCCTCAGATTATCTGAATTTTTGGATGCTCAACTGTAAGTAGTGTCTGACACTTCTAATGCTCTCCTATCATAAGAGCTATTGTAGTTTAACTTGCTTTCACAGATCTCTCCCACCATCCTTCAAAAATGGAATGCATGTGGTAATCTATTTGTTACACTTACTCCCAGAGTAACAGATTTGTGGAGTGCTTGCAGGTTTGATGACCAAAGGTAACCTTATATTTGTGATCTTGAGTTTGCTCTCTTCCTCCTTGCATTCTCTGGCACAATGTGGTACTAGTGAACTATATATGGAAAGAACAGTTTTTATAGAGAACCAACATGTAAATGCTTCCAGGCTAAAACAGATACCAACAAATTCTGTCTGTCTTTAGAACAGTCATTAACCTTTTCCACATTGAGATCCTCTTCCACCTGGATGAGATTCAACTGGGACCCTTTTCCCATTTAGCAATATGGGAAGGTCAGGGAGATCAAAATCTCCCTAGCAAATGTTTGTGGCTCTATGGTGCAACCTCCTTTGGTTAAAGGTACACAATTAACTGGTCGATTCAATCATAGTTCAAAACTGCTCCTGCTCCATCTGTGGTTGACTAGGAAATAGTCCCATTGTGGTAGATGATGACCTGGCCTTGGTTATACACATCTTTGCCACCTTCCATCTGGACCAACCAAATTCTGCTACAAGAAGGAGAGCTTTCTCAGGGGCTGCTCTGAGGTTTTGTACTGAACTCACACAACAATTAAGGACCATCACAAATTTCCCCACCTTCCACTCCAAGTCAAAAAAGCACTGCTTCAACATAGCCCTCTCTAATATAAAACAAGCATATATTTAAAAAACAAAACCAAATGACAGCACTACACTACATACACGATTCTCCCTCTGAGGAGAGGATGAGAGAACACGAACCACACATGACAGATGTTAGTCACATTATGTAAATTGCTACCAGAAGGTGCTCCGATGCTGTGGTGAGGAGGATGGTATACAAACCTACATAGAACAGACTAGAATAGAAAAGCCTTCTCCTAGAATGTACAATGGAAGGTATGTAATACCCCTTCCTGTGGAAGGGAAACAGGCAAAGTGAAAGTCATTGGTCATTCTCTTTAAGTAACACTTTCCTGTTAGAAAACAATAATCTCTTGGAAGAGAAATCTGTCTGTGCCTGTGAAACAGGCAGCAAGTGCTCACTATAATTTAAATGTAGGTGCTTTGAGGAATTTGCCTGTTAATTAAAACACGTTTTCCTCACTGCCTTCTAAAACTGAGTGGGATATAGTAAAATGCTTTTTCCCAGATAACTGTAGATCTGGAAGTTGAGAGAGGGTTTACATCCCTCCATTGCTGTGCTCCCATGCATCGTTTCCTAAGGCAGATCACTTTCCTGCAGAGGTTGTCATCACTGAAAAAACTCCAGTTTGCCAGGTTTTGCAGGGTATGCATTTGGCCTGCCATTAGCTTCACACTGAGAAACCTAGCTGCGATTTAATTTTCCATTCCATCTATTTCTTCATTGCCTTTTTTTAATATGTCATCTGACTAAAGATGCTTATGAAAACTCAGTATGTGGATACTCCTTGAAGCGAGTGGAGGGGTCTCTCTGAAGTGCTGCAGTTACACACTGAGAATGTTGACTAAACATTCACTAGCCCACTAGAAACTGGAGTTTCAGTGGCTGCTACTAATACTGGTACAGTGCTGACTTTGTTATGCAGTCTCATTACACATCAGCACAAGGTTATAAAAGTCAGTTGCATAACTATGTAAAAATCAAAGGAGTTTGTATCTTCTAATATGGGTAGCCAAGGACTTGAATATAGTAGATTTTGGAGCAAGGGACTTTATATAGAGATAATTACATTTTTAAAAACAAGTAAATTCTGATCCTGATCCCAGGTTTAGTAAACTCACAAATGGGACTATGCATTAGGGACACTGGGATTAGAATACCTGGTGTCTTACTAATCTATTAGAGTTCTTTGAAGGGGTCAACAAACATGTGGACAAGGGGGATCCGGTGGACATAGTGTACTTAGATTTCCAGAAAGCCTTTGACAAGGTCCCTCACCAAAGGCTCTTACGTAAATTAAGCTGTCATGGGATAAAAGGAAAGGTCCTTTCATGGATTGAGAACTGGTTAAAGGATAGGGAACAAAGGGTAGGAATTAATGGTAAATGGTAAATGGTAAATGGTAAATTCTCAGAATGGAGAGGGGTAACTAGTGGTGTTCCCCAAGGGTCAGTCCTAGGACCAATCCTATTCAATTTATTCATAAATGATCTGGAGAAAGGGGTAAACAGTGAGGTGGCAAAGTTTGCAGATGATACTAAACTACTCAAGATAGTTAAGACCAAAGCAGATTGTGAAGAACTTCAAAAAGATCTCACAAAACTAAGTGATTGGGCAACAAAATGGCAAATGAAATTTAATGTGGATAAATGTAAAGTAATGCACATTGGAAAAAATAACCCCAACTATACATACAACATGATGGGGGCTAATTTAGCTACAACGAGTCTTGGAGTCATCGTGGATAGTTCTCTGAAGATGTCCACGCAGTGTGCAGAGGCGGTCAAAAAAGCAAACAGGATGTTAGGAATCATTAAAAAGGGGATAGAGAATAAGACTGAGAATATATTATTGCCCTTATATAAATCCATGGTACGCCCACATCTCGAATACTGTGTACAGATGTGGTCTCCTCACCTCAAAAAAGATATTCTAGCACTAGAAAAGGTTCAGAAAAGAGCAACTAAAATGATTAGGGGTTTAGAGAGGGTCCCATATGAGGAAAGATTAAAGAGGCTAGGACTCTTCAGTTTGGAAAAGAGAAGACTAAGGGGGGACATGATAGAGGTATATAAAATCATGAGTGATATTGAGAAAGTGGATAAGGAAAAGTTATTTACTTATTCCCATAATACAAGAACTAGGGGTCACCAAATGAAATTAATAGGCAGCAGGTTTAAAACAAATAAAAGGAAGTTCTTCTTCACGCAGCGCACAGTCAACTTGTGGAACTCCTTACCTGAGGAGGTTGTGAAGGCTAGGACTATAACAATGTTTAAAAGGGGACTGGATAAATTCATGGTGGCTAAGTCCATAAATGGCTATTAGCCAGGATGGGTAAGAATGGTGTCCCTAGCCTCTGTTCGTCAGAGGATGGAGATGGATGGCAGGAGAGAGATCACTTGATCATTGCCTGTTAGGTTCACTCCCTCAGGGGCACCTGGCATTGGCTACTGTCGGTAGACAGATACTGGGCTAGATGGACCTTTGGTCTGACCCGGTACGGCCTTTCTTATGTTCTTATGTTCTTATATGAAGAAACTTGCATAATCCTATCTATGCTATGGTTTGCTTTAGCTGCTGCTATCCAGCCACAACTTTAATGAGTAATAAATTCATTCACAATTTAAAAATACTATACATAGGAGAAAAAAATAAGTTTTGTTTTGAAAAAACTGTTTGCTAGGTTTCAGTGTTACAAAATCAGAACAACAGATGATTGGGATTTGGATTTCACTTGATCAGAACCTCTGGAGCCAGGAGCGGCTCCAGACACCAGCGCACCAAGCGCGTGCCTGGGGCGGCAAGCAGTGGGGGACGGCCTGCCAGTCGCCATGAGCATGCTGCCAAATCCATGTTACCAGAGGACCTCCCACAGCCACGCCGCTGAAAGCCACCTGACTGCCATTGGGGTGGCAAAATACATAGAGCCGCCCCTGATTATAGCCAGATAAATACTACAAAGCAGTATCCATAAATATATGGTCATATAGAACTCCAAACATTTATTTTAACTATATTCATAGCAATAACACCTCCCTCCCCCCATAATTTATGGACATTTGTCTGAGTGATATTTTTGTTTTGTTTGCAGAGCTGCAATGTTGTAAAAATCGGTGCAAGTATATTTTCGTGAAGGTAAGTGCTGGAAATGTTCATAGTGCTAAACGTAGTGTTCATTTGCTATAGCTTTGATTTCCCTTTGCCTGTTGCTAAAACTTTTTAAATCACTGAGGTTCTCCTTAGATTTGTTTTTTCATAATTATTACTCCGTCTTTTTTGGCAATACTGGATTTTGCTTGTATGCTGGATGAGCTGTCACTTAAGAGCTATTTTGTTAGCAAAAACTGTATCACCTAGTGTACTAACATTAAACCATGTGATGCTGATGTTGTATCTGACTACACTTTTTCTCATAATGAAGTCAATGGCAATGCCAAACAGGAATGATGAGAGAATGCATCCTTTTTTGGCACCATTGTCTATGTTAAAACATTTGCTCAAGCCTGTGTTTACTTTAACTATGCAAGCTGCATGTTGATATAAAATCTGAATGATAACTTTTTTGGTATACCATAACACTTCAAGATGTTATAGAAACAGATTAATTTTTTAAAACTAGATATAGTACCAGAAGGCTGTCTGGAGTATCCTTCACTGTCATATCTAAGCCATTGATGATGGTGGTACGAGGAGTGTCTTGCACAGGTATATTAAGCATGGTCTCCAAGAAGCTGTCATGGATTTGCTCAATTTTGCTGACAAAGATGGAGGAAAGTTTCTCATACAGGAGGTGGTTGTCTTTGGGGTGGAAAAAGGCAGTCTGTATCTATTGGGTGGTTACTGAGATGGAACATCTTCCTTAGCTGGGATGTGGTGGACACTATGGTAGTGGAAAAGAAGGATCTTTTGGTTCTGGCCACAGCAGTGACATTCCTTGTGGGTCCTACTTCAGAGTTGGTCCAATTGACCCTATTCGTGTTTGATTTCTGAGGGCATCTAGGCCCTTTGTGGAGTGTGGGCTGTGTTGGCAGTAAAGAGCATTTAGGAGCTTGAGTCTCATTTACACTAAGGCCTCATCCCATGACTTTTTTTTTTTAGTGTATGGGGGCCTTAAAATGGGTGTAAATATTTACTCCTCCTTTCACCCAGGAAAGACGTGTCAAGGGGAGTCAGTGTAAATTAAAATCAGTTCTCGGAGTGTCAACTGTGTGGAAAGCAGGTGGCTATAAATTTTCACCATGTTATCAACATCTTCATTTGAATGGTGCTGATTCACTTCACTGGTGCATTTGGCCCTTAATAAGTATCTTATACTTGAATGCACATTCATGTAGGATATGCATGTGTGGGAGGACAGGAGATAGAGGGGTTACATTTTCTCAGTAATAAACTGGAAGGACTGAGTCTCCTTTACATTGAAAATGATTAAAAACAGACCTCAGAGTAAATAAAAATTATGTCCAGATCCTCAGTAATAGTAGTAAATATTCCAGCACCTTCTAATTTGGGTTAGAGACCCTGGTGCACAGGTATTATAAAAATATATGCCTCCATGTACTAAATCAAAAGTGCTTTCCATCACTCTGTATTTTAACCACTGTCTTCAACTACTGTAAACTGTGAATATGCAATTTGGTTCCACTTGACCAGCAAAGAAATACACACAGCTGTGACTTTAGCAATAAACTGTTTGTTTAACGAGCAATTAAAGCACTTTGAAAGCCTGTTTGAAAAATGCTTGCTAAGTGTAATTTATTATTTTATTATCGTTGCTGTGTACAAGCACTTTTCAATTAACCAAACTGATTTTAAGAAAAGCTTAAAAATGTTAACGAAACAGCAAGTAAAATTAAACCAACTAAAATCAGTGTTCATGTTAGCTAGGTGAACTGATATATTAGCCTTTTACCTCTAGGTTCAAGTAAGGATATAAGATAAGTGAAAAGAAATGTGCTGTCCCTTCAGCTAGAGATATGTGGATACTTAAAAATTATTCACAACATTTGTTCTAATAAAATTTACAAATTTATTTCAGTGGCATTCCTGAACTTTTTTGTTCACTTTCTGTGAACATCTGTGTGAGTTAATTTTTTGTTCACAAGAAGAGTTGGAATCTGTGTTCAAAAGTTCAGACCCAAATTGCCTTGTTCTTTTTTATAAACTTTTCAGTCATCCAAATGAACAGAAACAATACTATGTGATAAGGCAGGGGTAGGCAACCTATGGCACGTGTGCCAAAGGCTGCACACGAGCTGATTTTCAGTGGCACTCACACTGCCTGGGTCCTGGCCACCGGTCTGGGGGCTCTGCCTTTTAATTTAATTTTAAATGAAGCTTCTTAAACATTTTAAAAATCTTATTTACTTTACATACAACAATAGTTTAGTTATATATTATAGACTTATAGAAAGAGATCTTCTAAAAACCTTAATGTACTACTAGCATGCGAAACCTTAAATTAAAGTGAATAAATGAAGGCTCGGCACACCACTTCTGAAAGGCTGCCGACCCCTGTGATAAGGTGAGCAATCACATGCCGTAGGTTGAGGACCCCTGTTCTAGTGTATACAGTGTATTTTGTGTGTACTGTAGTTTATGGTAATTTTCACTATACTTTATTTTCCTCTTATGCGCTGACCTTAGAATCTAACCCCTAGGTAAGATGTGACTCCACTGTATTCATTTTTAAAAATTTATAATAAGCAATGCTCCAGGGGGCAAGGTGGAAGTTTTGCCTAGGATGCAAAATATCCTTGCACTGGCCCTGTCCTCTTGTGTATACTGATCTCCTGTCTGCAAGAATCAATGGTCACAACGCCATTGATTTCTTTTCTCTTTTACATTACACACCTTTATAATGACATGCTCGTATTCACTCATTATTTTATTTATTTTTTTGTCATTTCCTCACAACAGCCTGGGCAATATATTAACATACCTTTCAGTAAGTGAAATAATTCTGATAGCTCTTTCTGTCATTCCAAACCGAAATAATTCAGCTTCAAGTTGACAAGTAAATCTAAAGAACCCCCGCTGAATGAATTCAAAGATGCTTTCCTTTGATATATCCTCACTGTTCATTACCTTTTTTGTGAATGTTTTAATCTTTCTGCCATTTCTGTGTGAAGCTAAAATATCCCAAGTTATAAGACTGTATTGTTATAGTATTAGCTGGCTTGGATATAGGAAATAACTTTTCCAGTCTGGCCAGGGCAAAAGAGAAAGGAGGTAAAATGTCCATGTTTTCAAGTTAGTGAATTTTTGTGGTACTACCGGGAAATCTTTTCTTGCATACCAATTTTTGTGAAATTTCACAAATATTTTTAGCTGGTGAAAATCAGCCGGTAGAGCTATTTGATAAATGGGATTCAAATTTTGTGAATGTTTTTAACAAAAACATTTCCCACTGCAATTGGAAGAGTTTGCTTATAAAATTTGCAGATGATACCAAGCTGGAACGGGGTGAAAGCACTTTGGAGGACGGGATTCGAATTTAAAAGGCCCTTGACAAATTGGAGAAGTGGTCTGAAACCAACAAGATGAAATACAATAAAGAAAAGTTCAAAGTATTTCACTTAAGAAGGAGAAAATCAAACATGCAACTAGAAAATGGAGAATAACAAGCTAAGTGGTAATGCTGTTGAAAAGGATCTGAGGGCTATAGGGAATCACAAATGGAATATGAGTCAACAATGTGATGCAGTTGCAAAAAAGGCTAATATAAAATCATACAAATGGAAGGCTGGAAGGAACTCATGAGGTCAAGTCCAGCTCCCTGGGCTGTACCAAGTAAACCTAGACCATTCCTGACAGTTGTTTGTCCAACCTGTTCTAAGAAGCCTCCAATGATGGGACTTCCACAATATCCCTCGAAAGCCTATTCCAGAACTTAATTACCTTAATAGTAAGAGATTTTCCTAATATCTAAACTAAATCACCTTTGCTGCAGATTAAGTCCATTGCCTCTTGTCCTACCTTTAGTGTGCATAGAGAACAATTGATCATTGTCCTCTTTATAACCGCACTTTCGGTATTAGAAGATTATCAGGTCTCTGCTCAGGCTTCTTTTCTCAAGACTAAATTTGCTCACATATTTGTAATCTTTCTTCAGAGGTCAGGTTTTTATCACCTTTGTTGCCCTCCTCTGGCCTTTTTCCAATTTGATCACATCTTTCCTAAAGAGTGGTGCCCAAAATTGGACACAGTCCTCCAGCTGAGGACTCAGAAGTGCTGAATTGAGTGGAATAAATACCTCCTGAGTGTCTTTATGTACAACACTTCAATTGCCACACCCCAAATGATATTAGCCTTTTTTACAACTGCATCAAATTGACTCATTTAATTTGTGACCCACTGTGACCCCAAAATCTTTCAGCAGTTCTATCACCTAGACACTTATTCCCCATTTTGTAGTTGTGAATTTGATTTTTTTTCCCTATGTGTTTGCACTTATCTTTATTGAATTCCATCTTGTGATTTCAGCCCAGTTCTCCAATTGATCAAGATCATTTTGAATTCTAATCCTGTCCTCCAAAGTGCTTGCAATCCCTCCCAGCTTGGTATCATCTGCAAATTTTATAAGCATACTCTACCACTCCATCATCCAAGTCATTAATGAAAATATAGAACAGTACTGGATCCAGGAGTAGCCTCTATGCCCTCCCCAAGATACCACTTCTCCATTTGACAGTGAACCACTGACTAGTCTTTGAGTATTGTCTTTCAAACAGTTGCACACCCACCTTATTATAAATTGATTTAGACTACATTTCCCTAGTTTTCTTATGTCATGTAGGACTATATCAAAAGCCTTAGTAAAAATCAAGATATATCACATCCACTTGCACTAGCCTTATAGTCTTGTCAAAGAAGGAAATTAGGTTAGTTTGACATAATTTATTGTTGACAAAAACATGCTGGATATCCCTTAACCCTGCTACACTAAAGGTGCTTACAAATTGATTGTACAATAGTTCGCTCCAGCATCTTTCTAGGTATCAAAGTTAGGCTGACTGATCTATAATTCCCTGGGTCCTCTTTGTTCCCCCTTTTAAGATAGGTACTATATTTGCACTATCATATGGGAATTATTAACAGGAATGTCATGTAAGACACAGGGAGGTAGTTGTCCTGCTGTACTCAGCATTGGTGAGGCCTCACCTGGAGCACTGTGTCGAATTGTGGGCACCACACTTTAGGAAATATGTAGATAAAATGGAGACAGTCCATACAAGAGGGTTTGGAGAGGGAAGATACAAACCTGTCCTATGAAGAAAGTTTAAAAATCCTGGGCATGTTTAATCTTGAGCAAAGAAGACTGAGCAGGGACCTGATAAGTCTTCACATATATTAGGGCTGTTATAAAGAGGATGGTGATGAATTGTTCTCCCCTGAAGGTAGGACAAGAAGTAATGGACTTAATCTGCAAGGGAGATTTAGGTTAGATATTAGGAAAAACTTTCTAACTCTTAGAGTAGTTAAGCTCTGGAATAGACTTCCAAAGAAGGTTGTGGAGGCTTCTAAAAACAGGTTGGAGAAACTATTGTCAGGGATGGTTTAGGTTTACTTGGTCCTGTTTCTACTGTTGAAGAACCCAAGTATTGGGGAGTATGTAGAAATCATAATGGTCGGGTCTGATCCTACTGAAGGTCAAAGTCTGGCTCAAGGATTGCTAAGTATTACTAAATTGACTTATGTTCTAGGATGGAAAATTTCTGTTTAAACCACAAAATGTCTAAAAGTTGCATAAGGTGCTTGTTAAGTAACTGATAAGTGTGTTTATAGGAGGGTCCCCACCCAGTCTGTGACCACAAGAAATGGGAAATTAAGAAGTGCCATTAGGGTATAGTACTGATGCGCTAAGTAGCCAATAGATGGTGTGGTGTATAATTGATGATAATGGCTGATATTGTGTGCCTGATATTAACTGAGATATATAATGCTCAATGCTGATTGGAAGAGAGCTAATAAATATGTTAGTTGCATATGCATAGGTGATGCTCCCCAAGGATACCCAGGGTTGGGAGGCACTTCACCTGACCTGATGTGAAGCAGTCTTGTCTCAGGCTGCTGTGGATCAGCTCCTTGAAACCACCAGCCTCTGGTAGCTGAAGCACGGCCTTCCAGGTCCTTGGAGGCCTTGCTCTCTTCCCCCAGGAAGTGATAGGCACACTCCTTCCCCAATGTTCTCAGAGCATTACTTGCAGTCCACCCCTTATCCACTGAGCACTTACAAAATTACCAGGCCTGCTATTCACAAAGGAACCATACCCACTTTCTTGAAAGATTTGCCTCAGGACCATCACTTTTCTTAACACCATAGTACTTAGTTATATTTATAGTGAAAGTAAGAATAACTCTATTATGGAAGAATAGAGATTCAACTAACAGTGAGTAAGAGGAAGACCTCTTTGTAGCTTGAAAGCTTGTCTCACCAACAGAAGTTGGTCCAGTAAAAGATATTTCCTCACCCACCTTGTCTCTCTAATATTCTGGGACCAACATGGCTACAACAACACTGCACACAGCAATGTTTATATATTGTTAGTCATATCTTATACAGAGTCAGCATTTTGCAGTGTTGAAAATACTCACATTGGAGTCTTCCATGAATAATCTTGTCCCTTTATTAGTGAGGCACAGTTCTGGTTCTGCTCCCGGTGCTCACTGAGATGGAGATGTCCAAGTATTGGTTTAAAAAAAAAGGATTGCACATTTATAGTTATTAACTATAAGAATTTTTTTAGAAAGGATATAAATCCTCATTCTTCATGGTTTAAGCCAGTCTCTAATTACTACAGATTGAGGTGAGAACTTGGCGAAGGAGCAGATTACCCCATATCATCCTGCTTCTGAGTTTGGTGCACCTTTCTCGGAGGCATCTGGTGCTGGAAATTGTCAGAGGATTTTGGACTAGACTGTGAGTGTAATTCAGTATGGAAATTCTTGTTATGTTCTTTGAGTACCTGTAAAAGAGATCTGAGCAGTAGAGCTCCTTGTCAAGTGAGTATGCAGACAAAGTGCCAAACCAAAAAGGTGAACTGCGTTGGAGACATTGGCCCAAGTTTATATACAGATGCAAGACCAACTGTACATGCACAATTGCACACACCCAACTGAGTCCATAAGTCTGCCATTCGCCACCTCATCAATGCAGGCAGCAAGTCAAATTGCATGTGCACCTACAGATATGCAAAACTTACACTCAACTTCTATATGCACTTTGGAATCTCATGCTCTCCTTAGGTCTGCACAGAGTATTCTTTTTCACATACCATACAAGATATGGGAAAGTTATACATTTTAATACTTAGGAATGCTTTTGTCAGTAGGTATTGGGGGGTGGGGTTCATTTCATGCCCCTTCCTCTCCATCAATGGACTCTTCCCAGATAGGGAAGACTGGTTGTGGCTCTTTCAGGCCTCACTGGTTACATATTGGTCACTGGAGGAGATCACTCAAAACAACTCTGATCCCTTGCATCATTCCATAGAAAAACTCACCCTTAAAATGAATTATTACACTAAAATCTCACCCCAACACACACAAGACAATAACAGAGTTAAGTGTCTTTCATATGTCATTAGCTGAAAAAAATCAGATTTATTATTTTTTAAAAAGTGTTTAAACCATTGGATTGCAAAGCAAGGCAGTGTTTGTATCTTCTTCCTTTTGCTCTTCATGCACTGACATACAGCTGAGTGGAAGCACATGCTCCTGGACAGCAACTGAAAAGTGAATGGTACTGTACTCAGGTGAGTTAGACACTATGGTCCTGATCAAAAGCTGGTTAAATTAAGTGGAAATCTTTCCATTGACACCACTTTGCTTTGGATCAGGCCCTGTAGCAGTGTGCTGATGCCTTTTCTTTAAGTGCTTGAAATGAAACAAACAAAAAATGTCACACAGAAGCCAGAGTAAGGAGTCCCCTATTGAAAAGCATCATTTTTAAGCCTGAAAACTCTCTTGTGTAGTGTTATCTTTAGGCTACATATTATGTTGTTTGATTTCAGGCACTAAGGGAGCAGTCAGTCTGGCCAGCACTAAAATGGCTGCAGAATAAACAAATACATCAACTAAACTGTAAAAACTGCTGTCCTTGCATTATTTTTTTCTTGCTTGTTTTACACCCATATTTATAGCTGGAAACGTGCTAGGTTATAGCTACCCACCAGCTCTAGTTTTTTATATGTTTGGTTTTCTAAGAAGAAAAAGGGTTCTTTTTTGTGGGCAGCAAACAGGAGAAGCACAAGGTCACTTTTTTTGATATGTAACAATAGCATGAAGTTGTGAAGAAAAAAGTTAATATATTTCAAGTGCCCTCATATCAGCACTATTTCCATTGAATGAATGAGGCCTGAGTTTCTAAAGCTGGCACAAGGACGTGTAGATTTTATCCCTTTGCAATAATAAAGCCATTTGTGCCCAAGCAGTGATTCAACTCACGGGAAGGTAGGTTGTGTTACCATCATCAACCTTCCTTATAGCTCTCACTATAGGGAGGAAGCATCTTTAACGCTCAATGGAACATCTTAGCAATTCTGTGGATGGTAGCTGAATTAGTGTGCTCTGCAGCTGTCCTGTCTGTGTTTCTCCCAAACCATCTGGCTCCCATCCTGGCACAAGAAAAGTTATGGTAGACTTCTATCACTGCATTCTCTTTCCCTGGTGAGCCTTTTACCTCTGCAGCCTTCTGCTGTGGCCTGTGCTGGTGGAAGTTAATGTAGATCCTGAACAGAATCTAGCCCTTCACTGAAGTGATGGAGGAATGAGAATGTAGGGGCACATTTTTTTTAAAGGTATATATGTGCCAAATTCCAATTGGAATCACTGGGAGTTAAACACAGAAATATTTCTAAAAATCTAATTTTTAGTGTCTATTAAATGCAACTCCCCTCAAACAGAACCAGAAAACCCATCACCCACCAATCTGCTTCAAAAAACCCTCAACTCAACAACCCCCACCTACATAATCTAGCAGTAATGTCGTACAGTTAAATTCACAAAAAGTGCTGAACTTGTTCTGAAGACTTCAGCAGGAATGTCGTATACTATTTGACATCAAAATTTATATAACTCCAGAAGTAAAAAAATTATGCATTTATCTCAGTCATGGTCTTCATTGTTCAGGCACCCAAACATGAATTCATCCTTGCTGTAATTGGTCCAGATGAGATTCCAATAGGTGCACTTTTTACTTTATTCTGGTGAGGAACTCTCTTTCAATATTCCCTATCCACTCTGCCTCATCTCAATGGTGTGAATGTGTTACATCTTCAGTATGAGTTTAGCCAGTGTGAGGACTGCAGAATGGGGCCTAAATCAGACAATCTGCCTACAGTACTGCCATCTAGGTTTAGAAGTGAGCCCTCTAAATATGGCTCTTGGGTTTTTTGTTTAACCCAAAATGTTCGGTGGTGGTGGTTTTCTGATGTTTGTTTTGTTTATTATCTGGCTGTTGCTTTTAGAAATGCTCTTATGAGGCTGACTTGCCATCATTTGCTTTTATCCTGTGCTCTGGTGTGGCTCAAAGAGGTTCAGTTCAGAGTCATAAGGTTAGAGAAAAACAGGAGAAAGCAGGCAGCAGTGAGGAGGAATGGAAAGAACTCATAGCTTCCTCCATCAAAGCTAATACTCCCTCTACCATACTATTTTGCTTGGGGATCTATGATAGTTCTCAGAACTAGATGTAGTGTGATATTTAGACTTAGCTATCTCTGTGTTTGATCTGTTTCCTTTTCTTTTACAGATGATTTATTTCCCCCTATCTATCTGCTTATAAATGCAGTTTTGCATGTTCCAAGTTGCACTGGATCCTTGTAATTTTTGTGTAAGAATTAACTAAACCCTGAACATATTGTTTAGGCGTTAAAACTGTGAGAACCTAGTCCACTCATACCCCCACACAAATTTTAATTGTCAATGGGGGGAAAAAAAGAACCTCCCACAAAAAAGTATGAGTGCAGAATTTAAATCTACGGTTAAGTTAATGAGCTAGATCCTCACCCGAAGATCTGGGTTTTCCACCCAAGAGACACTGATTTTAGGCTCTCTTCTTAAAATGCCTTCCCTTTTTGCACCTGCAATTTTTGCAATTGTTTGCAGGAAGAATTACTGTTCAGAGGAAGAGTTATTGTTCTCAGGGCCTAATCACATTAGCCACGCCATCAGGGGCTCGTTCACCTGCACATCTACCAATGTGATATATGCCATCATGTGCCAGCAATGCCCCTCTGCCATGTGTACATGGTCCAAACCGGACAGTCCCTACGTAAAAGAATAAATAGACACAAATCAGATGACAAGAATTATAACATTCAAAAACCAGTTGGAGAACACTTCAATCTCCCTGGCCACTTGATTACAGACCTAAAAGTCGCAATATTACGACAAAAAAAACCTTCAAAAACAGACTCCAAGGAGAGACTGCTGAATTGGAATTAATTTGCAGATTGGACACCATCAAATTAGGCTTGAATAAAGACTGGGAGTGAATGGGCCATTACATAAAGTAAAACTATTTCCCCATGCTTATTCCTCCCCCGCTTCCCCCCCCCCACACACACAGTTCCTCACATCTCCTTGTCAATTGCTGGAAATGGGCCATTTTCATTACCACTACAAACAGTTTTTTCCTTCCTGCTGATGATAGCTCACCTTAACTGATCACTCTCCTTATAGTGTGTATGGTAACACCCATTGTTTCATGTTTTCTGTGTATATATCTTTCTTCCTACTGTATTTTCCACTACATGCATCTGATGAAGTGGGCTGTAGCCCATGAAAGCTTATTTATTATGCTCAAATAAATTTGTTAGTTTCTAAGGTGCCACAAGTACTCCTGTTCTTTTTGCGGATACAGACTAACACAGCTGCTACTCTGAAACCTGTTCCTTGGGTGTATCACTTTGTGATTTGTGATTATTTGTACTCACAATTTTGTGGGCACAAAAAGAAAGGTCATGCACAAAGTACTTTCAAAATCAGGACTTAATAATAGTGTTGGACAAACTGGTTGAAACATCCCACCTCCAATTTGAAAACAATCTTCTTGAGACACAAAAGGTTCCATTCACTTTTTGTTTTCCATCTATTTTCATTTTTGTGCAACTCTAAAATCATGGCCTGGATTTGAAGTGAAAAAATGCTATGAGAGAGCCTGCTCTCATCAAAAAAGGAGTCCATATTTATATGGAGAATGTGACTATCCACACTTATCAACATTAAATAGCTTTGGAAGGGCTATAGATTCTCAAGCTTCAGGGAATCAGGGTATGTCTACACTACAGGATTATTCCAATTTTACATAAACCAGTTTTTTTAAAACACTTTGTATAAAGTCGAGTGCACGCGGCCACACTAAGCACATTAATTCGGCGGTGTGCGTCCATGTACCGAGGCTAGCGTCGATTTCCAGAGTGTTGCATTGTGGGTAGCTATCCCATAGTTCCTGCAGTCTCCCCCGCCCATTGGAATTCTGGGTTGAGATCACAATGCATGATGGAGCAAAAACAGTGTCGCGCGTGATTCTGGGTAAATGTCGTCACTCAATCCTTCCTCTGTGAAAGCAATGGCAGACAATCATTTCATGCCCTTTTTCTCTGGATTGCCCTGGCAGATGCCATAGCATGGTAACCATGGAGCCCATTTAGCCTTTTTTTCACTGTCACCATATGTGTACTGGATGCTGCTGACAGACACGGTACTGCAGTGCTACACAGCAGCATTCATTTGCCTTTGCAAGGTAGCAGAGACAATTACCAGCCCTATTGCACCATCTGCTGCTTTGGAAATTGGTGATGATGGTTACCAGTCATATTGTACAGTCTGCTGCTGTCATGGGTGCTCCTGGCTGGCCTCGCTGAGGTCGGCCGGGGGCGCATGGACAAAAATGGGAATGACTTCCCAGGTCATTCCCTTCTTTGTTTTGTCTAAAAATAGTCAGTCCTGCCTAGAATATGGGGCAAGAGAACACAGCCGCTCCGGGTCAGAGCCCCACAGATCCCGCAGAAATGATGAGCTTCATGCCATTCTAGGGGGTGCCCCTGCAACAGCCCCACCTGTTGCTTCCCTCCTCCCCCAGCCCTCCTGGGCTACTGTGGCAGTTATCCTCCCATTTGTGTGATGAAGTAATAAAGAATGCAGGAATAAGAAACACTGACTTTTTAGTGAGATAAAATGAGGGGGAGGCAGCCTCCAGCTGCTATGATATTCCAGGCAGGACATCTCCATTAGACATGAAAGTGAGTGGCGGGGAGAGGAGCTCAGCCTCTAGCTGCTATGATGAGGACGGTTACCAGCCCTATTGCACCATCTGCCAGGACTGAATCTCCAGGACACAAAGCTTAAAGAAGGGAATGACCATCCATTTGATTCTTTGGCTTTCCGTTACGTGACATTGAAAAGAGGCGAGAAACGATTTTTTTCCCTTTTCTTTGGGGGGGGGGGGTAAATTGATGACATATTCCCTGAACCACTGGCGACAATGTTTTTGACCCTTCAGGCATTGGGAGCTCAGCCAAGAATGCAAATGCTTTTCAGAGTCTGCAGGAACTATGGGATAGCTCGAATTCTCAGTCCCCCCCCTCCTCCCTCCCTCCATGAGCATCCATTTGATTCTTTGGCTTTCCGTTACGGTTGTCACACAGCACTGAGTTGAGCCCCTGCTATGGCCTCTGTCTATCATAGCCTGGAGATTTTTTCAAATGCTTTGGCATTTCGTCTTCTGGAACGGAGCTCTGATAGAACAGATTTGTCTCCCCATACAGCGATCAGATCCAGTATCTCCCGTACAGTCCATGCTGGAGCTCTTTTTGGATTTGGGACTGCATGGCCACCCGTGCTGATCAGCGCTCCACGTTGGGCAAGCAGGAAATGAAATTCAAAAGTTCGCAGGGCTTTTCCTGTCTACCTGGCCAGTGCATCCGAGTTCAGATTGCTTTCCAGAGCAGTCACAATGGGATACCGCACGGAGGCCAATACCATCGAATTGTGGCCACACTAACCCTAATCTGACATGGCAATACTGATTTCAGCGCTACTCCCCTCATCGGGGAGGAGTACAGAAATCGGTTTTAAAAGCCCTTTATATCGATATAAAGGGCTTCGTTGTGTGGACGGGTGCAGGGTTAAATCAGTTTAATGTTGCTAAATTTGGTATAAACGCATAGTGTAGACCAGGCCTCAGTCAATCTCTAACTATTAGAGGTTGGAAGGCAACTTTCCTGAGGGAGGAGCAAAAGGCATAATGAGGAGGCTGAAAGAACAAAGAAAAGATGGAGGGAAAGATTAATCAGGAGAGAGTGTACTAAATTGGATGGTTAACAAATTCTGTAGCAAACTTGCCTAGTGCATAAAGAATGAGGAGTACTTGTGGCACCTTGGAGACTAACAAATTTATTTGAGCATAAGCTTTCGTGGGCTAAAACCCACTTCAGCGGATTTATACAGTGGAAAATACAGTAGGAAGATATATATTACACACAGAGGACAAGAAACATGGGTATTGCCATATTAACTATAACGAGAGTAATCAGTTAAGGTGGGCTATAAACAGCAGGAGAAAAAAAACCTTTTGTAGTGATAATCAGGATGACCCATTTCCAAAAATTGACAAGAAGGTTTGAGTAACAACAGGGGGGAAAATTAGTATGGGGAAATAGGTTTTACTTTGTGTAATGACCCATCCACACAAATCAGATGTCAAGAATTATAACATTCAAAAACCAGTTGGAGAACACACCAACCACCCTGGTCACTGGATTACAGACTTCAGTCGCAATACTCCAACAAAAAAACTTCAAAAACAGACTCCAACGAGAAACTGCAGAATTGAAATTAATTTGCAAACTAGACACCATTAAATTAGGCTTGAATGAAGACTGGGAGTGGATGGGTATGTCCCTCGGCCTGCACCGCTTCCAGCAGGAGGAGTGGAAGGGTGTGGAGGGTGAGGGCTCTGGCTGGGACTGGGGATGAGGTGTTTGGGGTGGTGGAGGGGTTTGGGGCTTGGGCAGAGGGTTGAGGGTGCAGTTGGGGGGGGTGAAAGCTCTGACTGGGGGTGTGGACTCTGGGGTGGGGAAGGGCTGGGGATGAGTTTGGGGTGCAGGCAGGCTGCTCTGGGACAGGGGCCAGAGAGGAGGACTCCCCCCAACCCTTTCCCTGCCGGCAGCAGCAAGCTCTGGGGGAGAAGCCCACCTTTCCTGCCCCCCCCAGCAGCACATTAACCCCCACCAGTGTCACTGCATGTACTCTTAGGGGCACCTCTCAGGTCCAGGAATCTCCCTCGCTTCCCCTGTGGTGGGTGCTGGGGGGGTGCTGCATGCGCCTCCTCCCCTGCTGTTGCCCCTGACTGTAGCTTCACTGGGGGTGAGGGGTGGGGCTGCCTCCTTTCCCAGCATGGGGCAGGAGTGGTGTCTGCAGGCAGGGGGACCCCCTGTGCTGCTGGAGGATCCCATTAGACAATGAAAGGGTCTGAGGGGGAAGGGCAGGCTCAGAATCAGTCTGCCCTGGCAGTTGGGATGGGGGGGCGGCGCTAGGACCCTGCGGCAGCAGTTGCTGCAGGGGGAAGACAGGGACTCTCTGCTCAGGGGCCAGGGAAGCGGGGGAGGAGCAAGTCGGGGTCGGGAGACATTGACTCAGGGGAGGCGGGGGTGAGGGAGGATGCCAGGTGCCAGGGGGAGAGGGGGAGATCACCTGGCTTATAAATATCTCCGTGCCAGCAGCTCTTTTTTTTTTTTCTCTCCACCGCTTTTTGCGCCCCCTGGCTTTGTGTGCCTCGCCCTTGTTACGGAACTGTGGCAGGTACACGGACCAGCCCAGCTGGCCAGGGGCTTTCCCTGCATAAGCGGTGGAACAAGTTTGGGAACCACTGGGCTAGTGAAAAGCATTTTCCCCCTCCCCCCCATATTTTGTTTGTGACATATGTAAAACTTAAAACCCTCATTCAAGCCTTTCCACAAGAAATCTAGTATTAGAAGAACAGATGAGCCATGTGTATTTTAACAAGTGTTAACAAGTGTTGTAAGAATGTAAACTGGTGTAAAACTTCATTTTCCTTTTCCATTTCAATACATGCATGAAACTGGTATCCAAAACTTGTCATGGTAGCGTATATGCCAAAGTTTCCTACTGTTAACAAAATCCAGTGCCACTGCTGGTAGAAATGTTGGGAGTCCTAGTGGAGAGGGACCAGCTTTGAACGAGGTTTACCCTTCCATCTAACTGGACACACTGTTTAAAACAGTGGTGGCATTTCTACACTAAGGCTCCTAACCCATCACCATTAACAATGAATGTGAAATTTCCCTAATGTAGACAAGGCTTCACTAAAGAGCAGATCTGGTAATGAGGTAGTTTTAGTATCCTGGCAAGAACCGTTACGTAAAGATCATCCTTAAGGGCAACAGTAGGGTTTTTAGTAATCTTACACTAATATTCTAAAAATCCTAATGAAAAAGAAAAGAGTAACTTCTTTATGGAAAGGAAAAGAACATCAGGAGAGGGGGATCACTGGAGAGTATACAGTCTTTAATGAGATATTACAGATTGAAGACACCACTACACAAATTCAGCACTGCATCTTAATTCTGCTAACTAAAATTACTTCATGACTTGAGGATATTAACTTAACCAGGGTTCTCAGAGGTTTAATAATTACAATTTTAATATTTTTGGCACCAAACAAAGACAATGATAGAGAACTGCCCCAGAAGAATACCTACAGGACCAAGTAGAGTTGGATAATGTGAATAAAAATATTAAGATCTTATCCCAAGATTTACTAATTTTATAATTAATTGTGGGAAACCAAGAACTAACACCCAGCAGGAGTTTAAGCACAGGTTCTAAGATTATTTAAAGAAAAAAAATGCAGTAGAGGCAAATTGTTAGTAATTGAAGATTTTATTCTCTGAAAGGTAGCAATAAATTGAGAGCTAACAGTATATCATCAGGAGACTTTGAACCCTCAATTAAAGTAATGTACTTTCCCTTCAGCAGTTTTAAGAATGTATAACTATGAAGAAATAGTAAGTGAAGTTGGACTAAAATTTGCCATCTAAATTCTTCCAGTATTGCCAGCCCTATTCTTCCAGTAGCGTCTATGCCAAGCATTCAAAAGTCATGAGTCAAGCCATTTAAAAAAATAAGAAAAAAGGCTTCAGACCTCTGGCCTGTCTAGTCCTATTCTGTCTCCAACAGTGACTAGTACCAAGTACTTCAGAGAAGACTTCATTTTCCTTTCCATCTTCTCTACGCAGAATAACTAGCATATGGAAGTTTTTGTCTAAACTCTCTAAGGCCCTCTCTACACTGGATTTAGAACTGTGCCCAGTTGCTGCAAGCATGTTTAACTCTTTTACTGACAGTGTTTTTTTCCTGAACAACATAAACAGGGATTTTTGTCTGAGACCCAAGGAAAACTGTTGTAGACTAGCAAGGGGGTTATGGTCCTTGCGTAGACTGCCCTACCTGACATCAAAATCCAGCTGCCTGAGTTCAGCTGTTCAAGTGATAGGCCTGTGCTTCTACTCCTTTGTGCTCGAGCCCCACAGTCATACCATTTCCTGTCTGGGACTCCAGATTGCAACTCCCTGGTAACCGAGTGGATTTAAAACAAGAGTCCTACACACATAATGGATTGGCTTTTCCCTCAAGGCTCTAGGTAGGCATAATTTAGCTTTGGTGCCCCCTGGTCTCTTGGGGATCAAGTTGTAGCCTGCTTGCTGCAGACCCTGACTCTCAATCAATCTCTCTGTCTACCGTGTGTGTGTGTGTGTGTGTGTGTGCACACCTCACAGAGACTTCCCCCCTCCATCTATGTCAGGCAGATCCTATTTTGCAGACTAGAGTCTTTTGATCTTCCGATTTTCAGCCTTGGTGAACAGCTCTGCCATCAGGGTTGGGGATGAGGAGTCCCTCTTTGTGGACATTACCCTGGCTATTGTTTTACCTTTCCTGACTAGCTTCTTCTCATCCTTCACAGAACGGGGGGGGGTGGGGGACTCTATCCTGCAAAGCAGTGACTCTGAAAAAGGTTGGGAGTTATGGTGGATAATCAGCTGAACATGAGCTCCCAGTGAGATGCTCTGGCCAAAAAGGGCTAATGTGATTCTGGAATGCATAAATGGGAACCTTGCATAGGAATAGAGAGGTTATTTTTACTTCTCTATTTGGTACTGACAGAACACTGTCCAGTTCTAGTGCCCACAATTCAAGGAGGAGGCTGATACTTTTCTCTGAACCCTCTCCAATATAACGAGAATGATTAAAGGATTAGAAAACCTTTATAGTGATTGAGCTCTTTGAGTCTATTTAGCTCCACAGAGACAGTTAAGGGGTGACTTGATTACAGCATATAACTATATGGGGAACAAATATTTAATAGTGGGCTCTTCAGTCTAGCAGAGAAAGGTAGTACACAATGCAATGTCTGGAAGTTGAAGCTAGACAAATTTGGACTGGAAATAGGGTATACATTCCTAATAGTGAGAATAATTAACCATTGGAACAATTTACCAAGGATCTTGGTGGATTCTCCATCACTGACCATTTTTAAATCAAGATGGGATGTTTTTCTGAGACAGATGCTCTAGGAATTATTTTGGCAAAGTTCTTTAGCCTGCATTATGCAGGAGGTCAGTCTAGAGACTCTCAATGGTCCTTTCTGGCCTTGGAATCTATGAATCTGAGTCTTTTAACCATCCCTTTTGGTTTAACTCTATGCATTCAGGCAGGGTAATATCACACAGATACAGGGAAGGACCTATGATATCTATCAAATAAATTTTTTTCTTGGCTGTCCACAGTGGGGATATGACACTTTTTGGCCAGCACAGATCTGAGGGTGGGGGGTAGGAGGCGGGGGGAAAGATTATCCTGTCTGCATGATCAAGAAAACAGTGCTTGAATTCTGATAGCAAAACAGTTACCATGGCTATGATTGGAACTCAGCAATATTTCTTGAATAGAATCTTTATTGAAATATAGGTTTTTAAAAACAATAATTTTTCACAAAAAAAGTTAACATTTAGTGATATTTTTCATTTTTTTCAAAAAATGTGGGTCATTTTTTTCCAGTTTTTTATCCCCAATTAGTTATCAAAATATTATCTAAATAGTTATCAATTGACATTTACCTAAATCCAGGCTTTTGGCTGAATGGAACGTTTTTGTCTAATGAAATTCTGGATTTTCTATACTATATTCAATAACTATTTTTTAAACATGAACAGCATTCCAATTTGAATACTTGGAATCAAAACCAGATCAACACTTTGAAATACTTTGCAAAACTCCTTTTTGGATTTTTCAACTAGCTTTTGCTCTGATCCCAGTGTGGGGAGATTCTTATTGATGCCAGCTGATCTAACTAGTTGTAGTGTGCAGTATTTCTACCATAAACACTTAGAACCTTCATCAAAATAACTGATACTCAGTTTTAAACCTCCAAAAGAAAGCAAATTCGAGGTAGGTCTCCCACAGCACACTTCCTTCACACTCCTGGTATTAATGTATTGCTGAATAACTATCAAGCTGAATTACAGCTGTAGTGCTACACAACAGAGCAGCTGAAAAATATTCCTATCAAAGAGAGAAGACTTTTTGTTTTCTAATGCAAAAAAAGAGCGAAGTCACCATTTCTCACACTATGAAATAAAGAGGGACAAAGACCACACCGTTATACTCTCTTGTGTCAGAGTGAGGCAGAGTCACAGCCCCATTGAGCTTTTGGAGGCAACTGTGTCTCAAGTAAATATTATGGGCTGGATTCTCTACCAAGATGCAACCCCTTTGTGCAGCAAAAAAGGGACAGGAAATGGTAGCAAATGACTAGCAGAGCATTCCCCTGGCTTTGGGGAACAACCTACTGACATAACTATGCCAGATGCAGGGGAGTGACTGGCACGGGGACCTGCATGTTGAGGGTGTGTTTTGGGTTCATTGTCTCCTGTAGGAGTAACATATCTTAGAGCATCCTAGCAGCTATTCTGTGCACTGTAATGGTGGGGATCAGGGCACCGTAGCCCTCAGGATCATAGAACCATAACCTTGTCCCATCCCTCTTGCTTCTTGCTCCAGAAGAGTCTGGCCCAATGTTTCCAGGAGCTCAAGAGGAATGTGGAGTGTGGACACCCTTGGTCTGTGTGCTGCACCCAAGCCATTCTTTGCTGGACTAGCTCTGATGGCTGGTTAACATTGGCATGATGTAAGGCAGAGGCAATTGGGTACTATTTCACACTCCCTGTTTCTCCTCTGTACATCTCATCTACATTTCAGCCAGAAAGAGAAATCCCTTGAAAGCCCTCCAATTTAAATGGAATAAAAATAAAGTGTCTGTCAAAATTCCCAAGCTTTGTGACTATTTCCTTCTAGTACCACATTTGTGTATTTCCACATAAAGCTTGGGGCTGCACAGCTCAGGTGTGGAGTGTTACATGCAAGATAAAATATGCTAAGGAGAATAGGAAACAGAGTGGAACCGTACCTTCATTAATGAGTGCTTGCTCTAGGGATGCTAAGTTACGCTTCCCTAGTAGCAGAAGTAGAGCAATTGACTTCAGGATTCAGTAGACTTCAGTAGATTCAGGATCATGCCCCAGGATGGTGTGTGTGTTTGTGAGTGTGTGTATAAAAACAGCTTATCCTTAAAATTTGCATTTTTATAAAATGACTTTTACAAAAAGTGGGGAAATGGCAGATTAGTGCTGGACGAGAGGCACTGGAATTCCCCACTAGGACACTTTTTTCCAATGACAACAGAGATGTGCATTTAAAATCACAACCCATGAGAAAAGTCATTTGTCAGGTTAAGGTTGCATTACACAATTAATTTTGTTCAGTGTCTTGTGCTGTCTGATTGATTTGCTATTTATTTCAATTGCCAAAGCTTAAAAGAATAAGGAGACTTCACCAAGCAGGAATCATAATCATTAGACAATCACAGTGACAGTGCTTTGCGGTTAACTGTCTTATTGTAGAGACTGTCAGCAATGACCTTTGTGAAAGTTTAAGAGAACAGGTTTGAGATTAACCCTCAGGATTTGTGTTAAGAATGAGTGTGACATGTAGCCTTGTTCTCTGTAATACAATAAAGTGAATTTTCCTAATTGAATAAGGTATCCAAGTGAAACACTGATCTCAGTGCTGTCTGATTCATTATTATCTCACCCAATACAATTTCAAACAGCCCACATGCTCATATATAATGCTTGACAAAAGTTTGAGGGACACAAAATGACCACTCAAGCATTTGCATGTGAAGTTATTAAAAATGAGCTGTGTAAACAGGTTATTGGCATGTGCAAATGACCACTTAAATGGATAACTGGACACTTGCATGAGCATACATTCATGATTTGCATATGCAGTCACAGTAACTGAGCATGCAAATTAAGTGTGAATTTTGGGTACACATCTGTGCAGATAGATTAGATCAGGGGTTAGCAACCTACGGCACGCGTGCCAAACACGGCACACAAGCTGATTTTGAGTGGCACGCTGCCACGGTCCCGGCCCCCAGACCCACTCAGCCCCCCCGCCCACCGCTCTCCCTTGTGGGGGCAGGAGGTATAAGCTTGGTCCTGTGGCAGCCAAGCTTCCTCCCTCCCCCACTTCTTCCCCCAGCATGGTGCTTTCCTGCCCCGCCCCCTCTCATTCCCTGCGCCAATCAGCTGATGGCCCTAGCGAGGGGGGGAAGAGCGGCAGCGTGCATGCAGCTCCGTAGAGGAGGCAGAGAGAGGTAGGGATGGGGCCCTGGGGAAGGGGATGGAACAGGGCATATCCCTTCCAGCCCCCTGCCATGAGCTGCTGAGGGCAGGGGGCTGGGAGCACCCCTATGAGCCGAGCACCCCAGCCCTCTGCCCTGACCCCCCCCACACACACTCAGCCTTCTGCCCTGCACCCCCCCACACCCTCAGCACTCTTCCCTGACCCTTGAACCCCCCCACACACCCAGCTTTCTGTCCTGAACCCCCCTGCCCTTTTCCCTGACCCCTAAACCCCCCCACAACCAGCCTTCTGCCTTGTACCTCCCAGACCCCCCAGCCTTCTTCCCTGACCTCTGAACCCCCCCACACCCAGCCTTCTGCCCTGCACCCCACACACATGCAGCCCTCTGCCCTGACCCCTGAACCCCCCACACCCCCACTGCTCTCTGCCCTGACCCCTGAACACCGCCTCCCCAGGTCTGGGGTCCCGGCCTCAGGCCCCGCTCAGCCCAGTGCCGGCCTAGGTGAACAGAACCCCAGGCTGGCAGCGAGCTGAGCAGGCTGGTGGAGTAAGATCAGCATTTTAATTTAATTTTAAATGAAGATTCTTAAACATTTTGAAAACCTTGTTTACTTTACATACAACAATAGTTTAGTTATATAATATAGACTTATAGAAAGAGACCTTCTAAAAACATTAAAATGTATTACCAGCATGTGAAACTTTAAATTAGAGTGAATAAATGAAGACTTGGCACACCACTTCTGAAAGGTTGCCGACCCTTTAGATAATCTGGCGCATAATATTCCAACCAAACTATTACATATCACTGCTCTACAGCCAAAATGCTTCTAAAATAAATGTAGTCAAACTTTACTAATTCTGGGTCACTGAGAACGAAAATGATGCTTAAAATTGTTGATTGGCTCTAGTTTTCAAGTTATGCTATTGGGTCAGTATATACAACCCTTGACTTGGGAATAGCGGAGGATAAGTGAGTTATAAAGGGAAGGGATCTCAGTTTAAACCAAAAATGACTAAAATACATCTTTGACTGGATCTATGAATAAATCTATGACTGGGTTTGGACAGTACTTGCTTTTTAGGCAAAACAATGAATGATGCAATCTGAAGCTGGTATTGCGTCATACATGATATGAATTGCATCATGTTATTCCTAGAAGTCATGGATGATGCAATCATAACGAAGCTTACATCACTCTGCTGAACCAATTGCCCTATATCAGCTCTAGAAATCATACAGTGTCGTGCTCTCTTATTTGTCAGTGTTTGAGTTTGCAAAGGGACACATTTCTGTTTAGCCAAAGTGAGCAGAGATGCCTCGTACTTGTGTGAACAGTGCAGATAACTTCTGCTATGTTTGTGGTGAAGTGACTTTTGCATCACAAAAGCACAGTATAACCACTATGGTTATGAAAGCCTATCACCTTTATTTTGGCTGCAAAATTGGAGATCAGGAAAAGAGGTGGGCCCCACACATATGCTGCAACACTTGTGCAACAAATCTTCACCAGTGGTTGAACAGGAAAAGGAAATCTATGCCTTTTGCAGTGCCAATGATTTGGAGAGAGCCAACAGATCATACCAGCAATTGTTACTTCTGCATGGTGCCTCCAGTTGGGAAAGGTGTGTCAAAGAAGAAAAAGTGGACTGTGCATTATCCAAACATTCCATCAGCTATACGCCCAGTACCCCACGGAGAAGGACTGCCGGTTCCTGATGCACCAGAATCATTCTCACTTGAGTCAGACGAGGAAGAGGAAGAGGATGAAACTTCTGGTCCTGAACCATCAATGTCACAGGACCCACATTTTCTCCCATCCTCCTCCTCTGAATCACACCTCATAACACAAGATGAACTGAATGACCTTGTCAGGGATTTGGAACTACCCTAGAGTAAGGCAGAGCTGTTGGGCTCCAGACTACAGCAGTGGAATCTCCTGGCAGGTGATGTTAGGGTTTCCATGTTCCGTGACCGTCAAAAGGATCTTGTCCCATTCTTCTTCAAGGAAGGTGATCTTGTAGCCTGCCACAACATTGATGGTGTGATGGCAGCCCTCAACATCGTTCATGATCCAGATGAGTGGAGACTGTTCATTGATTCATCGAAGACGAGTCTTAAAGCTGTTTTACTGCATAATGGCAATGTTTTGCCATCAATTCCAGTTGGTCATGCAGGCCATATGAAGGAAACCTATGACAACATGAAACAACTTTTGAGGTGCATAAACTATGACCAACATCAGTGGCAGCTTTGTGGCGATTTGAAGGTGGTTGTTCTCTTGCTTGGTCTGCAGACTGGATACACAAAGTACTGCTGTTTTCTCTGCGAATGGGATAGTCGTGCAAGAGATTCCCACTACATCAAGAAAGATTGGCCACTCCGACAGTCATTGGAGCCTGGGAGGAAAAGTGTTCAGCATCCACCACTTGTTGAATCAAGGAAGATTTTGTTACCACCCTTACACATCAAGCTGGGTCTGATGAAGAATTTTGTCAAGGCCATTGACAAAACACAAGCAGCTTTCAAGTACCTCCATGGAAAACTTCCAAGGTTAAGTGAAGCTAAGATAAAGGAAGGTGTCTTTGTTGGTCCTCAGATTCGTGAACTTCAAGATGATGCATTTGACCATGCACTGCGTGGCAAGGAAAAGACGGCATGGAAAGCCTTCCAGTTAGTGGCAATAAATTTTCTCTGAAACAACAAGGCAGACAACTACAGGTTGTTGGTGGAAAACCTCCTCAAGGCATACAAAAGCCTTGGTTGCAACATGTCACTAAAGATACCTTTTTTGCACTCTCATCTAGATTTTTTTCCACCGAACTGCGGAGCAGTGAGCGACGAGCACGGCGAGCGATTTCACCAGGACATTGCAACAATGGAGAAACACTATCAGGGCAAATGGAGCCCATCAATGCTTGCAGACTATTGCTGGACAGTGACAAGAGATGCTCCATTTAATGAATACAAGAGACAAGCCAAGAAGCGCCGAGTAGACACTGAATAGGACTAAACTACGTACATAATAGTTTTTTGCCTTTTGTTTCATAATAAATTTTATTTATATAACCCTTTTGCTGATTTTTAAAGTGTTACAAAAACAGGACAGATGAAATATTATCATGTAAAGCAACCATAAACACATGAAAAGACCTAGGTTTACAATTTATGATTAAAACTCTACTATCTACACAATATACATAGACATAAAATGTAAAAACTTAAATTTCTTAGAAACAGTAGCCAATCAGTTGTTTTAATTGTCATATTTGAATTCAGCACATCAAAATACATAATAAATAGCACATTTTATCTCTGAAGCAGACGACTTCTCAAAAATTGTAGACCAGTGTAATTATTTACTGGTTCTTCTTTCTTTACTAATTATCCAAATGTCTTTCCTATTTTTCTTGTTGAAGGAATTCAGGTGTGTCAGCCATTTTTATAAAAAAAAAACAAACGATGAGTCCTTGTGGCACCTTAGAGACTAACAAATTTATTTAGGCGTAAGCTTTTGTGGGCTAGATCCCACTTCATCAGATGCATGGAGTGGAAAGTACAAGAGCAGGTATAAATACATGAAAAGTTGTGAGTTGTCTTACCAAGTGTGAGGTCAGTCTAATGAGACAATTCAGTTGACAGCAGGATACCAAGGGAGGAAAAATCACTTTTGAAGTGGTAATGAGAGTGGCCCATTTCAGACAGTTGACTAGAAGGCCTGAGTAACAGTAGGGGGAAATTAGTAAAGACTCTGTAGACGTGCTGACTCACCCCTGCGGCGCCTCCTGCTGGTGACTCTGGGAATTAGCTCTGTCCAGCGCTGGAGCACCCTCTGCAGGCTGGTGATCTGCCTGTCTTCTGGCCCCCATGTCCCTCCCTGGACCCGGTGCCCTTTCACATGGGGTGCTGCCCCTGGCAGTAACCCCTTTCTCTCTGGGTCTCCCCTCCTTGGGGAACCCCCACCCTCTATCCCCACCTTGCCTCAGTATTGGCTACTGCCAGTCATTGTCTAGCCCCACACTCTGGGGCAGACTGCAGTATCAGCCTACTCATCACAGGCAAAGGGGTTTGGACCTGCTGCCTTGGCCTACCCCTGGGCTGCCCTCTGCAACCCCTAGTACCAGTTGGCCCACTGCTAGGCCGCAGCCTGGGGCTTTCTAGGCTAGAGCTCCCCAGCTCCTCAGCCTTTCCCCAGCCCTGCTTCACCCTAGGTACCTTGTCCCAGTTCCCTGCAGCCAGGCCCTTCTCTCTCTGAAGGCAGAGAGAGACTGTCTGAGCTTCTGGCTTCCCTGGCCTTTTATAGGGGCCAGCTGTCACTCAGTTTGGGGCATGGCCTCACCTGCAGCCACTTCCTTAATCAGCCCAGCCTTGAGAGCAGCCGCTCTCAAGCCCTACCAGGCCACTTTTAAACCCCTCAGGACAGGAGCAGAGGTTCACCCTGCTACAGACTCCCAGTCTTTATTCAGGCCTAATATGATGGTGTCCAGTTTGCAAATTAATTCCAGTTCTGCAGTTTCATGTTGGAGTCTGGTTTTGACGTTTTTTGTTGAAGAATTGCCGCTTTTAGGTCTGTTATTAAGAGACCAGGGAGACTGAAGTTTTCTCCTACTGGTTTTTTGAATGTTATGATTCCTGATGTCAGATTTGTTTCCATTTATTCTTTTGCATAGAGACGGTCTGGTTATGGCCAATGTACATGGCAGAGGGGCATTGCTGGCACATGATGGCATATATCACGTTGGTAGATGTGCAGGTGAACGAGCCCCTGATGGTGTGGCTGATGTGGTTAGGTCCTATGATGGTGTCCCTTGAATAGATAAGTGGACAGAGTTGGCACCAGGGTTTAGTTCCTGGGTTGGTGTTTTTGTTGTGTGGTGTGTAGTTGCTGGTGAGTATTTGCTTCAGGTTGGGGGGCTGTTTTTGCTTATACAGACGAACACAGTTACCACTCTGAAACCTGTCAGCCATTTTTATGTCATTCATTTAGTGTATTTTTGTTCTTCTGTGAGAAGATTAAACATTGGCATGACCTAATTCAGAATTACTGAGCTACATATATAAAATAGATTCCCCCTTGTCTCTGTAGATGCTTTTTATTCTGGTGCTATGTCTCTGTTAAACTGTACCACTAACAGAGTAACACTGGCAGTGTTAAGGGAGGGTGCTTCAAGAAGGAAAGTGTATTAGAGGATTGTCAGCACTATCTTGGAACTAACTTCTTCCCTTGTTTGGATCCCATATGGAGTCCTGTCATTTTGGATTGTGTGCTGCTTTAAAGAGCAGATCAATTTTTATAAAGGCACAGAGGAATCTTCTGCCTGGTGACTGTGAAAAAGCATTTTGTTTATATATCTTGCCTATAAAGCAAATTTGCAGTGATACATTCCTCTTATCACTTTCAACACTCTTTGCAATTTGTCCAGTAAAGCCCTCCGATGGAGGAGAGATACATCACTGTGTCACTTCATGTACTTGCATGTGGACATGGCTGTTGTGCTAAGGAACAAGATTACTGAGCAGGCACCTGATGCGTTGCCTTCTTATCAACTGTAGTGAAGTCCCCACCCACCTTGTGCTGTAGCGAAATCAGGACAGTCATGGCCAGGGAAGTCTCCTTATAAATGTTTCATTTTCAATGCTCTTGGAGGGACTATCTCTTGAGTGAAGGGCTCTGGGGGGTAAATTTCTAAATACTCTCTTCATTTTTATCCTTGTTTAAGTGCAGAGACAGTATTATGGAAGCAAACCTTGCATCATGCTAAGGAAGTAAATAACTTTATGGTGGGATTTTCCAAGAATGCTAAAAGTTAATAGGAGCAGAGATAGGGCAATGCTTACTCTCCAAGATGCTGCGTGGAGGCAGGAAAGTGGGGGAACATACACATGATCTCTTCACTAGGTTTCACCTTAATAAGATGGTAACATTGTCAGTTCAGTTTTATAAGGTGCAAATATTACTAAAAGGTATATACCAGCTATTTGTCACTCTCAGCAGCAGATGCATGGGGCCTTCCCTACGTGTCTCTACAATATAGGCAGAGGCGGCTCTAGACATTTCGCCGCCCCAAGCACGGTGGCATGCTGCGGGTGGCGCTCTGCCGGTCGCCAGTCCCGCGGCTCCGGTGGACCTCCCGCGTGCCTGCCGCCCTCCCGGCAACTGACAGAGCGCCCCCCGCTGCACGCCGCCCCAAGCACGTGCTTGGTGTGCTGGGGCCTGGAGCCGCCCCTGAATATCTGTAAGGAGGTAGCAGAGATCATGCATGGGGCTCGGTGGAGGGAAGATTTGAGAGTGGGTAGGAACAGACCATGGCCAGGTTCAGGCATAGCTGGAGCATTTGTGACTGTTCAGCTTTGCCGCTGGCCAAAACCCCAACAGGCAGCTGACGTGGCTGCACTTGTGCTGTATGAAATGTAGTGGGGAGGATTTCTAGGGCAGCCTGTGCAGCCACCCTACAAGCCAGGCTGCTGAAGGAGGAGTTTAGTTTGTATAAATAGGGTTAAAAGGAAAGCAGGCCTCTTTGAAAATTATGCACTCAAATTAGAGCCACTTTAGTATATTAAACAAGGATTTCTTACTTGGTTAATTATATTGCATTGTGGGAGAAGAAGGGGGCTCATTTTCTTTTTTTCATTGCCTCACCTTTGCACTTCCTCTGATCTTGTCTCCACGATAACTTACAGGAGCTTCAGAACTGTTCTGCTAATGGTCCCAGGGATCACTGGGGACAATGATGCCCTGGCCATGTCTCCTCTTTCCCTCTTACACCTGTGACTAGGAGGGTGGTGTCACAGGACTGTTTAAGTGGTTCTAGACCCAGCCCGGGATTCCTTGCCACTGGGGGGGATGCTTCATTAAGCCATAAGCTGGCTAAAGAGCTGCTTTGAGCCACCAGACTCTTCATGGGAAAAGGAATCTGTCCATCTGTTTTGATTGTGGGTTATTAGAAATGTGTACAACAATAAGGGCAGTTCTGCCTCTTATGAAATTCTGCAAATGCACCATATCGAGTTGTATGAAGTTAGCAGGAAGGAAATAATGACAGTGTAACAAGTGACTTAAAAATAGTATCCTTAGGTAAAAAATAATATTCTTGACAGAACCAGCTGTTTTACTCCATTCCTCTTTTCTTCTGTATCCTTGCATGCGCTGTGAATTGAAACGAAGAGCACAGATTTGTGAGAGAGATCTACTGACCAGCATTTAGAGATCTGTCATCTGACTACCATGGGAGCAGCAATCAACTGACCCAGATTTAGAGAATTAAAGGGAAGCTGCCATACTGGATCCTACTGTGTCTGGCAAACAGCAGAAGCTGAAGAGGAATGTATAAATGTACTATGACAGTGTATCTCCTGTTTAAAGGCATCTTGTAATTCATGAGAGCACTGAGTAGGAGCGGCAGCCAGAGTGCTAAGGAGAAGTCAATGGAACAGGAGGTAGGAGATGTTTTGAAGGCCGATGTTGTGGGGTAGAGTTCAAATATGCAGATACATCTAGAAGATCATGGTATACTGGGAAAAAGTTAATAGAAAACAGTGGATTGTAAGATAGAGAGGGAAGAGAGAGTGGTACTTTAACATGTACCATATATTTCATAGAATTAAGATTCAGAAGGAAGCAAGGCTCTGAACTGCAAAGGTAAGGTTGTGAATGACAGCAATATAAGTTTGTCTTGGGTTCTGGTGACTCCATGTATCACTCAAGCTTAACATGTATTGTTTAAGAGGTCACCAAAACCATAAACTGGACTTTGGAGATTGTAAGCTTGTGGAGCTTTGTCGAGCTGTTTATTCCTCTATAGAAAGGGTGGGCAAACTACGGCCTGGGGGGCTGCATTTGGCTCTTTAGACATTTTAATTTGGCCCTCAAGCTCCCACTGGCGAGCGGGGTTGGGGCTTGCCCTGCTCCGGCACTCCAGCCAGGGAGTGGGGTTGGGGGCTTGTCCACTCCGTGTGTGCCATGGCTCCACACAGCTCCCAGAAGCAGCAGCATGTCCCCTCTCTGGTTCCTACGTCTAGGGGCAGCCAGGGGGCTCCGCGTGGTGCCCCCACCCCAAGTGCTGCCCCCACAGCTCCCATTGGTTGGGAACCATGGCCAATGGGAGCTCTAGCGGAGGTGCCTGTGGATGGGCCAGCGTGCAGAGCTGCCTAGCCACGCCTCTGCTTAAGAGCTGGAAAGGGGACATGGCGCTGCTTCTGGGAGCTGCTTGAGGTAAGCGCCCCCCGAAGTCTACACCCCTGACCTCCTCCCATGCCCCAGCCCTCATGCCCCTCCCACCCTCCTAATCCCTTGGTCCCAGCCTGGATCACCCTCCTGCACCTCCAACCCCTCATCCCCAGCCCCACCACATAGACTGCACCCTCATCTGGAGCCCTCATCTCCCCCTCACACACCCCAGCCGCATGTCCAAGCCCAAAGCTCCCTCCCGCATCCTGAACTCCTCATTTCTGGCCTCACCCCCAGAGCCTGCACCCGCAGCTGGAGTTCTCACCCCCTCCTGCACTTCAACCCCCAATTTCATGAGCATTCACGGCCCTCCACCCAGTTGTGGCCCTTGGGCCAAAAAGTTTGCTCACCCCTGCGCTATAGTGTCACCTCTCCCTTCAGCTGTGCACAGGATGACTGGACATCAGCCCAGAAAGTTCCCTGAGATCAAGAACAAGTAACTATTTATGACATTCCTTTTGAGTGAACTTAGTAGCTCTTTGTTGCTTCTGAATTTCTCCATCAGGTACAATGGTCGCCCGCCATCCATATTCTCCTGATTTAATCCAATTGCCCCAATGTATATCTAAATCTGTCATTTTCATGCAGACATCTACAATATGAGATTAAAGAGAGAATGATAATGCTTGTGTTTATTATGATTCATATTACATTGGACTCCCTCACAATGCCCTTTTAGTGTATTAACATTTTTTTGGTAAGTTTCAGAAGACCAGATGGTGTATCATGATGGCTTCTTTCCTAGCCTGCCATCTCCTCCAGTGGCCTGTACTGATTCCTGTACTCCACCTCCCCTTGCATTGACTCAGACAGTGGGAGGCAGCATGGTCTAGTCCAGGAGTGGTGAGGGACTGAAACAACTGATCCTCCCTTCCCCATGCAGGAAGGAATATGTGCATAGAGGACCCCTCTGCAAACAGATCTCAGGGGCATGACACAGCTTTTGGGTTAGCTGGGCTCAAATATGGAAGGTTGGGGGCTTCAAGAGCCTGTCCAAGGCATTCATTCAGTGGTAAAGTATTAAATAGAAAAGCCCCAATACCAAGCTATTAAAGTAGCATCTTTATTTTGAAAGAAATGGAAAAGGGCATTTTGATAAACTTGTGAGTATCAGCCAATAACAGAGAATTTACAATAGCTTCCAGAGGCTTAATTTTTATCCAGACAAATGTTGATTCAATCTTCAAGGTCAGCTTTTCAAGAGTGCTTATTATTGTGTACAGAAGGTCACAAAGAGCACACTTGCAATTTCTTAACAAATGTTTAACTTTTATTAAACATAGGAAAAATTTCCACGGGATGTCAGATCAAAACAGCCAGTTTCAGCTATTTCCAGAAGCTGCTTTCCTATTCCTAAGTACCCACAGCTTCTGACTTTAAGTAGACAATTGTTTAAAATTGAATATTACTTGCAACAGTGTATCATCTTTCAGGATTCCCAGGCAGATTCACATGAATTCCAGGTTAGCCCACGTACGTTCCCTCCTATGTAATTTTATTATTAAATTATTACACTGCACAAAGCATACATCTAATCCCTAATTGTAGTGCACATGTTCCATTCTAAATGTATAGCTGGTTCCCAAAATTTGAATGTATAACTGTATATGTAATGTGACTCTTTTACTGGAAACATGTTCTGGTGCAGATGGGAAACTATCACCACAGGAAAATGGATGTCAATGTGTATTACTCTTTCATTTAAAATATATTCATTTTTTAGTAATTTAATGAGCCTCAAATATCAAGTGCTAAAGGAGAATATTTTTAAAAGTTTAAGTTCATTTCTTCTCTGCTTTGTAATTTTTCTAATAACCTAATCCATCAAATTCCTTGCAGAGTAAATTAAGATTCAGAATTTAAATCTGATTAACAAATACCAATTTTAATAACAAAATCCTTATTTGTAATTGTTAAATAGCAAACAATTAAAATTAAAACATGCAGAGGAAAAAGACAATGTTTTAATTTTCCATATCATTCATTTATTGTATTAATTTGAGAGCAGTGGTACTTGAGTGGTACTGATGAATCCCCCACAATGTAAAGCAACAAAGAGTATATTTACTCTGGTAGGATGCAGCATGTTCTTATATTTTCTCCTACAAGACGGCATTTCTATGTATTATATGCCTGATCCTGGGTGCTTTTACTCATAGGAATTTCCTTACTGAAATCAAGTAATCAATGGGAACAGAGGGATTACCAGACTGAATCAGACCCCAGGTCCATCTAGTCTCTGACAATGGTCAGTATTAGATGGAAGATGAAAGACCCCTATACTACACAGATGTGGGATAATCTGTCCCTCACATAGGTTTCATCCTCATCTCTAATAGTTAGGGATTGGCTTAAACCCTGAAGCATAAGGTTTAATATCTCTTCCAAAATTTGTTGTCATAACAACTCTGGATATTCCTGAAATCCATATAAATATCCAATCCCTTTTAGAATCTTGTTAAGTTTTGGGCTTCAATGATTTCCTGAGGCAACAACTTCCACAGTTTAAATTACATGTTGTGTCAAAAAGTATTTCCTTTTACTGGTTTTGAATTTGCCACCTTTTAATTTTAATTTTAATTTTATTGAATTATTCTTCTTGTGGGCAAACTTTTTGGCCCAAGGGCCACATCTGGGTGGGGCAATTGCATGTAAGGCCATGAATGTGGGGCTGGCACGAGAGGTTGGGGTGTGGGAAGGAGTGTGGGGTGTGGGAGGGGGTGCGGTGTTCAGGAAGGGGCTCAGGGCAAGGGTTGGGGCAGAGGAGGAGGAGTGTGGGGTTTACAAGGGGGCTCAGGGAAGGGGTGCACCAGGGGTGCAGGTAGGGGGCTCAGGGCAGGGGGTTGGGGTGTGGGGTGCAGGAGTGGTTCGGGGTGCAGGAGGGGCTCAGGGTGCAGGCTCCGGGATGGTGTTGCTTACCTAGAGTGGCTCCGGGGTGGCAGTGGCACGTACCGGGACCAGGGCAGGCTCCCTGCCTGCCTGCCCTGGCCCCATGTCACTCCTGGAAGCAGCCGGCATCACATCTCCATACCACGAGTGCTCAAAATGGAATCTTTTTAGGTGTATGAATTTCCACTCTAGCCAAATATCACTTGGACATGGGTTATCGTTACAACCCAGAGATCATGGGCTCTTTATTCAGACATTCTTCTCCAGAACAGTTGCTTTTTAAAAAAAAATATTTTATGTACCCCTTTTCTGAGCAATTGCAAATTATAGAACTTTGCTGGTCAGTTTATCACTGGAGAAGAAATCAGTGCCATGGAGTCTGGATATTTTCTTAGTGGGATTTGTTATATTCATACACACACATACTGTACCAGTCCACAACCTTTCTCAGAAATCTCACCACAAAACCAACACCCAGTTCCCAGGAACAACTCTGCCTCAAGAACTGACTTTAGTTAAAGAGTATAAATCAGAGCGTAAGCTCTCTCTGTTTTCACCAGCTCCCCAAAGTAAGAAACTCACAAAATCTAAGAACAATACAACATTTCTGCAAAGACTCTACACTGCTCAGATACTAAGAAAAATGAATTTATGTTTACTCCCTCTATAACAGTAAAGAGAATTTAAGTGGTCAATGATGCTGAATTGACACCTCTGGACAAAGAAGTCTTCCATTTAGCGACAGAACAAGAATAGAGTAGAGTGGTTTTATGTCTCAGCAACCCAATACACTTTATGCCCTTCATGCATAACAAGATTTCCAAAGTCAGCCCTCAGAAATAATGGTACTGTGGTTAGATCTTCAGCTGCATGTGTGTTTTCTTCCTGTATACTGCCCCAGCTCTGTGCAGACAGCCGGCACAGCAGACCTTGAGCGAACCACTCATTGATCACAAGATCCGTTAAGGTACGAAGGCGCCAGGCCAGGTTTAATGTCAACAAAGCATGGCAATAGCACCTGGTAGATTTTACAAGCAGGGCTGGCTCCAGCATTTTTTCCGCCCCAAGCGGTGAAAAAAATAAAATAAAAAAAAGCTGCGATCGGCGGCACTTCGGCAGCAACTCTACAGCCGCCGCTTCATTCTTCGGTGGCAATTCGGCAGCAGGTCCTTCCCTCCGAAAGGGACTGAGGGACCCGCAGCCGAATTACCACCGAAGACCCGGACGTGCCGCCCCTTTTCGTTGGCCACCCCAAGCACCTGCTTGCTGCATTGGTGCCTGGAGCCGGCCCTGTTTACAAGGATATTAAGACATGCATGCCTGTGACAATGGAAGCAGCTCAGTGAATGGTGGGACTTTTCATTCCCCCCTCAGCTGAAAACACATATTCCCTCTAAAATACCTCTTTATACCCTAATACTGTACAAACAAGTTAGTACTGCCTCTGACATACTTAGTCACTGCCCCCTAACATGGCTAGCTATTACCTTGTACATGTTGGGTCAGTCAAAACATCTCTATTACGTACTGTCATCCTGACCTTATCTTTTCACTGTGTTCCTGTTATACTTGGGAAATGTTTTTGTACCATCCTTAATATCAGGATGTTCTTGATATCGGGATTTGTTTGCATGAACACTCTGTGACTAGCACTTCTTAGGAATGTTTATTTCTGCAATATTAGCCCTGTCCTTGACATATTCTATTAGCAGGTCCTGCCTCATACCAGGCCGCTAATACAAGGGCTTATGTCTCAGGCTCTCTTCCTACTACAGGTACATAGGCTTCAGATCAGACACTCAGGTGAGTAGTGGGCAGGGGCAAGGTCAGACCTAGAAATCTATTTATCCAAAAACAAATGGCTATTACAATTTGATGCTCTTCAATTGTTGAGCCATCTTTGAAACAGACCAGACTGCAGCTAGAAGAAAGCTGAGATAGAGAGAAATGGTGTATATTGAAGCAACAGTGTTTTTCAGTGGCCAGGAAAATAAATGTTTACGTGCCAGATGTGGTAAAGATTCATATGTCCTTTCATGCTTCACCCACCATTCCAGAATACATGCTTCCATCCTTCTGCTCAATAACAATCCAAAGCAGTGTGGACTGACACACATTCATTTTCATCATCTGAGTCAGATGCCACCAACAAAAAGTTGATTTTCTTTTTTGGTGGTTCGGGTTCTGCAGTTTCTGTATCTGACTGTTGCTCTTTTAAGACTTCTGAAAGCATTCTCCACACCTCATCCCTCTCAGATTTTGGAAGGCACTTCTTGGGTCAAGTGCAGTAGCTATCTTTAGAAATCTCACATTGGTACTTCCTTTGCATTTTGTCAAATCTGTAGTGAAAGTGTTCTTAAATCGAACAACATGTGCTGTGTCGTCATCAGAGACTGACATAATATGAAATATATGGCAGAATGCAGGTAAAACAGAGCAGGAGACACACAATTCTCCCCCAAGGAGTTCAGTTGCAAATTTAATTAATGCATTATTTTTTTAACGAGTGTCATTGGCATGGAAGCACATCCTCTGGAATGATGGCCGAAGCATGAAAGCGCATACGAATATTTAGCATATCTGGCACATAAATACCTAGTAATGCCGGCTACAACAGTGTCATGCGAACACCTGTTCTCACTTTCAAGTGACATTGTAAATAAGAAGCAGGCAGCATTATCTCCTGTAAATGTAAACAAACTTGTTTGTCTTATTGACTGGCTGAACAAGAAGTAGGACTGAGTTGACTAGTGAGCTATAAAGTTTTACATTGTTTTGTTTTTGAGTGCAGTTATATCACAAAAAATTCTACATTCGTAAGTTTCACTTTCATGATAGAGATTGCACTACAGTACTTGTATGAGGTGAAGTGAAAAATATTTATAATTTTTACTGTGTAAATATTTGTAATAAAAATAATAATATAAAGTATACACTTTCTTTCTGTTTTGTAAATTGAAATCAAATTTTAAAATGTAGAAAAACATCCAAATATTTAATAAATTTCAATTGGTATTCTATTGTTTAACAGTGCAATTAATTGTGATTAAATTTTTTTAATCGTGATTAATTTTTTGAGTTAATCGCATGAGTTAATTGCGATTAATCAACAGCCCTAATATTAATATATATATAGCCAGTGCAATTATATAGCATGAGAAGTCAAGAATATTGTTCTGTGGACTGAGTTATCCAAGGTATTTACAATTAGTCTACATTCACAGTCCTACCTTCGGAACCTAACTAGATCCCTGCCATATCCATGCTGAGCTTCTGCTGATTTTAGCCTCTTAAAATCTTGTTCCAGGAAATTAATTGCATAATGACCTGCTGCCAGTTGTCAAACATTTACAAGCTACCAATCTATCTAGTTATCTGTCTGCCTAGCTACGTATTTCTAATGTGTCGTTTATCATTGTGGTACTAAATCTAAAAGATTAGTCCTCCCCAAATGTTTTCATTTGGGTGTTGGTGATTTTATTGATGAATACTGATAAATGAGTGTAAAAAACTGTATCAGCACCATACCAGCTGATCACTCGTGGCTGCATATATATGTATATACTTGATAATGCCATTTTCAGAGACTGTTTGAAAGAAGCTTGTGATGTTTCATTCAGCCGACAGTGTGCTTCCTCATAGGAGTGAATGCAGAAATGTATTATTCTGCCAGCAGGCAGCAAATAAACTGTCGAGTCCTCTGTTGTCATGGCAACATAACACTGTCAAACTAATTCAAGTCTTGGTAATGACAACAAAATATTCCCTTCCAAAAATGTACCAGCACCACATCACCTAAGAATTCATTCCACAATTTTGTTATACTTTGTGACAATTTATCTCATTAAATAATGCAGTTTCAGAACAGCCTCATTTCCTCCCCAGGTCCACAAATGCAATGCAGATAGACCCTCATTTCATGCTCTCTTTTTACTGACTCTGTCTCATCATTACTACTTAAATCTATGAATCTATGGGGTCTTTGTCACACATTGTGCTCCACGTTTTGAGATTTAAGCATTGGCACATTTGCTTTATCAGAATACACAGACCTGCATTCTCCAATCCAGTATCAGTGTGTGGATCAGCTATTTCAGAAGGAGCTTCTGCAGTGAATGATCACTCTCTCTCTCTCTTGGGAAACCCAAAGCATCCATTTTGTGGTGTTCCCTCAGCTACACTTACAGTGAGATTGTTTTGTTAAAGATTTGACTAATATCACTTTTATATCACATAACTAACATATTGAAGAAGAGACTTTTAATAATTTACAGTACTGAGGGTTGAACAGGACCAATTTGTGAAGAGTACCCAAAGGATGGCCCAAGTCCTACACAGATACTTCTATTGCTAATTCAGAGAGCACAAGACCAGGAAGGCATTGTGGTTTCCCTTCATCCTCCTGTATAATTATATAGTAACCTCCCTTTCCTCCCAAAGAAGATTTATAATTCTGTTTCTCAGCTGGGGTGGCTAAAGGCTGGAGTTCTGTAATATGGATATCTCTTGTATTGTCAAGCCCATGTATTCAAACATCATGAGTCAGCCCCTTCCCCTTCTCCTTTACGCCCCCCTCCCCAAATTATGAGGTTGATTTAGAAATCATTAGTTATTAAAAGAATGACTATTGGGGTTTTTTTTACTTGCCTTCAGGTGTTTGAGTTTTTGGGGCCACATTTTCAAGCTTTTCTTCACAAGTATGAAAAGCTAGAAACATACTTTTAAAAACAAATTAGGAACTAAGATTCTCATGTAATCACATGACTCCAGGAGCTAGGGCTTTGTGCAGAAACCAACTATTATAAGACTTGCAATAAAATCACAAGAGTTGGCAACTCGGCATGCAGTTCATGAAAGCAACAGGTCCAGCAGGCTTCCAAGCAGCATCAGCCAAATCAGGATGGAACGTTGTATCTTGGCAACTGTTATCTCTATGAGCAGCACCCTCCTGGCAAAAAAAGGCAGAGGTAAAACATGTTGTGTGTCATGCAAATTAAGTGCAGAACTCCGTCACAAAGTTGGGGCAAGATGGTCTCAAGTACGATCTAATTTCATAATTGTAGACAAACAATTATTTTGTCTGTATTCATTTATTTTAACATTGAAGTGTAGCATTTAGTTTTCATTTACAGAAAAATCTCATCAGCATTAAAAAAAGTCAATAAATTATAGTCTAAGAATCATTTGTTGGAACCTGAAAATTTGCCCCAGGCTGCACATGCATATTTAAATAAATAAAGAACATTGCTAAGAATAAATACAAAGTTCCATTTTGTGCAATATTTGTTAATATCAAATTGTACCACCCCAATTGACCACTAACTGTCAAAAGCCTTTTTCTAATTATATGCAATCTTTTTAGCATACAACTTCTTGCCTTTAGTTCAAGTGATTCATTGAACTTGTGTGTAGAAAGGCTTAAATCATCCTTAACTTCCTGTTTATTCTGTATCAATGGTGACCTTGCAGGAGCTACCTAGTTACTCTCAATGATTTGTTACATGGAATCTTATGGAAAAAATATGCCCAGTTTAAATGAAGCTTGCCAGGCTCCCAGTACCGTGGAGGTTTGAGAAAAAGGAAAGTTCAAGAGATTCATTTGACAAGAAATCAAACTGATGACATCTCAATGGGGTCCTGGTACTTGAAGAGAGGGAGATTGTCTTTTGTTTTGTGTTTTATATGGAACGTGCTTCCGGAAATATGTGGAAACAGAGACAAATGTTATATGAAAGTCATATTTTTCTTGATGTCACTGTTTATGGGGAAAACTTAGCTGCAATATTTAAGACTTTTGATGTTACTTACTTACCATTTATATATGTAACCACTGGGAATTTATAGCAAAGATAAACATGGATTTGAAAACTCTTTAGGCTATGCTGAGATTTTTTGGATTTCATTAGGTCCTTGTGGTTGCTATGCTAACGGATAATATGCCAACATTTACTACAATGCCGTGTCTGCTGAGCATAACTGATATGTATGAGCATGCACCCAAGTGAAGTTGATGAATGGTTTTTAGTGATTGCACTCCTGTACAGTGAGGCATACATTACTGAGGTGGTTACTCTGCAGCAATTCAGCAATGAATCTCAGTGGATCAGATACCACACTAGATGCATTCTGTAATTCTGTTGTCTGTGGAAATGTACTCTTACTTGGACAGCATTCTGTTACTTTGTTTTAATCAGTTAGGATGAGCAAAGACCCAAAGTAAGACTAAATACAGATTGTGTGTCCAGGAAAGTAAACACACACAAAATCCATAGGCAATTTTCATGTAGGGAAGTGTTAATATTATATATGACAGGTCTGGCAGATACTGTGATATCTCCTGATAGAGGAAAGCATATATCATACTAGAAACAGCTACTGGATAAAGAGAGGTCTCCAATTATAAAAAGGGATATGTGTTTTGAGAGTGAAATCTAAAATACAAGAAAACCAAGGAGTGGAGTTTGTTTGGTTTTGTGTGTTTGTAGTGGGTATTTTTTAAGATGCCAATTTGGTTTGTTGCATCCTTAGCTGTTCTGTTTGCTCTCTGGTATTGTGTCAATGACCAACCAAAAGGTCAGTGGCATAAATTTTCAGTATTGGATCTCAGCTATCTTGAAAATAAAAAGCCTTCAAATCAGGGCTGGACTGAGGCAATGTTCTCCTTGGGAGCGGCTGACTACTGGCTCTTCTGAAAATCTCACCCTGACATGTGTGCTCCTAAGACCTTCAGGCCCTTTTGAAAATCCCAACCTATGTTCCCTGTTTGAACTTGGTGTTTATATGCCTCCTATTGATAAATTAAAGTGTTGCATAGTAATACATAGTACAGTGTTGATAATGCCACATAGTACAGGCTAAATCAAGATGTTTTTATATGATGTGCAAGAGACCAGATGCACTAGATGTCTGAAAGGACTACTCTAAAATCTGTTGAAAGATTAGTGATGCATGGAATAGCTTTTGCATCACACTTGCAGGAAAAGATGCATGAGTGGAGGCTGGGAAGAGAAGACATTTTTCTTGACAGTTGCCAAACCTTCAAGAAAAAAAAATCACAGTTGTGTGTTTGATGCAAAAGATAACAAATTTCAGAATGACTTTGTAGTAGTTCTATGGAGGAGAAGGGAATCTGAATTTAGGAAAGGGTGAGGGGACCTGAGCCAAAGTGATGATTCAGTTTTGATTGCTTCAAGTATATTTAAAGAGATTTCTGTTATCAGTTTGGAGAGGAAAGTTGAGAAATCAAGTCATTGAGGTTTCCAAGGACATACCAACATAAGATGTTTTTCAAACACAGTTGGTCTATTTTTTTTTTGCCCTGTTTAAAAAGTGGCTGCCAGTTCCCACAATAGTGACAAGATCACCAGATAAAGCTGGGGAGTAAGAAATGAGAACACAAGAAGTCATAAATAATGGGCCAAAACATTTTCTGGTGTCAATAGTGTTATATCAGCAATGAATTCGACTCAATTGGTAGTGTTAATAAAATAAATTATTCTCAATATCAGAAGGAGAAACTTGGTGGTTGGGTGAGCGGTTTGACTAGATATATTGTATCCCTTAGGGCTGGGGAATACTTGTTTGGATAAAATGTTCAGCTTTTTCAGAACCTTTTGCTTAAGACTGAGAGCTAGAACCAGTGCCCAAGTATCTCTAACTACAGATGTAGGTGGGAAAAGTGACTTGTTATTCTCCATTACTCTCCAATTAAAACTAAGCAGAATCAATATGGCTTTTGATAAGAAAGGAGAAATAGAAAGCCAACTGTGATGGGGTATACAAAACCCTCTAAGGCCCCCTCCAGAGAGGGTCCTCCAAGCTGCCTAGAGAGACAATGTGGGGCATAGCCAATCGGGGCCCAAAAGCCTGCTATAAGAAGAGCTGCAGGGCCAGAGGCAATTCAGTTCTTTGCTGGAGCTGTAGGAGTGTGGGCAGGCTGCTGGAGCAACAGAACTCGGGACAGGGCAGTGCTGCCAGAAGCCAGGGAGAGCGAGAAGAAGCCCTGAGCTGGTTGCATGGTGTAGGGCATGGGGAGGTGAAGGCCCAGGGAATTAGAGAAGCTGTGAAATATAGTTAAAGTTATAGTACCTTCTGTACATTGTGATGATAGTGCATGTTCTTTCTGAGACATTGACAGAATAAAGACAATCAAGTCACATCAAATAATGGGGAATATATTCAAAGGCAGAGTTTTGTAAATTTGAAACTCAAGTTTACATTTCTCAAAACTTGACTCCTGTTTACACACTTCGGAGCACCTAAGTCCTACATTAGGTAAGCATGGACCCAGTTTCTAACATCTACAGTTTTTCAATAAGTAACAAAATAGAGAACGACAGGATGATAAGGATAACAGAGATAAAGGTAAGGCTGATGGAAGTGTACAACTGATTTAAGATATTTCAAGACAAATTAATGATTTTTTTAATAGTTACATTAATTTAAATGGGCATGTTTTGTTATTAATTCCTGTTTTTTAAGGTAGAAGATTAAATGGGTGACTGCACAGAATGTCTCATTACTTTTGAAATTTTTTTTCTTTACACGTGATTAAATTCATTGATCTGCTTGGTAATAAAGTCACGTAAAAATATGCATATAGCAATATGTTGTAATTTAGCAAAGACTGGATGTGATGCAGAATCCAATAAAATATTACAGAACATTTTTATTAACTAACATCTTAATTCAAGTTCCTACTAAATACCAGAAATGTCAATGTAGTTCATGTGGTAAAAGGAGAGCAACTGATATTGTATTTTTATGGAAACCACAGACTGAGTGTCATTTATTTGTAATTTGTCTTTCTCTTTTACCCTGTCATTCATGCTTTTGATTTTTATATCCCAAGCAAAACCTGAAAACCAGAGATGAATTTTAGGAAATTGTCAACTAATATGCCTCAGAATTAGTTTATTGCTGGTGTAAATGATCAGACCTACATGTGCAGAAAAACACCCCAGTTTCAAATTCCCAAATGTAATTAAACAGAGGTCTTAGTATTTATCTTCTTAAACATGAAGTGAAGGTTAAAAAGTTCTTACCATATTTTAAAACTTAGATAACATCAGTAAAAATACCTGGATGGTGGCAAGAAAAATGTTTCTGTGTTAATAAGAAGTGAAAGTTCTATTGTATTAGAGATTTTCCTTCATAATATATTAGTGATGATAGAGTGCAAAAGTCTTACCAGATTAGTGAATTTCCATTTATTCAAAACATTTGTGCTGTATTCTTCCTCTTTGTCAATATTATTGGAAAGAAATAATATCATAAGAAAATTGCTAATGTGCATGATGAGTTTCTTAAATTAATACTTTGCAACAAAATGTAGCACTCTCATCAGGGAATAAAGTGTGTAGGAGAGATAAAACTCAGCAAATAGAAGCTAATGGAGTTTCTCGCCCAATCTTCTGTTGTGGGCCTGGCTGCACACCTTGCAGATCGTTCCTGATCTGGAGGAGAAAAGAGGTATCCTCAGTGCTCAAATTTAATCAAACTTTTATCTAGCTCTTTGGTCCAACATGGTAAAAATGGTTAGGATATTGCTTCTAACTAGTGACTATTTAAGACTATGGGCCAGAAACTTGGGTGCAACTGAAAGGGAAAAAGACAATCTTTCTGCACTTTGCTCCCATGAATACCTGGGCCTACCTGGGCTGGTTTCACCCCAAACACAATTTAGAGTAGCCACAGTAGTGCTGGCATGTAACTGTGTACTGGGGCCAATATGCCAACAGGGGTGATGGAACACAGCGTTCCTTCCCATCACAGCATGCCCTGACCCACTAAGGGAATGGAAGGGATTGGTGTAAAACCAAGATAGCTGGCATGTTGAGGTATCCTTGCATGTCCATTTAGGGTATCTGTAAGTCATTTTTGTACCACCAATGGTGGGACTGAAGAAGTGGCTCAGTGTCTTTATGGCAAGTTATAGTGACCATTTAGACCAATACATTCAATAGAGTTTTAAGTGGAAAAAAGGCAGGTAACCCCTATAAAATATACATTACAGTAATGGTTCAAAAATGCCGCAGGAATGCTATTGTAAATTATAGTTTTTTAAACAACATTTGTGTATTGCATTGTTAAATCACGGTAATATTATTTTCATACAATAGTATCTGTTTTTCTCTAGATGTCATGCACTAAGCATATAGTTATTCATGCATCTGACGAAGTGGGTATTCACCCACGAAAGCTCATGCTCCAATACATCTGTTAGTCTATAAGGTACCACAGGACTCTTTGCTGCATTTATAGTTATTCAAGTAGTTTTATCTTGGCTGCTGAGGTTCATGAGGCACCTGATTACAATCTAGCAAAATTAAAATATGTTGAACATTTATAGAGTAAATATTAATTCAAATGTTGAACAAAAAATCCTAGGTTCAGTTATGAGAGTCCCACTGGAAATACTCATAGGCTAAAAGTTAAGTATATGATTAGGTTTTTCATAGGAATGGGGCCAGAGTGCTCAACAAGTCCTGTATTCTGTCTATATGGTTCTTTTTTTACCGTATGTTCAGTAACTGAAGATACTGAACTGTGCAATGAATGCAAATTTTTATACAGTGAACCCAACTGTCTGCCTACTTTCAGAGATATAAGCCAACTCAGCTACAGCTAGAAATATAGTTCTGGTTCAAATGGACCTATGCTGACAATGCAAACACTTTTTTTTTGGCCTATATTTCCAAGCATTGAGTTTGCTGAAAGAAGCAAAATGCCACATTTCAGGAAAGATGTTGACAAACTGGAGAAAGTCCACAGAAGAGCAACAAAAATGATTAAAGGTCTAGAAAACATGATTGCAAAAAATTGGTTTGTTTAGCCTGGAGAAGAGTAGACTTAGGGGGGACATGATAACAATTTTCAAATACATAAAAGGTGGTTACAAGGAGGAGGAAGAAAAATTGTTCTCTTTAACCTCTAGGATACGCCAAGAAGCAATGGGCTTAAATTGCAGCAAGGGCAGTTTAGGTTGGACATAAGGAAAACTGTCAGGGTGGTTAAGCACTGGAATAAATTGCCTAGGGAGTTTGTGGAATTTGGGCTAGTCAACACTGGCAACACTAAAACACTGCTGTGGCAGCACTTTAATGTTCCTTGTGCGGCCACCGTGCAGCGCTGAGCAGCGGCATATTATCGCCTAGGCCAACAAGGCCTAGGCATAGGGCAGCAAATTTGCAGGGGTGGCAAATTTGCTCACGCCCCCCTCCCCAACTCCGCCCCTTCCCCAAATCCCCGGCCCGCCTCCTCCCCAGGCACACCGTGCTTCCCTCCTTCCACCTCCCTCCCAGGCTTCCATCCTGGGAGGGAGGGAGAAGCGAGTAGCGGCACTTGGAGGAGGCAAAGCAGAGGTGAGCTGGGGCCTGTGGGCATGGGGAGTAACCCAGGGCGGGGCAGGAACCACTCCCCACCCCAGCTCACCTCTGCTCCACCGCTGCCATCTCCCGAGTGTGCCACAACTCCCCTTCTCCCCCCTCCCTCCAAGGCTTGCCGTGAGAAAGCACTGGGGGGGGAGAAACGAGTAGTGGCGTGCTCGGGGGATAGCGGAGGTGACCTGGGGCTGGAGGGCGCAGGGAGTAACTCTTTGGGGGGAGGGGACAGGGAACCGCTCCCTGCCCCAGCTCACCATCACTCCACCTCCGCCATCCCCCAAGCGCGCCACAACTCCCCTTCTCCCCCTCCCTCCCAGGCTTGCCGTGGGGGAGCGGAGGTGAGCTGGCGGGGGAGGGTGTGTGTGGCAATTTTTTGAGGGCCTAGGGGCGGCAAATTTGTTAATCCGCCACTGGCGTTGGGAGAGAGCTCTCTCAATCCTCTAAAAAAACCCATCTCAGGCGGGGCATAGCTGGGGCACTGTTTACACTGGTGCTTTACAGCGCTGCAACTTACTGCACTCGGGGGTGTTTTTTCACACCTCTGAGTGAGAAAGTTGCAGCGCTGTTAATTGCCAGTGTAAACAAGCCCTCGGTCAATGGAGATTTTTAAGAGCAGGTTAGACAAATACCTGTCAGGGATGGTCTAGAAAATAGTTAGTCCTCATAGACTCATAGACTTTAAGGTCAGAAGGGACCATTATGATCTTCTAGTCTGACCTCCTGCAAAATGCAGGCCACAGAATCTCACCCACCCACTCCTGTAACAGACCCCTGACCTATGTCTGAGCTACTGAAGTCCTCAACTTGTGTTTTAAAGACTTCAAGGTGCAGAGAAATCCTCCAACAAGTGACCTGTGCCCCATGTTCCCTGTGGGAGTGCGGAGTCCAGGGAGGAAGTGAAAGATTCGTCTCTTCCAGGACCGACGGCGCCAGCCAATCGCACTGGACCATGGGGCCTCCCAGAGCGCGGGGCCTAGAGCAGTCACCCCAATTTGCCCTATCCAAGGGATGGCTCTGGCCTTGAGTGCAGGGGACTGGACTAGATGACGTCTCGAGGTCCCTTCCAGTCCTACAATACTATGATTGTAGCTCAGTTGAACAACTTTGAATACTAAATTTATCTTTGTATAGATTCCAAGGTCAGATGGGACCATAACAATAATCTATTCTGACCTATGTAACACAGGCAATTGAAATTCCCCAAAATAATTCCTAGAACATATCTTTTAGAAAAACCTCCAATCTTAATTTAATTTTTTTTCCTAAAAGATTTCCTTTAGGAAAATGTTTGATCCTTGCAGTATAGAATTTCATCCTGGGAGCTTCTTAAGCATACCTATACTACAATGTTACTGTTTATTAAACAGCAGTGTGCAGAGTGCTAATCAGGACACAAAAGGTCATGTTGTTCCCATGCCAAAGAGCATACTTGTAGCAAGTACAGCACTGTATGTGCCTTTATTTACCTGGGTCACTTTACAAATCACAACTGTGAAGTGTCATTTTATTTTTATTATTAACAGTTAATCAAAAATGTAGATATCCTTCTTTGTTTTTTCTTTGCAATCTGCTATGTAGAACTTATAGAATGATGATTGCCTTTAGATAAGATCAATATAGTCATTCAGTTAATATTTAATAATTTATCCCCATTAGTTTCTTTGCTAAATTATTTACTGAAGAATGACTGCATTGTACATTGGCGAAACCGGACAGTCTCTACTCAAAAGAATAAATGGACACAAATCTGACATCAGGAATCATAACATTCAAAAACCAGTAGGGGAACACTTCAATCTCCCTGGTCACTCAATAACAGACCTCAAAATGGTAATTCTTCAACAAAAAAACTTCAAAAACAGACTCCAATGTGAAGCTGCAGAACTGGAATTAATTTGCAAACTGGATACCATCATATTAGGCCTGAATAAAGACAAGGAGTGGTTGGGTCATTACACAACTTAAACTTAATTTCCCCAATACTAATTTCTCCCTACTGTTACTCACACATTCTTGTCAACTGTCTGTAATGAGCCACTCTCTTACCACTTCAAAAGTTATTTTTCCTCTCTTGGTATCCTGCTGTTAATTGATTTATCTCGTTAGACTGACCTAACACTTGGTAAAGCAACTCCCATCCTTTCATGTATTTATACCTGCTCCTGTATTTTTTTACTTCATACATCTGATGAAGTGGGTCCTAGCCCATGAAAGCTTACGCCCAAATAAGGTGCCACAAGGACTCCTCGGGGTTTTTTTTCTAGCATTTTAGTCACCAAAGGCCAGTTCTTCCTAACTCACAATTAGTTTAGCTCTTGTGCCTTTAGAGCATTTATAGATTAATTAATTCTCAATAAATCTAATGTTTCTACCTTTCCCATTACCTTTTAATAGAGATATTCACAACTGCCAGTAGCAGTGGATTTACAGATTAATTCAGTTGCACTCGTTCTGAATCTTACTACGGGAGACACAAACATTTACAATGCCCCATTTTTTTTACATGTTTTTGGAGAGAAATAGAGAGGTTACATTTGAGTTTCACTATCCTTCTGTGCTCAACCTCCTGCACTCCTTCCAATCTGCCTTTTAGCCATTTTTATAGCATTTGATAGTCACAGTTATTCACTGAACATTTTGAATATTTAGGAGTATTCAAATCAGTTTGGCCATCCCTAATTATTGCACAATCATTTATGTAGTGTTTTATTTACTCTGTGGTGCATACATGCACATATAGGATGAAATTCAACTCTCAGGTACACTGTTATAAACCCAAAGAAAATCAATTGAAACTAATCCAAATTTAAATTGATATAATAAAAGCAGAATATAGATGAAAAGCTCTTATCTATAATATTTGCTGACACAAAGAGTTAGATGTACAGTTACCAATTTTGTATGTGTAAATGCTTGATTTGTTTTATACAAATGGATGTGCCCAGGCATGTGTAGAGGCCCACTGGAAATTTGGCTCAAATTGTTCAGTGCACAGACAGAAATAAAAGTCTATTATCTACATAACCCAGCAATCGCAAATCAAACATTAAAATGAATATTAACATTTAAATACCCTCTCTCTACCCCCAGAAGTGCCATAATACCACTCCCAAAAGCAAAATGTCTTCTCACCTCACTCCATTAATTCCACAAAATGGCAAAAGCGCTAATGCCACCAAAGACTGGAGTGTGTTTTGCTTTAGGAAATTGGTTTACAATAATATTGTATCTATTGTGTTGAAATTATTATGTGGAACATTTCAAAGGGATATTTGGGTCAATGGGAGTTGGTTGTTTAGCTCATTTAAGCTCCATTGAAAATCTCAGCCTATATTTTAAAAACATACACTGAAATGTTTTCAGAGAAGATCAGTAGCTGGGCACAGTAGACTTAGGCCCAGATCTTCAAAGATATTTAGGTCCCTAGCTCCCATTCTTATTCATTATAGTAGCAACCTTAAGAAATTAACGTAGGACTCGAAGGAACTCCGAGGGCCATGGAGTCCAGTCCCCCTGCTAATGCAGGCAACACCATCATACGATTCTATTAATAAACTCTTTATTCTATAAATAACATTAAAAAAAACCTTTTCCTAAACATATGATTTCTCAGACGGACCTATAGTTGAGAAATTTAAAATATTTATCAGTTAAGCATCCTATAATCTTGTCTAGAATGGTTGTGTGATTAAACAAAATGTAGGTACTTTATGTAGCAAGCTTCATAGATTCAGTTGTTAATGCCAGTAGGGACCATTATGATAATCTAGTGTGACCTCCTGTATAATGAGCAAAAGAACCTTATCCAATAATTTCTGCAGCAAGCCCATACTTTTAACTGAGCTATGGTATATGTTTAAAAAATATTTCTAGTCTTGGTTTAAAGGCTTCTAGTGATGGAGAAGCCACCACATCCCTGGGTAAGTTGTTTCAGGTAATGCATATGGTCATCACTTATGGCACTGAGAACTCAGCAGCAGTAAGATATACTTGTATAGGTATGCACCTTCTTCAGGGACATATTTAATTCAGAAGGGAAGATATTATCTCACTTACAGCACTAGAGTATAAATAGTAGTCTCTTTGCTGCATGATCCACCGGAAAAAAAAGAGAGAGATTTTGTAGTTCTTAAATTTAAAAGCTGATCTCAGCAAAGAATGTTCCCAGAAGGATATTTTATCTTTGAAACTGCTTTATCATATTGGAGAGCCATGCTACTTTCAGAATTTCGGTAACAACTCTGTGAAACACCTGAAATCTCACCATTTTTCATTGACAATGAAGTGTTGAGTAAAGGAGATAAACTCAAAAAAGCATCCAATTGGTAATGATGATGCACTATGTATTGTTGCACAATCAGAAAAAGAGCTCCTAACAGAAAGATCAATTAAGCTTTGAAGTAGTCTTCCATTTAAAATGCTGGCAGCCCATTACTCGAGACACTGAAAACTAGACTGAACAAAGCACCAGTCTTCATGTCCTCATCCTTCATTTTAAATTACAAAAGTGGAAAACTGTTCTGTGCTATCAGTATATTCAGGCCACTGGTCCCCTAGCTGGTATCAACTGATGTAGCTCCATTGACTTCAAAGTAAAACCAGTCTACGGGAAAAGACAATTTGGCCCAATATTTTAAGAAACCCTTTACTGAGGGTTGGAAGCGTGCTAGCAGTCCCATCCTTCTCCAACCATCACAGCAAATCTATCTTTCCATAAGCTACAAACCTTGATCTCAACTCTTCTTGTACTTATGTACTTTCCTTCCTTTATTAACTCTCTAAGAAGATAATCCCCTTTACTTAGCCAGACCTGAACCTTTGAGCAGATATGTCTAATGAAGAAAAGCTCACCTGCTGGTTTACTTCAATTACTTTTCCTTTTATTTTTTTTCTTTGCTTGGGAGCATGAATCATACATTGCGTGACATTCTATTAATGGGGATGATTTTTGCTAAACTACAAACGTATACATTTGATTCTTTTTCTAAAAAAGAAAAAAAAAAGAGTGAGCGACAAAGAAAGAAAACCTCGCCATATCTTATTTGTTCTAAAAGGGTTTCAATGCCAAATAACCTTTCCTTTCACTTTATCTTATTGTTTGAGTGATATTGTATAACATTCTGTGGGTTATTGTAAGATTGTATGGCATATAGATATTATTGCATATTGCTGTTCCATGATTCTCAATGTAGAGTTAAAGCATCTCACAATAAACTATCCCTAAAAGACAGTACCTTCTTCTTTTAAGCCAGTTCTTACATTGTATGAGGCTAGCAGTTTCCTGACAGAGAAAAAGATGAAATGTGGTGAAGGCCCTGGACTGGGCCTCAGTACATCTGAGATGAAATGTTGGCTCTATCATTGACTTCCCTTGCAGTTTTTGGGGGGTAGCTTCATCTCCGTCACCTCAGTTCTTTTTTAAAATGTGCCTTAGTCCCACTTTGTCTGGATTATCTAGTTAGTTTATAAACTATTAGGGGCAGGGACTGTTTCTTACTTTGTGTATATACAATATTAGCACCCTGAAGCCCCAATCACATTTGCAGCTTGTAGATGCTTCTGTGATGCAAATACTTACTATTAAGACCCTCTGTGTTGTATTACTAGAGCTGGTCAAACTATTAATTGCAAAAAGTTTATTTGCTGAATGTTAGCTTTTATGATGATATGTGGCTGACTAAACCTCCTCAGTAAGCACAGAAAGGGGGCTCTCTTCACTGCATAGGACACAGGCAGGGTAAAGAACTAAACATGAGTTAGAATTCAGACAAAAACATAATGAAAAGAATCATCATGGAAAAGAAGTGTGAAAAATTCCTGATATTCTGGAGGTGAAAGGAGTGATTTTCATTTACACTCACGTCATTTTACACTGTGCTGGCAATGTAAAAGGGACTTAAAGGAGCAGTAAATTATATTTACATCCACTTTCAGGCCCCTTTGCACTAATAGAGTTGAATAAAGCGCCCACGTAAAATATTATATTATTATATGATATATCATTATATTAATGCTGTGGATATTACTAGCTTGTATATCACAAATGATTCAGAGGTCTGGGCTGAATAAGCATAGTAGTTTGGCTACTGATTTACATTTTTTCTGAACTTCACTGATATAGAAATCAGGCTGGATCCTTTTCAAGAACAATGTTTTAACCAGTTAGTCAGACCCTGTTGAATGCTTGGATGTGAAATGGTTGGTCTGAAATTTGGGTCAATTCTTATTTTGTTCAAACCAATTCAACCATTCCTTTAGTAACTGTAGCAAGCACTGATGAGGAGAACAAGAAGATTTGTTTCACTTGATCCACAGCAAATATAACTATTTTGTTTGGGGGAGCAGGGGATGATGCCCTTTCTCAATTTCATTCCATTGTTTTTAGCTGTAACCCTTATATAATTCATCATCTTCCTTGGTACTCTCACCTTTCAAATATGGGTAGATGGCATAATGTTCTCACCTGTTAATTGCTTTTCTTGGCTATTCGGGTTGAATTATTTTACTCTTTCCAAATAAATTAGTTTCTCCAACCTTTTCAGTTTTCCCCCTCCCCACCTCTGCTATGGACTCCTTCCAGTGTGTATGTAACATTATGGTGCTCAGAACTGAATGCAGTATTCCAGGTGTGGTCTCACCAGAGACACCTAAGGAGAGATAGAGACTCTTACTTCTCTCTGCTCAGTCATGTCACAACACAGTGAATGTCACATGAAGCTGAATTGACCTCTTTTGCTGCAGTCCTGCTGTGCAAACTCATATCTAATTGCTGCTCACCATTCCTGCTTGCTCTATTCTGCCATTTTTGGTTGGTTTTCAAGATTTTATATTCCATCACTAATGGCTGTTCATGTTCTTTATTTTACCTCTAAAGGACTGCACCACCAGTCCTTAACTGCTGATAGTACACCCAGGGCTTGTCTACACTACAACATTGTCGACTTTATCTAATTTAACCTCATGCTCCCGAATTAATGAAGTCAATTATGCGTGGCCACACCATGCTCATTGTCTTGATGGAGTGAATCCTCACTAGCAGCACCTGTATCGATGCACAAAGTAGTGCATCGTGGGTAGCTATCCCAAAGTGCAACTTGCTGCAGCTTGTTTTGAGAAGTTTGTGCAATGCCTCATGGGAACAACGCATTTTTGCAGGAGAGAATGGGAACATTACATTGGCATCCCATGATGCACTATGTTCCCTCCCTCACATCAATGGCAAACAACCCAGTGGTTTTGCACCTTAAAACTGCCATGCATACACCATAATCCCAGAAGCATGGAGCCTGATCAGCTGTGCACTCTTGCTGTGAGCATCTCAAACACCTCACGCCTTCTCCTGCAGTGTTTCCAGAGCTGAAGTAGGGTCTGCCGTACGGAACATAGCGATGTCCTGCAAGCAGCCAGCTGCAAGCTATTGAAAATAAAAAAATTCACAGTTGCTGATGGCAGTCACAGAGCAGCCGCACTCTGAGCACCATTTCTGGTCCCATGAAACAAGCACTGACTGGTGGGACCATATCATTTTGCAGGTATGGGATGACGAGCAGTGGCTGCAGAACTTTCGAATGTGGAAGGCCACCTTCCAGGAACATTGTTCAGAGCTTTCCCCTGCCCTGCAGTTCAGCAACACAAAAGTGAGAGCTGCTTTGACAGTGGAGAAGAGAGTGGTGATTGCTATTTAGAAGCTTGCAATGCCAGACAGTTACCAGTCAGTGGAGAATCAATTTGGAGTAGGTAAATCAACCATGGGAGCTGCTGTGTCCAAGTGTGTGGGGCCATTAATCTACTTCTGCTAAGGAGGGTAGTGAGTCTGGGAAATGTGCAGGACATAGTGGATGGTTTTGCTGTGATGGGGATTCCTAATTGCGGTGGGGCGATAGCTGGCATGCATATCCCCATCTTGGCACCAGACCACCTTGCCAAAGAGAACATAAACCGAAAGAGATACTTTTCAATGGTGTTACAAGTGCTGGTGGATCACAGGGGGCGTATCATCGACATCAACATAGGATGGTTGGGAAAGGTTCATGACGTGCACATCTTTAGAAACTCAGGTCTTTTCAAAAAGCTTCAATCCAGGACTTTCTTCACAGTCGGCCCATGGAAATTGAACTATGTGTTACACTTCTCACAGAGGTGGATTACAGAAGTCGACATCAGAGGCGAATTAGGTCAACATAAAGGACCCAGTAGTGTAGACACATACATTAATAGGTTGACTTAAGGCGGCTTTCATCAACCTAACTCTATAGTGTACACCAGGCCTAAGGCAATAGATCAGTATTGATATAGACTGAAGCGTGGAACCTACTGAATCACCCCTCAGCTCTCACTCCATTGCCCTACATTTGTGTTTTGTTCTGAGGTGGCCACTCCCAACCCTGATTAACCTATGAGGTCTAAGTCAATCCCAGCCTGAGGAGGATTGGCTGCAATCAAAAATTCGGTGAAGATTATATATTCTTCCATACAAGAAACAAATGTATTGTATACATGGTTAATAGAATTTCCTTGAAATATGGGTTTGTGTTGCCTGGAAAATATTGCTATATAATTAAATAGCGAATAGATATTTCTTGGCTGTTATCTCTACTTCCTTTTCCTCCAGAAATGTTTATCTAATCTATATTGGTTTATTAAGATTGGCTTGCCCAAATATGAACCCAGAAAAGTTCCTCTAGGTTCATCTCCCTTTAGATAAACACTGATTATGATCCTTTAAGGTATTATTCACTTAGTTTCCTGTTTGTTTTTTTTAAAGTTAAAGTTATAATATATTACAGTCAGTCAGTTTGCAAACAAGCAGTAATGAATAGCATCCCTTGGTATTTGCAGGCTCAGTTCTGGTAGACAATTATGCATATATAATATTGGTTGATCATTGTCATGAATAGTTAGTAAAGGGTTAAAGCATAGTACCTGGTGGGCATCTGACCTGAGGACCAATCAGGGAAGAGAATTTGAAACTCCTAGGAGGGAACTTTTCCCTCTGTTTGGGGGGGTCTTTGTCTTTGGCCGTTGGAGTTCAAGAGACCAGACGAGTTAATCAAGTCCCTACAAGTTCCACCTTTCTGAACTAATTTCTTCTAGTCAAGATAGTGAGTATTAGAAAGATACCTTGTGTCCTTATCTAATAATCCTATGTTTGCAATTCTGTGTGTTTGTTATTGATTATTCTTAATTCTGCTTGTACTGGTTGTACTGAGAAAGAGAGAGGATTCTCTCCAGAACTTAGCAAGGTTATACCCTATGAGTGCCCAGCTTGGATTCATAGAGATTCTATATTTTCTTTTGTTCTCTTAATAAATTCTTTTCTTTTCTTTGGACTTGGTTAATTCCTTCCCTTGGGGAAATTCAGGGGAAGGGGAGGGGGAAGTGGGCTGCTTCCCTGTGTGTGTGAGATTCAAGGCGTTTGAATCCAGGCACCTCTGTCTCCAGAGCAGGCTGGAGAGAGGGAAGAGGGGGGGAGGTTCCTCCTCTGTGAATTGATCTGTGTTCCCAAGGGGGGAAACAGGGGTGTCCCGGCCCACGGAATTGACCGGGTGGTGGCAGCCGAAGGGGAGACCTACCCTAGGATTTTGGGGTGGGGGGAAGACATGCGGGTCCTCACTTTGAAACCGCCCAGTTTCAAGTGAGGGTAGACTCCTGACAATCATGCTTTCCTATTTTGTTCTCTGCCCTTCCTGATTTACTCTCTATTTCATGTAAGAACCCACATTTTATTACACTTCACACAACATATGCAAAATCAAGACTTGTAGATAATATAAGGATGACTTTTCAATTTATGGTACTAAACAGAAACAATAGTAGTTATGGTATATTACTGCCCCTGAAATGAAGTGTAATAAAAACTATTGACCTAAATTAGATTTGAATTAGTGATCTAATGATGAAAGGATCCATTTCCCATTTCCTTCCCCCTGAGCCAAATAATCTGTGATGAGGAGCCTATTCTGCATTCAAGCCTATTATTACAAACCTATTGTTACACAAGGGAAAAAATACCTGACTTGTGATGAATTGAAAATGATTGTGTAATGAATTCATAAATTTCTATTGTTTTAGCTCCTCAGAGATGAACAATAATGAGGTCTGAAACAATGTTAACGAAGTCAGTTGAGCTCCTTGTGGGCATGGGAATGTGTCCGCAAGTGTTAGATTGTAAGACTGGGACTAAATATGTACATATATATTATGGCTAAATAATAACTAAGAGTAACATGATAATCTTCAGCTGGGACAAGTGGAATAAACTAGTGATTTTGAGTGCAATGTTGATACCATAATTTAGTTCATAGTCTTTACTCAGGGATAACACTTGTAGAACACAACAACAGTTTTACCTGAGAATGAACTTCGGGTTTGACTTTACTCTACCATTTTTGAGTTATTTGGTCAATCTAAACTCATGGAAATAAATGGTACTCTCTCACTCTATGATTCTGACGTATCTTCTCCTATTCAAATCTAGCCACGGTATTTCTTCTATATTCATTGTCATTTAGAATTTTAAACAAAAAGAACTCCAGAAAATGAATTTATTCTCATTATCTCATTTTTTCTGATGAAGATTTATGAAGGGGAAAAAAGCTTGAAATACATAAGCAAAGCTGACCCTTTAGAACTAAGTATACAAACCTTATAGAAACCTTGCTTCAATAATAACATAAATAAATACGACATGACAGACATAAAGGAAAAATTTATCACTTTTGCCAACAAACTTCATAAGAGGGATAATTTGTAAATACTGATTAATATTCAAAATAAAGGGGGGGAAACAACCCCCCCCCAAAAAGACATTGGTAAAGTTGCTCTATGAAGTGAATACCTATATTAAAAATGCAGACACTTTTGTACAAACATTTATATGAAAATCCATAGGTAAAATATTCGGAAAGCACGGTGTGTGTGTGTGTGGGGGGGGCAGATTGCCAGAAATAAACATTAGGCAAATTTACTTTCTGCAGCTTCACTGTGGTTATTAAAATAATAAATATTAAAATAAAACCCTCAAGTGATTTCATCTCTAGATTTGAATGGAAACATTTCATAGACATAGTTTGTTTTCTCTGACTTTCTGATGGAATCAGAGTTCTAATGGAAACCTGCTGGTTTTGTGCCAACTAGCTCCCTGGTTCCTCAGGATTCTGTCTGGTGGGCCGATGGGGAGCATGAGCTTCCAGGGTCTGATGCTCTAGGGCACCCCAGAAGCAGACTGCCCCGGAACTAAGGCTCCATTCCCTTTAACAGAGAATTTTGAAATGTTTGGGTTTTGTTTCAAATTGGAATTAAATCAAACTTAGAAAAAGCAAAGCCCTCCATGAAACAGAAATACATTTCTCCACCTAGCTCTACTCATGACCTTTGTCTTCAGCACCTGAAGGTAACTTTCCTCCCAGAACTATATATTCCACACTAGATCATGAGGTATAAGAAGTAAGAAAAAAAGCAAAAGGAGAATTTTGTTAATTTCTAGTATATTAGAAAAATTGGTCTTTGCTAGATTCCGATAAACCATAAGAAAACAAAAATTTTAAACTTCAGCCCTATAGAGATGATGGAGAGCAAAAATAATTGGTGTCATATTCAAGAGCTCTCAGCACCTGCCTAGCTCTGCTGCCACTGAAATCATTGGGAGTTTCACTATTGACTTAAATGAGAGCAAAGTTAGACAATTCCAACTACCTTTGAAAATGCCCAGTGCTGAAAAAACTCCACTTTTTTTAGTTCCCTGGTCTTATTTATTAATTGATGAGAACAGTGTTATGGAGAGAATAGCAGTCTGTGTGCGTTATTAAGACTTCTGATCACTATGGCTGCAGTGTTGTTGTAGCTGTGTTGGTCCCAGGATATTAGAGAGACACATAGGTGCTGTGACTAGGAGTGCTGGGGGTGCTGCCACACTCCCTGGCTTGAAGTGGCTTCCATCATATACCAGGTTTGCAGTTTGGTTAAATGGCTCTCAGCACCCCCTATACAAATTGTTCTCTCACCCATTGAGAGACAAGGTGGATGAGGTAATATTTTTTATTGGACCACATTCTTTTGGTGAGAGAAAAAAGCTTTTGAAATTACACAGAGATCTTCTTTAGGTCTGGGAAACTTAATCAGTGTGTCACAGCTAAATACAACATGGAACAGCTTGTTTAGCAAAAGTAGTTAACATATTTCAAGCCACCATTCAAGGTGAAGTGGCCCATTAGCTGCCTTCCAGTGATAGGAAGAAAAGGAATGCGGGGGAGGAAAGAAGCATCTGGGGAAGTTGTTAGTGAGTTTTAGATTGCTGTAATAAGCCATAAACCCAGTGTTTCTATTCAGTCCATGATGTTTAGTGTCTAGCAAAGTTATTAATTTAAGCTTTCAGGCTCATCTTTTGAAAGTGGTGTGCAGGTTTCCTTTGAGAATGAGGACTGATATGTCAGATATAGCATGATCACATTGTGAAAAGTGTTCACCCATAAGTGATGTGGTGGTTTTGTCTTTTATAAATAATTTCTGTACAAATGCGCACCACAAAACCAATGAAATACCTGAGATACGTTGACGATATTTTCATCCTCTGACTTAACTTCCCTCAGATTTCCACCACAACTCCAACCCCACCACCTGTCCATTAAAATCTCTCTGGAACACTCCCACACCAGCATCAACTTCCTGAACACCATAATCAGTTTCAGTAATGGAACTCAGCAGATAATCATATACAAGAAACCCACGGATCATCACACCTACTATTAATGATCCAGTAACTACCCTTAACACACCTAGAAATCTGTTATCTACAGCCAAGCATACAGATACCACAGAATATGCTCTGAGGAGAAAGTTCTGGATATCTTAACACACTCAAAACCATCTTCACCAAACAAGGACTCTCCTCTAGGGAAGTAGATAGCATAATGGAATAGGCCACCCAAATACCCTGAGAGAACCTGCTTCAATACAGAAATAAAACCCCCTCTAACCCCGCATTCCTTGTTGTCACCTACCACCGACACTGGAAAACATTTGGAGACTCAGCAAACAACTACAACCCATACTCAATGGGGTCCCCATCCTGAAATAAATCGTTCCCCTCTTCTGGCCTTCAAATAAGTCATTCTCCCCTCCCCCTGATCCTCCAAGCTCGTCATGAGATGCGAGCTCCGAACAGATCAGGACACAGCATGGACCCTGCCAGAACAACAGATGCAAAACCTGCAGACTTATCCCCACTAATACAATGATCCACACCCACCACAACACACTTTTCAAGATCCAGGGTCCTATACATGCCTATCACAACATGTGGTGTACCTCATCCAGTGCATTAAATGCCCCAATATCAACTATGCGGTGAAACCAGACATCACACAGGAAAATGATCAGACAAAACTACCACATCACCTTTGGTGAACACTTTTCACAAAGCCATCACTCTCTTTCTGACCTATCAGTCCTCATCCTCAAAGGAAACCTGCACAACACTTTCAAAAGATGAGCGTGGAGCTTAAATTCATAACTTTCCTAGACACTAAAAATCATGGACTGAATAGAGACACTGGATGTATGGCTTATTACAGCAATCTATAACCCAGTAACAATCCCCCTCGCCCCCCCACCACACAGCTGTCTTCTGCCCACCATTCCTTTCCTACCTATGACTGGAGAGGTATTACTTCGCCCACCTTGATCAATATGTCTATTTTTCAAAGTGGAAGGGGGGTGGTTGGCAGGTGGGGTGGTGCTTGTTTTTTATTTTGCTTTTTAATTTTTTTGTGGAAAAAAAGGGTAACTCACTTGTAAAGGAACTTAATTTCTAAGATGGCATTAATACCAAAAGCCTGAATACTATAAAACAGTGATTACAATCAAGTTAAGCTGTGATATATTAGTACATAATATCCACTAGGAGAAAATGTTATGCTGATAAAGGTACTTGAAACAGCCATTTCAGGTTTTTAAAAAATAGAGAAGGAAAACTTCCAACAAATAAAATAAAGCCCAGTAGAACACAACAAATAAATCAAGTAATATGATATAGATTAACATTCATCTGCAAAGCTAGAATATCTGAATAAAGCAAGCAATTTAATAAAGGAAACCCTAGAGATGGTATGAGGAGGAAAAATGGATGTGTTAACTGAATGCAGACAATAGTAGTATTTGGGTTGGGAAGGCATGGTTTGTAGGATTTCAATTTATACTGGCATAAAAAAAACCCCAGACATTGGTTTCTGAACTTCCATGTTTTTTTTTCCAGCAAACTCCAGAAAGGGACAAGAGATCATATGGTGATGTTGAAGATTCCTATATTATATACTCCTGGGAGAATTCTGTGCCAAAAAATAAAAAATTCTGTGCACAATATTTTCAAATTCTACAAAATTCTATATATTTTATTTGTCAAAATAACACAATATAATCACACAAGTTTCAATTATTTTTGGTCATTTATGTCAGCAAGTATGGCTTTAAAAATACAGACAACAAAAAAAATTCAGGAAATCTTTTTTTGACAGATTCTTTACTAGGCATATTAATACAGAACTCTGAGTAATAATACATTGAAACTACAGTATAGAACTGTATTTCTCACACCTCTCAGAAGCAGTGCAAAGGCTTGAGGGACTCAGGGGTAATAGAGGAGCTGAGGGAGAGAGAAGTAATTGCTGGAAAGGAGCCTGGGTTCGAATGTGGAGGGTTGTTGGGTATGGGTGTGAAAAGTATGCAATGTTTTTTGGGGAGATGGGTGGGGAGTGATTGTTAGGGAGCTTCCCCCATGCAGATCCTGGCTGACCCCCCTAGCCTCTCCCATTAAGTGAGGCACATCTGCCCCTGTGCCCATGTGTCCTTGCAGCCTCATGTGTCCTTGCACTCCCTGTCCACATGTGTCCCTCCACACCCACTCAGACACCCACTCCCCCCATCTCCATGTGTCCTTGCACTCCCCTGTCCCAATGTGTCTCTGTGCCCACACTCTGCCACCCCCTATCCCTATGTGGTCCTTCTCTCAGTTCTTCTGTGTCTAGAAAAATCTGTGCCAGGAGCTGCAGTGTAAGTATGAAGAGTAAAGCAGAAAGACGATAGCTCTAGGCAGTTCTCAAAATGTAGAAGATAATCCCCACTTTTGTTTCAATGTACATTGCCCAAATTCCAGATTAAGAAATATCATAGAACTGGACCTGAGAGGAAAGTCTCAGAAAGTAAAGGACATTCTACCCAGTCAAAGCCCTTCTCTGGCCCTACACAGAGGAGAAGAAAAGGAATGTTCTTTAACTGGCTGAAAGGAAGTGATAGGGCTATTTTGTTCTTCAAAGCATCACAGTGTTTAAGGAAGGCTTTTGATCTTTACGAACCAGTCTAAACTGGCAAGAGCCTCAAATGATGTAAATCTGCATATCTGAGGATAGGAAAGATCGGACTAAAGGTTTTCTCAGTGGGTGGACAGAAGTGTTGAAAAAAGTGCTTATGTTGTTATAGATAGGGGTTGACTGGGTTCCAGGTTCCTTGCCTATTTTATGTACAACAGATTTGCCACGGCATGATGAAATTGGTCACTTTCAAGGGCTGAGTCATAGATCTTTGCAACCTAGGGGGCGGTATGTTCTTTAAAGGCTCAGTGATAGAGTTTAAGGTCAGAAGGGACCACTAGATCATCTAGTCTGACCTCCTATATACCACAAGTCACCGACAGCACTCGCTTTCTATACCCAAAGTATTGCGACCCTCAGGAGAGTAGACTATTATGTGTCACAGTCAGAGAATAGGAGCGACTGAGATGCACAAGTGCTTGAGGCCCCTGTAATGGCAGGGAAATGATTAAATAAGAAATACCCGGGTAATCCTGGCAAATGACCCACATCCATATGCTGCAGAGGAAGGCAAAAAATCATTGCCAATCTGACTTGGAGAAAATTCCTTCCTGACCCCACATATGATGATCAGTTAGACCCTGAGGATGTGAACAAGAACCAGCCAGCCAAGTACCCGAGAGAGAAAACGCTCAGTGCCACTTCAGTGCCTTGGCTCACCCCATCCAGTGTCTGAACTCCAGCTGTGGCCATTCCTGATGCTTTAGGGGAGAGAGATTAAAAAATCCTCCAGTATAGCTGTAGTGAAGTCAATAGTGCTATACAGATTTACACCATCTGAGAATCTGAAGTCAATTGTGCTATACAGATTTACACCATCTGAGAATCTGACCCTTTATAATTATACCTATGTATGGGCCGAAAGTTTTTGCTACAGGTTGATTTGAAATTGCTTGTATTTCTTCATCAGCACTAATTTGAATATCCAAGCTTTGAAATTGTTCAGTATCAAGCACCACAAAATGTATTGTGATGAGATAGGCTCCAATATGTTTATATGAGGTTAATATCTGAGAAGTGTATCATTTATCATACACATTCTTGAATCATGAGCACTTCATTGTTGCCATTAATTATTTTGCTAACTCTATTTTGCAAAATATTGCCTTTATGTTTATATGCTAATATTTTGCTAGGCTTATTACTTTGCTCATAGTAATGTTGCATACATAGCTGGAGTAAATAGTCCATTATTTCAATCAAAAGGCTATTAAGCTGCCTCCTGATGATAGTAAGCTCATGAAGCTTATAACAGGACCCAGTTTGCATGCAGATCTTCTCCCGGACTTTAATTTGCTCCTTTCTGAAGCTGTGAGTATCCTTCAGAGATTTTGTTTTTTTCCAAGAGGCTGCTAAGGAATTATATGTGCCATAGGAAGTAGCTTTAATTGTTTCCCACAGGAGGTGTGAGTGAGTCATTGAATTCAGTGGCGTTATTGATGTCACTCTTAATTTTATCAAGTATTATGGAATCTTTGAGTAAATTAGCATTTAGCATTCAACAGGACTGAATTTATATTTGATGTTCTAGCCAGGAAATATGTACTAAATTATTCCAGGGATTAGTCTAGTAAATCATTGAAATCATCTCAGCTTTAAAAAAAAACAACAAAAAAAATCAGACAGGGTTACTAGACTATATTGATAGAATGATAAAACAAAAGAGGTATTAGTATTACATAATATACTTTTGGATCATATCTGTCATGCTGTGTACACGGGAAATATTATTACCCGGGAGAGCATGGAGTGTAGGACTATCATAATAAATCACAACAATCTCAGAGAGTGGAAGGCTATTTTCATTGGAAAAAAAGAAGATTTCAATGCAAAATAAGACTTTTATCAAAATTAAAATAGGAAATCATACCAATTAAGTTAGTTAAGGTAAATTATTCATACTGGTGATATTTCATATGGATATGTTGTCTTAAAATAGGCAAATAGAAGTAAATAGAGAATTCAGTCAAAACTAGTTCATGGAAAAGGTAAAAAGGCTATTGGGAAAGATATCAATGTATCATGAGTTTAAAAATGCACCTAATTTTGGGTAATTGCACTTCTGCCACAAGTATTCTTTTGTGTGCATTTACAAAGGACTATCTTATCCTCTCTCTTGTTCAATGTGTACATGAGGCTGTTGGAAGATTAGTGAGGAGTGGGGAGTGCTTTTGAAAATCCAAGCCAGTAGGTTTTAGTAGTTAAAGAGAAAGTAGGAAAATGGCATTTTTGTTCTGTCCCCAAACGGTTGAAATTCTGAAGGATTTAGTCCTAAATGAAACTCTGAAACATATTGAGAAATCGTCTGCACTAGAGCAAAGCCCACTGACTCCTGGGGAATTGCGTGCACATACTAAAGGGGAGAATTTGGCCCACTGGAAAAAAAAAGTAATTTCTTCCATTAAAGAACACTTTGTACTGGAAGCAGAGCAGACTACTGGAACAGAGTCAGAAAAGGACCTTGAATTTGTAAGCTGTTTGTTTAATAATCTTCATTAGCAAATTAATGATCCTTGCATTGTTTCATTGTAATTTACGGTGAGAGAGCAAAGGGAGTAAGAGAACTGCCTACAGGAGAAGTGAAACCTGGAGGGGGTTTGCTAAATTACCAAACCAGAGACGCATGGCAGAGGAAGGGAACCTCAACCAGCTGACTCTTTGAAAGGAGATGACTCACGAAGTCTACAAGGGAGTTGACACTGAGTAGGGCAGCTGAAAGCCAGCTATACCCCAGAGTTGGTCATCTCCTAAGAACTGATAAAAAGACTCTGCGAAGGAGCCCTTTTGCTCACCCAGGCTCTAAGGTAAGAGCAATGCCTTGTGGCAGATTTTTGGGACTTTGAGTTTTATTTTGAGTGTATTTTGTCTAAATATACCCAGACTCAATAAGGGTGGTGATTGGATGAGCAAGTGTGTGGAGTCGATGTAAAAGGGCCTGGAAGAGAGAAAATATAGAGCAGGGCAGAGGCTCAGTGGCCATGAGGAGGTATGGGGGAGTGGCTAGCTTATTTACATTAATCAATACAACTAGCAAATGGTTGCACCCCTTGGAGCACCTCTGTCAATTAATTTTGCATAAAAGATTTGACAGGTTACTCCTTTTGATCCTGAAAAAATCACAGGTGGAGTGGCAGGAGAGCTTCCAGCTGTTCCAGGATGAATAACTTAGTGGAAATTGGCAAGGAACAGTATTAGGATTGATTTGCACATTAAAGCTAGATAGAAAATGAATGTTATCTTTTTGTTATGACAGGATAATCCCTTTCTTTGATTCTTCCTTCTTGCTTCGTCTCATACAAGAAGAAAAATATCCAGTTCATACCACCCTGTAGATTAAAACTGAATTGTACTGTGTGAACTTCCTCATCTTTATATCCTTGTTGTCTAATATTAGACAGTATTGGCCACCTTTCCTCCATGTTCTAAGGGAAATGAAAGCTGATATTTAATGATAGTCAGTGCCTTGTTAATTTTAGGATTAGGTTTGTAATGGAATCTTGAAATTTGACAGTACAATGCAGATTTTCCATGCATTCCACAGTTTTGCAATTCTATTTTATGTTAATCTTGTCATCTAACTGGTATTCATATGCTAATTCATGATTAGAGTGCCAGCGCATTCTTTTAACATAGTGCTAGGTAAATTGGTGCCATCTGACTGAGACATTTAAAGAGATGCAAGGTTAACAAGTTCATTTAACAAAGAAAACACAAAAACATATGCTAATCACTTGTATGAGGTGATTATTTAACACCAGAGAACTGCCTGCCTGTTCCTCTGAAGTGTGTGTGCAAGGAAGACCAAGAAGACAACAGTTAGCAAGACTGCCATCAGTTTAGGGTTAATGCATAATAATCAATATAAAAGAAAAACATTGCAGGTAGTCACCACGAAGCTGCCTACTACAGGGGGGAAAAAAGCGGCAATGTTTGTTGGCAGTGAAAAACAAAAAAATGCCACTCAGACTGTATGGGTCATTTCTGACATCAGTGTAATTGTCCAAGTTCCTCCACTTCTTCCTGGAGAGGAGAGAAGTCTTCATATGACTGTCTGAGATGGCCTAAATAAAGAGGATGCTTGAAGGAAGCTTTTGCGCACCCTCTAATCTCTTCATCTCATCGAGGAGATTGGCGTATGCAAATACCAGACAGGCAGCATGAGTCCCACCTATCTTCCTTGCTGAAGTGTAACTGGAAGGGTTAGTTGTCATAAAGAACTGCCAATTGGATACTTGGGAAAGATAAGGTGGTACCTCCACCCATTTTTAGAAAGAGGTGATTTTCACTGGCCAATAAATTTAATGTTTTTAATCTGGTTGCTAGGATTGAAACTTGTTCTGCCGCTTGTGCAGGTTCGGCAGATTGCGGCTCCCAGTGGCTGCGGTTCGCTGCTCCAGGCCAATGGGAGCTGCTGGAAGTGGTGGCCAGTACGTCCCTCAGCCCGCACCGCTTCCTGCAGCTCCCATTGGCCTGGAGCAGTGAACTGTGCCCTCTGGGAGCCACAATCGGATGAACCTGAGGACGCGGCAGGTAAACAAACCAGCCCGGCCCGCCAGGGGCTTTCCCTGCACAAGCAGCAGAACAAGTTTGAGAACCACTGGCCTAGGCACTGAGATAACAGAGTGAACTGTGGACTTCACTAAAAGAAAGTTAGGGGCTTCATCTTGCTGCTGCTGAACATAGCAGGAGTTTTGCTATTGGTTTCAGTGAGCTGGACAGGATCTAGACTGAAAGATGAGCAGAATGACTCCAGCAACTGATTTATCCAATTAGTTAGTGGATGTGAACTGCAAGAAGGGTAACAAAAGTATTTTTTAAAAATTACTAACACTACAAATGATTGAATTGGATATCCACTGTGGAGCTCCAAAAGTTGTGAGAAAAATGTTATTGAAAAGAGTGTAAAGCCAGACCTTCACAGAGATTAAGAAACCAGATTTGGTATGATAGCCATTTTATTTGTTAATCCTCTTATCCTAAAAAGAGTCAGTAGAATTGTATATGTGTTGATAGTTGAGCTATTGCCATAATTTGTCTCTTGCCTTTTCTGCAAGAAACATAGTGAACCTGTAAGATAGGGTGGTGGGAGGTAAAATTTTCACATATATCCTACACAAAACCATGAGGCATCTAGGATCTCTGCCATCTGGCAAATTCAACCTCTTTGCATCATACTTGCTTGGATGCATGTAGTGTGAATCAGAAATATATATTTATAGTGTTCGTAGGCAAACTCCTTTCTGAGCATGACATCCAAATATTGACTACATCCGACTCCATAAAAGAAAGAACTTCCTGAAGGCAGACATGAACAGAAGCACAATCTCCATCTTCCAACTGATCTCTGCCAGGAATTTTGGTGATATGGCAGGTCAGTCTTCATGCTATAGTTAGCTCTAATTAGCAGCCCCTCAAGCTGTCATATTCTTTACCCGTGGTTGAGGGACACTCAGAGAAAGGCATGAAATTATCTCCTACCTTTGAAAATATGAAATAAAATCAGAAATCCTTTCTTAATCTAGAAGTACCACTGGACTAAACAATGAAAGGGCATTAGATGGCACCATCAGTAGGAAATGGTTTTTGTACACTAAAATTTGAGTCATGTTTTATAATTACAAGCAACAATTAGTTTTAAAAGAATTTCACTTTTTTATCTAAAATACAGTTATGGGGTATGTTATATTATGATTTGTTTAATATATTTTTAAAATACTTTTTTTTTTTTAGATTCTCTAATGTGCCTGTAGGAAAAAAAATGAGTTATTTCAATGTGGTTGGATGCTCTTAGAGCTCCAGTCAGAGTACTGCTGGGGGTGGGGAAGGGGAGGAGAGAAGGTGTGTGTTTTTTGTTTGTTTTTAGTAAAGTGGATATTTGTCCACTAACAATTAGAATGATCCCATCATCTCATATGTTATAAGTCAAACGACATTTATTTATATCAACTTTTGAAAATTTACTTCTCCATTTTTCTAGTTGCACTAGAGGGTTTTCAGTAAGTATGACCACATTATCGTTATCCTGAGTCATCAAGACTCCACCTCTTTCTCTTTCTTGACCCCAAGGATCCACCTTCCTTGGAGCACTTCATCTGTTCCAAGACTCTCACAGAGGAGTGCTGTACAGAAACTCCCTGTGGTGGCTGTGTGGGCTTATTATGGCCCAGGTAGAAAAGAGTTCACAAAGCAACTATGAATCAGACTCTAGATGACTTCATGTTAGGAATGGGGAAGTCTGGTTTTTATCCATATCTTCTGCATATTAAAACAAAATAAGAGTCACCGCAGTAAAAGAGAAACCAAAAAGCCTTTTGTGTTTAAAAAATAATGGATCATATCCTCAGCTGGTGTAAATCAGACATGAATGGGTGTATTCCAATTTTCCACTGCTCATGAGCTGGCCCAGTATATTTCTAGCTAATCCTATAGCTATAGATAGGTTTTGTTGCAGTTCAGGGTATCTTCACCTGTAATTCCCCTCCATGGTCTACTATGGGCACCCACATGGAAGGTTTCTGTCTTCCAGCTGTCACCTCTCTTGGGAAAAGACCCACATCTCTCTCCTGACTGTTTTTTTTTCCAGGCTTCATAACTCCCTGATTTATATTGTGATAGTCCCACCAAGCCAGACTGCCTCACCGGGCCAATGTCTGAGCTTTGCTTTCTCTCCAGAGGCTATGAGCAAAGTAATTGCCGGTAGTTACAAATGACCACACATTACTTTCTAAGCAAGCACATTTATTCTTAAGGTGAAAGCATTACAGAGAAAACATATTGAAAACAATAAAATAAGCTACACTCCTGCTAAAAAGCTTACCACGGTTATCCCAATTCTACCTCAGTCCTTCAAACCTGGATTTCTCCCATGGTTACCCGTTTATAACTGTTTCAGATTTAGAACCAGAACCTCAGCATGGCAGTTCTGCTGTTTCTTTATACAGCTTGAGGTTTTGGTCTCATCTCCAGGGACAAACAATTGGCAGGCAATGACTCATTCCTCATGGTGTGAATTTTTGCATAAACAGAGGTGAAGGAATTTGCATTAACCTCCCTAGTTATTCTCCAGGAAATCCACTTTTCCCTTATTATCCCAAAAGTCCATTCTTGTCAGGCACATTTTCAATATAGTCCTTTGAACTCCAGGCCTCACATCACATTCTCCCTTTGCTGCCCCCCACCAATACTCCAGGAGATTACATGCAATCCCAGCCCACATTAATACACAAACAATGGACCCCAGAGATACTTTAATTTAATTTGATAAGATCTCCTAAGAAAATGCAGGAAATTGCTATATATCTGTCACAGCTATGTTTTTTAAAGGACTCAAAATGACTTCATGGGTAAATGAAGTACTCTTGTGTATTTAAAGAATTTTACATCTAGTCTAAATTGGCAAAAAATGCTATTTATGTTGGCTATTCTTTGACATATGTGAAATATACTGGGGGGTTTGAAGTCAGTTGTCGGCATCATAAAAAGCTACCAATTGCCACCAACTGGCAACCTTCTTGAAAATCAGAGAGTGGAAACCAGGAACTAAAAAGGTATAAATATAAAGTACATCTTCAATGAATTTTTAGGAAAATGTGGGCAATGACATTTAATAAGAATAGTTACAGAATGCCTCAAACAGCGTGTAGTAAAATGCAGATTGCTCTTCCCGCATGTCATACAGTGCTAGAGAGGAAAGGGGTGGGTGGGAATCTGAAGTATGTGGTAACTAATTGGTTATCCAACTGTGAAAAAACTTTGAGCACCAGCAGCTCAAAAAAATTGTCAAAAATTGTAATAATCAAAAAAATAAAAATAAAAACTTCAGATAGAGCTTTGGAATCTGCAAATATAACTAGGCTTTATTTTACTAGCAAAAACAAACATTACAGCCACAGATCTTAAAAAAAAAAAATCATAATAATAATACATCAACCACAACACACACAGCTTCCACATCAGATGGCTACCACATGGAATGTGGGTCACTTGCTCAGATCAGCTGAGCATATTTCAGTTAGGGTATGTCTGCCCTGGAGTTGGAATGTGTAATTTCCAGCTTGAGCAGACATACCTGCACTAGCTCTGACTGAGGTGTACCAATGCCAAAGTATTGTAGCCGCAGCAACGCGAGCAGCAGGAGGGGCTAGCTACCCTAAGTACAAACCCATTTGAGGCCCTAGATATTTACTTGGGTGGCTAGCCCCTCCTGCTGTTTGTGCTGTGGCAGCTACGCTTCTATTTTTAGCATGCTGGATTGATCAAAGGTGTCCTGGGTATATCTACTTGAGCTGAAAATTACACCTTCTATCTCCAGTAAGGACAAACCCTTAATCAATTAGCTGCCATTACAGAGGCATTGGTACACCTCGGTCTCTCCTGTTCTCTGCCTGTGGCACACAGTAGTTTTCTCTTAACAGCTGTAATACTCTGGTCTAATTCTGGTGTTTGGGCTTGGAGTCGGGGTGGCTAATGGCCTGTTACATGTGTCTTCAGATTAGGTGATCTGATGGTCCTGTCTGTCCTTTATCTCTCTGACTGTGACTGAAATCTGCTCCCTTTTTCTCCGCTATGAGGTGAACCCCTTATCTTGCTGCTCCCTGTGCTCGGATCAGCCACCTGTTTCTTGTTCTTTCCTTCCTCATTCCATTCCCTCCTTCAAAACCCACTTAGTCCATTGGTCCTTAATATCCTCACCAACATCTCTGCCCATTGGTGTATCTCAAGGTTTCACCAAGCTTGTTCCACCATACTTATTTTGTCTGATTTCTAGTGTCAGCTCTTTGTACAGTAGCATATCTTAGTAGACATTCAAGTCCCTAAATTCAGAGATGCTTCTATCTTAATTTGCATATTGTTATGTGTGAATGTGAATACTTCCATTTCGATTTTATCTTTTATGACTCTTATTAAAACTTAGTGAACTGAGGAATTGGGAATTACCACAAAATACCATAATCCTGATGAGAAAGGGAAACTGTATATATTGTTTTTTACAGTACACAACTGTGCTACACATGTCAGAGGCCAGTCAGGACACAGTGCCTTGCTCCAAAGAGCTGAAAATATAAATGTATGCATGACACAATGCATGGAGGAGATAAACACAAGGGGAGAAAGAGAAGAATGGGTTGGAATAATAAGATCACGTGACTGGCTATCCAGATCCCAGTTAAATAAAGCACTTAAATGCTTGGTACATGCACATCTTCATGGTTCCATAAGGAGATAGTTTCTTAAATTCACTTTCCATAAGCCGAGTAGCAGAAGTGAGTTTTTAAGTATCATTTGAATGAGAAAAGGGAAATGGCTTTGCAAACAGGTTTGAAGAGGGCATCCCATGCATAGGGAGCTGTGGGGAAAGGGGTATGGAGGCAGAAGTGGGATATGGTTATAAAAAGGACATAAAGGTGACACAACAATCCACAAACATACTGTGTATGTGAGACTACTTTCGATATTTGTACATATTTGCATACACATAGTGTAGAAACAGACACTTATACATACTGGATCATTTTAGAGACACTTCTAATTTTAAAACCCTTCCAACTATGAAAATGAATGGGCTTCCCCAAGGAAATGAAGAAAGCCCTCAGGTTAAGAATGCATTGCAACAATGTCTTAAACTGTTGTAATTACGTACAACACTTTGCACGAAATCATTTATCTGCATTTGTTGTTCTGAACACATTGATAATGGGCTGGGTTTTAATCCATGATTAAGTACCGTATGCAGCCCATAATTCAGACACTTAAGGCAAACAACAGAAGCATCTCTGTTGAAAATTAAGGAAGACACTATGGCAGATCTAGCTCATTTTCAGAAAGAATAGCTTCCAAGTACAGAAAGATTCAGTCACCGTAATGGTTAGCAAAATTAACAGAGCTAAGTACAAACATACCCTGTGAGTTATACAGGACACATGGAGGCAATTTAACAAAATACAGTTGGAAATTCTTTCAAATATGGTTTAGCATGTGCCTATTTACAAGGAAAAAATAGCATCTTAATGAGTATTTTTTTCTCTGTAATATACGGAAGTTTTAGGTTCATAGCATTCCAGATATTAATGGGAGAATGAATCCTTTCTTGTAATGAGGACTCAATGGGTGAGACTGATTTTTATTTTTTTATAAATTATATGGGTCTGAACATCTAATATTGTAAATAGCACCATAGTTTGGGTAGGAATCCAGTACCCTTTGAATTTTACTCTAACCAATGTTAATTATTTATCTATGGAAGAGCGAATAGATTTTTTTCAATAATAATGTTGTGTGGACATTTCTGTAATTATTTTTTTATTAGAGTGAGATGAAAGGTTTGACTTTCTAATCACAGGATTTTCAAAGACGTGCTCTAAAATTATACTGTCAAGTGTAGAAATATTTGCAGCCAGTTTGGTCTGTAAGAAAAAGAGGCAAAGGTAAATAGTGCAAAACATTCAGGCCAGTAAAGTAGGAACAACAGTGGAGCAGGGATGGAATTGTGATTCTGAGCCACAGTTCCTTCCATTGGAAAGTGTCTCCATTCCATGTCTTCCAGCATGGTGTGAACACATAATCAAAGTAATTTTTATTTTTCAATTTTTTTATATTCAGTCTTAAGGAACACACTGTTGTGACATTCTATACCTTGGGGGAGCGTACTGTAACCTCCATATTCCCTATTTTCATATAATCATGATCTTGCATATAAAGCATGCCTTGTAAGGTATCGGGGGAAAGGTTATGATCTGTTGAAAGTCATTTCTCTATCCATGTGTGTATATCATTAATGCATATGAAGTTATGAGAATTATGTTGTACGGTGGTCACTAAAGCATGCTGTAAGTTGGGGAATCAGCCAGAAATTAGTTCCCCAGAGGCAACAGCAAAGAAAGTAACTAACACCTGGGCGGGGTATCAAAAAACCCATCAACAGCCATTGTCCAGCAAGGGAGCTACAATTCAATGACTCACTTGCATGAGGCCACACCAGGAGTATTGCTCAATCTTGCTTGGAGAGACTCAGCAATGCCCTTCACACATTCCTGGACTTATGCTCCCCAAGCACATAGACTGAGAGTATAAAACAGACAGAGTGGACACATACTGGGCCATTTTCCTGCCCCCACCTATGCTGCAAGCAACCAAGACATTGAGAAGAAGACAAGACTCCAACACAGGAGATTGGCCCAGGTTTAAGGAACAAACCTGTATATTAAGGACTGCAGTATCCAGTGGGGTGAGAAAAACTGCTTAATCTAGTTGCTGCCCAGTCTAATAGGGTTGAGAGTTTAGACTGTGTGCTTATATTTTCTTTTCTTTTGGTAACCGTTCTGACTTGTTATGCTTTGACTTAGATTTTAAGTGATTATATCTTTATCATTAATAAATTTGTTTATTCTACCTGAGGCAGTGTGTTTGGTTTGAAGTGTGTCAGAGGCTCCTCTTGGGATAACAAGCCTGGTACATATCAATTTCTTTGTTAAACTGATGAACCCATATAAGCTTGCAGTGTCCAGTGGGCATAACTGGACACTGCAAGACGGAGGTTTCTAGAGTTGTGGCTGGGACCGGAGATATTGGCTAGTGTCATTTGCTTGCAAGTAGCTGGGAGCAGCTTACATGCCAGAGGCTGTGTGTGAACAGCCCAGGAGTGAGGGTTCTCACAGCAGAGCAAGGTAAGGCTGGCTCCCAGAGTCAAGGATTGGAGTGACCTAGCAAATCGCCAGTCCACCAGAGGAGAACATCACAGTACTCAGAGGTACATTGTTATGAGACCTACATATGGTCTTTTGATCAAAGATTGTTACTCAGAAGTATAACAGTAAAATTTATTGCAAAGTGATGTGAAGAACATTCAACACTCTACTCAAATTAATTGTAACCACATGAAGGCACAGGGGAAGCATTCAATAAAACTTCTTTATTAGTCAGTTGTAGGTGATAACTGAATTACAGTAAAATGAGTCATAATTTCTTTTAAAATACTTAACTATATGCAAAGGCTCGCATGATGCGGGGAACTGGCAGGAGAACATCAAGCAGTCCAGTTTTAGTCTCTGGCAGTTTTCTCTTTCCTCCTTCTTGCAAGTATTTGGTTTCACTCAACCTCTCTTTCTTTTTGTTTTATTCTTTCACGCAACTAGAGTACTGATTCTACCCCCTCCCCACACACCAAACCCAAGCAAATGAATTTGGTGTTGGAAAGGATGGGGATCGGGACCCCTGGGGACTAAGGTTATGTGGAATCCTCTCTGTTTATGCTGTAAAGTAGTAGCAGAGTTGATCCATAGCCATTAGTCTATCCCCAGGGCTGAAATGATGTTCTTACACTAAAAATCAGAAGGAATTTTCTTTGACCAGCTATTCAGAAACAGGTAGCCATCATGTTATTTTGAAGGATTTAGCTAACACTTTGGTTCTTCAGAGGATATTACTTCATTTTCAGTTCTTGGCAATACAGCCCCTCAGACTGGAATAGCATTTAAATGTTTGTACTGATAAGCCACAAGTTCTTCCTTGGAAGTAAAAGGGAGTTCTTAATTAGGACAAGTTGTACTAGCATGACTAGAAGACACTGCTCAAAGCATGTTAAACATCTAAATAAACCCTTCCCCCTATTAACTTTCTTTTAAAAAAATCACCCTATTTATAATTGTTATCCATTTTGATGCTGTGTATCTCCATTTAAGAGATTTAGTGGTAATTATCCTTTATTAAACTATCTACTGATGTATTAACAGACTAGAGATAATGGGCTCTGTATGTATATTAAGCAAATATAGCTGTTGCACATACTTAACCCCATGGGTACTTCTCTCAAGGCTATGCCTTTTGAGGTGGACCTTGTTACAATGAAAGCAAGAAAGTCTATTTCATTTCATTTTCTAGATGTCCATATATGGATATCATTCTCAGAAACGTAAGAGACTAATTAAACTATCCATACAAATTGGGGAAGGTCAGAGAACTATTTCAAACAACCTTTAAATAGCAAGGGTAAACTATATACACACAAATAGCACTTTTAAACTTTTTTTTTCTAACACAAAACAGAAAATGCAGAGAAAATATTCTCCCCAGTGATGAGCTGTAGACACTGTTTAGTATGGAGCAAGAAGATTAACACTCTCTCTCCCTCAGCAGGTACACAGCAGCTTGTCCATCAATTGCTGTGGGGAGCCGAGTCATGAGGGAAATATAACTGGGTACAGTTGTTGTGAATTATTGACCATGAAAGGACCTATAAAGCAGAGTTCTCTGGGAGTTAGTTAGGTAGCTTGTCTCCCTACCTGTACCTTTGCCTGTCCCAGCAGCTAGACCTTCCCTAGGAGACAGAGGACCATTACACTGGAAGAATCCTAAATTATCTGAGCTCTAGCTGTCCTGTCCTATTTTAGTTAGGAGGCTGGGCTGAATGAAAGCTTTAACATTTTGAACTATTTGTTTGGCAATCTGAGTGCACAACTCCCCTTTAATTTCATGTGAGAATTCAGGCTCTGAGAAACTCTCTTGCTTTTAGTTGGTTAACCCTTCTCAAAATGCTTGAAGTTTCCTAAATATGTGTTAGCAGCTGGGTAATACACCAAGCTTAATGACAGGTGAGCCTGGAAGAGCTTGTGAACACAATTTCAAAGTCGCAAAGCTTGACTGTTTGAAATGAGACAAACAATATCTGCTTATTCCTATTTACACTCCTGTTTCATAGCATTAGCTGAGAGTAGTTTTCTGTCTCATGATGCATTGTAACCATGAGGATTGTGAATCTTCTTTTAACTGTGCTCTCATGCTGAGAAGTTAGTGGCTAAGCACCCAAGGAAAGAATATTGCTCACACTGGGCTGCTTCTGTCATCTACTCTTTTTTCACATAATCTAAGATCTCCTAATTACTGAGAAGCTTTGACAAAAGTCAATTTTACACACCCCCTCATATACTTTGTACCCTCGTTTCATACTTGAATCATTTGTGTAACATCCCCATTAAGTAGTAGGGGTGACTATGGTGTCCCTAACCGAGAATTATCACATTCAAAGGAGGATTAAATAGGAAAAGATAAATGTATAAGCAACAATTATCCTCTTTTCATCTCATTGTGTTCAAAACAGAGAAAAGGAGAGACCTCTTCCTCCACCATCTTCCCTGAAAATAAATTATCTCTGCAGAATTATCTCTAAAGGCTTTTCCATGTAGCGTCAATGGCTTCTTAATCCCAGGACTGATTTCTCAATCAATGGAACCAACAATGAAAGAATTAATATTGGCTATGAAGGAAGTCCAGTACAAATGGGAGAGCTTTAAATAGTGGTCAGTGCAAGACTATTAAATAACATAAAATATGAAGTGAAATATTCAAGAGGAAACCAGTTAGGCTATATATCCTTACAAAGCTTTCCGTTTATTTACAGTTAGTATATGTTGACTAGAAGAATCCCATCTATAAATTACACAAAAGAAAAACAGCAGGAGTTTGGGGGAGCATACATACAAAGCATAAAGGAAAGAGGAAAATAATTAGGCTTGGCTAAAAGAATCAGGCAGACATAGCAAGACTTTATGGTTACTCTCTGAGGTATTTCTTTAGCTATTTCAAAAGTTGAGGACTCAAAGAGATAGCATGACCCAATAATTGTCAAGCAAGAGGAAGTTGTGGAAAATGATAAAGAGATAGCAGGAGCTTTCAAAAGCTTCTATTCAGCAATATTCATTTAGGAGGGGCACTGACATATTCAAAAATATTTCAGGGTAGGTGGATCTTAGTAATTTCCCAATAGATTTTGAGACAATGGAAGTAGTTTTGAAAGTTGATACGGAATTCAGATGACTTTAGCCAGAAACAGTTTTGGAACAGTTTGTTCAGATTAAAACTTGTTCTTAACTTAGATGAAAACCCTGCAAGTTTGTTGTTGATGGGAAGAGTATTTAAGTGATGCCCAAGACACTGGGAAAAGACATGTCAATATTAGGAAAAAGGCAAGTTGTCCAACTACTTATTTATAAAAATCACTGGAACAGAATAAATGCTGAATCCAAGAAAACAAAAAAAACCCTAGGAGGTTCTAGGTGATGGAGTAAAGGAAAATGCAGATGAACTGATCTACAAATGAATGAAAGTTCTTCATGCAGCTGGCTGTTGGTTTTCGTTGACAGACATTGCTATGATCATCCCAAATCACATCTGGTCCCAAAATGATTTGACACCGTTCTAGTTCTTGAACGTTTCATTTCTGATAAGGAAAATAGCAGGGCTGAATCAGAGAAATCTAGTCTCATGCGAACTCCTCAGTTGCTCCCCCATTTTCATCTGCTAACTGAAAGGCCCAAAAGTCAATGACTTCCATTCCAAACTCCATTTACATGATAGCTGAGGGGCAGTGGGTAGGATGGAGGAGAAAGTGATATGTCAGAATTTGAGTGTGTTAGTAATATAGTGAACTGAGATTTCCTGCTAAACTGGAAGAAATGCAATATCTGCAATGGAATGAGCCAAGATAGAGGCTGAGACATTCTGATTGCCCATAGGGGATAACCGACTTTTGTCCGCATGAAGCAACTCATTCTCCACACCTCCCTGAACTGGACAAGTCATTACTCCCCAGGACCTTGGAAGCCCTCTGTAGTTGCATCATTGCCGAAACCATCCCTAGTAAATGGAAAGCCCTTGTTTAATTCTAAAAATGACTTTTCATCAACCTAAAAAAAGTAGATACTATATGGATGTATTTTCAACATAGGTGGATACTGTATTGATAAATATTTAGGATGAATATCTGGCCCTGAAATTAACCATCATTAGCATGAGATCTACTACCAAGAGCTTTGTGCAGACAGTGGGGAAAAATGGGGTGATCCCTTCCTCCTAGGTTATGCAATAAAAAGAGCAAGTATAGTCAAATACTGTAAATTTCATGCACATTATGTGTATCTTTTAATCAACTTGTGGTGAGGGTTACAATTGCTGCACTGTGCCTGGCTCAGGGAATGCTGATTTTAATTGTTTTTAAAACATATGTTCACACTCCAAGGTAAAGTAAAACCCTATTTTGTAATCAAATATATGTGCAACCCTTTGCTTATGCTTATTCTTTTATTGGTTATCTACTGTGATTCTTCTGCTTACTTAGCTGAAGTGACCTTAGTGGTTCCTCTTGGAGCTTTTTATTTATTTTATATATAACTTTAAGAAATGCAGCTCTGCTTTCTTGCCTTTAGATGGAAAAGTTCAATTCTCTTGAGGAAAAACTGATGTTTGCATAGCAGTTGGTGGATCTTGCATGCATTTGCAATTGCTTATTTATTTATGTATTTATTTTATTTATTATATAGTGCTTGCCTTTGAAGAAACTGAAAATAAAACTCTTAAAATTCTCTAGTTTCTTTTTAAACCTTTATTGTTGCCTTACGGAAAACTCTATGCAACATTCTACTGTTTTTAGTAACTATACATGATAACTGTACAAAATTTCTCCTATTACTTCTGCTTTTCTTTCTGAAATTATAAGCCTTTATTATTGATACAAATACTTTTATAAAGGCAAAGGAAATATAACATGTTATTAAAGATGATAAGCTTTACTTAGATTGTAATCCCATTGGGTTAGGGAGCCTTGTCTTTGTAATTTTCTGAAAAGCACACAACCTGGCACTGTTTGGGGACTATATAAATACATAAAAATCAGCAACGTTGCTGCAATATTTGGATTTGAGGCCTGAGGGAAGAGGTGGTCAGAATGTTAGTAAATTCATGGAAAATCTAATTTTAAATGTCTTGATAATTGATGTTAAGGAAAAAAATCTATTTAAATTAAATGTTCAGACATTCTACATGAAGAGTAAACATGCTGATGGGGATGGGGACGGGGAGAAGAACTCTGAAATTTTTTGGCCTTGCTTGACTGAGGAATGATACTACAGGCAGCCAAATAGAAAGGCAAAATATAATGGGCATGGATCGAAGTTTAACAATAAAACTTCAAAGAGTACTTCTTTCTTTAATTTAATTCTTATCTTTTAAAGCTTTTCTTCAACTGAATGGGGCTGTATTTCACTGACTTCAATGGAGCTGCACCTGGGATGAATTTGGCCCAGTATCTCTTTGCTCTATCCTTCCCAGTTAAGGATAATCTGCAGTGGAGAAGCACACAATTTGTGAATGAAGTGGGAAAAGAAGCTTAAACAGATGGCCCATGCACTGATGCGTGGAATGATCCCTTTGAAGACAAAAGGCCAGATCTTCCACTGGTGTAAATTGCTGTAATTCCATGGAAATCAATGAAGGTACATTAATTTATACCAGCTGAGGATTGGTCCAAAGTAGACCAGTCTCCTGACTTCAGTGGGGGTAGGGTCCATATGCAGAGCAGAGTTTGAATGTATTGGCACATACAAAATATCAGTCCAATGCATATTAAGCTATTTTCTCTTCTTGAAAAGATTGACTGGAATTCATATTGAATCTGAAACAGCCACTGCTACAATTACCTGCTGGTCATTTTTGTTCACTACTTTATTACCATTTGTATTGATTCCTTATAATTGAAGTCATCAGCCTGCGCTTGCCTAATAATTTTGTTCTATAAACTCATTCCTCCTCTTAGCTATCACGTTTTAGGTATTTTCATCCAGTATGAGTTAGTCAGAGAAATTGCATGACAACTTGATCAAGTGGATCTTTGTCCTTTTTCATACTGGGACATTATAGTAACAATTTACCAGTTTTCACTGAGATTTATTGGGCCAGTCTTTGTACCATTAAAGTCAATAGGAGTAAGTAGTTCTATCTAGAGGTTAGAGTAAATGCCCAGCAAAAGGCAGAACGCTTCTCAGTCGTGCACTTAATCACTGTGTAGCCTTGTCCAAGTCATGAGCTAGAGCTGTATGGGAGCCAGCTTTCTCATTGAAAGGGAAATGTCACAATTTTGTAGTTTATTTTGCTGTGAATCAGAATGAAAACAGAATTTTGTAATATCCTGTGAAACAAAATATATAATATATTTAATTGTTTTGGGCTATAAAAACACTCTGGTTAAATTAAAATTAATTCCAGTGTTAACATTTAAAAACGATAAAATAAGAAAAAGTGATTTTGTTTTTAAATTGACTTTTTGGAATGCAGTGTTTCATTTCAATGGAATGCTATGATCTTGTCAAATGCTTTCATATTTCCCCCCAGAAATGAAATTTAATTGAAATTGACACATTTTTACAGAAAACGTAATTTTAGACTATTATGGGAGCTGCTAATCAGGGCTCCCTTCCGAGAGATGCGTAAGTGCTTTCTGGAAAGTAGGAGAGGGAGTTGGATGAAGGTGACAGTGAATGTAAGGAGATGAGTGGGCCCTGCAGCAGGATGGCAGAATTGTTTCCATGAGTTGGAAAAAAATTGTTGTAAAGTGAGAAAATCTTAGCCCATAAGAGGGTCAGGGCAAGTAAGTTCCGGGACAGCTTTGTACAGAAAAGAGAGCTTTGGAAGTTGAGCTTTGGATGTGACTGTTTCAAACGTATGCAGTAAAGCTCTGTCCAGATACAGAAACACTCAAGTGCTTGTATATTGTTTATAACCATCCCTTATGGTATAGCTATTTAACATATATTGTGGGAGCGCCTAAAGCCTGCAATCAGGTTGGGCCATTCTGTGCTAGGTGCTGTACACATTGATAATCAGTTCAATATAGAACATCTACATTATTGGTCAGGTGCAAACTGCAAGACAGGAGAGAATTTCATAGTGGCTCAAAAAGTAATGGGATGAAATTAAGAACATTTTTTAGGATGTATAGTAGGAAAACATTTTATAATAGTGATATTTATTACACTGTGAAATGGTCTCGAAGCTCTGTGAGAGACTATCCTATTACTCTAGACATTTCACTTTCTAGAAACTAGATAAACATCATGTGGAGCTCACCTTGGAACTGGCTAACTTCCAGGACTGAGGGACATGGAGAAGAGGAGGAATTTACTAGTGGATCCTTTCCAAGGAGTGGTTTCCAAACAAAGAGACAGGTAATCTTTAGTCTCAATACATCTTTCCTCTCCCAGCCCCCTAGTGAGAAATACTTCACAACAGGCCCAAATATACTTACCTTCTGTGGTCTAAGGGTTAGAATTAAGGTTAAAAAGGGACTGGAGAGTATATTGGAGAAAATATTCTTATAATGTAGTTACCAGTGGGACTGCAGAACAGATAGAAAAGGAAAATGCTGGTTAGGACTCATTTCTAACTCTAAGGACATGTCTACATGGGCACGCTCCAGAACATTAAGATGAATCAACTCAAGCTGTGAAGTTACAGTATACTAAACATCCGCATTCTCATTCAGAAGTAAAGTGTCCTTGATTCGCAGTGACCTAATTCTCCTATCACTTGCATAATGGAAATCAAGAATAACTCTACTCAAGTAAAGTGAGTTATACTGGCATGGAACTGGAGCAAGTATAAGCAGAATCAGACCATTCTAGTCTTTCAGAATCTCATACCCTACCTAAAATTCCCCTTGTGTGGGTCAGCACTCTGGGAATTTGTTTTATTAGCTTCCAAAATTGGCATAGCTTGCTCAGAAAATTTTCAAGTTGGTTGCAATGAAGGACTGAATTTGGGGAAATTGTCTTTGAGAAAAGGCAGAAACATTGTTTGCAACCACTTGAATTGCACATTAGGAGATGAAAGATATACTCCCCTTTTAGCAACAGCAGCAAAACGTTCCATTTTGGAGCTTATTTGCCTCCAATTTATTTTGTTCTATCTGTGTTTGTTTGAAGGCAAATCCCAGTGGGATTTCTGACAGAGTTTTGCCATGTGATTTGGAGTCAAAACACATATGGTTTGACAGAGCTGGTGCAGTCACAGCTAAAACATTATGAAGTAGATAATAATCTCCTGTTGCTGTACTTTTATAACTGGTCCAGACTGCTTGCTTACTCCATCCCAGGGATAACTTTTTTTTTTAAATATATAATGCACTTGTCCCACTATGTTTTCATGTTCTGCAAAGTCTGGCAGTGCAAAAGGTTACCTTGCTTGCCTTTCACCTTTGGGAACCTGGGTATATAGATCTGTAGGAAACAACATATGAAATGAGTTGATCTGTATTAAATCCAAAGTGAGCATCTGTTCACATCACAAAACCACCATGCAACAGTAGGAATGAAAATTTCTGATCAGGTAAAAGAAAGAAATATAGGAATTGCCATACTGGACCAGTGGTCCGTCTAAGGATTTGTCTATACTATGCACTTTTTAGCAACATGGTTGTGCTGCTACACCCATGCTGCTAAAAGGCCACTGTTTGTCGGTGGGAGAGAGCTCTTCTGCTGACAAAAAAATTTCCACCCCCAAGGAGCGGCAGTAGCTTTGTCAGCAGGAGAGCTCTCCTGCCAACAAAGCACTGTTCACACCAGCACTTTTCATTGGCAAAACTTTTGTCGTTCAGGAGCGGTGTTATTTTTTTTTTTTTTTCACCCAACACCCCCAAACAACAAAGATTTGTGTTCACATTCTAGTGTAGACAAAGCCAGTCTCATGTCCTGCCTGTTAAACTGTTGGTTAGTAGTATCAGAGGGGTAGCCGTGTTAGTCTGGTTCTGTAGAAGCAGCAAAGAATCCTGTGGCACCTTATAGACTAACAGACGTTTTGCAGCATGAGCTTTCGTTGGTGAATACCTACTTCTTCGGATGCAAGTAGTGGAAATTTCCAGGGGCAGGTTTATATATGCAAGCAAGAAGCAAGCTAGAGATAACGAGGTTGGTTCAATCAGGGAGGATGAGGCCCTGTTCTAGCAGTCGAGTGAAAACCAAGGGAGGAGAAACTGGTTCTGTAGTTGGCAAGCCATTCATAGTCTTTGTTTAATCCTGAGCTGATGGTGTCAAATTTGCAGATGAACTGGAGCTCAGCAGTTTCTCTTTGAAGTCTGGTCCTGAAGTTTTTTTGCTGCAGGATGGCCACCTTAAGATCTGCTATTGTGTGGCCAGGGAGGTTGAAGTGTTCTCCTACAGGTTTTTGTATATTGCCATTCCTAATATCTGATTTGTGTCCATTTATCCTTTTCCTTAGAGACTGTCCAGTTTGGCCGATGTACATAGCAGAGGGGCATTGCTGGCATATGATGGCATATATTACATTGGTGGACGTGCTGGTGAATGAACCGGTGATGGTGTGGCTGATCTGGTTAGGTCCTGTGATAGTGTCGCTGGTGTAGATATGTGGGCAGAGTTGGCATTGAGGTTTGTTGCATGGATTGGTTCCTGAGTTAGAGTTACTATGGTGCGGTGTGCAGTTACTGGTGAGAATATACTTCAGGTTGGCAGGTTGTCTGTGGGCGAGGACTGGCCTGCCACCCAAGGCCTGTGAAAGTGTGGGATCATTGTCCAGGATGGGTTGTAGATCCCTGATGATGCGCTGGAGGGGTTTTAGCTGGGGACTGTATGTGATGGCCAGTGGAGTCCTGTTGGTTTCTTTCTTGGGTTTGTCTTGCAGTAGGAGGCTTCTGGGTACACGTCTGGCTCTGTTGATCTGTTTCCTTATTTCCTCGTGCGGGTACTGTAGTTTTGAGAATGCTTGGTGGAGATTTTGTAGGTGTTGGTCTCTGTCTGTGGGGTTAGAACAGATGCGGTTGTACCTCAGTGCTTGGCTGTAGACAATGGATCTTGTGGTGTGCCCGGGATGGAAGCTGGAGGCATGAAGGTAGGCATAGCGGTCGGTAGGTTTTCGGTATAGGGTGGTGGTAATGTGACCATCAATTATTTGCACTGTAGTGTCTAGAAAGTGGACCTCCTTTGTAGATTGGTCCAGGCTGAGGTTGATGGTGGGGTGGAAGCTGTTGAAATCGTGGTGGAATTTTTCCAGAGTCTCCTTCCCATGGGTCCAGATGATGAAGATGTCATCAATGTAGCGTAGGTGGAGAAGGGGCGTGAGTGGACGGGAGCTGAGGAAGCGTTGTTCCAGGTCAGCCATAAAAATATTGTCATATTGTGGGGCCATGCGGGTGCCCATAGCGGTGCCACTGATCTGGAGATATATATTGTCATCAAATTTGAAATAGTTGTGTGTGAGGATAAAGGCACAGAGCTCAGCAACCAGTTGTGCTGTGGCATCATCAGGGATTCTGTTCCTGACAGCTTGTATTCCATCAGCGTGTGGGATGTTTGTGTAGAGAGCCTCTACATCCATGGTGGCCAGGATGGTGTTTTCTGGAAGGTCACCAATGCATTGGTGCAAATAATTGATGGACACTACGGTGCAAATAATTGATGGTCACATTACCACCACCCTATACCGAAAACCTACCGACCGCTATGCCTACCTTCATGCCTCCAGCTTCCATCCCGGGCACACCACAAGATCCATTGTCTACAGCCAAGCACTGAGGTACAACCGCATCTGCTCTAACCCCACAGACAGAGACCAACACCTACAAAATCTCCACCAAGCATTCTCAAAACTACAGTACCCGCACGAGGAAATAAGGAAACAGATCAACAGAGCCAGACGTGTACCCAGAAGCCTCCTACTGCAAGACAAACCCAAGAAAGAAACCAACAAGACTCCACTGGCCATCACATACAGTCCCCAGCTAAAACCCCTCCAGCGCATCATCAGGGATCTACAACCCATCCTGGAGAATGATCCCACACTTTCACAGGCCTTGGGTGGCAGGCCAGTCCTCGCCCACAGACAACCTGCCAACCTGAACCATATTCTCACCAGTAACTGCACACCGCACCATAGTAACTCTAACTCTGGAACCAATCCATGCAACAAACCTCAATGCCAACTCTGCCCACATATCTACACCAGCGACACCATCACAGGACCTAACCAGATCAGCTAAATATGAGGTGGAACACATTGTTTAGCATAAGTAGTTAACACATATTTTAAGGGACCATTCAAGGTGATGTGGCCCATTAACACCCTTGCAGTCTTAGGACAAAAAAGGGGAGTTAATAGGTTAAAAATTGCTGTGATAAGCAATAAATCAAGTGTCCTTATTAAGACCATGATTTTAAGTGTCTATCAAAGTGACCTTAAACTTGAATTATCCCTTAGAATATGTAACTACTTATACTAAACAATCTGTTCCACCTTGTAGTTAGCTGTAACACTCTGAGTGCATTTCCCAGACTCAAAAGAAGAGCTCTGTGTAGCTTGAAAGCTTGCCTCTTTCACCAACGAAAGTTGGTTCAACAAAAGATATCACCTCACCCACCTTCTCTCACTTATCCTGGGGTTGACACAGCTACACCAATGCTGTCAGCCCCATTAAAGTCTTATCCTAACAGTTTGAGATAGGTTTAAGACCAGAAACATGAGTTTTTATAACCCTTCCAAAGGCTTGACAAAGCTAGCGATTTTGGAGATATCCCCTCTGAAGTGATATATACGGTAAGGTATTGCACTGTAGAATATCCGTATGGAGCAGCACAACTAAACTTTCACATGGGTGTTTGCCAATTATTCCAATATCTTGAGGCCAGAGGGGACTACTCTGCTCATTTAATCAGGCATTGAATTTGAGCCAATTATTTCTGCAGTAGAAAGAGAATGTTTCATAATATTTGTTTAGTAAAAAGATTTAAGTATGAGAGAACACACATGAAACTCAGAATTAAGGTGTCCTAGTTCTCAATATAATTCAAGGTTACTGTGGCTTCTGTTTTTATTTTCCTGCTTGCCTACATGTGACAGCTTAGTGAGTCCTGAATTTCATCCACACACACCACTCCAAGGCACTATATGTAATTTGTCATCATGTTCTGTGTCTTAATGACAAATTGTGGCTACTTTGAAACAATCTATGCTGACAAGAGAATCAACTGCTGGACGTTATTAATTGATTTTTGGGAATCCATTATCATTGCTGCTAGCCAAATGGCAGGGAGTGCTTTGGTACACTGCAGCATAAATTTGAAAAGTACGGCTGTTTAACAGAGTTGCTGCTTCTGGAAATGCCCAGTCTATTAACACAGCCTATAATTCCAGGAATTACTCATTGATCCCTTTGTTTCAATTCTGCATAAAGTCTATTCTTCTCTGGGGAGTGTCCTGCAGCTCTGATATCATTAACATGCTTTACAGTTGATCTATATGTTGTTGCAGATCCTGTGCTCATGAGGTTTAGATGTAAGGGGATGGGGGAAAACAGTATTAGACCTCCTGGGCCTGGTCATCTGCGGAAGTTGAAAGAATGACATTGACTTCTACCAGCTGAGGATCTGGCCCACAGAGAGAATGCAAATTAAAGGCTTGTTTTTGTCATTTAGGCAGAGCCCATGGTAAAAGTGGTAGCGGAAATAGCTTTAGAGGGAGCACTGGGAGGCACAATACCTCCAGACCTACAACATCAGAGTACTCTCCTATGTAGTCCTTTTGGGATTGTAATTGGCAACCCCCCTTGTTGAAGCTATCCAGCTTCGCTGGCCTCATAGTAGGGGCACCAAGGTCCTAACAACTACCCTCACTGCCTTCTACTTTAAGATGCTGTGCCCTGTGTGCTTTCTTGAGCATAGTTACTGGAATTCAGTGTGCTTTTACCCTGTGGTTGCGTATGGTGTGGTGGGTGAATGCTGATCTTTCTCTCTTTCAGACATGCACAATGCACTCATGAAAGAAATGCAGAATCTGGCCCTTAGTGTTTAGCGAGGGAAAGCGACAGACACACACCTGGTACAGACCAGAAAAATCAAGCTATCTTCTCAACAACAGTGAAATCCCTAGGAACGCTGGGCAGGTACACTCACATCACTCCTTTTCTGCATAGGCCACTCTTCCAAGCAATTCACTTTCTGTGACAACTCTTCAAACTTCCGTTCACATAAGCCCCACCTCTAATATGCCCCTTGATGAAACATCTAAGAAATCAGCAGTGCAGAAAAAAATAAATGCTCATGAGGGAAGAAAACCATTATTTTTCTCTATGTGGGGCTTATCGTACAACAGGAGTAATGTTCATGGTATCAGAGTAGTATCTATGAACAGCTTTTGCAGTTATAAATGCCTTGACTTTGATTAATGGCACCAAAAAGTCATGATGCATTCTCTTGAATGCCTCTTTCTTCTACGAACATGATCTCTTAAGTATACTAAAAACCAATTGTTTCTACATTTGGGACACCATTTTTAAAGAATTTGTCACAAAGTCTGTATGAATGAGATCTGTTTGAATACTGGAAAATGTTATTTGTAAGTAAACTATCCAATCCTTGAATCTATGAGGCCAGGCAAATCACAGGCTTTATAGCACCACACAAAGGGTAGTGTGAAACATTACAGTTACTTCCTCCTCCTATATCACAGGAAAGTAGCAAGTCCTCTCTTTAACTGCCAGTCTTCTCCATACTTCAGTCATTGCAAGCTGGCTTTATTGTAGGGCATATGGGTAATAATGCTCACTACTTTGGAAAGTAGCACTGTCTGGTAGGTGTATAGGCACAAAATGTCATGTGTAGGGCAACTGTGTGCTTAAGTAGATGTACAAGAGTAATCCATTGTCATTTAGTTCTAAATGTAAATATATAATATGGGAGAGGAAGTTTAATATCTGTGTTACTGCTCCAACATTTCATCCTTGGAGGCCTTTTGATATCATAGGTTGTAAGTGTAATCTAGTGCCTCCAAAACCTAAAGACCTACCCAAGTGTCATTCTGTTCTCCAGAAAGAATAAATAGGAACATGAATAGGAATAGGAACATTAATAGGAAGCATGCTGTAGAGCCAGTACTAATGTGCAGTGTCAGAAACTAGGTGGAAAAACTGACCCCAAGGCCTGCCCATAGTATGAGAATTGGTCTAATAAAATAAAATAGGATCTTTTATTTGATGTAATTCAGTGTTGTTGGTTTTTTTTCCAAATAAGCTATTTAATGAATATTTATTTTCACTTATTCAACTGATTCCAAGCTTTAGCACTAACTGAAAGCAGTGTGATTTTCATTTCATCAGCATTAAATTTCAGCAAATAAATGAAAGCAAGATATGAATATAAAAAGAGATGAAACAAGCAGGCATGACATTGTTTGTATGTGTGCAAGATGCCTCTGAGGTGCTTTAAGAAATAAAGCACAGTTGAAATGCATTACTGCTCTCTGTAACATGAGTCATTTATACAAATAAGTAAAAGGATACACAAATCATATTATCATTATTGTATTATATTGGGTCTCAGCACTGCTGCAGCTAAGAGTCTTCCTCCATTTCCATTAGAAACCCCAATTTTCAGGGATTTACAACACACTGAACACCTCTATAAAATTTGCTCCAGGCTGAAATCTAGCAAACTAGGACTCAACCCAGGAAGGAAATTATTGTTACACATTCACAAAGTCATTTGGCTATTCCAGGATATGCAAAACAAGTGAGGCTTTGAGATTCAGCTGCTTCCCCTCCACCCCACCTGCAACCTAAATCTATCTTCAATTCAAATAATGACAATATCCTATCAGTGGGAGTCGTTGGAAATACTTTGGGAGGCAACAGGACAATCTGAGACCCTCCGAATTGCTCATAGAGGTGGGGCATTGCCCCAGTCACTTTCCATTCACAATATGGGAGGGACTCTTAGGTCTGGTCAAGGTTTGAGTCTTTTTAGAAATTGAAGTGAATGAGAGACTTGGTTTCAACTGACTTTGTATCAAAACCATAAGGAGTAGTCAAAGACTTATGGGGAAATTTTGGGAAGTGTTTCATTCTGCTTGTATTTTGCCTCCTCCGTTTGTTCTTACTGAGGATGTTTATGTTAAATCTGAACCTTTTTGTTTCTTTAAAGATGACTTCGGCTTCTGCTCCCTGTGGTTCCACAATCCAAAATCATCATTGTCATCTTACATGTGTAGCACAAAAATAACTTCCAGGGTAGCTGGTGATTTAGCCACCTTTATGACTTCTGGTCTACATGAAGCAGTAGGAGCCAATGAACACTAAAGGCTCATTCGGCTCACCTTCAAGTCAGTGGAAAAACTCCAGTTAACTTTAATGGGATGAGGGATCAAGCTCTAAAAAGAACAGAAGTTGTGTTTTTTCATGCAAATACACTTGTGATAAAGAATCAGAGAAGAAATCTAGATTATTAATACTGTAGTAGATTGCAAGCGCCACAGGGCGAGAATCTTCTGTGTCTTGTGGAGCACCAAGCACGCTCTCATTGAACAAAACCTAAATAAACAAACGGGGGCAGTACAGACCACTTCACAAGAAAACTAAGGAGAGAAGGTTCTGTGAGTGAGGAAAGTTTCACTAGATCCCCCTCTCAGAGCTGCTTCTGCATTCTATGGAATAAATGAGTGGGAGGGGAAGGGGCGCGCTAGACCCCAACATTGGAAGGCAGTTTGATAGCACAGGAGCGGCATATAGCCTAGGCTGTACTATTTTCATGTGGATTCCTCATGGAGTTTGATGGAGAAAGAGAAGTGAAGAATACTTCCCTCCATGAATGGATCTCTTTCTTGACCCATAGCCCTCTGTAGATCTGGGGAAGACCATACTCTGGAGACAGCTGACTTCTTCCACACAAACTGCCCCACAGTTTGTCTAACACACACACTGCATTGTTTCTATATTGCAGGTTTTTCCTGGAGAACCACCAATCCTTTCAGAATAGCTCAGCTGCTGTGGCAAAATTCTTCAGGGCTAGAACACCTGTGTTTTCCTTGATGTCACAAATGTTAGGCTACTTATCTATTGCCATTCTCAGCAAGGAGGCCAGGGACTGAATGAGCACAGAAGATGTGACCTTCTCTAAAATCTAGCTTGAGGCCCATAGGCCAGACAGTCTGGGGGAATGTAGAGTTCTGTAGGCCTACACTGTGCCTGTTCAGTGAGAATGCACAGGACTTCCCTGTCAATCTGACAACATTTTTATGGTGACTGTTCCATTCCAGCATACAATATATCCCATTGCTGCTATGTGCACTTAACTAGAGACTTCTCAGGGAGCCTTTGTGTGCCCTGTTTTGATTCAGATACAGTGCAACCATCCTGAGTGGCTGTAAGTTGGATTTAAGTATACCATTCTCTATCAATTTTCCCTACATGTTTTAAATTACCTCCATTAGTGCACTCAGATACCTTTTGACAGGCCTTTTTCTACATTAATAGGAGTTATGTGGCTAAAAGCGTAGTCTACTCTTTGGACAAGTATCCCTTCATGCCCCAAACAAAAACCAATACAAACACAAAACCTCAATGTCTCTTTTTCTCATTTTCACTGAGGCTCCAGGCCCATGTAGTATTACAAATATACTGCATCTATTTGTGCCCCTATCAAGCTGTAAGGGGGAGATGTTCAAAGGTACAAACTGGAGTTAGATGCCCAGCTCCCATTGACATTTAACTGGGGTTTGTGCCTTTGTTAATTGCCTTTTATGGTTTGAAAATTTCCCTCCCAGTGCTACAAATGAGAAGGGATGCTAGAGAACCAAGGCTTTCCCTTATATTTAGGATTTCCCCCATGCTTTTTCTAGCATGTTTAACCAAGGATTAAAAAAAATCCTTTCCATTCATTGGCAAGGGGAGCTTGTGACACAATTATTTCTTATTCAGAAGTGGGAATATAATAGATGGCTTTGGTATGTTCCACAATAGAGAACAATGTTGCATTTATGCTGTAGCAATTTATTTGAAATTCAAGCCAAGGCACTTCTCAATAAGCAGTACTTACAGAAGCAATGGCGTTCAAAGCAATAGCAAATGTGTATATCTTCAACTTAAAACATATATTTATAGCACTGATGATCTCCTGCAGAAGTGACTGGCCAAAACATGGAAGCATGAAGCTACATTACTTTCAAATGGAATGTAGGCATAACTGAAGTAGCAAATGACTTAATATAGATAAACAAATTCAGATGAACTGTCCCATTTATAATCATTATCATACTTTACAGGTCTTAGGGTTTCCCAATAGGATTTAAGTCAAAACTGAAATATTTTATGCTAATGAAGGACAAATTTCAAAGGATGTAAGTAAGACACAAAGTTCTTCCACATTTTAAGTTTTAATAAAGGAGAGGGGAGTGTTTTTTCTCCCTCATTCTTTTACTCCACACTTTTTCCAATGGAAAAGGGATTTTGATTTTTAATTTAAGAATGGGGGAGGAGGGGAAATCCCACTATATTAAACAACAAATTTTAATTGAAATTTTTATAAATGAAAAATTTGGAAAAAAATCTTTGTAAATTGTTCATGAAATATAGTTTTGGTGTGTTTTTTGTTTTTGTTTTTTTAACCAGCACTACTTACCATCATATATGAGTACCTGAAATCACTAATGGATTTTATCTTCACAAAACCCTCATGAGGTAGAGTGGTGGTACTTTCTCATTTGGAAAATGGAGGTGAGTCACAGGGTAGATTAGATTACAAGGTCAGAAAGGACCACTGTGATCATCTAATCCGACCTCCTGGGTGCATCTACACAGCGAGTGGCAGCCCATGGAAGCAAGTCTCAGAGCCCAGGTTTGACAGACTGGGGCTTGGGCTACCTCACTAAAAATAGCTGTGTATATGTTGTGGCTCAGTCTGGAGCTCAGGCACTGGAGTCTAGAGATAGGGAGGGAGGCGCTTCAGACCCTGAGCTCCGGCCCACGCTGCAACATGTACATGCTATTTGTAGTGCGGTAGCCTAAGCCCACATCTGTTGAACTGGGCTCTGAGAACCGCTGCCACAGGCTGTGTAGACGTACCTCTTATTGCACAGGCTATAGAATTTCCCCCAGATAATTCCTAGAGCATATCTTTTTGGGGGGAAAAACCCCATGTAATCTTTCCTTTAAAATTGCCAGAGATGGAAAATCAATCTCAGCTCTTGCTAAATTGTGCCAATGGTTACTTGCTCACTATTTAAAATTTCAAACTTATTTCCCATCTGAATTTGTCTAATTTCAACTTCCGACCATTGGATTGTGTTAGACCTTTTTCTGCTCAATTGAAGAGCCCATTATCAAATATTTATAATGTAGGTACTTATAGACTGAAATCTTTAACCTTCTCTTTAAGAAAAGTAGATTGAACTCTTTGAGTTTCATTATAAGGCCCTTTACTCCTACCCTCTCAAATTTATCAATATCCTTTTTGAATTGTGGGCACCAGAACTGGACATTGTTTTCCAGCAGCAGTTGCACCAGTGCCAAATATAGATGTAAAGTAACCTCTCTGCTCCTGCTCAAGACTCTCGTTTATGCATCCAAAGATCGCATTAGCCCTTTTGGCCTCAGCACTGCACTTTAAGCTTGCTGATTATCCATCACACTCCCACATCTTTTTCAGAGTCACTACTTCCCAGGATAGAGTTCCACCATCCTTGTTTCTATTTAGCCATGTTAAAATGCATGTGAAGATTGTCTGACAGGACCTATTTCCCATAAATATGTTGATTGCCATTAATCATATACCCTCCTTTAATTTAATCCTATATCAGCTGCTCAGGGAAACTGAGACTAAGCCAGAACTGAATCCAGATCTCCTGAAACCCAATTGGCTAGATCATTCTTCCTCCCTTCTGACAGAGTGCTAAGTACAAAGCACTCTTCACAGAAGCTCAAATCAGGCAAAGCAGATTGGAGCTGACCATGCAAGGCTGTGCCTAATTTGTGGGTGGGGCAGAGCAGAAAGGCCAATTAAGCCATTAGCCAAGAGCCCACAATTAGGCACAGGGAGGAAGCAGGCAATAAGAGGGAGAGAGAGATTGCTCTCCTCTGCTTGGGAAAGATCTTAGATGTGCTGTGAAGGTGTTGGGATGCAACTGTAAATAAACTGCACAGGTGTGGAACTATCAAAAGGGTCTCTGCGCAATTTGTGGACTGAGACAGAGGTAGGACCAAGGAGGCCCCATTACACTCCCATAGCCCCTTGTTCCCAGTCTGATTCACGTTTCTTTGTCTCCAAGCCTCCTGACTTTTTCAAATACGTTGAATCCATTGCAGGGTCTTAGCTAACATGGCAATGTCCCTTGAGCCCAGGCTAAATGCTGTCTTCAAGTCACTTGGACGTCAGAGATTTGCCGCAGAGTGACCTCTATGCCTCTGCCCCCATTAAAGACTTAACATATACAAAGCTGGCTGCCATCAGTATATAATATCTATTCACACAATGTTGAATTCCACTATGAATTTTACAGTGTTATCCAAAAACAGGTGAAGCGCAGTTAGTGGCTGTGCAGCAGGCTCTCTCTATTTATCTTCCAACTGATGTGGGGTCTCTTTTGTTTGTCACTGAGGCTGAAGTTCAGGCTGATGTGCTCTTTCACCAGTCTCCTACCTTATTTGCCAGTTTTTCTCTAATCTGTACCTTCTGCCTGTCATTTACAATGTTCTAAAGTCCATTACTTTAGGCCCTAGTTTCTCTGGGTCTTGGGCAACCTGGTGCAGTCTCCTTGGTTGGTCTCTAAATTACTCTCAATTAGGATCTTGAAGCTGAAATTATAGGCAGTTCTGCGGTTGTACTGGTGAGTTGGACGCCAGCCCAGCGTGAAGACGTGAGTTTTCATGCTGGCTCTGCATTGGCTCACTGTGGTCTCAATCCTGTGAGATGCTTTGCATCTAGACCTGATCCAGTGACACTTCTAATCACCTGCACCATTGAAATCATTAGAACTACAAACATGCTTAAAGTGAGTCACTGAATTTAAACCAGATTGTTCAGAATCTTGTAGGACTGAGCCACATGTGACTTTTATCAGTTTCAATGTGTGTGAAATGGGTATAATAATTATTACCCATCTTCATAAAGCTCTTTGGGATCTATGGAAGAAAAGTGTCATAAGAATGCCAGTCAGTATTATTTTTTATTTTTTACTATCGCATTTCACATTGTCTCCTGGACTATTTTTAGATGGCTCTCTTGTTCTAGATCTGTCAAACCTTTTCTAATTCAATGTCACGTACATTTGGGCTCGAGGAGGCAGAGAGGTGTGCTTTGCCCTTCCTCACAAGTTGTTAGGAAATGGTTTGAGCTTGAATTTGATAGGCACATGTACTTAGTGCCTATATGCAGGACAGCATCTATTGATTTATTTCTTGGTACTAGTATCTGTCAATAAGTCCTGATCTTTTAACATTTGTTTCCATCTTCCACAGCTATTGGCACACATTTAATGAGTGCACCATGTGGTATTTCTTTCCTTTTTCTGTAGGTTAGTCCTGAGACTTCAGCACTTCATCCCACTGTATTGTTCTCTCCAGAGCATACCCTTGGTGCATGTAACTGTCATGAATCTAAATAATGGCTTCCCAACAGCTGCCTTCTTTGGGCTCACACAGTTCTGACCCTAACCTAGCAATATAAATGGGGCTGTGTTCTGCCTGCCAAAAGCTGTGATTTTTAATTTTATACACTATATTATCTTCAGTTCATTCAGCAGAGTCGAGAAATTGTTACCAGCTGCTGTTGCAATTAGATCCCATACCTATAGCAAGATTGTAGTACTGAAGTTGCTAAGATGGTATAACTGGAGGAAATATTTGTTTAGAGGGGGAAGGAAAATATAGTCTCTTTTTTTCTTATTGCTGACTGCAGTATTTTCAACTGGACACCAAATTAGAAGCCCCGAAACCCTGCCACATTTTAAAAGTCCACATGTGAAATGTATTGAATGACATTTTTTGGTGGCATAGATATTGATTTAAGCCTTTCTATTCTGACCTGTAGGGACCTTATGAAACAAGCTATTGATGTGAATTAAAGACATTTACATTGAGTTCAGTTGTCTTTGGATGAGACATTGTATGATTTATGATGTGCCAATGTACAGAGCTGGTTAGGAAATTATTAATTTTCCACAAAAAAAATTTGACCAGAATATATAGCTTTGTTGTCTTTATCAAAATTTTATTTGAGATGAATGGGTTTTTGTTCAAAGAAATTAAAACCGAATACTTTTGTGAAAATTTCCATTTAGCCAAAAAAGCTTTTTTCCCCTTTGTCCCCCCGCCCCCTAATCTGACAGAAAATGTTCAGTCGTCTCTAGTAGTGTGTTCTTTGTTGACTGAGCATTACTGCAAATGAGTTTACATGCAGCAAGGGGATGGAGAGAGAGATCATATGGATGTGATAGTGTGTGAGTAGCCTAAGGCTGACTCACCAGTCTGGGCATTTTGGAAGCATTCCTACACAAAATAAATTCATGAGGTAATAGTGATTACTAATTAGCTGGGTGATCCAGGTCATCAGCTAAAAAACACTAAAAGGGTGGCAGGGGCAGGAAGAGACAGTAGGGAGGTGGAAAGCTGGAAGGAGGGGCCAGAGAAACCTAAGATCCCAGAGAGGTGAGATCTCCTGCCCTGTCCTTGGTAGTACGTAAAGACTTGGAGAAAAAAGCTTTATGCTGTGGGGAACAAACACTTACAAAGCACAATTGTAAATAAAACACTTGGTGTTGAACTTGCCACTGCTGTGCGTGAAGACTGTTTGCAGTATGAAACCAATGTGAGAGAACCTTGACACTGGTGCTTGGATGCTATTATATATTCTGTTCCACTCACCGCACATAATAGCTATTTTTGCAATGTTCCTGAATAAACAATAGACTGTATCTTCGTGATAGGAGAAGAAACTGTAGGAAGGCAAGGGTGTAACCAGTTCAAAAAGCATGTGAACATGTTTATGAAACATTCATTAAGCTTCAGTGGAAGCTCAGTTGGTACACGGTTGTCTTATTATTTGCTGTTAGGATGCCATGTGGTGTAAACACTGGAAAGTGAGATTGAAAAGTGAACTGGAAAAGGATACACTTCAGGGAATGGCTAGCTTTTTTGTGATCTCATAACCCTATGAACCAAGTCTAGTTCCTTTCAAGGAATAAACAGTCCATCTTCAGTGCTGAACTTTCCATTCCAATAGGAAGTAGAAACCATCAATATCTAACTTTTTTTGACAAAAAAACCTTGCAGATTTGCAATAGAGCAATCTTTAGCATTTTAGCTAGAATCAAGAGTAGTAGTAGTTTAATATTTGATAGGACATCCTCTTAGGTTTTATAACTGGCTTTTGAAGGGAGATTAGCTGAAATAGCAAACCAGTGATTTCCAAACTTTTCCATACCATGACCTCCTGTTACAACAGAAAAAAACATTAGGCTCCTTCTTCCGTAGTTTTGGGACTCAAATCTAATATAGCCATAAAAAGGCTCCCATTTTAGGAGCCTCAGTCCCAGGCCGAAAACTCGTGCTATAACATATCTACCTTGCCATATCTAACTGAATTTAAAGGAAAACTCCACTGTCTAGATTTAATATCTTATGTAACTCCATATCTAGTATATTGGAATGATGATGGTATTGGCCTGTAGGCCCATACTTACTGAAATGGGTATCTAAGTGTTGATTGATCACTCAAGTAAGGGATTTAAAGAGCTTTTTAAGGTTTCCAGATTTGGAAACTGGACTTCAGATCTGAGAATAAAAATAGCTGAGTCCTTTGCGTGCATAGGAGGGCAGGGGATTTTCAAAGTTATTGTAAGGAAAATCCTTTAGTTTACTTTTTAAGAAGAGTTAATTTAACAATTAGTAATTAGTGTTAAATTAAAACCCCTATCTCCCCTTACCTACGAATAGCTCAATTTTCAGAACTAGCTATGTAAAATTAGGCACCTAAATACCCATTCATTAACTTTAGGCTACAATTGTACAAAGATTTGTGTGTGTCTTTAATTTTGGCAACATGAATAGTCCCACTGGCTTCTACATTTTTGTGCAAAGGAAATATTATTGATATGTGCAATGCATGAGTATTTACATGGCTAAATACAGTTTTGGGTGCCTAACTTTAGACACTCAAGTTGAAATTTGTCCTTCTGCTCTCTTTGTATCATGAAATGGCAGCTTCCTAGCTGACTGTTAATAATTCTTTTTTATTAGAAGTTTGTCTGACACTTCAATTTTTAATGATTTATTCCTCCTTGCAGTTAGTTGAGGTGATTATAATATATTTTATTCTTTACAAGGAAAATTTCATTGTAAAATAAGACATTGCTTAGTTCTCTGAGCCCAGCTGGTGCAAATTGCCATAGTTCTATTGCCTTCATCAGCTAGCAACCTGTCCCATGTTCTTCAGTGTTCCAGTAAGAATCCTTATTTTAAAGTTGCATGGGACAATGAATGAATCAGAGCTTGATGGAAATAATCTGCCATACAATAGAAGTGTACGAGAGGTATTTTATTAACTTCTATTATCTATTTATATAGATACTCCTATTTTGAGAAGAATTTCTGGAGTTTATCAGTGATCGTATTCAGAGCATAGACTAGATTAACTTCTAAAGGTTTAAACATACCCTGTGTTGGTGTATATGGGTGGGGAACTTTGCATTGTAAAGCATATTTCTTTTGCAAGGAAACCAACTAAACCACAAGACAGATGTATAATTCAAGAGTGATTTCAGTGTAGTTAATGTAATATTGGTGTGACAGGAGAATCAAGCTATAAAAAGATCTTTGCTGTAAGGAGATTTGTATTTAAATCAAGGGATAGTGAAAGGATATTTAGTGTTTGAAAATGCTCTTGTTAACAAATATTTGTATGTTGTTTATCTTGGGAGTCTCCTAAATTGGTTAAACTGTTGTTTTGTTGCAATGGAACAAAATTGTTGCTTATCACCTACTACCAAAAGTGTTAATGGTTTCCTATTTCTTTCCAGAAATATATCTGTCAAAAACCAAATTGTATATATTGTTTCAGAACCCAAATGTCGTAAGTATTATATCTAAACATAGGAATATGTAGGCTTATGTAAGTGTTCATTTCTTTAAAGTACCTTGTGTTTTACCTTTAGCAATGCAAACACAAAGCAGCACTCTGGAATGAGAGTTCTCTTCAGAAAAGGGAGGGTTTTGAGCATTGGCCTGCTAAACCTAGGATTTGTAAAAGCAGCAAAGAGTCCTGTGGCACCTTATAGACTAACAGATGTTTTGGAGCATGAGCTTTCGTGGGTGAATACCCACTTTGTCGGATGCATGTAGTGGAAATTTGCAGGGGCAGGTGTGTATATATATGCAAGCAAGAAGTAGGCTAGAGATAACGAGGTTAGTTCAATCAGGGAGGATGAGGCCCTCTTCTAGCAGTTGAGGTGTGAAAACCAAGGGAGGAGAAACTGGTTTTGTAGTTGGCAAGCCATTCACAGTCTTTGTTTAATCCTGAGCTGATGGTGTCAAATTTGCAGATGAACTGAAGCTCAACAGTTTCTCTTTGAAGTCTGGTCTTGAATTTTTTTTGCTGCAGGATGGCTACCTTAAGATCTGCTATTGTGTGGCCAGGGAGGTTGAAGTGTTCTCCTACAGGTTTTTGTATATTGCCATTCCTAATATCTGATTTGTGTCCATTTATCCTTTTCCGTAGAGACTGTCCAGTTTGGCCGATGTACATAGCAGAGGGGCATTGCTGGCATATGATGGCATATATTACATTGGTGGACGTGCAGGTGAATGAACCGGTGATGGTGTGGCTGATCTGGTTAGGTCCTGTGATTGTGTCACTGGTGTAGATATGTGGGCAGAGTTGGCATCAAGGTTTGTTGCATGGATTGGTTCCTGAGTTAGTGTTATTATGGTGCGGTGTGCAGTTACTGGTGAGAATATGCTTCAGGTTTGCAGGTTGTCTGTAGGCGAGGACTGGCCTGCCACCCAAGGCCTGTGAAAGTGTGGGATCATTGTCCAGGATGGGTTGTAGATCCCTGATGATGCATTGGAGCGGTTTTAGCTGGGGACTGTATGTGATGGCCAGTGGAGTCCTGTTGGTTTCTTTCTTGGGTTTGTCTTGCAGCAGGAGACTTCTGGGTACACATCTGGCTCTGTTGATCTGTTTCCTTATTTCCTCGTGCTGGTATTGTAGTTTTGAGAATGCTTGGTGGAGATTTTGTAGGTGTTGCTCTCTGTCTGAGGGGTTGGAGCAGATGCAGTTGTACCTCAGTGCTTGGCTGTAGTGTGGTGTGCCCGGGATGGAAGCTGGAGGCATAGCGGTCTGTAGGCTGGAAGCTGGAGGCATAGCGGTCTGTAGGTTTTTGGTATAGGGTGGTGGTGTTAATGTGACCATCACTTATTTGCACCATGGTGTCTAGGAAGTGGACCTCCCGTGTAGATTGGTCCAGGCTGAGGATGGTGGGGTGGAAGCTGTTGAAATCGTGGTGGAATTTTTCCAGAGTCTCCTTCTCATGGGTCCAGATGATGAAGATGTCATCAATGTAGCGTAGGTAGAGAAGGGGCGTGAGTGGACGAGAGCTGAGGAAGCGTTGTTCGAGGTCAGCCATAAAAATGTTGGCATATTGTGGGGCCATGCGGGTGCCCATAGCGGTGCCACTGATCTGGAGATATATATTGTCATCAAATTTGAAATAGTTATGAGGATAAAGGCACAGAGCTCAGCAACCAGTTGGTTGGCATCATCAGGGATACTGTTCCTGACAGCTTGTATTCCATCTGTGTGTGGGATGTTTGTGTAGAGAGCCTCTACATCCATGGTGGCCAGGATGGTGTTTTCTGGAAGGTCACCAATGCATTGTAGTTTTCTCAGGAAATCAGTGGTGTCACGGAGATAGCTGTGAGTGTTGGTGGCATAGGGTCTGAGTAGAGAGTCCACATATCCAGATGGTCCTTCAGTGAGAGTGCCAATGCCCGAGATGATGGGGCGTCCAGTATTTCCGGGTTTGTGGATCTTGGGTAGTAGATAGAATAACCCTGGTCGGGGCTCTAAGGGTATGTTGATTTGTTCCGGTGTTAGTGTAGGGAGTGTCCTGAGTAGATAGTGTAGTTTCTTAGTGTATTCCTCAGTGGGATCTGAGGGAAGTGGCTTGTAGAATTTGGTATTGGAGAGTTGTCTGGTGGCCTCCTTTTGGTAGTCAGACCTGTTCATGATGACAACAGCACCTCCTTTATCAGCCTCTTTGATTATAATGTCAAGGTGGTCTCTGAGGCTGTGGATCGCATTGTGTTCTGCACGACTTAGGTTATGAGGCAAGAGATGTTGTTTTTCCACAATTTCTGCCTGTGCACGTCGGTGGAAGCATTCTATGTATAGGTCCAGACTGTCATTTCGACCCTCAGGAGTGTGGAGTTCTTCTTCTTGTGCTGTTGGTGGGAGGGTAACTGTGTATCAGTGGGCTGTTCAGTGTTATCCTGAAAGTATTCTTTGAGTCGGAGATGGCGAAAGTAGGCTTCCAGATCGCCGCAGAACTGTATCATGTTTGTGGGGGTGGCAGGGCAGAAAGAGAGTCCCCGAGATAGAACAGACTTTTCTGCTGGGCTGAGTGTGTGGTTGGATAGATTGATGATATTGCTGAGTGGGTTAGGGGTACTACAGTTGTGGCCCCATGTGGCAGGTAGGAGTTTAGACAGCTTACAGTCCTTTTTCCTTTGTAGAGAGGTGAAATGAGTAATGTAGATCTCCTGTCTTATTTTAGTGAAGTCCATTTGTATGGAAGTTTGGTTATTGATGAGAGTCTCCAGGTTGGAGAGCTCTTTTTTGATGTTCTCCTGTTTGCTGTATAGGATGCTGATCAGGTGGTTCCTCAGTTTCTTTGATAGAGTATGGCATAATATCTCACTGTGGTCTGTGTAGTATGTAGATAGCAGTGGATTTTTTACCTTTAGTCCATTTGGTATGATGTCCATCCATTTGCATTTGGAAAGGAAGATGATATCTGTCTGTATTTGTGCAAGTTTCTTCATGAGGTTGATGGATTTCCAGTTCAATCCTTGAGGGGGCCACTTAGGGAACTGGGGTAAAAATCTGTGTGGGGATTGAACCTGCTTTGAGCAGGAGGTTGGATTAGATGACATCCTGAGGTCCCTTCCAACCCTAATAGTCTATGATTCTATAAAGGAATGGACTGCAATTCAGACATGTTTGTCACTGTAACAGGGAGGTTGCTTTCTCTGGTAGGCTCTGAAATTTATAATTGATCTGTGATACACACAAATTAAAGAAAACATTTTTTTTTAAATTAGCCTCTACTCTTGTTTGCTATTCCTTTCTGAAGTGCATTAATTTTTTTCTATATTTGTTTGGATTATGTGGAAGAATGCTGGGGACTATAACTGGATAGGATATTTTTGACAAAAAATATTTTCACTGGAAAAATGCCAATAAAGTGAGACCTCAGTCAAAATGAAATGTTTTAAAATTATCAGACTGAAACATTTTGATTGACCTGCTCTGAAATTTGTTTTGGATTCTCAGTTCACAAACATTTCAGCATTTTGACTTTGGATCCCCATTTCAGGAAGGGAAATTTTTCCAAAATATCAAAAACTGTTTCCCACCCACTTCTATGGGTCCCTTTCAGTGTAGCTAATAAGGTCTACACCCACAGACAGGAAGTTTTTGTGTACTTCATCAGGATTGATAAGTAGAGCTGGACAAATTAAACAAAACATTTTTATATTTAAAATGTCATTGGTGATGTTTGTGGCTCTCTTATGAGTGTTCTCCACAAGCATTCATGTGATCCAGTTTTGCTTGTCTGAATGCCTGCAGAATGCAAACTAATCCCCTATCTCAGAGGGAGAATGTTGGATTGGACTGGCAGATAGAAAAGCCTTGGGTTCCTGAGAGGAAGGGGAGAAGGGAAGATCAGCCTTGGTTCTCTGGAACCTTCCTTCCCATCCCTAGCCCAGAACACATGTGGAGGTCATGCCTTCGTGGACGTGGGGAGAAGAGAGAGCTGCCAACTCTCGCTGCTGCCATTGGCTAGTCTGTAGAGGTGGAGTGAAGGAAGAGCTGTTTGTGTGTCAGGTCCCTTTAGCACCCTGACCTATTTATGAAGTCCTCCGGACATGCTAGAACCATTCTACTGGGATTGCTGTGCCACCCTTGCTGCCCTATATTGTCAGTTTTGGGGATCAGGATGGAATTTTTCCTTGTGACTGACAAGGTATGTTTGATGGTTGGAAGTTTCCCCCTTCCCCACTCTCTGTACTGTATCCTGGAGGTCTAGTTTTAGGTTAATAAGGAGTGAGGAGTAAGACAGAAATTTCAGTTTCACATTTATAAGTAGCATTTGTAATTTCATCACCACTTACAGTTAGTGTCCAGTGTTGGTAACAGTCTCAAAGGTGTCAGCTCCCAGTTGTAAACATGAGTAGGAGACCTTGGAGATAAATGGGGAACTCTGTTAGACTAGAGGAAGAATGGTAGACCTAAAATCTTTGCCGAATGAGGCACCCTTCACCTGTGGGCAGGGAGAAGGGATTCAGAGGTGGCTGAATCCTAGGGATTTAGCTGAAGGGGGGCATCCTGAATACTGATTATTTGACATGAGGCCATTTAACACTACACTGCACTTAAATAAATGTCTGGTATTTGGGGTGGAGGGTGGGGAGGGGGATTTATTCCCCCCCATGGTAGAATTCAAAGATAATAGTTATAGCCTTCTACTTCATAATGAATCTCTGTGAATGTTTCATTCTTCTGCCTGTCCTGATCAAAGATAATTTTAAGTAATTATTCAAATTGCATATGCACATGCAATTATCTGCCTGCTCAGTTACTCATGAAAAGAGAATTTTAGTACTTCTGAATGTATGGGATGCAACACTGCTTAATACAGCGGTAGGACAATCTATATTCTCCTTTGCTCTATTTCATTCCATTACGCTTATTTCTATCTTCTTTGGACAACCCCGAAAAAAATTGTTTCCTTCTGTAGGCCTGATTCTGATGTCGCACTGGCTTAGTACTCATATAACTCTTTACATCTGTGTAACTGAGATCAGATACTGGGCCTTGATGTTTTTGCATGCTTCAAATACATGTAGAGACTGTAGTATACAGTGGTGATGTAGCTATGTTGGTCCCAGGATATTAGATACACAAGGTGGGTGAGGTAATATCTTTTATTGGACTAACTTCTGTTAGTGAGCAAGAGAGACCTGAAGAGCTCTGTGTAAGCTCAAAAGCTTGTCTCTCACCAACAGAAGTTGGTCCAATAAAAGGTATTACCTCACCCACCTTGTCTTTGTAGATACAATTGTTATTTCTCTCCCTCAACCCATGCTTCTGCTTTCTTCAGACAAACTATAAAGCAAAATGTCCTTTCTTATGCTACTTTAGGTTTCTATTAGATAATGAGGCCATGGGTCTATTATTACAGATTCCCAGAGTGCCTTTCACCATGACAGCTGGGTACTTTAATCACTGAAAATAAAACACAAAACAAAAACTGTTAGTGAAACTGAAAGACAATAAATATCTTGCATGTGCCTTGAAATTCAGTACTTCGATGAAAGTGGTTTGAAATCCTCCTCAGATTCACCATCAGTTGCAATTACTATTTCTTCTGTCAGTGAATGATGAGCATGTGGCATGACTGTGCTATTCACTCTAGTGTAACTGGAGGAGAAAGGGAAATGGAGCTTATTGCCAGCATCATTGCTGTTGATTTCCTTGCTTAGAAATAGTCTGCATTTCTGTCAGTAACACTGATTGTGTCAAGCAGATATTTGTCCTGAATGTGATTCTCTAAAAGAGTAACTAAGTCTCAGCCCTTTTTAATGGTGGATAATTTATCATTGTCAAAAAAATATGCAAGCATTTCTTTCCAGTAGATGGATGAGTACAGAATATAAATGCAATTGACTGAGTGACGCTGTTTCAGCACTGATGTCTATGGTGGCAATCAATCATAAAGGACTTCAACTAAGGAAGACTTATTGAAATGATGGGCTGCAAAACAAGCAACACCGCTGCTGGGAGCAACATCTAGTGCTTTTATTATTATTACTCTGCCAGTCTTAGACACTTCACTTCTTCTCTTGTATGTGTCACAAGTTGATATCTAGATTGTTCAGCCAACTGACTGCTGCATCATTGAAGATAGCAAGGTATTGCGGTCCACCCTACAATCTTCTAACTGCGCACTCTTCCACTACATGTGTGACGATTTGCATCACTATCCCACAGTCATAAGGTGAAGATTAGACTAAGCCAAATTTTTGCATTCATGGATTCCAAGGCTAGAAAGGACTAAGTCTGACTGCCTGTATAGCACAGGCCAGAGAACTCCCCCACCCCCAATAATTCATAGCACATCTCTTTCAGAAAAAAATCCAGTCTTCATTTTAAAATGGTTAATGATGGAGAATCCATCATGACCCTGGGTAAATTGTTCCAAAGGTTAATTACTCTCATTGTTAAAAATGTATGTCTTATTTCCAGTCTGAATTAGTCTACCTTAAACTTCCAGCCATGGGACTGTGATATACCTTTCTCTGCTGGATTGAAGAGCCCATTATTAAATATTTGTTCTCCATGTAGATACCTTTAGACTGTAAACTAGTCATTCTTTAAACTTCTCTTTGTTAAGCTAAATAGACCAAGCTCCTTGAGTCTATCACTATAAGTCTATCGCATTTTCTAATCCTTTAATTATTCTCGTGGCTCTTCTCTGAACCCTCTCCAATTTATCAGCATCCTTCTTCAATTGTGGGCACCAGAATTGAGCACAGTATTCCAACAGCAGTCAGACCACCATGAAATATAGAGGTAAAAATAACCTCTCTACTCCCTACTCAAGATTCCCCAGTTTATACATCCCAGGATTGCATTTGCTTTTTTGGACACCTCCCTACTCCCCTCTTCCCCCCCCATCCCCTCCCCCAGTTGCTGCCCGAGTGGAGCTACACTACTGGGTGCTATAGAACATGAGTAAGAATTGCGACTTGAGTGTTTGTCTTGCCTGCCTAAATATCACCTTGCAGTTTCAGTTGAACACAGTATTTCTCATTTCTTAGCCTAAATAGCTAGATAATAGTCTTGTGCATTGTCAAACAGCTACTTCCTTTTACCCCAGAGGTGGCTGTATTTTAGTGAAGAGACAAATTATTTCTATTATGGATAACACTTTAATTTCATACTTTGAAAGGCTGGAGCTGAATGTTTTCCTTAAACTTCAAGTAACTTCATCAAATAGTTTTGAAATTGCAACTAAGTACAAATTCACCCCTTGGCCCATTTGTAAATTTTGTGTTTTGGGGCCTATCCCACCCCCAGATTAACTTGGAAAAACTTGCACACATATCAATCCTATTCATCATCACCAATATTTCTATCCCAGTAAAGAAAGATTGTGTTGAAAACATTCAGAGCCAGATAATGTGTGGCTACTGTGGCTTGCCTATCATTTTTGTAAACGGTTTGGAATGAAAGGCACTCTTTGAATATAAGATGATTTTTATTTATTTTATTATTATAGTTATAGTCTCTGCAGGACTAGTACTGCATTTGGAAAACAATGGAAGCCATTTGAATTTCCAATATTTTAAAAAGATTTACTGGATTTTTGCAAACCTTTGATCCCTAAGCTTGCTACTCTGAAAGTTTCAGTTGTAAAGAATGAGAAAAAGGCATGACTTACTCAAATTATCTAAAAATCCTATTGCAAAATCAGTTTTCCTTTTAATTTTAAATGTGTTTGGGAGCTGATGGAGAGATAAGGAATATACATCAATTCACAAAATAACATGATAAATCACACCTATAACTTAGGTACTACAGGTTCTTAGGAACTTACGGAATAAAGAAAATGGAATCTATAGAAATTACAATTGTTTGTTTTTAAGATGCATACATATTATTTTGAATTAGTACAATGTCTATTTTGACATCAGGCAGGATATCATGCTTTCAACAGGAAATACAAATTTCTGTAATGCCTCAAAGGAGTGTGTGTTCTTCAATTCAGTGATGGCACAAATATGGACCCAAAACAAGACAGTGAAGCTGATACTACCAATAAAGAAGACAAATACTTATGTTCTACCAGTGTTTGCTGTTTGGGAGATTTATGTTGCCATTCTACCTACAAGAGACTTATGGATATGTAAAATACATACATTTAAAATATTTCACTTTTTAATGACTATCTGTCACTGTGATACATACTTAGCTTCCAAAATGCTGCCACTGTAACTTCTGGTTACATAGCTAATCTTTGCTTCTGCATACAGGGCCAAAGTATTATTCAGTTTTTTGAAGGAAAGATTGAGTCATTCATACAAAAAGAAACTGAAATTAGGTCATACTTACCATCCAAATGTATTCCATCCCAATAATATTTCAGGTGTAATTGTATTTCTCCAGGAAGTAACCTTGATGCCTGACCTAGGTTACAAACTTACATAGATACTGCTGAGATATTTTTATTTAAGACAAATTAGGGTGCAAGCCAGATGTTCAGCCTTGGGGATTTCAGTATGGGTTAATCTTTTTTTTAGTCACTTGTTTTCATTCAGCAACAATGAAGTCTTACAAATAAATATAACTTTGTGTTTAATGCAGATTGAAGTATATGTTCCTGATTCTGATCTCAGTTACAATGATATAAAATTGATGTGGAGCTAAATAATGAATAATCTGGGCATAATTTCACTTCTTTTCCTGTTTACAGGTTGACTGTAAACAGATAAAATATTTTCTTGGATTTATTTGTTGTTTGAAATTATAATTTCTGTAAATGTCTCACCCTTTTGCTCATTTGCAAGCAATTCATTATTAGTATTTGATAGTCACAATGGAAGCAGATTTGATTGGACATGAATATCATATGGTATCATTCTTTCCTAATTGGATTAACATAAAATTTAGTATCAGGTTTTCTGCATTAATCTGATTATAAATTTGTTTATGCCTGTCTTGACATAAGAAAGATGAATGGAAGGGTAAATTTTCATAACAAGCAGTATGCTGCAGTCAGAATAGCCAGCTAAAATCAGCAGGAACATCCCGGTATTAGTAAACAAGCCTAAATGCAAGATTAAGTAGAGGTCAGATTATGCATGAACTGCATATGAACAGAACATTCTACACATGGACTGGTTCCTACAAAGTAACCAAGCCAATCTCAAAATGTGTAATGAAATGTATAGTAAATACACTGTAATGTGTAAATGTATATAAGGAAGAAGTTTGCTCAGGGCCGCCCAGAGAATTCCGGGGCCTGCCCCCTGCCACCGAATTGCCACCGAAGACCCGGAGTGGAAGAAGCTCCGGGGGCTCGGGCCCCGCAAGAGTTTTCTGGAACCCCCAGAGCAAGTGAAGGACCCCGCTCCAGGGCCCCCGAAAAACTCTCATGGGGTCCTCTGCGGGGCCCAGGGCCTGGGGCAAATTGCCCCACTTGCCCTCCCCTCTGGGCAGCCCTGGGTTTGCTGGATGTGTGGTACACCCTGTGCTTGAGTCTGATCAACTCAGTGTAGCTTTGCTGTATGCCAAATAAAGCTACATGAGTCATGAAAACTGGCATTGAACTGAGCTTTTGGGAAGCTGAATGGAAAGAGGTCTCGGAGGGTATCCCATTCATTTGAAATTCACTTTCAGTGACTATTCTCTAACATTTACTTAAAATTATTTCTTTCCAGGAATATTCCCACCATTAAACTTTGCTTCCTAGACTAGTCGTAGAACATTACCGGTATTTCTATCACATTTATCTACATAGTTAAATAAATAAAGTATACAGTTGGATTGGGTGTCTGTTTCAGGCAGCTATCTCATCTAAGAACTGAAGTATTACAAAGATGATAAAGTGGGATTCTTTCTCTTTTTTAACATGACTTCTTATAGCATTTTTTCATCTGTAGATCTCACAGTGCCTACAGAGGAGGTCAGTATCGTTATCCCTTATGGATGAGAAACTGAGATGTGAAGTGATTTGTACAAGGTCACAGCTGAGAATAGAATCCAGGTCTCACAATTTCCAGTCCAGTACCTATCCATTAAGCTACACTGTCTCTTCTTTGCCTTCTGTATGCTGTACCTATGTCTTTCCTCCCTGTATGATTTCCTGCTCTTCGAGACAAGGTAGTTGACATCCTCTGAGATTTGCATGATAGCAAATGTCTCTGACAAATATGGTTGATGAGAGAAAATGCTCCATCTTAGTTCATGTCTGAGAAAAATGAGGCCAAAAGTGTCATATTGAGTCAGCACAGAAAACACCTATACAATAATGGTAGGGAAATTAACTGTAGGCTCTACCAAGGAGGCATCAGCTTGGTGCTTCATGTTCCACTGTTGGAAAAACACGGCAGAAAATCTATAAGGTATAGCATAGCAGTTCAGTGAGAATTAGTAGTATAATGTACATTCCAACTATCTTTGCATGAAGTAGTGCAAAACAAGCTAAACTTACCAATTTGTTGTATTAAAATATCAGACTCTTTAACAGTGCTTTGGGACTAATGTCTCATGTTGTCAACGCCAGTATAGTGCAAATAATTGGCTCAAGGAATTTTGGCCATGGCACTGTCTGAATTAGCTGGGGGTTCGTTCAAGCTTGGTATTGAGTGAGGAAAAGACAGGCAGGACCAGGGTAACACTGAAAAGCCAAGTGGCTGCGTTTATTTAGGGGATAATAACAACTTGGGCTGGGGGAGTAGGCAACTTTGGCTGGGATGGTATCAAAAGTACAAACACACCCCAAAACACAGTAATAATACACTTTATACTGCTCACCACACCACACCAAATAGGCAGACACACCAATCACACAGATAGGAATCGGGTTCGTCAGGGCGGTGCCCGGTGCAAACACAGAAAAGAGACCCACGGGCCACTGCCTCAGCCACCCTTGCGTTCACACAGAGGATAAATCCAGAGTGTGGTGCGGCTGCAGCTGGGCAGATTCCACTCACTCAGACCGCGGGGACTGGACCCCCTTGGTCAGCTACCCTCTAAGTAGAGGCAGCTCCCCAGTTAAACACACACACACTGGACACAGACAGAGCAGTGATTCAAACACATAAAGCAGTTTGCAATTAACAATTCAATAACAAATAGAACAATAATACAAGCTAGCTAAACAATTGTGCAATTCTGAGCTCACTAATACAATCCTGATATTCTGAGTAGATATTTGGTACCAAGTTAGGGAGGGGAAAAATTAAGAAGCTAGATAAGCTAACTGTCAGATATCAAAAAGCAAATACCGCACTCCAGGCGCAGCTGACCAGCAGAACAGACACCAGAAGCATGACGAGCAGACAGGGATCGGGTCCAAACGACAACGGATCCAAACGATACGACACGAGTGCACTTTACCGGGAGGAGACCCTGGCCGAACGAGTGATCAGGTCCTTCAGCTAACATGCGGATGCTCCACACAAATTTTGGGGGGAAATCTAGTTTTATAGAAAGGTCTCACTCCCTCGTGTCAGCATCTGATTGGCTCCCTGGTCCCTCCTCCCTTCAGGTTTTGAGCTGTTGCCACCCCACGTCAGAAGGGTTTGCACACGGCACACTGGAGTTGACGAGTAAACAAACCTGACCCTTAGATGACTGGGTCCAAAAAGAGCAGGAAAATGAGTCTCTGGGCAGAATTAACCTGACCTCCAGACGACCGACCCAAAAAAAAACAGGTTGCTGGGCAGAATCAGGCCTTCACACACAGAACTAGCCTGACCTTTAGATGGCCCAGCAGGAGAGAAAAAAAACAAAAACACAGGAGAGCATACACAGCCAGTGTTGCTGGGCAGGATTGAGTCTCTGCCTTCTCCTATACAAACAAGAACCTGGTCCAAGATGGAGGCTGCCTTGTCCTTTTAACAGGACAAGATGGCCATGGACCGACAAGTGGCCATACATAGCCATAACTGTGCAATGGATTGCGACAGGCACCAATGATGAAGACTAAGAGATGGTGCTTCAAGCAGATTTTATCCCTGCTGCCAGTCACCTTTTTTAATGTTCTTTTCACTCTGAGGCATATATAGCCATTGTGTTTTGTGTTTCTTAATCTCTCTGCCCAGACCTAAGGCTGACAACTATTGATGACCACATCACTTTACTCAGTGGGGCAGGAGTGCTCATCAACAGGACAGCAGAATCTAATGACCCAATAGAGATAACATTCCACAAGCAATCAAAAATACAATGCTCCCTCAGTACAGGAATTCTTTGGGGTATATATGTTGTCTATCATTTGTCTCTAAAGCAATATGCCACCACTGAAATAAATAACATTTCCATTGTAATGTATGGTGATTCTTGTTATATTTATGTTACTATTACTTACAGTTCTGTGCTAGGTACTACTCACTGAAAATGTACTTCCATAGGCCTAGACTCTGATATCCTTACTCTTGCTGAGTAGTTCCTTATTCTGCTAAATGTCCCATTGGTGTTACTCTGGTCATAAGGCATGACTCAGTGTGGGTAAGGATGGCAAAACATGACCCATAGCTAAATATATACAGACATTTATATGGCTCTATTACAGTTTGAGAAAATGTAATGAGGGTTTCACAAACTTCCAACATGTACATATTGTAGGAGTGAGTGAAACAGATACACTGTGTATTTTAGAAGTGAGTGTGGATAACTTCCATCTCAAGAAAAAGAATCTGAATATAAGCACGGAAACTATAGGATAGCTGAAATGTTTCTTGTTTTATCCATTTTGTCATAGAATCATAGTAATATAGGCCTGGAAGGGATCTCAGAATCATGAAGTCCAGCCCCCTGTGCTGAAGCAGAACCAAATAGACCTAGGCCATCCTTCACATTTGTTTGTCCAATCTGTTTTTTAAAATGTCCAATGATGGGGATTCCCACGGCTTATCTACCTTTATAGTTAGAAAGATTTTTCCTAATATCTTACCTAATCTCTCTTGCTTCAGTTTAAATCCATTACTTCTTGTCTTATCTTCAGTGTATGAGGAAAACAATTGATCACCATCTGCTTTATAACAGCCCTTAATGTATCTGAAGACTATCAGGTTTCCTACTTTCAGTCTTCTTTTCTCAAGATGAAACATGAGCAGTTTTTTAATCTTTCCTCATAGTTCAGGGTTTTTAAACCTTTTTATCATTTTTATGCTCTCCTCTGAACTTTCTCCAATTTGTGCACATATTTCCTTAAGCATGGCACCCAGAATTGGACCCACGAGTGCCGACAGTTACCTCCCAGATCTTACATACACCACCTGTTAATACACCCCAGAATGATATTAGCCTCTTTCAAAGCTGCATCACATTGTTGACTCCAGTTCAAATTGTGATGCGCTATAACCCCCGATCCTTTTCAGCACCTAGATAGTTATTCCCCATTTTACAGCTGTGAATTTGATTGTTCCTTCCTAAGTGAAGTATTATCTTTATTGCATTGCATCTTGTCAATTTCAGAGCAATTCTCCAGTTAGTCAAGGTCGTTTTGAATTCTATCCTGTCCTCCAAAGTGCTTGCAATTCCTCACAGCTTGGTGTCATCTGCCAATTTTATAAATAGACTCTCCACTCTATTATCCAACTCATTAATGAAAATATTGAATAGTACTGGACCCAGGATGATCCCTGCAGGACCCCACTAGATAGGTCCTCCCAGTTTGACAGTGAACCACTAACTACTCTTTGAATACAGTCTTTCAACCCGTTGCACCCACCTTACAGTAATTTCATTTAGACCCCATTTCCTTAGTTTGCTTATGAGAATGTCATGTCTAAAATGTTGAAAAGTCAATCCATCCATTTTATTTCTCAGTGTTTGTACTTAATGCATTTTGGTGATATCCTTATTTTTTACCAGACTTGAGCATCATGAAGATTAGAAGAAGGTAACTGAGTGGGTTTAATAGCAAAGTAGATTAATACATCTGTCTTTAATGCACCAGGCTCTTAGCACTGGAAAGTGGTTTTAGGTTCTGTTTCATTTGGACTGACAGGAAATCATTCTGATTTAAAAGATCACCTGGAGTATTAGTTCAAGCAGCTTCAGTCCAGCTTCAGAAATATATACCTCTGCCACTATCCCCAGTTGTACTAACTCTGCAGTATAAAGAATGGGGACATCTGGGTTTCTTGCTTCTGAATTTTCTCATTCTCATCCCAAATATTGATAACAACAGAATATCCATTATTTAAATAAAGCTTCATACTTTTACCACTCAATCTCCTGACTGCTAATGGCTAGATCAGGCCAGAAGATGACAACCTCATTTTATGGCATGTAAGGGTCCATGTGCGGGTCCCCTTGTCAGGTGAGGGGTCGCTCTTCGACTTCGGGGCGCCTGGGAACCAGGCCACCTCACTACAGGAGGCTGAGTAGTAGTGCAGTCACACAGTCCACGCCCTAGATCAGAGCGGGGCAACAGGCAGTAGTCCTGGGCTCAGACCCTCAGACGGGGCTGAGCAAACAAACAGTACTTTAAGCCCCAGCCCTAGATCAGGGCGGGGCAACAGGCAGTAGTCCTGGGCTCAGACCCTCAGGCAGGGCTGAACAGCAGTTCAGTTTATAAAGCCCAAGCCCTAGCTCAGGGCGGGGCAGCAACACAGGGCTCAGACCCTCAGGCAGGGCTGAGCAACAGTTCAGTTTGTAAGCCCAAACCCTAGCTCAGGGCGGGGCAGCAACACAGGGCTCAGACCCTCAGGCAGGGCTGAGCAGCAAACAGGTAAGTCCAGGCTTCTAAGCCTGAGCGTTGGGGGTGAGGGGGAGACTGCCACCCGTGAGTAGGGTGGCAGGGGGGACACAGGCCCACCCACTCCACTGTGTCCCGGCCCGGGGCCCTAGCAGCGGCATGGATCCGCTGCAGTCAGTGGGGATCCTGGCCGCAACACACTGACATAGGCTCAGTGTCAGCTACAGCCAGACTGGGGTCGGCTATCCCCGGGCCACTTCCAATCTCCCCCTCCGTTGGTACCTGTATCGTCGGAGCTTCAGCAAGGGGGTCCACCAGCATAGGCTCCTCAGGAGACGGGTGCACGGGTGGGCTCGACTCCTCCTCTGGGTACCGGGCTCGGGGCAGGCTCGGCCAGTCCTCCTCTGGGTACCGGGCTCGGGGCAGGCTCGGCCAGTCCTCCTCTGGGTACCGGGCTCGGGGCAGGCTCGGCCAGTCCTCCTCTGGGTACCGGGCTCGGGGAAGGCTCGGCCAGTCCTCCTCTGGGTACCGGGCTCGGGGAAGGCTCGGCCAGTCCTCCTCTGGGTACCGGGCTCGGGGAAGGCTTGGTTCAGCAGGAGCTCGGGCACCAGCGTCTGTCCTCTCCAGCGGCCGGGGCCCAACTGAGCGCTGGGCCCGGGCCTTTATACTTCCTGTCCCGCCCCTTGACTTCCGGGGGGCGGGGACAGGTGGTGGTGGCTCCGCCCACTGAGGCGGCTGTTCTGGCTCGTCCCTCTCAGGTGCGGCTGGGAGCCAGGCCGCCTCACTACATGGCAACTTTTAAGATTTAAACCTTTTTGGTTTTGTTCCACATAGGAACAAAAACTTTTGAACATTTTCTTAAAACAGAATTTTGTTGAAATGTCTGGTTTTAGAAAAAAAAATCTGAGCTTTTCTGTTCTCCCTCCCTCCCTCCCTCCGTGTGTGTGTGTGTGTGTGTGTGTGTGTGTGTGTGTGTGTGTGTGTGTGTGTGTGTGTGTGTGTGAGATAAGTTATTAGAGAGCCCAGAATTAGAAAGGAAAAAAAACACCTTTGTAAAAACTATTTCATCGCTGTGAAACATTTTGGCTTCAAGTGGTCTATTTCAATGACATTTCATTTAATTGAAAATGTTAAGATCAGCTGTATGACTGGATTAGGATTGTGCAAAAAGAGACAGCATAAAGATATCCTTCCCTCACTTCCCAGTACACTCATATAAGACGAAGTCTCCATGCACTACTAAGAAGTGCTCTGCTGCTCTCAGAGAGCGGCTATACTAAGCTTAGCTTGGAGCAGTCTTTCTACACATTGCTGCCAGATGGTCCATTGCATCTCATCTTAGCCTCCTAGCTGCTAATGGTCCCCAGGCCATTTTTGTATCCATTCTGGAAAAAGAAAATAAGACCATTACAATGCTACCATTTAACTTGGCTTCTTCCTATCTGTTACCATGCAAGCCTATGTAGAATCATAAGGTTAGAAGGGACCCCAAGTGCCATCTAGTCTAACCACATGCCAACATGCTGGGTTTGTTGTATCTAAACCATCCATATGAAGCAGTTCAGGACAGCATAACAGCAACAGTGGCACTAAGAGTGATCTGACATTACATAGATCTGAAACAGGTTAAACTTATATTGCTCTGAGTGCTGTTGCCTCCCAACCTGGCTTCTCAACGTGCTCAAAGTGGCTTAAAATAAAAGTGCTAAATTTAAGCTTAAAACAGTAGTAGAGCTAAGTCTGCTGGCTTAAACAAGTTGTATTCCTCCCTGGTTCTCGCCAGCTTCTGAGCTTTCTACTCTCTCTTCCCCCTTTACTTTATGAACGTCTCATCAGTTGGAGTCAAGACTCCTAGGCACTTCTGAAAATCCCATTAGATTCCTATCTTCATCTTGAGGTGCCTAAATATGAAAAGGGGACTTTGGTCCCAAGTCACTGAGGCACTTCTAAAAGTTTTTCATTAGGACTGTTATTTTTCAGATCTGAGAATAGAATTCAGGAGTTCATGACTCCTATTCCTATTATCAGACTGTTAGAACATCTTCCCTTTGAAGATCATAGGCTCAAAGTGTATGATACTGAGTGGACCCAATTCCATATTTTTTACACATCTTGAACTCTTACTGGTTTCCTCAGAGCTTCATGTGTGAAAGGAATTCAGGACCAGAACCAAGAAAAGTTCCTAGTCTTTGTTACTACCTTGGCTGTTTCTCAAAGTTCCTGCTCCCACAACCTCAGTTACCAGTTCCACCCACATAACAGATGGAAAAATGCAGACACACAACTTGAGTGTGAACCAAGATTCTGTACTCTGTAGAAACTCTGAAATGCTGTCAAAGGGACAGTCACACATGAATGGAGAAGGTCATCTGTTCTGCAAAGCATACAATTAAATTCATTTGTAAATTGGGCTTTTTTTTTTTTTTTTTGGAGGTGGGTGCTGACAAATACATGGAAAGAATGCTGGACATAAAGAATAGCATATTGTGCTTAACACATTCAAAAACATTGTCAAAGAACAGTTTGTCCTTGTAAAAATATGACCCTGATAATGTGGTCTATGTCAAGAGACATAGGCTAATCAAATGAGTAAACACTGATTGCAAAAGTTAATTCTCCCTGAGAAAATCTTAAACTTTTGTACCCAATCATTCCAATTCCACAAAGAATATATCAGAACAGAGAAAGTTTATAGCTTCCTTACCTTTTTCTCTTTTTTTCCCATTTGTCATTTTATTTAAACTGAAAGTTAAAGCTGAGATGCCCAACATATGAGCAACAGTTTTATTTTTCAAATGCCTGTTTTCCAAGTCTGTCATTTTTTATCAATGTTGATTTTTTTCCAAACACACATTTAAAATGCTCTTTTAAAATAGTATCAACAGAACAACATTATTGAAGCACTATAATAAGAATCTGACTGTGTATCCATTGAAACCAGTGCATGTAGTATCGGTCCCTTGTGGGTCTGGACCTGCAGGAGGGGAAAAAATGGCTAAAGAGATTTCAGTTTCAGGTTGTTACAAATAGTAAGGGGGAAAAAATCTAACTAGTGGGGGTTAGGAAGAAACTGTCTCTATGGTGCTGACCTAATCCTGGGTTGCTTACATTTAATTTGATTGCTTGAGTTTATCCATATAATGTGTCTATGATTGCCAAAACACAAGTAGGAGAATTTACAGTTTAAATATTGATGTTAAGGTAGAATTGGCAACAGAATGTGGCCTCGTGCAGCCTAATAGTTACAGTCTTGTTAGCATAAGAAGTAACACCTTGGCATAAGTGACCTAGGGTTATAAGATTTCACAATAAGGGTTCTTTATTAAAAAAAAAAAAAGTGAACCACAAGAGAACAAAGTAAAGAAATCCCAATGGAATTTTGGGGAGGCAGGGGGCAAGTAACATGGACCCTTGCAGCTAACTGCATTAACGTATTGGAAATGTGCGAAATGTATTGACACAAATAGTTGGTGAGCAATCAGAACCTCGATTATGGGTACCCGGAAAGCCACATGTGGGTAAGGGTCTGAAACCTAAGTAAATATGCTCATGGGTATGTAAATGTAGGGGAAAGGGAACATAAAACTTAATGCAGGAATATTCATGAGTGGGACACGGAGTTACTGAGTCATAATCTTTTCTGGTGCGCTCCACTGACTGTTGATTCCATCTTTGTTTCTAATCGACTTAATAAGGTTGGAAGTGTGCACAAGGTTGTAAGTAAGAAAGCAGTCCCCCATTGTTGAATCTTGTATGCACAATCCTGGGGGGCATTTTGCTATACTTTTCATACTCTATCTTATTCTGGATTATTTCAGTTAGATTTGTCTGTACTAACTAAAGCTCATAAAGTCTCTGTGTGTGCTTCACAAATCTTTTCTTCTTTCATTAACTCGAAGTAGCTGCCTGAATAAAAAACCTTTTATTAGTGACAACTGTATTTTCACCCCAAACTAATCCAGGCTATAATGAACAAGTTCTTTCTTAACTGGGGTATTTATTGCACCCAGGGGCGGCTCTAGACATTTTGCCACCCCAAGCACGGAGGGTCCGCTGGTCCCACGGCTTCGGCGGACCTCCCGCAGGCTGAAGCCGCGGGATCAGCGGACCCTCCGCAGGCACGCCGCCGAAGGCACCCTGTCTACGGCCCTAGCGGCGACTGGCAGAGCGCCCCCCGCGGCTTGCCGCCCCAGGCACGCGCTTGGAGTGCTGGTGCCTGGAGCCGCCCCTAATTGCACCTTCCTCTGCAGTTGCTGGTACCAGTCACTGTCAAACACAGAATACTGCACTAGTTGGGCTGTTCCATTTTGATGATTCCTTTGTTTCTAAGATACTTGAAAAATGCTTTTTTCCTTGTCCTTGTTAAATGTGCTTAAAGATGTAGATAGGCATCCTCGGGGGATTTTCAAAACTCCTGGGAGCCTAATTCCCTTCAAAATGACACCTAACCAGCTTATATTCTTTTGAAAAATCACATTAGGTGCTTATCTGCATCTTTTGGTGCCTAAATGCCTTTGAAAATATGACCTATGTCACTTTCTGCTTTTGAAAAGTTTATTCCAAATGAAATCTGCTAACCTGTCAGAGTTCCCCATCACTAATCAGGATGCCCCAATTGTAAACAGTACTAAAAGGGACCATTAAACCAGCACTGAAAATATTCATATTTGAATGACTTTTAAACTACTAAACCCCTCCGCAAGCATCTATCTAAATATCTGTTTTCTTTGTGGCACTAAAAATCGTTACCTTAAGGGCAGATTTATGTGATCATTATGATCAAACCTTTCACCTCATTTCACTCACATTTTATTTGTTACAAAAAAGGCTCTAATTTTGATCACCAAGATGATGACTTATCTCAGCCAAATGCCATCTTTGCCTGTTTAGAAAGCAAATGACTGACTTCTGAACTTGTCAGAGAGAATATCTAAAAATCTTTCAGAGCCACAGAATAGGGAGTATTGTCTAAGATTGATTTCTAGGAGGAGCATTAAAAATAAATCAATAACCATTTAGTTCAAGTACTCTGTTTTGAAAAAGGGAAATATATTCACAATCTGACTACTCAGTATGCAGTGAAATAGTGAGAGGCAACAGAACCAAATTTGCATCATCTAGAAAGCTCTTTTAACTCAGAGCTATTTCATGGCAGTGCCAGTGTCAAAGCACTGGAAAGAAAATGTGTGCGCTCTACAAGCCAGAGCTTTGAAAATATTTTCCTACTTTTACTTCCCAATAGTCACTTGGCACCAAATCCATCCTGGTTTTAATTCCATTGCTTTATGTGGCATTACACTAAGCATTTTTAAATGGATACAAATATTTTCTCACACAACACAAAATTAGTCTGGGACACTTATTGCCACAAGATATTGTTTGGAACAAGAGCATAGCAAGTTTCAAAAAAGGAGTGGACACTTACATGGATAACAAGAATATCTGAATATCCTTCCTTTAAAGCAGCTGGTACTGGCCACTGTCATTGACTGAGTACTGAATTAAAGCAACCACTGGTCTTAATCCAGTATAGTCATTTCTGCATTCCCATCCATCTGGTCCATTGTACCTGTATGGATGATACTAGAGGGCCTGAACCAATATTTGAAATCCAAGATCCTCTTGGATTTTGGAGATGTTTGAAATTTGAACTGAGGACTGGATCTCTGAACTGGTTCTTTGAATCCTTGTTTTGCAACTTCAGGGCATGGCTACACTTGCAGATGTAGAGCACTGTGAGTTTAAATACGTGCAGTAGGGAAAGCGCTGCAGTCTGTCCACACTGACAGCTGCTTGCACACTGTTGTGGCCACATTTGTGACATTTGCAGCAGCATTGGGAGCAGTGCATTATGGGCAGCTATCACAGTATGCAAGTGACTGCAACGTGCTTTTCAAATGGGTGGGGTGGAGTGTGACAAGGAGTGTGTTGTGTGTATGTAGGGGAGAGTGGGTTTTTGGGGGACTGAGAGCATGTCAGCATGCTGTCTTGTAAGTTCAGACAGCAGCAGACCCCCTCTCCCCCCACCTTTCTCATTCTCTCACACACAGCATTCCACACTTATCTGTCTCAGAGCAGATAAGCAGCTGGCTGTCAGAAATGGAGCTTTCAAACGGCATATCCTCATTCCTACAGCAAGCTCAAAACAATGAGAAGAGTGGCCACTTGACTTAAGGGGATTATGGGACGTTTCCAGAGGCTGATCAGAGCACAGTAATGCAACACCTCATCCACACTGGTGTCGCGGTGCTCCAGCGGGGGTGCAACAAACGTTATTCCACTCGCAAAGGTGGAGTACCAGCAGCGCTGTAGCCGCAGAGTCAGAGCGCTTTATGTGCCTTGCCAGTGTGGACGGGGAGTGAGCTAGTGTGCCTGGGGCTGCTTTAATGCACTGTAACTGACAAGTGTAGCAAAGCCCTCCGTCCCTCTTTAGGTTGCATATACCTAGAATCTCTTCCACCAGGCCAGGTGGTTGTACCATGCAGCGAAGAAGTAAACAAACTGTGGTGGTATCTGGCCTGCTTGAAACATTCCATCTTAAAAGCCACTGTACTTATAGCAGTAATGGCCATGGGATTTCTGAAGCAAAGTAGGACTGATTGACTTGCTTATTTGCGTGTCAGTACCCAGGATGCTCCAGACTTGTGGTTATTTCAGAGCAGTTCTACTATGAGCAGTGGAAGCAAATGCAAAAAAAAAAATCAGACAAGCATTTAGATTCATTTTTAAAAAAAATATTTCCCAGTGATTTTTCTATTTCTTTTTTTTTTTTTTTTAGTAGGGGGTAGGGAGAAGGTGGAGTTGCTTTGTTATTACAAAACGTGCATTCACCCTTCCTCCCCTTACAATTCACACTATTCTCCTTATTTCCTTTCACATCACCATCATATTATACTTTCTGTGTTTTTAGAGTTTTTGTTACATGTATTCCGCTCATATCCGTACATGGCACGTTGCTCACAAGGAGACTGAATAGCTTATTTTTGTTTCCCTTATCTGAGAAACATTAAGGATAATGCAGTTAGTGATGCAAGACCGATACCCGGAAAGTATCATCCACATCTCAGCCTCAGAGTAAACACAAAGCTGAGCTCAATCAAGTTAAGAGAGTGTTGCTCAGTTTGAGAACATGTTACACCCTGATGGTTAAAACTAGTGCAGAAAAATAATGATCCTGCAAATTGATAGTATGTAACTCCAAGGATGGTTGATATTTCATAGCAACTAATTCTCATCATCTAAATCCTCCTTGCTCTTAAAAAGAGGTTATAACAGGATTGCTTGCATATTAAATTAATGGGCATTATAAAAAAACTCTCAGGTTATGTCTACACTGCAATGTAAGCCTAGGGTTCAAACTCTGGCTCAGTCTAACCCCCATTTCGTCTACACACAAATTGCACTAACCCAGGGATTGGACCTATGGGCCCAGGGCCACACCAGAATATGGGGTCCAAATCTGAGTCAAGCTGGGACCCGGGGTTCAAGCCCTATTTCTTGGCAGTGTAAATACAGCCCCACTGGACTTGCGCTCAAAGGGAATGTCTACACAGCCAATGTTAAAGCGCTGCTGCGGCAGCACTTTAACGTGGCTGTGTAGTCGTGGCTCCAGCGCTGTACTAAACCAGCTCCATGAGGGGAATAGCTACCAGGGCTGGGAGGACAGCAGCACTATCTTCATTGCCACTTTACAGCATTGAAACTTGCATCGCTCAGGTGGGTGTTTTTTCACACCCCTGAGCAAAGAAAGTTTCAGCGCTGTAAGTTGCAGTGTAGACAAGGCCTGAGAGTCTTCCAAAAGTATTCCATAATCTCGCAGGCTGACTTTATTTGTCCTCTAGACAGTCAAATTTTGTGGACAGCCAAGTTTTCCCCATATACCACCACGAACAAAGGGCTAGAGTGGCCACATTTTGGGAGAGTGCTAAGAAGTTTGGTGTGTGGGTGGCTGGACTTGGGCCCACATAATTTAGTGTGGACCCTGAGGCACCAGGTTGAGACCCAGGGTTCAACAATTCCACACCTGTGTTTACAGTTGAGTGTAGCCATCTCAAGCCCTAGGTGAACAAACTCATAGTCTGCTAATTCGAATTCTACTATCTCTGGGTTTACATTGCAGTATAAACATACACTCAGACAGATTGACTGACTGATCTATTGTGAATACTCAGTCTAATGATCTTGGGGTTCACTAAACAACAAGCCAGTGAATGAGGGTAGGTCCATACTTACCACGCGGGTCGACGCGGTGAGTTCGACTTCTCGGAGTTCGAACTATCGCGTCTAATCAAGGCGCGATAGTTCGAACTCCCCACGCTCTCCGGTCGACTCCGGAACTCCACCGCCGCGAACGGCAGTGGCGGAGTCGACCTTGGAGCCGTGGAGTTCGACCCCGCCGCATCTGGACGGGTAAGTCAGTCGAACTAAGGTAGTTCGACTTCAGCTACGCTATTCGCGTAGCTGAAGTCGCGTACCTTAGTTCGACCCCCTCCCCCGTAGTGTAGACCAGACCTAAGAAAGAAATAAAACTTACAAACTAGAGAGCTTCTGTGGTGAATTGCTGTACAGCTTCTGTACATTTCAATATTCATAGTACTGTCCCTTATGAAGGAATGTCTCTAAATTATATGTACATACCTTAGTGATATTAAAAAAAATATTTTGGAATAGTGCTGTCTTCTACTCCAGTGCCTCTCAACCTTTCCAGACTACTGTACCTCTTTCAAGAGTCTGATTTGTCTTGTGTACCTCCAAGTTTCACCTCACTTAAAAACTTACAAAATCAGACAAAAAATACAAAAGTTGTCTCAGCACGCTATTACTGAAAAGTTGCTAACTTTCTCATTTTTTACCATATAATTATAAAATGAGTCAACTGGAATATAAATATTGCATTTACATTTCAGTGTATAGTATACAAAGCAGTTTAAACAAATCATTGTCTCTATGAAATTTTACTTTGTACTGACTTTGCTAGTGCTTTTTACATAGCCTGTTGTAAAACTAGGTAAATACCTACATGATTTGAAGTACCCTCTGGAAGACTCTGAGTACCCCCAAGGGTACACATACCCCCGATTGAGAACCACTATTCTATTCCTCACTGAGGGCTACTTGCATGCTATATTTCAACCGTCAACCTCACATGTTTTTCAAAATAAAAAATGCAATGTTGACAACTCTCATGATTTTATCATAAGCCTCACAGTATTTGGTGTTTAACTTAAAGCTCCAGCTCCTGGAATAGTGAGAGTTCATGAAATCTCAGTTTTCATTTTAAAATAATAATAATAAAAATTCTAGCCTTTATGGTTGTGGAAAAAAGATGGTAAAATGTGACCATCCTGCTCAAAAATCAAAAGGCAAATGAAAAGAACACAAAATTGTGCCTGTGTGTGTGTGTATATGTGTGTATATATATATATATATACACACATTAAAATATATATATATTTAAAAAAACATTTTAAATCTCATGATTTGGATGGAAATTTATTTATTTATTTATTTAACACATGGTGTTGGCAATATTGAAAAAGGTTGCAAGTATAATACACACCTCTGAGAATGGGAAAAGTGTGTGAGTGCATATATGTGTAATTTTCAAGAATTAAAAACAGTGAAGGTTTCAGAAAGTTTTAGGAGCAAGGGAAATCAGGGCTTTAAAAATAGCTGCTTGGCAACTTTGATACAGTGGCTGCTCCTGTAATAACTGTAGTGTACATGCTATAATGTATGCACATACATACATGCACACATAGGGCCAGATGGTCAGCTGGTTCAAATTGGCATAGCTCCATTTACTTCAGTGAAATTGTGCCAGTTCACATCAATGAAAGATCTGACCCATAATGATGAAGCACACCAGATTCTACCCTGGGTGTTTTGGGTTTACAGAGTATAACTTCACTGGAGCCATTACAGATACACACTGCCAAACCTAATTTGACCCACTACTGTGAAGATGGCAGTAAATGGTATGAAAGGGAATTGTACATAAAAATGCCTCCCCCCTCCCATCTGTGATCTGAGCCACCTTTTTATGGACGGCTAATATCAGGTTTTAAAGTAAAAAAATTAAAGCTATGTTGATGGAAGATCAAAATATGGTGTCATGTCAGTATTCAAATAGTAGTAATTGTCTATACCTAAATTTCCCTTAGCAATTGAAGCTACTCATGATATTTTGGATATTTTTCCTTCATTAATTCTGTATGGGTTTGTTTGTTTGTTTTTGGAGGGATGGGGGGGGGGGGGTAAGAGATGGTCATGGGGAAGAGGATGTTCCCAATTAAAAAACTGAAGGAAAGTACTGACTTCACTTATTTTAAGAAGGTTTATTAAGCTAAACATAGAGCCTTTCAGTTTCAATTTTAGATTAGCTGAGAAAGTCAGGAATTGCTCATTATTTCATATGCATGTAGTCCAGTGGATTTAGCTGGAAATACTTGAATAAAAATAATGCAGAGATATTTTGGGCATACTTCTTCAACCAGGTGAGAAATAAATAAAAAGATAAGGTGTAAAAGAACAATTGAGAGTTCAGATTTTCATTTGTTTTTCCAACTAAGAAGTTGGAACATGTTGTAAAGGAAAATTGTATGAGGAAATGATGAGACTTTGTTAATTGTATTATAAATATATGACAAAAAGATCCAGAGGAGAACTATCTAAAAAGTATAGTGTATTAGCACATAATCTATACAGTATAACTTTTTTCCAGTATGATTAAGTTAGCATGTGGTTAATACTAAACACATGTCCAGCAAGTGTACATTCTCATTTTAAGGTCCGGATTGTGAAATGTTAAATTAAATAAGGTTTTGAATGGGATTAATCCTGTAAGGACTTCACAGTCTGGCTCCAAATGACTTAACTTTTATGTGTTTGCACCTCTTTTGTGTTTGCTTACCAAGAATATTCTGTTAATATAATTTACCGGCAGGGATGTTTATGGAAAGCATGTTTATGGAAAGCATGTATGTAAAGAAATACTGGAGAATATTTGCAGAAATCAAATTTCCAATTCACTTTCGTATTTGCACTGGAAACCTGATTCTAAGAATTATGCTCATTCAGTCAGGGGACAGATATGAACTAGGTTTCCAGTCAAGACATTTCTGATTTTTAAAACTGAATAGTTACAAACAATTGTCTGAGAGTGAGCTACCAACCAAGAATCATTCACAATAATTAATGAGTAAATAAATTCTAATAATGTGACTGTTTGAGAAAGTTACCTCTTGTTTGTAGTCCATTTGAATTAAAAAAGTTATCTGAGTAATTTGTCAGATCTAATCAAAATGGGGGAGATTTTCAAAGGCATAAATTGAAGTTTGAGGCCCGATCCTTATCGGGTATAAATTGTCATAGCTCCATAGCTGAAGCTGACTTCAGCTATGGCAATTGACATAAGATAAGGATCTGGCCTTAGGTGTCTAAATCCCATTGGAAGTCAACAGAATGTAGGTGTCTAATGCCACTTGTGCCTTTTGAAAATCTTCCACACCTCACCATTTAGCTGAATGCCCCTTGCAGCCAAATATCCATATATCCACTCTCACATTAGTAGCACCTATATTTTTTTAATTACTTTTCTTAAGTCAGTTTAGCACTAACGATTGATAGTGCCAGATTCACAGCACTGGGAAAGTAACTACACTGTTCTACAGAACACCACAGGGTGAGGCAAACTGCTCTTCCCCTGACTGTTCTACCAGGTGCCTCAACCCTCACCTTGAAGGGCCACCATCTCAAGGAATGAAGGTAATTCAGTCTCTATTGACAGAGCCCTTCCCTGCTTGTCCCTGCTTCAATTGTGAACCCAGCTGTAGTGGGGAGAGCTGATGAGGCTACTTGCCCAGTATTATGTGCTGAAAATGAGTGAGCAGAGGGGGGATAAGTAGTGGGGGGGGAATCTCCCTGGAGATACGCTGTGTGGGCTCCATGCTAAATAAGCTGACAGGATGGACGAAGGGAGTGAACTACTCAATGAAAACTTGGTCCTCTCACCAGAACAAGGAGGGAGCAGAGAAGGAATTTGGACTCTGAGGGTATGTCTACACTTACCAGGGATTGATGCTGTGGTGATCGATGCACCAGGGTTTGATTTAGCGGGTCTAGTGAAGACCTGCTAAATCGACCACAGAGCACTCTCCCGTCAACTCCGGTACTCCACTGGAAGGAGAAGCATAAAGTAAGTCAATGGGAGAGTTTCTCCTGTCAACCCAGTGCGGTGTAGACACCGCAGTAAGTCGACCTAAGCTATGTCGACTCCAGCTACATTGTTCATGTAGCTCAGTGGTTCCCAAACTTTAACAACCTGTGAACCCCTTTCACTAAAATGTCAAGTCTCGCGAATCCCCTCCTAAAAATGAATATTTCCAGGGATTTTCTCTTTTATCTGAGTATAAATTATAACAACAGTGATCTTGGAAATATAAAATTATCATTTTCAGTATTTTTATTACGTTATGAAAATGGCAACAATCTTCCAAGATCTCACTTTCGTATCTTGCATCACTTTGAATAAGCCTGTTATAAGACAAGGCACCTATGTTTCATCAAGAAGTATCAGATGTGAAACAGCATGAAGGTATTTAAGAAGCCAACTCAAGTGTTCAGGTCTTGAGCAGTCCAGGCAAACAACACATGTTAAAACAAAGCTTAAACTTGTTCTTCATAATAATTTAAAAAAACAATACTAGCTGCCTATTCAATTTTAAAAACAGAAAAAAAAATCCACCTCCCTTTCCATTGCTTATAAGGAGTCTTGAAGTTTAAATCTCCTCAGTATGATAGATATGCTTGCTTTGATCTGCTTAGCTCTTGGAAGTCCAGGGGCTCCGTGCTGCTGGCCCCGTGCTGCCCAGGGTCCATAGGGACAGCTCTGTCCGCCATCAAGGAATTTTTTCCCAAGAACCCCTTGTAACATTTTGTGAACCCCCAGGGGTTCACGAACCCCAGTTTGGGAACCACTGATGTAGCTGGAGTTGTGTAACTTAGGCCGACTTACCCCCACAGTGTAGACCAGGCCTGAGTCACAATTCATTCTTTGGTCTTCTGCTGAGGCAGCATGGCTACACTCTGCCCCTTAATCAAGGTAGACTGTAAGATTACAATCCAGTCCTGTATCTGTTTTTTTAGAAATCAGATGGCGATGACTGGGTTATTATAGGCAAAGGCTGGATTTGTGGGTAGAGAATTGACAGTCCTCACAGCTGTGCCTAATCTCCCAGAACCGACCTGCCCATTCCGTATTGTCATCACTTTATAGAGGTTCAAATCATTTCAGCTGAACGAGTTCAATACTGCTGTAGTAGCAGCAAAGAATCCTGTGGCACCTTATAGACTAACAGATGTTTTTGCAGCATGAGCTTTCGTGGGTGAATACCCACTTCTTCGGATGCAAGTCTACATCCGAAGAAGTGGGTATTCACCCACGAAAGCTCATGCTGCAAAAACATCTGTTAGTCTATAAGGTGCCACAGGATTCTTTGCTGCTTCTACAGAACCAGACTAACACGGCTACCCCTCTGATACTTGACTGCTGTAGTATGAATTAGACTCCAAATTTGCTATCATAGTAATTCCATATTTGAAAGGCATTAACATAAGAACATAAGAATGGCCGTACCGGGTCAGACCAAAGGTCCATCCAGCCCAGCATCCATCCACCGACAGTGGCCAATGCTGGGTGCCCCAGAGGGAGTGAACTCAACAGGCAATGATCAAGCGATCTCTCTCCTGCCATCCATCTCCACCCTCTGACGAACAGAGACCAGGGACACCATTCCTACCCATCCCAGCTAATAGCCATTTATGGACTTAGCCACCATGAATTTATCCAGTCCCCTTTTAAACATTGTTATAGTCCTAGCCTTCACAACCTCCTCAGGTAAGGAGTTCCACAAGTTGACTGTGCACTGCGTGAAGAACTTCCTTTTATTTGTTTTAAACCTGCTGCCTATTAATTTCATTTGGTGACCCCTAGTTCTTGTATTATGGGAATAAGTAAATAACTTTTCCTTATCCACTTTCTCAACATCACTAATGATTTTATATACCTCTACCATACCCCCCCTTAGTCTTCTCTTTTCCAAGCTGAAGAGTCCTAGCCTCTTTAATCTTTCCTCGTATGGGACCCTCTCTAAACCCCTAATCATTTTAGTTGCCCTTTTCTGAACCTTTTCTAGTGCTAGAATATCTTTTTTGAGGTGAGGAGACCACATCTGTACACAGTATTCGAGATGTGGGCATACCATGGATTTATATAAGGGCAATAATATATTCTCAGTCTTATTTTCTATCCCCTTTTTAATGATTCCTAACATCCTGTTTGCTTTTTTGACCGCCTCTGCACACTGCGTGGACATCTTCAGAGAACTATCCACGATGACTCCAAGATCTTTTTCTTAAAATGTGTCTGATAAGTTACATTCCAGCAAAATTAAAAACAACAAACTTCTGACATCCAGATAAAACCTAGTTTAGTATGTCACAACTTTTTTATTGTCCTAAGAGCTTTACTGAAATACAGCCATGCCATCAGTTCCTCATCTGTGTCATATCACATATGTAATGTTGAAGGATTAATAATAAAGAAAAAGAGAGTATACATTTATTTGAAAAAGACATAAATTTCCAAACTGTTGCACTGGTTTTAGCTATGAAGCTCCCATTAAAATCTATGAGTCACATGTCTGAAAGCTTGCCCAGCACTTTGAAAATGTACAAACTGTGCAAACAAGCTCTTATATAATTTCATGACAGACATATTCCATAAATCCCAAAATAAGTTAAACACAAATAAAAGTATCAAGTCAATATACATCATGCCACCCTTGTGTATCAATGATTGCATAGCTTGAGTCAAGTAAATTCAATTCTGTCTTTTTTTAGCTCAAGTGATTGAATGCAATGCTCTAGTGCATGCATTAGTTTGTAGCTCCAAACAGTTTTGATTCCTTGAGATGTAGAGACAAAGCAGGAAAACGGCAATTGAATGCAGAGGACAGATGTTTTGTTTGTACTCCTTGTTTAAGAAATTTTTTTATGACTGATTGGATATAAGAGGATTTCCCCAGGAACCAAAAGAGAACACTAGCAATCCAAGTAACAGAATTTTCCAAGGAGATAACTATAGTGAACCAAACCACAAGGAAGCAAGGAAAGGAAACAAACAAATAAAATGTCCCCCTACATGTAAGATATTAATAGAAATCTTTGGGAAGGGAAAACAAATGGTTAAGTACTAAGCTAGAGGAAGTATGCAGTGTACATATACAGCATGAAGATATGACGTTGTTCAGAGATGTGCTTTCTGTTTGGTTTTTGAAATATACAGTACATCAGTACCTTCACTTTACATGAACCTGATTGCTGATTGGAGCCTATCAGTGCTACCATAATGAAAAGAAAATGTAGTAGTAATAATGATAAAACATACAGCACCTCAGCTGTGGTATATTTGTGTAGTCCAATAACTTCAGTGCAGCTACACCAATTTACTCCATAGGTGGAACTGACCCTGAGTATATGAATACACAGTTTCAAATAGGCATAAGTGATATATGTCACTGCACTGGATAGCTTTCTTTAGACACAGCAATATAGCTTTAAATTCTGAGTAAACTTCTTTCTGTCTGCTCGGTTAGCTTTCCTGTGGGGAAAGAATTAAACAAATACAGGTTTATGATGGGCCAGAAATGATCAATTAGGTTAATTGTCTCTGCTGAACATGGGCTGGGAGTGGATTATATTTGGAGCAGATTAATAATAATGAATACTGGGCTATACCCTAGCATCCTTCCAAGTGTGAAAAGGGTTTCCAACCCTCCAGCATTGTCCTGGAGTCTCCAGGAATTAAAGATTAATCTTTAATTAAAGATTATGTCTGTTATAGGTTTATTTCCCACTTTGAACTTTAGCGTCCAAAAGATGGGGACCTGCATGGATCCTTCTAAGCTTAAATCCTAGCTTAGATCTGGTACTTGCTGCCACCAGCCAGGTTTCAGTGTCTGGCACACTCTCTCTCTGTCCCCGCAAACCTTTCCCTGGGGAACACAGATCCAAACTCCTTGGATCTTAACACAAAGGGAAATAAACCATTCCCCCCACCTTTCTTTCCCCCGACCTGTCCCTGGTGAGTCAAACTAATCCCCTAAGGTTTCAAACAAGGGAAAAATCAAACAGGTTCTTAAAAAGAAAAGCTTTTAATTAAACAAAAAAAGAAAAGGTAAAATTTAGCTCTGTAAAATCCGGATGGAAGTTTACAGGGTACAGCTATTGAAACTAGAGAGCTAGCATCAATACAAATACAGCAACCAAAAATAAAATATTTCTCCAGCAAAACACACATTTGCAAATACAGAAATCAATCAAAAAGACTAATCCGCCTTTCTAATACTCACTATACTGAATAGAAGAGAATACTTCAGCAAGCTTGGAGAGCCTGGATATACGTCTGGCCCCTCTTAGATCCAAAGACAGAACAGCTCCCAAAACAAAGAACACAAACAAAGACTTCCCTCCATAGAGATTTGAAATTATCTTGTCCCTTGATTGGTCCTCTGGTCAGGTGTCCGTCAGGTTTACTGAGCTTGTTAACCCTTTACAGGTAAAAGAGACCTTAACCCTTAACTATCTGTTTATGACAATGTCGTGATGAAACCTGCAGAAATACGACCAATCAAAATTGGCAACCATAAGTGTGCAACTCCCACTGAAGTCAACAGACAGTTTCTATAAAACATGATGGCAGGATGTGGCTGAATGGGCTAAAAATCAAGATGGAACCTTCTTACACTGTACTACAATACAACATGCAATCTAAGCAATATGAGAAGCAATATAACTATACCCTAATTTCCTTCTAATTAAATACTTAACTATTTAAAATTATCACACAGCAGTATATTTTGATAACAGGCTACTGTTCATTATTCTGAAGAAAGCAACTTCAGGGGAAGACCTTTACTCACATTCCTGCAAATTTTAGTGTGCAATTTAACATACACTGGAACATTAAAAAATCTCCCTGACATTTCAATATCACTGATTTCAATAATGAGATCCCAGCTGTGATATTTTGATGCCTGGGTCTGTCAAAGCAGCAAGTCCTAGCTGATGATTTACATGAAGGTCCAGGGACTCAGCTGAGGTAAATTGCCATACCTCTGGTGAAATCAGCTGAAGTATTCTGACTGTACACCAAGTGAGGATATAGTCTATAGAGTTCACCATAGACCTATGGCCTTTTATGTGGATGATGGTAAAAATATTGTCTGAGCAATTTCAAGCTCTCTTATGTCAGTGAAGTGCTGTGAGAATAACTGGAATTAAATAGGAAACTAGCCAGGAAAATAGTTAATCAGGTGATTCTCTGTTCCTGCAGCAAGAGGCCACAATAAAGAAAATTAATTAATTTATACCAGTATGATCGCCCGTTAAATCCCACACATTTACACTAATTTGCATATTTCCATAAGTCAGGTGATGTCTATTTTTTAAACTGAGTCCAGGACACATAATTAATGGACAAGAGCTAAAGCATGTTTGCTGTATAACAAGAGTAACACAAAATATCACGAAATAAAATTCTATCACTTGAAGTTACATATAATAGGGGCCAGCAGATTGGTACTGCTTGCCAGCCATTCCCTCAGGTACAAAGACGGTAATAATAATAATTCAATGTAGATTTAGAGGATTCATTCTAGTCCTCATTTGTGCACATAAGAAATTAATCTCACAATTTGGTAGGATGGGAGTCTTTTTGCTAAATGGATACCCAGATTAGGAATAGTGTTTGACACTGCAAGTCAATAATGAGCATTAACATTGCTATGTGCAGGCACTTGGATGGTAGTTTCCCCCACTTATGCAAACTCGAACCTGTGCTGTCAACCCCTTGCTTTTGAGAGCAGCACAATCACCTCCGTGTTTACTTTTACAAGGATGCAAATGCAGTAAGGAGATATTTCTGCAGCTTTAGCCTTAAGGCATAGACTATGAACACAGAAAGAAAGCAAAAGCAATGTACAAAAATGAGAAAAACCATTCTGGTCAGCATGGAATATTAACACTGCTTTGTCATAAAGCAGAATTCCATTCAGTGGGTACCTGAGTTTCCCTTTCCCCTAACTCCTTGCCCACTGTACTAACGAACAAGCTAAATATTCAAAATTTAATCAGTCACTTATGATTATATAGCACCCTTCATGCAAACATCTCAGAGTACTTTATAGTCATTAAAGTCAAATTAAAATACAATCTCAATAACTGTAAGAAAATGCATAGTAATTCTCATTTGAATATTAACCCTGTCTAACCATCAATTTATTCTGGAAAATTCTAATAAATAAAGCAAGTGGGTAACAGCATACTTTATTTCTTTATTGACATAGATGGAATCATGGGGTCAGATTCTGCCTCAGCTCAGCAAGGTACTTAAGCCCAAGATTAACTGTAAGCACATGAGTAGAGTCACCGAAGGCAATAGGATTACTTGTGCTTAAAGTTATGATTATGCTTAAGTACCTCACTGGTGCAAGGGTCCTAAACATCAGTTTTACACTGGTGTAACTCTTGCAGTTACTCCTGATTTACAATAAAGTAAGTGCGAGCATAATCAGGCCCTTACACTGCATGAATACATTGTGTCCCTGCGACACGGTCTTTAATAAGGATGGCATGTGGTTGCATCACTCCAGTAACAACACAGGAAGCCACCATTCTCTCCCTGCTTAGCCCATTTTATTCCCAGGCAGTAATAATTTACTACTGGCCTATTAGCTGGCTGCCCCTTTTGGCCCATTTCTACATCCACCTACTCCAGTGAGCATGCACTACCCCTTACTCTCTGACAAAGCTCCAGATTTCCCGTGCAGGGGAGTGAGCAGGTGTTCAGTCTCTGGTATGTGCATGTGAAGCCCATCTCACATTCTAGTTCTGTATTTCATTTGCTGTATTTTGAATAATCTGTATGCTGTTCATAGTGCAGCAATTTATTTGTAGGTAGCAATGTGTGCATTTTTCCAATTAAATGGTAGCTGTTAAGAGGTTTACCCTGTTCATCAATAAGAGTATCAATCATTTTATAAAATGATCTTTATCCACAATCACATGGTAGCCCTGCAAGCAACATTTGTGTTCTATCCGCTGTACATTTGTATATTATACATATTGTCATTATTTCTTTATTGACACATGTTCAAGCATGATCATTGCTAGGCTGGCTGACATTTTTGCCTGTTTCAGAGAAACTCCGTTTATCAGCATTAATAGCTAGTATAGTGCTAGAATCCATCAATGGGGAAGACATGAGTGGGTCTCTTTTGACACTTAGTTGAAAAACTCTGCAAACCACATGGTTGTGATGGATCACTTAATTTAATTTTATTTGTTAATTTCATTTGTTTGTTTTTAAAGAAAGCTCTATTGATTTTGATAAGATTTGGGGGTCTATGAATTTGACTTGTTTTGAGTTTTTCTTTTAAACTGCATGAGTCTAGTCTATTCCTTTGACTGAAAGCTTGCCCCTTGCCTACGGTTATAAGTTTACAACTAGAAAGAAAGAGCCCAACATGAAATTAAAAATGCATTATCAGCCTTTCCAGTGCAGGAATGAAATTATGGATCCAGCATGAATCAATCATCTCAGTGAAAACTGATAGCATTCTGAGGATAAATAACATGCCCAGTCCTACTTTTATTGCCATGTGGTTTATTTTCTCTGCAAAGCTGCTTTTTGGGGCTCTCCTCGTAGAAATTAATTAGGATTCTTTTGAGCTAAGAAATAGATATTGGTGAGATAAGAGACGGTGGAGCTGTAATATTTTGCCTAGGAAATTTTAAAAAGAGAGGGGAATATGCAACATGATTATTCATCTCTCTTTTAGGGAGCATTAGCAATGTAAAAAAAATACTCATGCTATATGAGATTACAGCTGATAGTTTTCAATTAGTATAAGGTAATGTAGCTCCCTGGGACCATCATATTATGTTGGGTCAGCAGAAGTGCCTGGAAATCTTGATTGAGAGATTTTGGTACATTCTATACCCATATCCCAGGAGCAAGTGTAATATTGTGATGTGATCTCTTCTGTAATTCCCTTACATTCAACATTCTTTATGTTAGGTGGAGGTGATCCCACTCCTCACAGATTGCATATTGTGCTGTGTGAAATTGTTGCCCTTTTTATAAAGCTTAAGGGTGTCCTAAGCATTTGGACAGTTGCAGAGAAGTCTGAACAATATTTAGGATGACTGCAGTATTTTTGAGGATAAAATACAATATCTTACTTATCCAATATCAAAACTAGGTTTTAGTGTGGGGTATGGCATGAAGATATTTCTAGTGGCAATAGTTAATGATCTCCTTATAGATACAAACAGAGGACAAATCATCTACCAGTGCCATTTTCATTCCATATCCAGGTCTGAAGCTTGACTAGAAAGGTTCTAGACTAGTTTTCTATGCATTCTTTTTGCAGCTACACCTAAATTCCCTCATGAAGTACAATACAGTACATTCTAAGCTGATGCAGACTGTAGTTTTCCTCTTGCCTTCTGCCTGGTGGTGTTGGCTGAGAAAAGGGCTAGGTTCAGTTTTCTAAGGGTTTCCTTGAAAACTTAACACTTGCTTAAGGTCCCACCCAGAAGCCAAAGTAACTATGTATACCCTCCTGGTTCCTCTAATGGGCAATTATTCCCCACTCATAAGCACTGAGTCCAGGAATTACAACAAAAAGAACTTTCTGGGGTGGGGGAAGGAAGATATTAGAATGAATTTGGGAAAGGCAACAATGAACAACCTAACAAATTCTATACTCCCACCCCATAGGATGTCCTAACAGTAATCTCAACCTCAGTCCTTCTTTGGCTACTGTGGTATGCTCATGTCATTTCCTTCCTCTCTAGCTCCCTGTTCATAGCTAGCTGACTTGGGTTGGAAAAGACCAAGGATTCTAGCAGGTTAGTGCTACCCGTGCAGCCCTGGTGGCTCTGCCACTTAGGGGAAGTGATTTAAGTTTTAACTACTGAGTAGGAAGGCCTGCACCTGAGTCATTTGGGTAGGCTGCTGTTTTGCCTGTGGTTTCAGCCCAAACTACCTAGATCTGCTGCCACTCTTAGCTGCCTGTCCCCTGCCACAGCACTGCTCTTTCAGCCAGCCAACATTCTTCACCTGAAAACATTGAGTAGCACAGGTATTTGTTTCAAACCTTGAATCTTGTAATTTTGGGACTACTGGTTTTCAGCTCTACAGTATGTACCAAAAATAATAATAGAACTCAATAACATACCAATTTATATAACAAAAAAAAGCTTCCAGAGCCAAAACTACACTGACAATAGCAATGTCTCTTCTGAACTGACACAGAGCCAGAAAACAACAATCTAGCATATAGCATCAGTACCTCAACTATGTATGTAGCAGGGCTAGTCTTATTTCAGCCTGGTCTAGACAATGTTTTCTTTGCAATGTATGGGAGGAAATGACTGACGTTTATTAAAGATGATTTGCAAGATGAAATCATTAAGGGGCTCCGTCTTGCAAGGTGCTTAAGACTCTGGTCCTGATCCAGCACATCTTTAGCTTTAAGCATGTACATAGTCCTGCTGAAGGCACCCTATTCATTTGAGAAATTCTAAAATAGACAATGTGATGTGCTAAGGGATTTTATAATCAAAGACATTTCTAGTTCATTTCTGAATTGCACATATGCAGACACAGGGAAATATTTAATTATTATGGGACAGAAAACCCTAAACACTTTATCATTGTATTTGATAATGAACTCCAAATAACAAAGATACTAAAATGTCAAGTACATGGTTATCAAGTGTATCTGAGAATAGGGATCTGGGGCTTGACATAACTCAAGCAATTAGCCATCAGGCAATAAAGTGCACAACCTGTCTGTCTGGAACAAATATATTGCAATGCAATATTTTATCAAACCGAAGATTTATTACACACCAATTTATTAAAAATTTTAATTGGGAAGGATTTACCAACTTCTTGTTTCAAATCCCAGAACCTGAAGCTTCTATAGACCATTGTTCAGAGGAATACCCCATGAGCCTAAAGTTTTGCTCCCGTGTCATCAGATCTCACAGGAGAAAGAATAAATGCAGTTGTAGACCTTTTATGTCTGTGACTAAACTAAAAAAATAAATTGAAACGATAGCTTCAGTTTTCTTGTTCTGTGAAGGATATTTACAAACCTATTTTCTTACCTGACAACTCCAATTATCAGTAGGATTATTAAATGAAGAAAATTGATATTTCCCTAGTCACTTAATTCAACATACTGGACTTCAGTGGTAAATATACTTCTGCTGTATGATTGCAATGGAGGCTCTTTTTATTTCAGGCAGCATCCAAAATATTATTTAATATAATCAAATCCCTGCATGCATAATAAAGCTTCAAAATCCTAGATCACAGCCATATTTTGCATCTATATTATATTTCTATATGTATATAAAAGATTTTCAATAAAAGGAAAATTTTATTTTTTTTAAAAATTAGCACAATTTTGCTCTTATTTTTAGAGTATTCTAGGACTATGTTACCATTTGGGATGTTTTTAATGAAAAGACCAGGTGGGAAGAGTGGAATTATTTCAATTATATTTTTATGCCTAAGCAACTATTCAGATAATGATATGTTGGTGGATCCACCTCATTTATGCCAGAAAGAAAGGCTGTCCAAAATAGAACCATAGGACTGGAAGGGACCTCCAGAGTTTATCTAGTCCAGTCCCCTGCACTCCTGGCAGGACTAAATATTATCTAGACCATCCCTGACAGGTGTTTTTCTAACCTGCTCTTAAAAATCTCCAGCGATGGAGATTCCACAACCTCCGTAGGCAATTTATTCCAGTGCTTAACCACCGACAGGAAGTTTTTCCTAATGTCCAACCTAAACCTCCCTTGCTGTAATTTAAGTCCATTGCTTTTTGTCTGATCCTCAAAGGTTAAGAAGAACAATTCTTCTCCCTCCTCCTTGTAACAACCTTTTATGTCCTTGAAAACAGTTATCATGTCCCCTCTCGGTCTTCTCTTTTCCAGACTGAACAACAGGGGCGGCTCTAGCCATTTTGCTGCCCCAAGCAGGGCAGCATGCTGTGGGGGATGCTCTGCCGGTCGCCGGTCCCATGGCTCCGGTGGACCTCCCGCAGACGTGCCTGCGGAGGGTCCGCTAGTCCCGCGGCTCCGGTGGACCTCCCGCAGGTCCACTGGAGCCGCCTGCCACCCTCCCAGCGACCAGCAGAGCGCCCCCCGCGGCATGCCGCCCCAAGCACTCGCTTGGTGTGCTGGGGCCTGGAGCCGCCCCTGCTGAACAAACCCAATTTTTTCAGTCTTCCCTCATAGGTCATGTTTTCTAGACCTTTAATCATTTTTGTTCCTCTTCTCTGGACTTTCTCCAATTTGTCCACATCTTTCCTGAAATGTGGTGCCCAGAACTGGACACAATACTCCAGCTGAGGCCTGATCCGCACCAGGGCTGCCCCGGGGGGGCAAGTGGGGCCCCCATGAGCCCTGGCCGAGAATCCCTTCCCTGGCTACTCACCTGGTGGTAGTCCAGTTCTTCGGCTGCACTTTGGTGATGGGCCCTTCACTCGCTCCGGGTCTTCGGCGGCACTTCGGCGGTGGGTCCTTCAGTGCTGCCGAAGACCCGGAGCGAGTGAAGGACCTGCCGCCACCACCGAAGACTCGGAGCGAGTAAAGGACCCGCTGCCGCAGACTCGGAGCGCCGCCCGGTGCGTACAAGTGCCGCAGCAGGTGGTGCCTTTTTTTATGTCCACTCCCCTGCTTTGCCCCAGGCCCCCTGAATCCTCTGGGTGGCCCTGATCAGCACAGAGTAGAGTGGAAGAATTACTTCTTGTGTCTTGCTTACAACACTCCTGCTAAAACATCCCAGAATGATGTTTGCTTTATTTGCAACAGCGTTACACTGTTGACTTATATTTAGATTGTGGTCCACTATGACCTCCAGATCCCTTTCCTCAGTACTCCTTTCTAGGTAGTCATTTCCCATTTTGTATGTGTGCAACTGATTGTTCCTTCCTAAGTGGCGTACTTTTACATTTTTCCTTATTGAATTTCATCCTATTTACTTCAGACCATTTATCCAGTTTGTCCAGATCATTTTGAATTATAATCCTATCCTCCAAAGCACTTGCAAACCCTTACAGTTTGGTATCATCTGCAAACTTTATAAGTGTACTCTCTGTGCCATGTAAATACATGTAGAAATATCAGGATGAGGTGGAACATTTACATTAAAGATGAGCCAACCTATTTAATAAAATAAGAACTGGACCAAATCTTTGCCTGTGTACCAAATATAAATCTTGTTCAGGTTTGCTTTTGTTTTGTTAAGGCATTGAATTTTTGTTCTACCCCCTCCCCAATTCCCAACATGGCCTTGCTCTTTTTGGTGTTCCTGTGACATCCTTTTTAGTTCCTGCATTCCATTCCACTAGCCCTCCAATATATTCAAGCATCCTGCAAACCAAACAACACCTTCAATAACTCCAGACCCTTTATTGGCGCTAAACTCTGCAATAAGAATCATGTTCTTCTTGTCTGTGATTTCCAGCAAGACCTACTTTCCTCCCTGTGACCTAACGGACTGCCTCCTATTCCACATTGCCATTCTAGTTAAACCTTCTCATTCCAGTCTTCCAATTGCAACACAACTTTTATTATTTCATTTCAAAAGACTCAGCAGCTTCAGAATTTAACTGATGCCTCTCTCCTAAAATGAACAATGAGGAAAATCAAGGGAGGACACTGATAATCCAGTTAAAAGGATAGAAGAGAAAAGTATCCTAACCAAGCACACCACTAGATTCCTTTGCAAGGGACTGATACCTAGACCTCTGATATCACTAGAAAGCTTCACATTGACTTCAGCACACTTGGCATCAGACAAAATGCAGAGATGAGACTAAAAACCAAACCCAGAGACATTTCAGCATACTCAACTTTCACATAACCTACTGACCCTGGGGCCCTTTCCTTAGGCCTGGCCTAGGAACTTTGGTTACGGGTATGTTGCTAGGACTAGATTTATGGTACAGTGTCCAATTATTAGTTTTCCACCAACTGATCAAACTCGGAGCAAATCCCAGTAGCAACAGAGCAATGGTATATAGTTCTGCCTCTGTGGAAAATTGTGATAATGAGCAGCACTGATGACACAGAGACTCCAACAGTATGAATACTGTTTAGGATATGAGGGAAAATGACCGAGAGGCAACTAGGATGATTCATCCACTTGTCACATATCTATTACACTCACCTCAGTGTGTTGCTGCCTGTGTGCTGGCCATGAGGAAGGGGAGATAATGGCCATTGTCTAATTAGTGCCATGCTTTTCATTTATTAACTTCACAAGTTATTTTAAAATAGTTGAACATAAGAATGGCCGTACCGGGTCAGACCAAAGGTCCATCTAGCCCAGTATCTGTATACCGACACTGGCCAACGCCAGGTGCCCCAGAGGGAGTGAACCTAACAGGCAATGATCAAGTGATCTCTCTCCTGCCATCCATCTCCATCCTCTGACGAACAGAGGCTAGGGACACCATTCTTACCCATCCTTGTTAATAGCCATTTGTGGACTTAGCCACCATGAATTTATCCAGTCCCCTTTTAAACATTGTTATAGTCCTATCCTTCACAGCCTCCTCAGGTAAGGAGTTCCACAAGTTGACTGTGCGCTGCGTGAAGAAGAACTTCCTTTTATTTGTTTTAAACCTGCTGCCTATTAATTTCATTTAGTGACCCCTAGTTCTTGTATTATGGGAATAAGTAAATAACTTTTCCTTATCCACTTTCTCAACATCACTCATGATTTTATATACCTCTATCATATCCCCCCCTTAGTCTTCTCTTTTCCAAGCTGAAGAGTCCTAGCCTCTTTAATCTTTCCTCATATAGGACCCTCTCTAAACCCCTAATCATTTTAGTTGCCCTTTTCTGAACCTCTTCTAGTGCTAGAATATCTTTTTTGAGGTGAGGAAACCACATCTGTACACAGTATTCTAGATGTGGGTGTACCATGGATTTATATAAGGGCAATAATATATTCTCAGTCTTATTCTCTATCCCCTTTTTAATGATTCCTAACATCCTGTTTGCTTTTTTGACCGCCTCTGCACACTGCGTGGACATCTTCAGAGAACTATCCACAATGACTCCAAGATCTTTTTCCTGACTTGTTGTAGCTAAATTAGCCCCCATCATATTGTATGTATAGTTGGGGTTATTTTTTCCAATGTGCATTACTTTACATTTATTATATTCTGTGTTTGTTATATTCTGTGTTAACAGTCCCAAAAAAGGAATGAACAACAACAAAAAAATCAGTTGGACACAAAAAGCTACTGTTCTCCCTCACCTCCTCCAGCCCAAACAATGCAATACAGTTGACCATTAAATACAAAGAGTCAGTTCACAGTTTTGCTAACTGCTTTAGAGTTCTATGCGGAGAGCTGGGAATGGTGTACTCAGATTTGCATCTGTAATTGAACTATGGGTGCAAAAATGCAGGCCACACATTATGCAGCTGCAAACTTGCATCAGGAGCCCTGTGCTAGGTTGTACAGAGCTGACCCAAAAAGGGGTTAATGAGAGATCCTATGGGCCCAATAAGTCCACTCTGTTATACCAGCGTAAGATGTGCTTGTAGGGAGAAGACAAAAGAGGAAAAGGCCAGGTCATTTGGGGCTAACTAGGAGAGGGAAGAGATCTCTTGAGATAGCCCTGTGTTAAAGAAGGCTTGGTTGGGGGTTGAGCCTAATCAGAGACTGCTTTGAAGCTACCTGGGACGAAGGATCAGCTGGGGCTAGGGCTGGGGCCTCACTAGAGACTCCTAAATGCCAGATCTCCTTTGGGCAGACAAGCACAGGACCTTTTTGTTTCTCTTGTTCCTCATAAGCAGTTTGGCTCCCCTTTTGTTTGGGGATCTGTAGCAGAGTCAGCTGTGAGAAAGGCCTAGCTGTAGGCTACTGTTGGAAGCAGCCCAGGGATACAGCAGACTCTGAACAAACAGACCCTATATGCTTTGTACAGGGTCTCTGGGCTAGATCTCAGAGTAGAAAATGGACCTGAGGTCCCCTACTAGCCCATCTAGGGTGGGGAGTGAAGACCCCAGAGTCCAGGACTGGCAGACCTAAAAAGCTTGAAGTTGAGCCAAAACTGTGGCATGACACTGCCGGAATATTGGTGTGCTGGACTCATTTTCCCCTGGAAGGTGTAGCACTACAAGTGACTTGGCTGAAATTGTAGGAAGAAGCAGACCATTGTAGGGTTAGAATGGCTGTCGTGAGGGAGCACCATAGGAGGAGGAGAGTCACTGTACTGTGCCCAGACATGAAGAGATGTTACTGTGGTGAGTGGGCTTTTCCACAAGCCCACTGTTTGGAATGTTTGTTTACCATTGCTTTTTGTCCCATGGTGGAAGTAGGAGTCTGAGGTTCTTGGTTTTGTTCCTGGTTTATTGTTGTGTATCATGGGCAGCTTTTACCTTTCTGTGCTTCGATGTGCCCATTTAAAAATTGAACAATGCTTTGTAGGTGAGTTGAGAGGATTAACAATTGTTTGTACAGAGCTTCTAGGTCCTCAAGGGAATGGCACTATTAAAATAAAAACCACGTGCAAATCCTAAAATGAATGGTGATATAGAAGTATAGTGTGGCTTTTATTTATTATTGTTTGGCTGATACTCTCTGAATTATACTGGGCTGTAGGAAAGAAAGCATTCTGAAGCTGAAATGGTGAAATTGATCTGGATAGGGAATCAGTGAGACAGATGTCATAATATGGTTAAATGTGGAGGCCATAACTTTAATTAAAACTGTTATCTAACTGAGTGAATCACCCCAAATTAAACAGGGGCATTATTCCAGTGTAGGTTTAAACTGATATCAGTAGCCAGAGAATATTGTAAACCTAAAGGTGCGTGTCATAAATAAACAGATCAGGGTTAAGGTCTCTTTTCCCTGGAAAGGGTTAACAAGCTCAGTAACCTGAGAAACACCTGACCAGAGGACCAATCAAGGGACAGCATAATTTCAAATCTCTGTGGAGGGAAGCCTTTGTCTGTGTTCCTTGTTGGCTCTGTGTGCTCTTTTTGGATCTAAGAAAGGCCAGACATGCCTCCATGTTCTCCTGGAGTAGTTCCTACTATCCAATAGTGAGTATTAATTAGAAAGGCGGATTAGTCTTATAATTTGATTTCTACATTTGCAATTGTGTGTTTGCTGGAGAAATTCTTTATTCCTGTTTGCTGTTACATTGCTTTTACTGAGAAAGAAAGGAGGGGGGATTCTCTCCAGAGATTGATAAGTTTAGACCCTGTGTATTGTTCCATCTTAGTATTACAGAGACAAGTTACTTTCTTTTTATTCTTTAATAAATCTTTTCTGTTAAGGACTTGGTTGATCTTTCCTTGGGTGAATTCTCAGGGAAAGGGGAGGAGGGAGGCATCCCTGTGTAGTTGGATCCGGGTATCTCTCCTAGGAAAAGGGAGGGGGGAGAGAAGAAGGGGGGAATGGTTTATTTCTCCTAGGTTTAAGAACTCCATGGATTTGGGGCTCTTGGGATCCCCAAGGATTTTGGGGAAGGACTGTGTCCCAATACACGTACATTATTGGGTGGTGGAAGCTTTTACCAGATCTAAACTAGGATTTAAGTTTAGAAGGATCCATGCAGGTCCCCATCTTGTGAACCCAACAGCTCCAAGTGGGGGTGAGACCTATGACAGTGCGTGTCAAAGATGATAGATGGGGAGTCGTAAGTTACTCCATTCCTTTTACTTAAAAAACTCTGAACATGATATGCCTGACTAGAAGCAGCCTTTCAAAGGAATAATTAAAAACATAAGCATAGTCTGGCTCAGTATGGCCAATGTTCCATTTAGGCCAGTATCCTGTCCTCCAAGTGTCCAGTGCAGATGCTTCAGAGGGAATGAACAGAACAGGACATTTATCAAGTGACTGACTCCCTGTTGTCCAGTCCCAGCTTCTAGGAGTCAGAGGTTTAAGGACACCCAGGGAATGTGATTGTATTCCTCACCATCTTTGCTAATAGCCATTGATGGACCTATTCTCTATGGACTTATGTAATTCTTTTTGAACCCAGTTATACTTTATCTTCACAACATCCCCTGGCAATGGGTTTCAAAGGTTGACTGTGCATTGTATGAAGTAGTACTTCCTTATGTCTGTTTTAATCCTGCTACCTGTTAATTTCATTGCATGACCCTTGGTTCTTGTGTTTATGTGAAGGGGTAACTAACACTTCCTTATTCACTTTCTCCACACCATTCATGATTGCATAGACCTCTATCATGCCAATTCTCTGTTTCTTTTTCCAAGCTGAACAGTCCCAGTGTTAATAATCTCTTCTCATATGGTAGCTGTTCCATACCCTTAATAATTCTGGTTGTCCTTTTTTGTCCTTTTTTCCAATTCTAATACATCATTTTTTAAATTAGGTGACCAGAACTGCATGCAGTAGTTAAGGCGTGGACGTACCATGTATATATATATATATATATATATATATATAGTGGCATTCTGATATTTTTTGTCTTATCTATCCCTTTTCTAAGAGTTCCTAACATTCTGTTAGCTTTTCTTTCTTTTCCTTTTTTTTTTTTTACTGCCTCTGCACACTGAATGGATGTTTGCACAGAACTATCCAGGATGACTCCAAGATCTTTGAGTGTTACCAGATGATTTAGACCTCATCATTTTGTAGGTATAGTTGAGATTTGTTTTCCAATGCACATTACTTTGCATTTGTCAACACTGAATTTCATCTGCCATTTTGTTGTCCAGTCTCCCAGTTTTGTGAGATCCCATTGTAACTCTTTGCAATCTGCTTTGGTCTTAACTGTCTTGAATAATTTAGTATTATCTGCAAATTTTGCCACTTTTCTGTTTACCCCTTTTTCCAGATCATTTATGAATATGTTGAAACAGTATTTAATAGGGCTTTTCAATTTAATCATGCCTTAAGTTTTTCTGGTTTCCCACAGATCTGCTGGAATCTTTCAATATAAAACCTTAGGATAACTTCTTCCCAAACTCAGGGTTATACAGATTTTATCAAGATTGATTACAGCAAAGGAATTTGGAAACAAAGGCTATTACTCCTTATTCTTTGGTTTGATTTTTTCACTTATATGAGTTAAATTTGAACCTCTTTTCCTAGGGGAGCTTTCGAGGGCAACACTCAAGGAAATGCAGTATTCCACTGTTGTGTTGGAAATGCTCCTGATAAATGATTACACTAATTTTGATGCAATACAAAAGGGGTTCTGAATAAAACTGAAAAATTAAACCCTCAGTAGAAAATATATGAATTAGTATAAATGTGACAGCTCAGCCACTGCTGATTTTCAGTCAGTAACTCACCATGATCTGATGTCATGTAGCACATTGTGACAAATAATAGCCAGGAAGAGGTTACATGTTGCTGGTAAAGCTGGAGGAGTCAAGCAAATGTAGACATAAGGATATTGAGTCAAACCTTTAAGATTCAAAAAACTCTCACTGCTAACATTTTGGTGTTTTTATGTAGACATTTGCGGCAGAAGAGGAAGTGACAAAACCATTCTGGAGAGATTTCATGACTAGTTTTGCAGGCCAAAGATATTTAGATATGTTTTTAGAGATGCATGTGAACTTCAGAGTGCTTGGTCAAGATGGGTGGGGAAGACCCCCCCCATGTCTGTACTTCCTCTTCTTGATATCTTGTCTCTTCCTCCCGGTTTCCTCTACTGTAGTAGCAGCTGGTTGGCTACAATGAGTTGTGAGGTGCTCTTCTTGCTGCTGCTCTTGCCTGCCACTTCCATCAAGTAACAACATGACCTGATGTACATAGTCAAGACTTGGGGTTAGGGAATGGAATTCCTCTTATCCTTCCCTCCTCAGTTAGGTCATGATTCTGGTCTCCTAGCAGCCAGATGCAATGAGCGGCAAGGCATGCTGCCTACTGCTGCTTTGCTTTGCTTCACTAGTGACTATTGCATCTGGCTGAACGACCTCTAAACGGTGGCCCCAGATCTCAAAACTACAAGGATACTTTGTTAATGTGTACTCCTGAGGGCCTGGGTTGAGTTGATGTTTGCCTGAGGTATCTAATGATGAAGGCACATCCAACAATAGTTGTTTTGAGGAACTGGCTCATCTTCGGCAAGATACCTTGAGAATTGTCTCTTGATTACCCATACGCAACTTTTATCATGTTTTTTTTAAGTTATTTGGGATTCACTGTACTAGATCTTCAAAGCAATGCCTAATTACTAATGATACATGTGAACCCACTGTTGTGCCATCTGTTTCCAAATAGCATGTATTAATGTAGGTGAAGCAGACTGCAATGAGGCAGTCTGACTAATTAGCTTAAGAATGAGGCCCGGCTTTAGGTCACAGGGCTCTTTACAATTTGAAGAGCTTGGTAAAAATGTGTGTTCCGTATTATACAAATAGGATGGACAGTCACTCATACTATTCAGTTATGGACTAATCTATAGTCTTACAATTGCATTATTGCTTCAAACGTTTGTTGAGTTTAATAGGATTTCATGGAGGGGGATATAAACACATTTTAGTCTCTAATTAGAAATTCTCTTCCAGTTATAGAATTTGAAAAGGTAAAGGTCTTAGGTTTGACATTATAAAATGTCAGACAAATGGTGCTATAAAACATTAACCCAAGAAAAGTCATGTTAATTGTTGCTAAAAATAACATTGCTAAAAATCAGTTAAATGACATCAGTTAATTATATTGGTCTTATATGGAGAGGTCAGCTGCTTCTGACTTAACTCTCAAAAATTTAAGTAATTATCAGAAATGTATATAACTAATCAAAAGTACACCTTATAATTGAGTTTTTACAATTGGTGGTAATATATGTTTTTGGTGGAAGAGGACTTGTAAGCTGTTGTATTAGAAATGAAAGTCTCAGGAATGTTTTTCATAAATTACATCTGCAAGGTAAAGGACATTTTCAATATAGTATAGCATCTGAGTTTTCTAGTGGGGAAGGATAGGTTTTTTTTGTTTTGTTTCCCCCCTGTATGGAGGTAGGTAAGAACCAATTAATGGGGGAAATGAATCTAGGGAACACTTAAGATTTTTTATCTGTACTATAATCTAATTAACAGATCACCTAAATGCCTCAATACCATGTCCATTCAGCGTTCACCCATGCTGTTATCATTTATCACTGTGTGGCACTACAGATGTATACAGTACATGATGTTTGATAATGGTAACATGAATGCATAAAACATCAAACCCCCTTCAGGTGCCCCAAGGAACAACCTTGCAGTGTAATCTCTCTCATGTTGCAACAAGTTTCCTTCTACTTTAGGCTGTCTAATGAAAAACCACTCTATATCCAGCAAAGGGGTTCAGAACATCTTTGTATCAGTTTGGTTCTATCCAGGATCATATTCCTCTGGGACTATAAGAAGGGTATATGTTTAAATGTGATAAGGGGTGTGTGTGATGGGTTACCCCCCACTATGGGGTGCCACTTTATGTACTTGGGTACTACTGAGCCCACCAGTTCCATCAGTCGGGGCTCCCTTACATTGCCCTGCTGAGCCAGGCCATCAAGCCTCCTCCAGCTCACATACAAGTAGGGACACACTCAGTTGTAGAAAGACACAGACACTGAAATCAGCTCTGAGTGGGAAGACTCAGCTAGGGAATTGCCCAGAACTCAAGTGCACTCTCCCTCTAGAGAGTAAACCCAAAATTGTATTGTCTTGCGCTGCACAGAAAACTGTACAGTGTAACCTCACAAAATCTGCTCCCTCCCTCAATGTGGAAGAAAATATGCACAGCTTTCCCCCACCCCCCCAGGTATGAATTCTACAAACTGGTTTAGAAAAAACAAAGGTTTTAAGTGATTCTAAGGGATAGCAAACAGATCAAAGCAGATTACTGAACAAATAAAACGAATATGCAGACTAAGCTTAATACATTAAAGAAACTGGTTACAAGTAGTAATTTCTTACCATAAATGTTGTTTTAGGCATTTCTTTCACAGGCCATACATCTTTTCCAGCCTGGGCTCAGCTCTTCTCTTCCCCGCCACCTCCCTCCCTCCATACTTTTGTCTTTGTTTCTTAGATTTTTCCAGCAGTCATCCGGGGCAGGGATTCAGTGAAGAGTCATCCTGATTAACTCACTTCCCTGTTATATAGGGCAGGAATCCTTTGTTTCCCAGTTTGATCCTAACCCGCTGTTAGTAGAAAAGTAGTAGTAGTTCAAGATGGAGTCCAATACCAAGTGATATGATCACATGACTCTGCAGTGTCAAAGTAGCCATGAGTCAAAGGTTGTTTGCAGCATCCCAGGAAGCTTCTTGGGAAGGTGGGAGATCAGCATCTTCTAAATCCTATTGTTCTCCCTAATGGCCCATCCAGGCTGATTGCATTCTGTCTGGTGGGTGTTTCCCAGGAGTAAACCTACTTGTAATTGTTACATAGTCAATATTCCTAACTTTAGATACAGAAATTATACATGCATACAAATAGGGTAATCATATTCAGTAAATCATAACCTTTCCAAAGATACATCACATAACCCATCTTGCATAAAACACATCTTAGTCATGCCATATTCATATCATAACAATATCTCTATGAAGAATATGGGACGTAGTGTGACAGGGTGCTGTTAGGTTGGTGAAGTATAGATATCACCACAAGGCCAGGTTGACCATCTGACAAAGGTACATGATCTATCTCCAACTAGTTGTGTAACCAGAACATTGACTGATATATTGGCTTATAGGATAAGCAGCTTCTGATAAAAACACAGACATTCACATAAACTGCTTTAGTAAGAACCAAAGGGTCTGGCCCATATTGAATTAAAAAATAAGGTTCAAACAGATCCAGAGTTTGTAAAATAACAAGTGCACCATCATTATTTTTCCTTATTTTAATTATAAAATGGAATGAAACCACAAACTAAATTTTCAATGTGTTTTCCTGTCAGTCACAAATGAATGAGTTAAAGATGGAGGGCCAAAATCAGAGGCTAATCTAAGGGAGTCTCATTTGATGTAACTTAGACTTCTTCGGACAGTTTGTTTCATTAGCATAGATTCAGCTGGACTCCCTTAGATTCACACTAAAACATGTAATTCATACTTCTTTATACCATGCGTCTGAATTTTCCTGCTGGATCTGAGGGAGTCTAATGTGCTCATCTATCCCTTCAGCACGAGAGTTAAGTGAGAAGTGCAGCAGAAAGTGCTGCTGAAAAAGGCTTAAGAATGAATTAATTTAAGGAAACATTGCCCTTATTATAAACCCTGCTTTCTTGGCAAGTAAGCTACAATTTAGATATTTTTATGCCTATTTACACCTACTTAATGATGTGTAATGATACCACATTACACATCACACTTGAATTTGGGCCAGTGTGAGGCTGCCTTTGTGATACAATTAATACCAGTTCTTCTTTTGTGGGTTTAAACTGGACTCAACTTCAATTCAACTTTTTTGGGGTGTGGAGATGGGTGTGTTTAGATATATTTCTTTACTGTCCATGTGTCTGTTGCCTTAAATATCAAATTTAAGGCTTTTGTAATCATTTTTCAGGCAACACAGTTATCTTAAGGTCATGAATGCTTGAAACTTCAGAATTACTTTTTCTATCACTTATGAGAGACATTCCTGGGGAAATTCTGCGTCACTGCGCAGATGCGGAATCCAGGTTCCTCCTCAGATTTCTTTGTTTCCTCACAGAAAATGAAGCAAATGGAAGTCACAAGAGTGGTCATGTGCTCATATGGGCCTGGGGACATCCATAGGTGTAGGATTTTGTTTTTTTGGGGGGGGAGGTCATTATGCCCCACCAACAGAGGCAAGGCATGAGGAGGGCATGTGGGGTCACTGCTCCCCTCCATTTCTGCAGGCACAGAGATGCTGGACTGAAGGAGGGTTTAGCTCTGGCTGCTGACTCTGCAGATGGATGCTACCTCCTGGATCCTAGTACCAGTCATGCTCCCCTTCTGTGTGTTGGGAGACTTCCTCTTTTCTGTTCAAGAGTGAATGCCTTGTTGTATAATGGAGCACCTGACTGGTGTTCTCTGTGCCATTCAGAAGTGGGAGTGCAGTTTAACTACCTACACTTCCCCACCAACTTCCTCCAGTCTGGATACTGGTGCTTCAAGGGTCTGTAATAAGACTGTTTGATTTAATTGGGTGACAGAGAAGTGAAGAGTGAGTTGGCAAATTTTTCACACATCAGATTGTGATGGAATCACTGGGGTACAGCCTGGGACTGTGGGGCTGCTGTGCCCCCTTAACTCTCCAGCCTGGGCTGTCTCTAACAATGGCTTGCTAGTGACAAGTAGCAAGCCCCTCCAGGTGCTGTTATCACTCAGCATAACCACATGTGGATACCATACCCAGCTAGATTGCAAGAATGCTCCCAGAGCCACTCATGAATCACTCATAGAAAAGCACCAGCCAAATCACCCCAGCTCCCAGACTTGTACTTCAGAAATATATCATCTTGGACTGCTAAAGATGAGCAGTGCAAATTTATTAATTGGTTCACTAATTCATCAATGGAAAGTAGATATCCACCAGCCTTTGTAAACCTGAGCAAACACCCATACCAAATGCTTCATACAAACTCACTGGTGAAGATAAGCAGTTAAACAAATGTATTGACTACAAAAAATAGATTTAAGTGATTATAAGTGATAGGCAAAAATTCAGAGTTAGTTACTGTCAGGGACTTTAACCCCAACAGCGAAGTTCGTTGTCTGATCACAGAGAGACAGGCAACACCAGCAAGGTCCGATCAAAAAGCTCTTTATTGACAAGTGCACGCGTCAGTAAAGAGCAACTTGTCTCCAGTCAGAACCAGCCTCTCTTTACAGCTTAGCATTAGCCTATATAGACAGTTTTATTACGTCATACATCACTCACTTGAGCAAAACCCACCCCCCTTTGTTTAACAACTTAAAACTAGACACTTTTAATATACACACATGCCTAGACTTTATGTCTACAACTTTAGATTATTAATTATTTCTTAACAACACCCAAAAGTTAGAAATACAGGGGAGTTTTAAACAAACCTATAACTCAACCAGAGAGTTAGAATCTGAACCGTGGGATGCTAGAGTTTCTTATCAGTTCTTCAAACACTGTCCTTAGCCCTATGTAATCCCTGGCTTATCTCACGTTTTCCAGGGCTTTGTGAAACAATGCTGCTTCTCAGTACTTTTCCACTCTGGGATTACCCAGAAACCTCTCTTAGCCTGACTTCAGTCAGGTTGGCATAACTGTTTTGTCTGCTATATTTTCATTCAGACCTAACATTACCAAAAGCAAATAAAATATACACATGCAGTCTAAACTCTCAACCCTATTACACTGGACAACATATAAATTAAGCAGTTTTTCTCACTCCACTGGATACTGCAGTCCTCAGTATATGTCCCTTAAACCTTAAACCTGGGCCAGTCTCCTCTGTTGGAGTCTTCAGTCTTCTGAGTGTCTTTGTTGCTTGCAGAATAGGTGGGGGAAGGAGACAGGCCAAGCATGGGGCCCCTGTGGTCTGTTTTATACCCTTAGTCCATGGGCTTGGAGAACACAAGTTCAGGCATGTCTGGGGGGCGTTGCTGAGTCGCCAGACAAGGTTGAGCGATTCCCTGGTGTGGCCTTATGCAGGTGAATCATTGAATTATAGCTTCCTTGCTGGACAATGGCTGTTGATTGTTGTTTGACACTCGCTCAGGCATTGGTTACTTTCCTTGCTGTTGTCTCTGGGGAGACAATATCTGACTGATTCCCCAATTTAGAGCATGTTTTACTGACAACTATAAAACACAATCTCATAAATTCATATGCACTAATAATATACCTATTTAGATAGAATAGTGACTTACAGCAGATCATAACCCTTTCCCCGATACCTTACATGACATGCTTTATATGCAAGATGACAATTACATATAAATGAGAAATGTGGGGGTTACAGGGCACTCTCCTAAAGTATAGAATGTCACTCAGATTATTTAGGTTAATCAAGACAGAAGAAGCCTATGAGGAAATTCAGAGGGAGCTAACAAAGATAGGAGAATAAGCAGCATGATGGCAGATGAAATTCAATAGTGACACCTCCATGGCATTACACATTAGAAGGAATTATTTGAACTACTCACACCTTAGAGGACTCTAAAAACACTAACAACTCAGGAGACAGACTTGGACATTGTTAGAGGTAGGTCAATGAAAACCTGTGCTCAATGGGCTGCAGCTGGCAAAAAAGGCAAACAATGTTATGATGAATAAGGAATAGAATGGAAAATAACAATGAAAATGTTATAATTTCATAAATATAGCACTGTTATGTCCTCACCTAAATTTTATGTTCCATTCTGGTGGCAGGAGCTTAGAGATGGGCAAGAAGAATGAGAGGCATGGAAAAAATTTCCATCTGAAGAGATTGAAAAGTAGACCTATTTACCTTAAAGAGGAGATAAATAAAATAAATGGTACAGAGAAGGTAGATTGGGAACTTCTCTTCACCCTTTCTCATAATACTAGAAAAAGGAAATACTCAATGGAATTGAAAAGAAACAGATGTCAACCTGATAAAATACTTTTTCACATAATGCACAATTAGTCTATGAAAACCCATTTCCACAAGACACCATTGAGAGCAAGAACTTAGACAGATTCAAGAAAGAAGTTGACAGAACATGAAGGGTTACATTATTGAGTGTTAAAAAGAGTTTTGAATGAATAAGCCCTCATGCTTCAGGAAATAACTCAAACATCTAAGGCTGGTGGTTAGAAGGCAAATCATTACGGGGCTTCTGTAATGCTTTTTGAATCCTCCTCTTAATCCTCTGGTACTGGCCAGTGCTGGAGATAGCCTCCTTAATTAGATGCCACACTGGCATGATGCAGTTCCTAATTGCTGCACTTGCATCATCAGTTTTTGTAACTTTATGTATGTTACTTGGTTTTTACATATTTTTGTAAAATGGTTCTTTGTTACACTTTGTGAAGACTTTGCCATAGATAAGATACTTATTTCTGGTCTATTCAATACCACATCTCCCATAGTGAAGCTTGTGCCTTAGATTATTTCTTACTGAATCTTCTCTCTCTCTTTTTATTTTATTTTATTTTTTAATGAAATGCAGGCATTCTAGGAGCAATTGCTAATGGCATGCACTCCCTCTTTCTTTATTTTCTTCATATTTTATCAAGATTTTTTTTCTTGGTATAGAAACTTCTGCAATTGGGTAGAGATCTACTCTTTTAGTTAGCGTTATTTTGGGCATGCTAAAACACAGCTGGGCTTCTGAAGCAAAATAATCTGGGACTATGCACTTGAATGTTTTAATGAACTTGATTCAGTCTTAGGCCTGGTCCACACTAGGACTTTAATTCGAATTTAGCAGCGTTAATTCGAATTAACCGTGCACCCGTCCACACCAGGAAGCCATTTAATTCGACCTAGAGGGCTCTTTAGTTCGAATTCGGTACTCCACCCCGACGAGGGGAGTAGCGCTAAATTCGAATTGGCTATGTCGAATTAGGCTAGGTGTGGATGCAAATCGAACTTACTAGCTCCGGGAGCTATCCCACACTGCACCACTCTGTTGACGCTCTGGACAGCAGTCCGAGCTCAGATGTTCTGATCAGCCATACAGGAAAAGCACTGGGAAAATTTGAATTCCTTTTCCTGTCTGGCCAGTTTGAATCTCATTTCCTGTGTGGACGTCGTGGCGAGCTCAGCAGCACTGGCAGCGATGCAGAGCTCTCCAGCAGAGGAGTCCATGCAATCTCAGAGTAGAAAGAGGGCCCCAGCATGGACTGACCGGGAAGTCTTGGATCTGATCGCTGTGTGGGGTGATGAGTCTGTGCTTTCGGAGCTGCGCTCCAAAAAACGGAATGCAAAGACCTACGAGAAGGTCTCCAAAGCCATGGCACTCAGAGGATACAGCCGGGATGCAACGCAGTGCCGCGTGAAAATCAAGGACCTGAGACAAGGCTACCAAAAAATCAAAGCGGCAAACGGACACTCCGGAGCCCAGCCCCAGACATGCCGCTTCTGCCACCACTGCCCCACCAGTGACCGTGGACTCTGAGGATGGGATAGTGTCGAGGGGCAGTTTCTCGGCGATGTTCGCCGATGGGGAAGATGAGGAAGGGTTTGTGGAGGACGAGGCAGGCGACAGCGGTTACAATGCTGCTTTCCCCGACAGCCAGGATCTCTTCATCACCCTCACAGAGATCCCCTACCAACCCTCCCCGGCCGTTAACCCGGACTCCGAATCAGGGGAAGGATCAGTCGGTAAGTGCTATAAACATGTAAACATTTATTTCTTAACAAAACAGGAATAAAAACTATATAAAAAGAAGGTCAATGCATATAGGGATCGAACAAAAATCCTCTTGGGACAGTTCAACGAAGCTCTCTGAGAGGTACTCGAAAAGCCTCCTTAGGAGGTTCCTGGGGAGAGGTGCCTTGTTGGGTGCTCCGTGGAAGCACACTCTTCCGCGCCAGGCCATCAGGAGGTATAATGGGAGCATCGCCTCGACCAGCATGGCAGCATAGGGCCCTGGTCTGTGCAGGGATTCACGCAGCATGCGCTCTCTGTTTCTCCTGGAGACCCGCCTCAGGGTGATCTCGCTCGGCGACTGCTGCATCTAATTAGGGGAATTACTTTAATGTTTCTATTGTGAATGCTTGACTTTTCCTTTGCATAACAATGACCGTCGTTTAACAGCCACGTGTTGTAGGCTGCAGAGGAAAAGCATACAGGGATCTTTCCCGGGGACAGCCGCGAGGGGCTGGAACAGGGTCAGACTTTATGCTTTCCAGATTGCCTGCAGCAGGAGGGCACTGCTATCCATTAACTGTTAAGCAGCCTAAAGTTTACGGCTTACCAGGCCTGGCTGCTACACGGATTCTGCTGTCCTGCCCCGCTTGTCCGATCTCCAGTGCAAGACCCCAGGCAATGAAAGCGAATGCCGAAAATTCGAACTTGTCCTGAGAGCACATGAGATTAGGTGCCCTGTATGGTCTTGTTCACAGAAACGGAGTAGACTGTGTTCAGTGTTCGCAAACATGTATCTTTGGAAGGAAATCACTTCCTTTTTCCCATCACACAGCTGCGGCTCTTTCCCGAACTGCCCCAGCATCCCCCTCACAGAGGCTGGCGCAGATTAGGCGGTGAAAGAAAAAGACTCGGGACGAGATGTTCGCTGAACTGATGGCCTGCTCCAGAGCCGAGGCGGCCCAGCAGAGCCAGTGGAGGGAGACCCTCTCTCAGCAGCAGCGCTCACACAGTGAACGGGAGGACAGGTGGTGGCAGGAAGACCAACAGGCGACTCAAACGCTGCTTGGACTAATGAGGGAGCAAACGGACATGCTCCGGCGCCTTGTGGATGTTCTGCAGGACCGCAGGCAGGAGCAGAGAGCCCCCCTGAACTGTATCTGCAACCGCCCTCCCCCGCCACAAAGTCCTGTCCCCCCCTCACCCAAAATCACAAGAAGGAGGGGCGCTAGGGGCCGTGAAAACTGTCACTCCACCCCAGCAGAGCGCTCATGTACCAAACAGCTCTCATTCCCTAAAGTATGAGAATTGCTTGCCTTCCTGGCTCACCCGATCCCAAATCCCAGTTTCATCCCCCAACTGTGTAGTTGAGTATTAAAAATAGTTTGCTGTTCATTACTGTTTCCGTCATGTTTCTTTGCAGAAGACTTTGTGTGAAGGGGGGGGGAGGGGTTTGTTAATTGCATAGGACAGCCACCATTAACAGGGTACAGACATGGGGGCAGGATCAACAGCAGGTCACACACAGAGTGCAGTCACTAGGCACCCGGATCACTCTACGAGGTGTCTGCTGCCCCAGGTCAGTCTGGGAGGTGTATGTTGCCCCAGGGTCTGAGCGCCTGGCATCCACAAATGGCAAGGCAGGCTGCCCTTACCATGCCCTTCCACCCTAGCCATGAACCTCTCCGATGCCCTGAGCCCCAGCCAGAGCCATCATCCCCCCACACCTACTCACCCTTCCCACACACCCCTCACCCCTTCCTGCAAACCCACCCCTTCCTGCACACCCTCCGGTAACCGTCCTCCACCCAGAGACCGCTGTAGGAGCAGGAGCCTGTCAGTCCTCGAGTGTAGAAGCGGTCTGTACATCACTGCACACCGTACCCACCACAGTCTGCGTCCCTGTTGGAACCCTTGAACGAGAATTCGTTAGTAAAGAAAACTTTGTTAATTAAAAATGTTCCAATAACTTTATTTTTAAACGTCTGTTGGAAGGGGGGAAACCTGGTGAACGGGGTATGTAACCGCTGAAAAAAGTCAATAGTAACTGAAACGGGGCAGGTTCAGCTTCTCTGTAAAGAGACTGGACAGTCATAGGTTACCCTGCTCTCTGAGGAACCTAGCTTTCAAAGCCTCCCGGATGCACAGCGCTTCCCGCTGGGCTCTTCTAATCGCACGGGTGTCTGGCTGAGCATAATCAGCAGCCATGCAATTTGCCTCAACCTCCCATCCCGCCATAAAGGTCTCCCCCTTGCTCTCACAGAGATTGTGGAGCACACAGCAAGCTGCAATAACAATGGGGATATTGGTTTCACTGAGATCCGAGCGAGTGAGTAAGCTCCTCCATCTCCCCTTGAGACGTCCGAAAGCACACTCCACCACCATTCTGCACTTGCTCAGCCGGTAGTTGAAGAGCTCCTTGTCACTGTCCAGGGCGCCTGTATAGGGCTTCATGAGCCAGGGTATTAGTGGGTAGGCTGGGTCCCCGAGGATCACTGTAGGCATCTCCACATCCCCAACACTTACTTTGTGGTCCGGGAAGAAACTACCTTCCTGCAGGCGTCTAAACAGACCAGAGTTCCTGGACACACGCACGTCATGAACCTTGCCCGGCCACCCGACGTAGATGTTGGTAAAACGTCCCCTATGGTCCACCAGTGCTTGCAGCACCATTGAAAAGTAGCCCTTTCGGTTAATATACTGGCTGGCCTGGTGGGCCGGTCCCAGGATAGGGATGTGAGTGCCATCTATAGCCCCACCGCAGTTTGGGAATCCCATCGCGGCGAAGCCATCTATGACGACCTGGACGTTTCCCAGGGTCACCACCTTTGAGAGCAGTAGGTCAATGATTGCGTGGGCTACTTGCATCACAGCAACCCCCACGGTAGATTTGCCCACGCCAAAGTGGTTCGCTACTGACCGGTAGCTGTCTGGCGTTGCAAGTTTCCAGAGGGCTATGGCCACTCGCTTCTGCACACTCAGGGCAGCTCACATCCGGGTGTCCTGGCACTTCAGGGCAGGGGTCAGCAAGTCACACAGTTCAAGGAAAGTGCCCTTACGCATCCTGAAGTTTCGCAGCCACTGTGATCCATCCCAGACCTGCAGCACTATGCGGTCCCACCAGTCCGTGCTTGTTTCCCGGGCCCAGAATCGCCGTCCCATAGCATGAACGTGACCCATTGCCACCATGATCTCCGCGGCGCGGGATCCCGTGCTTTGTGAGAGGTCTGTGCCACTCTCACACTTCATGTCCTCACCGCGCTGCCGGAGCCTCCTCGCCCGATTTCTCAGCAGCTGACTGTGGAAGAGGTGGACAATAAGGTGCGAGGAGTTGACAACGGCCATAAGTGCAGCGATGATCGCAGCGGGCTCCATGCTCGCAGTGCTGTGGCGTCCGCGCTGTCACTGACCAGAAAAGTGCGCGAACAGAGTTCCCGCCGGCGCTTTCAAGGAGAGAGGGCGGGAGTGACGGTTGAATGATGACAGTTACCCAAAACCACCCTCGACACATTTTTCCCCCAGAAGGCATTGGGGGCTCTACCCAGCATTCCAATGGGAAGCGGGGACTGTGGGAACTGTGGGATAGCTGCCCAGAATGCACCGCTTCCAATGTCGACACTTGCCCCGTTAGTGTGGACTCACAAAGTCGAATTAGTGTCCTTAGTGTGGATACACAAATTTGAATTCATCAGGTCGAATCCACAAATTCGACCTAAGTTAAATCGAACTACTCTTGTAGTGTAGACATACCCTTAACCTTTTTCTGTTGACTTATCTGGTGCCAACCTTTGCAGAAAGCAAACTTCAAAATTCAGGGATGAGTATTCACAATGGCAGAATTTAAATTTCCACATAAATCCACATGAGAAATGTTTGCACAATCAGGGAACCGAAATTGTACTATGTGACTTACTCAAGCAATCATGACTAAGCAACATAGCTTGAAATTTGACTATCGAATATTGAACACCAACACCGAATATGGTCAAACCACAAAGCTAAAAAGAAATAATTGAAACTGTGAGGTAATTTGTTTGAGGATATTGTGAGATCAGAAAGAGGTTCTATTCATCTCTCCTTTCCCCATTCCCTTTTGCCCCTTCCTTTCTGTCCCTATCACCAAAATCCTTGCTCTTACCACGGTTCTACAGCTGCTTAGACTACCCCTCTTCCCCAGTCTCCAGTTCTCATCTCTTCAATATATCTGACACTTATCAGCTAAACCGATCTTCCTCACACACAACTCTGATCCTATAATGCTCCATGCTGCCAGTCTCTCCATTGGCTCCCTGTCAAAGAGGCCTGTTGTGTCAGAACAAAAGGCATCTCTGAACACGTGTGATACGAAGACCCCACATGGCTACAGTGGGGTCACATGACCATGTATATTAACTATATACAATGTGCAAGATGGAGCCTATAGCACTGCCTACTATTAAAGTTGCCTAACACTTTCCATGATAATACCCTGCTTTCAGTTACTTACAATATTGCTGTACTTTAATTGTTTGCCAGTTGTCTGCCTCAAGTTGAATTTATTTCAGCGGAAACAGTACAGCCCTTTATGAGAATGAAGTTACAGAATAATACATAGTTTTGCCTGTTAAATTCTAATGACCTTTTTGGGGGGTGCTCAAGTACTCTTGTGCTTTGGAGTAGGGACTTGAAATTAGGCAGGGAGGTGGCTGTGCTACATACATATATAAAGTGCTACATACTCTGAAAACATCAGGTCCCTCAGTTTCTCAAATTGTACATCCAAAATTATTGGTTGCCATTGACCTTAATCTGTCCCTCATCTCCTGATTTGATAAATAGGGATACAACCCCCCAACACCTTACAGAGGTTTTGTGACAATTAACTCTTTGTCAGGCACTCAAATATCATGAGTGCCACAGAAAAGCCCATGAGGAAATTAATAATTCTGTCTTCAGATCAGGGCTTGGGTAGCATGCGATAAATAAGGTGTGTGGAGGGGAGTGGGGGGGCACACATTGAACAATGAAGCGAAAACAAAATAGTGAATACTACAAAACAGTGAATTGCACAGACAGCCTCCTTTTGGCTTTGCAGCAGCCAGTCTTCCTCACTCCTTCAAGTGTCTCCTCAAAACCTACTTTGTCATCTTGCTTGGGCATGGTTTACTTTCACTCTTGAGCTAGGTGTTCAATCTTTTGTGTACTTTCCCTACCATAGTTCCCATTTTAAGAGTGTATAATAAAAATTGGTTATATGCTCACAGTGGGCCAGATTGTAAGCAGCCGCTTGAGTTGCTTTCCATGATAGTTGAACATGCTCATTGTAGCCTCTCTTGCAGTACAAATAAAGAAACCCTATAGCTGTATCAGTGGTAAACGACAGACACCCTCATCAGGAACAAACTTGACACCTACTAACAACCGAAAAAGAACACGTAATGCGCTGGACAGAGCATTTCAAAGAATTGCTGAACAGGAGCCACCTAAAGAGGAAGCAAACATCCAGGAGGCTAAAGAAGATCTTGATATCAGCATAGGCACCCCCACTAAGGAAGAGATCATTCAAGCTATCAAATCCTTAAAAAATGGGAAGGCTCCAAACTTGAATGCAGAATTGTTCAAGGTAAATTCTAAATTAGCAGCATCTATCCTGGCCCCTCTATTTACATCAGTCTGGGAAAGGGAAAAAGGACCAATGGGGTTATAGTGAAGATACCAAAGAAAGGAACATTCAGTGATTGTAATAAGTGGTGTGGTGTCACACTTTTATCTGTGCCAAGCAAAGTATTGTGTAAGATTATAGTCCAGCATATATCAGAGGCAGTTGATAGCGTTCTCAGAAAAGAGCAAGCTGGTTTTCAGAAAGGACATGGATGCGCATCATTCTACGAAACATAATAGAACAGTGCTTAGAATGGCAATGGCAACTCAACATAAATTTCAAACTATGAGAAAGCTTTTGATAGCATTCACAGGACCAGCCTATGGCGCATTCTGTGGGCATATGGAATTCCTTTCCGTATAATCACCATCATCAAAAGCTTTTATTTCAACTTTACATGCAGTGTTGATCACAGTGAGCTCAGTTTTGAAGTCAAAAAAGACGGTTACTCACCTGTAGTAACTGTTGTTCTTCGAGATGTGTTGCTCCAATCCATTCCAGTTAGGTGTGCGCGCCGCGCGTGCACAGCATCTCGGAACTTTTTTTCCCTAGCAACCCCGGCGGGCCGGCTGGGCGCCCCCTAGAGTGGCGCCGCTATGGCGCTAAATATATACCCCAGCCGGCCCGTCCGCTCCTCAGTTCCTTCTTGCCGGCTACTCCAACAGTGGGGAAGGAGGGCGGGTCTGGAATGGATTGGAGCAACACATCTCGAAGAACAACAGTTACTACAGGTGAGTAACCGTCTTTTCTTCTTCGAGTGATTGCTCCAATGCATTCCAGTTAGGTGATTCCCAAGCCTTACCTAGGCGGTGGGGTCGGAGTGAGACGTGGCGGAGTGTAATACTGCAGAGCCGAAGGCTGCGTCGTCTCGAGACTGCTGCACCAACGCGTAGTGGGAGGCGAAGGTGTGCACTGAAGACCAGGTGGCCGCTCGACAGATGTCCTGGATTGGGACGTTGGCCAGGAAGGCCAGAGATGAGGCGTGTGCCCTCGTCGAGTGTGCAGTGACACGGCCTGGTGGTACACGAGCCAGCTCGTAGCAGGTCCGGATACACGCAGTGACCCATGAGGAAATCCGCTGGGAGGATATCGCATCTCCCTTCATGCGGTCAGCCACCGCGACGAACAGCTGGGGCGAACGCCGGAAGGACTTAGTCCGCTCAATGTAGAAGGCGAGCGCCCTACGGACGTCGAGCGTATGTAGCTGCTGTTCCCGAGGCGAGGCATGCGGCTTCGGGAAGAACACCGGAAGGAAGATCTCCTGATTGAGATGGAATGCTGACACCACCTTCGGGAGAAAGGCCGGATGAGGGCGCAGCTGTACCTTGTCCCCATGGAAGATCGTGTATGGCGGAGCAACCGTTAGAGCGCAAAGCTCAGAAACTCGCCTCGCTGAAGTAATGGCAACAAGGAAGGCCGTCTTCCACGAGAGGTAGAGCAGGGAGCACGTGGCCAGAGGCTCGAACGGAGGACCCATTAGTTTGGCCAACACGAGGTTCAAGTCCCAGGTCGGGGCAGGGCGCCGCACTGGCGGGTACAAGCGGTCCAGGCCCTTGAGGAAACGGGAAACCATCTGGTTCGAGAAGATGGACCGACCTTCCACGGAGGGACGAAAGGCGGATACCGCTGCTAGATGAACCCTCAAGGAAGAGACCGCCAGACCTTGCTCTTTAAGGTGCCAGAGGTAGTCCAGGATGGTAGGGACCGGTACCAGGAATGGATTAAGACCTTGGTGATCACACCAGAGTGCAAACCTCTTCCACTTTGCCAGGTAAGTGGAGCGAGTGGAAGGTTTTCTGCTCTCGAGCAGAACAGCCCCTCTCCGCGTGGGTCAGCCACTCAGGTACCAAGCTGTAAGATGGAGGGATTGCAGGTTCGGATGGCGGAGTCTGCCGAAGTCCTGGGTGATGAGGTCCGGCCACAACGGCAGGGGGATGGGCTCCCGAACGGAGAGCTCGAGCAGCAGGGTGTACCAGTGCTGCCTCGGCCAGGCTGGCGCCACTAGAATGATGTGGGCTCTGTCCCTCCGAAGCTTCAGGAGCACTCGGTGCACGAGCGGGAACGGAGGGAAGGCGTAGAGGAGGCGATCCGTCCAGTGATAAAGGAAGGCGTCCGTCAGGGAGCCTGGCGAGCGACCTTGGAATGAGCAAAACCGGTGGCACTTCCTGTTCTCTTTGGAGGCGAAGAGGTCTACTTGGGGAAACCCCCACCTCCGGAAGATAGTGTGGACGACATCTGGACGGAGAGACCACTCGTGGGAGAGGAACGACCTGCTGAGACGGTCGGCCAGCGTGTTCTGCACTCCCGGAAGAAAGGATGCTTCCAGGTGAATTGAGTGGGTCACGCAGAAGTCCCACAGGAGCATCGCTTCCTTGCAGAGGGGGGAGGAGCGGGCTCCGCCTTGCTTGTTCACGTAGAACATCGCGGTGGTGTTGTCCGTGAATATTGTCACACAACGACCTTGGAGGCGGGCGCAGAAGGTGCGACAGGCCAGGCGGATGGCGCGTAGCTCGCGAACGTTGATGTGCAGTGTGAGCTCCTGGACCGACCACAGGCCCTGCGTGTGGAGATTGCCCAGGTGGGCCCCCCAACCGAGCGCTGAGGCGTCCGTGGTCAAAGTAGCGGACGGCCGAGGAGGGTGAAATGGGACTCCCGCACACACGACGTCCGGGTCGAGCCACCAGCGGAGGGACTCGAGGGTCGTCCTGGTGACCGTGACCACCATGTCGATGGGGTCTCGATGGGGGCGGTACACCGACGCGAGCCAAGACTGGAACGGGCGGAGGTGGAGCCGCGCGTATGCTGTGACATACGTGCACGAAGCCATGTGGCCCAGGAGGCGGAGGCAGGAGCGGACCGTCGTGGTTGGGAAGGCGACGAGGTCCCGGATGATGGAGACCATCGTCTGGTGCCGAGCGCGAGGGAGGCAGGCTCTGGCCGTCGTGGAGTCGAGGACCGCTCCGATGAACTCCACCCGCTGCGTCGGAATCAAAGTGGACTTCTCTGTGTTGATGAGAAGACCGAGCCGCTGAAAGAGAGACAGGATCTCTGCCATGTTGCCCATCACAAGTTGCCGGGACTGGCCTCGAACCAGCCAGTCGTCGAGATACGGATAAACGTGCATCTGACGACGTCGGAGGGCTGCGGCGACCACCGCCATGCATTTGGTAAACACCCTCGGGGCGGTGGACAGTCCGAACGGTAACACCGTGAACTGGTAGTGGGTGTCGTTGAGCACAAACCGAAGGTAACGACGATGTGGAGGATAGATCGCGACATGGAAGTAGGCGTCCTTCATGTCGAGGGCGGCAAACCAGTCTCCCGGATCCAGAGAGGGAATGATGGTCCCCAGAGTGACCATGCGAAACTTGGGCTTGAGCAGGTACTTGTTTAGCTCGCGAAGGTCCAGAATAGGACGTAGCCCGCCTTTCGCCTTGGGGATGAGAAAATAACGGGAGTAGAATCCCCTGCCCCGTCTGTCCTGAGGCACTGCTTCTATGGCACCCACGCTCAACAGAGTCTGGACCTCCCGTAAGAGGACTTGCTCGTGAGAGGGGTCCCTGAAGAGGGACAGGGAGGGTGGGTGGGAAGGCGGGGGCGAAGCAAATTGCAGGCGGTATCCCGACTGGACTGTGTGAAGCACCCAGTTGTCTGATGTTAAGCGGGACCACGCCGAAAAGAAATGGGAAAGGCGGTTGCAAAACAGAGGGGAAGGATCCGGTAGGGAGAGTGATGGGCCGTCCTCGAGCGTCCCATCAAAAGGCCTGTTTGGCCCCCTGAGGGGTCTTCGAAGCGGCCTGGCCCTGGTTGCGGCGGTTGCCGGATGGACGACGGCGATTTTGGGCCGGACGTCGGCTGTTGTAAGGGCGATACCGGGACTGGAAGGCCGGTCTGGAGGGCTGCGGACGGAATGGCCTACGCTGCGTCGCTGGCGTATGCATGCCTAATGTCCGTATCGCGATACGACCGTCCTTTAAAGACTGGATCCTAGAATCCGTCTTCTCAGAGAACAGCCCTTTAGTGTCAAAGGGAAGGTCCTGCAACGTATATTGGACCTCCGGCGGCAGGGTAGAAGACTGCAGCCAGGCGATACGCCGCATCATGACTCCTGAGGCCAAGGTCCTCGCCCCCGAGTCCGCAGCGTCGAGGGCGGCTGAGATGGAGGATTTAGATGACCTCCTTCCCTCCTCCAGCATGGCCGTGAACTCCTGTCGGGAGGCTGACGGCAGGAGCTCGGTAAACTTCGCCAGGGACGTCAGGATGTCGAAGACGTACCTGGCGAGGAGTACCATCTGGTTGGCAATCCTCATTTGCAGGCCTCCTGCAGAATAGACCTTCCGGCCTAGCAGGTCCATACGTTTCGCGTCCTTCGATTTGGGCGCCGAAGCCGGTTGACCGTGCCGCTCCCTGTCATTAACCGACTGGACTACCAAGGAGTCCGGGGTCGGATGCATATACAGGTATTCATACCCCGTGGGAGGGACAGAGTACTTTCGCTCAACCCCACGGGCTGTAGGAGGCACGGACGCTGGCGTCTGCCAGATAGTGGTGGCGTTCTTCTGCACCGTCCGGACAAACGGAAGTGCAACTCGCACCGGCGTGTCAGCCTTGACCACGTTCGTGATAGGGTCCTCGTCCTCGCGTACCTCCTCTATGGGCAAGGCCATTGCCGTCGCCACACGACGAAGGAGGTCCTGGTGAGCTCTCACGTCAATGGGTGGAGGTTCCTTAGTTGCTGCACCGGCCACCGCCTCATCAGGCGAGGACGAGGAGGACAACCCTTGGACGACCGTCTCCGAAGAGGGGCCTGCCACCTGTCCGTCGGAGGGTGCGGGCTGCACATGGCCTTGGGATTCGGACGCTACAGCATCCGCCGCCGGTGGCGAAGGGGCCGGTCTGGATACCGTCGCCTCTGGGACTCTGCGCTCTGACGCGGGGGGCCTTGGTGGAAAAGGCACCCCCTGGGCCTCGTACTGGGCCCATGGAACCCAAAAGCCCCACGGTTGTGCCCCTTGAGGATGGTGCCGTGGGGTGGGCGGCAAGAGTCCGTATCCGTCCGCGCCAGAAGCGACCAACTCGGGTCGAGAAGGCCATGGCGGTGCCGAAGCGCTCGCAGAGTGTGGTGCCGAATGGGGCCGACCTTCCCCGGGAGGCAAAGAAGTGCGAGGTTGCTCCGGCCGGTACCGGGACGGCGACCGGGAGTGACGTCCGCCGCGGTGCCGGGAGCTCGACCGGTGCCGGGAGCTCGACCGGTGCCGGGAGCTTGACCTTGTTTGAGAACGACGGTGCCACGAACGTCCGCGCGAGTCGCGGTGCCGGGAACGGTGCCGGGACGGCGATCTTTGATGGCGCCGACGCGATGGCGACCTGGATCTCGTGCGGCGTCGGGAGTACGACCGGTACCGCGATGACGAGCGGTACCGGGACTGCGACCGGCGTTTTGATGGCGACCGGTACTGCGAAGTCGAGCGGTGCCGAGATCGCGAGCGTCTGGATGGAGATCTGCCGAGGGACCGGGACCGGGAGCGTCGTCCATGCGGCCTGTCCAGGGACAGTGGCCGGGTCATTCTCGCCGGCTTCCCCGCCGACACGACAGCCCGCACCGGCGGTGCCGGGGGCCGGAGGCCTGGTGCCTCTATGAGCTTGATGAGCTCTCGCGCGGAGGCGAATGTCTCCGGCGTTGAAGGCAGCCGGGGCTCGACCTCGGACGGTACCGGGGAGCGTGGCGGCGCCGGACTCGACGGCCCTTGCGGCGCCGGAGTCAAGGGTCCTGTGCGCGGCTTGTGTACGGGCACCGCAGGAGCTGCCAGGCGCGCAGCTGCTTGCGCCGAGGCCTCAGCGCTAGCCTGCGCTATTGCCTTCGCCAGTCTCTGCTTTCCTGTAGGCGAAAGCGAGCGGTGCCGCGACTTCTTAGCTGCTTTCTGCGTCGGCGGCGCCGCGGAGGTGGAGCGGCTCGGTGCCGCCGGTGCGCTTTGCACCTAGTCAGTTCGCGGTGCCGGCGCGGACGGTGCCGGTGGTCGAAGCGAGGCTTCCATTAGGATCTGCTTCAGGCGGATGTCCCGCTCCTTCCGGGTCCGCGGTTTAAAAGTTAAGCAGATCGAACACTTGTCCGTTCTATGCCCTTCGCCCAAGCAACGGAGACAGGCGTCGTGCGGGTCTCCGATGGGCATCGGCTTCTGGCACGCCGCGCAGGGCTTAAAGCCCGGTGCCTTGGGCATGAGCCCGCACCGGGTCAGGTAAAAGGGGAAACCCCCCCTTTCACCTTATCTACACTAACTAACTATCCAAAACTGTAACTACTAAACTAACTATATACAAGAGAGATGTAAACGCTAGGGATTGTGGAGAACGAAGAGCCCTCCACAGTTCCAACTGGCCGTCACGGGCGGTAAGAAGGAACTGAGGAGCGGACGGGCCGGCTGGGGTATATATTTAGCGCCATAGCGGCGCCACTCTAGGGGGCGCCCAGCCGGCCCGCCGGGGTTGCTAGGGAAAAAAAGTTCCGAGATGCTGTGCACGCGCGGCGCGCACACCTAACTGGAATGCATTGGAGCAATCACTCGAAGAAGAACAGGAGTACATCAGGGGTGTATGATGTCTGCAATCCTCTGCAACATTGCCATCGACTGGGTAATGCGGCGTACAACAGATGACATACCGGAAAGCATTAAATGGACACTCTTCTCATCTCTTGAAGACCTGGACTTCGCAGATGATGTCACTCTTCTATCACATACCCAACACCATATACAAGAAAAAACTACTCGACTCAACGCATTCAGCCAGCAAATTAGACTGAAAATCAACTGAAATAAGACAGATATCATGACCTTTAATCTTGCCTCACCATCACCAGTACGGATAGAGGATTATGTTCTCACCAATGTAGAAACATTCACATACCTGGGCAGCACCATCAGCCAGGACAGCAGAACAAGCCAGGACATCTGGAACAAAATCAATAAAACCAGGAACACCTTCAGGATCTTAAATACAGTCTGGAAATCATCAAAATACAACACCAAAACCAAACTCAAGATTTATTAGAGCTGTGTACTTTCAATACTACTTTATAGTGCAGAACGCTGGTGAATGAGAAAGTATGACATGTCCAAACTGTCTTCATTCCATACAACTTGCCTCAGAAAAATCCTCCATATCTTTTGGCCCAGCACAATCTCAAACCAAGATCTACTGACACAGTGCAGCCAAGAGGATCTGAGCACCATCATTGCCAAGAAGCACTGGAGATGGATCGGTCATGTGCTTCGGATGGAAACTGATTCCATCACCAGAGTAGCAATAAGATGGACACCTGAAGGCAAGTGAAAATGAGGCTGCCCGAAAAAAAGAAAACATGGCAAAGAGCTGTGGAAGCCAACCTGAAAATCCTGGGGAACACAGCTGGGGAACCATTGAAAGACTTGCCAGAAACAGACAGGGGTGGAGGAGCTTTGTCACTCCCCTAAATGCCAGAGTCATAATAGGAACGTGATGATGATAGTTCTGAGGCACACTCTGTATTGCAACGTAGGCAGCCAGTGTTCTACAGTGTCACTCTGATCACATAAGGGTAGCAAAATAAGGGCATAGACTTGCAGTCATGGAATGGATTTCTCACTAAATAGCACTCACCACCTTCGAGTGTCTTTCAGTGGCTTGCACAATAAGATTATTATCTGATCAGAGACTTGAACTCTGTGCCTATTTATTTAAGAGCAAGCTTTGTTTCTAACTTCTTTGTATGATCTCCTTTCTGTAGCTAGAAGACTAAATTTAGTTATGCCATTTAATGTATAAAATCCTTCTCCCAAGTTTCTTTTGTCTCTGAGTCACTTATATATTTTGTATATAAACAGTATTTGTTTGCTGAAATGTGGCTGTCTGTCTGCTGCTTTAAGTAGTATCTCCTTCTGGGTCTGTCAGCTGAAGATATGCTGTCCTAAACTTAATAAACTCTATTTATATTTGAAGTTCTATAATTCCAAATGAAACAGAATGTGTGTGTGTGTGTGGTGGGGGGTGGTGTCCTGGCCCTTTAACTTCTCTACCTTCCCTCCCTTTCAGGAAGGGAGCTTTTTTAAAATAGGAAATGAGTGTTATTAAATAGAATTCCTTTGTGTAAAACAGAAATTAATTTAAGGAGCCACTAGGATTGTATTTACAGTGATAATGTTTTGTATCACAGTAATGTTCAAAGACCAAAATCCAAATCAAGGCCTGATTGGTGTCTTATTTTTGTATGGCACAGACTCTTCCAAATCAACTAGCTATATGGGAAGGCTATTTACCTAACCATCCGTGTACATAAGACAAATCCTGCTCTTTCTGTAAGCTGTAGAACCGAAGGTGTTGCTGAATTTTAACTGAGTGTGCAATTTGTCCAAATGCTTCTGAACTAGTCTAATGTTGAGAATCCAAATTACGTTAGCATTTAGATTTTACACTTAGTCCATGTTCCATCCAAAAGGTAAACATATTTCAGTGTTGTGTGTGAAGTGAAAGTGGGGTGGATGTGTGTATGTATGTACATTATATGCATATTCTTCACTCAGATTCATGCAGGACTCCTGTTAAAGTAATTACAAAGTAACCCTATTCCTAGCATTCTCATAGTGGTATCTAATATTCTATGCTCACTCCCTGTACTAAGCAAAGAGAAGTATTGTGGTATGTCCAGTACCTGCATATATTTGACTCTGTAGCCCACCTTTCCAGAGGGAGAGTCTTTATCCTCCTCTAGTGGGTGATCCACTTAAGAGGTAAATGAATGTCAGCTGACAGTTGAGGGTTAGTCCTTAGCAGTAGAAGCTGGTGATGTTAGTACAAGAGGTCCCATTCAATCCCTGCTAAAGATCCTGTGGCATACAGTCATTAGATGTAAGTAAATGTTGCCTTAATGATATCCACTGAAATGTGTGGCTTTAATGATTAAACAATAATATGTATGGTTCCATGTAGTTAGTCTCATTCTAAGCTTTCTAAATAAAGAAATTAAAGAAGACAGACATGACCCTTTTTATTAAGGTTTAAGCAAATGTGAGGCAAGGCTCTAAGGATTGCCCACTGTTAGGATTGCATAATCAGTGTGTTTGCATTGTCTGTGTTACTTTTATTATCTAAACATGTATTATCTAACATGGCTTTTGCAAAAAGATATTTTTGGGTTCATCTACAGTGAGGGTATGAGCTTAAAAAGAAAATAGAGCTGATTGCTTGTAGGGATTACTGTCAGGTTGAATTTACCCTGTGCCCTCTTGAAGTCAGAAATATTTAATTGGTTGGGGAATTTGTTTTACTTAAGAATGCAGGGGAATCTAAGTCATCCTGCTCTCTTCTTAAATTAGTAAAGATTTTAAAGTGTAATAAACCTGGATGTATAAAGGACAACCATGGCAGAGAATATTCTAAGAATCTATATTTTTCCTGTTATTCAGGGTTGGGGCAGGGGCACTTGGGGAAGGTCTTTCAAAGCCAGGTTTAACTGCATTGCAATCGGTTTTTTCAAAGTATGCTACTGGGGATTTGACTCAAAATTCCATTTTGACCCTGGGGATCTAGTCTAGAAAACAAATGTAGCTCTAAACCAGGGGTTCTCAAGCTGGGGGTCGGGACCCCTCAAGGGATCGTGAGGTTATTATATGGGGGGTCGTGAGCTGTCAGCCTCCACTCTAAACCCCGCTTTGCCTCCAGCATTATAATGGTGTTAAATATATTAAAAAGTGTTTTTAATTTATAACGGGGGGGTCGCACTCAGAGGCTTGCTATGTGAAAGGGGTCACCAGTACAAAAGTCTGAGAACCACTGCTCTAAACAGTCTCAGGAGCTAGGGAAACAATGTATGCACCGCAAAGAAATCAGCAGTATCTGAACAAAGACTGACCAATCAAATTGGGAGATAAAGAAATTAAAAGCTGCAGATACAGATTTGGGTAAAGCCCAATTATGGTAAACTGTTGAAGAGTTCATAGCATCAGAAACAGCACGTGGAAAGTGTCACATTGAAAAAGCATCTGCATCACAGAAACAATAGAAATAGAATAATCTGCTGATGCCATCATTCCTTTCTACTTTGTGTGATTATGTAACAGCAATTCCCACTTGCAGAGTTGTGCCAATACAGGTATCCACCCTCAGTGTTTGAACTGGGGTCACCTGTGGGAATAGAGTCATGAACTTACAACAAATGCAATCAGCAGCCTCTTCTATTCTGCCGTTCCTTACCAATCCTAATGAAATGTTGCAGGATTTGTGGTGGAATAGCCACTAGCTGTAAAAAGTTATGGCAGGGATACAGATGGCTTTGAAACCCTGGAATTGTACGTATATTTAAAGTGAAACATACAGAAGGCTCTGATCAAAGTGGAAATGAGTAAATGTTTTGCCCAACAACCCCTAGGGAATGGTATTAAATTAGGCCTTACCCCAACTGCTATTTGAAGGAGTTGTAATATGACTTGCTATTTCAAATAAGCTTCGCTTACCATTAGAAAGTTCATTGTAAATTCATAGGAACCAGAAAGAATGTGACTTTTAAAATGGCCATGACTTTCTTAAACTGCATTCTACTCTGAAAAGTGATTGTAAAAATTGCCTTTTGCAAGTTTTTGTTTGAATGTGAACTAGAACTGAAAAAAGGCTCTTTGTGGTTTTGGATCCCACCAATAATCCAGTGCATAATAGCAAATTGTGATGCAGGGAAACAAAGTTCTGGGTGTGACTTGTCTCTAGTATTTACTTAAAATGTAAAAATGAGTATCCTAAAGCTCTTTCCAATCAACTAGAAATATTATTTACTTTAAAAAAGGAGGGGAGGAACTGGGCAGCCCAGCAGGGCACGGAGTGCCTCCAACTCCTATTAAAATCAGTGAGACTTGGGGGTTCTTAGTACCTCCCCAGATCAGGCCCAGAGGTTTTTAATACTTTCAAAGATTTATTTATAATAGCTTTCAGCTAGAATTGTACTGAGTCAGAAGTGCATTTTCTGTAGGCAAACTGCCAATCTTTACACAGCTCTGGCAATATCACCTCTGGTCACCAGTGCTGTAAATTTAGTCTTGGAATAAATCTCTCTAAGTGACACAATTTAACACAGCTCTCCTGTTTTGAGAAGGAAGGGTTTGAATGCAGGGCATATTCCTCGCCTTGAATCACAAGTTCGGAAGTCCTGTACAACTGCATCTACTTTTGCAAGCAAGCAGTTGGCTTGACAGTATTTTCTCACTTTCAGCAAATACAAGTTGGCTGAAAATATCTTGCAGCTGGCATGACTCTATTTTTAACTCTATTTATTAAAAGACATTAAAATTAGTCTTTCTCCTTCCTCTCAAAATTCCATCTGCTATAATTAATTAATACTAACACAATTTTCTAACTTGTAGTTTTAACTAATTATACTTTTAGAAAGGCTCCATAAAAGGTTAGCAAGGAAACAGATTAGTGTGATGAACATACATTTTGCATACTTATCAATCTGTTGTAGAAAGCATAGATCTTCATAGCAATGGGTAGATCAAGCTGTATTTTATTTAATTAATCCTCCAAAAGTGAATAGCATATAACATACCCTCCAACATGTAGCTTTTTTTGAGATGTCACTTAGGCCATGATCATGAAATAAGCTCTATCATTGAATTTACTGGGAATGCCACACAGATGCAGGGGTTAGCATTAGTTAGAACTGTCCACCCATCCCTTATCTGTCTATAAGGTTTTAACTATCAAAGTGCTTTGTACATAATGGACCCAATCCCGTGAGGTGTTGAGTGCCCTCAATTGCCAGTGAAGCTAGTGGGAGTTGAGGGTGCTCAGCAATTCAGAGGATCGGACCCATTATTTTAATTTATTCATTTGATCTTATGAATAAACTCGCACCTCGGTTTTGCGGGTGGAGTGATATAGCTTATTCATTTATTAAATTACACTGAAAACGTTGCCACTGTCACCTAAATCCAGGAAAGCATATTAAGCACATGTTAAATTCTTTGCTGGATTTTGACTCATACTTAAGAGAAAAATCTCATTAAATGGCTTTCACAATTATATTTCAAGTGCACAATTTTATTTTTTTCAAACACTCCATTTACCATATTTATAATTATGTAGAGCAGTACAAAGATTTTGTTATCATTGTCCTGTCTAGGTAGGCAATTACTTACAATAGCATTGAGATTTCAGGATAACCCAGTTGGTAAAATCACTATTTAAAAAACAAAACAAAACTGGATTTGTGTGGTTAAAAGTTGTTTTTAAATAAAATGGGGGTGGGAGGGCCTGGGGTCTGATTAGTCTCTGTGTAGTCTCACTGATGTGAATTGTACTACTTAAAAGTTTATAGAATCATTCCTATGTGTTATAATCACACTGTGTGGCCTTTCTCATTCCAGATCTCAATCTTAATGAATTATCGGGGTGGGGGGAACAAACTAGTCCAGTATGAATTATGCAGATGAATCTACAGTAACGCACATTCAGCTGCATCTGTCTAGCACTCACCCATGTCATTTTATACTTATTGGCGGGGCCAACTTTTTAGAGGGAAGAGTTCAGTCTACTAGCAGTAATAATTTTCCTGCAAAACAGACTGAATGCTAAAATAGAGTAAGTACTTGTCCAGGAATAAGGAAGTCACTCACCAGACTGCAAAATCTTCTAGGGACAAGGATGACTCAGTCCTCTGTCTCCACCTAGTCACCAAGACTGTTTATTTCACAGAAGGGGTTTCCCACTCCTATACTCTGTCTCTTTATCCATTGGAAGGAACCCTGGTACGTGAATTATGATAGAGGTTTCTGAAATACTTTCAGGCTCTTTACCTCTAGTCTCTTTCTGCCCAGCATCACAAACTCTGGATTCTTCATTCAGTAAAAAGCATACCTTGTACCCTGCTCTCACTCTTGCTCTTTCTCTCTCTCACACACAAAGCTTCCATTACCATATTCCTGTACAAGTTTGGGGAGGTCAAAAGTTTAGATTTGCTGTAAATCCTTTAATCTACCTAGTCTACCCTGTTGGTAACACCCAGGATTTTTGCATGAGATTGGCATTTGCAAACAAGCTTTTCCAGCTCTCAGTGGCTTATTTCCAATCCCCACTGCCCCAGGAACAATATAGGTATCCAAAGGAGGCAGAAGCCAACTGGAAAGAAACAACTGATGGGCTTTTAAGCCAAAGGATTTTAATGAAAGAGTAAAGACCCAATAACACTGCCCTCTGGCTGGTCCTTAAAACTGTCAGCAACACATGGAGGCTTATAGTGGATTTTTGCCCCCTTAAATGGGTGACCCCCCCTGATGGTCCCCATTGCGGCAAAATATCAGAAGGTGATGGCCTCCAATGTGGGTTGTGGGTTTGGCTAGTAGGTTTTTTGCTATCCCTTTTGTGGCAGGACAGAGACTACAAGTTTGCAGTCACTTTTCAGGGAAGACATCTGTGTTTTGTGAGGGTGCCATTGGCTGGAATAATGCCCCTATTTGTCACATCCATGTGGTCAAAATGTGGGATGGGATGCCTGGAAAAAAGTGTAATTTTTTAATATAAATAATATCCTGGTTTGCACTCAGACCAGGGAAAAGAATCTGAAGGTATTGGACAGGGTGTTACCTTGAACCCAGATTCCTGAATTTTTTGTAAGCCCCCCACAAAATCCCAGTTGTGCGCCATACAAGTAAGCTATCTTGGGTGATTCAGGGAAAGGAGGGACATTCCCCTGACTAACCAAGAGTGGAGCTGATTCTTAAATTCCCAGCTCCCACAGATGTAACTGTTCTTAAATCTTTTCTGGGAATGGTTAATTTCTCTCAGAATGTTATTAAGGGCTTTTCAGAAAAGGTAGCCCCATTGAATGATTTGTTAAAAGAGGGAGCAGAGTGGGAATGGAGCTCTCAACAGCAGGAAGCCATAGTCCAGTTAAAATAAGCTTTAGTTCAAACCCCAGCCCTAGCATATCCCCAGGTAGGAAAGCTGTTTGTGCTGCAACTGGCAACTACTGGGAGGAGGATGGGAGCTGTACTAAGTCAGAACCACAGTATAAGGCTCCACCCTGTGGCATATGCCTCCAAACCTTCCAGTGTGGTAGAGAAGGGATTCACCACCTGTGAAAAGGAGCTTTTGGCACTAGTTTGGGATTTGCACCATTGGGAATATCTGGTGGGATTGTCCTGTGTTACTTAAAACTACCCACTCTCCAGTAAAATATGTACTCACTAGCAAAATTAACAATGGTCATGTGTCCAGCCCCAGCAAGCCTGAGGCAAATTAGGGCTAATTAATTCACTGATCCCCAAGTGGTTGCTCAAAGCACACTTAAAAGTTCAAAAGCCCCCTCCCCCCCCCCCCAAAAAAAAACCCTCAAGCCCAATAGGGCTAAGTAAAAGTTAATAAATTTAGCTTAAGTGTCTAGTAATACCTCTCACGTTATATAAAACTTTTGTTTTATATAATCATATAAATGCTAAAAGACTTTAAAAACAATGCATTCCTATGTGCTGCTTTTGTTGGTGTTTGAATTGCAAACCTCCTCCTTTGGTAGTGTAAAACCAAAACCTATTGTGTTTGAGGCACGGGGAAACTTCCTATAAACAACAGTATAATGTAAAGTAAATAATATCCTCAACATCACTACTAATCCCAACATCCCAGAAGAAAAAAAACACACTTTTAGGATCTTTGGAAAAATATGATACGCTTCAGTAAAATTTAAAGTCTAGAACTTAAACAAAGTGAATATTTGCATGAAAATGGGTGAGAACTGGCAATGTGTTATGGCTTGGGTTGCAAATGATCTACACTGGCAACTACGGACTCCCTACCACTTTGTTGGCAATACCACCATCCTCATTAATACATGAGGGGCTAATAAGCCCAGATGTGTTCATTTAGGGACTGACATTCCCAAGAACACAGCATCAGAGAAAAAGCCAATCCATTTGAGGCTAAAACAATCCCTTTTGCCTCTAAATACTAAACAAAAATCTGGGGGAGGCAAGTCTACAAATTGTGACACCAGGAAGGGAATGGGAGGTTGTTTTGCCCTTCATCCGTGTTCTCAAAAAAATTGCACTTAGTACTGCCATGAGGATATTTAAGAAAAACACTCCCCATTGTCTATTCAGTAGTTTTCCTACAGGGCTATATATAATGTTCTGCTTTACGCTCTAGTAATTCCCTGTTTTATGGTCTTTCTAAAGCACTTCTATATAAGCAGCGGGGGGTCTAGAATGCTGCAGCTACAGAATTGCTTGAATAAAGAAAATGGCACCATGTCTTCCCTGTTTTCTAGCCCTTTCAATTGACTTCTATCCATCTTCCAATCCAGATCACAACTGCTCTTGTAACTTTCCTTTATCACGCCTCATCCTGCTTCTCTGACCTCATTCACATCCAAACAGTCTACCCTTCTAGTCTTGGCCTCCTCTCTGTCACAGTCCATAGTTAAGGGTCACTCTCTCTCTCTCATGCTGTCCCAGCAATTTGTAATTTGCTAATTTGTAACAAGCCCAACTGAATCACTGCCTCAATTATAATCTCACTGGAATCCACCATCTTCTCTAGCCTACCCATATCTCTAGCTATAATATGTTTTGTGATTTCTTTGTGATGCTATATACAAATACATAGTATTATGCTGTGTTGGTCTGTTTCCCAAGTTCCTCACCACCCCAACCCATCCTTCTGTCCCACAAACAAACAAACAAACAACCAAACAACAAACAAGTCAGGGTGGATGGTGTTTTGTGTGATATTTCACACAAACAGCCTTCATAGCTTAATCACGACATGACATTTAAACATAACTGCAGATTTTGAAAATATTTCATCTCTACTGGTCTTCCCTGTAAACCCTCCCCTCCCCAATCCAGCATAAAATTCAGCATACTTGCCCAACTTCAATTACCAACAAAGTATATGGTTGCCATACTCACGCAGTCTCTCACTTACCAGTTGCACAAGACTTCAAGAATAATTGTTTCTGTCCATGCAATGAAATCTTTTCCTCCTGTTGATGCCCTCATCACACTTTTTTCCTTCACATCCTCCTTTTCTGTGACTTAAGTGGTGACAAACTGCTAGGAAAGTTCTTCGGTGTCTGTTTTCCCAGCTACAACACCTGACAAATTTCAGAATTTGGAAATATTGTAGACAGACACGAGCTTTTACAATGTGTGAAAAAGGTTAATAAGGTTGCTAGTGGAAGTATCTGCTGTTCAGGGGCGGCTCTAGCCATTTCGTCGCCCCAAGCATGGTGGTACGCCGCTGGGGGCACTCTGCCTGTCGCCGGTCCTGCGGCTCCGGTGGACCTCCCGCAGGTGTGCCTGCGGATGCTCCACCGAAACCGCGGGACCAGCAGACACTCCACAGGGACGCCTGCGGGAGGTCCACTGGAGCCGCCTGCCGCCCTCCCAGCGACTGGCAGAGCGCCCCCCGCGGCATGCCGCCCCAAGCACGCACTTGGCGTGCTGGGGCCTGGAGTCGCCGCTGCTGCTGTTTCATATCAACAATCAAGGGAAAATACCATACTCTGCACCCACAGTTTAAAATTCTCTTTTAGAACTGAAAGTGTCTCAGCACAATAAACTCATTCTCATGTCTGGAAAACATTGTCAGGAATGGATCCATATCTACCATTGGGGAGCACCTCTGGGTTGAACTTGTTGAATCTTGCTTTCATCCAGAATCTTGAACCACCATTTGTAATTGTCAATAATTTTCTATGGGAGCATTTCCTGAGGGCAGAGTTGGGGCCAGTGTACAATACCGCTATGGTGTGGTTCAGGCAGGAGCAAGGAGTATTAAAAAGCATGTGTGCCCTCAGCAAGGCAAGGTGCCTTATTAGACATCCACCAGAGATGATACAGAAGTTAGCTCTACTTGTGGTGTAGTGAGACCTTCATTAACTCATTGTGTGCTGCCAGTAGAGCCATCAGCTGATATTTTTGATTTCTCAACTCTTAAAAGTGGGACTCCTCATCCATTTTTATCTACTACTAAATTTTAACAGTTCAAGAAATAATTGATTTTCTTTAATTTGGACCTAACCTTAGATAACAGCCCAATTTAAGGCTTCATTTGAGGAAAATATCCCTATTCTGAAACAGCACTTAAGCATGTGTTTAAGTCCCATTGATGTCAAGCACTAGATAACTGCTTTTCTGAATTGGACCTACCGGCATAATTCACAGCTCAGCTCTGGATGAAATGATTCCTCCAGTTTTTCAATAATCTTTTCCTCTCTGAGGTGTGTGTGTGTGTGTATGGAAAATATGAGTTTTTCCATTCTCTCTCTCTCGATATATAGAGCTCATGGAAGAACTGTTTTGCATACAATCACTGAAGGAGAAAAGAACACTGAAAAATTTAGAGGATCTTTTCATCCAGAGGTAAACTCTGAATTATGCCATTATACTCTGGTAGTGTCTCACATGCCCAATCAGATTGAGCCCCATTGTTCTAGGGACTGTACAACCATAAAATATATCCGTCCCTGCCCCAAACAGCTGACAACCTAAAAGACACTTAAAGAATCAAAGAATATGAATAATTAACTAGAAAATCTTACAATTGTAGGTTCTACTTTAAATGAAGACCCCCCCACCACATATACAGATTAAATCTGATCCAGCACAGTACTTAAGCGCATGTTTAACTTTAAGCATGTTAATTGTTCCAGTGAAGTCAATGGAACTACTTGTGTGTTTAAAGTTGAATATGTGTTTAAGTGCTGCTTTAGATTGGGACCTTAGGCCCCAATCTTGCCTTCTCCTGTGCTGGTGCGGGAGTAGGAGTGAGGCATACAGGGTGTAGAAAGCCTCTTGCCTCTGTGCAAGCAGCAGTGCAAGATCTCTTCCTAAAGCCCAGAAGTGCACTATGAAGAAGACACATGAAACATACTAGCCTGTGAGACACATGACCACCCCTCTTTGGCCTGTGTCTAAGTGGGTGAGGTCTACACCTCAAATAAGTTAGCATTTATATTGTACTCCCCAAAATCAAAAGTAACATATGCATTGGCTATGTCAGGAAGTGTACACAATTACGAGTATTTGTGTTGAGTTATGGTGTACCTTTTTTTTCCAGGCTGTCTTGTTGGGTTGGATCTGGTAAGTGGGGTAACCATCCATCCACCACCATATACATGTTGTCAAGTATCAGAGAGGTAGCCGTGTTAGTCTGGTTCTGTAAAAGCAGCAAAGAATCCTGTGGCACCTTATAGACTAACAGACGTTTTGCAGCATGAGCTTTTGTGGGATGCATCCGACGAAGTGGGCATTCACCCACGAAAGCTCATGCTGCAAAACATCTGTTAGTCTATAAGGTGCCACAGGATTCTTTGCTGCATATACATGTTGTTACTCCTCCTTAGCGAAGCAGTAATCTGTGTCTGTCAGTGTGGTACCACAGTCTTGTCTCTGCAGCAGGTTCTCTGTTGCAGAGGACACAATGAGGGTCCGATCCAAAGCCCATCAAACTCAAGGGGAGCCTTTCCACTGATTTCTAAGGGCACTGGATTAGGCCCTTGATTTGCTTCCCAGGTCTGTATTGGCAAAGACCAGTTTCAGTGTTGGTTCTGTATTTAGATAAAATCTGTTGTGTGCTAGCATGTTAATTGCTCTTGTACGTGCTAATGCAATCTCTGAAATAGAAGCAAATCCAAAACAAGTTTTGTTCATAATCAGTTGCCATTGTGTATTGAATAATTACAAGATAAGATTATTAAACTATATTAATAATGTTCGACATTTGTTTAATAATAAGCTTTATTAAGACACAATATATATAATAAATAATACTAATTGCCACATATTAGTCTTAATCCAGCAGATGAATACAAATATGATCATTAAGGCTTAACCTTTTAATACAGTTGTACCAATTATATTGTTGTAAATTCTCCAATAATGCTTTTTTAATTAACTCCTATTTATTGAACAGTGAAATAGCTGACTCCATAAATTTAATGAAATACACATGTAAAAAAGGTTAATTTAAAGAACATAGCAAAATTACATCTGTGCAATTTAACTCTACTGGTTTTGGATTTGCTGTTTGCTTATTGAAATGCCAACAGATATTCTGGAAACATAAATCAAGGGAATAGAAAATACCCATGTCCATGGTATGTCTTTTTTCAGTGTGATATACTTTGATTTTTTTTTTTGTTATGGCTTCATTGATATGCTGTGTTAAGGATGCCTGTCTTCAATTTGAGTGGTTCTGCCTGCCAGAATCTAGGAGCTACATCCAAGCTTGCTGAATTTTTATCTGAAATCAGAGCAGGTTAATCAGTGACACAGATTCCATTCCAGAATAACTATGTACGTGGTTTGGTTCTCTATTTCATAAAACAAATGAAATGAAATTGTCAGAATCCAGAGGCACAAGTAATAGCAAGTCAACAAAGCACATACTGTAAAATGTCTTGCATCAAATTACCATGAGTTTTTTTTTTAAAATTAATGTTAATCAATCCCAGTCGTTCAAAGCCTGAATTTACCTGTGTCTTGATGATGAGGCCATTATTATTGATAATATTGGGCCTGAGTACTAGTTTATATATGTGGATTGGGGCATGCTTAATGGAGACATCTTACCTTCCCCTATGGAAGACAGTGTTCATTAAGTCTGAAGCATCTTCCTCTCTTCTTGGGACCCCACTTGGTTCCTCCATAGGTACTCAATATGAGGATGATGCTAAAGGAAGGAAGTGAGAGCCATGGATTGTCCATGAATCATGGCACAGTCTGCTACAGACCCACTGTAATTATATGTAAAAATCTAGGCCAGAACTGATGATGTATGAAGCAGCATACACTTCCTTAGGGGGATGCCGTCTACTGCTGCTACTGAGCTATGCCAAAAGGAGAAAGATGCAGCCAGTCACCATTTAGTATCCATAAAGAGAGGGCTCCTGCATCTGTATTTCTAGAGTTATCCCTCCCTGGGGTCCATAGGTAGTTTTTGACAATTCTTATTTTACACCTCCCCCGAAGGAAAACTAAACAGGAAATTGTCTGAGGCTCACTTCCCTGGGAAGGGCAATCAGACCATTATCACTCTCCCCCCACCCTCCGCCCCCCAAATGTACAGTATCTTACAAACCTCAGGACAGGAAGCAGGTCTTATCTGGGAGATCACAATGTAAATAAGATAAGAAAAGGGAGAAGATGACATCAAGACAAGGCATGTGGGGATTATTGATGAGGAGAAGGGAGGGAGGAAGAAGTGGGTTTTAAGGAGAAATTTGATAGGGGATAGAGAAGGTGCTTGGCAGATGAAAAGAGGGAGTGAAAGGGGACAGAGAGCAATAAGATGATTAAAGTAATTTAGAAGCAAAGAATGAGTAAAACCTAGATCTCCCTATTTTCTATCTAGCCCTGCTCAGGAGCATAAAAGGGACAATAGGATAAATTCACAGGTGAGTCTAATGAAGACATATACCATCTTCTGTCCCCCTCACTATGTATTGTACATTATACCAACTTAGAATCCTTGCCTACCTAAACCACTTCAATAAGAATTACAGAAGAGTATAGCAAAGATAATCACTTCCACTGTGAGAGAAGAGGGCATGGGCTCTTCAGCTATGAAATGAGAATTGACACAAGCCAAATCATTTTTCTAAACCTTTTGATTTCGTGTTTGTGCTTCTGAGTCCCATTCAGGGCTGGAAGCTGAACAGAGGATGATGCCAGGCCAGCCAGATGTTCATCATACTCATAATCTCTCAAGAAAGCCTGTTTTGGTTGTTGTAAAGGAAATCTTGCACGCTCCATAGGCCAGAGTTTTGTTGGCTTAGAATTTGCACCAATAAATTCATACCGGGTACACAAATGACTATGCAAACGTTTGGGTACTTTATCCAAACCATAAATGATTCTGACTCACTTGATGTTTGCTCGTGTGTGATAGTTTGGAAGAGGCTTAGCAGGTAGAGAGAAGTATTACAGATTGTGAGGGGGCTCTTTTTCGTTGCTTCTCCAAAGCTTGGAGAGTAGGGCCTACCTGTTTGAGCACAAGAAACTGAAAAGAAAAATGAAAGTGACTAAGGAATAAAGAAGTGAGCAAAACTTGGCTTCTGCTGATACTGGTCCCCAAATCACTGCTTTCTGCCTAAGGGGGTGCTATAAATCTTGCTGCGGGTCAAGTGGGGAGCAACTAATGTTATGATATGTAAGGTAATATCATTGATATGTCAGAGTATTGCAAAAATAAAGCCTACAAAAAGCTGATCGTAATAATCTATATGACTAAGTATTTTTCCTAGTCTGGGTCTAAATAAATTGAAAGCTATCATCTGATCTTTCAGAAATGCGAAGAATACAGACTGAAGATAATATAAACATGTCCTCATCCTTCTATTCTTTTTAAGACAACCTTCCGTAGGGTAGAAACAGCAGTTTTTTCCAGGTCAGCATGCTACTAACAGGGATTTCTTAGGAACCAAATCTGAAGAATAACATATCCAATTTAAACTACAATAGGGATTTGGGTAGAGCGAATAGAAAGTCTTAGCTGGGATTTGGTCTCCTCTTTTGAAAAATACCATGGGATCTTTAATGATCAAATGTGGTCAGGGCCTTTGCTTTACTTTTTACCTGGCTTAAAACCGAAACTGTAAAACACTGATAACTAGATTGAAATGTTTGTCTGGTGTCAGTATAGCATCAGTAACTGCACAGGTCTCAAGCTATGAGTGTTTGGGGGAATCAGACTGCATTTTAAAATTCCTCACTCTGCTCTCTTTGAATGATTCATGATAAACATCAGAAAGGGGGGGGGCAGGGAAAGTGGGGTTTGTTTTCTATATCTGTGGACTCAATTTCTGGAAGCAAAACTTTTCATAATGTTGTTGTACACTCTTGAAAATGAATCCAGTCTTGATTCATTCGGAGGATATTTGGTCTTCTTAAATAATAAGGCCAGATTCCCATGGGAAAATAACAAAAAGAAGTTGAATCAGGCTGTAATATCATATTCAGGGCTGCTTCTCATCCTGATCAACGTTTGCGAGGTATTTTGAATTAGTTACTGGAGATGGTTTCCTTGCCTGTCTCTGGGTAGATTTTTACCAAGCTCTTCACTAGCTTCAGACATTAGCACATGCCACACTCCAGAGATGGTCTGTTCACTTCAATAATAGAAAAGTAGTTAACTCAGTCATGGATGCAATGGAAAGGTCATTTTATGCTCTCCATTTAGGTCCCAATTAAGCCCAATACTTGCATGTGGCTAACTTGCCTTCAAGGGGAGACTGCTCCTTTGTTTACAGTTAATCACATGCTTAAGTACCTTAGTGAATCAGGGCCTTGGTCTTGAGTTTGTCATTCATTGCCTTCTTGGCTCATGCCAAGTGACCTGATTATAATCCATTAGGAACTGAGCAGATATACCACTGCATTTCTTTTTACTCAGGAGCTTCATCAAAAAGAGTTTTTGGACATTTTGACCAGGGTAGACTCTAAACTGAGGAGACTCAAAGGTCAAAATAAAGGTAGATGGTCTGTGAAGCCACCCAGTTGTGTAAGGAAATGCATTTTTAAAAAATTTGTATGAATATAAAGCCTGATTTATAGTTGTAAAGCATTTACTACCCTGGATTGTCCAAATATTTTATTTAAGTTAATAAAAGACACAACATAAGCATAATTTCTCCACTGTGTGCACTAGAAATTATAAATTGTTCTTCCTTTAAATTAGGATAATTGGATTAGGAAGCTGGCTATGTGAATGCAATACTAACCATGCACTAATGTAATTTTTTTCAAGCTGTTGCCTGATTGAATCGCTATATCACAGGAATTTATCAAGGAAATTTCAGTGCTTTAGATTAAAGGAGACATAATTTTTCTTGCTTTAACAAAAAGCTAATGTGCTCATTTCAACTCTCTTTTTCATAGATACATAGGTGTGTTTCCTTTTTATTTGATCCACAAAGCATTTATAAGAAGGAAAGTCATTTTACCATATTTTTTTATTATATTGCATACAGATTTAACTAAATCCTTGCCATTGGGTCAGGTTGTATCATGTTCATGTTAGTCCCACTGAAATCAGTGGCTACCTAATATGAATAAATATATTGGCATCTGACTGCTTTTCTCCAAAGCTCATAAGGAGCTAACTACCAGTTAGCAAGTAGTGCTTGCAGATACTCCTGAACTAATCAAATGTTAGTGATTTCTAGCTGAGGGGAAAAAATAGCACACCTTCTACTGGTTTAGCCTGATCCAAAAGTCATTGAATCATACCCAGTATAGTTGAAATTTCTGTCAATTTCAGTATCCTGCAATACCTGCACAAACGTTGTAGAATTAAGATAAACATTGAACTAAGTTTGGGGTCTATTGTATTAAAAATGCAATTGTTTGTGATGGTTTTTATTTAACTTTACTAGTGAAGTGACTAACGTAAATGTTATGTCTTGAAGTTCTTTGACAGGTTTCAGAGTAGCAGCCGTGTTAGTCTGTATCCACAAAAAGAACAGAAGTACTTGTGGCATGTTAGAGACTAACAAATTTATTTGAGCATAAGCTTTCGTGGCCTACAGCCCACTTCATCGGATGCATAGACTGGAACATACAGCAAGAAGATATACATGCAGAGAACATGAAAAGGTGGAAGTAGCCATACCAACTGTAAGAGGCCAATCAGTTGAGATGAGTTATCATCAGCAGGAGAAAAAAACATTTGAAGTGATAATCGATATGACCCACAGAAGGTGTGAGGATACTTAACATGGGGAAATAGATTCAATTAGTGTAATGGCCCAACCATTCCCAGTCTCTGTTCAAACCTAAATTAATTGTATCTAATTTGCATATTAATTCAAGTATGGTGTGCGGTTGCTGGTGAGTATTTGCTTCAGGTTGGAGGGATGTCTGTAAGCGAGGACTGGTCTGTCGCCCAAGATCTGTGAGAGTTAAATATCCTCACGCCTTCTATGGGTCATCTCGAATATCACTTCAAATGTTTTTTTTCTCCTGCTGATGATAGCTTATCTCTACTGATTGGCCTCTTACAGTTGGTATGGCTACTTCCACCTTTTCATGTTCTCTGCATGTTTAAATATCTTCTTGCTGTATGTTCTAGTCTATGCGTTCAATGAAGTGGGCTGTAGCCCATGAAAGCTTATGCTCAAATAAATTTGTTAGTCTCTAAGGTGCCACAAGTACTCATGTTCTTTTTGAAGTTCTTTGAGGTTCCCGTGTGAAGTGGGTTTCTTAGGAGGTACTTGGGAGGCCTTTTGAAACCACTATCTACTGATGGCCTATTCCTGGAAACTCCAGATCAAAGATCCCTGACTTGTATGGGCTAAACTTTGCATGGGTGTGCAAGTTCTGAGCTGACGCTGTTATTAACTTGTGACCACAGAAGAGATTAATTTGTGGGGCTTGGAAGGCCTGCTTCTGCCAGAGCCCATGTTAGAGTTTGGGTTATCTCTGGTAAGCTTATTATTTTTCTCTTATTGTTTTAATATCCTTTCTCTGTAAGAATAAATAAGCTTGCACAGAAAGAGCTGTGTGGTAGCTTAACTGTAGGCAATTACATGGTTATCAGTCTCTGGAGAGAAGGCAAGAGAATTCTACTTAATTTGTCTTTTGCTGGGAATAACACAGTGAAGAAGGGGAACTGTGCAGCCTGGAAATACCTTCTCAGAAGTGACAGAGAAGTGGGTCTCCACCCAAGGCAATGACTGGGGAGCTGGAACCCTGACAATAGATGCCCTTGCTAGATCACTGAGAGGAAATACGGGTGCAGTTGCCCTAAACTGACATTAGCTTATAACTAATCTTTCTTATCAAAAATTGCGTTCATCTATCTAGACACCACAACAAGCCTTGCATCTTCAGATCTTAGTGTTTTTTACAAACATCATAATTAAGCCCTACCATACTTGCTCTGTGAAATGGGGAATTATATTGACATTCCCATTTTACAAATTGGAAAACATACACATTAAATTTAAGGAAATCATACAGAAAGTGCAGAGAGATCTATATCTCATGACTCTCAGCTCCAGGCCTGCCGACAGGGGGTGGGGAGGCAAAGTGGGCCAGGCAATTTTAAAAGGGTCCTGGGGTCCCCAGCAGTGCGGCGGAACTAAGGCAGCTTCCTGCCTGCTCTCATTCTGTGCCACTCCTGGAAGCATCGGGAACAGCCTTAGAGCCCCTGCGGGGCAGGGGGCCTCCACACACGGCCCCTGCTTCGAGCGCTGACTCTGCAGCTCCCATTGGCTGGGAACTGCAGTCAATGGGATCTGCAGGGGCGGTGCCTGAGGGCAGCGGCGCGTGCAGACACCCTGGCCCCCCCCTCCCTCCAGGAGCTGCTGCTAGAGGGATGTGCCGGTCACTTTTGGGAGCCACCTGAGGTAAGAGCCGACTGCCTAACCCCCTTCTGCACCCTTGCACCAGCCTAGAGCCCACACCCCTTCCTGCACCCAAACTGCCTCCCAGAGCCTGCACCCCACATCCAAACTGCCTCCCAGAGCCTGCACCCCAATCCTGTGCCCCAGCTTAATGAAAGTGAGTGAGGATGGGGGAGAGTGAGCGACTGTGGGGAGGGGAATGGAGTGAGCACAGGGCGGGGCCTCAGGGAAGAGGCGGGGCAGGGCATGGCTTTTTGGGTTTGCACAATTAGACAGTTGGCAACCCTACCAGGCGGGCATGTGGAAATTCTGGAAGAGCGTACCCAGCCAGCGCAACCAGTAGCTTGCTGGGCACCAGCCAGCACATCGGCAACACCGCCGGGCACCAGCCAGTGCATCTGGCAGCATCACCCAAATGTCAGGCAGACCCAGAATTGCTGTTGGCGGGCCTGCTCAGCTCTTGCTTTTCTTTTGCTTTTCTTTTGATAAAAACAAACCCCGATAATCCTTTTACCACCAATGCCTGATTGCGAAGGTTTAATGTTTATGGGGCCTGATACAAACCCCTTTGAAATTAATGGAAATCCTCCAAAGGTTTTGGAGGCTTATGCCCTTATAGTGTGATAAGTAAACTAAACAAACAAACCTGCTTTGAGCATGTTTGGAGATTCATTTGGACAAATCCTGACTAATGGAAGAACTGAATGAGATCTGCAAGATTTGGCCCATTGTTTTGTGTTTCCTTACTGTATTTCCACTGTCTTTTGTGGTCTGTACAGCACACATCACAGTTTACCTTTTCCCACCCTTTTTCTCCTAGTATAAGGGACAAAATCATAATTCTGTCATTGACTTCCAGATGGCAGCAATACAGTGACTGGCTTGGAAGTTTAAAATAGTGAGGCCGAGTGTGCGTCTGCTAACAGAAAGTCAAGGTCATATTTGTAATGTGATGATTCAAAGACTCAATTCTTTAGCCGCAAAGTGGCAGTTACTGATCATTTTATTTATTCCTCTTCCCTTCCCTCCAACCCCCGCACCCAAGAAAAATCAATGTTTTATATGAGACGTTTCAGTTTCAACATCCAGTCAATGTACCTATATACAGTCCCCTCTGTGGAAGCAATGCTGCCTTCATATTAAGTATTTATCTTTTCATGCCTATAGTAATTTTCCAGTGGAAAATAATTACAGCAAATGGTGATTTATACTACTGATGAGGTTATTAGTCTACAAATGTTACATTTTTTTGCAAATGAAATTTTAGCTACTTAAGCTGGACAATGTCCACTTTAGAGTTTGTAAAAACATTCCTGATATACCAGTAAATGGATTTCAGAAAGTGAGCACCTGTCCTGATTTCTCAAAATTGTGGTACCTTGAAGTCAAAAGGCACTTTCTCAGTCTCAGTCTCAATTCAAAAATTGTGAGAAGGAGGTAGTATGCTGCTGAAATATCTTGTGAGCAATGATACATTTCTGTACTGACTTGTGCCCTATAGGCCAGATTTTAGAAAAAGCTTTAGTGCTCACATTCTGTGCCAGATTTTCACAAGGGTTTGGAATATAGAGTGCTGAGCTCTTGTGAAATTCTGTCTGCAATGTGGTCAACTAGGTAAAGAACAGTTTTGAAAATCTGATCCTTCTTTAGGTGCCTAAATGGGAGCTCAACTCACTTGAAAATCTTGTCCCAAATGTGGATACTGAGCACTTTCAAATCAGTCTTGTTCCATTTAATTCAAAAGGAGTTTTTCCATCAATATCAGTGGTCATGGGATCAGGCCCTGTGTCTAAGAACTATGACCTTTCCCCTGCATTGTCTGTTGCAATAAGAGTAATGATATCAGGGACATATGACTGATTTTGCTGTCATGCTTATTAGTTGAAACAGGCATAGGGACAAGTAGGAGAATATGAGTAATTGTGTTATCAGGCATGCAATATTAAGGACACGGCCGGTGCAACCATTTAGGCAACCTAGGCGGTCTCCTAGTGCACTAGGATTTGTGGGGCGGCATTTTCTTAGGCAGCGACTGCGGCGGCTGGATCTTTGGCTGCTCCGGTTGCCACCGGCATTTAAGCAGAGGGAGCTGGGGCAGGGGAGCGCAGGGAGGGCCGCCTGCAGCAAGTAACGGGGCGGGGGGCGGCACGCAGGGGAACTCCCCGCCCCAGCTCACCCCTGCCCCACCTTCTCCCCAAGCATGCCATGGCTGCTTCACTTCTCCCGCCTCCCAGGCTTGCGGTGCCTAAGCTGATTGGCGCCTCAAGCCTGGGAGGCAGGAGAAGTGAAACAGTGACGGCGTGCTCGGGGTGGAGGTGGAGCAGGGGTGAGCTGGGGCGGGGGGGTGCCTCAGGGTGGAGGGTGGGGAGCTGCCGCGGGGGGGGCGCCTCAGGGCGGAGAGGGGGAGCTGCTGCGGGGGGGCGGGTGTGCCTCAGGGACAGGGGAGGGCGCAAGGTGGAAGTTTAGCCTAGGGCGTGAAACATCCTTGCACTGGCCCTGATTAAGGATTTGCTGTACGAGCAGGATGTTTATTAGAATTAGTTATGCTAATAGCTGGGTTTTAGTCATGAGAGTATACACCTAAAGGAATATAATCGTAGATCATAATTTTGCACACTCAGAGGGTAAATAGGAGACCACAAAAGGGACTTTATATCACAACTTCTGTAAGAAAGGAGTTTGGGCAGTTAGGTCACTAGTCAATAAGTAGGTAGTTAAACTGCACTGATGCATAGCAATTGTAAAGAAATAATTGAAAAAGGATTGATCCAAATGGTTAATATTAATGATCAGAGTTAATTATGGACACTTAGAATGCCACAGAGGGAATGGGGGCAGGCATTGAGATCTCAAAACAAATATGGATCTGCATAATGTGGATCTACACAAATGACATTTGCATAATATGAGGTATAAGACTTCACACCTAGTTCCCTTTCCTCTGTTTCTCTCATGCTCTGAACTGGTGTCATCTGGATCTATGGTCTTCTGAGGTTCTCCACTCACTAACTTTCATCCCTGTTTCTTCTTCATCTTTTTATTGCCAGTATGAAATATATTTATTATCCTGGCCCTACTGGATACATGGGCTGTTTGGTTGGATAAGTTGATGCTGTGTGGTGTTTATAATCAATACAATTATTTGGTTTCCTTGTAAGTTTATAACTGAATCTATACTACTGTACTGCCAATCACTTCAATCCCAAAGAGTAAGAGAGGTTTCTAAGGGAATCTCATGTTGAACCCATTTAGGAAAAGAACCAGTGATTGATTGTTCATAATAAACATTATAGGTGTGATAAATCAGTTGTGGTATTACTAGTAAGGGCTCCACAGAGGAATGTCAAATTGTCTGACTAAAGTCTGTGATTTGCCTCAGAATTCAAATAGTGTTGTCCTAAACACAGCTCAGATTAGTCTCAAATATCACTGATTACTGAGCCCCTTGAAAGTATTCAATTTTTCTCTGTGGTTCAGGTATAATGAAAGAAAAAAGTGAAAACTGAGTTGATCAGGAAAACTTTGGTACACCACAGTTAATTTTTTGTGACCTGCCACCATAGTCTTTGATCTAGTTGTGCTGGACAATTAGATCCATGTGACACCTTCACCATTTAAAATAATTAGTTACATTCTCCTTTTATAACAGTGAAGACAAATTTAGTTCTAGGGTTGTTATTTTGTCTTCAGATGTAACACAAAATCTCTTTGCTGATAAGATGGCTTTTGTCCCCCTGCTGGAGGATCATGTGATGTTAGGGGTTAAGGGTGTCATAAACAGATAGTTCAGGGTTAAGGTCCCTTTTTACCTGTAAAGGGTTAACCTGCAGTGACACCTGACCAGAGGACCAATCAGAGACAAGATTTTTTCAAATCTCGGTGGAGGGAAGCCTTTGTCTGTGTTCTTTGTTAGACCTCTCTTTGGATCTAAGAGAGGTCAGTCATGTCTCCAAGTTCTCCTGGAGTAGTTTCTACAATTTAATAGTGAGTATTAATTAGAAAGGCAAATTAGTCTTATAATTTGATTTCTATATTTGCAATTGTGTGTTTTGCTAAAGGAAATTCTTTATTCCTGTTTGCTGATATTGCTTTTACTGAGAAAGGGGGGAGGGGGAATTCTCTCCAGAGATTGATAAGTTTAGACCCTGTATGGTTCTATCTTGGATTACAGAGACAAGTTACTTTCTTTTTATTCTTAATAAATTCTTTTCTATTAAGGACTTGTTTGGTCTTTCCTTGGGTGGATTCTCAGGGAAAGAGAAGGGGGAGGTATCCCTCTGTAGTTAGATCCCGGTATCTCTCCTAGGAAAAGGGAGGGGGGGAGGAAGCAGGGGGAATGGTTTATTTCTCCTGGGTGTAAGAACTCCATGGATTTGGGGCTCTTGGAATCCCCTAGGATTTTGGGGAAGGACTGTGTCTCAATCCACATATCGGATTGAGTGGTGGCAGCTTACTAGATCTAAACTAGGATTTTAGTTTAGAGGGAAACCAAGTCAGGTCCCCACATTGGAGCCCAACAGCTCCAAGTGGGGGTGAGACCTATGACAAAGGGTTTCTGTGAATAACAAGCATCATAAACCTAAAAGACCACAGCAATTGCTGATCAACCCTAGGACCCCTGTGGCTTGAATTCCATGCCGTTCCACCCGGGGCATCCTCTGAGCATGAACAAATAGCCTTGGGGGCAAATGTGCACCTACAGTATACTTCAACCAGCTAAAGGCCCTGAGGGATCAGTAAAACCTCTTCTTTAATTGTGCTTTCACAGCCACAGGAATCCAATGATGCACTATGGTAACTCAGCTGGAGGGCAGCAAATCTGACAGGGACCCCAATCCATAGAAGAGAATGGGAGCCCAAGGCACTCAAAGTACAGTCCCTGAGCAGCACCCCAATAGCATATCTGAATCAAAATTTTTAGTCAAATTTTTTGGTTTTCAATTTTCCACCAAAGGTGTTTGGGAGAATAAAAAAAAGAGGTGTTACTAAGTGTTCAATCTGTAATTTGAAATGAGATGACTGTTTGCTTAAACTAGTAGGGGAAAAGCAATTGTTTTTTTCCTCTGGTCAGAAATTAAACAAATGGCAAGATCTATGAAAAAGAATATTGCAGGGCATATTTGTGGGGTGGGGAGGAATAGCTCAGTGATTTGAGCATTGGCCTTCTAAATCCAGAGTTGTGAGTTCAATCCTTGAGGGGGCCACTTAGGGATCTGAGGCAAAATCAGTACTTTCTCCAGGTGAAGGAGGAGAAAATACAGCACCCTTGGGGTAAGTGACTGTCTGTAGTTTGTGTTTGGGGGTTACTCACTGTGTGCTGAGCTTGTGTTTGTCCATTTGTTTGAAGGACCATGTGCTGTGGCTGGCAGTTGGAAGCTATGAGCTTCAAAGGAAGGTTTGAAAGCTAGAAGCCTCTGTTAATTGGCTGAGCCTTAGTCAGTATGAAATATAGGGGCTGCTAACAGGGAGGGTGGGAAGGGGGCAAGGGCCCCTTTCTGTTTTTCTTAAAACTATAACCTAAACTACATTCAAAACTTCTTGATTTAAACAAAACCCTTTCATTAACTAGGAGACCATGCAGGCAGAGGCCAAGCAGCAGAGTGGGGGCTATCCAGTTTATTGCACTGAGTGCTGCATGTATGATTACCTGCCTTGTAGGTGGGTGGGTGGTGTGCATTCGGTGCAAGGAGCTCCTGACCCTCAGAGACCGTGTACAGGCTTTGGAGGCCAGGGTGGTGGAACTGGAGGAGCTAAAGGAGGCAGAGAGGTATGTTGATGAGGCTTTCTGGGACACTGTAGAATTGTCCCACCTCCGGTCAGACAACCCCTGTGGTGAGGATGAAAGGCCCAGGGAAGCAGAGCAGTCAATGGGAGCAGAGGGAAACCTTCCCATAGTTGGGACCCTTCTTCCTGATGATGTAGGGGTATCTTCTCGCACTGAGGTTACCTCTCCGGGAGAGAGAACTCCAGTCACTAGGAAAAGGTAGGTGTTAGTAACGGGAGATTTGATCATTAGAAACATAGATAGCTGGGTTTGTGATGACCGAGAGAACCGTATGGTGACTTGCCTGCCTGGTGCGAAGGTTGCGGATCTCTCGAGGCATCTAGATAGACTTTATGTGTAGTGCTGGGGAGGAGACGGTGGTCGTGGTACATGTAGGTACCAATGACATAGGGAAGGGTAGGAGAGATGTCCTGGAGGCCAAATTTAGGCAGCTAGGGAAGAGACTGAAATCCAGGACCTCTATGGTGACATTCTCAGAAATGCTCCCACTTCCACACGCAGGGCCAGGTAGGCAGGCAGAGCTTCAGAGTTACAATGCATGGATGAAACGATGGTGTAGAGAGGAGGGATTTAGATTCATTAGGAATTGGGGAAACTTTTGGGATGGGGGAGCCTATACAGGAAGGATGGGCTCCACCTAAACCAAAGTGGAACCAGACTGCTGGCATTTAACATTAAAAAGGTTGCAGAGCAGTTTTCACACTAGGAGATGGAGGAAAGCTGACTGCTGCATAGGAGCATGTGGATCAGACAGAGACTTCTCTTAGAGGGAGAGTCTATTGATAGAGATTCTCTGGGTTATAGTCAGGAGCAGAAGATGGAAGAGGATAATGTAAGGGCCAGATCAGATGGGAAACATTCACATAAAGAATCGGACACATCAGAAAAGGGCAGACAAATAAAGAGTGACAAGTTTTTAAAGTGCTTGTGCACAAATGCTAGAAGTCTAAATAATAAGATGGGTGCACTAGGGTGCCTCATGATAAAGGAGGGTATTGATATAATAGGCATCACAGAAACCTGGTGGACTGAGGACAATCAATGGGACACAATCATTCCGGGGTACAAAATATATTGGAAGGACAGAACAGGTCGTGCGGGGGTGGGGAGGAAGTGGCACTATATGTGAAAGAAAATGTAGAATCAAATGAAATAAAAATCTTAAGCGAATCTACATGTTCCATAGAATCTCTATGGATACTAATTTCATGCTCTAATAAGACTATAACTTTAGGGATCTATTATCGACCACCTGACCAGGACAGTGATAGTGATGATGAAATGCTAAGGGAAATTAGAGAGGCTATCAAAATTAAGAACTCAATAATAGTGGGGGATTTCAATTTTCCCCATATTGACTGGGAACATGTCACCTGAGGATGAAATTCAGAGACAAAATTTCTCGATACTTTAAATGACTGCTTCTTGGAGCAGCTGGTACGGGAACCCACAAGGAGAGAGGCAACTCTTGATTTAGTCCTAAGTGGAGTGCAGGAGCTGGTCCAAGAGGTAACTATAACAGGACCACTTGGAAATAGTGACCATAATATAATAACATTTAACATCCCTGTGGTGGGAAGAACATCTCAACAGCCCAACACTGTGGCATTTAATTTAAAAAAGGGGAACTACACAAAAATGAGGAGGTTAGTTAAACAGAAATTAAAAGGTACAGTGACTAAAGTGAAATCCTTGCAAGCTGTATGGGCGCTTTTTAAAGACACCATAATAGAGGCCCAACATCAATGTATACCCCAAATTAAGAAACACAGTAACAGAACTAAAAAAGAGACACCGTGCCTTAATAACCAAGTAAAAGAAGCAGTGAGAGATAAAAAGACTTCCTTTAAAAAGTGGAAGTCAAATCCTAGTGAGGTAAATAGAAAGGAGAATAAACACTGCCAAATTAAAATGTAAAAATGTAATAAGAAAAGCCAAAGAGGAGTTTGAAAAACGGCTAGCCAAAAACTCAAAAGGTAATAACAAAATGTTTTTTTAAGTACATCAGAAGCAGGAAGCCTGCTAAACAACCAGTGGGGCCTCTTGATGATCGAGATACAAAAGGAGTGCTTAAAGACGATAAAGTCATTGCGGAGAAACTAAATGGATTCTTTGCTTCAGTCTTCACAGCTGAGGATGTTAGGGAGATTCCTAAACCTGAGTCAGCTTTTGTAGGTGACAAATCTGAGGAACTGTCACAGATTGAAGTGTCACTAGAGGAGGTTTTGGAATTAATTGATAAAACTTAACATTAACAAGTCACCGGGACCGGATGGCATTCACCCAAGAGTTCTGAAAGAACTCAAATGTGAAGTTGCGGAACTATTAACTAGTGTTTGTAACCTGTCCTTTAAATCAACCTCTGTACCCAACAACTGGATAGCTAATATAACGCCAATATTTTAAAAAGGCTCTAGAGGTGATCTCGGCAATTACAGACCGGTAAGTCTAACGTCAGTACCGGGCAACTTAGTCGAAACAATAGTAAAGAATAAAATTGTCAGACACCTAGAAGAATATAAATTGTTGGGCAAAAGTCAGCATGGTTTCTGTAAAAGGAAATTGTGTCTTACTAATCTATCAGAGTTCTTTGAAGGGGTCAACAAACATGTGGACAAGGGGGATCCGGTGGACATAGTGTACTTAGATTTCCAGAAAGCCTTTGACAAGGTCCCTCACCAAAGGCTCGTATGTAAATTAAGTTGTCATGGGATAAGAGGGAAGGTCCTTTCATGGATTGAGAACTGGTTAAAAGACAGGGAACAAAGGGTAGGAATTAATGGTAAATTCTCAGAATGGAGAGCGGTATCTAGTGGTGTTCCCCAAGGGTCAGTCCTAGGACCAATCCTATTCAACTTATTCATAAATGATCTGGAGAAAAGGGTAAAAAGTGAGGTGGCAAAGTTTGCAGATGATACTAAACTGCTCAAGATAATTAAGACCAAAGCAGACTATGAAGATCTTCAAAAAGATCTCACAAAACTAAGTGATTGGGCAACAAAATGGCAAATGACATTTAATGTGGATAAATGTAAAGTAATGCACATGGGAAAAAATAACTCCAACTATACATACAATATGATGGGGGCTAATTTAGCTACAACTAATCAGGAAAGAGATCTTGGAGTCATCGTGGATAGTTCTCTGAAGATGGCCACACAGTGTGCAGAGGTGGTCAAAAAAGCAAACAGGATGTTAGGAATCATTAAAAAAGGGGACAGAGAATAAGAAGGAGAATATATTATTGCCCTTATATAAATCGATGGTACGCCCACATCTTGAATACTGCATGCAGATGTGGTGGTCTCATCTCAAAAAAGATATACTGGCACTAGAAAAGGTTCAGAGAAGGGCAACTAAAATGATTAGGGGTTTAGAACAGGTCCCATATGAGGAGAGATTAAAAAGGCTAGGACTTTTCAGCTTGGAAAAGAGGAGACTAAGGGGGGATATGACAGAGGTATATAAAATCATGAGTGGTGTAGAGAAAGTAGATAAGGAAAAGTTATTTACTTATTCCCATAATACAAGAACTAGGGGTCACTAAATGAAATTAATAGGCAGCAGGTTTAAAACAAAAGGAAGTTCTTCTTCACATAGCGCACAGTCAACTTATGGAACTCCTTGCTTGAGGAGGTTGTGAAGTCTAGGACTATAACAGCGTTTAAAAGAGAATTGGATAAATTAATGGAGGTTAAGTCCATTAATGGCTATTAGCCAGGATGGGTAAGGAATGGTGTCCCTAGCCTCTGTTTGTCAGAGGGTGGTGATGGACGGCAGGAGAGAAATCACTTGATCATTAACTGTTAGGTTGACTCCCTCTGGGGCACCTGGCATTGGACACTGTTGGTAGACAGGATACTGGGCTAGATGGACCTTTGGTCTGACCCAGTATGGCTGTTCTTATGTTCCGCTAGTGAAGGCAGAGGGCTGGATTCAATGACCTTTCAGGGTCCCTTCCAGTTCTATGAGATAGGTATATCTCCATATATTATATTATTTATGTTAATTTAAATACATGACTAGTAAAAACAGTTGGCTGGCACAATCCTGCATTTGGTCTTCAGTGGGTAGCCTGCTAATCTAATCTTCTCTGTTTCATTTGTAAGGTCAGATTAGTAGGGCCATATTTGTAATTCCCTGGGTCAACATCGTCTGTTGCTGGGTACCTCCCTTCCACTCCCCCGCCCCGCACACACACACACCATTCCCCCTATTCTGTAGAAACAGAGCTAATACAATCCTTCCTGATCTCACTGCTGCAGATGGACACTGGTTCCCTAATTCTGAGGTAGAGGAGTGTCCCAGAGTTAAAGCCAGTGCTTTGTTTCAGCTCCATAAACTGGAACTAGGCCACTTACATTGCTGCACATTTGGGTTAGAGGAGGAGAATTAGAGGAGGAGAAATAAAAGTCTTGTCTTTCTGTCAGAGGAGAAAGGGTGGGGATGCCCCAATCCCATATGACTGTGAAAGTGTTTAGGTACTCATTGTTGATGCCTCTCATGATTATCTCATGAGTTTAAGAAGAAAATGCTAGATATTATTTAAGTCTCTTGGAGTCATGTGAATATGTGAGAATCTCAACTTTCTTTTGAAAGAAGTAAGTTCCAAGCCCATATGGTTGTAGAGAAAAGCTTAAAATGTATCCCGAGTATATCCTGAAGGTTAATAAACATTAGAGGTCAAATAAAGAACCGCAAAATATACTACTTTGGCTTAAAATATTTTTTTAATTACATGATTTTAGGGAGTCTGACTCCTGATTTTTTTTTCCAGTACTTGGAATTGGCCATACTGAGCAGTAAGGTGATATGGCAATAGCAAACACTTAGATGGATAAGAAAGAAAGATCTTCCAAGTGAAGTGATGACAATTCAAGAATTTAAAACAAGACTAGCCAGAGCACTAGAAAACATCTGATAGGGAGCAGCCCTCTTATGGCAGTGTGGGATGGTCTAGATAGCCTAACAATGTTTTCAGCTTTAATTTCTATGGGACCATTCTTGAGCCTGCATTGTGCATGTTAGGCCTCAAACAATTGCTAGTTCCACATATCATGGCCATAATGGAATGGGGGGAGAATTACCCCAGCACAGGAGCACAGTAAGGCTAATGTGTGGTCATACACTGCGGCTATCCCCACTCACAGGCCCAGACGTACAGAGTAGCCCAAGGTAGATGAGAGGAAGAAGAGAATGTGCTTGAACTTCTCCATACTACGGGGATTCTAGGCTTCAGAACAGTCCATAGGGAGCTCAGATAAGGCTGCCATAAGCTAGAGCAGCATCTTGGATGTGTCTATGTTTGTGAAGTGTCTTTTTGGCCCTCGGAGCAGTCCAGAATCTGAGCAATGCAAAAGTGATGTAAAGCCAATGCTACCCCCTCTGTCCCCTCTTCCTGCATTATCATTGTGCTGTCTTCATACAGAAAGGTACCACAGAAAGTAGCTCAGAGTTCTGCAGATGCATGTGCAATACGGATGACCTCCTTGATGCTGGGTCCCTGCAAGGTGGATTGTGCTCATGCCCGGAATGTTGGCTGTAATTTCCAGACAGAGCATAATTCCTGAAACTGGCATATAGAGTCAAGCAGCAGCTACATCCACTATGAGTGCCAGTGCACTCATACCTAGCAGTTAGAATCTGGCCCATTTGATGAGTGCCCTGGCCAGTAACAACATATTAAGGTGAAAGAGCCCATTTTCAGTGGTAATTTCCTGTGAGCACACTCCTTTTACTTAGGCTGTGATCCCTCTTTCTGGATTTGGCCCATTGACTCTATGGACTTTTTATTAGTTTTGTAATCTCCAGATTATCTTGGCAGTAAAAGAGATCTAATTTGAACCATCACTATTACTCATCTAATTTTGAAGTATTAAAATACATTTAAAATATATTTGAAAACACAGTAATAAATGTTTATTTACATTTAAAAACCCTTATTTTGTGGGGAAAATGCTTTGATTTTATGCTTTCAGGGGAAAAAACTATACTGGATTTAATATATATATATATTTTTTGGTTAGTGTCCTTTGAGCTAAATTTTTCAGGCCTCCGTGCACACAGCACATGCTATTTCATTTCTAAATGACAACATGGTGTATGTTGGGGCAGTTAACAATATAACTTGGTGGCTAATATTAATCATCAGCACTCTTAAAAATGATGATAATGCAAATGTGCATACAAGTAAATTCACATTATGTAGACTTGTATAACATTTATAATTAGAATTCATTTTTAAAAGTGCATGAAAATGCCCTGCGGAAATTTTAAGTGACATACATTACTATTATGCAAATCCAGCCACTTACTAAGCTGCATATTATCTGACTAAAATCTGCTGTTGAAATAATTACTTCACAATTGGACATTATCACCAGCAGACAAATCTTCCTCTCCCCGTCCCCATCCTTCCCTTGATCATGTTTACACAGTAATAAATTAGCATTCTGAAGCCTTCTATAAACTTAGCGTTTGGTTAAGCTTCAAAAATTGAACCACTCAAGTTAACCATTGGTCATAAGAAAGCATGATACTGTTGCAGTATGGTAAGTTACTGTACCAGCTTTTATGGTTAAAAGAACAGTGACAGTTAAAAAAATTGATTAACCTTTGTTACTATCTGATCAGTAATATCCCCATTTCCCATTTCTGTATGCTTACATCACCATCACTGACATAACTGTAAAAAGTCTAGTCATGATTCTGCAATATTTTTATTCTGCACCATCAGAGCAAACAGCAGAGGGTAGACCCACAAATAACCCCACTTTTTATTAGCAGAACTAATACTGACATCACTTCTTCAACCAAAGAAAGGGGGAAAACAAGGTCTGATCATTAGAAAGTGGATGAGAAAATATAGGGTATCTTAAGATGCATAAGAAGGGGGACATTAAAAGCACCATAGATTAACCCCCACAGTTATTAATTTTAAAAGAGACAAAATAACCAGAATTTACTGATGATAGAACACTACAAGAACTTGACCAAAGAGACATCAGAAGTTTTAAAAGCTGTTTCAAGTGTAAAGCAAAGAAAACATACTGATTGAAAACTGTTTACCATGAATTTTTATTTATTTATGACCATTTTTAAATAAGTAATGGTAATTTAGTTCTTAACACACAGGTCTGTTAAAACTTTCTATAGGGAAGCCTTGGAGTTCACTATTTAATCTTCAAAAGCAATCAAGAGCTGAATTCATTTGCTATGGAGCTTGGTTTCAATTTACTTCTCTCTCTCGCTGGCATTTACCCATTTTTCATCTGAGAGTATGCGATATTGAACAGTTATGACATCTTGTACAAGAAACCAATGGACATTTCATAGGGAAAGATATTTGTTACAAAGTAATTAAATAGCAAGTTCTGCTACCTCTATTCCCTAAACAGTCAGAGGTAAATATTCCAGCTAATAAACTGCCTGAACTATTTTAGTCAGCTGAACTGTCAATAGCAAGCCTAGTTTCAGGGCATATTTAAGAACCATCCAGACACATTTCCAAACCGGGGGCCTGAATCTGATCTCACTGACACAGCTGTAATTCTCTTGACATAAATGTGTCTACTCCAGACTTTCAGAGGTGTGAGATCAGAATCAGGCCTCATATTTCCAGACATTGGACTTTTGCCTCATGCAATCGCCATTTTCTTTTAACATGCTTTCATAGTGAACTTCCCATTGGTGAGCAGTTACTGACTTCAACAAGACTGCTTGTGTGAGTAATTCCTCACTAAAGGTATTAAGAAGGAATTCCCAGTCTCATCCAGGATTTTTCCTCTTCACCACTTTTTTTTCACACTGAAATTGTCCCGCTGTCTAAATATTTAAAGAAAAGAACATGATAAAATGTTATAGGATGAACACTGGTATTAAAAGAAATAATCCAGCTGTGTAAGGCCAAATCCTGCAAGGTTCTCGGCTCTTCCTATGAAATTCTGAGAACTTTCAGATCTTGCTGCATTCAATTTGAGCTGAGGGTATTCAGCATATTTATGACTTGGGCCCATAATGGGAAATGGCAGCATGGGGTCTGAAAGTTCTAGCTAGTGCTCCAAGAACACTTTTTGGCCAGATTGCACTGCCCTTACCATGTAAATTAGTATCTTACTCCCCAAGCTATCCTCTGGATTTCAATGGGACTGTATAAGAGTAAGATGCTACTCCAAGTGAATATAATATGGCCCAAAGGTAGATGTTTGAAGATTACCTGTGTTTTTGAGGAAGAGGCTTATTTTGTAGCCATTTATATAGGGAGTCTCAGTTATAGGGAGATTTATGTTTAGAGGAATAGCATACAATGCTGTAATTGTTAGCCCGCTGTTTCTCTTGGAAGCAGAAGACAGGTTCTTAACTAATTTAAAAAAAAACATGTTATTTTTTGTGGTCTCCTTACCTTTTTAGTGTGCATGAGAACATCTTAACCAGGGGGAAATATCTGAACAGAGAAACCTCCCCCCCCCCAGGATAACCAGAGTGATATGTGCGTAATGAAAGGTGTTGCAAAAATGAAGGCTAAGAGAGCTTTGAAAAGAAGTGTCTGCCAAGCAAGAGAAAAAATTAGACATACTGCAGCTCAACATTTCTTCTCGTATACAACAAAACTCCCCTCCAAACATGTCTGTATAAATAGTAAGAATTAACTGACAGAAGATAGTTTCTGAAACTAACACCTTCTTGACATTTAATTCCTTAATGGCACCAAATGGAGCTGCAGTACAAGTTGGCCTGCCAGTTCAGAAATGTCATGTGACATTAGAATGCTAACATGCAATAATGAATCACTAAGTTCTGATAGGAATTGGCCTTAACTATTGATACAATTTATATTTTTGTAAGGAACGCCAAGCTGTGTTCCACATTTCAGCTTTTAATTTTACTCTACACAGTTTGTATCTCTATGTATATGGTGATCTAAAGAAATTTTTCATATTGAAATATCATATGATGGACCGTACTTCCTTATTAAACACGTACCTACACAACAGCTATGCCAATCCCTATATCCGTATTGCTCGGAAATGGAGCGGGTATAGTCCATGGAACCAGCAGGACAGAGGATGCACTGAGTCGGTGAAAAATACTCCTGTCTTTAGCATACTGAGTAAATATACTGCTGCTTTGCAAAATTTCTTTCCCATTCCCGTGGTATACATATATAGTCTTCTTCATAATGTGTCAAATTTCTTAGTTTATTTAAAAAGGAAATTCCCTGACAAAAAACTAATTTAACTGTAAAATTAAGATTACTACACAATATTGCTCTGATAAAAACCTGCCAAAAATATTAACATCAACCACTGACAAAGAAAAGATCTATTAAGGTAGATGAAGGGCCAGATAGACAGCTTCTGTAAATTGATGTAGCTCCATTGAAGTCAAAAGTGTTTTATAGGATTGAGGTCTAAATTTCAGAGTCTTAGTGCTCATGACAGTTTTTAAAAGGGTCTGATTTCAAGTTGAGGCATCCAAATCATTAGTCACCTTTCAAAACTGATACCTGTGTGTATATGTGCATGTCTCTGTGTGTACTCCTGGTTAGGCACATATAATCTTGTATTTATGAAGAGAATGGGGTGAAAAATGCAACATCAGAAGAGAGAGAGAAGGCTTATGATTCACAAATGTATGAGGCTGCTTAGGAATAAGGTAGGAAGGTTTGACAGGGAGTAAAAATGCTCTACAACAAATGAGAGTAAAAAAAAAAATCACATTTCTTTCCCCAAAATGGCAATATGATCATAAACTGTAACTTCTCCAATAAATGTAACCTTATTTTTATTTAATTTTTCAGTCAATAAAAATTTACATAGCCCACTTTGAGTTTGTATGAGTTTTATGGTAATTATCTATAACTACAAAGTACTTGTCCTTTTCCTGTATAAACACATTAGTCATATTAAATATTCACTTATAATTGCTAAGCTAATTCATTTTTCTCTTTATTCACTCAAAGTAACAATTGGAAGAAAAGCAAAACACTTGTTTTATTAAGAGTTGGTAAAACTTTGCATATAAAGCAAGTCAAGTGTACCCTTAAAAATAATCTCTGTAATAGTCAATGGGGAAAGCCCTACTCATATAAAGTATAATCACTTGAATATGTAATATTTTCCCTTCACAACATTTTTTTTCTGTTCTCCTTGTCTGTTTCCAAAATATAAATATTTAAATATAAAATAACGAAGAAAATTTTTGGTGTATAAGGACTGAGTACTCAATCTTCTTGGGATGCTTTGCACCCCTCATCAGCTAATGTGATTGGCTCACAAAGAATCCTTTACTTTAATAGGAATCCATTGGTGGTACAGAGCTTTTGATCATTTCCAGAGTGAGTCTGAGGAAAGGTGGGAGGGTTGTAACTCTGCTTTGTTCTGGTGATTCCTGGCTTCCGTAACGGCACATGACTGATGTAGCAGGAAGTTGTGCTCGGGTCCAAAATGGCCTCTAGATGGTTCAAGGATTTGGTGGAAGTATGTAAATATGGTTTAAAATCATTTTTGCCCTCTAGATAAATCACCAACACAGCTAAGGATGTATCTGACCCAACATTCTGAATGGGTGATGAAGAATGATAGACAACCCTTCAAAGAAGTCAGCTTCTCAGCGGGTCTAAATTAGAGTAGCTTAAGTGACACTACTAGAGCTACACCAATATATGCATGCCAGCTGAGATCTGGCCCTGAGAATTTGGGTATGGATGCATACAATCCCCAAAATACAGATGCTAATCCGAATTAAAATTACAAAACATTAGCCAAAGTTTCTTGAACCATAAAACAGGCTGAGTTTGAGTTTTGGGCTAAAGGCCTACCCTTAATTTTTCTGAACTGGTTTACTATAGATTACATTCTGTTTTGCCTTCTGCATCTGAGTTATTCAAGTAGGAAAAAAAAATTCTCCCCCTTGAAAAAACCAACCACCCTGCCCCTAAAAATAGGGAAGGCATTTACCATTGTTGCTATGTAATTTAATCTATGCTTATCAACTCTGATCTCTTAGTCAATCAAGAGAAAAAGGCTTCCTTCGAGAGCTCTTTGGTGTCTCAGCCTTTGCTCTTCATTTCCCCTGTTTCCTTTTTAAGCTCTCTAAAAATAAACCTGTGTTTTTATATACACATCAAAAGAAAATCAAATCTTTGATCTGAACTTAAAGATGTCAGATAAATGGCCCAATCATTGTCCCAGTGAAGTCAGTGGTGGTTTTGCCCTTGAGTTCAATGGGAGTAAGTTTTGGGCCAACAAATGGAATGATAAATAAATTATGCAATGATAACAGGAGCACATTTCTGTCTGAAAAATATTTGGATTGCAATATTTGGAAATATATTAAATATAAATACCAAAGAGCTGAACTGTATTATGTTTTTGTGGTCTGAACTGCTGGTAAGCCAAAAATACAGTACCATGAAATGTTGTGTTATGCAGAATCTCTGCTCCCAGATGCACAATATCTGGATGCTCTTGAGATAAGGGATAAAAAGAGAGAACTTCCTGGCTTGATTCAGTGGAAATATTTCAATTAACACCACACTAACCTCTGGATCGAGCCCTAAGTCACTAGTGAAAAATAGTCTCTACAGATCTTCTTTGAATATCAGTTTCTTTATATTGTTTCACACTAATATCCAGAGCACAGAAAAACATAAGCTGACAGGATATTTTCAAACACACCAGTGGGAGAAATCACTAAGAAACATTTAATTATTTTCAAAGCTGTACTAATTAGGTACATGCACAAAGATTTCATTTAATTTCATGGCACTATATTTCTTTATATACTTTTCGTTAAAATGCAATCCTATTTTCAAAAAGACTGATCAATTATGATATTGCTACATACTTCTGCTGGGTATTTTTCAGGCACAAGGGCAATAGCTTAGTGCAATTTCAAATGAGAGTTCAATTAACAGCTGTATCAGCTAAACCATTATTAATATGAGCTGTTGCTTGTATATCAATTGAAGATTTCCATTAGTGAAAGTTAAAATGAACAACATTAAAAAAATGGTCATACTATGTTGCTGCCTAAAAGGATATGGGATTTTATAATTGCTTAGGATGAAACTTTATTTTTCAAAGTCAGTTGCTTTTATATAAGTATTTTATTATGGTGCTGCTTAGAATTTTCCTAAATTCAGTGTTTAGAGGAGGACTGTCAGAGTAATGAACCAGTGGAATTATTCTGAGCTGTCTCTGTAACCACTTCATGGTATAAGAACTGCGTAAATCTGAGCTTCCCTGTATAACATACCAGCAAAAAGATCTAATGGAATGATATTGGAGGAGCCCTATATATATTGTGACAATTACAGCCTAAAGGGTGCCTCTCTGCCATGAAACTCATTTCACATTCAGTAGCTGAACGTTCTGCCATTCACTGCCCTCTCACTTGTTCTTTGCTAGGAATATCCTAGAGCGAAGAGCTATCGGTTTGGATATTTTCACCTTTTGCTTCACAAGTGAAATAATGTGAATGAGCAATGGAAATAAAATAGTCTAATTCCTGAAGAAATGCATATAAAACTCTGCACTAGTACTGGGGAGAAAAAACGTCATCTGGGAAGTGCCCAGAACTGTGTGTGAAATATTAGAGATGGTCCAAACAACTTAAAAATATTATTTATTAGCCTGATTTTATTTCACTTCCCCTTTTTTTCTCTAGAACAGCTTTCTGTAGCAAAATGACATCTCTACATGCAAATCCTGACTTAATTTATGTAACAGCGTGTTAAATTGAGATTGAAAGGTTCCATTTCTGTGCAGAACTGAATATATATATTTATTTTACTGCTAGAACAAAATCTTGTACACAGCTCCAGTTAGCGGGGGGAAGGGGCAGGTAATTATAATGTTGTGTCACAATGGATTTGCTTTAGAGTGTTTCTACAGCAATCACTATCGAGTTAGTAGCTTACTAACAGTGGTAACTGGGGTTACATATGTTTTCCTATAGGAAGTATGTGGCATACAATATACCACTAGATAATAACGGAGTCAATGTTAGCTTCATTTTTCAATAATGATTCAGTTCATTGGTTGGTGTAATTTGGTGTAATTCCACTGACTTAGAGGGATCTGAGACAATTGATACCAGCTGAGGATTTGGCCCCATATTTTTATTTATACAAACAATATAAAATGGTTGAGCAAGTTGTGGTGTTCTTGTCTTCACACTGGTTTTGGGCAGGGGGAGCTGTCAGTTGGCTACTTTTTGCCTTTATTCCTTTGTAACTTTGAAATCAAACTTTCTTTTTGTGAAAACTTTTACACTCTTTTCCCCCACCTCCCCCCCCAAAATCCTATTTACGAACATGAAACTGAACACTTTAAACAAAGTGAGTAAGTTGGAGCTTTGTTAGACATAGTCACCAATATAACAGAGGCAGGGGGAGAAGTGGGAAATGTCTTAACAGTGACATGCAAACCCAAACTGCAACATTTAGCATTTTGGCATGGAAGAACTGAAATACCGAGTAACTATATTTATTACATATGGACTGTGTGTGTGTGAATGTATAAAATCAGTCAGTAGCTACTATGGGTCAGGCCTTCAGTCCCTCGATAGGTGCTCTACGCTTCTTTGGTTTTACAAAGCTTTCAATCAGGTTTAAATGGCACCCTGATGATTATTCCTGCATAGGCAAATCCTCTGGTTGACCAGTGCCACCATAGTGGCTCCTGTGCTGCTCCCTGGCCTGTGACATAGCATTGTCTGGGGAAGTGGTGTGTGGGGACTATCCTAGCAATCCATTGCTATCACAATGGCCCCTTGGGATCACATACAGCTAACATGATATAGAGCAGGCAGGCAGACTTAATGCCCAGGATTGGGGAAAGAGCAAAGGTGATTTAAAATAACCTTAGCACTTCCCTCTTTCCTTACTTGAGTTGACTTGTACTAGGTGCACAAAGGTAGGACTGCAGGATGTAGCCCTATACATATATGTAAATATTCTATTTATATGCATACACACAAACTTTGAGATAACTATCTAAATAGCAGCATTACCTCTTTCATAGTCACTGACTTGAAGCTCCTTCTTACCTGAGTTACTAAAAAAGTTTAGCATCAAAGGTGGTGATTTTTGCTCTGGTGAAAGAAGAGGAAAGTAGAGAGGATTTAAAATTTAAAGATGTTTTAATGGGTATACAACAAACTTTCAGAATATTAAGTGGAGTATTAAATTCAATATTAAAGCTCAAAAAATAAATTTTATCAAATAATTCATCCCCAGTTAAAGATTCTAAACCCAATATTATTTTCTGTATTGATTTCTGTAATATTATTTTCTGTATTGATTTCTGTAATATTTTTCATTGATTATAGTTGTTGGTAAATCAGAAAATTATCCAGTTAGAAAGTTGTTGCTATTGCTCTGTCTGTAAATGGTGACTATTTAAATGACTACTGTAGTGATAATGTAACTACCCTGAACTTATACAGAATTTTATGTTCAAGGCTCTATAAACACTGTTCAAATGTGGGTGAGAATTAACCTAACTATAACCTAACCTATTTTTTGCGGGGGATGGGGAGACGAGTTAAGCAGGTTTGATCTTACTCTAATGGTATAGCAATGTGATAGCCTTAGTGCCAAAAATTAGAAAATAAAAATATTTGTGTATTATTGGTATAAAGTAACTGGTACCAATGCCATTATTGCTATTTCATAGTTTTAGCCGTAACAAAAAAGCTTCGGAGACTCAGTGAGAGTGAAGATATTCATATTCTAATTAGTATATAGACAGGTAAACAAAAACTTGATTACATGAATGTCACATCTCATTTGGTGGAGACAAGATAGGTGAGGTAATATCTTTGATTGGACCAACTTCTGTTGGTAGAAGGTAGAAGCTTATAAGCTGCCCAGAACTCTTCTTCAGGTCTGGTACTCCAGAAAGCCAGTGGTGGTGACTTTTTGAAAGCAAGCCATACTTAGTACCTCTGAACTTTACAAAGGCCCTAGAGATATTGTATAACTACCAATGGTCCAATGAATATGTTGGTTACCACTGAGGCCTTTCATATAGTTTGATTACCTCTGAATTGGGAAAATTTTGTGTCAATGTTTACTTATTAGGGCTAAATTGAGGATTTTCTGCAAGTTCTGGGCAAGGTACAGCATGTAGCTTTACTGCAGTAGGAGCAGACTAGAGAGGCACAATCGGATGGGAAAGCACTCTATGCTATCCCTACACCTAAAGTAGACTCCTTCTCCTGCCATACTGGCCATCACACTGAGGGGGGTGGAGCCAAGAGTATGCCCATTGCCAATCCCTGCCCACCCACGAGTGCATAGAAGGTGCAGGTGGCCTATGGAGACTGCTCTCCCTCATGCACTGCCATCTGTCATAAAGCCACTGTGCACTGGCAGTAAGGAGATGCCTGACTCCCCACCGTGGGATGCAGCAAGGGCCACAGTCTAGTCCTAAAAGACTGATGCATGGACTTCCGAAAGATTGATAATATTTCAAATCTTCTGTCATACACTCACATATGTACAGCCTATTCCATCATTTGTTAATGTCCCATAAAACGCTTGCAAAATCGCGTATGAAAACATTCTCAGTTGAAATGGGCAAACAATTTGCAACAACAAATGTATTCGGCAAAACATACCTCTTTTCTTGTTTGTGAACAGACTGCACTTCTAATGTATTTGTTCACTTTCCAACATTGTGCAACAAGGGTTTTGTATGAACACATTTCAGTGAATAGCTTGCAAACTGCTTACTATGCCTATTACTTCATATAGTTGGTATTTGAGCTGTGCGATGGTCACCATATGACACAGTTTCTCTTTTCTGATTGATGACCCAGCATTTATAAATTACTGCTGCCTGAAATAATTTTAGTTTCCTAATGTGGTGAATATTTTTTTTGTAATTAAACAAATCTTGGCTTGATTTCACATTTTATGGGAAGGAATGCAATGGCTCCTAGATCAGGACTCATATAATTCCAATGAATGATCTATTATTCCTATTCATAGAGGCATAAATGAGAAACAGGAGGTATGATACAAATGTTATGAATGTCACATAGATTATATTATTCACCCTACATATACAGTAGCCAAGATTTTCGAAAGTGAGCAGTGATATTTAGATGTTACAAATTTTGTATACATAACTTGAGGCACCTTAAAGGAACACCATTTTCAGGAAGCATTGATCATGAATTCTCTGAAAACAAGGTCCTTTTTAGGAATTTGAAGATGGACACCCAAAAATGGAAGCACTCAAAATCACTGGTCCTGTTTGAAAATCTTGGTCATAGCTGCTTCAAAGCTTGACTAAATGTGCTTGAAATAATTAGGACTTTCACACTTTGAAAGGAAATTGTTCAAGGATGGCTACCTCCTCTAACCCAGTATACAATATTTAGAGTGCAGAAAGCTTCCTTCATTTCAAATGAACCTTTTAGCAAACAGTGCACTCAGAAAGATGCCTATGAACGAAATTAAAAGGGGAGTCACTTGCCCAGTGGTGCTTTAATTTTTACATACCAGACAGGTTGACAGAATCCCAGACAGCATGAATCCCTCCATACAAAGGGGAAAACTTGAATGTTCAGGATAGGTGCTGGAGACCACAAGTAATGTACAACTGTTGTGAGTAACTGTAGGGACGGGAAGGAAGTAGCATTCCTGCAACTAGTGTCAAACATTAAGGGCTAAATCCTGGGGTCAGTGAGACAAAATCAAATGTATTGTACCTTGGTAATTGTTCTTCATCAGACATGTAGGCAAATGAGTGAGTCCCTCTCATCCGTAAGTCAGGAAAATAGTAACCAGTCCAGAAGGAGAATTTTCATGCACGGGTTCTCCTTTCAGATAGGCTGAGAAGGAACCAAAACTCTATCCTGAAGATGACAATCACCCACCTGAAAGAACATAAAAAAACCATAAAACAGGGGCGGGCAAACCACATCGGGTTTCCGAAATTGTATGGTGGGCCTGTTAGGGGAGGCCCCCACCCCCTATCCAACTCCCCTTGCTTCTCACCCCCTGTTGAACCCCCTTGGACTCCTGCCCCATCCAACCCCTGTTCCCTGTCCCCTGACGGTCCCCCAGAACCACTGCCCCATCCACCCCTCCCTGTTCCCTGACCGCCCCCACCTCCTGATACTGCCCCCCACCTCCCCATCCAACCCCTCCTCTCATTCCTGACTGCCCCCCGGGACTCCTGCCCCAGCCAACCACCCCTTCTCCCAGCCAACCACCGTGACTGCCCCCAGAACCCCTGACTGCTCCCTGCTGCCCCATCCAACCTCCCCTCTCCTTCCTGACTGCCCCCGGGACCCCTGCCTCCATTCTACCTCCCTGTTTCCCACCCTCTGAATGCCCCGACCCCTATCCACACCCCCTGACCACCCCCACCTCCCGAACTCCTGCCCTCTATCCAACCCACCCCAACTCCCTGCCCCCTTACCGCCCTGCCTGGAGCACCGGTGGCTGGCGGCACTATAGCCACGTCACCCAGAGCGCCTGGACAGGCAGCCGTGCCACCCGGCTGGAGCCAGCCACACCTCCACGCAGCACAGAGCACCGGGTCAGGCTGGGCTCTGCAGCTGCACTGCTCCAGGAGTTCGCAGCCCTGCTACCCAGAGCATTGCGCTGGTGGCGGAGCGAGCTGAGCTGCAGGGAAGAGGGAATAGCAGGGGAGGGGTCAGGTTCTAGCCTCCCAGGCCAGGAGCTCAGGGGCCAGGCAGGAGGGTCCCACAGGCCAGATGTGGCCCGCGGGGCGTAGTTTGCTCACCTCTGTCATAAAAGAGCAGCCATTCTTTTCTTTGTCTATGGTTGTCCCTGCACAATTGGGGAAACTGGTTTGACAAAGCTAACAGCTTTGTAATGAAACAGAAAATGTTTTTATTATAATCCTGTTTATATTTCCATCATCTATGCAATGGGCTTTGTGGACTACTAAGGGCTAGTCAAACAAGTTGACTTTGTAGCCTGCAAATATACCCTCTACACTGAAAGAATATGGACCTGATTTTTTATTTTCCTCCACCTGTGCAGCCATTTACACCAGTACAGATCAAATGGTAAATGTTCTGGTAGCATTTCACACCCAGTTTGCACTAAGTTTACACAGGTGTAAAGGATAACACAGGATACAGACCAATAGAGAATTGCACCTGAAATGTTTAATGTCCCTAGTTATTGCTAAGGAGTCTAAAGACTTAGGCCAAAAGAAAGAACCCTGCAAGTCTAGCACTGGCTATGGAATTCAAAAAACATCTAATTAGCTTCAAAACCAACTAAGAAACCTTGTATCTTAAATATTGTGAGCCAACCTGTTGAATCTGAGCTCCAGAAAGCTTGGGTAAGAGAATCCTGCATCTGGACCGATCTGACAGATAAGGGCAACCCCATTTACTGAATGGAGTGTGTAAATGAGACCATTATTTGTACCTTTGCAACACAGCATGTTTTAACTCTGTATCTATTACACACTCTGCTGTTAGGTTGTTCATGAAATACATACAGTAATATGTATTCATATAATATAATGTCTTTCCTCCAAGAATGTCAAAGGACTTTATGAACTGCAATTATTTGCCTTGTGTAACTCCCATTAATCAACACATTTTCCCTTGTCCAGGAACATTTAGGATCAGCATGAAGACCAGTCAATCCTTTATTCTACTTTGACATTGAAATTAACAGTGTTCTAGTTTAGAAAGCACCAGTACCTTTCTTTGATGACTAAGAAACAAAGAGAAAATCACTTAAGATTCCATCTGGGCAGTGTTATTTTCAACAGTGTAGCAGCCCTTTCCAGTCATATTCTTAGGCATAGATGGTGGCATGTAGGTTTCAATTCGGCACATGTATCTTTGGCCTTTATAATCAAAGGCAAGAATGGAATTTACTGCATAACAAACTCTTCTATCCCCTTTCCTCTCTCTTTGCAAGTAGAATGGAAGGCAAAAAAGAACCTCCTCAAAGGGTAGTGTGTACTGTTTATAATTAGAAGAAAAAAGGAAATAGAAAATAATTTACAACTTTAAACAAGTAGGGAATAAACAGTTATGCTTCGTGTTAAACCTTTACATTTCTAATAGTCTGGAAGTTCCTGTGCTTAAATTTAGCATTATAACATCTATGCAGCTTATAAATCATTTTTAGTGCAATATATTTTCTGCAGACCACTACAGTTAGTCTTTGCTTGATATTACCTTGTAAATTATTGAGGCAGTTTCATACAATGCATCACCTTTATTCATTATTAAGAAGGCAAGCCACAGAACTACCATATTTTCACATGGGTGCCATTAATAACAAGAAGAGAGCTAACCATGGCAAAACAACAATACGGGTTGTATAGAGAGAACACATCAACTGTTTTTTTTTCTTTTGCATTGAAGAAAAAGGAATAAACATTTACACAAGGAAAATTACTGGAAGAAATTAACCAAAGTTGACTGTAACTTAAAATTGAGCAATTCCTCACTTTAATTAACTCTTTGCAAAATGTAGCAATGCCTGCATCCTATATAAAGGAGGGAAAAGGGTACAAAAAGGTAGGGTTTTTAATAGGGAAGAGAGAAAAATCCACAATCCAGTCTTTAAGTGCTTCATGGATGCTTGAATGTTTTCTTTTGCTTAGTGCCATTAAGAGGTTGATGGGAGAGAAATCAGAGGAATATGTTTGTCTGGAGTTATGGGATTGTGCGTTTGTGTGAATAGTGCTGTATATAGTTGCAGATCCTAAGAAGAAAAGACGAAACAATTCTGAAAAATGTTTTAACAATTGAATATCTCATAAAACATTGAAACTTTGCAATCATATCCAGTGACTGAATAATACCTGTGGGTGCCTCCCTCCCTGATTGGTAATCCTAAATTATATGTTAAACCCTAAGCACTGTTCCTGACACTCTCACCTCAGATGCTTGAGATGAGGCTGCTAACAAATAAAATGCTTTATTCATTGTTTGCCAATCTCAAGGGGTTCAGTGACACTCAGCTTTTCTCATATAAATTATTTAACACTTTACAGTTCAGCACAGGCACTACTGGAGCCCACAACATATAGAGTTGTTACTGTAATACAAGATGCTTTTTTGTACCAAATTTCTGCTTATATATGCATTATACAAAAGTAGAATACACTGGTTGATCATAAATATCCTTGTAAATCTAGCTGCATTACCCTGAGTCTGACTAATACTCTTAAGAGTTTACTAAAGCTACACCTCTACCCCGATATAACGCTGTCGTTAGGAGCCAAAAAATCTTACTGCGTTATAGGTGAAACTGCGTTATATCAAACTTCCTTTGATCCACCAGAGTGCGCAGCCCCGCCCCCCCGAAGCGCTGCTTTACCGCGTTATATCTGAATTTGTGTTATATTGGGGTAGAGATGTATGTACCAGAAGCCAAATGCTTACCTCGGAATAAGACATTCCCTCTCCCTGAGTAAATGAGATTCTATAGGCGTAAATGAGACTCCCAAGTACATACCAGAGGGTCACTGACTCTTGATCCAAATATAGTACTCACTTGAAATGAGCTGTGTACTGCCACTGAAATGTCCTTTCCACAGCTCTTAGCTCCACTCCTTCATCACACAACAGGTCCCTTTAAAGTCCTTTGAGCAGCCTTGTGCATCCAAGGTCTGTTGTTATACTGAAGCCACATCTCTTGGAGATGATTCAAGACATCCCTCACAGGGCTGTCTGACTCAAGCAGACCACACCCTGCCCCTTTTACACTGATATACGCTGTTTGTGCTCCAGACCTGTAAGGTGCTGGCCAGCTCTTAAAGATTCCCAAGCTCTTAATAGGCCTAGTCACCTTATGGAATGTATGATCCTAACAGCATCCTTTGCACTTTTTCTTTCTAAGGTGGTCACAGAATTCTATAGCTGGATTAACAGTAGGAGGGAAAAATACTCTCATTTTTCACAAATTCTTGATTGCTTTTCTGTCCATATTCATGCTCCTTTTTCTTTGCTTTCCCATGATCAGTCACATAGTTTATTTTTTTCATATGTATATTGGGGGGAAATGGCCATTCTTCAGGACATTTGTGAATAGGGGCATATCTGTGAACATAGGGATATCCATTGTTCACTTCAGGGATGCTTGGCCCCTGGTTACAAAGCTGCAACCCTCCACACAGAAAGCAGAAACAGTACCATGTGGCTTAGATGACAATTATGAAAAAAGTGCATCATAAATAGCTGAAGGCATAATGGAAGTTTCTAGTTTGCAAACAACCCATTGGTTAAAATATGATTGCACAGAGTATTTGTTATGACTAACAAAGGAATCTGTAAAAAAAAAAATCAAAACCTTTGTGGGAAATTCCTAGACAAAAAAAGAGATGTTAGCTGGATAAACTTTTCCACCCAGCTTGGCAGAGTATAATTTAAGCCACTCAGTCATTATGCTGGTGTTCTTTTCCAAATCACTTATATTGTTTACTTCTGGAATGGTTTTAGGACAACTCTGCCATTTCTAGGCTGTTTTAAAGCAATTTAAATTGTACAGTTACAGTGAAACTTTGTTCTTATACAGCTCAGTATAGAACTCCTTACTCGTGGAAAACTCCATTGGAAGTCAATAGGAGTTTGGTTGAGACAGGAATTCAGGTTCATAGGGCAAAATCCATCTGTGTACAGAAGCACAGCACAAGCCATCTAAACCACAAAGTCTCACACCAGCCTTATATTGAGGGTCTGGGGCATATAAGCCTTGTGCTGGTTGACATATATATACCTGGTAGTTTTTGTTTTACATGCTTTAGTAATATTTTACAGGGAATATTAACTATCTTTGATCATTTGGAATTATATTTTTCCTTTTCACACATTACGTAATAAGAAGGTATCATTCATATTTATTATCAATTGTGATGTTTCAGGTGATTTAACAAGTGAAATTGTAACTACCAATACTGTATATGATTAAACTCTCTTAAAGCTATTGAATTGTTGTTTAGGCACAGGCTGTAATTTGGATTTGGTAGGGTCACCTTAGAGGTATAACTCATTTTACTTATACATCCAGGATAAATGTAGTGCATTACAAGGAAAGATATGGAAACCTCTGTGTCCTTGAAAGGGTTTGCAACTAATGGAGTGCGACTCAATACAACATATGGTTCTGTGCCTTATTTTTCATCTTTGTTTATTAAAAAAAGCCCATTAATCTTTATTAGAGAGCAAACAAGATCCTGAGGGTGAAATGTGAGATAAAGTGGCATGAGAGCTTAGGAAAGATGAAAAGCATGTTTCTATTTCATTTAACTAACACATTTTACTGAATGACAACTTTATTTTTTTAAACTGTTCTTTGAAATAATTCAAATACTGTTTGGGATGTTCTGGATTCTGCATTCTAACATTGGGATTTTCTACACGTTGCTGCCAATTAATATTTTGTATTTAATTTACCATGGCTTAAACTCTCAGGACTAGGTTGCCACTAATGCAAATGCTGATATGGGTTCCTGGGGTGGAAAGCCCACTGAGAAGATATTATAGCAGTAGAAAGTGGCCCAAACCTTCCCATCAAGAAGGAATTGTCAACACTATGAAAAAGAGTTGCACTGGCTGGGAACAGAACATGGTCAAGGTGACTAGGAGACCACTGATTTATCCTTCTTCAGTAGAACTCCTCTGGAAAGTCTACAATTAGATGAGGAGGAAATCTTATGGTACCATTTTGTTTGCTTGGTTTTAAAAAAAAATCTTGGTTACAGATATGTCTAAATTGAATTCACCGAAAGAACCATTAAGGCAGAACGCAGAACCTGCTCCCATGCCAAGCAGCGAACAAAATAAGAATTAATTGGAAGAATCTGATTTTATGTACATAATATGAGAGAGAATGAATATATATGTTGGGCTACAGGTCACAAAATACAAACCTTCAGCATCTTTTGGGTATAATGCTGAGAAAACAGAGAATTAGAAAGCTGAGGGAACCCGAAATCAGATATCACTAATGAGCTCTTTTCAAGCGCCTATTCTCTTAGCAAAATAAACATGCATTAAAAGTAGGCTAGAAAAAAGTGAATGTCTGGGTTATGGCATAGAAAAGACTTCAGGAATAGAGGAAGAAGAAACAGACATTGCTCCCAAGGTAGAAACATAGCAGTTGGCCAAACTTAAAAAAAGAGACCTAGGAAAGATGAAAAAAATAAAATTGGCCTTTGTAGGCTAAAGGCATGGCTATGATGATGAGAACTCTGATACTGTTACCTTGGGGTCTTTCAACCCAAAGCTCTTGGTAACTTTTATTCTGTGTGAGGTGGTGTCAGGAAATAAATCAGGGGAGACACGGCCGTCCAACCGATAGAGGCTGGCACAAACAGGACAACACAAGAAAGAGCTAAACTTTACTTAGTCTCAAATACTTACAGATGTCGCAACAGGTTAGTAAAACACTCCCAACCTCGATAATTACCAAAGCTGAGTGTGGCTCTCGAGTGGCACAGCAGCAACCTGTCTGCCGGTGGGGAACACAAGATTCATCCAGAGGGAAACACCAGTCCTGAAGAGTCCTCCTACCTCAAACTTTCCCCCCTTATTTTATACATTAGTAACACAATGACATGTCCCTCAAAGAAAACTTGTTAAACAAGCAGTTCCAATGGTCAAGCAAGAGGTTTTGTTCTGATTATTGATTAACTGGGAATGGTTTTTTCCCCAGAGTTTGCAGCCTTGAGACCCTGTTACACACATTCCTGAGGGCACATCCTGCTCTTCTAAAATGCATGTATCAGCAACTTCAACACAATTCTTATCAGGAAGGATGCAGGGTCAAGTTGCCCTTTCTGTGGTACCCAACGCCCCCTCCCCTCCTGCCTTGGTCAAGCTGAGGTCTGCTGACTTGGCTGTTTTTAGCAATACGCAATAGTGGTTTCAGGCACTTTACTGGTTTGCCAAAATCTCCCCATTCAATGCCTCAGACTGAGAAATTATTGTCCAAAACATCAGCAAACATGTATCAGCGCTACAAAGATAGATGTTCAAAGCAAGAGAGTATATAAGGGAAAATGGAATGTAAAAAGCAACAGAGGTGACTGAAAAGAAACTAGGAACTGGCCTTGCAATATAATTAAGAGAATCAGCCAGAAGGAATTGGAATATATGGATGCAAGGTCCAAAAACCTCTGTTTGCAGACCATTAGAGAAAATTATTCTAAACTCCTTTATCAATGATATTGACTCCAGTAAATATTGTTTTTTTAAAATGTAAAATTCTTAATAAGATGCCTTAGAGTGACTGTGGAGACAGAAGGCCCATCTATTATCTCTGTGGGAATGCCCAAAAGCAGCGGACTCTGGAAGGCCATAAATACCAAAAACTACTAGTACAGTGCTCTGTACATTACCGAATTATCCCTTGCTTGAACTGCTTTTAGGTAACATTGATCAGAATAACAGAATTCCAATAAATTACCTTCAGGTGGAGGCCTGCATTTCATTGACTTGCTATTAGAAAAAATGCTATGCTAATTTTAATAATAAAGTTTGGAAAATGGAAATAATGTGTCACCAACAAAAGACACAATACAGACAACAAAAGACAAATAGACACTTAAAAATATGGCTTCCATTTATTACATGATCAGAGAATGGTCTCCTGCTGTGGAACCAAAACTCTTGAACATTTTTTTCAATTATTAAAATGTATAAATACTAGTTTTATGCAGATAAGAAAATCACCTTCATATAAAGCCTTAGTGCTAATGCAGGATACGCACCTGTTAGAAGAAATAAGAGAAAGGTGATTAATGGCCATTATAAACCCTTGTGCAATATGTTTTCAGAGACATAGATTGATATTTTCAAGGCTGTCTAGGGAATTAGATATACATTTTCATTAGCTGGAATGGAGTTTGTGTTGATATCCCCTTAGATTGCTCTGAAAATCTCATCCCTAATCTAATCAATGGATCTCGTTCATATGTATATCAGATTAGAAATAAGGTGCAAAGTTTTAACACCGAGGAAATTAACCCTTGTAATAATTTACCGAGGGGTGTGGGTGGATTCTCCATTACTTGAAGTCTTTAAGTCAAGAGTGGATGTTTGTCTTTCTATACGATATATTCTGTAGCCGAAACAGAAGTCAGGGTTTGATGCAGGAAACATGGTGAAATTCTATGCTCTGTGTTATACAGGATGTCAGACCAGAAGATTGTAATGGTTAGAAATTATTTATAATACAATGCAAAAATCCATGGGTATTTTTTGGTTTTGGTTGGTGGTTTTGTTTTATTTTGAACTGGGCATAATAAGTAATCTCAGTGCTTCTCAGACATACCAGGACACCTGTACCCACCAGAACTTTTCCTTCCATCTCCCCATAATCAAGCAAGAATTCCCCCCTCGTCTCCCACAACATAGGAATAGAGGAAGGGCAGGGTGGTCACATAACACCTAGATTACATTTAAAAGGTGTTAAATTCAGTAAGAGCTTTACTGAGCCGGTGGACACAGTGCTATAACTTGATTAACTTGTCTGATTGGTAAAGAAATCTCTAAGAAATTAGGTCATCCCAGCTATTTCAGTTGTTTTAAAATATTGCTGTATGTATTTGTGCCCAGAGTGTGCTTAAATTGGCAGTCCTTGCAGCAGGTTTCAGCTTGACAAGGGCCTACCATTGCTAGGCCTCCCATTGACAGTCAGACTGCTTTGGCATACATTATATCAAAGCACTGCTCCTTGTCAGGCTGGAAGTACCTATTTCCTGCAGTGAGAAAAGCAGCCTTGATAGCATTGATGAAAACATTAAAAAGGGTTGTTGTTAAATTAGCTCCATGTGTGCTCACCTATGGGTTTTCCATATTTCCAACTCTAATATTTTTAGTATCAATAGAAAGGAGGAACTGGAGTCCCTTGTGAGATGAACCATGTACAACAGGCCTCTTTTTTTTTGGGGGGGGGGGGTGGAAATTGATTTTCCAATTTCTATTGGGCCGTATGTTAAAGACACATGCTTCCATGAGCACCAAGAAGGTGGGTTGAAACAAGAACAGAATAGAGCATATTTTAGAGATGATCTCTTGCCTTGAAAGAGTTATTTGAACAGGATCCAGTATCGAAGGTTCTACACTCTTAGGGCACTACAGAATTTGAGGGGAGTTCAACAGGTGGTTTTGCTAAGAGAAATCAGAAACCAAAACAGAACTAGTTAAATTGCAGGTTTATTCTGAAGAATGAATGTGTAAAAATAGCAATCTCTTAATCTTGCTCCTTATATGTATTCTAAGTCACAGATACTTAACTAGAGCCAGATTCTGCCTGGCCCGCACAGAAAAAAGGTGCAAGAATTCACTTTATGTGGCTTTATTTAACATCACAGGGGCTGCTCCTAGCAATGTGCAGCATAAAGGGGAGATTCGGGTGGGGAGGAGGGATGGCCGTTTCCCTCTCTTCATGGTCCACAAATGGGGAGTATGTGCTGCTTCTGTGTGTTAGCAGAATTCCTGAGTCAGAATTCCCGACCAAAATCCTAAAGAAAAGCTCTACATGTCTCCTTTCTAGCTTGTGTCAAAGTGGTACAACTGAGTCTTCAGGACAAAAATACATTTTTACTCACGCTAGCACCAATTTAGAACCAACACAACTAAGGCTGAGGGAACCAGATGTTTTTCTGATTCATGTATCACTTGTCTTGTTAAAGGGAACCAGCAAACACTGCTGCTTGTCTAAAAAAGTAGTAAAACTTTCCCTCCGCCCCCCGTTAAAGTCAGCAGATCTGGCACAGAGTGCACACCAGGGAGTAGATCTGCTGAGGCAGAAAGTCATTTACATAGACACTTTTCAGAGTAGAACCACACTTTCAGAGACATTAGATTTTAAATTTCAAATCATTGATTCATCTAGTCATTCCATTTCTCCAATATGTCCAGCCCCCTGCAACTCTCCACCTCTTTGAGGTTGTTCTTCCAATTGTGCACCTATCTGGAACTCTCTCCTTCCCTTTAAGGCACTGGATCATTCCTCTCTTCAGACCGCATCTTGAAACCTTCCTGTTTGCTTTTAACTTATGACTGGTTATAGAACCTACCCATTCCTTTTACCTTCCCTTCAACATAACTACTGTAGTCAACAAGAATACTTACTTTGTCTTTATGGCATTTAAATGTCAGCTTCTTGTTCTTATTCTTTCTTCAAACATCTAATTTCTCTTTCTGCTTATATGTAGCTCCCTATAGCATTCACTTCCTATTCTGGTTCTCACTATAAAGTATTTTATAGCATTTAGTGTAAAAAAAAAAAGTATTGTAACTTTTGAATTGTTATAGCCCCCTCCCCTTTCCTAATCTCTTCCAGAACCGCTCATCTGCATTTGCCTTTGGATATAGAATTAACTCATCTTAGAACACATCCATCAGAGCTAGTGCACATTTTATTATTTGCATCAGCCAATGAAGTGTGCTGCAGAACAAAGTGATTATAAAGAAACAGACTGCAGGTATGTCTGGTGTCAAGACTTTTTAGAGCAAGTTAAATCCAAGATAATTATTTTGTAATGATGAGACAGTGTGTAGGCTGGTGCTGTAACAGAGAAGCCTAGAGTCTGAAAATAAAGTAGTTAAAAGCACTTTTGTAGCATTTCACTCAATCAAAATTTTGATTGCATGCTTATTAGGCTAATACATATTATTGCCATAAATATAGATCTTAGTATTTTCATTAGTTCACATATCAGGCAGTCGTTGTGGTGACTACATTTTTTTGTGGAAGTTCTGATGACTCTCTCATGTCTCCAAAACAAGGGACTCAGTACCCAGGACTAAAATAAATGGATTCCATTCAGGGGCGGCTCTACGAATTCCGCCGCCCCAAGCAGGGTGGCGTGCCGCGCCGCTCGCACTGCCTGGCGCTGCCTGGCACCGGTCCCGCGCCTTCGCAGGACCTCCCGCAGACGTGCCGCTGGTCCCGCGCCTACGGTGGAGCTTCCGCAGGCACGCTTGTGGGAGGTCCACACGAGCCACGGGACCAGCGCACCCGCCGCAGTCATGCCTGCGGGAGGTCCGGTCGTCCCGCGGCTCCGTTGGACCTCCCGCAAGCATGACTGCGGAAGGTCCGCCGGACCCACCTACCGCCTTCCCGTTAAAATGCTGCCCCATGCGCGCGCTTGGCGCACTGGGGTCTGGAGCCGGCCCTGATTCCATTCCTGGAGACATTTACACTAATAATATGAATTGAGGCCTCTCCTGAAAGCTAGGGCCTACATTTCCAAAGCAGTGGCATTCTGTGGGGAAAACATACCAAAACAAAATGTACAGAAGGAAGACACATTCTTTAGAAGACTAGTCCCTAAACACATCCTTATTAATTTAGAGGGAGTTAGATACTAAATTCTCACTGAAAATGGAGCCCCAATTCCTTAAACCTCATTGAAAATTCTAATGCTAGGTCTTATTTTTAAATGAGACCCGAACCTGGCCTCTATTTATGCATACACAAGTTTGCAAATACACATCTCCATGTACTGTTTCCCATCACTCACAACTGTATACGCTGCTCCTAGATTCTACCACTTGCATGCATAGTTAATGGAATATTGCAAGCTCAAAACATCTATTTGGACAAATGAGAATTTTGATTTAGCCAAATGGGTTTTGCAATGGTGCCAGTCTTAACTGGATAAAAGAAGGGTTCTGTGGTTGGGTTTACAATCCATTCAGGTAAAACCTTACTGCTACAGCAACAGTTAAACCAAACATTGGGGATGGTAAGTGCAGATGGAGTTCAAAATGCAACTATAACATCTCAGTGAAAGCTGAAAGGAAGCTGAGATCTCAAGACATCAAAGCCTGATGACCAAATCTGTAGTAAGAGTAGCATACTTTGTATATTACAGGAAAGCTGGCACAGATACATGAGAAATGAAAAGTTACCATCTGAACATACTTGGTGTCAGTGAGATGAGATGGGAAGAGAGTGACATGATGGTGTCTGATGGTGCTACAGTCTTGTACTGAGGAGGAAAAACAGATGAAAGAGGTTTATGTTGGATAACATCATAGAGAAGACTCTGAAGGCTTAGGATAATTGACCGAAGAACAGCAGCCAGGCTGCAAACAAGACCCATCAAGCATACAATAATCCAAGTTTATGCACCAACAAACTCAGCAGTCAACAATGAAAAGGATACATTCTACAACCTGATGCTGCAAGTACTAGCTGATGTGCCAAAACATGATATCATGTTGATAAGTGATTTCAGTGCACAAGTCTACTGGCTGGGAAGAAATCATGGGCGCATCAGATGGCATTCAAAGTGACAATGGCAAACAGGTCCTGAATGTCTGTCTCAAATCTCTTTAGGAGGTAGTCTCATCTAGCACAAGAGGATTCACAAGTTCACATGGAGATCACCTGATAAGGTGATAAGATTGTGTGTATGTCTAAAAGATGGGCATCTTCTTTGAGGGATATCAGAGAAAGCAGAAGACCAAATGTGGGCTCATATAATTATCTTTTAGAGGCCACATGAAGATTTAAACTAAAAAAAAAAAAGATGGGCAAAAAGTATAATAGCACTAGAGAAGTTCAAGGACAAAGAAATGCAGATCACTTTTCAACCATTCCAGTATTTTACAGGTCCTGTAAAGTCTGGAAGACACATGATCAAACTGGAAGAGGATGGTAGTGAAGACAGCAAAGGAAGTAGTGGGCCACCAAAGAAGGTGGAAGAAAAGAGGCATAGATTACATCTGGAATGTGGGCAGTGATTGACATGCAGAAAGCTCTGAAGGCAGAAAAGGAACAGTACAAGACATAGGCAGAGCTCTTCAACATGGATACAAGATGCAGAGAAAAGGACAAAGAAATGAAGGTGGATAGTAAGCAAGATAGAGATGCCTGATTTCAGGAAAAGGCTGTAGAGGCAGAAGCAGCAGCACATTAGGAAGATTTCAGGCAATTCAAAAGAATAGAGAGAGACTTTTCAGGAAGAACCAGACCATTGGAGCTCAGAGATTCTCATGGACAGATGTTGAAAGTGCATGAAGAACAAGTCAGATGATGGAAAGAATATTTCCATTCCATATTAAACTGTCGAGAGCTGACTATCATGCCCAGGTTCAAGAGAAATGCCAATGCTAAGTTGAAAAAGAAGAGGAACCAATAACACCTGATTAAACTAATGCAGACGTCAAAGGCCTCAAACAGGGGAAGGCTCCTGGGGTTGAAGGAGTTCAAGCAGAAGTACTAAGGTCAGGAAGGGAAAATCTGATTGATTGAGCAGCTAGCAAAATGCTAATGAAATACGGGTGAAAGAACAAGTGCCACAAAGATGGTATCAGTGCACAAACTGGAGAGGTATTGCACTACTATTAGTCCTGAGTAGATATTGGCTACCATCCTGCTGAATAGAATGAAGAAGCAGCATATGGAATAGTGCAAGAAGAACAGGCTGGGTTCCGTCCAGGTAGATTATATTGTGAACAGATGTTCACTCTTCAACAGAGCATTGAAAAAAGCTACTGCTTGGCAAAATCCCATCTTAATCAACTCTATTAACTTTAAGAAAGCATTCAGTAGTGTCCACAGAGAGACCCTGTGGAATATTGCTAACTATCACCAATTCTCTTTGCACTAGCAATAGATTGGGTCATGAAGTGGGCAACAAAAGGCATGGTGGATGGTCTAAAATCGGTTAGAGGAGACAAGTTGCATGATCTTGACTTTGCTGATAACATTGCTTTACTAACTGACATGCGGTGAATGCTTGCCTTTACATCAGAGATCAAACAGGAAGCAGCAAGAATTGGATGGAAAGTAAATTCAGAGAAAACCAATATTATGAAGGTAGGAACCTGGACAAGAGTTCTACAAAGGCAGAAAAGAAATTGAACAGGTAAAAGATCTGCTATTTTGGGAGGGGGCGGGGTTGCTGAAGTTTGAAGGTGGCAGTGATAAAGAGATTCATATGAGATTAGGAAAAGCAAATGCCACTTTTGGAAGGATAAACCTCTCCTGGTCAAACAGGTCTTCACACTGTGTGATTGCACTGAAAATGCTACTGATTAGAGGATAGACTTGGCCAGTGATCATGGCTAACAAAAAGTAACTAGAAACTGCGCAGCACAGATGGCTGAGGAAGACACTGCACACTTCATGAAAAGACAAAATAAATGCAGGAATAAGGGAACTGATACAGTGGGACATGTTCGAAAATATCAAAGAAGGCACAGGTGATTGGCACATGTACACCATATGGAAGATGGGTGACATGCTAAGCAAGGATTGAACTGCATGGCTGAGGGAGGAAAGAGAAAGTGAGGAAGTTCAATGAAGAACTGATAGAGTGACAGAGGATACTGAATGATCTGGCATCACCTGGGAAGAATTACCACAACTAGTAAGTGATTATACTCAATGGAGGAACTGGACTGCCTGATAGGTCTGCAGTACCAGAGGAACTAAAATCTAAGGTACAGTCTAAATGGGTCCAAAACTGAACAACTGCATTGTGCTGGGATTAGTGATGTGGACTGCAGGTGCGCAAGTAGAGGTCAGAAATCAAGCCCTGTTCTTTGGGGGTTTTTTTAATTAAAACTTTATTTTGCTTTTTCCTCAGGAAAAGCATTGACATTTTGTGAATGACTTAAGGCTCTATGGCTTATGTCACTGATCTTTATAGATGTTTCAGACACCAGAGATGATATGGGTTGTAGTAAGAGATGACTGATGGAGATAAATTTTTGGTTTTTTGTTCAGATGGTCTGCAAATATAAGTGTTTTCAATTATTCATTTAAAACAGGATTTGGGAGAACATTACATGTGTCCGTGCATTTTTTTTAGTAGTCATGAAAATGGCCACATTGACAATATCTGGAAAATGAAGTGTTCTTCTTTGACACAGGGAAGCTATATCAATGGTCCCACACTGCTAGGACCACTTTTATTGGTGAGAGAGTTAGCCCAGCCAGTCCTTTGCCTCTCAGCTAAGATTTCCAATAAGAATGTCAATTAGTGCCCATTGTGAGAGTGGATTTGTGGGTATGTCATCTATTTAATAGGAACTGTTCTGAGACAACCAATTCATTTGACGAAAGGCAGTAAGTTGTGACTAGATGATAACTTCTGATTACTGAATACTTGTGAACACATTTTAGTTAACACCAGCGATAGGGCACCTGATTCCCTTTTGCTGCATATTGGCCTGATCCAACTCCTGCTGAAGACAACAGCAACTGGATCAGGCACTGTAACACTTACACACATCAAGTATCTCTGGGGTGAATCCTCCTCTGCTGTCCTCTGGGTTGACTCATAACTGTCTTTACATTCTCTGCTAAACACGTACCATCACTATTCTTAAAGAGTACAATAAAACAGAAATCTTAAGACATTATTTCTTGATTACCTTTTAAGCCTGAGGACAGATGCATTATTCATATAGGTTTTCAAGGGGAGAGGTTATATATAAAATACCAGCCACACAATCCAGGGTGAGATATTGAAGAACAAGGGTTGTTGATCTGTAAACTATAATATGTGAGGCAGCTTATTTTAATTGGGGGAGGGGAAATATGCATGCAAGGTTGAGTGTTTTACAATATGCTGAACAAATACATCATTTTTGAGGGGAAAGAAGAAAAAGGAATCCTACAAGATAGCTTGATAGCCACCTGATCAATGTGCCAGATTAATTTAATGATGAAAGCTATAGCCAGTCCATTCATAAAAAGCCATTTCTTTCCCAGTATTCTTAATGTATACTAGCGGGAGTTACACAAATGTGCTAAAGAAATGAGAAAGGAATCATTAAGAGGCCAGAATTGCTGCATGAAGCTAATCAGTGATCTGCTTGCAGTAGCTCTAAGGTTGCCATTGCTGATTAGTGTTAATGGCAATTATGGTTATCAGTATCATTTCATTTGTTCTCTGGAAAGAGCTGATATTTGTATAAATAGCATCGTCTAAAGGTTATAATCCTCAGCATGCATTTAAATTGTACTAATTTTTAACTTTAGAAGCATTTTTCACTTGTAGAAAGTTTAGGGCTGTGAGTACAACCTCTTCCATAATAGTCATGGGATCTGTACTATATACAAATCCTTTAATCAGAAATGTCATGTTACCTTGATTTTTAAAAGTGCAATACAAAATAGATTCCTATAAATTGTGTACATTTTTCTACAGGAATATTTATTCCTTTATCTATATCTATGTATGTAAATAAGAATATTCAGATGCTTAAAGTTAAACACACACTTAAGTGCTTTGCTGAGTCAGAGATAGAGTATCTTGCAGGATCAAGCTCCTCCTGCAGAAGAGAGTCCTCATTATTTAAATAATAGAGAAGTGCATTGAGCTAATGATGTTTGCATTCTTTTATGTTTTGAGTTTCTAATTTGGAATCCTGATCCTTGATTTTTCTTAGAGGGCTTATATTTTCATAGGGGAAAAATAGCGGTGGTTGGGAGACCATCACCACAACAAAACTCCCTTTCGCAATAGCTTACTACTAGTGGAAGAAAATACGGTGGGGTCAAATTCACAGTAGGTGAAAATCAGTATCTGTCCATTCAGTGTTGCCACACAGATTTATACCTGTTGAAGATCTGGCTCTATGTGTTGATAGCAATTTTGCAGAAAAGTAACGCATAATGTATCACTATGATGTTCTTTCCTAAGTAAATCTCCATTGGCAAATTACTCTGCTAATGAGAATCTCAGCAAATAACACATTATTGTAAACGGTCTAATTAGTATTATTTAATATTTATAAAGCCACAGTTCAAAAAGTCACCAACTAGTATTGGGGCCCCATTGTAATAGGCACTGTACATATGAAGACAAAGTCCCTGCCCAGAGGAGCTAACACTCAAACCTTACTCATAGTGAAAGAATGTTAATTGGAGACAGTTTCCTGCATGTATCTTAATACATACAATAAAGCCATCTGATTTCATTGAGGAAATGCAGTAATCGGAAACAAACTTTGTGTGAAGTAATGCCATTTTTCTTTGGCTACCTAGTTTGCCTCATTCTTCTGAAAATTTTGCATTAACATAAGTCTGCTTCCAATTTTGCTTTTAACCCTTCTGATCCAAAACAGCAGTAAAAAAGAATTTTGTGAAGGCAGTTGAAGCAGATCATAACAATCCAATCTGATTGTCCGCCCTCCACTTGCCTGCCATTCTCCTCCATATATTATTTTCTACTACACGTATCTTTTTTTCCATCTCTGTAAGACACTGTTCTTTCGTTTGTTACTTAACTGCCAGTCTCACAGAACTCCTGCCACCTTTTTCACTGCCACCTAGGCACAGTGAGTGGTACTTTTTCAGTCTTCAGTTATCTCTGATGGCACTAAGTGTACTTCCTAAGTACATGAATTCTTTCTTCTGAGTCAGCATCTTTCCTGGAACTTCTATCAGCAGCTCTTCTTCTGTCTTCTCTACTTGCATACTTCAGTTTTCTTTGTGTTTGACTTCCAACCACGATCTTCAAACAGATTCACATTCTGATTCCTTATATGCGGTCAGACTAAAGGACCATATTTTCAGTGAATAGTTCTCTGTCTCCCCACAGGGTTGTTTCTTCTGCTAATTAGCTCCATATCTAGGATGAAGAGAAGTGCACACAGCACACTGTTGACCAACACCTCAAAACTCAGAAATCACATGTATTGTTACAACCCTAAGTGCTTAACCCTCATGATAGCAGTCACTTTCATAGTTTCCAGGCTACAACATTGCTGGCAAAAGTCATCCAATTTAAGAGACCACGAGTGTTAAGCTGATTGTAAGTTCTGCTCCAAACTCCTCCCTGTTGTCAGCGGGGCTGATAATGCTATTATCTAGTTTGACAGTTCCATGTTGGGCTAAGTCTGTCCTTCACAAGAGGTCACTGCCTATCTCTCATCAATAGGAGGTGATGCTTGTGCCGCTACTGACTAAGGGGAAAAAACTATGCTTTCATGCTGCATCGTGCAGATGGGATCTTCAAAATTGGAAACTATCCTTACCCTCTTGTAATCTCTTATTAGAAAGGTCTCCTGGCTGCACAGTGAGCTATGAATACGTTCAGTGACCCTGATATTGTTTATGAAAGCAGCTTCCATACTGATTCTAAGGATTTCAGTTTCTTTAATATGATTTTTAGATGCTTTCTAATCAGCTTTCTCATTTCACCCATCTTAATAAGCAGTATGGTGGTACTAACTCTTCCAATATTTGGTGTTTTGGCTGATTATTCTCACTTACCTGTAGGGGAAATGAATTATTCCCTCCCTTCTATCTCCAACTCCCACCCACATACACACCCACAAATTTATGCTAGGGCTAAATTATTTAATTGTATAGTGAAAGGTATTTAAACTGTTGCCAACTTGCAACAAGAATGTATTCAGTGGGGAAGAAAACCACTTAATATGCACTTAATTAAATTTAGAGTAGCAGATTGGAACTCTTCATTGGATAACCATTTTCAGTTAAGTTTCTAGTAATTTTTATACTGATTATTTCTGGATGCAGACAGTAGAGACTGCATAATAACATCCTTCTCATTAGCCAGTAGAGAGATTGTGAACAGTATGTTATTATTATTGTAGTGCGAATGATTAGAAATCAGTCAGCATTAGGGTCTGGATTTCATTTGGGTAAATAGTATTCCATCAGACCACAGTAACATTTTAATTAGAACTCATTGAGGTTATTGTTGTATTAGAATTGCATAAAAATAAATAAAAATGACTTGAATGCTGAGCCATTCACCAGGTGGGTCAGTCCAACTCCCCATCTTACCAACAATGGGTTTGCTTTAGGAATTTGTTTTAGTGGAAATTAGGTGGTGATTCAGATTGGCAGGCAGATCAAAGGTGACATTTGCTACCATCACATTCTTCACTCTGTTTCATATATGTTGGCCCACCCTGTGTCTGTCTTGTCTGTTTCAACTGTAAGCTCTTTGGGACTCTCTATCTGTACAGTGCCTGCCACAATGGGGCCCCATTCTTAGGCACTGCTGTAATAAACATGATTAATAATAATTCTGAAACTAAAACTATAAGACAGGTCTGTGTGCATTGGTTTAAAAACTAATAATGCTAAATCAATAATCTATTTCAATTGCTGGCAATTTCTTTAAGAGAAAAAAGCATGATCAATAAGGGCATTAAATGCTTTTGAATAACTACTTTTTTAAAATGGAAGCAATAATTTTTTTCTCCGTAACTTTCATATTATTCACCTTGTAAAGATCACTCTTTTACAAGAAGATAAGTGGCACCAACCCAGCCAAGTTCAGTGACTTACAGAAGGGTCCAAAGCAGAATTTTCCATTCTTGTACAGTAGCGCTTAAGGCAAAACAAGATATAGCAACTAGTTTCAACATCAATGACAACAGTAATGGGAAATCAATGTGCAGTAATTAACTTTGTAAAGAGTAACTTTTAAACCTGGGAATTATTTAGGCTTTTAGTAATAATTATCACCACAGAAAATCAAACCTATCCAAACAAGTCCCAATTTCATATGTAGGTCCTCTCAGTGTACTAAGTTAGATCTAAATTCTGCATTTTGGATGTATGCTGCAGTTACCATTAAAATCAATGGGAGACACCCACCTACATATATCTTGAGACAGAACTTGGCTGAAAGAAAGTCAGGGTTACACTAAAGGCTTTAATCCTATCTCCAGCATGCAGCACAAGTAAAGAGGCTGTGCACTGGGAAAGCCTATGGGTGTGGTGTCTGAGGTGTGGGGGAAACAGAATGGCAACAGTTCCCCGTGACTTGTACCTCTCCCCTCCTGCTCTGCAGGGAAGGAGGAATGGATGCTGAGTCATTCCCCCAAAGCTGCTACTCTCCCCTGAGCAGAGAGACATCACACAACCCTGTGTAGGGTCCACACATTGTTTAGTTACCCTGTGCAATGGAATGGCATTAAAAAGCCTTGAACACTGAGGAACTGTGCCTGCAGATAGTGCAAATACCAGAACTCTGAAGGCTTTAGTAATAGTGGAGAGACATTCAGGTCATCATTAGAAATAGGTACCCCAGCCTCATTAGTCCAGTGCTATACTTAGATGTGTTTTTCTATATCAAACCAAAAAAGGGATTCTTGCCTGTAGCAGGGTGGTCGAGCCAGGGAGCAGAAAGCCCTGAGGGGAAGCCTAGCAGGCAGGTGTTGGGAATCAGTGGATCCAGCTAAGCAGCAGCTAATGATTGGCTCTGATTCCCAGCTGGAAGCTATAATTGAGGACCCACCTCTGTAAGAGAGGGAGGTCTGAGAGAGACAAAAATATTCCCTTCCCTGAGAGAGAGGAGTAACAGAACATGTCAGCTGGCTCTGTGGTCCCCCTGAGGGCTGTGAACTTTGAGCTTCTCAAAGATAGAGGACCCTGCAGTATCAGTCCGGGTCAGGACTCTCACTTTTGTTCTATATGTTTTGCATGTATGTGGCAGAAGGAAAGAAAAGAGCCTTCAAAGAAAGATGAAACAGAGTTGGGTGTGGCTGACAGTTGTGTTCCCAAGCTGGTGGACAGACCCCCCCATGGTAATTTGTCTCTTACTTTTTCTGGCTCTCAGACACCATGGATTTGAGTACAGATTAATAGGCTCAGTACCCAGTGGGCTGAGGGAACAGATATTAGAAAAAAGTGTAGGGCACGAGCGATATTGAAGGATCTTTGACAAAGGGAAAGTATATAATTAGTGAATGACAAAACTTAAGTACAGCCATTTGGATAAGCATCCTACAGATTGCATAAGATTACCCAGATTTATTTAATTTAGAAATTGCAGGTAATAGATGAGCCTCAAAAAAAAATTCTGAGATGTGACATGAATTTTTTTTATTAAAAATCTTCAAACATCCAAAAATTTAGCTGCTTACCAGAATGTTTTGAGATCTGTGATAAATCAGGCTGAAAATGTAAGAATAGTGTTTGTTTTCTCACAATATTATGTATTTATGTAAGATCCTGATCAAAATCAGGTAATGTCAAAGCACATTTAAAGTTTTAAACATAAATTAATAAACTGTTTTTTTTTTTCAAACATCAAAGCTTGAGTTGGGTCTGTTTGGAGGTGAATATGGTCCTCACCATATCTGAATTGGACTAGAAAATCTCCTATTACCCAGCTTGCACTTGAGATGTCCAGTATTGCTGGTTTTGTCTGGGCCAAAATGCCTGGAAGCATCTTCTTTCCCATGGTGTTTCAGTATTTCCACTTCTGGTATTGGATGGAAACAGGAAGTGCAGATGAGTGTGAAAATGTAAAATTAAACTTCTGACCTAACAAAATTGTTTATAGATTTAGGTGCCTAATGTAGGTACTAAAATTTCTATGTTTTGTCCATAGTAGATAAGAAATTAAGAACCACACAAAGTCGGGCTACAGGACAGTCTTTAGGGATACCAATCTATCCTGCTGTTTTACCCCAACATTTAGACCCAGCTGGGCTTGTTAACTCCAGGTCTGGAATTATCAGAGGCTGAAGGTCTCTCTGAAGCAAGTGAAAGCTAGAAGAAGGATAGAAGGTTCTTCTGGGAGAAATAGCCAGGACATGCAGCTTGGGGACAATGGTGACTAAAATTGGGGCTTATAATTGCAATCCTGTCTTTGGGCTTTGTTATGAGAATAAATGCAAATATCATCAAGTGTGTGGCGGGGGGGGGGATTTTGGACAATACACATTACTTCTGTGCTACACTAGGGGCTGGGTGCAGAAACTACCCAATTAAAAAAAACACAAAAACAAAAGTAATTACTATTTGATGGCTATTAAGCAGTTAATGTAGAATAAGTTAGTTGTCTCCCTCTGTACAACACAGGTGACCACATCACAAAATAGTTCTCCCCAGCAATGACAGTTGTGCTTAATTAGCAGAGGGGACAAAGGAACAAAATTGTCTTCTCTCCCCAAGAGACAATCTCCCCAGAACAGGGTTGAAGACTATTGTCAGGATAGGATGTGGGAGGCTTTCTTTATCTTTGCTCAGGAAAAAGGTTGGTGGTTTCCTGTCCATCAACAAAAACATCATCATAGTTGGCTTCCTTGCTGTCAATCCCAGCAAAAAGCCAAGGGCCATAGACATGGGACAACTTTCGTCATTAGAACAATGCTGCAGTCCTTGGGCACAGCAGCATGATGAATCTTCCCCTGCACCCCATGCAGGAACTGCTTTATGACTATGCAAGGGGTTAATCTGCAGGGCTGCCAAGACAGAACCTTTCACTAAATAACATCCAAATTTAGTTTGCAGAATATTCCACTTTCTCAATGAAGCAGCAGCATAATCGTGTTTATAGTCTGCCAAGCATGAGAGCTAGAAAAGCTGTTTATTTTTTAAAAAGACAGAGCAGGATCATAACATACTAATAATCTCTGAGTTTGATTTCTTAAATATTTGATGGGAAAACAAAATAGATCAGACTTATGTGCTTCAGTTGGAGAAATGGAGAAAGGAGGGGGCATAAACTGAACACTGCTGTGACCTCTTTTTAAAGAGCTTTTGCTTTAATTAAGTTTCAGTAGGAATGAAAGAATGGAAATAAAATGTTCTGAATATGCTATGAGCCTCAGTGACACTTAAATTGCAGATCTAGGTGAAATCCTGCCTTGCTAAAGTAAATAGGAGTCTTGCCGTTGACTTCAAGTGAGTGTAGGTGAGAAATCCCAGCTTAAGTGATTTTGTGGAAATAATACAGGGCTCCATGTTTGTTATATGTCAAAGATTTCATATAGAATATGCTCAATTTAAAAGTTTTTTTTTTCCCCAAAAGCTCTGCAAACTTCATCTGGTATCTGAAAGTCAAGGTGTCTTCTTTCTGGCTCATGTGTCACCAGGAAATAATAGTTCTGTAAGCCACATGCTGCCTAGTTACATCTATGCAACCTCATTGTGCTCAAATTATGCTGCTATACTTGTGAACCATATTGTTTCAGTAGGGTTGCAGAGGTATAAATTTATGGTACAACTTCAAGACATTGCAGGTCTCACTGTGCATCTGCAAATAGCATCTAATGGACTAATCCAGGGGTTGGCAACCTATGGCACGTGTGCCAAAGACAGCACGCGAGCCGATTTTTAATGGCACGCTGCTGCCTGCCAGAGTCCATTAAAAATCCTGCCCAGTCCAGCCCAGCCCGGCCCGGACCCCTCTTCTCCGCCCCCTCCCGCGGGGGCAGAAGGCAGAAGCTTGGTCCTCCCGGCTCCCCTGCCTCTTCCTGCAGTGTGCTAGGTTCCTGCTTTTCCTCCTCCTCTCCGTCCCTCCCTCCCTCCCTGCCGGCCAATCAGCTGATGGCCCTTGCGAGGGAGGGGGTGGGAGAGGAGTGGAGGCAGAGAAGAAGCAGGGGCATGGCCTTGGGGGAGTGGGGGGGTGGAATAGGGGCATATCCCCTCCAGCCCCCTGCTGTGAGCACCCCACCACCCCAGCCCACACCCCCTGCCCTCTGCCCTGACCCCCCTTCACACACACACACACACACAGCCCTCTGCCCTGAGCCCTGCGCCCCACACCCCCCCCAGGCCTCTGCCCTGACTCCTGCACCCCCCCGCATACCCAGATCCCCCACACTCCATGCACCCCCCACATTCTGCACCCCTGCCCTGCCCTGACTCTTGCACCCCCTCACATACCCAGCCCCCCCACACCCCACAAACGGGAGCTCCTGCACACACACACACACACACACACATTCCCACCTGCACCCTGAGCCCCCTCCCTCATTCTAGCTCCTGGCCAGACCCTATACCCCAACCACCAACCTGCTCCTTCACCCCCAGCCCTGTGCTCAGAGCACTCCCACCCTCAGCTCAGTGCAGAGAGGAAGAGAATGGGCCAGAACCAGGGAACCACTGTATGTGGGCAGGGCTGGGAGCCCAGACCGGCAGTGGACTGAGCGGGTCCAGCAGCCGGGATCCCAGCTGGCAGGAACCGGCAGATGGAACCCCTGAGCGGCAGTGGGCTGAGCCGCTCAGTCCACTGCCGCTCTGGGGTCCTGGCCGCCGGCGCCGCACAGCCCACTGCCAATCTGGGGTTCTGGCTGCTGGACCCTTGCCAGCCGGGATCCTGCTGCAGGCCCCGCCCAGCCCGCTGCCGGCCTAGGTGAACAGAACCCCAGACCAGCAGCAGGCCAGCGGCATAAGATCAACATTTTAATTTTAATTTTAAATTAAGCTTCTTAAACATTTTGAAAACCTTGTTTATTTTACAATACAACAATAGCTTAGTTATATAATACATAGACTTGTAGAGAGAGACCTTCTAAATAACATTAAAATGTATTACTGGCATGTGAAACCTTAAATTAAAGTGAATAAATGAAGACTCGGCACACCGCTTCTGAAAGGTTGCCGACCCCTGAACTAATCTGTTGATGATGCAAAAGCCAGAAAAAGTTCCCATCTTTCTTCCACAACTGAACTGGTTATATAACCTGGACAATAGCAAATGTTAACACTTTTCTTTTGTGACTAAAGTGAATCTGACTCTGAATATGCAAAGGTATCAGATCTGCTATTTAAGGAAATGCCATTATTACAGAGGCTCTTTGCAGAGTAGAACCACATTTTTTAACATAAAAATCACAGAGATTGAGAGCAAGGAGAAGAGAACAGTCAAGGAAAGCATGGACAAAAATATTATGCATATTAAGAGCTATATTCCCATCTCAAAGAACAACTTAATTGACATGAAATGACATTCTCAAGAAAATCAAGCTTGCTCATCAGGTAGACTTTCACAAGTTCTCCCCCAGCCCCCAAGCAATAATTTTGATGTTTGCTGTGCTGTAATCTTCATGGCAGAAGCCACCAGGTTAACGTGGGAGGGCAAATGGCCTCAGAATCTGTTTAAACTTTTTATTTTTTACTAGTACTGTAGAATGTCTCCTGCTAATGCAAATTGACCTGTATATTGAAAATGTGTAGCTCTCAAAATGCCAGCATTTTCATGATACTTGCAAGAACAGACCATGTAAATTGCCCATTACTTTCACAGGTGGCCCACTGGAATCCTTAACAAAATCAGTCAGGGCAGTTGTGGTTCCGATTATTTTAATGGTATATAGAGAGATGACTGGTCAAACTCAGTGCGGATTAGTGAGCAAACATCATCAGTTGCCTATGTATAATGGATAATCGCAGTGTATTTCCCAGTCCTGCCTGCATCACAAAACAATAACAGCAACTGAGACTAAATAGCACCATTGAAGCACAGAACAGAAGGACTGAATATTCATGGAAACAGACCTGGCTTCTCACTGCCCAATGCTGGTCCCTCCAGGCATAGAAGGGGGGCTCGGTGAAAGAATCTTGAATTCCATTTCCTGTGTTACAGCAGTTCTGTGGATAGGCACAAAACATCAGTCTGCAGTGCTGTTGGTTTAGCACCTTCTGAGGAGTTGCTAAGTGCATCTTCTGACTCCTTGGACTTCTTTACGGAGCACTGGGCACTGTCCGGAGTTCTCTGCTCAGGGTCTCCTCTGTCAGTACCCCCATTTTACACATTTGACCTGCACTCCCATCCCTGTGTTTTGTTCCAAGTATTCAACTGATTCCTGATTCTGTGGCCCTTCCTTTGTTGGAGGGGGCCAGCTTTTAGTTTATGGTAGGCTCCATTGCCATTCTGGGATTACAAATAGGCTGGTGGCACTGTGGAGTCACTAGGCAGCATCTACTGACTTTCTTGACACCTTCTCAGAGCAATGAATATTGTCTCAGATTCTCTGCTTGTTGTCCTCTTTTGGTTCCCTTATTTTATTACAATAACCTCACTCATGTCCCTGTTCCTTGTTCAGAGCTCAAGTATATAAACTGTTTTTGTGCCCCATGCTCTTTTGTGTCCATTACGTGAGTGTCTTCCTAAAAATGGGTGAGAGCTATATTTACTGAGGGGTTTGGGGTTTTTTTCATTTTTTTCTGTTCGGCTTTAGCTTTTTCATCCAGCAATTTGTACTTTGGTTACTGTCCATTTGTAACCTCCCTTTCTATTAAAAACCCTCCAGTTGTTAGTGGTACAGTAACCAGTGTTGCCTTTTAAAAGTAAATTTAATTAAGCCAATGTAGACTGGAAAGAATACATTTCTATTCTGATAGGCAATCAGAGGCCATTTCAAAGAGGCTAGAGAATGTTGGCTAATAAAATGGGCCTAAACCAAAACTCACTGACATCACTGGCAGTCATTCCATTGACATCAGTGGGTAGATCACGGAAATAGGGAGTATTTTACACTGCCTCTCACTTTGAGAGTATGAAGGTTTATCCATTGTCTTTCATAGAAGATAGTGTGTCTGCACCTCTAACCAGAGAAAAAGTGAACTTGGAAATTACAGGTTAGGCCCATACTATTTCTATCTATATTTTGGAAATTCTATGCCATAAATCTGCTAGCCAGCCGTTCTATAGCTCTAAATATACAAGGTATTTTCTGCTTATATAAAGTGTTTGAAATCTGACAATGCAGATACTGGGTTGAAAAATTGCTTTAAGTGCTTCTACAGACAGATAATTCATTATTTCACGTCTTGTCCTCATATCAATAGGTAACCTCCTGTATTTCTACTTGCTTAAGGACCTACAACTCTTGTACCCATAACGTCATACAATTATAGTCCAGCTTTCCAAATGAGAAACCTAAGGAGGGAAATAGTACTGGCCACCAAAAGATATTAGGATTGGCTCAAGATAAAATCGAAGAAACATAAATTTATGGGTTGCCAATTTTCTGATTGCACAATACCAAACACCCTAGCCCCGCCACCTCCCTCAGCGGCTCACTCTCCCCCACTCTCACTCACATTCACTAGGCTGGGGCAGGGGGTTGGGGTGTAGGTGGGGATGAGGGCTATAACTGGGAGTGCAGGCTCTGGAATTGGGCCAGAAATGAGGGGTTCAGGGCAGGGGCGGCTCTACGTTTTTGGCCGCCCCAAGCAGTCATGCGCGGGAGGCGCCCCGGAGCCGCGGGAGCAGCGGACCTTCCCGCGTGGCTCGGCTGGACCTCCCGCGGCTGCGGACGGTTCGCGGGTCCGGCGGCTCCGCTTGAGCTGCCGCAGTCATGCCTGCGGGAGGTCCAGCCGAGCCGCGGAACGAGCGCCCCCTCCGCAGTCATGCCTGCGGCAGGTCCAGTCGTCCCGGGGCTCCGGTGGACCTCCCGCAGGCATGACTGCGGCAGGTCCGCCGGCCCAGCCTGCCGCCCCCCCCGGCCGCAGGGGACGCCCCCTAGATTTTGCCGCCCTAGGCACCAGCTTGTTTTGCTGGTGCCTAGAGCCGCCCCTGGTTCAGGGTGTGGGAGGGGGCTCTGGGCTGGGGCATGGAGTTGGAGATGAGGGCTCCAGCTGAGGGTGCAGACTCTGGGGTGGGGCTGAGGACGAGGGGTTTGAGGTGCCTGAGGGGCTCCAGATTGTGGGGAGCTCAGGTCTGGGGCAGGAGGTTGGGGCTCAGGTTGGGGTGCAGGCTTACCTTGCACGGCTCCCAGTCAGCAGCACAGTGGGGCTAAGGCAGGCTCCCTGCCTGTCTCCTGGCACCACACTGCACCCTGGAAGCAGCCAGCAGGTTCAGCTTCTAGGCGGGCAGGCGTGGGGCAGGGGTTCAGGAGGCTCCGTGCACTGATCTCGCCCACAGGCAGCACCACCCCATGCCCCCGATCCCATTGGCTGCAGTTCCCAGCCAATGGGAGTAACGAGCTAGTGCTTGGGGCAGGGGCAGAGCATGCAGCCCTGTGGCCCCCCCACCTAGGAATCTGACCTGCTGGATGCTTTTGGGGCACAGCATGGTGCCAGGACAAGTAGGGACTAGCTTACCTTTGGTCGGTAGCACTGCAGGTCTGACTTTTAATGGCCCGGTCGGTGGTGCTGACCAGAGTCACCAGGGTCCCTTTTTGACTGGGCATTCTGGTCAAAAACCAGACACTTGGCAACCTTAATTAGCATGTGAACTCTGTGATATAAGTAAAGGGTGACACTGGTGAGCCAGGTTTAGTAACTCCAGACCTGATTTATAGTGCAGTGAAGACCATGGAAAGATTCCAATTGACTCCAGTAGACTTTGAGTAAGGTGTTTTGTGCCGCATAATATATAAGGGCATGCGCTCATCCCCAGAACTGAGTTAGTAGTTCAAATTTCTCTCTATAAGGAGTCAAAGATGAACACCCCAAATTTGGGTTGATGATATTTAGATATGAATTTTAAACTTCCATGTACAGAAGAGATCTGAGCCAATTTCTACTTTGTAATAACTACTGGATATGGAACCAACTGCAGAGTAACTATAAAAGATGATAGTTTTGTTACTGTACAGTAATGCCATCATATTGCCTTAGAAGAAACAATATCTCCTAATTATAATTGTTTTCCTAATGCTTGTGATATATATGAAAAATGCTACTTTCAAACAGATGACTTTCTTTTAGTTATCCACATTTGGAAATACTCCACTCGTGTCACTGTAGACTTGAAGACTACCCAATAAATATGCTGGTGTAGCTCAGCTATTCTAGGAGAAATGTTTAACATGGAATATTGTGATTAAACTAGCTAATGCTTCTTCATCCTATCTTAAACTTTTGTGTTCACTTATTTCTTTGAAATACATTTTTTGCCTTTGCATAAGGCCAAATTTTGCTGTCAGTTTGGATTCATACCAATGAATGCAACTAAGTCCATTGACATCAATAACATAACTCCAGATTTACAGTGGTATACCTGAGATCAAAATTTCCCCCATTTCAAGGCCTGAGCGTGCACAGTTTGGTCTATTGCCTTCTGTACTGATTATTCTATGAAGTTTCCACTGTCCACCTTCTTTAGACTGATTCATCTGGTGTATAAATAATTTGGCAGGTGCTTTGTATTAATATAAATGATCTGTCACACTAATGATTTCTGCACAGTGTCCCTAACCCCAGTGATGTATGTGGGCATAGAAGTGGCAAAAGCTGCTCTTCAGCTTTTATTGCTGGCGCTGTTTTAAGCGGGACTGCATTTAGTTGTAACTTATGAGGAATTCTCTTCTTTTTCTCCAGGCTCTCTAGATGCATTCTATTTCCCTCAAAAAATCAAGTGACCTTTTTTGCAGGTTAAGATGAATGCCTCAAGGATTTCATTCTTATCGTGTCTTTGTGTTTTCCTTATGAAACCACACAGTCACAACAAGCTAAAATGAAAGCTTAAATGAAACAGAACTTACAGCGTTGCAATAATGAGAGAGAGAGAGAGAGAGAGAGAAAGAGATTATATAAACCTGAATTTCAAAATAACTGTTTGTTAGCTGGTTTTAATATTGAAACGACACAATTATTGACGTGCAACATGGGCCTATAAACTATACCATAGCATTTGTGCTTAGTCAGGGTCTGTCTATCAGTACTATAATATCTGAAAGCCTCACAGTCTTTAACGATGTAGTTATCTTCACAACACCCTGGTGAGGCAGGGAAGTACCATGGGCACAGGGAACAGAGGCATAGGGAGATTGTGTTTTACTGAAGGACAGACAGGAAGTCCATCGCAAAGCAGGGAAATGAACCTGCTGTTGAAGTCTCAGGCTAATCACTGGACAATCCTTCCTCTTTATGCTATTACTCCAAGAGGGTGTCTACTGTCATCTTCTTTACCCTCCTGCACCCTGAGGTGCACAGCACATCTGCCAGTTTCCGCCATTTATTTTGGTCTTTGCTGGTCTGGGCTTTTGATGGATTTAGTTTCTATTTATTGTTCTATAGAGCATTTCTCTTTCCAGCTGGCATCCATATTATCACTCAACATGGTAGTCATGTTGGTGATATCTTGAAAGTGTGTTGTAAATATGTCAGTCATCTTGCCATGTACGCTCTACTTAGAATTTCTGATGTTCTAATAAACTCTTTTTTATGGACACTGAAAATCCTCTTCAGGCATTTACTTTGCAATGAGTTAATCTTATCAATCACTGTTGTAGATTTCTATGACTGCTCCATAGAGGAAGACAGAAATGATTTCACTGTAAAACATTTTTATCTTTGTATCAGTGCTGATCATGCTACTTTTCCAAATCTCTTCAAGTTTATGAAAAATGTTCGCTGCTTTTGATATTCTATGCTTGACATCGAGCATAATACTGTATCACCATCACAGCACATCTTGCTCCCCACATAAGTAAAATGATTTGCTAATTCTAGTGTTTCACTGTCTACTGTGATGGTTACTTTTGGAACACTGCCATATATTTTGTCTTCCCCTTGCTGATGAACAAACTAACTTGTTTTGCTGTTTGCTATAAGATGGGTCTTCTCTTTCATTAAGTGAAGCATTGAACTGAGCAGTTCAATGTCATCAGCAAAAGTAAGGAAATCCAATTGTTCTTCATAATATATCCATAAAATATTTTGGTTGCTTTCTATGATTACTTGTCTCATGACATTTGCTGACTAGTGCAAACAGTAGTGGAGATGTAATACAGTAACTCCTCGCTTAATGCAACTTTAAATGAAACGATGTTAAGCGAATCCTGTTTCCCCATAAGAATTAATGTAAATGGGGGGGTTAGGTTCCAGGGAAATATTTTTCACCAGACAAAAGATGATATTTGTGTGTGTTTGTGTGTGTGTGTATATTTAAAATTTACACACACACACACAATTTATTACTGATACACAGTGATGATGATTGTGAAGCTTGGTTGAGGTGTTGAAGTCAGAGGGTGAGATATTTCCCAGGGAATGCCTTATTGCTAAATGATGAGCTAGCAATTGGCTGAGCCCTCAAGGGTTAATACATTGTTGTTAATGTAGCCTCACACTCTACAAAGTAGCACGAATGGAAGGAGTGGAGACAGCATGGGAGACAGAGACACACACCGTGTGTGTGTGTGTGTGTGTGAGAGAGAGAGAGAGAAGCGCATTGCCCCTTTAAGTACGTTGACCCCACTCTAAGTACACTTTCTTTTAAAATAAATCAGCAAGTTCAGACAGCAGCTCCTGCCAGCAAGCTCCCTCCATCCTGAGCCCTGTTGTGCTCCTCCCCCCACCCCTGGCCACTCTTTGGAAATGGGGTAAGCAGGGTGCAGGAGCAGGGGGAAGGGGGACACCCTGACATTAGCACCCCTCTTGCACAGCAAGCAGAAGGCTCCAGAGAGCAGCTCCAAGGCAGAGGGCAGGAGCAGCACATGGCAGTGTGGGGACTGACAGCTGAACTGCCAGCAATTGATAGTCTGCTTGGCGCCTGCCACATAGGGAACTTAGGGGAACGGGGAACTGATAGGGGGACTGCCAGTCCACCCTGGTTACAAGCCCCCACCAGCTAGTTCCAACGGGCTGCTCTTCCTGCAAGCAGTGGACAAAGCGGGCGGCTGCCAAACAACATTATAAGGGAGTATTGCACAACTTTAAACAAGCATGTTCTCTAACTGATCAGCGATGAAATAACGTTAAGTGGGACGACTTTAAGTAAGGAGTTACTGTACACCCTTGCCTACTCTAATTCTCACTGCAAATCATTGGCTTATGTTATCACCATCTGACTTCACATTTGGTGTTACCACATGTCTTTGATTACTCTAATTATTTTTCCTGGTATTCCATACTATGCCATAATTTTCCATAGACTGTGTCCATGTAGGCTATCAAAAGCTTTCTGAAAATCTATAAAATTATAACTTAACAAGAAATGTTTGTCACTGTGCACTTTGTTCTATAATGTGTCTCGGGACAACAATATAGTGTACATGTGATCTCAATCATCTAAAAGCTGCCTACTCCTCTCTAAGTTGGATATCTATTTGTTTCTTGCTGTGTTCCAAGATACTGTTGCACATGATTTTCCCCAGGCACTGAGTAATGTAACATCATTTAAAAAAAAACACTTTTTTTCCTCATCTGGCTGTTTGTTGGCTGCTGCATCAAATTGTATGACTTAGTTCAGACCAGCTTTTTAAAACTATCATAGCAAAGAAATGAAGAAAATTAGATTCTTTATGGAGTGTGTAATGTACTAGGAAATCTCTCAACTGTAGGTCACTGATTTTAATCCAGGTTGGGAGTCATATTATCTCTTGGATATATATCCACTTCACAGACAGTACCCATAATTTATCCCCTTGTTGGCAGCAAAAATACCTACAGTTGCATGAGATGAAAACAAAGGTTATAAACCCTCCTGATTCAAGGCATAAACCAACTTGTAACTGACCTAGTAGGAATAAACTTCTTCTCTGGGTTGGTTATTCCATAACTGTCCACTCTGGGGTATCTTGCATCTTCCACTGGAGTATTAGCCATTATGAGAGACCTGGTACCTCACTGGAAGGGACGTTGATCTGATCAAGTTTTTTCAGCAGAGGCCAGGAACTGAGTGGGCATAGAAATCAAACTAATTTCTCATCAGTAAAGAATCTGTCAACACAATTCTTGACACATTGACATTTTGGTGTGGGGGGAAAATTGCAATGATATTCTCTGTGCTGTTGCCTCTTCAGTGAAGAAATAGTGGATTTCAGTTTCTGGTACTGTAATCTGGCACCATTAATACACTAAAATAGAGCAAATCAGAATAGAAACTAACTAACTAGCTGCACTTTAAACCTGCTGTAAACCAGACACAGAGTGAACTATAATATTTTACTTGTTGAATGACAAAAGTGTGCTTGGGTCCTGTGTATCACAGAGAAATGTTTTTCTTTTCCTCAAGAAGTTAACAAACTAAGCAGACACCCCCTACCACCACCACCACCACATCAGGAGGCGGCAGAGCATGCAGGGTGGCAAAGAGTGAGATTTTATTCATGGTTTTTTTGTTTTTTGTTTAATGATTGTCCTCTGTTTATTAAGAATTGTTGGACTAGAATTGAGAGGAGGCTTCAGACCTTAGGCTGAAGTCCTGGTCTGATTGAGCCAATTGCAAAGCTCCCATTGACTTGAATGGAGCTGGGATTTCACTCATAGTTTGGGATTTTAAAAGAACTCAGCCTTGTGTTAAATAGACTCCTCTTAAGATCTGTACTTACTTGGTCCCTATTACAGTAGTATCTGAGCAGCTTAATTTATTTATCCTCTCAACTCCCCTGTGAGCTAGGGATGCGGAATTGAGGCACAAAGAGCCTAAATGACTTGCCCAGAGTCATATAGGAAGCCTGTGGCAGGATAGGGAATTGAAATGAAATCCTATATATTGGCAATAAGGAGATACACAGCTAACTAATACTCATTTCCAATGTATATGTTGGTACAATGCTGACAGCAAAGAATTTATTCAATACTTATTTCATTTTTCTATATGTGGGTGATCTGCAGACTGATGTGTGTTTGTCAAACAATTTAACAAATGGCTTGTATGAACACAGGGTAGCCTATTGGCTGCTTGTGAGCTGTTTATTGGAACTACTGCTTTTGCGTATTCACTATTGATAATTTGTCTATACTTTTGGCCACCTAAGTCATATGGCATTGGTATCCCTGATGGGATGTTTCCAGACCTTTACAGGTATTTTCAAGAGAGCCATGGGAATTCTTCCCGTGCAAACTCATGTGACCGCATTTAAAACACTCTTTCCACTAATGTTCCTGTATATTAAATGATTATGTAAAGCAAATAAGACCATCAAAACAAATTCACAGGTTTTATTCAAACGTTCACAACTAGCTTTTTGCAATATTCACCCAGCCCTAATATATACACGAAATATTATACATACTCTAATTTTTTTTGCTGCTCCCTGTAACACAAATATCGTTAATTAGGCATGCTGAAAAGAGAACTTTAGCTGCTTAAATATGCATTGCTTCTGTCACAAAATGTTCAAACAGTGGTGGTGAATCAATTTGAAAATTCCAAGTAGGCTGGTTAAAATAAATGAAATAAAAAGCCCAGGGCTGCTTGATATGCACTTTTTAAGACTCTGGCTGAGATTCTGCTTATTGAGTCCTTGCCAGACTCAATCATAGCTTAAAAATTATCATATTTCAACAAACTCACATTTAACTGTCATGAACTTTTCTGTAGTCACTCTCGCATCACTACTGATTACCAGTATATTTGTGTATAAACAAACTTTCTACTTTATCAGTCTGGTACTGATTAATTCACTGATCTCACAGCACAGGATTGGGATAACGGTTATCTTTTGTAGCAGAGACATGAGCTCTTTAGGGAAAATTACTTGCTGGTAATTCAGTTGGTCAGAGTCCCTCCTCTTCTCTTCTTCTATAGAAGATTCTAGACATCAGCTTTGTGGTGCTGTCTTATAGGAAATAAGAATCAAAGATGTATAAGGGCAGAATCCAACACACAGACTCATTCTTAAAGCTGAAACATTCTGTCTGGAAAGGATCTCTTCTAAAACAGTTGGGAGAGCTGCAGGAGAGCATGAACCTCAGCAAACTGAATGAAGGTGAGTAATTTTCCTTTATCATTCATCCCTCTTTTCTCTCATGTCTCTCACCAAACACTTTTGTCCCTCTTCTCCCTATCTCTTTGGACTTGATTCTTCTTTTCCTATCAAGCCATGTACTAAAGGAAAAGCCGAAGTTAGATTTAAAGACCCAGATCCTCAGCCCCTGTTGTTGCTCTGATTTTCACTTGTCACTTTCCACCCTTTGCTAAACCTAGGTCATCATGGCTCCTGAAACACCATTTTCCCTTCTCTCTTGTGTGTTGGTCTCTCACCGCCTACAACATTGCCAAAATTCTTCCTTAATAATCACGTAGGTGAAAAATAGGTAAGGTAGCAACAGTAAGATACCATATGCACCAAGATGAACGTGGCTGCTATAAATGATTAGAGCATTAGTATTCACTGGAAGCAGTTGAGTAGAGCTGGTCAACATTTTTCATTCAAGATATTCATTATGATGAAAAATGGACTTCGTAAAAATCTTTGTGCGTGTATGTGGTTTAAAAAAAAAGGAAAAAATGCAAGTTTTTCCATCTATGAAATGGTAGTTTCTTTTTTTTTTCTCCCTCCCTCCCTATCTTATACTTCCGTGACAAAAAGGATAAAGATACTCAAATCGAAAGCCAAGTATTTCACAGAATGAAAACTATATAGGAATATTCTATTTTTTTTCACAAAACTAACATATTTTGACTCAACTTTGACAGCCATACTTGCAAACATTTAGACTATTGTTTAAAAATTTAACTGATATTAGAACTAGCTTTGGATTTGCATTACAATCAAGGGTTAACCTATAGCTTTGACACAAGCTGCTGAGTAAGTTGTCGCACATTGTTGTACTTGGTCAGGAGCAGACAGGGAAGCAGATTGTGATGAAGGCCCCAATCTTGCAAGTATTTTTAGTTTTACTACTATGAGTAGTGCCATTGATTTCAATGCACATTGATGTTTGCAGGATTGGGGCTTAGTCATAGTGTCCTTCCTGTTTCTACCCCTGTACCAGGAGAGGAATTAATCACCATTAGCCATATATCTGTTGCAGATTAACTTCCTTGGCACAGCTGTGCTGCTCAATACAAGTGGGGGGCCAGAGATCTCTCATCCTCTGCCTGCTTATCCACTCCATGGTAGTCTGCAGAACCTGCAACACCTTCTTTACCTCCTCTCAGAGTATCCAGCCAGCAAGTCCCAGCAGCCACCCAGGAGCTCCACCTTGCTCCCTGCCAACAACTGTTCTGTATAAGGTGCTAGCCTTCCTGCAGCCCACTAGGAACACTGTCTTCACTCCTTGGGCTCCCCACACAGTAACTGACTATCTCTGCCCTGCTGCTTCTTTTATGTGAGCCCTCTGGGCCCTGTTTGGCTGCTCTGTGCAGCTTCCTTCCAGTTGGCTGTTTCTTTTGCAGCTTCCCTAGGCTGGTTGGAGGATGGACCTCCACTGCTCCTTTCTGGGACAGGGCATGTCAGGCCCATCAGACCTCCTTTAACTCCTCCCTCTCCAGTGTGGGGTGAACATCCCATCACATGGCCCTTGTGTATTAAATCACGAGATCATGTTTTTCCCTCATAAAACTCCTGTCTCATTCAATGCATGATGCCTAGTATTTTTACACTTTTATAACTTGCTTATTTGGATGGGTGCCCATCCAATTCTCGAGTAGTCTTAATCCTCTATTAAAATACTTATCCAGCACTGTGATTGTTTTATTCATCCAGCAAACAAAGCATTTTTATATCTACTGTCCACTCCATCTGTTTGCTAAGTACCACACTTTAAAAGTATCACTAATCGATGTGATAGAATAGATTTAGAAAATATCCCAATCCAGCCCCAAAGCATCTCAATATAATTTGAATGCAAATGGAACATGTCTTTGTAACTTTATGTTTTATCATTTACTATAGGATAGAAAGAAAAAAATAATGACAGAAATGTCTCAGTCCAGCATGAGAGTTGTTCTGGATTTTTTTTATAAAATATTTCATCAGAAAATGCTAATTCATCAAAACTGAATCTGTACGTGAGAGAGGGTTAGATTAGATGGATTTCCTCATTTGAAAACATTTTGAAAAGAAAAATTTTGCAATTATCAAAATGATTTGTGTTGATTTGCAAGTTTCAGAGCAGGACAAACAAGCATTTGACATTTTAGCTAATTTATTAGGACACTTCAGTCCTCACACTACTTATGACTAGCTGCTTCAAGTTTAACCACTCACTCTGTCAAAATTAAACACACATCCCAATAAACAAACATGTGAACTTCCATTCCAAACTGCCATCCTGTCTGATGACCTCAAATTCCACACTGTGCTGTTATCATAGTCTATGTTTTCCTGACTGCTCTCTGTTAATGTAAGGACCACATAGATAAAACATCCCTTCATCCCTCAGTGTAAAGGCAGTGCACCTAACTGGATTAAATCTGGGACCCTCGGCACACCACAATATGGAGGCCCCTGTGGCCCCACCAAGCACTTGAAGTAGTAGTGGGAGGGGGTTCCACTTACCTCCCAGAGAGACAGGTGCAGTGGCATTGGGACTTCCAGGAGTGGCCAAAGAGGGCCATTCTCCATCCTCAGGGCAGTAGATTCTCTCCTTCTCTGGAAAGGCAGCGATTACTGGGCAGGATTGGTACTTACTCCAGCAGCCAGAATATGACTGCTTGAGTGGGTGAGGTGGGGCTGTTGCACTCTTCTTCTGGCATATACAAAATCCTCTGCTGAGATGGTAATGGCATTCCCTCCTCCCCCCCCACACACAACCTGAGCAATGTGTCTTTGAGCTAACACCCCATTGAAATAAATGAGACAGTTAACTCCTCTCAGCCATTGTTTCAGGTCGTCTGCAGACTCAGGGTGGGGTTGTTGCATGAGTTACGGGTTTCAACCAAATGAAAGCTCTGACGGAATTGTGTGACTCCAGGAACTGGGATCTAGGTGTAGGTTTTCAGTGCCTGTCAGTATGTTATGTGCTGCTTAGGTTAAAAGCTGTTGTAGAGCATATCTGGAAGATGTACAACTGATTCCCTGCGCGCTGGTCTCATGTTCAGAAATCTGAACACAGTAGTGGCTATGAAACTTCACATTTGTGCAGTCGAATTAGCTGCCTTTTTCTGTGTACTCCCTATGTTAAAAGAAACATTGGTTATTGCTCAGATGGGCAGTACATGAGATACATGTAGGAACTAACTTTCTCTCTAACCTTTGTCTGCATCACTGTTTCCTCAACCTCTTTAAAGATGAAACAGCAATCACTTTTTTTTTAAACTGGTGTGTTGCTCAATGGTGGGTAAAGTGATTCATGTACATAGTCTGCAAAAGCCTTTTTTCCTTCATGATGCAAAACAGTATATAAATGAGTGATTTCATTATTACACTTCTGCTCCACATTGCCCTCATTCATATACAGCTATAGGGTAAGCATGTCTCAGCTCCTTCTAAAATTGATATTTATGATAGCCTCACCTAATCCTTTCTCACCCCCATACAGAAAATTGCTTGCAAGGATTTTTGAAATCCCTCGTTCCTACTTGTTTGCATGAATCATGTTTTGACTGAGATTTGTAAGACTCTTTTTTTCATTAAATCTGAAACAGACAAATTTTGCCTTTTTATCACGAGGTGGGAGGGGAATAAAGCTTTTCACCAATTCCCATTTCCAAAGTGGATTTTAATTTCCTGCCAGAGGGCAGTTACATCGAGCTGTGAAACTAGCAAAATAGTGAAGGATCTGTGACATCTGACAAGTTTAGCAATTTGCACTGCAAACATTTTCTTATGAAATCTGGTACTTCTTTTTCTTCCAGCTTAGTTGTGATTTCTGTGCAGCACAAAGGCTGGCTCGCCTTTAGGTCAAGGCACTAGAAGGCGTCTCCGGAGATCAGGTTTAAATATCAGCTTTGGCACAGACCAGAGTCAGTTCACCTAGGACCAGAATCAACTACCCTTACTTAACTGAGTAATATGTTATTTAACCAGAAGTTCTGTTGAAATAAACATATGTAAAGGTGGTAGAATCTTGTTCTTACTTTCTTAGATGGAGAATTGAGACAAAGGAAAATAGCAATGTAGTACTTCCCTACCTCACAGGGGACATGTGAGGCTAGATCCATACGCACCCAGTGATGGCAACACCCGTTTACTCCTCTTACACAGATATACCACTTCCCCCTATCGATGTTCTGTTGAATATTAAAATAATAGCAGGTTTATTATTATATAAGACCCATTAAGCACAAAAGATACAAAAAAGTAAACTTCACAATTTGAAGGTCCATTTCAGGGGGGTTCTACACTGGAGATTTTTGCACTGATGTAACTAGAGCAGAAAATAGCGAAATGAATGCACCAGTAGAGCAAACCTGCAGTGCAGGGTACGTTACACCAGTAGAAGTCCCTCATTACAAAGGTGCAGTGCTGGTTTGCACCAGGTAGCTGTCATCGGATGTTTGGCTGTGTGTGGGTGGTTGTGTGCTTTGTGTGCTGTCCCAGCTCTCCCCAGATAGTTGGCACAGCAGACCTCAATCCAACTGCTAGGCACCCAGCCAGGATTATTGCCAACAAAGTGCGTGGATGTCCGTGACAATGGACGCTGCTCAGTCAGTGGCAGGACTTTCCACTGCCCCCTAGGCTGGATGAAGGGTTAAGGCAAGGTATTCCAACATCGTTTGTCTCAGTCCATGAATCTGGGATAAACAGCTTACGTATCACCATATGCGTTTCATGACATTTGTTACCTCCCCTTATACTTTCCTCCTGATGTTTCAGACAAGACATTCCTATTCACAACCTGTCTTTGTACTTTCACCCTTGGTGTTTCAGACAAAATATCGCTATTCATCACTTTTGTCAAACCATTTTATCGTGTGATAGGTTGGGGTGTTCTTGTGCTGGCCTGCTGGAATGTGTTTACATATTCAGTGTGTTGTAGCAATACTGGTGCCAAGTTCATGTACCAGACACCAGATTGCAAGCAAGCATCTGCTTTTGACAGGGCCTGACTATTGCTTATAGCATAACTTTTGCTGACTTTGGTTTAGGCCTCAGGCTTTACACCAGGCCCATGCTTCAGGCTCTTTCCATTCACTATGGTAGCTAAAATTGGTGCAAAAATCCATCAATATAGACAAACCTTCAGATGTTATACTAATATTCAGTTTGATTGTCAGGTTGCATATTATGCAAACTTAATTAGTAATTCTCAGCGTAAGTAGTTCTTGGAGCGGGTTTCTTCTCTCTCAACCCCCCGTTAAGTTTGATTTTTTTTTAAAGTATAATAGCTCTGTTTTATTGGTGCTATTTAATGGAACGTAACTTGATTGTACTCATGTTTTATCAAGTGGGTTGAAATATCTTTATAAAAGAAGAAAAGAATGGGCCAGATCCCCAGCTAGTGGAAATCAGCATAGCTCACCAAAGTCAGTGGAGCAACACCAATTTGCATTTACGCTAGCTGAGATGTATTATATGATTTGAGAGTTCTTTGACAGTTATGTCCTTCTCAATGAGATACATGAGTGAAATTGAACAGTAGAATTTTTACAAAGACCTGTTTTTTATATTGTGGGTATTGCTCATTTTGTTCTTGTCTGTTAGCATTCCTAGGAGAGCATAATGGAGAGAGGGTAGTTTAGATTTTCTGGTTACTTTATAAAATGGTATAAATTACTATGAGACCAGCACAGTCTGATTAAAATAACAAGCCAGCATAAACAATTACATTCTGAGGACTTCAACTCAAAGATCATGGTTTTACTAACTTGCACATATTATACACTATTAATCTAAATACAGATTGGTATTATAGACCAAATGGCTAATGCCATTGCATTCTGCTGTCCTGAAATGCTATTCCATGTGGAAGCTGATCACTTATTTTTCTTGACAAGGGGTGGGCTTTGTGCTTAAAAATGAATGGCGGTGAATGTTTCTTGTTCTGCTGGGTGAAGATTGGTACTGCCACTGCAGCAAGTTTCATCATTCAGTAGTTTCTTTGAACAGCAGGTGGAGAAAAGCTTAGCCCAGAAAAAATCATGTCTTTACTGTTTCCCCATCTAATGAGTTAATATGGAATGTGCAGAATGGTGAAATGATACATTAGAGAAATATTTGTGGAGAGATCTGACAGACCAGGATAAAATGTGAAATCAGTTTCACAGTTGGATTCTTTCTATATAGCTCTTCTCTTGCTGAATTCAGTCACTCCCTACTGGTGTACACCATCTCCTCCTCCCAACACACACATGCACGCAGCGCATAGTCATTTGTTGACATACTACTTAAGCTTATCAGAGAAAATGTCTTATGGTGTACGGGGAGATTTTTGGCAAACCAGTAAAGTGCCTGAAACCATTATGGCTTATTGCTAAAAGCAGCCAAGTCAGCAGGCCATAAAGTGGCCATGCAGCAGCCTCAGCTTGACCAAGGCAGGAGGGGAGGGGGTTTTGTGTACCACAGAAAGGGCAGCTTGACCCTCCCGTCCTTCCTGATAAGAACTGCGTTGAAGTTGCTGATACATGCATTTTAGAAGAGCAGGATGTGCCCTCAGGAATGTCTATTAGGGCCTCAAGTCTGCAAACTCTGGGAACTATTGATACCTGGTTAATCAATAATCAGAAGGAAACCTCTTGCTTGACCATTGAAACTGCTTGCTTAACAAGTTTTCTTTAAGGGACGTGTCATTGTGTTACTAATGTATAAAAACAAGGGAGGAAAGTTTGAGGTGGTGGGACTCTTCGGGACTGGTTTCTCCCTCTGGATGCATCTTATGTTCCCCACTGGAAGACGGGCTGCCACTGTGCCACTCAAGAGCCACACTCAGCTTCAGTAATTGAGGGTTGGGGGTGGTTTACTAACCTGTTGCAACATCTGTAAGTGTTTGAGACTAAGTAAAGTTTAGCTCTCGTGTTGTTCTGTTTGTGCCAGTCATCTATGGGTCAGACGTCTGTGTCTCCCCTGATTTATTTCCTGACACCACCTCACACTGAGTAAAAGTTACCAAGAGCTTTGGGTTGAAAGAACCCTGAGTAACACTGGCATATTTACAATACTGTTAAAACCACACATTCTCTGCTCTAGTTGTTTGGTCACAAAAGGGCTAGAATAGATTGTAAGTTTAAAATCTGTCCTAAGTAACAGGTAGGTTTATCTTTTTTTCCAAAAGCAGTCCAAGGAATGAGTTGTAATACAGAGAGTCACAAGTTTCCCCCTCTTTATGTGGGAGGGACAATTCATTTGCTCCTTTTCACAAAGCAGCTGACTCCTTCCCTATGCACCTAGTCAGCTACTCTGATAAAGATGTGGAGCCCAATGCTCCAACCACCCACCACCACCACCTTTTGTCCATTTGCTCATACCAGGGAATAGTGTCAGGCAAGTTGCCCCTGTTCTCAATCCTGTGTAGTGGAATCCAAGGTGAGAAGGGAAGAGGGGTCTTACTTTCTTGTCACTAGTGTGACTATTCTGTCTTTTGCTCTTTACAGAACAAAAATCACATTCAGGACCCACTATACCAATACATTTTGTATAAGTGTTTAATGAATAAACTGAATAAACACAAACACATGAGGACTGGCTTTGCTGCTGCGCTGGCTGATTTCTGGCTGTTTCTAAAGCAGAGCACAGTGAGCACATAGGGCTCACAAGCGATTTAAAGGGATTCTACTCACTCTTTACATGTTACTGCAGCCAAGCTAGAGTGTGGACCTTCTACCTCTTTAAAGGTAAATTTCCAAAGAGTTCTGTGGGTTTTGAAGCGAGGTAACTTATCTTTTTTCTTCTCCCTTAACCACTTTACGAATGTTTTGCTCTGAGTTTTTAGTTTCATGTGCTACTATGATGGCACACAGTGGGTCAATTTCATTCCTGCAGTAACTCCATTGATTAATCCATTAGTTGCCTAATGGATTAATTTGCCTTATTATGTTCTGTCTTACAGTCTGTGGCATGTGCCTTTGTGACACAGAACTACATTAGCAAGAAATAATTATTTGCAGTAGGACTAATGGAGAAGGGAAGCCATAGCCGCTACATTAGCTCTAGAATAAAGTCAGAGTTTAAGGCCCAAAGAGACCACCAGATCATCTAATCTGACCTCCTGTATATCACAGGCCCCCAACACAGCCCTGGACTCCCACACACAGTCTGTTATCAGCTACTAATACTGAAGTGGTTACAACACATTTAAACAGAGCTGTTCCAATATTTGCTAGAATCCCACCACTCAGGCCATGGGGCCCCAAAGCTTTTCAAATCCTTCAGTGAAATTTGGGAGTAGATTTTAGCAAAACTCAGGGAAAAGGCTCACATGTACACCTCCTGTAAACCATAGTCACCAAGTTATCACAGCTTTGAAAAATACATCAGCACTCATTGTCTGGCAAACCCCAAGAGAAAAATGATATTTGAGAAAATCTGAACCAGCATTCAGGAAAAAAGACTTCATAAGTTATCTACTGCATGGCTTGAAGAGTTTGGGGCTGTTTCCTATAGCATGAACCTATACTCAACCACATGCAAGTGGTTGTCATCATGAACACCAGAATCATTTATGCCAGAACTTGCTACGCTTCACAGATCTGTGGCAATCTGCACTGTGGCCATCATGAGCATCTCTGTCTGAGGAAAGCATAGTGGCAAAAAGAGTAAGCAACTCAGTGCAGATTAAAATGAGACAGGGGACTGGGAGTAGGACTTCAGCCTTACAGCTACTGCTTGTGACTCCCACATCTTTAAATCTCTATTCTAAGGCTACATCCTGAGCTCAGTGAAGTCAGTGTGAGGCTTTGCACTAACTTTAACTGGATTTGGATCAGGTCCCTATTGTACATTCTTCAGTGTTTTTTCCAGTCTAGTTTTAAATAACTCAAGCATTTAAGAGACTAGCACCACTTGCTGTGGGGAAAATGTAGAATCAATGTATCCCTGTCCTTCCCTATGAAGGTAAGAACTGCTCTTTTGAAATTTCACCCAAATAAATACTTAAAGGGAGCCTTTCAGAATACTATGTAAGCTCTGCTTTGCAGTAACTGGAAGCAGCTTAATGCATTAGGTTTCAAAGAAGCCTTATTTATTGTGACAAATCAAAGTGATGCCAAGATACTCATCTGCCACAGAACTAATTTTTCATGTCATTTGTGTTAACAAGAGACAAAAAAAGGTTTTCTTTTATTTATTTACCTGTGTTGTTCAGACTGGAAACAGCAAAAGCTCAGTTACAAAACAAAGTAAAATTTCATACATGCGCATGTGCTACAGGTGAATCCTGTGTTGTGGTTAGTGTGACCAGATAGCAAGTGTGAAAAATCAGGACCCTGTTTTCAGGGGAGGGTGGGTATAGTTGTGTATATAAGACAATGCCTCAACATGGCAACGTCTGGTCACCCTTGTTGTGATTTGTGTTTTTTGTTTTACTGCCATCTACTCTGGAACACTACACAACTATTCAAAGTAACCAGTTCCCCAATTTTAGTACGATGGAGCCAGGTTGACATAGAATAGCTGAAGTATTCTGACTGAATAATCTGAAGGCCAAACCCAGGTCTAGAATGCAGAATCACTGTGGGCCTGGCTTTGAAGCCTTACTCAAGTAGCTTACTCCATTAATAGCCTCTTGGGGCAGATCCTTAGCTGGCGCAATTTGATTTGACTCATTGAAGTCAATTATACCAGCTGAGGATCTTTTCCAATGGGATGCTTTTTATGTAATAAGATGTCACAAAATGTGGATAAGGCTAGCTGAATTTGACCCTATGTAGACAGAGGATGCATGCAGTGATATAAAAGAAGGAAAAGAAAGCCAGTATAACTCAGAAGCCCCTATCCTCTCTATATATGTAGCCAAACATTTTTTTTCGTCCTCTTTCCCACATGTGGTTCCTGCTTGAGAGCCAAATACTCCCTGAGATAATCTGGGATTGCATAAATTAAGTATATTCTTCAGGTTCTTCAGGCTGAAATCAGTGCCAAAGGTACCCTTTAATGGTGAGGTGAGAGTAGTACACTCAGACCCTCTTCATCTCTTGCCTGAGAACATCACCCTGTGAATAATAGCAAATGTAATAGGTTTCCCATTTCATCATCTTTTAAATGTCATCTTTGGTGCATGTATGGAGGTGATCCCTGCAGAAAGCTGAATTTTCCATTTATGCAGCAGAAGTGATGTTCATATAGCAAGCAGTTGCTGATACCATGGCTAGAAGAAAGAGATGTATTTTGTTGTATTCAACAAATCCTTCCTATCATGAACTCCGATGTGCTTGGAAATACGGATGCATATTTTATTTCATTGTAGCTCATTGGACTCAGAACATTAGAATTTTCATCCAGGCTCTGTGCGATTCTAGTATCTGACTTCTGGAGTGTGAGACCTGGAAATTCTCTCCTTGAATTGTTACCTAAAGTAATGCTGAATTTTACAGAGTATTTAAATTTTTGTCAGACCTTTCTTTTATGTAATTCATCGAGCTATGTAAAGTGAAGGCTTTGATTTACATATCTTTTGAGACTCGCCTTTTGGTGACTGATGGGTAGAACTCCATAGCCTGGAAAGCAGATGTTGCTCACATTTATTCAATGTGCAAGGAAAGAAATTGCACTGGGGAACGTGAAAACAAGGAGCCAGATCTGTCCTCTGCCCTTTGACATAATGCAATAGATGGAACAATTGTAAAAAGTATTTAATTTGCATAGCAGAAAAATGAAAATTAACACAACTCCCTTATGACGACTCCTTACAGCATGCCAGAAAAACTCAGATGAAAATGAATGTCCTACTCAATGTTGTTGGAAGGAAGCATGTATTCTGCTAAGTGGGGAGAATTCTCTTAATACTTTCATGCTTTCAATGGCTACGTAATACTCTGCACTAATAATAATGCACTAATAGTGGGAAGGAATAGCTGCATAACCCCTCCACCTTGGTCTTGGCACCCTAAAGTTCAGAGAACTTTAAAATCAGACCCAGACTTGGCAGCTGGGCCATATCTCTACTAAAAATACAAATCCCTGGAAATTAAGCCTCCCGATCTCTGAGATTAGATTAAAATGTTACAGCCAGGAGTGCATCTCTAGTGAACCAAAATAAAAATCATGTTGCACAGTCCTTAAAAAGGGAATGAAAATTGCTACCAGCTTACTTTGCACAATGTAAAAGACTATAGAAGGTGGCAGAGAGTCAAGCCCTTATTTCAATCTTACCCCTGCATTGTCACTCTTTGGGACCCAGGCTAGACAGAACGTTTGGTAGCATAAAGTAGAAGTTTTTAACAGAGTACATATCCACATGAATCAGATCTTAGACCCAAAAACACATACTATATATAGAAGTAATGACAGGCCAGATCCTCAGCTGTTGTAGATCAGCATAGCTCCACTGAAATAAATGAAGCTTGGCATATATCAGATGTGTCCATGATGTTGGAATATTATTATACTCTGTAAGTGCTGACGTGTATGTTATTTTATCTAAATCAAGTCTCCGATTCAGCTGGTAATGCCAACATAGCACACTTGCCTTCCTTTCATGCTCTTATCCTTCTCCAGAATCCAAGGAAAAGTAAGTCTTTAATGTTGGGGTTGCTGAGCAAGCATGAAAAATTTGATCCAATGATGTGACATCAGCCTGAATGATGTGACGTGCCCCATTCATCTCAATGGGGGTTGACTCAGATACACCACCACCACCGACATTTAAACTGTTAACTCTTTCACTGCTCAACACATGCAACAGAGGTTCAGATGATCTGCGCAATCTACTGTACGGTTCATCTTAACGTGACATATGAGTGGGTTTTGGAACAGGCTGATGCTTTTCCAATCTGTTATTGAGAGAGTGATTTGTTTCTTTCTTTGCAGCAGGCACGAGGGAGGACTTGAATCCAGTTTCAGCAACCTTCCTGGCATCTCCAAGGATCATCATCTCTTTCTCTCCTCAGGTGGGGTAGAGATGCCTTTGTTTTCTTCACCTCTCTCTTTTGAATCCCATTTCTCTTTAAAGGCACCTTTCATGGTTACATTCATGTACACAAGACCTAATGTAGCAAATGATATTTATATTTCTATACCTGCAGTTATAGTCGATGTTTTAATGCAAGCAATTTAAACCTAATACTGCCGCTGGAACCAGGAGCTGCATTATCTTCAGCTGTGAATTAACACACCCTGCTGCAGTCTACAGATTAGAGCTTTCTCCCAGACAACTCCCATTAGGCCCGATATTGGGCTACTTCAGTATTCTGGTAGGTCAAACCCCAAACAATTATCATGAGAGAGTAATGAGAGAAGCCTCATAGTTCTAGAAAGAGGGAAGGCTTTAGAAAGCCTGGCTACTGTGGCTCTCTGTCAGCTCTCTGTACTACTTTGCACTGAAAAAGAAGTGCAGAAACAGAGCAAAGTGGCTGAGACAGAGAGAGGGTGAAGCAGTCAGCCACTTCATTGCTCTCTCAATGGTGGGGAAACAATTTCTTTTTAAACATCAGGCACCAGCAGCCAACAGTAGACAGGATATGTCACTGTTGCCAACATCCAGAACTGGTTTCTAAAAGCCGTGAGAACCCCAATGAAATGAGGTGAGTAGGCTTGGCTATGACTCTACTAGGCTCTTTTGCTAAAATTTTCGCACTTGCTACCCATCTTTCAGCTCCACCTCTGGTAGCAATGTTTGTTGCCGTAGAGCAGGTACATTTTCTGGAGCCTTTGGCATTTTAAGCACTGTATTCTCTAGGCCACTTCAGTGCAGTATTAGATAACAGCGTGGCAATGCTGATATCTCTTATAATTTTATCACCATGATATTTGATAGTTTTCTTAAAGTCTCAGCCCATGGAGTTAGAGATCCTCATATATTCACTGATTTAAAAAAAAAAAGTAAAGGAAAAGAAAAGAAAACTCATCCCAGCAAACAGGCTTGAAAGCATGATTAGAAGTATACCTTAGAGAAGCTCAGAAGGCAAAGAGAACATCTTATTTATATATTTTTAAAATCTCATGACTTTTTGAGGCTTAGAATTGGTAATACTGACATACTGTAGATACTCCTTTTCTACCCTAGTAGAGGCAAACCTGAATAAGTAATAGCAAGGGCAGGAAATTAGGGGCAAAAAGTTTGTTGTAGACAGGCTTTTGTGTCATACACATCTCTGGTACTGAGCTCTTTCTCACAAATTTATGCGGGAGTTTGCCCTAAGTTTGAAAATAATCACAAATTAATTTTCTGCAACTAATTGCTCATAAGACAGACATCTGTGAGCTGTAAAGGATTCAAAGTGTAAGACTGGGGAAAATATTTTCCCCAATAGGCTACATAACTAATTTCCACCTAATGAAAATAAAAATTGAAACAGTTTGAAACAATGTATATTTAAAAAAAAACAAAAAAGACAATTCAGAGATGAACCCAATGCCAAATCCAAACTCTCACCTCTGTGAGTACCCCACAGGTCTGTTCTTTAATATATATCAGCCTCTCTCCATCCACCTATTAGCTTTTTCTTTCCTGTCTCACCCACACTTCTGGTCTGCCTCTCACCTACTCAGGGCTGGTGGTTCTGACAGCCTTGCATGCATAACATTTTCCCAAGATTCATCAGAAGCAAAGAAGTGAAGCCTTCTCCAATCATTAGATGCAATAGGGTTTGCCATGGGAGCAGGGAAAGAAGGGCCCTTCTTCAGTGGGGAATGGGGGAAATGCATAGTTCTGTGGCTGATCATCACTCCACTGCTCCTTTCTTTCTGGTAACTGCATATCCTGTAGCTAGGAGATTTATACACTAACAGTTTCTTTATTTCAGGTGCTTCTGTCTGACAAGTGTTGGAATGTGACCCAAACTGTCCCATTTGAACAGCAATTCAGAAGTATGTTCTAGTACTAGCTAGCAATTTCCAAGGGGAACTTGCCTCACTAGATGTTGGTAGTAGACTTCTCTTTCTTTGTGGATGAATCTGGTGCCCTGTAAAAAGGATATTTCCCAAAGGATCTGAATGACTGGTAGAGACGTTCATCTTTCTACTTCTTAAAGCTGATCATAAAATTTTAGTCAAATTTTTGCAAGTGCAATATTTTAAACATGTTTGACATAATTCAGGAGAGATGCAGCAAAAATTATCAAGGTGTTGGTCAGCACAAACGACAAATGTTTAATTTCCATGTTAAAAATGCTGAGATGTCTATATGTAGTCACGATAGCCCCTTGTGATTTGAATGGGGCTATACACTTATTTTAGATTCAGACACTCCCACTACCTATCTGTACAGGTGTTTAGACTTAGCTACAGATCTTAATGTAACTTAAGACAATTTTATACCAGAGCAGCTTTATAAACTAGAACAAATCCTCAGTGTACTGGAAGTTCATCTGAACCATGAGCATGCCTACCTTGTGTGCTAGTGGTTGGTTGAAAGTTATAAAATTTCTTGATGAGACCACTAAATAAAACCTAGTGAATTTTCCACTTACTATTGGGGGATACTGTTCCAACTGCCAACAACAAAATCCTGACATTTTGTGGGGGTCTACTCCTGTGAAGAAGTTATAACTCCTGTACTCTGGCTAAACTCCAGTAGGAGTAATTATATTCTGTCTGTGTAAAATTTCTCCTGTAGCTTCAGTAGGATATGGATATTTTCTTCATTACTTGCCTTCTTCTTGAGAGAAGCAGATGGCAGATAATGGCACTGAAAAGGAGTGCTGGGGAAATGCTGCTACACAAGATAGTCCCACAATACTGCATAGCTGCCAACAGCCCTCTCCCAGGCCTTACTTGGCTAAGCCACTATGTAGCAAACACTGGGATATGACTTGAAGATGGGGAGTGGGGGAGTTAATGAATAAGTCATTCTACTTGTAGCAGTCTCATTTCAAATTTGGAATAAATAGCATGCACTTTTTCCTCATAGTCAGCGTAGCTCTAATACCTAGAATCAGGAAAGGGGTTGGGGAGGGCCTTGGCAAAAACCAACTATTCCCTCTCTTGTCTCAGGCATCCCTCAAAATCTACCTATAGCACCAGCAAGGATTTTTGAACCGTTCTTGGTGAGACACTTTTCCCCACGAATGATTAGATGAAATCCACACAATAACAGCATCTCTGTAACTGCATCTACTTCATAGAGGCCATTGAAGTCTTACTTAAGCAGAACTGGGAACAGAATTCATCTTCCTCTCTGTTTTTATACCACACTAATTGCCATTGTGTCTTGAGGTGCCCTATTATTTTATTAGGACACTACTAATTTCAAAATATGATTCAAATAGGTAACTTTCCCAGATTTGGATGTAGTAGAATTTTGCACCTGTATGGCACAATGGACAATTATCACCTTGTTGGTTTAAATTTTGTCTGGAAGACAGCAATAGGTTTTTTGTTTAACATTCTACGTTGCTTTTAATGTTCTAAATCATTATCTTTAAATTAAACGTTCTGATGCCTCCCAAAATGTCAAACATATAAATATTATCATTATAAATTGTCACTGACTCCATTGTACTGAAAATATCCTAAGTGTAATGCAACTGAAGAAAAAGAAAAGGGGACAAAAACCTCATAACTGTTAACATTTTCATTACCAAGAAAGAATCGTTAATATTTTCTCTTGCATGTTAATTTCATTGCATCAGAGTGTTTATTTTTAAAATATGACATACTCTAAACTGACTTCTTTTCCGACTACAAAAAATGAGATAAACCCTGTTTTTAGTTATCTAGGCAGGATTTCCCCTTTAGAAATGGCACTGCAAATAATGGTGGAAAAGAGCAGTGTGGGTGAAATTCAGATGCATAACAACTTATAAGTTCACTTGGCAGTTAATGGTTAGAAAATGAGCACTGACTCAGACAGCTGGAGAACAATAAATTATTTTTGTGGCATATCACAAATACAGCATCATATTGATGACTATCAAAGTGAATCTGAGTGCTTCTGTGAAATTCTCTACTGCTACTGCAATGCCATATGCAGATCCAATGAAAAGAGCAAGTAAGTAGCTCCTATGCTACTGGCAGAGTACAATACAAACCAAAAGGAATGATTATTAAATCCGAAGTCTCAAATTATTACTCACTTAGCAATGAAGCAAGAAGAGAGAGAAAATTATGGGTATTTTCTGGAGATGTGCCACTGCTGAAAACCAGCCAATTTTCATGAGTATTTCTGCCTTCTGGTTAAAATGTAAATGGCAACAGTTGACCTCAAATTGCTCATGTTTCTACAGATTTGAAAATCATACCCTTTTCTTTAAAAAGTGATATCACACACTGTAGTGTTATGTAGTGCGGTGTGATCAGCAGAGTCAGAAGGGACATGCCATATAGCACGAGAAGCAAGGGTGAAAGAAGCATTTTACTGCAAAGCCATGGTGAAATGAAGAAGTAAGTTGCAAGCATCTTTTTTTTTCTTCTTTAAAGAGTGATTAGTGGGGCAAATTCTTGGGGCTATTTATTGAAATTTGGATTAAACCAAACCATGGTTGGACTGGACTGTGGATTTGCTGCAAACCCTGTGTACGTGGCAGCACCTAGGAATACCATCCCCAGAGGAGTCCAGGAAAAGTATCATACTTCATAGAGACACAGTTCCTTCTTTGTTCAGGAGGGTTGTAATTTTTAATTAGACCCTCCTCAATCCTATACTGGCTCCGTTTGGTACATTGTGGGAGGTGTGGATTCTTGGCTTGGCTCACTATCTGTCAGTCCCTGCTTATTTGCGGAGGGTGGGGAATAGCAAGCACATGGTACCTGCTTATTTCTACATGCTCAATCTTCCCCCACGTAGGGTTCCCATGTGGGTGCACAGTTGAATGGGACAGTCGAGCCCTTTGTGATCCATTCATATTTGCTTTCCATGAACATTCAAGCACCAAGTTTTATTTATGTAAATACTTGCAAAACTCTAATTTTAAGCACAAATGCTCAAAAATCTCACAAAGGAAATATCTAATTGTATAATCTGTTGTAAAGCTGCTAATCTGTGCTGGGTTAGATATAAAATATCCAGTCAGGAAACAGAAGTGATACCATACGTTCTGTGTAATTAACCAACTGTGAATATTACAATCCAATATACAACTCAACATTCACTCTGTTTTGGTTAGTTATGTATATCACTTGGGATTCTTTGTGCTCCTAGATTGGATGCACAGCTAACTAATGTAGCATAGATATTGAACTGTGCATTTGCATTTTGCAGTCTATTGGTTATGTACATAAATAAACCAATCAGATGAAAATCACATGCTGTTTCATGTAACTAATCAACACAGTATGAAATGTGAATATTCACAATATGCAAATGACAAGCAGATCTCAAACTATTTTGCGGGGAGGGGAAAGTATAAATAATTTAAAATAACAAATACACTGAAGAATTTCTCAGTCTGTTCCTGGGCAATTTCCAAGCAGAAAACAGTGAATATAATCAAAGTATTAAGTAGGAGCAATTGCTCAGATCTTGTTTAGGTACAGCAAGGGAAGAAACCCCACAATGTTCTTCAACTCCAGCTTCCCCGTGTGGAGGGACAACCTCTAGGGCCTCAGAGGGTAATTAGTTTCCATGGCCTATTCTGTACTGAGCTTCTCTGAGACTATCAATGAGGGTACCACTGGATGCCAAATAAGATGGAAGTTTTGGGGTAGTTAAAAATGTGAAAAATATGCTCTCAGAAAATTTTTTGAATGGCAAGTTCTTGAACAGAATTGTATTTGATGGGTACATAATCAAATCTCCCATAAAAACTATGGTACAAATCAAAATGTACTCCTAAAGTCAGAGGTACCAAAAGTTACTGGAATATTAACACCTCTCCAAACTAAGCACATCTGGTAACTGCATTTGGAAAAATTCAGCTTTATATAGTCTTTTTGATGTGGTCATCCATGACTCTGATCCTTTCCCCATTCAGGTCTATGGCAAAACTTCCTTCTATGGTGCAATATATTTAAATGCTGCCAGATTTTCAAAAGTGGCCTCAAATTTTAGGTTACCACAACTTTTGAGTTCCCAGCTTTACACATCTAAGGTGTGATCCAATGCCTATTGAAATCAATAGAAAATCTTTCAGATTACTTAAATGAACTGTGGATCAGGCCCATAATGCCTGATTTTTCACAAGTGTTTAGTACCCCCAACACAGTTGACAGTCAATGTATGTTCAGCACATTTAAAAATTGGTCCTAGGTTAGTATGGTCTTGAAAGCAGTGATCTACTTCGACTTTGTAAGTGGGGGGGAAAGGCCGGTTTTGTTTCCTGGCATACAGGATGCTTAGTGCTAAAAAGAGCAAGGAAAAGCGTAGAGTTAGGGTGAATCTGGACAATTATAAATAGAGATGGGAATGACAAGGAAAAGAGGCAATGGTAAAAGTGAGAGAAGACAAACAAGATGAAGTGGGAAGAAGGCAAAAAAGAAGAGATGCAGGGAGAAAATTAAATCAGTAGATGTTTGAATTGCAATTTTGAGTGCCTGATAAAATTAATTTACATTAAAGTTACCCATGGGGACTTTGATGGGACTGTAAGTCAAAATGCACTCATTACTTTAAAACAAAAAACAAAACAAAAAGCCACATCCACAAAAAATATCGAAGTGTGAAACTACGCAGAAGTATATTTGTATCTATTCTTGGCACAACTTTCCTTTTGCAGGCTTTTTCTTATTGTTTTTCCCTTGATACTTGCTGAATTTCTCTCGAGTCTTCATGAAATGAGTATCTGATTGTGAGATCTGCATTTATAGGTTTTGCTATTCCTTAGGTGACTGACTTTAGAGTTGGATTTTTTGTTTATTTCTTTGCATTTTTAACTGATTACTTTGAGACTTTGACTGCCTTTGTTTCTATAGAGAAAACTAGTCTGGATTTATTATCTCTTTTCTATTTCATGTCTTTTGGGAACATTGCAGTGGCTGCGGGCTACACAATTAGCTAACAGATCTCTTTATCTCTGTGTTTTCTTTTCCTCTTTAGAGTTAATCCAAAAATGCACAACTTTTCACAGACAGAGCAAAATAGTATTTGGAGACAATTTAGCCCATCCTCTTCCTAAATTCAAGATGACCAAAACAATAATCTGTGTTTGCAGAACAGTTCAGCAAACATTATTTTAGATAAATTACATCCTAAGATGATTAACAGTTAACCTGTCCTAGTAGAATTTGTAAGTGCAAGTATTTCTAATACAGATTTCCATTTCTTCTTGCTGACTTCAGAGCTGCATTAGGCTTTTTAATGTTGAGACCAGACTCAGATGAAGAGGAGAGAAACAAGTTTTGATGACATCATGAGGAAGTAGGCGTTAGCACCACAGTTACTCCATTAAATAACCTGCATCCTGTACTTATCACAGACATTTATAGTTACTCAGAAATGGTAAAATATGTGGTGATCAAAAGAGAATACCTGATAAAGGAATCTCACATTTTGTATGTGAAAAGAAGACAATTTCTCCTGCAAGTGGTACTGCAGCAGTCCTTTAATGGGTACTATGTGCAGCAAAGGGAAAATGGCTTGCCAGGTGACCCAATTCAATTTAAAATCATGTCACATCTCTACCCTGAAGAATTATCCTGTCTTCAATAGGACTGTTGGGGTTATCTTAATAGTTTTTTAGCATTCAGCACCATTTCCTTAGGTTTGCTGAGAGAAGGGGAAAAACTTCACAGCAACATGGGTAGAAGAAATAAAAGGAGATCAGTGAGAAGGGGTGGGGAGAAAGCAGCTTAACTGTATTGTGAATTCACTCTTCCCCCATAAATCCCTGCATGACCCACTCTAAGGTGAGCAACTGAAACATAGGATCAGATCATCAGCTGATGTAAATTGTCATAGCTGCACTGATTTTCATAGGGCTAGAACTATTTACATAAATCATACAGAATTTAAAAGTAAACAATGAGTTTTCTATAGATTTTTGGGTCCATCAAATAGAGGTAATAAAATATTATATCCTTCTATAGAATTCTATAGGACTGTCAAGGCGCCAACTGCAGCAGGTTTGTCTACCAAGAGACTGAACAAAGGTGATCCTGGTAGGGACTGCCTGATGGATTGCACTTCCTGATTGGCAGGGGGCAGTGCTAAGCTAATATTTGACTCAGCAGCAGCCAGAACTCACTACCTGTTCAACACATTCCACCCCACAGCTGCATTTGATCCTGTTTCCTGCACCTGCTTCTGCTCCCATCCAGCCCATGCCTGCTCCTGTCCCTGCCTAGCCTGCTTTTATGCCCACTCCAGTTCCTGCCTTTCTCCATCCTTGACACTTGAGATTCTGGCCCCTGACTCTGCTTCCCAACCATGCCTCTGGGTGTCCATTGGCCCTGATTCTTTACACCGGCTCAGTTTGGTTCCACTCTAACCTCCAGGCCTGGTCACCCCTATGGTTCTGACCATCAGGTATGATCACCCACTTCCTGATCATGATCATGACCAGGTCATGATCCTGACAAAAAAGGCTTAAAAAATCCTACACAAAGGATATCATTCACTATTAAGAGCCTCTTCCAATGGCCACTGAAGCCAATGGAAAGAACCCCCATTAACTTTAAAGGATGCTAGATTAGTCCTTTACCTCTGTACATTTTCAGAAAGATTTTTTATAAAATCCTATTTCATTTCTATAGAACCATACTGCTCTGACCCATATAAAATTCTATAAGGTTTAAAGGGCAAGACTAGTCCATTGGTGCCAGTTCTCCAGCTCCATCTGTCTCAACCAAGCTAAATTCCACTTGTCTCAGACACTCTTAGATTCCGGGCATATAAAGTATATTATGCCCCCACATGTGAAATATCAGGGGAAATTGGCCAGTATGTAATATTACAATTAGGTCTCAATCCTATACTGAGCTCAGCCTTGTGCCTCCACAGAATTCACAGTGGGATTGGGCCCTTATTGTTTATATATAGTAGAGTGTGATTTAACATGCATAATTATATTTTATAGTATTTATTAAACAGCTATATTTGTTCGCTGTGGACTAAAAGCTGTGGACTAAAAACCCTTGAGCTGCTATAACATGAAGAAAATGGCCATGTTTCTCAGCACCATTACTATTTTGCACATGTAGTGCAGGCACTTCTGAAATATCATTGCATACCATATCTCAGACTTATAACAATGGCTTTAAAAAGAATTGTCAGTACAGTGGTAGCCCAATAGGACTCAAAACAACATAGGGATTTTCTCATCGGGGTTCAGAACAATTCTCTGCAACTCTGCTCCTTGAGCTAATGTTGGGTTTTGATGCTTATACTGGCAACTTTCTCTGATGAAAATTTTTAAAGTGGAAAGTGGGAGGATGGAGCATGTGAGCAAAGGATACGCAATTCACAACCAAATCAATTCACAACCAAAGAAGGTTTCACCCAGAACACAAAGATTAGATCCAGATGCAAACTTTCCTTAAATACTGTGGGGTTCAGCCTTTGACATTTTGGTTCAAAACACTCTCTCTAGAAGGTATCATTTAAGAATTTAGGCAATCTCCTGAGGCTGGCAGGCGACATACAATTACGTTTTCTAAAACAATAACTGTAACAATGATAAGGTGAACATTGTCAAGTATATACAATACCGCTCTACATGTCAGGAAACCTGCATTTTATTCCTGATTCTGCCGTTAACTTGGGCAAGTCACTCAACTTATCCATGCTCTTTTACCTGTCTGTAAAATGAGGAACATCTGTAATGACTTTTGTAGATCTAAGGATGACAACTCTTATAAAAGTGCTAAGTGGTGCTGGTGAGACAACAGTAATGATGGCTTGCATGTAGACTAAGCTTCCACCTCAAGAGATTTAAGAGGCAATGTATTCATTCATTTAATTTTAGTATTTCATTCATGGTTTGGTGGGTGTGACTGTAGCTGTACTTTCATACGCAACTATAAAAATAGCAACTTCTTAAACAGTTTTGCTCCCTGGGTGAAATTCATCTGTGTCCAGAAAGCCAGCACGAAGTCTGTGGAACACTTAAGTCTCGCAGAGCTTAAGTGAGACTTAAACGGAACATAGGGCACATATTTTCAAGGCTTAAGTGGGATTTAAGTGATCCTGCAGCCATTGACTTCTATTGTAAAATGCCCACTGACTTTGTTGGCTTGGGGTTGGGCTGTGAGACCCAATAAGTTATGTGTGCACTACTCCACTGAAGACATTGGACTTACATGGATACTACTGAGGCTATGTTTGGATTGCAAAATTCTTATTGTTGGTGTGATACACAAAGAGCAAAGACTTGAGCAAGACTCTTAGGGCCAGATTCTTGTCACCCTTACTTTTTTTCAGGGGTAGCATACTAATAAAACAACTCCATTGAAATCAATTAGGAATGAGATTTACTCAACAGGAGCAAGGGTATATCAGTCTGGTACCTTCAGTGCAGGTTGAATTTTCAGGGCTGAAAGTTAGAATAAACTTTTTATTTTTACTTACTAATCAAGGGCCTTTCATATGAAGTCACAAATAACAGCCTATAATTAAGGCTACATTTTAGTCACTGGTATTTTTAGTAAAAATCATGGACAGGTCATGGGCAGTAAATAAAAATTCACGGCCTGTGACCTGTCCATGACTTCTCCTATATACCCCTGAATAAATCTTGGATGCTGTGGGGGGAGGCTGCCCAGGGGCACCATGGGTGCTGCTATTGCTGGGGGGTGAAGGGATGCAGCGGGCCGAGACTGCCCCAGTAGCTGCCGGTTCGGGTGGCCCAGGGGCTGCCTGACCTGCTCAGGTGGCCCCCAGGCCAGCTTCACCAGCCGCTGCAGAAGTCCTGGAAAGTCACGGAATCTGTGACTTCTGTGAGAGACTCACAGACTTACTAATAATATGTTTGTGTTTTATGCACTACATATATTATACGTTAGGGATCGCTCTTAAACAAAGCATTTATTTTTCCATTCCCCTTCAGGTTTGATAACATTACATGACATAAGATTCAAACAAGCTGGAGGCTTCTAGTCTTTTCAGTTTTAAGTGCTTGTTCCTATACAAGTCTGAATTAATTCCCAATGTGAGTGGATATTGAAACCAAGAGATTTATTAGAGAAAGTGAAGGCATAATACTGGGCCAGTTGTTTGAAAAAGAAAATGTCCATTTTCCAAGGCCCCACTTGACTGTATTTAAGAACTAAAGTGTAACTTGAAAGAGATTTTAAAAAGACTTATTTTAGCAGTGTTAAGAAAAAAATATGGCTGAAGAGTTAGCAACAACAAAAGCTCTTTTTTGAATATTAAAAACATTGCCAAGATATTCAACTTATTTTTCTATTGTTCAGTGAAGTGTTGCTTGCCTTCCTACTGAGCACATCGTGTTCAATCCGTAATGCAAATAGATTCAGTTCCAATTCATTTCATCCCCATGTTTTACTTATTTGTATCCCACAGAGCCATTCTTTTGATGCCAGATATCTGTTCACTTTACTTCATTTTTTTTTATTTTTTCATTTATTCATTTCCCCACTGCAGAGCTGAGCTAGACAGTCTATCTGTCAATAAGGTAAATTTGAATACATGGGTATTTATCTAGAATGATAATGGTCAGCTGCTATTAAAACTGGCGAGATGAATATCTTACACGGATTTGTATAAAATCATTGTGTAAGTCTGATTCTTACCTTTTGAATATGGCCACCCAGGTCAGATATGATTTTGAAACTTAAAACTCTCCCATTAAAAAAAAACAACCTCTCAAGTAGATAAGTATAAATAGATCCACATATTATATTTGTATATATAGGGATGTATTGTTAGGCTTGCTTTGCCTAAGAATTAGCCAAGGTGAATATCATTACAGTGGGTTAAACTTAACATTATTGGACTCCTTGGCTGAAATGTAGACCAGGTGTGAACCTCCACCCCAAGATTATATACTCAAATGTACACTAAGCAAATCTGAATCCTTCCCACCATCAGACATTGTTTAGAGAACAAACAGGGCTGTGCTATGAGGTATGTTTGATAAGGTGTTTCTTTCAGTTAGCCCATTTTGCATGTTCCTCCAGTTGCCCAATGGCACACCTCCCAGAGCACATGCTCTGATTGGCTTTCTTCTTAACATATCCGAAATATTTTCATCTTCTCTTTAATTAACCTTAGCAATAAGGGGTGGTTGAGTTCCATGAAAAAAATCTCCCTTGTTATAAATTCATTCAGTTTAACACTTAGTACTGTTCTAAGGCACTTGCTTTCTAAGGCATTTGATGTTTGTCTGTACCTTTGGTTGATTTCCAGTTTTCACATCTGTATGCTAAGATGAAAACAAAATTTAAGTTGAAGATTCCATGTTGGTTGTTAAGTTGTAGATTTTTTTTTATGATCACACCTTGTTTAAGTTGGCGAATGCAAATGCTGTCTTGCCAGTTTGTGATATTTCCCTCTTGATATCCCAATTGGGTTGCACATTACTGCCAAGGTATGTAAATTGGCTCATTTATTGTAATCCTTTGCCTTCTAAGGTAATGCTTCAGTTGGAATAGCTGAGGTTCTCATTTGTTTTGCTTTGTGATAAATGTTAACCCCAACACTTTTCTGATTCTGGACAGCCTTGTGGTTTTTATGAGTATGTTGGCTGAGCTGACACTCTGAGCTATGCCATCAGCAAAATCTAGGTCTTCTATTGTGTGCTAAGCACATGGCTATTTCTTAATTTGGAGCAGCAATAAAGATCTTGTGTGGAACAGTTATTCTTGCATGAGGAGGTGGAGTGTTGCTGCAGAGGTGAAAAATTTCACCCCCCTACACAGGAGGGCAGCACACCACCAGTCTGTAGAGCAACACAAGGAACTGCAGGGTGTGGTTTCTGTGGTGTTAGAGCTGTGTAATAGATGAATGAAGTAATTGAATAGTTAAATACAAGCTCTCCTTGCTTAATAAAAGACCACTCCCCATACTAAAGGGAGGTTTACCACTGTACCAGGAGAATTACTGGGATGCCTGGTGCCTCAGAAGCACAATTCGTCTTGGGGTTCCTTGGTTATACAGGGAAGTGGAGGAGTAATTGAGACATCTCTTCATATAGTAAAGCAAATTCTCTCTCTGGCTGTTGTGTATTGTGGTTGAGCCATGATGAATTCTACTCCCTTTTTCTGCTCACTTCTTCCCAGAGATATCATTGTGACATTTCCAATCATTTATTTTTGGTGTATAAATGGGACCTGAGCACTTCTGAAAATCTGGCCCTTAGTAAATGCTTTCTGAAAGTAGATCCCCTTTTCAGCTCTCCAAATCTGCCAAGGAAAGTTTATGCTTTTGAGTCTGTAATCATTGCTATCATGACACTACCATATTGTCCTAACTAAAATGCTTGTCAGCCACAAAGTTATTATCCCAGTGGGAATCCCTAGCAGAGGGATGTAAGATAAAACTGTGATTAAAGAAAACAGGAAATAAAAAAAGAATGAAACAATAAAAGACTACAGGAACTTTATTGAAAGATTTGGGGTATCTTTATGTGATGTGAAGAAAATACTTTCTTGCTGAAGGACATTTCCTAGAACTGAGCTAAGATCTGAAATGAGAAATTAAATTGCTTCGTGTTAGTTTTTATTATTATCAAGTTGCTAAGATTTTGTGTTGAAATATCCTCCTCCCATATAATCCCTTTCTCCTTTCATTCATTAAGACAATTTGTTTCTCTGTCTCATGGTTCTCTCTTTGTTAAAAGATTTTGATGGGAAATAGTGGGAAATGAAGCCGAATTAGCAACACTCCTAGTTAGAAGCTTGCATAATAACTTCAGAGGCATTAGCAGCTAATTCTTCTCAAAAGAAGAATTCTGCCTCCCTTTGATAATTCCAAAACCACATTTCATTTGTGTTTTATGGTGTTGTGATGTTGCACTCCATAATGTTTTATGGAAATATGCTTGAGTGTGAATATTATGTAACTAGAATATGCTTTATGCAAAAGGTCTCTTGTAAGGTATCATAACAAGGTTAGAACCTACTCAATATATTCCTCCTATTTGTATGCAGGTGTAACAGGGTGCTGGCTAGGAGAAACAAGCCAGGCCTCTGTTAGCCCTGTTCCAGAAGAAGAAGGGTATTAGTTGGGCTGGCTGAGGGGCTACACCCTAATTACCAGAGTGGATCCATCTGCAGGCCTGAGTAGCCAGCCTGCCCTATAAAGCTGGCTAAGAGACAGGAAGCAGGGGGAGACAGGAAAGGGAGGAGTGTGGGCTCTAGATCCCTGCTGACTGGGAAGTTAGTAGTCTCCCAGAGTGTTGGTCTCTGTAAATATCTGTAAATAATAGGTGGTGGGAACGGACACAAACAATAAAAGGACACGGGTGCTGCACTTCAGTTGGTCTCTGACTGCGTTTGTGGAGGGGCCGGGAGAAGGCACCGCTACACGTGAGGGCTTGTCCGGGATACTGACGCCAGTGACTGTGGTTGGTGGCCCTGGAGATGGAAGAGATCTTAAAATGGCTGGAGAAGCAGCAGGAGGAGATGCAGGAGGCCCTGGTCAATGTCCAGTTGGCCCAGCAGACCGAGAAGCAGGCCTTCCTGACCTGGCAGGTGGAACAACAACGGAGCCTGCAGGACTTTATCAGGGAGCAGACCAACACCCAAGACAGCTCCTACAGCGAGTAGTGAGTCCTGCGGCGAGTGAGGGCACCCGGGCTCCAGGCTGGGGACTATGCAAGATGAGCCCTGCAGATGACTCAGATGCATTCTTGGGGACCTTTGAGTGAGTAGCCACGGGCGCCAGGTAGGAAAGGACAACCTGGGCCCTCCGGCTCACGCCATACCTGGTGGGAGAGGCTCAAGCTGACTATATGGCGCTGAGTGAAGAAAACGCTGGGGATTATGGGACAGTACGGGTTGCTATTCTAGACCTGGTGGGCCTATCAGCCGAATGCTACCGGCAGAAGCTGCGGGTTGCTCGCTGGACGGCGGCTGTGCGGCCCTGCGGCTTTACCCAGAGGTTAATGGACTGGGTGACCCAGTGGTTACGGCCCGAGATATGGACCACGGCGGAGATTATGGACAGTGTGGTCATGGAACAGTTGTTACAAAGCCTCCCCGAGACAATACGGGTCTGGGTGAGGTGGCACCAGCTGGAGACTGTAGAGGCTGCGGTCAGGTTAACTGAAGAGTATTTAGAGGCCGAGGGACCCCGAAAGGAGGACCGGCCCCGGAGGGATAGGGAGCCGGGGAGGAGACTACCCGAGCCATCCTCTGGGGCGGCCCCAGGAAAAAGGGGTGAGCCCTGAGGGACACCTGACTGACCGGCCAGGCTTACCTGCTGGCACTCCGTCAAACCAGGACATACGAAACGGGACTGCCCGAATATGGAGTGCGGGTGGGCCGAGTTTTGTGGGTGGACGCAGATAGCGGGGCAGATGGGACGGAATCTGACCACTGTCAGAGGGGGAGGGGGCTGGGGCACAACCGGTTCCGGGGGAAACTTTCCCCGCAGAAAGCACCACCCGAGTAAAAATAAAAAGCGAAATGGCCGAAAGGCAGGTGGTTCAAGGGTGGCCGGACCGTATGCCTCTTAAAGGGGGAGGGGTGTAACAGGGTGCTGGCTAGGAGAAACAAGGAAAAAGGGTATTAGTTGGGCTGGCTGAGGGGCCACACTCTAATTAGCAGAGTGGATCCACCTGCAGGCCTGGGTAGCCAGCCTGCCCTATAGAGCTGGCTAAGAGACAGGAAGCAGGAGGAGACAGGAAAGGGAGTAGTGTGGGCTCCAGATCCTTGCTGGCTTGGAAGTTAGCAGTATCCCAGAGTGTTGGTCTCTGTAAATATCTGTAATATAGGTGGTGGGAATAATAGGTGGTGGGAATGGACACAAACAATAAAAGGACACGGGTGCTGCACTTCAGTTGGTCTCTGACTGCATTTGTGAAGGGGCCAGGAGAAGGCACTGCTACAGTATGTATCATTCTTGTATCTGAAGCTAGAAATATAAAGTACAACACTGAGGTCCTTGTGCCAAAGCTATAAAAGGAGGCTGCCAGTCATGAGAATACCCCTAGTTTCCACCTAAGATGTCTGCGGGAACTAACAAGGACTGTATCAGGGAAAGGACTGTACCGGGCTCAGACTAGGAAGGAGTCTAGTCTGTTAAAGAAGCTTATTGGAACATCTCTGAGGGTGAGATTTTACTTGTAATCAGTTTCTTAATGTATTAGGCTTGTGTGTTTTTGCTTTATTTTGCTTGGTGACTTACTTTGTTCTATCTGTTATTACTTAAAACCACTTAAATCCTACTTTTTATACTTAATAAAATCACTTTTGTTTATTATTGAACCCAGAGTAAGTGATTAATAGCTGGAGAAGCAAACAGCTGTGCCTATCTCTCTATCACTGTTATAGAAGGCAGCCAATTTATGAGTTTACCCTGTATAAGCTTTATACAGAGTAAAATTGATTTATTTGGGTTTTGGATCCCATTGGGAACTGGGTGTCTGGGTGCTGGAGATAGGTGACCTGTTGAGGAGTTTTTGGTTAAAGCCTGCAGCTTTGGGAGCATGGACCAGACCTGTGTCTGTGTTGCAGCAGGCTAGCATGTCTGGCTCAACAAGGCAGGGTTCTGGAGTCCCAAGCTGGCAGGGAAAATGGGCTCAGAGGTAAATTCAGCATGTCAGGTGACAGTCCCAAGGGGGTCTCTGTGACCAAACTCATCACAGGTGTGTGTTATAATATGCAGAAAACTTGATCTTTTCCATCCCTTAAGAAGCACTGGCACAGGAATTCAGTAGTTCAATAACTGAAACTCTTTATATCTCTGTACGTATGTGGTTTCATGTTTCCCCAAAGTTATTCCAATGACAGTCTAAATGTCTATCTCTAATTCCACCAAGAATCATGCACAGACTTTAGTGACTACTATTCAGGGATAATTCAGAGTATGTACCATTGTAGGATTGGAATCTGTGATAGGTGATGGCAAGGGTTTAGGAGGTATATATTTGTTGGGCTTTCTAGGATCTTATTCTGAACTGGAGTTGTGAAATTTTTTTAGTAGTTTCTCTAATAAAGAATCTTTGCTTCCTTCCATGCTCATCTTCCCTTTTTGTTTGTTTCTTTCCATTAACATCTGAACAATTTAAGTTGTAAGCTCATAAGCTTGAGTTTAGTATGAATACTCAAGCTTATGAGGGTTTCCAAAACCACTCACTAGGATCCTAATATGTAGGCAGTTCAGCCATCCACCCAACAATCTGACCAACTAGAACCCTACACACATAAGCAATTACTTCATGTGACTCTGATAAGAGAAAATTAAATGTAAACACTGTACCTAGCTAATCAACATTGAAGTGGCCTACATTTTCTAGTCAGGATGTCTTGAATAAACTGGATACTTATCAGTTGGAAGCAACAGAGGAGGAAAAAGAGCTGGGTGTGTTGATTGATCACAGCATGACTATGGGCCATCAATGTGATGTGGCTGTGAAAAAGGGCTAATGCAGTCCTAGGATGCATCAGGTGAGGTATTTCCATGTTTAAGAAAGTTTAATTCAAACTGGAACTGCTGCAGAGAAGGGAAAAGGCTTACAACATTCTAAACGCTCTAATCCTGTTTGATCTGTCATATTTCTTATTACTACCTTGACCTTTCATAGCATTTAAGGCCAGAATGGCTAGGTCATCTAGTCTGACTTCTTGTATATATCATAGGCCATTAATTTTCATCCATAAGCACAAACCATTTCAGTCCCCAAAAGACTCAGTGTTTATCTACACTGCAGTTAAATACCTATTGTGGGACCCTAAGGCCAGAACCCAAACATCTACACAGTAATTAAACAGCCCCATTGCCCGAGGCCTATGAGCTTGAGTCAATTGACAAGGGCCAGAAATGGGTGTTTAATTGCAATGCAGATACTCTCAATGTACCACATGTGCCCGAGGCTCTTGCAATGGGAGGGAATTGTTTAAGTGACATATATCCCAGAAGAGCCCAGTAGGCAAACTATGCCGTGTGCTGCAAAGAAAGGTGAAAATCACCAAGGTCCTATCCAATATGACCTGAGGGGTGCAAATTCTTCAGGACCCTGAGTATGTTGTCAAGACATACCTGAAAGTTCCAAAGGTCTGGTGACTTCTTCAGAGCCTTCTCCTGATTATGGAAATTATATTCATCCATAAGAACCTAACAGTGGTCATACTAGGTCAGACCAATGGTGCATCTAGCCCAATATCCTGTCTTCCAACAGTGGCCAAAGTCAGATGCTTCAAAGAGAATGAAGAGAACATGGCAGTTTTTCAAGTAATCTATCCCTTGTCATCCAGTCACAGCACTTGACAATCAGAGGCTTACGGACACCGAGAGCATGGGGTTGTACCCCTGACCACCTTGGCTAATAGCCATTGATGGACCAAATCCTCCATTAACTTTATCTAACTCTTTTTTTGAAGGCAGATATACTTTTGGCCTTCACAACATCCCCTGACAATGAGTTCCACAGGTTGACTGTGTATTGTGTGAAGAAGTACTTCCATTTTTTTGTTTTTAAACCTGCTGCGTATTAATTTCATTGGGTGACCCCTGTCTCTTATATTTTGTGAAGGAGTAAATGACACTTCCTCCAAACCATTCATGATTTTATAGACCTCTATCATATCCCTAGTCATCTCTTTTTCCAAGGTGAACAGTCCCAGTCTTCTAATTTTTCATGCAGTCAGAAAACAAAAGCAATACTATGTGATCAACTTCAAATATCCAAGTTAAATATCAAGATCACACCAAAATGCTCACAAATATGCATGCAAAAAATTGTGGTCTAAATTTGAAAATCAATTTAAGGAGATCATGCTCTTCTTGTAGACAGTCTGAACCTTATGCTTAACTTTAATTATGCTCAAGTCCCATTGAATACACTTGGATTTAAGTAAAATGGTTTGTTTTGTTTTATTATGGCTGTGACAAAGATCAGTGGCCCCACTGTGTTTGACACTGAATAAACACAGTAGGCAGTCCCAACTTCAAAGATGTTACAATCTAAATAAATTTTGAAGACATGCTGAATGATTTGCTGAATCAGGGCCACTGGGCAGAAAATATAGAGTAAATTTATCCAGTTAAAAAATATTCACTTAATTCTATTGTAAAGCCAAATTTAGTGCAGGTCAGATATGAATACAAGGAACACATTTCAAACAGAGAAGCTTATTAGAGAAAGGAGAGGAAGAGGAGTAGACAACAGACATTTGTCTGGTGTACTACGCCTGGATGAATTCCTTTTACTTTCCCTTCTCTCCACCATGTTCCTTGATATGGGTCTTTTTAAGAGATCAGTAGTGACACAATGAGTACATCTATTCTGAAGATAAAGGAAGGAAATTGTTACCTGTTCTTGGAACCAGCCAAGAAATAACCAGAAACAAAGGTCGAACTCAAGCGGTACTGAGGGTTGATTTATTGCTTCCTTTATTTGTGCAGTTATACTCACACACAACTCATTCATGTTGGCAGACTGCAGTTGTGGATGTTGGTTTCGATTTTGGGTGGCTGAGACTGGCCAGGTTCCACAGCTGCCCAGAGATCGGCCTGCTAGGCGATGAGAGTCCCCGGAGTCCTTTCAGATCTGCGGGAAGGCTCTACTGCTTCCGGTCTGGTCCTAAGTTTAGCGTGCTGTTACATTTTCTTGTTGGTAACTCCATCTGGCCACCCATCTCGAGATTTATATCTTCACCCAGATAATACCATGGTTCCATAAAAGGTGATATTTGCTTCTTTGCTTTGCCATTGGCTGTCACTCTCACTATCTCACTCATTCTTTACATTGATTGATTACATGTTTATAAGCATGAATATAATTGGTAATATAGAACACTGTAGCTTTAAGCAATCATCTAACATATTTTTTGCTGTTGCTTGTGGTTTTGTAACAGCATAACAGGAAACTGTACAGACTGCATTCAAAAGAGCAAATGATGTGGAACACGTTTATGGACTTTTGGCAAAGGGTAAATTATGTTCCTGATCCAGCAAAGTATTTTGTGCACGTGCTTAAATTTAAGCATAGGTGTAGTACCATTGACTTTAGCAAAGTTAAGCTTTTCTGGACTGGGGCCTAAGTGGGTTGTTGATGTGGTGTTCACAGCATATGGACAGAGAAGTTGGATTAAAAAACCAAACCCCATAAAATACTCTTTTGGGAAGGTTGCACAGTAACACTACTTTATTTTTTAGAATCATACAAAAACCAAAAAAAAGAGAAAGCAGGCTGCTCCCTAAGGCAGAGAGGCACAATTCACCCCACCTAACTCAAGGCTAGCTCTTCACAGACTGCTGCTAGACCAGATCTCATGCTTCTTTATCGAGCCCCCAAGCCTGCAAGCATGATCAGAAAACACTTAAGAATTTGAAGTGACAGCTTTCAATTTTAACACAGTTGTTCAATACACCACAGTTGGGTGTCTGGAATAATAGTAGGCAAAGTTAATGTATTTGAGGTAATTAAATTTCAGTATGTCAAAATACAGAACCAACAGCAAAAGAGAAGCACCTAGCTAAATAGAATAGCGCTAGAGAAAACAAATGAATACCAGTTTCTATGGGAAATACTGGATTACACTATGAAGGTGAGAGAAGAGAGTGTGTCTTCAATGAGGAAAGAAAATAGAGTGCTAGAGTGTATAAATTAAAGGATTACACTTAAATCATGGGATAAATGATTTCATTGTATAGATTACTAGTTAAGCCTTATCTGGAAAACTGTGGGTATAATTTGTTGCCTAGCTTTGAAAAGGACCTCTAAGTCTTAAAAGAGGTTCAGAAGGAAAATTCAAGAATCATGTGCATATTGAGAGAAAAAGTGCTAGAAGGAAAGGCTTGAGGAAACTGAAAGTGTTTCATTTGGGTAGGGCGGAGGACAATTGAGAACAAACTTTTTTGTTCATTACAGTTGATCAGTAAATCAAATAGAAGTGATCTAAAGTAAAGAAATAAGCTGTGTAAATGGGATATTAGGAAGAATGTTTTCACCCACAGGATTCTGAAGATGTAAAATAGGATTCAGAGGGAAATAGTTAACGGAGGACACGTAACATTTCCTTACTAGCAGAAAGGCTGTGCACCTGTCAAAAGGCACAAGATGATTCAATCGTCCTAACTATATATATTTTTCTTTCTTAAAGATGGTATGTTGATTCTTAGCAATTTGAAAAAGATTAATGAAATAGGTATATGCTATTTGGTAATGAGGAGCTGTGCATGTGTTGGTTGATATGGGCCACTTTTCTCCCTTTGCACTGCTCAGATGGTGCAAAGGAAATGGAGATCACCTGTAACTCTCATGTTGGAAATAGTCACTATGTTTAGGACTCTTTAGGAGGCATGGAGCTAGCTTAGCTATGCTTCCCAAGGGAGTTTAGTTCTGCACCACCTCCGATGGAGGTTTGTGCCTGTATGAACCAGGCTAACAACAATTTATTAGTAGAGGAAACTCATGCCCTATTCACTTAGCAGTTAACTTGAATCATGGTTCACGTATATTTATTAAACTGAACTGATATTTGCATATAATTGTCAACCTTGATCTTTGGATTCACTTAATAAATGATGATTGTATTTTATGGGAAAATAATTTCCCCTTTTTCAGCTCCCTGGTAATCTATGAGTCAGTGATAGCAGTAGAACTCAGTGTATCTCATCAGAATACCATCTCAGCTCAACTCAGTATGGAAACTATCCTCGTAACATTGTAAACACTTAAGTTGAAATATTAGCCCTAAAGAAGTCAATGGAGGTTTTGCCATCAACTTCAATGGAGTGAGGGTTTTACCCCAGGCTTTTTGCCTGATCTAAGTGGATTAATAGCTTCCTTTTTTTCTTCTAGTTAGACAGGTCCTTATGAGTCATCCGGTACAGTTCCAATTACTTTAGGCAGAGATGATAATACAGTTTAGCAAGTTTCTGTTGAAGTTTGAGTCTTATCAGTATACTCAGCTTGGTAAAAATTGTGTCATTAGCATGTGTTGTATAGTAGGAACGAGAGGTACCTCTGGAGCAATTACATAGGAGATGCCTTCAATCTCTGAGCTGGCCTCACATAGCTACTATGAGGAATGAATGTGATAAGTGTGTCCCCTTCTAAACAATGCTTTAAAAAATCACCTTCGAATAGCCAAGAAGTGAAACCTGGGAATTTCTTATGTTGACATGTCTAAAAACAAAGAGGGCCAGGTTCATCAGTACACTCTGACTGCATTATGTTGGCCTGGTGATAGAATGCTTCCAGTAACCCAACTTGACTGACCAGTTAAACTAAGTTCATAGCTGCTTTGTGTTTCCAGAATGGTACCAGTGATTTAGAATATTTGGAAATCCGGTTGAAAATATGTGAATGGGATGAAGTGAATCAATGCCGGATTTTACCTTCACTTTGAAAAGCCTATACTTTGTAGGATCTGTTGTTTATGGTTGCAAATGTGAGGAAGTCATAAAGTTGTGAAGGGACAATAGATCCAATTTAACAATAAATAGACCTCAAATTACTGTATTTGTATTTAGTTTAACCCTATCCCACCCATTAAAAATAATTAAATATCCTGGGCCAAATCTTTAGCTGGTGTACATTTGGTGTGGCTCTGCTGAAACCAATGGAGCTGCACCAATTTACATGATGGGAACCTGCTCCAATAACTATGTTGTTAAAGCTAAATTTTAATACAGTCTTTTTTATGTGACCCTTCCTGCATTCCCTCTGTCACTACTATTGCATAGGAAAAATAGATCTAATCTTACAAATGTAAACTTTACCATGCCCGTGGATGAAAACGGACTCATTCTTGTCAGTGAAGTATTACAGTCAAATTCTTCTGCCAACAGTGACATTAACAAGTATTAGTTTGTTTATTATTTATTTGATTTCACTTAAGGCAGGAAGGTTTTTGTTTTGAGCCACCAACCCTAGATTTGTCTTATTTAGTATTCATCTCTGGCATAAAATGCTGTCTGGTTTAGTCCTCTTCCCTCACAGAATCCCCTGGATTTCATTATATATATTTTATCTACAGGTTACACTGCACTCATTTTTTAAAGTAAATGACACACTTTGGAAATCCATTATTGCCTTTATTCACTACTCGGAATGAAAAAAATGTACTTCTGGTATGAGTTTTTAGATGAATAATCATTACTGCTAAAATTCATGAAAGTTTTGGATTCAAAAACATTTCTACAAATACCCAGAGGACATCCAAACACTCACAAAGAATGAATAGCACCACACAAATCAATGAAAACTGAACATTGAGGTTTTATTCATGAAAACATTTATGAATATACATTTTTCTACTATTTGACTAGCTCTATTCATGTACATCAGAGGACTGAGCAAATGTAGAAATGAAACAGTGTTTTGTAGAATGTACAACACTGGTGGGGTCTGCTAAATAGCTTAGACATGGCTCAAGCAGCTCTGGTGTACTAAGGAAACAGCAGAGGGCATCTAAACATGTATAATCCAGATTCAGAGTAACCCAAAGAAAACATCTGGAAGGTGACCTACTTGATACCCTTCTTCCTCAGACAATGCATCACTAGTTAGAGATTCCACGCTACATTCTGCTCTCAGGCACAATAAGGAATAACTATTGTCCTGTGTCACTCCTGATGTCAGCCAATGTAGTTGAGAGCAGCATTTGGGCTAGGAATATTCCAGTTATCATATGTGAGTTTATTCAAATTGCCATATTATGGTCTAGATTTGCAGAGGTGCCATATACTGGTGATAATTTACCAACTGTAATTTGTAGATTGTCCTCCATTCTATTCCTTCCAGTCCACTCCATAGTCAGGGATAGATTTGTGCAACACTCTCTCAGCTAGATGAATACTTACGTGAATAGCCACAATTAAATTAACAGAATTACATTTAAATTGTAAGGTCTTTGAGGCAGGGACTGCAGCTTAATATGTGTTTGTATAGATCCTATTATAATGGGCCTATGATCACAGTTGCTGACTCTAGGCCTTAGTGACCTACAAATAATGAGATACAGTTTGAGGTATATTTATGGGAAAATTTTGACTCTCCATTTTAATTCTTGAATAACTTCTGTCCCAATCTGAAAGGCCAAATGTTGAATTAAAGCCAGTGAGCCAGATCCTCAACTAGTGGACATTGACGTAGCTCCATTCACTTCAAGGAATTTACACCAATTTACACTAATTGAAAATCTGGTGCAGAGTCTGTTGGGTTAATTGAAATAGGTATTCTGGGAAGCCTCTGTGCTCTGTTCTGCATGTATCATGTTGTTTTGATAAAATAGCTGAACCTACAATCAGATCAGTAATCAAAACACAAGATTCTGAGTCTTTCTCATTGCCTCCCTATGGTGAAAATGTAGGGGGAAAATAATGGATATGGAAAGAATGCAGCCTTTCCCACTCCTTCTCAACAAGACAAGAATTTATAATTAAACTTCAAAAAGATTCCTTTAAAAAAACCTGGAGCTTTTTATTGTTAGATTTTCCTCCCTATTTTGTGTGCATAATTAAAATGCTTTATCACAAAAGCTTGTGGGGGGAAACAAACTTCTTAACTTTGAGATGACCAGGATCCATTCAAGTGCTTCTAGGCCACACTCATCACATTATCATCATCCTTCAAGGAAGATAATGAGCATTTTTACTTTTCAGTAGTATTTAACTTGTCAGCCTACCATCATTACAACAGCTTTTAGGAGATCAATAGGAGCAAATTAATCTTACTTGTACAGTATAAGAAGGTTCAAAGCATTTCTTGCCTTCAGAGGCTTCTTTAAATTTATTCTTTTGATGTAATCACAATTTAGGCCACTGGCTTGAAGAAACTGATAAGGGAAAACACAGAATTATTCTACCAGTGGTTTGCACTAAATATTTATGTTACATAGATCTGGCTAGGTCACAAAGTATATTCTATAGCTGATATTTCCTAAAATATTTTCCAAACAGTGATACCCCACATGCTGTGGTTTAGTGAAAGAAAGAAAGAAAGAAAGAAAGAAAGAAAGAAAGAAAGAACGGGGTAGGGGGGTTAACCATCAGTGGATTTTCCCCCCTTGCTGATTATAAAATAAATGCTACATGTAAATTAAAATAAGAACCAAACTGTCTTTGGTTCTTATTAGCAATAAAATCTTATGGACCATATTGTGAGCTACTCTCTCACAATAGCAAACTCTTATTGACATAAGTAGTCTCATTGATTTCAGCGGCAGTGCTTGTATAAATAACAGTTAACCAGTGTGATAGTCTGGTCCTATATTTAATTGTTAGCATAATTATATTTATTGGGTCAGATGACAATACCTTTGCTCACACTTAGTATCTTATTCTACACTGATTTCCATGGGACTACTTCTGATGTAAGGTACTATTTAGTGAGTTAGGGTATCATAATCTGCCCTGTAAGCAGCATATTATGGTAGTGTTTTAGGGGCTCAAACCTTATTGTGTTAAGGACTGTATAAAAATACAATAAAAATATGGTACCTGCTACAAAGAATTTATAATGCAAGTAAGAGAAGAGCAAGAACAGAGAAATAGCTGGGGAGCCCAAGGTAACAATACAGAGTAGATTTGTTATACTTTGATGCCTGGTGCTCTATTTGGTTCACTCTTCAAATCAAGGATTGTAGACAGGAACCTAAAAAACAACTTCATCTTTAGAACTTTTTGATTCCCTAGGGCTGCTGCTCCACTACATTCACTTTTTAAATTACACTAATTTTCTTTCCAAAACAAACCTGAATTAAGTGCTTTCACTATATTTTGCTGCTAACCCTGTGTGTGTGTGTGTGTGTGTGTGTGTGTGTGTGTGTGTGTGTGTGTGCGCATGCGCGTGCATTCATTCAGTCCAGTGGGTTCACTTCCTCACCCTCAGCCAGGGGCAGCTCTAGGCATTTTGCCGTCCCAAGCACGGCAAGCAGGCTGCCTCTGGCGGCTTGCCTGTGGAGGGTCGACTGGTCCCGCGGCTTCGGCGGACCTGCGGGACGTCCGACGAAGCCGCGGGACCAGCGGACCCTCCGCAGGCAAGCCGCCGAAGGCAGCCTGCCTGCCACCCTTGCAGCACCGGCAGAGCGCCCCCCACGGCTTGCTGCCCCAAGCACGCGCTTGGCGTGCTGGGGCCTGGAGCCGCCCCTGCCCTCAGCCATCAAACTTTGAAATTCTGCATGAGTCCCCTCCACACATGAGTCAGACAAAAGTTAATTTCATCTTTTTATGCTCAAGAGCCTGATCTTAGGAGCCAAGTTATTCTGTGTTACACTGAGACCTGCTATAAGGTACATTTATTGTGTATAACACCTTTTCCAGTTAGGTGTCTGGTTGAAGCAACTTCTTAGTAGTACAGGCAGTCTTCTTTCAGAGAGCTTTATGATAAAACGCAGCTTAACAGATGACACTTCCCTCCCCTTTCCCCACCCCATACACCGGTTTATGGCTCAGAATTCTAGCCAAAGGAAGTCAACTCCTCTTGTTCAGGTTCACAGTTTGTAAGTAATTCCACCAGTTCTTAGTCCCATTAACTAGTGGGGTTATGCATGTGAATAAGCACTAAAGTTGCACTGAGTTGTTGTTACTCACTTTAAGGGATGCAGAATCAGGCCCTTAAAAGGAAATGGAAGTTGACTGGATTCGGGAAGCAAGGTCCTAGCTGTTCCCTGACACAGACTGCATTGCTGTTTTGTGTAGGCTGCTCAAGACTCAAATGGCATGTATGCTATAACACATGTTGCTAAAAGTAGGTTCCTAAATTCTGACTTAGATGAGAGCTGTTGGGTGCCCAGCATTTTGAAAATCACACCATGTATTTTAGCTTTCCATATGGCTTGGGGCACCCAATTGAAAAAACAAAATGCAGACAAACAAAACCTTGGCAATAATGTTGTAAAGCCTTTATAGGATCAAGCATTGGCCCTAAATTTGGCTATGGATAAGAGCAAATACCAAAGCTCAGGTGGATCTGCAAGGATGGCCTTTACACTCCCCTGATCCTGAGTCAATTTTGAATTAGGCCAGTATAGCATAGAGCAGCCTGAAAGCTGTCCCAAATGAACTGGCTGCCAATATCCCAAAGGTAGCTGGAAATCAAAGGGGTGAGGGAAAACATCTGCCTTTGCTCCACCCCTCCTCATTATGTGATAACAGGGCAGGAATGTACAGGAGTCACTATGCCAGCTCTATGCTACCGTGCTTTCCCCCTACCATGATATAATCTTTATGTTGCTGGCAATTGTAGTTTTGGGCTAGATTGTGATGGTGATATGGTCTAAGGTGGCTGCACGACAACCGGATATTTAATTACCTATAGATAATGTTAACAGAGAGAACACTGAGTGTCCTTTTTGTCATCTTGCTTTAGGGATTAAGTGATCATTTATGGAACATTATATCCTATGCTGAGACAGGAGGATCACAAAGCATCTTAAGTTTGTATTACTATACTGAATTCTGCACACAATAGCTGATTCCTTGCTTACAAATTGTGATGAAAACTGAAAGGGGAAAAGTGAGACATGCCATTGTGTGGATATTTCATGCTTGGATTAGTGTTAATTTTTCACCATTCCACATTTTTGCTAGGAATGCACTATTTTTTCCCCTTTTTTTGTGGCCAGGTCTCATTCTTTCTGAATAAAGACTTCTTTAATGAGCTCGAGTGTGCAATATATAATGCAGGGGAGATAAGTATCAGAGGGGTAGCTGTGTTAGTCTGTATCCACAAAAGCAGCAAGGAGTCTGGTGGCACCTTAAAGACTAACAGATTTATTTAGGCATAAGCTTTCGTGGGTAAAAAAACCCCACTTCTTCAGATTCACTGCTACAGACTAGGGACCGAATGGCTGGGCAGCAGTTCTGCAGAAAAGGACCTAGGGGTTACGGTGGACGAAAAGCTGAATATGAGTCAACAGTGTGCCCTTGTTGCCAAGAAGGCTAATGGCATTTTGGGTTGTATAAGTAGGGGCATTTCCAGCAGATCGAGGGATGTGATCATTCCCCTCTATTCAGCACTGGTGAGGCCTCATTTGGAGTACTGTGTCCAGTTTTGGGCCCCACACTACAAGAAGGATGTGGATAAATTGGAGAGAGTCCAGCGGAGGGCAACAAAAATGATTAGGGGGCTGGAGCACATGACTTATGAGGAGAGGCTGAGGGAACTGGGATTGTTTAGCCTGCAGAAGAGAAGAATGAGGGGGGATTTGATAGCTGCTTTCAACTACCTGAAAGGGGGTTCCAAAGAGGATGGATCTAGACTGTTCTCAGTGGTAGAAGATGACAGAACAAGGAGTAATGGTCTCAAGTTGCAGAGGGGGAGGTTTAGGTTGGACATTAGGAAAAACTTTTTCACTAGTAGGGTGGTGAAGAACTGGAATGGGTTACCTAGGGAGGTGGTGGAATCTCCTTCCTTGGAGGTTTTTAAGGTCAGGCTTGACAAAGCCCTGGCTGGGATGATTTAGTTGGGTTTGGTCCTGCTTTGAGCAGGGGGTTGGACTAGATGACCTCCTGAGGTCCCTTCCAACCCTGAGATTCTATGATTCTATGGAGTGAAAATTACAGATACGGGCATAAATATACTGGCACATGAAGAGAAAAGAGTTACCTTACAAGTGGAGAACCAGTGTTGACAAGGCCAATTCAGTCAAGGTGGATGTGGTCCGCTCCCAATAATTGATGAGGAAGTGTCAATATCAAGAGAGGGAAAATTGCTTTTGTAGTGAGCCAGCCACTCCCCGTCCGTATTCAAGACCAAATTGATGGTATTAAGTTTGCAAATGAATTGTAGCTCTGCAGTTTCTCTTTGAAGTCTGTTTTTGAAGGTTTTTTTGTTGAAGGATAGCTACTTTTAAATCTGTTCTTGAATGTCCAGGAAGATTGAAGTGTTTTTTTACTGGCTTTTGTATGTTATCATTCCTGATGTCTGATTTGTGTCCATTTATTCTCCTGATGTCTGATTTGTGTCCATTTATTCTTTTATGTAGAGACTGTCCGGTTTGGCCAATGTATACATCAGAGAGGCATTGCTGGCACATGATGGCATATATTACATTAGTAGAAGTGCAGGTGAATGAGCTCCTGATGGTATGGGTGATAAGGGAAGGGAAATAAGTTCATTCTCTAAATTGAAAGCTGCCTCCAAATTATTTGCTTCTTGCAATTCTAATAAAAAGCCAGAATGCCATATTCCTATGCCACATGTCTAATTGAGCTGTCTTATCTGCTGCATATTTCCTTTTTCAATGTAACTGGGCCTTGCTCACTTAAAATAACCAAATAAACAAGTTACGGTTGGGTTATTACAAATATGCATTTTAATTACATGTTGAAGAACGTCTCAGTTTTGCTGAAGATTTGCAAAGGAAAGTTGAGTATGAACAGCCTGTAAACTGAAAACATATAGTATATGAAAGATACACCTGGACAATGGCAGCAGCATGAATGTGGTAGATTAGTTTTCTTAGCCATAAAAGAATCATATATTTTATTGCTGTTCACACAGCCAGACTTCATATATGCAAAAATACATAACATTGTGAGAAACTTTCAAAATTAGATTTCTAGTTCTTATGGATGTGGTGATAACATGATTGTAAACATGGCCCAAGTGTAAATAATGTTGTCATCTTTGGTTTGCATATAGCCAGAAACAATATCTCTGAGAGATGTGAAATACCCCATTAATCTCAGTGGATGTTGACTCTGAACCCTATCGATACCAAAGTTAATGTCAACATTAAGTTAACTATTTTACTACAGATTATTTTAGCACTATCAAGTTAATAGCCGTGTCTCACAATCCCAAACTACACCTTCTCAGGAGCCAAAAGCCCTAGCTGAACTCTATCCTGATAGCAAAGCCTCCAGCTTCAATGTTTAATGTAGATTGATATGGTTTATATAAAATTTATTGCACATAGATAATGGAAAATATGGATTTATGTACTGGATATGTCCATTTTTATACTGAATTATTTTAAAATGTAACTGAAGCCACAGAATTTACCCCAGAATGCTTCCAGATTGAGAGACTTCACTCCACAATTTAGATCCAGTTTGTTGCAAGTAGGCATGACCTTGGTCAAAATGGCCCAAAACTAAATAACAAAAATTTCTCTCTCACAAGGAAGAAAAAAGAAGAGTCCCTTTTGCTCATCTTTGGTAGTGAATGGAAATGGGAGAGCTCACCCATAACATTGCAATTCTGTGTTTGGAAAGTGGTGTAATTAGTGTCTGAACTTTGAGTTCCATAGTGTAATGTATCTCTTTTAAGTATCAAATCACTTTCTGTTAACTTTAATTTACAACATATTGTAGGACATTGGTGTTTGTATTTAAAATTGTAAAAAAACATTACTTTTAATATTTATTACATTGGCATCAAAAGTCTCCAGTCAGGATTGGGGTCAGGATCATTGTGCAAGGTGTTGTACAAATATGTACAAAGACAAGGTTCCTGTCCTGAAAAACATACACTGTCATATGGAAAATCAAGTGCTAAACAGAGAAAGATACTTCATTCTGTTCTCAACAGGAGAGAGTCCCATTATGTAGTTGTTGGCACTTTTACCTTTTGCTACAAGTTTAATAATTTATAAATACTTGTTCATCCTTATTCTCCCCCATATGTACTTGCCAAAAAGACTCCAGTTGTTTTTTTTCTTTTCTGGATTTTATAATTGATGTGTTCTGAATGTTAGAACTCCAGATTTTCCTCCAAGAATGCCCTGAGCAATACTAGCTAATTCTAATGTAATATCAAATCCCTTTGAATGTGCCAAGCGAAGGCAGTGTCTTCAATAAACTGAGAGTCCTTCATATTTCTGACACTGCCATAAAAATACTTAGCTGGTGGGAACAGTAAACTATTAAAATATAGGTAGTAGATGAGATTTTCTATTTGGATTATTTGCACAATTCATTTGATAATCAGCAGTCACCAACTGAAAGCACCGGAACTAATCAAACTCCTGTGCAACTATATATATATCATATAATCCTGTTCATAAACTTAAACATAGAACCCTGTTAATAAACATCCATCTTAAAACTCGCTAGGTTGTTTGCCCCCACTACTCCTATTGGCAGGCTGTTTAAAAATCTTACTTCTCTAATGGTTAAAAACCTTCAAACACAGAAATCAGTCCATTGCCTTCAACTGACTTTGGATCCGATCCCCAAAATTCCAGCCAAGTCTGAAATTAATCTTGTCGCAACCACAGAATGCATTTCAACACATATCAGAAGTAGATGAAGTGTCCTAATGCAGAGAACTTGTACTGTAGCTTCAGTATCTTCTCTTCTTTAGTATCACTTATCATTGCTTTTGATTTGCTTACCCCATAAAGTGAAATACATTTTCTTATTTTCCTTATAGAGCCAGCCATGGGTCTGTGGAGACACAAGACTGGGGGTGCAGGAGCTCTTGAGATCCAATTCAGGCTTTGACAATAAGAAAAACCATGGCCACGGGCAAGTCTGCAGTGGTGTCCCTGCCTATAAAATACAATACCAACTTATCTCATAGGACTTTGAAGATAACGGGCTTGATGCAGAGCACCACTGCATCTGTTTTGCTTTGCTGTGAATAGAGCACTTGTCAAGCTGATTCTATTGTTCTGCTGTTATTGCTTACGTATGTAACTCCCTCAGGAAAGTGCAGCATTTTTCAGGGCGTCTTGGTACAAAATGGGGAAAACAGCAGTTTACTGAGCTTTGGCAAATCATTGATGAAACTCCTGTAAAAGGACGATTTAATGATTAATGTAATATTACAAGCAGTACAGAAGACAAATGGTTACATTTTCAAAAAGATAGAAAAGATTCAAGTGAGAAGATTTATTGCCCAGTGAAAATGAACAGGACTATGGCTCCAGAGGCACTAAGGTACTTTTGGAAATCTTACTTATACCCTTAAAACACAGGAAAGAAGAGGAATAGTTTAGTATCTTCAAAGGATTTGATTAGCCTTGACAGCTACCTGATTTCACTTCACTACTATAAGCTACCTGCTCATTTTGTGGAAAAGCAACATCACTTGCCCCATAACCTAAGCCGTGCTGAACACAATGCCATCAACAACCTCAAGAACAACTCTGACATCATAATCAAACAGGCTGACAAAGGAGGTGCTGTCGTCATCATGAATAGGTCGGAATATGAACAAGAGGCTGCCAGACAACTCTCTAACTCCACATTCTACAAGCCATTACCCTCTGATCCCACTGATGATTACCAAAAGAAACTACACCATCTGCTCAAAAAACTCCCTGAGAAAGCACAGGAACAGATCTATACAGACACATGCCTGGAACCCCGACCAGGTGTATTCTATTTGCTACCCAAGATCCATAAACCTGGAAATCCTGGACGCCCCATCATCTCAAGCATTGGTACTTTAACAGCAGGATTGTCTGGCTATGTGGACTCTCTCCTCAGGCCCTATGCTACCAGCACTCCCAGCTATCTTCGAGACACCACTGACTTCCTGAGGAAACTACAATCCATCAATGATCTTCCAGAAAACACCATTCTGGCCACTATGGATGTGGAAGCCCTCTACACTAACATTCCACACGAAGATGGACTACAAGCCATCAGGAACAGTATCCCCGATAATATCACGGCTAACCTGGTGGCTGAACTTTGTGACTTTGTCCTCACCCACAACTATTTCACATTTGGGGACAATATATATCTTCAAGTCAGTGGCACTGCTATGGGTACCCGCATGGCCCCTCAGTATGCCAACATCTTTATGGCTAACTTAGAACAACGCTTCCTTAACTCTCGTTCCCTAACACCCCTACTCTACTTGCGCTACATTGATGACATCTTCATCATCTGGACTCATGGAAAAGAAGCCCTCGAAGAATTCCACCGAGATTTTAACAATTTCCATCCCACCATCAACCTCAGCCTAGACCAATCCACACAAGCGGTCCATTTCCTAGACACTACTGTGCTAATAAACGATGGTCACATAAATACCACCCTATACCGGAAACCCACTGACCGCTATACTTACTTACATGCCTCCAGCTTCCATCCCGGACACACCACACGATCCATTGTCTACAGCCAAGCTCTAAGATACAACCGTATTTGCTCCAATCCCTCGGACAGAGATAAACACCTACAAGATCTCTATCAAGCATTCTTAAACCTACAATACCCACCTGCTGAAGTGAAAAAACAGATTGACAGAGCCAGAAGAGTACCCAGAAGCCACCTACTACAGGACAGGCCTAAAAAAGAAAATAACAGAACACCACTAGCCATCACCTACAGCCCCCAACTAAAACCTCTCCAGCGCATCATCAAAGATTTACAACCTATCCTTAAAGATGATCCCTCACTCTCACAGATCTTGGGAGACAGGCCAGTCCTTGCTTATAGACAGCCTCCCAACCTGAAGCAAATACTCACCAGCAACCGCACACCATACAACATAAACACTAACCCAGGAACCTATCCTTGCAATAAAGCCCGATGCCAGCTCTGTCCACATATCCATTCAAGTGACACCATCACAGGACCTAATCACATCAGACACACCATCAGGGGCTCGTACACCTGCACATCTACCAACGTGATATATGCCATCATGTGCCAGCAATGCCCCTCTGCCATGTACATTGGCCAAACCGGACAGTCTCTACGCAAAAGAATAAATGGACACAAATCTGACATCAGGAATCATAACATTCAAAAACCAGTGGGAGAACACTTCAACCTTCCTAACCACTCAGTGACAGACTTGAAGGTGGCAATTTTGCAACAAAAAAACTTCAAAAACAGACTCCAAAGAGAGACTGCTGAACTTGAATTAATATGCAAACTAGATACCATTAACTGTGGTCTAAATAAAGACTGGGAATGGTTGGGTCATTACACCAATTGAATCTATTTCCCTATGTTAAGTTCTCCTCACACCTTCTATGGGCCATCTTAATTATCACTTCAAAAAGTTTTTTTTTTTTTTTTTTTCCTCCTGCTAACGATAGCTCATCTCAATTGATTTGACTCTGCCTGTTGGTATGCATACTTCCACCTTTTCATGTTCTCTGTATGTATAAATATCTCCTGTCTGTGTGTTCCATTCTATGCATCCGAAGAAGTGAGCTTTAGCTCACGAAAGCTCATGCTACAATAAATTTGTTAGTCTTTAAGGTGCCACAAGTACTCCTGTTTTTTCTGCTCATTTCAGTTTTCACAAAGTTTGTGTGTGCTCTTTGTAAGTGAAGTCTATTCTTCCTTAGCCAATTGTAATATTTCTTTGCCTCAAAGATAAATTTCAGTCTCAAACCCAAACCGAAAACCAAAGCCCCTTAATAAACAATTGACACCACTGGTAGAAACAAAGAAACAAAATCCTTTTAATCTGACTGATGAAAACACAAAATAATTGGCAGTTTCACTTCAAATATTTCCCAAGGGAATACTGTTGTCCTATTAGCAAATGCCTAACTTCCATATTAGCCAGTATGTAAAGTGGTTTTCCATGCAGAAAAAGCTTGGTTAACAATATCAGTAAAGGAGAATTTGTGAAATACCATATAAAATTGGATTTGATTATTGATTGTGAATAAGTTATTTGATTTTATCCCATCTCTGCATACAGAATACATTCAAGAACCAATTCTAATTTCTACAAATGCAATTGATGTGCTCATGTATTTACCAAACTGCTTTGCAATACATTCCAGCCACTTAATGACAGCTACTTAAGACTGTACAGCAATATGCAACAGTTTAGGACAGGCAGTGAAAAAGTGATCACAAATTCATACGCTCTCAGTTTTACCTCATCCCTTTGAGCAGCTCTATGTACCCTCACACAATGCTTGAAGCCATTCAGAGGGAATGCCTTCACCTCCTGATTGACCAATGCCACTTCCTTAGCATGTATATGCTCTTTAGAAGTCTATCTTCTAAGGATGTGTATACACTGCAACGTAAGTCCATGCTTGAGCCCAGACTCAAGCCTAACCCCCCTTGTGTCTACACTGGACCCTGCAGGACTGGAGGGTCTGAGCTTGAGTTAAGGCCAGCCCTATTGCTTTGAGGTTTAGATGCATCCCCGCTTGACTTGGGTCCTGGGAATCACCAGAAGTATCCCACAATTCCATGGCACAACTTCCTTAGTCCTATCTATCCCAAAAATCTACAGTCCGCTCTCTTGAAACGGAAGCCGCTCCCACCTTTGGAAACAGCAGCAGCTCAGGTCAGTGTCAGCCCATTCTCTTCTGATCACTAATCTGCAAGCCCGCTATCAGAGAGCCTCCTGGGTTTGCAGTGGAGACCAAATCAATCAAGCCTTATGCAAAGAGAACTGCTTTCCGGTGATGGGAGCACAGCCAGATTTTGGTGAATCTCCGGTACAAGGCCAGTAAAACTGTGAACTTCAGCAAAAGCACCAAGTATACTAGCAGAGAGCTAAAAAATTGGCAGCTCTGCAGTTTTTTCAAACAGGTGAACAGTGCAGGGAATGTATTAAGAGACTGAAGAGAGGGTATCAAAAGACCTAGGACGAGAATCACACCTTGGGTAACTTGCCAACGACATGCCCATTTAGTGATTTTGATTGGTTTCTGGGCACTACACCCAGCACAAAGCCAACCATGCTACATAATGATCTGGTCGGCCTGGATCATGCCCTGCTGGCCCCTGAATCCAGCATGGAGACTGATGAGAACCAGCAGCAGGCTCCCTGTCAGGAGCATGAAGTGACTCTTTTAATTAAACCAGTCCCAGCAGGCTATAGATCAGGATCAACAGCAAATTCTCTGTCCCTCCTCAGAAGAGCTGTTTGACCCTCTTCCCCCAATGAATGGCCTACTGCTGAGCCTTCAGAGAATCCGGTGGAGACAGAAGCTATCTGAGAGTCTGGCAACTGTATGACTTTATTATTACAGTAATGGAAGGGATTTCTGTTGTAAGAAGCAAGGCAAAAATGGTAAACCCTGGCTACCACTGTTTGGCCACTAATGGCAGATTGTAACACAGCGCCTAGGCATTCCCCTTCTTCTTCACTTTGTGAATTTCAAAATGGTGACTTGGAATTTCAAACATTCATAAACAGCTTTAAAGATTATTTTCCTTGGTAAGTCACAGGATCATTCTTGTTTTCTTGCCAGTAATTAGAAATTTGCCACTCTGTAATCACTCCTCCCTGGTCTATGCAGCTACCTGTAGACTGTGAACTAAGCTTGTGTGTTTGGGAAACAGTATTCTGTTTCCAAGTCTAATCCATTTCAGATAGAGGTAATCCATGTCATCTGCAGGTCACAAAATCATTTCTCCAAAGTACGAATGTGGTGTCAGGATTTTCCCAGAATTGGCCAGGTGCAGGGGGGAGTAAAGGTACAGATTTCAGTGCATTTGCATGCAGCAATAACAGAGTAAGCCATGTGTGAGCTAACAGCATCAGATTAATTCCCTCATGGTTTCTGACTCAATCCTGGCTGCTGATAGCTACCAACTTTTCCTGAAACAGGAACTCCAGATAGTTAGTCACATTGTGGGGAACGGTGTATTTTCCAGGCCCCCACCATATAGCTGTGAATCTACTCCACTCACAAATGTGATGTTTGGTCACCATTCCTTTGAATACTTCAGCTGCATACAGTGCTGGTTTCCCTCCAGCAGTTTGGAATAACATCTCCCTCTGCCAGTAGGGCATCACAAGAATAGCTATGTCTTCCAAAATATGAAAGGCCTGAAATGAGAGAGAGAGAGAGAGCCTTTTGCCGTGAGGTGTTGTACACACCTGTCCTCTGTCGATTGAAATAAGTTATGACATGTTTATGAAACCAAATTAAGGTTATGATTTTAAACTTACAATTGCCTCCACACTTCTGTAACTGCAATTAATAAGGACACGTCAAGAGACAATGTGAGGACTGAAGCATCCCCTTCACAATGTGTTGGTTCACTTTAGAAATGTTACATTTTATTCCTTGAGATTCCACAATAATTAATTCTGTGCTCCTCTGCTGAGCTGCTTTTAGACAACCCCCCTCTATTTCTTGCCCTCTTTCAAGACCCTCAACTTATACTGTCTGCTGTTCTTCAGGAATTTGATCCCTGGCCCAGTGCACCTTCACAGACCATTCCAAAAAGAAGGATTTCTCTGAAGAAGTTATGATCAATGCTCTTGAGAGGGTAGACCTGTAGGTCCAGTGCCAGAAGCAGAGGGACTTAAGACTGGAGTGACAGCATACTGAGTGGAAGAAGGAAACGCTGTGGCTCACTGTGCCACTGAAGGACAGGGCTTCAGTGAAGCAGCAGGCACTTGTGAAGCAGTTCCTCAAACAAGAATGGCGGCTAAGGAAGTTGGACAGAGATCAACAGAGAGGCTCACCCTGCAATGTCCAGCAGTAGGTTGGACAACTCCATGTCAGGGTAGACCATGCATTCAGGACTCATGAGCAGCTGGGCAGGACAACTCAACCCCATGCAGCCTTCCTTCTTCCCCACTTCTGCACAGGAAACCTCCTCTCCACTCCACTGCTGCCAGGTGAGAAGAAAAAGTGCAAAGAAGGGAAAGGAGAATATGGGGCCAAGAAACACATAGTAGAAGGGGGATTGTGTTGGGGTATTAACTAGGTTCTTCCCTTTTTTGGGGGGGGGATATGTGCTTTTGTAATGATAGCTGGCCTGCCCCAGACTGAGTGGTTGACTGTTTTAAGACATGTTTTCAAATAAATCATGCTACTGTCACTGCATCACATCATACAATCATGATTTGAGACGATAAAGCTAAAAACATGTTCAGAAGCAATTAAGCATTAGTAAGCAAACAGGTGCAGCATGAACTAAGTACAGCAATTCATATTTCAATAAATTCTATCTGTACAACCACTTTGGGCCTCCACATACTCCTCCCCAACCAAATTAATTATACATCATGTCATTCAGACTTACATTGCATGGCACCTCCCAAGCACTGCCCCCGCAAAATATAAATGAGCCAGTTTTCCCCTACAATCACATTCATGCACGTACTATGCCACCTCTTCCATTGGGCCATAAAAGTCCATAATTTGAGAACACAAAGCATCCCTGACTTCTGCTGCTCAAGTGTAACCAACTCCCTCAGTGGTAGCTGCACTTTCTGGCTGAGGGAACTGATCCAGCATCCCCTCACTGTCACAGGTCCATTCAGGGGGAAATCATTCACCTCTGGCTTCACAAAGGTTGTGAAGAGCACAGCAAGCCACCGTAATGCGCACAGCATTGATGACACTAGCATCCAAATGGGTTTGTAGACATCTCCACATATTAATCTGCCAAAAGCACATTCAATTACCATTCTACACCTGCTGAGACTGTATTTAAACCATTTTTTGCTGGGGTCTCTGAAATCATGGTATGGTTGCATAAGCCAAGGTGAAAAGGGGTATGCAGGGTCCCCCAGAATAACAGTGGGGAGAGTAATACTGTTTAAGTCAGTCATTTGGTGGGAATAGTGTCCCAGCATGTCCATGAATGTAGCCTTCTGAGTGGTGAAAAACTCTAGTATCGTGAACTTTTTCTGTACAGCCCACATTGACATTTGTAAATCTGCCTCTGTGGTCCACTAGTGCCAGCATAACAATGGCTTTATGGTTTATGTGCTCCCTGATGAGGGCAGACTATGGGCACATGAGTTCCATCAATAGCCCCAGCGCAGTTAGGAAACCACATTCTCTCAAAGCTAACAATTGCCTCCGGACTATCTTTAATGCCTGTCACCTTGGAGTAAACGACATGCCTGATTGCCTCAGAAACCTCCGTCACCACTTTACCCACAATTGATCTTTACAACCCCAAGCTGGTTGGCAATGGATCTGTAGCCGTCTGGGGTGGCCAGCTTCCAGACAGTTATAGTGACCTGCTGCTGGAGTGGCAAGGGATGTGACTGTTTATGCTGGAGGGTAGGGGCAAGTTGCTTACAAAGCTCCAGAAATGTTGCATTCTTCATGTGAATGTTCTGGACCCACTGATGGTCATCTCAGGTCTGCAGGGTGATGGGACCCACCAGTCTGTGCTGGTGGTCCTGCACCAGAAACGACAATCTACAAAAGGGGCATCAGTGGCTATGCCAATTATACTGAGCAGAATCTGCCAGTGAGAGTTTGTTATGCCAGGCTACTCCTCCTCTGCCACTGCCTCCTTCAGCTCCATCATGAAATCTGACACCATTGAAATGTCTGCTAGTGCCTCGTGGATGCTCTGCCATTTTCCTGACACAGGAGGGAAAGTGCAAGCAAGAGAAATGCGTCAAAAGGTGCCTCCTCCATGTTGCTGACCCCAGTAGCTAGGAGTTCACAGACCAAAATGACTGATGGGCAGGCTATGTTGCCAGGTAGTTTAATCTTCCTGTAATGTGCCACATGTTGGGACAGGAGTGCTATGGACTCTGGGATATGACTTGGGTCTGCACACTGCAGCGTGGATGCCAGAGCCCTACATTTGAGTCTGCATTAGAAAAGTCTTAACAAAGGGTTAAAATACAATGTAGCTGCTCAAGCCTAGGGTTACCTAACATGGGTCAGCTGACTCAGTTCCCACTAACCCTGGGCTCACATTACAATGTAGAGATACTCTAAGGTCTATATTTTTAAAGGTACCTAGGCATTTCAAAAATCCCATTAGGAATCTATTTTTAACTTTAGGTACCTTAAGAACTTTAAAAATCTGGCCCTAAATGCCTGCCTGATCCTGCTTAGCATGTGAGATCTACCAGGCTCATAGCATCAGGTGGTATTGCTAAAGGCTATTTTATTATAAATTCAAATATATTTACTGTACTTTAGTAAATAGAGGACTGTAACAAGCCAGGGCTCAACATTAGTACATCTAGCCTTCTGCCCTTCTAAAAACTGATCACACTGCTGAAAACAGCTTCAAGGGATTGATATTCCCTGTCTGTTCACATAATATAATATATTAAAGATTGGAAGATATAAACTCTGTGCATGCATGCACACACACACGGCTTGTTTGGGCTAGAATTTAGACAAGCATAGGTGAGATAGATTGATGGATGGATATCTCACCTATGCCTGTCTAAATTTTAGCCCAAACAATCTGATGCATAGCCCTGGAACAGAGATTAGAATCTGATATTCTTGCTGAGCTTTGGAGGGGAAGGACCCTGGCTCAGGCACTGAACCTGTTGTGGCTATGGATTACAAATACTAGTACCAAGGACAGCACTTTCTTCATATGAAACTGCTTTTATCTCTGCCTCCTACACCCACCACTCAAATAAATACCTAGCTGTCCAGGTAGCTAGTCAATAACAATGCTGTAGCCACCTATGTAAAGCTGTATACAGAATGTGCACAGCTGATCATTCTGTTGTGTACAGTTCCAGGGGAATTCATGTGTGTGAGAGTGTGAGCTAATGAAAGAGGAAAGAGCAGAACAAATTTCTTCAGTAAGGCACGGTTGCTGTAGCAATGACTACACCATGCTTTTCACAGTGTTTCACTTGAGCGCTAAGTATTTGTGACACAATAAATGCAATATTGAAGATAGGTGAGGTTGTGACAACTCCAGTCCTTACCACTACATGAAATGGACACAGTATTAAAAGAAATTTCTCACAAACCACTGCAGTACTCCTCCACTCCCCCAACCTCGGTGAAAAATCTATTTACTTCAGTCTTTTTTTAATCAGCTCATTTTGGTGTTATGCCCATGCTTCTGAAATATTGTGAGACAACACTCAGTCATTATTAGGTACAGAATATCAGAGGCACACATTTGGGGGTTCTGGGGTAGGTAGGGAAAATAATCATGATATTCCCCAGATAAGTGTCTTCTAGGCAAGACTATTAATACAATATGCATAAATCAGTTGAATTCCTCTCTCATTGGACCAAAAGCCTATGTACTTACTATGCTGTTACTTAGCTGCTACTCAGTCCTTACTTAGGCAGACTCCCATTGAAATCAATGGTAATTTCACCTGAGCAGGGACAGAGTAGTAACTGAAAAAGGACCTCAGGGTTTGGCCCACTGTTTATTATGGGCTAAATTGTGCTTCTTCTTGTGCAGTTGTATATTAACAGAAGAGAAAATGGAGTAAATAAGCTACTCCCGCTTTGCACAGCCCACATAATGGCTACCCAGAATAGCAGCCTGTGCCCTGGAGGAGGCACATCAATTGTTAACCAACTTACTCCCTTGGGAAGGAAATCATGGAAATGATTTTTGGAAAGGAGTGGGGAGTAACTCTGGCCCCATTACATGCTGGCTATTGGAACTGAGTATGCCCTACTATTTAAAGGGCTGTAGCAAATTATTCCCTCTTGCAATGCAGCCCCTGGTGTCCAGGAGGCATTGTTCTTCCCTGAGTCCTAATTTCTTCCTATGCTCCTATGGCTGATAGCAGTGGTGCCATTTAGTCATTGTGGTGCAGTATATTTATGACATGGACAGCTCTCTAACAAGGACTGTGCTGAAGCAGCTTACTTATTTTATGTAGACTAGACAATCAAACAGACATCATGTGATAATGTCTTTGAGAATTCCTGACCTGAGATGGAGTCAAACATGACCTAGCTGTACAAGGCTCCACAATAAGCCTGACTGGAGAATATCACCATTTCCAAAGTTCCTCTCCTGACCCTAACCAACGCCCCCCACTCACACACTTCAGCCCCTATGCGTAACCACCCACAATTTCAGTTTCACTGCTATATCACACCCTTAATCTGAATGCATGTCCTGCTAAGATCTGTAGGAGTTAACACATGAGATTTAAATACACAATATGGCAGTTTCCCTCAAAGGTTATTGGAAATGCAAACATCAAATAATAATTTCCTAAGAATGAGACTGTGTATTTGTATTCAGATCTGATCCTTGGGCTAAACAAATCATGACATTTAATATTTTTACCATGACCAACTTGTGAAATCTGTCACCCACTGCTGTAATTTATATGCAGCCATACTTATAATTCTCTATTTGTGACACAAGTGTTCTTGCAACAATAAATATGCATATCTGAAATTGAGTTTGTTTTAAACCAAAGCAGCAAGAGCTTGAAAATATACCTAGCAAGAAATATCCCCTTTCTTAAATTGAATAGAAATCTGAGCTTATGTCACTAACGAGCGCTGAACTAAAGTCAGTCAAGAAAGTTTAAAGAAAAGCATTAAAAGGTGATTAAAAAAATTCTTTTTGCTCCCTTACTGATGATTATTTAAGTTAAAACTGAATTTCCAACTGTAAATATATAAATATTATCAACTCTTAGGCTTTATTTTCATCCAAAACCTAACTGATGAGTAGCGGTTACTAGGTAAGCCTGGCTGGGATGGCAAAATAGCATTTGGACATGCAGTGCCTCACCTCACAACATTTTTTAGGGCTTGATTCCTTTTATATGGCAGTCAAGATGGCCAGTTTCCCTGGCTGTGAGGAGTGAGAGAGGACAGGTGGCTGGGTGAGTGCTACACAGCCATCTGAGAGGGTTTAGTCCTTTATAGTCTGCTTAGAAAGCTGAAGGTACGGATACAGGAGAACAATCCTTGGACACCGCAAAAGGCCAGGATTTGCTATGTAAATCTTATTGCCCATCAAGGGATACATCAAAAGCTGTGTCATATGTTCAGCTAACTTCACAAAAGTAGTTGAACTCAGCCTTGGTTTGAATTCATCCAGTGAAAATGGTCCATTAGGATTAGGGTTTGTTTTTAACTTGCAAACTATCTTGTAAAATATCATCGTGCCTCAGTGGGTCGCAGCTGAAAATGCCAGATTCAGGACAAACTGCTGAAATATAGGGCAGTGTAGCAAAGGGGTGTGGCCGCCTCCTGAGACTGATGGGAAGGAACCACTGGTGGGTGGAGCTGAGACAGCCACACCTGCGCCGCTGGAAGTGGAGGGGTGGGACAGGAAGTATAAAAGACAGAGCCTGTGGCTTAGTGGGGTTGGAGCTGCCAAAAGAGACAAATGCCTCCTGCTGGGGTTTGAACCTGAGGGGGACCTCTACCGCACCAAGGACCCAGAGGGGCTGCTGGAGCTGCCAGTGAACAAGGATGCCAAGGAACTGCTGGGACTGCCGCTAGCAGTTTACCCTGAGGAGGAGGAGGATGCCCATGAAGTGAAGGTACCCAGTGAGGGATCATAGGAAGTAGTCGGGGAAAACCAGAAGACTGGTCAGCATGTTTTAGCTAGATTCCTGCTGACACAGTGGTGGAACCATTTGCCACTGTTAGGGCCACACAGTGGAGTAGGTTGGGCCTGGGTCCCCCTACCTCCTGCTGCTAATCCCGCTGCCGGGGTGGCAGCCTCTCCACCTTAGGCCAAGAGGCCTGCATTTGTCTGCTGTCTGCCTGAGTTAGGATGTCAGGCGCTAGACTGTTTGATGCTCTGCCCTGTCTGAGGGCCTGAGCTGCAGACTACTTGCTGCTTGGCACTGCCTGGAGGGCAGGACCTCAGAGATAGCTTATTGACCAGTAATCCTTGCCTACTAAGGACCTGAGAGCAAGAGGGCCTGGCCTCCTCCTAAGACTGACTGGGAGGGACAACCACGCCCTACAGGCAGATTCACCCAAAACTGATGTTTATTCTATCATTAGATTATACCAAGGCAGTAGCAAAAATAAACTTTTGTCTCACCACCTAAGTTCCCTCTAAGTCATGTGGCCACGCAGCTGCCTATTAAGTCCCCCCTCTGGCCCCAGTGAGAACCTGATGCTGCCGAGGGAGTGGTGCCCTTCCCCGCTGGCCCCAGCGCAGACCTGCCATGGCAGCAGTGCCCCTCCCTCCCCTCTGGCCCTGAGTTGCTGCAGTGAGAGAAGGCTGGGGGAGTTCTCTCTCCCCACCACAGCCCCGGGGCAGCCTGCACCTCATCCCTGGCCCCACCCCAGAGCCCACACACCCACACACCCCAACCCTCTGCTCCAACCCTGAGCCTCCACCCACACCCCAAACCCCTCATAGCTTGATGACTCACAGAGGCAGCCATTACCCATATCCATGCTGAGTCAGCCACAGGAAGATCTATCTGGGTGGAATGAGTTTCTTTTATGGACCATTGTGAGAGCTAAGTGTCTTTGATGGACTCTAAAACTTGAATAGCCTATTCACAGTGGGCTGGCTAGACTGGATGTAAACTACCTTGTGGGTGTTACCCAAGGAACAAACAGATTTGAGATATAGATACATAGCCAATAGTCATAACTTCAGATACAGTGATACATGGATTTAAACAAGATAATCTTATTTAGACAATTGTAATTTTCCATTGACATTGTATATGACATACTTTGTACAAGATTTGTTGCAATTGTCTAATAGTGATAATATCAGTGATATAAATGGTCCTATTTCAATCATACAGCATCACATGAAATATTTTGGGGAGATCTACAAGTTTTATCAGGCTGTTTGTACACTGTGTTATATGTTAAAATCTAGCTTACTGGAATTGTTCAGTACATAGGGTAAGTCACATGAAATTTCTCCTGTGTTCCCTACAGACTGAGCCTGTCCCAAGCAATCAGGAGGAATGCAGCAGAACACATTTTCACTCATTTTCTCAGAGTGAGAAAGTGCGAGAGGGAGCTTTTTATTTCACTCTGATAAAGCAGGAAAAAGAGACCACTAGCCACTTTGTTCATGTGATTGTGGCAGATAGTGGCCTTGTCAAATATTATCTTCTGTATTCCTCAGTCATCGGCACCTGTTTCATCATTACTTTGTTTTACTCACAAAATAATCTTTTTGTCTTAAACCCCAACCTTGGGTCTGATCTCTGCCTGGAGTTTGGGAGTGATTAGATGAAGGGTTTTTTAACCCTGGCCCATTATAAATATAGGTCCTACTCATAGGCTTAATTTGCAACCCAGATTTCAATGCTATCGCCTGTTGTTGTTGGAAAATTTCTTATTTTAATAAGGACTGAATGAGCAAGAGATTTTTGTTTATAGTTATTAGAAATAAAATGCTAGTTGCAATAGTGAGGAAAATATGACTGTGCAAAATAGCTACATATAGCAGAAATTCCATGTTTAATCTTTAAATTGTATGTTTCTAAAATATACACTAGCATGACATTTCTTTAAACAGTGTACTACATATTTGCTAAACTGGAAAAATATTTCTCTGATTGGATTCCTTTTTTCACTTACTATAATTGGAAACAGTTGATGGCCACCAAACCATAAAATGAAATGTATCTATTTCAGCTGTGATACTGTTCATTTATTTAAAATAATGTTATAATGCTATTTGCCCAGTATTATCAAAATAAGGTACATAGTGGGTTTTAGATGTTGTAAACAATGGCAAGAATCATTTTCTTATGTTAGCAAATATTTACTGTATGTACTTTCAATTAAGTACAAAATGGCGGTGATAATTCAGTATAACAAATAGAGTCCATGATGGTTTTGGATTGGATCAGAGGTGATATTATATATTGTGAATTATATTACTTCAAGGCTTTGCAGCTCATATTCCCAAACCTCCAGAATTGTGACCAAATTATTTTCAGCAATGATTTTTTGTTTTTGTTTTTATTGTTTAGTACATGGATAGGTATTTTCATAATGTCAAAATAAATCAACACATAAAGGGCACAGGTAGAATACAAGACCCAATCACATTACCAATAAAAGGTGACAATATATAATTTACACCCTTGTAATTTTATTAAATCAAACAAATTGAGACTAGGATAGTATCAAAGGATATGAATGCATTCCATATTTCTTCAGATAAGTCCAGCGATCCTTTCAGGTTCTACATTTTCTCTTACATTTACTATTTCTGGCAGTTTATTCAACTACTTTAGCCTCTTTTTTCTTTTCATGTATTATCTGTGAACAGATTTGTTTTCCCAGTGAAGTTGTTCATTATTCAAAGTATTTCCATTGACTTCTTAGGGCTTTGGCTTCAGCCCTAAGTGTTTTATGTCGACATATTTCTTGTGAGTTATTCACTGCGACTATTACTTTGTGTTCCCTATTTGTATTGTTTTATTGGTCTCCAACATTACATTGTGGTAATAATGCCCACAAAGTAATTTTGAGATGACCAAGAAAATATGTCAGTCATGATTACTCATAAAACTATGTAGGTGAGTATTCATAGTACTTTCTCTTTCTGTGAAAATTATGCAAACAACAATGTTTTTATACATATGGCCTTTGAAATCAAATGGTGGGAGATCACAAATATAGCTGAAGTTAAACAGGGGTGTTTATTTGAATTATAGTTCATGACCCCTCTTTGCAGGATTTATCTAGCTTTTCTTTCTAGTGATATTGTGGATTGTCTAGGTCAAGGTTCTGTCACGTCGACTGTTCTCCTTTGATACTAAAGAGAATTTATACCCTTGTAAATGCCAACAGCAGTTGTGAAATTTCATGTCTGTTTCATTGTGTCTCATTTCAGCTGTCTGCTGCACTGCCTTTCATGGCTGTTAGAGGCACTTTACAGTGTTATGTCCCTTTTTACTTCTTCCACTGGCATGCTGTGTGACCTTGCGCAAGCCACTTCACCTCTGTGCCTCAGTTTCTCCATCTATAAAATGGGAATAGTGCTACTGATCACCTTGTTGAAGTGCTTTCAGATGCACAGATGAAAAGTGCTATAAAAATCAGGTATTATAATCTTACCCGACAAAAAGGTGTCAGAGCAGGGGTGAGAATATCACCCAAAGTGCTTATGGGTGGGTGGATGTATCTGCCTGTGAGTGAGTGGGCTACTTAATAAGGTGTCACATGAGACAGCTTTGAAAGACTTTTTTTTTTAACTGGATTACTTTAATTTACTTTGAAAGTATTAATGTCTAACTGCATTTTAGATCATTAGCCATTTGTTGCCATATATGAGATTTTGCTCTCTTTGCTAGTTTTGGGTGTAAAACATTCCCCACTCTCACTTATGCCTTTCAGTGGAAATAAGCATGACAACTAATACATAGTTGTTGTTGCAAAACCAGTTGCTGAAGCAACCAAAACTAAGATACTCATGCCAAAATTATCCTCTCAATCTCTCATCCATATGCATTTTATGAAAATTGCAGAATCTTCCAACTGTTGCCCTAAGGGTTAAGCTTTAAGAGCACCACAGAGGCTTCAGCATCTTAAATATGCTGTATTAAGACACTGGTGAAGGAAAGTACTCTTCCGTGTTGCCCCCGGCCCCAACTCCCTCAGCACAAGCTGAACTTTTGATCTGCTGAAATTGGTGCCTCTCGACTTGTAGGTGTAAATCTTGTCCCTCTTTTGCTTCCCTGTACTTTAACTTGAGTGACAGATGGAGTAGTTTCATGGTTTGCTTATTTAATGCCCATGGAGATCGTCTTAAAAATTTAACAAAATAGTATCGTTTTTGACATGTTAAATATTGCTTGCCAAAAAAAGCAGCAGCTAGGCATCTTCTTTAATTCATTTGCAAATATGAGACATACAGTTACTAAAGCATCTTTGGAACTACAATTTGTTTGGGTTGGAGAGGAAACACAATCACCCATTTACTTTGCTACATCAGATTATTTTGGAACAAAACAAATGATGATGCCACAGATACACTCTTATCTATATAAGAAAAGGTTAGCCAGACAGGAAGATTAAAGAAAAATTTTGCTTTGTATGAAATGTTTAAAGAAACAATTATTGGGGCAAAGTCTGAATTAAATGCTCCCAATCATTTCACTAGGATTTCTTGCCAGACCATGATCTGCAGTATTTGGCTACTAGATTTGAAATTATTTAATATTGTACAGTCTGATTGCTGCTTTTCTCATCTCTGTGTCACTGCTTTGGAGTCTGTAAACAATATTGTAAAATTAATTGAATATTGTAGGGGTTAGAATATTCAGTACATACTCAAACACACTAGTGGGAGCTTGGGAAGGAAGCCAGAGAAAAGATAGTGTAACCATCTCTCCACTATCATCTTAGTCTATGTGAATTTGGTTAAAGAATTCACTTGAGTAAAATAGACTGATTTAATCTCATTTATTCTAGTCAAAATACAAGCAGTAGGATAGGCAACTTAACTATGTTATGGAACAGTGCAGAAAGGAAAAAAAAAGGTCTATAATTTAGTTTATAGAGCTGAACAGATATTTACTTTCCTTAGAATATTTCAATTAAAATGAAGAATGGTATTTCTCAGTGAACAAATCTGGTTTTAGTAACAAGAAAAAAAAATAGAAAAAGCAAATTTAGTTTTTTGGAAACAAAATATTCAGCCCCAAATGGTCAAAAAATGGGGGTGGGGGAAGGTAATTTTCAGACACAAAGTTCTAGTTTTTGGCAATTCTGGGCTAAACTTTTTCATATTTTAGGTTTTTGTGTATTTTGTGGGGTTTATATATAGATTGAAATTTTCTGAGGAAAGCAATAACTTCCTGTGAAAATGTTCACTTAGCTGAAAACCCATGCTTCCACAGAAAAAAAGTTTTGATGCAAATTTTTCAACAAGTCCTAATAGTTTACTACTAATTCTAATAATACCAAAAGCTTTTAAACACTGTACTTCTGAGACAGACCATAGTCAAGATGATGACATTGACTACCCATTGCTTTCTGTGTTAAGGTAAGCAGAGCACTAGACCTACTCATAGTCCTCCTGAATTTCTCATTGGATGCACTTAAAGCTTTTCAATCACTCACTGAGCACTCATAATCAAAATTTTGGCTATCCTAGTCTTCTAGACTGCCACAAAAACTGAAGGTGGTATCTTTCCAGTTCTCTTCAAGAAAGTGTAACAATATAAACATCACTCTAGCATGATAGAACTGGAGTTTTTAAAGATCTTATTTAAAATGAAAATACATTAGAATTGTACTCTAATCCCATGACCTACAATACTGAGCAGCAAAGGATTTATCAAACTCTTTTCATAACATTAAGACTGTCATCTTATGATTTTATTTTATATTTTGGTCCAGTGCCACTACTGGATGGTATGTATAGGAAATGTCTTATATATACATACCATCCAATAGTGGCACTGGACCAAAAAATAAAATTTCCCTTCAGGTGATCAGCTACTCCTCATTCTGCTCATTAATTAGCTTGGACTCTATAACCATATGTATTCAGTGGCATAATTTATTATATTTTGTATTTTTTTTCTTTCACTTTTGTTCTTGGTAATATGATGGATGGGTCTCCTAAAACTTTCCAAATGACCCAGATACCTAAATACTAGTTTAATTAATATCTGAGGAATATTACTGGGTATAGTGGTAATTTTAAGTAATCAGGGAGGGTGAAAACATTGATTTGACTTTGTTATACCTACTTCAGTAATATATTTTATCAATAGATACAACAAAATTCTAAGACAACCTGTGACATTTCAGAAAATTGCTACACAACCACCTGCTGTTGCCATTATTTCTCATTTCTGCTTTTCCTGTTGAGGCCTCTTCAACACCCTCACCTGCATGTTAAGACAAGCCACTTATTCAAAGACAGAGCCTTGGTCTTCTCCATAAAAATGAAATGTCACTTCTTCATCCCCAAGATGCTCTATTTTTGGTATCAAAGGTCAACAGACAAAATCAATTTCTATATGACAGATACTTTGGAGAAGGATTCTGTTGAGGACCATGAACTGAGAAATAAAATCATTTTCCCTTTTAAAACACGAGGGTACTGTAAGTGATGGGATGTAGGAAGCAGACAAAGCAAAGTAAATGTATTAATTTAAATATATACCTCTACTTTGGAAAGAATAACTGTGAAAGGATAAATAAACCTGTTAGAACTTTCTGTGCCCTAAGACAGACAAACACATGCAGACAATTGAGGTTAAGACAAACTAATAAAAGTAACAAAACTTCCTCTGGTAAGATTGGTGAAGCATCCCATTTAGGCCTAGCATATAATAAAAATGTGACTAGGCTATGTCCAAATGAACCCGAATGCATGGTTTGCAGTCCCAAAGCCTTCATTTGGAGATGATAAGTTGCTAGTGTCATCACCCTGCTTTTATTGTCTTCTCTTAATCTTAAATAATATTTAATTTAAGCCCATTCTAATTCTTCCTTTTTTTGAGTCCGTAGCATACAGGTTTTTCACAATCTCTTCTCAAATGCCATGCCATTATTCTTACCATTTTTGTGGCCTGTCTCTGACCTTACAATGGCCATGTAATGAAATCTGGTTGCAACATTTTCTTTGAGTTAATATTGCTCACTGGTTTACTACTCTTGAATATACTATGGGACTTGGTGGGCAAGAATATTGAAAGAAGGCTTTGTTTTGTTTAATTGGACATATTTTTGGGCCAGGAAACAACAGATCTTAGCTTAACTCTTTGCTCCTCATCTCAGATGGGGGGACCATAGCTCATTTTCTGAGCATACTAATGCAAAATTAGGTACTGTACACTCTGCATGAGTACAGAACCTCCCATCTAGTCAAGATAATCCACAGAAGTAGATAAACATGGAACAAAAATCCCAGAGTTGAACACATCAAACTTTGGGAAAGTTCAGATTGAACATCTTTCATCCATCTCTTTAAGTACTGATTGGACAGCTACCAACCACATACTATTGTATCCTGAACTGCCACTTCCTGCTGTAATATGTGTTCCCCACACCTCTGTCACTGTAGAAGAGCTTAGACGAAAAAAAAAAAAGAGGCCTTTGCAACTTTATATTATACACAGTGCAACTTTAATCTAGAGGACTGGTGTGCTCAGCACACAGCCATCTCTCCTCTCATTTTGAATGCTATAAAAGACATCAGTGGTCAGGGAGAGGTCCAAGGTTAAGTGTGTGGTGAGCTAAGTGAAGAAAGAAGACTTAGATTCTTTCATAGGGAATTGTTAATTGTCTGTCTTCCTTTTGCAATATTCATTTTAGTTGTTACACTGGCTTCTTGATTCCTTTTTCCTCTTCATGAATGGTGTCTCCCTCCAATGGCAGTTTCATTCACAGAGATTGTTATGCAATATTTATGCTCACTCCATAAAACCCAGAAAAGCTCTTTCCTCTGAGCAAAGCTCCGAAATGGCTTGTGAATAACTCCAAAATAGATCTTCAGGTATCCCAAAAAGCAGCTGAGTGAATATATAACAAATTGAATGGCTAGCAGGAAGAGCCGCGTTGCAGCATATCAATCTTCTGCAAGGGAAAAGGATGGCAAATGAAATATAAAAAGTTATTATTGCAATACTTACATACTAACTAATGGTCTGCTGATTTGACCTGCAGTACTTTTTCACTATTCTAGAACTCACACTTGGTTATATAACCCCCATAAATCTGGTCTTAAAACTTGGTAAACAGAAAAAGTGAAGTTCACTTTGCTAATTAGCAACAATAGTGAACATTTATCCTGAAAATTTTGAGTAAGTGGAGACATTTGGAAAACATAATAATCTTTCTTTGTGTTGCTTCTAAAATTTCCATGTGGGCATTTACGGTATGGTAAGATAAAAATGGTTGATTGGCTTCTTGCGTAAGCAGTAATGTATTCTCTAATGTCATTTCTTTTATAATGTTAGCTTCTTCATATGGTTAAAATTAATGAACCACTTTATATCAACCTAGAGTAGTCAGTTTTGTATGCATTCTTTCAATTAGTTTTGTAGCTGTATTAATTAATACATTTGCAATACTAAAGCAGTTTGAATTGTGTCAGTGCTATTTCTCAGAAATAACCCACCACTTTATCTTGAAACCTTGCCCTTATGTGGTCCAAAAACTTAAGCACTCTCTGGGTCAACAAACTGCTTGGTGTGTTCCTTCAAGAATAATTTGTTTTATATGGCATGCTGTGCTGATTATGCAGCCTCAAATAATAGGATGATATAATCTTCATGAATAAGTTACAACAACCTGCCACAGTTCCTACTTGTATTTCCAAATTGCTGAGGAATGTTCTATGTGCTTCTCTAGAGACAATACTGTATTTTTATTTTTTTGGTGCATTTCTGCCCTTTTTAATTAAGTCTCTTAAAAACCCGCTGTGATGACCATTGTTAACGTCCTACAATTTTGCACACTCTGAGCCATTCAGAGAAAACCCGAAATAGTTGTTTCTAGAGGAAATGATGATATGAAGTAACAACTTGTGCTAGCCTGCAAGAACTCAATCATATTGACTCCCTAATGCAGCAGCTTATTAATGTATGTCACTATTGTACCATATACAAATACTGTAAGTACAGATTGGAGAAAGCTGAAGTCCTCTAGCTGCACTTGTATTGATGTATTGATACTGTACAATACTCACTTCTACCTATGAATAGTAGGTCTGCAATTGAGATATTCTACCTCTTTCTTTCTTCAAATCTTTTTCCTTCTTCCTTTTTACTTTTGAGAGAATTACTGCTAAAACAAAATATGGGCTGAGAGACCCTTATTTAGATTTTGTGTTTTACCTGAGTAAAGATTGAGTTAATACTGAACATGGAATAAGGACAGGATTAGAGCTGGGTGAAATGTTTTGGCCAAAACTATTCGGCATGGGGAAAAATGCAGGTTAGGTTTGACCGAAACATTTTGAGTCATTCGCCAAATTGTTTGAGTTAAAAAAAAATCAGGAAAAAATCTAGGAAAAACGAAAACATATTTCAGCATTTTGGAAATGAAATATTTCATTTTTATTTGAAATGCCTTAGTTTCATTTTTTCTGATTTTTTTTTTTAAAAAGGTTCAGTTCCAAAAATAAAACAAAATGGTGGTGGGGGGGAACACACTCTCTCTCTCTCTCACTGTTCTTTTTAATGGATCAGCCACTGAACTGAAAAATTAGTTATTTGCACAACTGCAAACAACTAATAAAAATATTTTACATTGAAATAATTACATTATAATCCTGTTCAGAATTAAAAATTAACGGAAGCGTTGTAAATGGTAAATTACAGATGATAGATGCTTTTTTAAAATAGTCTCTCATTGGTCATGCTCTGTCCAGCTGGAAACAGGGATATAAACGCTTTTCCCTTTCATGAGAAAGGGTGTTCTTGTTGTTAAAACACTGGTTTGAGACGCATGATTTCCCAGTTTTGCTACAAACTTTGTGTGTGACCTTGGGCTTGTTTACATGATGGGTTAATGCACTCTACAGGGGTGTGATTTTTAAAGTGCACGAATGTCCTGTCCATTAATTGGTCAATATAGACCCCACTGTTGTGTAGTAAGTGTTCCCTTAAAGGTTCCCACTAAAGGTTTCAAACATCAGTACATTAAAGCCTTCCAGAAGGGTCTACATGGACCAGTTAATGTGTAATATATCCATGCACAGAAATCACAGCTCCATACAGTGCATAACCCCACTGTGTGAACAAGTCCTTCATCACTTTGTTTTTTTGAAGCAGGGGTTCCCACTATGTGTATGTACAGTGCAGAGCACTGATCTTAGTTGAGGCCTCTAAGTCAGTGATTCTCAAACTTTTGTACTGGTGACCTTTCACATAGCAAGTCTCTGTGTGGGATCCCCCTTACAAATTAAAAATACTTTTAACATCATTATAAATGCTGGATTCAAAGCAGGATCTGGGGTGGGGGCTGACAGCTTGCAACCCCTCCCCAACTAATAACCTCATGACCCCCAAGGGGTCCCGACCCCCAGTTTGAGAACCTCTGCTCTAAGTGCTACTGTAATTAAAATAACAATATAAAAATAAAATTAGATTTCAGACCCATTCATAATAGCTGTTCTTTGCAGAAAACTGGATGTATTTCTAAGGTGTTTCACAATTTATAGAAAAATGGGACGAGACAGTGGAAAATTCCATTTCGTAAATAGAAAATGATTTCTACTTATACTGAAGGAAATTTTCTTCATCTAATACATTGAACATGCAGAGACTATTTTAAACAATGCTCTTGACATGATACATAAAACCAAGGTCATGATCCCATATACCTGCTGGCAGGGACACAAATGAGCCTCCCACATAACAAAATGACTCCAGGAATTAGGGATTTTAATAAAATACTAGATATTTCAAGACTCTCAATAAAATTGTGAAAGTTAGCAGCACTGTATCAGCTTTGACATCAAATATTCCCTACACCACAAAGAGAGGCAGACCCTGTAGCAGAGGAAGAAAACATAAGAACGTCCATACTGGGTCAGACCAAAGGTCCATGTAGCCTACTATCCTATCTTCCAACAGTGGCCAATGTCAGGTGCCCCAGAAGTGTTGCTTGCACAAATGAATAAGGTGCTGTCAAGTCTGGAGAGAAGTGGTCCCTTTCAGATTCTGAAATTGATGAGACTGATAAAATGGTGGCTATGAGTAAAGATGACAAAAGTTATGCAGACCAATGAAGGGGAAAAACAGGCTGATTCTTTGCTCCATTGTGGCTGTGGAGAAAGTTCTACCACTTTAATGTCCTCTTTTTCATTTAGAGACACAAAGTACTCATGCTGCATAAAACATTGAGATTGACACTAGAGAGGCTAAAGGGAGAGGTGAAGAGATGGTGGTGTAGATTCCAGCTCTGGATCTTTTATCATCAGTTTTCTGTGCATTGGCAAGAGGTAGAAAATGTAGAAATCCACCAGAGGCGTCCGTTAATCTAGTTCCAAGTGGGCATGTGCATGTACAATTTGCAACTCAACAATGTCCAGAGGCTTTGTACATTGTTTAAAGTATATTTGTCAAACTGTATGGGGGAAAACAATGCATGATGCATTACCAAGTTGATTCTAACTGGTCTATCAGTTCTTCACTCTCAGAAGTTCTAGAAATTCACTGAACTGAATTTTTTAAATGTAAAAAATTCAAAGACTACCCTTTAAATGACACCTCCCCCCCAAAAATATACCAATTCCTGGAGTGTAAATTCACATTTTCTGCCCTGATTTATGCATGTTTTAAGAGATATGGCTTCATTTTTCCATGAATAAAGTTCTATGAATACAAAATGATGAAAAAGTTGCACTGTAGAGAAGGCATAGATAATGTTTTTACCACTGAGGGCACTTCCAAGAAATTATTTCAACACCCTGAGGTCTGTTCTCAAGTCAGTTTTGCTTGTTTGGTTTTTTTCCCCTACAAAATTTTACATTTAATTAAACACCGTTTATAATATATTAAATACTAAGAGGTAATTACTTCTATATAATTTCCATTATGAAAGCAGTCCTATTACTGTAATAAACTTGGGGGGAGGGGATTGTTTTTGTTTTGGTTTCTGCACAGTGATTCACTGTTCCACAGAAGGGGTTAGAAATACTGTTACAACCTTAAAGTACATGTGGATGGAAGCAAATCTGCAACTAATATAAAGGCTTTTACACTGCTCAGCAAGAAGCACCAAATTGTTCAACTGGCTTTCTAATCACAATGAAATGAAACACATCTACAAACAATTCTTTGCAATGTGCCTAATTAAGAAGATTAGGAGGAAATATGCAGCTGTTTTATTCTATATCACACTTTTTATAAAAACTGAATTCAAAAGTAACTGAAGGTTCAGTTACAGCTCTTGTCTTGCCTTGGTGATATTCACAGCAATCCACCATCCCTGAGAGAGAGAGAGAGACAGACAGACAGAAGAGACTCTTTCGTCCAGAGAAATACAGCTAAGTCTTACACAGAAGGTGACCTATTCAAACTATTCATGTGCCTATCATGTGGCAAACTTTTGCATTTGCATGATCATTCAGAAATTCACAGTGTTAACCAGTTGATTTCATGCACAATAATGAATTTGAATGTGCATGTTCCTAATCTGCACTTTCAAATGGGAGTTGGACTGTTTAAACACACGCTTTTGCAGATGTATTTTTTCTTTGGTGTCTCAGCTGTTGCCTTAGGCTTTAAAAAATTGGCCTAACATATTGTAATACTCCCTTATAAAATCACAAGGATTTATTCGAACACTGCAAGTCAAACCCACCTATATTTGCTGGAGTCTTAACTTCCTACTAACCCCCCGCACCCTGGCCCTGATATAATACAACAACATAATATACAAGACAATAACTTAATACTAAGATAAGGGTACAGCCTCTATTGGTGGAGGTGCTGCCAGCACAGATCATTACAATGTATATAAAGTGTGTTTAGGTTTGCAAATATGAAACTGTGTGTGTGTATGTGTATTTTTTTTCAGAAAATGTATCTTTTACAATAAATAAAATAAGCAATTGTGATGTAGCCTTAGTCTGTACATAGGCTAAAATGGTTTGTGCCAAATACAGTGACAAATAGTCAATAGTAGAAAAGAGAAAAAGCAAATACAAAAGAAATAAATGTGTGTTGACACATCCACAAAAGGCTAGGTTGCGCTATCCCTAGGGCAAACAAGGGAACAAACTGACTCTGAAAGTCACAGTTTGTTCCCTGGTGGGGAAGTAATCCACTACTGCTTTTAGCCAGTTTATTCCTCCATCTACACTAATTTGACTCACTGAGGAGATAGTGACAAAGTTCCACTCATTTCTCACCTTTCCCTACCCACTCCCAGTAGACTGCTTTTTTACTTCCCTCCCTCTTCCACCTCTGCATTCTCAATAGTCATCTAAAGTAGTCCGTGCAGGGGAAAAAGAGAATGCCTTAGGCCCCTTATTTCCCTAAGGGTGCATTGGGAAAGTTGGAAAGTTGCCCACAAACAAAGGATACTGCAACTTGTTTCTACTAAAGGATTAACAACCTTGAACTACTTAATGTACAACTGCAAATAAATACTTCAGTTCCTGTGGTATGTCATTAATAAGCAAAGATAAAATCAGTTATAACAATGGCAAGCAATTAGAATTTAAAATATTATAGACGCATTACTAAAGTGATTATCATTTAAAAAGTCGTCATTCAGCCAACGTTACTAGTAAATTGTAGCTGAGATATCGCCACCATTTCTAGAACTGAATGAAAAATTTTGAATTTAAACAAAATTAAACAAAAATGTTCATACATTTAATTGTGTCCTTCAGTGAGCACTAGTCACTCCTTCTTTTAGATATTTGCTTACCGACAGTGGACTGAAAATTAAAAACTGCTTCTGCATTTCATTAGTGCTGTTTAAATACTATTCTCTCCATGTTATTTACTGGTACTGTCAGGTGTTAAAGGACGCTAGTATCAATTAGTAGTTTAATTGGAATGATTAAAAATTATATATTGATAACTCACTTTAGCCACTGAGAGAAAGTTTACATACACACATATAATCTAAAGAATGAATCTCAGTTAAAAGTATGTTCAGGTGTTTAATAGAAAAAGCAGATGTATTAACCAACGCATCCTTTATCTATGCAGTGTAGCGCTCTCTCTCTCTCGCGCGCGCTCTCTCTCATCAACAGAAGTTAGTCCAATAAAAGATATTGCCTCACCCACTTTGTCTCTCTAACACATCCTTTACTGCATTTTGTGCACTGTTCTTAAAAAGGAAAAAAAACAAAACCGAGTCCTGTACTTTATGGACAAGAAGAAAGCTGAACTCTTATCTCAGCATCCTTCCTTCCCTTTCTTAAAACACACTTCCTCTGTTTAGCCTGCCAACATTAATTCAACACACACACAACTAGTATTAATACACATTTACAATAATTAGGAAAGACTCCCACACTGCTTTGTGATAAATCCATCTTCTGTTCACCTGCTAACCTGTTCACAGGGTAAAATTCATTCTTGTGCAGAGCGCCAGCACAAACACTTAACACCATGTAAGTGTCTCCTATACCCTCAAAAACAAATTAAAAAATGGGACTTTACTGGTGAATAAGCAGTGATCCACCCTATGCATTGTGGGTCTGTACTATACATTTTTTTCTTCCTACTGTAGATTGCAGGTCAGAAGGTCACTGGAGCTGTGATAAAGGGTGAAATCTTGGCCCTATTGACTTCAGTGGGGCCAGAATTTAACCTGATGGCTCTTGTACATTCTAGACAGAATTTTGTCAGCACGCAAAAATAAGATACTGTCACTGTGATGATCTCAGGAGGAGAACAATATACTGTTTTCAAAGGCAGGTCTTTACCAGCAACTTTAAATACCCAACTGCACTGTAAAAATAGACAATAAAACAACAAGCAGTCATAGCAAGGGAGTGGAAGCTTTACACATATGTGTCAGAGTAATATTAAAACTGCTTGAGAAAATAATAGGCTAAATCCTCAACTGTCAGAAATGGAGATATGCTGATTTACACCCACTGAAAAAGTGGCATATGCTGAGCTCTGCAAAGTTGCAAAAGGACTTGATGCAAATAATGGCTAAATTATGACCATGGATATATACACACAAGCGCTACTGAAATCAATGGCAATGGGATGTGTGCATAACTGGTGGCCGTAGTATCTAGTCTAATATTGCTTATGCCAGCACAGGAACTGTGAGAAGAGCAATAAGAGAGAATTTAGGTGGAAGTTCAGCCTGTGAGGATTCAGGAGAACAAAATCAGAAATCAATGCCCATGAAATTTGCTGAAAAACAACTTACAGAAAGGTAAATAGATTTTGAACAAAGTTTCATGGAAAGTCGAAGGACATGTTTGTTTTGAGGGTGCTTAGAGGAGGAGGATGGAGATAGAAGCCCATAAAAGCCCTGTCTGGTTGTTATTGATAAATGTGTTGGGCATAGTTTTATGTTCTAATTGGAGAACATAATGCTGATAGCATAGTATTGTGGGGTACAAAGAGTTATTAATATTAGCAGCAAAAATGACCCCATCTACATAGGAACTTGGACAAGAATTTGTTTTTTTTTTAAGAGAATGGAGAGTGAAAGCATATAATATATCACAATGTGTTTAAACTCTCTTAACAAAAGATCAACTGCTCAGTGCCCAGGGCACCAGTCACCTGATTTGAATAAAATATTTCAAGTTAACAGAAAAAAACAGCATCTAAGAGAGCCTACAGCAACCAAAAACAATTGAAGGAGCCTGTTATGCAGGGAGTTATTTCCTATTTGCAAGAAATATATAGGCAGGATTCCAAAAAGATGTCCATGTATAATAAAAGTTAAAGACATGAAGTATTGAATAGAATAGCTGAAAAGAAATGCCATTAACTTTATTTTTATTGTTGTTGTTAGTACTCAGTGATTGTCTATAAAGTTTTGTGCATAGCTAAAGTGAGAATTCCTGTACAGTTCCGGTTGATTAAGGTGTCCTATAAGGCTTGACACACTGTACAAATACATCACATCAAGAGGAAACTATACTAACAAAATACAGCAGTTTTTTTTCCTTTCCTGGTGACTGTAAACCTTTGGGTAACTGTGTCTTAACAGTGAAATCGTCTTAAGTGGTGTTATGCAATCTCTCTATGTATAATATATCTATAGAAACACTTTGCACTTGGGCCTTGAATAAAAAAAGAAATCACTTAAACACATGTTTATGGCCATCTCTATTGTGCAAAGCACTTATACACTAGCTTTGCTGAATGGGTCTACTTTCTTGAATTGGGTCTTCTATAGAACCATATTATAATACCCTTCCATTGAAAAGGAGCTTACTCCACAAGTAGTCCCTTTAAAAAATAAATCCTTTTCCACATTCCCACTTAAACAGATAATTTTGGGTGCTAGTAGTGCTTCACATCTTGTAATATTGTATCATCAGTGAAACTCTGCAATCCTTTTAGAACATGACCACACCATAAAACTCTGTCCACCAAGCTATAGCAATAGGAAACAGACAATCTCTTTTTAGGATTTCTCCTTCTAATTATCCCCAAGTCTCACTAAAATAAAACAAGTCCTCCTTACTGTTTTTCTTTCAAACCATAAAACTTTGTTCCAAATCTTTAAAACTTTTCTTAAGATGCTCTTGTCAAATTTCAGTGGCATTGTTTTGTAATTGACTTCATTGGGAACTACTCATGTAGTTATTTACTACTCAGTGCGAATATGGGTATCACAATCTGTCCCATGATTACTTTGAGGATGTAAGAGCAACTTTAATTTAATTGACACCACCTTCCAGACCCCAGGAGATAAGTATTATATCCATCTGTAAGAAGGGGGAACTTAGACTTAGAGTATGAGGTGGGATTTTCAAAAACACAGAATTGGCCTAACTTTGCTCCCATTATTTTTTTAGTCAGTAGAATAGCATCACTTAGAAAGCAGAGCAAAGTGGAATTACGAATCAGCCACCCTAAAGAGTTAAAATAAAGCTTGTGTTTAATCTCAGCAGGTGATATATTTAATGTATAATGAATGAGTGGAAATTTTTTATTCATATATATTTAAATTTTCTACAGTGTATGTGAAATGATGCAGTTTTATTCTTAAGAGGCACTTTTTTGAGGTGTAATTTCAGGGTTTTACCAGAGTATTTAGTCACTGGATTTTTTAATATGAAAAAAGATTAATGTATAAATGAAGATGATTTTATCTATATCCATATAATTTATACTCTACACATATCCTTTTCTATATAAAAATCTTCTGGAATGTCAGCATGTGTATTATATATAACGACATCCAGAGGTTTTATATAACACTGGGCTACAATTTTTCAGAAGTCGCCTGCTTCAGAGATCAAATGTGCTATTTAGAATGTATTTTGATTTGCTCAATTCAAATATGACAATTAAAACAACTGATTGGCTTCTGTTTCTAAGATATTTAAGTTTTTTACATTTTATGTCTATGTATATTGTGTAGATAGCAGAGTTTTAATCATCAATTTTAAACCTAGGTCTTTTTGTGTGTTTATGGTTGCTTTACATGATAATATTTCACCTCTCCTGTTTATGTAACAATTTAAAAATCAGCAAAAGGGTTATCTAGCTTAAATGTATTATGAAACAAAAGGCAAAAAACTATTCTGTACATAGTTTAGTCCTATTCAGTGTCTACTCGGCGCTTCTTGGCTTGTCTCTTGTATTCATTAAATGGAGCATCTCTTGTCACTGTCCAGCAATAGTCTGCCAGCATTGATGGGCTCCATTTGCCCTGATAGCGGTTCTCCATTGTTGCAATGTCCTGGTGAAATCGCTCGCCGTGCTCGTCGCTCACTGCTCCGCAGTTGGGTGGAAAAAAAATCTAGATGAGAGTGCAAAAAATGTCTCTTTAGTGACATGTTGCAACCAAGGCTTTTGTAAGCCTTGTGGAGGTTTTCCACCAACAACCTGTAGTTGTCTGCCTTGTTGTTTCCGAGAAAATGTATTGCCACTAAGTGGAAGGCTTTCCATGCCGTCTTTTCCTTGCCACGCAGTGCATGGTCAAATGCATCATCTCGAAGAAGTTCATGAATCTGAGGGCCAATAAAGACACCTTCCTTTATTTTAGCTTCATTTAACCTTGGGAATTTTCCACGGAGCTGCTTGTGTTTTGTCAATGGCCTTGACAAAATTCTTCATCAGCCCCAGCTTGATGTGTAAGGGTGGTAACAAAATCTTCTTTGATTCAACAAGTGGTGGATGCTGAACACTTTCCCTCCCAGGCTCCAATGACTGTCGGAGTGGCCAACCTTTCTTGATGTAGTGGGAATCTGTTGCACGACTATCCCATTCGCAGAGAAAACAGCAGTACTTTGTGTATCCAGTCTGCAGACCAAGCAAGAGAGCAACAACCTTCAAATCGCCACAAAGCTGCCACTGATGTTGGTCATAGTTTATGCACCTCAAAAGTTGTTTCATGTTGTCCTAGGTTTCCTTCATATGGACTGCATGACCAAGTGGAATTGATGGCAAAACATTGCCATTATGCAGTAAAACAGCTTTAAGGCTCGTCTTCGATGAATCAATGAACAGTCTCCACTCATGTGGATTGTGAACGATGTTGAGGGCTGCCATCACACCATCGATGTTGTTGCACGCTACAAGATGGCCTTCCATGAAGAAGATGGGACAAGATCCTTTTGACGGTCACGGAGCATGGAAACCCTAACGTCACCTGCCAGGAGATTCCACGACTGTAGTGCGGAGCCCAACAGCTCTGCCTTACTCTTGGGTAGTTCCGAATCCCTGACAAGGTCATTCCGTTCACCTTGTGTTTTGAGGTGTGGTTCAGAGGAGGAGGATGGGAGAAAATGTGGGTCCTGTGACATTGATGGTTCAGGACCAGAAGTTTCGTCCTCTTCCTCTTCCTCGTCTGACTCAAGTGAGAATGATTGTGGTGCATCAGGAAGCGTCAGTCCTTCTCCATGGGGTACTGGACGTATAGCTGATGGAATGTTTGGATAATGCAGTTTGGATAATGTTTTTCTTCTTTGTCACACCTTTCCCAACTGGAGGCACCATGTAGAAGTAACATTTGCTGGTATGATCTGTTGGCTCTCTCCACATCATTGGCACTGCAAAAGGCATAGATTTCCTTTGCTGTTCAACCACTGGCGAAGATTTGTTGCACAAGTGTTGCAGCATATGTGTGGGGCCCACCTCTTGTCCTGATCTCCAATTTTGCAGCCAAAAGAAAAGTGATAGGCTTTCTTAACCATAGTGGTTCTACTGCACTTTTGTGATGCAAAAGTCACTTCACCACAAACATAGCAGAAGTTATCTGCACTGTTCACACAAGTATGAGGCATCTCTGCTCCCTTTGGCTAAAGAGAAATGGGTCCCTTTGCAAAATCAAACACTGACAAATAAGAGAGCACGACACTGTATGATTTCTAGAGCTGATATAGGGCAATTGGTTCAGCTTCATTATGATTGCATCATCCATGACTTCTAGGAATAACATGATGCAATTCATATCATGTATGAGGCAATACCAGCTTCAGATTGCATCCTTCATTGTTTTGCCTAAAAAGCAAGTACTGTCCAAACCCATTCATAGATTTATTCATAGATCCAGTCAAAGATGGATTTTAGTCATTACTGGTTAAATTGAGATCCCGTCCCTTTATAACTCACTTCTCCGCCATTCCCAAGTCAAGGGTCATAAATACTGACCCAATAGCATATCTTGAAAACTAGAGCCAATCAAGAATTTTAAGCATCATTTTCATTCTGAGTGACCCAGAATTAGTAAAGTTGGACTCCATTTATTTCAGAAGCATTTTGGCTGTAGAGCAATGTAACCAATTAATTAAATATATATTAGAATACAGAGAGCAAGATACAGACATTATAGTTTTTATATATATATAAAAATATTATATATATAATATTAATTATATTCTATATTAATTGTTAGACCTTCTGAAAGCAGTTAGTAAATAGAGTCTGAGTGAGTTAATTCATATGGTGTCATCTTGAAAGAGCTGTCCATTACTTTTACATTATTACATTTGGATTCAATAAACATATGAAATGAGAAAGTTAACTTCAGAAATGAGCATACTCTCGAATATCTGCTACTTCTGTGAGAATGCTAGGAATTAAAGGCACTCACTACGAATCACAGAACTCATTTTACGAACTTACTCAAAAATCTTTGGGTTAGATTGTAACTTTACAATCTGCTCTGAGGAAGGGGTGGCATAGAGCTAGCCCAGGAGCAGAATAGGGAATACATTGTAACTCAGTCACAACTACTCCGCTATTACCCCCTTCCTAGGGCAAGGAGGATGTTTCTTCACCCCTATTTGTGGAGCAGCTTACTCCCTGCTGTGTGCCCAGCCAACTGCACTGGCCCGTGAGTAGAGGTGTGGTGGAGGGCCCTTCCCATTTCCTTCCCCATCCAGCCCCTCCCCCACCCGCTTACTCACAGTGGGGAGTGCTGGGCAAGCAGCTCCTTTTTTCCACCTCATGTCAGAACCCATAGATATTGCATCACTTATTAAGATGAGCAAGAGTGTAAAGAGTGGGAGGGGATGGGAATAATCCCCATCCAGGCAGAGTCAAGGCAGTAATAGTCTGAGTCTAGATTTAGAAGAGAATTCTCAACTATTGCAATTGAGTTCCATGTAGTTATTGCAAAATACAAACTTTGGGCTGCTTATTGTTGGTTTTTTTCATTTTGTTTGTGGTTTTGTGTTCTGATTGGTTGTTTTTGAGTTTATGTTCCTATTTTATCTCCCCTAGTTGTACTGAAACATGAATGAGCGGAAATGTTTTCAAACATTAATATTGTAGGCATGGAACATATTTACACTTACATGAGGCTTTAATTTAATTTATGTATGAGAAATAATGGTTATATTAATGGAGAAAATGTTTTGCAAAATGTAAAAACATTCTAGTTTTTAAATGAAGCAGCAAAGAATCCTGTGGCACCTTATAGACTAACAGACGTTTTGCAGCATGAGCTTTCGTGGGTGAATACCCACTTCTTCAGATGCAAGTCTGTCTTGCATCTGAAGAAGTGGGTATTCACCCACGAAAGCTCATGCTGCAAAACGTCTGTTAGTCTATAAGGTGCCACAGGATTCTTTGCTGCTTCTACAGAACCAGACTAACACGGCTACCCCTCTGATACTAGTTTTTAAATGAAACTCAAAATAACATTGTGTTCTCTAATCCCTTATATTTACCACCTGTATGGTATATACCAACCATCTTTCACATTTGTTATGATAATTACATAAAGAGGCTTCCTTACCTATTTTTTTTTATATAAAAATGTATGGGGATGAGGGTGGGTTCTCCTGTATATTTTTACATGTGGTTTCTTTCAATAATATTTTTTTTAAAACAGCAGATACATGCTATGGCATGAATCTTGAAATACGGTGATATTCCCATTATAATCAGTTCTCACAATGTTGACATTTTCATACTCAAGTACCTGAAACATCTTCACAATTTAGTTTCATAATAAAATAGTCAGGGGATGTTTTTTTTGTTCTAATATATGGCACTGTTACTAACAAAATTCTGCAACAATAGTTTCTAGCAGTGCTCCTATATGTCCTGATCAAAAGTCCACTGAAGTCAATAGAAAGTCTCCCATTGACTTTAGTGTGCTTATTGTGATCCACACAATACAATCTCACTGAGCTAGTTAATGTAAAATATTTCATAGTGTGTTGCTTCCTGAAAATATTAGCAGAAAATGTCTGGCTCCAGTGGACTACAGAGTTGAGTACTTTTAGACTATGCTCACATCATTCTCGTAGGGGTTATTTTAATTATACTGTCTATAAATATTCATAATCTGAATCTTTCCTGAGCCATTAAATGTTGCATGGGAACAGACAAGGCTGCACTATCCATGTCTATCACACTGTTTGCCACAGAAGTGTAGTTGAGGTAAACGGAGTTGTACCTACTTCCCATTTGGAGAATACAGAGTTTAATTTAGGTTAGGTTACTTTTTTACTGCAACACCACTGGGATGGCTATCTTGTTGTGTTTCTATAATTTAACATTTTTTACAAGGATAAGTTGTTGGCCTGTTGTTCAACCCCCAACTTGGAGGACCAGTGGACTGATTTTTATCTAGTTCCTACCTGTTGACCCGTCCAATTTGGGTAGCTCTACCAGGAGTTAGAACTTCTGCTTGCATAGCACTCAGGGCCATTGGAACATATAACCCTTCCTACCATATCATGGAGCAGATCCCAGAGAAAGCCTACAAACATTAAACTCAATAACTGCTACTTTAAAATTTGTATTATATTTAATCTATGATCCACATGACAAAAGATATGACAGTTGTTAGTCACGGGGCTTAATACACTACTGGAAGATACTCAGATACTACAGTGATGAGGGTAATGTAAGAATTTCTATAGAATAGACTTCTGAAAAGTAACTTCAGTCCTATCACTGAGAAAATTGACACCACCACTGTGGTATCAACACCACTGAAGCTGACCAATAAGAAACAGTCAATAATCCCAATATTCAGGAAAGAACAAATAGCCAAAGATACAAATATGAAATAAGAATACAAACATAAATCAAACTACTTGGAATTTAGAATGTCAACAATTTAAAATCTCCTAGCAACATTTATAAAGAATAAATTTTCTTTCAAAATGTCTAACATAGAAACTGTCACTTAAAAATATGTACCTTAAGCAGACATTCCAAGAATTTTGCATTGGCAATGTCTTGAATCATCTTTTGAAGATCTGAAGTACACAGTTAAAATATTCTCTTATTATCCATCAATTTTAAATTGACTGAAAGGCATACATAGGCACAAGAACAATTTCTCCATGGCATATTTCATGTTTTATTAAAACATAGTTCAGTATGCCTCCATTAACTGAGAAATTCTTCTGTATGCTTTGTATAATACTAAAAGAAATAAATTCATTCTATTCTCAACTTTGCAGCTTCAGCTTAGCTTATCGTTATTAAATACCTCTTCACTTTGATTTATCTGATCTTCTTATATCAACATATCTAGACAAGAGAAATCAAGTTTTTAGGGCCATATCACTTAACATTCAGGGAAAAAAACCTATAGGTAAATATTTGCCCCACCTTCAGAAAGCAGTGTAACCTGTAATCAGTAGGGAATCTATTTCAGCGTAAGCATCAGAAGGGCAATATCATTTGATTCTATGGGGAAAAAAACAGATGCTGATGATGTGATTTTATTTTGATACTGTCTACATTAAAACTCAAGAAATAAACAAGGACACACTTCCATTGGGTACAGCTAATTTAGATTCTTGAAGTTTCCATAAATATTGTTCCCTAATAAAGAACAGTTTTGGCAGGTTCTAAAGTCCTTTAGAGAGTTTGGGTTTTATTTTATAGACCTCTGCTAGAGAATTTACTCCCTCATTTAAATCTAAAAAGTCCAGCTGTTTCTAGTGTTGAATTTCTAACCATTGAAATATTGGATTTACTTAGGCATGATAAATAGGACAGCATTTGTAGCATTAGAGGAGAATTAATTTACCAATCTATAATAGTGGGCCTCGATCCCACAGTTCAAATTTATAGAGGCCATTAATGTGAAAGTCAGTGCCAGCATTTTACATCATTAAAATGAACAATATGATCCATGGGATGCCAATATAACAGATCCCCAGGACCTGAAAAATTTACTAAGAGACATTCAATTTATTCCATTGTTAAAAATCCATTGAAATTGTAAAGCTTCCAAAAAAATAGATAACTCTATTTCATTCCCAGTGGGAGGTGCAACTCTTTGGATTCACAGCCTAGTGGCATTAGGTACTTTTACTTAGCAAATAGAATGTTATGAAGTCTTGGCAGAAATTAAAGCATGATTTTTACATTATTAGATTTGTTATAAACACATTTTTACATTCTGCTTATTATCCAAACAGGAAGCTGAAAGTCATTAATGTATTTATATTGTTATGTTAACAAATAAGGCTTTGCATATTTAAGGCTTTGCATAAGCTGCTTTTGTGGCTAAAACCCACTTCATCAGATGCATCTGATGAAGTGGCTTTTAGCCCAGGAAAGCTTATGCCCAAATAAATGTTAGTCTCTAAGGTGCCACAAGGATTCCTTGTTGTTTTTGCTGATACAGACTAACACGGCTACTACTCTGAAATTGGAGTATGCATTCAGTTTTGGGCCCCACACTACAGAAAGGATGTGGACAAATTGGAGAGAGTCCAACGAAGGGCAACAAAAATTATTAGGGGGCTGGGGCATAAGACTTATGAGGAGAGGCTGAGGGAACTGGGCTTCTTTAGTTTGCAGAAGAAAAGAGTGAGGGGCGATTTGATAGCAGCCTTCAACTCCCTGAAGGGGGTTCCAAAGAGGATGGAGCTAGGCTCTTCTCAGTGGTGGCAGATGATAGAACAAGGAGCAATGGTCTCAAGTTGCAGTGGGGGAGGTCTAGGTTGGATATTAGGAAACACTATTTCACTAGGAGGGTGGTGAAGCACTGGATTGGGTTGCCTAGGGAGGTGATGGAATCTCCATTCTTGTGGGGGGTTTAAGGCGTGGCTTGACAAAGCCCTGGCTGGGATGATTTAGTTGGGGTTGGTCCTGCTTTGAGAAGGAGGTTGGACTAAATGACCTCCTAAGGTCTCTTCCAACCCTAATCTTCTATGATTCTATGATTCTCATCTTGTTGGCTGAGCATTAATTCCTCCAAGCTCCATAATATTTTGCGAGAAACCTTGATATGGAAAGTTTGCTGTCCTCTGGAGCATTCATTTAGTAAAAATATGTGGGCATATCCCCTGGCACACTGTCCTGTGATTATGGAAATAGAGAGAGGCAGCTGCAGAAGAGAAAACTATGTGTATGTATGCATATTATATACTCAAACAAATATCTAAAACCATACCATCCTCTCTGATGTACAAGCTGAGTTCCTCAATGGAATATGAGGTTTGCCATTATGTAAAGTTGCTTATCTTCTAATTTTTACATCTCTTTTTGATGCTCAATAAAAATATGTGTGGTAATTTTCTGGGCAATGCCTACCACATAAACAACTGCACCAAAATAAGGTATAGCAACTGCTCACTGAAGCTCTTGTACAGAGTAATACATTATTGAAAATTATGCACATCTTAAAATATGTAAGTGTAAATGAGGTGGTATGATTTAGAAACATACTGTAATAGTTTTGTTTGTGATTTTATGTTTGTTTATTTACTTATTGTCTCTACTACTGCCAAACAGACAGCTTTTTCTATTTAGATTTTTTTCAATCAGTTCTTTCCTCTTCCATGCTTGGCCACCATGTGCTTCCCCCCTTCCCCCTTAGTAAAAAATAAATACAAATTAAGTTCATAATAAATGTTAACATTAAAAGGTTTCATTCCAGAGTATTTGAAATGTTTTATTCCAGACATTAGAGGGAAAAAATCCTGATATGAGTTATGTGCTTTTTTAATTCACTAATTCATCTTTCCCCTTGCAGAAGCAGAGGTAAGTCTCAGTTATGGATCAAAGGAGCATATGTATCCAAAAGGCAATAAGTACCTTCCTCTGCCTGTAATGTGAAGTATAGTGCTGCATTCTGTGTAATGATAATATGAAACAAAGACATGCTGATAGGCACAATATATTTTTCTACTGGACCTGGTGGTGTGATGCTTTAGAAATTTTGTATGTCCTCCAGAAACACAAAATCTGACACATAAAATTGAATATTGATTTTACCTATGCAGCCCTTACAAAAACAGGGGATCCTTTAGGACCTTATACATGTACATGCTCAAGCACATTAGTGGAGCCTTCCAGAGATACTGAGTGACATTTTTGTAAGCCCTGCAGTCTTAGGGCTTGGCTACACTTACAGTTTGCAGCGCTGGTAGTTTGCAGCGCTGGTCATCCAGCTGTGTAGGAGCAGCGCTGGTGTGTGGCCACACTCACAGCTACCAGCGCTGGTGTGTGGCCACATTTGCAGCATTTCCAGCGCTGTTGGGAGTGATGCATTATGGGCAGCTATCCCAGCATTCAAGTGGCCGCAACGTGCTTTTCAAAAGAGGGGGGTGGAGTGGGGTCTAGTGTGACAGGGAGCGGGGGGAAAGAGAGAGTGGATTTTTGGAGCCAACACTGTGTGTTAGCTTCCTGACTTGAAAAATCAGAACATTTTTCCGACCCCTTAGTCTTAACTCTTAATTGCAAACAGCATGCAGGCAACACGACTCCCCGCTGTTTCCCTGCCTGCCTCTCATTTGATTGTTTACAGCCAGGTACAGATGATCACAGCAAACAGGAGCTGTGTTTGTTTTTTAGATAGCAGCAGCAACGGAGGAGCTCCACAGAGCTCATTCACAACAGGGAGGAGGATCTCATTTGATTGTTCACAGATTGATCACAGCAAACAGGAGCTGATAAGCAGCTCCGGTAGAAATGGGGAGCTCCGGAGGTTCACAACAAAACAAAGAGAGGCTGCATAACAAAACAAAGGGAGTAATTTAGTTTAAAGCATTCTGGGATATCTCCTTATTCCCTGGAGGCCAATAAAAGCGCTGGTGTGTGTCCACACTTGATGAGCAGCGCTGGATCACCAGCGCTGCAATCGCTACACCCCAACCTGGCCAGGTGTACAGCCAGCGCTGCAGCCAGGGAGTTGCAGCGCTGGATGTGCCTTGCAGGTGTGGACAGTTACTAATTGCAGCGCTGGAAAGCCTCTACCAGCGCTGCAACTTGCAAGTGTAGCCAAGCCCTTAGAGAGTAAAGAGCTTTCTATTGTCACTTGGAGAAAGAGCAGCCCTGGGTTGCTTAAGAACTGCAGATGGGCAAGGGCTCCGTTACAGAGGGAGCTCTCTACTGGCAGCATTTGGAGAGCAATGGATGGGAATTGACTGGTTGGGCCTGGCCTCATTTGCATTTTACTTATGTGGCAGTTTGGGACATTTAGTAAAGTGCATTTAATTTTTTTAGTTTGGGGCCAATAAAATGCTATTGACCTTGTCGGGAAATACAAGTACGAGACATTGACATTGAATGTGCCTAGGGTCTCCATGACTTGGGTGAAAGCTGCAGAAAGAACAGCAGTCTACCTCAAGGACTCTGGTGCAGGCCTCCTACTTAGCAATTAAAGCTGAAATCACCTGAGCTGGGTCAGGTGCTAGACCATCCCTCCCCCTCTCCCATGCGCAACACTAGCCTGCCAATATCCTTGGACTTCTCCAACCCAGGACAGCTAACTGTGAATGGGGAACTGGGGAGGAGAGAAGTGGTTAGAATGCAACAGCCACTCACAATTACCAGGGGGACTGAGGTTGAAGCTATGGTTAAGTATCCTGAGGGTTGGAAGCTGTCTAGAACTTGTTAATTTATTAAATCCTTGTTTTCTTAAATTCATTTTGTTGTGCCTTCCTTTTCCCACCTAATATAGTTCTCTTTGTTTTAACCCTGAACTCGGTGCTAACGAATGGGGAAGTATTGCCCAGCATGGACACCCAGGTTCCCAGATATACTTTCTGGGGCTTTTAGCTGGAGGCTCAAGCCAGCGTTTAAATCTTTAAGGAAAATCCTAGAAAACTGAACCCTTTTTGCTGCTGTCAATACCAGGCAGAAGGGTTATGCTTTTTAAATAGTTCCTGAAAATCTAGGTCCATGAAGTCTGTGAGGACCAAGAATGTTTAAATAGAAGTCTATATATATATGTTCTCTACTCTACAAGAGTCTAATGCATTACCCAGATTTTATTTGTATGCAGTCTATTTAGATTGTAAATTCTTTGGGGTCTTTGTACCAAAGGTTTCTGTACACTATTGACACTGTACAAATAATAATGATTATGCTAATAACACCCAATTGTAGCTATAGTCTTTTTGTATTGTAGTTATCCCATTATGTGGTGCATATGCAAATCCATGTTCCTACAAACCTGTTTCTGGATACCCAGTGTAGATATTTGGAATCACCTGAATTCTAAATACCTTCCCAACAAATTAGATTTCTGGACAGTCTGTGGCTATCTTGAAAGTGATTTGAAGAATATTCATGAACCAACTGCTTTTAAATTGTTAAATTCCCATTTAAACTTTTTTTCCCTTTTAATCTTTAATGAAGAAACCCTATGGAAGATCTGTGCAAGAATAGCAATAAAGAATGCATTACAATACCTGACATTTTATTTCTACATAGCTTGGGAGATTAATGAACTTGCCTGTGGCTTGGCCACTACTATCTCTAGAGATACAGAAATGAAATGTCCATGAACCATACATAATGCATTCTTTATTGCCTAAGTCAAGTGCCTCACCACCCTCCCAAAATCATCCTTTGAATTTGTTTGCTTTTTTCCCTATTCATGATTCAACCTTTTAAAAGTGTAAAACATGTATTGATTCTGGCCACACAGCCAGACTAGAATTAACTGCATTCTGTATGTGTAAAATGTATCAATGTAAAGATTAAGACTAAAATGTTCAAAATTAGGCCACTAAATTTAGGCAACTTAAGTAAGTGTCTTGATTTTTATAAGGTGCCATACATCTTCAGATACTGGGAGTTATGGTGGCTGAGCACCTCTGAAACTTAGGTACTCCATTGAGGTACCCAATTTTAAGGACTTCAGGATGACCATTTTTGCCCATAATGTCTACAAATACATTTTGAGGTTACCAGCAGATACCTACAGACCCAAGTTATCACAGGACATATTTTAAGGAGATTCCTTTGCACACTGTGTTATTTTAGGTCTAGCCTATCTAGATTTGGACAACTAGGTTTTGTCCTTCATTCTCCAGCTTCTATAATCTGGTTTTCATTTCTCTTCAGAGATTTTTCTTACCTGTAACATTCCTTTGTATATATGGCCAAGACTTTTTTTTTTTAAATTAGGCTCCTAAATTCATTTATTATTATTATTAGTGGGGCGTGTACTGCCAACTATTATTAAAGTTGTTTAACCCTTTTCTTTTCTAAAGACCCTGTTTTCAATTGCTTATAACTTTGTTCCATTGTAACTATTTGGGATGATATTTTCTATGCAGGGTACTTTAGAAAAATTCAGCCAAAGCAGTTCATCAGTTTCCTTGAACAAGCCTAGGAAAAAATATATTTTGCCCATGTTAAAAAGTGCTGGCAGTAGTTGAAAAGCAGTAGTGTCCCTACACTTTGTAGCAGGGACTTGAAAATTGATTGGGGGATAGCTTTTGTGTCAGGATATATATATATATATATTGCCATCCCTGTGTAAATTTGCCCAAATTTGGCCAAGTTATAAGCCTTTGAAAAATTGCAGCTTGGGCATGCTCCATACAGACTTTGATTTTAGTAGCTAAAACCTCTGAAGATTGTCCTCACTGAAAATGCTAGAACCTCTCACAGCTCCTAGTGCTGACCAGACTGTAAATGCAAACTCCCCACAAAACAACGGAGCGTGCTCTAACCCAGGGCTACAGGCACAAACTTTCCCGGTAGTGGCTCCAGTGGCCAGGGGGAAGGGGATGCACACACTCAAGAGAGGCTGTTTGTTCTGTGCTTTTAGTATCTACAGCAGACATAGACTACTCAAAGGCAAACACAAAACAAGAAATAGAACAAAAGTGTGTATATGAAATCTAATTTTAATTCAGCTCAAAAGAAGGCTCACAGTGTCCTGCATGGTAAAATGAGATGTGCTGGCCAGTGTGTTGTGGCAGAAGGAAGCAAGAGCTGACATTTTCATGTCAAGAGTTGTCCCCCTCCCCCCCACCCCAAGAAATTGTGTTGTATTCTCCACCAATTAACTTGCTCTGAGATAAGTCTAGGACTCTCCTGGTCCACAATGGCACCCAGAATTATGCAGACCCTCCCCCATCACACACACACACACACACCTGATTTAAAGCCATTTATGCCTTTATTCTCCAGCATCCCCCTACCCAAACTCCCCTCAAGGTACAGCCAGTGTAGCTCAGATGCAGACCAGGATTAGGATTTGTATGTCTCAGTTTTATCTTTGGTAAAAAACCGGTAGACTTGATGAATTACAAAGGCATCGATAGGTTTTTATTTAAGATAAGATTATAATTTTAGAACTGTTTGTGGTTGCAGATTAGAGCATATTGAATAGCTGTTCACATCTTGTTCTTAATAGTTCAACAATGAGTCTACAGTAAATATTTTGAGTTATTACCTTCAATAGCCAAGTATACAGGATATTAATCTTTTATAGGAAAAAAAGATAAACTAAATGCAGTTTAAAAAATAAAGGATGAAGATTCAAACGCTACCTGAACGCATTAGCCCCATTACTACATATTGTGTTTGTAAAAGGGCAAAATAGAAAGTAAATACATACATATCCTCAAAAGCAAGAAGATACATCTTTGTAGGAAATCAGTGGCATGTTTTTGATCCCTGCTGAAATAGATGCTAGGTTTTAAGGGATAAACAAGCACGAAAATGGGTCCTTCTTTCTATTTATTCTGCTGCTTTCTATTGACATGCATCACCCTATTAATGTAGTCAATGGAAAACATACAATAGATTAAATGGGAGTATAACAGCTGGATTTGCTACATTCAGCTTGGATTTTCTTATGAATTTGCCTGGAAATTTATTAGCTACAATAAACACAAAGCCATGACTCATGCAAATTATCAATGTCAAATTGATTAAGTGTATAAAATGGTCACTCACCCAAAAAGATATCATTAGCTAAGTGTTTTGTTGACTATTTGGATGCAAAATAAGCTACAATACATGTACTGGTGACATGCAGGTGTATTAAGTATTGAAGTCTTCATTATCTCATAGCTGCAGATATTTTTTTCTGTGCTACTACATATTATAGGAAATGGGTAAGCCTAAAAGTTCAGCTTTCATTCTTCAAAGAGATAATTAAGTTAAAACAAAAAAGAAATATTGTATTGTACGTGGAAATGAATTAACTTTTTCAAGAAGTCAGGTACATCATTACACAGAGAGGTGTCAAGACGTTAATTTCTTTTCTCCACAAGGATTTGCAAGCACCGCCAACTTGTCTGTTCTTATCAAACTTTACTCCATGGCAAATTGACAAAAGATTTCAGCTCAAATCTCACCATTTTAAGCTATTTGATTAATTATAATGCCATAGATTGCGTAATTAAATAAAACTGACATTTTAGGCAAGGGAAAAAGAATGAGTTGTGGATTTCTTTGAAAAGATGTGTGGGAGGAAAATTCTACCAATGAGTAGGGCTGAAAATTACCTATCACTTAAGGATAAATTAAGATAGAAAATTAATAGGTGTAGATACCTGGTATTTAATATGTACTTATGCACATGGAATTTGAAACTGAGTTTGATTCTGATCCCACACTAGTTGTATGCTATGGGGCCAGATTCACAGCTGATGTAAATCGGTGATACTCCATGGAAGTCACTGTAGTTTTGCAGATTTATACCCAACAAGGAATCCCTGAGTGACTCAGCCCTGGTCTACACGATGAGTTTAGGTTGAATTTAGCTGCATTAGATCAATTTAACCTGCACCCATCCACATGACAAAGCCATTTTTGTAGACTTAAAGGGCTCTTAAAATTGATTTCTGTACTCCTCCCCGACAAAGGGATTAGTGCTGAAATCTACATCACTGGGTCAAATTTGGAGGTAGTGTGGACACAATTCAATGGTATTGGACTCTGGGAGCTATTCCAGTGCTCCATTGTGACTGCTCTGGACAGCACTCTCAAACTCAGATGCACTGGCCAGGTAGATGGGAAAAGCCCCACGAACTTTTGAATTTTATTTCCTGTTTGGCCAGTGTGGCAAGCTGATCAGCACAGGTGACCATGCAGAGCTCATCAGCAGAGGTAATCATGGAGTCACAGAATCGCAAAAGAGCTCCAGCATGGACCACATGGGAGGTACTGTATCTGATCGCTGTATGGGGACATGAATCCGTGCTATCAGAACTCTGTTCCAAAAGACAAAGTGCCAAAATATTTGAAAAAATCTCCAAGGGCATGAAGGACAGAGGCTATAACAGGAACCCACAGCAGTGCCACGTGAAACTTAAGGAGCTCAGGCAAGTCTACCAAAAAAACAGAGAGGCAAATGGCCACTCCAGGTCAGACCCCCAGACATGCCACTTCTATCATGAGCTGCACACCATTCTAGGGGGTTCCCCTACAAATACCCCACCCTTATACATGGACTCCTGCAAGGGAGTCTCATGCCACAGGGATGAGGATTTGGGGGATGAGGAAGATGATAGCGCACAGCAGGCAAGCGGAGAAACCGTTCTCTCTGACAACCAGGAACTGTTTATCACCCTGGAGATATTACCCTCTCAACCCAGGCTCCCGGACCTTGAAGGCAGAGAAGGCCCCTCTGGTGAGTGTATCTTTGTAAATATAATACATGGTTTAAAAGCAAGCGTGTTTAATGATTAATTTGCCCTGAAGATTTGGGATGTATTCGCAGCAAGTATAATTACTGGAATTCAGTCAAGCAACATCCATTCTTTATCTCTCTGTGTTATCCTCAGGAGAGTGATATCATTCATGGTCACCTGATTGAAATAGGGGAATTTTATTAAGGGGACATTCAGAGGTGGCAGTTCCTGCTGGGCTGTACGCCTGTGGCTGAAAAGAAATCATCCTCGCTGTTAGCCATGCGGTGGGGGAACGGGTGAAGCGATCATCCCAGAGAATTGGGTGTAAGGGTGGGGTTAGTTGGGTTTGTGCTGCACATTAACTCGAAAACCCATTTTAAATGGTCAACCCAACTCCCCCATTTTTTCATCTCACAGCTGCAAATGTTTCAACGCTCCCCCTATCATCTCCATCCCAGAGGCTAGCGCAGATAAGAAGGCGAAAAAAATGCACTTGCGATGAAATGTTCTCTGAGCTCATGCAGTCCTCCCGTACTGAAAGAGCCCAGCAGAATGCATGGAGGTAGACAATGTCAAAGTCCAGGAAAGCACAAAATGAATGTGACGACGGGAGGGACATGGGAGAGGATAAATGGCTGGAGCAAGAGGAGAGGTGACAGCAGTGTGATGAGAGGAGGTAGGATGCAATGCTGAGGCTACTGGAGGATCAAACTGATATGCTCTGGCGTATGGTTGAGGTGCAGGAAAAGCAGCAGGACCACAGACTGCCGCTGCAGCCCTGTTGTTACCAACCGCCCTCCTCCCCAAGTTCCATAGCCTCCTCACCCAGACGCCCAAGAAGGCTCCGGACACACAACCACTCCACCCCATAGGACTGCCCAAGCAACAGAAGGCTGGCATTCAATAAGTTTTGAAGTGCAGTGTGGCCTTGTCCTTTCCACCTCCCCCACCTCACACGGTGCTTCCCTCCTCCACCACGCCTCCCAGCAGCGGTGTATTATCGCCTAGGCCAACAAGGCCTAGGCCTAGGGCGGCAAATTTGCAGGGGTGGCAAATTTGCTCGTGACCCCTACCCAATTCTGCCCCTTCCCCAAATCCCTGGCCCACTTCTTCCCCCAGGCACGCCACACCTCCCTCCTTCCAGCTCCCTCCCAGGCTTGCCCCACGAAAGTGCTGGAAGGAAGGGAGAAGCGAGTAGCGGTGCGCTTGGAGGAGGCAGAGCAGAGGTGAGCTGGGGCCCGCGGCCGCGGGGACTAGCCCGGGGGCGGGGAGGGGCGGGAACCGATCCCCACCCCAGCTCACCTCCGCTCCACCGCTGCCATTCCCTGAGCATGCCACAACTTCCCTTCTCCCACCTCCCTCCCAGGCTTGCTGCGCAAAAGTGCTGGGAGGGAGGAAAGGAGGGAGGGAGAAGCAAGTAGCGGTGTGATCGGAGGAGGCAGAGCAAAGGTGAGTGCGGGGAGTGACCCTTGGTGGGGTGGGGGGCAGGAAACCACTCCCTGCCCCAGCTCACCTCCACTCCACCACTGCCATCCCCCAAGCGCACCACAATTCCCCTTCTCCCACTCCCTCCCAGGCTTACCGCAGGGGAGCAGAGGTGAGCTGGCAGGGGGTGGGGGCGGCAATTTTGAGGGCCTAGGGGCACCAAATTTGTTAATCCGCCACTGCCTCCCGGGCTACCTTGGCAGTTATCCCCCTATTTGTGTGATGAATTAATAAAGAATGCATGAATTTGAAACAACAATGACTGTATTGCCTCTGCAAGCGGTGATCGAAGGGGGGAGAGGAGGGCGGTTGGCTTACAGGGAAGTAGGGTGAACCAAGGGGGCGGGTTTTCATCAAAAAGAAACAAACAGAACTTTCACATCATAGCCTGGCCAGTCATGAAAAGCTGTTTTTCAAAGCTTCTCTGATGCGCAGCGCACCCTGCTGCACTCTTCTAACCGCCCTGGTGTCTGGCTGCATGTAATCAGCGGCCAGGTGATTTGCCTCAACCTCCCACCGCACCATAAACATCTCCCCCTTACACTCACAGATATTATGGAGCACACAGCAAGCAGTGATAACGATGGGAACCTTGGTTTCACTGAGTTCTAACTGTGCCAGCGCACTTTTAAACGTCCAAAGGCACATTCTACCACCGTTCTGCACTTGCTCAGCCTATAGTTGCACAGCTCCTGACTACCGTCCAGGCTGCCTGTGTACGGCTTCATGAGCCATGGCATTAAGGGGTAGGCTGGGTCTCCAAGGATAACTATAGGCATTTCAACATCCCCAATGGTTATTTTCTGGTCTGGAAAGTAAGTCCCTTGTTGCAGCCGTTCAGACAGACCAGAGTTCCTGAAGGTGCGAGCGTCATGTACCTTTCACCAATCCCACATTGATGTTGGTGAAATGTCCCTTGTGATCCACCAGTGCTTGCAGCACCACCGAAAAGTACCTCTTGCAGTTTATGTACTGGTTGCCTTGGTGCTCCGGTTCCAAGATAGGGATATGCGTTCCGTCTATTGCCCCACCACAGTTAGGGAATCCCATTGCACCAAAGCCATCCACTATCACCTGCACATTTCCCAGAGTCACTACCCTTGATAGCAGCAGCTCAGTGATTGCGTTGGCTACTTTGATCACAGCAGCCCACACAGTAGATTGCCCCACTCCAAATTGATTCCTGACTGACCAGTAGCTGTCTGGCGTTGCAAGCTTCCAGAGGGCTATCGCCACTTGCTTGTGAACTGAGGGCTGCTCTCATCTTGGTATTCTTGCACTTCAGGGCAGGGGAAAGCAAGTCACAAACTTCCATGAAAGTGCCCTTATGCATGCGAAAGTTTTGCAGCCACTGGGAATCCTCCCAGACCCACAACACTATGCGGTCCCACCAGTCTGTGCTTGTTTCCGGGCCCAGAGTCGGCATTCCACGGCATGAATCTGCCCCATTACCACCATGATGTCCAAATTGCCAGGGACTGTGCTTTGAGAGAAGTCTGTGTCCATGGCCTCATCACTCTTGTCACTGCGTTGCCGTCGCCTCCTTGCCTGTTTTTGCAGATTCTGGTGCTGCATATACTGAAGGATAATGCGTGAGGTGTTTACAGTGCTCATAACTGCCGTGGTGATCTGAGCAGGCTCCATGCTTGCCATGACATGGTGTCTGCAGGAAAGCAGAGTGGCAGCGGAAGCATGATGATGGTTTGCAGCCGTACTGCACCGTCTGCTGCCAGAGCAGGAGAGCAGAGTGGCAGCAGAAGCGGTCTTTCGATGATGATGGTTTGCAGCCCTACCACACCATCTGTTGCCAGCAGCACCCAGGACACAACAGCAGCGGCTGAGCCGAGTGGGCTGCACGCTTGCCGTGGTATGGTGTCTGCGCAGAAAAAAGGCGCAAAACAATTGTCTGCCATTGCTCTCACGGAGGGAAGGGGCAGCTCACGCCATGTACCCAAAACCACCCGCGACAATGTTTTTGCCCCATCAGGCAGTGGGAGCTCAACCCAGAATTCCAATGGGTGGTGGAGACTGCAGGAACTGTGGGATAGCTACCCACAGTGCAACGCTCCGAAAGTCAACACTAGCCCCGGTACTGTGGACGCACTGCGCTGCCTTAATGCACTTAGTGGGGACACACACAATTGACTGTATAAAATCGCTTCCTAAAAAATCGACTTCTATAAATATGACCTAATTTCATAGTGTAGACATACCCTTAGTTAAACAGATCTAATCCCCAGTATAGACAGCACTAAATTACCCACTGCCTCTCAGGGAGGTGGAATACTGGTGCCAAGAGGAGAAACCCTCCCGTCGGGATAGGTAGCCTCATCACTGGAGTGCTACAGCAGTACTGCTGCGTCATTTTAAGTGTAGACAAACCCTTAGAGCACAATAAGATCCAATGTCTGTGTTGTAGTTCAGGAAGGCACTTGCTACTTCATGCCAGACTGGCTGGTATTTTTCATACTAGTCAGGTAGCATACTTTCTGTCCTTCCTAACTTCTTAGGCAAACATAGAAGCCTGGGTAAACTTCCTTTTTTGGCTGTCTCAGACTCAGACCTCTTTAATGCCAGTCACATGGTGTTATTCAAGGGTAGTAGGTCTCAAAATAGGAAGTGCATCAGAAGTTATTTGTGAGAGAATATCTTGTGTCTTTGTACTATATATATCAACAAGAGGACTGATCCATGAGAGCACCTTCCCTCTTATCCCATGACAGCTTACTTTGCTTAAGAACCTTTCATGAGGGACCTTGTTAAAGGCTTTCTGAAAATGTAAGTACACCTAAAGTAAAGTATTAGTAAAATCTAATGCACTTGCTGGTTCTCCAGGGTGATATAAGAGCCCCAATCTTGCTCCTACTGAAATCAATGGCAAGACTCCTAGTGATTTCAGTGGGAGTAGAAGCAGGCTCTTATTAATGAAAAAAATCCTCTTACAAGATATCTCCAATCCAATGGATTTTGCTGACATGCAGAAAGCATGCAGCAACAGGTTTTAAACAAACAGTAAGAAGGGCTAAAACAAAGTCTCTTATAATGAGGCTATAGCTTTTTGAGGGGTTTTGCATTAAATATTCCATATTTCTTCTCTTTTCTGGAGGTAATGTTTTGGGCTGATTGTGCCCCACTGAAAATTTTCTATAGTAAATTAGTCGGAAAATTGCGTGAGGACAAGACACCATTAGATGTTATGGTATACAAAAAGCTCAGATGCACTCCTACTCTCCTTTGCTAGTCCTACCATTGCCGTTACCAGAGAGAACACAGTTGTTGTAGGCATTGATATACTAGAATTAGGAGTCCAGTATCTGAAGATAATGAACCTGATGTCCCCAGCTAACTAACTTGCCAAAGAACAAAGTTCAAGGGATGGAAGCAGAGTAATTAGATTGAGTTTGCATCACTCCTATGGGTTCCCTAGAGATGAATAGAATTTTTTTTTAATTAAGTGTCTCTATGGCAAGATGTCTCCTCCATGTTGATGGGTGTGCAGAGATAGAAAAGAAGTTCCCTACATTGAACATAACAGACAAAATCATTAGAATTTGAAGTGAATTGCTGCATACAAAGCTCTTTCCTTTAGCTCATCCACCTTTCCTAGAAAGTTCCATTGCATCCCTCAAAGCCAGGAGTTTCGCCTCAACATTAACTCTTTCATTCGTGAACTATATAGCTCTGGTTTTCAGGGCTGACCACCCGTAGCTCCCATTGACTTCATAAACATGTCTGATCCCACTCCCATATTTAAATCAATGACATTTTTTTGCCATTGACCAATAGCAACCAGAAAAAGTTGATGGTTGATTGCTGACGGGCCCATCGCCTCCCCAAGTTCTCAGTGAACTGCTTTTGTAGCACTCACAAGTCTCTGGCTTCTACCTTCTTCAAATATGTTCCTACACATAGTCTTCTACTAGCATTTTTACACTTCAATGCAGCCCTGACATCAAAAGAGAGACAGTTTATCTTCAGGAGCATTAACGACTATATCAGTATTTATTTTTCTGCCAAATTATTATATAATCTCTGTGGAAAAGAATAAGAACTATTCAGGTGGTTTCCACAGCAACACTTACTGCTATGCACAGAACTGTGCTCCTTTGGGGCCAGTTTATGTGTGGGTGTATGGAGCAGAGGAGATCACTAGGCACTCTCTCCTGTGCTTGGGTCAGGTATGACACAGACCCTATTGTCTCCTAACAACACTTTAAGCCACTTAAGAGGTGTTGGAATGATGCCATCCCTCCCCTCCACAGTGGTTAGTTTAACTAATCAGAGGGGAAAACAAGCTGCAGCTTCTTAAAAGATGGTGCACACTTGGGAGCTCCAGAATGGCCTGTGTCTGAGGGTATGTCTAACCCGCATGCTAAGACTGGCTCTGGCCCAGGTTTGAGCCCAAGCCCTCCTTCTGTTCACACACAGATCAGTCTGACTCCAGTCAACAAGCACTCAGGAACTTGGTCCTAGTACCCTGGTGGTAGGGAGATCAGATCCAGAGTCCTGCTGAGACTCAGGTCCAAGACCATTATTTGGCAGTGCAGATGCAGAAGGTCTGCTTAGTGCAATATGGACATGTTAGCACAGCTGTGAGACTCAGGTACAACAATTGTAATCCCAAAGTTACCAGTCAGTGTGGACACTCAGGCATGGTATTGGAAACACTGAGTCCACAAGCCCGGGACCCACAGACCTGGGTTTACAATGCAGCACATACATATGCTAAGGGAGATACAAATCCTTTCAGAGCTCTCTTGGGATGATGTATATCTGCATCTGTCACCTGTAGGTATATACCTTTGTTGCACAGTCTGGGCTTTAGTAAACAAGGTGGGAATGGTACCTTTATCAGTACTTCTGTCACTCCAGCCACCTAAGGAATAATCACTGGTTTTCTTCTCCCACCCTGTGCATCCTATGGTTACAAATAATAGGTCAAATTCTCTGCTGCTATATTTGAAGTCTATGACATTAAATCAGCATAGAGCTTGGCCCTAGAGTTTTTGCCTTCATTGTGTAGATCTCTACTTACCAATTCCAAATACAATATACTGCACTCTGGCACATTGTTTCAAAATGATTTGCATCCTAGAGTCTGGCAAATAAATGGAAGTCACAACACATCTTGCATCTAGGAGTAGTTGTTACTGTTTACTTATTATTAGCTGTACTATGAGGCAGTGTAGTAAATATCTTCGCCGGCACATGCACGGAGAACGTTCCATCTTCGACAATCTAAGTTATAAAGAAGAGCTAGAATGTAATGATAAACTAAAATACCTGACCTTTTCAAAACAGGTACCAATATTTATCAAGTATGTTTCTCAGTCCCAGAGGTCCCAACCTAAAGAGTGAGGTTAACAAATAAGGGCTACAGCAGTCAATTAGTTATTTTCAGACTGTCAGTAACACTTAGCTAATGTAACCTCTACTCCAGAACAGGACGTGGACACTTGAACTATAACTTCCCTATTTAATGCTTAGCTATGGACTATGTATTTGAGACAGATCTGCAAGGGTTTGTTGAAAGAAATATATACATAAAAATAAAATTCTAGGGATGCAGGAAGGACACTGCAGTATAATTTGCCATTCTGCTGAATTAATTTACATATGCAATATGAGGTAAAAACAGGTTACTAGTTATATAAGGATATATAAATAATGTATTGAAGCCATGCTATTGTAATTAGGATGTTCTGTAGAAACTGTAGCTTGTTAAGAGTTGCTACTACTGGGTTGATGGAGTCCACGCACTATACAAGAACAGTATGAAAGAATGGCTAGGTCGTAGAAATGGTGGAATGGAGCAACATAGCTATCTTGCATGGGAGAGTTAGCTTTGATATGTTGAGGAAAATGATCACATTGGGCCAGATCCTCAGCTGTTATAAATTAGCATAGTTCAATTGACTGCAGTGAACCCAGGAATTCCCAAACTAGATCAGATCAGCAATCCTTCTACTTTGTTTCCTCTCACCAGCAGTGGCCAGAACCTGAAAATTTAGAGGAAGAAAAGTAGGTAGTTATTGGATAACATACAACCCAGGGAGAGTTTCTTCCTGACCACCCCTAGAGCTTAGTTAATGCTGAAGCATGGGGTTAATACCTGTTCCAAAAGAGATTTGTTTTTATTCTTAATGTTTACTGTTGATATTTCCTTTAGCCCAAGCAGTTAGGGATAGCATATAGGGTTGTTTCTATTAGGAAAAACAATGATAGGAGTCAGGTATTTCTTTGATACAATCCTGGTCATTTACAAATAATGACCAAATTCCTGTACCCCAGAACACAAAATGAACAAAAAGGATTGTTTCTTCGCTCGCAATTCTAAGCCTCTTTCCAGCCAGCACTTTGCCTAAAATGCTCTCTCTCTCTCTCTCTCTGTACTGTTACCTCCGTTTCTCTTGAGATCTTCTTGGTTTCCTGCTGCCTTGCTTATGGTTCAGATACACACAGCTCCACCAAACAATACCCAGCCCCTGCATTTGTATTCAGACCACAGGGAAACACCACAGACCACATGTCTGAACACTACTCCAACCTTGCCTTGCTCGTCTGTAATTTGGGTGGTGATTTCTATTGCTCCAGCTATTATTAAGAAAAGAGGCATTTAACTGCTCCCTCAGTTAGCCTGAATGAAAGGCAGCTCATGCTCGCCAAGTTCAGTGAGGTTTGCAACTAGTCATGCATCAAAGATACACTCCCTGGGAGCCACCCAATCTCCAGCAAAGCTGTATTATAATTCTAGATATTCTTCTTAGCTAAAGAAATGTCTAATCCTTTTTTTGAGAACAGAGATAATAGAGCTAAACTGATTTGAACCAGCAGTGGAGCTGGCACACATTGTATTTTTCTCAATATTAAAAATCTTTATTATTGTTGTTTTAAGTCAGATCTAAAAATATTCCAAAATATCTTGTGAAGAAATTTCTTGGTTACAAAACTCTTTTGAAAGTGAGAGTGTAGAAAACTGAGATAACTACACATTACTTCCTTTGCTAATGCTCCCCTGGGTGTTTAAAATCAAATTGTATAAACTCTGTCACTAGGAAGGAAGTGAGTGCATGCTGCAGCAATCTTTTTTAATATACAGAAACCAGTAGGAGAGCACAACATAAAAATTGACTTTTATACCTCCTAATGATATGTAGCAAATCAAATACGTCCTTTTCCAAAGTAAGCCTTCTGCACCAAATGATAAGGTACAGTAGATAACAAAAGTTGTCATGGCTGAGTAGAATTATTCATTCATGATAGCTCTGCTGCCTGTTATGTCAGCCTTCCTAGAACGTAAGATTCTTAGGCAGTGTGAAAAGTTTGCACTGAAAGTTGATGAATTTGTACTTCTTTGGCTGCTTTGGTATATTTTAAATCAGTGACTCTTCTTTTTTGCAAGTTTTTGCCCAAAATGAAACAACATATTTTACTTGTAAAAATGGAAAATACCATGAAAAGTGTTGTACATTAGAAAAGTTGATGAATGACCATTGTCAATCAATCTTCTCAAAAAAAGTGTAAGTGGTGGGAAAGCCAATGGTTCCTCCCATGTCTTACAGAACCAGCATTTTTGTAGATGCAAGTAGTAATAAAGTATAATCCTGGTCCTAAACTGGTGATCATGATCAGATGATCAGAAATAGTGTCTTCCAGTGAAAGGAAGGAAGGATTTGGAGTAAATTGTAGGTCAGATCTTCAGCTGGCATAAATCAGCAATGACTTCAATAGAGCTATATCAAATAATACCAGCTGAGAATCTGGCCCTGGTTATATATTTAATTTATTTTCATATTCCCTTCCAGAAGTGAAGCACACTATATGCTTTTGGTTATAACTTTACAAATCAAAAAGAAATTGGACTTTTATACAGAATGGACAATTTAAATTAGAGTCTTAATGAATCTTCATGAATTGACCCTATCCCTGAGATTCAACACATTCCAAGAAATGCTCAGTACAATGGTGATGGGCTTATTACAGACAGGAAGTTAGAGAAGGAGATGGGGCAGCAAAGTGGCCTCTGAGTGTAGGATCTGGTTAACAAGATAGTTTTTCTTTAAGAAGAGGGGTTTATATGTATGTGGTAACATCCATGTGATAAGCATAAACAATTCCATGGAGAATTATTTATTTAGAAAAACAGGCCAGATTCTGAAGTGGATGGAATTACTCAAGATTTACTCTGGTATATCTGGAATCAAACTCTGGCTCCCAAAATGAGAGTATTTAACTGGATCCTCATGTAACTGAGGAGTTTAAGTTTTCTGACAATGAAGGTGATGTGATCACACAACCTTTTTCATGGAAATGGTTTTGGGGTGTTTTTCCCTGTTTCTGAAGAACTGAGCATGTACCATCAGTTTGGAATACATTCACTTGATCCTAACAGTTGATTTCCTTCAATTTCGGGGGAGAAGTGTTAGTGGACCTTTCTGTCTATAGAATCCTTTTCTGTATGTATTAATATAAGTGGAAATGGCATTCATCTCTTGTTACCTCTCTCTCAGACACACACACATATGCTGTGAACCACTCTGAGCTGTAAAAGCATTTAAAATACTTAATAAATGATGTAGCAGACATCTATAAAAAACATTTGGAACTTAAAGCATAGAACTAAGTTTATATGTTTCCTGACAAACTATACACCTCTACCCTGATATAACGTGACCCAATATACCACGAATTAGGATATAATATGGTAAAGCAGTGCTCCGGGGCGGTGGGGGTTGCGCACTCCGGCAGATCAAAGCAAGTTCGATATAACGCAGTTTCACCTATAACGCAGTAAGATTTTTTGGCTCCCGGGGACAGCGTTATATCAGGGTAGAGATGTAGTATATTTTAGATAAAATAAGAAAAAATGCAATTTTGATTAATCATTATTAATTTGTATACACTTGTAATGTAAAGTGTGACCAAGCATATGAAAATTAAAACATCCCTATTCCTGTGGTTGAGGATTATAGGAAGCATAACACTAAACAGGCTATATCTGTGGAATGGAGTGATCTGTCAAACCATGTGTGGAATCATTGGTTGTATCTCATTAAGTTTGGAGAGTGTCTAGTACATTGTAGGTGCTACCATAGTACAAATAATTACTAATTATTAATCCATTACCACCTTGTTAGTTCAAGACCAGGTAAAACGATAGGAAACGGTAGTGGAGTAAAGGCCTATGCCCTGACTCTGTACGCTGGTTTGTGGGGGCAGACCTTATGTCTGTGTGGAATCCCCATATGATTGACCTGCTCACATGAATCTGATCAGGGTTGGATCTAAAGGGATGAGGGAAATATGAAACAATATTTAAATTTTTTGCATTTTATGACTTCAAATTCCCCCAACATTAACACATTACTCCACTGATTTCCAGAAAGAAAAAAAAAAGACCCCTAGAACCACTGGAATGAAACAATATGAGAGTTGCTTAGTATTGCTACATTCGGGGAGCTCTGTAGAAAAGTTAATATGATTAGAAATCACATTTTCTTTTTTGGATGATCCCATGAAAGTTGGGGCTGGAGTCCTGCCTCCTGACCTTGACCGTCTCTATGTGCAAATCCCCTAGATGTCCGCAGAGGGGCAGAATAGTTGTATAGAAACAGCTGATCTTCTTTCACTAATGCAAGGCCCATTTTTGTAGCAGCTGGGCTTTTGCACATGATCCTTTTCAGACACCACATTTTTGAGGCAAAGAAACTCAACAAGGTTTGGCAATGCCTGGGAAATATTTCCTGTACTTGTATTCTACACTGGGCTCTCATCAAGTTCAGCATTCATGTTTTACTGAAGTTCTGTCTTGTTAAGTCTCCCCCGCAAACAACCTCTCAGGGGAGACAACACAGTGCAGCTCCCATGTGTAACACAACCAACATGAGGCCGGATTGTGGCCAGCCCTTTGGAAGGTGTGCAGATTTTGAAGGAAAAAAAGCAAAGGAAACTGTGTGAACAGTCAAAAATGTGTTTTGTGGAGATTTTTCCATGTTCTCAACTTTGTATTAACCTTCCAAACAAGGATAAAGAGAAAAGCTATCAAGAGCATCCAAATTAAACAAGATACGTCACTGACTTAGCAGTGAAAAACTCTTATGTTTATAGTCATCTTGTGTATTATGTTTGTCCGTTATTTATTCAGCTGAGTCACTTCAGCTTTGATTCCTGTCAGTATAACTGTAGAGTGGCTGACCAATAAACTCCTGACTTGCAACAGCCAATTAAGTTCATCTTAAAAAGATACACATTGTTCTGGTAAACGTTCTCAAGTGAAGGTAACATTCAAAGGTCAATGATAATGCAGAGTAGCTAGCTAATCTCCTTTTGATAGTGCCAATAACAGTAGAATTATCCAAAGCATGTTACTCAATGTTTAGTTTTACTACAAATATATGGCCAAATCCTGCACACTTTGTTCATGTGATCAGTCCCGCTGAACTCCATGCCACAGCTCTCAGACATTGAGGAACCAAAGCTCCCTCTGTGCAGACACTGCTGCTCTGCAGCTCCCCTCACTACAGCCACTAGGGGCTGAGGGGGGGCCTGTCAGGAGTCTACCCTCACTTGAAACTGGGCGGTTTCAAAGTGAGGACCCGCATGTCTTCCCCCCACCCCAAAATCCTAGGGTAGGTCTCCTTCAAGCTGCCACCACTCGGTCGATTACGTGGGCCGAGACACCCCTGTTTCCCCCCTTGGGAACACAGATCAATTCACAGAGGAGGAACCTTCCCCCTCCCCCCTCTCTCCAGCCTGCTCTGGAGACAGAGGTGCCTGGATTCAAACGCCTTGAATCTCACACACACAGGGAAGCAGCCCACTTCCCCCTCCCCTTCCCCTGAATTTCCCCAAGGGAAGGAATTAACCAAGTCCAAAGAAAAGAAAAGAATTTATTAAAGAATAAAAAGAAAAATACAGAATCTCTATGAGCCCAAGCTGGACACTCATAGGGTATAACCTTATCAATCTCTGGAGAGAATCCCCTCTCCCCCTTTTCTCAGTAAAAGCAATATCAGCAAACAGGAATAAAGCATTTCCTTTAGCAAACACACAATTGCAAATATAGAAATCAAATCATAAGACTAATTCGCCTTTCTAATTAATACTCACTATTAATTAGTAGAAACTACTCCAGGAGAACTTGGAGACATGACTGTCTTCTGTTAAAACCAAAACCAGTTCTCACACAGACAAAAGCTTCCCTCCACAGAGATTTGAAAAAATCTTATCTCTGATTGGTCCTCTGGTCAGGTGGTCACCAGGTACTACATGTTAACCCTTTACAGGTAAAACAGACCTTAACCCTTAACTATCTGTTTATGACACGCCCCCCAAATCGCCAACAGTGGGAACTACTGGTGGTGATTTCCTCCTAGCACTGTAACATAAACAGATAAACAAAACACATGCACTATTACATATACTACTAAGTATGTAAACAACAAGATATTTGACACTGAAGAACACTTTGTATGTATTTGAGCGGACATACTTGGCAACGTCCTTGCCCATCCCCTCCCAGTGGAAGGAATGTTTTTAATCTGTTTTTGCTTTGTTGACCCCAGAATGCCCACTGGGATGTTAGGGCCCAAGCTTAAGAGCTTGTCCCAGTACTTAGTTGGAACTACCAACTGTGTTTGAGGATGCTGGCCTTTCTGGTGTCCACCAGAAAGAATGTCCTTATATAAAAGTCCTTGTTTTACAACAAACTGGAATTGGGTAGGAGAGCTGAGAGGCGGTGGGTTGCTTCGTGCCGCCGCCCAAAGCTTTTTTAAGGCTGTCATCGGCTTCCTGCTGAGTCTGGAACTGTTCCCTTGAGGCGGGAGACACCAGTTCCTCTGGGAGCGATGTAGGTGATGAGGTTGTTTTTATTGACTGTGGACCGCTCTCCGCTGGTGCACAAGGTGATATTTTAGGCTCTGGCTGAGCCTCTTGGGTAGAGTTGTCTGCTGCTTTTGCCAGTTTAGGCCCGTTGGCGCCCCCTGGCGGTGGAGTTGCAAGCGCTGGCGTCAGTGCTGGCGCTGGTTCTGCCGCTGGTTGCTTTTCCAGTTCCGGTCCTGGAACTGGATGTACTATGGCTGCTGTAGTTGTTGGCATGAGATCCGGTTTCACCACCTCTGTCTGGGTCTCTGGTAACACAGACAGGGTCCTGGTGGATGGCTCAGGAACAGGGATGGGAGTGCCTGCTTGTTTGGCCTGGCCGCAGGTGACCACTCCCCCACTCTTGGCCAGCTGCACATGGTTGGCCAAGTCTTCCCCCAGTAGCATGGGGATGGAATAATTGTAATAGACAGCAAAAGTCCACTTTCCTGACCAGTCCTTGTACTGGTCTTCAGGGATGCTGTACCCATGGCAGGTTCTTTTAACCTTTTTGAAGAAGGCCTGAGTGTCCTCACCTGCCATGTAGGTGGGAAATTTCTTGGGATGGGAAACAGTGCCTTCTGGTGCTGGCCACACCCCTGTGCAGTCAGTGAATTTTATGTGTGGCTTGCTGGTGTTGCTTTTTGGTGCTGGCCACACCCCTCTGCAGTAAGTGAACTGGTTTCTCCAATTCCTAACCCTCTCTATTCCCGAGAGACTGAATAGAAAAGAAACAAAACCTTTTCATTTGCAAATGTGTAGTTGCTGTTTGCTGATATACTGAGAAGACCAAAAAAAAACTGGTTTGTCCTGTTTCTAGCACTTGCTAAGTACCTCACAGTGGGGGTCCTTTCTAACAAGCCTCCTAGAAAAACTTGCACCTCTTTCCTAGCTGTTTTTAAGCAGACAGAAAGAAAAAAAGGAGAAAAAAGAAAAGAAGAAGGAAAAAAATCCTTTTCTAACACAGCCTGTTAGAAACCTTATGCCTCAGCTAAACCCAGCTGAAAATCTGTTTCCAAAAAAACAATCTTCCTAATAAGCCCAGCGGACCGGCTGGTGCTACTTAGTACCTGCAGAAAAGTGTAGTAAATCCTCTCAGAGATTTGTATTTCCCTGGCTCCAGAGGATTTCAAAAGACACAGGGAAAAAAAAAACCTGGCTGGAGGGTTTCTGTCTTCCCCCCCCAAACCTGTTTTCCCTGTTGGATGGGAATGTACTTTGTCGAGCACTTCCCCCCACCTTAGGAATCCTGAGTGATACCTGATATCACAAAGGAAGGACACACCTCTAGGGAAGAGTTTTTCCTCAGCATAGCCAGCAGAGAAAAAAACCTCCTAACCCTGAAAACTGCTTTAAACTGCCTTTTCCTCCAGCTGCCTGTCCAAGCAACAGAAGAAAACTTGCTTCCAACAAAGCCTGCTGGAAAACTAAATTGCCTTCAGCCAAACTGGCTGAACTGTAAACTGCCTGTGCTCTGAGTTGCTGTACTCAGCAGCCCAGCTGAAAGGCTGCTGCTAACAATACCCCTGAGAAAAATCTGGTCTATTCCTTAGGGATTTGTGTTCTCCTGTCTTCTGATCCTTTCAAAAGACACAGGGAGAAAAAAAACCTGGCTGGAGGGTTTCTCTCTGCAACCCCCAAACCTGCTTTTCCTGTTGGATGGGAATGTACTTGGCGAGCACTTCCCCCCACCTCAGGAATCCTGAGTGGTACCTTGTATCACAATGGACGCCAGTACCTCTCCACCGGAGGCTTTGTAACAGAAAGCCCTGCAAAAAACTGAAAATACTTGTAACCCTGAAACTGCCTCAGAGTGCCTCTGGTAGAAAAGCCTTGCCTCTCTCTCTGGGTCCGAAACACCACTGCCACCATGTCAGGTGTCTACCCTCACTTGAAACTGGGCGGTTTCAAAGTGAGGACCCGCATGTCTTCCCCCCACCCCAAAATCCTAGGGTAGGTCTCCTTCAAGCTGTTGGTCCTCAGGTCAGGTGTCCACCAGGTACTACATGTTAACCCTTTACAGGTAAAACAGACCTTAACCCTTAACTATCTGTTTATGACAGGGCCAATGGGCATCTGACTGACTAAAAAACCAAAAACAGGACTCTGTGTCCCAGAACTTGGCTTCTGAACTCTAAGACTTATAGAATTCCTGGCACAGTACCTTTCCTGGACAGGTGGCAGCTCTACTTGATTCCCAATTCAGCAGCCTATCCCTATTCGGTCAGGCACACAAGTATGAGCTTAACTTTAAGAACTTAATACTAAAGTCCCATTGACTTCTTGTATTTAAATGTTTTGTTAAATTGAGACCTAAATGTTTGCTGAGTCAGGGCCTATATCATGGGCAAGATTGACAAAAGGAAATAAGTGCCTAACTGCCACCTTTAGATGCCTAGATCCCAGAAACAGGCCCCACTGGGATTCACAAACCCCCTGCCCATCTTGTGTTGAACTACAAATGGGATTACTTACATGCTTAAAATAGGCATGTGCTTAATTACCTTGCTGAGTCTGGACCCTAATTGTGAAACTGCAATAATAGTTTCATCAAGGAATTACAAATTAATCTTGAGGACATCCAAATACATGAGTGTATGATTATAAAGAATATGCACGAAAGGATGATTCAATTCAGCATAAAGCAGAGGGATACTAATGAATTGCAGCATTTGGCCTGAATTCCTTGTGGTGGGGTGTGCTCCGCACGCTAGCCCTAAAAGATCTGAATTAAGCCAGGTGGCCCTAATCAGCTCATTAGGCTGCAAATAGGGGAGCTTTAGATTGGAGGCAGCTAATCAGAGAGAAGCTCACCTGTGAGGGACAGGTGGCAAGAGAAGGGGCTGCTGGAAGGGCTGTAGTCATGCCCTGGGAAGAGGGAGGAGTGATTGGAGGTTATAAATGTAGTTGCCTGAAGTCCCCCCTGGGAGGGAAAAGACTGGCAAACCTGGGAGAGTCAGGAAGGTAGGCTCAGGGGCAGCAGTGAGGCAGGACAGTGCATGCCTTGGCTCCTGATTAGAGGGCCCCTGAGCTGGAACCTAGAGTAGAGGGTGGGCCAGGCATAGGATAGTGGACTGTCTGGGACAGTTTGTCCTGAGAAGACTTTGTTATGCTACCCCTGGAAGGGGAAAACACATGCTTACTTGGCCAGAAGGCTGAGTTACGAAGAGGAGGCTGCAGTTCCTGGAGGAAGAGGAGCGGTAGGGCGAGACAGGACGGGTGAAGATACTGCCAGAGGAAAGTGTAGTGCCTGGCAGAGCTAATCTCTGGGACAGCTGGGAGGAGGTGACACCTGTGGTGAGAGAACCCCTGTGGCACTCCTGGTATACCTTTTAAACTGTGGACTTGTTTGAATGGATGATTGCTTTTATTTATTTCCCAGCTCTACAAGAGTGTGATCTATGATTACTCTAGCAATTCCATTTGATTCACTTCTTTATCACTAGCAAGACAAATACTGCAACTGGTTTGTGTTTTCATTTATAATGGACTTCCTGATGTTGCTTGAACTGTAACTTACTTGCTTCCAACTGTTTGATGAATGTTATGTGCTTCTCACCAAATGTAGGTGATGACTAGGGTTCTGCTGTAATAGGCTTCTCCTAGGTCTTTGCAGGTATGGAGTAAGTTTTTTTCTATCTGTATTATGTCTAAATCCTGTCATTTTGTCCCAGCTATGAGCACAGGAGAAGTTATACACTGCTGCAGTCCCCTGCACAGAGGGAGCAGACCACAAACTTTCTGCATAATTTGCTTCTTCAGCCATGTGAACTGTAGGGTACTGACTTATAGAAGGTCTCTGCACAGCAACATGCAGGGGAGTCCTGGGCAGAAGTAAGCCCAACAAAGGACCATGGCATAATCAGTGGATGCCAAACTAAGTGCTGGTCTGTGACTTTCCAAAATCCCTCAAGCAGGGGATGTTCTGGGCACTCTGCTGGTGCTCTGCATCCAGTGGGAAAGATTTTGCACCTCCATCTCCCAGACCATGCATAAAACCTTGATGGGATTTATGATGTGATCCTAAGGCCACTGAATCCAATGTAAAGAGTCCCACTGGCTTCAATGGGGTTTGAATCAGGCCCTTTTGTCCTTAATGAACATGCTGTATTTCTGTACCAAAGATAGTGAGGTTGAAATGCTCTTCATTCTGCATTAAGCTATGAATGTTTGTCTTAGTCCTCAAGTGATTACTAATCTGTTAGTGAAAATCACCTTTAGTTTCCTGAATTGTATTATATGCTTGAAAATATCATTAACTATGAATTGGTGATAGTGATGGGCAGGGGGGAGTGTAACTTTTTAAACTAAAACAACTAAGAGCTTGGTTCTATGATTCCTACATTGAGTACAGTAGAACCCCAGAGTTATGAAGATCTCTGGAATGGAGGTTATTAGTAACTCTGAAATGTCCATAACTCTGAACAAAACGCAATGGCGGTTCTTTCAAAAGTTTACAACTGAACATGACTTAATACAGCTTTGAAACTTTACTAAGCAGAAGAAAAATGCTGCTTTTTAATCATTTTAATTTAAATTAAACAAGCACAGAAACAGTGTCCTTACCTTGTCAAATCTTTTTTTAAACTTTCCCTTTATTTTTAGTAGTTTACTTTTAACGGAGTACTGTACTGTATTGCTTTTGTGGTCACTGCCGTTTTCCTGATTGCATACTTCTGGTTCCAAATGAGGTGTGGTGTTGACCAGCCAGTTTGTAACTCTGGTGTTAATATAGTAGAACCTCAGAGTTACTACCTTACCATGTAGCCCTACTGAAATCACTGCAACCACTTACTGAGTAAGGTGCTACATAGTGTGAGCAATAGGGTCAGAATCTGGCTCTATGGTTTCACATTACCCAATGGCTCTGTGGTCTCACCATGAGAATGGGATAGTTATAAAAATTAGATCCTTTTTGAATTAGGTGTTTAGTACATAAGATGTTCTTAGTAGTTTCATTATAATATTTATTTGTATTGTGGTAGTACTTAGAGGCCACCAAAAAAGAATCAGGATCCCATTCTCATAGGAATAGTACACGTGTACTGGGCCTATAAACCTCAGGTTTGTGCTATGGTGCTAAAAACAGATGTGTAGCTGCTCTGGCTCCGAGACTAGCTGCTGTAGCTTTAAAATATAGTGTAGACATACCCCAAGAGAGGCAGATATTTGCTTCCCTTACATTAAGTATCTTACTGCACAGGAGCACCTTTGATTTCATTTGGTGTCATCAGATAGCAAGATACTACTCAATTTGAGCAAGCGTAGCTAAATCTCTCCTGGAAATATTTTTCCAAGATGGATATGAACACTGGCATAACCAAGAGCTTTTAGTTATTTTGTTCATCTCAATTTTTGACCTATTGTCTTTACAAATATCAAAGACATCGAGAGGTAGCACTGATAGGTGAGATATTTAAGGATAGACTGAAAATGCATTTGGTTTAGGTAGCTTCCCCTCCCCGCCAGATAGGCTGTGAAGTTTGATTGCATTTGTGCTCCTCTCCAAAGCATTTGCATGATGGGCACTACACAAATCAAGTTTGTATCATACTGCATTGATCCATAAGTACACATTTGCATGCTTAAGGCATTAGGGATTCTGATCAGTGTCATGTGCTCTCAGCTAATCAGCACACAGAAATTATCATTTAAAGACTATATCCAAAGTAATGTGGTAAACTTAGCATGTACGGACTGCAGGTTGCAAAAATTGTGAGCTCTCTGTCTAGGGTGCATTGTGCTCCCTGTGAATTCTGAAGAAATCAACCTTTTAACTGGACAAATGTATAACTTACTATTTATTGTCCAAGAAATTCTATAGCAACCAAAGGTGATACTTTGAATCAGTTGCAATCAAATGAGCTGCCTAAAATATCTGAAGTAATAAAAGCTAGACATCTCACTAATATAAGATAGATACCACTCAGCACAGAGATTTAATAGAATTCTTTAACTGATTGACGAAAGGAAAAGCTACTGAAGAGATTTCGGTAAATCGCTGCCCAAAGTGTACCCTCATCGTCTAGTGCTTATCATGGAACAAAAATTGACATCACAGGATTCTTTTCCCATTAATACATGACTTGTCACCAGCTAGTGACAAGTTCTAGATGACCTTATTTTTTGACACATTTTGACAGACATTATGGTGTGAAAAGCCATTTTTAGTCTATGAATAAGGGCACAGTGAAAGAAAATAGCTGAGTTTTAAAATATTTTTTTTAAAATTAGGATATGTGGGGGGAGGGGAGGGCAAAACCTCCTTTTCTGTGTGAGCCATCACAAATAAGTCACTGACCCTGAAACCAGCTCAGCAAGTAACATTTTTAATGGGTAAACTATTGGATGTTATCCTTCCCCCAAGTGGGGAGGATAGTAGCTTTCTGTGTGGATATGAGAGTTAATCAATGATTTTAATGTATTAAATTTGTAGAGTTTAAAAAAAAATTATGGCTGTAAGTACTTAAGCATTTTAACTGTGAGTGTCAAATTTGAAAATTTTCAATATTCCCTCCCCCCCTTAAAGTGTGTTTAGTTCTTTTATCACCCATATGAAAACTTCACATTTTAAGACCTTAGTTTTTCAAAGCTTGTTAACGTGCATAAAGTTAAATATGTGAGAATTTCTCTTGATTTCAGGGAGATACTCAAATGAAGCACATGAATAAGCATTTGTAAAATTGGGCCCTGTATTAAACATCTGGAGATTTTGATGCTTTAGTACTAGCCCATATCTAGTCATACATCTTGTGTTTACTTGCTACAAACAACTAACAAAGTTCTGCCACCTCTTCCTTGACTTTCATATCTTTTCCCAAAATAGACGTACAGTTCATTTCCAACAAATCAGTGGTAATACCAGTGCCTGCTTTGAACTGTGTAATTTCATTTCTAGATGCCAGACAGTCAACCTGAACTTTCTGTTTTTAAAACAATGCAAATTATCAATCTGTTTCTAAATTGACACTTAACAAATCACAATTGCTGATGTCATGGTGACAGGACCTGAGTTTATGGCTGAAGATAATATAAAAGTAATGCTTTTTCAGTGCTTTCCCTTATGCGTCTGTTTTTCCATTTTTAGACTTCTTACTAATTCTGTGTTGGTTGTAACGTGTATTTCTCTAATCCTTTCATTTTAAAAAAATGTTAAAATCCAGGACAATATTCCACATAATAGTGTTTTGTAATGAATAGTCCATATATAATCAGTTTTAATTTTTTCTTATGTTTTCCAGAGTCTAATAATTTATGAAGATGACTAGCAGAGAGCTGTGAAGCACTGCAGTAATTTTTATTTACTTTATGAGCAATTTTCTTCTTTATCATGTCAGCATTGGGGGGAACATATAGGCTAGTTCATCTGCCATTTGTGAACATGAAGAGTAGCAGTTGTGGCACTATTACCAAATACACTGTTGTAGCAGTGCCCTAGAAAGGGGAACTGGTAGAGTGTATGCACTCAGGATAGGATTTTCCAAAGGAGCCTAAGGGTTTTAGATGTCTGGCTTTTAATTCAGAGGGAGTTAGGTGCTGAGCTCCCTAAATCTCCAGTGAAAATCACAGCTACAGAGAAGAATATCACAACTTTTTTTTAAAGGCAATCAATATTGAGACATTGGACTGACAGGTCTCTTTATCCAAAAAACAGGTATAACATTGGCAGTGGCATTGCAAGGTTCCCTCACACCATCCCATTAAGAATATACCTTAATCCTTCCCTGCAGGGGCAATGGTTAGGAATGAAAGGATATTTTAGTCTCATCAACATTCAGTATTTGGTCTCGTCAACATTGCGATCAACAATTGGGCCAATTAGGGTCCCATTTTTTTAAACGTGGACACCTATCCACAAGGAAATAGATAACTTATAGATAGGCCACTGAATAGTCACTATGTGGTAACAAATCTTGGTTACACCCAGGGTTGTTTACTAAAGGAAATAGAGGCTACAGAAGAGAGGTTTGGGAACAGTTAATTCTACCTCAGCAGAAGCAGAAAATCTGGTGATCAGTGTCACTTAGGGTTTACTGATTCCCTCCCAAGCCCTACCTCTGATCCCAGATGGGAACAACCTGGGAACTGCTCTAATCTGTGCCATCTGGCAATAGTGCTCAAGGGACAATCTGCCATCTGGGGAGTATTGGAGTACGAACAGGAGACTTGTAGCCAGTTTCCACTCCCTTTGTGCTGCTCAGGTGTTGTGAAGGGAGCAGAAAATGCTCTGCCCCAGTATTTGCAAAAGAGTGAGTTGTGAGAGTAGGAGACATGAAATAGAAGTAGTGCAAGGCACACTTCTACGTCAACCATTTCTAAGATGGCTGAAAATTAATCTAAGTTCATTGATGTGAAATACCCATTGTTAAATTAAAGGATAGCAGAAATGTAATGTGCTGTTTATGTTAAGAAATAATTGGAGGAAGGATGATTGTCAGATATAGAAACATCTGCTTTTAGAAACCACTTGAGAAATGAAAATACAACAGAGGGAAAAACATCTGCCTGCTACTATGCAGCAGAGCAACTGTAGTGTATCAGAGTACAGCATATGCAGTTCCCAAGTGGAAAATGTACTGTACAGCAGACCATTGAATGTGTGTTTAACAAGAGGGAGCCCAGGGTTCCAGAAAAAATTCTAGGCGGACATGTCCACAGGCTTTAGATCATCAGAAGTGAAAATATATGCACAAGTGTTCACTGTCTGATATATGAATCCTGGCCAGACCAAAGGCACTTCTAAAGTACAGCCAGGCACTTCCCATGGTGTCTCTTTATTCTGCCTTGATTTATAAGATTTGCTAGCTCTCAGTGGAAAAGAAAGCATTTACTTTTCAAAGTGGAGCTGGTCAAAACATCTCAATTTGACACTTGTTGGTAGGAAAATGTATTCTATTTTTCAAACAGCTATATAGCTTTTAACATGTTGAAGGAGAGAGTCTAAAAACAGTATTTCATTTTTCCAATGATTTGACTGAGACCAGAATCTAGCCTGATGTTTTTACACTATTAACATGACCACCCATGCCATGGTTTACAAATGTCAGATTACTGTCCATTTCATGTAGCTTGTTGGGATTCTTTCAGCTATCCTGCTTTTATCACTCCTCACTGTCTCAGACCTGTATCTGTCAAAAGACCTGGCTATGTAAGAGCACCATATCCTCTTCCTCAATCACATTAGAGTCAATGCAGACATTAATAAGAGTTCCACTAAAAAAGTCATAGTTGATTGTCTGATCACTGGTTTGTGGTAAACCCATGTATTTTTCAGAGATAGAGCTGGTTGGGGGTGGAGGAGAACGTTGTGAAATTGTATTCCCCCCATGTATGTGAAAATGTTGATTACTGTAACCTGTGCTACTATTTATAAATCTGCATTTATATGAAGGGGGTGGGAGTGGGGAAGGTTGGAGGTGTGAAGACAAACATCAGTTAATATCTCTGTAGCCTGAAACCTCAGTTAATAGTATCCATGCATACTAAGGAATATGTTTCTGTGCTCAGTTCACTCTAGGTCTGTTATCACAGAGTAGGGACTCTAGTAGTAAAAAATCCTTTTTGGGAAAAACAATCATCCACTGAGTTGCACACAGCCAGTCAGTCCTGCCCCAAAAGTGGGTGCACAGGCTGGGTTGCTTAGAGGACCGCTTGGGGGACACCAATCCAGAGCATTTCCCAGGTAGTCTCTGTTGGCAGGGATCCCATGGAACGTTTCAATAAGTTAAAATGCCCTCCATCCCATTAGAACCACATAGCAAGCACTGCCTGCCCTTCCTGGGAGGGATTCATCCCCCAGCAGGTGCTACAGGGCCTGCAAGTCTGAGGATAGTTTACCTACACTGCTCTAAGGATGCATATAAAAGCAGAGGGATTCTACTTGCTGCATTGAATATACAATGACACTTTTAAATATTACTTCTGAGAATATTGTAGAAGGTATCAAAGGGTGGCTCATCATTAACTACAGTACAGTTTTAAAAAGTTAGGGTCTTGCTCCTGTCCCCATTGAAATAACTGGGAGTGTTGCCAGTGGGATATAGGTCTATGAACCATCAATATTAGTCATTATTTCTTATCTATCACACAGGTGTCCCAAGATGCCCACCAGGCGTGGAGCAGCAGAGTTGCAAGTAGGAGGCCTACTTGCTGTAACTCTGCTGGTTAAGTGACATTACCTGTTCCAGTGCAGGAGCCAGTCTGAGGATTAATAGAAACAGACACACAGGACTTGAAAACTAGGCATCTTGCATGCTCACAGAACATGTGGTTTGAGCTAGTGACAGACCAGCAGCATTTTCAAAAGAGCTATGTTAAGGGGCAGCCTTCCCTTGAATGACTTCTGGACCTCTGCCAGGAGCTAGCTCATTCCATGTCTAGTTGTGTTGATATAACAGGCTCCTCACACCCATTCTGTTTTCCCAACAGGAGCACAGGCACCACCCCCTCCCCCACAAGGATCTTTAGGAAAGAAGCCATCTGGGGGAAAGGAAGGGTATGGCAGAGTCATTCCTTCATTCCAGTTAGTAGGGTCTTTGCAGTAAAAAAGCAAGCCAGGGCCAAATTGGGCCCCAATGGCATAAGAGAAGCACAAAGGCAGCTATATCTCAACCTTTGCTGAGGTGTGGGGATGAATTGTCCTCTATGAATTAGGGTAGGGTGGTTTTTGTTTTGGGTTTTTTGTGGGTTTTTTGCTGAGCACACTCCCTCTGCTCCATTTTTTTCACTTGATTTGTTGTGTACTTTTTCCTTTGTCCCCTCAGTGGTCCTTGAGTCAAAGTCTCTCACCAGAATCCAAACCCAACAACATTCAAGTATGACAGACTTTCAAACTCACGACAGTTAACTGGGTTTGAAAATTGAGCGCGAGTTCACGGTCCCAGTTTTAAGGAAATTTGTTTATCAAGCTAGTGTTTTCATCATCTCTCAGACAATGAAATTTCTTTTATGGAAATGATATTGGATGTGTTAAAATATAAGATGAATTACTATAAATCCACATTTTAACAGGTTCTCATCGTGATTATTGGATTCCAGTTTACCAGATACTACAAGAATTAATTTGAACTCATAACAGTATGACACATTTTACAGCAGCAAAGTTTCCATGATACAGAACAAAATGCTTCCTATATATTCTCCTTATGAAACGCTTGTTTACTCCTCACAAAGATGAATGTGCAGTGCCCCGGACACACAACCAGAACTATAGTAAAGGATTCATGAACTGCACACCTGTAATTACACTGATATTTGAAGTACTTGTATGATTTATTGGCCCATATAGCCCAGGAGGCCTCTCACTTCCTGACACAGTATGTGGAACAGCACTAGCTGCAGAGAGCTGATTATAGAAATCCCCAAATCCTTGGGACTTCTTCCTCACTGCTGTAGTTCAGGACCTGCCCACATAGAACAAAAAAAGAAATAGCATAGGACATTGGATCCTAGGACCTCTCTATTTTCCCCACTTCACATGAAGAATAGCAGGGGGAGCCTTCACAGCCTCCTGATTTTTTCATTCACTCTACTCTGAAACAGGGGTAGTGTTTATTTTCCTCCTATGCAATATTGGTGCTTGTTATTTCTACATCCATCCACTCCTGCTAACTCTTCCTACTCTGCACTAGGACTCAGGAGAGACAGATTCTTGTTTCATCTCATGATTAAACATGATTAAACTTCTTCAGTTTGGAAAAGAGAAAAGAGAAGACTAAGGGGGAACATGATAGAGGTATATAAAATCATGAGTGGTGTTGATAAAGTGGATAAGGAAAAGTTATTTACTTATTCCCATAATACAAGAACTAGGGGTCACCAAATGAAATTAATAGGCAGCAGGTTTAAAACAAATAAAAGGAAGTTCTTCTTCACGCAGCGCACAGTCAACTTGTGGAACTCCTTACCTGAGGAGGTTGTGAAGGCTAGGACTATAACAATGTTTAAAAGGGGACTGGATAAATTCATGGTGGCTAAGTCCATAAATGGCTATTAGCCAGGATGGGTAAGAATGGTGTCCCTAGCCTCTGTTCGTCAGAGGATGGAGATGGATGGCAGGAGAGAGATCACTTGATCATTGCCTGTTAGGTTCACTCCCTCTGGGGCACCTGGCATTGGCCACTGTCGGTAGACAGATACTGGGCTAGATGGACCTTTGGTCTGACCCGGTACGGCCTTTCTTATGTTCTTATGTTCTTATCTCCTTTCTGCCAAGAATTCTTATGACCTCTTGAGATGAAAGGGGGGCGGGATAGCTCAGGGGTTTGAGCATTGGCCTGCTAAACACAGGGTTGAGTTCAATCCTTAAGGGGGCCACTTAGTGATCTGAGAAATATCAGTACTTAGTCCTGCTAGTGAAAGCAGGGAGCTGAACTCAATGACCTTTCAAGGTCCCTTCCAGTTCTAGGGGATAGGTATATCTCCAATTTTTTTTTTATGGTGTCAGTCTACCAGGGTACAGATGAAAGACCACTTGACTTCTACCAAGTGACCAATGCAAATGAAGAAAGTTAAAGCTACACTGAACATCAGCCTGATGAAGTTAGTGGATGTCTATGAAGGAAGTTTGCAAAATACTTTATTCAGATAGTTAAGTAGCATAACAAATAATCCAAATTAAACTCTGATGCAAAGGTAGATTCTGGGTACTTCGAAGTTTGAAGTGCTGCATGACAGATTGAATTCAATGGTGGGAAAGAGGATGTGGCAGGAAAACATTTATCAGTTGTTGGTACTGAACATTACCATCCAAATGTTCCATGTTTAATTACCAAGCTCTCTTGCCTAGAAAATCCTGTTTGTGTTGCTGTCCTCATTAATGACTTCAGAGTAAGAATTCTTATTTAGAGGGTGCTTAGTTCATTAATGTCGAATCACCCTTGACACTCCTGTAGGAGAGACAGCAGTTCAAGTCAGATGCTCAGCTGGTGTTAACTGACTTCAATGAAACTATGCTGATTTATACCAGCTGAGGATCTGGCCTATAGTGTTTATCAGGTATTATGAGAAATAAACCCAAATAGAAGGGTCATACACATATGACTTGTACAGTTCCTTGTACCATTGCAGCTCGTAAGTAACTAAGCCAACACATTTCCAAGTCACTGGGATTTATTCACCTCTGTGAGTCTACAGCAGGGGTCGGCAACCTTTCAGAAGTGATGTGCCGAGTCTTCATTTATTCACTCTAATTTAAGGTTTTGCGTGCCAGTAATACATTTTAATGTTTTTAGGTCTCTTTCTATAAGTCTATAATATATAACTAAACTATTGTTGTGTGTAAAGTAAATAAGGTTTTTAAAATGTTTAAAAAGCTTCATTTAAAATTAAATTAAAATGCAGAGCCCCCTGGACTGGTGGCCAGGACCCAGGCAGTGTGAGTGCCACTGAAAATCAACTTGTGCGCCAAAGGCGGCACACATGCCATAAGTTGCCTACCCCTGGTCTACAGGGTGTAAATTGCAAGTCCTGCACCTGCAGGAGTAGCTGCACCCAACACAGGATTCATTCCACAAAAGAGGACAGAGAATGGTACTCCTGCCTAGGTCACTGGAACTTGACCTCAGAGAACTGACTTGTTATGTTTGAATTAACAGAGCTCGTTGGCTGGTGTGCAAATGTTTCACTCACCTGGTTCTGCTGTTAGTCTGTGTCCAAAATGCATTTATTGTATGTTCTGTGATTCATCTGGAAATGAACTGGAGAATGCCTCTAAATTTTGCAGCCAATTAATGCAAAGCCAATCAATTCTAATCAGATACTTGGTTTTATTGACTCCTTTATGGCTTTGGACCTTTGGTTTAAAAAAGGAATCACAAGTCAAATATATTCTGTCTGGATTTTACTGTGCTAGATAATCAGATGCAAGCCATATAGGATGTTGAGTCAGCACATGTCCATTTTTCTGCGCTACAGTAAACTATAACTCACCCAGGTTGCTAAAGGCCTTTTATTTTTTTTAAATGATTTAAAAGACAATTGAATTGGAAAATCTTGTATGAAGGCCCTTTCAGATCGAGTTGATAGGAGCCTGAAAACCTGCTTCCATCAGCTCTTTTCTCAAAAATCTTGTTACATACTGATTTTGTTCCTATTTACTTTGTTGGGAAATGTCTGGAGATAGTGCCTTTCATTACAAAATTCCTTATTTCTCATTACTGGGTTCCTAATACCAAGTATTGGTGCTTTGGGTTGAGGCAAGACAACATTTATCAGATGATTTCAGGAACTTCTGACATCTGAATAATGAACTTGTAAACGTTGCTTACATTGAATGAAAAAGGATTTTTTTTTTATGCATGGACTACAGGACTGGGCCTTGAATGTTGACTTTTTTGTGCAGACAGCAGTTCTGAAGCTGTGTGTGGGGAGGGTGTTTCAAAAGGAGCATTTCATCCAAAAAAATAGTTTGAAGCTTTTCATCTACTATATCCACTGACAATCTTGTGTTCTAACCATTCATCTCTTACATTCTAGTCCTTCAGGTTATACTGCTCCTGATAATTCTTTCTCTTTGCCATAGTGTTTTTCCTTCACATTCTCACAAAGATGCCTTGCTTACTGAGGCACTAATGAATTCTCTCAGACAAGTTATTTTTCTCTGTAGGGTTTGCAAAGGCAAATGTTCAAAATATTCATGTTTTGGTGGTCTGTGTGAAGTAACAATAGCTCTGCTTTTAAGTTAAATTTGTTAGTGCCAATTAAGACCTTGTTGCCATGTTAGAATTTAGGCTAGGGATTCAGTGGGCTATGGAGACTGAACTATTTGCACTCCAGAGCTGGTCACATCAATAAAAGGTTAATTCATATTCATAAGGCAGTCTGGGAAACATTCTGTCATTTCCTATACTTTACCTTTTCTGTGCCTTAAACTGAGCACTCTAGTCTCCAGGGCTGTCAGTCTGCCACTTTCCATGAGCACTAAATACAGTAGGGGGAAAAAAACAGTTTATTACACTATCACAACTGAGGGAGACTGGATGGCTTGGGAGATTGTTAATGAGCATTTATAGTGAAGTTGTAGCTGCAGCAGAAACATAGGGACAAAATCTGTTGTCTAAAACAGGAGTTGAACTGGAATAACTTCATAGACAGCAGAATTTGGCCTATGCAACCTTCTGCTTCTAGGCCAGTGTTTCTTATATAATCATACGGAGTTCCAGTCTGAGTGCACTACACCCATTTGCAAACATATATAATTTGACTTTCACATCTAGGCCAATATATATTAGAAATCAACTGTTAATGGCAGTAGTGCAGTCAGACTGGTACTCCCTGCAATCTCAGTTTAGCATGATTTCTGGTAATTATATTGAGAAAATAAAGGGAACATTCTCTCAAATATTCCTTTTCTAGTAACCTACTAAGGCTGGTGTTTCTGTATTCAGCTTTGATGCATATTTTATGGAGGCTACAAATCAACTCCACAATTTATTGAAAAACTTTCAGGAAAAGAACAATACTGGACTGAAATACAAAGCACAGGTGTTTTGAATGTTTCTGGAGGTTGTAGTCTCTTTTCCACCTAATAATTCCTATTTCTTTCCCTCATAACCTCTTCAAAACTACAATCACTGACTGATCCTATGGACTGGGAAGTTCATCTGACATGGAAATGATTCTCCCTAGCTAGTTACTATTAATGACAGGCAAATGTCTGAGGATTCAGGTTTCATCTGGAGACACACTCAGTTTGGATGGTTATCTAAACTTCATTCCAATTTTACAATGTTGCAGATTTGGACAGGACATTTCATAAGAGCAGATTTTCCTAGTCTATTTTGGTATGTCTGGTTCTGGGAGTATGGCTTTTGCCATATTGTATCAGACCATCGTTCCTTTAAGTGTGGTATCCTGCTCACCAGCCAGAATCCTAAGATGGGAGAAACATTTATTCATTTTATTTCAAAACCTCAATTTGATTTCTAAACACAGGTGAAAGTTTGTGCAGAAGCTCACATGCTTGCTGAAGCAGTTCTGAGGTGTTTACTTGCTTGGGGAAAGGGAGAGAGGGTAAAATGATCTTTAGCTAGTCAGCCTGTTGCTTCAAGCCAGCTATTTATTGTCCAGTGCAAGAAAAGCCTAAAATTATGAAGTTGAGTTGAGCCAGTTGAAAACTTACAAATTCTGAAAGTTTTCAACCAAAAAAACCCCACTAGGGTAATTTTTAATTAACAAATTGAATAGAATTCATCCAATTTTTCAGCCAGTTAGTCAAAACATCTAAACTAGCTCTAGTACTGAGAACTTTTATCCATCCAAAGTCTTTAACCTGACAGCACACAGTACAGTGTGGCATGGCCATAAAACGAATCTCCTTGTAGCAGTCTGTCTGTCTTCCCACTCAGGCCTCCATAATAGTGAAGGCTGCTTAGAATCCCCCACACCAGATGCTTTACCTATGTGGGCCAGACTGGCATCATCTGTGTCTTAAGGAATAGTGGCTGGAGGCAGACCCTTCAGGGCACTAATGTTGCCAACTTTCTAACTGCAGAAAACCGAATGCCCCTACCCTGCCCCTTCTCTGAGACCCCACCCTCATTCCATCCCTCATTCTCTTGCTCATCTTCACAAGGGGGGTCTGAGGCAGGGGGTTGGGATGCAGGAGGGGTGAGGGCTCCAGCTGGGGGTGTGGGTTCTGGGGTTGGGATGCAGGAGGGGGCTCTGGGCCATAGCCAAAGGGTTCGGAGTGTGGGAGGGGGTTCCAAGCTGGGGTGGGGTGCAGGAGAAGGTTTGGGGTGTGGGGCCCTGGCAGTGCTGACATCAGGTGGCCCCAGCATTTCCCAGGGATGAAGAAGTCTGTGCGACTCCCAGGAAGTGGTGGCATGTCCCTCCGGCTTGTAGGCAGAGGGGTGGCCAGAGGGGGGCTCCTCGCACTGCCCCTGCCTGCAGGCACCGCCCATGGTCAGTGGAAGCTGTGGAGGTTCTTCTCAGGGCAGCGCCTGGGGGTGAGAGCAGCATGAAGAGCCCTCCTCTGGCTGCTCCTCTGCCTAGGAGATGGAGAGATGCCACCACTTCCCTGGAGCCACGCAGGACTGTTGGCATGGAGCCTGCTTGCCTGTGCCACTGTGGGTGGCTGACTGGCATTTTAGAGGCCCGGTCAGTGCTGATTGGAGCTACCAGGGTCCCTTTTTGACCAGGCGTCTGGTTGAAAACTGGATGGCTGGCAACCCTACTAAGCACAGCAAAGGCTGCAGGCAGCTTTATTTGAATTTTCAAAATGATACATGATTTTGGATGCCCAACCTGAGACACCTTCCAGGAGACCTGATATTAATAGGGTCCCTGTTCAGCAGCTTCTGGAAGTATTGGCCCTTTGTAATCTCTACGACTGACTGACTTTCTACTAGAAGATCCCTCTGCCAATGTCTACTTTATTGGAAGCTGATGTAAATTCTGGGTCAGCTGGGCCCTCAAAGTTTATAGTAGACATTCCTTTTAATCTTCTTTTGAGAGAATGGAAATGGTTCTCCTACATTTACTCCTCTTCATTTCAACTTTTGAACTGTCAGTTCCACTATGGCTTAGTGAGCTTCAAGAGCTTTTGGCCACAGTTCTCTTCACTCAACTAATGTCAGGCTGCACCTGATTTTGATTAGAAATTCAGGGCTCACTTCCAACTTTCCATTGTCTCTTAAAAAATAAAGAAAAGAAATCAGTGCTTTTTGGAAAGAGGTTTGCAGGAGCTACCTTTTATTCACTAACCGCTTGCAGGATTGCCTAAAAAACTAATCCATAGTTCATTGCTGGCAGTGGCAATTTTTGTATTACCGCAGCTTAGACAGACTGAACAGTAAGCTTAAAATCTTGCTTGGATTGATATAGGCTTGAAGGTGCCAGAGAGACACAAATTGGTTAAAACCCAAACAAATGGAGAAATTTCCTTTTTTGGATGGTTTGCAACTAGAGTTGTATGCTGCTCCCCAAATGGGACCTCTAAAGCACTTTAGAAACTGTTTCCACCTATAGCTAGTTAAGCAATGCAGAGATTTACAAGATGATGGGCAAAGTATAGAGCATGAAAGCTAAATGGTGCTTGAGTCTAATGTGCTGCTATATTCCACCACCTGAAGCTATGTTTGAAAAATTTAGTATCAAAAACCAAAATAAAGTGGAGGAAGGAGGGGAGGGAATCCCCCACAAAATCATCTTTCTTTAGGGACACATCAACATCCACTACCTTGTGAATTATACGCTATGACAAGATGTTCATTTTTATGGTGTTTAAATGTGAATTCTGATCAATAAAAAATAAGAGTAGTCACTTTCAATAACCCAGACACCACAATTTAAGGTTGATGTGGAAGAGAGGGAGGAAGTCCTAACAGTTTGCTTTTTTTAGTTGTTAGGGCATGACTTTGTCTTTAGTGAGGTTGACTAGGGTAATTTTTGGTGCTCTTAAAAATCTGGGTAGGATCTGATCCATATATAATACATCACATCTCTAATAGATCTATGCAAGACTAACACAGCTATTTCATTACCTAGTATTGTCTTCATAGAAAGGAAAGGCTAATCTCTCCATTTATTAACTATCATTACAATTTCTTTGCTTCTAATTTTTATAATCACTTGTATTGAATACTTAGGAAGATATGTGAGCTGTTGGGCTGTGACCAGACCAAATGCCTGGTTTTGAAGGCTGTCTGTGTTCACAGCTTGAACCTCTCTCCACAATGGACAAAGTTCCAGGTTGTTCAGATTTGACCTTTGTACATAGATCTGGTTTAGTAACCAACCATTCCCACAAATTCAGGAGTGTTGAATCCGTGGTTTTAGTTCTACCCACAGACAGCAAACAAGATCTAGGGTTTTGGTCTGGGCTTAATGCTTAACATTCATAGAAGTTTTAGAGATTAGCTTAATTTTCCAAGCACCTTTGTATGTTTTGTCTTGCTATTTTATGTTTACCTTCTACATACTTCATGCTTTTGTTTTCCATTTGGTTAGACTATAGGCATGTCCCTAATGTTAATCCTTAGTATTTTGGGGATTCCTAGATCTTCACATATATACTTGAGTTCATACAAGGACACATGTTAAAAAGGTACCTTAGATGTGCATATAAAATATACACAGATAGCAAAACATATACATAAAATATGCATTTATGCATATAGTTTTCTGTTCACACCTTTACATGAATCCTGTGCGGGCCTCACTAGTGCTTATCAATATTTGGCCCACTATGCATGTACATTTTTCTATGTACATGCAAACACTCCAACATGCAGAACATTTTTTTTCCATACCATCATTTGTGGATCACTAGTGGTGGTTGGAGTATTTGCTAATCTGTGCAGAGCTGGCTTGTCAGGTGATAGTCTTTTTTTCTGAATGGGTGGGTCAGAAGCCTATGAATCTGTCCAGAAGAAGATCCAGTATTTTTTTTGTATCCACATGAATTATTCTTAACCAAAAGACCCATTCTAAAATGTGAATTAAGACTGACCTCTCTCAGTAGGATGAATTCAACAGGAGAAGTCCCATGAAGTGGTGGGAAGTCTTTCCATTAGCTTCAGTGAAGTGTAGATCAAGCCCAAATATTGTAAGTAACATTGAAATGATATGTAATCTGCAATTTATTTGGATCCATGATATGAAATAAGAGAGAATAATTTCAATTGGAAAGTTTTTTGAACTTCTGACAACACCCATCTCAGAGATCATCTTCTAGTAGCATGAAATAGTTCTTAATTTGCAATGCGAAATTTACCAATTTGAGCTGTAACATCTTCAGACAATTTCACTAAATGTTTGGACAAACTGATATAAGTGAATTTGTTTTCAGGGTGGTATTATGCTCTTCACAATGATTAGAGACCTAACTTTCACTTTTCTGTTAAAGCATGCTGTCAGTTTCTTTGCAAGTAACCCTTTTTTATTATTTCAGGGGGTTGAAAAGAATAGTTATTACTATAATTATTTACACACTAATCAGCCAGATGGCATGATGGCAGTGATGTATTGTGCTGTATTTATATTTCTTTATCAGATGTTCACGCCAGTGGTATTTACCTTATATAACATTCTCATCAAGAGTTCAGGTTGCAAAGCAAATTTATTGCCCTGAAAAGTTTATTTTTAATAAACTGATTACAGTGATATTTAAGTAATTTTTCCTAGTGTGTGCACATATATCTCTCACCAAAAGCTTAATTAACTTACAGTTAATGTGTAGTACTAAGGGTGCATTTCCTATCAACACAATCAGTAAACAACAATCAAGGAAATTACTAATAAAGACAACATAGGCATCCACACTAACCTCTGCACACATGCCTTATCACTCAAAAATTAGAATACCGAGGAATTGGACTTGTGCATTGCTGGGGAAGCTTGAGAAAAGAAACTTCCAGCTCCTCTAGACAAGAGGTGACTTGTCTGTCTGGTGGATCTCTTATACTACACCTGAAGAGTCCTAGTTTGATGAACATTACAAAGTCTGTCATACTTGGCCTCCTATTGACAGAGTACCAGGGAGGCATATATAACTCTGGTATTGCAGCTAAATTTGATAAGATTTGTTTATTTTTAACAGCCCATCCATTCAATCCCTAATTCCCTCCAATACTCCTGCATGTATGCCATATGGTGCTGGGAGCTCTTTACTTTCTAGTTCAGCTGCATGTTTTTCTTTTTGCACCACTGTGGACATTTGTGCCTGGAAGTACACATGTGTTCTGAAAAGCGACTGTATAAAATGGCATTCTGGGGATCCATACTTATTGTCTGTATGACTTTCATATAAAATCTGTTCAGTTTACAGGCACAATATTTGTGTAACTGCAAGCCCTGCAAACATAATGCAGATTTTGAAAGGCAAGCTTGGTTGTTTTCTTGATATGCACTATTGCCTTACCAGTAATACAACAGGCACTGCAGGATGAATTAGAACCTCAGTTAGCCCTGAGAGGCATTGCACAGGTATCATTGACTACAATTTAGTGACCAGTTGCAAAATCAGGAAAGATTGCAATTTTAGCTGTTGGGCAGTAAGAATAAAAACCAGTGGGAACTCACTACTGTAGTTGGCAAATATAGATATACCTAGTACTCACAAAGAATACAACTGTTGAGCAAGAATGGACCCATCCTTACAAAATAACTTTTCAGAATAGAAATGAACTTTTTCATACCCATTGTGCTTTATGGCTTAATTTCCTCTTATAATAGAGTATTTTGTAATTGAGAGGAGAAACTACATTTTTGTATAAGAATTGAAATAGTTTAATATTGTCACTTGTAAGTAATAATCCATATGAAAAATGTTGTTGTGCCAAGGAAAGGTCCAGTTTTAAAACCTGTCGTTTGCTGCTGCTGTTTTGCATAATGCCAATATCACAGGGACAGCTGATTACCATATGTATTTATGTATTTTTTAAAATGAAAAATGTTTGGAAAACTGTAACCAACCTTGTTTCAGTAATGTTTTGTAATAATTGATAATAAATTAGTGAAAGGGGGAAGCCAGTCTCTCCTAATCGGTCTGAAATATTGGGCCTGGGACTGAGTTCAATAGAGCTGTGTCAGTTTATGCCAGCTGAGAATCTAGCTCATAATATGCAAAGTTTCATCCCTGAATGAGTGATCTGTCCCCTGAGTATTCTTGCTACTATCACCCATACTCATGCTGAGTAGTAATGTGTGTTCCTCAAAGAATTGTCTTGAAATCAACGTGACTACTCAAGGAGTTAGACTCTTAAGATGAGTAAGGATAGCCCTAAATAAGGTATTTATAATTGTGCCCTAAAATGCTATAGTGGTTTAAGAGCAGAGCACAAGAAGTGCCATACTTGTAGACGGATATCTGGTCTCTGTGGTGGTGGCCTGTGCTGTTCTTAATACTTCAGAGATAAATGAACCCCTCCACATATTCTCACCAATCTTTCTCAGCATCAGTAGTTGCACTTAACCAGTCATGCGATGTTTTGGAACTAATATCAATAGTCCATCTATGAAGATGTATGTATTTCACTATTAATGCAAATGTGGTGGAGCCTGATTCTGAACTGTGGGATATGAATCACTACTGTGGACTTAATTGTATTTTCTTCTTTCTTACACAGATGTAAGTAAGATCAGAATTGGTTTATTCTCTTTAATATATAGTATTACTACAGACATGTCATGTTTTCACATTATTTGATGAGATCCTTATGATTTGAGGTTCTGGCTGCCTAGATGTGTAATAAATTTGAGTTATGTGGTTTATTAAATAAATGGAAAGGCAAAAATTAAGTTTCTAAATGAAAGCTCCAGTATAATCACAGCCTATACTCTAATACGAGCTAGAAACTTTGCGTTGTGTTTACACTAAAAACATGGCTAACCTATCCAGTCAACCAGCAACAGCAGAATTTCTATAAAAACAGGGTGTGTTTCATGAAAATGGATGTTAGCGTATGTGCACGTGTTTATAAACTCCTACAGAAATAAGCCAGACTTCCCCTGGGACAAGGTGGTTTTTTTTTTTTTTTATCGGTAGCAAAAGAACAAGACCACATGAATAGGTTTGGGAACAGGTATATTCATCCTGTATGATGTGGGCAAAGATTATTTTACTAACAGATGATTAATGTATACCTTGAAGTGTATGAAGGTTGTTTTCTTTGCCTTTAAACATTACATTTAATCTAAATAATTAGTGTAACTGTTTATGCTATACAGAATGTGTTCAACAGATATATATCCCATATATGGGCACATGTAATCTGTGATGGTATTATGGCTTTCCCATAGAAAAGCATAGGGTATAATATACAGTTAATGTATAAGATCTTCAAATTCAACTAGCATAAAGTCTCCATACATTTAAAACCTTCCTGTACTTTTGCCTTATATGCTTATTCTAACAAACCTTAGACTTGCAATCTATTACAGACTCAGGCATTGAGACTTCAAATTATATTTGTGTATATATGTATCTAAAGGCAAAATTTGGCCCATGTTTGTTTGTTTTGGTTATGAATATGCTGGTGGAATGTGGCCCTCAGGCTCTTAATAGAAATTACAGTGTGAACTAAAAAATCAATAAGTACTTAAGATTAGCTACTAAGTAAAGTCTGGGCAAGTAAGAATCACTAGCATTTGTTGCTAATAGGGAAGGGCAAATCTGGATCAAATATTAAGAACTGATTTGAACAGGAACCCAAGGGTTTTTTCCCCCTACTATTCCTGGTTTTTGTCAGAAGCTAAAGTGTAAAAATAATGTACAAATGGTGTTCGTCCATCTCCAGTTGCTGATATTATATTAGCTGCATCTTAATTAACCAAAATATCTAACAAACGGAATCATCTTGCTTTTAAGGGCCATTTTCTGGCTGACTTCTGCATCGATAACAGCAACAAACCATAATCAGGAGTAGATAAGAGTCAACAGTTGGCTGCCCGTATTGCAGTTCCTCCAAAACTGTACAGAGAAGCCATGGTACAGGCCTTCAATGACAGAGGATGAAGAGATGTTATGATGAAAAGACTTATGGGTCAGGGATAGGATAGGCATGTTTATCCATTTAGACTCAGACTCTGTGGTGGGCCCTACTCCATCTCCTGAGCAGATTATTCTTCTTGGTAGGATTTTATTTGGGAAATGGATGTGTGGCCTGTAGCTAATCTTGGCTAGCAACAAATATGTTCATTCGTTCCCTATGTCCATTAAATCAGGTTCTAGCTGCCAGATAAAATTTGGCCCTATAAATATATACATTTTAAAATTGTTTCAATGAGGGGACCCCATGAAGTCTTTTAAGCCCTAGTTATACATCTGACCATGTAAACCTACAGTGCTTGGCAGGTGAATATTTTTTAGTCATGTGGTGATATCTCTTTGGTTTGAAAAACAGTCATGGGGGTGGGAGAGGGAGTTCAAATGTTAAGTAAACCTTCTGTATTTGTGCATTCTTTCCCTACAGGTTGTTTAGCTGTTACACTTATCAAAAGCTAAACATAATAGATTTGGTTTTGATTTTTATTGTGGTGGTTGTAGACTTTCATATTTTACTTAAGCTTGTAAATTAACTTATCACCCCAAGTAACCAAAACATAGTTGGTATTTCAATGTCTGCTCTTTCCATTTTCTTGGGGGTTTACTCTTGCTTCCTCATTTGTTTAGTTATTGTAGTGGAATATGAATTATGTACTGCACTACTGTATCCCTTTCACCCCCACAAGAGCTAACAATCTAATTAGCTTATTCTTAATAGGAGATGATTAGTGAGGCTTATAATAGACATTTATGTGAGTATGGGAATGAGCTGTATAATGCCTCCATATAAAAGTGAACCTGGTTCCTTTGGGTAATGGGAGTGAACATGTAATTTTGTTATGTTCTGTGACAAGGCATGAGTCCTTGGTGGTTTTTGTAATGATGATGATTTAATTTGTCTCTTGTTCAGCCAATAAAGTTTGGCCTTTATTGCTTTTGCATCTCTTTGCAGATAAGGGTTTGAGTTGTATTTGCAATTGCATAACATGCTGTTGACCTTCTCCCTGTGTAACACTAATGGCCGGGAAAGCCACCAATGCTTAATTTTTTTGCTAGACTGGGTCCTAACTTTTCATTCCACACAACTCGGAGAAAACCTCTGCTTGAGATTAAATATATACAGAAAGGGATAAATGATTATTATGGTTCTTTCTGCTGTATAAGTTTAAGCCCAGGAAGCAAGTGCATGTTAAATATTAATGGGCTTAATGTACATGCTAAGGGTAGTAAAGTGTTTTTACCTATAATTTAAATGTTATATTATGTGCTAATTAGCAATATTGTCTCCCAAAAAGCAAAATAAATCCTTATATCCCCTTCAAACAGATGAGGCAAATAATATTTGCATTCTAAATAATGTTAAGGGACAATAAAAATGGCTGACTTTCCTTTTTCAGAATACAAATGAATAAAACGCTTAATTCCTAGTCAATTAATTTCCATGATAAATAGCAACCTTTTAAAAGATGGTTACTCCTTTCATCCAAGCAGAGCTAAACAAATCGTTCATAACCAAAACAAATGTATTTAATATCATTTTGCCTGCTTTTCTCTTGGTGGAATGTCTGCAGACAAACGTCTTGGAAGTTTTGTTCCAAATTATTTAGCAACATTTAACACACACTTCCTCTGCTGTCCAAATTGCTATTTAAGCTATATTGCTCAGTTGTTGGTTGTCTCTGATACCTGATAGGAATAATAGAACATCTACCAGTGTGTATTCTCACAGAAAACAAATGTATTTAAGCATATGAACTTAGCACAAATGTTCACAGAACGAGAATTTCTTTTGAGGATGTATACTGTTTTGGGTTTTATTTTTAAATCTAAGTAGTCCACTCCAGCAAAGCCTGGTAAGACTACTTTTTTGCACATAGTAAGTAGACAGGAGAAGACTCCACATATGACCATATCTTTATGTAACCAAAACAGCCTTCCCTACCTTGAATTCTTGATGTTTGTCTGCTGCTAACGATGACTCAATATAGACATGTAATCAGTAATTTCACCACTATTCCCCTTGTTTGTGATGAGATACATGTTCTTAGCCTCAAAGCTTGCAAAGGAAATCCATACTATAGCTTTTACTGCATGCAAAGCTGTGGCATTTGAGGGATGGAGGAAGGCGGGAGGAGAGGCTACATATATGGTAGCTTCTATTTACAGTAGCCATTAGCTCATAGAAATTTTTGCCCTTCTTGTGAGTAGCTATGCGGATTTGAGACCTTAGTGAGATTCTTCACCTATGGAAAGGAATTCGTTCTTCATGCATACACAGAGGCGCCATTGATGTCAATAGCTGTATCATTCATATCTGAATGCAAATGCAGAATTTGACTGCATCGGTGTCAAAATATTTCTTCCCTAGAAGAGGACGTCCTTTTTCTATATATTTCATGCTGCACTTGCAACAATGCATCTTGGCTTTTAGTCACAAAACATTTAAGTACTGCTTAAAATAGGCTGGCAGAATAAACTTAGCCTTTAAATTCTTTGAGGCAGTCATTGGACTCTTGTTTGTTGTGACAAGGAAAGAACTACTATAAACTACTCCACAATGCAGACTTTGCATGGTCAGTTTAGTATAGTGCAGAGAAGCTTCCCATTTCTTTCCCTTTTTTTGTTGTTGTTTCTGTAAGGTAGCAATGGGATTTCCAACTTAAAATTAGTTTTTATAGAGGTAGGGCTACTGGGAAATTGTAATTGTCAGATTAACAGATTTCATAATCCTCCACATATCTGAACAGTGTGGGGTAGTGTAAGTATATTGATTAGATCTGTTTTATGGTTGTTGCTAGGTTGCCCCTTATCACCACAAGCAATCCTGGGGGGTTGGCTTTGTTTTTTGATTTTGAGTACAGTACTAATTCAGATACGAGTGTGATAAAGGACAGAAGAAACATGTTTTAGTAGATCAGAGTTCAGAAACAAATATGGAAAGGACATTAAAAAAAATACAGGAGGAAAACAGAGTAGTGAGAAGGGGTCAGAGGAGAAGAGAAGACATAAGAACATAAGAAAGGCCGTACCGGGTCAGACCAAAGGTCCATCTAGCCCAGTATCTGTCTACCGACAGTGGCCAATGCCAGGTGCCCCTGAGGGAGTGAACCTAACAGGCAATGATCAAGTGATCTCTCTCCTGCCATCCATCTCCATCCTCTGACGAACAGAGGCTAGGGACACCATTCTTACCCATCCTGGCTAATAGCCATTTATGGACTTAGCCACCATGAATTTATCCAGTCCCCTTTTAAACATTGTTATAGTCCTAGCCTTCACAACCTCCTCAGGTAAGGAGTTCCACAAGTTGACTGTGCGCTGCGTGAAGAAGAACTTCCTTTTATTTGTTTTAAACCTGCTGCCTATTAATTTCATTTGGTGACCCCTAGTTCTTGTATTATGGGAATAAGTAAATATCTTTTCCTTATCCACTTTCTCAACATCACTCATGATTTTATATACCTCTATCATGTCCCCCCTTAGTCTCCTCTTTTCCAAACTGAAGAGTCCTAGCCTCTTTAATCTTTCCTCATATGGGACCCTCTCTAAACCCCTAATCATTTTAGTTGCTCTTTTCTGAACCTTTTCTAGTGCTAGAATATCTTTTTTGAGGTGAGGAGACCACATCTGTGCACAGTATTCGAGATGTGGGCGTACCATGGATTTATATAAGGGCAATAATATATTCTCAGTCTTATTCTCTATCCCCTTTTTAATGATTCCTAACATCCTGTTTGCTTTTTTGACCGCCTCTGCACACTGCGTGGACATCTTCAGAGAACTATCCACGATAACTCCAAGATCTTTTTCCTGACTCGTTGTAGCTAAATTAGCCCCCATCATGTTGTATGTATAGTTGGGGTTATTTTTTCCAATGTGCATTACTTTACATTTATCCACATTAAATTTCATTTGCCATTTTGTTGCCCAATCACTTAGTTTTGTGAGATCTTTTTGAAGTTCTTCAGAAAAGTAATGGGGGATAGATGAGGGAGGATAAGGACAAACACTATCATAGAGGAAAAGTCATTAACATCTCCTCACCAAGCTGTCAATACGCTACTGTTTCTTTTTGGGAAGGAGTGTAATTGGAAGTTCTCCCAAAACCCTTGATTTTTTTTGCCATAGTTCCATAAGCAGTCAGACACTATGGTGATGGACATGGGCTAAGATGCCAACAGCCACACATTGTTGTAGTTATGGTGCACAGAATAGTTTGTTTTGTTTGTTTTTGAAAAGCAATAGGAAAGAAATGACTCAGCAGATGGCACCATTGATTACAAGGGATTTGGAAATTTAAAGAGGATTTCCTCTAAAGAAAAGAGATGGGAAAAATCTTTAAAAGCTTGCAAACCATAGTCCCAATTTGGCCACAAAAAAGAAGTCCCATGACTTAAATGTATAGGTGGCACAAAAAGGCAGAATGTGATCCTACGTGGCCAGTTGCTGTAATGTGGCACAGCCAGCTTCTATACCAATTTCTCCATTCCAATGTAGGGGTTGTATTTGAGCAGGATGAACACATTTAACCTCTGCCAATTTTCACCTGGCATATGATTCCATGGGGACAATAGCCAGCTGGTATCTATTAAAGCAGCTCCTAAATTGCTCTAGTTTCTGCCAATGGCCAGGGCTTGTGCAAATGCAGCATGAGAAACAGTGTGTTTCACTAATTTGTCCCTATTTTCTCTCCCTCTCCCCACCAATATTTCCAAATGCATGTCCTAGAAATGCCCAAATGAATTCTGCTTCATTGGCTTTGTTGAGGGGGGAGGTTTTTTAGTATGCTCATGTACATGGATTAGTGTGGAAACCTACATTTATACAATAAAGACATTGTAATCTCTTCAGAGTGAGGGGTGTGAGTGTGTGCGCTTTCTTCATTTGGACAGTGGTTAGCACATTGTGGGTAAGAACAAATGATGTGTACCATATACTGTGTTAGGCACAAGAGAGAAAGCTAAAGGGCTCAATTAGTAGGTCTATAAAGAGAAGTCAGTGGAATGCTAGGGGACTGGCCGGGCCGGGGGGGGGGGGGAAGGGGGAGCATGGGAAAAAGGAGGATGGGGTTGCTAGTCCAGCCATTGCACAAAATGAGAAACTAATTAAACTGAAGAGCTGCACACTGCTTAAGGGACTTTATAACGTTAAAATTCAGAGTCTTTTTCCACCCTCCCCCTTGCCCCTAGCTATCCTGGTCTGGCTAGGAGTGACCAAGTTTTTAAACCCCCCATCCTGAGACTTTTAGTCTTGGCCAAAGTCTCAGGCTGCAGGGAAGCAAAAGGATTTCCTGTCATAGTCATGGGAGGCTGCTGTGGTGCCTGCTCAGCTGGCTGCCCCTCTGCATCTTCTCTGTGCTCCCTCTACTAGGTATCACAGCTGATTGAAACTATTTCATCCAAACTCTTTTTTAAATGGAAAATGCCTTTTCCATTGTAACAAATTTAATTTTGGTTGAGACTTTCTGTTTGAAAAAAATCAACACAGGGAGACACCAAATCATTTTTTTGTTTGTTTCCATATCATTGAACAATTGACTTTTTTTCCCCAACCAAATATAAATCTTTGATTTGCTTGAAATTTGTCATAGAAAATGTACAGCATTGTTAACCAGCTGAACGAGGCACAGCACTGAGAACACCTCTCAGGTTCCATATTTCCAAAGCCAAATAAAATGGCTTTACTATAGGAAACTAACACTAGATTCCAACAAAAGAAATCTATGCAGTTAGCTAACTATTAATAAAATATTGACAAACATCTGCTTTTATTTGGAGAAATTTATTTTTGTATAAATATTGAATAATATTAATATATAATATAATATAAAACAGAACAATTAATGGCATGCTGGGATATACCAGTACAGCTAAACAGATAAGTGATCCTGAAATTACACTTAGGTTAAGCCAGTTGTAGTATTTACCAGTCCTTGACAAGACCTTTAATCAAACTGTCTATCCGAGAGAAACACAGCTCTGTCAAAAAGATGGTTTAAGATATTTATTTGTATATCCCTATTGACAAGTGGGGATCGTGTTCCTGTTTTACAGCCCCTAGATTTGAACTCTGGGGTGCTGGAATGTGGAGCTGTCTAAAAAGAATGCACGTAGCCCTAGAATTTCTCCTTTGTCAAAATCTTGTTTAATTGACCTACATGGTGCAATGCAAATGAAATCTGTTTGTTCAAATATTTGTGGATGGCTTGAGTATGGAAAAGGTTTAGTGAAGGGTGGCTTGGGAATCTCACACTCAATGCTGCTTTCCATTAAAGCAATGCTGACATTACTGCCGGACTGGGAATTTTTGGAGGTGGAAGGTGCATGGGTGTATTATTCATGAGTAATTCCTACTCTAGGTGATTGGCACTAACCGTGCTTCTAATTATATAAATTTGCCCAGAGGCTTATTTATAAAATATAATGGCAAATAAATTAAAATCAGGATCTTGCTTTTTATGGAGATACTATGTGTAGTCTTCTGACAGGCCAGGGTAGGGGGATGAGACAGGTGAAACAAACCTGAACATTTTTGGTTTTCAAAAATTGAACTATTGTTTTAGATTTCTCCTTTTCCTTCCTCCTGCTCCTGCCCCTTCCCCCCACAGGAAATGGGGGTGAGGAAAGGAAGAGAAAGGCGGGGGGGGAAACACAATTAACCAAGAAAATTTTGACCTGAGCAAAATTTTTCAGTTTCATTTTGAAAAGCCATTTTTTGCCCTAAAAGAAAACAAATCTTTTAATGAAGAAAATTAAAATAATCACTAACTCTTTTTATAGACATAAATCTGCCTTACATCATCATGGTTTCTGTATCTGATCAACAAACCAAATTCACCTCTATCATAAGGAGGAGCAACTCTTGTCTATAAGGAATTGGGTCCAATGGTGAATTTGGTCCCTATAATTCCCATTGAACTCAGTGGGAGTTCTGCACATGGAGCAGCTTTGGAATCAGGCCTGTAGACGTTATATTTTTAAGCTGCAGTTATTCTGCATAATAGCAACATACAGGTTTACTAGAGCTGGTGGAAAAAATTCTGATAGAACAATTTTCCAATCAGAAAATGCTGATTTGATTAAATTGAAAAATTGACTAATTTGAAATGACACCGTTGACATGAGAGAGACAAGGTGGATGAGGTAATATTTTATTGGATCAACTTCTGCTGGTTAAAGAGACAAGCTGCTGAGGAAGAACTCTAGAGATCAAAAGCTTCTCTTTGTCCAACAGTAAAAGATATTACCTCACTGCAAGAGGGCTTTCTTGCAGACAGAAAGCAGATCAGAAGTTGGAAGTGCAGGCAATGCAATGTTTATTGGAGTTAGTTCCAAGCAAGTAAATCCCTAGCTCTACATTCTGGCAAAGTCTGTTTTCCAGTGTTCCATTCCCAGCTCTGATGCTGCAGAACCTTTACCTCATGTCCCCAGTCCCTATTCCCCAGTTCTTAGTGGGCCCAAATATACCTGCAATGCATTCCTTCGGTCCCAGCCCTTACAACTTTATGGTCATGTTCTGTTTTGTGGGGCCATGAGTCTAGGGGCTTTGACCCACCTCTCTTTTGTATCCCATGGGAAGGTTGAGGAGTAAGGTTGTCTACCGTCAGGGACTGGCATTTCTTTGGCCTTTTAGTGTTTTTATACCTTCCACCCCAACCCCCACCCTGATCTCCCTTTGCCCCTCCTGACTGGTTGCTTGACCTTGACATGAGATAGGGGTTGAGGCAATCTTAGTGTGTGCTCCAGTCAGGGCTGGCTCCAGGGTTTTTGCTGCCCCAAGCAGCAAAAAGGGGGGGGGGGAGCCGTGATCGTGATCTGCAGCTCTACTGCCGCCGCTTCAGTCTTCCGCGGCAATTCGGCAGCTGGTCCTTCGCTTTGAGAGGGACTGAAGGACCCGCCGCTGAAGAGCTGGACGTGCCACCCCTCTCCGTTGGCCGCCCCAAGCACCTGCTTGCTGGGCTGATGCCTGGAGCCTGCCCTGGCTCCAGTAACACTTCAAGTACTCTTATCTGTTCATTCCCATTATGCTAACAAACCCATCTGGCCAGCCAGAAGCAACACACACAGTGTCTTTGTTCACACATATTAGTGTAAGATATAAAAGTATCAAAAGGTCAAACCCAAAATTCTATCTCAGGCTGACAAACAAGCCTATATACTAACACTCACCCATCTTGTTTCTCTCATCCTGGGACCAACATGGCTACAACAGCTTCGCAAACAATGTTGAAACGATGCACAATGACCTTACTGAAATGGGGGTGTTTTGATATTTAAAAAAATTTCAGAAAATTTATAAAATTGGACTTAATTTCAATTTAGGATAAAAGGAAATTTCAAAATGTTAAGAATTTTCATTGGAATGGAAATTCTGAATTTCAACCGGCTCAAATATTCACATCTGCTTCCATTTGTAAGTCATTCATTTCCATTTGTTTCAGTGGTGACAAGTGTATAATTTGGCATATTGTGCTATAAACAGTTATCCATAGAGTACTCAAAATAGGGATTATAATACTTTAAAGGATTCATGCTCCTACAATGGCTCTTTCATAGTGTGTGTTGTGTATTTTAACATTCCAAACATTTTTCAAGGCCCTCCTTTTTTTCCAAAGGCATTCGGGACCAGATGAGATAGAGGATTATTAATATGGTATGGATTTGGGAGTGAATTTGATTGTAAAGTCTGGCTATTTTTTTTTTGGTGGTGGTTTAGCATAATTGATGGGTTGTATCAAATATTGGAAAGGGCACTCAAAGCCTGGGATGGAGGCTCCTATGTAGTGTGTTTTAAAAATTGGAATTAATAAACAGAATATATACACACATGCACTTATGTTATATAGAACATAGTTTTGCCAACATATTTTACAAACAGTAAACCTCTCAAACAACTATTATGACACATTTAAATTGGCTATTTGTGGATTTTTTTCAAGCCTTCATAGGATCCCTTTACAAACATGGTAATGTTCTTTAACGGAGTATTAGGTTGTCATGAATAGTTAGTAAAGGGTTAAAGCATAGTACCTGGTGGGCATCTGACCTGAGGACCAATCAGGGAAGAGAATTTGAAACTCCTAGGAGGGAACTTTTCCCTCTGTTTGGGGGGGTCTTGGTCTTTGGCCGTTTGGAGTTCAAGAGACCAGACGAGTTAATCAAGTCCCTACAAATTCCACCTTTCTGAACTAATTTCTTCTAGTCAAGATAGTGAGTATTAGAAAGATACTTTGTGTCCTTATCTAATAATCCTATATTTGCAATTCTGTGTGTTTGTTATTGATTATTCTTAATTCTGCTTGTACTGGTTGTACTGGGAAAGAGAGAGGATTCTCTCCAGAACTTAGCAAGGTTATACCCTATGAGTGCCCAGCTTGGATTCATAGAGATTCTGTATTTTCTTTTGTTCTCTTAATAAATTCTTTTCTTTTCTTTGGACTTGGTTAATTCCTTCCCTTGGGGAAATTCAGGGGAAGGGGAGGGGGAAGTGGGCTGCTTCCCTGTGTGTGTGAGATTCAAGGCGTTTGAATCCAGGCACCTCTGTCTCCAGAGCAGGCTGGAGAGAGGGAGGAGTGGGGAGGTTCCTCCTCTGTGAATTGATCTGTGATCCCAAGGGGGGAAACAGGGGTGTCCCGGCCCACGGAATTGACCGGGTGGTGGCAGCCGAAGGGGAGACCTACCCTAGGATTTTGGGGTGGGGGGAAGACATGCGGGTCCTCACTTTGAAACCGCCCAGTTTCAAGTGAGGGTAGACTCCTGACATGGTGGCAGCGGAGTTTCGAACCCATTGTTACAAGGAGTTTTTTTCAGCTAGGCTACGCTGAAGGGAGCTATTCTCTTCTTCTATAGCAGGAAAGCAACCTGACAGAAGAGGGAGTTTACAGTTTCAGCCAGGTTGGCTGGAGGAAATTAAGTTTCCAGCAGGCTTTGTTGGGAAACAGATTTTCTTTCTTGAAGCAGTTTTCAGGGAGGAGTTTTTTTTTCTCTGCTGGCTATGCTGAGGAAAAACTCTTCCCTAGAGGTGTGTCCTTCCTTTGTGATATCAGGTATCACTCAGGATTCCTAAGGTGGGGGGAAGTGCTCGCCAAAGTACATTCCCATCCAACAGGAAAAACAGGTTTGGGGGGGGAAGAGACAAACCCTCCAGCCAGGTTTTTTTTTTTTTTTCTCTCTCCCTGTGTCTTTTGAAAGGATCAGAAGACAGGAGAACACAAATCCCTGAGGAATAGACCAGATTTTTCTCAGGGGTATTGTTAGCAGCAGCCTTTCAGCTGGGCTGCTGAGTACAGCAACTCAGAGCAGAGGGAGACAGAGGAATTTTTTTTTTACTCTTTCCCTCTTTCTCAGTACAAAGCAGTAACATTACACAAACCACAGTTTGCTATACAGAGGATTGCTTTATCTTTCTGTACTCAAGTTATCATAGCCAGGGTTAGGGACTGTCAAACACCACAAACAGTTCACGGACTGCAGAGGGGTGTGGCCAGCGCCAGGACACAGACACAATGAGTGCCAAGGCCGCATCTAAACTGGAAACAAGACACAAAGAACTGCAATTACAAGACATGGAATTACAATTAAAACTCAAGGAGATTGAAATGAAAGAAAAAGCCAAACAGGCTGATCACAAGAGAGAAATGGAGATAATACAAGCCAAAGAGGCTGAGCACAGAAGACAATTAGAGTTAAAAGACAAAGAACTGGAAATCCAGAGACAGGCTCTGGAATTAGAAAAAACTAAACAGCAAACTCCACCCAATCCAACCCCTCTTCAACCTAATGATCAACCTTCTCGGAGAAAATTTCCCGCCTACAGGGCAGGTGAAGATGTTGAGGCCTTCTTAGAAAACTTTGAAAGGGCCTGTCTGGGATACCATCTTCCTGAAACAGAATACATGATAGAGCTGAGGCCACAGCTCTGCGGACAATTAGCCCTGGTGGCAGCTGAAATGCCTAAGGGCCAAATGAACGACTTTCAACTATTTCTAACCAAGGCCAGACTCAGAATGGGCATCACCCCTGATCACGCCCGTCAGCGTTTCAGAGCCCAGAAATGGAAACCAGAGCACGCTGCTTACCTGGAAAAACACTATTTCTCCTGGATATCAGGATCCAAGGTTAAGGAGCTAGACGACCTACACCTCCTGATATTGATGGAACAGTTCCTAGATGGTGTTCCTGAGAACATTAGACGCTACATCCAAGATGGTAAACCAAAAACTCTCACTGAGGCAGGAGAGATTGGAGCCAGATGGATGGCATCGGTAGACAACACGACAGCTACTGCCAAGGGGAGCGAATCCAACAGGGTACACAGCGACACTAAACCCTACCGTCGTGGACCAATCAAACCCACACCTACAACCCACGGACAGTCACACTCTACCTCTTCTTCTACCTCACCAGTCTCCAGTAGACCAACACAAACCGGTGACCCATCAAGTGGGCGATGTTTTCAATGCAATGAATTGGGGCATATCAGAGCCAAATGCCCAAAGAACCTAAACCGAGTGCAACTCCTTGCACCTTCACACCAAGGAAAGCCGGACATAGATGTATCTCAAATACCCTTAGAACATAGGGAAACTTTGAGAGTGGACAAAAAGGAGATCATCGCATGGAGAGACACTGCAGCACATGTGTCAGCTATCCACCGAACCTTCGTGGACCCCAAATTCATCAACCAGAAAACCAAAGTGACAATTCGACCCTTCATGTCAAAACCTGTAACATTACCTACAGTGCGTTTACCTGTCCAGTACAAGGGCTGGTCAGGGAAGTGGACTTTTGCTGTCTATGACAACCATCCGATTCCCATGCTACTGGGGAACGACTTGGCCCGACACATTGAACAGCAAAAACCAGAGGGAGTGGTTACACGCAGCCAAGCCAGACGAGCTGCCGGACCCATCCCTGTTCCTGAGCCATCCACCGGGACCCCATCTGTGTTACCAGAGACCCAGACAGAGGTGGTGGAACCGGATCCCAGGCCAACACCGACAGCAGCCATAGTTCATCCAGTCCCAGAACTGGAACTGGAAGGGCACCCAGCGCCAGCACCGGCGCCAGCTATTACAACTCCACCGCCAGAGGGCGACAACGGGCCTGAACTGGAAAAACCAGCAGACAACCCTACCCAAGAGGCTCAGCCGGAGCCTGAAATGACGCCTTGTGCACCAGCGGAGAGCGGTTCACAGTCAACGGAAACAACCTCATCACCTACATCGCTCCCAGAGGAACTGGTGTCTCCCGCCTCAAGGGAACAGTTCCAAGCAGAGCAGGAAGCCGATGACAGCCTCAAGAAAGCATGGGCGGCGGCACGCAACAACCCACCGCCTCTCAGCTCTACTACCCGATCCCGGTTCGTTGTGGAGAAAGGACTGTTATACAAGGAATTTCTTTCTGGTGGACACCAGGAGGGCTGGCATCCTCAAAAACGGTTGCTCGTTCCGACCAAGTACCGGGAAAAGCTCTTAAGCTTAGCCCATGAACACCCTAGTGGCCATTCTGGGGTGAAACGAAGCAAAGACAGGTTGGGAAGGTCCTTTGACTGGGAGGGGATGGGCAAGGCGGTAGCCACTTACGTCCGGTCTTGTAAGGTATGCCAAACGGTAGGAAAACCCCAAGACCAGATCAAGGCCCCTCTCCAACCACTCCCCATAATGGAGGTCCCATTTCAGCGAGTAGCTGTGGATATTATGGGTCCTTTCCCAAAAAAGACCCCCAGAGGAAAACAGTACATACTGACTTTTGTGGACTTTGCTACCAGATGGCCGGAAGCAGTAGCTCTAGGCAACACCAGGGCTAACACTGTGTGCCAGGCCTTAACTGACATTTTTACCAGGGTGGGTTGGCCCTCTGAAATTCTTACAGATTCGGGAACAAATTTCCTATCAGGGACCATGAAAGACCTGTGGGAAACTCATGGGGTGCATCACTTGGTTGCCACCCCGTACCATCACCAAACTAATGGCCTAGTGGAAAGGTTCAATGGAACTTTGGGGGCCATGATCCGCAAATTCGTCAATGAACACTCCAATAATTGGGATCTAGTGTTACAACAGTTGCTGTTTGCCTACAGGGCTGTTCCACATCCGAGTTTAGGATTCTCACCATTCGAGCTGGTGTATGGCCATGAGGTTAAGGGGCCATTACAGCTGGTAAAGCAGCAATGGGAGGGGTTTACACCTCCTCCAGGGACTAACATTCTGGACTTTGTAAGCAACCTTCAAAACACCCTCCGAGACTCTTGGGCCCTTGCTCGAGAGAACTTAAGAGATGCTCAAGCGGAGCAAAAGGTCTGGTATGATCGACATGCCAAGGAGCGGTCCTTCAAGGTAGGAGACCAGGTCATGGTCTTGAAGGCGCAACAGGCCCATAAGATGGAGGCGTCCTGGGAAGGACCATACATGGTCCAGGAGCGCCTGGGAGCTGTTAACTACCTCATAACATTCCCTGATTCCTCTTTAAAGCCTAAAGTGTTTCATGTTAACTCTCTAAAGCCCTTTTATCCCAGAGAATTACAGGTCTGTCACTTTACAGTTCAGGAAGGAGATGACACCGAGTGGCCTGAAGGTGTCTACTACGAAGGTAAAAGAAATGGTGGTGTGGAAGAGGTGACCCTCTCCACAACCCTACAACGTCTACAGCGGCAACAGATCAAGGGACTGTGCACTGACTTCGACCCCTTGTTCTCAGCCATCCCAGGACGGACTGAGCAAACCTACCACTCCATTGACACAGGTAATGCTCACCCGATTAGAACACCACCCTACCGGGTGTCACCTCATGCCAAAGTTGCTATTAAACAGGAGATTGACAACATGTTGGAGATGGGTATCATCCGCCCTTCTACCAGTGCATGGGCATCTCCAGTGGTTCTGGTTCCCAAACCAGATGGGGAAATACGCTTTTGTGTGGACTACCGTAAGCTAAATGCTGTAACTCGTCCAGACAACTATCCGATGCCACGCACTGATGAGCTATTGGAAAAGTTGGGACGTGCCCAGTTCATCTCTACCATTGATTTAACCAAGGGATACTGGCAGGTACCACTAGATGAACCCGCCAGGGAAAAATCTGCCTTCATCACCCATGCAGGGGTGTATGAGTTTACTGTGCTTCCGTTCGGACTGCGGAATGCACCTGCCACCTTCCAAAGGCTGGTGGATGGTCTACTAGCAGGATTGGAAGACTGTGCAGTTGCATACCTTGATGATGTGGCCATTTTTTCTGATTCATGGCCCGAACACCTAGAACATTTGAAAATGGTTTTAGAGCGCATCAGGCAGGCAGGACTAACTGTTAAGGCCAAAAAGTGTCAAATAGGCCACAACAGAGTGACTTACCTAGGACACCAGGTGGGTCAAGGAACCATCAACCCCCTACAGGCCAAGGTGGAGGCTATCCAACAGTGGCCTGTCCCAAGGTCAAAGAAACAGGTCCAATCCTTCTTAGGTTTGGCCGGATATTACAGGCGATTTGTACCACACTACAGCCAAATCGCTGCCCCACTAACTGATCTGACCAGGAAAACCCAGCCAAATGCAGTTAAGTGGACTGATGAGTGTCAGAAAGCCTTTACCCAGCTTAAGGCGATGCTCATGTCGGACCCTGTATTAAGGGCCCCAGACTTTGACAAACCCTTCCTAGTTACCACCGATGCATCTGAACGTGGGGTAGGAGCGGTACTAATGCAGGAAGGACCGGATCACAACTTCCATCCTGTCGTGTTTCTCAGCAAGAAACTGTCTGAGAGGGAAAGCCACTGGTCCATCAGTGAAAAAGAATGTTACGCCATTGTGTATGCCTTGGAAAAGCTACGCCCATACGTTTGGGGCCGGCAGTTCCAGCTACAAACTGACCATGCTGCGCTAAAGTGGCTTCACACCAACAAGGGAAACAACAAGAAACTTCTCCGCTGGAGCTTAGCTCTCCAAGACTTTGACTTTGACATTCAACACATTTCAGGAGCTTCCAACAAAGTTGCTGATGCACTCTCTCGTGAAAGTTTCCCAGAATCAAGTGGCTAAAAACTGTTCTTAATATGTTTTCATGCTTAGTAGTCGATGTAATAGTGCATGTGTTTTATTACTCTGGTTGTTTTACAGTTCTAGGAGGAAATCGCCGCCAGTGGATCCCACTGTGACGATTTGGGGGGGCGTGTCATGAATAGTTAGTAAAGGGTTAAAGCATAGTACCTGGTGGGCATCTGACCTGAGGACCAATCAGGGAAGAGAATTTGAAACTCCTAGGAGGGAACTTTTCCCTCTGTTTGGGGGGGTCTTGGTCTTTGGCCGTTTGGAGTTCAAGAGACCAGACGAGTTAATCAAGTCCCTACAAATTCCACCTTTCTGAACTAATTTCTTCTAGTCAAGATAGTGAGTATTAGAAAGATACTTTGTGTCCTTATCTAATAATCCTATATTTGCAATTCTGTGTGTTTGTTATTGATTATTCTTAATTCTGCTTGTACTGGTTGTACTGGGAAAGAGAGAGGATTCTCTCCAGAACTTAGCAAGGTTATACCCTATGAGTGCCCAGCTTGGATTCATAGAGATTCTGTATTTTCTTTTGTTCTCTTAATAAATTCTTTTCTTTTCTTTGGACTTGGTTAATTCCTTCCCTTGGGGAAATTCAGGGGAAGGGGAGGGGGAAGTGGGCTGCTTCCCTGTGTGTGTGAGATTCAAGGCGTTTGAATCCAGGCACCTCTGTCTCCAGAGCAGGCTGGAGAGAGGGAGGAGGGGGGAGGTTCCTCCTCTGTGAATTGATCTGTGATCCCAAGGGGGGAAACAGGGGTGTCCCGGCCCACGGAATTGACCGGGTGGTGGCAGCCGAAGGGGAGACCTACCCTAGGATTTTGGGGTGGGGGGAAGACATGCGGGTCCTCACTTTGAAACCGCCCAGTTTCAAGTGAGGGTAGACTCCTGACATAGGTATTACTTTAAAAGAGGCTGAAATTTATGTAAGATGTGTCAGCAACAAGATTCCTGTTTTGCTTCCAAGCACAGTCAAAATATCCACTTTGGTTTGCAATTATGCACTTTTCTTTATACAATAATTCTTCTTTTTTGTAATACAAGTATCTCTGAATTTGAGAAATTCAGCTAGTGAAAAGAATGTAAACACTACAGAGGTATCAGCAGATAATTAGTCTGCATCAGTGCACAACAAGGAGCATATTTTACTACATACTGAAGTATAATACAGTATTCTTCAGTCCATGTTGTGTCAGTGTATCTTCTTTTAACATAGTAGTTTAATACCTTATTTTAGTTCCCCCTCTTTTTGGTGTTGGGGGTGGGGGGGATTTGAGGAGAAATGGAGTAATGACAGCTCCATCTCACTGTTATACCTTCCTATTTGTTTTCCTCCTACAACCACCTTGAAAAAGTTGCACCAACATACACACGGGCTCTCGCACTCAATCAATTTAAAATGAGATGTAGTTTATCCTGCCCTTTAAATTAACTCTGAAACTTTGCTGTTGTGTTACTATGTTTTTCCTTCTAATCTGGTTGATACCCAGTTAAAACCAGCAAGCCTACAGGGCTTCTACCTGTATTGTCCTAGAAGTTTTTCCTAACAATTACTCATTACCTTACTCTTTTTGTTTAATTACTGAAGCAGAATTGCATTAAACTGCTGTGAAATCTTGGTCATATCTGTGTGCATATATATAAATTTGATTTTAACTATAGTTAGATTTCATCGGGTGGTGTTTCCCCTTTTTTGCTTCTGGCCAATTTTGGCTCTGGGTAACGTCCCTGTGTGCCATTTGAACATAGTTTGAGGAAGCAATTTTTCAGCATCATAAATGACCGCTGAAAGAACAGAAACAAATAAATGATGGCTTTCTGGAACAACTGATCCTGGAGCACAAAAAAAGAAGATACTCTTAAATTTAGTACACCTCTACCCAGATATAACGCTGTCCTCGGGAGCCAAAAAATCTTAGTGTTATCGGTGAAACCGCGTTATATCGAACTTGCTTTGATCCACCGGAGTGCGCAGCCCTGCCCCCCACTCCCCCTCGAGCACTGCTTTACCGCATTATAGCCAAATTCATGTTATATCGGGGTAGAGGCATATTAGGTAACTCCCAGGAATTCATTTAAGTAGTGATTGTAGTTGAACAACTAAATGAGACTCAACGCAGAATTCTCATGTGAGGAATCATGCCAAAACTCCATATTATGATACTAAACTTTAGGGGTAAAATTCTGGCCCTGTTAAAGTCAATGGTAATTTCACTATTGACTTTAGTGGGAGCAGGATTTCACTCTAGTAAGGATGATTATGAAAGGGGTGGGGGGTAATGGAAGCTAGTTACAAATGATCAAGAACCACAGAAATCAAGGGTGAGATTTATAAATACACTCAGTATTGGCTTAATTCTGCTCCCATTGAAGTCAATGAGTTTATCATTGACTTCAGTAGGAAAAGAGTGTGCTCGCAAATCCTACTCTAAACCTCTTATTATAGAAGTGACTTGAGACTAATACTGTAGTGAAAAGAACTAAACACTTATAACTATAGTGGCCAATTAGATGGAATCAGCACAGATCAATGCAGGCAGGGGAGCTGAGCAGAATATGGTCTGTCTTCTGGGCCTGAATAGTCTTTCACTTTGCTGTTTAACTATAGTGGATGTAACAGGGTATGCCTTCACTCCTGATGTCTTGGCCTGCAGAAACTGCACAGACTCCACTGACTGTGCATTCATAGTGCCATTTATTTCAATTCCCTCCACCAACAGCACTGCACTCCTCATGCAGCAGTCTATTTACAATCTCCTGTATGCTTTCAGTGCTTTCCTCAGGACCTGATTGGAGCAGAGGTTGCCTTTCCCTGAGGCTTGTGTGAGACCGGGCTCAGCTAGCTCTGTTGCGCTCTCTCCCTTATGTATCTTCCCTGTACCACTTTAGCCTTCTGGGCTGATGGGCTAATTGGTTCCTTATCTCACCCAGCCCACTAGCCAGATGACCTAAGTACTTCAATCAGCTTTTGTCACACTGGGGTGTTTGGGTTTTTTTCCATCTTGCCTACTTTCTGAGAATGGGTATATCTATTTTCCTGTAAATAGAGTGTGAAATTCACACCCAGAAAGGGACAGGAGAAGGTCCAGGGCACTTCTTAAGGGTCACTTTAATTCTGGTTTGAGAGTTTATGCAAGACTTGGGAAGTGTGTGCGTCTTGAGCCAGCACTCAGCATGCAGGGAATTTCATCCAGTATGTAATGAAAATTCTTGCTCATACACAAATATCCTTGTCTGTGTGTGAATACAGATTTAGTATGAGGGAAATGAAACGTTCCTTTCAGTATTCAACTAGCTCCAGTTTTTACTGCATACGTGCATTTGGGGGGATATTTTTATATGGCTTCCTTGGACAATCATTTTTAACTTTATTCTAATTCCAACAATAGGATCTGCCTACTGAACAGTGTTAGAGAATTGTTTGAAATCAAACACCATACGCTATATAGTCCATCAAATTTGGAAATGTTCACCCATTATATTAACTTTGACAGTATGTTCCATCTCTGTAACTCTTGCATAACAACAAAATCTTGCATAGCAACTGACAAATTAAATACACTTTGTCAAAACATCTTGTATGCTGAAAGGCCTATCTAAATGATTCAAGGGGAAAGAGATAGCTATAACTTAGAGAAATCAGATCATTTTACAATTCTGTTCTTAGAAATGCAAGTGTAGAGAGAAGAATAATCACTTTTAAAGTTATAAAGGGTAAGAACAAATCTCTAGGTACAACTAAATATTTTATGTATAACTATAAATTTACCTTGTAGTTTTAGGGAAAAAATATAAAACTGCCCAAGGACTCTATATCAAAAATACCTTCCTAGGCTGTCTACCATACAATATAAGTGAGTATGTACTCTGAGTGAAATGCACTCCACTGTCGTGTCTACACAAAAGCCATGCACCACTTAGGACCTGAAAATATGTCTTAAGTGGGATAACAGTAGTGCTTTTGGCCTTGTACTGGTCTTCTGCACAGGGGTGAACATCACCTGGTTTGTCTAGCCAATTAAGGAATCTAAACCATAAAATCAAAGCCATTGTAGTTAGGCTGCAATACTCCTTACTTCCTGTTCCCAACTGGCACAAAACCCCAAGGCTCCCTATATTAAAAAATATATGGAAATGAGATAGGGGGATTCCAATAAACTCTCCTAAGAACAGCCATACTGGGTCAGATCAATGGTTCATCTAGCACAGTAGTCTGTCTGACACTTCCAGTGCCAGATGCTTCAGAGGGAATTAATAAAATGGCAGTTTTGAAGGATCCAGTCCCAGCTTCTGGCAGTTGAGTTTAGGGACACCAAGAGCATGGGGTTGAATATTTCTTTAAAGTATAATCTCTGGTGATGAACAGGGTATCTTCTGGTGCTAGCTAAGGACAGATTGGGAATTACTGAACTTCAGATTCCTCAAGGTTATTTTCATGAGTGTATTATGTTAAGAATGCATTAAGTATGAATTAGGACATGTTTAAATATGAATAGCTCCATACAAAATAACTAAAGGAAAGCATTTAGCAGATGTGTATGCATGCTTCCATGCTCATTTTTCCTTATGTGATGTGAACTACAGAGTACAGTGCAGCCAATTTACCTTACATTTTAGAAGCCTGAGGTCTTAGAATTATGCCTTTCTTCAACAAGAATGAGATTTAGCTGACACTTGAGGCAGCCTTTAAAATTAATGATGGTCCCTAAAATTGTAAAGAAAATGTAAAAAGAACTAGGGGGAAACTCCAGTGTTAATGGGGAAGTTTCCTGTTGGCAGTATGTTTACTTTCTAATTTATATTAATTTGAACTGCAGCTGTAGTCATACAATCTGACATACAAGTTACATAAGGGACTTACTCCATCTTTGACCTAGAATAACTTTCCTGACACAAATTCATTGCACAGACACAAATGGAGAATGTAAAATGCAGGCAAACTGGATAGTTTTTCACACAGAAGAAGGCAAGTCCATTTTAGTCCTTCCAGTCCATTCCATCCTCCTCCCCACACAACAAGCAAACCAATCAGACAGGGCTTCCACATGCTAGTTAATTTCTTGTTGAATAAGCTGATGATTAGCTGTGTAGCTGATTTCCATTAGCTCTTTTGGAAGTGTTTGACCATAGCGCTAAATATACAAATCATTGTCTATTGTATCCCTTTATGATAACACAGAGTTCAAGTGCCTTTTGAAGAACACAAGAAAAGGACTTCGCCCAAGAGACTGAATGTACTATTGCTATACAACAGCAACAGAAGAAAGTCTTAATTTCCTATTGCTTCATTTAGAGCACCATTAAGGAAGGGTGCATCCATCCATCCTTGATGTACTATGTGAAGCAGGTGACACAGAAACCAAGAACAAATAGTAGTGGGGTCTGATTCATCCCAGTTCCATTTTCTTTGCATACCTTTCTGGAAAGTTTGGGTCTGGCATCAGGGCCTGCAGCAAAGCCAATCTCCGGACAACCTAACGAGCAAAGTTGGCCTGTAGAAGGCTGCCTAATTTGCTATAGCCCCTGATAGTATTCTGTTTCTTCCAATCTGTCTCTTAAACCCATCAGAAGCATTCAATGGCTGCTCAAAGCATTTGCCTATTGCAGTTACTAAATCTGCTTGTTCCTAGCCCTGCTCCTGGCATTGCCTCTCTCCCTGAACCCAGTCCTGACCCTCTGATTCCTGACATCCCTTAGATCCAGTTCCTGGCTACTGACTCCTGCTCTGACCACTGGGAATGATTAATCACATCTCCATCCCTGACAGCTTGTACTGGAGTCTGGCAGAAGTACAGTGCAGGTGATGTCACAATTTTAGTTTAATATAAATCTCCAAAAAAGTAGTGAACAAGAGTGTTTAGCCAGAAAATTATAGGGCCTACCCCTCTGCTCCTTGGGAGAACAGGAACACTGGCAGATTCATCCTTTGCTGCAAGAAGCACACAAGAGCCTACTGACCTGGAGAGGATTCTACAGAGAAGGTCTGGGGGGGCATATGGTTGGGCTCACTTTTGCTGCTGTTCAGAAAAGAAGCCAACTATGATTGCATATGTTGCAGTTAACAGCTGGACTACTTGGATAGGAGGCTTATTGCTAATTGAGGGTTGGCTTCAGCAGTCCATTCCTATTCAGTCCCTTGCTGAATAGGGATAGACTTCAGCACATATTTAAACATTTTGCTCTGTGGGGTCTTATGGAAGATGCTCCTTTTATGTCATGGTCTCTGGGATAGCAAGGTACCAGGTAACTTCCTACACTCACTTGAGTACTCAAGAGATCTGCCCTATTGTTTAGAAACCTCTTTCCTACATTCAAGCACCGTTGGTCTCCCTGGTGCTTATTCAGCAAGTTAAAGTACATAGTTAAATTTAAGCGTAGGAATAATCCCATTAAAATCAATGGGAATCTTATTGACTTCAATGGGTTTTGGGTCAGGCTTAAAATGCAAGTTCCTTTTAACCTGCTAAACTGTGCTGAATAGCACATGCAAATAGGTACTAAAGAGTTGACATTATTTTCTTTAGGGAGCAGGAAACATTATCTGTTTTTCAAAGGTAGGTATCTTAGTGTAAGACTGGCCATTTGTCCGGTTTTAATGTTAATTAAAACCAGTCTTTTCTAGCTCTGTAGTTGCTTGCAACTTGAGTTTTCCCACAAAAATTACTCTGCAATTTCTTACACATGTGTAATACCACTTATACTAAGTTATAAAACTTGTAACCATCAAAGCAGGCTTCTATCAGGCCTAAATATGACTTTGCTCCCAACATCCTCCCATGCATAATGGATGACAGCATTCAGGTGCCTGTTGGAAGCTTTTTATATGTACAGTCAAGGCTGGTGTAATTTGCTGAACAAAATCTGGGTTTGACACCTTGATATCATAAGAGATGATAGGTAGGGCAGGGATAGCACATGGAGGGCCTCAAAAGTGGAGACAGTGCCTTGGGGAAGAGGGATCCTGTGAAGGGATGTAAAGAGAGGGTTGAAGTGTATAGACACAATGGGGATAGGTGGGATTTGTCAAAGCCAGAAAGAAGTAGTCAAGAGTCGATATGTATAAGGCCTGGATAGGAGATTTAGCTGTCTCAGTGGAGGTGAAAGGCCAGATCGTAGATGTTTTGCAGTAGCAAGTGGTGGGATTTAGACACTGCTTAGTTAAGTGCATATGTGTTTACAATATTGGGCTCTTTAGTAAGCATGTGTTTACAATATTGGGCCCTTATGCTATTTATCTACAGCATAAATACATTGTATGATTTTTAAAAGTCTGAATTGTTCAGCTATGTTGAATAGAAAGAGACAAGCCAATAGCCACAGTCACGCGTGTGTGTATATACATTAAAAAATCAATATTTGCCTATATAGTAAATGACTTTATCCAGAATAGCTGTCCTTGAATATTTTTCTGCATTTACTCTGCCTCAGATTCATAAGTCATTTCACTTCTTAGTCTCACACTGGATGTTTAAAAAATAACTCAGAAATAGCTGGAGAAAGTCACTGATTTTGATTAAAGCTGTATACCAAACCAAGCCCTACAATGACTTGGGGTTTTGAGTGGTTTGTTAATATTTTAACAAGGTATTTTCAGATACATCATTAGGACCCTCTTGACTGACCTAGAACTCCCTATCCATACAGACTCCTAATTAATATTGAATTGATCCTGGGAAACATGAGAATAGATATTTACCCTGCACTAAAATACACATAGTCTCTGAACATCACATAATTCCTATCCTACTTATGTTGTAGGGGAAAACTCAGATCTCTATATTTACACTGAGTAGCATGTTATTCCACAGGTAATTTCACTGAAGTTAATGGAGATACTTTTGGTATAAAGTGCTATTCATTGTAAGGATGTCTGGCCCAAAGTACTTTTAATGAGGTTGTTGTATCAGTGGCTGAAATAAATAGTTTAAATAAAGTGGTTTACAAGTACATTTCATTTAAATCCAGTGCATCCAACTGAATTAATTGTGGTTGTAACAAGGGCGCCTGAAGGTCTTTCTCTGTTCAGTACTTGTATTGCCTAAAGGCCATAACCAAAATCTGTGCCCCATTGTGGGTTCTAGGTACTGTAAGAGACAGGCTCCTCCCACCCCGCTGAGCTTACAGTCTAATGCTATGTCTACACTACAGCTTATGTCAGCATAATTGTCACTCAGGAGTATGAAAACACTTGAGCAACATGAAGTACATCAATATAAGCGCTTGTGTGCACAGCACTGTCAGCTGGAGAGCTTTTCTTGCCAACATAGCTTCTGCCTCTCAGGGAGGTGGTTTTATTATGCTGACAGGAGAGCGCTTCACCAGATACGCTACAGAGGCATGGTCTAAGTAGACAAGAGATAACAGATAGGAGGGGAAACAGACACAGAGGTGAATGGAATTATCCTAAGGTCACCCAGCAGGCCAGTGGCAGAGCTTGGAGTAGAAACCAGGTCTCCTGGCCCAGTGTAATATCAACCCCTCCACCTCACTAAAATTAAATGGTAGTTGAAATGTACAGCATAAGACACTCACCTGGATTGTGTTGGATAATTTTTTTCCATAAAGGCATCCTTTAAATAGTATGAATGCATTTTAAAAAAAAATCTTTAACCAAAACAAAGAGTGGTGGGGAGGCATAACTGATGGGTTCCTGGTCCTTGGAGCAGATGAAGCAGCTTCTGGGACTCTGAAGCCTGGGTGGGTCAGCAGAATAGCTTTTCTCTGTTTGTCTGAATTAATAAACCCTGCCCTGAGGGAAGGGTATGAAAGAGACTTGGATGTCGTGTTATCAAGTCCTGGGCTGGAGGGAGGTGGGTCCTGAGTGCAGCAGGAGCATCACCAAAGTTGCACAGTTCCTACTGTTCCCACTCTTCCTTTCGGGGCATACATTCATTATCTTCTCAGTTCCTCCTCAACCTGCCCTAAACTTCTATAGCATGCCCTTAGAATGTGAGGGGAAGAGGATGGATAACATACTCAGACCAGGGGCCTAATTCTGCAGTCATACATCTCTAAATCTGGAGTAATTCCACTGAAATATTTGGAATTTACTGAAGAATTTGACAGCTCCTGTGAGAGAGTGTTTTGGTGGAGTAGTGGGGGGGGGGGGGGCGAAGACATTTGGGAGAGTGGATAGAGATTTCCCTTTGAACATGAGGAAGCCAGAAATTGCAGTGTGTCCCAGAAGACATCAGGATTTGTCTCCTAGGGGAGGTTTGTACAGCTCTAGTTCATAGTTTACTGCACACTCATAGGAACTCAAACTTACATGAACTTGGTTTGGCCCATATTCTTGATCATTTCTGCTTAGCTACAGTATTTTAGTGCAAGCATTTTATTATTTGCATGCAACATCCTTAAACCCTCTGCTGCAGACCTTTTTTTAACTTCCCACTGCTTTTGTCTTTTGCATTATCTTGAAGGTGTTTTTACTCAAATGTTTGTGCATATTTGGATAGCACTGAAAAAATAAAATGACTCTACAATAATAGATCCAGGTACATTTGTCTTCTCTCCAGAAGTGATATTCCCTGCAATGCTACTCATGTCCCTTAAAAGCACTAATCAAAGGCTGCTGTTTTTAATGTCTGAGAATTCTGCCTTCTGACATCAGATTTTCTGTTAGTGCCAGGGAGTCTAATAAAGAAATGAAGAATTACTGTAAGGCACGTCTGTACTTGTTTTTAATCATTTTCTGGTATATTATTGTGGTGTTTGTAATACCAATTTTATTGCTGCCGGTCTTCTTGGAAATGAGACCCTTTATCTCCAGTGATGTTTGTAAAATGTACAGTATATGGGGCAACTATGAAAAAAAAAAGAGCCCGCATTAAAGACAAACAAATATTGTGAGGTTAGGATTACCTAGGTATTCAGCACATGCTTCTCAGCATAGCCAGAATACTAGACACTGTTGCATACCAGCCAGCTGAGATCTTTGGTAGGCTGTGGGACTAAGGTGGAGTATATGCTGGCCCACTGGGGCTCCCCATCCTCCTCAGGCGGCAGCAGGTCTTGCCACTTAGTGGCAGGGTAGGACATGAGGATGAGAAAGTTGATAGAATAAAGTGCACAAGCACATACAGATGTTCAAGGCATTGTTTGGAGACTGGCTGGATGAGAACCTAAAAGTGGAACTGGTTGAACAAAATTGAATTTGACTAACCTGATTTCAGTGACCATGCTGAGCAAAAAGCAAAGAGACACTAATAATATAAACTGATATTAAACTTCCTAAGTCTTGAATAGTTTTCAGGGTTTTTTAATGTTTTCATCTTGACAACTGCTTCATCTTCACTGATTGTTGCCATAGTAGATAAGCACTTTTGCATATGTGGAGAAGGTAGTTTGTTACTCCATGAAGCTTGTTAAGGTGACCCCCTTCACCCATGCAGAACCATATTCAAATCAAAATCTCCCCAGTTGGGTATGGCTGCAGGATTGGATCCAAACATGGTAAGCAAATACAATTTTTCCCCAAAGAAATCACATTTTCCTTGTAAGTCCTTGAAAGATTTGATTTAAAACTGTATTTAGCTTTTAAACATTTAGGTTCTCAACCAAAGAAATAAACTTTATTCCTGAGGGAAGTTTCTTTCCAACAATATTTAAAGTTAAGACTAATTATTTTTGCAGTCCATCTAGTTACAGGTGTGTTGGTAAGACCAATGACCCAGATCCACAAGTAGTGTAAAGAGAGGATATCTTGCTTGTATTTAATTCTGTAATTTAGGGGGGAAACTTTTTATTGCTTTCTTATTCCTCTTTTAAAAAAGAGGGGAAAATAACCAGGAACCTCAGCTTCAATACACTTTTCTAAATCAACTCACATACTAGTAGTCTTATAACCAGCCTTTACTGTATGTTCCATCTACCTTGGAACATGCATATTAAAAACTTATTGCTTAAGAGTATTGTTGACAGCATGACTTTTTGCAATCTGTGGTATTCTGTCTCCAGGATTTTCTTGCAGTATCTGCTATTCTAATTGCTGCATCCACTCCTTTCCTTCCTTAATCATTATTCCAGTTACTCTAATAAATTCTGTCATTTTAGTTTAGTTAAGAGCAGTGAAAAACTGACAAAATTAGACTAGCCATTTTTAATCCTGTTGACAATGTGAAACTTCAAATGTGCAAAATTTCAATTTTAAAACCTAGGAAAACTTTGAATTTGAAATGTGAAGTCACCTTTGTTTACCATGTGCTCCTTAACACTGTTGGGAGTGGGAAGGAACAGAACATATGGATCACTGATAAAACTTCTCCAAGGAGTTCAAGGCCTGCTGATTTGTGCTTCTCTTGCCTGTGGCCTGCCCACATTCCACTGCAAAGAGTACTGGTTTTGGGGTAACTGCTTCCTTTCTACAGCAGACTGGTATTTCTGCCATGTTTTGAATTTTGGATACATATTGGGGGAGGGCACAGGACTTGGGCATGCAACTTTTACTTACATGAATAGCAGCTTCAGTGGAGCAGTTCCTATGAGAAAACCTCTTAGTCAAAATCCATTAAGCCACCACCCCATTCCTCCTTCAAGTCCCTCTCCAAACTTGACCTCTACCATAATCCACACAGACAACTATCATCTGATAGTGGCTAGGCCAGTGATGAGTTGTGATCAATGCTCCTGACTAGCATACAAATTGTACACACACCTGGTAATGCCAAAATATTATTTTTGCTTCCCTGACCCAGTGTCCATAAGTATATTACAGAACTTGTCTTTTAGAATGTTAGCTCTTTGGTGAGGTTTGCACAGTGCTTAGCACAATAGGTCCTCTGCCTGCAGCTTGTCAGTGCTCTTCTGCATTATAAATATTTAATTAATCAGATCCTAAGGACTTTTTGCATTTGATTTTGAGTTATATGTTGACAGTACTAATATTTAATGCTGAAACTCTGCAATTACTGCCCCCTGCCGCTCCCCCCAAAAGTCTGGTGAACTCAGTGAAATGGTAGTGGTAAGCTAGTCTTTGGATCGACTGTCTGCTCAACATGAAACCAATGTGTCTTATTTACCTGGTTGTTTCTGGGAATCCCAGAACAGAGTAAGCAATGGATCAACTACAGTTAATTCTCTATCTCCTCGATGCATCAGGAGGCTGGGGGTGGGGAATACACCAACTGCTAAAAGCACTTTCCATTGCAAAAAGACCTGCTCTTGAACCAGCAGCGGAAGTGGGTGGGGAGGCATGGGGTGGGGGGGGAGGCGGCGATGGAGGAGATATCACCTATTTCACCCAATGGGGCTCATTCAAACATTTCACTTTAAAAGCTGTAGCGTATAGCCCAGGGAACATATATTTGAAAATAAACTGTTTTAAGAAAAATGTAACTATAAAAATGATTTCTTATGTTTGTTCTCTTCTTAAAACAAAACAAGACAGTTTCCTGCAAATACATTACAAGGTCACTGTTCTGCAAAGCAGTAATTCTTGCTGTTCTCTTGCCCTGCAGACAGTTAAAAAAACTTTCACCCCAACAGCTGTATTTTCCTATTGCAAATCCACCAGAACCCCTTTTTAGTTAAGGTGCATCCTGATGCATTAGACACCTTAATGTGATAAAAACTCTCATTTGAATGTATAAAATCACTCATATATTCTGTCATAACTGACTAATGAAATTGTCTCCACAATGGGTCACATATTGATCAAAACATCTAGGTGCAGCATGATTAGGCTGCCAACTTGCCAGAAACCTTGTGACAGACTATTGCACTGTGAGCTCAGCAACTGTGGGGAGGAAATGAATGAGAAGGGGGAAAAAAATTCAGAAGTTGTTCAAAAATGTGTTGACACCAGCATGAAGAGGCCTGCAGCAGAAGAACATACCAATAGGCTTTATTCAGGGAGGGGGAAGCTTGAAACTGCTCCCATTCAAATCCTTGGGAAAACTTCCATTGAATTGAATGGTATAATATCACACCCTTAGTTCTCCCTACTGCAAAGTACAGAGTGCGCTCAGTTTCCATAAGTGAAAATTGATAGCACACAAGAAGGGCTTATTCCTGTCCAACCAGAAAATGACCGCCACATTTTTTGTTTGTAAATTACAATTAGGCAAGGATATTCCAAATTCTGTAGAGACTATCCATTTTTGATGGGGGCAGAAAAAGTTTTATATAGAAAAACACATACCACTGCCCACTCCTAAGTATCTGGAGGAGTTAGCAAACAGGAGCAGCTAATGGGAGTTTTGTTAAGGAGGGGTAGATACACTTCATTAACATTGTTTAAATTTTAAACCTAATAAAACAATAACAAAGTTGCAGGAGTAAAAAGAGAATGCAGGCACAAGTCCAGCAACAGAGTGGAAGCTATTCAGCTTATTGCACTGAATGCAGCATGTATGATTACCTGCTTTATGGGCAGGTGGCATGTGTGTGCACTCAGTGCAAGGAGCTCCTGGCACTCAGAGACCAGAGGGGCTGAACTGGAGGGGCTAAGGAAGATAAAGGTAAATAAATCAGACTTTCTGGGACACAATAGAATGGTCCCATCCCTGGTCTGACCCCTCTGTGCTGTTGAGGAGGATGAAAGTTTCAGGGAACAAGATCAAACTGGAGCAGAAGAAAACAATCCCATAGTTGGGACCGTCTTTCCAGATGTCATGGTATCCTCTTCTGAGGATACCTCTCTGGGGGAGGGAACTCCAGTTACTAGGATGAGACAGGTAAATAGTTATGGGGGATTTGATCATTAGAAAAACATAGATAGCTGGGTTTGTGATGACCAGGAGAACCGCTTGGTGACTTGCCTGCCAGGTGTGAATGTTGTGGATCTCTTGAGATACCTAGACAGACTTGTATGTAGTGGTGGGAAGGAACAGGCGGTCTTGGTACATGTAGAGAATGTAATAGGGAAGGATAGGAGAGAGGTCCTGGAGGCCAAATTTAGGCTGCTACATAAGAGATTGAAGTCCAGGACCTCCATGGTAGCATTCTTTGAAATGCTTCCAGTTCCACACACAGGGCCAGTTAGACAGGCAGAACTGCAGGGTCTCAATGTGTGGATGAGAAGATGGTGTAAGGAGGCGGAGTTTAGATTTATTAGGAACTGTGGAACATTTTGGGAAAGGGGGAGCCTGTATAGGAAGGATGGGCTCCACCTAAACAAAAGGGAGCCAGATTGCTGTCATATAAATTTAGGTTTTAGAGCCACTTTCAAACTAAGGGCTGGGGGAAGGCTGACTGGTATGGTTTGGACAGCCATTCCAGAGGGGAGAATCTATTAATAGAGATTCTCTATATCCTAGTATGGAGGGGAGGATGCAAGGTAAAATACAGGTAGGATCTGATGAGATACAGTCAAATGGAAATGTGTCCCATTCAATTACATCCCATAGTGGCAGACAGCTAAAAAGTGACTATTTTTAAGTGTATATACACAAATACTAGAAGTCTAAATGCTAAGATGGATGAACTTGAGTGCCTCATATTAAATGAGTATATTGATACAATAGGCATCACAAACTTGGTGGAATGAGGATAATCTTATGTTCTTATGTAATCAATGGGACAATAATACCGCGATACAAAATATATTGGAAGGACAGAATAGGTCGTACTGGTGGGGGAGTGGCACCATCTGTGAAAGAAAGCATAGTCAAATTAAGTAAAAAAAAATTATATGAACCAAACAATCTCTATGGATAATAATTTTATGCTTGAATAATAAGAATATAGCAGTAGGGATATATTACTGACCACCTGATCAGGATGGTGATAGTGATTGTGAAATATTCCAGAATATTCGGGAGGCAAAATAGAAAACTCAGTAATAATGGGAGATTTCAACTATCCCTATATTGACTGACTACATGTCAACTCAGGACAGGATGCACAGATGAATTTTTTTGAAATCTTAAATGACTGCTGCTTGGGGCAGCTAGCCCTGGACCCCATAAGAGGAGAGGCAATTATTGATTTAGTCGTAAGTGAAGCACAGGATCCGATCCAAGAAGCGAATATAGCTGAAATGCTTGGTAATAGTGATATAAAATTTATTGTGGTGGTAGTGGGGGGGAAACACCGCAGTGGCATTTAATTTCAGAAAGGGGAACTACACCAAAATGAGGAAGTTAGCTAAACAGAAATTTAAAAGATACAGTGCCAAAAGTGAAACCTCTGCAGCTTCATCAAAACTCTTTCAAGACACCATAATAGAGGCTCAATATATAACCCAATTTTTTTTTAAAAAGGGCAAAAGGGCAAAAATAGTGCCACCATGGCTAAACAAAGTAAAAGAAGCAATGAGAGGCAAAAAGGCATCCTTTAAAAAGTGGAAGTTAAAACCTATTGAGGAAAATAGAAAGGAACATAAACTCTGGTAAGTGAAGTGTAAAAATATAATTGGGAAGGCCAAAGAAGAATTTGAAGGACAGCTAGCTTAAAGACTCAAAGTTACAGCAATTTCTTTAAGTATATCAGAAGCAGGAAGCCTGCTAAACTACCAGTGGGGCCACTGGATGATCAAGATGCTAAAGGAGCACTAAAGGAAGATAAGGCTATTGTGGAGAAACTAAATGAATTCTTTGTCATGACTGTGGATAAGAGGAAGATTCCCAAACTTGAGACATTCCATTTAGGTGACAAATCTGAGGAACTGCCCTAGATTGAGGTGTCATTAGAGGAGGTTTTGGAACAAATCGATAAACTAAACAAGAAGTCAAGAGGACTCTATTCACCCACGAGTTCTGAAGGAACTCAAATGTGAAAATGCAGAACTACTAACTGTGGTATGTAACCTACAATTTAAATCAGCTTCTGTACCAGATGACTGGAGGATAGCTAATGTGACACCAATTTTTTAAATAGGCTCCTGAGGCAATCCCGGCAATTACAGGCCAATAAGCCTAACTTCTGTACCAGGCAAATTTTTCTTTACTATAGTTTCAACCAGAATTATCAAACACATAGATGAACATGATTTGTCGGAAAAGAGTCAATATGATTTTTGCAAAGGGAAATTGTGCCTCACCAATCTATTAAACTTCTTGGGGGTGGGGTCAAAAATATGTGGACAAGGGTATCCAATGGATATAGTGTACTTAAATATTTCAGAAAGCCTTTGACCAGGTCCTTCACCAAAGGCTCTGAAGCAAATTAAGCTGTCATGGGATAAGATGGGAGGTCCTCTCATGGATTGGTAACTTGCTAAAAGTTTTCAGAATAGAGAGAGGTAAACAGTGGTGTTCCCCAGGGGTCTGTACTGGGACCAGTTCTATTCAACATATTCATAAATAATCTGGAAAAAGGGGTAAGCAGTGAGGTGGCAAAATTTGCAGGTGATGCAAAACTACTCAAGACAGTAACTACTTGGTGGACTGCAAAGAGTTACAAGGGGATCTCACTAAATTGGGTGACTGGGCAACAAAATGGCAGATGAAATTCAATGTTGATAAATGCAAAGTAATGCACATTGGAAAACCAAACCCAACTATACATATAAAATAATGGGGCCTAAATTAGCTGTTACCACTCAAGAAAGATCTTGGAGTCATGCTGGATAGTTCTCTGAAAACATCTGCTCAACGGGCAGCAGCAGTCAAACAAAGCTAACAATGTTGGGAATCGTTAGGAAAGGGATAGATAATAAGACAGAAAATATCATATTGCTTCTATATAAATCCATGGCACATCCACATCTTGTATACTGCATGCAGATCTGGTTGCCCCATGTCAAAATATATATAGGAATTTGAAAAGGTATAGAAAAGGGCAACAAAAATTATTAGGACTATGGAACAGTTTCCATATGAGGAGGGATTAACAAGACTGGGACTTTTCAGCTTGGAAAAGAGGCGATTACAGGGGGATATGGTAGAGGCTCTATACAATCATGACTGGTGTGGAGAAAGTAAATAAGGAAGTGTTATTCCTTTTCATAACACAAGAACTAGGGGTCACCAAATGAAACTAATAGGCAACAGGTTTAGAATCATAGAATATTAGGGTTGGAAGGGACCTCAGGAGGTCATCTAGTCCAACCCCGTGCTCAAAGCAGGACCATTCCCCTGATTTTTACCCCAGTTCCCCAAATGGCCCCCTCAAAGATTGCCCTCACAACCCTGGGTTTAGCAGGCCAATGCTCAAACCACTGAGCTATCCCTCCTCCCCCTTTTGTTAAAACAAACAAAAGGAAGTATTTCTTCATACAACGCACAGTCAACCCATTGAACTCTTTGCTAGAGGATGTTGTGAAGGCCATGACTATAACAGGGTTAAAAAAATATCTAGATAAATTCATGGAGAATAGAGCTATCAATGGCTATTAGCCAGGATGGGCAGGGATGGTGTCCCTAGCCTCTGTTTGCCAGAAGCTGGGAATGGGTGACAGGGAATGAATTATTTTATGATTACCTGTTCTGTTCATTTCCCTCTGAAGCACCTGGCATTGGCCACTGCCAGAAAATAAGATACTGGGCTCTATGGACCATTGGTCTGACCCAGTAGGACCGTTCTTATGTTCTTATGCCCCTGAGGAAGATTTCTCTGTGCAGCTTGAAGGCTTCTCTCTCACCAACAGAAGTTGGTCTAATACAAGATATTACCTTACCCATCTTGTCTCATTTTAAAAATGGCACGTTTCTGATTCCATGTTTTAGATGTGGTGATAGATTTTTCAAATTATCTAAGGGTCTTTCATGTGAATAACAAAATCCTGTATTAAATGAACACAGCCTACTATTCATTTATAAGTTCTGGTTACGGTTTTTTTAATTAATCCTAAATCTTGAAAACATTTCCACTTAAGGAACACCGCTATTCTTGTCCATCTCCAAATATCCTCCTTACAGAGCACATGTCAAATTGGCATTGCCTGCTGCATATGACAATTGTCCCCCATGTATTACAGATACATTAGTGCCAACATAGTTTTGGGTGTGAGATTTGTTAGTTCACCTGCTGGCGAGATTGCAACCTCTGCAATTGCAGGTTTGGTAACTAAAGACCAAACCAAAGAGCAGCTGCGCCTGAGAACAATAGCATTAGAAGGAAGTTTGTTTTTCCCAATACTAAAACTTTGGGAATACCTACTTTTGCCTAATTTAAACCCAGGAAGAAAGTCAGTTCAAAATTGAGTTGTGAAAGTGAACATTATCAGGTTTGTATTACCCTTAACTCCCTATGTGGACAAGTGCTAAGACTAATTAACTAAAGATGTGAAGCTAATGCTTATAAGTTAAAGCATATTAAACCCAGTGTACATGCTCTCATTCAGAGGTAAAGTGAGCCTAAGTTCCCTGTAGTAGAGTACCACGGCCACATTACTTCTGAATGAGCACATCCACACTTTTATACATACCTTTAGCACAAAATCCTATACACTGACTGCACTGTACCAATACCTATACTCCTGTCAGTGCATGGGAAAAGTGTCATAAGCCACGTAGTTGTAGTGTATTATTTATGATAGTTGGTCTTGCAGCCCTGATTGATGTAAATATATATTGAACCCAATGGAAATTTTGCCTGAGCATGTCTTGTGAGTACTTTGTATATTTATTATAGCCTACTTCACATTTTTGCACATTTGTTCTACAGTTCAGTCCCTCATGCATGAACTCTTCACATTACTGACCTTCCAAACTAATATTGCATAAATTGCAAATTTTGAATAGTCAAGACTATTATGGACCCTGGATACATCAGCTCAACTAACAACTACTAATATCCTGCAACTTCAGCAAATAATTCTTGGTAGTAGATAGTTTAACAGTTTATGAATAATTTTGAATAGTCAACTTTTTTCAAAATATTTGTTGCAAACTTTTCACTTAGCTCTACTGTTATAACTTGGGCTACATTTCTTTTAATACAGCGTGCAATAGTAGTAATACTTAGATAAAAGGTACTGTATAAATATAAAGGATTTGAAATTTTTTCCAAACAGTTGAATAAGCATAGCAATATTCCTGTGGGGGGGGGGGGGGGAATGTGTTGCATAGGTGAGGAAACTGAGGCTAAGGGCTTGTGTACATAAACATTTACTTTGTGGTATGCTGCGGTGTGAATTTACCCTACTCTAGGCTGCCAGACTAAGGGCTTGTCTACACTGGCAATTCACAGCGCTGCAACTTTCTGGCTCAGGGTGTGAAAAAACACCCCCTTGAGTGCAGCAAGTTTCAGCACTGTAAAGTGCCAGTGTAGGCAGTGCACCAGTGCTGGGAGCTACGTCCCTCGTGGAGGTGTGTGGTTTTTTTTTTGTTTGTTTTTTTTAAGAGTGCTGGGAGAGCTCTCTCCCAGTGCTTCACTGTGACCACACAAAGCACATTAAAGTGCTGCCGCAGCTGCGCTTTAGCATTGTCAGTGTAGACTAGCCCTAACTTTCCAGGTGGACCTCGCTGATGCACATTAACAGTTCAAAGTGCATTAATGATCTAGTCCTGTATCAGAGCACTAATGAACTGTTTGTGCATGTTAGCAGGATTCACATGGACAGTTAGTCTGCATCATGCTAGAGTGGTGTAGATTGACGTTCCAACTTGCTGTGAACTTGTTTGTATAGACAAGCCCAAGTAACTTAATTTCTAATAAGAAATACGTGTCAGAGGTAGAACTAGAATCTAAAAGTCCTGACTCCTACTCCTGTAGTCTAATCACTGCACCATCCTACCTCCTGCCAATAAAGCATCAGATTCTCCAATACACCAATGTAAATCTAGGGTAATTCCACTGATTTCAGGGGCATTTGGATTCAAACCACTGTACTTGGGATCAGAATCAGCTAACATCATCTCACAGGATTCAATTAACTCAGCATCCAACAGACAGGCAGTGAGACTCACTATTTCTCATATCTTTTTCATAAGGTGCTAATTGCTGTCCATGCATATAGGTGATATTTTCTTAGTGTAGACCCTCAAGCACATGTGAGATAGGCACTGAGATTATTCACAATTCCCAATTAATTACAACAGTGTAGGCTAATCTTATCACTGAATCTTGATTTGTCATTTAGTGATACTTTGTAGACAGGGGAATTAAACAGCAGACAATTGTGGTCAGAATTGCAAGGATTGTTGATTCTTAGAGTACTACAGTACAGACAATGGTCAGAAATTGCCAACCATTTATTTCTGAGTTTATTTTTTTTCTTTGAGAGAGAGAGAGAATGATTCTATACATACATACTGGGGTTTCTTTCCAACTTTTCTATTTGGTTTAGAAATTACTACAGATGCAACATCTGGGATGATTCTCATCACACAGACTCCAGACCATCTCTACTTTTTGTAGTCTGGGTATCAGAAAGTAACAGAGGCATTATGCCAGGGCAGGAGAGAGAGAATGCAATCCCTGCCCATTCAATTGGTTCTTCTATTCAATCGATTACTTCCAGTGGTGCTGGAACAATTTGTATAGTGGGGGTGCTGAGAGCCATTTAACCAAACTGCAAACCCTGGACATGATGGAAACCATGTCAAGCCAGGAGGTGCTGCTGCATCCCCAGCACCCCTAGTTCCAGCACCTATGATCACTTCCCCTTAGAAAATTAAAAGATCAATAATCAAGTGAGGTCTTAAGTATTTGTTTGTTATAATGTCTAGTTGCTATTATGGACCCTGGATACATCAGCTCAACTAACAACTACTAATATCCTGCAACTTAAGACTATATTAGATTGTTTATTTCAACGAGCTTTGGATCAGGCCCTTGCAGAAACTGGCTGTTTGGATTTCTGAGGTCAGAATGTGATCTCAGTCATATTCAGACTGTTTTTCAGAAGTTGCCACTGATTTCTGGTGCCTCCGTTTTTGTGTGGCCATCTTAACACACCTTGGTGGATTCACCTAACTGCCACTTTAGGCACTTAAATCAGAAGTTTAGGCACCAATGGCATTCACAAAACCCTTGCTCAGTTACAGGGGTCTAAACTTCCTAGATGTCTAATTTTTCATGGTTAAAGTCCCCAGGGTGCCTAAATTTTGGCATCTCGGTATGTGCTTAGCCACTTAAGTCTTGACACCAACTTGCAGGTTGGCTCTTAATTCACAGAAAGGTGGGAATCCTACTGGGGATACCTTGCTGTCAGAACCCTCTACAGTAGATATGCTCTGAGCAGACCTAAACCCTCACACAAACTGCCAGGAGCAGGCACCTCCCCTCTTTATAACCTTTAGCTTAGTGATTAGAACACTCACCCAGGATGTGGAAGTCTCAGTTCTAATTTCTTTTCAGCAGGGATTTGAACTTCCATATTCTGGGGCAGATTTCTTTCAAGCTCTCCCGATAGAGCTGTTCCACTGTACATAATTTAATATTCATTAAGCTATAGGCAGGGATTCTATAGGCCTGTGATTAGCTCACTAACTTGAGATGTGGGAGACCTATGTTCTGATTCACAGTGGAACATCTTCAACTTGAGACACCTGCATCACAGCCCAGTGGGTAGGGTACTTTGAGAGGTAGGAGACCCCTCTTCACATTCCTACTTCACATTAGGTAGAGTAAGGATTTGAACATGAGTTTCATACATTCTGGTTGAGTACACTAACCATTGAGCAAAAGGTTGTAAGGTGTTGGTAGTGCCTTGTCCTATTGGTTTTTTATGGGAAAAAGAATAATTTGGCTTAGGTGTCTAACCTCAGGGGTGGTTCATAGCTGTATATCCCAAGTGGAGGGAGGCACCTAACTCCATTTGAGGGGCAGAGTTTAGGCCACACTGTGACATTGCGCTCTATATGATTTTATGAAAGTATGCTGAAGTGTGAATGTAATGTAACTAAACTATAGTTCATGCAAAAGGTCTCTTGTAAAGTATCATTACAAAGTTTATAATCTACTGAGTGTGGTTATCCTATTTGTATAAATGTATCACTCTTGTGTCTGAAACTAGAAATATGAAATATAACTGAGGGCCTATTGTAATTATGCAAAGTGTGGGCCATTAATGGTGGTTTGGAATCTTGATGGCTCCCATCAATCAGGACAATTGACTGTGGATGGCTCTATTTGCAGGCAGGCCTTCCTGTGAGTCAGGCTGGGAGTAATGAAGGCTTGGGGTCTTACAGGGACATGTGATCATGTCACCTGAACTGAAATCCATCTTTAATCTGGTGTTTTTCCATTGAGAAGGAGGGGTGGGAACCCAGAGGAACAAAGGATTCCCAGTGTATGCAAAAGATATATAAGTGGGTGGAACAGAACAAAGGGGTACAGCCATCATGAGGGATCCCCTAGCTACCACCTGAGCTGGAACATGGGCTATACCGGGGAAAGGATTGTGCCCAGAGTAGGAAGGCATCCAGTCTGTGAAAGAAACTTATTGAAACATCTGAGGGTGAGATTTTATCTGTATTCAGTTTTATTACTGTACTAGAGTTAGACTTGTGTCTTATTTTGTTTTGCTTGGTAATTCACTTTGTTCTGTCTGTTACTACTTGGAACCTCTTAAATCCTACTTTCTGTATTTAATAAAATCACTTTTTACTTATTAATTAACCCAGCATATGTATTATCCCTGCGGGGGAGGAGGCAAACAACTGTGCATATCTCTCTATCAGTGTTAGAGAGTGAACAATTTGGGTTTACCCTGTATAAACTATATACAGGGTAAAACAGATTTATTTGGGGTTTGAACCCCATTGGGAGTTGAGCATCTGAGTGTTAAAGACAGGAACCCTTCTTAACCTCCTTTCAATTAAGCCTGGAGCTGTTAGGGGACATGGTTCAGACTTGGGTCTGAGTTTGCAGCAGGCAAGCAGGTCTGGCTCAAACCAGGCAGGGCACTGAAGTCCCAAGCTGCCAGGGCAGGAAAGCAGGGGCAGAAGTAGTCTTGGCACCTCAGATGGCAGTTCCCAAGGGGATTCTTGTGATCCAACCCATCACACGCACCCTTTCCTGGGCATTTCTTATTGGCTAACTTTGGTTCCCTATTCGGCATGCTGATGATTGTGAATCTCATGCTTCGGCACTTAACTTTTTCCATTCCCCATATAGAGATCCTGGGCACCCAACTCAGTGCTGTGGATTCCAGTAGGTGACTGGTATCTAAAAGTTGAGTGTTGCAATGCTGCACATTGCAGCGCCTAAGTACCCCTTTTGAATCCCACGTCTTGTGCCTATTTTCAGAGATACTAAATATAACTACAATCAGTTGGAGGTGTGGGTCCTCAGCATCTCTAATAAAGCAGGCACAAGGGGTGGAATTTATCAAAAGCACTCAAGTGATTGAGGTACATACATCTCTCAATGGATTTTGTACTCTTCAGTCACAGGTACTTTTCAAAATCCCATCCCAGGTGTTTCAAGTTAAGCCAAAAACCAAGGCACTAAAAATCAGTGGCACTTGTGAAAACATTGGTCTTAAGTGCTGGTAGATTCCTACTCTGAAATTTGCATGATTCTGCAATTTGTTTTCTAGATTGGCTAGCCATACATCAACTGTAATAATCTGTCTCTAAAGATGAAGTTTGGGACTAAGACTGAAGACTTATTTCTCCCATAAACTCACTATGGGGAAACCTCTGTTTCCTCAGCTATGGAATGTGGGGGGAATACCCCACTTTTAAACTGCTTGGACAGCTTAGATGATTGGAGATGCATATAGCTAGGTAAACTCGTAGTTTATGGCCATCTGCTGCTCTTTCAATTAATCAGACTTTATCAAAAATAGCCAAGTGAAACACAGCCAGACTCACAACTTTGTGGGGGATTTGTGGAAATTACTTATAAAAGAAGGGTGACCAGATGTCCTGATTTTTATAGGGACAGTCCCAATTTTTTGGTCTTTTTCTTATATAGGCTCCTATTACCCACCATCCCTGTCCCGTTTTTTCACATTTGCTATCTGGTCACCCTATATAAAGGGCACGAATGTGTTAGCAAAACCAATAATGTAGCAACCAATTATATAGCCACAATAAACAGCATCCTCCCCAAGGAAACGCTAAGAAGTGGTAAAACAATTGCTTCTCAGTTGGTGTGCAAAGCCTTCATTAGAAGGGGAGTCTGGTGTGAATATTTCAAACATAGTTATACTGAAGAGAAGGGATCAGTCATACAGAGAACAGCAGAGATGAGGTTAAAACCTCTCTCCTTTAATAGCCAAATATCCATGAGTGTGCTCAAGAGTAGTGCTGATTAGCCTATTAACTGCTAGTCAATGAGCCCATGAGGGGTGGGTTATAAAAACCTGCAGAAAAGGAGATGGGAGATACAAGTAGGTGAGGAGAGGGACAGTCTTGTGTGCTTGAGCACTAAAGCAGGGATGAGTCTAGAGTTTTGAATCTTATGGCTACATAATGTTATGGTTTTTGGCATTTTAACTATATTGCAGTGGTTCAGGCCCTCAACTCAGGTATGGTTTTTGTGTTTCCTTGAAGACTTGTCATTGGACCTAACTTATTTCTCTTTTTTGTCAAAACACCTTGTGATCAAAATGAATTTTTACATTTGTTTTTTGAAAAACTTCTGGGTTTTTAAATGAAAAATCAGAAACAAAATTGTTCACACTATATGGCTTTTGAAAACAGACTTTTGTAACGGGGAGGGAGAGAACTTGTAGTAAACAATATTTCTGGGGGGAGGGAAATAATTCCTTTCAATAAGCTCTGCTTGTGTGTATTTCAGAAATAAACTTTACATGGGTGGACAAAGGATAAGAAGCTAACACTTCTTGCTAAACAAGGCTTAAGTGTCCTTGCTGGTCCCTTAAAACTTAAAATAAGATAATTGAGTATGGCTACACTGGCGAGTTGCAGCGCTGGAAAGCCTCCACCAGCGCTGCAATTAGTAAGTGGCAACACCTGCAGGGCACTTCCAGCGCTGCAACTCCCTGGCTGCAGCGCTGGCCGTACACCTCACTCAGCATGGGGAATAAGGATTCCAGCGCTGGTGCTGCAGCGCTGGTCATCAAGTGTGGCCACACACCAGCGCTGTGATTGGCCTCCAGGGTATAAGGATGTATCCCAGAATGCTTTTATAAATTACTCTCTTTGTTTTGTTATGCAGCCTCTCTTTGTTTTGTTACGAACGAGCTCCGATCGGAGCTCCGTTGCTTATCTAAAAAACAAACAGAGCTCCTGTTTGCTGTGATCATCTGTACCTGGCTGTAAACAATCAAATGAGAGGCAGGCAGGGAGGGAGTGAAACAGCGGGGAGTCATGTTGGCTGCAGGCTGTTTGCAATTAAGAGTTAAGACTAAGGGGTCGGAAACATGTTCTGATTTTTCAATGCAGGAAGCTAAACACACAGTGTTGGCTCCAAAAATCCCCTCTCTCTTTCCCCCCGCTCCCTGTCACACTAGACCCCACTCCACCCCCCTCTTTTGAAAAGCACGTTGCGGCCACTTGAACGCTGGGATAGCTGCCCATAATGCATCACTCCCAACAGCGCTGCAAATACTGCAAATGTGGCCACACACCAGCGCTGGTAGCTGTGAGTGTGGCCACACACCAGCGATGGCCCTGCACAGCTGGATGACCAGCGCTGCAAACCGTAAGTGTAGCCATACCCTGAGTATGTGAAAAGCATAAAAACCAGGGTAGCGCTCTGCCTAGAGGACTGACATGGCTATCAGGGTAACCCCTCTAAAGTTGGGTGTTCTTTGCTCAACAGTAGGAGGCACAAGGATGGAGAAAGTTAGTAACTCTCAACCAAGTAACAGGTGCACGGTATTGTTTATAATCAGAAACCGCATGTATAAGTGGAAACTTTCATTCTTAGTCCCGCTCACTCCTATATGGTGAATTTAAAGTCCATGAAAACCAACAATTAACACTTATCGTTTCTCTCTTTTGAGCTGAAGTTGCTTTCTTTTTATACTCAACTGCTTCACAGTTGTTTATTCCTCAGCACCATTTTCAGATGAGAGATTACTAATAGCACATGTCCCAGCCCAACCTGCCGCCTTTTTTGCCTGCACAGATTTGCCTTCTGTGCAGACCTGAAAAGATGGCAGACCACAGTGACCAAACCCACTTCTCTTCTGCCACTACTCATGTATTCAGAGTGAGTACCACATCCACAGGTAGAAGCCAAACTCGAACAGCTTAATGGGATGAAATCAGGAGGCCCAGATAATCTTCATCCAAGATTATTAAAGGAACTGGCACATGAAATTGCAAGCCCATTAGCAAGAATTTTTAATGAATCAGTAAACTCAGGGGTTATACTGTACGACTGGAGAATTGCTAACATAGTTCCTATTTTTAAGAAAGGGGAAAAAAGTGATCCGAGTAAGTATAGGCCTGCTAGTTTGACATCTATAGTATGCAAGGTCTTGAAAAAATTTTTGAAGGAGAAAGTAGTTAAGGACATTGAGGTCAATGGTAATTGGGACAAAATACAACATGGTTTTACAAAAAGTAGATCGTGCCAAACCAACCTGATCTTTCTGTGAAAAGGTAAGATTTTTTAGACAAAGGAAACACAGTGGATCTAAGTTACCTCAATTTCAGTAAGGCATTTGATACAGTTCCACATGGGGAATTAGTTAAATTGGAAAAGATGGGGATTCATATGAAAATTGAAAGGTGGATAAGGAACTGGTTAAAGGAGACACTACAATGGGTCGTACTGAAAGGTGAACAGTCAGGCTGGAAGGAGGTTACTAGTGGAGTTCCTCAGGGATCGGTTTTGGGACCAATCTTATTTAATCTTTTTATTACTGACCTTCCCACAAAAAGTGGGAATGTGCTAATAAAGTTTGCAGATGACACAAAGCTGGGAGGTATTGCTAACACAGAGAAGGACCAGGATATCATACAGGAAGATCTGGATGACCTTGTAAACTGGAGTAATAGTAATAGGATATTTAATAGTGAAAAGTGCAAGGTCATGCATTTAGGGATTAATCACAAGAATTTTGGTTATAAATTGGGGACACATCAGTTGGAAGTAACAGAGGAGGAGAAGGACCTTGGAGTATTGGTTGATCACAGGATGACTGAGCCGCCAATGTGATATGGCCGTTAAAAAAGCTAATGTGGTTTTAGGATGCATCAGGCGAGGTATTTCTAGTAAAGATAAGGAGGTGTTAGTACCATTATACAAGGCACTGGTAAGACCTCATCTGGAATACTGTGCACAGTTCTGGTCTTCCATGTTTAAGAAGGATGAATTCAAACTGGAACAGGTACAGAGAAGGGCTACTAGGATGATCTGAGGAGTGGAAAACCTGTCTTATGAAAGGAGACGCAAAGAGCTTGGCTTGTTTAGCCTAACCAAAAGATGGCTGAGGGGAGATATGATTGCTCTCTATAAAGATATCAGAGGGATAAATATCAGGGAGGGAGAGGAATTATTTAAGCTTAGTACCAATGTGGACACAAGAACAAATGAATATAAACTGGACACTAGGAAGTTTAGACTTGAAATTAGACAAAGGTTTCTAACCATTAGAGGAGTAAAGTTCTGGAACAGCCTTCCAAGGGGATTAGTGGGGGCAAAAGACATATCTGGCTTCAAGACTAAGCTTGATAAGTTTATGGAGGGGATGGTATGATGGGATAGCCTAATTTTGGCAATTAATTGATCTTTGAATATGAGCAGGTAAATATGCCCAATGGTCTGTGATGGGATGTTAGATGGGGTGGGATCTGAGTTACTACAGAGAATTCTTTCCTGGGTGCTGGCTGGTGAGTCTTGCCCACATGCTCAGGGTTCAACTGATTGCCATATTTGGGGTCAGGAAGGAATTTTCCTCCAGGGCAGATTGCCAGAGGCCCTGGAGGTTTTTCGCCTTCCTCTGCAGCGTGGGGCACGGGTCACTTGCTGGAGGATTCTCTGCACCTTGAGGTCTTTAAATCACGATTTGAGGACTTCAATAACTCAGACATAGGTTAGGGATTTGTTACAGGAGTGGGTGGGTGAGATTCTGTGGCCTGCATTGTGCAGGAGGTCAGACTAGATTACCATAATGTTCCCTTCTGACCTTAAGTCTGAGTAAAGCTGAATGCATGTTAAATTAAAAAAAGTGGAACTTTGTTAAACCCCATGTGCTTTTCTGTCCGTCTAGCTGAATTGAGTCATAGTCACGGAGCGTAAGGCCAGAAGGGACAACCAGATCATTTAGTCTGATCTCCTGTATACCACAGGCCACTAACACCTAGTTACTGGTGGTGGCTCAATAACAGATCTTCGAGGAAGCATGGGCCTTCTGACTCCAGATCTGCTGATCATGATTCACCGGTCGTCTTCCCCCTTGTTCCATATGCTCTCCAAGGATTTTCTCAGCTTCCCAGTGGCTGACTGCATAATCATATGAAAGTAATCAAATGCAAATATTTACTAAAATATACTAGCTACACTCTTGATTGTTAGTTGTAGAAAATATATCACCTGACTGACAAACAGATAAGCAGGGCTTTTAGCATCCACTCTAATTAGTGAGTTAAGATCATGAAGCTTATGTCTAAATCCACCTCTCTCTATATAAAATAAAAACATTAGGTTAGCATTCTAGTCCTGAAATTCCATCCAAGTGAATGAACACTAATAGGAAAGTGAAAATACTCAAATAGATGTTGTTTGGTTGATGTCAGGCATGGCTTTGTTTTTCATTCTCCTCAGAGGGCAACATTTCCATACCTCTTTCTGGTCCTATAACCACTGCAGGGTAACCACCAGCAACTAACATAACAGAAGTTAGTGCTGAAAGATGCATTGTTGTACTTTTAGTATGAGTGACGCTGTAGAAAGAGGGTTAGGTTTCAAGAAGGACCTAGCACTATGTGACAGCAGGAGGCTGAAAAATGAAACAGGAGACTGAGCAATCATCTCTAAGTGTACAGCCTCTGCATGTAACACTAGTCCCTCAATACTTAATAAAGAATACTTAGAGGAAAGGTTGCCAACTTTCTAATCAGACAAAACTGAATACCCTTGCCTCACTCCTTTTCTGAGGCTCCACCTTGATAACTCCACTCCACCCTCACTAGCTCGCTCATTTTCATCAGGCTGAGGGGGGCTTCCATTTTCAACTGCGTGTTCCCATTGAAACCCAGACACCTGGCAACCCTACAGAGTCCTGCCTGCCTACTGCTTTACTTATCACTGGTGAAATAATAATGATCTATGCAGCAGTTAGGGTTTAAAAAAAAAGGACAAATTAAAGTCTATTAACTTTCAGCTTCCTATTTTCCTCTATTTTTTCTTTTTACAGTGTATTAGAGCCTAAAGGCTCAAGAAGTCTGGATAAGCATCCAAACTCTGGGAGACTTACTGAACCAAAACTTTTCAAGGTTTGCCTGCCATAACTGTGGATCCAACTGTATTGTGTTATAGAACTTAAGAGGCCTAATGTTGAGGATCCCAAAATGAAATGAAGAAATGAGATTTCCAGTGTAGAGATGGTATCTGTTTTAAAGTGTGCGTTATGCCCAGTGTTTCATTGTAAGAATATATTGATAATGGGATCTGGGGTATAGTCAGGGATAGGAATGGCTTGTAAATGGTTTCAAAGCATCTTTTTGAGAGAGTCTACTCATTTTGACTACTGCAGTGTCCCAGGGCAAGAAGGATTTTTTTGGTTGTGCATATTTGTGATGTATGTTAAGTTTGGTGGGGGAGGTGTTAATTGCAGCTGCTGCTATGAAACTAATTCTGGCAAAAGCCATCTTGTTGAAATGTGCCACTTGTATCACTTCCCATCTGGTATGGGTACTACCATGAAAACTATTATCCGGTCTTTAATTTAGTCATCATGTGAGAATAAGAACCAGAAAACTGTAGCCATAGCAAGGCAGTGAAGATAAAGTAGAGAGTAAATTAGTCATACAGATCAGAAGATGGCATTACTTTTAGCAAGCTTTTCCGAGTTATTCTTCTGCAACATCTAAACTGGCTTGTTCACCGAGGCCTAATCCAATGCTCACTGAAGTCAACTAGTCTTTTCACTATGATCAAGCTAGGGCCTAAACCAATAGACTTTGTTCACCCTTTGTTAGCAAGGCCATCGATGATACTATAGAAGGGGCCACTTAAGGGAGTTGTAAGTATAACTATGGAAACTTCTTTAGGGATTCTAACTATAATCAATTTAAATTAAATCAGTAACATTTAGCAGTGGTACTTATTTCTACTGCAAATTACATATTTTTGATATAAGTGCAGTAGTGTGACAAAGCTCTGTCCTTGTCTCCATGGATCCCACATTTCCTGGCAGATTTCGCTAGCCCCAGAGGCTCACTGTGACTCTCCACATAGCCCTTCTCTCTCTAGAGGCAAGGGTCACAGCCTGTTGAGCCATTTTCATCATAAGACAGCAAGTGAGGTAAGGAGAAGCTACCCTCCCTTGCACAGTCTCTGTCTCCCAGTCTCAGTGATTAATTGGCAGGGGCAAAGAGGGGAGCCCAGGCCCACCCTCTACTCTGGGCTCCAGCCCAGAGATCCTAATAGTATCAGCTATGGTAGCTGACTTTTTAGAAACAGGATGCATACAATTCCCTGGGCCACTTCCCCTCAGCAGCCCCCACTTCTTCAAGATTCACTTCACCCTTACCTCAGGGCTTGCTTCCTTCCTTCCTTGTGCCTGATATGGTTTGTACTGCTCAGACTCTCCAACAGCATAGCTTCCTCCTACAGCTCCTGACACCCATGCCCACCTGACTAACTGGGAGGCTTTTAACTAGTTTCAGCCAGCCCCCGATTGGCTTCAGGTGTCCCAATCAGCCTAGCTGTCCTCCCTCCCTTCTGGAAAGATCTCAATTGGCCTCAGATGTCTTCATTGACCTGGAGCAGCTGCCATTTGCTTATCCTAGTAACAGGGATTTGTTTAGCCTACGGCTAATATATCTGTCCTCCATTACTTTACTATAGCCATTTGGCCTTGCCTCATCACAGTAGCTACTGGTGAGAAGCACTGTCTCAAACTGAGATTCAGCAGACCATCAAAGTAATCAGCATTACAACAATACTTTCTGCAGAAGGCATACCCCAATATACCAGGGAGAAACCTAGCACAATTCAGTGCTATTAAATGTGAACATCTGTTTCTCCCTTGATAAAACCTGCCAGATAAAACCATAGAGTGCTGTATAATAGCCTGGGCATCTTCCATGTTCAGCATCTGTAAAAATAGCTACCATTGTTACATTACAGAAGGGTTTGTTTCCAACTTATTGTTTCAAAATACAAAACCAAAGCTATTTATAACTGAAATCCAATACAATGGCTGCAAACTTTTCTTTGCCAGTGAGGATATGCTATTTTTAACACGTTACAGATATTTAATTTACAGTATCCCTTTCACTGTTTTCCCACAGTGTCCCTTATACTATAGATCACATTCAGAACATTAGGAAACATTTTCCTGTTGCCTTCTTTTGAGCCCCCTTTGAATAATTACTTGTCTTTGAAAAAAAACTTTTTAAATTCAACATTTTGTAAATGTATTTCTTGCACATTAAGAGGAAGAGAATAAATAGGTCACACTTAATCAGATTCTACTGGAGCATGTTTAATTTATTATTTAGATTTGTTGGCTATTTTTTTCAGACTTGCAATGCTCCATTTTGTTGTTTAATTTCCTAAATTATATACTTGTCATTAATTTGCATCTTTGCAGAACACTTCAGAACTTACAACAGTATTCAAATGGACTGATGGGGACTAATAGGGATTTTACAAGTAGAGAGATTCATGATGCAGCATTGTCACGTTCCAGATAAGTGAGGGGTTGTCACTGCATGCCCTGATACCTTGGGTGTCTCCCTGTGCTTGGCTGTTGTAGCTCCCAACCTGTGCCACTCACAAACAGCATGCATGTCACACCCTGAGTGTCTATATAGATTAAACAACAACCCTGGTCTAGCAGCTCTAACCCCAGCAGCCTGTCAGCCACACCAGTCACACTCTGGCTTCCGCTTGCAGGGTGACCTCAACACACTCCCAAGTCCCCAGTTGTTCCAGAAATGTTTATTCTTCACTGTTCTGGACAGTTCAGATATTAAAGGTCCGTTGCCCCTGTAAAGGGTTGATATTCCACATTTTGCTACTTTAACTGAAGTAACCAAACAGTTTGGTTTAAATGCAGCAATGAATTGGTTTTGATTTAAAAAAAAAAAGTTAGGATTTTAATACCAGATACCTGAATTTACAAAGTCAGAAATGATTACAAGAGAAATAAAAATAAAAGATTTTCTAGTAGCTAAAATTTTACGAGCTAGACTTGGTTCTAGGTAAAATCTTTACCACATGTTCTCAGCATCATGGCTGACCAAATTCTCAGCTCAAGATATCCTCACAAAGTCAGAGATCTGATTCTTTTGATGTACGGTGATAGATGTCCTGATTTTATAGGGACAGTCCTGATATTTGGGGCTTATCGATGCCTATTACCCCCCACTCCCTGTCCCAATTTTTTAACCCTCTTTTGTTGTCTTAGGGTACGTCTATACTTACCATCCGGGTCGGCGGCTAGCGTTCGACTTCTCGGAGTTCGATATATCGCGTCTAATCTAGACACGATATATCGAACTCCGAACGCGCTCCCGTCGACTCCGGAACTCCACCGCCGCGGAGTCGATGGGAGAGCCGCGGACTTCGATCCCGTGGCATCTGGACGGGTGAGTACTTCGAACTAAGGTAGTTTGAGTTCAGCTATGCTATTCGCGTAGCTGAACTTGCGTACCTTACTTCGACCCCCCCCTTAGTGTAGACCAGGCCTTAGGTGAAAAAGAGAGAGCTTGAGGTTTTCTGCCCCTTTCTTTTATACTTGAGTTAACCTTTGAAGTGGATTCTTCTGTGGGTTATCCCTCAAAGCAAAGTTTATTCAAACAGTAAAGAAGGTGACTTGGAGTCTGGTAGTGAAGGAGGCTCCATGTTCTTTCTTTTCATCCATGTTTGCTGAAATGCAAATTTACCCTGTCTCCTGACATCTCTTCTCCCTGCTGTCTCAAGAAAACTGTTTACTACTTACATATAAGTTGAGGTAAACACACATCTTCATTCAGGATATTTCTGCCTGGACAGGACTGTGTGGTTTTGAACATGTGCTAAGGCCATCGTACAGGGGTCTTTCATAACTTTACATATGATGTTGTTGCATACATTTCACCATGATATTATTGGCTAGTGAGTTAATAGTTTTCAAATGATACCTCACAAGTCATATTTTGTACAAAGATGGTTACAGTAGTGGGTAGGGGGTGAATACAGGGGTGTTCAGCCACAAGCATACACTAGCTAAGGCCCAGGCTTACATTCAAGACGTGACATTTTAATAATATTGTAATTAGGCACTGTTCTCAAAGAATGAAATGTTTATGATGAACCCTTAAAGCTATTTGATTCTCAGATGAACTGGAGGCTTATTTCTCATAACTTGGAATATTACATCTGAGGAACCAAATATTCAGTAAAAAAGAGGGCTATGGGCCTGATCACTACTCGCTGAAGTCAGTGGAAAGCCATTTTTATTTCAATGGGCTTTAAGTCAGGCCCCGCAAGAGACAGAAAGGGATAGATAATGAATATTTGATTAAAAGAAATAACAAAACAAGTAGGGCACAGCTCAGGCACAGTACCTCAATATATGTCAGAGAATTACAATAGGGTTCTATGTTTCTGGATGTCATGAGATATACCACACTAAACACACTTAGCATGAGTTCCAGGGTCCAGCTCCATTCTGGTATGGGCTGGTAAAACTCAGTTGAATTGTGGAATTTGCCTTAGCAGTTATTCAGAATTGGAGAGTTCTCCTGTTTTTCATATTACCAATGCTGCCTCCTTCCCATCAACACCTGAAAAGAAAATGTAGTGAACTTCAAATCTATGATAGAAACTTTTGATATAAACATTGTAATGATCTCTGCTCAGTCAACTGCCACATCCAGGAATAAAATCCTGACAAACTTGAGGGTTTGATTGTGGGCTCCTGAGGCTTGGGGGCAATTATATTTGTTCTCAAGTGATAGAGCATGGATTGCAGAAATCAAGCGATTAGAAACCATGGGAAAATAGAGACAAATGGGATGAAAATAAACTAGAAATACTGAACCAAAAATGTAATTATACTAGTGATAAGCTTCACTCACTGACTGTCCAAATGACAAGTTGGAAAGACTGAATAAGCACCACTGAAAAACCATCTAGACAGTGTAAAAAATAGTGCAAATGCAGATAGTGGAATTTAGGCTAAAGTAGTACTTTCTATATCCTGACACAGTACTGAAGACAAAAGTGGAAACTTCTAGGCCTCAATCCTGTGAATATGTGTTCATATAACTTTATTACTGTGCGTAGATCCAATGGCCCACTAATGGTCACAAAGTTAAGTACATGCATAATTGTTTGCACATCAGGGTCTTAAAGACCATGCTGCTGGGCGGGAAGAAATCATACTGTCCCAACAGGCAAATACCTGACCCAATCATGAAGAGAACCTGTTAGGTAAAATTGCCTAATTAAGAAAAACTTAATCATATACAAGAATGAAACCAAGGATAGGAATTGTACTCTGAAGCTAAGATTCAGGATATGATTGTGTAGGGGAAAACTCTTATTCATTCAGTAGTTTGGTCAAAAAATTCCAAAATTCAAATTCTCCACAAATAGTTCATTGAAGACTTTGACCAAAAAAGTACTAACATTTTAATTAATCTTTTGCAAATTGTTCTAATTTTTGACCAGCTCTGTCATGATAGTGATATATTTTGACTTTTTACTTCCATTCTGTCTTCGAATAGAAGCTTTTGTGAATGGACTAATTAAAATAATGCATCATGCACCATGCCTCATTGTCATCTCATCTGTTTTTTGGAACATATGGTTCAGAATCCTACTGCTGTGATGAGTTCTTAACCTAGAAGATTCTAAAATGCAGATGTTTTGGTTTTTATTTGTATTTTTCTTTCCCTTTTTACTGTAACTCTTTTGATGCTCAACCCAGCACCATCATCCCTCTCAAAATTTTATCCCCAGCTTGAATCACCCACCTGCCATTCAGGTTCAACCATGTGACATGATTATACATCAGCTGCTGTTCTAACCCTTAAGTCTAACAACAGATTTGTGTTATATTTGCTAAACCTACTTCAGTCTCCACATGTTGAATTTTTGATTCTCAGCTGACTCAACAAAGATGTTGGTTTTGTTGTTATGCTTGTGATAGGACACATGCCCAGAACAGAACTGAACAGAAATCTCCAACTCCTCTCTTGCAAGCCAAAGAAGAACCATTAAAAGATCAGGACATTGGTCACCACCACCAACTAACATCACATTTGAATCAATGACTTAGACATGAAAAGCTAAGTCTCTCTCATTACCAGTCTTCAGTAAAATTCAGTCCCTCTTTATAGCCATTTTTTTTTATGTTTTGGTGCTTAGTCATCTCCATTCTCTGTTTCCATAAGCTGCCTATCTAAACTTAGACTTTCCTTCCTGCAAAGAAGTCTGTTTGTTTTTCAATGCTGTGCTTTCCTATACATTTTTATGCCTTTTGGAATTCCCCACTTGTTCTTTTCTCCATATTCCTCTTATCATTCTGTGATACTGGGCTTCTTTAAAGCCAGGTACTGTACACAAGAACAAAAATAATCTGAATGTGTTGAACACTCTTTATTTAGCTACAATGAGCATGTAGAAAGTCATCAGCTCCCAAAGGTGGTTCTCCCTTCATAATTTTCCAGCAGTTTGGATAACTTAGATTGTGGAGGTGGTTAACAATAATTGCCTTATTTGAATTTATTGAAGTGGAGAGGAGAGGAGATTACATTAAATGTGTAAATATGCTAAATCTTCACACTCACTAGAATTCTCTATGAAGAGGAAGCTGACTCTATTGCTGATTTAGCTGAGCACTACAAATATTTATTACAAAACATTTATATTAAAAACCACCAACATCTTGATGAGGCTTTGTCTTATCTTGATTCATTTTTACAGTATTTTAATACCCATACTTTTTTTAAAAAAAGGCAATTACTCAAACCATTCAATTCTAGGCACCTTTCTCAAGATAATTGAATCATTCACTACAAAATACTTCATCTAACTCTGCCACTACATAAATCTCCAAATATTTCAATCCCTTTAGGGTCCAGTGAAATTGGAAATTACTTATTGTACTCTAACAGAATACCTAATTCAAAGATAGGCCTTTTTTCCCCATTGACTTTTCATGTGAATATGTTGATAGATAAAATGTATGATGGAATTGGGAAAGATTTAGCAAGTATAGGTAAGGTCACATTAACAAACTGGTAGAGCGTATACAACTGAGCATTATTGTTTTTAATCATGGAAATGCTAGAAAATATTTTTCTCTATAAAGTCTAAAGATTTTATAATGGGTCTAAATAAGTGTCTGTGTAGTAAAGAACCTGCTACGGTGGCATCTGAGCAGTAAGACTGGCAAAAAGTACTTCATATATATAAATGAACTATATGAATTATGAGTGTTTTAACCATCAGCTGTTGAAACTCCCAGCCAGCTGGATGATGCACAGTTGACAATATAGGAGCTTGTACTATGGCCAAAACTATATAAATGCACAGTCTGAATGATCAGGGTACTTGTTGGTATAATCTACTGGGGAAGAAGGGAAGGATTCTTCTTTATAGGATGGGGATTCCTGGTGTGTCTACATCTACCGTGTGCTTAGTTCTCACAAATTTCCACCTCTGCATAACCTCACAACAGGCCTCCCTCCACAGGGTGGGTAGCCCCTGCTATTCAGGCTTCCTAAATCTTGCATCCCCCCTCCACTTGCCCTCTAACTACCACCCCAATTCAGGCTCTAACCCATCTTCCATTGAAGTCAATGAAAAGAGTTCACTGACTTCAATGGGAGTTGGCTCTGACCCTCTTAGCATGATTTCACAGCTTCTTCTGCACTTGAGTCACTCTGCACCTGTAAGTGCAGGAGAGAGAATTCTCCCAAGTTTTTATTGATTAGCCTCATACATACCAAAGAAGGCTGGAGCTGGTTTGCTGTGCAAGTGAAAAATATGTACAAACTGGTCTGAGGTAAATTATCAGTCTTACTGGAATAAGACAGGAAAGATGTTAAAGTGGTAGCCAACTTTCTGGGTTGGACTTGAGAGATACTACTCCAACTGGTCCTCTTAAAAAGGTTGGTTAGCTTACATGTGATTGAGGAAGGGTAGTAGTTGGGTCCTAGCCTAAATTAAAATAGTGGGGAAATCTTGAAGAAAAACAATAGTTCCTCTTGCTATACTCTGCTCATTAAGAGAGGCCTTATTTGCAAATAAATCCATTGCTGCCTCTTAGATTTTATGTACAGTGAATGGGAAAGCAAGAATGAAATAGTGCAGATTACACTATAAATCAGAATAAATATATTTACCAAGAAGCCAAACATTTCCCCAGGGGTAAGGGAGATATTGCCAAATAAGGACTGTTTTGAAGTGTCTGCTGCAGTGAATCTTACAAACAGAAAGCTATATCATATGTCAAAAACATCAGTGATAGAATAAATTCCATGGGGAACCACTATAGAAATCCTGAGGAAAGCAAACAGAGAAAGTGAGATTAGTGCAGAAGGGCATAACGATAAAGTAAGCAAATGTAAGAGAGCAGAGGGTCATAAAGTCCTTGTCCCTAACAATTCAGGAGAGAGAGATCATCCTCATTTTCCTTTGAGACTTGATGCTGTTGGTACCACAAATGGACATAGAGAAAAGGCTGTGATGAATGAAGCCCTTGTATGCTTGCAGTTACTTTCCCAGTATTTAACATTTGGCTACACATTGTTGCAGTATTAAAGGCAGGGAGTGATGCTATAGAAGATGACTAGTATGAATCAACAAAGATTACTCAGAGTAATATATTTAATATATTCTTTCTATTATCTTATGTCTTTAGGCTGTGTGGTTAGCTATGCATTATGATACAGTCTATAACTACGTAATTATTATTTCTGCACAGTCCCCTGCCTTGTTCAGAAGGGAGTTGCTCTGTGGAAGGATCATAAGAACAGCCATATGGTGTCTAACCAATGGTCCATGTAGCCCAGGATCCTCTCTCTGACCATGGCTAGTACCAGAGCTTCAGGAGCAGTGTACAGAAGAGAGTAGTTGAAATGATCAGCTTATCTTTCCTTCTCAGCTTCTGGCAGTCAGAGGTTTAGGGTTGCTCCAAGCATGGGATTGCAGTTTTGTGAAATCCCTCTGTAGTTCTTCACAGTCTGCTTTGGACTTAACTATCTTGAATAATTTTGTATTATCTGCAAACTTTGCCACTTCACTATGCGTACTCTTTTCCAGATCATTAATGAATGTGTTGAACCAGTGGTCCCCAACCTTTTTGTGGCCAGTAGCACATTCATGTTTTCAGAAGAGTGTGGCGGGCGCCAACAATTTTTCAAGGCTTATTTTGTATTTGTACATTAAATAATACGAAAATCATCATATTTAATATGACATAATATATGAATCCATAAGATAAAAAGGGTAATTTTACATGTAAAGGTATTAATTAAATTATTCGGCAATTACTCTTTCACATTATCATGTGAATTTGCTCTTTTTTATCTATCTGTAAGAAAAATTAAGGAGTTTTTACAAAATAAATATCATAAACAGTTTTCATCTTATTAACTTTTAAAAAGTAAAACATTGTTGAACTGCTGGTCCAAATATATTTATTATTCTTTAACATAGAATGAAGCCTACAGCCCCGGAGTTCTCTGTTGCCAGCAGGCGTGGGACCATGGTTTCTCTCCTGCTTAAGCTGTGGCCCCGCTCCTTCCAGGGACAGAGAATGCCGGTGCCCGCAGCCTGCAGCCCCAGAGTTCTCTGTCCCCGGCAGGCACAGGGCCCCAGCTTCTCTCCCCTGCTGGGCACTAGGCGGGCCACGCACCTGCCGGGGACAGAGAACATCAGCACCCGCAGCCCTGGAGTTCTGTCCCTGGCAAGCACAGGGCCGCAGCTTCTCTCCAACTTAAGCCCTGGAGTTCTCTGTCTCCGGCAGGTGCGGGGCCGTGGCTTCTCTCCCCTGCTGGGTACTATGCGGGCACACACAAATGCCCCAGTGAGCGCCATGGTGCCCACGGGCACCGCGTTGGGGACCACTGTGGAACAGAACAGGTCCCAGTACAGGTCCTTCGGGGACCCACTCTTTACCTGTCTCCATTGTGAAAATTGACTATTTATTCCTACCCTTTGTTTTCTATCTTTTAACCAGTTGTAGAAGCAGGGTTGTAGTGAGAGGAATATTGTTTGTATGATCCCTGCTTCATTTGTTGCAGAAATAATACAAGTCAGGAGATTTCAGGAAGAAAAAGGATGGCCCCAAAAGCATTCTATCCCTGCCTCTGTCACAGAGTTCCTATATGATGCTAGGCAAGTCACTAAAATCAAACACATCACAGGTGGCCACTTACTGTGTGTTCCACACTTAGCAATCCTATAAAATGTTCAGTGGGGAAAAAAATTGTCAGGGACATGAAATGGGTAACCTAACAGGATGTTACAGCTTCTAATATATATGCATGTTAAAACCATACAGCCATTTAAAATAGCCTATATGAATTTAAAATTATATCTATTTACATTAACAATATTTTAGGCAGCAACTGCTAACATCTACTGTGTTATTTCATGTGTCTCGGCTAGTGAATTGCTCAAAACTGAAGCCAAGAAATGTAGTCTCCTTTCACTTCATTGAAAAGTTACAGGATTATCCAGCATGTCACCCAAATTAGCATGACAAGCTTATCAACTGACTTTTTTTTTATAATTTAAGGGGTTTTGTAATGAAGCTATTTATGGACGTGAAATATAAATTTTAATCCAATTGATAAAAAGCTAAACTTTTAAATATATTTTCCTTCATTATGCTTGAGTGCTTTTTTTGGTGGGGGTGGGGGAACCCAAATAGCAACAGCTGAAGTCCTTTTCTGACAATATTTTAATAGATTAATGAGCCATGCACTTGGTCAAATAAAGATAGTCTTTCAGAAATCTTGAATTCTTTCAAATCAAGCAGCCAAAGCCTTACTTTATGATCTTACAGTTTCAGTTAATTCATTGTACTTTGTATCTCAAACAGCTTGATAGTTATTAGTTTTCTGAAGTAATTTGGAAATTCAATCTTTTTGCTCGGAAGAGGAAATAATTTCTGTATAAATAAACAAAAATCTATTTAGAGCTCCTAGCAGTCAAGATGCATGATGTGAAGAAATAATTTGGATAATTCAGAACCTGAAATGTTTCATAATTTACTAGATGACGGAGGGGTATTTTGTTGTGTTTGGCAGAGGAAGAATATATCCCATGAACACTGTGCTATATGTTCTTCCCATATGGCTGAACAGGGAGCATGAGGATGATGCTAGCTCTCATCAAGATGTCTTCAGAAGCCATGCAAATGATCTATCATAAAAATTGCTGCCTAGTTTGGGATTTTGTGCAATGTCTAGCATTCCTAGAGGAGTTTCTCTCTGAGAACATAAGTGTGTTGGGTGAATATATAACAGAGAGAGAAATATTTGTGTTATATAGAACATATGTTCACATATTTATTTATCTCTACATGGGGAATGATAGAACTACAAATCCCTTATAGTGCCCACTGGATATGGTGAGAGCCTTAGGGTACCATACCAGCTCAGGTTTGTCACTGTGGAGAGAAGTGTTTTATTTATTTTGAACTCTTGGTTTTAAAACTAAGGATCTACATTTTGATTACTCTTCTCCTTGTGTGAGATGCTGGATTGATTAAGGATGTGACCTTTTCAGATGATTAAATACATCAGGGCTATAGTCTCCCTTCTGTGGGGAGTGGAGAAACTTCATTTCTGAGGTATAAATGGAGTTAGTCACTTCCTATCCTGAAGGGTTTGAAGCATCAAGTATAATGCAGGGTGTGCTGACTTCTTCTTATTACAAAGGGCCAGAGGAACCATAGACAACTGGTGTATATCCTCAGGCCTCTGTGAATCCCAGGAGCAAATCCTTATGCAAAGCTGCCTGGTTTCCTCTATCCTTTCAGCATGGCTTCCTTAGAGACCAGAGTTCTATAATTCTTCTGCCAGTATCTGTGTCCTAATTTCCTCTCCAGTGAGCAAGTTAGAGACCGGTTTTGCTTCCCTTGCAGCAAGCAAATGAATTTTAAAATCTCATGATTTTGGGTGATTCAACTTGATTCAAGATTTTTTGAATGGTTGGGGTTGGAAATCCGGTGATATTTCCTAAACGGAGCAGGTGCTCCTCTACTCCAGAACACTGCCATGCCAAAACCTTCCAGATTACCCACGGAATAGCAACTACAAGCAATTGGTGTAGAAGAACATCTATAGACTCATGGATGGATGGGAGTCTGCTGAGTTAAAATAGAATCCTGACTCCCAGTCCTGTGCTGTAATGAGTAGGTAACATTTTCCACATTTCTTGTTATGGGAGAAACATTCTGTTAGGGGGCTTATTCCTTCACCCTCTCACTTCCCTGGTCCTTCTCACATGAACAGAGAGCAACAATACCCGAACTCCAAAGGTGCAAACAATTCAATGTTTATTGGGGTGAACTTTCAGTAAGCACAATTCCAGTTTCCTTCCTTAGTGTAACCCACCACAGACCCTTGCCTGTGTCCTTGTTTCTTTTCCCAACCCTTGTTCTCATTTCCCCCTTTAGCAAAACATGATCCCAATTCCCCATCCCCAGTCCATGTTCTCATTTTCCCCCTACTTCCTGATTGACTGCAGACTATATAGTAAAACTTGAGTTCTGCTTAACTATACCTTAACCAATCATTTTACTGAAATTTAACTAACCAATCCTAACATATTGTAACATGATTATTTAACCAATTATATCCCACCACCTTAATTCGTTTACACCCAACAAAATTAATTATACAGCAGACAGAAACAATTACAGAACCAGACAGAGACCATGCAAATAAACATACAAAACAATACAGAAGTGAGGATTTCACAACTACATTTATACAGACATAAGGGTTTTCCAGCTGTGTCTATTGATAAGTGAGTTCTTACCAGACAGGATGCTATCAAAATTTTCTTTTACATCTTCTAGGCTCTTCCCTTTCTCTGGAGGTGATAGATCGGATCACCTTCCTAAGAGTCCCAGATTGCCTTATTTCAATACGACTAAAGAGGGCCTCACTGTCACAGTAAGAAAAGGCCATTATACAGACAGATAGAGATTTTTGATTCTTTCTTTTATATCTCTATAACTAGCTAAGTAATAAGAATACACCTAAATTCTTAAAGTATAGGCCTTTGCAGACAGGCCTGAATATCTATATCCTAACACACTGTGTATGTGATTTGTAATTCTTAAAACAACTCTTCTAATATCAGAGGGGTAGTTGTGTTGGTCTGTATCCACAAAAACAATGAGGAGTCCAGTGGCAGTTTAAAGACTAACAGATTTATTTGGGCATAAGCTTTCATGAATAAAAACCCCACTTCTTCAGATGCGTGGAGTAAAAATTAGATATAGGCATAAATATACTGGCACATGAAGAGAAGGGAGTTACCTTACAAGTGGAGAACCAGTGTTGACACGGCCAATTCAGTCAAGGTGGATGTGGTCCGCTCCCAATAATTGAGGAGGTGTCAATATCAAGAGAGGGAAAATTGCTTTTGTAGTGAGCCAGCCATTCCCCGTCCATATTCAAGACCAAATTGATGATGTTAAGTTTGCAAGTGAGCTGTAGCTCTGCAGTTTCTCTTTGAAGTTTTTTTGTTGTTGTTGAAGGATGGCTACTTTTAAATCTGTTATTGAATGTTCTCCTACTAGCTTGTGTATGTTACCATTCCTGATGTCTGATTTGTGTCCATTTATTATTTTATGTAGAGACTGTCCAGTTTGGCCAATGTACATGGCAGAGGGGAATTGCTGGCATATATCACATTAGTAGATGTGTAGGTGAATGAGTCCCTGATGGTGTGGCTGATGTGGTTGGGTCCTCTGATGGTATTGCTAAAGTAGATATGGGGACAGAGTAGGCAATGGGGTTTGTTACAGGGATAGGTTCCTGGGTTAGTGTTTCTGTGGTGTGGTGTGTAGTTGCTGGTGAGCATTTGCTTCAAGTTGGGGGGCTGTCTGTAAGTGAGGACTGGCCTGTCTTCCAAGGTCTGTGAGTGAGGGATTGTTTTCCATGATAAGTTGTAGATAGTTGATGATCTGCTGGAGAGGTTTTAGCTGGGGGCTGTACTTGATGGCCAGTAGTTTTCTGTTTTCCTTGTTGGGCTGGTCCTGTAGTAAGTAAGACTTCTGGGTACCCATCTCACTCGGTCAATCTGTTTTCTCACTTCCTGAGGTGGGTATCATAGTTTTAAGAATGCTTGATAAAGATCTTGTAGGTGTTTGTCTCTGTCTGAGGGATTAGAGCAAATGCGGTTGTATCATAGGGCTTGGCTGTAGACAATGGATCACGTGACGTGCTGCCCTGGATGGAAGCTGGAGGCATGTAGGTAAGTATAGTGGTCAGTAGGTTTCCAGTACAGGGTGGTGTTTATGTGACCATCACTTATTTGCACAGTAGTGTCCAGGAAGTGGATCTCTCTTGTGTGGACTGATCCAGGCTGAGGTTGATGGTGGGGTGGAAATTGTTGAAATTCAGGTGGAATTCTTCAAGGGCCTCCTTCCCTTGGGTCCATATGATGAAGATGTCATCAATATAGCACAAGTAGAGGAGGGGTGATAGGGGATGAGAGCTGAGGAAGTGTTCTAAGTCAGCCATAAAAATGTTGGCATATTGTGGGGCCATGCAGGTACACATAGGAGTGCTGCTGACTTGAAGGTATAAGTTGTCCCCAAATCTGAAATGGTTGTGGGTGAGGACAAAGTCACAAAGCTCAGCCACCAGGAACTGACAAAGGAGGTGCTGTAGTCATCATGAACAGGTCAGATTATGAACAGGAGGCTGCCAGGCAAGTCTCCAACACCACATTGTAAGGCAACTCCCTTCTCTTCATGTGCTAGTATATTAATGCCTGTATCTGTAATTTTCACTCCATGCATCTGAAGAAGTGGGAATTTTTTACCCACGACAGTTTATACCCAAATAAATCTGTTGTCTTTAAAGTGCCACTGGACTCCTCGTTGTTTCTGTGGATACAGACTAACACATTCAACAGGACACTATCCTCTGATCCCATGGAGGAGTACCAAAAGAAACTACACCATCTGCTCAAGAAACTCCCTGCTGTAGCACAGGAACAAATCTACACAGACACACCCCATAGCCCCTACCAGGGGTATTCTATCTGCTACCCAAGATCCATAAATCTGGAAATCCTGGATGCTCCAACATCTCAGGCATTGGCACTCTTACAACAGGATTATCTGGCTATTTGGATTCTATCCTCAAACCCTATGCTACCAGCACTCCTAGCTATCTTCGAGACATCACCAACTTCCTGAGGAAACTACAATGCATCGGTGATCTTCCTGAAAACACCATCCTGGCCACCATGGATGCAGAAGTTCTTTTACACCAATATTCCACATGAGGATGGACTACAAGCTGTCAGGAACAGTATCCCTGAATGAGGATACAAGGTTCTCCCTTACCCCTATCTATCTACTGAGAGAAATTTTGCCATGTTCTCCAGCCTCTCCTCCACTTTAATTGGGAACATCGATGCCCTATAAAAAGAAAATACCACCAATTTTGCTCAGCCTGAGTCTAAAAGTTCACAAGTACAAGAAGCGCTTCTTGCCATAAGTATCCTGAGAAATATATTGTAATTAAAAACAAAACCAACCAAAAACCCACATAATTTCCACTTCCATTTCACAGTGTATTCATGGTGAGAAACTCCTCTTAACTGGTGACCCTTTGACTGCTGTTATAATAAAAAAGCATGGAGTTTCCTTTTTAAAGCCCTTTTGAAATATAATCAAAGCAATTGAGTAATTAAAACCAGTATAACCACACAAAGTATTACAAGTGTAAATTGAGGCAAAATTTTCTAAGCTACTGCTGCTCAAACTTAGTGATGTATGTCCTCAGAAGTTATAGTTCAAGCCCATCCTTATAACAATATCCCAGAATACAAATAAGTTATTTGGGAGGGGATATTTCAAAATAAAAACCTAGTCAGAACGGAACAGCTGGCCTTTATCTCTCTAATGAGCCAGGCCAAGACATTTAGAAATTTGGATCCAGATCAGAGTTTTGTGATTTTGGCATTATATTGAAAGCATAACTATTAGATTTATTACATGGCCATGAAGTGGGCATGTGCACATTTTCTATAACTCAGACACATTTATATAAGATGTTGGTATTTTCATGAATAACTCCTTCAGAGGACTATAGTAGATTGTCAGCATCCAGACATATTTATTAAGAATGAAATTTCAACTCAGATTTGCAAGCACAACAGTTTACTGTTCACTCTGTTGTGTAATAGTGTCTAATTACATTGTTTCTTTTAGAGTAAATTGAGGTTTTAAACATGTATTATCAGAGAAAGCTGAAACAATTAGCTAATAAGTGGCACTACTGAAAATATTAGTCTTACTACTGGTATTGACTGGAAAGGTAGTGGTTATAAATGCAGTGTTGCTTAGCAACTGGAATAAAATGCTATATGGCAGAGAGGTTTAGTTATTTCTTCTCTCTTCACCAGAGAACTGCTGGGATGTTTACATATTAGGTATGTTAAACATGAATGAGAGAGACAGAGGTCCACAGCTGTCTTCCCAAGCTATCCATGGCACATTGAGATGTATAAAATATTCCTGTTGTATGTGTTTGAAAGTTTCTCTTTTTAAAACAAAATTCTCTCAATCTTTCTCCTAGTTTTCTTATGGAAATAATAACATGTAAAATTGCTTTCATCTCCTGCATTCTGTAATGACCTTGTGGTACTGATATGCTAATGTATTTAAATGATACATTATATTTCAAAATCCACTAACAGATGAAAAAAATGGCAGTGTACTACAAATAGAAATACTTTTGGAATGGGGACATAAACTGAACTATGTTCACCAATCTGGTAGTCAAGCTCTGAAAATAACCGTATTGTCAAAGGCCATCAGAAATATAAGGAAGTTGATGTCACACACACATTTTTGTGGTAGCACTATTATTTCAAAATGAGGATGTTCAGAAGGCTTTATTTCCAGAAGAGAAGTCTGGGTTAACAGACTGCTCGTTACATGTAGCTGGGGGCCTGATATCAATGAAACATGCAGGCCCTCTTCAAAACAGGCACTAAATGTAGTCTCCAGGACAGAGAGCAAATTGCAACAACCAACATAATCCTATATTTAGATGATATGAAGCTGCTTTCCTGTTTGAAGCAATAATTTTATCTTTGGCCAAGTAAATTATGAGGCTGAATTATGAAATTTTCATTAGCCCAAGATATGGTTATTACCAAGCTAGTGGAAGCATCTACAAGTTGTTATACTGAAATATTTTATGATTTTAATATTGGGAGAGATTCTGATGTGGATCTGCATTTCAAAACACTTAAGATGAGATTTTCAAAGGGTCCTAAGGGAGTTAGGTGCCTGAAATGGACATAACTTCTTTAAGTTCCTTGAAGATTCTCCCCTCTAATGTAGAGGCTGATATAACCTGGAGTTCGAGCTCAAAAGTTTAAGAAATAGGGACCAATTATAAAACTAAGATGTGGATCTGGGTTCTAAACACCTGACACCCTCCTAATCACTCATCTTCCTTTTTCCCCACCCCCATCTCAAGCAAAAAGGTTTTTTGAGATGAGTGCAAGGATTTTCAAATTGTATGGTGTACACTGTAAGTTAAGACAACATGCAGTATCCTTATATGCTGACTGAGACCATTCCTTTTCAATATATTTAATTATTATGCTTATAGAAATAATTTTGCTATCACATTAAAGTTCCTTGCAAGAAAATAATGGCACTAATTACCACCTGCTGGTGGTATTAGATCAGCAACAATACTTGGTACTGTTTGCATGTAGTATCACTTGACTTTTCAAACAGTGTCAGAGGCAGTATCAGTCTCTCTTGCCTGACAGTATGTCTCAAGATCATGAGGGGGGACGATGTATGTTCATTGCAAGGGAAGGCGCGTGCGCGTACACACACAAAATAAAAAATACTCAGCTCTAGTTCTGTGATTGCTGAAAAATAGAGATTTGGATTGACTGAAACAATTTGAGTTGGTCAGTTTTGACAAACTGGCAAATCAAAAAAAAAGAAAGGAAACTTCTAAATGTAGCTTGTGGCTCCATTAGTCCTTTGTGGCTTTGGGCCTTTTCTAATAATTAGCTCCTATTTCCACTCCCCTAATGAACACTGGCCTGTACAGGAATAGATCTGACTTTTTTATACAAGGTATTGTCTCTAATGAAATTTCTCCACAAGGGGGAGCATATTGTATAGGAATTTGGTAGTATCCCTTTAATTAGTTATGAGCCCTCCAGGAACACTCATCATGTTCTGTGTTTTAGAAGCCACCATAAACCAGTTAAAGCAGCAGTATGCATATAGCTAGGCCTTGCATGTTTGTGTATAGTTAGTGAGCATTAGTGCACCCAGCTATGCTCTCATGATTTCTTCATATTCTTGTGTGATGAGCAAATGACACAAAAGACAACAGAAATGTATGTAATTTTCTAACACACTCTTATTGCATCTTTTTCTTTATTTTCTTAATAGAATAAACTATGTATTAATAAAGTTGTCTTCCTTGTTTAAAACACGGTATCCCTTAATGCATGGGAAGTATTTCTATGTGATAATGTGCCCAAACTCCTGAAAGTATATGACAAGGAACAATGATTAATAATTCTGCCCATCTTATTTTTGATTCTGCAGACTAAATTTTTAGTTATTTGGGAATAAGTTTACTTGGCTTTCAACATAACTTATGTGTAAACTCCCTTTTTCACACCCATAACTGGCTGAAATGAGAATATAGATGTAGTTTGAAACAAAGCAGTAACATAAACATTGGCAAAATATAATTAGTGAATGTTAGAGACAATTGATTATGTTGCACCTGCAGACATTTTCAGAGTTTTCATATGTTCACTAATTAATAAGACTGCATAAATTTTCAATTCAGTTTTGTCCCTTGTTTGATATAACTGAAGACATTTGAGGCCATAAAAATAACAACAAACCATATTAAAAAATAAAGAATAGGTTTTTGCTCAGCTGAATAGGCTGCCAAACTCATTTTCACTCTTGAAGCTACTAAATAATGGCAGACACTCAGCAAGCCAACCAGCTGCGGAGGGGGGAACGGGGGCCTGAGGAAAAAAACCTAAGTAAACAACGCTTGAAACATATAATTTAAAATGGGATGTCATTGCTGAATGAAAAATTTATTATTTATATTGTGGCAGTGCCTAAAAGGCTCACTTACAGACCAGGAACCCCTTTTTGTAGCTGCTGTACAAACATAAGATCCCTGCCCACTCAGATCACAATCGTAGGCTGTCTACACTTACGTCTGCATGTAGAGTACATACACTATACTTTATGCCCCCCCTTCCCCAGCACAGGTATAGCCACTTAGACAGGCACTGCTTAGGTGAGTAGAGTAAAGACACACCAGAACTTTAAGGTATATACCCTACGCTGTTTTCTACATACCCAAACAGTACCTTCCTATTTACTTTGTTTTAACTGTGTAATGTCCTGCTGTCTCCACACCACCTGAGACTTTCGCTGGGGTGTGTAGCTACTCATACCCTACACACTGCCACCAGTGTAGACAAAGCCTAAGGAAAAGACAAGCAACAAAAGGTAGACTGACAAAAGATGTGGAATGAGGGTGGGATTTTCAAAAGCTTTTAAGTGATGTAGGAGCCCAAGTTCCATTGAAAATCAGTGTAGAAGTTATGGTCATTGTAAAATTAAAACAAAGGCAGTTAAATTATGATATTTAAGAATGTATTCTAAGCCAGATGGTCATTTGGTCCAAATCAACATAGTTCTGTTGAAGTTATCAATTCCATGGTAGATATGTCTAAATCCCCTAGGTGCTGTGAAAATTTCAAAGAGCATTTTTACAGTCTGGTTTTTTTAAGTCTCCAGGAAGGAAATGATTTTCCATACCCAGAATCTCAGTGCAATTCAATGCCGGGTTTGTAAGAGGCACAGTAGGTAGGGCCTTACCTCTATTTGTAGTCTAAGTTTATTTTATTTACTTGTTATTTAGCACCATAAATGTGCATGGAGCTATACAGAGCAAGTAAATATCATTGTAAGCTCTCTGGGGCAGGAACAATTTGAGAAGAGGTAAATATTGACAGACAATACAGTGGGAGGAATTGGAAATGAGATGATTAATGGTCCAGAGCAGGTCATTCAGACTTTATTGAGGTAATTTTGTTCACTTTTGCATTAGGTGGTTTGGATCAGTTTCTAGAGCAAGGCTTTTTTTGGTGGGTGTGAATGGGATAAAGGGTTAAAAGGGAAGATGGAGATCAGATGGCAGAGATGATAAGGCAACTGAGGATGGCAGGGAAGATGAAGAGTCGGGGTGGGGGCATTTGTAAAGGAGAACAAAATGGATGGAGGCAAGCAAAGAGATGAGAACATAAGATCAGTAGGAAAGAGTGAGGTACAGTAACATCAGGGAGGGAAGGTCATACATAGTGGTCAATGCTAGAGTACAAAAAGGGAAAGGACCAATTTTGATGATGATGGCTTTTATGCTAGAAGACAGGAGCTGTAAAGGACAGTTGAGGTCTCCATCCTGCCAGATGCTGACCATCCTCAACTCCCATTAACTTGGACCCTGAATACTACTCATACTGATAGTGGCTACCTGAAGGCCTTATGAGGCTAGGAGCCTTTTAGTCTGCCTCAGAGGCTCCTCTGGCTTGTCCCAGCCACAGGCTTGAGTGTTGAACATAACTTGGCTCCCGCCTTTTCCAGTAGCCACCACTTAGTTACTGAATTCCTTCAATAGGTCTCCCACAAATGAATTCCAATATCTGACCCTATTAGGAGGGATGGAAGGAACAAGGAAGACTTATGCTGGTAACCTATTAAATGCTTTTGGGGAGAACTTGTGGAGAGTCAGAAAGAAGTGGACTAATTTAAACTTTACAAGACCCTGTGAGAAGTAGTATTACCCCACATTTTAAAGATGGGGAAACTGAGTCAGAGGTGAAGTTACTCAGCAATGGCCACACTGAGTCAGTGGCAGAACCAGGATTAGAACTCACGTCCTCCTGATGGCTAACTCTCCAATTATCCCCAGACAAAACTAACCTGTAAATTTTGCTAACCCTCACTAACAGCAATAGTCTTCACTTACATGAGTATTCCTGCTGAAGTCAGTGGGAATACTCCCATGAAAGAAATATTCACATAAGGGTTTGCAGGATGGAAAACATTACTGTGTGAATGCAAGCAACATTTCTGGCAGTTTGAGTGATTTTTTTCCCCAATAATGTAAGATTGTTTAGTCTAAGAATCAACAAAATGATGATTTTTCTCAAACTTGTGAAAAGATTAATATCTTACCTCAGATGTGGAGTTGTATCTTTCTTTGAAAATAGGCCCATTTACATTCAAACTTGGGCCCACTTTTGGAAATGGACTCTTTAAATTAAATGGATTCTTTTCCAGCAGTAAAGTTATTTCATTTTTATGAGAACTAATGGAAAAAAAGTGCAAAATTTTGCTCAAAATAGGATTGTTTTCACATTGACAAAAGCAAACAAACTCAAATTTTCAGTATTTGTTAAGAATATTTTGCAGACCAGTTTAGAGTCTAATTTTCTAAGTTGGTTGCATATAATTATCACATAAATGCAAGAGGAATATTTGAGCATATAAATTAATAGTTTAAATTGACATCTCCATGCATAATTACACAGTTTGGATGCACAATTGCATACATATGGTCCATAAAAATAGGCCCATAATCCTTAATGAGTTACCCTAAGGGGAGCATGAAGCCTGTTAATCGAAGTAGTTGGGAGTCAGAAACCTAGAATGTTATCTTGGCTCCACTGAAGTCAGTGGGAGTCTCTTACCAAGACTCACCAAAGGCAATGGGCTCCACATCACATTTTACTTCTGTCTTTCCCACTGAAGGCTTCATCCTGCATCACTGAAGTTAATGGAAGTTTTGCTACTAACGTCAATGGATTCATAATCAAGCAGTAAGCTTCGTTATGGTCCTCTATGTTTCAATTTACCCATTTGTAAAAATGCAGATACATCACTAGTGTGCTGTGAGGTTCACTTGATATTGATGAAATGCACTGTTATATAAGTTGTATCAATAAGTAAAGTAGTACTATTTAAAGGAAATATACCTTTAAGAAAACCATGTACATTATAAAACAGCAGCTGTCTGACCTTTCAGTCATGAAATTGATAGCACACTAATCAAATTATCATTGTCTATTCTATTATTTTTCCCTTGCTTTGTCTGATTAAATTGCTCTCTTTTTTTTCTTTCCAGTTTTGCAAGAATCTTGCTAGTTTTTATTTTCTACTTACCATTAAAAAAATCATTATCCACAACAGAAATAGATGAATTTATACAGCAGGGACTAGGAAATTCCAATAAATATACTAACTCTGCTATATTCATGCGCATAGCTTCAGTTGAATGGGACTCATTAAATGATGCCTGCTGCATTTCCTCTGCAGTAACTTGGGCAGAGTGAAAGTTACAGAAACTGCCCAAACCATCTTTTTATAAGTTATAATTATACACTAGTTTCATTGACACTGCCAAGCCTGTAAAATATTTACTCAGCATGTAAAACATTGAATATTAGAAAATTTGAAGTGCAACTTCGAACAAATGGAAAAACATCACTTTATTTTATCTGACAACAATTTGAAGAGGCTTGAAAATATTATTGGGGGGAGGGGAATCCTTCTAAATACTGCATGGTGTTTGTTTTTTTATTTAGATAAACTTGATCTTTTCTAGTAAGAGCAGCTTTGGAGTTGTATGCATGGAATTCACATATGCAATCATTCACAGGTGCTTTTTGCCTCATCAGCTAGATAATGTGTTTTTGCTTTTGTATAGGATGGCTTGTTTCTGTCCTCTGTCAAGTCCATGTAGCACAGAGATAGATATAGATATACAGACACACACACATAACTTCACAGATATATTGCTTACTGAATCAAACCTGAAATCATGATGGAATATTCTGTGAAATTTTCCATATTCAGCATATCCAAATTGTGGCTCTGCCATTTGCTGAACCAATTTTGCAGGTTGAAACAATATGTGAAAGCCAACTGTAAAGGTTTCTTCATCAATTTCTATCTTGTGTCCTTTAAGCCTTAAGTCTTGCTAGATTTATTCAGCGTTATCTTACTTGTATTCTAAGGGGGATGAATAAAGACTCTCCAGGTGAAATTCAGACCTGGTCCTACTCCAGGAGAATTTTTTGGGGTCAAATTCAGCAACCCTTTAATTAGTGGTGTAAATTACACAGTGTGCAAGCTGGCTTTTAAAAGGGGCCTAATTGTAAAATAGTCTGTCTCATGTACCTTTTCTACTGTACCCTACCATCCCTTCCCTCTTTGGTGTAATCTACACTTGTTTTGTGAACCTAGTGGTTGTCAAACAAGTACAAGATATTCTGTTTCACTATCTCCTCCCATGTGCAGTGATAGGGACAGGCCCTCATCTGCATAGAGTTCACACTCAGATCAGTTGAGAGCAGACTGGGAAAGATAGCCTCACCACCCACCACGCTGAGCCGATCAAAGGTTAAAATGGCTCCTGGTATAACAGAGCACCCATTAAGCTGCTCTAGTCACTCCAACTGCAGCAGTGCCATAGGAATCACTGTGCCAACGGAGGAGCTGGTGGAGTGCCATGTGATCTCCCAATGTGGCTCTTACGTGGAGATGGGAAGGAAGGCTGCTGTGCCACCCAAGATTTTACTTTTTCAGGGAGAATCCTCATGTACCCTGCTCTACTGAGGCAGAGGGAAGTGACCAGAGCTGTGGCTGAGAATCTGTCTTGTAGCCATTAAAATGTAGCCTTTACCCATGTTTGCCACATGAAAGTAACTGAAGTAGTAAAGCTATTTCCTAATCTATGGGGAAATGTAATCTCTCTGTTGTAGATGCTGTCATGTGGTAACTGTGACTAAATGGTGACTTTTAATGGCAACTAATGCACATCCATTTTTCTGACAAACCAACCCACACCTACCTTGCAAGCTACTTCAGCCTTCCTTCAAGCAAGTAATTTTCATGAAAATGTATCAGCAACATTGGTTAAAATATGAAGAGAGTTTTGTTAATATAAAAAAGTCAAGATGTTGTCAGTTTTAAAATTAGAAAAAAAAATGACTAGTGTTATCTACTATTCAAAGAACAACATTTTTCTTCTTGACTCACTTGATAGCTTGTTGCCCTATTATTCTTTTTTGTTTCTTGAGCAAATATTACACTAATCTATCTTACTAATATTGTTGATTGCCCCAATAAGTGCTTTTCTGTCAAAGGGCTTTAAATTAAAGTATAAAATACATATGAGGTATATTGTAATGTTGCAGGTGGTACAGAGTTTTCAGGCCACACAGAGAGGCTATCGTGGTCTTAATTCCCCAAACACTAAATTTTCCTATTGTGATATCAGCCTAAAAAGTTCCAGGGAAGCTTGGACCCAATAGAATCCGTTCAGGGGATGGGCAGGTAATTTTACTGAAGTGTGTATAAAGCTATTTGTCTGTTCCGGTTGAAAGGCTACTGCTTAGTCATGGAAGAAAAAAACTGTTCTCCACTCTTTGAAGGGGAATTTTGAACTATATATACTACTTTTGGTTTGTGTTTTGAGCTATGTTATTCAAGAAGTCCAAGGAACCTAGTGTTTCACAGAAAGATTTTACTCCTGTACTTGCTCTTAAAATAAAATACCTGTCTCTGCCCAAAAGAAGCTTTCCTTTTTAGAACTAGCAAGAATCTTTGGTAACTTTTATGGAAAGGCCAATGGGTTTCAGATCTGCCACAGCATGGTTCTGTTTAAAAGGAGCACAAACATTATCCTGCACTAGCAGATACTTAAAAAGCATCTGACAATTTTTCATATGTGTAGGACCCTTGCCCCTGCTTTCCATCGCTGTGCAGACCCTTGACCTTAGTGGTGTTGGGGACTGGGGATGGTGTTTTTAAAGCTCTAGTACCATGTTCAGAAGCACTGCAGCATTTGTTTACAATGAAGCTGTTCTCCTCCAGGCATCAAAGCACTTGGGAGATTTTAGTGTTTTGGCCTAGGCTCTGCAGCTCATGGACAGGGGAACAGGCATTTATGAAGTTACTATAGCAGCCAGAGAGTGGGAAGAACTGCACATCTTCACTCCCACAGTGGACCCCACAAGTTCACCAGAACACTGTTTTTTTACTTAGATTTTGCACCTGATTTAGGAACAAGGCTGGAGAAAGCATTTCCCAAAATCTTTTGGAAGCTGAGTTCCAAATCAGAAAATTAAACCACGCCATATTTGTAATTCCTCCTTTTGTTAAAGGCTGATATTACTTAATTTACACATCTTTTGTGCTTGCCTCTACATCTCTTCCTCTTCCCTCTCCTCCAATGTCTTTTCCATTTCCCTCACTTTGGGAATCCCTGGTATGTAACTTCATAATGTACATGCAGCAATTTCCTTGATGAGTGGTGAAATAGTTAATGTTAGAGACAAGGTGGATGAGGTAATGTCTTTTGTTGGATCAACTTCTGTTGGTGAGACAGATAAGCTTTTGAGCCACACAGAGCTGCTCTTAAAGTAACACCATTAGTGTCTGAATTAGCATGCATTGAAATGAAAGAGGCATTTTGTACCTCAGAGCTATTGTTGAGGGGTTCTGCAACCTCTGGTAGATGTTTTTGCATCAGTTATATTTGCTTCATAGTTTGAAGGTTTTCTTTGTAGCCATAACAGAGACTTGATCTGTGTTGGGGTTTTTTTGTTTGTTTTTTTGGTTTTTTTAAATGAAAATTGAGACTCTGGAAAACAATTAAGACAACTATTCAGCACTCCCCCTCGATCCCACCCAAAGATACAAGTCCCACACTTTGATCACTGCTCGGTCCTTTGATTCACTCGGCCAGCGGTGGACCAACCATTGTCCCAGTGAGGATTATATTGGCACATACATATCTAATTTTCAGAAAGGTGATCGGATTTAGAAAGATGCCAGGGACTGTTTCACCCTGAGATGAGCCTAGCCAGAAGGAACTATATGCTGGGACCTGCAGTCTCCAGTTTTATGAAAGATGGGGAGGTTGCAATGGTGTGGACTGCACACATCTCCTCTTCTTTCTCTTGTTGCATCCATTCTTTTTCCTCTTGATTCATTTCTGACAACATTGATCATGCTGCTGTTTGCATTGTTCAATTGTTCTGTGAAATCTGTAATTGTGTGTGTCTGTGTGCTCAGCTCTCTGAAGCATTCTCTTCTACTTTTCACTGAGTTCATTTGTGAATATGTATAAAGGGTGCATATAAAAATAAATCTCATTCTGCTGCGTTATATGTTTACATTTAAGTGAATCCTCTTGTTTTATTTAATATAGTTGAACTGATTTTTATGGCAAAATCACAACCTTTTGAATTGAGCAACTTTAATGATGGAATCATTTAGAATGCTGTGTTTAGTTGTCACCACTTTATCCTGGGAAGAGAGCAGAAAGAGAGAGGGCTCAAAGATGAGCAGCAGAAATGCTTAGGCCAGTGGGAATTTTCATCTGGCAAGATCAGTATGTCTTTCTTTTTTTAGGGAGGAAATAGGATTGCATATTTTTTCCTCTTGTCATACAGGAACAAGGGGAAACTTGTTGAATTGAAGGACAATGCAAATAGAAATATTTGTTAACATAATTCTCATCTAGTCTTTGGACCTCATTGCCAGAAGATATCATTCAGGTTTAGTATGATTCAAAAAAGGATGGGATCTATATGGATAAGAGAGGGTATCCTCAGTCCTGTTGGAGGGGATAATTTTTCTGAGAGAGAATATAGGCTGTAATGCTTCCAAGCATAAGTCAATAACTAACTGCCTGTAGTTGCAGAAAAATTTCCCCAATGGACATTTCATAATTGTCTCCTATAGGGTGTTTTTAAAATAATGGCTACTCTCAAAACCCATATGCTGGATTAGATGAGCCATTGCTCTCATCCAGAATAACAGTTCTGATGAATCTACATACTGATTGACATGTCTCATCAAGGTAAAAAGAGTGATAGAGTAAATGTAAATATACCCTTTGTTCTCACAACACTGGACAAAATCCTTCATTTTAAATATATTTGTGCAGAAACAGCAACAAAACGCATCAGTGTCCCCTGAATAGTTTCATTTAATTGTTGTACCTGCAGAGAGAAGTTAATCTTTTGCATAGCATATAAACCTTGTAGAGTGGGAAATTCACTTTAAATTGCTTTGCTATTGGATCCAATTTTCATCCTCACTGATGGAGAAAATATTTTTGTTATGAATGGATAGTTATGTATTTTAACCACTTCACCTTTAAATCTAAGAACAGTTTTAACAATGAGTTCTTTATATTTCCACAAGGTACTCCTGGTTATTTCCCAAATACTTCATCTTTCCACAATCATTCTCAATTAGTAAGGATTGAAGTCAATTTGGGGCTACCGTTGAAATATTTTCTATTAATATCTAGCACTTTTTAATCTTCTAAGCACTCTACTACAATTGACCAAATCCATTCCTGACTCCAGTGGCATTACATTGGGAGTAAATATAGCACATGAGCTATATGTCTTTGAATACTCTTATGAGGTGAATAGTAGTATCCGTGTCTTGCAGTTGACATGCCACAGCTGTAGAGGGAGTCAGGGCGGGAACCAGAACTGCTATAGAAGAATACCTGGCACTTCTATATTCCGCCACTAGAACACCACTTTTGCCTGACAGCAAATCAGCTTTCAGCACCCCGTTGTCATAACAGGAATACCATCAGTAATCATTCAAAGGTATAAGAGAAAAAACAGTCCACGCACTTACTGATGGAAAAGGTTTCACAACCGTGCAAGGATTCCAGGCAGCTTTCACCGGCACCCAAACAGCTGCTTATGAATTTTTAAAGCATTCTGAATTTCCTTAACAGCATCCACCCTCTGCCATGCATTAATCATTTTCATTATAAACATATTGATCAAAATACTATTTTTATTTCCATTGGAATCTTACCATAAACACTTTAGTTGCTATCCGGAGCATTTATGTGAATCATTAGAGTGCTAACCTTGGTAATGATCAAGTTATAGTTCATATGAAAAAAGATTAGATTCCACCCTTATTATCATGGTATGGTTGGAAGCCCAGTGATTTTGGGGAGTTATTAAAGAAGCCTAATAGCAAGGACATTTATAATGTGTTTAATGCTCTTGACAGTCAAGGGCACACAACACTAATATGAGACACAGTTATGGTGAAGTGTATTTGAATTAGAAGTGTCAGCTATGTGTGAGAGAGGAATAAATTGTTTGAAGTAGTTGATTCAAATCAACTATTATCTGAAGAAATAAAGCTGTCACAGTATCAAAATTTGTATTTATGATCTAATGCCCAAACAATAAACCACTCCAAAATTTAGGGGTGAAAATTTATATATACTCATTTAGAATGGCTTTTAATATCCCCTTCATGTCTGCTTGCTTAACATCAGAAATATGAACATTTGGTGCATTGTTGGTTTAAAATCCCTATGATATTAATTTATCATTTAGTTGCTGAGACTGCACTGTATATGCAGTCTCAGCAAAAGGCACAAATGTCATAGTTAAATGGTATAGGTTAGTGATGGGTTAGGCTCAAAAGGCTCAAGTTCAGTTTGCATAAACACACAAACATACAATGCCAGACCCTCAGCTGGTATAACTCAGTATAGCTACAATAGAGCTAATCTGATGTACACCATCTAAGGATCTGGCCCCATACAGGGAAGGAAATGGTCCACAAGGCAACCAAAAGGAGATGGGGCACACTGAAGATGGAAAGTAGTGGATCCATCAAGTGACTCTTAAAGACAGTGGGGTAATTGGGCATCACTGATTGCTTTGTGAAGATCCCAGTATTAGGGTAAGTTGCAGGTCAACAAGCATCTCCCTTCCTGAGAATATTTTTCCACTGCAATTAGAAAGTAGTGGCAGGCATGCCATACTGCATCCCTCTGTCTTCAACTCAGTTTTTATCACTAGTCTTGCAATATTTTGATGCCTTTTTTTTTGTTTAAGCCCGAGCCCCTGTACTCGTGTGATGGTGAGAACATGTGCGCTTCTTGAAAAAAAAAATCTAGTCTTGATGGCTATGAGGAAAACATGAACTTCAAAGGGACAAAAACCAGAAGGCAAATAAAATTTCCCAAATTTAGTTTTTAAAGTCTGACTGCTTCTTGGGGCCTGACTCATGATTTTCTTTGAAGGTCTGGTGTTAGCAATGCTGGAGCTGTCTTACTGACCCTACCGGTGTTAGAACCCTAAATAATGCTGTTGAAGTTCTGATGACTCATTCTGACCACTGAGGCTCATTAACTCCACCCTGGATGTAACGGAAGTGGCAGCCTCAATCTGGGAGAGGTGACCAAGAATTTGGAAGGGTATCACCATGAGCATTCAAACTTGTGGAAGAACTATAGGCCAAAGTTTGTTGTAGTGATTTGGGATTCTCAATAAATCAAAACTCCAGGGATGGGATGTGTTTCGACTCCAAGACTTAGCCCAGTCATAGAGGAATAGGGACTTATAGAAGGCCATTCTGAGAGGCAGATGGGAAGATTTGGAGGGAAAAAACCCTCTAAGTACGCTTTTGTTCACTTAAATGGATTGCTGAAGGTTTTGAGAATAGTGATTTTCTTTAATTAAGCTGGTTTGCCCATGTATCGCATCCCTAGGCTACTTGCACGGCTGAGGTGAAATGTTTCTTTACAGTTCATAGGAAAGGTAATAATAAATGTTGAGCCCTGCAGTGAACTCTGTAAAAGGTTTTCTAAACCTGCAGTTTTATAGTTCTGAACACAATATAATTTTTTGATCTATACATATAAGAAGGATGCTGTGCATTCTCTTTGAAAATTAAATATCATAGCAATATAAAACCAAAGACAGTGGGCCAAATTTTGATCAAGATATATCTAGAGAAAAACTAGAGTACCTCTTGAAATAAATTCTCTCTGGATTTACCCTGGTATAAATAAGAACAGAATTTAGTCACTTATAACAAAATATTTCAGTTTAATCATTTCAGTGACTGAATGGAAGTCCATAGAAAGTGTATAACTGCACTTATGAATTAATTATTCATAGGGAGTATGATGGGTCCCCCTGCCCCCCCAGGGTGCCACCTGGAACTGGGGTACCACTGAGCCCTCTCTCTCACCAGCCTGGGCTTCCTCTCACACTGTGCAGCTGTGACAAGCTGCACACCTGCTCCCACTCTCCCACACTTCCACCAGCATTGATACTGATAGGGACACACCCAGTTGCAGTTATATGCAGGCTTTCTGACCAGCCACTGTATGAACCAACAATAGAGAGGCTACAGCCAAAATAACCACCAGCTTCCCAGCCAAGGACCCTAGACTTGTACCTGCTCTGGTCAAAACCCCAACCAGTATAAATTTATTATCCAGTTCACCTGCCCCTCAATGTGGAGAGGAAATGCAACAGCCTTTTCCCCTTCAGCTAAGATTTACAAGCACTTCACTCCAAACTTACTGGTTTAGATTAAAACATAACATAGATTTTAAGTAATAGCAAACAGATCAAAGCAGATTACCTAGTAAATAAACACAAATGCAAACTCATCTTAATATACTAGAAGGATAGGATTTGAATTAACAATCTCTCACCCTGGCTGATGATACAAGCAGGCTTGCAGATTCTAAAGGCACAAGCTTACATGAGCATTTGATTTGCAGTTTGGGATCCCCAGGTTTTCATACACAGGCTAGAAATCCCTTTAGCCTGAGTCCAGCACTTCCTCCTATTCAGTCTTTTGTTCCTTAGGGGTTTCCAGGAGTACTTTTGTGTGGGGAGTGAAGAACAACAGATGCTGTCACTCTCTGCCTTTATATAGCTTTAGCGTATGATGGGAACCCTTTGTCCCAAACTCAGTTTGTAGAAAAACACTGGTATCCAAGATAGAGTTCCATATCATGTAGCCTGGTCACATACTCTAGCATACCTTTGCTGAGTCATAGCAGCCATTACATATAGGCTGTCTGAGGCATTCTCAGGAAAGCTCACTAGGTGGGAGGTAGGCTTCTCCTAAGGCCTATTGTTCTTCCTAATGGTCCATTACCTTGAATAGTGCGGATCTAGACTGGAAGCATTTTGGCTAATGGGTGTCACGCAGGTGTGACTACATGTGGAATACAGAAACCTACTCAATATTCATAACTTCAGATACAAAAATTGTACATGCATACCAATAAGATAATCATATTCAGCAAATCATAACTTTTCCAATGACACCTTACATGACCCATCCTGCACAATATGCATCCTAATTATGTCATAATTGTATCATCATACAACTATGAAGAATACTGGGGGGCAATGTCACAGGGTGACCTTTTTCCCCCTAGCTTCTCTGCTTAACAGGTTGACATCTGCTGAAAAAACACACGCTACTCCAGCAGATAAAGAACAATCATAACAAGCACGCTGGCCTGAATTCAAATCTTGACCATACTGGTGCAAATGCAGGGTAACTCCACAGATTTCAGTGGCGTTACTGAGAATGTACATCAATGTGAGTGAGATCAGAATCTAACCCTAGTGTATAAGAAAGGAAAGAGTAGGCTTGATAACTTCAAACATTTTAATAAGTGTGGTGTTAGTTTCTCATGGCCTCGGTTATTAACAGGAAGGTATGAACATCAGCAAGCTTGGAGTTTTGTGAATCTTGTAAATTGTTCTTTGAGTCACTAGATTGCAAGCGTGTACTGAAACTGTTTTCTTCTATATTTAAACCCCTCTTGGTGTTTTTTGTTTTTGTTGCAGTCGAGCGATTCGGTGTTGTTGGGTTTTTCAATTTAATATTGTTTCTTCTAGCAAAAGAGCAACCTATATGTAGGTGGTGTGTATGTGTTTGTGTATATATTTCCATATGTATTTGTGTATATATTTTATTATATAAAAAAAATCAGATAGGATGACACAACTGCATGGCCTGCATATGATCTGTATCTTTACTGCACCCACAGTGGTGTCAGAAAGAAGTTTGTGCCTCTCCTGTTCAAGGATTACGGAAAAAGCTGTCCTCACCTCACAATGGGCATATAGAAGTTGCTGAAGCAACAAGTAGAGAGGAATTATTTAATCTGGTACAAAAGGGTAATATTTACAAGGTATCACAGGGGTCCACTGAGAGCATCATAGAAACATAGGGCTTTAAGGGGCCTTGAGAAGTCATGAAGTCCAGCCCTCTGCACTGTGGCAGGACCAAGTAAACCTTGATCATCTTTGACAAGCATTTGTCCAACTGGTTCTTAAAATCTCCAATGATGGGGATTCCACAACCTCCTTTGGAAGTTTATTCCAGAGCTTAAATATCCGTATAGTAAAAGTTTTTTTTCTTACTAAGCTAAATCTCCATTGCTGCAGATTAAGCCCATTACTACTTGTCCTACCTTCAGTGTACATGGAGAATAATAAATCCCAGTCCTCTTTATAAAAGCTGTTAACATAATTGAAGACTAAGGCGGGACTGGATAAGTCATCTTTCCTCAAGACTAAACATGCCCAGTTTTTTTAATCTATCTTCATAGGTCAGAATTTTCTAAATCTTTATCATTTTTATAGCTCTCCTCTGGACTCTTGCCAAAATTCCTAAAGTGTGGCTCCCAGAATTGGACACAGTACTCTAGCTGAGACCTCACCAGTGTCAAGGAAAGCAGGACAATTACCTCACATGCCTTACATGTGACCCTCCTATCAATACACTCCAGAATAATATTAATCTTTTTCACAACTGCATCACACTGATTCATACCACCTCGCCAGTTATTCCTAATTTAGTAATTTTATTTTTGATTTTTTCCTTATGTGTACAACTTTTCACTTGTGTGTAGGGAATTTGATCTTGTTGTTTTCTGACCAATTCTCCAATTTATCAAGGTAATTTTAAATTCTAATCCTGTCCTTGAAACTGCTTACAACCCCTCCCCACTTAGTTTCATCTGAAAATTCTATAAGCATATAGTCTCCACTCTGTTATCTAAGTCCGTTAATGAAAATATTGAATAGTAATAGGACTGGGTCTTTGGTGATCCCACTAGATACATCCTGACAGTTCAACACCAAACCACCTACTCTTTGAGTATGGTCTTTCAACCAGTTGTGCACCCACCTGATAGTAAATTCATTTAGACCACATTCCCTTCCTTTGCTTATGAGATCGTCATATGGGACTGTCAAACATCTTACTAAAAACAAGATATATCATGTCTATAGTTTCCTCCCCATCCTCTTGGCTAGTAACTGTGTCAAGGAAGAAAACTATATTGGCTTGGCATGATTTGTTCTTGAAAAATCCTTGCTGGTTATTCCTTATAACCCTATTGTCCTGTAGGTGCTTAAAATTGATTAATAATTTGTTCCATTATTCTTCCATGTATCAAAGTTAGGATGACTGGTCTGTAATTTTTCAAGTAGATTTTTTTCTCTTTTAAAGGCTGTTATTATGCTTGGCTTACTCCAGTCATTTGGGACCTCTCCCATCCTCCATGGGTTCTTAAAGATAATTGCTAACCATTCCGAGATTGATTCAGCTAGTTCCGTAAGTACTCTAGGATGAATTTCAGCAGGCCCTGATGACTTGAACACATCTAATTTATCTAAATATTCTTTAACCTGATCTTTCCCTATTTTGGTTTGTTTCTCATATCCCTTGTTAATATTGTGTTGAGTAACCCTTTTAGTGAAGGCTAAAGCAAAATAGGCATTAAACACTTCAGTCTTCTTGATATCAGTTGTTAGCTCTTCTTTCCCACTATGTAAGAAGATTTAAACTTTCCCTAACTTTCTCTTGCTCATAATGTATTTAAAGAACCTCTTCTTATTGCCTTTTCTATACCTTCCTAGATGTAACTCAGTTTGTGCCTTTGTCTGTCTGATTTAGTCGGTAATGCTTGTGTTATTCTTTTGTCCATGTTTCCACTTTTTGTAGGATTCCTTTTTGATTTTCAGGTCATTAAAGAGCTCTTGACTGAGCCATGTTGGCCTATTACTGTTCTTCCTATCTGTCATTCGTGTTGGGATAGTTCACAGATGTGCCGTTAATATTGTATCCTTGAGAAACTTGCCAGCTCTCCTGAACAAATTTATCCCTTAGATTTTCCTCCCATGGGACCTTACCTCCCAGTTTTCTGAGTTTGTTGAAGTCCATTGTCCATTCTGCTTGCTCTCCTTCCTTTCCTTAGAATCATGAAATCATCATGATCACTTTCACCCAAATAGCCTTCCATCTTTCAGATTTACAACCAATTCCTCTCTGTTGGTTAGAATGAAGTCTAAAATGGCTGTTCACCTGGCTACTTCCTCCACTTTCTGAAACAAAAAGTTGTCCCCAATACATTCCAAGAACATTCCAAGAAATGTTGTGCTTTGCCATTTTATTTGGATCTATTTACAACAATGGGTCCTCAGTGAAATATTGGAACAACTCAAATACTGTTGAAGCTGTTGAAACCCTATAACCTTGGGGTGACGGGTTGGATCACAGCCCCCAAAAGCTGCAGGATTAACTGAAAACAGCTTAAGAAGTGCTTTTGTCTCTAGCACCCAGATACCTGGTTACCAATGGGATCCAAACCCCAGTAAATCCGTTTTACTCTGTATAAAGCTTATACAGGGAAAACTCATGAATTGTTCACCCTCTATCATACTGATAGAGAGATATGCACTGCTGTTTGCTTCCCCAGGAATTAATTACTTGCTCTGGGTTAATTAATAAGTAAAAAGTGATTTTATTAAATATAAAAAGTAGGATTTAAGTGGTTCCAAGTAATAACAGACAGAACGAAGTAAGTTACCAATAAATAAAATAAAACACACAAGTCTAAGCCTAATACAGTAGGAAAATAAATGCAGGTAAATCTCACCCTCAAAGATGTTCCAATAAGCTTCTTTGAAAGACTAGACTTCTTCCTAGTCTGGGTCCAGCAATCACTCACACTCCCATAGTTACCGTCCTTTGTTCCAGTTTCATTTAGACATCTCTTTGGGGTGGAAAGTCTATATTTTGAGCCAGCTGAAGACAAAATGGAGGGGTTTCCAGGGCCTTCTATATTTTCTCTCTTGTGCAACATCACAGCCACAAGATGGGGTCTCTAGCCATTTGGGCAAGTCACAGGTCTACGAATGATTCAGCTTTTTGCAGGCTAACACCATTGTTTACATGTTAGTTTGAACATTCCCAGGAAATCTCAGATATGGATTGGTGTCTTCCAAAGTCCATTGTTAGTTAAGTACTCCCGATTACTTGAATAACCCCTTCACACTCTGTTGACCAAATCTGTTTTACGTGCTTCCTACAGCAAACACTTTAAATACAAGCATAGAGTCAACACTCATAACTTCAGATATAAAAATGATACATGCATACAAATAGGATGAATATATTCAGTAGATCATAACCTTTGAAAAGATATGTTACATGGCATATCTAGCAGAAAACATATTCCAGTTATATCATATTTACACTCAAAAGCATATTTATATGAAGTATTATGGGGTGCAACATCACACCTGGCTTCTGGAATGACAGTATGATTAAAGTTGCTATCTAGTGCTAATCATGGTGAGACCTTGTGACTTGGACAACTTTCTACATGGAACTAAACTGAGACCACCAATTTAGATGTTTTATAAAACCCAAATATTACACTCAGAATAACAGGTTTTATTTTCTCTTGGTTTTTAGAGTATTACTGACTGTAATAATGTTATAGCTGTTTACATTTTATTGTATTATAACAAATGTTACAAGTAGGCAGCTTAGATTTCTCATGCCATATGATGGAGGGACTCCTGTATTTCTGCTTTATTTTTCCACATACACACTGGCAGAGAGTGGTTGTATATCATCATTTTTTTGGCTTTATAGTTTCTTGGCTACCTACCTAAATATGTACAACAGGTAAGAGCAAAGAAGAAAGATTTTATTAGGCTGCAGAAATGAGCCAAGCTGTCTGACAGTGTCTCCCTTTTTAGTATGAATGGACCTGTGATTAACCAATGTTACTGCATTTGTTCACCAATAGAACTGCACTAAGTTAGAGTGTTCAATTATGTGGAGCTGAGAGACCCAGCACACCATGGCTAGGGTGAATTCAAAACTAACTTTTATTTCCTGTTTACACACACTCTTACCTCCTTACTCTGTGCCCCTTAGTGACAGCTCTAAACATTCATAGCTAAGGGGGGGGGGGAGGCATAGCTCAGTGGTTTGAGCATTGGCCTGCTAAACCCAGGGTTGTGAGTTCAATCTTTGAGGAGGCCACTTAGGGATCTGGGGCAAAACTTGGTCCTGCTAGTGAAGGCAGGGGGCTGGACTCAATGACCTCTTAAGTCCCTTCCAGTTCTAGGAGATTGGTATATCTCCAATTATTACCTTTTTTTTTAACAGCACAAATTGTGCCCAGTGTATAATAAAGACCTTAAAAAACAAAAGTATCACTATTCTGGCTGCAGAAAAGAATGTGATATTAATTTACATATCAGTGAACTAGATGGTTTGGCTTACTTCAAACAAATAAAATACTATATTTTGAAGTAAATATGTTTCACCCACCCAGGAGTTGACAAGAACATGATCAGAACACTGACGACAAATTCAAAAGCAGATTAGTCATTTGAAAAAAACACTGATTTAGTTGTTTTTTTCCCCAGCAAGTTAATAGGAAAAAACTAAAAAAAGTCTGGCTAACATTCTCCAAGTCTAGGACTTTTAACATTCATTTGGTAGCAGCCAGCAGAATAAAATTAAACCCTCACTTCTCTCTGCTGCAGTTTCCATTTTCCTCAGTTTGTAACGCAATTGTCGTGCATTCTAATTTGCTACTAGTGGAAACAATTGTACTCCTACACTATCATTAGTAGTACTTTCTCTTTCATTCTTTTCCCAATGGTCCCCACAGAACTAAAACTATACTCTTCCTCCTGTTGAGTTTCCTGAGTTTGAGCCAATTCCAACAGAAATCAATAGAAGCTGGATGAGGCCCCCTGTGCTACAATTATACCCCTGGAGTGACTTTTCTCATTTAGTGATGTAATTTTGGCATTTTTCTCTGCTAGGACAGAGTTGCTGTTGTGGATCTTATGCTGCAGCTATTGCCCTGACATGTCTTGAATCATCTGGGAAATAATTATTTAATTAAGGAATTAACTGTGTTTTAATATACCCAAATTCAAGCTCGTATATCAAGGAACAAAAATATAGGTTGTACTCACAGGATGGGAATTTGTATCCTGGGAAACCATGGTTATCAAAATTACTTTAGTAGTCATCATAGATAACCAATGAACACAAGATGCCAGTGCAGCGCTATGGAAAAAAGAGCTAACATGATCTTTGTATGTACAAATAAAAGACTATCAAATCTCTTATCAAATAGAGAGGTGATATATTTTCTGTATATGGTAATTGTGAGACTGCTACTGGAATATTGTGTCTAGTTCTGATGATCACACTTTAAAAAGGATGTTTAATAAACTGGAAAGGGTCCAGAAAAGTGTGACAAGAATGATGTGAAAACACAGTTTGAACCTTTAGTCTCATTTTAATCTATTTATCTGATCAAAGAGAAGGCTGAGGGGTCTGTAAAAACGTATGCTGAGAATATACATTGTATTGTTAGAGTGCTCTTTAATCTAGAGGACAAAGGCACAACAAGATCCAGTGGCTGCGAGTTGAATCTGAAAATTTCCAAATTGCAATAAGATGCGACTTTTGAAGTGAGGGTAATTAACCATTGGAGCAGATTACAAAGGGAAGTGATTAGAAGTCTTTATGGCTGAATTTCTTTCTAAACTATATGTTGTGAATGAAGCAGAAGTTACTGGGCTTTGTAGAGTTCACTTACAAGTGGTAAAAATAAGTCTCTCCACTGCAGGAATCAATGAGTGAAATGCTATGATGTGTGTTATGCATGAGGTTGGAAATGAGTGGTCCTTCTGGCCTTAAAATCTGTGCATTTCAGGGATTCTTCTCTGCTAGAGCAGAGCTGCTGCTGACCAACTTTTTTTCTGCATATGTTAAAATATTTTATTATTTTTCCCACTGTTAAACTACACAATGCTGAGTCTCAACTGCAGGAGAATTTGGTTTGAAGATGTTTGTGTACCACCTGTTGTTCATTTGAGATGTAACTAAGTAATGAGAAGATGAAGGCAGGGAGACTTGCAGCACCAGGAAGACTGATCATTTAACTCTTTGGGGAGAGGAACTATAAATGCATGGATGACTCTCTCATAGCAAAGGGATGTCTTGTAAAATGAATGCACCAAAACTCAGAATAATGAGATAATGGATAGTAATAAGATAATACAAGGCTAAAGAGAAGAATTTAAGATATTTGTAATTTCTCTAAGCAACTCTATTTTATTTAACTTGCGTTTGTGACAGCCATCAAAAATAAACAGGATGCTAGGATTTGTTTTCGCAAGTATACCTCCTTGAAGCAACAGGAAAGTTTAATCCAGTCAACAGAAAACCACTGTTCTGCTAAACTTCAATTCCTTTGCTGCTGCTGCCAATTTCATTTAAGATATTGCCTCGTTCTCATCTTTGTCCCTACTGGTGAGTTCAGGCCTGCAGAGTTTTGTGAATTTACTTCATGTGGCTGTAAGGCTTTCCCTTTCATGACCCTGGGACAGGGGAATATATAGGTGTTAGGCACAGTCTGAGTCTTGTATGTGTGTGAAGACACAGCATGAGATAACTTGACTTTAGCTGGATCCCCACGGTAAAGCACATGTTCCACATTCATCCCCTTTTAGTAAAGAAAACATGGCGGGAACTTTATACTAGGTCACTTACTGGGTGGCTAGATTGTCAGCGGGTGTAAATTGGGATAGTGTCTGGCTTCAATGGAACTATACTGATTTACATCATTTGAACATCTGGCCCCATATCTTCAACTTGTCTGTTTAGCTTTAAAACAAGGTATCAGTGGGTATTCAGCACCACTTGAAAAGGCAACTGTCAATTGATAGCCCATTTCCACTAGTAATGGATGAAACCGCTTAGCAGAGTTCTGTATTGCATAGGTGGACTCACTGTATATTCACCATGTATACTATCTTAGTTGTCAGTCTTCAGGCAGCAGCTCTCTCAGCTGAGCTAAAGGAGGGTCTCCTCATAGATGAGTCATGGGGTACTTTATCAAGATTTTTAGAGTGGGAACCACTCTTCAGTACATTCCACCATACTACTGAAGCCACATTCCTACTACAAACTGAGGGGATGCATTCAAGTCAGTGCAATTTCAACCACAGCTAATCTGCAGGTGTTGTATTTTTTCACTCTCCTGTTACATTTGTAGCACTGGAAATCCGTAGGGCTGTATAAAATTTAGATTCATTTGCTGTTATGCCCTTGCAGCTAGAAAGTTCACAGGACCAGTGACTTCAATTTGATCTGCAGCAGCAGGGGAGTCCAAATGTAGCGCAGCAGCAGCTTTTGCTGATCAAACCTCCCACTTCTTTTTTTTCTCTATTGGAGAATTTGCCAGCAGTATAACGTGTAGTGTTAATTAGAATCTAAAATGCAATAAAATCCCCCCTATACCCTACTATCTACAGGATTAGCCTATTGTATCAAATGTTACAAGGCACTTGCATCATAGGAGGGATATAAATGCAATTGAGATGTTTTCCACTGATATCCAAAATAGAATGGCCTTGAAGCCAATAGCCGTAATGTGGTGGAATTGCAATAAGACAGTTTTGATTACTCTTAATTTCTTTCCCTTTTTTGCTCGGTAGTCATCAGTCTCCAGAGTGTAACTCCATGTCCTCCTCCTCCAAACATATGCCAGTCAGAATCACCACAGAAATACAGATTGCATTAAGCTAAGGCTAAAAAGCTATTTCTGACTAAATTCTTTTGTCATTTCAAGCAGATAAGGTACTGTTCTTCCCTTCTTGTCCAAAATTAATGTTCAACATATCTGTGAGCTGTGCTAACAGATTCATGCTCCTTCCCCTGGGGAGGCTGAATTTCAGTACTGAGTGAAGTAATCCCTCTACAGTATATCAGCTTGTTTAAGATCCTTTTGAATTGAAGGTATGTTATAAGAGTAAGTTATTGGTAAAAACATACAAGTTTCTCAGTCTTTTAATTTTTTGATCATCAAACCACCTTCCCTTTATGTCCAGTACATTAGTCTTGAGTCTGGTAGATCTACTTAAACTTTCACCTGTTAGGATCAGAAGACTCAGCAGGATGTCCCTTTTACAGGAACGTAACTGCCACCATCTCACAATTATATAATTGCTTAATCTCTGTTGCATCCCTTGTAAGACTGTCATAAACAGATAGTTAAGGATTAAGGTCTCTTTTACCTGTAAAGGGTTAACAAGCTCAGTAACCTGACGGACACCTGACCAGAGGACCAATCAAGGGACAAGATAATTTCAAATCTCTGTGGAGGGAAGTCTTTGTCGTGTTCTTTGTTTGGGTGTTGTTCTCTCTTTGGATCTAAGAGGGGCCAGACGTATATCCAGGCTCTCCAAGTTTCCTGAAGTATTTTCTTCTATTCAGTATAGTGAGTATTAGAAAGGCGGATTAGTCTTATAATTTCTGTATTTGCAAATGTGTGTTTGCTGGAGAAATCTCTTTATTTCTGTTTGCTGTTACTTTGATTATTTTGAGAAAGGAGAGGGGGGAAGTCCCTCTTGGTTTATAAGTTAGACCCTGTAATATTTTCATCCTGGTGTTACAGAGATAGTGTACTTTCTTTCTTTCTTTCTTTTAATAAAATCTTTTCTTTTTAGAACCTGATTGATTTCTTCCCTTGTTTGGAATCTCAGGAGAAGAGGAGGCGGGAAAGGGAATCCCTCTTTGTTTGATTCAAGGAGTTTGAATCAAGGTGATCTCTCCCGACGGCTAGGGGAGGGGGGGGGGGAATGGGCTATTTCCCTTCGTGTTAAGATCCAAGAAGTTGGGATCTGTGTTCCCCAGGGAAAGTTTTGGGGGAACAGGGAGTGTGCTAGACACTGGGATTTCTAGCTGGTGGCAGCATACCAGATCTAAACTAGGATTTAAGTTTAGAGGAGTCCATGCAGGTCCCCATCTTGTGGACGCTAAAGTTCAAAGTGGGGAATAAACCTATGACAAAGACAAATCTTTAATATAAAGTTGTGGTGATGCTAAATAAATCTTTTTAAAGAATGTATAATTTTCAGGAACATTATGGGTCACCATCAAGAATGGGAAGATCACCAAGAATGGCAGAATGTACAAATTCCACGGCAAAGTTGGCTTTTGACTGTTTGTTTATGAATGTAACAAAATTATAGCCAGGATTGAGAGAGATCAAACTACACATTTAAAAAGATGGAGGCTTACTCTTTCTCCTTATATCCTGACATTATAGGCGTGTTTATTGTATTTACAATTCACTTTTATCTCTCTAACAGGTATAAAAGTAACTTTTCTTCATTAGGTATAGTCTTAATGTCAGTGATACAGGTATCATCTTATTGAATGAAATATAGATCCTTTTTTTCCCCTGCAGGAACTCTGTTACATTACTACTTATCTATTCAAGCAGTCATTAATCACAGCACTGTCCATTTGGTTGAAAGGTACAATATGAGTGTTCCTCCAAGGGACCAATTCTGCTCCCAGTGAAATCCCATTGACTTCAGTAGAAGTTTCCATCCCCAAAAGAGCACAAATCCAACTAAATTTTCAATAGCAATTGGGACTTATGCTCCTAAACAATTTAGGCATTTGGGAAAATCTCCCTTGACGACTTGATCAGCATCCTGTCTTAAAAGACAAGAGTAAGCACTTCTGGACCAAGTATAATATCTATCTTCCATAGGCTGCTTTCAAATTTTTATCAACGGTTAACTATATTCGGAGATGGTTCAGCATAGGATCTTTTCTCCTCTCTGCTTGAATCCACATAATATAGGTCATTGTCATGGGACAATTTATAAATAAGAAATTTTTAAATCTCCAACAAAACCCAAGTTTTGCATCTGGCAGTGAAAACAGTAAACCAAATAATTAGTTTTTGATGGTTATGAGGATATAATGGTAGGGATTTGGCATAAATTTATTTTCAGATTTCATGATTAAAGTATACTGCTGACATAGTTATTAGTGAAATTATTTACAGGTTTTTTCCCGAAGGTCAAGTATTAAATTTCTACATCTGTGAACTGGATTCATTAATAATGTCTCTTTCCTACTGTTTTCAGTGCACTGTAATATGAAGTGATAAACACCTTAAAACAATGTCTCACTACCTTTTTATGTTCTTCTACAGCATAAACTATTTTGTTTTATGGCTTTTTAAACTGTATTTGTTACTGCATAATGAAGCAATATATTGTAGTAAATTAATTTACCCTGTTGAATTTTTGCCTTGTTCTAGTGCGATGTGAACATGCATTGTGTATCTGGATTTCATTCTGCCTGTTAGTGTCTTTTTTGGTACAATATAAAGGGATTAGTTACATTTTCTGGCTGATTCTTTATTTTCTTTCCTTGTATTGTAGTCTTGAGAGACATTGTGGTAAAGAATCATTTGCCTGGGATTATGAAATGAAATACTAAATAATAATTTGGATACTATTAATAGATAAGTGCTGATTTGTATGTGCAAGCATTTTACTCATAAAAGCATCACAATCAACAGTGCTAATGCTTTTTTTTACAGTTTCTTCATGCACCATTTGTACAGAATCTCTAATCTGTGTCTACCTATTGTAAGTCTTCGTAGCTGCATTCCTTGGCAACTAGAGCTTTATGGGGATAGAACTCAGATCCTCATGAACCAAATAATCCTAATATTTGAGCTCAGCGTATCACTGTTAGCTGTTAGGCCCCGTAATACTATGTAGCTGACCATTTGATTTAGTTGAGTTAAGGGCAATTGTATGTATTCACGCTAATCACGTCTTTTCAAATGGTAAGGATACCGAATGAAGTTTCACATTTAAATATGCACACTGGGTTTCATTTTTAATGAGTAAATTGTAAATGACTTCTCCTCATGCATATTTATTGAACAGGAAATGATGCATAAACCTCAGCATTTTCATGTGGGTTTTGTTTTGACTTTCAGGTTCAAATTGGAACCAAAAAACCCACACATTTATGAGCTAATGCTCCTGGTTCTCCATTGCACCTGCAGTGCTGTTTTAGGGTAGACCTTCACCCTCTGCTGCCCTTGATGGCAGGTCAATGGCAATTCATTCACATTCCTCAATGAAGTCTAATTGAAAGATGTATCCACTGGAGTTTCTGTTTGGGGCTGCAAATGTCATTCTCATAGGGTTGGCATCCAGAATAACTTGCTGGCTGTAAAATTTCAAGCACTCCCTGGGGTTCACAGCTATCAGTGACATGCCCATTAAGGGAGATGTGAGAACCAAACCTTTATGGGCATTACCAGGTAAATTCAAATCAGAAAGTGTGGGTCTTGAATGAACCCAACTTTATAGTTAGCAAACCTCACTAGCTGGTGCATGGGCCCAAGGTAAAATACATTCGTTAGATAGCAACCTGTTTGAGTCTCTGTATCTGGAGAGTCTGAATTGTTGCTTTGCTCCTCTCTCTGTATAGCACTCACAATATTAGGCTCTTCTATATCTTCCCATTCTCTGAATTATTTATGTAGTAACTGCTGGCTACCTGCTATAGACTGGGGATTAAGGTCAAGAAAGGCTTTCTTTCTTGGAATATTTACCTTATTTTCATGATTGTGTTTTATCTGCAAGGATTCTTTAACTTGGTTGGTTATCTGGAGACAATGAACACTCGTCGCGGTGCGTGTATTCATCCTAACGTAAAAATAAAATAGAAAGGTTATGATGGGGACACCAATACTTCCTATTGACCATAGACTCCTAAAAGTTAAATCAATAGAATGGCGGTTGCGTTATTATCCATTCCATCACCCTGACATTTGCTTGCTAAACCTAAATAATGATGATTTATTCAGAATTTGTGTATATAAATATATTTTAAAACTTGGTGTCTTCTCAGTGTGGTGTTGGGGGAGTATTAATAGATTGAGGAGCTTAGATAGAATAAGATTAAATTATTTTGAACAGACTTCATTTAGTGGAAGAGAAGTTTTGGAATGTCTTTCTGGATCAATGAATTTTGGAAACAGAGCATTTTGTTATGTTTGGAGAAGTACAAGAAATAATGGAGGAAATTCTGGCCCTATTGAAGTCCATGGGAGTTTTGCAATTAACTTTAATGGGAGCCAGGATTTCACCTATGGTTCCTTCTCAAAATATCTCACAATCTAACAAATTCTGAACCAGAAAAACAGAGGCAGTCAGAAAACATGGAACCCAGAAAAAAACAACAGGCAGTCAGAAAACAAATAGCTAAAGATAAAGGTAATTTTACTCTCCGGAAAACTTCAATTATCAGGTATTGCTTTAACATTTGAAATGAGGTTTTAGTGGTGGCCAGAAGCAAAGCATCACTAACTTTTTTACATCATTAAAAATATTAAAGTGGGGACTGAAGTGGTATAAGGCATATAAGATGATCTCTGGCATAGCGCAAAAAAGTAAAGGTCATTGTAGAATGCTGCTCAGATACACAATCATTTTAAATATTGAGATTTTTTTCATTTGACAGTACAGTAACATTGAGAGTAAAATAGATAATTGCTATGAGATACTGTATCTTGCTCTACTGTACTCTATGTATGTTATGTGCATTGGTCATTCTTAAACGCTTGCCAATTTTGTCTTAAATAGATGTCAAGATAACATTAACTCCCCTATATATCCTATGGGAAATATCTAAAATAATGCATTGCTTTTCTAAGGCAGTTGGCAAGTTTCTGTGGATGACCACTATATCATGCAAAATATATCTTACTTGCAAAAAGGAAAATATAGACTGCAGATATCATGACATTTATCTCCAGTAAATGTTGCCACTAAAGTCTTAGCTGGGGCAAGTCTGCATTATACACTGAGGTAAATGAAGCTATGCCACTTGGCACTTGAGGCAGAATTTAAAATGCAACAGGAATTATATAAAATACAGTTAATCTGGATAATCACATGGTAGGTTAGCATTATTGTCTGTAATTTATGGACAATTATAGATAAAGGACCAGATCATAAAATGGTGTAAATTGACATAGTGCAATTGACTTCAATGGAACTGTACTAATTTATATTAGCCAAGGATCTAGCCGTAAATATCCTTAGTTTAAATATGTGTTGCCAATGTTTAATCAAATGTTCCAATGATGTTAAGGTCAATGTTACATTTAAGTCTTAGAGCAAGATCCTCAGCTGGTGTAGTTTCACTGAAATAACAGTCCCTTGGAGTAAACCCTGACTTATTTATTTTTAAAAGATTCTGTGACATGAATTAGAAGTACTTTTTACGGTGTGATGCATGGCTATTACATAAACTATTCAGGATTTTTTTTCTTTGTGCTAAGATAGAAAACTGCTGAAATCTAAATAAAATTGAAAGCAAACAAAATGCTATTGAGACCCAAGTTGTCATGTCAGAGCTCACCCTGAGCAACTAAGGTATACTTGGGAACTGGAGTTGTGCCATTTTACACCTGCAGGTAATCTGGCCTGTGAATCTTCCCTCAATTCATAAAGGGTTTTTTCACTAATTACAAGTTCTGAAAGTCTTACAATTCAAATTAAGGATTAAAAATAAGAATTCAGAGGACATATAGTCTATTTATCTTGTTTATATCATGAGATTGGTTATGCATCACATCATAATGAGCTATAAACAAAATTGTTTAAAATAAAAAGCTAAAGTTGCAAAACACGTAGTAGTATCAGTGGTACAGTAGAAACATAATATTCTCAAAGAGCTGCTTTCAAACAATACTTTTAGTTTCAGAACCGCAGAATGGAGATAGAAAATAGATCATAGAATCTCAGGGTTGGAAGGGACTTCAGGAGGTCATCTAGTCCAACTCCCTGCTCAAAGCAGGACCAAACCCAACTAAATCATCCCAGCCAGGGCTTTGTCAAGCCTGACCTTAAAAACCTCCAAGGAAGGAGATTCCACCACCTCCCTAGGTAACCCATTCCAGTTCTTCACCACCCTACCAGTGAAAAAGTTTTTCCTAATGTCCAACCTAAACCTCCCCCTCTGCAACTTGAGACCATTACTCCTTGTTCTGTCATCTTCTACCACTGAGAACAGTCTAGATCCATCCTCTTTGGAACCCCCTTTCAGGTAGTTGAAAGCAGCTATCAAATCCCCCCTCATTCTTCTCTTCTGCAGGCTAAACAATCCCAGTTCCCTCAGCCTCTCCTCATAAGTCATGTGCTCCAGCCCCCTAATCATTTTTGTTGCCCTCCGCTGGACTCTCTCCAATTTATCCACATCCTCCTTGTGGAATGACAAATGTCTTTCAGCTTTGAACAAAGCAACAATTAAATGCTTGAGAGCACCTCCCACACTTACAACCTTGCACAACACAATCTCTTTTACGGAAAGAGAAGGATGGCTGGACACTGGGGTTAACTCATTATCTTTTTTAAAATGTCATGGGATCTTTAACTTGGGTTTGAAAAGCTGAGAAGAATCAGCCTTCATTAAACATCCCAAGGTATCCTAAGTAACAGGAACAGTAATCTAGTTAATTTAGCAAATTAAGGCTAATAGGGAACAGTGGAAGTTGGAGGCGGAGCTCCAAATGAGGAAGGTTAGTAATGAATTTCTGCAGCATAAATTTGAGACAGATGTAGGAAATGTTTGGTTGAAATGGAAAGGTTATTCAAGACATCTAATGATAAGTACAGCATGACAAAAAGGCGTAATATGAGTAAGCAAGATCATATAGAGGGAGAACTGTTGCACACAAAAAGTAAAGCAGAGAGAATGAAAGGGAACAACAGGGGTTAATAGAAACTGTAAGTATTGCATGTCTGGAGTAAGAGGTTAAGGTCATTTAACTAAAAACTAAATAAATTATTTTCCAAGAATATCCAAATGAGGATGTTCAACTGATATCAGAGACAAATACAATTCTCCCAGAGATCAGGTTTGTGGCAGATGTAATAGTTAAAGAATTGGAGTATCTGAAGGCGGGCAAATTGCCAGTTAAAATTACAAAGGAAGTGGTCAGAGACATAAGGAAACCTTTAACATGTTCACATAGAGCATGAAGTGGATTAACTGCTCAACAAGAGATCATATTCCATATGGTGGAACCGCAAACTATTGTTTCCAGCCATATCATTATTTATTTTTGATGGACAAAATGCAATGCAAAGATAAACTGGGAGAAAGCTGATATAACACAACATGTAATGATGATATTAAGGAAAACTCTAGAATCTACAGACCAGTAAATTTTGATTTCTGCAGAGTAACATACAGTAGAAACAGGAATCTTTCAAAGAATGGGGATTTGCCAATAGTTATTTAATTAAGGTGAATGAGCCTGGATTCCCCAAATGAGAGATCATGTCAAGACACATTCAGCAACATTTACTAAACACTTTAAGTTTCAGGACACAAGTGTTATGTAAGGGCTCTTTTTATATGGCAAATTTCTGTTTAATTATGATACACAGTAATTACCCTATCATTGCATACAAGTGCATGATTGTGTGCTATAAATGGAAAAAGTAGATTAAAAGGGAATTTATTTTTGATCGAATATGCAGCAGTCTGGAGAGGTGCCTAACTACTATGGGCCACATCATGCCCTATTGAAGGAGGCAACTCAGAAGAAAAGTCTGTGAATCTCCCCTTACAGAGTTTATCCTCAGTTATTTCAATGGGAGGACAGAGTTTTGTCTCCCATAAGACCAGCTCCCAAGCATTATGGATCCACCGTTTCTTTGTGCTCCCAGTGTGTGACCTTTTCTCCCTGGTACCATGGCTCTGGGGACTCCCATAAAGAAAGGGGTTTCACTAAAAAGCTAGTAAAGTCCCAGGCTGTACTATGTTTCCCTTTATAAGCTTCACTTGAGCATGTGGGAAGAGGGGCGTGAGCAGCCCCAGCTATCCTCCCATGTGTGAAATGGTGCCATGGAGGCATCTGAACCTTCCTTCTATGCTCGATGGTAGAGTTCTGCATGCAAATGAGGGGATTTGATTCCTCCTGTGTAACTAAATTACAAAGCAGTAAACTCTAAAAATTGCCATTGACTATGCAGTATGTTTTCTTGCACCACTAAAGGTTTGTCTACTGATGTGGCCCCAATCACCATAGTTTGCGTGCCTTGCAATGAAAGCTTGTCCACAAGTCTTCCCAGGTTTTTCAGTCCTCTAGTTCCACCACATCACTGAACAGGGTCAGGCGTGACACTGCAGAAAGAGATGTCTGATGCCTGATCTCCAAATCTGGCATTGTCAAGCCCTCAGGAAAACATGACTGGTGGAGGTGTGCCAGTTTACCCCAGCTGAGACCCTGACCCTTACTAAGTTGCCACACAAGTATGGTTCAGAGATGAGCCTCATTAATTGTGAGGATAACAAACAAATAAGCTTGTGTGGTGAAAAAGAAGGCACTTTAGAGTGGAAGCATTTTAGGATGGAGGAAGGCAATTAACAGAATCCCACAAGCACCAGCATTAACTTGGATTGTTGTTTTACATAACAATGATTTAGGAGAGAGAATATAAGGTAAAGTGATTAAGGTAATGGAATTTGTAAATTACACTTAAACCAGGTGATATCAAAGAGGAGGAAGGCCATACAATTAAAAGCATCTTAGCCAAGCTAAGAACCCAGACAGCTAAGCAGATTATACTATTTAATTCATAAATAAATTGTAAATTAGTAAAACGAGGCAAGGTGTAAAACTTGGTCCCAAATGTGTAATTACACCTATGCAGAAAACCCCGGGTGTGGATCCAATTGCTCATAGAGTAAACTTGATAGTTTTACGTTTCTTAAAAGAACGAACAGGAAGACGGTAGAGGAGTAAGTTAAACATGCAAATATTTGGCATTGCATTCCACAACCGAAAGATTATGGAGATAGCTGATTAAAATATATAGTACAGAGATCTGGCAAGATTAATCAAAGGGATAATGTTAACATTTGTTATTTTAGCTTAATATTTTATAACAACTTGGTTTAATTTTAGCAAGTGCCATTCTTCTTTATTCCAATATGAAAGGCAATAAATAAAGAATAGTTCAAGAATGTGTGTAATTACTGGATTTCTCTGTCTAAATATAGCTAAACAGTAATTACTGGATTTCTGTATTTAGCCAGAGAACATGGCATATGTATAAAGAACTATTGTATCTTTTTTTAGGTGATATAGACATATAATAGTTAATATCAGCATAATTAAGGAAGGAGAACAGTCTGAGACTCAGCTGGTCTGAGTTTGAAGATGACTAGACTTCCCATTTCAATAAGCAAAAACACATTTTGCATTCTTTAGCCGGGCCCCGGGGGTGGGCTCCTCCCCAGACCCCACTTCTTCCCAGGCCCCCACCCCTGCTCCTCCCTCTTCCCACCCCCACCCTGCCTCTTCCCACCCAGTTCCACCCCTACCCTCAAGCACGCCCTGTCCCCACGCCTCCTCCTCCCTCCCAGCACTTCCTGCACACTGTGGAATAGCTGATTGCAGCGGGCAGGAGTTGTGGGAAGGGAGGGGAAGGAGTTGATTGGCGGGGCCACCAGCAGCCAGGAGGCACTGGGGAAAGGGCAGGAGGTGGCTGCCAGTAGGTGCTGAGCACCCACAGCATCAGCACCTGTGCTCTCTATACATACTTAGGGTTGAAGCACCAAAGTGGGTCTCAGGACGTTGTCATTCTACTTTTGGCTCTGCCACGGACTTCCTTTGTGACTGGGCAAGTCACTTGATCTCTCTGTGCCTTAGTTCCCCATATACAAAATGGAGATGATACTTGCCTCCCTCTCAGGGCTATAGTGAGGATTAAGTACATGAACATGAAATGTTTGCTTCTTCAAATGTTAGTACCTGTGTGTGTTCCACTGTAGGTATGCATGTGCTATACGCATCTGGGGTCGGAGAATTTTGAAAGTAGAGTCCATTGGTCTGCACATGCACCCTCACTCTCCCCGTGCCCTCATCCTACCAGATAAAGGGTGGAGCACGCCTCCTTAGTTCTTTTTTACCACTAAATGGCCTGGGTTGGAACCTCCACTGTCCAGAGCTTTCTTTTTTTTTTTTTTCATTTTTACTCTTTGATCTGTAACTATATATCTTTTAAGTAGTTTAGAGTTGGGTTCCCTGGCACGGAGAAACTATCTCACCCAAGTATGGTACAGAGTGGGGCATTTGACTATACCCTAGACCTCTGTGCTTCAAGATCTGTGCTGCTTGCAGAGGTGAAAGTAAGCCCTTTAAATCACCAGCCTGGGCAAGCCAGTCTGGTATGCCATACCAGACTGGCTTGCCCAGGCTGGTGATTTAAAGGGCCTGGGGATTTAAAGGCCTCCTCTCTTCTGGTTGAGGCCACGTCCCTTCCGGTTAAGGCCCCTCCCACTGCTGAGGACTCCAGTGAACCGGTAAGTCCTTTAAGTTATTTTCACCCCTGGCTGCTTGCTTACACTTTCTCAGTCAGTAGTAACCAACATTGCCTGTACTGCCTTGAGGAATCTCATGTTGTGGCAAGGAGCAGTGTCTGCTGCTCTTTCCCTAGTCAAACCTTTGAAGGACACGAACTTTGTCTCAAAAAGCACCTGATGAAGATAGCTATGAGGCCACAGTTGGACTCAGCCTTAGGGACACCTCCCCCACCCCCATATATTGGCCTGAGTCTGCAAGGAATGTGCATCATTCCATGAGATCCAATTTAGGCATGAGGTAATCTAGGCCCATACATTCCTCCTTGGAGTCTTTTAGGGGTGGCAAAGGGTGAACTCATAACCATGAGAACTACGCATCTTTTGAATCTACATCAGCGAAGTCTGATTCAGGTGTGCCTAACCTGAGCAAGTTTTCCCTTTCAGCCATGACAAGTTAGAATGTCCAGAGCCTGAGGGTCATGACAAGAAATACCATGAATCAGGGGTCCATTGGTACCAGACTGTGCTCCAGCGGCGACCACACCTCCAGCACCAGTCAAACCTCAACATTGGGAACCATTGGCATGGGCAAGAGGCGGTCATTGGAATCTTCAGCCACCAACAGTACTGACACTGTCTCACCTACTGTGGTACGCAAACTGATTGCTCTGGCTCAGTCGGTTCAGGTGGACAGGGCCTCTCGCCCTCAAGAGACTTATGCTATTCCTGATGACAGTTTAGCTGCCCTTGAGGCTTAATCTCCACTGCTATCAGGTCCTTCCCTCATCAGCAACTTCATGACTGCACCAGGAGAGGCAAATTTTGGGAGGAGTCTGTCCCTGATTCCATCTTCCCTCCTTGGTTTCCCTCCAGTGGAACCATTGGTACTGCCTAGCAGGCCTGCACAACTCGTAAAGCAGCGAGGACCATATTACTCCAAAGAAAACAGCTGAGGGCCGAACCTCCCCCCCAGTGCCGCCGAAACACAACCCGCCCAGCCCCCTCAAAACAACCCCCTCCAAGCGCTGCCCGCCCCGCGGAAACAAACCCTCCTTCCCCAGCGCCGCCCTGCCGAAACAGCGGTATTGAACCTTGGTAATATGTTATAGCGGGCCCCTAAGTTAGTATAATTAAGGTAAAAGAAAAATGTATTTTTTTTTGCTAGAAGTAGAATAAGATCTTCCCCCACACTTTGTAGTCAATTGCCCTGTTGAATGAATCAGGTGTGACTGAGGAAGGCGTGGAAGGCAGGCACCTCCAGACAGCTACAACCCTTGGAGAGGGGATGGGAGCCAGACCAGATCAGTAGAACAGGTCAGCCACCGACTCATAGCTCGTCTCCACAGCCCCCCCCCACTCGCCTCCTCATCCCCCTCCCCCGCTGCTGGCTCACCTGCCCCCCTGCTCGCCTCCTCAGCTCCCCCTCCCCCACTGCCGGCTCACCCCCTGCCACTGCCTGCCCGCTCGCCTCCTCAGCCTCCCACCCCCCGGCCAGTGATGAGCTGCCAAAATCTTAACAACTGGTTCCCTCCTCACTCCACAAGGAGCTCGTGGCCCGCCCCCCAGGACTCCTGCCCCATCCAACCCTCCATGTTCCTTGATGCCCCCCCGGGACCCCTACCCCATCCATCCCCCCTTCCCTGTCCCCTGACTGCCCCCTGCCACCCTATCCAACCCCTCCTCTCATTCCTGATGGCCCCCATGGGACCCCTGCCCCATCCAACCACCCCTTCTCCCTGTCCCCTGACTGCCCCCTCCTCCCTGACGGCCCCCCCTGGACCCTTGCCCCCATTCAACCCCCCTGTTCCCCGCCCTCTGACGGCCCCAACATTCTACAACAGCAGAAGGAACATCAATGTCATTGCTTCAAGAAGTACCTTAACTTGACATTTGCAAAGCAGCTACATGGAGTTCCATCCACATATTCATGAGACATAATGCTTTAGTACAGGACTCTTCTGCTGATGCTTCCTTTGGGGCAGCGGTCCTTCAAACAGCCCTGCCAGCTGCATCCTCATATCCTCTTCTTAATTAATTTCTTCTTGTCAGTCACCCACAGTAGAATACACATAAGGACCAGCACTCGAACAAAAAGAGTTACTTACTTTATAGTAACTGGAGATTCCTTGAGATGTATTGTCCCTATCTGTATTCCACTACCTTCTCTCCTTTCTCTCTGCTTCAGATCATGACTAGATTCGCAGTAGAGAAGGCTCTAGGGAGGCAGTCCATCCACTCCACCCTTTGCTCTTGGTCATGGGCATATGCGCAGGCCAATGGAAACCGCTTTTAAAACTTGTGACCCTGGCTACATGGAATACACACATACCCATGCTGGAATATAAAGAGGGACTGCACATTTTTGAAGAACTTCCAAAGGTAATTACTCTCTCATACTATGGCAATGAGCAGAAAAAAAGTATAAAATTAAATTGCCTGAAATATAAACAGACATCAGCTAAGCTAGTGTTTAATACTACACTACAACACTACATTTTACTTTTTAATGAAGTTAATTTGGGGTAGGTATTCCAATAACACCTTGAAAAACAGTCCTAAAATGATGTGAGATTTTCACAAACTTAGCTTTGAAGAGTATTTGATTGTTTATACAGAAAAGGGTAAATATTTAAATGGTGCACAAGAGTTAGGAATATGTTGTACATCTCATTAAAAGTTAACAGCATCTGTGAGTATCCCTCATATATATTGGTATTTTCAATTGTTTGCACCTAACCTCACAGCAAGCTAGAGTTGTTGAACTAGTCAAGGAGTAAGTCAAATTCTCAACTAGTACAAACCAGTGTAGATCTATACAAGTCAGTGGAAACTTTATTTGAATATTCAGTACCCTGAGGTGTATAAATGGACTTTAAAGGAGCTATGCCTGGTTACACCAGCAGACATCTGGCCTACTACATTTTCTAAGTAGATGACAAAAGTTCATGCTGCTGGAGTTCATATGTGTGCTCAATGACTGATACTTATCTATTAGTATTAATGAAAGTTATTAATGCCCACAAAGAGGGGCTAATATATGAATATATGCCGCCAAATGCACAACATGTTTTCAGATTAGATAAACATTGTTTTTCTTTTATAATAAAAATTGACTAGATTTGACATCTCTTTTGCTAATATAGCCATATGCTCTTTCCCTGCACCCATGTCAATATCTGTATGCTCAGCTGAGTTTTTCTTAGCACTGTATAGTATTCCATGCTATAATGTCTCCTTATTTGACTGCAGATAACTTAGCTTGTGTTTTGAGCTGACATTTGTGCTAGGAGACAATTATGTTCTAATTAAATATACATTAAATCTGAAAGTAAACAGTTCAGGCTATTTTAGAGTACAAGGGTAATAGCTTTACTTCAGCAAATCTCTGTATCATTTAGAAGAAATCAAATGAAGCATCCTCTAACCAAATATTTTCTGATTTATGAAGCTGACTATATGCTGCATTGATGTGTTTTGTGTATACAGTACTCAACAAACCTTGTTTTACTGCTAGCACAATGATAAAGAGCCTCTAACAGGCAGCCATTGACAATCAAAAGATATAGAGATGCTGCTCATGAGACAACTGACATAAAACTGTTCAGTCAAAAGTTCAAGCAGGTTTCCATAACGTCACTATTCTAGTTTTATTTTAAAAGCAGGTGGACATCTGACTCATACACGTGGACTATAAGGGTTATCTATCTAGATGACTTTCATGATTCTTAGTGGAAAAAGAATCTGCAACATGACTTTCCTTGTGCCATCTTTTATTCACAACATCAGAAGGTATTAGCTGAAAGGCCGGTAGTTGCTTTTCTGGGTATCAATTTTAACTTATATTTACAGCAAATTATGCTTTCAAATCTCCCCCTCCCACCCCCATTGAAATACCAGTCAGAAAGTGTATTTTGGGGTGACATATATGGTCTCAGTACTAGACTAGGGAATGGACCCTCTGCATTGACTATTGCAATGTATATCCATAAATCTATTGAAGTGAATGGAACTACACAGATTTATATTAGCTGAGGATTGGCCCTGTGAGCCAGAAATCCCTGAGTTTTTTTCGTGGTTCTCATACAACTCCTTTTTATCTTGTAACTTCTCTCTATCTCCATTTCCTCCTCTGTTGCAGTTAATTGACACAAATCCAGTAATGTGTGTCCCACCTCTCCCTTTTGAGTAGAGGCCCAGAATATCTGGTACCCAGCTTCTGGATCATAGTGTGTCATTCACTGCTAACCTGACAGTACTATGACTTCTCTCTTATTTGTACCCAAAGAGTAAAATTTCCTTCTTTGGAGCTCTCTGATACAATGTGTGGTCTGGGGTATTAGTAAAAGGGAGGAAAGAGGCTGCTAGCAAATTAGCAGTGAGACTATCTGACCTGATATTTTTCTCTCCATCTTGGGATGGCAATGGGGTGGGTGGTGGAATGAAGTAAGAAGGGGAGTTTGCTGGGAGTGAGGAAGCTAGATTTAAACCACTGATGAGCTGGAGGGGAATAGTGCTAGCCCTTTGTTAACTGAGCCAACTACGGGACCCCAGGAAGGAGTGTTTCATTTATAAGTGTCTAGCCCTTTGTGGAGGCATTCTTGAAAATGTAATGCAATGCTAATGAAACACTACAGCTATTGGGCTCAAGCTCTATTTCTGCAGCAGGAAGCTGTGGGAGATCTAACCATCTCTGTCCCTCTCCCCCAATACACATACTTCAAATAAAATAAATCAACTGTGATAGGAGTCAGAGTGGTAGCTGTGTTAGTCTGTATCAGCAAGAAGAATGAGTACTTGTGGCACCTTAGAGCATAAGCTTTTGTGGGCTAAAACCCACTTCATCAGATGCCAAGGAATTACCTTGCCTTTTCTTCCTCTCCACCACAAATCTTCAGCCTAGTCCTGTTTATTGCAGATGATGATGCTGGAAAGGAACTGTTTACCTTTTGGGGAAATAATATTTTGCACCTTCCTCTAAAAATGCTAAGGCTGGCTTTGCATATGCTCTAGCATGGCTTTCCAAGGGGATGCAAAGGAAAAAGAAATATTAATTTCCCTGGTGGGAATTTTCTTCCAGAAAATCTGGAACATCTGGCTGTTTTGGGGAGCATGTGTTTTAAACCTATTAATTTCTCTTTCATAATGACTCATTTCCAGTTTATGAATGTAGAAAAACAAGATCATTTATAGCCTAGTCAGTATTCAACAGGAAATTCTGTTTTTTGCTGAATCTTAAGTGAAAACAATCTGGCAAGAAAGTATGTGCGGGGAGGGAGGAGAAATCTTTTCAACCAATCAGCCCTGGATTTATGTGAGACTCCCATAGAAGAAATTGGAACTGCTTCAAGGAAACCAGCCCCAGCCACACTAATATAAGATTACTATGTAATCTGAGAGAAAAATGGTAATGAAACAGTGCCTGTACTGTATAAATAACATAATATTGGATAGAAAGGTGATACTAGAAATCAAAGGTACTGATTGATGGAAGCATGAAGTGATTAGAATTTTTACTATTGATTTTAATGGGAGCGGGAACATGTCCATAATGTTTGAAAACAAAGCTAGCCTCAATTGACTATAATAAGTACCAGGCACCACAGGTTTTTCCAAAAGATATTCCTTCTGATCTGTCTCTGGACATCCACAATTAACTCAAAAATCTTCCTTTCTCCCCCCCATGGGTTCTTTCTCTCCCCTACTTTTTCCCTCTCTTGCTTTACAATCCTGCCAATGTATATCTTCAAAGGCAAATGTCTGTTTAATGTTGAGATCTATGGTAAGTTATATTAATTGTAAAGTGAAGCAATTAGGAGGCATTGGGTCAGATCCTCAGCTTATGTAAATAGTTGAAACTCCCCTGAAGTAAACAACTGTATCCTTTTAAACCAGCTCAGGATTAGGCCCGCTGTATATACTGGGTACAATGGATCTGATCTGATCTCACTTGTCACGCACTGGTATAAATATCTAGTATTTAATATTATTTTAAATTGTCTAAATCCCTGTTGAACTCTTTTTGCAGAACACTGCTGTGAACATTTTAGAAATATTGAATAATGTTTTTTCTCAAGCTGAGAGTTATGGGCTCTAGTATGCCACATCATAGGATTGAAAATAAAGAATTTAAATTCTGTTCAGGCAAAAAGCCATTGAAGGAAAGTAGTGAGAGAGAAGTGAAATTCTGAAAAGGTTTTTTACAGCTGTGAATTGTTTGCCACAATTTTACTGTAACTATTTTGCAATCATCAAGTTTGCTTCAGTCATTATCCTTTTGCATATTTGGAGCAATTACACAAAGGTCATTATTGGAACAAATAAATATGAATTCATTCTAGGCTGCTGCCAAATCTGTAAGACCTTTGTTTACAATTTTGTCATGTCCTGATATACAAATGTTTAATATATACTCCTGATGATTTGGCCAAATGCCTCTTGATTAGTTTTTATTAACAAACATTGCTTCATCTTTCAAATTAATATTAAAATGCAGTTTTAAAAGACTAAAAGTAAAGGTGTATGCTGTTTATGGAAAAGGGTAATTTCTACTGAAGAAAAATAAATTGTATAAGAAATAGCTTCTAGTCATTGTGCTGAAGGAGTCAGCTTTGCTTGTGGAATTTCCTATTGTATTATCCAAGTGGTAATTTGAAAGGCTATGTATTAGTAGTAGAATAGGAAGCTTTCACCCTCAGGCCATCAGTTTCAGCACAGCCCAGATCAATAATGACCAAAGGTTGGTTGGTGCTTTGTGTGAAGTGCGTTGTTTTGACTCCAATTCCTAAAAAGCCATGATCCATATTGCAAAAACCACCATCCCTCTTGCCACTGTACTATTGGGTTATCCGGGAGAGGGGGCGGGCGGAAGCCCGCCCCATGCTAACGGATCCCCCCCCCAGCCTAAGGGGAGGATCCACAGGGCCACGGAAACCCACTAAGTGCGGGGGACAACTAATAAAAGAACAGGGACAGGAGTGAGGTCAAAGGGTCATAAGGAGGGAGCCTGATGGGGACACCGAGCAGAGAACCCCGGACAGCGCCCACTGCTCCTCGAAGGCGTCAAGGGAGCCAGCGGACGCCGCCCAGAGGAACTCTGCCCGGAGACGTGAGCGGACGAGGGACCGGAAACAAGCCCCACAGTCGCAGGAGTCTCCGTCGGCCAACCTCCTCTCCCTGGTCGCGTGGATGGCCTTTTTAGCCAGGGCGAGGAGGAGGTTGACCAGGAGGTCCCGCGACTTTGTGGGGCCACGGATAGGGAGTGCATGGATAAGGAGGTGAGGGGAAAAGTGCAGCCAGAAACGTAACAGAATGTCGGTGAGGAGCCGGTATAGGGGCTGCAACCTGGCGCACTCTAGGTAAGCATGCGCCAGGGTCTCCCTCACGCCGCAGAAGGGGCAGGTGTCCGGGACAGGGGTGAACCGCGCCAAGTACACGCCCGTGCTCACGGCCCCGTGAAGGAGCCGCCAGCTGATATCCCCGGCGGGCCTCGGGACCAGGGTGGAGTACAGGCTGGCCCACCGGGGCTCCTCACCCTCCACAGGTGGCAGGAGGTCCCGCCACTTGGTGTCGGGGCGGGACACGAGGGCGAGGAAGTGGACGGTATGGAGCACGAGCGCGTAGAGTTGTTTCCTTGGCGCGGTTTGGAAATGGACCGGCTGCAAATCGTGCAGCCGGCTGGCGGAGAAGGGGCGGGGGGGCCGGTCGGGTCCACGGGGCAGGGGCCCGATGAAGAGGTCCGGAGGGCTCGGGGTGGAGGGTGGACGGGGCGTGCCCTCGCGCAGGACCCGGTCGAGGTAAGCCCGAGCAGCGGGCGGCAAAGCGGCCTTCACCTCCTGTAGTACGCGCCGGGGAGTACAAGGTCTGGAGAGCCCCATCCGCCGAGCGAGCGTCAGGGGATCCAGCCAGTCTCCCCGGTCGTAGTCCAGGAGGTCTCCGACCCTGGTGGCTTCTGCCAGGACCAACCTCTGGCGCACCGCGGGGGACTCCGCCACCTGCACACGGAGCTGAGGGTTGTGTAGCAGGGGCTCCGCGAGGAGGTCTGCCCCCTCGGTGGCCGCCACGGACCTGGTCGCAGAGAACAGCTTCCAGGTCCGGAGGAGGTCCTGGTAGAAGACCGGCAGCCCGGAGAGGTCTCGCGGAAGGCCCCTCGGGTTGAGATAAAGGAGCTGCCGGTCGTATCGGAGCCCTCGGAAGCGGCGCAGGAAGGCGTGCGCCAGGGCTCTCCATGCCGGACTACCCGCACCATAAAGGAGCCTCTGCAGTGCCTGGAGGCGGAAGACGTGGACCTGAGTGCGGAGGCACTTCAGGCCCTGCCCTCCCTCCTCCAGGGGCAGGTGGAGTACCCCTGCAGGGACCCAGTGCAGTCCTGGCCAAAAGAACTCCAGCACCACCCGCCGGAGGTCGGTCAGGAACACCGGGGCCGGGACCAGGGTGTTGAGCCGGTACCAGAGCATGGACAGGACCAGTTGATTGAGCACCAGTGCCCTCCCTCGGAGGGAAAGGCACCGGAGGAGTCCTGTCCATTTCCGGAGCCGCTCCGCCACCCTGCCCTGCAAACCGTGCCAGTTCTCCGGCGGAGAGGGATGCGTGGCAGAAAGGTAAACGCCGAGATAGAGCAGCGGACCCGCGCTCCACCGGATGGCCTGAAGCGCGGGTGGGAGGGAGCTCGCCTGCCACCCGTCCCCTACCACCAAGCCAGAGCTCTTGACCCAGTTGACCCGGGCGGAGGAGGCCGCCGAGTACACGGCCTGGCAGGCCTCCACCCGCGCCAAGTCGCCCGGGTCCTGGACCACGAGGAGCACATCGTCGGCGTACGCCGACAGGACCAGCCGCAGCTCCGGCTCCCGAAGCACCAACCCCGTCAACCTCCTGCGGAGGAGACAGAGGAAGGGCTCGATCGCCAGGGCGTACAGCTGGCCCGAGAGGGGGCACCCCTGCCGCACTCCCCGCCCGAAGCTGACCGGCTCGGTCAGGGTCCAGTTGAGCCTGACCAGACACTCTGCGGAGGCGTACAGCACCTGGAGAAAACCCACAAACTGGGACCCGAAGCCTAACGCCTGCAGAGTGCCCAGGAGATACCCGTGGTCCACCCTGTCGAACGCCTTCTCCTGATCCAGGGACAGGAGGGCGAACGACAGACCATCCCTGCACCCAAGCTCCAAGAGATCCCGGACCAGATACAGGTTATCGAAGATGGTACGGCCCGGGACGGTGTAGGTCTGGTCTGGGTGGATCACGTCCTCCAGCACGGACCCTAGCCGAATCGAAATGGCCTTTGCGACAATTTTATAGTCCGTACTGAGGAGCGAGATGGGACGCCAATTCCGTAAATCACGGAGGTCCCCCCTCTTCGGCAATAAAGCGAGCACGGCTCGCCTGCACGAGAGAGGGAGGACCCCGCTCCGCAAGGACTCGGCCCAGACGGTGACTAGGTCCGGGCCGAGGACGTCCCAGAACACGCGGTAGAACTCCACGGTCAGCCCGTCCATGCCCGGGGATTTATTGGTGGGCATGCGACGGAGGGCTTCCGAGAACTCGGCCAGAGTGAGAGGCAGCTCTAGCCGGTCCCGGTCGCCCGCGCTGACCGTCGGGAGTCCGTCCCAGAGCACTTTGCAAGCGGCAGGATCGGTCGGATCCGGGGAGAAAAGGCGCGCGTAGAAGGTCCGGGCCCTCTCGCACATCTCCGCCGGATCCGTGAGGGGGGAGCCGTCCTCCGCCAGGAGGCAGGTGACGTGCTTCTTGGCCCCCCTCCGTTTCTCCAGGGCGTAGAAGAAGCGGGAGCCGCGATCCATCTCCCGAAGGAGGCGGATGCGGGATCGAACAAAGGCGCCCCGGGCCCGATGGTCTTCGAGGACCCGGAGCTCCTCCCGCTTCTCCCGGCACGCTCCGCAAAGGGATGGATCCTCGGGGCTGGCGGCCAGACGCCTCTCCAGCTCTAAGACCTCCCGCTCCAACTGCCCTATCGCCGCATCCCTCCGTCGGCTGGCGCCCCGGGTGTAGTCACGGCAGAAGAGCCGGGCGCGCACCTTCCCCACGTCCCACCACCGCCGCGCCGAGGGAAAGGCGCGCCGCTGCCCTCGCCAGGCCAGCCAGAACTCCCGGAAGGACGCCACGAAGCCCCCATCCTCCAGCAAGCTGTTGTTGAAGTGCCAATAGGCCGGCCCCGGCCTCTCCGCGCAGAGAGAGGCCGTCACGGTGACGAGGTGGTGGTCCGAAAAAGGGGCCGGCCGGATGCTGGAGGACAGGGCCCGTGAGAGATGGAACCGGGACAGATAGATGCGGTCCAACCGGGAGTGGCACGACCGATGGGCTTCCACCCGGACATAGGTGTACGTGGAGGCGTCGTCCGGGTGGTGGTCGCGCCAGACGTCCACCAGGGAGTGATGGGCGACGATCTCCCTGAGGACGGCCGCGGCGGCCGGGCTCTGCTCGGTTCCCGACCGGTCCCGCTCCTCGAGGACGGTGTTAAAGTCCCCGCCCAGGACCAGGCACTCGCGAGGATCCAGGGAGCCGAGGAAGGCGGACGCCTGCCGATAGAACTGCAGCCGCTCCGGGGCAAATGCCGGGGCATAGATGTTGATGAGGTTGACCACAAGCCCCGCCATGCGGACCCGGAGGTGCAGCAGGCGGCCCGGCACAGCCTCGGCGACCCCCAGCACCTCTGGCCGTAGGTCGGGGGAGAACAGGGTAGCCACTCCAGCCTGATGGGTGGTGAGATGGCTGAAGTAGACCCCGTCCCCCCACTCCAGCCGCCAGTTAGCTTCGGCGGCCGGATCCGTGTGGGTCTCCTGCAGGAAAACCACGGAGTACCCCCCTTCCCGAAGGAAGGAGAGCACCTGGCTCCTGCGGAAACCCACCCTACAGCTCCGGGTGTTTAGTGTGGCAAAGGTGATGACTGCCATGAGGAGGGCTGGGGGGGGATCTACGTCAGCAGGGGCGCTCACGGCTCCCGTTGGGCCGCGCAGCAAACTGTGGCCCACCCCGAAGGCGAGCAGGGAGTCACGGAAGCCGCGCGCCCGGTGGTAAGCCGCGACATTCCGCTTCCCGGTCCCCTTGCCCTCCCCTATGAGGGCCCGCGTGGCCAGGAGGAGCTGGTGGAAGTCCCCCCAGCGCTGGAGAGCAAGCACGACCTTGTTGCGGGAGCCCCGGACGTCCTCCAGGAACTCCTGCAACTCCTCTCTCAGCACATGGGGGGGTGGGGCCTCTGGCGCAGCCCCGTGGCCGACTGGGACGGGCAAGCAAGGGGCGGACCCCGGCTCAGTGGGGGGCGGCGGAGGGAAGATTGCAGCCCCTAGTGGGTCGGGACTGTGAAATTCAAAGGCCGCTCCCTGGGAGTCATCCTCTGGGAAAGGGAAGGAGACAGCCCCAGGGGCGGCAATAATATCATGGGAGGTGGAGGGGGCAGGGCTGGGGTCAGGAGCAGGGGTGGGGGGAGGGAGAGAGACAGGACCCTGGGCCTCAGGAGCTGAGCCATCAGTAAGAGGCTCCTCGCGGCCAGGTAGGGGAGTTGGAGGGGAAGGGAGGGGGTCCCCAACGACACCGGGCTCAGGCTCAACGGCAGGCAGAGCAGCCTCGGCACGGGGAGATGTGGAAGCCTCAGGGGGGCCCCCACCCGGGAAGGAACCCGATTGCTCCGCACCACCGAGGGACACCCCCGGTAGCCCATCTCCCTGCCACGAGGCACCGGCCGTCATCTCAACAGGCTCGGCGGCCAGCAGCGGGGTGCCATCCGCAGCCGGGCAGGTCGAGGAGTCCAGGGGACCCTCGGAGGCGGGAGCAGACGCAGCTGGAGGGTTGGTGGAGCACGGGGAAGGGGAAACTGGGGTGAGGTCGGCTAGATCAAGGCCCGTCGGCAGAGGGTCGTCCCCCGGGGTGACCGGGGTCAGACCCAGGGCCTCGATCTCCTCGAAGATGGAGGGGAGCTCGCCTCCCACCACCCCGGGGTCCTCCCCACTCGCGCCCGAGGCGACGCTCACCTCGGGTGTTGCAGGGGGTACAGGCGGCAAGGGACCAGGAGGGGCCGCAGCGGAGGCCTCCGCAGGGGGGGACTGCGTGGGAGGGATGGTGGTACCCTCCGGTGCTGCCACGTCTTCCCTAGCCGTCATCGGCAGATGGGTCAACCCCTGGGGCACGGCAGAAGGCTCGGTGTCGGCGGCCCCCTTTCTGGTCTTACGGGGGGCTTCCGCCTCAGGTGGCACGGGCGGAGCCCGAGCCTTCCGCTTGCCCCGCTTACCCTGTACCCGGGTCCAGCCCTCCATGGCATCGCCTGCGGGCTGGTCAACAGGGATTGGGTCAGGGGGCAGAGAAGACAGTTTTGGGGCTTGGAGAGGCACAGGTGGGACAACAGGAGGGAGGGAGGAGTCCTCCTGGGGAGAGCCCCCTCCCATGCCCGGCAGTACCCCTGCCGCACCCTCCTCCACAGGCCCCGCCAGAGTGCAGGCAGCGGAGGCGGGGCTCTCCCGCTCATCTGGGCGCTCCGGAGAACGCACCCCTGAGGCCCGAGCGGGAGCAGCGACGGACCGAGGGGGAGGAGGGGCTGCTCTGGGTACCGGGCGGTCAGGGGCACCGGCGATGGCGGGGCCGGCACCCTGCCGGGGCTCGGGGGTCCCGAGAACTCCTCCGAGCCGGGCCAAGGGGCAGTCCCTCCGGACGTGCCCCGTCGCCCGGCAGAGGAAGCACCGGGCCTCCCCCGTGGAATAGTGCACCCGGTAATGGGCCCCCTGGTAGGGGACCAGGAAAGACCCCTCAAGCGCCTCTCCGCCACGCGCCGCCGGCGGCAGTTGAAGCTGCACCTGCCGGCGGAACGAGAGAACGTGACGGAGGGCGGGGTCTTTGCAGCCCAAGGGAAGAGGGCTCACAATGGAAATGGGCTTCCCCAGGGTCGAGAGGGCGGGTAACAGGGCGGCATTGGGCAGGAAGGGAGGGACAGAGGTCAGGACGACACGGACCCCCAGGTCCTCCAGCGGCTCGAGGGGGACAAACACGCCCCCCACCGCCAGGCCCTTCTCCACCGCCTCCTGGGCAGCGGCCTCCGAGGCAAGGAAGAAAACCACCTTGCCGTACATTTTGGAGGCCGCTACGATGGCCGTGGGCCCCACCACCCTCGCCAGCGCCCGCACGTAGGTCTCCACGTGGGGCGAGGCGGGCACCAGGAGGCAACGGACGCCGTGCTTCCGGGTCAAGGTGGGGAAGGGGCCCGGCCGCTGTAGATGGTAGCGGAGGCGGCGGTCGGGGGAGATGACATAGCGGCGGGCGGGGGGGCTGCCGCCACCTGGGCGTACGCTCTGGGGGCCAAGGGAGGGGCACCCGCAGAGCTGGGGGAGGGGACAGCGGGGAGGGACGCCGCGGCCGGTGGCAGGGCCGCGGTGGCAGGCTCCGCCATGGAGGGCTTTGTCTTCCTAGCGGGGCCCTTTCCCTTCTTTTTGCCCTGGCCCTTTCCGCCGGCTGGGGGGGCTCCCCCAGAGGCGGAAGGGGCGAGGGACGTGGCAGCAGCAGAGGGCACCCCGTCGGTCGCCGCTGCCGGCGCCTCAGCGGTAGCGGTGGCAGGAGGTCCGGCAGCGGCGGTTGAGGTCGAGACGGGGGGGTTTTCGGGGGGAGCAGGCGGGGGAGGGGGGACAGGCGTTGTCCCAGGGGTCCCACCCACCGCGTGTCCCGCCATGCTGAGTAGGGAGGGAGGGAGAACACCGGAGAAAGGGGCGGGGGGGGGAAAGACAGGTCAACCACTCCTCCCTGCTAGGCTGTGGGCAGGGGAGGAGGGTGCCAAAACGGGTGGGGCAGATAGGGGGACTACCAAGGACTCGGGGGGGGGGGGCGTCAGGTACCAACACAGGATCAAATTCCGGCTCCTCTAGCTGCACTAGGGGAGGGGAGGGGGAAACAAGAGCAATGGGGGGGTGCAGTGCAAGAGGGGCAACTTAAACAGGGGAGAGGCACAAGCGCACTGATAGAGCTATGGGCGCACGAGGGGAGGGGCTAATCAGGGTGAGGGGCCGCGGAGGGAAGGTAGCAACCAGGCTGGGAGTGGGGCAGAGGGACCAAGGGGCTGGCTTTAGGGCTGGGGCAGGACAAACAAAGCTGCAAAGGGAGGTGGGCGGGGCAGGCAAACAAACTGAAGCGGGGGGGTGGGGCAGGGAGGCTACGAGGGGCAAATGGGGCAGGCAACAAGGGGCAAAGCTAGGGGGCCTGTTGCTGAGGGGAAGGGGACAGTCCGGGGAAGGGGGGGTGCGTGCACCCACAAGCACTTGTGCAAAGTCAATGGCTGGCTGGCTGCTGCTGGAAGCCCAAATGGTGGCAATAGGGCGTGGCAAGCCAGGCGAGCAGTTGGGTCCCAGAGGCAGGAGCAGAGGCAGATGGTAAGCAGCCTGTGGGGGTGGTGGAGGGGCAGCGGTGGTGGTGGGGGTAGGGGGGGACACAGATGGACCAGGGGGCAGGCTCCACACCACACCCCCTGTGTCCCCACAAACACAGTCTAAACCCCCACCACTAGAGCACAGTTAAAGGGTTACTCAGTCTTTGGGAGCCCCCTCCACAGTGGTCTTCAGTGTTCTGTGCGCTCCCCAGCAGCCGGTGGTCTTTTCAGTCCTCTTCTCCCTCCTCCTCCAGGCTCCAGCAGCTCCCCAGGACAAACACAGCTCCAGCAGCAGTAGCAGCAGCAGCTCCTTCTCTAGCAGCCCCGGTGGCTAGGCAGGAAGGACCCCCCACAGGTGGCAGCTGTAGTGGTGGTGGTGGTGGGGTCCTGGCTTCTCCCTCCAGAGGTGGGGGAGTGGGGGCTGGCCAGCAAGGCCCCCCCCACCCCTCACTCACTTGCTCAGCAGCAGCAGTCCAGGGAAGGAGCCCTCCAGCCAGCAGCAGCAGCCCAGGAAAGGAAGAAGGAGCTCCAGCCAGCAAGGCAGTCAGAGAAGGGGGGGCACTCCAGCCAGCAGGGCAGCCCAAGCAGGCAGAGCGCTCCCTGTACAATTGGGTTATCCGGGAGAGGGGGCGGGCGGAAGCCCGCCCCATGCTAACGGATCCTCCCCCCAGCCCAAGGGGAGGATCTACAGGGCCACGGAAACCCACTAAGTGCGGGGGACAACTAATAAAAGAACAGGGACAGGAGTGAGGTCAAAGGGTCATAAGGAGGGAGCCTGATGGGGACACCGAGCAGAGAACCCCGGACAGCGCCCACTGCTCCTCGAAGGCGTCAAGGGAGCCAGCGGACGCCGCCCAGAGGAACTCTGCCCGGAGACGTGAGCGGACGAGGGACCGGAAACAAGCCCCACAGTCGCAGGAGTCTCCGTCGGCCAACCTCCTCTCCCTGGTCGCGTGGATGGCTTTTTTTGCCAGGGCGAGGAGGAGGTTGACCAGGAGGTCCCGCGACTTTGTGGGGCCACGGATAGGGAGTGCATGGATAAGGAGGTGAGGGGAAAAGTGCAGCCAGAAACGTAACAGAATGTCGGTGAGGAGCCGGTATAGGGGCTGCAACCTGGCGCACTCTAGGTAAGCATGCGCCAGGGTCTCCCTCACGCCGCAGAAGGGGCAGGTGTCCGGGACAGGGGTGAACCGCGCCAAGTACACGCCCGTGCTCACGGCCCCGTGAAGGAGCCGCCAGCTGATATCCCCGGCGGGCCTCGGGACCAGGGTGGAGTATAGGCTGGCCCACCGGGGCTCCTCACCCTCCACAGGTGGCAAGAGGTCCCGCCACTTGGTGTCGGGGCGGGACACGAGGGCGAGGAAGTGGACGGTATGGAGCACGAGCGCGTAGAGTTGTTTCCTTGGCGCGGTTTGGAAATGGACCGGCTGCAGATCGTGCAGCCGGCTGGCGGAGAAGGGGCGGGGGGGCCGGTCGGGTCCACGGGGCAGGGGCCCGATGAAGAGGTCCGGAGGGCTCGGGGTGGAGGGTGGGCGGGGCGTGCCCTCGCGCAGGACCCGGTCGAGGTAAGCCCGAGCAGCGGGCGGCAAAGCGGCCTTCACCTCCTGTAGTACGAGCCGGGGAGTACAAGGTCTGGAGAGCCCCATCCGCCGAGCGAGCGTCAGGGGATCCAGCCAGTCTCCCCGGTCGTAGTCCAGGAGGTCTCCGACCCTGGTGGCTTCTGCCAGGACCAACCTCTGGCGCACCGCGGGGGACTCCGCCACCTGCACACGGAGCTGAGGGTTGTGTAGCAGGGGCTCCGCGAGGAGGTCTGCCCCCTCGGTGGCCGCCACGGACCTGGTCGCAGAGAACAGCTTCCAGGTCCGGAGGAGGTCCTGGTAGAAGACCGGCAGCCCGGAGAGGTCTCGCGGAAGGCCCCTCGGGTCGAGATAAAGGAGCTGCCGGTCGTATCGGAGCCCTCGGAAGCGGCGCAGGAAGGCGTGCGCCAGGGCTCTCCATGCCGGACTACCCGCACCATAAAGGAGCCTCTGCAGTGCCTGGAGGCGGAAGACGTGGACCTGAGTGCGGAGGCACTTCAGGCCCTGCCCTCCCTCCTCCAGGGGCAGGTGGAGTACCCCTGCAGGGACCCAGTGCAGTCCTGGCCAAAAGAACTCCAGCACCACCCGCCGGAGGTCGGTCAGGAACACCGGGGCCGGGACCAGGGTGTTGAGCCGGTACCAGAGCATGGACAGGACCAGTTGATTGAGCACCAGTGCCCTCCCTCGGAGGGAAAGGCACCGGAGGAGTCCTGTCCATTTCCGGAGCCGCTCCGCCACCCTGCCCTGCAAACCGTGCCAGTTCTCCGGCGGAGAGGGATGCGTGGCAGAAAGGTAAACGCCGAGATAGAGCAGCGGACCCGCGCTCCACCGGATGGCCTGAAGCGCGGGTGGGAGGGAGCTCGCCTGCCACCCGTCCCCTACCACCAAGCCAGAGCTCTTGACCCAGTTGACCCGGGCGGAGGAGGCCGCCGAGTACACGGCCTGGCAGGCCTCCACCCGCGCCAAGTCGCCCGGGTCCTGGACCACGAGGAGCACATCGTCGGCGTATGCCGACAGGACCAGCCGCAGCTCCGGCTCCCGAAGCACCAACCCCGTCAACCTCCTGCGGAGGAGACAGAGGAAGGGCTCGATCGCCAGGGCGTACAGCTGGCCCGAGAGGGGGCACCCCTGCCGCACTCCCCGCCCGAAGCTGACCGGCTCGGTCAGGGTCCAGTTGAGCCTGACCAGACACTCTGCGGAGGCGTACAGCACCTGGAGAAAACCCACAAACTGGGACCCGAAGCCTAACGCCTGCAGAGTGCCCAGGAGATACCCGTGGTCCACCCTGTCGAACGCCTTCTCCTGATCCAGGGACAGGAGGGCGAACGACAGACCATCCCTGCACCCAAGCTCCAAGAGATCCCGGACCAGATACAGGTTATCGAAGATGGTACGGCCCGGGACGGTGTAGGTCTGGTCTGGGTGGATCACGTCCTCCAGCACGGACCCTAGCCGAATCGAAATGGCCTTCGCAACAATTTTATAGTCCGTACTGAGGAGCGAGATGGGACGCCAATTCCGTAAATCGCGGAGGTCCCCCCTCTTCGGCAATAAAGCGAGCACGGCTCGCCTGCACGAGAGAGGGAGGACCCCGCTCCGCAAGGACTCGGCCCAGACGGTGACTAGGTCCGGGCCGAGGACGTCCCAGAACACGCGGTAGAACTCCACGGTCAGCCCGTCCATGCCCGGGGATTTATTGGTGGGCATGCGACGGAGGGCTTCCGAGAACTCGGCCAGAGTGAGAGGCAGCTCTAGCCGGTCCCGGTCGCCCGCGCTGACCGTCGGGAGTCCGTCCCAGAGCACTTTGCAAGCGGCAGGATCGGTCGGATCCGGGGAGAAAAGGCGCGCGTAGAAGGTCCGGGCCCTCTCGCACATCTCCGCCGGATCCGTGAGGGGGGAGCCGTCCTCCGCCAGGAGGCAGGTGACGTGCTTCTTGGCCCCCCTCCGTTTCTCCAGGGCGTAGAAGAAGCGGGAGCCGCGATCCATCTCCCGAAGGAGGCGGATGCGGGATCGAACAAAGGCGCCCCGGGCCCGATGGTCTTCGAGGACCCGGAGCTCCTCCCGCTTCTCCCGGCACGCTCCGCAAAGGGATGGATCCTCGGGGCTGGCGGCCAGACGCCTCTCCAGCTCTAAGACCTCCCGCTCCAACTGCCCTATCGCCGCATCCCTCCGTCGGCTGGCGCCCCGGGTGTAGTCACGGCAGAAGAGCCGGGCGCGCACCTTCCCCACGTCCCACCACCGCCGCGCCGAGGGAAAGGCGCGCCGCTGCCCTCGCCAGGCCAGCCAGAACTCCCGGAAGGACGCCACGAAGCCCCCATCCTCCAGCAAGCTGTTGTTGAAGTGCCAATAGGCCGGCCCCGGCCTCTCCGCGCAGAGAGAGGCCGTCACAGTGACGAGGTGGTGGTCCGAAAAAGGGGCCGGCCGGATGCTGGAGGACTGGGCCCGTGAGAGATGGAACCGGGACAGATAGATGCGGTCCAACCGGGAGTGGCACGACCGATGGGCTTCCACCCGGACATAGGTGTACGTGGAGGCGTCGTCCGGGTGGTGGTCGCGCCAGACGTCCACCAGGGAGTGATGGGCGACGATCTCCCTGAGGACGTCCGCGGCGGCCGGGCTCTGCTCGGTTCCCGAGCGGTCCCGCTCCTCGAGGACGGTGTTAAAGTCCCCGCCCAGGACCAGGCACTCGCGAGGATCCAGGGAGCCGAGGAAGGCGGACGCCTGCCGATAGAACTGCAGCCGCTCCGGGGCAAATGCCGGGGCATAGATGTTGATGAGGTTGACCACAAGCCCCGCCATGCGGACCCGGAGGTGCAGCAGGCGGCCCGGCACAGCCTCGGCGACCCCCAGCACCTCTGGCCGTAGGTCGGGGGAGAACAGGGTAGCCACTCCAGCCTGATGGGTGGTGAGATGGCTGAAGTAGACCCCGTCCCCCCACTCCAGCCGCCAGTTAGCTTCGGCGGCCGGATCCGTGTGGGTCTCCTGCAGGAAAACCACGGCGTACCCCCCCTCCCGAAGGAAGGAGAGCACCTGGCTCCTGCGGAAACCCACCCTACAGCTCCGGGTGTTTAGTGTGGCAAAGGTGATGACTGCCATGAGGAGGGCTGGGGGGGATCTACGTCAGCAGGGGCGCTCACGGCTCCCGTTGGGCCGCGCAGCAAACTGTGGCCCACCCCGAAGGCGAGCAGGGAGTCACGGAAGCCGCGCGCCCGGTGGTAAGCCGCGACATTCCGCTTCCCGGTCCCCTTGCCCTCCCCTATGAGGGCCCGCGTGGCCAGGAGGAGCTGGTGGAAATCCCCCCAGCGCTGGAGAGCAAGCACGACCTTGTTGCGGGAGCCCCGGACGTCCTCCAGGAACTCCTGCAACTCCTCTCTCAGCACATGGGGGGGTGGGGCCTCTGGCGCAGCCCCGTGGCCGACTGGGACGGGCAAGCAAGGGGCGGACCCCGGCTCAGTGGGGGGCGGCGGAGGGAAGATTGCAGCCCCTAGTGGGTCGGGACTGTGAAATTCAAAGGCCGCTCCCTGGGAGTCATCCTCTGGGAAAGGGAAGGAGACAGCCCCAGGGGCGGCAATAATATCATGGGAGGTGGAGGGGGCAGGGTTGGGGTCAGGAGCAGGGGTGGGGGGAGGGAGAGAGACGGGACCCTGGGCCTCAGGAGCTGAGCCATCAGTAAGAGGCTCCTCGCGGCCAGGTAGGGGAGTTGGAGGGGAAGGGAGGGGGTCCCCAACGACACCGGGCTCAGGCTCAACGGCAGGCAGAGCAGCCTCGGCACGGGGAGATGTGGAACCCTCAGGGGGGCCCCCACCCGGGAAGGAACTCGATTGCTCCGCACCACCGAGGGACACCCCCGGTAGCCCATCACCCTGCCACGAGGCACCGGCCGTCGCCTCAACAGGCTCGGCGGCCAGCAGCGGGGTGCTATCCGCAGCCGGGCAGGTCAAGGAGTCCAGGGGACCCGCGGAGGCGGGAGCGGACGTAGCAGGAGGGATGGTGGAGCAAGGGGAAGGGGGAGCTGGGGTGAGGTCGGCTAAGTCGAGGCCCGTCGGCAGAGGGTCGTCTTCCCCCGGGGTGACCGGGGTCAGACCCAGGGCCTCGATCTCCGCGAAGATGGAGGGGAGCTCACCTCCCACCACCCCGGGGCCCTCCCCACACGCACCCGAGGCGACGCTCGCCTCGGGTATTGCGGGGGGCGCTGGTGGCAAGGGGACAGGAGGGGCTGCATCGGAGGCCTCCGCAAGAAGGGACTGCGGAGGAGGGATGGTGGTACCCTCCGGCGCTGCCACGTCTGCCCTAGCCGTCATCGGCGGATGGGTTGTCCCCGTGGGCATGGCGGAAGGCTCGGTGCCTGCGGCCCCCCGTCTGGTCTTACAGGGGGCTTCCGCCTCAGGTGGCACGGGCGGAGCCCGAGCCTTCCGCTTACCCCGCTTACCCTCCACCCGGGTCCAGCCCTCCATGGCATCGCCTGCGGGCTGGTCAACAGGGATCGGGTCGGGGGGTAGGGAAGACAGTTTGGGGACTGGGAGAGGCACTGGTGGAACAACAGGAGGGAGGGAGGAGTCCCCCTGGGGAGAGCCCCCTCCCATGCCCGGCAGTACCCCTGCCGCACCCTCCTCCACAGGCCCCGCCAGAGTGCAGGCAGCGGAGGCGGGGCTCTCCCGCTCATCTGGGCGCTCCAGAGAATGCACCCCTGAGGCCCGAGCGGGAGCAGTGACGGACCGAGGGGGAGGAGGGGCGGCTCTGGGTACCGGGCGGTCAGGGGCACCGGCGATGGCGGGGCCGGCACCCTGCCGGGGCTCGGGGGTCCCGAGAACTCCTCCGAGCCGGGCCAAGGGGCAGTCCCTCCGGACGTGCCCCGTCGCCCGGCAGAGGAAGCACCGGGCCTCCCCCGTCGAATAGTGCACCCGGTAATGGGCCCCCTGGTAGGGGACCAGGAAAGACCCCTCAAGCGCCTCTCCGCCACGCGCCGCCGGCGGCAGTTGAATCTGCACCTGCCGGCGGAACGAGAGAACGTGACGGAGGGCGGGGTCTTTGCAGCCCAAGGGGAGAGGGCTCACAATGGAAATGGGCTTCCCCAGGGTCGAGAGGGCGGGTAACAGGGCGGCATTGGGCAGGAAGGGAGGGACGGAGGTCAGGACGACACGGACCCCCAGGTCCTCCAGCGGCTCCAGGGGGACGAACACGCCCCCCACCGCCAGGCCCTTCTCCACCGCCTCCTGTGCGGCGGCCTCCGAGGCAAGGAAGAAGACCACCTTGCCGTACATTTTGGAGGCCGCCACGATGGCCGTGGGCCCCACCACCCTCGCCAACGCCCGCACGTAGGTCTCCACGTGGGGCGAGGCGGGCACCAGGAGGCAACGGACGCCGTGCTTCCGGGTCAAGGTGGGGAAGGGGCCCCGGCCGCTGTAGATGGTAGCGGAGGCGGCGGTCGGGGGAGATGACGTAGCGGCGGGCGGGGGGGCCGCCGCCACCTGGGCGTACGCTCTGGGGGCCGAGGGAGGGACACCCACAGAGCTGGTGGAGGGAACAGCGGGGAGGGACGCCGCGGCCGGTGGCGGGGCCGCGGCAGCGGGGGCAGGCTCCGCCATGGAGGGCTTCGTCTTCCTAGCGGGGCCCTTTCCCTTCTTTTTGCCCTGGCCCTTTCCGCCGGCTGGGGGGGCTCCCCCAGAGGCGGAAGGGGCGAGGGACGTGGCAGCAGCAGAGGGCACCCCGTCGGTCGCCGCTGCCGGCGCCTCAGCGGGAGCGGTGGCAGGTGGTCCGGCAGCGGCGGGTGAGGTCGAGACCGGGAGGCGTTGGGGGGGAGCAGGCGGGGGAGGGGGGACAGACGTCCCGGGTATCCCACCCGCCGCGCCTCCCGCCATGCTGAATGGGGAGGGAGGGCAAACACCAGAGAAAGTGGGTGGGGGGGGGAAAGAACAGGTCACATACTCCTCCCTGCTAGGCTGTGGGCAGGGAGGATGGTGCCAACAATAGAGAGGGGGGGGCAGATACGGGGACTATCGAGGACTTCGGGGGGGGTTAGTCACCGACAGAGGATTGGAATCCGGCTCCTCTAGCTGCACTAGGGGAGGGGAGGGGAAACAAGAGCGATGGGGGTGCAGTGCAAGAGGGGCAACGTAAACAGGGGAGAGGCACAAGCACACTGATGGGGCTATGGGTGCACGAGGGGAGGGGCTAATCAGGGGGAGGGGCCACGGAGGGAGGGGAGCAACCAGGCTGGGAGTGGGGCAGAGGGACCAAGGGGCTGGCTTCAGGGCCGGGGCAGGACAAACAAAGCTGCAAAGGGAGATGGGCGGGGCAGGAAAACAAACTGAAGCTGGGCTGGGCGGGGGCGGGGGAGGGGGGGCCACAAGGGGCAAACGGGGCAGGCAACAAGGGGCAAAGCTAGGGGGCCTGTTGCAGAGGGGCAGGGGGGAGTCCGGGGAAGGGGGGGGGTGCGTGCACCCACAAGCGCTTGTGCAAAGTTAATGGCTGGCTGGCTGCTGCTGGAGGCCCAAACGGTGGCAATAGGGCGTGGCAGGCCAGGCAAGCAGCTGAGTCCCAGAGGCAGGAACCGAGGCAGATGGTAAGGGGCCTGCAGGGGTGGTGGAGGGGGCAGCGGTGGTGGTGGGGGTTGGCGGGGGGACACAGATGGACCAGGGGGCAGGCTCCACGCCACACCCCCGTGTCCCCACAAACACAGTCTAAACCCCCACCACTAGAGCACAGTTAAAGGGTCACTCAGTCTTTGGGAGCCCCCTCCACAGCGGTCTTCGGTGTTCTATGCGCTCCCCAGCAGCCGGTGGTCTTTTCAGTCCTCTTCTCCCTCCTCCTCCAGGCTCCAGCAGCTCCCCAGGACAAACACAGCTCCAGCAGCAGTAGCAGCAGCAGCTCCTTCTCTAGCAGCCCCAGTGGCTAGGCAGGAAGGACCCCCCACAGGTGGCAGCTGTAGTGGTGGTGGTGGTGGGGTCCTGGCTTCTCCCTCCAGAGGTGGGGGAGTGGGGGCTGGCCAGCAAGGCCCCCCCTCCCCTCACTCACCCACTCAGCAGCAGTTGCAGCAGCAGCAGTCCCGGGAAGAAGCACTCCAGCCAGCAGCAGCAGCCCAGGAAGGGAGAAGGAGCTCCAGCTAGCAAGGCAGCCAGAGAAGGGGGAGCCCTCCAGCCAGCAGGGCAGCCCAAGCAGGCAGAGCGCTCCCTGTAGCAGGGTGGACCCTGCTCCTGCCCTGAGGGGTTTGAAATGCTGCCTGACAGGGCTTGAGAGGGGTTAAAAGTGGCCTGACAGAGCTGGGCTGAGTGGGAAAGTGGCTACAGCTGGAGGCCACGCCCCAAACTGAAGCCCTGGGCCTTATAAGAGGGAGGGAAGCCAGAGCACAGCAGTCTCTCTCTGCCCTCAGAGAGAGATGGGCCTGGCTGCTTAGGGCTTGAGAATAGATACCTGAGGGAGCAGGGCTGGGGGACAGGCTGAGGAGCTAGGGAAGCTCCAGCCAGGAAAGCCCCAGGCTGCGGCCTAGCAAAGGGCCATAGGTACTGTGGGTTGCAGAGGGCAGCCCAGGGGTAGGACGAAGCAGCAGGTCCAAACCTCTATTGCCTGTGATGAGTGGGCTGATACTGCAGTCTGCCCCAGGGTGTGGGGCTAGACCATGACTGTCAGTGGCCACTACTGAGGCAAAGTGGGGATAGTAGCGTGGGGGTTCCCCTGGGAGGGGGAGACCCAGTTATAGAAAGGGGGCACCGGGTCCAGGGAGGAACGCCGGGGCCTGCGAACAGGCGGGTCACCAGCCTGCCGGGGGTGCTCCAGAGCAGAACTGAGGGACAATCTGAGCCCAACCAGCAGGAGGCGCGGCAGGGGTGAGTGCCGCCCGCTTACAGCCACTTAAAACACTCTGCATGCTCAGCAGAAAGTCCAAAGGTAGAAATGGTCCTTCTAGAATATAACTGAGACTCGTTCAAGGGCATGTGTGGGGAATCTTTCACCATTGCTAGACATCCTATGGATCAATAGTTTCCAAAGCAAACCATCTGGCACCTTTAATGAATTCTGAAATTGGTATGGCCAATGTTTAAAGTCACCCAATCTAAGAAGGCACAAGACACTGACCAATATAACCATACAAGAAATGCAGAAGAATATATAAAATTAGTAGTAATAATTTGAGTTGTGTAGAAGTTAATTTCAGAAATAGAAGTAATAATAAAGTACAGTGTAAATAGGCTACAATAAACTAACTTAAAAAGCCAAAACTAAGACGAGAATAAGAAGAGGGTCTGGTTTGGTTAGTTTAGTTTTTTCCTCCAAGGAGATGAACATCCATAACAACTTAAGTCAATGAAAGCTGCTGGAAAATTAAGGCCAAAAGGTGCTTTTTGTCAGGTAGTAATACACTTGAACAATAAAATTGTCACACATAGGATTTCCCATGGTTTCTGATTGAATAGACTCACTGGAGTCTTTCCATTTACATCAGTGAGAAGTGGATTCTTGGGTATATGTGTATAAATCAGGAGTAACTCCACTGAAGTCAATGTAGATATGAGATCAGGAACCACCTACACCAAGTCATGACCTGTGATAGAATTTCAGGAAATGAGTGTGTATGAGCAGCTTTCAGGATTTCACTTTATTGTTTGAAGACATCCCGCAGGCAGCTCTGCATTTCCGTTTGTGTTTACATATGTGTATGTACGATGAGGCTTCTCCTTACTAGTGATTGGAGAAAGCATATACAGAAAACTACTCGTCAACTAGTTACTAGTGATTATGGTAACAAATTTTATGCTTGCTACAATTAGCATAGCAGGGAGAAAAAAAGCCCTGATTCCTCTTAGCATTGTCCATTAAAAATGTAGCACATCCTGCCAAAAACTAGAGTTCAGGCTTGTAATGGCCTATTAGGCTCAGCACATCTGACAGCAGGTATATAACATGACTATAGAGCAGTTTTACAGGTTAAAAATCCCTGCAGGTACAGAAGGTATTTACTCCAGAGTAGATAGGATTATTTACTTTGTTTCCATCAGAGAATGACACAAACACTATGAGCTCTCATCAACTCTGTGGTAAGGGGTGGGGATATCCAGCTGACCTACTCAGGAATAACTGTAATGATGCTAACCTGTATTTAGCATTGATGCATAAAATGGTTTGGATGAAAGCTGCAGTCATGGATGAAGGGGATTCCAAAGCCTTGTAAGTATCCTCCAAAACCACACACAGTCTATAGAGCCTCTTCATTGAAATAGACTGTTGTAGTATTCTATGTTTTTATAACTAACGTTTCTTTCTTTCTTGTATGAATTTTTTCCACTTCCAAGATGACAGCGATGGAATTATGTATTAGTCGTATGTCTCCAATATGGACTTGCTTTAAGTCCATATCACACACATTTGAAACTTACAGTATACTCAAAGAATAAGAGTACCTGTGGCACCTTAGAGACTAACAAATGTATTGTAGCATAAGCTTTTGTGGACTACACGAAAGCTTAAGCTACAATAAATTTGCTAGTCTCTAAGGTGCCACAGGTACTCCTATTCTTTTTGCGGATACAGACTAACACGGCTACTACTCTGAAACCTTACACTATACTGTTTTCCAGAACTTTCAAGGTTGCTTGGGCACAGCTGAGAAGATTTAATCACAGTTTTGTCTGGGAAAGCCCTAAGCAGAGGTGGCCGTCTTTTTTGAAAATTGTTCAGGCTATTCTTAGCCTGGTCCTCTCCCTCTTGTGCTTTTCTCTAGCAATTTTGAAACTGAGCTTGATCCCAGTACTTCTGTCTGTCCCATTATTACGACCTCTGCTAACACAAAGGCATTTGAAGTCTGTATAGTTTTGCCACAGCCTTGAAATATTAATGAGCATTTCTAAAAATCCAAAGTTTGTTTAAAACTTTCTAGACTCTATGGCCTTTGCTCTCAGCTCCCTTACACTGATGTACCTCCATGGCCTTCCCTGGAATGAGTTACACCTGAGTAAATAAAAAATGAGGTGAGAACAGGGCCCTCTATGCTTTTGTTTTCCTATTGATTTCCATGTTAACAGGCTCACATACAAAGTCATTGGGAGTTCTTCAATTTGTAAAAGAATGGTCAGTAATTAAACCTGTAAAGAATATAAGGATGCCATGGTTGCATCCTCTAGGATACTAAATCCTACAGGAACAGCTTCTCTTGTAAAGGGGATTTCTACAGTGACTTACTACAGTGACATTCACTGCTGTTTATTTCATATGTCTGCAATTTTCAGTCATCTGTAGAATTACTTATTGGACCCAGACTTATCAGAATACAATGGAATGTAGTTTACAGTACATGTACATCATCTGTTCTCCTAGATCTCTGGATATTGTGATGTTCAGAAATGACATGTGAAGTCAGAGTAAAAGAACTAAGTTGTTAAAGTTTAATCAGCTGACCAGGTGGTATTAATCTTACACCTACAATAGAAGATCTGTTCAGCCAGTATAGCTAGCCCACATAATGGGGATCCTGTCCCATTGAAATTAGTGGCAAAACTGGAAAAGATCACTAGGGCCATAATCCTGAATTTAAAATACTACTCTAGTATGAGTGATTAAGAAACTAAATTCCCAGGACTTTGTCATGGAGTATTAAACTTTTGGTTTTTGTTTGTTTACAAAATTATTTTCAACAGAAATTCAAGTTACAAACTCAGTTACACTGATCCAATAAGTAATAATGAACACTTTATATATTATTGATTCTCACAATATTAATGGGTTGGTGAGAAGGCAGTGGACTTTCATTATTAGTATTATACATAACTTGAATTCCATGGCTCCTGAATGTTTTAAAATCATGCCATAGGTTATCCAAAACATAAAAAGCTGAGAACAGGAGTCCTGTAAAATATACTGAATTTAAAGTGTCAATTTAAAATAAACACCCTTGCTGGAGAGGGGTCTTAATCTCTGCTGCTACTTCAGTCAATCTCTCAACCAATTCAGCTGCCTACACATTTTAAACCTTAGAGCAATTGCTGACAGGAGTTGGTTAGAAATGTAGGAACCTCATCAATTGCCTTTCCCCTCACTTCACATTGAGACTAACTGTATAGTTTCTAAAAGCTTTTTTTGGGAAGGGAGCATGGTTTCAAATGTTTGTACAGAGCCTCTTGACTGGAGCTGGACACAAAACAAGAATTCTGTTTAGTGTATAAACTTCATTTTCAGGATCTGGTTTTGTTCCACATTGAGATAAAATTGATATCGCTTGACATTTTTCATGGAAAAAATGAGACATAGCACCATCACAGAGCAGCCATTAGTCCAAAGGTTAAGATGCTTCACCTGGGATCTAGGAGTCCCAGGTTCAAGTCCTTGCTCTGAATGAGTCTCTGTCAATCCCTCCCACTGGAACTGTTTGTGACAGACTGACAATATCCTGAACAAACATTATGGAGTTAACATACATTATTTAATTAGGGTTAATACATTGGTGGTACATTATATTAAAAAGGCAATTGTGTATGTGTTGTTGTGGAATTGTATAATTCCTAAAGGAGGAGGGGGATACTAATGTAATTCCTCTGGTGTTCCACCCTTTGAAGCCACCCATGGGAGAGGTTCACATATGTTAGTTCGAACTGGATTCTCCAGGGACCAACAGACAAAGAAAGGATTGTTGTATAAATAGCTTGGTTTTAAACAGGTTCGGGGCATTCTTCTGGTTCCGCCAAATGAACAGGACCTCTGATCCATGAAAAGACCCACACAAGGTTGGGTTGGAAGGACTTGGTCTACGAAGGCCCCAAGCAAACTGTGTACTTGTTCTGAGCTGAAGCATTGAATTTGAAACCAAAAGGAAATCCCTTGGAGGTGGGGTTTTGAAGGACTGGTCCTGCCAGAGCCCATGTTAGAGTTGGGGTGATCTTTGGTAAGTTATTAGCATGAATGTAGGTTTTTATTATTTTTAATAAATTTTCTCATAGTACTTTTTACCTTAAGAATAAAATAGGCTTGCATAGGAAGAGCTGTGTGGTACCTCATGACAGTGGGCAATTACTCTTTTATTAGTCTTTGAAGAAAAAATAAGCAGGCCTGCTTAAAGAGAGTCTCTTGCTGGGATATCACAGTATAGTCAGGAAACTGTGCAGCCTGGACATACCCTGTTCATAACGGAGTGGGCACATGTTTTCACTCAAGAGATGATGGCCAGGAGACCCTGAAGCCTAAAGTGGGCACACTTCCTGGACCAGGGAGTGGGGATATAGGTGCAGGTGCCCTGAACAGTGACACTATTCTACTTTGTATAAGTAAATATTCATTGGACCAGAGAGAGACTGACTCTAGCCTGGTGGTACTCATGTGGGAGACCAAGGTTCAAGTTCCTCATCTGAATCAGGCAGAGCAAGCACTAGAACTGGGGTCTCCTACATCCCAGGCATTCAACATCAACACTTTGAGTAGCTAACATTCCCCGAAAAGCCAACTGTTGCCACATCACATTTCAGAATGGTAGACTAGAAAAGAATGGTACTTTTACAGGTGCAGTGGTCCCCATTTTGGGGTAAAAAACCCAAATGACAATATTTTTCTATATTTAGAACAGGAAATAATCACAGTAATAGTTTGCTGCTTGTTGGCAAACTTTTTTAGTGGCAACCACTTTAGAAGTGTGGAAGTCTTAGCTTGAAAAGCTAATTTGCACAGTGATAGACAGGGGACTGAGATTTAGGAATACTAGGTTATATTCCTGATCCTGCAGACACTTTGTTGTGTGTCTGAGCAGCTACTTAAACCTATATTTTCAAAAATGCCCTCTAATTTTGGAAGTCCAACTTTAAATTCCTAGGCCTGATTTTCAAGGTGATAGGTAATTCACATTGACATCAACTGTATTGTGTGTCCTTGATACTTGCAAAATTGAGGCTCAATGTGTTTAAAAAAACAGGCACCCAACATTAGAATTCACTGGAATGTGTAGGGCATAATCTTTCTGTGCCCGGGTTTTCCTTCCTGTAAAATATGCATCTGATTATTCTAATTGTTTTTAAAGGTTTCTGAAGATATTTTTACCTATTTCTTCCAAACATCTCTACTAATTATGTACATACCTCTCAGGAGTGTTCTGAGACTTAATATTTGTAAAGGGCTCAAGATCAAAGCATCACAGTCTATTCTGATTATACTAGCTGTAATAAAAATACAGTAAATATATGAAAGCTAACACTCACATTGGAACAAACTAGAGTATAAGCACCTGAATAGAAACTGCTATTCACTTCAAGGTATCATATTGCCATTATTTCTGAGTGTTTTGTCATTAAAATGTTGAATTTTAGAAATGGAGACTGAGTGGGAAAAGCTGATTTGACTCAACTGCATCGTAGAAAAACTGCAGTGAAGAGTGGGAGGCCGTTAAAAGATAATGGCAAAAAAATCATATTTTTCTACAACAATATTGATGCCATAAACAAAGTGAAAGCCCAAAGGGAATACACAGGCAGAGGCTTGATATTTGTGGTCCATAGAAATGGTTATAATCACACAGGTGAAAAGATCCTTGAGTTCAGTTGCTTGGAAGTTAACCTCTTAATTGTCTAACTCAATAAGCAAATATAATTTTGATTGCAACTACACAGAGGAACAAGTTTTTCATTAAGCAGAGCATCATTGGCTTCCAGCCCATTAAAATAGAAACATTACTCCTTCCAGGTGAATACGCATACAGGAGACATCCATTGGAGAGTTTAAATATTGTGACAAATGTGTTGCATAAATATGCAGATTACACAGCAATAACAAGACCAAAACAATAGTCATCCACTTTGCCTAAGGTAGGGAATCAGATCCAAAGCTGTGGCATGTGTAGCTTGAGGACTGCAGGAGACCAAAATATCTTCCTATACATATCATTAATCACTTTCAGCAATTTTTTTATTTAAGAATGGATTAAGTGCCATATTTCTCTTCTCATAATATTTCATGAGTGACTGATATGCACTGCAGTATCTATTGTGAAAATGTGCTAAACTGCCTACTTTCAGCTCTCAGTGCTCTGTTATGCTGATTTGTTACCAGTTTGCTGCCTTTTTCATCAGTTAGGGAAGGTGTTAAACAAAGGTGGGAAATAGAATGAGCAGAAAAAGAAATAAGAGAAAATGTAAATGACCAAAATCTGCATAGTAGCTCACTGGAGTATTCTCATAAATAAGGCCCTGATCCAGCAAGGCATTTCAGTACAAGCTTAGTTTAACACAACAGCATTTCCATTGACATCAGTGGGGTTACTTGCATTCTGAAAGGTAAGCATGTGCTTAAATACTTTGCTGGATCAGCACCTAATGCCACAATGCCTTGTATGGAGAATAGGGAGCCAAATCCTGTAGTCCTTAGTCGCATGAGTCAAGGTGGATAAAAATCAATGATTTTTTTAAAATAAATAAATCCAATTTTGTATTTAAATCTGATTTTTTGATAAAATGCTTTTTGAGGAAAAAACATATCTAAAATAGTTTTAATTAAGATAGATCTCTCATCATGGAATAGGGATTATAAATTCTAATTCTATAGTATGAGGCAATATATTCGTGTAATGTTTAAGAAAAGTTTTGTAAATGAGTTCCAATAGTTCATAGATTAGGGACCCAATCTTATGGGGTTTCAGGGGATTCTGTATCGATTATTTAAGTTAATCTTTCTATCTACCTGTAGCGAGTCAGTGTGGCTCCCCCTCCTGCCCAGCAGAAGGAGCTCCCTTCCAAACACCCAAGTGGGCGGAGCCACCGCCCCCTGCCCCCGCCTCCCGGAAGTCAAGGGGCAGGACAGGAAGTAGAAAAGCCGGCAGCAAGAGCTCAGTAGGAGCCCAGCCACCGCTGCGAGCAGACGTGCCGACGGGAGCTCCAGACTGGGAACCCTCTAGGACCCGAAGCGGCTATCCTGACTGGCCAGACCTTCCTCGTGCCCGGTATGACGAAGAACCAGCGGAGCTTCCCCGGAATCGGTACCCTGAGGAGCCGCTGGAACTCCCTCGCGCCAGCTACGAAGAGGAGCCGCCGCTTCCGCCCTGCTGCTATCCGGAGGACCCGCCTGAGCACATCTGGCCGGACTTCCAGCAGGAATTGCCGGACCTGCCCCCAAGCCCTGGTCCCGAGGAGCCCATGCAGCTCGACTGGCCGGGGTCCAGTGCCACGGAGGAGGTAGGCCCGGAGGGGGAGATGGAGTGTAGCCCGGGGGTAGCCGACCCCTGTCAGGCTGCGGGCACCGATGTGCCCATGTCAGTGTGTTGCGGCCAGGATCCCCACTGACTGCAGCGGATCCACGCCGCTGTTAGGGCCCCGGGCTGGAACACAGTGGAGTGGGTGGGCCGGTGTTCCCCCTGCCACCCCACTGACGGGTGGCAGTGTTCCCCCTCCCATTGACGCTCCGACCTCGGAGCCTATTGTGTACTGCGATTGCTGCCCAGCCCCTGCTGCAGAGGGCCGGGGCCTACTTGTACTGCTGTTGCCCAGCCCCTGCTCCAGAGGGCCTGGGCCTATTGTGTACTGCTAGCGCCCAGCCCCTGCTCCAGAGGGCCTGGGCCTATTGTGTACTGCTAGCGCCCAGCCCCTGCTCCAGAGGGCCTGGGCCTATTGTGTACTGCTAGCGCCCAGCCCCTGCTCCAGAGGGCCTGGGCCTATTGTGTACTGCTAGCGCCCAGCCCCTGCTCCAGAGGGCCTGGGCCTAGGTTGAGACTGATTGCTGCTCAGCCCCTGCTTCCTAGGGCCTGGAGCGTAGAGACTGACCTAACCCTGTTTTCTTGTCACTCAACCAGTTAGAGGGGACAAGGAGCGAGTCGGTGTGGCTTCCCTCCCGCCAGCAGGAAGGCTGAGCCCTGACCCAACCGTTTACACTACCCAATGGGACTTAGTACTCAGTCTAGAAGATACCATCACAGATGCTTAGTTTTGCAGCTCTCAAACTGTAGATTTGTGTCTCCAGAGATAACATGCCTGTTAACAGCAAAATTGTTTTTAAATAAATAAATATAGAGAGGTGAGAAATAACAGACCTCAACCCTATTGTCCCTCTGCAAATTTGTATACCCAGAGTCAATCCCTTACCTCTCTCTAAAAGTGCCTAGTTTCAAAAAGTTCAATGAATAGAAGATTGTTGGGTGGAATAGATCTGGACAAAGAGAAGAAGTCTGGAGATAAATGTGAGAAGGGAGGAACAGGCCGTAGAAACAAAAATTCTGCATATTCCAGAAGTCTTGAGGTCTTTCTGGGTGTAGCCTTCATTGATTTGTGATCTACCATACCATTCTCTCACTAGAAGGAAAAACCTATAATGGCAGCAGGCTGTAAAAGAGACCCAGTTTGGGAATAAGAACCATTCAAGAAATATGTTTGCTGATGATGTTTTAAAGAAAGTCACACCAGTGAAATGGTGGAGGTCACTTAAGCACTTGGATTCAGAGACTATTGAACTGATGATCTCACTTTTAACAGCAGTAGCTTCATCTGCCGATGTAGAAAGAATATTTTCTTCCTTTGGACTAATTCATTCCAAACTGAGAAATTGGGACCTGAAAAAGCAGGAAAGCTTGTTTTGATTTTCCAGATTAAGAACAAACAGGAAAATGAAGGTGAAAACAAACCTGATTTTAAAAAACTTGAATGTTTATCTAAATTCAAAACTTCATATACTTATTTTGTTAAAATATTATATGTTTGCTGTTGAAGGAAAAAAATCCAGAATACAGAATGTTGCTGTGTGTGTGTTTGTTGTTTTAGTTAAATAAAACAGTTTAAATGTCTGTCTGGTGATGTTCTCCTCTTAATACATCATGGCAAGAAAATCCTTCAAATATTAATGATTAACCTGGTGGTGATAGTTCACCTCCCAATGACTTCATAAATATCTGCTTCAATTACCTTTGGTAAATAAAATAACCAAACAATCATTCTTTTTCTGATATAACTGTAAAACTAATCTGAAAAGTTTTCAAAATAAATCACTTTAAAAATGTATAGTGTGTACCTTCTAAAAATGAAACCTACATCTACCTCTGAGTTTTGAAGAATATGTATTAAGGTCATAACAACCAGCAAGAATGCACTTTTATGTAGAAACCCATGATTAAATCGAGTCTTCCTGACTAATGATTTAAATCAATTTGATTTAAATCAAATCCACCCTGCCTAAAATTTTTAATGTTACTTTCATGTTGTGCCATTTTCTTCTCTATTAATCACAGCTTTCTGTACTTCATCACTCTCTCAAGAAGCCATTGTAGCATGTTTTGTCAGGGATAGGTGGGAGTCCACTAGAAAAGCAGCACTTATGTAAGTGTGCCACTAACTTAGCAACTACAATTTAAGTAATCAGAGCAATTCTAACTATCTGAGAAGCAAAGCGCACACTGGGATAAGCCGTTATAAGTCCCTGAATTACTAGGTGTTTGCTAAATAATTCCAATGGAGTTTATTACAACTAAGATGTACGGAAAGGTAAATGTTTCCAGAGATTCCTCTCAGACACGCTGAGGGTAAATGTTTTAGAAGATGAACTATTTACCTCAGAATAACTGGCTGGGCCAAGAGGACATATTGTTTCAAAGAATCACTGATAAAGGCTGATAGCAGAAAAAAAATCAGAAGCATGGAAAAAGAGGAATTTTGTTTTTTTAAATCCACCCTAACAAAAGCAACAAGCAAATGGAGTGATGAAGATGGATTGCACTGGCATATGTCCAGATGTATATGGTTGGGCACACTGTTTAGGTTTGTTTGGCAGCTTCTGAGTAGCAAACAGATTTGGGGGAGAGTCTCCACAGTTGTTTTACAAATAGAATTCTATTAATGCTTCGTTGTTCCAGCCACTAATCTCACTCCCAATTCCCTCCTCCCATTCTGCCCAGTGAAAAACACACCACTCCATCACTATTGCACCGCCTTCCTTTCTTTGAGCTGGGTGAGAGGGAGGATTACTTTGGGAAATAGAGAAATGGCCAGTTTCTGTATACACAAAAACCTTGTTTCAAGCTCTCTTGTTCTGATAACATTTGTGCTTTTATTACAGAGGCAAGTAGAGTGTGCAATGTATGGCTTTCAGATACTTTTATCTCAGATTGGTAGCTACCATTCACATCATGCTATTCTTTAGGAGGTAACTTTTTACTGTACAGAACCTCGGAGACATCAGAGATGGAATTTCCCATCTGAAATACTGTACTGTAGCTGAAAGTGGAACTCCATTTTGGGTCCACAATCTTTACCCCTAAAGCTGGTCAAATCAAGTATTTTCTGTGAAAAATTTCCTAAGAAATAATATGGTTTGTTTGAAATGTCAGTTTTGACAAAAAACACAGTGGTTTGGTGAGGGAAAAAAACTCTCATCTTAGTCCACCCCTTCCAGTTTGAAACACACCTTTTAAAATTGAATTGGTATTTACCCCGCCAAAAATAGACAATTCCATGTTTGGTCAAAAAAAAAAACTTTTTTGATAAGCTTTTGATTGAAAAAAAATTAAGCAGCTCTATTTAGCCTCTAATTTTAAAAGGGGGATGAAGATACGCAGTAACATGAATTGTAAATTAACAGAACACCAGTTGAAATATGATGTCAGAAGGATGGAGATTTAACATCTACTTAATTGCAAAAATATCTGTTGAACCGGAACATGCCTTGGAAGAAAAGGAAATCCTTTCTTATATGTGTATAAAATCCAAGTAGTATGTATAGAACTTACTTCACGGCATGTTAGCAGGATTGGAGGTCAAGATGTGGACATAGGAATATTTGGGATCAAATGCTGATATGGATAGAAATAAATTTACCAAGTGGTGACATGTTTCCTACAATAGCTACTCCCCTTGAGCTGGAGGAGGGACCTGGGAGTTTGGCCTTGAAATCCCAACTTCTACCCCATTTATATCCAGCAACCACATTTTTAGGAATCTAGAGATGAACCCTTTCCTCATCCTTAATGTTCCTTGGGGGCAGGGGGATGTTTGTTTTGCAGGAATAGACCCCCCAAAACAAACCTTTCCATGGAGGGCATCATTCTTGGGTGCCATTCTGCCAAACTCTTACATTTTAGTCAACTTCTATCATATGGGTAGGATTTTTGGCTGCCTTGAAGGAAACTGCATTTCAAAGGTGATCCTAGAAAGAGAACAGGCCTTGGTAAATTTGAACATTTGCCATTAGGAATTGTAATTTGTATATATATTCTAAAGACTCCATTTTAAAAAAAGGCTTGATTATATTGATGAGTTTTTTCTTTGTGTGTAACACTTAAAGAATATGCATCCATCCAACACAGACTTGCAAAACTCACTTCTCTGTTTATATTACATTACCCAAGTCAAGATGGATATTATTTATGGCAACCTGGCTGTTTTATGATATCTACATGACGTCAATTACTATAGATCATTTTAATTTGCCTCAAAATGCTACATCAAGAGCATTGAGGTACTCCATGCTCTTCACATACATGCCAGCAACTAGTGGAAACAATGCATCTTGAATCAGACACACCAATCCAGAATTCTTTCACATCTAGTTTACTGTAGATTAATAGTATTCACAGGTAAATTACAACCTTGTCACTAAACTGCATAATTTTCCATATGTAATAAATTAGATGATTATTAATCCCTTCATGTATAAATATCAGAGGGGTAGCCGTGTTAGTCTGGTTCTGTAGAAGCAGCAAAGAATCCTGTGGCACCTTATAGACTAACAGACGTTTTGCAGCATGAGCTTTCGTGGGTGAATACCCACTTCTTCGGATGCAAGATACCTTCGGATGCAAGGTATTCACCCACGAAAGCTCATGCTGCAAAACGTCTGTTAGTCTATAAGGTGCCACAGGATTCTTTGCTGCTTCATGTATAAATGTTATCTCCAGCCATTGCCAGGCAAAGGATAGAAGAATAAGGCAAGCTCTTGCTGACTTGTATATAATTGTACTATTGTCAAGGTTAAAATATTCAGTGTTTTTAGGAAAAAAAATCAGTACACAATATGAGTGAGAGTAAATACATGAAATGTTTGAGACCTGGGGCTTTTATGTATTATTAATTTTAATAACAGATTGCATTCAGAACAGAGCCTAATTTGTGTTTACAATAAGGTCCCTTTATACCACTCTTCCGCAGTATAAAAAGTGCCTTGAAATGAGTGGAAATGTATTCCCAATCTAAGGCCCCTTTTAAACTGCCAGAGTGATGTAGTAAGAGGGATTTAGTGTAAGTGAGAATCCCATCCACAGCCTGGAAAAGACAGTTTGTGATCATCATAGATTTGTTTTAGGCATTTATGAGACTGGCTCATCTTTGACTCACTTAGGAGGAATAAAGGGAGATGCTAGATTTTTAGTTTTACAGAACCGGAAGATCTGGGTATATCTATGCTTCAGCTGGGAGGTGTCATTCCAAGCGCAGGTGGACAGACTTGTGCTACCTCAGCTCAAGCTAATGTGCTAAAGCAATGTAGACTTTGAGGCATGGGCAGCAATTCAGATGAGTACTAGTTCAGGCAGAAGTCTGGCTCCGAGCTAGAGTGCAGTCTATCCGCACTGGATATTGCTCCTCCAGGTGCAGTGCGGACATACCGTATAGGTTAGACTCATTAGCCTTTCCTGTAGGGAAAGGTAAGCAGTGCTTAAAATCAGAGACCAAGATTTTAAGTGGCTAGGGATTTTGAGTGCCCAACTTGAAACACCTTAAACTTGTTGAAGATTTTGAGAAGGAGAGGATTGATGCACTTTCTGAAAATCAAAGACACATTAAGATTTCAAGTTGGACACTGAAAAATCACTATTCACTTTTGGAAAATCTTGACCAAAATTTGGTGGTCATGAAAATGAAAGGCAGGTCTTTTTAATCTTCTCCATTGTCCAAACTATAAACTTCAATTAGAACAGATTTCAGCTCCCTTTCATTTTGACCATCTTAAATAATACATTAGGCATATCAGACAAACAACAACATTTATCCATTATTAGAGTTAAGGAAACCATAAATGGAATGCACAATTTATTTGAGAAATTTCACAAAAATTTCCAATTATTTAACACATTTCCTCCCACTTTCCCAGTTCGAACCATGATGTTTTCTTCACTTTTCATACCAAAACTATCTTATCATTTGGCAATGGAAAATGTCATTTTTCATGGTTTTTTTTAAGATCTAAATTCTTGAACTGAGACGTTTGTATCACAATTTAACATGTGTAATATGAGTTAATTTATTTAATCTCATGAATTGCAATGTTGTCAGATTACCTGGGTGTTTGTACAAAACCTAGAACAATGGGGTCTCATTCTTGATTGGTCTTTAGGCACTACAAGAACAAACATGATATATAGGTGGTGGAGTCTTACATTATCACATTGTTTGGGATGAAGTAGGCTTAGGGCTAAATTCCTCTGGTCTTAGCAGCTGTATTTGCTGGAAGATTGGAGGTTCAGGGGGGACAGATCAATTGTACCTCAGATCTCAAACCAAAGAACACACTTGTAGCCAATCTTGTAACAATCTAACTAAATACTTATTAACTATCTAAAAGAGAGAGATTTACAGCATTAAAGCTGGTAAACATACACACACAAAAGAGGTATAATCTTAAATTCAAAAGGTAATAGAAGCTTCTATAATAAGCAAGCTTTTATGTCCTTTATGGCTAACCCAAGCCAAGCAGCTTGGAGAGCTCTTGCTTATGTTTAGGAATCTTTGCCCCTTGGAGTCCAGACACCAAAACCATACCAATTTATCCTTCATAAGCATTTTTATTCCCTTTCTCTAGCATTCAAGGTATTATAGGACACAGGCTTGTGCACATACCCTCTTCAGGTGTGTGGAGGAAGCAATCAACAGTCTTTTGTCCACAATGTCTGATGTCTGTAAACCTTCTTTCATTGGGGGGAGAAGATAACCCTGCCTGTGGTAAACTAGCATTTCACACTTGGTAATGCTTCTCCCCTGACTGTGGGGAATTTATAGTCTTAGCGGACATTTTTATAGTTGCAGAGAAAACATTTAAACATTACCTTTCAACATGGGATACAGATATTTGGATTAATACACGTAGCATCCTACAATCATTCCATAAAGTCTAAACACATTTTTATAACTCTAATATCTATTTCAACAATAGTAACACACAGAAAAGCCAGATTGGTTTCCAGCTATGCATTTAGTCAGTATTCAGTAAGGCCCAGGGCCTTGGCATGAGCTATCACCTGGACTGCCAGCGTCACACCAATATTCAGACAGCCCTAAAAGGTACTGGCTTTGATCTTAAGAGATGCTGTCACAGACTTTGTGTGATTTTGGGAAAGTAATTTATTCCATCTCATTCTCCTTTTTTAGAATTGGGATAATTATTCTTACTGTCATATCAGTGCTATTCTTTTGGGCGATAAATCTGAGGAACTATGCCAGATTGAGGTGTCAATAGAGAACGTTTGGGGACAAATTGATAAATTTAACAGTTAAAAAGTCACTAGGACCAGATGGTATTCACCCAAGAGTTCTGAAGGAACTTAAATATGAAATTGCAGAACTACTAGCTGTAGTATGTAATCTATTACTTTAACAAGCCTCTGTACCAGATGACTGGGAGGTAGCTAACGTAACACTGATTTTTTAAAAAGGGCTCTAGAGATGATCCTGGCAGTTAGACTGGTGAGCCAAATGTCAGTAATGTGCAAGTTGGTAGAAACTACAGTAACAAACAGAATTATCAGATAGATAAACATGACTTATTGGGAAGAGTCAACACAGCTCTTGTAAAGGGAAGTAATGTCTCGCCTATTAGAATTCTAAATCTATTAGAATTCTTTGAGGGAGTCAGCAAGTATGTGAATAAGGGTGCTCCCGTTGATATTGTGTACTTGGATTTTCAGAAAGCCCTCACCAAAAGCTCGTAAAGAAACTAAGTAGTCATGAGTTTTGAGGGAAGTTTTGAGGCACTCTGATGGGGTGCCAGTAAGTTAAAAATGCAGGTTAACTAAGAGGGAGGGAGTTTGGGTGCGGGAAGGGGTGAGAGACATGGGCTCTGAAAGGGAGTTTGGGTGTAGGAGGAGGCTTGGGGTGTGGGAGGTGGTGTGGGGTGCCGTATCTTGGGGGGTGTTCACCTCGGGCGACTTCCCGCAAGTGGCAACCTATCCCAGCTGCTCCTAGGCGGAGGCACGGCAGGCAGCTCTGCCCCTGCCCCGAGCACTGCCTCCAGCTCCCATTCACTGGGAACAGCAGCCAATGGGAGCTGTGGTGGTGGTGCCTGATGGTGGGGGCAGAGCTCAGAGCTGTCTGCCACACCTCTGCCTAGGAGCAGCCAGGACAGTTCTCCACTTGCAGGGAGCCACCTGAGGTGAGCGGCCTCCGGATTCAGCACCCGCTCCCATGCCCCAGCCCCCTGCCGGCTCCACACCAACGGGACTATTAAACTGGACTTTCAATGAAGATCAGAAATGCTGGATTATAGAGTTTTCTGGTTGAAGTGCCAGATAAAACAGCTTTTATTGTATAATTCTGGGTTGTAGAGAAGATGTTACCACTCAAGGAAGAGATCTTGGCAATATTTTTTAATCTCTGAAAATGTTAGCCCAGTGCAGAACAATGGTCACAAAGTGTAATTTAGGAACTATTGGGAAAGGGATGGAAAATATCATAATGCCACTATATAAATCCATGGTATGCCCACACCTTGAATATTGTGTGCAGTTCTGGTCACCCCATCTTAGAAAGACTATAGTAGAACTGGAAAAGGGTCAGAGAAGGGAAACAGAATATGGAACAGTATGGACCAAGAATATGGAGCAGCTTCCATGAGAGGAAAGTCTTTAAATAATAATAATAATAATAATAAAAAAAAACCAGAGAACATAAGAATGGCCATACTGGGTCAGACCAAATATCCATCCAGTCCAGTATCCTGTCTACTGACAGTGGCCAATGCCAGGTGCCCCATAGGGAGTGAACCTAACAGGTAATGATCAAGTGATCTCTCTCCTGCCATCCATCTCCACCCTCTGACAAACAGAGACTAGGGACACCATTCCTTACCCATCCTGGCTAATAGCCATTAATGGTCTTAACCTCCATGAATTTATCTAGTTCTCTTTTAAACCGTGTTATAGTCTTAGCCTTCTCAACCTCCTCAGGCAAGGAGTTCCAAAGGTTGACTGTGCGCTGTGTGAAGAAGAACTTCCTTTTATTTGTTTTAAACCTGCTGCCCATTAATTTAATTTGGTGGCCCCTAGATCTTATATTACGGGAACAAGTAAATAACTTTTCCTTATTCACTTTCTCTACACCACTCATGATTTTATATACCTCTATCATATCCCCGCTTAGTCTCCTCTTTTCCAAGCTGAAAAGTCCTAGCCTCTTTAATCTCTCCTCGTATGGGACCCATTCCAAACCCCTAATCATTTTAGTTGCCCTTTTCTGAACTTTTTCTAATGCCAATATATCTTTTTTGAGATGAGGAGACCACATCTATACGCAGTATTCGAGATGTGGGCGTACCATGGATTTATATAAGGGCAGTAAGATATTCTCCATCTTATTCTGTATCCCTCTTTTAATGATTCCTAACATCCTGTTTGCTTTTTTGACTGCTGCTGCACACTGCGTGGACGTCTTCGGAGAACTATCCACGATGACTCCAAGATCTCTTTCCTGATTAGTTGTAGCTAAATTAGCCCCTATCGTATGTATAGTTGGGGTTATTTTTTCCAATGTGCATTACTTTACATTTAGCCACATTAAATTTCATTTGCCATTTTGTTGCCGAATCACTTAGTTTTGTGAGATCTTTTTGAAGTTCTTCAGTCTGCTTTGGTCTTAACTATCTTGAGCAGTTTAGTATCTTCAAACTTTGCCACCTCACTGTTTACCCTTTTCTCCAGATCATTTATGAATAAGTTGAATAGGATTGGTCCTAGGACTGACCCTTGGGGAATACCACTAGTTATCCCTCTGCATTCTGAAAATTTACCATTTATTCCTACCCTTTGTTCCCTGTCTTTAAACCAGTTCTCAATCCATGAAAGGATCTTCCCTCTTATCCCATGACAACTTAATTTATGTAAGAGCCTTTGGTGAGGGACCTTCTCAAAGGCTTTCTGGAAATCTAAGTACACTATGTCTACTGGATCCCCCTTGTCCATATGTTTGACCCCTTCAAAGACCTCTATTAGAGTAGTAAGACATGATTTCCCTTTACAGAAACCATGTTGACTTTTGCCCAACAAGTTATGTTCTTCTATGTGTCTGACAATTTTATTCTTTACTATTGTTTCAACTAATTTGCCCAGTACTGGCTTTAGACTTACTGGTCTGTGATTGCCAGGATCACCTCTAGAACCCTTTTTAAATATTGGCGTTACATTAGCTATCCAGTCATTGGGTACAGAAGCTGATTTAAAGGACAGGTTACAAACCAGAGTTATCAGAGTAGCACCCATGTTAGTTTGTATCCGCAAAAAGAACAGGAGTACTTGTGGCACTTTAGAGACTAATACATTTATTGTAGCATAAGCTTGCATGGGCTACAGCCCAACTTCATCGGATGCATGCAGTAGGAAATACAGTAGGAAGATATATATACATACACACACACAGAGAACATGAAACTGTGGGTATTACCATACACACTATAAGGAGAGTGATCAGTTAAGGTGAGCTATTATCAGCAGGAGAGAAAAAGAACTGTTTGTAGTGGTAATGAAAATGGCCCATTTCCAGCAATTGACAAGGAGATGTAAGGAACTGGGGTAGGGGGGATAAGGATGGGGAAATAGTTTTACTTTGTGTGATGGCCCATCCACTCCCAGTCTTTATTCAAGCCTAGTTTGATGGTGTCCAATTTGCAAATTAATTCCAATTCAGCAGTCTCTCGTTGAAGTCTGTTTTTGGAGTTTTTTGTTGTAATATTGCAACTTTTAAGTCTGTAATCAAGTGGCCAGGGAGACTGAAGTGTTCTCCAACTGGTTTTTGAATGTTATAATTCTTGTCGTCCAAATGGATTTGTGTCCATTTATTCTTTTACATAGAGACTGTCCAGTTTGGCCAATGTACATGGCAGAGGGGCATCGCTGGCACATGATAGCATATATCACATTGGTAGATGTGCAGGTGAACGACTCCCTGATGGCGTGGGTGATGTGATTAGGTCCTATGATGATATCTCCTGAATAGATGTGTGGACAGAGTTGGCAATGGTTAATAGTTCCGCAATTTCACATTTGAGTTCTTTCAGAACTCTTGGGTGAATGCCATCTGGTCCTGGAGACTTGTTACTCTTAAGTTTATCAATTAATTCCAAAATCTCCTCTAGTGACACTTCAGTCTGTGACAATTCCTCAGATTTGTCACCTACAAAAGACGGCTCAGGTTTGGGAATCTCCCTAACATCCTCAGCCGTTTAGACTGAAGCAAAAAATTATTTAGTTTCTCTGCAATGACTTTATGGTCTTCAAGTGCTCCTTTTGTATCTCGATCGTCCAGGGGCCTCACTAATTGTTTAGCAAACTTCCTGCTTCTGATGTACTTAAAAAACATTTTATTACCTTTTGAGTTTTTAGCTAGCTGTTCTTCAAACTCCCTTTTTCGCATTTATTACATTTTTACACTTAATTTGGCAGTGTTTATGCTTCTTTCTATTTACCTCACTAGGATTTGACTTCCACTTTTTAAAAGATGCCTTTTTATCTCTCACTGCTTCTTTTACATGGTGATTAAACCACGGTGACATTTTTAATTCTTTTACTGTGTTTTTTAATTTGGGGTATGCATTTAAGTTTGGCGTCTATTATAGTGTTGTTGAAAAGTGTCCATGCAGCTTGCAGGGATTTCACTCTAGTCACTGTCCTTTTTAATTTCTGTTTAATCTCCTCATTTTCACATAGTTCCCCTTTCTTAAATTAACTGCCACGGTGTTGGGCTGTTGTGGTGTTCTTCCCACCACAGGAATGTTAAATGTTATTATATTATGGTCACTATTTCCAAGCGGTCCTGTTATAGTTACCTCTTGGACCAGATCCTGCGCTCTACTCAGGACTAAATCAAGAATTGCCTCTCCCCTTGTAGGTTCCTGTACCAGCTGCTCCAAGAAGCAGTCATTTAAAATATCAAGAAATTGTGTGTCTGCATTTTGTCTTGAAGTGATATGTACCCAGTCAATATGGGATAATTGAATTCCCCCCCTATTATCGAGTTCTTTAGTTTGATCACCTCTCTAATCTCCCTTAGCATTTCATCGTCACTATCACTATCCTGGTCAGGTGGTCGATAGTACGTCCCTACTGTTATATCCTTATTAGAGCATGGAATTACTATCCACAGAGATTCTATGGAACATGTGGATTCATTTAAGATTTTTACTTCATTTGATTCTACATTTTCTTTCACATATAGTGCCACTCCCCCCTCCCATACCACCTGTTCTGTCCTTCCGATATATTTTGTACCCCAGAATGATTATGTCCCATTGATTGTCCCCACTCCACCAGGTTTTTGTGATGCCTTTTATATCAATATCCTCCTTTATCACAAGGCACTCTAATTCACCCATCTTATTATTTAGACTTCTAGCATTTCTGTACAAGCACTTTAAAAACTTGTCACTCTTTATTTGTCTGCCATTTTCTGATGTATCAGATTCTTTTTTATGTGAATGTTTCTCATCTGATCTGGCCCTTACATTATCCTCTTCTGTCCTCTGCTCCTGACTAGACCCAAGAGAATCTCTATTAATAGACTCTCTAAGAGAAGTCTCTGTCCGATCCACATGCTTTGCTGCAGCAATCAGCTTTCCCGCATCTCTCTTTTTTTAAAAACTGCTCTGCAACCTTTTTAATGTTAAGTGCCAGCAGTCTAGATCCACTGTGGCTTAGAGGGAGCCCGTCCTTCCTGTATAGGATCCCCCTATCACAGAAGTTTCCCCAGTTCCTAATAAATCTAAATCCCTCCTCTCTACACCATCATCTCATCCACACATCGAGACTCTGAAGCTCTGCCTGCCTACCTGGCCCTGTGCGTGGAACTGGAAGCATTTCTGAGAATGCTACCATAGAGGTCATGGATTTCAGTCTCTTTCCTAGCAGCCTAAATTTGGCCTCCAGGCAGGGCCGGCTCCAGGCACCAGCTGAGCAAGCTCATGCTTGGGGCAGCAGATTCTATGGGGCGGCATTCTGCCCAAACCTAGGGCGGCATGGCTGCTTTTTTTTTTTTTTTTGGTTCACTGCTCCGGCCGCCCTGTAGGAGGCGGTAGCGCAGATGAGGGGAGCGCCCTGCTGCAAACTCGGCAGGGCAGCCGGTGTCCTTCTCTCCCCGCCGAGCGGAGCCCTCATAGCAGGCGGCGCGACGGTCGGGGCCGCGTGGCAAGCGCCCCGCTGAAGCGCTGGCCGCCCCGCTTGTCTCTCCCCCCACTCCCTCCCCTTCCCCCCCACTAGACCGGGCGCGCACTCTGCAGCACAGGGAGTCCCCTGGCTCCGGCCGCCCTGTAGGATTTTTTGTTTTGTTTTTCCCCTGCTTTGCCGGTAGCACCGTTGTTTCTCCTCCCGCCCCCTCCTGCTTTGCCGCTCCAGCCCCGCCGTTTTTGTGTTGTCCCCCCCCCCGCTTTGCTGCTCCAGCCAAGCCGTTTGTGTGTTGTTCCTCCCCCGCCACTGCTTAGCCGCTCCAGCCGTGCCATTTCCCCCCCGCCGCTTTGCTGCTCTGGTGTCCCCGCCCCCCCCCCTTTTTTTTTTTTGCTTGGGGCGGCAAAAAAGCCAGAGCCAGCCCTGCCTCCAGAACATCTCTCCGACCCTTCCCTATGTCATTGGTACCTACATGTACCACAACCACAGGCTCCACCCCAGCACTACACATAAGTCTGTCTAGATGCCTCGAGAGATCTGCAACCTTCGCACCTTGCAGGCAAGTCACCATATGGTTCTCCCGGTCATGACAACCCAGCTATCTATGCTTCTAATGATTGAATCTCCCATTACTAACACCTGCCTTTTCCTAATGACTGGAGTTCCCTCCCCCGGAGAGGTAACCTCAGTGCGAGAGGATACCCCATCACCATCTGGAAGGAGGGTCTCAACTATGGGAAGGTTTCCCTCTGCTCCCATTGACTGCTCTGCTTCCCTGGGCCTTCCATCCTCCTCAACAGTGCAGGGGCTGTCTGACGGAGGTGGGACAAATCTACAGTGTTCCAGAAAGCCTCATCAACATACCTCTCTGCCTCCGTTAGCTCCTCCAGTTCCACCACCCTGGCCTCCAAAGCCACTACTCGGTCTCTGAGGGCCAGAAGCTCCTTGCACTGAATGCACACATACACCACCCGCCCACAGGGCAGGTAATTATACATGCTTCACTCAGTGCAATAAACTGGATAGCCCCCAATCTGCTGCTGGACTTCTGCCTGCATGGTCTCCTACAGCTACTTAGGTTAATGAAAGGGTTTTTGTTTAAATCAAGAAGATTTGATTATAGTTTAGGTTAAATGTTTTAAAGAATGGCAAGTATACCTTGCCCCCTTCCCACTCCCCTTCCAAACTCCCTCTCAAAACTCCCTGTTAGCAGCCCCTGTTCTCTGAGATGACTAAGGGGATGACTAAGGAGGGATATGATTGTTTATAAAATCATGAATGGTGTGGAAAAAGTGAATAGAAAAGTGTTTTTACCTTTTTCCCACAATACAAAAACTGGTGTCATCTGGTGAAATTAATAGGCAGCAAGTTTAATACAATAGGAGGAAGTACTTTTTCCACACAATGCACAGTTAACTTGTGGAACTCATTGCCATGGGATATTGTGATGACCAAAAGTATAACTGAGTTAAAAAAAAATTAGATAAGCTCATGAAGGATAGGTCCATCAATGGCTATTAGCTAAGATGGTCATCGATACAGGCCCATACTCAGGGCTACTCTAAACCTCTGACTGCCAGAAGCCAGGAGGGGAAAACAGGGTAGATGTCTCAAAAATTGCCTTGTTCCATACACTTCCTGGAAGCTCTGGTTCTGGCCACTGGAAGAGACAGAATACTGGGATAGATGGATATTTGTCTGATCCACTCTGACTGGTCTTATGTTTTGATGTTCTCTTGTTTTAATTGTAAACTCTTTGGAGTTTTAACTGCCTTGCTTTTCTTCTGTATATCTCCTAGTCCTTCTTGGTTGTGACCTCAGGGTGTAAATGTAATACAAATAGGCAATTAATTCAGCATTATTTTCATACTTGCAGTTCCTAGCTTTTCTATAGCTCAACAGGGATTTTTTGTGAAGGGAAAATACAACTCCCAGTGTTTTATTCATCCTCCCCCTTCAGCCACCAACCGTTCATTGGTAAGTGGTCTAACATACCTATCATGAACGCTTCAAAACTACATCACATGAGGATTGTGAGTAGTGAGAGTTTTAATCTTAGCTTTTGTGGGTGTAGCTTATTCTTAATGTTAGTTTAACATCATTCTAATGCTTTAATATTGATGTCCTGCAATCTTTTGGGCCATAAATATTCTGACTCAGTTGTAGTTGCTTTTCATTTAAGAAACCGTAGGCTCTAGTGGTGCTAAAAGCATCATTCAGCAACAATATAATTTCCATGCAACAGGCTTTTGTTCTAGGGGCCTGAATTCAAGCCTAAAGCTTAGCCTTTGGCTTGTAAACTGGCAAGTTGGTGAAGAATAGGGGTGTGATAAAGGTGATAAACATAGCTCCTTGGGTTGAGGGAGGATTTGCTCCTTCATACCAGCAGTCTTTATTGTTAAATTTGTGGAATGAAGTCGAATGATCTGTGTTCCTGGAAACATTGCAGTGGGGCGGTAGGTGGGACTGCAGTCTAGGGATGGATTGTCTTCTAGTAAAGACTCTGGACTGGGATCCAGTAGATCTATGTTTAATTCTTAACTATCCAGACTTCCTGTGTCACCTCTTGTGATATCACAAAAAAGAAGAGTATTACATTTCTGTTATGGGATTATTGTGATGTCTGTGATTTTATACATGATTTTTTAAAATATTTTGAACAATGTTTTAAGTATTTTATTTGTATTCTAGGAGCATCTATGGCCCCAGTTGAGATCAGGACCCCATTGTGCTAGGAACTGTGCACATATTAAGAGTTCCTTCCCTCAAGAGCTTACCATTAAACAGACAAGTCAGACAAACAGTGGGAGAAAGAAACTATTACCCTATTTTACAGATGGGAACTGAGGCTAAAAAAAGTGAAGTACTTGACTAAGATCATACAAGAAGACTGTGACAGACATGGAAGATGAACTGAGTCCCATCTAGGGCCTTAACCACAAGAGCTCCCTTTCCCAGAAAACACACACGTCTGGCTGCTACTTTCTCTGCTGAATTTCTGTTCTTTTATTTAATGCTGATTCCTATACTTGCCTTTTACCAAACATATGCAGATAGATTTAGCACAAAATAACAAGAATCATGGCTATAGTATGTTGAAAATGGAATAATGACAATCTAACGAGATAAAATTACTCATTTCAAAGCACAAAAATTTAATATAACTTCTCCATCTCCGGATCATCTATCTCTCCATGCTATATAATTTATCAGTTGTCTGGTTGCATGTCTGTCAGTAAACGTCAGCTGGTTTGGATTGCAACTTCTTGACAGTTTAGTGGTCTCTATCCCGCTATTTTCATTTGTCTGCCTGATTTTTTCATTGTCTGAATAGCATTGTTATCTTCTGTACCAGCTTGTCTGTATAATGAAACAGCTCCTTTTGCTATTTTAAATATATTTTCGTATGTTTCAGATTAATGTTATGTTGCTTGTTCTAACTAGTTATGTTCAGTTCAGTGCGGTTGCACTGTTGAAACAAATGAGAATCAGAAACCCAACAGCTTCAGTCAGCCCACTGTAGGTGGCACTAGTATACACAGCAAACACCCTCTAGCTCACAGTCAGTAACATGAAGTCATGTAATATTCCGATTCCACTTCAGCAGCATATGGCAGAAAGTACAAATTGCAGCTAGGCTAGCACAGACCTGTCTCTAACCACAATCTTTAACAGCTCCAGCCTGGTACAATCAGGCAGTTAAAAATGCTCCAGTAGGGATGATAACAGCATAGTGTGGGAGCATTGACTAGTGCACTCTGTTATTTTTTTACCATTATGTGACTCTCTCTAATTCCATTATCTGTTTTATGTAACACTCAGATTTCTGGATTAATTTTGATTCTTCCACAGTAGTCATAACAACTTATTTGTCTCCTCTGGTGTTCCTGCTTCAGTATATCATATCTCCATACCGGAAGAGAGGGCAAGATGTTCCCTTTGAAAGTGACATTGAAGATAAGCCAGCAGAGGATGTGATATGAGGAGAAAACTTAACATACACTCCTCTGCCCCTCTCTCTCTCTCCAGTTATGATCAAACCTTCCCCAGGCTTGAAAACATTGGGCCTAATTCTGCTCAGTTAAGGGAAGAATTTGGCCCATTATCAAGAGTCATTCCCCCTGGGACCTAGATTTAATATTCAGGTATATGTATGCCACTGCAACAATAACTAATCAGATTTTTTTATCATAGAGCCTGCTCTTCTTGAAAGTATGTAATTTTAAAACATAACCCCCAAAACATTCACTTGTGAAATATATTTTTTTCTTTACACAATTATTTTTGTTGTTTTTAAGGGGATAAAATACAGGTTCTAGTCCTGCAAACTCTTACTCAAGCAAGTCATCCTATTGACTTCAATGGAATTAGTCATGTGGGCAAGGACTGCTTGGGTTTAAAAGGCCAGGTCTGTACATTGCAATCTGCTCATGTAAACCCAAATGGTGAAGAATGTCAGGTGATGTAAAATCTAATGCACTGGACATAGTAGTAATGTAATGTTTAGTGCAGGAACTGTAAAAATGTGAACATGCCTCACTAGTTGACCAGTTGCCCTGGCAGCTGTACAGGGAATTTTCTCAATATTCCCTAAACAATCTTGTTATACTCACTTTGATTTTAAAGAATTACTGCAGTCTACCTCTGCACAGCTTGCCTGCTTCAGCATAGCAAGTCATTACAGTTTTGCAAGATATGGAAACAAAAAAATTAATCATGTATGATTTTCTATGCTCACAGATGTTAAAGTTTGATAAACACTTTTGATGCATAATGTCTGCCAGTTCCAACCTAATTTTGCCATAATTTTCACTTCACACTATCTATGGAAAATAATATACAGAAACTACAGTATGGATTTCTTTAAAAAAAAAAAAAAAAGTCCCTGAAAGCAGAATAATTTTTCTGGATGATCTAGGACCATGGCGCCCAGTGGGGCATTTATGTGCACCCGCCTAGTTCCTAGCAGGGGAGAGAAGCCACAGCCCTGCGCCTGATGGGGACAGAGAACTCAGGCTGCGGGTGCAGTGTTCTCTGTTCCCGGCAGGCACGGGGCCCGCCTAGTGCCAAGCAGGGGAGAGAAGCAGGGGCGGCTCTAGGAATTTCGCTGCCCCAAGCACGGCAGCACGCCGTGGGGGGCGCTCTGGCGGTCGCCAGTCCCGCGGCTCCGGTGGAGCATCCGCAGGCACGCCTGCGGGAGGTCCACCGGAGCTGCGGGACCAGCGGACCCTCCGCAGACACGCCTGCGGGAGGTCCACCAGAGCCGCCTGCCGCCCTCCTGGCGACAGGCAGAGCACCCCCCACGGCATGCCGCCCCAAGCGCGTGCTTGGCATGCTGGGGCCTGGAGCCGGCCCTGGAGAGAAGCTGTGGCTTCATGCCTGCTGGGGACAGAGAACTCTGGGGCTGCAGGCGCCGGTGTTCTCGGTCCCTGGCAGGCACGGGGCCACAGCTTCTCTCCGGCTTAAGCCGCAGCCCCGTGCCTGCCTGGGACCAAGAACACCGGCGCCCGCTTGGCAAAAAAAGAACCACCAATCCACTCTGGGACCAAGACAAAGCAAATGTCAGAGTTGGAGGGAAGCACTGGGAAAGTTCTGAGTCACTCAAATGCAGGGACCAAGGGCCAGAGCCCAGTTGGTGTAAATTGGCATACATCCCTTGAAGTCAACAGAGCCTGGGGATCTGGCCCCTCCAGATAGTCGTGAAGGCATTTAGTGTTGCTCTGACACACCAATATGCCCCACACGCCTCATCAGCAGAATGTTCTCTGCTGACCTCTTTCCAGCATCACGCTTGGTGCCTACTAAGGCACCAAACGGCAGCTCTCCTGGATGCAAGTCGCACTTTAAATCCCATCCCAACATTGCGCATGCCCTTCTGAGGGCTTCCAGCCAGTCGACAGCATGTTCACAAGTCCCAGTCGGTTCTGCCATTTGACTTACCCAAGTGGCAAATCCAGGGACAAGTGTCCTGAATCCCAGGCTGTTCCTGCTCTACCCATTAGACATGCTGCTTTCGACAGGAACACACGAGTGTATTATTGTTGCTGGGGCGGGCAGTGTCACAGCAAGACTCTATGGAGCTGGGGGTACTCGGACAGGCCTCTCTGTGCCAGTCAGCACCGACTGAATTCGTATGGATAGAGACAGGGTTGGTAGGCCCCCAGCCTGAGTCTTCTACCACTTTGCCATATCGTCTGTTGGAGAATGCAGAGCCCAATTCAAGCCAGGTGCGAGTTGCAGTCTGTCAAGGAAGCTATCTGACCTGACTACCCTGCGCTCCTCTGGGCCCATTTATAGATAATGAATGGTCCTGTGATGTTACAGGGGGTTACTGTTGTGTACATGAGAGAAGCACCTAGGGACTGTGCCTGAGGTCAGGCCCCCCCAATGCCAGGCACTGTACATATACATGGCAAGAGACCATCCCGTCCTGGAAGTGTTTACCATCTAAATCAGAGGTGGCCCCTCCCCTGCTGTCCCCCCTTCTCTGCAGCCTCAGCTCACCGCACTGCCGGTGCTCTGGGTGGCGGGGCTGCGAGCTTCTGCTGGGCAGTGTAGCTGCAAGAGCTGCTGGCCTGCCCTGGTGCTCTAGACTGCGTGGCAGCATGGCTGGCTCCTGCCGGGCAGCACAGCTGCCAGTCCTGGTGCTCTGAGCAGCATGGTGAGGGGGTGGGGAGAGGGAGGGTTGGATAAGGGTCAGGGAGTGCCGGGGCAGTCGGGGCCAGGGGCTTAAGCCAAGGAGAAGCCGCGGTCCCGCACCTGCTGAGGACAGAACTCCGGGGCTGCAGGCTGCGGGCACCAGTGTTCTCAGTCCCCGGCAGACACGGGGCCTGCCCAGTGCCCAGCAGGGGAGAGAAGCCGGGGCCCTGTGCCTGCTGGGGACAGAGAACTCCGGGGCTGCAGGCACCTGTGTTCTCTGTCCTCGCGGCTTCTCTCCTGCTTCTCTCTTCTCTCTGGATTCATATATTATGTCATATTAAATATGATGATTTTCGTATTATTTAATGTACAAATACAAAATAAGCCTTGAAAAATTGTTGGCGCCCGCCACACTCTTCTGAAAACATGAATGTGCTACTGGCCACAAAAAGGTTGGGGACCACTGATCCAAGACATTGGTCTAGGACTTGGGAGGCCTGAGTTCAAGTCCCTGCTCTACCACAGTCTTCCTGTTTGATGTTAGGCAAGTTGAGGCCAGATATGAAAAAGTATTTAGGCACCTAGTGCAATTTTCGAAACAAACCACCTAGATGTGAAATTTCCATCATTTCAATGAGAGTTAGGCACCTAAGTGACTGAAAATTTCCCTAGGTGCATATTGGCATCATTTAGATGCCTAAATACCTTTTTAAACCTGACCCTTCATCACTCTGTGCTTCAGTTCCCTATCTGTACAAATGGGGCTCATAGCACTTGCCTACCTCACAGAGGCAATGTGAGGATAAATACATAGATGACTGTGAGGTACACAGATACAATGGTATTGGGCCCATATAAGTATCTATGATAGATTGGATTGTAAGCTCTTTGGAACAAGGACCATCTTTTATTCTATGTTTGTACAGTGCCTAGCACAATCAGGTCCTGGTGCATGTCTGGCATCCTAGGGGCTGTGCTAATACAATTAATAAACAATAATTAGTATTCTTCTTATACTTCCCATATCCACCAGAAATCCAAAAATGCTATTTTTGAATCACAGGGCTCATATTATACTTCATATCTATAAAGAGCCTTGCTACTGATACGTTTTATGAATTGGAATATCTGTTTGCCAAGTGACTGATCCAAAGCCCATTGAAGTCAATGGAAAGATTTCCATGTAACTATGGGACAATTAACTTAAATTAAAAAAAAACCACTTCTAAACTTACCAGGTCCTGGAGCCTGATACTTCTCTCATATCTTCTGGAATCTGCTCTATTCCAATCTCATCCTTTTCTCTTCAGGTTTCTTACCCACTGCGTGTTGCACTAAGGAGTGAGGGCCAGGCAGTAGGGTAGAGAAAAGGATTAAAATTATATTATTCCAAACAATATTAACTTGACCTACACAGATCTGTTCAGGCATTGTTAAAAAGTTTGCAAATGTGTGTACATTTGTGTTGTCTTGTGAGGAGAATTAAACACCCTTTGAAATGGTTAAATATACAAACAAACAAAAAAACTTCTCTGTGAAATCTGACCTTTTTATTGCTTTTCATTCACTGTTGGCTCTTGTTTCTTGCTGGGATGACTTGCTTGAAGGCCTCAGATCAGTCTGTTCTCTTAGGTGTTCTTGTCCCCTGAGGCATGACTACTCTGTCAGATGAGTAGTTAGCCAATCTGCTCTCTTCAGCCTTTTTGTTTATTTCAGAGACATTTAAATAATATTTCTAGTCCTGTCTATACTATGGAACTTTCCTAAGATTCTCCACTGTGTTGTTAACCCTAGTTTGAGCAATGTTGGGAGAACTACCTGTAGATGGGTCTCTGGAATTTTTAACATCATGTGAATTAGATCTGCTTAAGAACAAAATAAGCCCTTCACTAAGGTTCCCAATTTTGCTCTCTCTGATAAAGCAGAACCACTCTTTGCAATAGTGGGAACATTTCAGACAATTCCTCTTGTTGTAGATACAGTCCCTTAAAAGCATGTCTCACTTATGGGTTCTAAGTGAGAAGAATTATAGTTCCTTTTAAGTTTGTTTGATATTTTCAGCCATTTAAAAAATGAAGATTGAAGACCAGTCTTGAACACTATGTGACACAATCAGTGCAAAGATGTGGGATTGGCTATTGACTTGAAGTTCCAAGGAAGATTTGGGGGCAAATCCTAAGTTACTATAAATTGGCATAATGCCTTTTATTAAATATTTCTTTTGATTAGTCTAAAGAATAAATATATCTGTAGCTGGGAGAGAGACTGAGAAATTTGTTAAGGCTGAAAGGTCACTAGTTTGAGACAGTCTCATCAGTAACTCACCATGAGGATTGATAATCTTTCTTGTCAGGGCATTTCCAGTTAATTCAGTGTTTCAGTCCAAGTTGTCAGTGGCAATTGCTGATCTGGAAAGCTTTTCTGTGCTTGCTTTTGAGATCGTCATCACCCACTTGAGAACCATGAAACTCTAAGGTGGAATCTTCCTTACAGGTTTTTGTGGGGGGAGTTAAAGCCTCGGAGGTGCCGGCTATCTCATTAGGATAGTAAATGTTTTGTTTGGTGAGAGGATTTAGAGTTGTTTCATATTAGCAAGCATTCATTTTTTCCCACCATAAACTCTCACTTAATGCCACCACCCTCATCAATAATAGTTTTTAGACTTCTCTTTTTAGGGAATGTTATTGAGAAGCTGGAAGCTTTTTTCTTTTCAAGGCTGGCAGCTTCTTGGATCGGTTCCAAACTGTCTTCAGGTTGGCCTGCAATACAAAGATTTCACTGATGAGTGATCAATGATCACTTGAGTTGTAGTCATTGTTCCATCCTGATCATATTTGATTTGTCAGCAGCTTCTCTAATAGTTTGGACCATTGGGTATTGTAATTGCTATTTTGGGATTGTCTGTAACTGGTTTTCAGTGGTTCAGATCTCCTGGAGTTTGTACCCAGATATTGTCTTGTAGTGTACTACAACATTCCACCGTTGCCTCCATGTTATTGTGTACTCAAAGATTTGGGGCAATTAATTAATGAACTTACCGTCAAAGTTTTATCTAGGTTGAAACCTACCAATCTGAGACCTCCAGCATAAGAGGCTTTTATGACAGCTGCAGAACCAACAAATGGTGGCTTTGAGCCTGGTCACCCAGTAAAAAGTATTGGTATAGGAGATTGTATGGAGGACAAGCTGAGGGCAAGAGGAGGTGAAGTCAAGGTGTTTCTATGACTGGACTATACACTAGCTTCTTTGCTGCCCATTAGAGGTCTTTGCAACCAGGGCTCAAGTTAGGGCACTTGGAAGCATGAAAATCAGGCTATGTAAGCCACCCCCCATAGAATATTTGGTTTGGAGGTGCGATCCTGGATATTCTTCCTTTTTTCATGTAGTATTTGCATCTCTAAAGTGTTGTGCAGCTCACTAAGCACTTCACAATACCAGCCAAACAGACTTTATTGGTGTTTACCCTTAGAACTATAGATTATCTATAGTAGAGTTCAAAATTCTGAGACCCCTTTTCAACAGACGAAAATTGATATCATTCCATAAAGTTCATTTTGGGGGTTTGGCCAAATACAGGTGTACTGCTGGGGGCAATGCACCTTTCTTCTGTCTCGCCTCTTGGGAAGGGTCAGCTATAATAGCTGTGTGTTTTAGGCAGCACGGGAACTACTTCCTCTTCCTGGCCTGTGGGGATAGATGGGGAGAAGGCAGAAGCATGGCTCTGCCTCCCCTGCACACCAGCCTGATGAAAGGAACAGGATGTGCTATACTAAGTGATATGCATACTAACCTGCAAACTGGGTGATTAGAACAGAGACTTTGCCTTTTAAGGCCCCGTTCATCCTAGAACTCCCTGGGGGTGAGGCAGATTGTGTATTTTATAATCTGGTCCTTAACGTTATATTAATTGTACCATTGCCTCCCTCATGGTATTGCTGCGCTAGTATAAGAACATCTATGGTCTTGTAATAATGAATATATTTTTTTAATTTGCTCTGGTTTTCTGATAAAGGTTGTAATTTTACTCTTGTGACTATATTATTAATACCACAAAATGTAATAAAGGATTAATGATGTGTTACAGTCGTAGAGCTGGAATAAACCTCAGGAAATGTAAAAGCTAAGGTCGATGAAGTCAATGGAATCCTGCACCAGAACAAGGGCCCCTGCCTGTGGTAGGAGTAGTATTTAATTGTATTACAGTGCTGTCCAGGGGCTCCAGCTGAGAATGGGGCACCATGGTGCTAAGCACTATCCAAATATATGGTACAGTCCCTGTCATAAGGAGCTTACAAACTAAGGGTGATACACAAAAGGACTTTGCTGCCTAACTGCCACTTTAGGCGCCTTAGTCCCAGAATCAGACTCAACTAGGATACCACAAAAACTCCGTTCACCTGCCTCCAAATATTATACATGCCTAACCTTGCTTGGAGCCTACATTTTTGCAGTAATATTTCCCTAGGTACACACACAATAGCTGGGGGTGAGAGGAGATCCTTCCTCAAACTTTTAGCCCAGTAATGAGGGTGCTCACCTGTGATTAAGCAGATTACAGGTTCAAGTTCTCTCAGTGCCTGACAGGAAAAGGGGTTTGAAAAGGGATCTGCTACCTCTCAGGTGAGTGCTGTAATCACTAGGTTGTAGAACATTAAGATACAGGATTCCCTCAGCCTCTCCTTTTGAAGCTGTTCTCCTGTGAATAAATGTGTCACTGGGCCAGAGAGAGAGAGCATGCAATCAGGAAAATGACTGTAGCCTAATGCTTAGAGCAATCATCTGAGCTATGATGATGCACCTCCCCTGCTCCCGTAACTATTTAAATTATTTATCCATTGTTGAACAGTTTCAACAGGAGAGACAGCGTGTCCCGCCTCAGAAGTATCCCATAGCCCAGTGGTTAAGTCACTTACCTGAGATTGAGTGGTGGATCCCAGTTCAAATACCTTCTCCCCCTCATTGGAGGGGGAACTTGAACATGGGGTCTCCCACATTCCCAGTTAATACCCTACCCACTTGGCTAGAAGTTGTAAAGTCATTGTACTTTGGCTTCTTGCAAAAATGGCACAGATGCTAACATTAAGAGAGGGTTTGCAGTAAAAAATCATAAGCAGGAGGCGGCACCACTTTCCAGCTAGACTTAGGCACCAAACTCACAAAGAGGGGCAGGGCTTAGGACACAACCCTCCCTCACTTTGGCAACTCTCATTGTCTAGCTCAGGCAAGGAGCATGGTGGCTTTTGTGAATCCCATTATTGCACAGATGCCTGACTCAGGCTTTGTGAAATCCCAGTGATTTTTCTAGGCACTTAAAAGTTAGGCTTGGTGACGCTGAGAATCACCGTGACTAAGATCCTTTGTGAATCTAGCTCTAAGTAAACAAGAAAGATAGGGAAATAGAGGCACAAAGAGGATAAAATTGAAGTCTTCTGACTTCTGGCATTTTAAAACATTATCCACTAATCCTCACGGCCTCCCTTTGGAATTTCTGTTCTGAACTGAGACATTAATTCCTCCCATTCCCCTGCAGTTGTACAGGTGCATGGGGGCAGATATGGATGAAAGAGTTCCTTTCCCCACACCACCACCACCCCAACACAGAGTAAGATTTGGCTCAAAGACTTCGTGAAGAATTTCTTTATGCCACGCTTACATTAAATATATGTAAACTGCCAATGAGAGCAGTGGGTTCAGTAGTTACTGTGGTCCCAGCTCTGCCAATCTTATTTGTAATAAATGGAACCCGGCTTGTGCAGTGGGGCTCTACTCACCCTAAGGTTAGTTTGGCAGAAATGGGCCCTATGGATATGTACTCTATTGTATATTTTTTTGTTAAATGTAAGTTGTATATGTATGTAGTTTAAAGTCATGGAAGGTAGACAATCTGAATGACAAACATTCTGAGTGCAGCTAATGCACCCCAGAGTGGTGACACACCCAGTAACTGCACAATAATCATAGAAGTTATAAAATTACTTAACAAACAGACAAAGTGATATTATAGCGAGCTCTCAGCACTCAACTAGCCAATTTTTGTGTTAGGATTACTTTCTAAAGGTGTTATCTTAAAAAAAGAGGTTGTGAAGGTGGTGGTAATAATAATAATGATAAATCCACAGTCAACATATAGTGTTTCAAAGATTGCACTATGGACATTTATGTTTGTTTCTTTAAATAGCCACCTAAGGTTAGTCTCCTAAATCCCTGTGTAGGTATTCAACTAAGTGGACTGATTTTTCAAAAGTGCTAAGCATTCAACAATATCCATCAAGTTCCTTGAAGCTCTGCACAGATAATAGGACCTTGGCACCGAGCTCACTGCAAAATCAGGTCCCTTATCAGTAAAGCTACATCAGTGTGGAGTAGGCAAACTTCAATCAAACCAAAATCAATGAATATCAATAAACCTGCTTTCATATTTTTCCCCTTTTACTTGAAACTTTTTCCAGAGATACTGGATTGGTGCACTTGGCTCTAATTAACAATCATAGTCCTGTTGCAAAACCATATCAGAAAAAAGCAAATAAATACAAATATATTTAAGGAAACTGATTCAGAAAATCTACATAAAAGTTAAACATTTCAAGGAAATCAGAAAGGCAAGGAAAGAGTTTTCACTAGTTCTAAAACAGAAGATGGGCTTGTATAGCCAGCTAAGCGTATGTGGGCATGCCAGTTTTTATTGTGATAAATGATGTTTATGTACATATCATCAGGAAGTGAACTGAGACTACTGTTTGATTAGATGAACTGTAACAATGGATCAATTGAACAATTGCTGAGCTAAAAGTATGTAGATTAATAGGGTTCATTTTTCTTAAGTACTAATATTTGTTAAATTGCTAAAGAAGAAATTGAGGCCAAGAACCTATGTGAGGATTCAAATTAATGTTTTGGTAATAAGTAGTATTGACTAAAAGTATAGGATAAAAAAATTAGTAGATGTATTATAAATAAATGGGACATCCATTGCAAATAGTCCTGATACTGGACTGCCTCAATTTCTTCCCATTTTGACATTAGAATGACCAGAAATACAACCCAGGGGTTTTCTTTGCATTTTTTCTCAAGCAAAGTAACAGACTACCTTCATGTGTGACCGTAGTTCAGATTTAGAGCCTGATCCTGCAGCTCCAGCTAAAACAAAACACGAATCAGTGGCTAAAAAAAAAGCCCATGATTTTTGTTTAAACATCAACTATCCCAATTTCATTGCAAAACAGAACCTGCCTGTTTAACGTTTTTATTATTATTATTATTTTATTATTATTTTGTTTTTTGGTCTTTATAACTAGGTGTTCTTGGAGAATCTCTTTTTCTATTAATATTCCTTTTATGTTTATTTTCCATTTCTTCATTGAGTAGGTTAAGAAGAACATTTTGACCAAATGGCTGTAATAGGTCCTATTTGTATTTGGCAGCTCAGTAGAGTGGCTGTTCATCTTAGCTATATACTATCTAAGCATTTTTCATTCAGAACAATCTCCACAGCTGTCTCGATTACTGTTCTATATAAATCAGAGTGCATTTAGAGTTCTGAAAAAGCTTCCAATAAACTTTTGTCTATGTCATAAAACAATCCCCCGCCCCCTTGGCACCATTCATTGCAATTTTTTGATTAATATTAACCAAGTGATTATTCTCACACTTACTGTTCATAATTTAAATTCATTCCTATGTGATGTTGAACTCATCTATCTCTTTTTGGGCCACAAAGACACAATGCAATTTTAGTGATAGGTAAAAGCTGGATATTGATATTTAGGGATACATGACAAGCCTTTATTTCTTGTGGTTTTGAACAACAGTATAATAAATGCTGGAGGGCACTCAAAGAAACTGCTTTCAGTGGAATTTTATGTGGAGATGTTTGTATTTGTATTTGCAGTCTTCAGTGATCATGTTTTTCACATCAACTGCATGTTGTTTTTTAAATCAAAGCAACATTACTACAAAGATAAAATATACAGTTAGGAATGCAAGTTTTAGATGGAGTATTATGTTCAAGATCAAAATGCAGTACTTATGCATAAGAATATACACAAGTAACTACAGCATTGTTCTATATACAACTACATATAAAATTACATATACAATTATTTGGTGTAGTATGGGGGGGCAGTCACTTATGTGTATAGGTCCACAAGTAGATGTAGAATTTGTATACACTAGTAGGTGCGTGAGTATCTGGTGCCCATTCTCGCATTTGGGTAGCTATGATAGGTGATGGTGCAGAAGTTCTCATCTTTGTTTCTTAGGTGTTCGGGATAGCTCATTAGCTGAATGCCTGATTTCATTAACCCGTTCTTGGCACTGACCAATTCAGTAGTAATAATGGACTAAATTCTAAATCTCTTACTCAATGTTTATTCAGTTCTTCTTCATGCAAAGTTCAGGGATTGTCTATGCTTGAAATGCTAAAATGCTCCTGTAGAACTTCAGTGTAAACAGTATCTATGCTGACAGGAGGAGTTCTCTCATTGGCATAGGTAATCCACCTCAGGACCGCCCAGAGGATTCAGGGGGCCTGGGGTCTTCAGCGGCGGGTCCTGGAGCAAAAGGACCCCCCACCGCCGAATTGCTGCCGAAGACCTGGAGCAGAAGAAGCTTCAGGGGCCCGAGCCCAGCAAGAGTTTTCCGGGGCCCCCGGAGCGAGTGAAGGACCCCGCTCCAGGAGCCCTGAAAAACTTTCATGGGGGCCCCTGCAGGGTCCGGGGCAAATTTCCCCACTTCCCCCTCTCCCAGGCAGCCTTGATCCACCTTCCCGAGAGGTGGTAACTAGATTCTTCCATCGACCTAGTTCTGTCTACACAGGAGATTAAGTCGGCTTAACTACACCACTCAGGGTGTAGTTTCATCACATGCCTGGGAGATGTAGCTAAACCAGTTTAATTTTATACTGTAAACCAGACCTTAGACCAGTAAAAATACTTGGGACTTATATAAGCTATGGTCTGTTCCATGGGACCTTGTGTGTCTGAATGTGGGATGATGGGGGTGGAAGCAGGGGGATTGTTTAGCCTAGATTTGGGTTCTAGTCTCAACTCCGATCTAGATTTCGATTTTGAGCACTTCAGAATTCAGGAATGTTCACACCTTGGGTTTTTACATCAACATTTTGCAAGGGCAAAGGGTCCCCTGCAAAAGGATACAGTTCTGCAACTGGATTTTTGTGCATTCCTGTTGTTCAGTTCCCAAGTTTTGGTTCAGGACAATCTCCCGTTTAATCAGAGGGTTTTGCATTTGTAGGGTTTTCTCTTGTGGAGTTGTAGTGCAACAATGAACCTGGGCACAAGTTAGGCCTGCTCTGACTTGTGTTGGGGCCTCACTAGCCTCAGGAAATACGGAATTATTCCATGTCACCATGGGTCCTGTGTCCAGCAGAGTTCAGCAGAATAAGAGGATCTAGTCCTAGGTATGATTATACCCTTTTACGTTTTAGATCTGAAGGAAGGCAGCGTATACTGTAAAACAGATCAGGGAAATGCAGTTAAACTTTTTAAGCAGTCAGTTTTACTCTTCATAAAGCCTTTGCTCCTGCTGTCAGCAGAAATAAAATTCACTGAACCACAGGATAATACGAAAACGCAGTCCTGGAAAATCCACTTGAAGTGGCAAATAAGGGAGACCACATTTCTTATGAGAGTGTCTTCCTCCCCCACTTCCTTCTCCCTTTTGATAAGGTAGGTGTTATATGGCTGAGCACATTGCCTAGAATCTCTCATAAAATCTGCAATAAAACTGTAAACTGATTTCCTTTGAAAAACAGAATCTATTTGGTAACTGAATTAGTAGTTCATTTTGAAATCATGTATTCAGAAAGGTTAATCAATTCATCTTTAAGAGGAGCCTAGTCAACACCCATAGCTATTAGTAAACTTCTTTAATTAATTCTTCTAATTATGTTGGGGTAGTTCAATAAATTCCTAGTTAATGCATCTTGTAAATATTACGATGATTACATGTTTCACAGATATTGTAAAACGGTTTGCACCCCATATATATTCTTGTAAGGAGAAGGCAGCTCAGCCAGTCTTATCAAGATGGAAAAGGTTAAATTAATGAATGATTCAGTCAATCTTCCATCCTTCATTAGCACTGAATTAACTTCTTAAAGAAATGAAAGATCTTCAATTGTTTATGTGTAAATTTCACTTTAAACATGTACAAGTCCTGATCTATTTAGAGAATGACACAGTTATGATGAAGTAAAAAACTCAAATGGCTAATCAAGTCTAACTGGCAGAATTTCACTTGATCTTGGCTGTTGTAACAAAGCTATACCCATGCAGAGGATTGCAAACCTGATTGTCATAGTTCTGAGGGAAGACACTGAGCTTGGACTAAACATTTCATATGTAAATAATGTGTAAATAGGAGCTAGAATTTCATTGTGAATTATGGATAGAGTCATAGCGTTTAAGGCCAGAAGGGACAACTAGATTGAGTCTGACATGTATAGCACAGGCCACAAACAGCACCCAACATCCATACACTAAACCTGGCAACTAAAATTAGATCAAAGTATTACAGTACACAGGAGACTAAACTATTATGCAGCACAGGGAGAGAACAAGAGGGACAAGGTGTTGCAATTCCTGAAGCCCTTGCAGTGGTAATAAAATGATTAAGTGAGATATACTCAGATAATCCTGGCCAGTGACCCACATGCTGCAGAGGAAAACTGCCAGTCTGACCTGGGGGAAAGCTCCTTATTGCCCCACACATTAGTTAATCCCTGAGCATGTGACTGGGAAGCAGTCAGCCTGGCACTTGAGAGAGAGAATGCTTGGTACCACTTCAAATCCTTGGCCCATCCCTTCCAATAGCCCACCTCAAGTCATTGCCATCCCTGATGTTTCAGAAGGAGGTGGGGAAAAAAAACCTTGCAGAATATACTGGGGAGGGGCAGGGGGAATCCCTTCTTGACCCCTGCTGGTGGCTGGCTGAAATTCTGATATTTAGCTTCTAATTTGCAGACTGAATTTGCTAATGGCCAGTTTCTATCTATGTTTTTGTGCCAACATTGTCCTTTGGTTTAAATAGCTCTTCATCCTGCCTACTATTTGCCTCCCTAATATATTTATAGGGAGAACTCATATACCCTCTCAGCCTTGCTTTTAATAGGCTAGACAAGCCAATTTATTTTAGTGTGCTGTCATAAGATAGACCTCCATTCCCCTGATCATTCTAGTAGCTATTTCTCTGCACCTGTTCCAGTTGAAATTCATCTCTCTTTCTTAAACTTGGGTGACAGAATTGTACACAGTATTCCAAATGTATTCCAAATGAAGTCTTACCACTGTTTTATACAAAACAGTGGTAAGAGTTGGTGGGAGAAAGGAGGGGGGATGGTTAATTTCTCCTTGTTTTAAGATCCAAAGGGTTTGGATCTGTGTTCACCAGGAAATTGGTGAAGTCTCTCAAGACTACCCAAGAAAAAAGGTAGTACTTGGGGGATGGTGGCAGCGATACCAGATCTAAGCTGGTAATTAAGCTTAAGTGTCCATGCAGGTCCCCACATCTGTACCCTAAAGTTCAGAGTGAGGAAGGAACCTTGACAAGGATGAAAAATGCTACTGTGTTTTTTCCTTCTGTCGTTCTTAACAATCATATTTAAGTGGAATACATGATAACTTCATTTAAAAAGCTGAGGTTATATAAAGGTTTTTCTTGTTGTTGTTTGTTGTTAATGGAAAAATGCTTCCATACCTATCACTTACCAGGAAGTATTGGAAGATAAGGAAACATTGAGTATTAAATCTTTTTATTTTTCTGTAATAGGATTAAATATGCAAATATTGTACCTATTAGGCATCTGAATAGATAAAACGCTGTCTAATGTCACACTTACCTGGTTAAATTCAGCTGTTCCATCTATCAGCATATTCTGTTCAACACCATCTCACAGCTACAAAGAGAAGAAAAAAAATCCAGCTATTTACAGATATTATTCCTGGTATTTCACTAACATGATCCGATATACTATATGTGAAATACCTTTCACTTTTAATGCATTGACACTGTACCACTTCTGTAATTCCTTTGGTGTTTGAGATTTAATATTTCTGAGGGCCTTGATTTAAAATCATGTACATGAAAGTGTATGGAGGGTGAACACAATGAAACATATTGTGTAGAAAGAAAAATAAGGTGCTAACAGAGACATGAGCTATGTAGTGTACACATAATTACTTACAGGCAAAATGCAATCTATAGAAGACTTGGAAGGAGCATTCAAATATACAGAAGAATCAAAAACTTTGGGGCACATCTTAGACCAAATTGTGGTGTTAGAATCAGCAGGCTGCTGGGGAAAAAGTTATGTCAATAGTTGCTTGGAGTTTTAAATGTTATGCATGTCAGTCACATTCCACAGTGGAATATGAGGAGTTGTTGAAATGTGTGAGCATGTAGACTGAACAGCATCCTGTTAACTATTCTTTCTTGATGGGTCAGTTCTGCTTTGATCAGTAAACACTAACAGCCATCATGTTGGGTTTTGGTTTTGTCAGATTCTAAACAAAAATATGTATACTATTTTGGTTGAACATGGGTTTATCCTCAAATAGAATTTTGATTGTTTCAAAGGGAAGGACAGTTTCACAGAAAAGTACTCTGAAAGGCACATGGTCAAAATAATTCATGGATCTTCTTTCCTGATTTAGCTATAATATATTTTAGTTGTGACAAACATGTTTTTTGCATTAAAATAAATGGCCAGTGCTTTGAACAACAAGGTGTAATGTTGGGCTATATTTAATACTCCGTGCTTACATTGTTTTTAAAGCCTTTCATCTGTAATTCCTCTCTCCATATTCACCACCACAAGGTGTCTTGGAAAAAACAACAACAAAAAGTATGTACATGTCTCATGCTCATTAAAGCTAATAGGAAATGACCCTTGGCACATTACCTCTTTCAACACTTGACCCAAAGTGGTCTAAGCATGGCTTTCCAATTTGTGCTTGTAATTTTGCACACTAAATGGTTTTGATTGCCCAGTCCTTTGTATGAATGCAAACAGAAAACATCAGTGTATGACTGCTAGTTTGGAGATTGCTGATTTATATAAAAAAGCTAGATTCTTGGGCTCTCAAGAGGGACAACATAGAGGGTGTATTTCACAAGGAGAAGCTGGCAGGAGACAAGGGTGGCTTTAAGCCACTTTTGCACCTCTTGGGTGGAGGCCTGATCCCATTAAAAATCAACTGCAAAACTCCTGTTGATTTCAAAGGGGCTGGAATTTTCACCCCTTGGATCCAGTGCCTGGTGGGGCACAAAGTGCTACTCTACTTTACAGCAGCCTCGTTATCATTGCTAATAGGTTGTTCCACAGACCAAAAATAGTACTAGTACAAAGCACAACAGTCACTCCCCCAGGCCCTTCTATTTGCCTCGCCCCAGCACACCCTTATATTATGTAAGGCAGTCCTATTACTTACAGCCCCATTATGATTTCAGATGAGGAAGAGCAGCAGAGCACAGGCCAGAATCTGATCCTAAGCCTTTATGTTAATTTTTAATTTTTAAAAAGTGAGAGGCAATTTTGTGGTGACTCATTTCTTACCTCTGGTATCAATAACACCTTCATATAAGTGATTCCTGTGTGATGATCACTAGTCTAGTCTAGTTGAAACATCAACATGTTTATTTCTCGTCCTGGATAATAAATATCCACTGAAGATGGATTGAAATCAAGAAGTTGTTCTCTGGAGTTTAATATGGCATTTAGCAGGAAGTGTGAGAGAGAGAGAGAGAGAGAGAGAGAGAGAGAGAAAAGAGAAACAACATATCACTATGCACTTTAATCAAAGGCCCCTTCTTCCCCTAATGTGGTTGTATAATGCAAGATACTTAATTGGAATGCAATGTTTATATCAAATATTTAATCAGGATTCAATGATTAAATAGGCAAATTTAATTTTTCTGTCATGATTTTTTCCCCAGGTAATCAATGCAGATGTGATTTAATGATACAGGATAACTGAGTACTTTCGTTTTGTTAAAGTAAAATCAAATGGAGAAAATTTACCTTTTAAATTAGCAGCAATGATGGAGGCACAGGACAGTTCCTGGGGATTAATGACCAGCTGAGAAAGTTGATGGCCTAAAGCTTTGCCTTGGGCCATTAACCCCAGGTGGTCATTAATTCTTCAAGTAATGCCCTGAGCCTTGATGATTATTTCAATTGAATATCAAAAGTTCAGTGCCAACCTGTTAAAATATGCATCTGAAGACATTTTTTTCCCTCTACTGTTTTAGTACCTGTGGCACAGAACAAAGAATGAATCAACCCCTTGCTTATAGCATCCCATCAAAACTTTTTTTTCCCAGTGTTGGACTCTGTCGTTTAAGTGAATGTGTAGTTTTCTGTTTTTATAGAACTTTTTTGAGTTTTATCTTATTAGGCTCATTTACATTAATACAAAAGTCAGTGTAATAATAGAATAAATTATTTTCAAATTAATGTGAAACACAAAGGATTCTATTGCAGCTTTGATTAAAGTTGATTATAATAGCTAAATGTTGACAATATAATATATTCTCCAATTATTCCACTGAATTGTAAATCTTATGTTGCAATTCTCTGCTTGTCAGGGTGGCATTTTTTATTTTAAAATAGTCTCTATTAAAATATGTATTCATGATTCAGATCTTCTGTAGGCACCACACAGAGGAAGAAATTGGATCCCCACACATTTTGGCAGTCCATCAGAATATCATCAAGCCTATTTATATGTGACATAAACATTAATGGTAGCAGTGCTGAAGAGAGATTGTTGATGAACATGAGAATGTTCATACTAGGTTAGACCAATTGTCTATCTAGCTCACTATGCTGCCTTCCATCAGTGGCCAAAGCCAAATACTTGAGAGGGAGTGAACAGAACAGCGCAATTATTGAGTGATCCATCCCCTATCGTACACTCCTAGCCTCTGGCAGTTAGAGGCTTAGGACACCCAGAGTATGGTGTTGCATCCCTGACCGTCTTGGCTGATAGCCACTGATGGACCTATCTTCCATGAACTTATCTAATTCTTTTTTGAACCCAGTTATAGTTTTGGCCTTGACAGCGTCCCCTGACACTGAGTTCAAAAGGTTAACACTGTGTTGTGTGAAGTAGTGTTTCCCTTTGTTTATTTTAATTTCATTGGGTGACCCTGGTTCTTGTGTTGTTTGAAGGGGTAAATAATACTTCCTCCACACCATTCATAATTTTATTGACCTCTATCATAACACACGCACACCTTTAATTGTCTCTTTCCCAAGGTGAACAGTCCCAATCTCATTTTTTTTGCCCTCCTCTGAACCTTTTCTATTTCTAAAATATCAGTTTTGAGATGGGCTGCCTGCAATATTAAGGTGTGGGCATACCATGGATATTTAATGTTATATTTTCTATCTTCTCTATCCCTTTCCTAATGGTTCCTAACATTGTTAGCTTTTTTGACTGCTTCTGCCCAATTAGTACATGTTTTCAGAGAACTATCCACAGAAACTTTCTTGAGTGGTAACAGCTAATTTAGACCTCATCATTTTGTATGTAGAGTTGAGATGTTTTCCAATGTGCATTACTTTTCATTTATCAACACTAACTTTCATCTGCCATTTTGTTGTCCAGTCACCCAGTTTTGTGAGGTCCCTTTGTAACTCTTTGCAGTCTGCTTTGGACTTAACTATGAGTAGTTTTGTATCTTCTGAAAAATTTGCCCCCTCATTGTTTATCTCCTTTTTCCAGATGATTTATGGATATGTTGAACAGCATTCATCTCAGTACAGATCCCTGGGGGACACACTCTCCATTCTGAAAAAAATGACCTACCCTTTGTTTCCTATCTTTTAACTAGTGTGACAAAGCTTTCTCCTCCTCGGTGGGTCCTGCACTTCTGTTTAGTAGCAGGCTGGGGTATTCCTCTTTTCCCTCAGAATTTCCCCCTGCCCACACCCCCGATTTACTGTCCATACCCTGTCAAAGCAGTGTTCCTCCCAGCCTCCCTGATGGGGGGAGGGGAGCCTCTCAGTCTCTGGTAGCCCCCCTGGGCATGGTGACAACAGACCAGACACCTGGTTCAATGTCTTCCCTCTAACAGGGTCTCTTCCCTCAGACCTCTAGGGCCCAGAAGGGCCATCCACCCTGTTGGGCAGGGATTATTCCACCCTTTGCCTCGTACCTGCATGGCTTCTCTCCTAATGCTTGTCAGCATCTGCACTGTACTTCCCAGCTCTCAAGTAGGTCACCTTCCTCCCTCAGCTCCTAAATGCATGTGCCTCTTTGGCTGGAGGGAAGGCTTTTAACAGGTTCTGGCAGGCCCTAGATTTGCCCCAGGTGTCCTAATTAACCTAGAGTAACCCCTGTTCAACTAGCAAGGGAAAAGGAACTTGCTTAGCCTAGGGCTACTATACCTGCCTTCCAGACCACTCTCCTGTAGTCCTCCTGCTGGCCAGTTGCCGCCCTGACTGCTGCTATTGCTGTAGGGAGGACCCTGCTGGCTTGACCCCCAGAAGGGAGTGCAAGGCCCCACCTTTTCCACCACTTTTGGGGCCTCCCCTGGATGGTGTACTGCTGCTGTTAAAAAGCCTGCTGCTGCTGGAGCCAAGGAGGGAGCAGAGGCGGAACTGCTTTGTAGAGGGAGTTTGCTACTAGCCTGAGTGACTGTAACATCTTTGCTCCTGTGGTGGTCAGTTCTGTTGCTGTGGGGAGCAGGGAGAGTGGTGTGGGGCCCTCCCCCTAGTCCATCTTCTCCCCTACTACCACCACCACCATCCCCTCCACCACCCCAATTACCATCTGGTTCTGCTCCCCAGCCGAGCAGTTCACTTTACCCCTTTTCCACCCTGGGACAGTAGCAGCAGCGAGCAAGACCTTTGGTTTCAAGTGTTCATGGGTGCACGTACCCTTTGCCCTCCCTCCCATACCTGCATTTGGCTGGTGGGCTCCCTTTCCCCCTGCCTCACCCATCAGCTTTCCTTTGCAGCAGTTTGTCCCCTTTCCCTTCACTGCCTACCCCGTCCGCCCCCTCTGGCCATTTTGTTTGCTCTTTTTTGTTCAGCCATGGTCTCCTGGGAGGGGGGTTCTTTGTGCCTCCCCTGCAAGTTTGTTTGCCCTGTCCTAGTCTCTGGGAGCTAGTTTTGTTGCAAGCCCCACCCTAACTTCTATAGTTTGTTTTTTGAGCCCTCCATGTTCTTTGTTCCCAGTCTGTGGTGTACTCCCCTCTCCCTTTTTCCAGTCCCTTGCTGTTTGCCCTTTGTTTGGTCCCACTAGCCTGTGTGCCCATGCCCCCTTCTTTGCGCTTGTGACCCTCCTCCTTTTTTGGTTTCTTCCTTCCTTCACTTGCACTTCCTTGTGTTAGTTTAGCTCTTCCCTTCCTCAGTGCAGCCGGAGCAGCCGGTTCCACCATCTTGTGCTGGAGATTGTGTTCCTTTGGGCTTTTCTGTGTTCCCCTTTGTTGGGGCCCTCCTCTCCCCCATCCAACCTAGCAGGAGGGGTGGCCTCTTTTCCTTCCCCCCTTTCCCTTGCTTGTTCCTTTCCCTAGTGCCTGTTCCCATCCCTCCCTCTGAATGGCGGGTGGAGCTGTGGGTGGAGCCCCCTTGGTCGTTCCTCCTGCCCCTCCTTTAGCGTACTACCCTGCCGACCTCAGCGGTGGCCATCACTGCTGGCACAGATAGGGACTCCAGGGATTCCGCTGTTCCAGGGATCCCACGGCCATGGGGACTCCACCCCCTCCACCTCTGGGGTAGCCCCCTTAGCCGGTGGAAAGGCCATGGGGAAAAGAAGGGCAAGGGCCCTGCCCAGAAGGTGAAACCTCCCATGATGGGGACTCTACCCTTTGCACAACTGTTTTGTCAGCCGCACCCCCCTCTCTTCCTTCCCCTGTTGTTCCCTCCACTGACTCTGGGGGGCACCCATCAATCAACCAATATGCCTGGTGCTGAAGTTAGGCTTGCTGGCATGTAATTGCCAGGATCTCCTCTGGAGCCTTTTTTTTTAAAAATTAACATCACATTAGTTATCATTCAGTCATCTGGTACAGAGACTGATTTAAGCAATAGGTTACATACCACAGTTGGTAGTTCTGCAATTTCATGAGTTCCTTCAGAACTCTTGCGTGAATACCATCTGGTCCTGGTGAATTATTACTATTTAGTTTATTAATGGGTTCCAAAACCACCTCTATCAACACCTCAATCTGAGATAATGCTTTAAATTTGTCAGCAGAAAAAAAATGGCTCAGGTGTGGGAATCTCCCACCCACCCTCTGCAGTGAAGACTACTGCAATGAATTCATTTAGCTTCTCCACAATTGCCTTGTATTCACTAAGTGCTCCTTTAGCACCTTGATTGTCCTGTGGCCCCACTGATTGCTTGTCAGGATACCTGCTTCTGGTGTACTAAAATTTTTTTTTGCTATTAGTTTTTCTCCTTTGCTAGTTGCTCTTCAAATTCTTTTTTGGCCTGCCAAATTATACTTTTACACTTTATTTGCCATAGTTTATGCTCTTTTCTATTTTCCTCTCTAGGATTTGATTTCCAGTTTTTAAAGGATGCCTTTTTGCTGCTAATCACTTATTTGACTGTTAAGCCATGGTGGCACTTTTTTGGTCCTTTTTTAATTTTTTTTAAAAGGTAAGGATGTACATTTAATTTAAGCCTTTTATTATGGTTGGTTTTTTTATTTTTAAGTTTCTTTGCAGCTTGCAGGCATTTCACTCTTGTGACTGTATCTTTTAATTCTTCATTTTTGTGTAGTTCTCCTTTCTGAAAGTAAATGCTACTGTGGTGGGCTTCTTTGGTATTTTCCCTCCCACAAGGATGTGAAATTTAATTACGTAATTACCGAGCAGTTCAGATATATTCACCTCTTGAACCAGATCCTGTGCTCCACTTAGGACTAAGTCAAGAATTGCCTCTCCCATTGTGGGTTCCAGGAATAGCTGTTCCAAGAAGCAGTCATTAATGGTGTCTAGAAACTTTATCTCAGCATCTTGTCGTGAGGTGACATAGACTCAGTCAATATGGGGATAGTTGAAATCCCCCATTGTTATTGAGTTTTCTATTCTTATAGCCTCTCTAATCTCCTTGAGCATTTCACAGTCCCGGTCAGGTGGTTGCTAGTATATTCCTACTGCTATACTCATATATTCAAGAATGGAATTTCTATCCATGGAGATTCTATGATACAGTTTGATTCATTTAAGCTTATTATACTTGACTCTATGCTTTCTTTTGCATGTAGTGACACTCCCCCATCAGCATGACCTACTCTCATTCTATGTTTTGTACCCTGGTATTACCATGTCTCATTGATTACCATCATTCTACTAAGTTTCTGTGATGCCTATTATATCAATATCCCCATTTAATACCAGGCACTCAAGTTCGCCCATCTTAGTATTAGACTTCTAGCATTTGTGTACAAGCACTTTATAAAGTCACTTTTTAGTTGTCTGCCATTATGTGATGTAATTCAGTGGAACTCTTTTCATTTGACTGTTACTCTTCATTTCATACCTGTACTCTCTCTGTGAGTGGTTCAGTCATAGAGACCCCTTTTGGGACTGTCATATGACATGCTGAAATTACCTCTGAGCCCATTTTCCCTGCCAGCTTCAGACTCCAGAACACTGCCTTGTTGAGCCAGACACGCTTGCCTGCTGCAGCACAGACCCAGGGTCTGGGCCACACCCACAAAGCTGCAGACTTTAACCAAAAACTGCTCAGGAGGTCACTTATTTCCAGCACCCAGACACCCAGTTCCCAATAGGATCCAAACCCAAAATAAATCCGTTTTACTCTGTATAAAGGTTATATAGGGTAAACTCATAAATTGTTCGCCCTCTATATCACTGATAGAGAGATGCACAGCTGTTTGCTCCCTCAGGTACGAATCACTTACTCTGGGTTCAATAATAAACAAAAGTGATTTTATTAAGAATAAAAAGTAGGATATATGTGGGTTCAAGTAATAACAGACAGAACAAAGTAAGTCACCAAGCAAAAACACGCAAGTCTAAGTGTAATACATTAAGAAACTGATTACAGGTAATATCTCACCCTCAGAGATGTTCCAATAAGCTTCTTTCACAGACTAGTCTCCTTCCTAGTCTGGGCCCAATCCTTTCCCCGGTACAGTCCTTGTTAGTTCCAGCAGACATCTTAGGTGGAAAATAGGGGTTTTCTCATGACTGGACACCCTTTTCGTTCTGTTCCACCCCCTTTTTATAACTTTGGTACAAAGCGGGAACCTTTTGTCTCTCTGGGTCCCCACTCCTCCCCCTAAATGGAAAAGCACCAGGTTTAAGATGGATTCCAGTATCAGGTGACATGTTCACATGTCCTGTGAGACTCCAGCCTCCATTCGTCCATGGCTGGCCCACACATACCCAGGAATGTTTGCAAGTAAACGAGGCCATTTACAGGTCATCAATTCTGAAGCACCCTTAATGGCTTCCACTTAATATGTTTACATCAGTAATATAAGTTTATATCTTACTTCTAACACCAAACATAGAAATAATATATGCAAACAAATGGGATAAACACACTCAGTAGATCATAAGCTTTGTAATGATACCTTACAAGAGACCTTTTGCATAAAGCATATTCCAGTTACATCATATTCACGCTCATAAGCATATTTCCATAAAACATTATGGAGTGCACTGTTCCACTATCAACTTGTATTCTCTCCTCTTTACTAGATGTGACCTTAAATTTTACATACCAGTAATCTGGTTCTGGTTTGGTTTAGGTGGAGCCCATCCTTACTTTATAGGTGCCTCCTTTCCCCAAAGGTTCCCCAATTACTAATAAACCTACAACCTTCCTCCCTACACCATGTCATCCAGACATTGAGACCCTGCAGCTTTGCTTGTCTAACTGGTCCTGTGCATGGAACTGGAAGCATTTCAGAGAATATCCATGGAGGTCCTGGACTTTCTCCTCTTAGCTAGTAGCCTAAATTTGGCCTCCAGGACCTGTCTCCTACCTTTCCCTATGTTACTGGTACTGATGTGTACCATGACTTCCAGATCCTCCCCAACAAGTCCTCAATGCAATACTTTGTTGGAACAGGTCCTAAACTACCATAAAAATAATGTGCTGATCACTCTTAATTCCAATTGACTTAGCCCTTTAGAGGATGAAACTTTTAATTTGCACATCGACTTATAATAAGATTGTCTGCTATCTCTGATTGTAGCTTAAGGTTCTCACAGTACTTCAGAACTATAGCAGCATGCCGGGAGATACCAGACAAGTGTGTGATGTGGAAACAATAGACATTTCAAAATAGAATTATCTAATGTAGAACTGTGACTGGCTGAATTTCACCAGTGAAAGACCAGTTACCCTCTGTCACTGAAAAGGTATTTACTCAATTTAAAAATCAAACTCAGCAAAACAAACTTAAATAAATCAGTGTAAGTTTTGATTTTTGTTTTTTATTTTGTCCTGGACTGACAGCCTTTGAAAGTCCTTGCCTCTCTTTCAGCACATAGCAGGTTCAGAATTCCAGCAAAGATTTTCAAAAGTACCTAGTGATTTTTGGGTGCCCAACTTGAGAAATCCTAAAGGATCCTACATTTCAGAAAGTGCTGAGCCACCCTCCTCTGAAAATTCATCCATTCTAAGGTATTTCAATTTGGGAATCCAAAATCTCTAGTCGCTTTTAAAAATATTGGCCCATGACATTTTAAAATTGCTAAGAGAGAGGAAGTATTCCTTTTCATCCTTCATACCTTGTGTGACTTACTTTCTTCATCCATTCCCATCCCATTCCTATCCCATGGTGAATGTGACTAGCTGAGATGTACCTGTTTATAATTTCTAGACAATCACTGACACAGGTTTCATGTAAGTGGGTCTGTATTCTAGCCAGATGCTTAGCCATGTATTATTATTTACATACCCACTTTTTCATTGTTCTTCAATGCAGTCTTCCAATGAGTTTCAGGAGGAATTAGTTACAGCTCATAGTTATGTGCTGGCACCTCGGGTGAGATTTATCTTCATAAAGGAGATTACTGGTAGACTACATAAGCCTGGCAGGAGGTCTGTATCTGTTCCGTGTCATGGATACCTCCCAGCTTCAGAGGAGTTTGCAGAGGGGAGATTATATGCCTATATTTTCTTTGCACAGACATTAAAACTCTGTAACAACAACAAAGAAGAATGTTTAGGTTGTTTTTTTCCTTGCAGATCCATTTAAATATATGCCTTAAGGCTACTTTCTTTGAAATCAATTAATGTGCTTTTAAGTCTTTCAGAAATATGTTACCTGCTGAATTTATTTGAGGACTGACTTTAGTGAAATCGGCTGACACTGATGATTGGAAGCATTTGTTTAGTTGAAGGTAACTGAGTGACTTCTTGGAATCATGACAACAATATGTGGCATAAACTGGAAGTTAAAACTAGGTGAAAAACTGAAGGGTAAATAATAAATGGAAAGCAACACCCAGCACCTTGGCTTGGATGCAAAGCGCCCCTCCAGCACCACATGTTTCTCAGCACAGTTCTCCAGCTCTGGGACCGAGAAAGAAACATAAGAAGCAATGATCCAAGAGGGGACACTCCCCCTTACCGAGGAAGGACAAACCAGGGGAGTGCAGTGGAGTGAAGCCTGTGTAGGGCCACTCCTCTACCCACCATTGGCTCTGCTCTGCTCGTGGTTGCAATTGAGGTCATTGCAGGACCACCCACCAGTGCCAGGGAGTCATTGAGGCACCAGGAGAATCGTGGTGCCTTCCATCCTGAGGCCTTTGCAGTGGCCAGAGACTTACTGACACTCCTAGTATTGCTGACCTCAATGGGTCAACTAGCTCCTTCTATGAGTAAGGAGCATGGGGCCCTGAGCTCAAATTCAGCACCGGGGTGGGGGGGTCGCTTCAGTACCAACCAGAGGCAAACCGACCCTACTACTTGTCAATGAGGACTTCCCTGAGCCGGCACCAGTCCTCAATATGGACCAGCAGAAGTGAGGGGTACAATACCCCCCCATGGTCTCCTCAGGAGTTGGAACCCTGCACTCACCACTACCTATCCTACATCCCACCAGATCTTGATGTGCCCCTGCCTCCCCCCAGAGGACAGCGGCTGGCCCGGAGGACAGTGGCTGATGCAGGTCCAGCGGCCATTGTGGAATCAGCGAGGCTTTTCCCTGGTGCTGTGACCAACATCCAGCCTTTCCTACTCAGTAGTGTCTAGTACTGACATGTAATACTTGGGCCAGGGGGACATAATTGGGGCTGAAGAAGAAGAGGAAGGCCCCCCACCCATTCAGGCCTCTTCTGCCTCCTCCCAGATGAAGCCCTCTCAGGACCGAGTGGTTCGATGCCACAGCATGATTTTAGAGCATAGCAGAAACTTCTAAAAGGGATGACTTCTAACCTGGGGCTGAAGGAGACCTGGCATAGCCTCATTAACATTTTGACCACAGCAGCCCATCAAAGGTTGCCCTACCTTTCAACGAAGCCATGATGGGTCCAGTTAGGTCTCTGTGGAAGACCCTATTTCCTCTCCCACTTCAAAGAGGGCAGAGAGGAAGTACTATGTGCCTGCAAAGGGGTATGACTACTTGTACACACTGGTTGTAAGACAAAATGTCTAAAAGTCCATCACTGAGTGGACTTCACTTATCCAGGTCTCCAAACTGACATAGCTGGTCAGCTTATTTCATATGAATAAATATATCAAAAATGTAATGCTGGCACAGCTGAACAAATCAGTGATATCTGCGTGCCAAGCATATCCAAGCACCTGTCAATTTTGTTGCCTGAATGTAGATTACATGGGTGAAATCCTGGCCCACTTCAGTGAAAACAGGATTTTACCCCATGAGTCTAAACTTCATCATCAGTGACAGAGAAATTGTTCTTATCAGCCCCACCTGGTTTGTAAGTAAGCATAGACATGTGACAAATGAAGGTGAAAAGAATTCTAACCCAATAGAAAACTTATCAGTTCTTTATAATGTAGACTTGTAAAATTCTTCTAAGCCACTTACCCCACTTTTGATGGGAAAATATCTTTAATATTTTCATTAACCATTGTGGTAAATGATTGGCAAGATTTTAGATCTTGGCTGCTACATTTTAATGGCAATTTTTCATGGATGCTTTATTGCTTGGAGAGAACCTAAAACAGTGAAACGCTCAATACTCTGTGTATGAAGGAACCAAATTCCTATTTATTTTAGACCATGACAGATAAAGAGAAGGGGCTGATCTCACCTGTACCCAGTATCCACTGGTAGAAAGGTGCTTAAAAGGAGCTGCTAGTCTATAAGATTTTAGTGCAGGGGTCGTTCTACACTGCATGCGCTGTGTAGAGTGCCCAGTGGGCCAGCTGAAAAAAGCTAGAGCACAATAGCACCCAAACACATTTTCTAAGTTAGGGCTGGTCTACGTGAATAGCGTAGCTGAAGTCGAAGTATCTTAGATCAATTTACCTCGGGTCCTCACAGCGCAGAATCGACGTCCGCGGCTCCCCGTGTCGACTCCGCTACCGCCGCTCGCTCCGGTGGAGTTCCGGAGTCAACGGGAGCGTGTTCGGGGATCGATATATCGCGTCTAGATGAGACGCGATATATCGATCCCCAAAAAATTGACCGCTCCCTGCCGATACGGCGGGTAGTCTGGATGTACCCTTAGAGGCTGTGCAGGCAGGTGGCATATTACTATTACAGAGCTAATTACTCAGTCTCTAAATCAACTGGGGATGTTCACATGCAGGAGGAATCCTCAGCTGCGATGTCCAGCTGCTTAACATCCCTTTTGTATCACCAGAGGTGGGTGCAAAGCGGCCAAGTTGCAGCAGAGAATCTGGTCTACTGTGTATAGTTAAACATATAGTTGCTGAGCACTGAGTTTGATGGTCTGGGTACCCAAATTTGGACGCTTGAGAAAAGGCAGCCAAATTCCACATCCAAAAACTGCATGGGTGTTTCACATTTACAAAGCAAAATCTCTATGGCAGTGACTCCAGTGCACACAAATAGCTTCCCAATGTACAGAGTGTGTCATTTTCAACCAGTATTTTTAGCAGCAGAGGTGTTGGTGACAACAATGATATAGGAGTGATTCCCACACATTTAAGATCCTAGTGATCTCCCCAATTTAAAAAAAAACAAACAAAAAAACCTCCTGTGATGTTACCATTGTTCCAACTGGAATATATGTGGAAAATTATTTGATTTTTAAAGCAATTTCTCACCATAGGGGTAGCTATTTTCTTTCATCAAAAACACACCTACACTGAAAAGGTTTTCAGAAGGCAGCCTTTGCTACAACATGGCAAACATGCCAGTTTTTTTTTTAAATGGAAGAGTTTCTGCACTTTGTATTTTGTTCAGTTTTTAATACTAGCTTTATAAAGGAAACTGAAAGTGCCTTTTTAGTTTAAATATAAGAGGTATGTTTCAACACTTACCCACATAAATAGAAAGACTCCTATTGACTTTAATGGACTTGGATCAAGCCCAGGGAGTGCTGCATCCACCACAGAAGTGCAGCTGCTGCTGTGGGAGGTATATGTCAGACTTTACATGCCAACAGTATTACATGGCTAATGTTTAAATTTCTAGTGCTGGAAAGTAGAGGATAAACAAAAAGAACAGTGTAGCACATAAGCATTAAAACTAAAATAACTGGAACATAAAAGATAGCATTAAAAAAAGGAAACCCCTAGCAATAGACATTGTAACCCTTCAAGAACATATTCGCTACAAAAAGAAAAGACCCAGCTTCTTTAAATTCCTCAGCTGTTCCTCTAAAGTTGTATATAGCACTTGCTAGAATCAGTTTCATCGTCCTAGTCCACATTCGTTTGATGATTTCCAATTTCTTAAACTGATTCTTTTGACCGCTGCCTCCGCTGTTAATAAAAAATGTTTCAGGTGGTGATTTAAGACCTTTTCTTGCTGCACAGAAGTCAACGCCTTGAGTAATGACTTTCATATCTTTCAGAATACAAATCCTGTAGTCACCAGAAATGTCATTTTTTAAAATCATGTTAACCCCTCCCCTAATCTTTCACATTTATTTTGTATTTATACTGTATATTTCTATAGGCCCCAATCATGGACTTGGATCTAATTGTGGTAGGCACTGTATACACATATAATGAAAAGAGAACCTCTGCTTTTAAAAAATGTATGGAAGTATCATAATTCCATGCTTGATATGATATAGATTCCCTTTTTTTCCTTCCCACAGCTTCATCAATTGTCCAGCTCTCGTATCCTACCTATCTTCATTCTGCTTGGTGTCTATTAACTTGTAAGTGTGATTATTATTAACCAAAGTTTAATGTTTGGCATTGTTTTACTGATCCTCCATCAAATATTTTAACACAGTAGTTTTTAAAAGGCAAAGCACAGCAGAATTTATCTAATTTAAACAGAGTGGACAAACTGTAATTACTAGCTCAGTTGACTCTAATTTAGCTGAAATGTAGACCCACAAAATATTCTGTGAAAATTGATGGCTTTGCAAAGTTGGGGTCTTAAACAGCATATCAGCTTTAACACCTACTCATGTGAGAATACCATGAGATTTTAAATTGAGTCTTCTCTGTAAGATAAAACAACACAACAAAAATAATTTAAATTACATAATATTTTTACAGGAATAAAGGTTAAAAAATAATATTAGAGAGATGTGTAGTACATGACATTGATTCCAGAGTAGTAAACAAATCTCCTGTACCACAAATATCCTATACACTTTGTTAAACTTTTATAAAATGTTTTGAAGCATTGCAAAATAATATAAAAGTAAAAGGTAACATCAGATTCTGAAGAGCAACAGCTTTTTTTGAAAACCGTTGACAGCTTTGAGATATATGTGATGGGTTAGGTCACAGGGACCCCTTTGGGACTGTCACCTGATGTGCTGAAATTACCTCTAAGCCCATTTTCCCTGCCAGCTTTGGACTCCAGAACACTACCTTGTTGAGCCAGACATGCTAGCCTGCTGCAACACAGACCTGGGGTCTGGGCCACACCCCTAAAGCTGCAGACTTTAACTAAAAACAGCTCAGCAGGTTATCTCTCCAGCACCCAGCTCCCAATGGGATCCAAACCCAAAATAAATACATTTTACTCTGTGTAGTGGAGCGGACTGCCCCACTCCCTGTGAGTTTGGGCTGCAGCAGGCCAAGGTGCCTGTGCAGACAGGGAGCCAATTAAAGAAGGGCTTATTGTGAGCCAATCAGGGCCCAGAGTGGAGACATCCAATCAGGGCCAGGCTCAGCCTTATAAGAAGGCTGCCCAGGAGGGGAGCAGTCAGTCTGTCCCAGGCCTTTGACAGGGGAAGGTCAGTCTTCAAAGGTGGGAGACTAGTACTGCAGATAGCACAGTGCTGGCTAGGCTTGGGAGCTCTACCCTGCAGGCCCTGAAGAGAAGGGCCTAGCAGGTGCAAGGGGCCATAGGGGAAGCAGCCCAGGGAAACAGACAGAGGAGTACAGTGAGGCTGCTAGCAGAGGATCCCTGGGCTGGGACCCAGAGTAGAGGGCGGACCTGGGTCTCCCCCCTTTTCCCTCTTGCAGTACACCCAGCCATTGGCCGTAGGGAGCGGCCATTGTACTACGCCAGATCCCTGACAAGAGGGATTGGACTCAAAGGGTGTGGTTGGACATGGTGGCTGGGGTGTAGGACTGCTGATCACCGACCCCCGGAAGGGGGTGCGGCTGGACTAAGGGGCACTGCCGGAGGATGCCACCGAGCAAGGAGTAATGTGGGTCCAGAGATGCCAACGGAGGGCGGAAAGACGGACGGGACACCACCAGGAGGGAGCGCTCCGCTGGACAGAGCTAATTTCCTGGAGTCACCAGCGGGAGGCGCCAGGTGGTGAGTCCCCAACCTGTCACACTCTGTATAAAGCTTATACAGAGTAAACTCATAAATTGTCTGCCCTCTATAACAGTGATAGAGAGATGTACACAGCTGTTTGCTCACCCAGGTATTAATCACTTATTCTGGGTTCATTAATAAACAAAAATGATTTCTTAAGTATAAAACGTAGGATTTAAGTGGGTTCCAGTAATAACAGACAGAACAAAGTAAGTCACCAAGCAAAAACATGCAAGTCTAAGCCTAATACATTAAGAAACTGATTACAGGTAATATCTCACCCTCAGAGATGTTCCAATAAGCTTATTTCACAGACTAGTCTCCTTTCTAGTCTGGGCCCAATCCTTTCCCCTGCTACAGTCCTTGTTAGTTCCAGCAGACAACTTAGGCGTTAAGCAGGGGCTTTCTCATTACTGGCCCTCTTTGTCTTACTCCACCCCCTATTATAGCTTTGACACAAGGCAGGAATCTTTTGTCTCTCTGGGTCCCCGCCCCTCCTTCTAAATAGGAAAGTACCAGATTTAAGATGGATTCCAGTATCAGGTGACATGGTCACATGTCCCAGCCTCCATTCTTCCTGGCCTGACCTGCACATATCCGAGAAGCTTTGCAAGTAAAGAGAGCCACTTACAGTTCATTAATTCTGAAGCACCCTTAATGGCTTCCACTTAATATGTTTACATCAGAAATACAAGTTTATATTTTATTCTCCTAACTACAGACCTAGAAATAATACATGCAAACAAATAGGATGAACACACTCAGTAGATTATAAGCTTTGTAATGATACTTTACAAGAGACCTTTTGCATAAAGCGTATTCCAGTTGCATCATATTCATGTTCATAAGCATATTTTCATAAAGTATATGGATTACAACATCACAATATAAAATGAAGAATTATTCCAGCAATAATAACAAACAGAAATAGAATTCCGTCAATTAAGCAGTTTAGAAAGTTGCATCCAGAACATCAGCAAAATGATGGTTAGCATAGGAACTGCAACTGGCATAACCAGATACATAACCTCAGTAGTACCTAAGATTCTATAGCTGTTAATAATCCCTGGTCTTTAGATGCTCCCACAATATGTGTGTTATAAATGTTATTGGTTGCAGATGATAAAGGGGGGGTGGGGAAGAAGAGGGCCAAGGACTGTAGTGTAGATTTTGGAATAATTGTGAGATAATTAAAGATTATGAGCTAGATTCTAATGTCATAGTGTAAATTGAGTCATTCTATTGCTTTAATTGAATTAACACCTGTACAGTTGAAATCAAAATATGGCTCTATCTGGGATGTGGAGTCTCCCATGTTTGGACTACTGGTTCAAACATGATTCATGTTGATATTGGTCAATAGCCATTATTATAGTCGTCTGTGTAAACTGATCTCAGGCAAGTTCCTGGCTCAAGATCCACATCACAGCTGTACCTTCACTACTGACACTAATTGGCATCCATATTGATAATCTCACTAGAGAGATCAAGAATGTAATGAGAATGGATTCTGCTGATCTCTTTGAGGTTGTCCCATCAGATCAGGATTGGAAAGGCAGTGGGAGGAAGATTTGCACTGCTGCTGCCCATCTGGAAATAGTGGAGTTAAATTTACAGTTTGAGATGGCTCTTGAGCCTGAAATTTGATTTTAAATGCTTTAAGGGCTCAAAGACACTATATAATTGTTCATAACATTAAAAGCAGAAGCGTATTCCAATTTTTTTTTTAAAAAAAGCACTGTTATTTGACTACATTAATACATCACTGGTGACCCTGAACACTACAAGGATCTGTGATACAAGAAATGGAGAAACAAGTCTGGATATGTTACTGAGACAGAGATTGTCAGACAAATAGCTACCTCCCAGTATCTCACTTCAGAACACTAGAAAGGAATGAAATCTCAGTTTTGTGGTGATTTTGTAAAGTGCTTACATGATAAATAGGGCACCATCATTACATTTAAGAGTAGGTATAAAAACTAAAGAGGAGTTACTTCTAAGGGGAACTCAAAAAAGAAGTTTTGCAAACAAAAGGTTCAGTATGTGTGTAGCTGATTGAGATTCAGAAACAATAGATTGAATCTGAGAGTATAACAAAACAAAATGAAATGATGAAGCAACTAAAGGATCAGGATAAATAGGTATGGAAGGATTAAGAGAGACAGATCAAGCACAAGTCAGAAGTGTTGGGATTATTTTTTTTTTCTGACAAGACGTCAGCACATCCTCTGGCAGTGATATAACAATACAAAAGGGACCAGCACTTAGGTAATTACTATAGGAAATTAATTTAAAATGGACAATACCTACAATTATTTATGTGCATGCTAATAAGATCAGAATTGTATATCATTAGGGTCAGTATCAAGAGATAATTATTTGACATTTGTGGCCAGATCCTTTGTCAGACTATTAGTTGTGATTTGCTAATAAGGTGGAGGGATTTTTTTTCTTTTTTTGTGTTTTAAAAGAGGGAGGGGGATAGCCTGAAGGATCTATTGATTCATGGGATATAATAATAAAAAAGTAATTTAAAAAAAAACCTACTGAAAGGATTTGACTGAAAAGTGTACTAATGCCGTTGGTTACACTAGACAGTGTTTCTAATGATTGGAGCAAGGGGACTGGGAGTAATTACTCCTGAGTTTTCTCTTGTCTCTGCCATTGACTTGCTGAGTGACCTTTGGCAAATCACTTCTCTATTCCTTAGTTTAGCCCTCTAGAAAGAAAAGGTGTATATATGGTGTGTTGTGCCTTTTCTAGTGCATATAAATCACTTTGCAATAATTGGGTGAAATATGTTTATACATGTATTGTTAATTTTTGTTCTGTAATAAAATAATGACTAAATTCAGAATTTGAGAGTCACAGGAATCTACACACCCAAATTTGCTAGTGGCGCTTCCAGATACAATCGGCACAGATACGTTTGCTTTAAAACAGCAATAGGAAATGAGTTCCATGCTTAATAACACTTGTGTCCAAGAAGGAGCTACCGATGACTTGCTAAATGCAAATGGTAATGGACTGAATGCGGCTTTGAACCACTACCCGTGGTATTAAGGACCCTGATGGTAGCTCCCAGAGGTAATGGTCTTCAGGAAGGAATGATTGCTATAGAATGGTGTCGGAATGCATAGAGCAGCAGACAATGTTACATCCTTTATCAGATTTCAGTGTGCTCTTTTCTATAGCACTCTCAGCCATGTATAGAGGATAAGGCTACAGTACTACTCCCTATGCCTTATGGGGTTTCTATTGACACTGTGTGTGCTAGACAGTCTTTGTACACTGGAGGCACAAGAGCTGAGAGTGTGCATGGCCTAAGAACAGAATTTAGAATGCTGGAAGGCGAAACCCTGCATTCTTCCCCCCCCACCACCACCATTTCTGTGCAGTTGTGCAGAGCTAGGCATTTTATCTTGGAGTCCAGAGTAATCCCTACTGAACTAGTTGAGTGTTGCTGCTACAGAGGTGGTTTGGTGCTGATTTAATACCTCAGGTCCTTGGGCAAAATTCATCCTTTGTCAAGAATTAATTTAACCCCTTTTTACTTTAACATTTTTGTTTATTTAATAAAATCTTAGAACAGTCTTGAGGGAATCCAAGACAGTATTTTGCAATTCTTGAATACATAATACAAATGAGCTCTCCTATCATGAAGTGCTTAATTGCTCTGAATCTTTTGTCCCTTGTTGGTTAACACTCGCAAGTGAATTACCCTTTTGCTAAACCACTGATGGTGGTGTGATGCTTTCTAGTAGTGCCCAGCACTATGACTCACTCTGTTTCTCCCCTCCACCTCCAGTGTTTAACTGGCTGTCAGCTACCTGACACCACCGCTCCGTTAGACACCCAAACAATATTTTACATATTTCCCTGTCTGTGTGGGTTTTATGTATCCTGGTCAAAACCTGCTCATCAACCCTACATTGATTCAGACTTTAAAACATAATTTCCAGTGTATATACCAGAGATTGGCAACCTTTGGCCCACGACCCGCCAGGCAAAGTTTGTTTACGGGCCAGTTTGTTTACCTACCACGTCCACAGGTTTGGCCAATCGCAGCTCCCACTGGCTGCAGTTCGCTGTCCTGTGCCAATGCGGGCTGCAAGAAGTGGCGGCCAGCACATCCCTCAGCCCGTGCCACTTCCCACAGCCTGCATTGGTCTGGAGCGGCAAACCGTGGCCAATGGGAGCTGCGATTGGCCGAACCTGTGGATGCAGCAGGTAAACAAACCGGCATGGGCCACCAGGAGCTTTCCCTGGCTGGAAGCGTACCAAAGGTTGCCAATCACACACAACTCACTAAATATCATCTGCATATAGAACTTGAAATAATTGAGAGGATCAGTATGACATAAGCTTGTATTACATATCTCTATTGACACTCTTTGGATAAATACTATGAAAGCAATACGTTGGTTTAGTGAGTTTGTGAAGCCTGCCAGGAATTACTGTTACGAAATAGTTATCCCTTTACCATTTGGCATAGAGAGGTCACAGGGCCAGCTAGATTCAGCCAGGTAAATCCATATTATAGCAATATTTATTTTTAAATTCAGGATCTTCTGCCAAGGTAGAGTCCTCTCCATCTTTTGGAGAACTTTCTGTTCTGCTTCTTATTTTTGACATCTTGACCCTTTCGGGGCCATCTTCAATATGTAAATCTGCATCGACTGACGGTTAAGGTAAGAACTGCAAATGTTTGACTTCATTCTCCTGCAGGGTAATTTATGTTAACTGGACTGTGCAGGAGCCCGACTCTAACAAATATTGAAAATGCCATCTAGAAAAGTTGTAAAAATGTGTTTTGTCATTTATTTCTGGAGAGGAGAGGAAACAGAATTAACTCCTGCAAAGTTAGCATAAATAACATTGCAAGAACCTGAAGTTCAAGAAGAACTCTCTATGGCTGTTAGTTGGTTAGATTTCACAAGATAAAGATATAAGGGAGCAGTGATTCATTAGTGACCTAGAAGAGGGAAAGAAAAGCAAGTAACTGTACATTAGGTTGAGTTGTGCTGTGAACAGAAGCAAGGAGAGAGTAATAATAGAAAGGGACCTAGAGAGGTTAGAAACATGAACAGAAAATAACAAAATCACGTGGTTTTTTTTTTCATTTTCCCAAGTTGATAGCTATGTGGTGGGGTGGGAAATAAACCAAGATGCACATACTCCAGAGTGAAGAAGAAATGTTGGAAGTGGTAATACTGAAAGAGACCTACCGGTGATGGGGCATAGCAAATTATACAAAATGGTTTGGGTCTGACCACACTGCATTTAGTTGCACATAACACATTACTGGAAATATACTGATAAATTGGAGGAAGCTCACAGAAGAGCAACAAAAATGATCAGGAGGTTTAAGGGACTAATTTATGAGGAAAGATTAAAAGCTAAACATTGGTAGCTTTCCTAAAAGGCCACTAAGTCAGGTGTAGAAGCCTATATGTGCTTAAGAAGCAGGAAGATAACTTATTTCATATAGTATATGGTGATATAACTAGGCAAAACAAGAAAGGGAAAATTTGAGATGAATATCAGCATAATATCTCATCAATAAATGGTATTAGGCTATGTAATAGTGTACCAAGGGGAGTGGTTAGTGTAGTAAGAGGAGGCCCTAAGATATAAACCTTGGTATCAGAGGCCTGGTATGAGGCCTGAGGCCTAAACTAAAGTAATGGTCAAGACTTTGCTAACATAAAGCAAAGTTAAGCTGTGAGCCAGAGGCAGGCCCTGCTCACAGAAGCTGGCAAGGAAAGGGCTGATGCTGCAAGAAGATCAGTACCTTTTAGGTACATAACACTAGATATCAGAACATTCACATACTTGCACATTCCACACAAATAACAAGGAACAGGCTGGCCCATCCCAATGACAGGGGCAAAAGGGTAATATGATGGATAGAGTTGTTTTGTTCGAACCAACATGTACAAGGTGAGAGGCGGCACCTTACTACGTAGAGGGGTTGTACCTTGCTATGTAGAGGGGTTGCACCTCATACATCAGGAGTGATGTGTAACTTGTTTGTACCTGTGTATAAGAATGCATCCCTGGGGCGGTGTCTTTGTCCGGCCGAGGGGGCAGTGGAAAGTCCCGCCACTGACTGAGCCGGGTCCATTGCCAAGAGGCACTTTCTCGTAGTATGCCCGGTAGACTAAGTAATCTACAGGGAACTGCCATTGTGTCCGAGATCGCAATAAACCTAGCCGACGTGACTTTGCATCTTACTAGACTCTGTGGTTATTGGGGGTTCTCGTCAGGTCTGCTGTGTCAGCTATCTTCAAAGAGCTGGGGCAGCACACAGAGGGAACACACGCACGCAGCCGAGTGATATCAACATTAGAGAAAGCAGAGCACCACTCTAACACTTCTGACAACAGTTAGAAGTCCCCAATAATCGGGCATCTAAACTAGACTGAACAAAAATACTAGCAAATGTACTATGAGGAACAATTTTCCACTGGCAAGAAAATGACTTAGATGGTCTTTTCCATTTTTAATTTCTATGTTTCCTCTCAGCTGGGCCTTAGGGCTTGTCTACACAGCAAGTTACTGTGCGGCAAACCAGGTAGTGAATCTAGAGTGCATCAGCTTGCTGTGCAGTAATGTCTGGCGTGGACACTACTACTGTGAAGTGGAAATCCCAAAGTGTGGCTTGGCTTACTGTGCACTGTAGAGTCAGACCTTGGTTTGCCATGTAGTAACTTGTCATAGAGACAAACCCTTAGAAAACAGCCCATAAATTGTAGGCATTGATGTGACACTTGATCGATTCAGCAACTCCAGAAAAAGTGAGAGAGTGTAGAGGAGAAAACACTCTCAATAAGCAGTTGGAATTTTAAACCCGATCCATATATTCCTATTAACTGTTGGAGCTGCCTCCTTTCCTAAAACCTGCATGGCCATTTGAGGGTTGCTTTTAATCCTGTAAAATTCTACATGTAGTTATGTTCACAACCTAGATATTATAGTCAGTGGGCTACATATACCTAAAAGAGTGAGATGGCTATAAAATTGTCCCAAATGATAGCTAACTCATAGCTACTTTTAATCCTTTTGCTGCTTTCAAAAAGGCATTTTCAGAAATGCTATCCTCATTTGAATAGGTGTAAGCAGTATATCAGAAAAGGGTTAATTCTGCATGTGAGTGTAATCAACTGTTTTCTCAATCTGCCATCATGGCTGATTGACAAAACATTGTGAAACCAAAAGTAACAATTAATTACTTGACTGGGCCATTAAACATCTGCTAAGCCTTTATAACTCCATAAACCTAATCAGTTTCATTAAAAATCAATGGAACATAACACGGAAAAAATTCAAAACTAGTTTTGGCCCATTTTCACTTGTTTTACCTTCCTAGCATAGCAGCAATTCACTGATATTTACATTCTTTACATTTCAGAGTTTGGTATGAAGAAAATAATTACCCCACCCCACCCCACCCCAACATTTGTTGTTCAGGGTTCAGATGACCAGAAGAATCACTTTTCAGGATTCTGATATGTGATGTGATGAAGGCTGGCCTTGTGGTTAGACAGTAGGCTGGGACTCAGAATAACTGGCTTCAGTTCCTACCTCTAACATAGACACAATGTGCGACCTTGGACAAATCACTTAATTTCTCTGTTCCTCATCTGTACAATGAGAATAATCATACTTCGTTTCTCATCTGCTGAGTCTATAAATTCTTTAAGGCATAGACTGTTCTTATCAATTATATGTACACTGCCTAGCACCAAGTGTCCCTGCTCTTAGTTGCTGTCTCAAAATGCTACCATAATACAAATAACTCTGAACCTATGGCATCTGCTCCAGCCATTAAACAGATACCAAGGCAAAAGTTGAGCATCCATAATCAAAGTATGTCTCCTGCTGATGGGCTGCCCCTTTCACTCATTGGTCTGTGGTGTATGCAGCTTTATTTCAAGAAGCCAATACATTCCTTTCCTAAGATTAGGGATATTGGCAGCTTCTAAGAACATTATCGGTGGTTCCAAAATAGTTTTGAATTATTCTCATCTCTTGTACTATTGCTAATCATAAGAACAACAGCGGTATCATTACTGTCAGCAGTACAAGCAATGAGCAGACCTACAGTTTTAAAATGAAGGAGGTGATGTTACTGCTGCGGAAGTGAAGAGGAAGATTAATACCTCTTAAGTGCACTTTTAGCTCTATTAGTTTTCTCAATAATACATTGGCACAGTTGCCAAATCAAGCCTTGAGCCAATGTATGGTATGATACATATTAGGCCTGTTTATGCTTAACCAATTTTCCAGAGGTTAAGGAGTGTTTCAGCTTGTTTATTAATAGTAGAAATATTTCTAAGGCTCTGCTACAACTAGTGCTCCTCCTAGAGAAATTAAATTTTAAGTTAATTTGCCTGTACAATTTGAGGTGTTCTGTTCTTTCCTCTCCGAGATGCTCCAGAGAACGCTTTAGGGCAATTGCTCATTTTCCTCCAAGAATGTTGTATATGGGACTGATAGGGGGATAGTGATATGATTTGGTTGAAGTTACTTACCTATAAGTGGAAGGTATTTGAGATGTGTGGTCCCTGTCTGTATTCCACACATGGGTACGCGCACACACCATGTACCTGAGTTCAGAGATTTCTAGCCAGTAATGTCTGTTGGTCAGCACATGCACAGTTCTTCTCATGCTCTGAACAGAGGATATAAGGGGTGGTGCAGACTAACTCCTCTGCAGTTCCTCCTCCTCCTCCTATGAATAAGATACAATCTGTAGCAGGTAGTGGAATACAGATAGGGACCACATACCTTGAAGAACCTCCAGCTATAGGTAAGTAACGTCCATTTCTTTTTTGACTGCTGATCCCGGTGTGTATTCCACAGTAGTGATTATCAAGCAGTATTCAAACAGGAGGAGGGTGCAAAGGTGCAGTTCATATAGATGCTGTTAGTAGTGCAGTCCTAAAAGCTGCATCCACAAAGGAGGCTTGAAATAATGGGTAATGCTTCTTGAACACATGGATGGAGCTCCAGGTAGCTGCTATACAGATGTCCAGTATAGGTACTACTCAAAGATGTGGTGTTGAAGGGGCTCTCAGCCCATTCAGGGGAGGAATTATGTGCTAATTGGCTGCATCATCTTGTGTTACCAGAGATCCCCCTTAGAGAATTTTTGAGCAGATACAACTTTAGATAATGCTTTCCCAGCCAGAAGGCCTTGTCCTCACAAATGTTCCACATAGTGACAAAGTCTTGGTGATTTTCTACTTGTTTTTGTCCTTTACGTGTAGAATGTCAGAGCTCATCTGATGTCCAGAGGATGAAGTCTCCTCTCCTCATTAGAAGCATGAGGTTTGGGGAAGAAAAACAGTAAGTGGATAGGTTGATAATTTGTGAAACTCCAAAATTACTTTAGGGACCAATTTTGGGTGAAGGGAAAACTTTTCCTTATGAAAAATAGTGTATGGCAGGTCAGCCATGAGTACTCCCACTTCACTCACCTTTCTAGCTGATGTGATGGTGACCTTCATGGATAGGTGAGACACAGAACATGTGGCCAATGGTTCAAATGGTGGTCTGGTAAGTAGTAACAGTAGGAGGTTCATGTCCCATTGTGGTACAAGTTTCACCTCTGGTAAAAAGGTCCTAACTGGCCCCTTTAGGAACCAAACTGTTGTTGGGTGAGTAAAAACAGAATGTCCATCCACTGGCACATGGAAGGCACTGTCTGCTTCTAGATGGACCTGCAAGGAACTAATGGAAAGCCCTGAAGTTTTTAAGGACAGGCAGTAGCTTAGAACAGCAGGGATATTTAGATACAATGGAACCAGAAGAAGTGTTGATAAGTTGAGGGGAATCCCACAGCATTGTATACCATAAATCCAACTGTGGACCTTTACAAGTCTGTCTGGGTTCAGTCCTTGTGTGGGAGTGAAGAATCATCTGGAGTTCTGACTCTTCTGAGGAGACCAGTTTCTGTTTGACCTTCACAGCTGTCAGTATTGATGGGTGAAAGCTCCTGCCTAAGGATCGAGGAGGGGAACACTTCCATCTCCTCAATAGTTTCCTCTTCTGGTATGAAAATGTCTCTCCTGAAGGTCAGCTCTGAAAGGAGAGGAAACTGAGATTACAAAGGGTGAATATATCTTCTGGTGACCTATAAGTTTTGGTTCATCCCAGCATCTGAGGTGTCTAGTACTCGTAGACAGCAGGTCTTTATGGGGACAGTTTGGTACCATAGAAGAGTCTACATGTGAACTCTTAGATGGTGTTGATAGGTGCGATCCTTAGAATCAGGGCAGTTGGTGGTATCAGCAGATCCTGTTTTCTTCATGCGTTGCCCTCATGGCCGGATGATTTAAGCAAGCCTGATTTCCTTACGACCCATGAGGACTCAAACTGACTCGGAGGGAGTCAGGGAGAGATCCCTTCTCTTGGAAGCAGATCTCAAAGGAGATCTGTGTCCTTATGCTTGTGAAAGCATACTACACCTCTACGTCAATATAATGCTACCCTCGGGAGCCAAAAAATCTTACTACGTTATAGGTGAAACCGTGTTATATCAAACTTGCTTTGATCCACCAGAGTGCGCAGCCCCACTCCCCCGGAGCACTGCTTTACTGTGTTATAGCCTAATTTGTGTTATATCGGGTCGCGTTATATAGGAGTAGAGATGTATCATGAGAAGCCCTGAACGATGACTCCTTGTGCTTAACAGTTCTGGCTTTCACTCCTGAGCTCATGTGCAGTGTGGAGTTGTTCACTGATTGAGGTCACTGTACAGGGGGATATGTGCCTCTCCCAGCACATAGTTGGTGCTAGTTGCTCATGGAGAAGAAGTGGGATCTGCAGATGCAGTTATTGAACCTTGGAACTCTGGGCATAGTCTTTGTCCGCAGGGAGAGACTCCCTGAGGCAGGGAGAAAACTAAGTATACAAACGAAGACTAAAACTTTAACTACACTAAAATTCTGAAACTATTTACAAAATATTTATAAAGAGAAGAAGCATGGAGAAATCTCTAGAGACAGACGATTCTACAGATGACACCAAGCTGAGGGGGAGAGGTAGATATGCTGGAGGGTAGGGGTAGGGTCCAGAGTGACAGACAAATTGAAGGATTGGGCCAAAAGAAATCTAATGAGGTTCAACAAGGACAAGTGCAGAGTTCTACACTTAGGACGGAAGAATCCCATGCATGGCTACAGGCTGGGGACTGACTGGCTAAGCAGCTGTTATGCAGAAAAGGACCTGGGGATTACAGTAGATGAGGAGCTGGATATGAGTCAGCAGTGTGCCCTTCTTGCCAAGAAGGCTAATGGAACATTGGGCTGCATTAGTAGGGACATTGCCAGCAGATCGAGGGAAGTGATTATTCCCCTCTATTCGGCACTGGTGATGCCACACCTGGAGTATTGCATCCAGTTTTGGGCCCTCCACTACAGAAAGGTTGTGGACAAATTAGAGAGCCCAGCAGAGGGCAATGAAAATGATTAGGGGGCTGGGGCACATGACTTAAGAGGAGAGGCTGAGGGAACTGGGCTTATTTAGTCTGCGGAAGAGAAGAGTAAGGTGGGATTTGATAGCAGCCTTCAACTACCTGAAGAGGGGTTCCAAAGAGGATGAAGCTTGTCTGGTCTCGGTGGTGGCAGATGACAGAACAAGGAGCAATGGTCTCAAATTGGGGAGGTCTAGGTTGGATATTAGGAAACACTATTTCACTAGGAGGTGGTGAAGCACTGGAATGGGTTACCTAGGGAGATGGTGGAATCTCCATCCTTAGAGGTTTTTAAGGCCTGGCTTGACAAAGGCCTGGCTGGGATAATTTAGTTGGGGTTAGTCCTGATCTGAGCAGGGGGTTGGACTAGATGACCTCCTGAAGTCTCTTCTAACCCTAATCTTCTATGATTCCCATGCAGACCGGGAGGTGGTAAGAAGGAACAGGAGAGGTGTTTGTCTGCACTGCTCCTTATGTCCTTGGTTCAGAGCACAAGTGGAACTGTGCATGTGCGGGCAAAGGAAAACTTCTTGCTAGAAACCTCCAAATTCAGGTTCATGGTATGCATGTGAACCCATGTATGGCATACACATAGGCATCAGCACTCATTATGCAGATGACATGAAATTGTGTCATGTTTTCTTCAGATCCAGATGAAGAAATGTCTGTTTTCCCAATGCCTTTTAGACTGTGACCTGAATAAGAACAAATTGTCCCAGGCCCAGTGTGGACAAAAGAGGAGATGCCATCTGGTTTGGGGAGATAATCATGAGGGTATGGCAGTAATTATTTCTGCTGGCATTACTGAATGTTCCTTGATGCTTTATGGATGCTGAATCCCAGGTAACATTATGAACCAAAAGCAATTTCCACACCTATTCCTGTCTAAATGCTTGTGACACATGGCTCTCCTCTCAGCAATCCACACCTCTGTCTTCTAGACAGGACTAGTGTTACATGCTTATAAGAATGGCCATACTGGGTCAGACCAAAGGTCCATCTAGCCAGTATCCTGTCTTCCAACAGTGGCCAATGCCAGGTGTCCCACAGGGAATGAACAGAACAGGTTATCAAGTGTTCCCTCCCCTGTCACCCATTCCCAGCTTCTGGAAAACAGGGACTCCATCCTGGCTAATTGCCATTGATGGACCTATCCTCTATGAACTTATCTAGTTCTTTTTTGAACTATGTTATAATGTTGGCCTTCACAACATCCTTCGGCAAGGAGTTCCATGGGTTGACTCTATGTTGTGTGAAAAAAATACTTCCTTTTGTTTGTTTTAAATCTGCTGCCTATTAATTTTATTTGGTGACCCCTAGTTCTTGTGTTATGAAGAATACATAACACTTCCTTATTTACTTTCTCCACAGCAGTCATGATTTTATAGACTTCCATCATATCCCCCCTTAGTCGTCTCTTTTCTAAGCTGAAAAGTCTGTCTTATTAATCTCTCCTCATATGGCAACTGTATGTTCTTATGTTCCCCTTAGCAATCCACACCTCTGTCTTCTAGAAGAAGTGGGACCGCTAAACACTGAGGATGGAATGGAGGTTAAAGATAATCTAGGCATGGTCCAATATCTAAACAAATACTTTGCCTCAGTCTTTAATGAGGCTAATGAGGAGCTTAGGGATAATGGTAGGATGACAAATGGGAATGAGGCTATGGAGGTAGATATTACCACATCCGATGTAGAAGCCAAACTCGAACAGCTTAATGGGATGAAATCGGAGGCCCAGATAATCTTCATCCAAGAATATTAAAGGAACTGGCACATGAAATTGCAAGCCCATTAGCAAGATTTTTTTAAAGAATCAGTAAACTCAAGGGTTGTACTGTACGACTGGAGAATTGCTAACATAGTTCCTATTTTTAAGAAGGGGGGGGGGAAGTGATCCGAGTAACTATAGGCCTGTTAGTTTGACATCTGTAGTATGTAAGGTCTTGGAAAAAATTTTGAAGGAGAAAGTAGTAAAGGACATTGAGGTCAATGGTAATTGGGACAAAATACAACATGGTTTTACAAAAGGTAGATCGTGCCAAACCAAACTGATCACCTTCTTTGAGAAGGTAACAGATTTTTTAGACAAAGGAAACGCAGTGGATCTAAGTTACCTCGATTTCAGTAAGGCATTTGATACGGTTCCACATGGGGAATTATTAGTTAAATTGGAAAAGATGGGGCTCAATATGAAAATTGAAAGGTGGATAAGGAACTGGTTTAAGGGGAGACTACAACATGTCGTACTGAAAGGTGAACTGTCAGGCTGGAAGGAGGTTACTAGTGGAGTTCCTCAGGGATTGGTTTTGGGACCAATCTTATTTAACCTTTTTATTACTGACCATCCCACAAAAAAGTGGGAATGTGCTAATAAAGTTTGCGGATGACACAAAGCTGGGAGGTATTGCTAACACAGAGAAGGACTGGGATATCATTCAGGAAGATCTGGATGACCTTGTAAACTGGAGTAATAATAATAGGATGAAATTTAATAGTGAAAAGTGCAAGGTCATGCATTTTGGGAGTAATAACAAGAATTTTAGTTATAAATTGGGGACACATCAGTTGGAAGTAACAGAGGAGGAGAAATACCTTGGAGTATTGGTTGAGCACAGGATGACTATGAGCCCCCAATGTGATATGGCCGTTAAAAAAGCTAATGCAGTTTTTAGGATGCATCAGGTGAGGTATTTCCAGCAAAGATAAGGAGGTGTTAGTACCGTTATACAAGGCACTGGTGAGACCTCATCTGGAATACTGTGTGCAGTTCTGGTCTCCCATGTTTAAGAAGGATGAATTCAAACTGGAACAGGTACAGAGAAGGGCTACTAAGATGATCCGAGGAATGGAAAACCTGTCTTATGAAAGGAGACTCAAAGAGCTTGGTTTGTTTAGCCTAACCAAAAGAAGGTTGAGGGGGGAATATGATTGCTCTTTATAAATGTATCAGAGGGATAAATATTAAGGAGGGAGAGGAATTATTTAAGCTTAGTACCAATGTGGACACAAGAACAAATGAATATAAACTGGATACTAGGAAGTTTAGACTTGAAATTAGATGAAGGTTTCTAACCATTAGAGGAGTGAAATTCTGGAACAGCCTTCCAAGGGGAGTAGTGGGGGCAAAAGACATATCTGGCTTTAAGACTTAGCTTCATAAATTTATGGAGGGGATGGTATGATGGGATAGCCTAATTTTGGCAATTAATTTGGCAACTGATCTTTGATTATCAGCAGATAAGTATGCCCAGTGGTCCGTGATGGGATGTTAGATGGCGTGGGATCTGAGTTACTACAGAGAATTCTTTCCTGGGTGCTGGCTGGTGAGTCTTGCCCACATGCTCAGGGTTTAACTGATTGCCATATTTGGGGTCGGGAAGGAATTTTCCTCCAGGGCAGATTGGCAGAGGCTCTGGAGGTTTTCACCTTCCTCTGCAGCATGGGGCACGGGTCACTTGCTGGAGAATTCTCTGCACCTTGAGGTCTTCAAACCACAATTTGAGGACTTCAATAACTCAGACATAGGTTAGGGGTTTGTCACAGGAGTGGGTGGGTGAGATTCTGTGGCCTGCATTGTGCAGGAGATCAGGCTAGATGATCATAATGGTCCCTTCTGACCTTAAAGTCTATGAGGCAGTCACAGGACACACAAGTGGCTGCTTTTGTGTGTGTGGGTGCTGACCGGTGACTTAAGTACCTAACATTTAATGCCCTTCAATCAGCAATTCCACAAATATTCATATGAATAAAACCTCAATGTAAAGAGCAAATAAAAATGGGATCATGGGCATGACTGAACTGAACAGCTGTGTAGAATCTGAACCGATGTTTGTTCATATTTTCATAATATTCAACAAGCTATGCTACTCACTGGCAAATTCAGTTCAAATTTAGTCATGTGCTAACTTTCAAACAGTAAACAGCCTTGCAATTTCTTCTAACATTTGTACAAACAAGGCTTTTATCTACATGTATTAAAGAAATGACCTTGGACTATTTTTACATCGATTGCATATTCTTCATGAAAAACATTTTAATAAAGCTACCACTAGTTTTACAACATGCACAGCTGTGCTCCAGTAACAGTACATACAGACATGGAATTCAAAGCTCATCTTTAAACCCCACATTCTCCCTTTGTGGGTGGAGGGTTCACAACTCAGTGAGAAGGCTGGGCTGCCCTCAACCATACTGGACCTCAGGGTATCTACAGGAGACCAAGGTTCTCCACACTAGTTTGGGACTCCTGCAGGACCACAACTCTCTGGCAAAGCAGCTTCATTAGAGATTTGCTACTGGGAGAGGTGCACAACCCCCCCCCCCCCCACACACACACACACACCCGAGGCTACTTGGGAAAGACAATACAGGTCCAGGCTATGTTCTCTTTATAATCCAAATTTTGTAGGAATGAACTGGGGGTAGGGAAATAGCAGGCATCTTTTGGCTACATTCCCTCCTTGTTCTTACTCTGCTTGTACTCAAATGGATGTCCAGGCCCACCCAGTGCCCCCTTAGTGCATGGGAGTTGGGACACATGCATCTGAAGGGACATGTCCATGTACTTTTCTAGAAGAAAGGATCTGAGCCTTTATTAGAAAATTAACCCAACCTTTTTCTTTTGGTTATATGACCTGATCATTAAAAACAGACGTCACGTTTATTTTTCTCCATAATTATATATAGGATAGAAATCATGAAGCAAATAACACAAAATATACTTAGAAATTAAAAATATATTTTAAACAGATGGATCTTGAAGTGTACTGAGACTCACATAGGAAAAGAGATAATTAATGAGAGAAAACCATCATAAGCCTGCCTAGTAATTACAGTACTTTCAGCCATGCTCTTGTATTTCATCAAAGGCAGATTTGGCTGCATGCTACTTTTTTGTATGCATATTGTGAAAGCTAGAATATTTTGTTTCCTACAATGTGAATATTTGTCTCTGTAAAATATTCATCATGCTATAGGCTTGTTTGATTTTCAATAATCTTATCCAATGGGGCCTATAAAAATAATGCAGAACAGAAGGATTATAGCCAGTGAGCCCAATTCCAGTCTCATAGTGGAGCTACACCAATGTAAAACCAATTACTTTAGTGGGTTTATTCCAGATTCACAAGGGTGTAAGTGAGCAGAATCAGGCCCCATGTTTCTAATGGCATGAAAGATTTTTGCCACAATTTTAAGGGCTGAACCTGCAGCCCTATGTCGGAAAAACTCTTATTAAATTCAATATATCAGTTTTGCTTATGTTGGAAATGCAGAATTAAACCCAGATCTTTTTAAAATTTTCTCTAGTCTTTAAGGATCTGCTAAAAAAAGTTTCGAAAATAAGATATTTAATGTTTAAAAATGTAAGTGTAGCTCTTAAAACTTTATGAATACTTTGATACTATAGCAAATACTGTGATGGTTCAGACAGATACAACAATGAAATTGACATATTTGTTGCCAATCAAGAGGCATACATATCGTGCCAATTAAACCATTTGATATACAGTAACTCCTCACTTAACGTTGTAGTTATGTTCCTGAAAAATGCGACTTTAAGTGAAACAATGTTGAGTGAATCCAATTTCCCCATAAAAATTAATGTAAGTGGGGGGGTTAGGTTACAGGGAATTTTTTTTTTTGCCATACGGTACAGCACTATAGTTGGGAGGTGCTCGTGCCTTACCCCACACAGGCACAGCCCACTGGCACTGGAGACAATGAGGCAGGCAAGGAGGCTGAAGTTGCTGTAGGCTAGGAGAAGCAGATTGCGCAGCAGCAGTGGCAGCTTCCCCTACTTTGCAAGCACCAGGGTGGGGGGCTCAACCCTCGGCCCACCCACACCACCCCTTCCCCCAAGCCCCCACCCTTAACCAGCCTCTTCTTCCTCTCCTCCCCCTTTACTCCGCATGCCATGTCCTCACTCCTCCCCACTCCTTCTATCCCCTGCCTCCTGCTCGCAGAAATCAGCTGGCTTGCAGCATTCAGGAGGGAGGGGGGAGGAGCAAGGACATGGAGTGCAGGCTTCTCCTCCCTCCCCTGCCTCCCAAACACCGCAAGCCCACTGATTGCCACGGGCAGGAGGCAGCGAAGGTGTGCCGCATCCTTACTCCTCCCCCACCCTCCTGCCCATCGCAATCAGCTGGCTTGCGATGTTCAGGGAGCAGGAGGGAGGGAGGAGGAGCGAGGACTCTACACGCAGGCCCCCCTGCCTCCTGCCCATGGCAATCAGCTGGCTTGTGGCATTTGGGAGGGAGGAGGAGCCTTCAAGCCGAGTCCTCACTCCTCCCCCATCCCTCCTGAATGCTGCAAGCCAGCTGATTGCCATGGGCAGGAGGAGGGGGAAAGGTGCTGATCTGTGGGGTCTGCCAGAGGGTGGGAGGTGCTGGGGGGGGTACGGGAGCTGATGGGGGGGGGCTGCCAGCTGTGGACAAAGCAGGCAACCAAATGATGTTATAGCGAAGCATTGCACAACTTTAAATGGAGCATGTTCTGTAATTGAGCAGGGACGTAAGATCAAAACAACGCTAAGCGAGAGGACGTTAAGTGGGGAGTTACTGTACATTACATACAATGTGAAGGGAACTTTGGTTTATGAAGAAACAAAATTGAAAAATGTAATTCACTGATCTTGTCTCAAGCAAAATTTCTTTAAATTTGTAAAGAAATGGAAGGCCTGAAAATGATGATAAAGAATAAAATATGAACTGATAAAAATTCTTCTTGTAAAACATTAAAGTTTTTTTTTCTCTGTCTGAGTATATTTTAAGACCCAAAAAAGTGTACTTTAAACTCAAAATCTTTAAGCCCATCCTTGTTACTCAAGGTTAGCTTCATGATCTAGTCCTTGTCTATCACAGGCACAGAAATAAGAAACCATGTTCTACAAAGTTGATTGGGATCAGATGAAGTGGCCTGAGATGATTTTAGACCCTGGTTCAGCAAGGTACTTAAGCATCTAGGCCGTGGAACTACTCATGTATGTAAAGTTGTCTATATGCTTAAATACCATGTGGAATTATGGCCTTAATACATATTACAAAATGTCAATGTAATGTTGACACAAACAGAATTGCCAACCCCAAGAATTCAAAAATCAGAAGTCAGGGTCTCAAAACTTTTTAAAATGAAATTAATGAATCTCAAGTAATTATGATTTTAGGAGCTGGGACTTGAAACAGTTTTTCTTTTATAAACTAAAGAGCAACCATCACATCAGCTGTGTCCTTCCATTCTTTCTGACAACTATAATCTTATTACAGTTGAATTTGCAACACCTCAGGGTAGAGGTGATGTCTGTGGCTAATTAGGGGCAAATAGGTCTAAGCACTTTCAGTTAAACTTTTTTAAAATTTTCTTTCAGCAAATAAAAATCCTTTCTGGCCAATGGGTTGTTTGTCTCCCCCCTCAACAACAGCACAATTGAGAGGGCAGCAAGGGGCAGGTGGGAAAAGAGTAGGATCAGCTGGCTAATTGTTGCCCCTTCAGTGCAGCTGCATCTGGTTCAGTCAAGGGAAGGAGACACTGGTAGTATCTAGCAACTTCAGTACAGAAGCATGATAGAGCGCAATGTGAGGAGGCTTCTAGCCCCTACTGAGTATGTCCATACAGCCCACAGAAGTGAGCCTCCCTGCCTGGGTCAACAGATTTGGCTAATGGGGCTCATGGTAGCCCTCTAAAAATAGCTGTGTAGACTGTGCTTTAATGTTTCAGCTTGGGCTTTGAAGCCCACCCTCCTCCTTGGGGCATGAGGGTATGAAGAGAGTTCAGATCCCCACTGAATGTATAGAGCAGGGCTCTGATCAGAGCATTCTTACTGTCTACTGTTTTTAGTGCTCTTTGAGGCTAAAATAGCTTGCTCCAGAGAATGAGTTGCCTTAGTACAGAGATCCTCTAGAGCAGCACCAGGGGCCCAGGTGGGGTTGAGCAGAGCGAGTGAGGAGCCTACTAAGCTGCAACTTCAAGGAGGCAGCAAGTAGAAGTCTGGACTAGAGAAAGAGGAAGCAGGGAGAACCTAGGGCCTGGGAAGGGGAGGGTTGCAAGGTGGAACCTGTGGGCTGGTGGGGTATGAAATGGGGACTTCACAGGGCCTATGATCCAAGAATTAGTAGTGCAAATTGTCTGGATCCTCCAGCTTTTTTCAGGGAGGTTGAGAGCAGAGTGGGCTGGGCTACCTGCTTATGTTCAAGTGATGGGAATGACAGCAGAGAAGCTATTGGGGAGACAATGCATTTACTGTGGCTGGGGGCAAAGAGGGCAGTGGAGAAGACACAAGTACCAATGGTGGCAGGGTAAGGAGGGGTCCCAGCATTAGTCATCTTAATTTTTATTTGTGTATTGAACATTGTTCAATTAGGGCTCATGGGTGGGTCTGCTGATATGAAAGTATAAATGGTATATTGTGGAAATTCCAGAAAGTGTAGTGGGAACATGAAGAAAGGCCTAGGGAGAAGATGCACCGGTATTAGAAATATTTACTAGGCTTTCCAACTTAAACAACTTTTCCTTACATACTGAAAGGGCTTGCTCAGCAGGCAGATATGTTAAAGCTAACTGCACTAATGAAGACAAATGAAGACTGTTGTGGCTTTGGGCACAGGAACTGAAAGAAGCAAGAGTCTATCACTAAAAGTTACTGCAATGTCCAACCCCGACCCCCACAACAATAGATACAACTGGGATAATCTATTAAATTCTATGAATTTGGTGAGTTCCCAAAGGCATGTTAGCTGGATCTGATTATTGTCCTACGATGTCAGGAAAACTACTGCTAATGTATGGGGAGACTTTGACAAACCAGTAAAGTGCTTGAAATCACTATGGCTTATTGTTAAAGGCAGCCTAGTCAGCAAGCTGTAAATTGGCCATTCAGCAATCTCAGCTTGACCAAGGCAGGAGGGGAGGGAGTTTGGGGTCCCACAGAAAGGGCAGCTTGACCCCGCGTCCTTCCTGATGAGAATTGTGTTGAAATTGCTGATACATGCATTTTAAAAGAGTAGGATATGCCCCAAGAATGTACTATTGGGGTCTCAAGGCTGCAAACTCTGGAAGAACCCACACTTGGTTAATCAATAATCAGAAGGAACCTCTTGCTTGATCATTGAAACTGCTTGCTAAACAAGTTTTCTTTAAGGGACATGTCATTGCGTTACTAATGTATAAAAATAAGGGGGGAAAGTTTGAGGTAGGGGGACTCTTCGGGACTGGTCTCTCCCTCTGGATACATCTTGTGTTCCCCACCAGCAGACAGGCTGCTACTGTGCCACTCAAGAGCCACGCTCAGCTTCGGTAATTATTGAGGGTTGGGGGTGTGTTACTAGCCTGTTGCAGACGTGTGTAAATGCTTGAGATTAAGTAAAGTTTAGCTTTAAGTGAAAGCACTCTTGTGTTGTCCCCTGATTTATTTCCTGACACCTCCTCGCACAGAGTAAACAGTTCTCTGTTTTCACAAACAACACCATTACGTAATCCTGTTAATAAATGTATCAAGCCATCTAATACAGTATCTTGTCTCTCGCAGTGACTGGCATCGGACAGTTCATAGGATGGTACAGAGGAATCCTGCAGTAAGTAGACGTGGGATAGCCTACCCCCAAGGAAGTTTCTTCCTAAAGCTCAATAGTTGGAGATCATCCTAAATCCTTAAGCATGACATTTATATTTCATACTGCTTGTAAAACTTGTTTTTACTAGAGCAGCTCCAGACTTTGCATTTTTAGATGAAAAATCATTCTGATGGGAGTTTCTGCAAAATCACATTTTTTGCAAGCAAATTTCAATTTTGCCCAACTTTTTTGTTTTTCTGTTGGAAAAACTGAAATAAAATATTTTATTTCAATTTGTTTCAATGTTAAACTGTATTTTCCTATTGTATCGCATTGCCTTATGGGAATTGTAATTCAGGTTCCCATTCTCTCCTATGGACTGGGCCCTTTGGCCAGACTACAACTCCTGTTATGCAATACAGTCTCACTGACCATATGACAAGATGCATCATGGGAGTCACATGGCTGTGTCTGAATCATAGGAAATGTATACATGATCAGACATACTGGCTCATAAGGGAGCATGGGTATATAAGGCAAATTGAATTAAAACTCCCTGTGAAAATGAGGTCCCATCTGGGACGAAAGCATATGTTGAAAAATACAAATTTTCCACAGAATGGAAAGTCTGTTTTCTCTGAGTACTAATTTATACTATTATAACTCTAGTTATTATTGTTATTCATATAAACATCCAATTCTTGGAATCCCAGTAGGTTCTTTGCATCAGCAATATCCTAGGTCAATGAGCACCATAGGCTGTAATTATGTGATGCACAGAAATTAATCCTTGTATGTCCTGATTCACTACCCACTGAAGTCTGTAGAAAGACCCATAATAAGACTGGCAGTTGCTAAAATACAACATGTTATTACCTAGCTTAACCCTGGCTTTGACAAATCTGCTATTTGAACCTGCAATGGTTTTTAAGATGATGCAGTTTGGTTGATCTTACAATGCAATAGTGGCATAATGTAACTTTACCTATTGATTTTTTGCTATTTGGTGGGTAGCAAGTAAATAGAATCTAGCTCACTATAGGTGGAGTCAAGAGCTCTTCCCTGGGATTATTAGAATACTAATTTGGGCTTGTCTATCAGAAAGATAGCCGCCTTATAAAAATGTTCAGGTTTATTATAGCCTCTACAGGATCAAATGTTATGTTTTTAGGACCATCTCTAGAAAACAGTATTGTTAATAAATGACTCTATTTTTTAAGCTTATGTAAACGGGAAATGACTGGAACCCCAAATGAAATTGAAATTGCCCATCCTATTGGCTGGAGGTCTAGAAAATACTGGTAAACTAAAAAGTAGGTATGTGATCGGGCAGCTCCTACCCAGTCGATAGTATAACACACTTTTGTCAGGCGAATATTTTTGTTGTGAATTATAAAACAGTGTCAATTGACTCACTGCCTAAAAACACCATAGAAAAATGAATGTAAGCAAAATTCTGATTAATATAACTCTTGCAATATATTACAGTATTTTGCTGATAATTCTTTTGTGCAAGTGAAGGTTCTAAAAGTCGTATAATAAACTTGTGATTGACAACGGAAATATTAGGACTTTTTTGCCGATACTACTTAGTGGTATTTTGACAAAAATGTCATTGTGCATAGAAATTAGAGAACATAGCAGAGGCCCACATTTCTGCCTATGGGGGGCTAATCAGATTACTCTCAGCATGATTTATGTAGATCCTTTTTAAAAGGAAAATAGTAGAACTTGACTGGCAAGGTACATCCCTACAGCAGTACTTAAATGGTGTCATACAAGGCTCTTCCCACTTTCCTCCCACATAGTTTTAGAAGGAAAACACCCCTATTGCACAGTTTTTGAGATGGTATTAAGGATGGCAATAATTGTTCTTTTGGGAGGGAAAAGAGAAATAAGTTGAGCTGGGCTGCTGCTGTTAAAGTCCAATCCCATTTCCTAAAAGACAAACCAAGACACCAACACACAAAGGGAGAGAGAAAAGAATAGCAAAGACGGAAAATACAGTTTCCGTCTCTGGTGCTGATTTTCATTGGCAAACTCAGTGCTTGAAAAATCACAGGTATAGCACATGATCTTATTAACCACTCTAAGACCTGGCAAACTTGTACCACCATCAGGTTGTTTAGCATATTGCTTTTAGCTGCCGCTTTGAACACAGGCTTACAGCAGTACTGCAAAGTCTTGTCCTGCTCAACCAAACTGTTCTTAAACAGAAGGCAAAAGGAGAGAGTTAAGAAGGAGAAGAAATAAGGTGGGGAAGGAAAATTCTACAGACAGGTTGGGAGGGATAGTGACAGCAGGAACCCAAGTGTTACATTCCAGATGGTCTTTGGCATTTAGCTAAACTCGGTGTAAAATGGTGTAAAACCCACTTATTCTGGATCAACAACAGTAGTTGTTGTCAGTCAGCTTGATTCTCCTTCGAGTCTTTCTTTTAAGGACTCCTAAAGGGAGTGATGGATGGAATAGTCCATCCCAACTTTATTTTGTTCACCAGTTAGGCGTGATTTTCAACACACCAATTTTGGTTAATTGATTTCTAGTCTCACTCTTCTCTTATTTACCAGGCATTATTCTATCACTGTCCTTGAATTATATTTGTAGGCCTTTTTATTTGAATTAATTCAATCTTTTTGTCTTCCCTTTGCACCTTTTCTCATCAACATTTCTTATTTTAGGCTATTGTGAGATTTTATGGACTCTTACTTCTCACAGTTGAGCTCATAACTAGGGTAAACTTGCAGGGCCAACTATCACAACTTTGCTATAATAATATTTTTGGCTGGTGTCCTGTAGAGTCACACTTTGGCTTGTCTCACAATAAGTCACTGTACAAGCCCTATATATCCAGCCCAGACTAAACCACGAGGGTATTAGAACTCGCACAAGAGAGCCTGCTTTCAGACCAGAGATTTTCAACAGTCTACATTGAAAATAGGAAAATTTTATGTAAACGCATAACTAGTATGTACTTGTCTCTTCTTCTATGCTTTTAAACTGAACTTTTACTTCACAAGGCACAGGTGATGAAACCCAACTCTCCAAAGACAAATTCAGAATTTGACACCATATAGCTGGACTGTGACAGCAGCTTTAATCCTGCTCTTCATTGTGATTAGTGAGACTTAGAAAGAAAATATAGCCTAAAAAATGGGTCAACTCTGTAGTGTAATTAGGGGCTCTGTGGCCATGCAGAGGTTTGGTTTAGAATGGAATTTATTGAATGAACCTTGCATTTGGGTTCACAGGAGTGGAAATCAGACCTCAGAATAGGGCTTAAATTGGACTTAAGTGATGCACAGCTTTGTGCTGGCCCTCTGCACTGTGCCAGGGTGGTGGTGGGGGGGAAATTTCACCTTAAATAACGAGTTCTATGATTATTTAAGTCTTTTACCACTGACACCACCAGACAATGATAATGGGAACCTATATGCTTTGTAAAACAGGTTCTCAGTATTTTTCCTCTATTTCTAATTGGACTTTACTTCCTTCTTGATATTTTTGTTCCACTTACTGACCTACACTCAGCAGATTAATTCCCTGACCTATATTTTCTATGTACTCTCTTAAATAAAGACTAATGGGTCAGTATAATTCTGAGATTTTTTTGTTGGGATCCTTTAGCTTTCACCCTTTTTTAATGAAGGTAACCATCCAAAGCCCCCTAATGTCAATGGGCTTCAAATCATGCCCCAAATCCACTATGCTTGGAGAGAAAGAAATCAATCAGAAATTGCAGACTAGCGCTAAAGTACCTAATCAATAGGAGAATAGAAAAGAGAGGAAAATTTAAAGCAACTTGGTGTGAAATACATTCGGGTAAATAACGGAGTTAAGATTCAAACATTATGAAACCAATGACTCAGTAGCATAATGTGTGTATTTCACTGCCAAATCTTAGAAGTATAGGAATGGAAATGAGGAAGTTTATGGGCAACATGAAATGGGGAGGTAGTATTAAGATGTACTTTTGGGGAAGAGGAATTGCAACTCCTTTGCAAAATAAAGTTTAAAAACTGAAATATCTCCCCGCTGGCAGGGCTGATCAAAATTTTCCATCAAAACTTTTTATTTCTTTTTAATGTAAAACTGTATTTCAGCTTAACCAGATTTCTTCTGAAAAGTATTTGCTGTTCTCCAAAAACTTTTAATTTTTTGTCAGAAGCCCCAAACCAAATATTTTCGGCTTTCAGCGTTTTGGGAGATTTGTCATTTTTTCTTTAATTATTAAAAAGTTGAAATGTTCTGCAGAAGGGACATTTTTTGCCCAGTTCTTACTACTAACAAAATGCAGTGGACTTAAGGTTCCAAACACAACATTTAAGCATTTTTTAAAATGATCTCACTTTAAAAAATTAAATATTTTAATGGAAACAATTCTCTAAATTGTTTTGAAAGTCTGTGTGCTGTCAACAGTTCTGATTATCATTAACAAAAATGTAGTAACTGAATTCATTCTTTAGACAAATAGATAATATCCCACTATCCTAAATCAATCTACTCTTCTACTGCCTCCAGCATTTATACCCATGAAGACAAATAAACTGAATCTACTTCTGTTTGTCACCTTTTATGTCTTTTACAGTCTGTGCTAATTTACAGCCAATGCAAATCTTATGGATTTGTATTGACTTTGCAGAGTACGTAATTCAGCACAAAATTTGACCCATTCTCCCTTTGCCTATTCCTTTTTTAATTAAGGTTGTGCTACCAAGATTTGTTCAGGTAGTCAACTTTCAAGAAATGTATCCGTGCAATTTTTTTGCTCTGTTTTTAGTTGAAAATCTGGGTAAACAAGAGAAGGCTTAGATCTTGCAGTGACAGAAAGAGTTCCACATACTAATACCCTCTCCAAAGAATCCTCCAATAGCTCTTCTTCAGGGACCATGATCCATAGAACCTCCATCCATTGTATCTGCCACAGTGGAGCAGAAAGGGAGTCTATCTGTAAAATGTCTTCTGCTTAGGCTACTTATGAGTTCAAAGTCCAGCACCAGCAAAGACTGGTACCAACAAAATTCTGCATAGGAGACAGCTCAAGGAAATAACTTTTGAATCTAATTTTTTTTAAAAAAAGAGTTCTTCCACCTAAATTACACCCCGTGTTCTTAGCTACTGAAGCCTGGTTATAATGTAAAATCTCTTAAGATGTTTAGATTTCAGAAACTCAGGCAGATTTCTCATCATAGAAAAGTTTTGGAATCCTCACAAGGAGTGAACACCAGAAAATGTGGAAATAGTTCCTTACATGTTAGAGAGATTAATGTGATTTTGTTAGTTTCCATTAGAAAGAGCTACTGCTGCACAGCATCTCTTGTTGGTTGTTATGCAGCATTGCATTAGGTTAATTACTTTCCTGGGTGTATACACAACCTGCAAAATTGGAGTGATACAAATGTCAAAGGGGGAAAGAAATGTTTCTGAAAAAGCATCACCAGTTTTTTCAGTGTGTGCAGAGTACAAAGTGAAAGACAAACCATGATGATCTGCCTCTGAAACAAATTTATCCAATTATCATGTATCATTTTAAAGCATGGATTATTCCCAATCATGCTGCTACCCATGAGTTAACTGGAAGATAGAAAAACAGATTAGTAACATTTAAAATGAAATGCCTATGGGGAGATCAAAATACAAAATTTCAAGTTGTTTGATAAAAGGCCCCCACATTATCAGACACTAGTTGCAGTTATGTGGTAATTTGTGATTTATATAGTGTGGTTTATCTATAGCTTTTATGCTTATCTGTATCCATATGCGGGGCAGGGGGGAGGGTGCGCATGTCTATACTGAGGGCTTGAAAAAATTTACCAACCTACTAGCCTATGGCCTAAGCCTACTGTCAAAGAGAAAAATAGCTGAGTTGCTATGGCCCAAAGACCACAGCCCCAAAGCTATACTCCCTCAATTTTAAAGACTAAAACCCTATTTAATTGTAACATTGTCAATCAATTTCCTATCTAAGAAATGTTAAAAAATGTAACATGCATTTGCAACACTGATACAAGTGTGGTCTGATGAATGACATTGATATTTGTCAAACAATCTAGATCTGAATAATATCTGGTATGCCAAAACATGTGAAAACTGAATATTTCTATTTGACAAGGGCTGTTTACCACATCTTTCTTTTGCTGTATTTTTTCTCTTTTTTTTTTTGCCTTGTCACCCCTTCTCCAATAGTAGATCATAGTATCTATCTTACCTTAATAGTCTTCAGTGTCTGACTGTTTGCACACACACTGTCTACATCAGGGATCGGCAAACTTTGGCACGCAGCTTGTCAGGGAAATCCCCTGGTGGGCCGGGACAGTTTGTTTACCTGCAGCGTCTGCAGGTTTGGCCAATCGCAGGGAAGCGGCGGCCAGAACATTCCTTGGCCTACACTGCTTCCCGCAGCCCCTATTGGCCTGGAACAGCAAACCACGGCCAGTGGGAGCTGCGATTGGCCGAACCTGCGGACGCTGCAGGTAAACAAACTATCCTGGCCCACAAGCGGATTTCCTTGTTGGCCAAAGTTTGCTGATCCCTGGCCTACATAGTCTAACCTAAACCATCAATCTCTCCCTCTGACTTATCCCCATCCAGGCACTGAAAATGGGGTTTGGAAGTTTACCAGTCACTTCATATCCATAGTACTAACCTACTAGCCATGGACTGATAGGAAATTATGCACAAGGAATTCCAGAGCTAGATGACGGTAGTAGTAGTAAGAAGCTAATCCTCCTCCTTCCACCAATGAGAAAGGAAGTGGTGCTGGGATTTTTACCATGGTCCATAGATCGTGCCCAGAAGCTCCATCTTTTGCATCAATCCCTGTCTAGCAGGTATCTTGTCCCCAGCTTCCTCTGGCCACTGGAATGGTGAAGAATCCTTCTCTCTTCCTCCAGAGACTCTGGGCTATGACAAAAATAGGATCTCTGCTCTTTTACTGTTCCCACAGTCTCCTGAGTCGTCCTTCAGTGAGTGCTTCTGCTGCAGCATAGAGCTTTCCTAAGCACCACCAGAATGAAGCTGACCATGCTGTTGTCAGTTTCACTGTTGCCCTGGAGTCATCTATAGCATCAGTGAAAACTGAGGAAGCTCTGATCAGTTTGTACTGTGCTGCAGCTTGGCAAAAGCCTGAGAGGCAATGAGACTGTCTGCAGACTGGAGATGACAGCACTGCTTCATTTTTCACACTGCTTCATCTGTCGGAGATTCTTTGCAACCATAAAGGTTACAAATCTAATTATTATACATGTATCATTAGATGTCTGACACATGTCCAGGGACAGATTTAGAGGCAGGCAACCCAGGTGACTACCGGGGGTGCCAGGCTTGGGGGTGAGGGGCATCCTGGGCTCAGGGTGCTATTTTTGTTAGCGACAAAAGGGAAAATAAAATGTTTGAAGTAAAATATTTCAGGTATTCTTTATGAGGATTCATTTTTCACTAATCTCCTAGAATGTACTGGATCTTTGTAGAATCTTGTGGAACCTTCCAGACTCTGAGAACTACATTTTCCGCTATCCTCCTAGAATATTGTTAGCCATGCCCTCATGGGTATATAAGGTGCTGGACATTGCCAGTCAGTCAGTAAGATAAGAACAAACTGAAGTGAAGTGAGAGCCCAGCTGCAATATTATAAAATATTTTTATTGTGTAATCATGAAAGTATACTTGTGTTTTAAGATTTGAATATTGTAAATAGTGACTAGAAAGGACACATTTAATGAGACACCAGAGATATCTATTGAATCCTTATCTACGTAATAATATAAAGGAAAATACTATTACTACTTTTGCCATGCTTATCACACATTTGACTTTCTAAGACTGTGGAAGATATATTTTGCTCTCCCTAATACTGTCTGTTTTCTCTGTAGAAAATAAAAGATGCTCCCAAAGAAGCCTTCAGGAGCTCTCATAGGAAGCAAAAAGCTCAATTGCAATCTAGTTTACAGCAAGGGGCAAATTTTATGGGGAAAATATCAGAAACAGAATAACATAGACCGGTGTTTAGGCACTAGTGATCATCCCAGTGAAGAAGAAATAGAGGAACAAAGCATAAATAATGGAAGTCTATTACTAAGGAATTAGAAGATTTACCTGAAGATACGCATTGAATATGTGAGGAAAGGGTGGAGGACAGACATGCCAAACCCACGAAAGAACCCACAGAAATTGGGCTTGTGTTTGGCTTAATTAGCTTGAGAGTTACTTGTTGGCTAGTTTTTGGCTTGTAGCTTTTTGCTTCTTTTTTTGATCAGCTCCCAGCAAGCAGGGGCAAGGAGCAAGCGGGGGAGAGAGTCAGGGGTGCACAGTGGGCCCACTACAGTCCCAGACTGCATGCCAGGGGGATCTAGTCGCATAGAGTGTTGGGGTTCTTAGGGATTGGCTTGTTTTGGCCTTGTTGCTCAGTGGTTTGAGCATTGGCCTGCTAAGCCCAGGGTTGGGAGTTCAATCCTTGAGGGGGCCATTTAGGGATCTGGTGCAAACATCTGTCTGGGGATTAGTCCTGCTTTGAACAGGGGGTTGGACTAGATCTCCTGAGGTCCCTTCCAACCCTAAGATTCTATTCTGTTCTTCTATTGATTTTTTGCTTACTGTGAAAGTTGGGGTGCTTATTTACCATGTGAAAGTTGGTAACTGTGGTAGAGGATCATCCAGTTTTCCTGGCAGCATGAAGGAGAGTGATGATAAAGAAGAATGTGGCTCACCTGAAAAGGAGAGAACTAATAAAGAAGAATCAGTCTCGAATGATGACAAACAGCAGTGATAAAAATTGCACATCACAAATTGATACATCAGATCTTGCTTTATAGCTGGCGATCCTAAACTCTGCCGATATTGATTGTAAAAATTTGAATGGGCCAGGCAAAATTGAGGATATGACGTTTCCAATAAAAAAGCAGAAGTGACACTTCTTAAAGTCATGCAGCAAAAGAGTGCTTGAGAATTGTGAGAAACTGAATCAGTGTTGGCTGGTTTACTCTAAATCAACTGACAGTCTTGTGTTTTTGTTGCAAAATATTTGACAAAAATGCCAAATTGCTGCTTGAGATTTTTGAGTTCAATTACTGGCATAATATAGCTGATACTTTGAAGCAACATGAAAAGTCACCTGGCCATTTTTTGGCCTACTTCAAATGGATGGAAAGAGGCCAAGTCGAGGCTCAAGCTCAATAAATGAATCGACGCAGAAAAACTGCACATTATTAATGTAGAAACCCAGCACCGAGGGAACATGCTTGAGCATCTGATCTCAATTACCTTCTTCCTTGCAAAGACTAATTTGGCTTTCTGGGGCTTGTCGGATAAGTTGTTCACTGAACATAACGGTAACTTCCTCAGTTTGGTAGAGCTCCTTGGGAAATCAGACAATGTCATGCATGAACCCCTATGTCGAGTAGTTCATAAAGGAGCTATGGACCATTACTGCAGCAAAAGAATTCAAAACAAATTTATTGACCTCATGGCAAGGAAGGTGCTTGATAACATATTTCTGCAGCTTGGCAAAGTGAAGTATTACACCGTAATAATGGACTGCCTTCCTGACATTAGTCACAGTGAAAAGATGTCACCTACAGCAAGATTTATTGACCACTAGGCTGGCTGTATCCAAGTAAAGGAACACTTTGTTTCCAGTCTGTGGATGACTCTATTGGAGAAAGCCTAATGTTTCTGAACATTTTGAATGAGAATAAAATAAAGCTTTGAGACTGCCGCAATGAAGGCTATGACAACAGCGTGAACATGAAGGGAAGAAAGAGTGGCATCTAGGCAAGGATCCTTGCAGTGAATTCAAGAGCTTTCTTCAAGCCTTGCGGATACCATTCCCTCAACCTAGTTGTGTCAGATGAAGCATTATCTCCTTTAGGTTAAGGCTATGTCTACACTGTGCACCTTGCAGTGTAGCAGCTCTTTGTTGGCAGGAGAGAGCTCTCCCATTGACAAAATAATTCACCCACAATGAGTGGCAGTAGCTTGTCAGTAGGAGAGTGTCTCCTGTTGACAAAGCACTATCCACACCAGCGCTTTTCGTCAGTAAAACTTTTGTCAGTCAGGGGTGTGTTTTTTTTTCACACCCCTGACCGACAAATGTTTTACTAACAGAAGTGCAGAGTATCTCTTTGGAGTACTGCAAAAGATATAAGTACTGTTTTCAGCATCAACTATCAGGTGGAATATGATCAAGGACAATGTTACAAATCTGATGGAAGCTGCTAAGTGACAGTGTAAGGCCAGTGAGGTTTGTGATGCCCTGATGGAACTAGCACAGTCAAGTAAAGCCAAGGTCGAAATCCAACACAAGGCATTAAGCAGATCACGGACTTCAAATTTCTGTTTCAACTGCAGTTTGGCACAATATCCTGTTCCAAGTAAACTTTTGTAAGCAAGGCGTTACAAACTCAGTTGATGGACATTGTGACAGCTACTTTGATGAGAAGCTGCTTTGGTTTTGTTGTTGTCTACCGAGACAATGGATTTGAAGATATCATCACTGCTGCCAAAGAAATGGTGGAAAACTTAGGAGTTGAGCCTGTCTTCAAGGAAACACTTATACTGATCAAAAGAAGAAATAGTTTGGTTACGAGGGCAGAGATGAGGTCGTGGGAAGCTCGGTAGAAAAATTCAAGAGGGAGTTTTTTTGCTCACTCATTGACACTGTTAAAATGTCCAGTGAAGAGAGGTTCAGACAAGTGAAGCACCATGAAAAGATCTGGGGGCTTTTGTATGACCTTAGTAAGCTGCCAGAGGATAGGAAAACACTCTTGAACAGTTGTATGGACCTTCACCAGATGCTGACACATGGGGAATGTTTGCACGTCAATGATAAAGACCTCTAAGTTGAATTGGACAACGTTCATATTACCATACAGGAAGCAGTCTCCACTCCAAGTTCTCCAACTCATTCATCAGGCAGAGCTGAGGGACACTTTTCCTAAGGCGTGGATAGCTTTGAGGATTCTGCTCACACTGCTGGTCACAGTAGTGAGTGGTAAGTGCAGCTTTTCAAAGTTCAGGCTCATTAAAACATATCTTCGATCGACGATGGCCAACAAGAGACCGACATTGCTTGCTATTTTATTACTTGAAAATGCCATAAGCCAGTGTTTGGTTCTCTCTGATGTGCTTCACTTGATGAAGGCAAACAGGAGAAAAGTGATCTTTTGAACTAAAGGACTAGGGTTAACAGTCTAAGGCTGTCACCTTCTGTAACACTATTTAATACTGGTCCACCCAATGTTGGTGCACAGTTCATTTTCTTGATGTTAGTACATTTCAGTTATCTTAAAATTAAAGTTTCTATAAGCTTAGAGGAAATGGGTTTTTTTGTTTATATATGGCATGAATAAATACAGATTTACAGAGCCTAGCATGCAAATGTATTATCTTATATGACAGGGATAAATCATGCATGAAAATTATGCATCAAAGTCATGAAATGGGCTACAAATGCAATAAAAATAAAAGATTAACAAATGGAGGGAGGGCGCCGAGGACACTAACTGGGGTGCCATTTGATCTAGGGCTGGCCTTGCTCCTGTCTTCCTCATATGCTCAGGGTCAAAATGATCACCAAGGATCAGGAAGGAATTTTTCCCCTAGGTCAGATTGGCTGCAACCTTAGATGTTTGGGGGTTAGGGTTTTTTTTGCCTTTCTCTTCAAAATGGGGCATGGATTGCCTGCTAAGATCATCTGGGCACATCTCACCTAGTCAACTCCCTGACATTGCAGAGGCATTGGTGGCACGTTGGTCTCTCCTGTTCTCTGCTGGTGGCACACAACACTTTAGTCTCCTGAAGACTGAAATGCTTAAGGTCATTGGGGTATTTGGGTGAAATTTAATGGCCTGTAATATATAGGCCTCAAACTCTATGAAAATCTATGAAAACTCAGAAGCAAATGGCATTCACCTATGAAAGCTTCTTACTTGCCCCAGATAAGCAATTTCTCTGTGTGTGTGTGTGTGTGTGAGAGAGAGAGAGAGAGAGAGCCTTAGTCTGCCTTTATTAAAATATAGTGCAGGTTGCAAAAAAGAGCCTAATTGAAAACATGGCTATACATGCCTTGCAGCTAGTGGAAAGAGAGAAGGCTAAAGTCAGCATGGCAGCAAATTCCAATAAAGTCAACTACCTTAAAACAGGTCAACTAAGCACAATGGGACAAGCAGTAAAATGAGGAAGTTTAGTGAAGTCTCCCATCTGTGATGGTACTGGGAGCATTAGTAATTATTGTTTCTTATTTAGTACCTGATAGTGGCAAGGAAAATGAGTAAAGTTAATAAATAAAATAATAATAAAGCACAAACAATAACAAACTACAGAAAAAAAGTATTTCCTAATGGTTTTTTATTTGCTCTATATAATCCAATAATAATTGATTTATGTTTTTACAATTAACTCAGATCTCCAGTTATAAATGTTCTGATATAGGTATAGCTAGCAAAAGCAGCAAGCAGTGATTCCTCCATTTATATACTGCCTTTAAACATTTTTTTTGTGTTACATTGTGACACTGCCCAACAATGACTGTTCCATAAAGGCTGGTGGCTAGAGTAAGTAAAAATATACGAACTTCTAAATAGAAGGTATATGGGGAAAAACTTTTTATATAAACAAACCTGCCTCCAATTTAACTAATTCTATTAAGATGAATGAAACTCCCTAAATAGCTGTGTGAGTGCCATCATCATTCCCCAACTGAGTCATGAACTGTTCTGGGTCTAGATTTGCTGTCCAAGTTACCTTTTATATTGATGTCCCTGTTTCTGCTCAGCAGGAATCTTCATGTGGGCCAGAATATTTTGACAATAGCTCCTTTTGGAGCACTGCTATAACCAGTGCAAGAGATTATAAAGCTCTGCCACCCTGGGGAGGCCCCCCAAATCCACAGTCCAAGCCCCACCACCTTGGGGGGCGGGCGGCAAAGCCGAAGCTCCAGAGCTTCAGCCCCAGGAAGAGGCCTGTAACCTGACCCCCGCCACCCAGAGCTGAAGCCCTGGGTGATGGGACTCGGGCTTCAGCCCTGGGCCCCAAGAAGCCTAAACCAGCCCTGGTGACCCCATTAAAATGGGAAACCCACAGTTTGAGAACCGCTGCTCTATATGACCAGGATAAGAAAAAGTCTTGGAGACTGAGAGAGCCCTTTAAATATTGTCTCCACAATCCAGGGTCTGGTCACAGTTTCAGCTGCCTCCTTATTGGAGAAGAGCAGCCTATGGCAGGTTTTGGTCTTTATGGTTTTGGTCCCAGTGAAAGCTATTAAAATACAATGGGTGCCACTTGAGAGGGTACCAGTTCTCCCAGCATTCCCTACTTTAAGTTTAGTTGCTAAAATATCTCCCTAGCTGGTAGAATCTTTCAAAATGGAATGAACTTTAGAAGTGCCTCCACTGTAGGTATAGGCTTGGCCACGTTGGCCTCCTCTAGAGTGGGATTTGGAAAGTGGTAGTAAAGCCTGATTAATTTGATCAGTTTAATATGTGTTAAAGGTACACTGCTTTATCCACGCAAGGCTGTTAACATGTTAGCTAATATCTTCCATATCCTTTCAGATATCAGTAGTTTTCAGTGGTCTTGTAAATCAGTGCTTTGTTAGTGTAATGGTTAACCTGCCCCTGAAGATCAGAATTAGCACACTCTGTTTAATCTGTATGAAGTTACACCTCTTCCAGAAGCCTTCATTCTTATATGCAATCACACATGCATGTATTCCATCTGTCTAATCATGAGTCAGTGGTCTGATCCCATCTCAAAGAACTATATTTCATAAGCAAATACATGGCCATTCTACAGGAAGCCTTAAATATAATTAATAGCATTAATATATTGTAAGTCATGTGCATATGTAAAATTTATTCATAACACAATTAAAAAAATTTTGCACGAGCAAAGGAAGTGGCTTACAGATCACAAAGCTAAGCTGTGATTATTGTATAGTAGAAAGCATGATTCTGATTTGCCCACAAAATTCAGTGTGCAAGTCAAAATGAGAGGGTAATCAAATGAAATGGAAAACCAGGAGGAGAAAACAGCTCAGACAAGCTCTCAGCACTGTGAGCCTCACGATGGGTGGTTTAGCACGTCCAGAGGTTTTAACTGCCTGAGGAGGCTGTTACAGCACAAGATATTGCTGCTGGAATAATGTCTTCCACCACCTAACATCTGAATACTCTTATTGCTGACAAAAGAGAAGTAGATGCAAAAGAACAAACTGATTGTCTTCCACTATAGCATTAGATTCACTCATTAAAGAAAATATTGTGCACCATTAATCTTTAAAAATTAAATAGCTTTCTCAAAAATATTCTATTGGAGATTCATTTTAAAACTGGAAATGTCTCTAAATATGCACTGCATATATGTACACACAGAGCCAAAATCAGGATTGGTATAAACTGGTTTAGTTGGCTTGGAAGTAAATGGAGCTGGGATTGAATGAAAATAGCCTTTGAATTTGGCTAAATTTGTGTGTGCATGCTACACATACAGAGTATAAAAATGCCCAACCTGATATTAATATACCATTATTGTTCACAAATTTTAGAACTTAATATTTAGCAGATCACAGTATTAAAGTTCTGATAGGACAGTTAACTGTCATATTGCACATACATTGGGTTTTCTATTTTTGATGAATATTTTAATGCTGTTTGTAATTCTTATAGTGGAGCTGGCCAGAGGATGACCATTCTGTTTTGTAGCAGCTTTTGAGGTTTCAAAAATTGTTTGTATTCCGCACTGGAATGAAGACAAAATCTTTCAAATGTTTTTACAAAAAAGCAGTTGTCTAAATGGCTGTCTTTGAATCAGGAAGAGCTATTGAAATGTCAGAGAAAATGTGTGTTCTACCTGATACAAAGCAGAGCGTTTCATCCTAGATCACCTTCCTGGCTAATGTATTAACCACCATGCTATGGAGCTTGAGAGTCTCCTTTGCTTCCTCCCTCCCTCCCTTTTAAAGAACATTTTGATCAAGTCTTCATGGAAACCAAAATGTCTCTGCAAAATGTTTGTTTTGGTTAATTTCATTTTGTTCTGACCACCTCTATTTTATACTATACGATATTCCTGGATACTCAATGTGGCTGAGTGTGACAGACAGCCTATGATTTGTCAATCCTTAGTGTGGGGCTGAATCTGGTGAGGTTAGACAATGTTCCTTAAACACATAAGATTATTTTATTTCTCTTCTATAACTAACCTGATACTGTCTTATCTAATTCAGTTTCTGAGCAATGTAAAACTAGAGATGCTAAGCAAACCATTTATTTTGTTTTAACTCCACTTTCTGTCTATTTTCAGTAAATCTTGTTTACTAGGAAACTATTGCTCTGTAGGTGTTTTCAAGCACCCCACCCAGAAGGGAGCAGCACAGTCCTCAACCACTAAGGAGAGGAAACCACGTTTCATCAGAAAATGCTGATTCATCAAACCCAAAATATTTTGTGGAACTCACTCAGGCTCAACTAACTTGTGTTGAATCACAGATAGGGTTCCACTGTAAACCTGCTTGGTTTCCTGGTTGGCTGCTGGGGAGCCTAGCCTTTCAGGGTACATGGCTCCTCTCCAGCACAGTCTTGCCATGTGGACTGCCTCAGGGCTGGGGACTCCAGGGCAGCCCCACTGTGATAGGGTTTGCAGGCTCCTTCCGTGGAACCGGAAGCATGAAAGCTCTGGAAGTCCCAGGTCTAACTACAGCTCAGCTTCCAGCTCCACAGGAGGGACTCTGTAGGCCCTGAAGATTCTCAAAGACACTTTTACTGAATAGTAAATATCATTTAAAGAACAATATCTGGAAACTGATAGGATCCCATTTTCAACATTGCTGTTCAGTCAATTGCTTTCTGTTGCATCCCATTCCTTAAACTTTGTTTATTCAGTGTCTCTTTTAGATTGTAAGACCTCCCAGGCTTGGACCATGGCATCTTAGAAGTTTGTAAAGACTATAAAGATAGTGGGGAGGGAGAGTACCAAGCCTTCGTGGCCCTCTGCTGTACTTCACGTGAAGAAGTGACAGCAAAGGAGCAGCGAAAGTGGGCCCATTTAAGCAGCAAATCAGAACCCAGTAGGCTTAGCTAAAAGGAGCTGCAGAGCATTAGCATGTCCGTTCCAGGTGCTTCTCTCTGGCTATGGGAACTTGACAGTTTGCTATATGTTATCACTGGCTGAACTTACACAGCTGGGTTTCCTGAGAGAGAAGAACCTGAGGATGCGAGTGCTGAGATAAGGCTGGTAGGAAGAGGCTCAGGGAAATTGCAGTGAAGGATTTCAGTGAGCAGTACATGGCTGCTGTGTATAGAGTCACTGGGTTGCAACCCACAGTAGTGAATGGACCTGGGTACCCCTACTGGCCACAAGTAAAGTGATGTAAACCCCATGAAGGGGACAGGAATGTACTGGGAGCCCAAACAAAGGGAAGCATTTAAAGGGTCCCAGAGCCAGGACTGAAGACACTGGTGAGGGCAGAGAGACTGTTTATCAAACTGTTCAGTACCCTGGAAGGGGTTCATCTGGACTTTGACTTGTCTGGAGGGCTAAGCCACTGAAGACCTGCCAAGATCATCTGTCAGCCTGCAGGTGACACCAGAGGTGAGAAAAGGGCAGCAGTTCTGCACCCTGCTGCTAAGAGGCACTCAAGAGGCGAGTGCCCCACCCCCATCACAACCTGCAATATAAAAGGTAATATTACTAATTGCATCTTGAAGTTGCCAACAGTTTTGCCTGCAGATAGTGCTAAAAAGTGGAAAATATTTTGCACTCTAGTACTGAGTATCTCATGTTAAAAGCCTAAGGGATGAGAGAAGTGGTCCCGTATTTTCTCTATAGTGTAATACACTCTGGCTAAGTGCAAATAATAGGAATAGGATTGTGTTCTGGGGCAAGTGCACCTCATCCCCTCTTGGGGTGGAGGTGGGATAATTACTTCCCCATGGTCGCATCCTTATGTCCATCCCTTGTCTTGGGGTAGTGTGGTAAAAGTCAATATGCCCCCCCTCTCTCTCTTTTTCTCAAGGTTGTGTAGCCCAATGGCCAGAGTGATGTCCTCTTCCTACAGGACTGTGGGACCCAATGGCCCGAGTCATTATGGCTTCCCAGTTCAGCTGGGGTGTATCACCTAGTGATCAGAGTCAGTGTGGCCTCCAGGATCAGCAAGGTGGTATGGCCAGCGGCAAGAGTCAGTAGGGCCACCCTCTCTCAGGGCTGCACGGTAGAATGGCCAGAGTAAGTATCACTGCCCCTTCTGTGGGGCTGCATGGCCTAATGGCCTGTCAGGAAAGTAGGCCGCCACCCTGGGGTTTGTGGCAGCTGGGTAGGCGGACCCGGACCCTCCCTGCTCCATCAGGTCCCAGCTCAGGGTCCTGTTAGTAGCAAGTATGCCCACCACTGGGTCAGTGGAGAATCTGCCCAAAACATGCCGACCCCCCTCAGCACCACAACTCGTCTCCATGAGCTACTTCCTACCTGTTTCCTGATGCTATGGTCCCGGTGTCTCTGGGCTCCCCAGTCAGTGCGTCTCCCAAAAGCTCCGCCACTCGTTGGGCATCTTCTGGAGTCTCAGCATCCCTGGCTTCTGTGATTTCTGGGCTAGAGCTCACAGTGTGCGCCCTCTCTCTTTGGCAGTCAGCCCTGAATGAGCTGAGCTGCTCCCTTTAATACCTAGTTTCCATCCAGAGCATGCTCAGTGGGGGGTGTGGCGTCTTTGGCCCAGAGAGTGGAGTTAACCCTTGCATACCAGTGCTCCCTGTCACAGGTAGTATTGTTTTAAATAGTATGAGAGTCCAAGACTGGCATGCTACTGTGTTGTGTGTTTTAAAAGTTCCCAGGCAACAGCCAAAGCAGCATTGTGTATGCAGTTAGGCCTTGCATGTTTATGTACCTGGTTATTTGGGACTCAACTGTGCCCATGTGGCTTCTTTATACAATGTTTAGTGTAAATTGCAAAAGACTCAACATCAAGTCATTAGGATAACCTCACTTGAGGGGAGAGGGAAGAATGTAAATGAAATGGTTACATAGAGGAGCCCTTGTTGCAATTGATATTGCCCTGTACTTGCACTTATTTGCCAGTTTATAGTTTACTGAATGTGAGAAGTAAAGCACTTGCATCAAAACTTTGTTCTGTTTTAGTTCCTAGGACTAAAAGAGTTCACAGAGGAGGGGTTTGTGTTATTTGTGGGGAGAGGAGAGGCATGGGTGGATTTGATCTCTATTAAATGCCTGTGCTGCTAATGCTGATATGAAAGTGCTATTGGACCAAGTTTTAACATCACTTTGCAGTGAATTGATGATAGTAATACCTAATTATTTCAAAATGTCATATACATCTGATTAAGTCAATGCAATGATTGTTAATCTAGCTCTGAGTAGAGTACAGCTTGCCTCTGACGTGACTTATTAAATGTCTCCTTACGTGACTTTAAACTCAGTATTTAAAAAAAAATAAACTGTATTTAAAAATAACTTCTAGCCTGGCAAGTGAATGTGTTTGATTAAATGGATTTGGAGGTCTCTGTCCTTCCTCTGTTGGGAGGAAGCATGATCACATGGCTAAGGCACTTGACTGAGAATCAAGAGATTCCCACCCCTACCATAGACTTTTTTTGTGGTCTTGAACAAGTCACTTAATCTCTTGGCACTTCCATTTCCATCAGTGAAATGGGACAATGCTTCTCTCCCTGAAATGGTGTATTGTAAGAATAAATTCATTAATGTTTGTGAGGCGTTAAGATATTACATTAATGGGTGGCTGTATTGGTACCTAGATTTGTTTGAGAAGGCACATCTATTTTTACCTGTAGGAGTTTCCCAGTAGATTACCCAGTAATGTCTTTCCAGATACTAGTTAGCAAGAGCACAGTTGCAGCTGATAAAAACATAATTAAAATGTAACCTAATTAAGAAGCTTATTTCAATCTTACTGGAATTAACCAAAAGTCACTGTTTATCTAATGCCCAAAGCATTCAGGAGTCTTGCAGAATGCACCAAAATCAAACTAACTTGTTCTTAAATGTATGTTAAGTTTGTGGCTAGGTTAAAACCCAGTCAATCTCCTCTTTTAGGAAGAAATCTTCCTAGGCTTGAGAGACTTGGGACATGAGAACTTCATCAATGGAATCAACTCCTGCCAATACGGTTTTCTTAATGCCAAATGAATTTTTTTGGAACACAGTTCATGCTACTGTCTTAGATGATTAAGTCACACAAACACATTCATATGTTGCAATAAGAAGCAGTTTGCATCAGGCTCTGACTCTTATGACATTGAGAATATCGATTGGCAGATCCATGTGAAACTAGGGGCGGGTATATCCAGTAGCGTCCCGTAGGGGACTATCCTGAATCTGGTACTAGTCAATATTTTCTTTAATTACTTAGATAATGGAACTGAGAGTGTGCTTACAAAAACAATTTGCAGATGACACCACGGTGGGTTGCTAGAACTTTGGAGGACAGAATTAGCATTCAAAATAGCTTTGAAAAATTGGAGAATTTAATAAAGACAAGTGTAAAGTATTTCCCTTAGGAAAAAATATAAAACAGGAGATAACTGGCTGGGCATTAGTGCTGCAGAAAAGGATTTGGGTTATAGTGGATCACAAACTGAATGTGAGTCAACAGTTGCAACAAACGTTAATACACCCCAGAATTATATAACAGGAGTGTTGTATGTAAAACACAGGAAATAATTGTCCCTCTTTACCTGGCACTAGTGGGGCCTCAGCTGGAGTACAGTGTTCAGTTGTGGGACCACATCTTGAGAAAGATATGGACAATTGAAGACAGTCCAGAGGAGAGCAACAAAAATGATAGAAGGCTTTGAAAATTTCACCAGAGAAAAGGTTAAAAAATCTGGCCATATTTAATCCTAAGAATACCTGATAAGAGTCTTCACATATGTTAAGGGCTTTTAGAGAGGATGGTGACTAATTGCTTTCCATATCCACTGAAGTTAGGACAAAAAATAATGGACTTAATCTGCAGTAAGGGAGATCTAGATTAGATATTAGGAAAAAAAACTTTCTAACTATAGGATATTTAAGCAATGGTATAGGTTTCCACAGGAGGTTTTGGAATCCCCATCATTGGAGGTTTTTAAGAACAGGTTAGACAAACAGCTGTCAGATGATCCTGAAGAGGATGACCTCTTAAGCTCCCTTCCAGTACTATATTTCCATGATTCTATGGGCTCTCTTCCCTGCCCTTCAAGTAGTCAAGTATTTTGGAGTGACTTCTTGGAGCCCCTGTCTACTTATTTTCTATTGTGGGCTTGGTCAATGGAATTTTCAAGCTTAGAGGGACATGTTCAGCAGAAACTGAAACTTTACGAAGCAGTTTGCTGCAGCTATGTGTTTCCTATCTCTATGCCAACTTGTTTGTTTGAAATGTGCCAGTTTATATTTAAGCATGATGCACCCTCAGCAAGTTCGCGGATGACAGTAAGCTGGTGGGGAGAGGTAGCTAGGCTGGAGGATAGAGATAGGGTCCAGAGTGACCTAAACAAATTGGAGGATTGGGCCAAAAGAAATCTGATGAGGTTCAACAAGGACAAATGCAGAATCCTGCACTTAGGATGGAAGAATCCCATGCATGGCTACAGGCTGCGGACCGCCTGGCTAAGCAGCAGTTCCCCCAGAAAAGGACCTGGGGATTATAGTGGACAAGAAGCTGGATATTAGTCAACAATGTGCCCTTGTTGCCAAGAAGGCTAACGCATATTGGGCTGCATTAGTAGGAGCATTGCCAGCAGGTCAAGGAAAGTGATTATTCCTCTCTATTCGGCACTGGTGAGGCCACATCTGGACTATTGCGTCCAGTTTTGGGCCTCCCACTACAGAAAGGATGTGAACAAATTAGAGAGAGTCCAGCGGAGGGCAACAAAAATGATTAGGGGGCTGGATCACATGACTTAAGAGGAGAGGCTGAGGGAAATGGTCTTCTTTAGTCTACAGAAGAGAAGAGTGAGGGAGGATTTGATAGCAGTCTTCAACTACCTGAAGGGGGGTTCCAAAGAGGATGAAGCTCAGCTGTTCTCAGTGGTGGCAGATAACAGAACAAGGAGTAATGGTCTCAAGTTGCAGTGGGGGAGGTCTAGGTTGGATATTAAGAAAAACTATTTCACTAGGAGGGTGGTGAAGCACTGGAATGGGTTACCTAGAGAGGTGATGAAATCTCCATCCTTAGACGTTTTTAAGGCTCGCCTTGACAAAGCTCTGGCTGGGATGATTTAGTTGGGGTTAGCCCTGCTTTGAGCAGGGGTTTGGACTAGATGACCTCCTGAGGTCTCGTCCAACCCTAATCTTCTATGATTCTATGATGATGTGAAATAAACAGCTATAACCTCATCTTCTTTTCTCATGTCTGTGGGACAAATTCTGCAGTTCTTCATCAAACAAAACTCCCACTGTCCCCAGTGGGATTTCTTTCTTGATGAAGCAATGCTGAATTTATCTCTTTGAGGTTTTTACAGCTTACACTGTCTGTGCCTTACTATTGAAAAATGTACTGCTCTAATACCATTTTTTTTTATTGGAAGCAGAAGCTTGCTTTACCTGCCTACTCTCACTTCATGAGGATGTCAGACAAATTTACATGGATGATTACTCCTTTAGCATGCTTATCCATCATAATAACTGGTAGATATCACCATCAATACAAACCAAAAGAGAAGAGATCATCCAAATTCTGCAACTTATTTAAAGGACACATTAACCTTAAAAATCTAATTTATTCTTTATTTACACATCCATGGAGTCCTACACACTTGTTATGTTTCTATATCAAATCTGCCCAGGAAGCAGGTGACAGATAAAATTGCCACATTGTGGGGTTTTTGGTTTGTTTTTTTTGTTAGCAGGAGATCAACCAAGCACCAGCTTTCACCCATTCCATTACTCATGAGGTTCAGAATTTATTTTGGGGAGACAAGGTTCCACAGTGGATTAGAAGTCTTAGGCTGTCTCCTATCATTCCTGTCTTGGCCACATTTGTTCCTCATATTACCTTTCTCCCTGTGCTTCAGCAGCAATTATAACTGCAGCATTCACTTTGCATCTGGTAAAAATAGTCTATTCCAAGCAAAGCTGTCAGAGGGGGCAATGGATCCAAACAGGGACCATACTCAAGATCCAGGATTGTCTGGAAGTTCCAGAGCAGATAAGTTCCAGTTATGAAATACAAACAGACCCACGCATACACAAGAAAGAACACTCTTTTGAAGAGTACCATGAACCATTCGTAGACTGCTTACAATAAATACCACAATTCCAGTAGTGCCCTTATGCCATCCTTGTTCTATTGTATCACTCTACAGCCTTTCTGTGTTAACTCTCATCTTTTCTCTGGTGTAGGTAACCATTGGCTTGTAGAGTTCCAAAGCTGTACTGTAAAAGTTTCAGAATATAAGTAATGGCCAAGTGCCCAATAAGATACAAGTATGGTACCCCTTACTGTGAAAATTTTACATGTTCTCACTGAATACATCTGTGGCTTATTGCCTATTGAGTGCAAGACTTCCAGGTTGAAATGTTTCCTTCATGCTATAAGAGATTTGATTTTACTTTTTTATACTGAAAGTTCTAAATAAGAACACGAAAGAAAAGGAATACAGTTAAATATGGGATGTCCTTGAGAAATTGCTTTATGTAAAGCTTATAGAAGCTTTTATGGAGGATGCTTTCACAAGCAGTTAGGTGTTTAGCTTCCATTTGGGTCTTTGAAAATCTCAGACTGTATCTTTAAATACCATAATATTTTTAATAACAAGTCCTCTTCTAGAGCTGGGTAGATAATGGATTTTATTTTTTTGACGACAATTCCAGAAAATCAAAATTCACTTTGGGCAGGCCCAAAAATGAAAACTTCAGAAATTTCTGGCAAATTGAAAAAGTCAAAAACAAATTGTTTTGGATCAAATTTCAGTTTTGTCAGAACAAAATATGGCATGTTTCATTCTATTTAGATCATTCTCAAAATGTTTTGGATTCATTTTAGTAACACTTCAAAATGAAAAATTAAAATATTTTATTGGGTACACCAAACGAAGTTTTGATTTTTCAGAATTTTGAGGGGTGGTATTTCTTCTAAAAGAACAATTTTGGCAAAACTGACATGAATTTGTGAAATGTTTCATTGTTGAATCTTCATTTGCAGTGGGAAAAGTTACAGCTGAAATATTTCATCTAGTGCTATGCCCCTCTCATTCCCTTGAGGAACTCAACACACTGACTGGTTTAAATATAATGAAATTGTTATTACGAGCTGACTCAGTCAGTAAGAAGTTTTTCAAACCAGCCCTGACATACTCCTTCCAAATGACTTCAGAAACTAGAAAATCTTATAGCAAAATGATATTCAGCGTGATAACTACAGCTAGCCAGGGAATGACAATTCCATTTCATAACTTTCAAGATTTCAAAATTTGTTTTCATTCGGCATTAGAAAAAAAACCTTTCAAACGTTTTTGTGAAACAGAATTGTGATAGAGCATCCATTTTCAGATGGAAAACAGGTTTTCAGTTTGAGTCTCTCTCTCTAAGTGACCAGAAAGTGCACCCTGGACCTCAAAAACCTTCCTGTTGAAATCAATATGTCTCTATGAAACCGCATATTTTTACTGGAAAAAATGTTTCATAAAATAATGTTCTGACTAGCTCTACTGGTGGTAAAGATACTAACTGTCTAAATGGGAAGGAATTGGTTTGTTTTGTTTTTTTTGTTTTAAAGCTTTTATGTAATGGTGTGAAGAAAACTGTTCCACTCTGATAATCCTTCTACTTCCTTCCCTACCACACATACATCATACCTGTAAAAAAGACACCAGAAAATGAGCTAATGCTGACTGTAGTTAGGATGATGCCGGTAATATTTTCTTTTCATTCTATATGGAGTTCAGCATTTAGAGTAAGCACAATTTTATTAAGGGCTTAAGTATATTCCATGGACCCAAAGGAACCATAGCTGACATTCTATGCAATTTAAGTCAGGTTACAGAGTGTGTATCTGTGGTTGGCATTGAACCACCTGTATCAAACATACAATAAAACCATTACAAAAAAAGATAATTCAGTTCATCTGCATCCTGCCCCCATGGTTTATCCCTCTTAGTTTTCTTGTTATATAATATCCATGAATTTTTTTGGATATAAGCTATGTGGACTTGAAAATTCTATCTAAAATGGTTACCCTCTCTGGAGTCTGATGGTGCTTTTGACTCAATTGTTCATGAAGACTTTGTTCATCTCCATTCTAGCCATAATTCCTAAGAGAAATTCTGGTGTCGGAGTACTGAGCTGCAAAGTCATTCACTCTCAGACATTTCCACCCACCACCCAGGTTAAAGAGTCTGCACACTTTCTCTTAGTCCCAGGAGAGAGATCATCAAACAAAAGCTGCCAGTCTATAAGCGTTTAGTGCTAGAAGAGAGATCAGTTTAAAAACAAAATCCTATTTAACTTCTCCAACTTTATGGAAGAAGCAGATGCAGAACCTTAAATCATTTGTTTCTGCTTAGTAGAGGAGAAGTTTGTCATAAATTAAATAGGCAATTATTTGATGTGATCCATTTAGCCTAAAGGAAGCAATCTTAAAATTATCTTTTTAACTGGCCAGGAGCAGGTTTGAAAGCATTCCAACAGGTTTAAGAAGGGTTGCTGTGATCTCCATAAGCTCTTACTTACATTTAAGGGCTATACTGAATTCGTCTCTTAGGGCTGAATTTTCTTACAGCTTGTAATGAAACAGAAAAGAATTATTTGAGTGTTTCTTGTTCATTTGGTAATTGATCACTAATAATTTTATCTGGGGGGGGAAGGCAAATGAAATTTCAATAGGGTTCTAAGTTGGGATGCTCAAACTTCATTGCACCGTGGCCCCCTTCTGATGACAAAAATGACTACACAACCCCAGGAGGGACTGAAGCCTGAGCCCTCCCAAGCCCTGCCGTCCTGGGTTGGGAGGCCAAATCCAAAGCGTGATTCTCACCACCCCGGTGGGGGAGGGATCAAAGCCCAAGGGCTTCAGCCCCAGGCAGGGGGCCTGTAACCTGAGCCCCGCCTTGGGCTACGGCTTCAGCCCTGGGTGGCGGGACTCAGGATTCAGCCCTGGGCCCCAGTAAGTCTAAGCCAGCCCTGGCAACCCCATTAAACAGGGACATGACCCACTTTACAGTCCCGACCCACAGTTTGAGAATTGCTGTTCTAAAGGAATTAAATGGTGTTCTATAGTAAATATTGTAATCATATAGAAATATATTCCTGCAATAGAATTCAATAATTTGGTTTAAAATGTCTAGAGAGAGAGAGAGAGGTTATAATTATGTACTACAATCTTCTGGACTCTTCCAGAAGTGCTTCATTTTCAGTTTTTCATATGACAACAATAAACCTAAGGTGTGTTTTTTAAGATGGATTCCCATCATCTTGAGTGTGACCTCACATCTAGAACTTATGATATTCAATGCTGAATATTTAACTCTGTTCTATATAAATAAAAATATGGGCTCTGATCCTGCAATATAATATATACATGTGGACCCTGCACTCATATGTATCCCATTGGAGGTTGTAGGCCAATAATTAAATGCATTGATACCAGATCAGCAGTTCAGACACAGTGCTGTTTTAAGTACACACAAACTCATGCAAATGTGTGGAAATCTCAGTTAAGGAGAAGCAGGAGCTAAGATGTAATTAATCATCATTATGAAGTGAGGTAAATGGAATAGCAAATACAAGGGCTACTGCATAATTAAGGTACAGATTTTTATGAGAAAAGATGTATTTTGAGGCTCCACACAATTATTTTAATGACTATGCCTGGGTTAGAGGCTAAGTTTGCTCCTTAACTTTTGCCAGCAAGACTTTGAGGGTCACTAGCATAGTTGAAATTTTAAAGCTCACTGTTTTATTTTTCCTCTCTGAAACCTGATTTAGCATAGATGGTATTTTAAATATTTTTGTCTTTAGCTTGCATGAGAATCTTTTTTTTTTAACCACGTTCTTACCATTTTAAAAGGTAGTGACAAGTGACCATTTTAATTAATGTGGTAGGTAGAGTGAAATCCAAATATATATTTTAACATGTAAAAATGATAGGAAATAATTCCTAAATTTATTATTTGTTTGTGGGTAACATCTTTATGTTGCTGTTACTGTTGTGCTGAAAAAAAGATTGCCTATCATGCCTAAGTCTACTTTTTAAAATGTGTTTTAGCCTAACACATACAAAGTTGACTTGTTGATATTTTGGGTTGTCTCTCATAGGATTTATACTTCTATAGCTTGGTTAAATCTCCTTTAATTATAGGGAGGCTATAATGCATGGGGAATTTTACATATTCAATCTTAATTAATGATTTCATCCATATGTATAGTCCCAATTGCTTAAGTGTACTGGACTCAGAGAACAGGGGTAATTTCTTCCCTCCCTCCACAGACTCACCGTGCAAATCATTTGAATAAAGAAATATGATTTCATTTCATAGAATGGCAGAGCAAAACTGGTGAGTACTGGTGAGTGCATCCACTGTACTGCATAACAAAATGTCTGGAACATGTGCCATTATGGTTTAACATATATATTGTGTTAGCGTTTAGGGTCATACCAGTCGGAGCCCCATTTAGTAGGCACTGTAGAAAGATACAGTAACTGAAACTCCTTGCCAGAAACTTTACAATCCAATGAAGGTGGATGTGCCTTACATCCAATTCCACACTGCAAACCTTAGTTCAGATGGAAGGTGCTAGTAGCAGCAGTCTCTTTCAGTGATGGGTCTTCAAGTTTTTAATTTATTCCACTAGCCATTGCTCTGATGCTGTCTAGAGTTGGGTTTTTTATGTTGAGTTTTTTAGGGCAGAGATGAAGAGCTATTTCTGATGAGGTGTTGTGTTTGGGAGTGTAAATGGGATGAGTGGGGGAAATTTTATTTATAACGATTTGGGAGTTCAGTAGATATTGATCCATTACAATTTTGCATACACCTCTTGTAATATAAATAATGTGCCGGCACACAGATTTGGATAGGAGTTTTTCATAAAAATAAATCAATAAAATAAATGTAAATTACTCAAAATAAAAATACTGTTTTACTGTGGAAATACAAGAATTCTCCTGAAATTAGCATGAACAGTACAAAATGTTCTGCCAGTTTTCTATGATTGTTACTGCTAAGACATGCCCTTTATAGCTTCTTATTTAGAAGGAGTGAGAGGAATAGAAAATGTACAGTATATCCTTAAAGGTCAAATGAATTGGTAAACAAATTTTAAGCTGCTTACACATTCAGGCACACTTGTAGAACTTAATAATGAATGCAGTGATTGTAGAAAACATTGAATGACAGCAGCATGGCATATTGGCAAGATTTGGTTTTCCTGTAAGGTGCTTTACCAAAGAAACGCAACAAGTACCTGCTGTAAAAAATGGGTGGGAAAATGTCATGTTTAGTAAGCAAGCAAAGTACTGCCTTGACCTATATTCTGAAATCACTGAACAAGGTGAAGCCATCCCTCAACATATCCACTAACAATAATGTGTGAACCCCACATTACCTAATTAACACTTAGGAAAATAATCAGATATTTCACTCATCCTGAGTCTTCTATTCAACTATATCAAAGCATTACACAAACATTAATGAACATGGTCTACAAGTCCTTGATTATTGTCCCCATTTTATAGACGTGGATGCAGAAGCACAGATTCTGTAAATTTGCCCAAAGTTATGAAGGCAGTTTTAGAATTGCAAGAAATATAACCTAGATCATCTGACTCTCAATCCTCTTCTCCAATCACATGACAATTATCCTCATCATCTTTTCTTGGATGCTAGTATACTCCTTGTTGGTCCTGAAATCAGGGATGAAATTGCACAAGATCAGGGTGTTTTACCAGATTACCAGGATGTTCAGATTTGGACCTGGCTGCAAATATAACAATGGCATCACTTGTGTGTTTGTGTCTTTGCCGCTCCCCCTTAAACCATGGCATGCAGAGTGAGCTGAAAATGAAAAACAAAATTCATCAACATTCTTCAAACGCTGATGAAAAGCTTGGGTTTGGTTTTAATAATGATGAAATTTCTGGTCAATTCTTACCATTGAGAGGTCTGAGCTTCACAGCTAAGGAAGAGACTTGCTTTTCATTGTAATCATGATTTCTCTGTAATACACACCCCTTTTTTGTGGATCTCCCAACCTGATATTACTGTTAGATATGAAGTGAGTGGGGGGGAATGACAGGGGCATCCCGTCCATATAGGCGAACTAGGCGGTCGCCTATGGTGTCAAGTTAAATGGGGTGCCAAATTCGAGGAGAAAAAATCAATTTTAAAAAAAAATAAAATGAAAAAAAAAGAAACATGAAAAAAAATACAAATAAAATAATGAAGATGTCATTATTTCAATTCCCATGAGCATAAAGAGGGAATATGAATTATAATTCATTTCTCTACATTTGAGAATTTATTAATATGTCAAATCTTTTATTTACTGCAAAAATAAATCATTTAGCAATTTTTTTTTCAATTTGCGACATAGGGTCAAGATGACCCACTCTGCAATTTTGATAAGCAATAACTCAGCCACAATGAAACACATCCGCCAGCGGCAAGAGCTGCAATGCTAGTGACACCTAACTTGAATATACATCAAGGTCACATAGCTGGAAATTCATGTAGAGCGGATATATCGTGAGTTGATGCATGTCAAATGGTCATTTTAACACACATCGCAGGTGGATGGTTAAGAATCGAGCTAATACTGTGGAAAATTGTGTTTCTTGGTGCCAAAGAATAACATCTTGCAGCATTATAAATCCAAAATGTGAGTATCTTTAAGTGTTATTAAACCTTTGCGTTATTATCAGGCTGTATAATTATGAACTTTTCTTCGTTATAACTGGTTCACATGTCATAAATAAAGTCCGGAAAAGAAAAGTAACAGCTTTAACGCTTAATAGACTATAAAAGTGATGATGTCTCACTCCAAACGGGTAATGCTGAGGAAGAGGATTACTTTCCAAACAACCGGTGTTGGGTTATAACATCAAAAAAGGTCACTTTGTTTCCGCATAAATGTTGTAACTAACTGTTTTAATAGGTAAGTGAGTGTATGTTACTAATCACTGAACCTTTAAGCAGTGAAAAGTCGTGTTGGGATTGCTGCAGTGTGGTTTAAATCGCCAACCATGTGGTGTCAGCCATCCTTAATGCTATAATGCTTGCAGTCGGGAGCGCAGTACATAACAATATTCAAATGCCCCATGGCAAAAAGAGGAAAAAGAAAACCCTCAGGAGCTGAGTATCGAAAATGAAAGGTTGAGAAGGAAAACGTACCAAGCAAAACTGCAGAGTTCCTTCCTGAGATATCTTCTCTTTAATCCAAATAAAGATGGAAGCAGTTCACAGCACCCAGATGAAGGAATTTTAATTGGAAAAGAGGTTAGCTCACATCCGCATGGAAGCAGTTTGGGAACCACTGATCTAGAAGGAAGTTTCCATCATCTTGGTTTTCTAAACTGGGGTTCGCGAAATGGTACAGGGGGTTCTCAGGGAAGAAAAATCCCTCATGGCAGACAGTGATGCCTAGGGACCCTGGGCAGCATGGGGCCAGCACCCAGGAGCCCCTGGACTTCCAAGAGTTAAGCAAATCAAAGCAAGCATATTTATTACACTGAGGAGATTTAAACATTAAGACTTCTTATAAGAAATGGAAAGGGAGGTGGATATTTTTCTCTGTTTTTAAAATTAAATAGGCAGCTAGTATTATTTTTTTAAATTTTTATAAAGAACAAGCTTTGTTGTAAGGTGCGTTGTTTGCCAGGACTGCTCAAGACCTGAATGCTTGTGTAGGAGGAACTCTTTGAGTTGGCTTTTTAAATACCTTCATGCTGTTTCTCATCTGATACTCCTTGATGAAACATAGGAGCCTTGTCTTATAACAGGCTTATTCAAAGTGATGCAAGCTCCGAAAGTGAGATCTTGGAAGAGTGTTGCTGTTTTCATAATGTAATAAAAATACTGTAATGATAAATAATAATTACTAATAAATAGTGTGTAATAAGCATGTCATAAAAACAACTTTTATATTTCCAAGATCACTGCTTTTATAATTTATACTCAAGTAAAAGAGAAAAACCATGGAAATATTCATTTTCAGGAGGGGTTTGCGAGACTTGACACTTTAGTAAAAGGGGTTCAGAGATTGTTAAAGTTTGGGAACCACTGTTCTAGATGAAGGTAGCTCACCACATCAGACTGATATGGAAGTGGAGAAAATGTATTCAATTTCTGCATGTCTCTCTGAAGGTGAAGTAAATGAAGTAGAAGGAAGAAAGGACGAGAAAGTTACAAACAAGTTACAATATGGGGACGCAGCTTCATGGCCCATTGGTTGGACAGACGGGATGGACAAACCAAATAATTAAGCCTCTGTTTAAAAAAAAAAAGCTTAAAAACATTACAGGGAAAAAGGGGCACAATGTTTCCCAGTTTACCAAAAACCTCAGCCTAGATTTGCCCTTGGGGTTTGGGGACGCCGATTGCATGGTTCACCTAGGGCGCCAGTTGCTGGCAGCTAGTCTAGGGCCGCCCCTGGGAATGACTAATCAGATTTTGAAAATTCTTCAAATACTCTAGCCACATTTTTGTCAGGTACAGTAAAGACTCTAAAATCTGTCCCTCTTTGAGTTTAAGGGTACAAACAACATTGACATTCTACTAATGTACAGAACCCCACACATCTTGGCTTTCTTAGCAGAACCAAAGAGATGTGTATTTCCTGTCTGGCAGTGCAGACTCAAGACTTATAATTTTGGAAGGGTTATAAGCTCAAACCAGCAATACCACTGAGGTAGCTCAGAACCCAGGCCTACAGCAAGGGAGATTATGGGGAGATGAGAAAAAATTAAATGTAGAGTTTCCTGGGCACTTCCCCACAAATTTTGAAATAGCAAGTGTAACTTCTTTCATTTAATAAGATTTTTTTAGTCCAAGATTTCAAGCAAAAAAGAAACAAAAAAAACTCATTTAGGAAATCTGTTTGTTCAGCATTCTAAATAATGACAATTGTTCCATTAAAAAGAACATAGCTTCAAAAATAAAAAAAATTCCTGGAAATTTGGTGTTACAAATGACACTTAAAATAAACCGAAACTAGAGAAAAATATTTTTCCTTTTATTTACTTTGTGCCTCTAACAACACTGCATGCATAATCATTTTCCTTCTTATTTAGGAGGGTCATTCACACAAACAGGAGGAACAGAAACATTGCATGTTTTAAATAGAAAATATGTGATTGTAAATCCACAAAAAATTGTAATGGGGACTCATTGGGAAACTGTTGTGAAAAGAATACGGTGGTCTTGAAGTCCAATCAGGTTAATAAAAGAAAGTTAAAGGTAGTTTAATGTGCTACACCTGCCACTGAACTGCCCTGCCAATGTGCAGAAAATTCTATCACCTTAATCTGTAATGTGTTTTTTCTTCTCCACCAAAGTGATCAGCCTTCCAGGTAAATATGGACCACTGCTGAATGGGTTTGACTCTGTTTTCACTGTGTGAGTAATTACTTTCGTATGTCCTAGGGCTCTAGAAAAGGCACACCTGAATTATTGTAACAGATCCAGATCCCCATGCTATACATCGATCAATTTCTTCTGGGATTCTGACATCTATTTTCCTGCAGCATACCCTGGCATACTTGCATACACCATAAAATAATCTTTCTGACCTCCTTGGGATTCATTCTACCCTTTTAATAAGTTTGCATAATATTTTCATTCTTATTTACTATGCATAGAAATAACATAATGTACATGTCCTGTACGCTTCATTACTTTATATGGTCTCTGCCAGTTTACTTCACCTTATTTTTGCTGCTGGGAAGCTCTTGGCTGCACTTAATTTCCCTGGTGTGCTATCCTGCAACACCATACCTTCTGGTTTCTCTGGGCTAGTGTTAAATTCTTCTTTGCCAACTCAATAAGATGAACAAGTTTCTAAATTCCAGAATGTACATTTTTACTGTGAGGTTCTGGCCCTGCTAGTAAGGAATCCCAGGGGGTGAAAGCAATATAATAATTCAAAAGGTGAACACATGCATGCCTGAAATACTGTTGTATATGTAGACATTAGGAGGTATAGTGTCTCTTTTATTTCAATGAGGAGTCCTTGTGGCACCTTGAGACTCACAAATTTATTTGGGCATAAGCTTTCATGAGTTTTATTAATATTTTTCCAGCCCATCATCTTGGGAATGATTTGGCATGGTTTTTAAAATCACCGCTAACCAGGTCATACAGCTTCTTAGTGATGTTGAGATGAAGCTGACCTCTCCAATATTATGGTTTCCTTTAGAATATCCACTCTGGGAAACACTTTTTCTCTACTTCTTCAACCGTTCCCTAAACTTCTGGGGTATGCATGTGCAGGAATGTGGCCTCGGTGTATCTAGTAACACAATCACAGATTGCCAGAATAAACTGACAATGTCTGGCACCTTTGTCTAAGGATCCAATGATGCCCCTTGCCGTGCACTCAAATAGGTTTTCCACCTGTGACCATCAGAAGTTCCTTGACAAGCCCTGGGCTCACTTCTTGGCACTCAGGACATAATTCACAATATTCAGATATTTCTATATATATTCTTGGTCAGAAGGACTTTGTCATTATGCTACAGAAGGTTTTCTTATTCTCAAATATCCAAATGTAATGCACCTCCTCAATAATGAGCTTTCTGAATTTAATAAACATAACCGTTTTTTTACAGACTAATTTAGTCAGCAGGTCTTGAATTACTCTTTATAGGAAATTATTTTTTTTACCACATAAAACAGCTACTCTGACTTTTATCCCCCTCACTCTTTTCACACCTTTCAGTATATTTATTCAAGATATAAAGGTTTGAAGCACACGCGTCTCTGTGGTTCCACACTTAGGTCAGAGTCCCAAGGTCCTTTAGGTATCTTATCGCAAACTCCTCAGCTGATAGCTTGTTCTAGTAACATCTGTCACCGTTGGCTTCTGGGCAGGCTTAATCTTAGCATCCTACTGCATGGATAAATCAAAACCTCTTCAAAGAGTTAAATATTTCTAGCTAAGCTTCATAATTGCTTTTGAAGCTTTTACTTGCCTGTATAGTAAAGTAAAATGCTGTGTTGAGTGATACAGTATTTCATTATTTTTCTTTGTTCCTTGAGCTGTTTAACCTGTTGCTTAGTGAAAGTATACATTTCTGTCATAAACAGCTGATATCTGACATTTGTAAGACTTTGTTTTCAGTAATTTTGTGGTGGTTTAAGATGAAAACCCTCTGAGAATCTGACCCCTTCTTGTTATTAAAGGAAATGGCACTAAGTACCTCTTTTTGTCTTCACACCTCAGGTGAGCACTAGTGAGCTGAGGACTTCTAATTTTACATTTAAATAGGACTCCTGACTACCTTGAATTGAAAAGCTTTAGGATTTGAACATGATTTCTTTAGCTGTATTTATAATTTGTTGCATTCCCCCCATATATTGAACTTGATTCACAGCTCTGAAATTTTCAGCAGCATGGCTTGCTTACATCTAACTTCAACTATCTGACAAGAGTTTTCACCACATCAACTGTCATTTAATCTGCAAAAATGACATTCTAATCCAGAGGTGGCCAAACTGCGGTTCATGAGCTGCATGCTGGTCTTTTTAGTTACTGTGGCTCCTGGAGCCCCTCATTCTCTGCCTACCAGACGTGGGGGAGAGCTCAGGACTTCTGCCCTGTGTCGGGCTGGTGGGGCTAGGGTCTTCTGCCAGAGACAACTGGTGCCTGCTAAGAGTTGGGGGACACAATTTAAAGGTTCAGCCCCCAAAACAGTTGGAGTCACACGCACCCTCTTATCTTCAGCGGGCAGCGGCCCCTCCCGGCCACTCTCAGGTGTTAGCGCTGCATGGACAGACAGCAGCAAACAACTGGGAGCTGCAAGGAGGAGCTGCTGCTTTAGCTCTGTGGGGAGAGGCAGCCTCAAAAGCAGCAGCTCACAGCTGTTTGCCTCTGCCTCTTCCCACGGTCAGCCACCACTCCCAGCTTGCTTGACCTAGCAGAATCTTTTGACCAAGGGAGCCAGCAAACCTGGGCAAAAAATTGGGGGAGAGGCACATGACCCCACATGACTCCTCCCATGTGTCACCTCTGGCATTGGGGATGGGGGTCTTGGGGCTTCAGCCCTGCAGAGCGTGCCTTCCAGGGCTCAGGGCTGAAATCCTAAACCCCAGCAGGCATGCCCCTGATCTTGAACTTCTTAAGGTTGTCATATGCCCCTGTTCTAATCTGTTAGATCCTAATCTAGAAGTATGTGAATTTAAAAAGAACAAAATCTTCTTTTGCCTGCCTTTTTCCATGAGGACAGTAATTAATTTTTAACTATTTTGGCAGAAATTCAAAACTACTTTGCAGTATCCTTCATTTAAGGATTCCAATATATTTAACAAACATTAATTAAGCCTCTGAGTATTCCTGAGAAGTAGGAAAATATTATTAATCCACTTTTCCCAAAGGGGAAAAAGAATAAAAGAAGATTGAGTGATTTGTCCAAGGTCACATGTAAAGTGATTCTCAGTGTTAGCAATAGAACCCATCCTGACAACTCTCATGCAAACTTTTATAATGGAGTTCAAAACCAAGTGACACAATTTCATTACAAACCACAAAATCATGCCTGCTTTGTAAGAATGTTGACCAAAAGCCTGATTCAAACCCTTTTGAAGTCAAAAGAGAGATTCCCAGTGGACTCAGCTGACTTTGGATCAGAACTCAAGGTTCCCAAACTTTTCTGGAAACCTGGACCTAGCTCTGAGCAAACTTGGGCTGATTTATTATTTTGCTTACAGATGGGGCAAGGCATGATTTCTTCTGAGTTTTTGAGTTCATTCCAATGCAAAGCAGAAATCAGGAGGTTGCAAACTTCCACTGACCAAAGTGATTTTTTTGCATTTATTCCAATAAATTAAAACCACAGAGATTTGCACTGTTCTTACAAGGTCTAACTACTGCCCATTAAAGTCAATGATCTCTTTCCATTAACTTCTGTGAGCTTTGGATCTGGGTCCTACTCCTGATTTTTCAACTACTTTCTGTAACAACTAGGATATAGGAAGATCTATTTTTTTGTGTAAGTACAAGTTCTATATATATAGATATATATATCACGTCGCCCTATAGACTTTGATCCAAATTCTTTGCTTATTTGTATTTTTATAAATAGCAACAAGAATTCTCATTTGGATTTATTTTTCTATTATCTGGAGAGTTATATTGTTTCATTGTAGTTTATTAAATGCATAAGTGACATTGAAACACTTATGGGGAATGAAAAAAGCAGGCAATGTAGGCTAAGATACCCCCACAGGATTTTTATTTTAAAATATTAGTTTAATAGTAACTCAGTTGTTTGGAAATTATATAATTTTTGATAGATAAATTTAAACTTTTTGAAGCTTGTGTGTCCCTTCAATACACTAATAAGGTGTCTTAAAATGTTTGGCAATTTGTTATTACAGTAAGGCAAATGACAGGAAATATACAAGCCTGTTAGATTTTGCTGTGCACAACTTTTACTGCACAACACCCAAAATTTTAGGTTATCCATTAATTGGCAACAATTTAATAGCATTCTGGGACTTCCAATCAAGAGGCAGAAGAATGCAAAATGGTAATGGGTAGAACAAAAGTGTAGAATTTTACTGTTTTCATTTGTTTATTTAGTCTGGTTATTTTTTTCTTTGTGGGAGAAGGCAGGTGGATGGAGTTATAAAGAGTTCAGGGAACATGCACTGATTAATGCCTTTTATCTAATGGTCTAGCTTCCAGTTACTTCAGCCCACATTCTCATATCCACACTCCTATTCTTCTGTCTTTAGTTTGGCTTAAATGTTTCACACGGCTCTACATGTAGTGGAGTGTTCTGCTTTGTTTCCTCAGTATTGTTAATGGAATAGAACTTAATATAGAGCTTTCTGCATCAGAGCCATGTGCAGATGACTGAATTGCCTACAGCAATATCACGCAAGGCTGTTGTTTGTCTGATTTTTTTTATAAGGTAAACAGCATTTGATTTAGTCAGTAGTGTCATAGGAGTCCTCCAGGGAAAACCCAGGTTCTCTGGAATGAGGAGAGGAGGATTAACTGGTGCCACTCTGGCAGTTAGTCCCCCACTGAACAAATGCTCCAGCTTATTTCTAGGAAGCACTGTACTTTTATGAGTACTGACTGTTAGTTGACAAGATACAAAGGATAAGCTTGTGGTTAAGATGCTACACTGGAACTCAGGAGATCTGGATTCAGTTCCTGGATCTGCAACGGATTTCTTATAGCATTGGACAAATTACTCAATCTTTCTTCCCATCTCAGTTTCCCATCTGAACAGTGAATGCTCCCTTTTTCCCAACCTTTGTCTGTCTCATCTATTTAGGGCTTTGAGCACAGTGACTGCCTCTTACTATGTGCAAGTACTGGATCTGGAACAATGGGGCCCCACCCTTATTGGAAACCCAACAATGGGGTCCCATGCACCAATTCCTGCTTTGTAGACAAGGAGGCCTTTTGCAGGTGCAAAGGGGAGGTACTGCTGTTTGAAACTGACAAGGCATGCTGATGCTCTGACAACACAGACACGGAGTCTGGTGAGGAAAGGTCACCAACCAGTCCTGAACTGGTAAAGGTACAAAACTCTCACATCCCGCTGTGGAAGAAATCTCTCTCCAAACCCAAGTGAGCAAGCCACACCCAGAATGAAGACAAGGGAGCTGGCTGACAGACAGACCTTGCCAAAAATTTAACTCAGGGTCTGATTAGGGGGCTGGTGCACATGACTTATGAGGAGAGGCTGAGGGAACTGAGATTGTTTAGCCTGCAGAAGAGAAGAATGAGGGGGGATTTGATAGCTGCTTTCAACTACCTGAAAGGGGGTTCCAAAGAGGATGGATCTAGACTGTTCTCAGTGGTAGAAGATGATAGAACAAGGAGTAATGGTCTCAAGTTGCAGAGGGGGAGGTTTAGGTTGGACATTAGGAAAAACTTTTTCACTAGTAGGGTGGTGAAGAACTGGAATGGGTTACCTAGGGAGGTGGTGGAATCTCCTTCCTTAGAGGTTTTTAAGGTCAGGCTTGACAAAGCCCTGGCTGGGATGATTTAGTTGGGTTTGGTCCTGCTTTGAGCAGGGGGTTGGACTAGATGACCTCCTGAGGTCCCTTCCAACCCTGAGATTCTATGATTCTATGTATATAGATGAAACTGTATGAAGAATTTTGGCAGATCAAATGCAATTTCTCAGATTTGAATTTGATGATGACACCAAATCTGAAGTATAAAGTTGTGGTGTTTATGTACTTGTTCCACTTACATTTGGATTTTGTTTTCTAACATTGTCTGACTTTCGGAGTACTACTTTTTCTCAGTCAGAGCTTTATGGTGCTTGTACGCTTGTGAACTTTATTAACAGATTAATATTTTCTCAACATCTTGTGAGGTATTGTTTTCCTCTTTGCAGACAGACAAACTGAACTGGAATTACCATTTTAATTTAAATTGTGTTTTTTCTTGTTTGGGGGGGATAAGGCTATGATGCTCACAAGCAGCAAAAATTGAAGAGATTAATATTTCCAGATCCCAAACCTCCCTCCTGCCAAATAAGGAACAAATGACTAAACTTTGATTTATGAGGTACCCTTCTCTGCCTTTACATTGATTGCTTCTCTCATATATTTGTTTCTTCTATATGCTGTCTCCACTCTGGTCCCTTTCCCCTTCCTCCTCCTCTTTTCTCTGTTAGAGAAACTTTTTGATGGTCACAATTTGGAAAATCAGTCATGTGATGCTGATAGATTTAATGAAGCACTAAAGAGTGGTATGGTGGATCTTCTTATGTTTCATTGGCCTCCTTGAGATCATAGTGATGAGGAGGAAGGAAGTTAGAACTAGAGCTTTGTCGAACTTTCACCAAAACATATCAGTTTCCACACAATTTTGTCAGGAAGATTGTTGGGTCAGACTGATTAGGGTGCCAGCGTGTGATGTGGGAGGGTTCAAGACCTTGCTCTATCTGACTTGGGATGAAAAACTCTGCTCTTAATCAGGCAGAGCAGGAACTTGAACCTGTGTCTCAAACACACGGTTTTTCATGAGAATGTTCAAAAGGTTTTGTTTCTGTTCCAATCTGGATGAAAGCAAACTTTGTAACCTTGAAAGTCTCAACAAAACATAATTGTCCTCTGGTCAGCTCTAGTTTAGAACCTTTCTTCCCCTATAGTTAACTCCACTACAGATTTCCCTAAATCATACTGTAAATGAATCTGGAAGGTGGAAGCTGTACATTCAAATATCAGAATGTTAACACACATTGTGATTTTGAACCAGAGTCAGTTAGTGGCTACATAATTTTACAAGTTAAAACAACATGCTAGTACTCATTTCATACACAAATGGAGTAGCGTACAGAGTAGGTAAATCATTTGTCCTCTTAAATATCATTTTCAGTAGTTATTACTTTATGTAGATCCTTTTGTATAGAAGTTCACACTGAAACTATGCTATAAATCCTAGAAATGTAGAGCTGGAAAGGGACCTCAAAGTTATTAAGTCCAGCCTCCTGCACTGAGGCAGGACTAAGTAACCCCAGACAACCCTGACTGATATTCTCGTAGTCTGTTCTTAACCCCCCAATTATGGGGATTCCACAACCTCCTTTGGAAGCCTATTCCAGAGTTTAAATATCCTGGTAGTTAGAAAGATTTTTCTAATATCTAACCTACTTCTTGTTATACCTTCAGTGGACATAGAGAACAATTGTTTCTCTCCTCTTTATAACAGCCCTCAACATATTTGAAGACAGTTAGCAAGTCCCTCTTCAGTCTTCTTTTCCCAAGACTAAACATGCCCAGTTCTTTTAACCTTTCCTCATAGGTCAGGCTTTCTAAACTTTTTATCACTTTTGTTGCTCTCCTCTGGACTCTCTCCAATTTCTCCATCTTTCCTAAAGTGTGGCACCCCAATTGGACACAGTACTCCGGCTGAGGCTTCACCACTGCCTAGCAGAGTGGTAGGTTTGCATCCCGTGTTTTACATGTGACTCTTCTGTTAACACACCCCAGAATGATAGCCTTTTTTTTGCAACCTCACTGAGTCATTTCAGTAGTGTAGTCTCATATTAAAGATTAATTTAATCTCTATGTATAGGGAATGCTCTGCAGCAATTTTTAGATAATTGTCCTAGTTCAAATAAAAGACAATATACAGAGCATAGTGTGCATGTTTAAAGTTTGTTTACACTTCCTGAAAGTTGACTGGAAACCAATTAACGCAAACTACTGTAGAAAAGACCCCCTTAAACTGTGAACCACAAAGGAATATACTTTAAGAAGTATACTTTGGATTGTATTACTTCACTTTTATCTATGAATCATACAGTGTCTTCTACAATATATCATTTTCCTTTTTTATTTGAACTTAGTGACAAATGTTTTTATTATTATGTTCATTAAACATTTAGCACATATGAGGTGGCATCAAAAGGAGAAAAAAAACTATTAAAATCTGTTCTATATTGAATTGTATGGTAAACCTGCTATTATGAATTGTAAACATGATAAAGAATGCTATCAATGTGTCTAATGGAATAGAGACAATTCTAGGTTTAAAAGAATATGTACATGAGAAATAAGGACAGATGTATCTACAACATCCATGATTTAGATTAAAGTGTTTGAGGATTTTACTAGGGCTATTGGATTAAATGAGTCTTCACTAGACTCACTTGTCCTTGTACCATTCTCTAAGCAAGAGAAATTTTCCTATTTATTATTTCCATGAATTCTGATTATATTACTTAAATCATGTGGCCTAATCTTAAAATAATAACTAAAAAAAATTGTGACCACTAGTAATAAGATGGTATTCAGCTAAAATGCAGCACTGTCCACTAGGAAATTGAAATTAGGGTAGATGACATCAACGGTAGTGGATAAGTATCTGACCTATCCTGCAGGTAGGGGAGAGCAGTGTTGGAGATGTTTTCTCCTGACATACATAAGCTTAAGGAAAAATAGCTTTCTCTCCTCCTCCAACCACCATTTATATAATAATATTCTTGACCATTTTCAATCAGGGCTTCTTTGGCCATAGCAGAGAATTCACTCCTCTTCATGTTGCTAGTCTTTTGCTTTCTTCTGGTGAAAGCTTTCTCCCTCCTCATTTTCTGACCTCGGTGCAGTGCAAGCATGAAAGAGGATAACTTTGTTTGGTTTGGTTTTGTTTGGTTTGGTTTTTACAAATTTGCCCAGGTCCCAATTAGATTTTAGAGCTGAAATCTAACAAACTAGGCTTGCCAAATGGATAAGTGTTAGACTCCATTCTGTATTGGCTATAATTAAGACTATGATTCTGTCATGGAGATAACAGATTCCATGGTTTTAAGAGATGTCCATGCATCCGGGTTTCAGCCACCCAGCCTGTGGGTCAGTGTCAACGCCTCCGTATTACATTGTAATACTTTGTTAAATTGTTACACATTTTTGTTGCAGTGATCATACCCTGATTTTGTACATTTTTAACATGAATGTTTTGTGAATTTTGCCTAATTTTACTGTAACAAAATCATATCCATAATGATTAGGGTTGAGCCTCAGCAGTTACATCAAGGAGAAATGTAAATCACCAAGTTTCGTCATTACATTTTTTTTTGAGTAGCTAACACATTTATCATCAAGGAGGAAGGAGGTAGTTGTCTTTAAGGCACTTTTGAGTATTTGGTCCCTGAGATATGAATGGATTGATCTAAACATGTTTCTTTTTGGATTATCAAAACACAATTGTTTAAAATTATGGTTGAAATCTTTGGCCAATTTGCTTGGATTTATAAAGGAGTTCAAATCTAAAATATGGTTACTTGATGTCTCGTTAGATCATGCAGACTTAGCAAAATAACCTACCGTTACTTATATTTAAAGACTAGAAGGGGAAAGATAATCTTTGAAAGGAAATCTCACCACTTTTTATCCTGGAATGTGGGAATATTCTTTCCACATGGTTGGTCCAGGCAACAGTTGCACATCTTCAGCTTCCTTTTGGGTTCACTAAACTCTGGGGTCCCACGTGGTGACCTCAGTTTTATATACCCGATTTCAGGGCTCATTGTAGGGGTCCATCTTCTGATTTCTATTGAACATGTCAGTTTAGTGCTCAGATTTCAGCTCCCTGTTTCTCTGCTGCTTCCATCTGCATCCACAAGTTGATGGCATTAGTAAATACATTTCTTCAATGCTTTTCTTATCTGAGTCTTTTGTTTTGTCCCATTTCAAGAATTATATTTTAGCATCAGCCCACATTAATTGGTTCCCACATTTTAAGAAATTTATACCATGGCTTATACCTTCAACATTCCATCCTGCTTGTGCCATACAAACCTATTACTTTTTAGAATGCCACAATTGTTACAATGAAAAACAACAAAATCCCTTATTTTCCAAACTTGATGGACATACTTCATATATTTTTTGATTCTACATAAGTATTTCATGTTTAGGCTTGCAACAGAATAAGAGATACAATCCACAGCGAGCGAGAGAAATGACTCACCAGGAAAACAAATGTGCAGATTCTAATTTGGGGTGAAAGACATACTGACAGGGCAAAACAGACTATCTGTGGTATATTGATTTACAAGGCAGACAAATGTGTAGTTTATAAGTTAGGATGAAAACATGTGGCTTGGATATCTTGGGGATAACAGGCAATTTGTCCTATTTGACCTTCAATTTCATGCCAAGTTATTTCTAGTTTGATTAACTCACAGCTTCTCCACCCAACTCTTGGGCAACTTTGCATAGGAAAGCAGGGTGTTACTCTGCTTGGTAACTGTTTGGAGTTCTTTCTAGCTAAGTTGTGGGGGGAGTTTTATCCATATGCAAATTGAGAGGTTCTTGCCTTGCTGATTAATGATACTTTTAGCCATTTTATTTTCTATTTTGGGGAAATAGAACTCCCAGCCTTGGTTGATCTATGGATCCTTAGAAAAACTGCCTCACTTGTATGAGCCATTTTCTTATTGTCTTTACTTTCTAGGTGGCTCCTATTTGGGGATTGTCAAAGGTTTGTTCCCCACTCTGAACTTTAGCGTCCAAAAGGTGGGGACCTGCATGTACCCTTCTAAGCTTAATTCCTAGCTTAGATCTGATAGCACTGCCACCAACCAAAAATATAGTGTTTTGGTACACTTTCCATTCCCCCCAAACCTTCCCTGGGGAACCCAAGACCCAAACCCCTTGGGTCTTAACACAAGGGAAAATAAACCATTCCCCCCACCTTTCCCCTCCCAGACTTTCCCTCCCTTGGTTACCCTGAGAGGCTACACTGATCCCAACTCCTTGGATCTTAAAAAAAAAAACAGAGGAATTCACTATCCCCTCTCCTTTCCGCCCCCCCCCCCACCAATTCCTGGTGAGTCCAAACCCAATTTCCTGGATCTTAAAACAAAGAAAAATCAATCAGGTTCTTAAAAAAGAAAGCTTTTAATTAAAGAATAAGAAAAAAGTAAAATTTATCTCTGTAAAATCAGGATGGAAAAATGTTTACAGGGTATTCAGTTCATATAACCTAGAGGGACTCCCTCCCCCCTTCTAAGTTTCAAAGTTACAGCAAACAGAGGTAAAAAATCCTTCCAGCAAAAGAAACATTTACAGGTTGAGAAAACAAACATAAGACTACACGCTTTCCTGGCTGGGTACTTACAAAATTAAAACATGAGACTGATTCAGAAAGATTTGGAGAGCCTGGGTGGACGTCTGGTCCCTGTCATGTCCCGAGAGCAAACAACCCCCAAACAAAGAACACAAACAAAGACTTCCCTCCAACAAGATTTGAAAGTACCTTGTCCCTTCATTGGTCCTCTGGTCAGGTGTCAGCCAGGTTTACTGAGCTTCTTAACCCTTTACAGGTAAAAGAGACATTAACCCTTAACTATCTGTTTATGACAGGGATAAACAGAGGTGAATAGCTTTTCTAATTTTTGAGGGCCAGGAAGAATAAATAATTATTAATCATTCAAGGAATATGTCTTTATACACCCCATATAGCAGTCTTTTGCACCCTGGACCTCTTCCTCCATCTCCCCATACCTATTTAGCAATCTCATTTCCTTCAGTTCTGGTTCCATTCTCGTCTATCAACCTGTTCTTATTGTGTCTGTGCTTCCATCTCTATACCAAGGTCCTTCTGAATATTGAGTCTCTCAAGGTTTGTATCTTGGCCTTCTTCACTAACCTGTTCATCTTTTGTACTCTGTCATCGTTTTAACTTTAACCTTAACCTCCACTTTTCCACAGGTGGTAATCAACCTACATACGGGATCAAGCCTCAAAGTTTGGAAATGGTTCCGAACTTTCTCAGAATTGTATTCAGATTCAGGGCTTATTTCTAGATCACTAAATGCAGATCTAGATGAAAACAATGCTCAACATTCAGGGGCTGAGATTTCCAGAGACAACTAGGGGACTTAGCTATGCAAATCCCATTTGAAATTAATGTAAGTCATGTCACTAAATCGCCTACTTGGTTTTGACAATCTCACCTGGAGTGTTCAGATCAATCTCTTGGCTGTCATTCTTTTCTGTACAATTTCTGCTTGTCTTGACTTGCTGAATTGTTACTTCCATTCAGATTCCTCCAGCTAAATGTCTCGGCGGCAGAAGTGGTTCTCTTGAGCAAGAGGAGCAGGACTTTACTATCTACAACTTTAGTATTATCCTTGAATATTTTTTCTTGCCTCCTCTATATGCTATTCTGATATTTTTGAGTCACCATCTACAGCCCTGCCTGTGTATATCTCTGCCCCATTTCATACCTTCTGAGCCATTTCTCCTCTTGTTTTGACAATTGAAATTGCAATTCTCCTCTTTTTTTTTCTTTTTTTTTAGCCATCTGCTTTCCAGACTCCAGCAGAATCTTACTGCTTGCCTTGTCATACACATCACCTGATTTCCTCATATAGATCACTGTCAACAGTTCCACATTGACTCTGGGATCTTGACTAGCTTTTAAAGCAGTTCGAAATATCCTTCCATCCATAGCACCTCACAGACCTTGTCTTTCTCTATGCCTCTCCCTGCTTTCTCTGCTCATCTAGTACTGGTCTCTTTCCCATTCTCTACCCTTTACAGTCTTGCAGTTGTTGGTATAAGAGCTGTCTTCTCTGCAGTTCCTGGCACCTGGAACAGCCTCTTTGTATTGCTCCACCTCATCAGATCTCCTCCTGTTTTCAAATCTTATCTGAAAACATGCGTCTCTTGAAGGGTTCTCTTTTTCTGCCTCCCATGGTTATTTTAACATTGCAACTGTATGATTTAGCCCAAAGCATTTCGGTATACAGTTTGTACATTGTAAAAAAAATGGTTTTACTGTACTTTATTAAGAGGTCAGAGTTCTTCACTGGTAGCCCTTATGAATGAAATTATAAGTAAGTTAGATTTAGCCTTCAAAAGTGTCACTACTGGTAATTGACAAAGTAAAGAATAGATAAATGTAAAAGAATATTAATGATGGATTATTTAACTAAACCTTTCTCTGTGATTGGAGAGAGTTGACAACTTCTTTTTATTATTGGCCTTCCCTCCTTATGAGGCATAAAAAGAAAAGAATATTGCCACCTGAGATGAAAATGACTTTCTATTGAGCAATATATAACAGCCATTTAAATGCAATCATCTCACTACTGAAACATAATTTAAACACAAATGGAGGAACTTGTTTTGGGCAATAATCTGTACCATATGAATAAAGGTGAATATAGAATATTATATATAATATTGTAGTATTTGCATAAACATTTTAAATATATCAGGAGTTGAATATTTCAGGCCATATTCTTAGCTTGTCTTAATTTCTGTGGAGGTACTCTGGCTCATGGAGGCCCATCAGTAACTTAAAGGGACAGGTCCTCAGATGCTGTAAACCAATGTTACCATTCTGAAGAGGGATGACAGCTCTGCAGCAACCTGGGAGGATAGAAGAATTATAGGGCACCTGACTAAGAGGCCACAGAAGTGAAAACATGGGCTGCAGAATGAGAACATGATATCCAGGAAGTAAACGGGATTGGATGGAATGAAATAGTACAGTCTTTAAAAGAGAACATCTGATTTGGTTGAAACTTGGAGGATCTGTACTTATTTATATTTTACATGTACTGGAGAGAAGTATGGTAACAAGTAGATACAGAATAGCTGTTAGCTAGAGTTTTGAGCCTGAATCAGGACTAGGGTTCATGTTCAAATTCATATGCATCAAAATCTCTTGAGCTTATGATAGAATGTCTAACATTTTGGATGCCCTTGTTTTATTTTTAGCAGCTATAAAATTATCCCATTCTGCTTTTGGATCTGATGTGGAATCAAAATCTTACAGTTAGGCCTGGTCTACAGTACAGAAGTTAGGTCGATGCCAGGCATCTTATGTTGACTTAGCTCTAAGTGTCTACACTAAAATGTTGCTACCGACGACGTAACTTGCCCACTACACCAACTACTTAACTCCACCTCTGCAAGAGGCATAGCACTTAGGGCTACACACTGTCAGTGTAGACGCTGCATTACTTATATCGACTTTAGTGGCCTCTAGGAGGTATCCCACAATGCCTCATCATGACTGCACTGGTCAAGGTTTTGAACTCTGCTGCCCAGAAGCCAAGTACACAAGAAAAAGCCCCTCTCTTTTTGAAGCCCCACAAATTTTTGAAACTCCATTTTCTGTTTGCTCAGTATGGAGATCTGACCTAGCAACTGCCCAGATGACCATGCCAGTTTCATGCTGCAGACACGCTCCTGCTTATCCCTCAATATGAGGATGACATCTGCCAGGAGGGAAAGTCACTGATGAGACTTAAGATAGCTGAGGAGTCCAATTCATGCTCTACAGGTTTTTCTGCATATGTGACATATGCCTGGAAAGAGCACAACTGCTCCTACCTGAAATAGAAAGGGAACTCCTGGATCTGAGGGGAAAACAGGCTGTAAAAGCACAGCTCCAATCCAGCCGTAGAAACATTGATATCTACAAGCCAATCACTGGGGCCATGGGGGAGAAGAGCTACATGAGGGACCTGCAGCAGTGCCACGTGAATGTCAAGGAGCTGCAGCAGACATACTAGAAGAAGGTAAGGGAGGCTAACAGTCACTATGGTGTGGAGCCACGGACATACCACTTTTACCAAAAGCTGCATGCGATCCTCAGCGGCAACCTCACCACCATGGGCCCCATAGATACTTTGGAGGAATCAGTCATGAGCCTCCAGCCTGAACACCGAGGACAAAATGTTGGAAGAGAAAGAGGAGGAGGCGACCTGGGAATGGAGTGAGCCAGGACCTCTTTTTGTTGTGGGAGCAGTCGAGCCAGTCCCTGTGAGTGAGTCTGATACAGGAGAAGAAACCTCTGGTAAATATGCAATTTGCTTTGATATTGCAGGTACTTGTGTTCATTTACTCTTCTTTTTTTTTCCTTCATGCAAGAAGAGGTAGTGAAATCAATAGAGGTAGAGATGCTATCTGCTTCTTATTCCCCTGTACAGTTAAGCAGAGTGGGCCCTGCAGAACACTTTTTTTTATACCTGGCATGTCCTGTGAATCCTCTGTAGAGACCTGGAGGAAGCTTTCCTGAAGGTAGTCTGCAAACCTCTGCCAAAGGTTTCTGGGAAGGCTGCCTTATTTTGTCTGCCATGGTAGGACACTTTCCCGTGCCAATCAGCAGTCACCATTGCAGCATACATGCTAGCAGCATACAGACCTGGTCTGCAGCCAGACACATGCAGGATCTGTTCCCTTTCAGGCTCTGTTACCCTCAGGAGTGAGATAGCAGCTAAAATCACCACTGCCTGTGGAAAACAGAGCCAGTATTCAGTTCAATTGCCCTATCTGCATATACTCATGCCTGAGAGTCCCCAACCTTTATTGTCTAACTCGTCCCCTCCCTGCCTCCCAGGCCATACTCCCCATGGCTTGAACTGCTGCTGTGCTCTATGAATCCCAAGGAGAAGTGAGAATGTAGTGCTTGTAACTTTGTGTGGATCAGTGGAAGTGAATACACTCACAATAGTACCTCTGTGCATTTGCAACTGGAAATGTGGCTTTGAGGTTCTCTCCATCCAGCAAAATGGCTCAGCCAGCTAAGGAGCAGAATGAAAAGGATGCAGGATGACATGGTCCAAGAGATCCTGCAAGCCTCTGGTGCTGTGGATACAGGACTTGGAGAATCACCCTTATGGACAGGGATAATGTGGTGAGGAGAAAAGTGCAGGAAAAGGAGAGTGATGTGCAGCAGGAAATGATAGTGCTTCTCAAGCAGCAGATAGATATGCTGAAGACTCTTATTGACCTTCAGGTTCAACAGACCATGCTTGCCTCCTTCTGTAGCCCATAGAGAACTGCATTCTGGGACCTCCCCCCCCCCACATACACACACTACATGTGGTGTTCAAGACAGCTGCCCTACCCCTCCCACTCCATCCCAGGGGAGAGTACAGACAATCACAGCTGCACATACACCAACCATGTCTCTCACAGGCTAGTGTATGTGTCTATGAATCAAAATGATTGTTCTTTGCCCCTGCAAGGTTCTTTTTCCTGTATTTATGAAGTTTCATTCAGTTATAAATGTCTGTTTGCATGGCTTTAGAATAAAAGTCTATGAATGGAAACTTAAATCATTGTCATCAGTTCTCAGCATATGGTGGCTGGCAGGGGCAGCTCTAGGATTTCTGCCGCCCCAAGCAGGGCGGCACGCCACGGGGGGCGCTCTAGCGGTCGCTGGTACCGCGGCTCCGGTGGACCTCCCACAGACGTGCCTGTGGAGGGTCCGCTGGGACCGCGGCTCCGGTAGACCTCCCGCAGACATGCCTGCGGAGGGGCCGCTGGTCCCGCGGCTCCGGTGGAGGTCATGCCTGCGGGAGGTCCGCTGGAGCCGCCTGCCGCCCTCCCGCAGGGACGCTGCCCCAAGCGCGCGCTTGGCGCGCTGGGGTCTGGAGCCAGCCCTGGTGGCTGGGGCTGACATCATTCACAGATAATAGCAATAGATGCATTTGCAGTTTTACATTACCCCACACACAGCACTCATTATAAGGTTCAAACCAGGGTACAAAAAAACAATACCAGGCACGCTACAGTACAGCAACACATGTTACTGTGGTTCATTATTAAAATGGTCTTTTGAAGCCTCTCTGAGCCATATAGCACTCTGAGCTCTTATAGCCCTGGTAGCTAGGCCGCTCAAAGTCAGCAGACAACAATTGCACCTCCACCCTTGCAAAATCTTCTCCCCCTTGGCTTCACAGTTGTTATGAAGCGCATCACAGGCTGCTATAGCCATGGGGATATTTTTTTTCACTGAGGTCTAATCTGTCATTCTGCAGCTGTTGAGCCTATGGTTGAAGCGCTCTTTGCTGCTGTCAAGATGGCTGGTGTATGACTTCATGAGCCATGGGAGTCAGGGGTAGGCTGGATCTCCCAGGATCACTATCGGCATTTCAACATCCCCAATGGTAATCCTCTAGGAAGAAAGTCCCTGCTTGCAGCTTTCTGAACAGGCCTCTGTTCTTAAAAATGCATGCATCATGTACCCTCCTTGACTATCCCATGTTGATGTCAGTAAAACGTCCCTGGTGACGCTTGCAGTATTATAAAAAAGTAACCCTTTCTGTTGCTGTACTCTGTGTATGGCAAGGTGGTCTGATGCCAAAATAGAGATATGCATGCCATCTATTGCCCCACGGCGGTTCGGGAGCCCCATTGCCCAGAGTCACAATCTTTCGAAGCAGGATGCGATTATTGGCCCTTCACACTTGTTTACTGAACCTTAGTATGTTTATATATTTTTAAAAAAGCTTACACACACTGCATACCTCAGACAAATTCTATTACTTAAACTTGCAAAGAACTCATATAACTGTGGATTGGAACAAATGCTCAAAGGATTTCCTAGTGCAAAGTGCATAATGTACTGGATTGGGCATGTTCATTTTTATTCATGCACTGCCCTCCATTAGATGGAATGCCACATCTGCTCAAATGTGTAAGACTGGCCCACATTACATCTTATTACATTTCTAATTTATCTTTTCCTTTGGCTCAAGTAGGAGGTGCTAGAGCAGAAGGTCATGAATTTCATAACTGCACTCATAACTCATAACTTCATAACTGTTCAGTTGTGTGGCCATGAAAGTATAATATGAGTAAGAAAAGCATTTGTTTACATTCACATTTACTGTTAAATTTTTAAAAACTTGTCTCAAACAGGTAAAGGAATGGATCTTTGTGTGTGTGTGCAAGTACGCATGGTGGTTGGGGGAAGTAGCAATGACTGGATATCTTCCCACTAGGACAGTTTTCCTACATTTCAGCTGGCTATGTGCCATAACCCACCCTGTTTCTGTGACTGACTGGTATTTGAACCTACGTCATATAACTCTCCAGGGAGGAAAAGCTCACTTCAGTCCTTTGCACAACATAATCCTTGTAAACATCCCGTCAGCCCCTCAGGATCTTTTAAAAGCTCATTGTGTTTTCTCTCTTTTATCAAAAGCAGGTTTTGTCCAGCTTCTAAACTTTTATCTGTTGAACCATCTAGATCAATACCTGGGAGGGAGAGAGAACAAGAATGAAAATGTCAAGATCAAACTGTTGTCCATCTCTCCAATACCACCCCCTGAATTCTGGTTTGGTGGACACAGCCAAATTGTTGAGTAGGCTTAAGTCCTAGATCAATCATTCAAAAAACTGCGGAATATGCATCTGCTTCTACTCATATGGGACTCCATAATGTTTAATTTTAATTCAGGTATCTGATCAAACTTTATCAAGTTCAGGAATATTAAAGGCTAAGCTAAATCTCTTCTAATATTTTTAAAGTAACTTAAAATAACTCAGTAGATAAAGGTTTATTTTTAATGGCAATAACAAAACATAAATTAGTTTTAGCCATGGAACTGCAGCAAGATTTAACTCATGGTAACACTCTCTGTCCAGTGTGAATCCAATTTTAGATCAGAATTAATTACTGTATTATCCTCTAATAGAACAAGCACTAAAAGACTAAAATCTTCCATAATTTCGACCTTTGACACGCCGTCTTCTATTTCTGCTGTCTGTTACACTGGTGTAACTGAGGGAGGAATTTAGTCCCTTGAACTAACAAGACCCTCTACATGCATTTTTAGCATGCACTAGATAAAGGGCCAATCCTGCAAGATGCTGAGCACCCTCAATGCTTACTGAAGTCATTGGGACAGATCTCTGTCTTAAGTAAATGGGAATAACTCCTTTCACTTCAATGTAGCTATGTCAGTTTATAACATCTGAGGACCTGACTCAGTGAGAGGGTAGGGAGCTCAGTATCTTACAGGATCAGGTCTATAATAAAATTGATATTAATGTTGTCATATATTTCCACATTCATGTCTCTTACAAAGAATGATAAAGAAAAAAATGTGTAAATATGAACACACACTGGGTTACAGAATTAACTATACAGTAGATAGAAAGCATCTTGCTGTTAGAGCACATAATTGTATATAATAGATACCAAATTATGTTTTAAACAATATAGTGTCTAGAGTTCAAACCAATAAAAGCAAAGGCTAGCATATTTAAGGCTGACACTGCATCTCCTACCTTCAGCATAGAATGATTATTACGGAACATAAAGTATGTAAAGTTACCCACACATTGGAATTCTGTTTATCTATTTATTACATATTGGGTTTCTTCACTTCAATAGCATCTTCCTAGACTGTTGAGAGAACTTGATGCTCACTGCCTAAAAAATGTATTGTATTTAAGGCTAGTGTAAGCATATTAAGGATAGTGAAGGATTTTAAAGGCATATACCCAATTAAGTAATGTTTAGACATGTACTTATTTTCACAATAGCCTGCAATGGTTCCTAAAGAGGTGTTGGGTCAGTAATCCATAAACTAAGAACTATTTCATTTGAAGACGTTGTTTGTGCTGTTTATATACTTTCCAACCAACATTTCAGAAGGACTTTTTAAAACACTTTAGGGAGTCCTTTAAAAGGACATAGAGAAATAGCCACTTTGAAGTATTACATTATGTTCTCCTTATCAACATTTCATGGCAGTGCTTTTATAGTGGAAGGAAGTTTTACTTGGGGTACCTTGAAATTAATGTTCCCCTAGAGCTTAGGACTTATCTACACTAATATCGCTCTCCTCTAACATGTCAGGGTTGCAGAAAATCTGAGTCTTTTTGCAAATTTTAAAAAGATTTTTAAAATGTATGAAAACAACTTTTGGGTAATCTTCCTGGACTGATGTATTACAGTATCCAAGAGCCCTGTATAGAATAAATCCTAACCTGCAGAAAATGAATTGTAAAAGCTGAAATAATATAAATGTCCTGGCTGGGTATTCTGACAAAGAGAAGGTTACTTTTGAATATGGGACACACAATTCCATGTGATTAACCAGATGTTGTACTTTAATGGGATTATTTTAATTATATAGTGGAACCTACATGTTTTTGATGTTCCTTCCTGAAGTGGTACCATGTGCATAAGATAGTAATTTCAGAGATGGAGTAACAAATAAGCAGTTGGCTGATTACTAATATGACAATTAGCTGCTGAGATCATGATGAGTAATAGTAACCTGTCCTTACCCCTTGCCAAAAATCTGTGTTTGGCAGTACATTTCATTTTGAATCTTTGGCTTTATGTGTTTCTTGCACTAACTCAAAGGTTCTCACTCCAAGGTTCAGGGCTCCTGATGGAGTACCAGACTAGGTTAGGTGGGATGTAGGACAGTGAGGAGCCATGTGCATATAGGACAGAGGAGAGCAGCATTGGGGTGAGGGAGGAGATGGAGAATGCTTCAAGATGCTGAATCCACTGATCCCTTCGTGCAAATATGTTGCTATAGGTGAATGATGGGTACCTCTTCCATAGTACTATGGGTGATCCCCCCCTAGCCCTGCTCCTAGTTTAAACACATGAGTAAAAATAAGCATGTTTGTAGGTTCAGGATTGGAGCCTAATATAGTTGGCTACAGGTGCAGCTCAGGCATATCAGGCTTTAAGGCTCAGGAAGCAACTTCCTGACCTAAGCTTTTTTGCCTCTCTTCTAACATGCTGCCCAGCTGTAAAAGCATGTATCCCTGCTCCACAGAACTAATAATGGGTGCCTTGAACAACATATGGGCTTCTGGTGAGCTGAAGAAACAAGCAGGGGGAGAGGAACATATGAGTGAAACAAAATGGAAAGTAGTGGGGGGAAATCCAGGGCCTGTGAAGAACGGAGATGGAAAAAGAGGCAAGAACTAGAGAGAATGAAGAGAAACACACAGAAATGCAGCAACTACTCATGTGTTGCAAAGGAACATGGGTGTGTATGAAAAGGGGGGGTAGAGAGATTTATCCATCACACAGGTAGGAACTACAGCTCTAATCTTTAACATCGTGATGATCATGCAATGCACTTTCGGTTTGTCACAAATTGCATAGTGCTCCAGTTTATATTGAAAGACAGTCATTCAAAACTCTGCATTCTCATTCTTTACAAAAAATCCTGTGGCAAATAAAGTTACCAGGAGTTATTAGAGACAATAGGTGACAGGGATTTTCTCAGTATGCCACTATTAGATTCCTGCAGAGACTAACCATGCTCAGTCAAAGCCATAATACATTTGCTCTTTAAAGACATGGTTTCCCTTTTTATATTATTCTACCTGTGAAATCTATGTCAAGAACAAGAATTTTTGATTCCTCTCCCCTTATACTATTTTATTTGGTAGGTTAAAGTAAATGGTCAATTTGTAGCTATTTTAAACCAATGGGACACTGAATTGAACTATTTTGCTGCAGTCTTACTGCTTTCATTTGCTTGTGTAAGTCTAGAGTTTACCAACTGGGCAGTTCATGCACGACAGGCTACTGTTTTGTGTAATTTTCAGCTTGTTTTATTTTATTCTTGTTTTTTTCCAAGATGCTTTTGCATAAACTTAGTCCGAAGTGATAGACTGATCATGGAGTATAAGACTTTTTAATTTTTATCACAGAGTTTTGCAGTTACAAAAGAGCTCTGAAAAATGTTGCTGCAACAATGGCATATTCAATTCACTACTTTCTGGTCCCTTTGGTAGAATCTATAGGAGGGATGCTTTTTAAAAAACTTGTATTTCCTTTCTGACCATCACATTCCTATCACAAATTGGGCTTTCCTACAGGGACAGAACAAAGGCATTCTGTCACATTTCCTCTTTCCTTTGCCATGTATCGTTCACCCCAGCTTCTACTTTACCCCAGGCTACTTTAGGGGCAAAGCCATCTCCTACCCTTAGTCCTGAGCAGTGATGAGCTGCCAATTTTTTAACAACGGGTTCCCTCCTCCCTCCAAAACTTTAACAACGGGTTCCCTCCTTTCCCCCCCCTCCATGGGGGGGGTCGTGCCCCATCCAACCCCTCATGTTCCTTAACACACACACTCCGAGACTCCTGACCCATCCCCCCCTTCCCTGTCCCCTGACTGCCCCTTGCCGCCCCACCCAACCCCTCCTCTCATTCTCAATGGCCCCCCAGAACCCCTACCTCATACAACTACCCCTTCTCTCTGTCCCTGAGTGCCCCCACTACCTCATCCAACCCTGCTCTTTCCTGACTACTCCCCCGGACCCTTGCCCCCATTCAATCCCCCTGTTCCCTGCCCTCTGACTGCCCTGACCCCTATCCACCCCCCCACAACCCACCCCCTCCCTGCCCCCTTACCACACTGCCTGGGGACCGGATCCACTCTGCCAGGACCACGACCGGCGCCGCTCGGCCCGACTCCCCGGGCCGGGCCGGCGCTGGGGCCCGGCCGCTCGGCCCGACTCCCCGGGCTGGCGCCAGGGCCCGGCCACTTGGCCCGACTCCCCGGGCCGGGCCGGCGCCGGGGCCCGGCTGCTCGGCCCGACTCCCCGGGCCGAGCCGCTCGGCCCGACTCCCCGGGCCGAGCCGCTCGGCCCGACTCCCCGGGCCGGGCCGGCACCGGGGCCCGGCCACTCGGCCCGACTCCCCGGGCCGGCACCGGGGCCTGGCCGCTCGGCAGCAGCCGCGGGGCCCGACTCCCCGGGCCGGCACCGGGGCCTGGCCGCTCGGCAGCAGCCGCGGGGCCCGACTCCCCGGGCCGGCGCTGGGCTGGAGGGAGCCGCGGTCTGGGACCGGGAGCTGCTGAGTCAGCCGCACCTCCCCTCCCCCTCCGCGCCCCAGCTTACCTGCTGGCTGCCTCCATGCTGCTTGTTCAGGCTTCCCACGAACATCTGATTCGCGGGAAGCAGGGGAGGGGGAGGAGAAGGGGGCGGAGCAGGAGAGGAGTGGGCAGGAACTTTTGTTAAATTTAGCAGCCCTTAACAAGCGGTTCTAAAATGGCTGCTAAATTTAACAACGGGTTCCCGCGAACCCGTGCGAACCCGCTGCAGCTCACCCCTGGTCCTGAGAGTACCTGGATAGGTGCTTTGCATTTCTGTGCTAAGGAATCCTCCCTCCTAAGCAGTGTACTATACTCCAACAAAAGCCAGGAAGTTTCAATAAAGTGACAGAATTCAGTAAGTGAGAGTAACTGCCCTGAACACTTTAAGAAAAGGAGATTCTAATAAACATTGGCTTCAATGGGAATAGTGCCTGCTTACACCAGGACTGAATTTCATCCCCAGTACCATTCACATAGAATCTTTCTCTATACATTACTTAAGGCTGGGATTTTCAAAGGGGAATTAGGTGCCCGGCTTCCATTGTAAGTTAATGGTACCTATCTCTAAAGGCCCCTTTGAACCTAAGGGAGCAGGATATTAAACACATGTATTATTTACCATGTGCTTCCACTATGCTCAGTATTGCTGTAAAAGACATAGTCCCTGCCCTAAGACTTTATAGTCTGGTTAAACAGACAGTACAGGTAAAGGAGTCATCTCTCTAATCCTGTCTAATATTGCTAAGTCACTGTGTAAGTATTAATATATGACAGCATAAAACGGTATATGGCACACTTGGAAGTCCTAGGACTCAAACCTTCATTAGTTGGTCTCTTAAAATATTTAAACTGGTGTAATCTTCCTGAAATTTCTCACATTTGAGCCTAGTTTGGTATACTTAAGTTAGAGATACATAGTGAAGTGCAACTACAACATCTGCTTGTAGATTTGTGACACTAGATTCGGCCATTAGTCTCTCACTTTTATAAATTTGCAACTGCATTTGAACTGCCATTAAGTTGCATCTCTATTAGGGCCCAATGCTGCTCCCACTGAAGATCACGAAACTACCATTTGATGCTAATAGTTCAGCCTACTTAATGCACAAAGAAAGAGGAGAAATGGGTGAGGAAAATATAAATATATATTCTATACCTAAGGCCCTACCAAATTCATGGCCATGAAAAACACGTCATGGATGGTGAAATCTCTTTTCCCTACAATGAAATCTGGCCTTTTGTGTACTTTTTCCCTATGCTATATAGATATAAAGGAGACCAGTGTTTCTCAAACTGGGGGTCCTGACCCAAAAGGGAGTTGCAGGGGGGTCGCGGTATTGCCACCCTTAGTTCTGCACTGCTGCCTTCAGAGCAGAGCTGCTAGAGAGTGGCAGCTGTTGGCCAGGTGCCCAGCTCTGAAGGCTGCATCCCACCAGCAGCAGCAGCGCAGAAGTAAAGGTGGCAATACCATACCATGCCAGCATTACTTCTGCACTGTTGCTGGCAGCAGCTCTGCCTTCAGAGCTGGGCTCCCACCTAGCAGCCGCCACTCTCCAGGTGCCCAGCTCTGACAGTAGCACCACTACCAGCAGCAGTGCAGAAGTAAGGGTAGCAGTACCACAACCCCCACCCCCTTACAATAACCTTGCAACCCCCCCCCCAAGAAAAATGTCTTTTTTTGGGTCAGGACCTCTACAATTACAACACCATGAAATTTCATATTTAAATCATTTTAATCATGAATTTTACTATTTTAAAAACCCTATGACCATGAAATTGACCAAAATGGACCCTAAATTTGGCAGGGCCCTATATTATAAATATATTTGATATATCTAAGACAGGTAGGTAATTTGGGACAGATTCTCGGCTGCTGTAAATTACCATATCTGCACTGAAGTCTACAGAGCTATTCTGAGTATCTGGCCCTTCACATTTGATCCCAGCCATTTCACCAATCCCTAGAGAAAATATCAGTTTTCCCGCACTAATATTATACACAAATTGTTATTCATACCTAGCCCCATCGAATAATGACTCTTCTACGTAGAATGTGATTTAGAATACAGAAGTAAAACACAGCAATGTTGTACAAGAAAGTTGTATTCATTTGGGTTTGCTACTAATTTTGTCTTAATTGTGAACAGGTCTCTGTGCGTATTTGTTTGTCTCTTACATTTGTCCAGGGTAGGGAATTTGCCTATAGCATTGTACTTTCTCCCTTTTACATCCAGCTCCATGCCATTTCAGTGAAGCCTGCCCAACTTTATAGTGGTTCTGAGATGTACAACAAGATGGCTTGGTTCTTAATCTAAAATCATCGAACTAGGTTCAGAAAGGTTTTCATCTGTCAATGAAAGGTAGAGAAATCAAGAGAGGATTTTAATAGCCAGTTGTTGAGCAGAAGAGTGAAACCTTCAACTATTTTATTTCATAAATGACTATTTTAAATAGCCTATTATGTTTCTGGTGACTTACCCTCATTTCTTTTTTCTGGGGGTAAGTTGCTGTAATTTGACAGGTATGTATTATGAATTCACTAACCTGGCTCTAAAGAAAAGCCCTGCATTATACAATCTGTCCTGACTAGCCTGTGGGTGCAGTAAAATGTGTTGATTCTAATTTGTCAAAACGGTCTGTACTGTCTTAGGCGTCTGGCTCACTTGTCTCTGGACTTCAATGTTGGTGTTTAACAAAGCATCTGTCAGTACCATAGCTCTGGATTTTCTTTAAACCAATTACACAATGCCATTCCCGGGGAAGGAATACACAATGTTGCATACATGAAGGCTCTACTATGTAAGCAAACAGGATTGATATGGAGTAGCTAATCCATAAGAGTATCTCTACAAAAGGGCACAAGAGCTTTTCTTTTCTTTTTTTCAACTAATGCATAACGCAGCACACTTCAAAGGTATGATGTGTGTGTGAGTGCTTTTTCCATGGAGCAATCTTTCACATCTTAAAAGTGGTTTACAAACCTATAATCCAAATGTGCAATTATTAGAATTTAATGAGACAGCATATAATTGCTATGTAAATACCAAACATATTGTACTGCAGCTTTTAAGAATGAACAGGGAAGTAATAAATACAAATCTATTTCAGCATTATTTAACCTCAAATATCAGTTGGCCTATATCTAACAAACTATATGCTCTTTTAAATTCAAAACACTTCTACTGAAGTGATGCATACTTTTATCGCATTCTGATCTGTGTTATTAAGTGGCATATATCACTGCATATTTTGCTTAATCAGCTAATGTATATGAGTATGCATGAGCAGCAGTGGCTTTTGAAGATATGACGAGTATGCAGCTATACATCTCCAAGAGTCTAACTGGGAGGGTGAATACAAAAGAATGCTCCCACACAACTTGTGTGTTAACTTTCTAGACACATTTAGATTTTAAAAAGTATGTTGGTGCATCTTCTTTTCCAGGTGTGGTAGGCTTGTTAAACTTCCCATCTCTGGTGTTGCTTACCTGTCATCCACCCTGGGTTTGTCTCCTTCAGCTATGCTGGAAAGAACTGTTTTCTTCTAGGAAGCAGGGCAGTATTTAGATTTATAAGGGAAGGGTATAATCCCTTCCCTTATTGGGGAGGAGGGGGGAAATTGTACTGCAATACAAAAAAAAAATCCTATCTATCAAATCAAGTTCACTCTGTAATATGTTATATAAATGTCTATTGATAAGTAAAATTGTATGAAGATATGTATTTAATTTGGGGGGATGTACCTTTCCTTTATCATATGAAATTCCATTCAGGTTTAGCTGAGGTATAAACCATTAAAAATTAAAACTTTTCTTCTCTCGCTTGCATTTCTCAGAAAAAGTATGGTATCCTGCATGTAAATGTTCTTATACAATCTTTAATTACGTAACATTATTTGTTCCCACAGGCCTACTGCTTTATTCACTGCACAAATTGTATACAAGATAGCTATTATAAATCCACCATATCTTAATTTTTGAGTGCTTGACTTTACAACCCAAATAACTTCCTTTAATGTTTGTATTTTTAGGTGTGTGTATACATACACTATCTCTATTTCTTGTACAATTGATCCTTGCAAAATATATTAATAGTATGGGAATTAACATACTCATTTTAATTAGCTTGTTGAAGACGTTGTCATTCATTATATTTTGGAAACCTTTACTTTAGCAAAACATTTCAGGAAACATGAGAAACAAGTTTATTTTTAATATCAAGAATTTCCTTCCACCTTGTTGGCATATCAGCTGCTAAAATGACAGAACAGAACATTTTCTGCCAGCTAACAGGCTTTTGAAGCTTGTTGCCATTCTCCGTGCAGTACACGAATTGGTCCCTTTCTCCAGCTGTCAGTTTTTATTTGCAGTTTCAATTCACTTTGCTTGCACAGGGTCTTTTTTTCCCCCATTTTAGTTTTGACACTGGTCTGATGCTATTTTAAAATCATACCAAACTGTGAACTGTAGTTGCCAGTAACACTTGAAAGAAAAGATGTTAACTGTACAATGTGCGATACTGATTTATTACTACAATGGATTACAAATGGGTATTTGAGTTTTTTTCAAAACATGCCTTCTGTTTTATGACGCACAGGCTTTCAGAGAAAGTTCTATGAGCATTAGTTTTACAATTAATTCCAGTTCACCTAAAACTGAAATAAATAAAAGAGAAGCAAATTGCAAGGAAATATGCAAGAGGTATAATAATGCTGGCAGGCAACACTCAAAAAACAACTTAATGAATGTTCTTTTGGGCATAGTAATAAATGTCAGTTACACCTCTCTTAGGGAAAAATTCTTCCTTCATTGTTCCTGTGCAACACTTGTTAATATAATCTTTTTTCCAAATTCAAAAGCAGAAAGAATCTCTGATGGCAGAGGCTTCCTATGTTTCATTCTTGCACTATCAGCCATACTGAGTGAATCACGTTTTGATTTATGTAACTAAAGTCTGACTGGGCAGGTAATTTAATTAACTCTATCTCCCTTTATTAACCAGAGCCAGCAGCTTGCAACAGATCCCTGGGTGCAGTTTTTCACAGCCATAGCTGTGCTGCATGCTATGACCTCTCAGACTTCACATTCAGGATGATAGAACTCCTGATTCTTCAGTGCCAAAATCACAGACCCTTACTGTGTTAGAGCCTACTGCACACAGCTGAGGGGTTCTCACTCCAACTAGAAGAGGATAGTCTGGTCATGGCATTAAGGCACTGAACTAGGATGTGGGAGAGTGGATTTCAGTTCCCAGATCTACCACATACTTCCCATGTGTCCTTGAGATAATCAGTAAATCTCTCTGTGCCTCAGTTCCCCTTCTGTAAAGTAGAGATTAAATACTGCCTATCTTCCATAGTCAGTGTGCTTTGTTTATTTAGATTGTAAATTCTTTAGGGCAGGGTTTGTCTCTGACTATGTATATGTACAGCACCTTAGCACAGTAGAACTTTGTTCTCGGTTGAGACACTACTGTAATATAAATATTAATATACACACAGGCTAGTACAGTAAAAGCTGATTCAGCGATCTTCGGTGGTGTCTTCAGTTGGAATCCGCTATTTATCTCCCTGCTTGTCTCCAAGATCCCACCTTTGGTGTTGCCCATTCTCACAATTTTATTGCCTGTCTTATAATTCGTGCTTTTCTTAAAGCTCCCAGAGATGTGATTCTGTGAGAATCAGCTTTCATTTAAAAAAGTACATTTCTAGTCCTCATGGTTGTGAAGAAAAGCTTGGAAATAGGAGTTGAGTGCACCCAAAAGGCTCAAACACAAATGCAAATAAAAAGCACCCAAAATATATTATTATTATTTTTAATCTCATCATTTTCAAGTAGCTCGTGTGATGGGGGGGGGTGGAGTTTGCAGAGGTAGAGCTATGTAATTCCTTTTTCAAAGGTTTGGGGTTAACAACTGCTGACTTACCCATCCTATATGGCCTGATCTCTACTACAGTCTGATCATTCGCCTCCTTTTCATAACCCATCCCATCCTTCCAAAGTGTTGCCGTAGAACGCACACATTTGAAACAACTTTCTTGAATCTCTGCATTTGAGTCCATGTTAGTCTCACCACCTCAAGGCCCATCTCCTTTCTCTGACCTCTGACTCTTAATTCTCTCTCTAGTCGGCAATCAAAATGTACTCCATAGGCCACCCTATTTCCAGGGGGTCAGGTTTTTTTACCAATGTTTTTCTGTTATATTTACAGGGGTAGATGTAAGAATGAAAGATCCAGAGCAGCAAATGTAGGCAGAACATGAAGTCTTCTGTGCGGAAGAGGAGAGCCGAGAGGCAGATGGGAACTAGGTGAGTAATGAGCAGAACCTTGATACCTATTTCAGCTGGCTTGCCGTTCCAGCTGAGAAACTGGAACCCCACTTGCATGTTACAATCTGACAAGAAAGTTTTCTCTTCACCTGCATTGAAGGAGGACTTAAAGGACTCCACACAGAGACACAGAGTCTAGGAGTGGATGCACATATAGCCTGGAAAACATTGTTCTTTTCACCACAGTGGTTCCAGGGAAGGAGAGAAGGTAAGCAGAGAAGGAAGCTGCTGTAACTATCTTCCCAACCATACAGTTGGGAAGGAGGCAGAAAGAGGATTTGTAGAAGCAACACATTCTCCTCTTTAGTAGTCTGTAACAACCCCCAGAAGGGGTTGAAGAGCTGCCTTGGAAGAAGGGAATTTGGCAGTTGCTCATGTGAGGGAGGGGACTGGAGAGGTTTGGGAGTAGGGAGTAGCAGCATGAGCAGCACAGCTTCAGAGAGGAGGTGCTCAACGTTCAAGAGACTGTAGCTTTGCAGGAATATTCAGCTTTATTTTACCCAGAGGAAGTGGGTCTGGCTGGCAAATGCCAGGCTTTCTATTTGTTAGATCTGCCAGAAAGGGGGCGGGGGAGCAGCTGAATAACTCAGAGGTGCTGGTGAAACATAAAATCTAGGAATGTTGGTAGCTACAACTGGGAATCACTAATACAAACCTTCTGACTAAGAACTCTTCAGGACTTTTTTAAACTTCTTTGTTTCCCTGAGGAGATGCTGGAACAAGAGGTGCACACACTCCCACTCATCCAACTGTATGCTGTACACTCATACTTACCCAGAAACCTGCAATGAAAGTCTGGCATACGCATACGGGTGTGCTGGGAAGAAATTTGTCTTTATGTCCAGGTTCCAGTCAGTTGACATGGGCCAGGGTTACAAAACATTAAATCCTCACCATGCTGACCCAAACGGCAGTTAAGCATCCACAGTAACACCTGCACAGTGGGGCCCTGATCAATGACTGGGGCTCCCAGGCACTACCCAGCCACGCACACAATGTGTGTGTACCCTCCCATTTATGCAGCCTTGAATTGTACTAACAATAAACAGGAGGACTGTTGCATGATTTATCTATATATAAACAGTAGATGGAGCTCTACCATTCATTCCAAGAACTTACTCTTTTGTTTTATCATGAGAGGATGGATTCAACATCCTTTTTATAGTGGGCAGGCTAGTGTAATGATACACAACAAAATCAATTATCAGCTCAGTTATTTACATCTTTGGTTTAGATTTCTTCACGCTGACTAGATAATGGTCTGCCAGACCTCTTGGCACCTTTTTCACACTGTAAGTTGGGGGAAAGACAAGAAAAAAACAGAACTCCTGTTATGGTTAGAACAAGATTCTGAATTTTATTTTCATTTATAGTTTCCAAACCAATAAAACTAGTATTGGAAACTACTGAGTCAAAAGCTTTCAAGAGAAAAGAAATTAGTGCCTGTTTTCTTCAAGATTTAAACAACCAAAGAAATGCTGATTAGGCTGTGTTTCTGTGGTATTTAGCAACAATAGTACCCGGTGACTGGTTATAGTAGTTCAATTATCCATTCAGGATATGTTCCCTAGGGGTTCTGTTTCATAGTGTGGCCTTTTTTCATACTGAATGTGTTCCTGTGAACTGCAACTGCACAAGATTTAAATAAACTGAAGAGTAGCAATCACAGCCCTGTTAAGTAGCTATTTACGTAAGTGTGCTTAGACTTTCACTTAAAATCTATTGCTTTGCTTTAGCTATGGAATAGAATGGAAAAGTGTTATTAGTGATTCATAAGATTCAGAAGCTTCAAAGCTTTGGATAAACATTCAATACTTTCGATACATCAACTCATAATAAAATTGTGCAAGTGTTTTGGTTTGCACAAGTGGGGTGCAAACCTCACAACAAACTTTTGAAACACTTCCAGTTTCCATTTGGACTGGGAATACTTTACAGTATAATGGCCTCCCCTGCTGTAGGTTAGGTCTTTCACTTCCATTTCCTGCCACAACCAGACAGTTCAGAGGCTTGTGAAAATGAAGGAAAAGGAAAACCAAATCTTTTAGAAATCTTGGCAAAGGTCTTACTTTATCCATATGGATTCTCCAATGGGAAGATAATTAGTAAAATGATAGTCCAGTCACATATTATCCAATTCCCAATTCTTACCTATATTAGAAGCTGGCATTAATATACTTTTTAGGATTAGAGAGTTCTTTCCCTGCTTTGTGCTAGAAGTTTTTGTCCACAATATTTTTCTCTAAATAATCATTTTACTATCTTTAAAACTATCTAGTTTTGATTTCCTTACTGCTGCACAGGCCAAATCCTGTAGTCCTTACTTAGTCATTCCTTAGATGTCTTGTTGTTAATATTCGATATTTGTATTAAGCTACATGCCTGAGGGCTGATTGTGCTAGTACGGGGTCAGCAACCTTTCAGAAGTGCTGTGCTGAGTCTTCATTTATTCACTCTAATTTAAGGTTCCGTGTGCCCGCAATACATTTTAACATTTGTAGGTCTCTTTCTATAAGTCTATAATATATAACTAAACTATTGTTGTATGTAAAGTAAATAAGGTTTTTAAAATGTTTAAGAAGCTTCATTTAAAATTAAATTAAAATGCAGAGCCCCCTGGACCGGTGGCCAGGACCCGGGTAGTGTGAGTGCCACTGAAAATCAGCTCACGTGCCGATTTCGGCACTCGTGCCATAGGTTGCCTACCCCTGTGCTAGATCTTTCAGGACAGACAGAGAGGGAGATTTTAAAACTTAAATAATTTTCCTGGAAGGTTACAATGTAGCATTACTTCATTCCTTAGAATTCAGACTACACATGAATCCAGGAGTCTCATATGAATTAACACACACCCCAAAAGTGGTGGAGACAGTAAATTAAAATATGGTTAAGATATGGAATGTATGTTGATGAATGTTTGATATACATGAATGGTTAGGGAGGTGGCAGCCTAGAAAGGGAGTATCCATCGGCCGAAGAATGTGTCAAGTGGACCACCAGAAAACCCCCAGAGGGTAAACTGGGATCCACCCCATCACCTAGAAGGATGAGAAACACAAACGTTGGACAGTGTGAAGCCACCAGGAATGTGCCATCTGCTGATTGAGTCAGCAACAGCAGGATGAAACAGCTCCCATAGACTAACATAGGAATTAATTCCTATAAGAATTCCAAAGACTGAGGACTTTGAGTCTCTGGTTCTGCTGCCAGCCTCCAGGAGCATCAGGTGCATCTGACACAGACTCGGCTCCATCCTCATGACCAAGATACATGGCCAGTAACTTGGCATGAGAAACTTCTAGGCTGGTAACTATAACACCTGTACAGAACTTGAATGAATGATTGTGTGAATGAATATATATATAGTGTGTGTGTGTGTGTGTGTGTGTGTGTGTGTGTGTGTGTGTGTGTGTGTGTGTGTACAAGGAATAAGTAGTAATAGGAATAAGTGGTCAAACAATGTTTATATTTATCTTTTGCCTTATTATTATATTTGCAATAAATGTGGCATCTTTGCCTTATCCCTCTTAATAAGATCCTGCTGGTTTTTATTGTATTGGTATAACATATATACACACATAGTTTAAAGCAGGGGTTGGCAACCTTTCAGAAGTGGTATGCCAAGTCTTCATTTATTCACTCTGATTTAAGGTTTCGCGTGCCAGTAATACATTTTAACGTTTTTAGAAGGTCTCTTTCTATAAGTCTATAATATATAACTAAACTATTGTTGTATATAAAGTAAATAAGGTTTTTAAATGTTTAATAAGCTTCATTTAAAATTAAATTAAAATGCAGAGCCCCCCGGACCGGTGGCTAGGACCCAGGCAGTGTGAGTGCCACTGAAAATCAGCTCACGTGCTGCCTTTGGCACACGTGCCATAGGTTGCCTACCCCTGGTTTTAGGGTTGACTTGATCAGTCTGTTTAAGTACATACTTGGAGAACAAATATTTAATAATGGGCTCTTCAGTCTAGCAGAAAAAGGTATAACACGATCCAAAGGCTATAAGTTGAAGCTAGACAAATTCACACTGAAAATAGGATATACATTTTTGAGAGGGTAGTTAACCATTGGAACAATTGACCAAGGGTTGTGGTGAATTCTCCATCACTGACAAGTTTTAAATTAAGATTGGATGTTTTTCTAAACAATTCTAGGAATTTTGGTGACGTTCTATGGCCTGTGTTATACAAGAGATCAGACTAGATGATCACAGTGATCCCTTCTGGCCTTGGAATCTATGAATATAGGCTGTAACTACCTGCAATAAAAGATGTGACTGCAGCACCTGTGGACTTACCTAAGTTAGCTTTGATCTAACTACCTCAAGTAACAATGAAGCCACAACAGCCAGACTCTGCTACACCGCACAAGACCTCTGGGTATGTAATTGAGAGGATAGCATGTTTTGCCCCAACTTCACTGCTGTTATTTGAGTTAGCTAGATCTAAGCTAGCGTGAGTATAGCTACACATACTGCAGTCACACCTTTCATTACAGTGAGACAATCCCTGCCCCAAAGAGCTTGCAATCTAAATAGACAAGACAGACAAGGAGTGGGAAGGGAGAGAGATTAAATAATTTGTCCAAGGCCTCTTAGCAGATTAATAGTAGAACTAAAACCAGAGTCCATTTCCCCCAGTCCAGCCCAACATCCCTACACTAGATCCCTACTGTCTCCCCTAAAGATGCATCAGAAGGAGGCACCTTCCATGAGAAGGAAAGAATTGTGTCACCTTAGGAGACAGGTACACACTCCAAGAAGGGAGAACCACCACAGTAAGGGGCAGCTGAGTAAGGACTGCAAGACTGGTAGATATACCATGCTATTCATACTGATCTTGTTGATTTCCTTTTTGTACAGTGCTATATAAATACTTCTCCAAAAGATCAAGTAAATCAAGTTCACTGCTTTCCCCCATCAATTCTTCATTACTTCCTCAACAACAACAACAACAACAACAAATCTGATTTGTCAGTCCTGAAACACTTATAATCCTTAGTGCAACATAACTTTCCAGCTTTTCCTCACATTTCATTGGATCTTCCCAATAAGCCTTCTTAAACAGATGTCACATCAGCTTTCTTTGGTCCATCATTTCTTTTGTTGTTTCCAATGAGTTTTTAAACTTTAAAATGAGAGACAAAGATGTAATGCTAACCAGCAATTACTGCTTCAAACCACACTGACAAGTGGTAATTCTATTTCTTATTCAACACAGCATGTTCATGTTATTGAGGGATATATCCTTATTTTAATGAAGGGAGTTTTAACCATGTATCTCATTCGTGTTATGGCATGTGGGATATTTGTTCCAGAACTTCAAGCCATCAAGTTGAGAATATATTGAATACTGTAAATGGGTGTCTGTTGTTGGGGAAACTGTAGCAGTAAACCTTTAAAATTGAATTGTCACATGGCTTTCACATTCTTTTTTTCATTTAATATTGTTTGCTTATTTTGCTTCATATACAGTGATGTGCCAACTTAAACAATACAACCCCTCCTTCACCACTGAAAAATCAGATTCGTGATGAAGTTATACATTTTTATTCTTTTCTCATATTTTTCATGAAGTAAAAAGATTCCCCCACACACACCCTGGACAGGAAATGAAAACATTGAAAATTCCCTGTGACATTGCAAGTGCAAGGAAATTCAGGCCTGTGCTCAGGAGGTGGAATTTCACAACTCTTGCAATGAATAACTGCTTTTTTCTGACAGAAATGGCAAACGTTTCACCTGGAGCAAATACACAAATGCCCATGAATATATCAGTTTTCACAGATGAATACTCTCAAAGTAAAAACTGGCAGATTAGTTTCAGAGAGTGCTAGTGGGCTGATGAACCAAACTGAAGCCACATATGGAAACATAGTATGTTTTGTTGTGGGGGGGAATCTTTTAGACCACATTATTTCTCCAACTATCTGAACTGTAGATCAAGCCTTGACTTAAAATGAAGAAACATAATTTATCTGCAAGAGTCTTTAAATAATTCAGTACCTAGAGTGAATGATGCTAATTGTTTCAACTGTGCCCTGGCTGAAAGTACAGCTTTACATCTAAAGTTCCATTGTTGATAAACATGTAATTCAATTGCAGAAATGAAACCACTATGTTTCACTGAGTCTGCATCTTTGTATGGAACAATCAAAAGGGGATGGGGGGGGTGAGAAAGTAATATTTCCCTTTATGAAGTATTGTGCTGCAATGTTTCAATCTGGCAAATGATCTTCACCAAAGCAGGAAAAAATTCTAGGAGTGAAATCCTGTCCTCACTGAAATCACTGGGAGTCCTGTTGTTATGTCCAACAGGGCTAAGATTTTACACTGGGGCCAGAGCCTACACCTAGAGCTGGATGGAGAAAAGTAATTCCACTTCATGGAGAAATTAAATATTTCAAAAATTTGGTTTTATTTCGATTTGGAACAAAATCTAAACATTTTGACATTCTCTGCAAAAGAGAATGGAATCCTGTCTCCAGGGCAGTTCACCTGGTGGGCTGCTCCAGAGCTGTGCATTCTTAAAGCCCTGGTTCCCTGACTCCAATGCAGTTTGCATGGCAACCATGCAGGTTTCTGATGGAACCCTGGCTGGGTTCAGTCTGAATGTGGCTGAAATTGAACCATTTCTGCAAAATAGTTGGAATTTTTTTTTTAAATCTTGATTGACTAGAAACCATTTGATCAAGATTTTGTTCAGCTGGATGTTTTCTCTTATTCAGAAAACAAATATTCTCTTAAAGCGTCTCATTTACTCTGATATGCACAAGCCTTTCTGACCAATTCAATCACATGCACACAGACACCTACATGCATATGCCTGTCAAATCTGTGAGATGGGTGAGCATTTTTAAGAAGCTATCTGGCTACTCAGAGGGCTGTGGAAAGTTGTGCTAGTCCATGGCTCATATAGATTTAAACATGAGGGTTTGTCTCTATTCCTTCTGTTTTGTATTGACTTCCCCCCTAAGAATCACAAGTGCTCCCCATTCTCTCCTTGCATTGCTCACTGTAGATCAGATTCTTTTCTGGGAGCTTTTGTATAGTTATATTATGCTTCTATACAAGGTTTTCTCTTCCTCCAAACTGCCAATACTTAATTACCCACCACTACCTCTGATGTGCTTCAAGTGGCTTTTGTTTAACATAAAGCAGTTGAAAATCTTACTGTGCCAGTCCTTTTCAACAGTAATCATATCAAGCAAAAGCTATTGATTAAAAGTATCGTTAGGGCCCGATCTGCTCCCAATGAAATTATTTTAAAATTCTGTTCACTACACTGTATATGGTGGGTCTGAAAAATAAAACTGTGCCTGTTTTTAGACTCTCACAGTTCTCGCTGAGAAAGCAAGTCCAGTATTTATGAGGCTCCCAGTTCCCTAGTCAAGATTTATGGAAGTATGATACTGGGGGGGGGGGGGAACACGTAGAAAGAGTAAAAAAATATGACTTTAACTTCGGTTTTCCAAAAGACTGAGCAAAAGAAACTATTGGATCTGATTCTCCCTCTCATCAATCTTATCCTAGTGTGATTCCTTTGACTTCAATAGAATTACTCTTGATTTACACCAGTGTTACTGAGAGGAAAACTCTACTCCCTGTCTGACAACAGTGATGTAGTGCATAATGTTGTCATAATTATTGTTTATATTATAGTTGTGCCTGGAAGTCCAACGAAGATGAGTGTCCCATTCTGCTAGATATTGTATATAACACAGTCCCCACTCTGACGAGTTTATAACCTAAATAGACAAGATTTTTTTTAATAAAAGGGGCAGGGGAATTATTACTCCCCCTTTTTACAGCTGTGGCTCTGAGGCACAATGATTAAAGAGTTGTGCTCAAACTCAAATAGCAACGCTGTGACCGAGCTCAAAATGGAACTCAAATTTCCTAATTCCTTGTCCAATGCCTCAACAATAAGCCATCGTCCTCCCATTTTGTGCCTAAGTGCTCTCCTCCTGCAGAAAAATCTGTGGAGTGCGGGTGGGGAAAATCAGGAAATTCTGGGAAAGTCCATAAGATACCCTTGTGGGGGAGGGATGTTTACCTGATTGTGAGGGGCACAGTAAGTCCATTTCTGCAGACACTAGGGAACTGGCACAAAGGGACACCCTCCCCCAGTGCCAGTTTCAATATGGTGATTTCTCTGGAATAGCCATTGACTGGAACTCTGCATTGCCTTTCCAAGCAGGCAGCAACTGCAGAGGGGAATTGATACAGCTTTTAGTAGCATTAATTGAAGTACCTGGATTTCCACTGCCAATCTGCCACTATTTGTTGTATTTGAAGGGAGTATATTCATGTAAAGCAGTTATTTCCTGGCATCATTACCACAAGCTCAGCCTATCCTCCCCCCAGCTCACAAAGGCCCATCCAACTGTTGTTAAGAGCAAGACACTCCTTTGGATTGCGAAGGAGAAGAAATCATGTCCATGAGATGCAAATCCCTCCTCTCCTATGAATTTACAGGTATTCCTGTCTGTTCCTTACTCTTGGTCTTACATTCATGTCCTGGTTTTGGTTTGTTTTGGTTTTCTTTTTGCCCTGTAACATTTCCTATACAATATCTTATGGGGATGAGATATCAGATGAATATAAAGATGAAACTGAGTCAACTGATTTAAACTAAGGAACTATCTGTAAAATAAAATCTAAAATCAGAGCTTCAGCTCTGATGGTTTATCTTTCCCCTTGAGCTCCTTGTGTATCTCTAATTTATTTTTATCAAAAAATATAATTGGGTCCAAGTAAATAAATAAAGCCTTGGATCCAAATACAATATTAGGTGGTTCCGTTATATCATTTGAATCAACTTTCTTCAAAGCCCTAACTTGGCCTGAACACTATCAGTGGGATTTTCTAAAGCACTCAGTATTGGCCTACCTCTGCTCAATGGTCACTGACTTCAGTGCTTCTGTGGAGCAAAGTTAGGCTAATGCCCTGTGCTCTAAAAAATGCAACCCCACTACACGACCCTAAAGGTAAGCAGAGCCTTAGCTGGCATCTTATACCATAAGCACTGTGCTGATTTACACCTGCTGAGGAATTAGCCCTAAATCCTCCTAAAACCATCTGTGAGTTTCATGATAGAAATGGTGATTTCTCTCAATTTCCATTTAAAAGTGGTTCTTCCATGTTCAGGAAAGGGATATGAAATAGTTACACTTCCCATGCACACAAAGTGGAAAAGAAAACATCATTTGGTCAAAACGAAGGGTATGTACCATCATTACACCTCTTCCCTCGATTTTTTGATTGTAAAGCTAATCAAAATATAGGTGGTGTAAAGGCGCTAAAGTGATGAACGGGATATTTGCATATATAGCCACAGACATCTGTCAGGGCAAAGGTTACAAAAGTAATAGTGATGGAGAACTTTAAATGGGTGCTATCTAGCACAAAGGTGTCAAACTTTTTCTGTAAAAAGGGCCACCTTGTGAGCTAAATCCTCACCTGGGTTAAACCCATTTATCTCCATTGAAGTCAGTGGACCTATACTGGTTTACATCAGCTGAGCATCTAGCTCAGTATTTTAAAGTATTGTATGCAGTGTTTGTGTTTGGTCCCAGGATATTAGACAAGGTGGATGATGTAATGTCTTTTATTGGACCAACTTCTGCTGCTGAGAGAGACAAGCTTTAGCACTTACAAAGATCTGAAGAAGAGCTCAGTGTAATCTTGAAAGTTTGTCTCTCTAACCAACAAAAACTGGTCCAATAAAAGATATTACTTCACCCACCTTGTCTCTCTATTTTAAATTAGGGTATGTGGGCTAAATCTACAAAGTTAGGGCCACAGATGTCCTTCTCAACAATGTTATTTATGCTAATAATAATGGGAGGCTTGCACAAAGGTGGATAGAGAGTAGAATATGACCATTATGTAGTTTCTAAACTATATTAGGGGGGAGGGGTGGAAATAGCCTGACACGTCCAATACAAATGCTAGTTCTGACTATTTGTGCGTTGTTACTCGGTTTTTCACATAGGTGCAGTAATCTTGTGCACAAATGAGGCATACAGTTGCACTTCAAAAGATACATAAAATCTGTGATCAATTATAACAGTTTAAACATTGGTAGAGATGGAATGGAAGGCAAGTCAGACCTCACAGAGCAATTGTTTGTCTGCATGCTTCAGAAAGAAAGTTCTCTCTATAACCCAAAGGAATTAAAAAAAATGGTGCATGCTGCAAAGTCTGAGGGGTGGTCTACACAATGCTTTATTCTACACTAATTGCAGACTAACTGGCATGTGTGGACCCTGCTCTCACACCCTAAAAGTTTCCTAATACATGTTAATATAGTCCCATTTGAAACAGTACAACATTAACGTGCACCAGGAAACTTTTTAGCATATGCCATCAAAGTCCACACAAGTCAATTAGAATTTACAGCCCAGCTAGAGTGAGCTAAGGCACCAAATAGACAAGCCCTCAATCTGTGACAAATTAGAACCCTAAACCTGCCAAGTAATTGTTAAGACCACTTTTAACACCTGGAGGTTATGTTTCCCTACATCTCACAAACTTGTGTTGGTAACCTGTAAGGGATAACAGTTCAGATTCCATAAGTGTGCTACAAAAACTGCAGAAAAATGTATCCATATACTTCATATCAATATGATGGAATATTTAAAAAAAAATACCTCTGTCAGTATAGAGGGGGAAAAAAATACCTGGACAAATACAGCAGAAATGTACTTGGAATCATCCCTTGAAAAAGCACGCCTCACTAAAGATCCAAATGGGGAAATAGTCTGTTAATCACTGTTGAATGTGTGATGGAGCTTTCCCCATCCCAAATATTACAAGTTTCTTCTACATTCTGGTACGTGTGAGTGCATGGTTAAGCATGGTGACAGCTGCAGGGATTCTGAATAGGCCTAACTGATTGCAACATCATTGTGCTCTCAGCTCATTATTCTGGCTTGTTTTGTTAGAATAATAGTGTTGGACAAAAGAATCACGAGCCTATGTACTGATGAAATAAATGTTTGTCATAAATCTATAGTGAGATAGAAGGCACTATCTAGACATAAAATTGTTAGCTGTAGTTCCATACAGCTATATATCTGGATTATTACAAGGACATTTATCTTTATTATTTAGCAGCTTGATTACAATTACAGGGGTAAATCCTGTGCTGCTGGTCCACAGAGAGAAAAAAGGTTGCTGTGCACAAATACAGATTTTTGTGCAAGTGTACAACAGAATGCATGGGCTATTGGCATGCAGATGGAATCATGCCATGGCTTTCAAGATGGTGTTGGCATTTAATGTGCTAGATTGTGTTAGATGACCACAAGTGGTTTGAGAGTAAATGGGCTATAGCTGGTCGAAAAATTGGCAAGCATGTATTCTGCTGTCCTTCAAATGCAAGCCAGTATAATAGCAGCCAACACATGGATCCTGTGGAAAAGAAGAGCAAATTCTGTAGTATTTCATTATGTAGCACCCTGTCCAATGATGGCAGGATTTAGATCTTCTATAGCATTTACACAGTGTAGCATATCTGGGCACTGAATTGCTACTGCATTGATGTCCATAGTGTGCTAACATTTAGATGTACAGGGCCAAGCTCAGCAAACAATGAGGCATATGCAGAACTTTAGGCACATACATCTATCCCTGTTCAGGAAAGCACTCAAGCATGAGCTTAACTTTTCACAGAGGACTACAGGACTAGTGCCACTGAAGTCCAATGGAACTAGTCACATGTTTACATCGAGGTCACTGCCAGGGTTTGACCCATTGAATACAAATAAATTGTTCAGTAATACAGCTGGGGGCACTATGGTGGATTTGACTTAATCCATTGACCATTCAAGATGGTATCTATTGGTTTGCTTGGTTATCATTTACAACTCTCATTTTGTAAGTACCTTGACAGAAAGGAAATTATATTTTATAATGTCAGATTGGGGAAATAATGTCACAATATTTAGACAAAGTCATCAGCTAAAGGGCAAGGCTCTGGGTCTATTCTCTGTTTCTAACCATGTAGCAAGCATCATGTAATACTGTGTGTTAAAAAAAAACAGAATTAAAATTGAAGGAGACTGATTTAAATATACATAGCTTGATTTATGTTCTCCTCTGGAAAAAGTGTGGAAAAATATAACTTATTATTTTGGTAAAGTGACACTTGGAGACAAGGAATGGCTTGGAGTTAACTGAACTTCTGCTTTGAAACCACATCTCTGCAAAATAAGAAACCTCAAAAAATCTCTAATCAATTTTTCTGTAACTAGGGTATAGTTAGTCTAAAAATTACTTTTTTCTAACACATGGAGCTGCAATTTTTCATCGTGCTGACAATAAACCTGATCACTTTTGGTGTTGTAATTCATGTGACAATTTCTTTTTAACATGATTGTTATATATATATATATATACTCCATTTTGAACATATCAACTTAGAGTGTTCTCCTGACAGATACACTTAACTGTTTTTAAATTCAGTGAGAGATATAGATGCATCCCCTATGCAGTCAATTAATTTATGCACAGGTATATTTTACAATATATACTATTTTCGGTCATTCAGCACTAACTGTCTGTGGTCCTTTACACATTTATTCTTTGGGAATTAATATATATGGATTTTGCTATGGGTTTTTTTTCCAGCTAGGTCATTGCTTTATAAAAAAAATTCTTCATAGTTTTTAGAGTCTGCAGCCTTCTGCAGTAAGAATCATGATATGACTGGTTAATAGGCTAAACATTTAGACATTTTGATTGGATTCATATAAGTTTAGTAAGAGAGCTCAACTAGGTTTATATATATATGCTGCAAGTAATGGTATGATGTAGGAGTCCACTCAACTAGACCTAACAGACTGTAAGCAATGGTGCCATGTGGGTGTCCTCTGAACCAAATACCTTATAATCACCACTCTAATTGCAATATTTGTAATACCATTAATGTGCTTTGTGGTTTGTTCTGAGTTTGAATGGAAAAACAAGCAAATAAATAGCCAGATAAAAGTGTAAACTCAGAAGATTGCCTACTCTTTATGCTCTTATTATGCTCTCCTATGCCTGATTTCCCTGTTCTCCCTCCCTTCTACCAACTCTCATATTTTTCCTAATATTCCACATTTAAATCCATTTCAAAATCAAAATTCATTGTTTCCCTCATAGATTTTAAGCCAATAATGGATCATACTAATCATCTAGTCTGACTTTCTACATAACACAGGTCACAATATTTCACCCACTAATTCATCCTTTTAATTTATTCACTTTATTCTATAATGTTTAATGAATGTTTATGCAAGTTTATGATTGTGATTGGCTTTGAATTGCTGGTCTAGCATTCCAGGTAACTTGGCAGAAGGCACACGGGCAACTTTATAAACACATTCTGATTGAGTAATTAGTACTTTCTGAAAATCAAGCCTTTCAAGGAATCTGAAATTTGGCAATTAAAAACTGAGGCTCCCAAAATCACTAGTCATTTTCTGAAAACGTAGGCCAATGGCACCACTTCTGATCTAAGGTGCTACTCAAGATAAGTAAGGCTGTCCATAAAATAAGTCTGCCTTTTAGCCTTTTGAATGTATTTTTTAAAAAATTATAAACTTTATAGAATCTATAAAAATGCTTTGTTTTCAATAGGAATCTTCTAAAAACAAATGACTGTTTTCTCATACATTCCGTGTGTCCTATATTTGAGCATCAGCTTCTCATAAAATTACTAAGGATTGTTTCTGTTTATTCTAAATATTCATGGGGTTTCTTGTTTTGTTTTTATTTTTTTTTAATCAGAAAGAAGACCCAGTGGCAAAGGCAAACATCTGTTGCAGAGCTCACTCTCATAGGTGGCTTCCAGGCCAAAAATCTTATTATAACGAGTAAATATGACAGCACAAGAGGGATATGTTTTATTTAATGATGATTCACCTCATTTTAATGACTTTTTATGAAGAAAATGACTTCCAATTAAAAACCACTTTGATTTGATAAATATTGGTATGGCATATTGTGGAGACAGAAATGTGCTACCACTCAAAGAAACATGCACTGCATGTATGGGACACTGTCTGCAGTGCATATGGGGCTAGATTGAGATTTGGACTGTGTGCATCCTCATGAAACTAAGAGGGAGAAACCTTCTACCCCTTTTACCTCAACACATTTACCTGGATCTTGGATACAGCTGTGTAATGGTAAGTAATGCTATTCTCCAACTTATGCCTTACTTGGATCAAGAGGGCAGATGATGGGTGGAAAAAAAAATTCACTGCTCCATAATAACTGATCGGAGTACCTGAGTCAGTGTGTGGTGAGCCATAGGTCACTGCTGGTATAGTCCAGCAGTAGATTACTTTCCTTCAGGAGCAAGGAAGATGCAAAGGAAGACTTTGAGACTCCAAGGGTGTCTTTGAGGGCTTGACTACTTGGCGTGGTTTAGTTTGCGCTAATTCAATGTGGTGGACATTGAAAATGCCTCTGTACACACACCGCAAACCATTAAAGTGGGCTGACTCCCTATTTGCTGAAAATTCTGTACTCTGCTCTCAAAGTGGAGTAAATTCACTTTGAATTGAGTTATTGTGGATTATTGTTCATGCACATGCAATGCTTCTGCATATTACTTTAGCAGACCTCCCACTACTCTGGTGGTGCCCATTTGTCCTGTCCACTCAATGAGAAGCTGAACAGGATTTTTGGTGGCATGGCACTACAGAACCCAACACCCTTGTGGACAGTGCTTCCCCTGTTGCCACCAAGCAGACTGTGTTATCCAAGGATGATCATGATTCACTGGAGCAGTAGGACAGAAAAGAGATCTCTTCAGAACTCACAACCCTGAAGGCAGTCATGTAAGAAGCCAACTTGATTTCAGCCCCAACCCCAGACTGAGACACCAGAAGAATATCTTCTCAAGGGGCCCTCAGCATGAGAGTATCTGTATAATTTTATTATGCTTTACAGGTATGTTAATTTCTGTCTCAGGTGCCCAATGTCTACTGCTATTTTGGGAGGATGTGAGCCTTTCCAAGTCTCCAGTCCCTGCCTCTCACTCACCAAGTGCTATCAGTCTTTTTTCCAACCTTCTGGACATGTTTTTAAAATGGCAGCCAGACTGAGTAATCTGCGTCTATCTTGAGCTGATACTCAGACCACTGACTGTTTACAAACCTATGCCACTTAGGGCACCTATGCATCTATTTATTTCATTTTCCCTCTCTGCATCTCTCCTGCCCACTGAACACTGTCCACCTCTGTCCCATTTTCATGCTCAAAATGGCATCCACATGGTACACAGCCTCATTCTCCTGCCCCCTGATGCAGCAGATTCAAATAACAAAACTATGTAGTTATGCAAAATTAATAAGTTTACTGAGAGAGTTGTTACTGGAAAAGAAAAGTTGTGGCTTGTTTTCACATTTTACCTGAGCTATATATAGGCATAGGCATGGCATGCCCATGCAGATAATAAGGCTAATGCTCCCAGCTGAGGTATTATATACCCTGTAATAGCGTTGTAAACAGGGTTTCATACAGGAAAAGGAGATTAGGTTCAGGATTGCAAACTGCACATCCCTAAATTACTCGGCTTACACGTATCAACTACCATTTCATCATCATTGAAGTCAAGTAGACAAAGGTGGCATAATGCTTTTTCATAGGCTTACATATTTAACAGAAAAAGACTGGGACACATTAAGGCTTCAAACAATCAGTGCAGACCCATTCTATTTTTCTCTTCACTTTGTGCATATCTGCAGGGTAGTTAAAGCAGAATCTAAGGCTCAGAGATTGCTCAGTTTTAGTATGGACACTGAGGGTATGTCTACACTACGGGATTATTCCAATTTTACAGAAACCATTTTTTTAAAACAGATTGTATAAAGTTGAGTGCACGTGGCCACACTAAGCACATTAATTCGGCGGTGTGCGTCCATGTACCGAGGCTAGCATCGATTTTCGGAGCGTGGCACTGTGGGTAGCTATCCCATAGCTATCCCATAGTTCCCGCAGTCTCCCCCGCCCATTGGAATTCTGGGTTGAGATCCCAATGCATGATGGGGCAAAAACAGTGTCACAGGTGATTCTGGGTAAATGTTGTCAATCAATCCTTCCTCCGTGAAAGCAACGGCAGACAATCATTTAGCGCCCTTTTTCCCTGGATTGCCCTGGCAGACGCCATAGCATGGCAACCATGGAGCCCGTTTAGCCTTTTGTCACTGTCACCGTATGTGTACTGGGTGCTGCTGACAGATGCGGTACTGCAGTGCTACACAGCAGCATTCATTTGCCTTTGCAAGGTAGCAGAGATGGTTACCAGTCCTTTTGTACCATCTGCTGTTTTGGAAATTGTCGATGACGGTTACCAGTCCTTTTGTACTGTCTGCTGCTCTCATGGATGCTCCTCGCTGGCCTCGCTGAGGTCGGGCGGGGGCGCATGGACAAAAATGGGAATGACTCTCCAGGTCATTCTCTTCTTTATGTTTTGTCTAAAAATAGAGTCAGTCCTGCCTAGAATATGGGGCAAGTCTACTAGAGAACCAGAGAGCATAGCCACTCTGGGTCAAAGCCCAAGATATCCCGCAGAAATGATGAGCTGCATGCCATTCTAGGGGGTGCCCCTGCAACAACCCCACCCGTTGCTTCCCTCCTCCCACACCCCTCCTGGGCTACCATGACAGTGTCCCCCCATTTGTGTGATGAAGTAATAAAGAATGCAGGAATAAGAAACAGTGACTTGTTAGTGAGATAAAATGAGGGGGAGGCAGCCTCCCGCTGCTATGATGTTCCAGGCAGGACAGAATCTCCATTACTCATTAAAGGGTGGGGGGAAAGGAGCTCAGCCTCCAGCTGCTATGACGAGGACGGTTACCAAGCCTTTTGCAATGTCTGCCTCTTCAGGAGACAAAGCTTAAAGAAGGGAATGACCAGGATTAATTCCCATTTTTGCCCAGGCGCCTCCGGCCGACCTCACCGAAGCCAGCCAGGAGCACTCACGGGATGATGATGACGGTTTTCAAGCCTTTTGTACCGTCTGCCATCAGAAAAGGAAGGGGAGGGGATGCTGCTGTTCAGCGCCGCAGCACCGCGTCTACCAGCAGCATGCAGTAGACATACGGTGACATTGAAAAAAGGCGATAAACGATTTTTTCCCCTTTTCTTTCACGGGAGGAGCAAGGGGGGGTAAATTGACGACATATACCCTGAACCACCCGGGACAATGTTTTTGACCCTTCAGGAATTGGGAGCTCAGCCAAGAATGCAAATGCTTTTCGGAGACTGCAGGGACTGTGGGATAGCTGGAGTCCTCAGTCCCCCCCTCCATGAGCGTCCATTTGATTCTTTGGCTTTCCGTTACGCTTGGGCAAACAGGAAATTAAATTCAAAAGTTTGCAGGGCTTTTCCTGTCTACCTGGCCAGTGCATCTGAGTTCAGATTGCTGTCCAGAGCGGTCACAATGGTGCACTGTGGGATAGCGCCCGGAGGCCAATACCGTCGAATTGCGGCCACACTAACCCTAATCCGACATGGCAAAACCGATTTCAGCGCTACTCCCCTCGTCGGGAAGGAGTACAGATATCGGTATTAAGAGCCCTTTACATCGAAATAAAGGGCTTTGTTGTGTGGACGGGTGCAGGGTTAATTAGGTTTAATGCTGCTAAATTCGGTATAAACGCATAGTGTAGACCAGGCCTGAGTGGCACAAGTCTACTCCTGCAGCACTTCTGAAGGGGAGGGAGAGCACCTTGATGAATAACATATATTGCTGGTCTGGCATTTGCCCTTTTAAATAAGCTCCTTCTCTACATTGTAGTCACCCACTTCAGTGTAATGTAATCAAGCACTGGTACAGCCTAAAGGGGATGCTGAGAGGATTACTATTCAGCCTGAACCACCAGGTAACTATCTAACTCCCATCTCAGCTCACCACCACACTCAAATTGAGAACAGCCTGTACCCATACAAGCACTGGGAAGGCACAGCATAAACTGCAACCCCACACTAAGAACACAATACCTCAGCATCCCAATCTAGCCTCTATGCACACACAATTTACTATCTTCCAAGACTAGAATGATTCTCAAGCGATGAAATTCAGAAATAAAGGATTAAAAATGTGATCATTGTTTCTATGGACACAGTTCTAATATGAACAATAACTGCTTGGTTTTCTTTCTCTACACCCCCAGTCACTGCATCTGTACTGGTGAGACCCTCAAGGAGGGAGCCTTTATCAAAGTCAGAATGGCTGGAGAAACAGAGATCTAAAGAATGTTTCAGGCCCTGCTTACAGACTCACAGAAAAAATGACAAACTACTAAGCAGAGAAGGGTGGTTTTGAAGTCTGGGTGGTCAGGAGGAAGACAGGCAGGTATGCAGATACAGCATGGAACTGCCCCAGGATTGCATTGGCATGACCAAAGACACTATGGAGAAAGACAGGAACCTGCAAAAGCAGCTCTTGGAGGCAATGAACAGGTAGAACACTGCTGGAGTGCAGGCTGCTGTTGGACCAGTAGACAATACAGCACCCTCAGCCAGGATCCAGCCATATTCATTAGCCCCTGGATAATACAGGGAACTGAGAATATCAACAGATGTTACCCACTGTAACCCCACAGGTTTTCTCCCAGATGCATTCCCTTCCGCAGCCCTGGCACAAGGCATTGAGAACAATAGCATTCGGGAGCTGAGCATATTTGAACCCACCAATGCACCTGGCAACCTTGACCCTGACACTCAACTGCAGGACAAAAAACAGAGGCAAGATCTATACCTGCCTGCTCGTTGTGTGCTGCCTCCTCCATTTCAATATATGTGGCTATCTCATTTCTTCACTTTAAAGCTGTTCCATGTTTTAATCACTTTGAGAAAAGTTTGTAATATTTTCTAAGGGATTTTCTTGTATAATTTGTGTAATAAAATTAGTCAAAAAGCATCTGCAATGCACGGTAAACACAAAACCCACCAATTTTCCACTTAACAGCAGTGTCATAGGTTTTTACGGAGTCATAAAAGCATACACAACATAACATACAGAGTACCACAACATCCTATTCTAACACCCATGACATCAACTCCAGTGCTCAAAAACCAATCTGCTCCATGGGATAGCAGCTGTGTGTACAGCTGTACATTTTCAGGCACCAGCCTCAAAGTAAGAAGAAAACCAGGCCTGACAGTATTGCCCCGGCAGTTTACACATTGCAGTGGACACTTTGTTGACTGTTCACACTGCTGAGCAAGTCTCTGCATTTCAGCCCCTGACTTTCTCCTTTACTGGGCTTCCCCAAGCTTTGAGGGAAATGACGATACATTGTAGGTGAGAACCTAACCCTTTTTCTTTTATTATTACGTACCTTTGGTTGAATTTGTTTTGAAGAAGCTGGGTTGAAACCTGTCAAGTTAATAATATTGGAAAATAGGGGGCTGCAGCCCAGAGGTCTGATCTAAGATTGGTTGAACAACCTGTTTCCACCCTTCAGAATGATAGCAAAATCTGTCACCCGAACGGCACATTTGAGAGGGACTGCAACAGGGTCTAAGGTGCAGTGCTCTCTGTAATTGTGACAGAAAATATCATGTAGGTTACTGACATATTTACATCATTAAACTCACAAGAAAGTCAGGAAATGTGAAAGTTAAGGTCAATGCTTATAGACTTGGGTGACTAAAGTGAGACAATTAGATTCATGCTCAGTCCGCACAATTGACCATTAACTTCAATGGGAGCTGAAGGTGTTCAGGACCTCTGAAATCAGGTGATTTATTTAAGTGCCTCACTTTAGGCACACAAATTTTGAAAAAAATCAAGTTCCAACAGCAAACTGGCTGCATTGTATAGCCTATCTTTTATTTATATATTTTACAACGTAATGTAGGTGCCAGAAAAATAGGAACTGAAGAGATGACAGCAGAATCTCAATTATCCAAAGGTCTTGTGGGACACTCAGACTCTTCAAATGATCAGAGCTTTGGATGCTCAGGGAAGCCAGCTCAGCAAACTTTGAAGTCTGTGCTTCAGCTCTTCTGGTCCTGAATACAGATTTCAATACTTTGCTGAGCCAGCTTCCCAGATTATAAACAGCTTGACAGGAGAGGTTCCCCTTTAAATATAGGTTCCATTCCCCAATGGAGATGGAAGGATATTTGAGTGGTGAACCAACTTTACAAAAGTTATCCAGTTCAAAAGGATTTCAGGGATGGCTGCATCTTGCATGTGAAAGAATTAAATCTGCTTTTAAAAAGAAACCTCTATTTTGTTCAAGCAAGAGATGCAAAAACCCAGCTAGCACCCCACGTTTGGGTAGTTTGCTTTACTTCACTAACACTATTCTGCCTTAGAAGAATCCTCAGACAAGATAACTCTAACATAGAGGACCCTTCAGTGGCTCCTCCACCCCCACTTCCATTACAGCTGATTTAGCCAGTGGATTGGCCAGGGCTCCCTTACAGCCCTGTGATAGCCAGAATAGCCCTTTCCGTCATGGGCAACTAATGTAAATTGGCACAACCCTTAAGAATACAATTATATTCAGTGGTTTTGGGTTTTTCATTATTAGATTTGCTATTTTGGGAGGGGGGAAATTGTGGAATTTGTGTGTATACTTAAAATTTATTTCAACATAGATTTAGCATAACAAATTGTGTATCAAATAAAAACACGGCGTCCAAATGAATCAGAATACAATTTAGTTTGGTTTTCATCAGAACCATAAATCTGATCTTCTGGTTATACCAGAAGACAGGACATCTACTGGGCCATATTTTGCTCTCAGTTCTACTACCATAAATAAAGAGTAGCTCCACTGACAGGAGTTATTTTCTGTATATTCCTGGGCAGCTGAGAACAAAATTTGGCTCAGTTAATGCCTGCTCTTTAGTTTGCATTGGGATTTCTATCATATCAATGCTATATTTTTTTTCTATAACTATATTACATAGATATGTAGAGAGAGGCTATGGTGGTTATTTATAGTGGAGAATTGTACAGTGAAAAAAATGACCCATGCTAAAAGCCAGGGGCATGTGAGTCTTTGCTATCAGTGCATTTTGAAATATAGGATTGAAATTACATCTTTATCCACGGTGTCCAACATTCACAGCCATATACTTTATTTTCCCTCCTGTCTTTGTGGTGAAGATTAATATAAAAGATTGCATGGACTTTAAGAAATTAGAAATAGTTATATTTTTGAAATAAAGTGTTTCAAAAATTATGCTCTGATTTTATTTGCTAGATCCTGAGTTCCCTGAAAGAGTTGGAGCAAATATATCAGAAAAATACAAATATATACATTCTTTCCTTTTTCTAAAGCAAAAAGTTAAAGATTTTGCTTATAAGCTAGGAATCATTAGGAGGCAAAAAGGGAGGATGGTATTGTGATAAAGGAACTGGACTGGGATGCATGAGGCTTGAATCCAATTCTCAGCAGTGGGTCAGACTTCCTGGATGAGTAATTTTAAACTTTCTGTGTTCAGTTCCCATTCTGAAAAATGAAGATGCTGGCTACCACTTTCTTACAATCATAGGACTGGAAGGGACCTCAAGACATCTTCTAGTCCAGTATCCTGCACTCAAGGCAGGCCTAAATACTATATAGACCATCCATGACAGGTGTTTGTCTATCCTGCTTTTTAAAAATTTCCAGTGATGCAGACTCCATAACCTCCCTAGGCCATTTATTCCAGTGCTTAACTACCCTGACAGCTACGAAGTTTTTCCTAATGTCCAATCTAAACTGTTCTTGCTGCAATTTAAGCCTGTTGCTGCTTCTCCTATCCTCAGAGATCAAGGAGAAAAATGTTCTCCCTATTCCTTGTAACAACCTTTCATGTACATAAGAACTGCCATACTGGGTCAGACCAAAGGTCTATCTATCCCAGTATCCTGTCTTCCAACAGTGGCCAATGCCAGGTGCCCCAGAGGGAATGAACAGAACAGGTAATTATTGAGTGATCCGTTCCCTGTCGCTCATTCCCAGTTTCTGGAAAACAGAGACTAGGGACACCATCCCTTCCCACCCTGGCTAATAGCCATTGATGGACATATCCTCCATGAATTTACCTAGTTCTTTTTTTAACTCTGTTATAGTCTTGGCCTTCACAACATCCTCTGGCAAAGAGTTCCATAGATTGATTGTGCATTGTTTGAAGAAATACTTCCTTTTTTTTGTTTTAAACCTGCTGACTATTACTTTCATTTGGTGACACCTAGTTCTTGTGTTATGAGAAGGAGTAAATAATACTTCATTGTTTACTTTTTCCAGTCATAATTTTATAGACCTCAATCATATCCCCTTTTAGACATCTCTTTTCCAAGCTAAAAAGTCCCCTTTTTATTAATCTTTCCTCATATGGAAGCTGTTCCATACCCCTAATCATTTTTGTTGCCCTTTTCTGAACCTTTTCCAATTCCAGTATATCTTTTCTGTGATGGGGCAACCACATCTGCATGCAGTATTCAAGATGTGGGCATACCATGGATTTATATAGAGGCAATATGATATTTTCGGTTTTATTATCTATCCCATTTTTAAAGATTCTCAACATTCTGCTTGCTTTTTTGACTGCTGCTGCACATTGAGTGGATGTTTTCAGAAAACTGTCCACAGTGACTCCAAGATCTCTTTCTTGAGTGGTAACAGCTAATTTAGACCCCCATCATTTTATATGTATAGTTGGGATTATGTTTTCGAATGTGCATTACTTTGCATTTATCAACACTGAATTTCATCTGCCATTTTGTTGCCCAGTCTCCTAGTTTTGAGAGATCCTTTTGTAGCTCTTCACAGTCTGCCTAAGACTTAACTATCTTGAGTAGTTTTGTATCATCTGCAATTTTTGCCACCTCTCTGTTTACCACTTTTTCCAGATCATTTATGAATATGTTGAATAGGACTGGTCCCAGTACAGACCCCTGGGGAACACCAGTATCTACCGCTCTCCATTCTGAAAACTGACCATTTATTCCTACCCTTTGTTTCCTATCTTTTAACCAGTTACCAATCTATGAGAGGACCTTCCCTCTCATCCCATGACAGCTTACTTTGCTTAAGAGCCTTTGGTGAGGGACCTTATCAAAGGCTTTCTGAAAACTAAGTACGCTATATCCACTGGATCCCCCTTGTCCACATGCTTGTTGACCCCCCTCAAAGATTTCTAGTAGATTGGTGAGGCATGGTTTCCTTTTACAAAAACAATGTTGACTCTTCCCCAACAAAGTATGTTCATCTATGTGTCTGACAATTTTATTCTTGAAAACTGTTCCCCCTCAGTCTTCTCTCCAGACTAAATAAACCCACATTTTTCAATCTTCTCTCATAGATCACATTTTCTAGACCTTTAATCATTTTTGTTGCTCTTCCCTGGACTTTATCCAATTTGTCCACATCTTTCCTGAAACGTGGCACCCAGAACTGGACACAATACTCCTGTTGAGGCCTAATCAGTATGGAGTAGAGGAGAACAATTACTTCTTGTGTCTTGGTTACAGTACTCCAGCTAATACACCTGAGAATGATGATTGCTTTTTTTGAAACAATGTTACACTGTTGACTTATATTTAGCTTTTGATCCACTATGACCCCTAGATCCCTTTTCACAGTGCTCCTTCCTAGGCAGTCATTTCTGATTTTGTATCTGAGCAACTGATTTTTCCTTCCTAAGTGTAGTATTTGTATTTATCCTTATTGTCTATCTTGTCTGAACAAGGTAGTCAAAGTGTCACAGCTAAATACAAGATGGAACAGATTGTTAAGCATAAGGAGTTTATGCATGTTGCAAGAAACTAATCAAAATTAAGTGGACAATTAACACCTCCACAGTCAAAGGATAAAGGAGAGTGAGGGCATGGCTACACTTGCAGATGTAGAGCACTTTGAGTTAAACCAGCCTTCGTAGAGCGCAATAGGGAAAGCGCTGCAATCTGTCCACACTGACAGCTGCAAGCGCACTGGCGTGGCCTCATTAGCAGCTCTTGCAACGCCCACAGGGAAGAGTGCATTGTGGTAGCTATCCCAGCATGCAACTGGCTGCAACGTGGTTTTCAAATGAGGGGGTGGGGTGGATTGTGACAGGGAGTGTGTTGTGTGTATGGGGGGAGAGAGAGAGTGGGTTTTGGGGGGTCTGAGAGCATGTCAGCATGCTGTTTTGTAAGTTCAGACAGCAGCAGACCCTCCCTCTCCCCCCCCCCCCCGGCTCTCTCTCACACACACAGCATTCCACAGTAATGGTTGCTTTGTCTCAGAGCAGATAAGCATGCCGGATGTCAGAAATGGAGCTTTCAAAAGGCATATCGGCATGCCTGCAGTGATTCCAAAACAATGACAAGAGTGACCAATTGACTTAAGGGGATTACGGGACATTTCAGGAGGCTGATCAGAGCGCAGTAATGCAACACCTCGTTCACATGACCCAGGCATTTCAGCCAAGGCGCACCAAGCTTTAATCTTCTCCCCGAAGTGGAGTACCAGGAGCACTCTAGCCCTGGAGTCAGCGTGCTCTACATGCCTTGCCAGTGTGGACAGGTAGTGAGCTATGGCACCCAGGGCTGCTTTAATGCGCTCTAACTCACAAGTGTAGCCAAGTCCTGAGTGGGTTTCAGATTGTTGTAATGAGACATGATAATCAGTCTCTACTGAGTTCATAATTTTTGTTGTTTAACAGAGTTATAAATTTAAGTTCCCAGGCTCATCTTTTGAAAGTATTGTGCAAATTTCCTGTGAGGAGAGGACTGAGAGAGTGGATGTGGAGCAATGGTTTTGTGAAAAGCATTTGCCCAGAGGTAGTAAGGTGTTTTTGTCTTTTATCATTTTTCTGTGTGAGTTTTGGGAGCATATCCAGTTTCACCCACATAGATGTTCTTGGGGCATTTGATGCACTGTATGAGGTACACAACATGGGATAGGCATCTATTGGACCCAGGGACCTTGAAAGGTGTGTTGAACAGTATTGATAATCATTGCTGTGGAGATATGGCTGTAAGTTTTGCATCTGTTGGTCTGGCAGGGTCTAGTGCTGCTTTGAGTTGGTGCATCCTGATCTGTGGGGAGCTGCCTTCTGATGGTGAGGTTGGTGAGGTTTGGTGTTGTGTGAAGGCAGAAGAGGGGGTTCAGAAAAGATTTTTTTTTAGGATGTGGTTCCCCACTGAGTATGAGTTTGAAGATAACCTGTATGGCTTCCAGTGTGGGGTGATAGGCAACAGCCAGGGGTGCACAGTCAATTTTTTTCTTTTTCTCTATTGAAGCAGATTCTCTTGGGGTAATTAGAGTGGCCTTTTCCCTGATGTGATTTACTTCTTTAATGGAATGTCCTTGTTTGGTGAAGGTGGTTTTAAGTCTGTTTAAGGTGTGTATCCTGGACTTACTCCTCAGAGCATATTCTGCAATATCTCTGAGCCTGGCTGTAGATAACAGATTTCTTGGTGTGCCTGGGGTAGATATTGTATCTGTGGAGATAAGGTCTGGTGATCTGTGAATTTCTTGTATATAGTCATCTGTAGGGTTCCATTGTTGAAGATAATCATAGTGTCCAGGAAATTGATGCTGATGTGAGAGTATTCTAGACAGAGTTTGGATGGGTGGAAGCTGCTGAAGTTCATCTGTCTAGAGGCTGAAAATACCTTCTCTGGTATTTGATCGTTTTCATGTTGCATTTTTTTCCAGAAACTTTTCCTTGCGATGGCTTATGAAGAAGTTGGCATATTGGGGAACCAGCCTAGCTGAAAAATTTGGATAAATGCAAAGTAATGCACATTGGAAAACAATTCCACCTATATGTGCAAAATTATTGGATATAAATTAACTGTTACCATTCATGAAACAGAACTTGGAGTCATCATGGATAATGTTCCAAAAACATCAGCTCACTATGCAGCAGCATTCACAAAGCTAACAATGTTAGGAAATATTATGAAATGGATAACTAATAAGACACAAAATATCATTAAGCCACTATATAAATCCATGGTATGCCAACACCTTGAATACCATGGTATGCCAACACTTTGGATGAGTTCTGGTCACTCCATTCCAAAAAAGATGTATTAGAATTGGAAAAGTACAGAGAAGGGAAATAAAAGTGATGTAGGGGTCTGGAACAGTTTCTGTATGAGAGATTAAAAGAAAGACTGGGACTGTCCAGTTTGGAAAAGAGATGACTGAGGGGGGATGTGATAGAGGTCTATAAAATCATGAATGGTATGGAAAAAGTGAATATGGAAATATTATTTACTCCTTTACATAGTACAAGAACCAAGCATCACCCAATGAAATTAAAAGGTGGGATGTTTAAAACTAACATGAGGAAGTACTTCTTCACATAGCACACAGTCAACCTGTGGAACTCATTGCCAGGGGATGCTGTAAAGGCCAAAAGTATAACTGGGTTCGAAAAATAATTAGATAAGTTCAGGGAAGATGTGTCCATCAATGGCCATTAGCCAAGGTGCTCAGGGACACATCCCCATGCTCTGGGCTTCCCTAAACCTCTAACCACTAGAAGCTGGGACTGGACAATAGGGGATGAATCACTTGATAAATTGCCCTGTTCTGTTCATTCACTCTGAAACATCTGGTACCAGCCACTGTCAAAAGACAGGATACTGGGCTAGATGGACCATTGATTTGACCCAGTATAGTCATTTTAATGTTCTTACCCTGGCTGTTCCCATAGTTTGAGCAAAATGTTCATTGTTGAATGTAAAGTTGTTATGGGGTCAGGATGAAATGGATGAGTTTGGTGATGTGTTGAGGTGGATATCTGAGTGTTGTCCATTTTCTTGTAGATATTTGAGGCAGGCAGTGCTGCAGCCACTGAGGAATATTGGTGTATAAGTAGGTGACATCCATGGTATAAAGTATGGTGTTTTGAGGGAGGGTGTTACAAAGTTTCTGGAGAAAGTTGGCTGTGAGCTTGAGAAACTTGCCCTTTCTATGGAGAGTGGTTTGAGGATGGTTTCTATGAGTCCTAATATTTCTTCAGTTAAGAGTGCTGTGGTCAGCTGTGGTGAGCCTGCTGTGTGCCCTTCTTTATGTCTTAGGAGGCATGTAGAAGGTTTCTGGAGTGGGTTCGTGGGGAATGAGGTTGAAAAGGAAACAGAAACAATAGGGCTGATAGTTGCTTGCTGTAATATTGAATGTTAATGAAGACATCCCGGTTATCTGGGGCATTACTCCATCTTTTAATCTCTGGGGTCAGAAGCAGATCTGCAGATTGACTTCAATGAAGCAAATCAATTTACAGTGGCTGAAGATCTGCCCCTGAAGTTTTTAATGGAAACTCTTATAAATGTTGCCTTCCTCTTCCTCCTTCTCAACACAGCTTTTAATATGTATTATTTATATTGCATATACCAGGAAGGCAATCCCTGCCCCCAAAGACTTTGCAGCTACAGCTCAGTTTTATGAAACAATGCAATAAGTGGCTGAGCTAGACATTTTTGGGTGAAGGAAGATAAAGTGACAGTAAAACATAAGAACTTTTTCATAGTCGGTGCTATAGACATACAAGAAGGTTTACACAGGCCAGTTAGTTGTCCTACTCCCTTCAAAACTCAAAGTTGGTCACTTTTGTAAATCTCCCCCATGGGCATTAGGTGGGTAGCCAATCTTGCAAGAACCCTTCCCCAAACTGCCCCTCAGCATTCTTTATGAACTAGCAAGTACTTTTAAAACATAACTTTTGGTGTCGGTAAATTGAGGTTTTATCTGTACATTTCCTATCCCATGTCACTGTAGGAGGTTTAAGAACCCATTGGATTTGTAGGACTCTAGAACTACTAATATTTTTCACACCGTCACATGAATTGGTAAGTGTATCACTCCCTTGCATGCTAGCCCCACTAAGTTTCTATTGCTTTATATGCCCCTAAATATCAGAATATACATTTGCTCATGCCACAGACAGAGATAAGCTAAAATGCCTGTCAGCTGTGTTAAACATTCATTGGTGAATGATAGTGATTTCTGTGGCAAAGAAAGCTGTTAGGAATATGTTCCTGTGATGGCTATGGGGCAACCAACACTGTGATCTCTCCCCCAGTATCTCCCACGGGCATTCTTTCCATGCAATCGGCCTCTATCTGCACTTATCCCAGAGTGGACCCCACTTGGTAGACTGGATCACCAGGCTACAACACTACCTATTCCTGCCATTCTGCCATGGTTACGTGGTGCTGAATATTTTATACCCCTTTGCAGTGCCTCACATGTGCACCTCTCAGGTGCTATCTCCACCTCTCTCAGGGTAACACCCCAGGATTCTGCCACCCTTAGACTGAATCACAAGGTGGCAGCTCTTCTGTTTCCAACTGTGTTTACTCAACAGGACCAAATGTAATTGGAATCTGTAAGATGCTCCTCTCTGGAAGGGGCTGTTCTGAGTCACTTTAATCAGCCATTGGTTACATGCTCCCAAACAAATATATTGTCCATTCACACAAAGATACACAGCAAGCAGAGAAAAGAGTTAACGCCACAAAAGTTTTGCCTGCCTTCCTCTTGCCTAAAGCTTATCACCTCTCTCAAAGCTTACACAAGCCCAGCTGCCTCAGATACATCCTGCAGATCCCCTACTTCACCTCCACAGCTCTGCTACATTTTCTGACAGCATCTCTCTCTTGAGCAGTTGCTGGCCACCCACTTCCCCAGGCAGGGATTTTTCAACAGTTCACTATCCTTTTGATCTCCAGCCAGTCCTGGAAAGTATGCCTATTACCCTGGCTGGAATCAGGTAGGCAGGCACTTTCCAATTAATAGCACAACCATTGTTCCCCTAGGGATCCTTTGAAGTCTCTCCCCCAGAGGCTATCTTCTCTCTAGTAATTGTTTCATTTCCTACTGTCTGTCCCTAACAGCCTGATCTAATGTTATTCCATGTAGACAGACAGAATAGTATCAAGCAGGTAAACTGAGGAACACAAGTTATTAAAAAAATAGTAGCCATCTCTCCCCTGTTCTCTTCAGTCCCTTTGTGCTATTCCTCCACAGCCAGGTCAGCTGGGTGTTCTAAATGGCCAAACCCATAAAAGGCAGGCAGGCAGCAAGACAACCTAAGGAATAGGCAGGTTCTCCATATTCACCTGTAGTTGAACTTTCCCCAAACATCCAAGACTCTCTTGTTTAACAAGTGCTGTTTTTGTACACTTGAGATGCACCAAGAGGTGATCAGCTTGGGGAATTTGAATGATGATAAAGATGTCTCTAAGCTATAAAGATGAAAGGTCTAGCTTTTCCCCACAATTAGATTGTAAGAATGATGAGATCATGTGGGCTCTTACTACTTCAAAGGGTCATTCAAACATAACTTTCAGAAGAGATGGCATAAAACTATTTTATGAAGTATGATAGGGTACGTTCCTTTCATGTTCTAAGAAAGGCTAAATAATCCTCAGATCATTCCATCTTTGCTGTTCTCCTGGTCTTTTAGGACCGCTTCTAAAAGCTTAACTCTAAGGATATATAGCAGCAAAACCTCACACAGACTTTACTCACTTTGAGTGACACCTTATTCTGAAAGTACTGCCATTGAAATCAATAGGCTACTTGGAGAGTAAAGTATTACTCAACATGAGTAAAGCAATCAAACTCTGGCCCATTATGGGCCAAGTTTTGCCTCAGCTGTGCAGGATCACCTCCAGGTGTCTGCAGTCAGAGTTACCCCTTCACATCAGAGAAAAAATATGGGTAAGTGTCTTCAAGATTGCTACCGTGAAGCAATTCTTGGTCAAAAATATGACATCTTCAAACTCTGTGTATATGTGGATTTCAATTTTGATCAATGATTCTGTCACTTTGTTTAAAGTGCTCTTTAAAACTCACATCATCAAATAAAAGAAGTGCTGTTTTAGGTTTGAATCCAGCCCAGTTTTGAAATGACAAAACAATATGATAGTGATACTTATAACTTGCTTAGTGCTTTGCATTTTACAAACGTTAACAAATTAATTCTCACAACACTCTGAATAGGCAAGTAAGTATCATTTTACATATAGGGAAATGAAGACAAAACAGGTAGCCCAGGACCGCATAGTAAGTCAGTGGCTGAGCTGGCTTGGTTGCTCAGGAATTCTTGGCTTCTAGTCTGTAGTTCACTGAAATAGGCTGGTAAAATAAAATTATTGGATTAATGGTAAGAAAAAATCATTACCATTTAACATTTCTGCAGGGACCCATGTGATGGTATCAGTCCTGTTCTCACTGGATTGTTATCTAAATGACAAAAATCAGCAGCACAGTTTGGTAAGAACTGACACTTCTGCTATCATTAAGAACTGCTATCTATAACAGTTTTTTTTATTTTCAACATATAAATTTAGCTCTGTTGGCTTCCTTTGTCACCTGGCCTCTCTGATGATTTGAAAGAAAGAATACAGCCCTTATACCATTTATTTTGTGCCTATATCCCCATTTCAACACAATTGCTAAAATCACTGTGCTGTGAGATTATGACCAAGGCCACAGGAAGTTGCCACCCAAAATTGGTGAAAACTGTAGAGAAATGTTTCTATTTTAGCAAATATTTGCAAGAAATGTTCCAATGTGGGGAAATGTATCTAATTTAAGGTCAAATCCTAGGTCCTGTCGACTGGAGAGTGTAAAGCTTTCTGAAGCTGTACAGCTTGCCCTGTATTGATATTGTGCTCATCACTATACTATATAAACATTTGTGTACCATGGAGGCTCTTTCCTTACAGGTATATTTAGAACCTGATCCAACTCCTACTGAAGTTCATGCAGAGCATTCCATAAACTTCAGTGGAAGTTGGATTGAGGATCCTAGTGCCTGCCTGACTGCCCAACCCTCTTTCTCCTTAGTAACTCTGACACACCCATATGTTTTGAGTGATTTCCTGGAGAATCTGAGCATGGAAAGTTTTCCTCACAGTGGACGCTGAATTCCCCAACCTACTGACAACAGAGATCCCCAGCCTGACATCTCTGAAATGGAGCTGTTTTCACAGAGCAAAATTCTTGGGCCCACTGGCATAAAGAAACTGGTACCATGGAAGTCTGGGTAGGGAAGGTCACAGATCCACTGCAAACCCACCCATTTATCTTCCAGCATGGCATGGATTTGAGATTTCTTTTAATTGTGAGGGACCCTATTTCTCATCTCTCTCCCTCATGACAGCAATGTGTGAATTACTGCAACATCAATAACTTCTTCAGCTCCACCAGAAAGACCAAGATCCCCCAGCACTTCACAGAAATGATCTTTCAAGCCCTCTCACATCTGTGCAACTTGTTGCCATGTAGCAGGTGCAGATTCCCGCTGCTCTCTTTTTGCACAAGACCCAACCATCTTCAGAACCTTCTGGCCTCATGCTAAACCTGTTTTGTCAGCAGCATAGCACTCATGTATCCCATACAAACAGGACAGAGGATTTTGCCCATCATGTGTAACTGGTTTTCTTTTAGACAATTTTATGCTTTAAAATTTAAAATTAGTCTATAACTTGCAAGGCCAACAGAAATCTGCTGAACATTTTGGCAAATTCATGTGAGATTTTTCCTCATACTCAGTGGCGTTCCTTAGATAATTAACTTCATATGACCCTCAACTTTAAGACTCCTACCCTTTTCAAACCTATGTTGCAGAGGGACAGAACACACAAATGACAGTATGTGTAAAACACTGCAGATTTATTGATCCAACTATACTTAAACTAAATATTTATTCAATAATTCAAAGAATGCAATAATATGCAGCCAGCATAACTGGAGATATTCAAATCTAGACTTGGATTTCCCTTCTCCAGACCTGGTAGAGGTCTAGGCATTCTCAAGGTGTATGTGTTGTGTAGTCAGGGCTTGTCACTACACAGTATCCTATGCCAGGTCATTTGTGTAGTAGCAAAGGACAGGAGGCACTTATTCATTCTCAGTACTAGACAGAAAGCACCATGCCAAGGACTAAAGGAATGGGACAACCACAATTTCCGTTGAGTCTTGGAAGTCTAGGAAGAAAGCCTTGTTCTGGAAAACAGGCTTCCTGGAAAAACTGGCTGTAAAGTGATTCATAATGCTAAATAATTTAAAATGTCTTGGCTCCAGATGAGTGGTTATTTCATAGACTTCCTCACTTAGCGCTATCATCAAAAGGTCTCAATGCTTGGAAATATTTGAATTTTGGCTTAGGGCCCAATCCAAAACAGATTGCAGTCAATAGAAAGACTTACTTCCACTGATTGCACTGTACTTTGGATCAGCCCTTTTTTGGGTAAGATTTTCTACAGTTATTTTATCCCTCCCTCTTCCCCCTCACACACACAGTCCAAGGATGGCATTCACACTTCTGACCGAGAGCTCGGGACTCAGAAAGTTTTGGGTAGTGTATGCATTTTAGTATCGGCTGTTTCACTGGCTGTAGTACACACCAAAGGACTAGTTAAAGTATTCACTATAGACGCCCATCCTGAAATCCTTATTGAGCTTTTCTGTAAGGGGCCAATCCTACACCACCCAAATCAGTATCAAACATCTCTTTAACTTTGATATTAAAGGACAAGGGCTTTGGTCTTTATCAAGGCACAACTCCCATTGATATAACTGAGAATTGTTATTGAGTTAAATGTAGAATTAGCTCAGAGACATCACTGATGGCTAGTCTACACTACCTCAATCTAATTTATGCAACTTCAGTTGTTAGATCCACTTACTGTGGTGGTTACACTGTGCTGGGTCAATGGGAGAGCGTCTTCCATAGACTTCCCTTACGCTTCTTGGGGAGATGGAGTGCACAAATCGATGGGAGAGTACTCGCCCATTGATTTAGCATGGCTTCACCAGACCCGCTAAATCAACACTTGGTGCATCGATTGCAGCAGTGCTGATCTACCGGTAAGTGTAAACATGCCCAGAGAATTCTGCTTGGATAAAAACTGAGCAAGGCTACAAGATTTTTCCCATGTAGTACTACATCCCTCCAAGAGATGTATTTTGCTTTATTTTTTCATGGGAACAACTTCTTTTGTAATTGTTAATCTAGTTCTTGTTTGTTTGGGGTTTTTTGCTAACATTATGATGTATTCCAATTAGCCATTTTGAAGTATTCCAAGATAGACATTTGAACAGTATATGTGCATTGGCAAGGCTTCAGTTGTAATTATAAATATTTAGTGGCAGCTCTGGCATTTACAAATAGACCTTGAATGAATTGAAATAAATGATGGCATGCTGGCTACCTAGGGACAAACAGCATATTTACATGCTATAAAAGGATGGGTATATTTTACCCCTGTCAATTTAGCCCTAAGATTGTTATTCAGTGTTTATTTCATAGTCAGAGATAGCAGATCTCTCTCCAATCTCTGAAATGAACTGTCATTCATTTCACACCTGTACTAAACTGACATAATGCTAACTGGCAGCATGCTAACATCCCAAATTGCCACCAGACTAGTTAGCTCAGCAGTGGAATTCTCACTCAGATTCTACACGCAGTGCTCACCACCTGCTGCCAGGGAACCTGTCAATACAATGCAAGGTTATAATACTGAGCAAGCTAGGATTTACAGTATATGGGGTACACAGAACAGGTCGCATAGAACAAACTAACAGGGCAAAGCTTAGTTTGTCTGCCATAGCCAATGTCCAGTCTAAGCAACCAGGGTGGAGAGAGAAGTAGCAGCTGGGAGAACAGAGAAATGGGATCAGTGTGGAACTAAGACTAAATGTCACATTGGAAAGGAATAGAATTATTCATAGAAATTTGAATGTGGGGGTAAGTGGCAGCTAAGAACGGAGAGATCAATTCAGGTTATGAGGGATGCATTAACTGTAGCTGGGAATGGGCCATTAGGGAGCCACGTATATTAGCCGAGATGGAGAGGAAAGTGGTGACTAAGTGCAGAAAAGGAACAAGAATATTGAGGAACCCACTAGGCGGAGGGAAACTGCCCATAAAATTTAATGCTCATATTATTATTGATAGCACCAGCCACAATTTCAATGCTTTTTGTTTGTGAAACTAACTTTTGTTTAGAGTAGCATGTTGTCCACACTGTCAGAATCCAGTATGACAGAAATGTATTGTAGGAACTCATATAGTACGTGTTTTCAAGAGACTCTTTCATGCTATCATAGAGAGAACCATAAAGCTGAAAAACTCTGGAATTCATGCTGCCATTGATGGTATTTATGAACTAAAAATAATTTCAATTTATTTGAAGAGTTGGGCCAAAAGTGGAAATACAAATCTGAATCTCTTCTATTTGTGTGTTATTGGATCTGAATCCTTGGATATGAAATTACCATTGTTTGCTTCTGGGTTGGCTCTGCTACTAGAAGGGGATTATTTGGGACTCTATTAATCTGTTTTCTAATTTTGGATCAGAAACAGCTCAGTTTTGTTTGTTTTATTAATAACTATGTGTATCATTGTAGCAACCAACATGGAGGCCCAAAAGAAAGAAGACAAACAGCAACAGACAACCAAAATGGCTGAGGTATGTTTCCTTTTCTTAAACATCAGCCTATTTAAAATAAATAAACGAAGACTCACTCCTTTTTATTTATCCCCTCTCCCAATGAAAGTTATCCTCTTCCTCTTACTTTGAACCAAAATTTTGCCTAGCCAGAATTTTTTTTTCCCCAGGGGCACATCCTCCACACAACACTTTCTCAGTAAGAACATTCTATGTGATGAAGTCACAGAAGTCTGAACAATCAAAGTTTGTAAAGATGTGCTGACCTTGATACTACCATGTTTTTTTTGTTCCCTTCCCAGAGGGACTTCAGGGCCTTTTTAAAGCTATTCCCCAGGAAGGTAGTGGGTTGGGGACAGGTCTCCTACCCATATAGTCGGGAGGCATAGGGAAATCCTGCTGAGAGCTACCTCAGGAAAACTGAAGTCAAGTTCAAGGTCTCAGCCTTTATCTGATTACCTAAAAGATTCCCTAAATTTCCATGATCAAAACTCTGGTTGGCAGCGCCACTCTCAGGCAGAATGGAACTTTTCACGATAAGGAGCAAGCTCATCTGTGCAGGAGACAGAGCTTTCTCAGCAGCTGCTATGACACACTGGAATGTACTCCAATGAAAACTAAGGGTCATCACAAACCTCCACAGTACAAACACAACCCCAAGGTCATAACAAAAGGAAGAGGCCCTGTTATAATTGTCTTTAATGTGTGCATTGTTACACACACAAACAGCTAATGCCCTTGACTGATAAAGAAACCAATCCATCGCAGAGCTATGCAGCACCACAAGTGTGCACCAATGTTCCTTTTTGCATTTCCAAAAGCTTTACAGGATGTGAAGGTGTCCATGGCTCAGGCAGATGTCATCCTGTCTGCCTGCTGTGTTAAGATGTGTGCACATATGGGATCACTGCTTTCCCTTGTCTGCTGGGAACTAGGACCAGTGTGAATGTGGGTGGGATCTGGCTGCATGTACAAAGTTTGTAAACCAGATATGTCCTAAGCCTACTCAGTATGGAAACAGCATCCTTTCCCCCCTTCATGGATGTTTTGCAGTGTGCAGCAGCCAATGATTACATGAACTGTGTTTGCCACACTGGCAGCCAGATGGATGTAGAGGCAACACCAGCAAGCTTTCACCTTCCAAATGCTCACTCCATGACATTCTGCGCCTACTCAGCTAGTAACTGACTTCCCTTTTTCCATGGTCAGTGATTTGGGGGTATGTTTTCATGATTCAAAGCAGGAACAGGTATGTGAGGTTTCCCAAAATAACAGTAGGCACAGACAACATACAGAATAATATAATTTGTGGGAAATTAAGTCCTTTCTTCCCTCTTCAAGTACAATCCTGATCTTCTCACTGCCCTGGCATCATGAATCTTTCCAGTGTTTTCCTATGTTAGTATTCATAAGTCTGCCTCCATGGTCCACTAAGCCTTGCGGAATAAGCCAATAGTAACCTTTTCAGTTCTGTTACTCATTTGCCCTGGGGGCGGGGGGCAAAGTGATGAGATATAAGTGCCAGCAATAGCCACACACCATTTGGAAACCCCACACCTCACAAACCTGCTCAACTACAACTTTGACAGTAGACTTTCCAACCCCACAGTGCTTTGCAATGGACCTATAGCTGTCTGGTGTAGCCACAGACAGTGACAACCCACTTCTAAACCAGTATAGCTTCCATTAATCATGTGTTCAGGCACCAGAGGATTGTGCAAGCTCATCAGACAGCTCCATGAAAGTCTGTTTTCTCAATTCTGAAGCTACTGCTGGTCTTTCCAGGTTTCCAAAATGATGTCATTTCACCACACTGAGTTGGTTCTCCCACACCAGAAGTCACAGTCCGTTAATAGGCATACCATGGCAATACTGGCATTCACCATATCTCTCTCATGCAAGCTGAATGCATTGTCATTGACCCTCAAGGTCAGCCACCTTTGATGTGTTAGAAAGTTATACCCAAATTCCATCCAGTATCTTGCCATTCACCTACTCTGCTGCATAAGTGTGTATACTGTGATCAGGAGTAGACCCAGATCATCATCCAGTTGCTCCATGTCTTCCATCCAGTTTTTCAGGGAATAGCAGTGAGGGGCAACATGATGAGGAACTCTCATCGGCAAATGTAAAGGGGGTGGACAGTATCAACACAACACAAGAAAATGGTTCCTAGTGTGGCTCCCTGTGAGGCACAGAACCCTGGTACGGTAGCGTCAATGTCACGTACCTATAATAGAAGTGTCAACATAAGTAGATGTGTGTACACAGCATTTACATGGGTCCACCATAGCATATGTGGACCTTCGGGCATGAGTACGGGAAGCAACCAGGAGCTTTTACATGAACCAGTACTTGGGTATGTGTGCAGGTGGAGACATAGGCTAAATGAAATATGTATCATTTGGATATGAATGAATACAAGGTTAAAAAAAATAAAGTATACAGTACATAGCACAATTGCCACAACTCCAGGAAAAGGGAGAACAGCCTAGAATACAGAACGAGTAGGAAGAAAGTAAATAAAACTATGAAAAGTATAATTTGTGAATTCGCCAATGATGCAATTTAACAAGCGTGCACTGACTTTAATAAATTGATTTTAATGCTAATATTAATTTTTTCAGTATAAAGGTAATTAAGAAGAATTTAGAGTTTGTATTTTTACATATATCTTAGCTGTTTCACATCCTTAGACAAAATACAAACTTTCTACTCACAGGGACCTAGTCGTCCCCTTACTTAAAGTCAATAGCAAAACCTTCATTGACTTTAGGGGAGCAGGCTCAAGCTTATATTGCTTGAAAAGCATACATCGTTAAAATGATGGATGAAATCTTGGCCCCATTGGAGTCTATGACAAAATTCCCATTGACGTCTAAGATTTCACCCTATACTATTTCTCTTATTAGAGGTCGATTAGGCATTTGAGCAATGAACAATGTCTACACTCTTATTCATGGACTAATTATTTCTCCCCATTTTCTTTCTAAATGCTTTTTCGTCATCATTATTTCCTACTTAACAATTGGCTAGGAATGTGAACCTTCAGATTACTCCAAGGCCACAGTTAGCTCTACTCCACAGTGCTTTCTTATTAGGAAATATTTGAAAAGCACCTCTTCCTGATATGTCACTTCTGCGTTCTCAACTGTTATCAACCCAGGAATATCTATCCGGAGGCAGGTGTTACACTCATGGAGGGCCACAGAGGTTTAGCTAACTCCCACACCTGTTAGATCTAGTCTTAATATTTTATTTTAAATACTACTAAAATATACCATGGGGGAGGGGAGGGAAATCAAGCAAGACACTGCACAGTTTTAAGGTTTTTTCCTATTTCCTATATTTATTTACTGCATATATATGAATAACAAATATTTCCTACTTTATTTCTATTATGTCTGCCAGATTAACTTCCTGTATAAATGTTATACACATAGTCTAATAAACGGTTAAGGAAATGCCAGTGATGCATCAATACTAACAAACATTAATGAGAGAAATAAAGTAAAAGAGGGTATTAAAAGCAATATTTTAAAGAGAATTTTCTTTAAAATTGGGAATTAGTGATCTAGTGAAATAAAATGACCCCTTTGTCATTAACTCTTCAACTTGCCTCATGGCTACTTTAAGGTTTACCTAGTGAGGGGAGGTAAACGACACCTTGGTCTCAGCATTGGGTTTAAATTCTCTTCTGAAGGAGTAGATCAAAGAACTTCAGTAGTTTCAATAGAGAAACTTGACAGGCAGCATCTTGATAGACAGACCATCACTTTGTTGTCGGTTTCATCAGCGGCTACTCTGTCTTCTGAAAGGAGCATCCATTTGTTGCAATTCTCTATTAATTTCATTTTTCTGTAAGGAAACCCTCTTAAACCACTACAACCCCTCCTTACCAGTTTTCAGAAATTAACGGTGTCAGGAAAGTATCTCTTGCAAACTCCGTTTACGGTCTTTCTCTAGCAGTCCTCTATAAAGGTGTCTCCACCTCCCTCATACACACCGACCCCTGATCTCCCCCCCCCCCACACGTCTCTTCTACCATGCGGCAACACACCATGATCCTATTGGATTAATACACACGCAAGATAGTTTCAGGATCTGATTGGGAAAACAAAACAAAACAAAAAAAAAACAAAAAAACCACCCTAGCTTGCCATACACCTCCCGAGGGGTCTGCCTGGATCATTTATTTATCTTGTGCGCATTAAGAAACCACCATTAGGCTGTGGTGGGAGGTGCTTTACTTTCTGAGTGCCAGCCTGCCTCTTTTGCACTGCAATCGGAATACACAATCGAACTGAAGCTGCAAGCTTGGCAGGAGCCGCCTGGTGCGTGCGTGCGTGTGTGATTGTTGGTTCTGTCTATCGATCCAGCCCTCTGCGTGTGTTTTCTGATATATATATTTTTGCTGGCGTTTTATTTTATTTTAATGATTATTTTATTTTATTTTTTAAATCCTTGCCTGGACTTAAGTGCCGCTGGACTGCTGCTTGGAGGAGAAAGAGCGAGCGAGGAAGCTCTGTCTCCTTTCCCTCCGCTCTGCCTTCGGATTGGTCTCTCTCCTAAAGTGCTGTCCAAGGGTTGGCTGCAGGGCTGCTGAATAACAGGTGCATTTTGCTGCTCCGTCGCCTCTCAAAGAAGCAGCCGAGGAATGCTGGTGCATCTGATCTGTGGATAAGAAGGAGCAAAGCGGGGAAAGGGGGGGATACTAAGCCGACCCAGAAAGAGGAGAGCTGCCACTGTGTAGGAATGTGGCTCATCGTTGCTGGATCCGGATGCTTGGCATAAAAAAAACCTGGACGCTGATTCTTGTGACTTATTAAAAACAAAGGGGGATCTGAAGAAGAAGAAAGGAAGTGGGGGATAAAAGCGAGCAGGATGCTCCGACTGCTGCTGCTCAAGGCTGGAGCGAGCCTGGTGATTTAGCTGATTCAGCAGCTGCCGGAGGAGGTTGCATTAGGAGCCGTGGGGGGTTTCTGGGGCTGGAGACATGTCCCCTGACTGACTGACAGACTGGGAGACCGATCGCTTTCCCTTCCCTCTCTCTCTCACCTGCCCGTCCGCATGCTGCTTTCCTCAGCAGCAGCTTTTCCCTGATGTCTTGTCTTTCCCTCCGGGGGTGTGAAAGGCACCTAGGATGAGTGAAGGGGCTGCCTGCGCCTCCCCACCTGGTGCTGCTGCTGCTGAGGAGGGGGCGGCGGCGGCGGCGGCTGGGGGCCCGGACGGGGATGGGGCTCCCGACCCCCCCAGGGAGCTGCGATGTAGTGACTGCATCGTCTGGAACCGGCAGCAGACGTGGCTGTGTGTGGTGCCTCTTTTCATCGGCTTCATCGGCTTGGGGCTCAGCCTCATGCTGCTCAAATGGATCGTGGTGGGCTCCGTCAAGGATTATGTCCCCACCGAGCTGATGGATTCCAAAGGGATTGGGCAGGACCCCTTCTTCCTCTCCAAGCCAACCACCCCGCCGAAGAGCATGGAGACCACCACCACCAGCACGTCAAGGACACCCAACCGGATAAGCACCCGCTTAACCACCATGACTCGGGCACCCACCCGCTTCCCGGGGACCCGGGTCCCCATCCGGGCGAGCCCCAGATCTACCACTGTGCGTCATACAGCTGCCCCCCCTACCAGTCTCTCCACTACGGTCCCCTTCAGCACCACCATCCTGACCTCCCGTCCGCTACCCGGGACCCCCAGTACCCAGCCAATGCCCATCTGGCCCACTGCGGCATACGCTACCTCCTCCTATAAGATCTATGTTCACGACTCTGCTCCATCCTGGACCTTATCTCCCTTCCAGGAGTCCACCACCACCACACCAGAAACTAGCACTAGCCCCAAATTCCGTAAGTAAAGCGAGAACTGCCTTGCCTTTGGGCACCCCTCTTTCCACCGCACCCCCACACCTGGTTTAGTCTTTGCGTGGCTTCAAGAGCCAAGCTGGTGGTGTTCCTAGTTTGGATGCTAATGTCTAGTATCGTAGGCAGACAAGGGTCAGCGTGCAAATACTGACACTGCAGAGCTGCTGGAAAGCTCTTCGATTAAGTTTCTGCCTCTCTTTCCCCCCCTCCCCTCCCCTCCCCTCTTTACCCCCGTCCCCCCCCCGGCAAGTTCCCTGTTTGTGTGATGGATGTTCGCACAGTAGCAGTCATTTGAGGTGGAGCTATCTCACTATATTTCACAGGAAAGCAGCAGTCGCTCTTTCCCCACAACTTGGTCCCAGGAAGGGCTGTTGAGAAATCAGTGGTCAGAAGGGATAAGTGATGATCCAAAATTTGGTGGCGGCTCTGGAGAAAGGCGCTGGCACTAATTCTGTGGCTGCTGAGACGAAGTGAACTGGTAGACTGATGTTTGGTGCGCCTCACATAGGGTGTGCGGAGGTGTGGGTGACAATGAGTGAGTTTCCTTTAGCCTTCCAGGCGGTCGTTAAAAAAAAAATCTTGAAATATAAAATGTGATCCAAAGCAATCTCCCTCTCCTTGGTGCCTGGCTGTTGAAAAGACCCTTAGCCAGTGCTCTCCGAAAGGGACATTAGCCCACCTCATGAATATGCATAAACGCTCAAATATGATCTAGTCTCATCTATTTGCCATCCGCCACCTCGGCAGATTACTGCCATCATTGACTAGCTCTTAGAAAGGGGGGTGTTTAATTTCCCTGAATGATGTTTGGTGGCTGACTCTTCCCACCAGCCAGATCGCAAAGCGAAGGATTCTGGTTTAATTGGAAAATTAATTTGGATCGGGGACCTGTCCCTGCTGCCTGTGAAGGTTATCTAGGACGAACGGCAATCTCTGCCAGCGGAACTTCTGGGCAGGGCCGTTTAGTAAAACGATTAATTATACTGTATTAGAGTCTTGTGTGTTTTCTTAGCTACAGTCTAGGAAACGAGGCACGGTGTGTCCCCCGTTAGCGGCTTCTGCTAGGCACGTCAATTCAATTGAATGTTATCAGCTGAATCGCTTTTGTAGCCCGTGGCTCCCTTTTTTGCATGCTAATCTGTGGTTGTTCCGCTGGAGGATTTGGTTAGTTAGTCATTTAAACTTTTTTTCTCCCATTACATCTATTTGCTGATAAGCCCCGGGATAAAGAGTCCATATGCACAGCAAACTGATGCCGTGCATTGGCGAACCAGGCAGAAGAACGGTAAATCTGAAGGGGGGGGGGGGGAACACAGCTGTCACTAAATCAGAACGGCAAACAAGGCAATAACTCGCTTCTCCAGCCTTTGATCAAGGTAGGCGAGAGAACCTTCCCTTAAAGGTGCATCTGGCGAAAGGAAGTTGGAGGTTACAATCAGGAAAACCTTTTGTGGAAGAGCTCCAGGCTGCCACTCTCATTTCTGCGCATAGAGATGTATCTGAAATATACATTTTTTTCCTTTTCCTTTTGTCCCGAGGGTGCCTGATTTTCATCCCATGCGCCTGTGTTCAAACGTTGTATAAGGCAACAAAGCTATATGGCTTTTCAAACTGCATTGACTTTTGCGGGGTTGAGATGCTGCATGTTGGCTCAGGGCTTGTTGGAAGGGATTCTGCCAATATTAAATGTTATTGTGCCATCTTGTAATCCATTTCCAGCTCTCAGTCCCATCTTTTTGGGCCTTTAAAGAGAAATCCACTGTAATTTCCCTCCCTCCACCCAGTCTCCCTATGCACTAAAGCGGACACAAGGCATATTAATGAATCATGATCAGCTGGCAGGACCAGTCCAAACCAAGCCAAAAAATCAATAACAACAAAAAAATCTTGAGCTGGTCTGAGCACTCACACAGATTTATAAGCAATATTTGTTCCCTTAGACCAGGGTGTTTCCCCTTATTAAATACCACTCCCTTATAGGATGAAATGGAAGAAGTGCAAATCCATCAGAAATTGACCCTGTTTGAGTGCATTGATAGCAGAGATTATCATTAACAGAAGATTAAATAGATTACATAAAAAAGGATTTGAATTTATAGGGCATGTGGATATTTTTAAGCCCTCAGCTTCATATAATCTTTCTCTGAGGTTGCAGTATCAACTGGGGAGAAGGAAATGTAATCTCTCTTTCATGAACTACTGACAGTGTGTGACCCTATGACCCAATATCCACATCTTCCACTTGCTTTGATTGTGATTAACAGGTCTTGTGAGAAAAGGAACTTTTTTTTTTTTAAATTCAGCTTCAGTTTCCAGGTTGCCTGTTCTTTCTCTGCCCATTACCTCAGCGGCTATTAAAATGAAAGTCATGGGTCCTATTGTATCATGTGAATACAAATATGATATGACAAGGCTGGTGCCCTGGCTTTCAAGACAAGTGCAGACCCTTGTTTGATCCTCTGCCTTGGAAAGGCACATGTGTAGGCAGGGGTCATAGATCATTTAGCATTTCACAGTTTACAAAAAGAGCTTTATACAGATTGTGTTGTGTTGCATTTTATTAAACCATTTCAAGATGTGATAACACTGGGCTTGGAATGTGATTTTGGGAAACAGAAGGCAAGTCTGGAGGTATTTGTTCAGAAAACTGGATTTATGTCCATTTAGTGTAAGTGTTAAAAAAAGATCTTTGGTGGTGGTGGGGAGGATGTTTATCTGCAAAGATATCAGGAAGTCTCTCCGTTTTTGTGGATGTGTAGGATGAAAATAATTCTTGGTTCGTTTTTGCTCACAGACAAGTTATCTATTTGCTGTTTTGAAAGTTCTTGATGAAATTCCTCCAGGTTCTGACCAAGCAAAAACTAGTTGCTTATCAGTTCACAAAAAATAGTACTTAATTTGGTGTTCAAAATAAAAATCAGTCATTAATCTAGAATGACCATCTAGCTTGTGGATAAGAGGAACTTACCTACTAACTGAAACATCCATAAGGCTTCATTTTTATTAAACATTGGTTTCATGTTTAAAGTATCATGCCCTGATTTTTGTTCAATATGTCTTTTTCTTGATATGATGGGTCCTTCAGAAATATTATGTATATGTTGAGATGTTGTACTTGAAATTATTCATGCATGGATTCAGCTATGCAATGACATGCTGCTTCCTCTTGTATCCATACACCAAGAAGCTCAGGTCAGGCAGCCCTGGCTCGTATAATGCATAATAGCCAAGAAGAGAGATGTTACAGAACTCCTAATCAATACCTTTTGTGAAATCCAGTTGAGAGCTTTTTTTTTTTTAATCAGTGCAGACTGAAACCCTAGTATATTTTGATTTTCATTAGTCTTAATGTAGGATTATAAGACTTTTTCTGCTTTAATCAGTTATGCAAAGCATGTCCTTTATCTACTTATTTTGCACAACATGGGTTGATGAAACAAGCCTGGCACCTGAACTAGTGCCATCACCATTGGTTTAATTTCACAATGGATTAAGTATTTTTTTCCACATTAAGGGCATGGTAGGGCTTTTACCAAAGAAATTCCGTGTGGAAATCCTCTCCCTGCTATGTGTAGGAGATGCCAGACCCTCATGAAATGTGATCAGCTCTTTCCCTGGCTCAGAAATCTTCTACCCACACTTGACTTGATCCTTGAAACACTTACATGTGCTCTCAACTTTATTACCATGGGTAATCCCTAAAATCAATTGGACTACTCGTGGTAGTAAAGTTAAGCAGGCTCACAAGGGTTTGTGGGATCAGGATCTTACTTTATTAACCAGTTTGCAATGCACTGAGGGCTGATGAACCAAAGAAAACTAGAACCTGAAAGGCAGTTGCTTCCTCTACCCCTTTTACACTTACACACACCCCCCCCTAACTTTTGTTTTCCCCCAGCCGAAACAATCAGTACAGAAAGGGATACTGTGATGATAACAATCATGCATTTAAAAATTACTTAGCCACCAAGTAATAAATGTGAGTAATTAAAATTTAAGTTGATTTCCACCAATTTCTAAGGCCTTCTTGCTTTTTTGTGTTTCCATCAACTTGGACCCTGGTATTAGACTTGTTAATTTTATTTTCTGTTTATAGATAATTTTCATTTCTGGTAGTTATACACTAGCACATTGTCATTGTGTCTGATGTTAATTACTCTGCAGTGGAAGGTTTAAATAAAAATATACAAATACCAACATATTAAAGTTTTAAAAATATCTTTAAATTTTGATTTTAATGATACTCAAATTATAGTTTTACACTTAAACATACACTTAATATTAGAAGCTATCTAGAGCATTTGGTGTTAAAAATCAATATAAAACATTCATCAATTTACAGCTTCTTGTTTTTGCCATTGAATACCATAAAAATATAACTTTATAATAACTTTCTTATAATGATTTAACCATATATTATATTAAGGGCTAGTAAGTGAGGAAGGGATAGCTCAGTGGTTTGAGCGTTGGCCTACTAAACCCAGGGTTGTGAGTTCAATCCTTGAGGAGGCCACTTAGGAATCTGGGGTGAAAATTGGTCCTGCTAGTGAAGGCAGGGAGCTGGACTCAATGACCTTTCAAGGTCCCTTCCAGTTCTAGGAGATTGGTATATCTCCAATTATTACCTTTATTACCTATGCAATTGTGTCCAAGTGGAGTAGTTTTAAATGGTTTTGAATTATATATATTTCCTACTATACTATACAATTCTTCTTTTTACTCAAGTCTTTAACAAAGGTTGTTGGAACTATCAAGATAGAGGAAGAATGCAATAACAATTGAGCAGTACATGCAAATGGAAAACAGATGACTTATGTCCTGTAGAAATTGTTTAGATTTGTAAGTCAAACTAAATATTGATTAATTTGTTTGGTTCAGGATTAGTACGCTATATTTCAACCAGTTATTCTAATTATCGAAGGAACGGGACCTTAATGTTTCAAATTATTATGCTGCCTTTTAAGACTGAAGGACATATTTTGGGGGGGGGGCTACAAGGCTATTTATTAGAGTGATAGAATCTGTGATGTTTGGTAGAAGTAAAGGTTTCCTTTTTTTATATAGCATGTCTTCTCATTAGCAACTATACAAGGACTATATATGATATATGTTGACAACAATATACTGTTATAAAAGTATTGACATCACAAAATATAACCCTAAAGAATGATAATGGTCTGTGCCAAACCACAGAAAATACAAATTCAAAATTAAGGCCAAAAAATCGGTCTCTACTCACCTTATCGTGTTTAGCTGTTGCAGCACATATGTGACTTTACAGCATGGGACCCATGGTTCAGAGACCTGCTGAAATACCCAGTAAAAATAGGGATTGTTATGATTTGAATTCAGCTTTACTTCTGAATTCTTTAGTATTTGTTGCTTTCAGGAGGTATTTAACATTACTTTTATACAGTTTTGTGTTTGTTTGTTTCTCTTACCATTTATTTGGAAATAAAATAAAGAAAAAGAAAACATGTCAGTGAAATTACATGAAGTTGTTAACAACAATTTGGAGACTCTTATGAATCGCTCACATGAAAGACTTCATTAATTGCACAATATTGGGCTGTTGAGTGACCACAGTGGCTGTATATGTGGACAAGTACCTGCGCTTTGTATATCTCCTCGCATTTTTTCTTAACTCTTCTTTTGCCATAGTTTGAAAAAAGTGTCTCACACCACCCATGTGTGTGTGTGTGTATATATATATATATATATATATATATATAATACCCATTACATATCAGCAAAGGGCCTTCAGGGTTGTTCTGAACTCATGGTCAGTGTATGTGAAGCAAGAAAACTGTTGCAAAAACATTGATTGTATGAAATTGTTTGCTGTGCTGCTTGTCCTTGCAATATAGCTGATAAAAATCAGCTATGCTTTCCTGCTTTCTAAGCTCATCTGTGGTAGGCCTTGCTGCAGCTGCCATTGGGGGCCAAAATCATTTTACATCAAGCCCCGCCTTCACAGTTTGACAGTTAATGTTTAGATGTGTTGGTCAGTATAAAAATCAATATTTCATTACAAAGGAAATGGTATCTAGTGAGTAGGTGGGAAGCAGAAAAACAAACAAAACAGTTTATGTAATGCAATCTATGTAATTCTTATTATGCTGGTAACTGATCCTTTGAACAGTCATGTAAAGGTAACAGATGTCAAACCCTGGCCCTTAGCAGGGAGGCCATTCTTTAGAATTCTTCCATACAAAACCCTGGTGACTCTCCTTGGTTAGAACTACATTTCCCAGCATTCTATTCACTCAAGCCTCTCACACTCTTTCTCCACCCCCACCCACTGACTCCTAACATCCAGCCATTGGAGTGTTTCCTGAGAAGAGGTCTTGTCCCGGGTGTTCTCAGATAAGCCTGCCAAAGCAGTGAGTATGTTCATGCCCACAAATGAGAAACAGAATGAACACGCAAACAGAACTCAAGGTAACAAATGCAGCAGTGGAAGCACAAGTGGCAGGGCCATTGTTTTTGTACTTGTGGTTTAGCAACAAGCTCCTTCTCCTGGTGAAAATACATCCTCAGGAGAAAGAGGGGATGGGAAAATGGAAAGGAGCAGTCTTTATTCATCATTCCCACTAGAAGGTGCTTGACAAATGTTTAGTTGTATCATGTTTTTCCAGCCTAAGCTGGGCCTGGCTGGGAGGCATACTTTTATTTATGTTATACTTAGATATGTTCTCAGCTTTTCTGCAAAAACATGGAGAGATTTAGCTACCCCCTGTGCTTACCTATTTCCTGTGATTTCATCAGTTGCTAACTTATGTCTGTCCCCCACAGCAGATGGAGTCAAATTGTGTTTAAAAATACAAATAGACTTATATAAAGTTTTACAAACATGGAAATGTTTGACCAAAGCTTTAGCATTTTTAAAAGAAAGTCTTCTGTCCTCAGAAATCTAGTACACCTCTACCCCGCTATAACGTGGTCATGGGGAGCCAAAAATCTCTACCGCGTTATAGCTGAAATCTGTTATATTGGGTAGGAGCAGCAGGGCTCCGGCTGCTGCGGGAAGCCCTAGGCCTTTTAAATCGCCAGCAAGCCCTGCTGCTGCAGCCCCGGAGTAGCGGCGGCAGGGCTCTAGTGGGATTTAAAGGGCTCGGGGCTCCCCGCAGCAGCCGGAGCCCTGGACCCTTTAAAGCACCGCCGGAGCCCCGCTGCTACCGTGCTATACGTGAACCTGTGTTATATCAGGTCGCATTATAGTGGGGTAGAGGTGTATTATGTATACTTTCCATAAGATATTTGGCAGCCGTGGTGCAAATACAATCATTCAAAGACTATTTGAAGTTCTATTTTTATAATTTCTATTGATTCTTTGCTCCTGATTCTCTTTGCTGTTTTTTTTATTTTTGATTGCTAATTCATAGGCTAGGCAGAGCTTGTGCAAACCTGTCGAAACCCAAATTGAGCCCAATTTATCTGGTTTCAGATTTCATTACAAATTGAAACTCAGACCAACTAAAATACCTGATAATTGTGCTTTAAGTTTTGTGTTGATTTTGTGATTTTGCTTCAAAGTAACTGAAAGTTTTGCATGAAAATAAAATTGAAACTTTAAAGCAGAGATTAGACAGGGTTTGGGAGCCTAGACAGTGCAATGACAGCCTAAATAAATGGGTAAATAGGTAGATACATGTAGGTGAAGTCTCACCTCTCTACTTCTGGCTTTACTGAGTTTTTTAAGGATTCTTTGTTCTACTGAATTTAAACTGCCTGTCTACCCTGTGTAATGTGACCCCAACTCCAGTTTGTATTTTGTACTACATGATTGGTCCACAAAACACACAAGGCTGGCACTTGAACCTTGATAATATGTGTAGGAAAAAAATGTTCCTAGTCTATAGAAAAATAAATTAACAATCTAAAAGCTTTTTTGAACAGATCTCTCATAGAAGCATTTTGTAACTTTGCAACACAATCTGGAAAAAATATATGCAGCCAATGATCTTTGGAAATTTTGTGTTTATCTGGCAAAAATATGTTGAAGGACCTCAATTCGCAGTTTTTAACCTTGAGATTGATATAGCCCCCAATCCTGCAAACGCATGTGTTTAACTTTGTCTGTGAGCAGTGCAATACATTTCAAAGTTACACACATATACACACACAGAGTAAAATGTTTGCATAAACAGACTTGACTTTAAATGTGGTTTTCTTACTTTTGGCTGTTTTTAGGCAGTTGTTAGCAATACTTAAATGTGGTTATTAGTATTCAGTTTCCATTGGTGAGGTCATCTTTATTTTGTTCAGTACTATATTGAAAAAAAGACTCTTCCTCTTCACCCTCTCTCCCCAAATAGTTTATAGTAAACTTTCATCTTTGTGTGATGTGATTGATTAGTTCTAGACCAGGGGGTCTCAACCTTTCCAGACTACTGTGCCGCTTTCAGGAGTCTATCACAGAAGTGTCACAGCACACTGGTTCTGAAAAATTGCTGACTTTCTAATTTTTACCATATAATTTTAAAATAAATCAATTGGAATATAAATATTGTACTTAAATTTCAGTGTATAGTATATAAAGCAGTATAAACAAGTCATTGTATGAAATTTTAGTTTGTACTGACTTTGCTAGTGTGTTTTATGTAGTCTGTTGTAAAACTAGGCAAATATCTAGATCGGTTGATGTCCCCCTTTGAAGACCTCTATGTACTCCCAGAGGTACACATACCTTTGGTTGAGAACCACCTGTTCTAGACCACCAAGAGTCATCTCAGGATTTTTTTGCATGTTGATTTTAACCGATAACCTTAAATCCAAGCTTGGTTCTGTATTACAATGGTCAAATACCAGGTTTATGGATGCTACTGCATACATTGGTGGTTTTTTTGGGTATATCTTTGCTGAGTTTGCAGGCAGAAATGTGTTAACACTGACTCTCTTTCAAAAGACATTTCATGTTTGTAATGCTTTTGGAAACTTTAAAGGTGACCCGCTCCCTTGATGTATTTTCAGATTTAAGTAATTGTTAGAACTATGTCATTAAACTACATTCATATTTGTTATTTCACAACATCATTGTTATAAACCTCAGGATTTTAGTTCATTATGAGCTGAGACTTGATTGCTGGTTGTTACCAGATAGAGGGGCTGTAGCACTGTGTAACAGCAAACCATTAAATTAGTATTAATAGCAAAGAGCTTCTTTTCCAGATCTGATCATTCTCACTGATGTCAGAACTTGTAAAGCAAGCCATTGACATAAGATAGAGTTGTTCTGCTGGAGTGTCTTCGTTGGTCTGTTTTAGTGAAACGACAAAGGTTATTTCGTATTTGGTTTGCAACTGATTTATAAAACAGGCAAGGAAGCCTGGAACTGCTGTTTCTAAGTATAATCAGGATCTTAATGAAATCAATTGTCATATAGTTTGTATCCAACACTGTTACTAAGCTGCAAAATTATCTTGCATTGTGCAACACTAAAATTTTATTCTCTCATATACACATGCAATAAAAAAAAGCCATGTGAAATTTATGATAAATGATTAAATGCTATTTCCTATAATGTACTGAAAATGGCTGACTGTTGTAAAGCGCAAGTATCTCTATTACGTCTGAGTGACTAGCTAACACTCAAAATGTTAACCATAAATAAATAAATAAAATGAAACCATCAAATGTGTTAGTACATAAATGGGCTTAGAATTATAGCTAAAAGAGCAGTAAATTATTCATTTGGTTGGCTTTTGAACTGTTCAGGTAATAGTTACAAAATAAATAGCTTCCAATGGATTTCTCAAAGTATTCTTGTTCCAGATTTTAGAGGTGCGGGGGTGTCTGTGGAAGAGTTAATGCCCTCTTTAAATCTGTGAATGACTCTGCAGTAGAGAAACAGGATTTTTGTTTCAGCCTTGTGGAGATAAGCTGCACCAAAATGTTATGGTAATTTTTTCTTCATTTAATAGTATCTGAGATAAAGGTTTTGCAATGGCAGAGTTCAATAGGCCAGAAAACTTAACTGAGTGGATTATCCTGATGAAATTTCAGGGCTACTGACTTAGGCTGGAGGTGGTTTTATAATTATTCCACTGAGTGGCTGTTTCCCCAGGTTTTTGTTGTGAATGGCTTATTGCTATTACAGCGTACGTTTTATAAAGGGTTTAGAAATTTTAAAAGACCAGCTGTTTGTTCATAACACTATCAATCTAAATAAATCAATCAAAAAAACAGAGGGCAGGAAAATGCATGCTCAAAACTAGTAGAACTTTGTAAATTAGCAGCGTTCCTTGACTTGGTAAGTTATTAAACTTAAATGATGTTTCTGAGTTTATAGTGTAACCTTTATAAGGTACTCAACTTTATAATTCTTTTGTAGGAAAAATACAATCAGAGGGATGCTGAACTGGCACAGTGTTTTCTGTTGTTAAACACTAATGGGGTGGTGGCATAATTTTTGCACAGTATGTGTTGTCTGCCTCAACTGGCCACAGATATTAGACTACTACTGCTGCCTGGTAAAGAGGTTACACTTTGTAGCTCAAACGGTAGTTTTCTGAGCTATGGAGACCTGGATTCAAACCTTCCCAGTGACTCATGTTGAGGGTCATTACTTACAACATGTGATATACATAGAAAATACAGAGGATGTTACATATGTTTACAATCTGAGGGCTCGCTTTGTCTCTTCTGTATTGATGAAATGGAGGCACACTGCCTGAATCAGTGTCGTGCCTTGTATCAGTATGCCAAAGAAAAGGAATGATGCCTCCCAGGTAATGGAGGTGAGCAGATAGTAAGAGATGCTTCACAGCCTATTATAATAATAAATATCTGGAGCTTCTTATCTGTAGATCTGAAAGCGCTTTACCATGGCAGTAAGTATCATTACATCCTTTTTTTGTAGATAGGGAAACTGTCAATACTCACTTCAGCATACAGAATGTCCTTAGCACAGCTCAGGGAGGACATTGTGGAGATGTAGCTTCTGCCTGGCTCTCCTGTGTCCAATTTTACCTCTTGTTTCTGTAGGTACTAAGGAGGAGAAGGGTTCCTAGTACTCTCATCTTTAAAGCACCTCATAAGGGATGGCATAATTTAACTCTAAATAAATAGAAAGAACCACAATTTAAAAAAAAATGTTTATTTTAGTGAATATGAGGCAATAGTAACATCTTGCAGAATTCTAAAGGGTTTAAGTCCTTTGCAGAGCTAGATTTAGGCCAGATATACAAGAGTGAGATTTAACATCAGTTTACAGTATATTTACAGAGAAATATTATGCTGGCATAATGATTGTTACTTTCACAATTTTTTTTTTTCAAATTAGGATCATCATGTCATCCCCATTTTAATAGACTGTATGCTGGTTAAACTACTTGTCACGGAATGTAAGCACTCTTTGGTCAATTGCTGAAATATTGCCTGTGTCAACTGAAATTTTAGTAATTGGATATGCCACATAGCATGATAAACTCGGTGTTTTCATACATTGTGTGAGCTTGACAGATTTAGGGTTTTGTAGCCAACTGCACCTCAGTTTCTGAGAAGTGCATATATAAATGTGAAAGTAACCCAGTTGCAGGAATTGTAGAGTAAAGGCTTCTGTACTCATTTCTGGCTTGCTCACAATGTATAATTTGGAAGGATGAGCAGAGGGATATTAATTTCTGATGATAGTTTAAAATACATTTGTCCTGATTTTTAGCAGCATTCTTGGTTGCTGAGCTCTGTTTCTTTTTAAAATGATGTATTTGTACAAAATGAAGACAGTAGGTAGGGGTCAAAGTCCAACAGCGTTGTAATAAAGAAATTATTATAGGAGAGAGCCTTACGATGAGGATAAAGTGTACTGGATTACCCCTCCCCTCAGAAAATATTATTCCAATGAAGTATTTAATTTGCATGCTCTGAGGTTTTTGTCAGTGTAAAAGCAGTTGTGGATTTATTAGGGGGCTTATTTGTTGTTTTTTAATGACAATCCCATAAAGAAGATGATGAAAGATTATATCCAATTAATTAAAAAATACATTGCTTCTTAAATAGTTCAAATGTAATTATTTAATAACAAGCTCTTAATATTCTAGTGGACCCTTAATTTTTTTTCTGGTTTTTATTTGTTTATTATTGCTGTCTATGATGGTGTATACAGTCTTGGCCATTTTTAAAAAAAAAAAAAAAAAAAAAAAACTAATTTATTATAATTTAGGTATAGTATATTCTGAGATCTGTAGAATTAGTATTATTATTTAGAAATTTCTTGATATAGCAATTTAAATTTATCCAGTGCTTTACAGAAAATTATTTCCTGCCCCAAAGAATTCACATTCTAAACCAGATCAGATACACAACAGAGCAATGAACCAAAGGATGAGCTAGGAGAATATATTGGCAAAGAGAATGAGGGTCAGGATCCTTGGCAGAAGTTGGCTTTGAGAGGGGACAGGAAAGAGGGAAGACAGGAACTGGGGGATTGTCCCAAATACAGCATGCTCCTGGAAAGATGTAAACACATGTTTAACTCTACACAGCCTTGCCGTTAAGCATGTGGATAAGTCTCTGCAGGATTGTGGCTATGGAGAAGTGGGGAGAAGTACAAAGTGGGGCATGTGAGAGAGACCCTGCGTGTGTGATCTTGTGAGATACAGAGCACCTCCTGTGAAGTGGGCAGCAACACTTTGCTTTCCAGGGGAGTTGCAGGATGCGTTAAAGGATTCCCGTAAGGAAGCCGGAGATTATAGTTTGTACCGAGAGTCTGTATGGTGAGCAGAGAGACACCAGACCCTGAGTGATTTAGCAGAGTATTAGAGAATGGCCTCCTACTCAGAAGTCCTCACAGAGGCCTGGATTTGATTCAGTTCCTCCTACAATGTATCTTGGTCCAGTCTGGTAAATGGAGGACCAAGAACTCCACAAGTTCAACTCAGCTCCACATAGAGTCAGATTGTGATGAGCATAAGCAGGGAGTGGGGTAAGTAGAAAGAAACAAGATCAGAGGTGTAAGTGGGATGAAGATGAAGCAGTTTCAGCAAATATAAGGAAAGGGTGATGTGGTCAAATGTAGTGAGAATGGACAATGAGTTTGTATAGAAGGAAGAGTTGAGAAAAAGGGGGAGTTATGTGATGACAAAACACAGCTTGCTTCTGTTTCACTGCTGTTTCTTTTATATTCGCAGCTTTCTGTAACATTAGCCAAAAATTAGCATTCTCTAACCTATTGAAGATGTATTGGTCATGCATAGAACTGATAGAACTCTGTTGGGTCAATATAATCCTCAAACTTAAAAAATGCTTTTAATCATGTTTTGACCTTTGGCTCCAAATCCTCTGATGTAAATGGGTGCAGCTCCACTAACTTCAGTGTGATTTCTCCATGTACACAAGCAGAGGACTGATTGTCCCTGAGGCTGCAATGCTGTCGTGAAAGACTGTTAATCACCATCAAATAAATGAAGCATTTGTAGAAGAGTCTGTAATGGCTCCCAATAAGCCATTGCCATATGTTTTTCAACTCTTTTAAAGTAAAATAATTGATTTCTCATTCCTGATATTCATCTCGAGAAAACAAAAATGAAGGAAATAGAGATTATGGGTCTGATTTTTAAACCATAAAGTATCTGAGGCTAAACATCTACTGTACTGTATAGTTAAATTATATACTTGATTGTACCTTCTCTTGAACAATTTTCTAATGGCCAGAACTGTTAGACTGGGAAATAGCATCCCAAGGGAAGTGAGGGAACCCCCATTGTTTGGGTCATTTAACACTGGACTAGAAAAATCACTTGAAAACCAGGATTAATCCTGCCTTAGTGCAAGGGTATGAATGAGACAACTGTCTCTAATTCCTGTGATACTTTTGATACTTGTGTTTCTCCTGCAGTTAGATCAGGTTACAAGTGAGGGGCCTGATTATGCCAGAAGCTGCATGCATGCAAATCCCATTGAAATCTCTCTTATCTTTATTCTGTATTCCATTGCCATGGGCGATGTACTAATTATTGCCATTAATATTGCTGCCTTATATTTTGGAGCTACAATGTTAATCTAGTCACACTTCTTTTAACTAAGGGCTTGTCTACACTACCGCTTAAGTTGATGTAAGTTACATCATTCAGGGGTGTGGAAACCCCCCCGAGTGACATAATTTACATTGATTTAAAGTGGTATCAACACTGCTCTGTGTCAGTGGGAAATGCTCTCCCACCCACCGACGTAGCTTCTGCCTCTCACTGAGGTGGAGTAATTATGTCAAGGGGAGGGCGCTCTCTCGTCACCATAATGTGTCTTTGTGAAAGCAAAGACAAGTCCGAAGGAAAAATCCATTTGAGTAGTCTTGTTTGTCAAGGAGGCAGTAATGTGGGCAGCGATACTACAACTTATGGGCTGGATCTAAAGCCACGGTGATCAGTGAGTGTCTTTCCTTTGAGCTTTGCATCAGGCCCTACATGCATTCACTAATATGCTTAGTGGTTTTTACAATAACTAAATAATTTGTTTGTACACACCAATAAAGGAGTTAACCCTGCTTATGTGCCCCTTGGGTGGGCTAGAGTTGCCCTTCTCCACTGCCAAAATCAACTCAGCTAACATAGAAAAGCACCCAGAGACCCAGAATTCAGTTATCTGGGATTTTCAACAAAGATTACACAGGTTCAATCATGTCCAAAAGAAAAAATCATGTCCAAAAGAAAAAAAGGAATGAACTTAATTCTTAAGTACCAACTTTATTATGTTTCTTTATAATAAGATGTTATAAATAACTTAATTTTACAACATAACATGGCTACTTTATAATGCACATATTATACATAAACATAAATAAAACAAATCTAAACAGCACAGTCCCCACAGAAACACAGTGAGAAGAAACTCAGAGTTTCCAAAAGCTGCTAGATTGAGTTCACCTGAATCTCAGAGTCTTTGGTCACCAAATCTATATAGTCAGCTGAGTCAAAAGCAACATCTTCCCCACCCCTACCCCCACTTGCTTGTTAGAACCCATGCAGATTCTTTCTCTTCTGAAATCACTGTTATCCAGTCAGCTAACTGATTAACCAACCACACATTTAAATACATAGATTCTGAGGGGAAAAGACTCTCTGCTGCAAAATTCTTCAGGGTGAGGGAAAACAGTCAGCTTTCTGCTCCTGGGTTCAGTTTTTCCCAGCCCACACAGGGCACATTGCCTTTTGCAAAGCAGTTATCCTCACTGCTTGCTTGCCTGGAGTCTGAGACCTATTGACCATATCCAAAACTACCACACCCAATTCCAGAAACTTCTGAGCGTGGAAAGCTAATTGTGCATCTGCCTAGCAACAATGACCCAGACACAACTGATTCCACCCCCCCCAATAGATCCCTTAACGAGACCTCTCCCTAGTAGGCATATGGATTACACTTGCTTTACTCTGGTATGCTGGATTTGCCACAAAGTTGTTATTTTTAAAACCTCAAAGATGTGCATTCCATGCCACTGCAGGTCTCTAAGAAAATATCATAATGAATTCTAATAATAATAGAAAGGAATCCCATATGGCAGGAAGATGGAATAGGTGATAAAGCTGATCCCCTCTGCACTTCCGCGTACACGTGTGTGTTCTTTATAATTCCATGGTTCAACAGGCATTAAAAAGATAGTTACCAAAATATCTTTTGAAACTGCGGGTATAAATGATTCATTGTAGGCCTTAATGATGAGTGAACCTCCAAAGATGGGAAAACTTTGTATTTTGTTCCAGAAATTGTACATGGGAGTAGGCAAACTGGTTTAGAGTAAAAAGCAATATGGAACCTATCCTTCACTCAGAACTTCAAGTGACCCCTAGCTAAAGTTTAAGGTTTTTAAAAGAGTTTGATAACTATTGTCAGCTTTTTGTTTATGTCTGTATTTTATTTATTTCATGTCTCCACTTCCTAATTTCATCTGAAATCATAAATGTCAAATGTGCCAGAGAAGTCTGTGTTTTGTTGCCCGATTTTTAGGGGGTTATTAATATTGTTTATATAATAAAAGTTACAGGCTTGCCAGTTGATCTGATCAAAAGATAATACGGCTCTTGTCCCAGAATCAGGCTACACAGTCTTGCTAGGACCCTCGGGATGTATGACAAGGACACTTATGCTGAGAACAAAATATAGCCTTTAAGACTTCAATTGACATAAATGGAGTAGGAATCAAATGAAAAAGTAATCAACCAGAATTAAAAAGAAAATATATGGTTCTGTTTTAGAGGTACATGTAGTATCATTTACTGTAAAACTTCCTAGAATAACATATTCACACTCTTACTTGATAACGTGGTGGTAAGAGAAAAAGGACCAGCCTCGTTTCTGGCATGCCAAAAGAGCCCGATTGGTCCAGGTTCCTCAATTCTCGAATGGAAGATGAAAAACTTACGAGATGCTAGAGAGCTAGAAAGCTATAGAAAGACCCAAGAAAACCTAACCTAAAACTAACTTAAAAACATGGTGGTTTGCCCCTCTTGTAGATTCTGAACACTATGTGTCCACCTTCCATGTCCACACTTAATTTCCTCACCCACATAAAACCAGGGCTCTCTAGGCTGGCATATTTATACACATTAGTGACAATTAGCTCATTCTCACATCTGTTATTTCTGGCGTGTACGAGTTTGGTGGTGGTTATGTCCATGTTCTTTGTGGTGTACCTGTTAAGAGGGCAAGTGGTAGGCCACTTATCTATGCCAGAGGACCCAAACATACATATGCTGACTTGCTTTAGTTTATACAAGACGAGGCCTTTAGGTTCCTTGTGTTACTGCCAAAAATACACTAATCCAAAGCTCTAAATCTATTTTAATACAACAAACCCACAAGAAAGCATATAATAAAACAAGCAAGCAGGCTACCCTATGGGTTACAGTTCCCAATGCAGCCAGAAACTAGAATTATTGACAGTCTCACTAGACTCTTCTCATGAAATAGCCGAACCAGTTTTGCATTTACAGGGATTTAATAATTTGGAAAAGATTTAGTTGTTAGCAGTTCACATTGTGGTAGCATGTAGAGACCTGGGCCCCAAACCAAATTTTCATATCTTGGAGGTTCACTCATCATTAATTTTAAGGCATACACTGAATCATTTCCATTTCAAAAAATATTTAAGTAATCCTCTTTTTAACATCGTTATGCCAATATTTAATGACCACTAAATGGTATAATCCACCATTTGGAATGGAGAGCCAAGATTATTCTTTTTCCAGATACAAGAAGAAATAATAAATGAATGGAATTGTACTATTAACATTTTATTTTATTACTGTTTAAGCATTATTATGTTGAGCACTCTATAAAAAAGAGAGGAAGACAAGGACATTCTGTATTGTGCTTGACATCTTTTACCAGTGAAGCACAAGATTAAAATTTATCATTGACGACGAATAGTAGGCCACCTAGGGTCTCATCTAGCTTTCATTGAAGTCAAGGGCAAAACTCCTATTGACTTTAATGACACACGATCAAGCCCATACTCTTCCCCAAGGCCTTCATCAGCTCCTAATGAAGTCAGTGGAAATCTGGCTTTTAACCTGTGTTACACTCTGATCATGTTCCCAATGAGGTCATTACATATTCCAGAACATAATCTAGGATAATGTGATGCAAGACTGGAATTGTAGTAGTAGTACTGAATAGGCCCATACAGCTATATGGAAAGTTTTCCCAGTGCTTTTATGTTATGCCTGACTCAAGGCAATGCTAGAAATCCTTTATTTTTAAAAGTTGTATCGTTAGCTTGTCACCTCAAAATAAAACGGCTAAAAATCAGTGCAAAATTACAGAGGTAGGGAATTTTTGCTACAAGTACAGTACATCATTTAAATTCTCCTCTGCTATGATTTTCCCCTTTGAAAGCATATCAGTTGTATAATGGTGTAATAGATTGGCATTACATGCCTTTTGGGTCAGTGACATACACAAAACATGCATGAGTTGTTTAGTGTGTTATTATTTACAAGATGACCAACCTATGCATCTTTCACACATTCAGTAAAGAAATAAAATCATTGATTTAATCACTTGGGAAAAAATAATGGATTGAATATTTTAAATCAATAATTCATATGTACTGACTAGTGTCTGTGATCTACTATTCAAATATTAGTCCAAAATTATCATCAAGAATGATGGGCATGTAGAACTAAAGTTTATTTTGTGTTCCTGTCAGTCTGTTGCCAAATACTCTAAAGATCTATAGTAGAAAAACTACATAATTTGTAGGCTGAAGAGTCTACACCTTCCTATTGGCTAAAGCCCTGTGGAAAGAGGATTCATAAGCTGAATCAAGACATTCCAGTGAACTTGCAAAGTTAATAAGCTTTGCAAATGTAAGACTGAAAATAGTGATAAATCTCATAGTATAAATGGTGGCTATATGAAACTCTTAATAATTTTACTGTAGATATTTTCAGCATTTCATTAATAGAGTATATAATATGAGTAGCTGTGAATGTATTCTATATAATGTGTCTACTTGATTTATATGCCTTGGTGTCAGATTTAGGGTAAATTCTTCTCCTATATGCATTCACTGCTCTGACTGATATCATTAGAAGTTTAATGGATCCAATGAAGGAGAAATTTAGCTTTTAGCAATCTATCAAAATTATGAAGTATGTTAGGCTAAAGAGCTTAAATATCCAATACACTCCACTGTGGGCCATATTCTGCCAAGTACTCAGTGATGATCATGGTATAAGAAACTAGCGAGATTGTTCTGCATGCAGAATGCTGAAGTTCTAGCCTAGGGTTAGCATTTTTAACTAGTGCATTGTTGTTAAAGCTAATATCCACAATACTGCTACAACTTACTCTACCTTTTCCCTATTATTACAGTTTGAGTAAAAGTTATCCATTAAAAGTTGGAGTTTACTGTGGCATATGATGGGTCTTGTGCAGATAATATAAATTCAAAACACCAATTCCATTGGTTCAAGTCTCAGGAAACAAGAATCAAGAAAGTATACAAGGATACAGAACCACCCATGTTCTGCCATTTTTTTTTAGTTTTATTATTTTTTAGTTTTCTCTTATTTACTCTTTTGATTACAGTAGCACCAGCAATTTTGCTAGCGTTTTCTAAATATATAGAAAGGTGCAGCTCTCTCATTTTATGTACAGTCTTGGTCTCTAAGTCTTGAATCTTTCAGTTTTTCCATTTTCTGAACTTTGCAGTTCCAGAGGCCTCTTAGGACCGTTCAAATCCTTGATGTGTTTTCTTGATGTAAAAAGACTTGTATTTCACAAAGCAAAGCTGATGTGTGGCATCATTTATCACAGTGAGAGGTTCACAGAACCTTTAGGGTCATTGTTGCAAAGTCAATGGGAGTTTTGCATAAAAAGTGATGCTAGAAAATTACCTCTATATCATGTATTAAACTGTTCAGAGAGAAAAATTAACTCAGGTTTCTCTAAAGACCCCATTGTTGCTTCCCAACACTATATGAGAACTGTATCACAAGCCAGGTTTATCATAAGTGTGGACAGTAAATTGATAGACTATTTACTGATGTCCTTCATCTGTTTGTAATATATTGTGGAAATATTGCCTTATTTGCATAAGTTTGCAAAGATGTCCAAGTCATGTGAGTGCAGGCCGTTTGCTGGGGTTGTCTGTGTATATCTTAATCATTTCCTTGCCATTGTGGGAGGCCTCAGGCGCTGGTGCACCTTGGTCCCTCCTATTGTCTGCCAGTGACACACAATACTCTAGTCTTCTGTGGGCTGTAATACTTTGTAGAGCCCTGCACAGATACAAATTTATACCTGTAGATGCGGATATCCGCAGATAGAAATTGATATCTGCTGAACTGCAGGATTCTCCTGGGAACCGCAGTGGCAAAAGGAGCAGAACGTGGGGCTGCCTCTCCCAGGAGCCAGCGCCCCATGCTGGCAGCTCCTCCAGCACGGCTGTACTGCCCCCAGCCCTTCTACGCAGCTGCGTCTCCTGTCTGTGGTCTGTACAGCCCCACTGGAAGACAGGGCTGGGGGTGGTACAGCTGCGCTGGGGGAGCTGCCATCGCGGGGCGCTGGCTCCTGGAAGTGGCAACCCCACATTCTGCTCCTTTTGCGACTGTGATTCCCAGGAGAGCCCTGTGGTTCAGTGGATACTAATTTCTATCTGCTGATGTCCGCATCCCCGGATAGAAATTTGTATCCGCACAGGGCTCTAGTGCTTTGGTCTAATTTCAGCTGTTGAGTTTAGTTTAGTGTGCAGATGCTGCATGGTATTGGTGGCCTATGATAAACAGAAGGCCAGAGTAGATCATCTGGTGGTTCCTTCTGGCTTTAAACTGACTCTAGGAATCCATAGTTATGCTACGGATTTCCTACTTACAAATCTGTAATATTAACGTATGGATGTAGCGTATGATTGGGTGGGAAAACCCTTTAAACTAAGATCTGGCATTCTATAAATTTGTTTAAAATAGATATTTTTACCTGTTTTGGCTTAATTTTGTGTAGTAATAAAAGTAAAAAATTAAGATCCATCTTTATTAGCTATGAACTGTGGTCCTCAAAATACACACTAAGTATAATTACCAGTAATTATAATTATTTAAATATAATCCTAATTATAACTAAATATAATCTTAATTATAACTGCAAAACTGCCAGAAGTCCATTTTTTGGCTGGAGCTACCCCAGTTTTTACAATCCCATTCAAGCCTCAGTCCCAGGAACTGTGAAGCAGCAGTTTTTAAAGGCTGAAGTTCTGGCTTTCCATCTCTATAGGTTGGAGGCTGCTGCTCCCTCTTTCTGCTTCACTGCGCCTTGGTGCTGCTTGGGGGACTGAGGTTTCAGTGAGCTGGGAAACAAAGGAAACAGACCATCCCCATCCTCCACTACTTTGGGAGGAGAGAGAAGCCTGGGAGCTACTTTGAGGCACTGGTGGAGAGAAAGACGGATTACACACCAGAACTCACTATTCCTTCAGGGGAGAAGCTCCTGAAGATGCCAGAAGGACAGCAGAGAAGAACATTACCCCCAGACAGCTGCATGTAGGTGGATCCTATTGAGGAACTACTTGGAGATAGGGGAGTTGCAGGGTCTTTTGTGGTTCCTCTTCTAGATCCAGATAAACATCCATTTTTTGGGAGTGATTGTCCAAGTGATTTATTTTTTTAAATGCTATCAGCTACGTAACTGGTATTACAAGTGCTGGAAATGTAATTGTAAACAGAAATATTCCCCGTCCCAAACCTATCCAAACAACATGATCAGATGTGTTTCTCATAAAACATTAGGCACAAGTCACGAATGAAATATTTATAGCACTGGAAATGAGGACATACTGACAAACACAAAGTCCCATGGTGTATACATTGCACAGTTGGCATATGTGAGCAAAACTAAATCTTTTTGTGATTCTAAAAAGTTCAATTAACTATTTGACAATTATTTTTAACTTTTCTGAGCCTGGTTGCTTGGTTCTAACCAAGATGCACAGTCCTAAAAACACACAACTAGAGTTCCAGTCCAATTTTGCTAATTATCTGAACTTTGGGGTGCTTGTTTGATTTCACAGAATCTTAGACATTTTTGATATTTGCATGTCACTAATTTTGTTATGTCTTGGAGCCCAAACCTTTGAGGTGCTGAGCACTTCCTGTAAAATGCAGTGCACCCTAAATGTTTAGTCAGTACATTAGTGAGTTGTAGTTCATGGGAATGAAGGCTAATCATCATCACAAGGAAGCACTCATACCTGTCAGTATGGAGTCTTTAATTTTAATACCTAGTTGTTGACACCTTAAGACTGCAGTTGCATAGAAACAAACATTATATGGTCATCCAGTATTCAACATATTTCCTCTCATAATTAAGAAACCTTCAGACAGACAAGAGACTGAATTTCTTTGCTAACATCAGATGAAAGACATTTATTTATTCTGTATTCTATTTCATTGGAGGAATCTATAGAGTCTGCTAGGTAAGTATGCAAGTCATTTAATTTTACTCATGACAAGGGCATCTAGGTTTAATTCCCAGGTGATATACTACTCAGAGTATGTGTAAATGATATCATCTGACAAAATCTTCATTTTCTCATTCCGTTTACATATGCAATATCATTTTTGTTCTTCTTATAATTTATTTGGAAAGCTGTTCAACTGGAATAACAATGAGCATTCTATTCAGGCCATTCAATAGTAAACATTGTTTCCAGTGCTCCATGCTGCTGCTTCCATTGTTATGGCTCAGTTATAAATGTCAATGGAAACAAGTACATAGAGTCCTGGGTTATTCTGTGTCTGTTGAAAATGCCCATTGAAAGGGAAATATTATCCTCAAACCCTCCAGGTAATCGTCTTTTTGGCGGAATGGTCTGTCTCCTTTAAGTACTGCTGGGGACTGGAGCCAGCCAAACCTGTTTGATGGCACGGTCCCTTTAAGTACAGGTAGTTGATGGAATGATCACCAGACAAAATGGGAATGGGGCCAAGTGCCTGAGTCATGTGGTCACCTGCTAAGGAGTAAAAAGCAAGGAGAGGGATCTTAAGAGCGTATCAACATTAGAAATTGATCAGAATAGTTATTGCAGAATAAAATTTTCAGCAATAGCTATTCCTGAATAAAAGTCCATTTATTCTGTAATAATTAGTGCAGAAGAAATTTTTCTGGAATAAAGTTGCTTATTCCAAAATAGTTTCCACAACAGATGTGGGATAAACTATTGAGCAGTAGCCACCCCACCTCCCCCACAATACCTATTCTGGCTACGTTCCTCATGTACACAGGCCCTTAGAGTCAAAAGATACTTGGAGGGAGGCTTTCCTATGGTGAATCAGGATGATGATGGGCTGGGGAAGCTTGCATAGATTCAAACACAGCCCCAAAAGGAGGGCTCTGGAGGTCCTGCATCAAGGGAAGAAAAAGACTGATTCAAGGGACTGGGGTTTAAGAAGAGACCTAGGGGAAGGTCTCTCCATAAAGGCCCAGCGGCTTTAATGGGACGAGCAGACCTTCCCTGCTCAAAGGGAACTAGGGAACCCTGAACTAAGGGAAAGGGGAAGCCCTGAGGAAGGAAAGTTTGAATCTGGAATTGCTAGAAGATATTATGTTGTGAGGACTTAACTTTCTCCCTTTTGGGGTCTAAATTTATTATGTTCACTTGAGGCTGTGATTGAATGAATTGGGGAACCCCAGGGAAAAATGAATTGGATACTGCAGTGCTGCACCAGGTGTGTGCTCTAGGATCACAGCCTGAAATACTCTCCCAGCAATCTGATGCATAATGGTGGCACCACAGAAGGGGCAGGAGGCACATGCTTTAAAGCAGTCTTTCTCAACGGCTGATACCTGAGATCTCCCTGACACAGTTCAGGAAGGCAGCAAGTGGGTCCTTGGTATCAAAAAGGCTGAGAAATACTGCTATAAAGCATGCCATAGCCATAGTCTTTTGAGGGGCAGAGAAGAAAGGGGAGAGAAGACTCTGATTTTGGGCCAACTTTGTAGATCTTCTCAGTCTTTTCAGCCTCCCAAAACATGGCAAAACATCTGACTGCCTGACTTACTTGTAATTTTCATATAAAGATGTTTTGTTTTGAACTAGCTCTAATAGCATATTTTTTTTATTTCCAAAATTCAAAAAATTCCAATAAGTTCAACTTGCTATTGTGGCATTGGTTTGAGATAAATTACCCTTCTCTGAGGGTCTCATATGGTGACAACTGAAATTAGTGGAAAGATTTCATAGGACAGCTCTGCCCTTAAAGATTCACCTGGTGTGAAGAGCACCTCTATGTTCATGGAGTTCTAGTCCAGTGGAATTGGCACAGCAAACTTAATGGTGGCTTTCCTTGTTGGCTGTTTTTCCCCTCTATCCCTTGCTTTTTTTCCAGTTTCCATATCTCTGCTCTTCTCTTACTACAAGTTGGAGGTAAATGGGATGGGTGATGGAAATTACAAAACAGTTTCATTGTGTGTGAGGAGGGGTCACCATACTGATTTTAGGGAGCAGGTCATGATGAGTGCTGATGTTTGTGAGGGCGGAGGGTATTGTTTGGGGGCTTATTCTTCTGATTTGTTAGTGGCTTTTTTTTATTGGATTATATAAATTTTGGACAAAGACCTTATAGTTCAGAGTAGTTTTTTAAACATATATTTATTGTAAATCAGATAACCCTAAATTATACTGTTCTAGCTCCTCCTCTTTTAACACCTCTATTTCAGAGAGTGCTTCATCTTCGTTAGCTGGAAGAAAAAAGCAGGTCTGGGGTATATATTGTGACGTTACACCCTATATTCTTCATAGAAATATGGTTATGATATGAATATGGCATAACAAAGATATATTTTATGCAAGATGGCTCATGTAAGGTATCATTGGAAAAGTTATAATTTACTGAATGTGATTAACCTATTTGTATGAATGTATCATTTGTGTATCTAAAGTTAGGAATATTGACTATGTAACAATTACATATGTGTGTATAATTGGGAAATACCTACCAGACACTGAGCAATAAGCCTTAATGGGCCATTAGAAAAAGACAATGAGTCTTCAAATATGTGGATCTCCCATCTGCTGGAGTTCCTTCCTGTGGACATTGCAACTTAACCTGGTTTCATACTTGCTTTGACACTGCAAGGTGAGGTGATAAGATCACCTGATACAAAATACCACCTTGCACACTGCTGGTACTTTTCCTCTGTAGGGGGATGGGGCTCAAACAAAGGTTTCCCACCTTAGGTAAATCCTTTTTAAGGCTGGGGAGGAGGTTAATCTGGTCACTCTCTCCTACATTGCCAGACTGCTGAAAGTATCTGAAGGAACTAAGAAGAAATAACTGGAACTCTAAGCTACAGAAACTCAGCAACTTGCCTAAAATAACATTTAGGATGAGAAATTACTTCTTGAAACCAGTCCCTTTAAGATTCTAAGCTTAGTATGCGTGTTTTTTTAATTTGCTCAGTAATCTGCTTTGTTCTGTTTGCTATCCCTTATAATCACTTAAAATCTGACTTTTATAGTTAATATATTTGTTTTGTTTTTTATTTAACCCAGTTTACGCAATTTCTAACTGTGAGGCAAGAAACTGTGCATATCTCTCTTCACATTGAGGGAGAGGTGAATTTTTCTGAGTTTGTGCTGTGCAGATCTTTCTATACAGCACAAGGCAGTATTATTTTGCGTTTAATCCCCTAAGGGAGTGTACATGTGAGTACTGGGTGAATCCTCTCACACAGAGCTGACTTCAGTTTGTGTCTGCAGCTGGGTGTGTGCTGCTGCAAGAGGCTGGAGAGCCTAATTCAGCAAAACAGGGAGAGGGAATCCAGGCTGGTGGAACAGGAGGGGCTCAGTGAAACCCCAGTACGTCAAGTGGCATCTCAGAAGGGAGGTCCAACCAATCATGTATATCTCTCCAACTTACTCTGTTGCGAAGAGCAGCACAGAGAAATCACTTAGTTTCTTTGCAATATCCTTAATTGATTCTTTATTGCCTGAAAGTCCAGCAGATCCTCTGATTCTCTGACTTCCTGCTTCTGATGCACTTAAATATGTTTTATATATTGTCTTTGACTAATTGCCTTTTAAATTCCCTTTTAGAACTGATAATTTCCATCTTGCATTTTACCTGCCATATTGCATGCTGCTTCCTATTTGATTTGCTTGGATATGAAAGAATACAAATTTGTCTCAAATAACTTCTTGTACCTTGTCATTTAACCATATTCCTGTCTCCCCTTTGTTGTCTTGAGTCCCTTTTCCCCCCTTAAGGATACACATAACTTCTGAGATTCAATTGCAATATCCTTAAATTTGTATATGATTTTTTTTTTGTTTTCCTAAATTTTGACTTGTCTTTTTGACTAGCTTCTCTCTTCTCCTCCCCCTTTGTATCTCCCTTTCTAAATTTCAGTGTGTTAATGATAGTTTCAGAAACAGTTCATCCTCTGAGGATGTTAACCTTCACTGTTTTGTGGTCACAATACTTCTTGAACCCACTGCCTTGTGTTAATTAGGACTAAGTCAAAAATGATATCCCTTCTTGTGTGCTCTAGAACTAGGTATTCCAAGGATCAAATGTTTAAAGATTGAAAAATTGTTACTCCAGATCTTGGCCCAACATGACAAGGTAGTTTAATTTTCCCATTATTGTTATTACTTTATTATGTTTTGTTGCTTCTTTGATCTCCCTTTGAATTGTGTACTCAATGGGCCAGGTTCTCTGCAGCCAACAAAGGAGGCTCTCAGAGAGAGAGTCACTGCCCCTGATTTTTCTCTCAGGCCCCAGCATGTTAGAGAAGCCTGAAGGCTGCTCTAAACTGCACCAGCGCTCTGATCATTCCTCCCGTCTTGAGATATTCCTTGTGCTGTAAGGAGTGAGGAAGGAACCCAAACCATTGGGGCTGAGACTCTTGCCTACTATCTTTATTTGGAAATTGGTAGTCTGAATTGTTTATGTTCTTATGTAGTGGGATTTATATCCAAACAATGTCTGTCTAATGTCTAGAATTGGCAGAATACAGTTTTTATATAATTTTGATGGATAATATCGATGTTTTGTTTTAAGCATTTTTTAATTTTTATTGATTTTAAATTTTTGCAGTTACAGGAAATTATGAGGAGGGTGAGACAATGACACATTAAGAATAAATAAGGTAAAGCATTAAACCGTTAGAACATGAATTGTCTACATTATATGTCAAAATATACATGGTAAATAGCTTTAAATCAAACTCTAAGCAGCATTTTTCTTTCTTTGCCTGTCTGTTTTGGCCATTTTGTGTGTGTCTGGTGAAATGGGCGTTTCACTGATAAAAATCTGACCCTTCAGTCCTACCCATGTGTGACCATTCAGAATGTTTATCTCATTAGATTGCATGGAAGCTTTTAGTAACCGTGTTTCCCCTAGTCCCTCTCTCCCTTCAACTAGTCTGTCCCTCCTGTTGTATTTTTTTTTGTCATTGCCCCGCGTTCCAGAAATACTTATTATATCAAAGTGCTTTTCCTTTGACAGGCATCATAAGTGACCTGTTCTTATTTTATGCTACTTCTATTGCTGTGTAGACATTTATAATGTTCCTATGTTTACTTAACTCTTTTGTCTGTGTCACGTGCTGGCTCATCCTTTAAGGGGAGTTGGGTCAGACCTTGACTGTAGTGGATCAGCTATTGCCCCATTCTTCCCCACCCCCAGCTGATCCCGATCATCTCTTGGCCACATGGCAAGTATTCATACATTCTACGTTGCCTAGTTTACTGCACAGCTTCCATCTTGAACAATGTGTTGCTCATCTTCTGTTTTATTTTGTTTATATTCAATTTTTTTTCTTTGGAAATGAATACTAGTTGGAACTACGTTTTCTCTTTAAATCGGAAAGTAAAGGTTTTATACGTTACCTAATTAATTTATTTAGTGGATTTTCTTTTCTTTAGACCAGTGGTTCTCCAACTGTGGGTCGGGACCCCAAAGTGGGTTGCAACCCCATTTTAATGGGGTCAGCAGGGCTGGCATTGGACTTGCTCAGGCCCAGAACTGAAGCTGAAGCCCAAGCCACACTGGCTGGAACTGAAGCCAAAGCCTGCTACTCAGATTTCAGCTTCAGCCCTGTGGTCCGGGGCTTAGGTTACAGCCCCCACCCCATCCAGGGCTGAAGCCCTCAGGCTTTAGCTTCGAACCACCATCCCCACCCAGGGCAGCAGGGCTTGGGCTTGGGCTTGGGCTTCAGTCGCCCTTCTTGGGATCATGTAGTAATTTTTGTTGTGAGAAGGGGGTCACAGTGCAATTAAATTTGTGAACCGCTGCTTTAGACCATTTAGACCATTAATTAATTGAACCAAAACAATGTGAATTTCAAGTGGAGATGCAGTGAGTTACAAATGATAACCTCATTCAAAACATTGTTTCCATTTCCTCCATTTACCACTTAGAGAAAATGGATTTTCCTCAATTTCTTTTGTTCTTCCCTTTTATAGACTTAATGCTCTGTTTTCAAAACATCTTCTTTCTCATTTGCTATCTTTCTACAGCTTGTTTCTTGCTCTCCACTTCTGCTCTTATTTCCTCCCTGTTTTCCAGCAACAGGATTTAAGCAAATGATGCAATGATCCATAAACTACTAATTCTGAACTTGAGGATAACTATTGTATGAAATGTATTTGTAAGCATTTGGACTAATCAGAAACTTTGCTCTGTAAGTTTACAGTGACTGCAGTTTCTTTCTAAGCAGGCAATGTACTTTAACAACAGAAAATAGCATAATTTTAAAAATGAAAACTATTTCTGTGCTATCTTAGTACCTGCAAAATTCAGGAAATGTTAAAGTGATATTAACTTATTTAAAAGAGCATTAAAGAATTTTAAAGAATAAAGGAATTTTTAATTGATATTGACCTTATCTCCTTAATGTGACACGCACGTTTTTTTTATTGTTTTGCATGAGAACTTTAAAATTATATAGTTAAATATGTGCAAGATGTACAGTAAAACCTGCCAAGAGCAACTACTCATGGGAGTTAGCAAAAGTTGTCGTTTGTAAGAGGTGGTCTCTCTTCAAAGGCTTGCTGTCTTCAGAGCTGGGCAGCCAGAGAGCAGTGGGTACTGGCCAGGTATCCAGCTCTGAAGGAAATAAAAAAATGTGGTTGCTGGTCGTAGATAACAGCTGGTCGGTCTTCACAGTTTCTTCACACTCAGATTAGAGGGGAAAATGTTCCATGGCCTCTGCAAATAATCGCTTGTAACAGTGGCCTCTCTTCAGAGGTGGTTGCTAAGGCAGGTTTTACTGTATTTATCCTTTTGGATTTAGACTTGCAGTAAGGCTTGCACTGTAAAACTTATAAAAGACAATTAACCTATGTAAACATCTATTTTATTCTGCACTTACTTTTCCTGTTAGTGCAACTAAAAGTTGCTATCACAGAGAAGCATAAAGAATCAGCAATAGTCTTTCAAAATAAATTGCATGAAAGTTAGACTAGAACTTCTTAAACTGTCTCCTCCTATTTGATTTAAGTGCTAAGGCCATGTAAGATTAAAAACAATAGGCTTATAAATCCATATTTAGGCACCTAAATAAGTATTGTAGCCTGATCTTCAGAAGTTCTGAGCACCCAATAATTCCCACTGACAGCAGTGGGATCTGTAGGGCACTCAAGCCAGTTTTTAACAAATGCTAATTTTCGGTTGCCATTTAAAAAAAATTGGTACAGGTAATTTATTTAGGCTATGATTTTCACTACAGAAATTAGGGTCTGTGTACATTTCTCCAAAGTTGCTCCCAGATTGTAGTTTCAGGGTTGTAATAGATTCATTGGTAGCTGTTAATCTCTCTGAGCCACAGTTTACCTATTTGGTTTTTACAGCACGTTAGAAATTTGGATAAAAAGTGCTATGAAAAGGCACACTATTAATACTGTAATCTGTTTATCTCTTAACATGGGTCAGTTACTGTCTGTGTTTGACAGAAAAGCTAGTATTTGTAGAATGCTTTATTCCCAGTTATATCATCTTTTTATATAATTTGTTGATAAACCGAAAAATCTTATTTTCAGAACTGCTTTGCCATTAATCAGTTACAGGTCTGTCTCATCTTACGCTGGGGTTACGTTCCGCAGTCAGCGTGTAAAGCAAAAATCGCGTTTAGTCAAAATTACATTGAGTGTAATGGCGGGCAGAATTGCCTGCACTACAGAAACAGTATTTAAATTGTTATTTTTTCTCTCTTTTTTTGTTTTTTTCTTGTTTTTGCTGACCGCGTAAAGCTGAAATCGCACATGTTAAATGCACCTAAGATGCAATAGACCTGTACTTCAGCAGCATCTACCTCACTGAGCAGAATGATTTCCAAGACTTTTTATTCCCCCTTCTCTTACCTCGCTGGGTCCCATGCATTGCATCATTGCAATAGTTTTAATGACATCAAAGTGAACCATTATTCTTCACTGCTTGCCATCTCTTTCTCCTGTGGACTCTAAGTTGCATGTGCATGCACACATGCAAATCTCCTTACTGTCAGCCGACATGTACCTCAGATGCAAAACTCTCAGAAGTTTTCAAATGAGCACTAACCATGCCTACTGAATTTGAAAACACCAAAGTGCTCTACTCTTCTAATGATACATGGGGGAGATGGGTATGTTTTACCATTACTTTACAGCCATACTTCAAGATTGGTTCTATTCTGTATAGGTTCTTACACTGTGTTTGTCACCATAGTATCTATGCAGGGCTGGTGCAACCATGTAGGCAAACTAGGCGGGCACCTAGTGTTTGAGGGCGCCTAAAAGCCCGCTCAGGCGAGGAGGTGTAGTGGAGGTGAGCTGGGGCGGGGGGAGGGCCGCCCGCAGTAACGGGGGGGACGGCGCACAGGGGAACCGCTCCCTGCCCCAGATCCCGGGCAGGGTTAGCTGCCGCAGTGGGCGGTGTTAGCTGCTGCGGAGGGGGGCAGTGTTAGCTGCTGTGGAGGGGGGTGGGGTTAGCTTCCACAGGGGGGAGGGGGCTCCCCGGGCTGGGTTAGCTGCCGTGGAAGGGGGCGCTGTTAGCTGCTGTGGAAGTGGGTGGGGATAGCTTTCATGGGGGGGCTCCCCGGGCCGGGTTAGCTTTCAAGGGGGGGTAGCTGCTGTGAGGGGGGGGTCCCGGGGTGGGGGTGGGTGGGTGGGTTAGCTGCCATGGCGGGTGGGGTTAGCTGCCGTGGGGGGAGGGGCTCCTCAGGTGAGAGGGGTGGGTGGGTGTGGTTAGCTGCCACGGGGGGGCAGTGGGCGGGGTTAGCGGGAGGTGGCGCAAGGTGGAAGTTTCGCCTAGGGCGTGAAACTTCCTTGCACCAGCCCTATATCTATGCGCCTTGCCATAGTGTGTTAAGCAACATGACTACATATCTGTCATGTGGTGTTTGTTTTCTCATCCTCTCCCCAGAGGGAGAAACATGTGGAGTGGAGTGTGTGTGTGTGTGTGTGTGTGTGTGTGTGTGTGCGTGCGTGTGTTTTAAATATAAAGATATCTGTTCTTATGTGTTTATAAGATTAATGGCCCCACTTCATCTTAAGCCTTTATATATTACTCCTTTTCCTTCCCTACAGTTGTTTCTTGGAGTATGTCTATACTGCAGTTGGAGGTGTGATTTCACAAGCTAGCTTTAATTTAGTTAGTCCAGGTACCAATAGCAGAGAAGCCCTGGACACATGGGTTATGCACCCAGGCTGCTCGGCAGGTTTCTACAGCCTGTACTGAAGCCTATACTGTCACAGCTTCAATGCTATCAGTATCTGTTAAGCTATCTTGGGTATGCTTATGTGTGTGGCAATCACCTGATTGCGGTGTAGACATACCCTTTGGCTTAGGGTCTGATTCTGTTTAATTTTCATTAGCTTTACAGCAGTGTAACTCAATTATTTTAGTGAACTTACATCTCATTTACACCACTGGAAAGGAGAGAATCAAGCCCTTAGGTCATAGCAAGATAATGAAAATACTTTACCCAACTAATACCTTTCATCTGAGGAGTTCAAAGCATTTTCAAAATAATAAGCAAGCCACCTTTTCCTCTAATTCAATTCTGAATCCATTTGCAGAGATTGCACACTGAGGCAGTGCTGGAGCATGAACTGGAACCCTGGTGTTCGGGCTCCCATTTCTTTACCCCAAAGCACTCCCTTTTCCCCATCATAACTAGTCTCTCCCTCTGTTCCTCACATTATACCCTGGTTTGTTTGTTTGGTTGGTTTGTTCAGGGGAGGGTTGGGAGAAAGGAATATGAAATTAGAAAATTAAGTTTGAATTCAAACTTCTTGGGGGAAATATAGATACTATTTTCTGGTTTCTGTATTACTAACATTACAATATATAATAGTCTTGGGAGAAACTCAGACAATGTACATGAAAATCCTGCAAATATAGTACATTTCATACCACACAGGGGAAGAAAGGTCAGGCTTCATAATATTAGATAATGAAAGCATGGAAGTGATTTTTTTCATCTGTATAAAAATTTTTATTCCTATCCTTTGGTTAGATATGTGTTTGGCTGGGGAAAGCTGCAAAGGTCAGAAAGGTTGAAATGGCTTGAGATACACATTGTTCCAGCTTCCCTGAAATACAAACCAGCCTTTTTTTTTTTTTAAAGTGTGCATGTATGTAGGTCATTGCTGATTTTACAGTGGGTCATTTTTGGACAGTATTATTATTATTATTATTTTTGATGGCATATGATGAAGCAGATGCGAGTAGTAGATCTGCAAGTGAAATTTTGGTGACTTTCCTCTACTAATAGGATTTTAAAATTTTAGTTCCTTTTACGATCTGCAGTGGATTATAGTTTGAATGTCTTTGAGATGTATTAAAGACCTCATTCGATGACTAGTTTAATGCTGCTTCCCACAGCAATTTGCAGAGATTAGGATTTAAACTGAGATATCATTGGAGGATTAGCGATAGCTGTCAACTCAGAATGTCTTAAAAAGCAAATGGATGGCCTAAATTGATAGCTCTTTTGTAGTTGAGTGTAGCTGGATAAAAAAATCAATGAGAAAGTGAATTTAACTTTGTTTATCCATTAATTTTGACTTTAACAGATGTCTGGATACCATAGTAACCTGCTTAATTTGTTGTCCCTGTATATTATGATCTAGGTAACCTCAATTAACACACCAATTAGTTCTTTAATTCTTTTCCAGCAGTTTTCTTCATGACTACACAATGTGAATGACTCTTTTCTTGGCATGCCTGAGAAGATGGAATGCATCTTCGTACATCATCAGATAAACAGAATTTAATTGTAGAATACTTTAGCTGTGCTGCCTCTGTAATGGAGCGCTGACTCACCATCGCGGTGCCTCCTGCTGGTTGCTCCAGGAATTAGCTCTGTCCAGCTGTGGAGCGCCCTCTGCAGATGGTGTCACCTGTTGTCTGCTCTACTTTGTGTCAGGGACCCATGTTGCTCCCTGGCTTGGGGTGTCCTCTTCTGGACACAGCCCTCTGGCTGTGCCCCACTAGGTTCTCTTCCCTTCTGGGGGTATCAGCAGTCCTCAGTCTGCTCCTGCTCTCATGGCCAACTGCAGCCCCAAAGTCTAGCCCCTTGACTGAGGGGCAAGCCACAGTCTGTATTGGGCTAGGTGCAGTGTCGGGGGAGTGGGGAACACAGGCCCGCCCACTACTCTGGGCCAGGACCCTCTGGCAGCAACCAATGTCCTGTCCTCCTTCTCTCCCCTCTACTGCTCGCGCTCCCTGGGCCACTTCCCTTTGACACTTGCACTGTCTCAGCCCTTTCTTTCAGGGATCTTAGCCTGGCAGGTGTCAGGCTGGAGCTTTTACTCTGCTCCCCTTAGCCTGCCCAGTGCTGTTCTATTTAAGGTGCTATGTCCTCCTCTCTTGCTTGTCAGGGAGAGACTCCTCTCTCTTCTGCTTTGTACCCTTTATACAGGGCCCAGCTTGGTCCTGACTGGCTGGGTTCTACGCAGCCACTCCAAGGGCTGCTATTAACTCTTTGTCTGCCAAAGTGAGGCAACTGCCCCACTACACAGTCCCAGTTCAAAGTAGCCCAAACATTTTGTCTTTGAAATATTTCCTTTTTACTAATGAGTAGAATAATAACAATGATACTTCACACTTTAATTGAACCTGCAGATCACAAAGCACTTTGCAAATATCCATACATTAATCCTCTCAAGATACATGTCTGGTAAGTATTATAATTCCCATTTTTACAGATTGGTAAATTGAGGCACAGAGAGGTTATATGACCTGCTCAGAGTCACACAGCCACTACAGTGGCAGATCCAGTAATTAATCCTGAGATTCCAGGCGCGCGCTCTCTCTCTCTCTCTCTCTCTCTCTCTCTCCCTATATATATATATATATATATATACACACACATACACATACACATACATACACAGTGTGTGTGTGTGTGTGTTTTTGTCCGTCATGGCCATCTAATATAAATTGGGTCACGCTTTTTCACATTAGAAGTAATTACCCAAAACAGATAAATGATGAAAACTTTCCATAAATAAATTGCACTATTTCACCCAACATATTTATCTTCATTCACATAATCAAAGTCAAAGCTTGTTCTGACATCTTGCAGAAGAATGCTGGCTTCCAATGGCAGGTGACATCTCAGTTAGAATCATTCACTTTTCAAGACCATCTTCTCCTCCTCCTGCTGTTCCCGGGCAGAAATCACTTTTACCCACCTTATTCTTTCCCTGACTAGCAGCCAAGATTAAGCAGACAATGAATTGAAGGAGGAGAGGAGTTGGAAAGAAAGATGGGTGAAGCTTCTAAACACAAAACCTTTAGAATAGCAGTAATCAAAACTAGCATCCCAAAAAGCAGTAATTGGCACATAGGGTAAATAGCATTTTAAGAGAGAGAATTCTGGAGAAGACGATATAGACAACAATTTTATAAAATAGACAAATTAATGCACATGAAAGATATTATAGAAAACTATTAAATAAATCATTTTACACTACATAATAATCCATTTTACACTTTACTTTAAGTAATAATGATGAACAGTCTTATTTTCTAACCCACCAGGAGCTGCCTGTTTGTCACAAGAAACATTTTTTCTCCTATCGTGCATGAGAATGAGCTGCCGCATTTTGTTAGTAGTAATGCCACACATGCTACATGGTGTGTGTGTAATACAGTTGCTACTTTCAATTGAATAGTTTCACTTGTACTTTTAAGGTTCCTTTACTCATACCGCAGTGTTGTTGGGTTTTTTCCTATCTTCTGTATTATAATGGGTGACTACAGGTTTGATTCTGCATAACTTTTTTTTTTTTTTGCTTTGGTGTAATTCCATCGATTTAGCATCTGTTTCTTAATTTATTATTTAATTTTGAAAATAAGTGCTAGCTGCTAATCAGCTTTCTATAAATCAATTAACTATAAATTCCAAATTCAGGTGGTGATCTTGAGCTTGGTGTTTTTACTTCATGAGCTCAATCTCTTTAGCTCTATTAGCTCCAGGCATGATTGGATGTGCTGTCTGAGTTTGGCCTGGTATAGTGATATGCTTCATGATGAAATTCAAGAGTTCAGTCGTGTATTAGATTCTGGTTTGAACCGTCTCTAACAAAAACATTTTTAATCAGATTTGAAGTAGTTGTTAGACTGAGATGGTATTGCATTGTACATCAAGAATGTATTCACTTATTCCGAGGTCCAGAGGGAGGTGAGAGACAGACAAGTTGAAAGTCTCTGGGTGAAGATAAAAGGGGTGGGGGAAACAAAGTGATGTCCTGGTATAGGGTCTACAAAATCAGAAGGAGGAGGTGGATGAGGCATGTCTAGGACAAATAACAGAAATATCCAAAACACAAGACCTGGTAGTAATGAGGAATTTTAATTACCCATCTGTTGGAAAAGTAATACAGCAAAACAAAAAAAATGTTTAATAAGTTATTGGAATATGGTGGAAATAACTTCTTGTTTCAGAAAGTGGAGGAGGTAATTGGGAGAGCAGTCATTTTAGACTTGATTATGACTAACTTGGAGGAATTGGTTGTGCATCTGAAGGTAGAAGGCAATTTTGGGTGAAAGTGATTGTTTAGGACTATGGAATGAAGTAGTTCCTAGTTATTCTCTGGGAGGAGGATGTTTCGGCTGGTAAACCCAGACACGGGGAGCCACAAGCTATAGGAAGGAGTCTAGGGAAATAGCAATAGTGAGAACAGCAGAATAAGGTCCATGGACTTTTTTTTAAGGCAGACTATAACAAATTCAGGGAACTAGTAGGTAAGGTCCCATGGGAAGAAAATCTAAGGGAAAAGAGTTCATGAGAGTTGGCAGTTTCTCAGAGATGATATTTAAGAGTAAACTATCCTAATGAAAAGGACACAGAAGAGGCCAATATGGGTGCACCAGGAGACCTTTAATGGAATCTTTAAGGAATCCTACAAAAATGGAAATACGGACAAAATTGCTAAGGAGGCGTGCAAACGCATTAGGGACAAAATGAGTTACACCTAGAAAAACTTCTATCAATCATTGGGAGCAAGAGAAAGGTGAAGGAAAGTATAGGTCCGCATTTAGCAGGGAAGGAGAGCTAATAATGGATAAAAACAAGATGGCTGAAGCATTTATTGTCTGTATTGCTTCAGTCTTCTCTAAAAAAGTTAATTGTTACTGGATACTTAGCAATTCATAGTAACAAGAGGGAAGACACAAAAGCCAGAATAGGTCAAGAACATATTAAAGAATAGTTAGATGTATTCAGTTCAGTAAGGCGTGATGAAATGAATCCTAGGGTTCTTAAGGAAGAAGTTGAATCACTCTCTGAACCACTAGTGATTATTTTTGAGAACTCCTGGAGGATGAGTGAGACCTCAGATTGGAAAAGGGCAAATATAGTACCTATCTTTTAAAAGGGGGAACAAAAGCAATCTGTGGCATTAGCCCAGTCAGCCTAACTTTCATACCTGGAAAGATATTGGAACAAATTGTTGAACAATCAGTTTGTAAGTACCTAGAGGATAATAGGATGATAAGTAATAGCCAACATAGATTTGTCAAGAACAAATTATACCAAACTAATCTAATTTCCTTCTTTGACAGGGTTATTGGCTTAGAGGGTAGGAGGGAAGCTAAATATGTGATTTTGGGATTTTGACACAATCCCATGTGACATTCTCATAAGTCAACTTGGGAAATGTGGTCAAGATGAAATTAATATAACGTGAGTGCACAACTGGCTGAAAAACCATACTCAAAGTAGTTATTAATGGTTTGCTTTCAAACTGAGAGGACATATCTAGTGGGGTTCAGCAGGGGTCTGTCCTTGTTCAATTATTTTCATTAATGACTTGGATAATGGAATGGAGAGTAAGCTTACAAAATTTGTGGATGGCTCCAAGCTGGGAGAGGATGAGAGCACTGTGGAGGACAAGATTAGCATTCAAGAGGAACTTGTTAAATTGGAGCATTGGTCTGATAGAAAAAAGATGAAATTCAATAAAGTCAAGTACAAAGTACTACACTTAGAAGGAAAAATCAAATGCACAAATACAAATGGGGAATAACTGGCTAGGTAGTAGTACTGCTGAAAAGGATGTGCGGATTATAGTGGGTCATAAATTGAATATGAGCCAACAATGTGTTACAGTTGCAAAAAATATTCTGTGGTGTGAGAGACATGAGAGGTAATTGTCCCGCACACTCTGGTGCTGGTCAGGCATCAGCTAGAGAGCAATGTGTCCCGTTTTGGGCACCACACCTCAAACTGGAGAGAGTCCAGAGGAGAGCAACAAAAAAGGATAAAAGATTTAGAAAACCTATTAGGAAAGGTTTAGAAAACTGGTTATTTTAGTCTTAAGAAAAGAAGACCAGTGTGGGGAAGGGGACCTGATAAGTCTTTAAATATCTGAAGGGATGCTATAAAGAGGATTGTGATCAATTGTTCTTTATGTCCACTGATGGTAGGACAATTAGTAGTCAGCTTAATCTGCAACCAGTGAGATTTAGATTAGAAATTAGGGGGGAAAATCCAGCTATAACAATTGTTACATGTTAGTACAGTCTGTGGAATCCCTGTCTTTGAAGATTAAGAACAGATCTGTCAGGGCTGGTCTAGGTATTCTTGGTCCTGCCTCAGCTCAGGGGGATGGACTAGATGATCTCTCAGGGTCCCTTACAGCCCTGCCTTTCTGTGAGTCTGTGCAAAATATAATCCAGGATATTAGCAATCTATGTTTCTAATTTACCTTTTTATACCTGTATTATTATTCACAGTACACATCTATGCAACAGTAAGATTACATTAGTTGAAATAATCAGCAGTCTATTGCAAGGTTATTTCTACACTTAAGGGCACATTGTCTAAAGCTGTATATTAATTGCTTACTTGTGTTTACATTAGATAATATTGGTCCTGTCCTTGAAGGTGAAGTTTGAGATGTGCTCCCTGTAAACATCTGCAAAGCAACTCTCACCTGCCATGATGCCTACACAAACTTGACAATAGTTAGGCTGCTGGAGTGCTGAGACCATGGCCTATCAAGCTTATCAGTATTGTCTCACTGTTTCCTTGTGCACACCTGGTTGTTTATATCTATCTATTCTGTTTGTATAGTGCCTAGCAGAGTGGCATCTTGATCCTTGACTGGGACTCCGAGGTGCTATCACAGTATAAATTATCACACATATATTTTCATTGAATGTAGAAGAAAGAAAATGGATTTGGGGAAATGTAGGGCTTATGCCTTGTCCATTGCATAGTGTTTTACACCAGTGCAGAGTGTAAATCACTATCAAGTCAAAATGGAAGTGCTTTACTCACTTTACAGTTGTACATGACTACATGGGCGGGAGAGAGGAGAAGTGGGGAATTAGACCCAGAATATTACTTTAAAAGAGCTAGTTTGCAGGTCAGTGATATTTTTTGTATTAATGGAAGAGATTGCGTACAGCTATGGCAGATAGGTGGCAATTTCTCCCTTCCTATAGTGCATGAATTTCTCCATTTCCATGGTACCCATAATTTGGTGAGCCACTTATTATTAGAAATTGGATTTTCTCTATCTCTGTGCCTTTTGTAACGTAGCCAGCCAGGGTCAATAAAGGAAAGGCTTACATCCTCCCCTCCCCCTTTTTTGAAAAATCCTTGTTTCTAATATTATGCCACTTGTAGACATAATTAATTAATATGTAAATATTAAATAATGTAACAGGAAACTGGTGTCAAGGTGATGGTGGTTAGGCCATTTGAAAAGTAATAATAGTACTAGAATAAATATTACCTATTATCCATCAGTGATAAAACTTTTAGAATGATTATCTCTTTTAGAGGCATTTATTTTGGCTCTAGACCATAATTCTCAGGTGTACCTCAGTTCAAGGGATGTCACTCAATTTAGTGTCAAATTATCAACATTCCACACACAGGTTTTTGTGTGGTTTGTCTGTTTGTTTTGGGTTTGGGTTTTGTTTCTGAAAACTGTTTACATCCAAAGTAAATCATAAGCCTGAGATTATAGAGGTAGAAGTTATTTCTCCTTTAGGACTGCCCATAACACTTTGAGTGCCTTTTATGAAATTTTGTTTTGTTTTGTTTCCCTTATTTTGGGTGGGTCAATATGTTGTGTGTACCACTTTTGGGCCTTGGAGTGTATACTCTGGCCACTTCTACAAACACTAAAAATATACAAAGGATCTGTATCCATAAATGAAAGTCTGATCCAATTTCTTTCAAATTGGTACCATGTCTACAAATTTAAGTCATCCAATTAGTTATGACAGCACATAACAAAACCATTACATTTCCCTCAGTCCTCTCCATCAAGAAAACCTAGGAAAAAGAATGATTCTTTAGGCCCAGGTTTGTAGGTTTGATACTATTTTTTTGGAAACTGGTGATGGTGAGGGGGAAAACCATTGTCCCAACAAATACTTGTATGTCAGCCAGTGACAAATGATCCTAGTTCCTAACTTTTGTTTCTCTTGACTCCTTTAAGCTGCTCAGTATTAGTGTTGATGATATAAATTCCAGTAAGTGGAATTTTTTGTTTACATACTGAAGTCCCTCAGTGTTGGATATTTACTCTCAGATTAGAACCCGATCATTACCACAAATATAGTCAAACACCAACCACTACTCTTCAAGTTTTCCATCTCTTGGCTAGCTGAAGGACAAGTTTTTCTTCTGCAGAATTCTATTTCTTGGGATTCATGATTTCCTTCACCTCTCCCTGCATGGCTACAGATTTGCCAACATTCCTCGTGATTTATCTACTTTGCTATCTATTTTGCCAGTCCTACATTATCAATTTTCAAGACAGATACAATTGTTCATATAGAAATATATTTCACTTAATAAGGTAAAATATTTATAATAGTATCCATGTGAAAGTCAGACATGACCATCAAATGATTTTAATTTTAATTTTTAATAGTGAGTGTCCTCTTAGAGGCATGATGCTGCAATTAATTACATACTTCAATATGTCAAAACATGACTGTATTCTTTCAAGATCAGTGAGGCTAGTCGTATGACTAAAGTTACTCATATGGACGTGTGTTTGCAAGACTAAATCCTAACTCACTCTTCGTTTGTTTTGTTTTTGTTTGTTTGGGGGTGTGTGGGGGGGAGGACATAATTGCCTGTCACTTATTTTTCTATAGTAAAACTTTGAAAAGCACACAGGACCATTTCCAAAAATGATTTAGGGACATAGAAGCCTAAATCCCATGGATTTTTCAGTGTAATTTAATACCTAAATGAATCTCTTTTGTCACAAAACATGTTTAAATCAGTTAGTAAAATCTAAAAAAATTATGCATACTGCAATCACTTCACTCACTACTGCAATGCAGCTACTGCAGTTGGGAAACACCGGAACTGTTTAATAGCACACAACACTATATAACAGTTGAGGGATCCAGAAGCTAGATGAAATTGCAGGGGGAATTGAGTTAGGAAGAATGTGATTACTCCGTGTTGGCATTTGGCCATCGCTACTTTGGTCTGCATGAAAGTTTAGAATACATATACACCTGCTACAATTTGTTTGCCTGGTTTCAAAATATTTTCTATTTTTTTTTCATTGTCATAATTGTTGATATTAAACAAACCTAATCCTGAGATAGTTTTGTGAAAATGAAGATGGATTTTGGAGGACTGTTGTTGTATGTGTGTATGGTCCTGGGGTATCTGAAGTGACTTATTAAGATGAACGTCTCAACTCTCCAAGCATCACAAGAACTGGGCATGCAAAACCTCTGGAAGCCGTATTGCCTTAAACAGCCTGATTTTCCTCACTTAATTGCTTATGTCTTCTTGTGGGAGGGTGCTTCAGTGGCCTGCAGATTGCCCCTGGTATTTTCCATTCTAGAGTGTTCAAGAGGCATCTACCTCATCTGTCATCTCTCTTTGAAGGGCATGAGAAAGGGTGCAAGGGTCTCTCTTCTGGGGGCGAGGGAGGGGTCTCATGCTATCACTAGCAAAATCCATGGAGTTCCTTAGAAAAATAAAAATAGAAATAGAAATAACTTTCTAATACAACAAGTATTGCAGTCAATTCAGGGTAATTCTGTATTCAACCTCATTCTGGCAGATAAAGTTGAATTTATCACTGAACAAAAAATTAACGGCTGTCTACACACAATTGATCCTGGACACCCCCCCCCCCCACTGCTTTAAAAGGCCAATTTCCCAAAGGTGAAAACAATCTTGAGCAAAATTAAGTGGGAGAAAAAATGGAAGCACAACAACGTGAATAATAATTAATAATAGTTGAAGAATCTTTATTACATGGGGGAAGGAGAAGAAACACCATCCTGGTTAAGAGGGGAAGTGAAAGCAGCAATAAAAATAATTTTAAAAAGCAAATGGAGAAGCTGATTATTACGCATATGCTGTTAGGAATTGCAGACAATTGATGATAGGGGAAGTTAAAGGTATCGGTGAAAAAATGTGGTCTGTAGGTTTATGGAGAAAAAGAAAGAATTATTTAAATATATTGGAAACAAACAAAATTCTAGCAAAAGTATAGGTCCAATGCTATATATGCATCTGCCAGATGCTTGAGGTGGGAGTGGAAGTGTTTGGATGAGTATTATATTTGTAAGTCTAAATGTTTCCTAAATACCTGTAGATATGAGCACCATCATGTCTGAATTCTGTACATCTCTGGTTCTGTACATTCTGTACATCTCTGGTTCTGATGCAGCTCATCCTGCTTAGCTAAAAGAATATGATAAGATTATAGCCTTAGGTGCTATGGTGATAGCATGTAAGAATTCACAGTACTGTTAGCTTTCACTTGAGTGGGTTTGCAAAATTCCCCAAATATGCCTTTCTTCATAACTGATATTCTAAATGAGTTACAATTATATGTATCTTGCTCACTGTACTCAATTGTCTTGTCACTGTGATGTATCAGAAAGAGATGAGTAAAGTGTAGAGAGACACTTTTTGTATAATTCAGCTAATACTTTATCGTGCAGCTCCCTAATTTCCTACTTGACAATAATATTTTGTAATGGAATTATGAATTAAGACTATAATGATTATTAGTATTAAGATGGACAGTTTAATGGCAATCCATTAATCTGAGATTTTAAACGTAATTCTTTTATTCCTGTGTGAGAGGGAGTTAAATGATGTTGAAAGAATCTGGGTTAAATTTTTGAAATTGAAATAGGAGTGTAAATTGCATTGAAAGTCAATAGGATTTATGTGCTTAAATAACTCTGATACCTTTTAAAATCCTACCCTCTGGTAAGAAAAGTAAAATAAAAATCCATGTATGAAGGACTGGGATTTTTGTTTGTTTTTAACACTATTCATGTCTTTGCTTATTTCTTTCATCATAACCTACATCCTCCATTACCATTTATATCACTGACTTTAAATTTGGATTTTCTGCTTAGTCAAACTGCTGACCGTATGGATTGAATTCAGTCAATATCCTTGCAAGTGAAAAGAGTTCAGCAATCTCTCTAACACTTAAAATCTCTTTTATTTTGCTTCATGTTGTACCTCCAAGCCTGTTGCACTGGAACTGAATAAATATTATCTTTGTTGAACTGCACTAAGAAAAACCTTTTTCCCTGTGTAGATTGTTTTAACAATGATACGCTGATAATGGGAGAAGGGAGTGGTTGCTGTGTTTGACAGCTGAAAGTGTGGTCTGTGTATGTTAGATATGTCAGTCCCTTTCAGTTGTTACCATAGGAATACAAGATAAGACAGTACTGCTACTTTATTGAAGAAAGCCCCATACAAATTGCTTCTGTAACTAAGTGATTAGTTCGCCTTCAGGAAACAAGATGTTCTCCCATGCTGATGTTTCCCAGTTGCATGCACCTGCAGCTTAATCAAACTTTATTTATTTATTTAATTTTATTTTATTTTTAGTTTTGCTTGACTAAAACTTGAGCTTGCAAATCATTCCCTTGGAAATATATAAAACTGCATATGTAAAACAGGAAATTCTGTAAACCAGTAATATTTTAAAATAATAAAATTGGCCCATTTGATCATAGATGCAGTGGGACCTTCCAGAAGGGACCAGACTGCAAGAATACCTGAAACTCTTTATTATAGAAACATTATGCAGCTATGTTAACTGGCTAGTTTGAGCATGCCCCAGTCAGCTCTGCAACATAACATATTTTGACATTCCACTGAAATTTCACAATGGCTTTCTTGAATTGTACTGACAACTTTGAGTTTGTCCGGTCTGAATGAAGTAGCAGGAATTGTAAGTTTCTAAGAAAATAGTTCCCATTTATTAGATAACAGCTGAAAACCTATGGTACTCTGAAGGCATGCTAAGAAATGGTTACTAGATTTGGTTTTCAAGTATTTAAAGAATAGGAGATGCTGCAAAAAGTTGTCATCTGCTCCTTGATGTAATGAAAGGTAAAGCATAGACTATTGCTTTAGTTAAATATAGCTGTTGTGCAATTATTAACCCAATAATCCTCCACAATTTTGAAATAAGACATTGCAGGTAACTTTCTATATGTAGTTTATTGAACTACGTCCACTTAATGCACATTGTATTCCAAATTATAATCTCTCTGCTCATGAGGGTGAATTTGGCCCAGTATGTCAAACACCAGCACATTTTTTTTAAACTGGAGGCCCAATTCACAACTGTGTTGTATCAAAATTGTTGTATCAATTTTACACCATTATCAACGGAGTTACACTAGTATAAAACTGGAGTAATGAGTAATCTGATGATGAATCTGCCCCTATATTTTTATTTTGGTTTAATCCAGAAGTGTAATTTAGTCCTTTTGTGTTGGGTATTCCGTAAAATAAGCAGGGATCTGCATAGGAGTAGATACTTCGAGCATCTTTTGTACCTCTCTGCCATCACAATGTGTGATACACTGGATTTAATGAGATCAGTATTTTCTTTGAGGCATCATCCTAGGAAGAGTTTAAAATTCATGAAATTCAAACTATGTCATGGGCGAAACTCAGCCCTTAAAATTTATGATGAACCGTGACCTCACTTGGCACTGTCCTGGCTGGATTCTGTTCCCCATCCTGATCTGCCACTCCCTATGGTCAGTAAGAAGCTCTGTGAAGCCAACACATCCAGCCTATGCAGAACAGTGGGGTGTGCGGGGGGACAAAGATCATGTTGTTTCCCAGGGAATCCCTTTCACTTCTCTTCCAGAATAACGATGCCTAATATATGGGGTATTGAAGTTATAGGTTTAAGTTAAAGATGGGGACATTTGAGTGATGCCTCAGAACCAGTAAATATGTGGGGTAACCGTTGGGGATTATTTTAAATTTTGTGTTCTAAGCATATAGTGGCTACCTGGCTTGTGACTTCTGAAGCCATCTGATAGGCACAATAAAAATATTAGGCGTCATATTTACACCTTTTTCTCATACTTCCCTTCATACAGTCTGCTATACCTCCAGAGGCTCAGAGAAATAAAATATAGTCCTAGTCTTCAAATCAACAGTACTGATTTACCCACAAGAGATTTCCTCTTGTTATATCTCCCTTCTGAGCCCCAAATGTTCAATTTTTATCATTCCTACTAGCAATTGCAGTATTCCAACTGAGTTGTGAGAGTTACTTACACCCATTTTATAGATAACTAAACTGAGCCACAGTTGAATGACTTGTCAAAGGTGTTACACCTCAGTTGCATAGCTGAATTTGGAACTCAGAATGTCAGACACCAAGTTGTCTCCTTTAAATGGTAGCCACAATATCTGCTGTGCATTCCCTAAGCACCCAGACACTCTAACCAAACTGCATATAGGGCAACAGTAATTTCCAGTTTATAGGTGCTAAGTTCTGACTATTTTTTTGTGTTGTAAACTTTGCAACAAAAAAAAATCTGTCTGATCGTTCAGTGACTTCTTGGTTGCAGGTTGCATTGTACTGTATCTGAAAGATTTAGCCCTTCATATCTGGCCAGCTGGCTTCAGAAATATGACCTCACAGTTGACAAGTGATTAAAGATCAGTTGTCTATCACTGTTCCTTTGAGCAGCTGCCTCTATTAAGGAGTAGAGAATAAACTGCAGTAACAATTACATTGGGATATTCTGGAGGTTCAATATGTTTCAGTAACCTAAATCAATTTTAGAAGCAATCTGAGAATAAACTAAACTAATGTGCTAGTTCTCAAAATATCCAGTGTAATTTACAAAAAGAGTCCTTGTGAGCAGTGAGCGCTAAACTTAGTTGGGTTTCAAAATTACCATTAAGGAGGAGGATGCTGGCTGAATTAAAATAGAAATGGAGTCAAACTTTCACCCCAAACTCGAAATAATTTTTTTTTGAAAGCTTAGATAACTTTCCCAACATTATGTTGGATTTCCATGTAAATATCACTTTTTGATTCTAGCTGCCCATGAGGCTAGAGTGGAAGCATGTACTGTCAACATCCCATAATAGATTTTTTTCACCCAAATTTTGTAGACTGAAGATTTAAATAAACAGGGTGAAATTCTGGTTTCATTGAAGTCAATTGCAAAACTCCCATTGACTTCAATGGAACCAAGATTTCACTTCTGAACTCTTAGATGCTCAATGTTACATTTGAACTTTGTTCCACCCATTGCTAATTGCCACCCTGATTCAGTACAAGTCTTATGTATGCTAACTACGCAGAATCAGTGGCTACATCTAGAAGCGTTCTAAAGCAGCATGTTCACTTTTCAGGTATTGCAATTATGGCTGTTTCAACATTTAACAAAATGATTACCTTAGTAACATCAAACCAATAAACTCTTTGGTATAGAATTGTTGCCGGCACAGAATGCTCAAGGCAGCAAACAGTGGTTCGTTGCCCGGTGTGCTTTGCTCCAATAAACACACCAAGGTGGAGAAGCAGACAAAGTTTATTTGAGCCCAAATAAGGTGCAAGGGAGACATAGCAATCTCAAATCCTGCACACAGATACAAGCCGTTTTTCCCTTCTTGTACATGATTTTAGCTAAGCATTCCCATTACCCCCACACTACTCATCGCCCTTTACCCCCGCTCCTATTTCCCATGTAGCAAATACATTATAAAGTAGCAATTACACTAAGCAGGTTAAATCATTTTTGGCAGCAAACAATTTATCTTGTTAGTGACTTTTTCTTCAACTGTTATCTTGTTTTACTTTCCTGGATCCGTTATTCTGCCCCCCTTAGCCAGGTGCAAGCAGGCCTCATCATTATCTCCTGGCAGTACCAGGGTTGAGCTAGTTGTTGCACATTCCATTCTTGGTTACTGGCCTGCTAGGTCGATTAGAGTTTAGTATGGGGGGCCCTCTAGGCAAGCATAGAATAACTTTGGTTCATTCAGGCCTAATACAGATGCCTGATGACACCAACAGAATGAAAACTGAAATACATCTTGAACAATTTTTGCAGAAAAAGAGAGGTTGTTAACAAACTCATTGAATTCAAAGGGTGACAGACAGATAATCTGGGATGCCATCCATTCAGATTCCATTTACAGGAGAGAGAGAGAGAGAAGGGGCAGCTACTCTTATGTGGTTAATACAGGAGCAGCTTGAACTGTGAGGGCCTATTCTTATGCCATAGATAGCAAGTCAGGACTAACTGTTCCTCTGTGGCTGGCCTCAGAGAATCCACACTTCCATTTCCAGGGTATGGATGGCAGTGAAGAGACAGAAGGGATTTTTGAAGGCCTTTTGATTCCCTGCATCCAGATTAAAATGTCCCATCTCTAGAGACAGGAGATTGGGCTCAGGTTCTGCAAAATTGCTTGACTATAGTCACTGGCAGAACCTGAACCAGAACATCTATGTGTTCTTTACTACTGTTGCCAACTCTAGTAATGCTCACTCTTTTTCTTAAAAGCCCTAGCTGCTACAACTGAGAAATTGAGATACATTTGGCTTTCATTAAACAAAAAGGACCTTCTATTTATTATTTAAACCCTTGATTTTTAAATAGATGGGGTTGGCAGTGCTCCTTCTCGTAGGTCACATTGCGTGTATTCACATTCTCTTGATAATGTGTCATTAGCCAAGGTCAATACAGTTGAGGTATTAAAGAGATAAATTTGAGGGACACTGACATTTCAAATTTAACTAAAGTATATAATTTAGGTCAGTTTCAATTACCAATACATTAAAAGATCAGGAGGAACTCACACTATACTGGTAAATTGTATAAGAGCCTGTCTATCAGAAGATGGAGACGAAAAGGTTTCAGACTACATTTAGTGAAAAAGAAAGTGGTTCTTAACTTTGCATTATTTGGGGTTGATTCCCTGAAACTGTTGCTTTATTCACAAAACAATCTTTTTAATACTTCTAAAAGATACTTTTTCACTTAATGGATTTTTTTCATTTACATGATCAGTGGATGTGATATATGATAGATTTCTTCACCAACTAGTCACTGAATCAACAAGAGATGATGCTGTTTTAGATTTAGTATTGGTTAGTAGTGAGATCATAGAAGAACTGGTTGTAGAGGACAGCATTGGTTCAAGTGATCATTATGCTTCCATTTAGTTTAAATTGAATAAGCTAAACAAAAATAGGTTTGCAACTAGGGTCTTTTATTACAAAATGGAAAGCTTTAAACAAATTAATGGAATTAGTTAGGGAAGTGGACTGTATTGAATAACTCAAGGATCTGTATGTGGAGGAGTCAAAACTTTAAGTCAAAGTTGCAGAAGCTATCTGAAGCCTGCATTCCAAGTAAGGGGAAAAATTGTAGGGAAGGGTTGCAAACCAAACTGGATGAGCAAGCATGTCAAACACGTTATTAAGAGAGAGCCTACAAGGAATAGAAGATGGGATGGATCTTTTTCCCTATTTGGTCAGAAAGCATAGCGAAAAAGTGAGAATTGCCAAAAGCCAGGCAGGGTTGCAAAGAAAATTAAAACAAATAGTAAAAAGTTCTATAGCTATATACATAAAAAGAAAACAAGGAAAAAGTGGGACAGCTAAACATTGAGGCTGGAGTAGAGAATAAAGACCTTGGCTACACTGGTGCTTTACAGCGCTGCAACTTTCTCGCTTAGGGGTGTGAAAAAACACCCCCCTGAGCGCAGCAAGTTACAGCGCTGCAAAGCGCCAGTGTAAACAGTGCCCCACTGCTGGGAGCGCGGCTCCCAGCGCTGTAAGCTAATCCCTTCGGGGAGGTGGAGTACCTGCAGCGCTGGGAGAGCTGGCACCGCGACCACACTCACACTTCAAAGCGCTGCCGCAGGAGCGCTCCCGCGGCAGCGCTTTGGAGTTTCGAGTGTAGCCAAGCCCAAAGATAATCTAGACATGGCCCCATAACTAGACAAATACTTTGTCTCAGTTTTTAATAAAGGTAATGAGAAGCTAATGGGTTGTGGCAGAACTGCTAATGGAAATGAGGAGATGGAAGTAGAAATTACCACATTGGAGTTGAAAGTCAAACACAGACAATTTAATGGGACCAAGTTGGGGGCCTAGATAATCTCTATCCAAGAATACTAAAGGAACTGGCACATGATATTGTGAGCCCAAATACAAGGATTCTTAATGAATCTGTAAACTCGGAGGGTGGTAGTATTCTCTGACTGGAGATCTGCAAATGCAATACCTTCTAAAAAAAGGTGGCCGGGGGGGGGGGGGGGAGTGATCCAGAAAACCATAGGCCCGTTAGTTTGACTTCAATTATTTGTAAGGTCTTGCAATAAATTTTGAAAGAGAAAGTGGTTAAGGACATGGTGATAAATGGTAATTGGAATAAAATATAGCATGGCTTTACAAAAGGTAGATTGTGCCAGACCAACCTGATTGCCTTCTTTGAGAAGATAACTGTTTTTTTGTTTTGTTTTTTTTTAGATAAAGAAAATATACTAGATCTAATCTGCCTGGATTTCATAAAAGGATTTGATACATTTCCACAAGGAAAATTATTAGTTAAATTGGAGAAGATGGGGGACTAATATGAGAATTGGAAGGTGGATAAGGAACTGGTTAAAGGGGAGACTATAACAGGTCATAATGAAAGGTGAACTGTCAGGCTGGAGAGGACTTCCCCAGGGATTGGTCTTGGGACCAATCTTATTTAATATTTTCTTTCATGACCTTCACACAAAAACTGGGAGTGTGTTAATAAAATTTGTGGAGGACAGTGCTGATGTGTTGCCAACATATAAAAGGACCAGAATAGCATAAAAGAACATCTGGAGGACCTTGGAAACTGGAGTAATAAAATGGGATGAAATTTAGTAGTGCAAAGGGCAAGTTCATGCACGTAGGGACTAACAACAAGAATTTTTGCTATAAGCTGGTGAAGTATCAGTCTGAAGCAACCAAAAAGGAGAAAGACGTGGTTGATCACTGGACAACTGAGCCACCAATGTGATGCAGCCATGAAAAGGACCAATTCAATCTTAGGAGCCATCAGGCAAGGTATTTCCAGTACAGATAGGAAAGTGTTATTACCATTATACAAGGCACTGGTGAGACCTCATCTGGAACACTGTGTGCAATTCTGATCTTCCATGTTTAGGAAAGATGAATTCAAATTGGAACAGGTGCATAGAAGGGTATTTTTTATTGTGTCTGGGGGGTCTTGACCTGCTCAGTGTCAAACTGACTTCCATATGTGGGGTTGGGAAGGAATTTTAACCCCAAGGTCTCTGCCAATCTGACCTGAGGGATTTCTTCTTCCTCTGCAGTGGGGGCCTGGGTCACCTGCTGGTTTGAACAAGAATAAATGGTGGATTTCTCTCTAACCTTTAAGTCTTTAAATCATGATTTGAGGACGTCAGTAACTCAGCCAGAGGTTAGTGGTCTATTAGAGGAGTGAGTGAGTGAGGTTCTGTGGTCTAAAATGTGCAGTAAGTCAGACTAGATTATCATGATGTCCATTCTGGCCTTGAAGTCTGTGAGTAAAATTAATAGATCAAATAATTAATAGATTAAACAAAGGCCCAGATTCAGCAAAGTACTTTAGGGCATGCTTAATGTACTGTGTATGTGCTTAACCGCTTTACTAAATAGGATTGAGTTTTGGCATGTGCTTAAAATTAAGAACATGCTTAAGGTCTTCAGTGAATCAGATCCTTACTTTGATAGTTTTTAAAGTGTCCTTTACAAAATGATCCTTCTGAGCAGTTACATTTTGACTGTATATTACACTGGAGGCTGCCATTTTGTGAGAATCACAAGGGGTGTGAAATCTTTATGCAACTAAAAGGAAGTGTTGGCTAAACACTATCTAAAGATTAATGATAAGAAGGCTAGACAGAGGCGTAATGAACAGTTACTGCATTGTTAACTTAAATACTGTAGCTGTTCTTTGCCATAATTTAACCTACTCCTACATTTTGCTGTCCTTCTCCTAGTCTGCTTGTCTCTCTCTGGCTTCTTCGGACATTCCCACACACTTTAACTGTTCTTACATGGAACAAACCTTATATCATTAAACACTAGCAATAATATATTTTATTATACAAGCATATTGAACTTCAGTGTCAGAAAGAACTGTACTACTGAATTGTGTTTAGGATTCTACATTATATGTCAGATAGAAGGAGATGAGAACATTAAAGAAAACACTGAGAATTATGATAAAAAAACTTTGAATAATGTAGACAAACTCTATTGTAGCAATATTGTTCTGGAAGACAAATGTATGGCTGTTGTATCTGTAAACAAAAATTGCCCTAGCCTTGCAGTATTTCTTATGCAGGGAAAACTGAAGGTAAAGTAGTTGGAATGCAGTTAAAAGTTTGTTTAGCTGATTTCAAGTTTTAATTAGGTACTGGGTAACTGTGATACTCATTAAAGTTGATACTGGATCACAATACTTACATTAAATTGAAAAATGCATCATATAGTTGGTTTTAGGCATTATTTTACACAAATATAAATGAAAGTAACAACATAACTGGTCTACTGACTTCCTGGCCAAAAGGTTATTTGGATGTTACTTTTTAGTCTACTCTGCAAAGGCCTTCAATAGACATATTAAAATGATTGGAGATGATGTTGGAAAGCTTCTCTTACCTAGGCTGCAAACTTTTTGAGGAACAATAACTTCATTATGTATTTATACAGTACCTGGTGCAATGGGCTCCTGATCCTTGATTTGGGTTCCTAGGTGCTACAGTTATAAAATTATAGTCTCAAAAGAGAGAGCAGGTTTAGCATAACCATGAAGACTGAAAGTACCCTTTTCCCCTTGCAGATGGATTATCTAGACATGTTGATGGGACATGGCTGTGATGCATCGGCTATTGTTGCCAGCAAAATAGTTGTTCAATAGATAAACAAGCACTTTAGTTCACAGATCTGCTAACCTGGCACCTTTCATAAACACTAATATTTTTCCCTATGAAGAGAGAGCTTCTTTCCATCCTCCATCTCTCCATCCTCCATCCATAACACTATAACTGCTATGAAAAGCCTCACATTTTTAAATAAGCTTTACCGAACAAATAATTTGCATATACTATTAACTGTGATATTCTAAACATATTAATTCAAATGCCTAATCCTGCTAATTAATTTAATTTCACTCCTATAGAAAAATACATTAGAATTAACAATTAAATACACAAATAAATGACAGGGGACTGTGCAAAGCAAAAGCTATGACCAGCTGATGCACAGTCATTACTTGACTCTGTACCCTCTGCCTTTCATGGGTTATATGTTTCTCTTTAACACTCAAAAATAGATGTTACTTAAAGGTGACAGTGGAGAGTGCGTGTGTGTCTTTCACACGTCAGACTCCTAAATGATTCCCTTCCCCCCACCCGCTTTTAGTCAAATCCAAAATACATTTAGTTATTTTTCATTTATGTACACAAAGCAGTTGGAGAGAAAGATTTGTTCGGGGGCACTGTTTGATAGCCAGGGTGTCTTTGTGGAAGACCCATGATAATGAAAAATCCAGTCATAAGCTTTTAACTGCAGGTGTCAACAGAACATGACAGCTTGGGTACTGCTTTCAGATGTGTAATATGTGTATTGACTTTTATAGAGCTGTCCTCCTTCTCTTGGGTGAGGTTACAAGTTTCATTCTGTCTTCTCTGAAACTGGGCCCCCAAGTATATGAATTTCAATGTGACAATTATTCTCTAGTCTTCAATAAAGAACCGTTCTTACATAGGAACAAAATGTAAATGCTTTATCTGGTAGAGTGCTGATCAACCCACACTGATTATTTTCAGCATTTTTTTTTAAGGCATAAATGATCCACAATTTTTGAAGATCGCGCCAAAGCATGTGGTGTACTTCTTCAAAATAAACAATTGTTAATAAAAGAATATTAAGAATACAAGTAATTGCTTGTGTTTTTCTGCATTCTCAGCATAGTTGTTGGTGGACAAATGTGCATTTTAAACATAAAACAATTTATGAAAGCCCTCTTTTTCATCATTTTAAACTTTGGCTGCCCAAAGTCATTTTTTATTATTTGTGTTTAACTAAAAGAGCAGGGGGTTGGACTAGATGATCTCCTGAGGTCCCTTCCAACTCTAATAATCTATGATTCTATGATAAAGCGGGAAGGAAGCCTTTTTGAACTCTTAATGACCCTTACTGTGTTTAATTTATATTTTGTTTTACCCAGGCTTTGAAAAATCTCAGTTATTGTTTAAAAACAACAACAACAACAAAAACATTTTGTACGCGAAGTTACATTTGCACATTACCCCATTGTTTTACATGAGAAACTGGGTGGTCCCTGTTTTGTGTGCTAGCATATAAGGAATATTGCCAGTTGTTACACTCTTGAATTGTGTTGTATTTTCAAATGGTAATCCTCAGACTTTCAAAAACAATTTAAAATATGGAATCATCATTTGAAACTAATGTTTCCAATGCTCTAGTTTAGATTTTAATGTTTCTCTCTGCATTTTAACTTACTGCCAGGCTGCCCTGCTCCCACAGTATCTTCTATGTGTCACAGAAATATAAGAAAGATTTGGTTTCATAATATGAATATAGGATAATAACTCAAGAGATTTTCCTAAAGTAGGTTTATAGATTGGTACCTTACACTATGTGGATAACTGCTTTAGATCATCATTACAGGGACAGCAGGAAGGTAGGGGTTTCACAGCAGGCATGGACACCAATCAGCATGTTCAAGTGGTTTAAGAGAAGCACTTTTTTCAGTTATCGGTGTACATTTATTTTGTCTGCTCCAGCAATATCCCTGTATAGATGGTTGTGTTTACAAATGTAAAAATACATGCAGCTTGTTGAAGTAATTAATAGGTATGCAGAGAGAGCACTTACTGTAAATAGCTTCTGTACCATAGCATTTCTGCTGCATTGTGATGTATTTCAGGGAGCAGTTACGCATTTGTACAGAGATGGACTGGATGAACTAAAATGTTCTTTTCCATCACTAATATCTATGGTCTTGTGATAACAATTTAATGTGAAGTATGTAGACTTTTTGAACTAATAATTTTTTAAATAGTGACTAGAAAACAAACATTTTACAAGTAGTATCTCAACAGAGAAAATTAATATCTTCTCCCAAACAAGTCTATTTTTAAGGATAGCTCCCCCCTCTGATCTCTGGGGAGCAGCAGGAAAGACATCAATAAACCACATCTGTTGTCTGAATCCTCATTGTGCTTTTGTTGCCACAGATACTTTTTAAATCCTCAATTTAGACATTTAAGTGAACTGATTAAAACACTGGGCTACATTGTTCCCTCAGACATCCATGTACGGCACCCTCTGAAGCCAGGTGGAGCTGCAGACATGTAGCAAAATCCATGCATATATGTTTGTTTTATTTCCTGTAATGAGCGTTTACACCTTAAACTCAGCTCCCTTGGGAATTTGAGAGGGCTTCATTCACCCAATCATCAAAATGATTGTATCAGTCTAGCCACATCATTTTTCTTTTCTCTTGAGCTGAGTCATTGCTACTCAATCTTGTGTTTTCTAATGATCTGTGATGATAAAACCATTTAAACACATATTTCAAATGCTACTTTAATCTAGCAGTTTCCCCCCCCCCGCCCCTCCCCAAATTGTAGTTGGAATGACTCTCCTTCACCCTACTACCTCAGACCATACTGATTAAATCTCTGATCCTCTCAGAGGTGAATGCAATCTCTTTCTATCCTTGCTCTGTTCTATGGTGTTTAACCAAAGCTTGTTGTCTCCTTTCTTTTTTTTCCACTGCTGAAAGACTCAGTCCAGTTTTGATTTTCTCATTGCCGAACGGAATCACAAAACCATTCTCCATCAATATTGTTCCTTTTACTCAGATGGTAACTGAGGGGTTGTCTTTGCCTGCTCTCTCCCTTTTGCATCTCACATCCAAGCACTGTCCAAAGCTTGCTGCTTCTTTCTCCAAAGCATTTCCCAAACTGCCCTTTTCTTTCTGTCCCTCAAGCTCTGGCTCTGTCCCATTTTGATTACTGTAATTTCCCACTGCTTCACATTCTGTTGAATTACCTCACTGCCACCCAAACAAACTGCTGCCAGTAATATCATCTTGCCCATTGATCTGACCATGACACAGCACCATTAAATACTCTAGTCACTTTTTTAAAAATAACTCCAGCAATAGTTTGACCATCCTCCTTTGTAAGAGAAATCTGTCACCTATCACACTTTTGTTGATGGCTTTATAATTAATATGCTACAAAGAGCTAGCAAGCTTCTATTCAAGATCACACCCTAGAAGTGTGTAAAGAAAATCATATTTTGAATATGATTTCATTGTCTAGCAACACGTTAAAAATATATACATTCCAGTCATTATTGTTCAACAGCTACATTCTCATTTTGTATCTGAAAACCTGTTCTAAAAATCTGTTAGAAGAGATTAAGGGAATTATATGGGTACTTTGTGAAAGGCCTGAATACTCTTGAAATACTGTGCCTCATCACATCAATTAAGGCTGCACTGCACTTTTTGCCAGTTACAAGCTTGAACAATTCCCCTATGAGCTTACAACCATTTGCCTAGCTCACTTTTGGTATAGTAGCTGAATGCAGCTTTTTTATCCTCAATGAATAGCAGACCAAAAAGTATGAATGTAGAGGTAATGCTGAGCTGGAATCATGAGTCAGTGGAGTTTCTGAAAAGAAAGGGAAACATTCCTAATAAGTTGGCATTGTGATTGTAATAATACATTGGCATTTTGAATTGTATGTGTCATATCCTCAAATGTGTAACATTCTGATGATCAATGCAAACCTTTCTCTGCTCCTCCTTTCCTGAAAGCTTTATAAAAGATTTTGAGAGAAAATATAAATTGAGTGATAAATGTCTTTGCTAATGATAACCATAAATCTCTGTGTTTCTTATTTCCTTGCATTATTTTAACATTGACCTTAATTAAGCTCTCACTAGGCTCACAAGTACAAATGATTGGAAAACCAAGAATATTTGGGTGAAGATGTTCACGAAAAACTCATCTGTTTTTTGTCAAATTTCATATTTTGAGTATTTTCAATTAGCTCTACTCACAAGTCAAGTGTACTTGAAGAATATGTTGGCTTATTTCCTGAGTGAAGCCTTTTCCATTAGTGAATCTGATGGGTAGAATAGTCAACCATTCTACAATGAGAACCCCACAGTCTCTAGTTGAGATTGACCTTGCTTTGAGGATGTTCAGTCTTAGTATTCTGAATAAAGGGTAATTTCCCCGCCCCTTTCTAGCACCTCCTTTTCTCAACACAGATCACACACACACACACACACACACACACACACACACACACACACACACACACTCATCTAACAGCTGATTCTTTCCCATTCTACCAGGTCACTCCCCTGACCAATCTCCTTGCCAAGTGTTGGAACATTCACTCCCATGCTAGGCTGGTAAAATTTATGCTCCCTTCCTCCTGTACATGTATGCTGCCAGCTCCTTCTTCCACATGGTTCCCACCAGGTGCTTTCATGCCACTTTTGGCCTGGTCTGAGCCTCCAGAATAATTCTTCTCTTCTAGGTAGAAGATCTGATAGGGAGCCATAGAGTGGGAGATTGACTTTTTTTGGGAGTTCAGGCCTGGAAAATAGGAAAGGTTTTCTTCAGCTGGCTTCCAGATTTGGTCTGGATTCTTAAGTTTCTTGGGACAAGACACCCATCAGAGGTTGTCAGTCCTCTTCTTTGGGCCTCTAAAGGCCCTAATAATGAGCCCATCCCTTGATGTAATCCACTTGAAAATTATCTAGCTCTTTAATCTTTGAGAGAGAGAGAGAGAGAGAGCAATCAACACTATATAATGATCCATTTAATGGGTTAAATAGGGTAGAATGTGTCTGTAAAGTAGACTTTTTGGCACCAAAAAGAAAAGTGTTATGACTGAAGCTCCTATCAATCAAGGGGGCATTACTACAGAATTTGTTCAAGTCTTAATTGTCTTCCTATCATTTCTTCAAGTTGAGTTGTGGGTGCCAAAGCTGAGCAGGAAGGTTGACTCAATCACAAGGCTGTTAAACTGGAAACATATTGTTAGGGTTGTATAAAGGAACTGGAAATTTATTTTAGTTTTCCTATTTTTAATTTTGAACTACAAACTAACATTGCACACATTTGCTTGTTTTTGTTATTTGGAGGGAGGTGCTTTCCCCCCGGCTTCCCAAACTTGCTAACACATTTCTACTTGTGATAAATTTCCTATAGGTCCTGTTGTGACAGATTTCTGTAACCAGTCTGCCTGAGGTGTCAGGTGATCAGGCTGAGACCACAGGATCATTAAGGGAGGAGATAAAGGAGCACACCAAGGGTCTAAGTTTTAAAGCTTTATTAATAAAATAAAGTAAAATAACAGTGGTGAGTGCAGGGGCTCCCCATGCATTCAAAGGAAGGCAGAAAGCATTAGTGCCCCAATCCCTAGCCCACTTTCATACTCACACATGCACTACCCGGGGGAGGCCAAACCTGGGTGTAATGTATGAAGAAGGGGGAGAAGAGGTGGACAGGAGTTCTGTCCTGTGCACAGGTCGTCCGGGGTCTGCTCTTGATCTCCGATTTGCTTCAGCTCTCAGGAGGGTTTTAGGTCCTGGGGTCTTTCAGGGGCGTTTTGTTCAGGGACCTCTGTCCCCTGTGCTCTTTGTACCAGTCCAAACTGACTTTCTGTGGCATTCTCAGCTTTCCCAAAACACCAGCTTCAGGGACGCAAGACTCTGTTTTCCCCCTTGCTGGCCTTCACTGTCTCGACAGTTTTGCAATCCCCTGCCCAGCTGACCCCCCTGTTTTCCCACAGTTGGCTGAGGTTGGGTAAGATGCAGATGTGGCTGCAGGTTTCTTGGCTGCATAGAGTCTGTTTGAGTGCCGTGACCTTGGACTGGAGCCCGCGTCTTATCTTCGGACTGAGCTAAGACCTGAGGCATTGAGTTAACCCGTTCTCTTCTCCCTTCCTCCCCCTTCGGCCTCTCCCAACCTGCAATGGAATCTTCCACTCCACACTCACACCTTTAACCCTTCCTTCCCAAAATACCTTGTGATGCTTGCAACAGCGTTAGCAACATACAATGCTCATCTGCCTCCCCAGGGGACCCCCTGAGGAAGGGGACCACTGGGTTGTGACACCATTCCCACGAGTAATATCTCCGATGATGTGAAATTTGTTGCAAGATTTTGAACAGCCATTCTAGTTAACATGTAGGCAGGCCAAACTCTGTTTAAAATGGCTTTTGAAACACATTTCTGATGCTTGTTTTAACAACTATGCTAAAATGTGGACCGGATCTATGCACATTAAAAGCTATATATAGTACAGTTCCCTTTTCCCTAAAAGTTAAGAAACCCATAGCTTCTATTGAAGTCAGTGGATATTGTGATGCTCAGCACTTCTGAAAATTAGATTCTTTTTTAATTTTACGAATGAAGTTGCAAATGGGTGTCCAATGTTTTTTATTTAGCATTTTTGTTGTGATTATGTGAAATACAGCACCTTCTTTACATATCTTTTTCCTTATGTGAATATTGGGAGCACTGTGATATGACCTGGTGAAATAGATTAAATTATTTTACAGTAAGAAATCTAGACTCCATATATTTATGGATATCCTCCATTGCCTGGTGTTCTTGTTTTATCTAGAAGTTGTTTTCTTTTATTGCTCAATATGCTCATAGCGTGTAGACTGATGAGATTATTATATTTTGTTCATATACTAGTCTTCTGACAAAACTATAAAATGGAATGTGCACCAAGAATTATTCATTCAGAAATCAGCACTGATCTTGCATTAATATAAGATTAAAGGAGGGCTTTGTTGTATGAAATTTGTTGATGATCATCCATCAACAAATAACTGTCCTCACATCTGATTCCATATCAAGATTCTTTTGGTTGTTTCAGGAAGAGGTTGGATGAAAAGTCAAGTAAGCAGCAATTTCAGTTATGATTAGAATGAGTGAGACAGAGGGATGAAAATAATTTAAATATTTATTAGTTTCATTATTTCACAGTAGTTATCCCTGATGATGAAAGCATTCTGTTTATTGCTAAATATTTAAAGTACTGAGCAGAATTCTTTGATAAAACACTTCAATGTTTTAAAATTTATAATTGGAAACTATCTGAGATAGTTCAGGTAATTTGAAGCTCTTCAAATCTAGGTCACTGATTTGAGTCCAAAAGATCAAGTGATGACTGATCCCAAGGGCACAAAGCTTATCTTTCTAGTGGGATTTAGATCAGCCCCCTAATATCTGCTTCATCTCTTTGGATGTGTTGGTGATACCAGTCTGAGTTCTAATGGGGAGGTGTCTGTATCACGTTTGGCATTAGGTGGCACAGAGAATAGATACAAGAAATACCAGATGCTAAGCATTGCACTACTCACTCACTCTTAGGAATAGTCACTCCAGTTCAAGATATGTTAACAGGCTATTATGTGGGAAGCAAGCATTGATGCTGTCTGTTCTACAGATAAATAAGCAGGCTTCATTCTCCATGCTGTCAATACAGCAGCTTTCAAAGGCACTACATTTACTTTAAAAAAGAAATGTTTTTAAAAAGAAAGTATATGTGCCAAAAAATGAAATATCAACTGTTCGAGGTAACTAAAATTCCTCAGCCAGAGGTGTTATGTCTAATCTGTTATTACCTGCCAAAATTTTAGCTGGTAAACAGATGAACCAATTATTTCAGTGGATATTTGTTGTAAGGTTTTAGAGCGTGTGGGTGCACACATACTCTTCTAGAGCTAACCCCTTTTTAGAAGTTTGGATTTATTCTTTGAAAACCATTAATTTTACAGTACCTAGACTAACGTCCCCCCTTAAAGGACCTGATTCGGGAAGCCTTAGCGTCAATGGGACTTAAGTATGTGCTTTCATGAATAGAGACTTAAGCACATGCTTAAGTTCTTTCCTGAATCAGAGTCAAAATCTCTTGATGGCTAACAGGGTTCTAAATTATCAGCTGATGTGATTGATAATAGACTTTTTGAGGAGCTGTGTTGATTTACACCAGGTATCTATGGTTGAAATGGATTCTCCTCTCCAGTGATTTTCTAATTTTGGACAAAGATTTTTTTTGGCATGCAATGAACACTGAAATCTAAAATTTGTAACAAAAATGGTGTGTGTGTGTGTGTGTGTGTGTGTTTTCTTTTCCCTATTTCTGGAAAAAAATCATAAGAATAGGTTAAGAATGTGCTATGTTTAAAACTATCAAATTCTTGTATAAGAAAGTGACATCATCATATCTGTCTGATGTATTCTGTGGAAGACTGTAAGCTTTTAAAAAACTTATTAAATATATGGCTAAATCTTCACTTTGTGCACTCATAATATGGCTTATTATGGAACATCTGCTATTAAATGGATATTTGCCTATAATTTTTTTCAAGATGTATAAAGATGCACAGCCATATACTTTACTGGAAAGTTCAAATGAACACATAAACATGAATGTTTTAAAATATTTTGCAGCAAAGAGTCCTGCGGCACCTTATAGACTAACAGATGTATTGGAGCATGAGCTTTCATCGGTGAATACCCACTTTGTCACATGCATCCGACGAAGTGGGTATTCACCCACGAAAGCTCATACTCCAATACATCTGTTAGTCTATAAGGTGCCACAGGACTCTTCGCTGCTTTTACAGATCCAGACTAACACGGCTACCCCTCTGATACTTAAAATATTTTGTATTTTGACTGGTTAGGAATTCCACTTTTTTGCAGGTTGTAAACAAAAGAGAATAAGAATTGCCAACAAATCAAATTACAGAACACTGAAAATGTCATAGCTCTAGTGTTCATAATTCTCATTTGCAGAATATTAGTTATTAAAATTCTGATATTGTTTGAGTGTGACCGAGTTCGTAGTGAGAATGAAAAAAAGACATAGCCTGCTCCTGGTCTTTTGACAATGGTTGTTATGAAAATTAAAACCAATACAAAAATTACTCCCTATTCACTTTGCAATCTTAAGGTTTTCCCTGTCCTAATGATGTGATTGACAAATGGTTGAACTTAACTTCTGAGTAGTTCAGTATAAAAGACATAGTTTTTTTGGTGGAACTTTGAGTAAAAATATTTGTAACTTTTTCACGTATTCTGTCATTATTCCTAACCCTGTCAAACTTGCTTTATTTGCAGTATCAGTGAAACCATTGTTTTTGCATAGAAAAAAATGATTGTGTAAATGTTAATACTTATGTCCACACAAGCCTGGGCCTTTCCAGCATTTGACGATAAGAATAGTCAATTCATGCCAGTTGCCACAGTGGTTTTATTTATTTTTAAGACCTGTTCTCCTGGAAATAGATTGACATCATCCACAAATTTCATTTAGATTATCCAACATATCTGGTTAGAAACAAATTTTGGTTAGTAAGAGTGCTACAAAACTTTTTCAAAGGCTCCCAGATCCAGGGGACATTCATCTGGCTTTGTTTCTTTGCAAACTTGACACTCAGGCAAGGTTCAACAGAACCTGGGCAGAGATTCCAGGAATGATTTTTATGGCTTTGCTGGATGCTTTACAATATCCAGGGCCTGATTATCAACTGACACCTCCCCTCTTTTTTTTAGCACCTGTGCAAATGGCTATTACTGGTATAAGTAAAATGCAAGGTATGAAAGGCAAAATAGAGAAAGAACAGGTTAAAGAATGTTTAGATGGATTCAAGCCTATAGGGCCTGATGAAATTCATCCTAGGATACTTAAGGAGGTAGCTGAAGCAATCTTGTAGCCATTAGTAATTAGCTTCGAGAACTCATGGAGGACAGGTGAGGTTCCGACTAGAAAAGGGTGAACACAGTATCTATCTTCAACAAGGAGAACAAAGAGGACAAATGGAATTTCAGACCAGTCAGTTTAACTTTGATACCTGGGAAGATACTGGAACAAATTATTCAACAATTAGTTTGGAAGCATTGAGGGAATAATGGGATTATAAAGAATAGCCAGCATGGATTTGTGAAGAGCATATCATGTCAAAGCAATCTAATTTCTTTCTTGGATAGGGTTACTGGCCTAGTGGATGGGGGAAAGCAGTAAGATGTGATATATCTCAATTTTAGTAAGGCTTCTGACACAGTTCCTCATGACATTTTCATAGGCAAACTAGGGAAATGTGGGCTGAATGAAATTAGTATAAAGTGGGTGCATAACTGATTGAAAGACCATATTCAAAGAGTAGTTATCAATGGTTTGCTTTGAAACTGGTAGAGTGTATCCTGAGGAGGTTAGTCCTAGGTCTGGTACTAGTCAATATTTTCATTACTGATAGGACAATGGAGTGTATGCTTATAACATTTGTGGATGACCTTGGAGAATTGGTCTGTACTTCACTTAGGAAGGAAAAGTCAAATTCATAACTACAAAATGGTGAATAACTGGCTATGTTGTAGTACTGCCGAAAAGGGTCTGTCTGTTAAAATGGATCACAAATTAAATAAGAGTCAACAATTTCATGCAGTTACGAAAAGGGCTACTATTCTAGGGTGTATTAATGAGAGTGTTGTAAGACATGAGAGGTAATTGTCCCACTCTGGGACATAGGTGAGGCCTCAGTTGGAGTATTGTGGAGAAATTGGAGAGAGTCTGGAGGTGAGCAGCAAAAAATGATAAAAGGTTTAGAAAGCCTGACCTATGAGGAAAAGTTTTTAAAAAACTGAGCATTTTTAGTTTTGAGAAGAAGATTGAGGAGGGACTTGATAAGCCTTCAAATATGTGAAGGACTGTAATAAAAAAGGTTAGTGATCAATTGTTCTCCATGTTTGCTATTATGAAAGCTTTCTAACTATAAGGATTGTTAAGCTCTGGTATAGGCTTCCATGGGAGGTTATGGAATCCCAGTCACTGGGGTTTTTAAGAACAGTTTGTCCAAACACCTGTGAGGGATGGTGTAGGTTTGCTTGGTCCTGCCCCAGAGCATGAGACTGGACTTGATGACTTCTCAAGTTCCCTTCCAGCCCTATGATTCTGTAAGGTACAAGGCAGTGAATCTGGTTGACCCGAAATGACACAAAATGTAGTACTAGCTTTTGTAAGGACTGAGTACCACCCCACACTGAAAATAGGCCCATTTTTAAGGTGTTGCAAATCAGACACCCTAAACTAGTCACTTCTGAAAATTTAGTTCTTCAGTTATAAGGTTCATATTTATTTAGAAAAGATAAGGTATGGGCCTGATTACTTCTATGCAGAAGGAGAAAGCATCTCTAGAACTTGAAATATGGTGAGCCAAATTCACAACTGGCATAAACTGTTGCAAGTCCTTGGAATTCTGTGGAGTTGTTAGTTGCCTTCACTAGAACAAATTCCTACCATGCAAAGTGTTATTGGAGAATTATTTTCTTTTGCTCTTCTCTTCGGCTTCTGTGAAAGCTTTTGCTGGGCAGACCCTGCATCCTTTGACATTCATTGGTGTTTTGCTGTTGGCTTCAGGGGGTGCAGAATGATCTCAATAAAAGTTAAAAGCTGAGCTGATGTGCACTCATCGAGCTCTATGGTGTCCTCAAGTCACGTGCTGAACTCCCATTAATGTCAGTAAGAGTTCTGTGTGGATTAATGGCAAAATGTGGCCCTTGAGCCCTAGTGAAGTCATGTGGCTGTTGACTCTATGTTGTTGAGCAGTTTGCAACGTGGGAATAAAATGTTGCCTGAAAGAAGAAAAAGATAAGAGGGGGGAAAAATGGAGGGAAGGGAGAAAGAAGGTGAGCTTAGTATTGTGAAGGTCATGAACTCATAGCCATTGTCAGCTAGGCATAATTCAGGGAGATACTATGCAAAGTTTCCCAAACATCTTTTTCAATGCACCTTCATCTTGTTAGTAACAACCTTTTCCTGAATAGATATTTCCAAGTTGTACTGAGTTATGTGACAACTTAGTGGGAAAGAGAGAGCTTTTAAAGACAAGTCAGGAATAGCAAAGCTGTCTAACTTGTGACAGTAGGCCTCTATTCAGGAAAGCAATTAAGCATGTGCTTAACTTTAAGCTTCAGCTTACATGCTTTTCCAATTGGGCCATAGCTCTGATTTTTAATATAGATTTCCAGTGAGTAAAAGCTAATGTACTAAGGGCATGATTTAATGTCCATTGATATCAATGAGAATCTTTCTACTGACTTCAGTGGGCTTTGGATCAAGCCCTTACTCGTGGAGCCAGCATCTCATCTCTCCCATCCTTGTGCATGTAAAAAAACCAACCAAGCAAAAAAAGTTGTTACTTTTTTTATTTGTATAGATAAATGTTTGTCTTTTATTTATGGCCAAAACACACATGTTCACATATTATTTCTGGCATTATAAACTGGACCAACAATATCCATGAATATGCTGTTCTGTATTTTTCTTGCTTCCCATTGGGAAGAAAATACCACAAGAAGAGCTATTTTCATAGAATTCTGGCACTTATGGTAGTAGCCAAAAGCAAGATGTTCAAAGAAGCATAAAAATGCAGATTAATTTTACAAGAGTTAAGTGTTTCTCAGCCCTCAAAACACCAGTGGGTTTGGTTTGAGTTTTGGGTGAATGATGCAGATTGGTTCTGACATTATCTTAAACTGTACATTTAACAAAAAAGGGGTTTTTGTTTTTTTTAATATATCTGAATCCCAATTTGTACATTCCTACAAATACTGGGCATAATTAGAATTCATTTTCATAGGCACACTCTGCAGCTGAGTTTGTGTGACTGTCACAGGTGAAAAATATTAACTGATTGGTTTATTAGCTAACCATCTCACATTGTACTATCACTTACATTTCGAAGATTGGACATTTCTAGATAATCAAAGTGTATTACATTTATCCTTGTGGTAAATTGATCTTGTGTTTTTTGTCAACTTTGTTAAACTATAAAGAGATAGAAATTGCAACTTCTTCAAACTGCAGAGGGATTGAAAGAACAATCACATTACCATTACCATTCCTGAAAAAAACATGTGGAACAGTCCACTTTATCACTTTCAGTATGAGCCCCTGTCACTGGTTGGAGTTTATTCCAAGATGACTCAGACTAGAATACAGTTGCCCTGAGTATGTACAAAACACTTAATTTGTCATTTGTTGAAAACATGTATCACAATTCTCTCAGTAATGTTACTGATAAGAGAGTCACTTCAAAAATATTTTGTACATCATTAAAGACATCTTGAAACTAGTGAAATAAAATAATCCAGCAAGTAACTTGAAGAGTAGGCCAGTGGGTTATTGCAAATATTAAAGAAAAGGTACCACTCTTCATGATTCTTACATCCATAGTAAGCAATTACTGGTTAGTGGGGAGGAAAAAAGTCAGGAAAGTGCTATTCTACCCTACCTCTCTGTATGAGTGAGTACTTCCTTAGATATAATGAGTGTTAAAGGTAGTGAAGGGCAAAATAATTGTAGCCACAACAAGGTCTCCTGCGCTCCTGCCGAGAAAGCACTGCTCACACCAGCACTTGTCATCAACAAAACTTCAAGTTGAACGGAAAAAATGGGATTTCGCTTGATTTTGGCAATCACTTGTTCAATCATCTCATTTGCCATACTATGAATGTGTCTGGCAATATAATCGTTAGAAATAGGAATTGAATCAGATAGGAGTTGCTGCACCTTGCCCCACCATAATCAAAAACACTTTCTTGGCACATGGTAGAAAAAAAATTTCTCCAATAGTGTGTGGTTGTGACATTCCCCTCTGGTGTTATTTGGACCGATGACCTGCTAGGTCACTCCAATCTTTGATTCTGGGAGCCAGCCTTTCCCTGCTCTGTTGTGAGAACCCCCCACTCCTGGGCTGGTTTTAAGTGATTATAAGACAAAACATAAGTCAGATTTGGTCAAATGAAATAAAAGCAAAACACATTCTAAGCTGATCTTAACACTTTCAATGTCCTTACAAACTTGGATGCTTCACACCACAGGCTGGCTGGTTGCTCTTCAGCCAGGCTCTCCCCTTTGATCAGGTCTTCAGTCGCTTGGTGTGGTGTCTATGAGGCTGAGCTGGGTTTCTCCCATACAAGCCTTGATGAGGTGTGAACTGCCTCTCAGCTCTTGGAGAGTTTTTGCCTGGGCTTATTTTAAACCATAAGGATACAGTTTCAGCCTCATAACTACATACATGAAATTATAACCTATAACATTACTGTAACAATTACTATAATATTACTGTAACAACCATGCTCAGTGCATCATGAGCCTTCTGAAGACACCCAACATGACAAACTTTGCATTGGATACCACACAATTATTTTATAAAGATGAGCGTGTGGCTGTAGGGTGTTTCCTTGAGGTGCAGAGGGTCACAGTGATGTCCCAGTTTTAGCTAGCCAGCATGACACAGCAAAAGATGCCTCAAGAGCTTTGTCATTTGCTTTGGCTGCTGTTCTCAGTACTGTTTTCTGGCTCTTTAGCTCTCCCAGCTTTCGCTGAAAAAATCAGGCCGTTTGTTTGAAGAAAACTGCAGTGTCTGTAAGTGCTGCAACATTTTAGACTGTTTTTAAGCTCTTCTTTGACAGAACTTCACCACACACTGGCTGTGGGTTCTCCTGAAAACCAGTCCCATGTAAATCCATGTTCCAAATATTTTGGATCGTATTTGCAGTTTCTTGGCTTTTTACTGCTGTTTGGGTCCTCATTGTCAGCCCTTCTTTTGCTAGAAGTGGCAACTGACTCCTCTTCAGTACTCCCCTTTTCTTCAGAAAACAGTCCATTGTTTAAAATTATTTCTACAGCAGCTTTTCAAACTGGTTTCAGTGCAACATATGCTGAATGGGCTGCCAGGTAAACACAGGTGCCTGAGTACAGGACGTGTGTCAGTACAGGAAGTGATGCACTGGACCCGCAAAGGGTGGAAAGCACGGCAGTTGCAGGGCGGCAGGCCCAGGGGTGACACCACACTAAATTGCTTGGGCTTGAAGCCTTGCCCAGGGGGGCTTAGGCTCAGACTTCAGTCCCCAGAGCTGTGGGCTGGCTGGGTATTCAGCCTCTGGAGGGTCAGGCAAGTGGGCTGGCTGGGGCGTTAGCCTCCAGCCCCTTGCCACCCATCTAGCTGTGGGCTGGCTGGGGCTTCATTCCCCCCCCCTTTGCCCACAGAGCTCCTGTCTGGGGTTTCAGCCCCACTGCCAATGGAGCTCCAGGCTGGGGCTTTCTGCCCTGGTGACCCGTTAAAATGGGCTCACATCCCACTTTGGGGTCACAAGCCACACTTTGAGAACCCCAGCAATAAAGAAAGACGATGAGATTGTTGTTGCACAGATCTCTGCTGCAACTCAAGGAGTGATCAGCAATGATGAAGTACTCCAAGACCTAAAGAATTATTTAGCCATTGGATGGCCTAACAAGATGACAACACCACAACACTTCACATGAACTGTCCCTGGTAAATGAGTGGGTGTTGAGAATTGACTGTCTTGATGTGCCTGCAATTCTGAGAGAATAATTGAGTTGACCTGGCATATGAAGGACATCTAGGGGTGAATCTAACCAAAAGACTGTGACAAGACTTCGGGTAGCCTGGGATGGACAAACAGGTTGAGGAAATAAAGAAAAATTGCACGGCTTGTGCTAATAGTGACAAGTCACAGAACCTTCAGCATCCCTCACACCAGTTGGCTAGTCCAGCTGTCCTCAGCAGAAACTGGCTCTTGACATAACGGGGCCATTTGAATCATAGAAATGTAGGCGTGGAAGGGACTTCGATAGGTCACTGTATCCAGTTCCTCACACTGAGGCAGTATTAAATATTATTTAGATCATCCCTAACAGGTGTTTGTCTAACTTGTTCTTAAAAACCTCCAATCATTTATATTATAAAACCTCCCTCAGTAATTTGTCCCAGTGCTTAACTACCCTTACAGTTAGGATTTTTTTTCTAATGTTTTACCTAAACCTCCCAAGCTGCAATTTAAGCCCATTACTACTTGTCCTATCCCCAGTGAGTAAGGAGAACCATTTATCACCCTCCTCTTTATAACAGCTTTTTACAAACTTGAAGATTAATATCTCTACCACCCCAGTCTTCTCCAGACTACACATTTTAAAAAATCTTCCTCATAGGTCATGTTTTCTAGACCTTTAATCATGTTTGTTGCTCTTCTCTGATATTTCTCCAATTTGTCCATATTTTCGCTGAAGCGTGGTGCCCTGAACTTACATAGCACTCCAGTTGAGGCCTTATCTGTGGTCCATAGATTAGAATAATTAGTTTGTGTGTCTTGCTTACAGCACTCCTGCTATTACAACCCAGAATGACATTTGCTTTTTTGCAACAGTATTACATTGACTCATATTTAGTTTGTGATCCACTATAACCTCCCGATCCTTTTCTGCAGTACTCCTTTCTAGGGGATCATTTCCTATTTTGTATTTGTGCAATTAATTATTCCTTCCTAAGTGTAGTACTTTGTTGGAAGTCTAAGTACACTATATCCACTGGATCACCCTTGTCCACATTCTTTTTGACCTCCTCAAAGAATTCTAATAGATTGGTGAGACATGATTTCCCTTTGCCAAAGCCATGTTGACTCTCTTCCCCCCCCCAAAATCGTGTTCATCTATGTGTCTGATAATTCTATTCTTTATGATAGTTTCAACCAATTTCTGTGGTACTGAAGTTCGGCTTACTAGCCTGTAATTGCCAGGGTTGCCTCTGGAGCCTTTTAAAAAAATTTGGTGTCACATTAGCTATCCGCCAGTCATTTGGAACAGAAGCTGATTTCAATGATAGTTTATGCACCAGAGTTTGAAGTTCTGCAATTTCATATCTGAATTCCTTCAGATTCTTGAGTCAATACCATCTGGTCCTGGAGACTTATTCCTGTTTAATTTAAAAATGTGTGTCTCTAGTAGCTTTTTCCAACTTTTTGTAATAAATTGTCTTCCGTGCATTCCAGTAACTTGTTGTATAATCTTTGGCTGGCTGTATTTATATTTCCAACAGATGTCTGGGTAGATGAAGTCCCCCATCACCACGAAGTCCTGTGTTTTGGATGGTATTTTTAGTTGTTTTAAAAAAGTCTCATCTTCTACTTCTTCCTGGTTAGGTGATCTATAGTAAACCCCTGCCATAACACCACCCTTGTGGTTTTTTTACCCCTTTTATCCTTACCCAGAGACTTTCAAAAGGGCTGCCTCCCACTTCTATCTCAACCTCAGTGCAAGTGTATACATCTTTGATATACAAGGCAACACCGCCTCCCTTTTTTCCCTGGCTGTCCTTCCTGAACAACCTAAACCCTTTGTGATTATTTACTGGTATTTTTAGTTCTTCCTCTTTATTCCCCATACTTCTTGCATTAGTATACAGACATCTAAGATGTTTGTTAGATTCCCCCTCTATATTTCCTCTTGTGTCTCCTTCATCCGTGCTGTGATGTTTCCTCCCCTCTCCCATCCCCCCCCCCAAATCCTGACACTTCACCCAGGTCTCCATGTTTTTGACTTACCTGTGGACTTTTGTCCCCTGCTCCCATCAAACTTATTTTAAAGCCCTCCTCACCAGGTTAGCCAGTCTGTCTCCAAAGATATTCTTCCCCTTCCTTGACAGGTGGACCCCATTTCTACTCAACATTCCTTTTCGGAACAGGATCCCATTGTCAAGGAAGCTGAAGCTCTCCTCGTGTCACCATCTATTCAGCCATTCATTTACCTCCTGGATGTGTCTGTCTCTTCCTGGACCCCCTACCCTTGCCTGGAAGGATTGATGAGAATACCACCTGCAGCCCCAGCTCCTTCAGCCCCACTCCCAGAGTTGCTCCTCATCTTCTCAGGGTCATACCTTTCAGATGGATGAGCAGCCTGGGGCACTAGTCAGAGGGCCTGATGATCCTCTGCAATCCTTCCTTAACATCTCTGATATGGGCCTGTGGCAGGCAACATACCTCCTGGGATGTCTGGCCAGGCCTGAAGATGGATGCTTCCATTCTCCTTTAGAAGGAAGTAACTGACCACCGCCACCCTTTGTTTCCTCTTGGGAGTAGTGGCCGTGATCCTCCCAACCTTTGGGATACAGGGCTTCTCCTCCTCTACATTTTGGGGAAGATTCCTCATCTTGTTGCCAGGACAGCATACTGAAATGGTGGGTTGGGAGCATGGGTGGAGGTCTCAATATGCATGTTTCAGTGAATTTTTTCCTGTGTATAGATGCCCCATAGCTTAGCCACCACCTCCTATAGCTCTCCCACCTACCTCCTGAGAGAGATTCTACCAGTAGGCACATCTTATACTGCTTGGGTTCCATTCCCCACCAGCCTGGTTTTCTATGATGAGGAACTGCAGGACATAGTGTCTGCCAATCCACACCAGGCCCTGAGGAGAGGCATCCATTGTCAAATTCTCTGTCTGGACACAGATGCAGGTGGAGGAGACAGGAGCAATGTTGGCATTGATGATGCAGCCTTTCTGAACCATGCTGATTTTTATTCTTTCTCCCTCCTACAAAACCCAACTCCCCTGTTTGCTAGCTCCCCTTGTTCACTTAACATCTGTCTCTTTTAAGCCCACCTCTCCTAAGTTAGTCTCCTTAACAGCCTGCAAAGGTTTGCTATAGTAATTATAAACTATCATTTCAAGTGGACAGAAGTTATATTCATAAGAAAGGTTACCGCTGAATAGTGATTACATTCATGTCATTAGTCTTCACTCAAAAAGGATTTCCCAAGGAATTGATAACTGACAATGGAATGCAATTCACCGCTGCTGGAATGCAACACTACCTCAGTAGCAATGGTATCAAACACTAAAATCTTTCTTTATACAGTCTGAGAACTAATGGTCTGGTCAAGAGAATGAACAGACTAGTGAAAGTTTCCAACTTGCTAGTTTGTTAGCGAGGCCATGGAGAGAAGCCTTATGTGAAATATTGTTTACTTACAGGACCACTGCACATTCAACACCAGGAGTTGTTTGAGCAACTAAGAGGATGCCAGGCCAATACACAACTTACTACCTGTCAAGAGCTTACACATTCTCCTTTTTCAACCAAAACTTCTGATGAAACTATTAGTGAATATGTTAAAAACAAACAGAAGTAGCACATGCAATATGTAGATTGTGAGAAATGTGCTAAATCTCACGAGTTTCAAATTGGAGATTTTGTTCACATCAAGCTGCCATACAGAGTCAAAAAGGATGTTCAAGATATTCATATTCCTTGCAGATAACAGAAATATGAGGAGATTTTGCTGTATTAATATAGGGAAAGAAATGGAACATTTCAAGATTGTCTGCAGCTCATTAAACAGTTGATGAAGAAGAGAGTGCTGCTTTCCACATTGGATTAGAGTATATTGATGACCCTGATAATGATGGACAATCTATAGTAGTAGGAGTTGCTCCATTGCCTAGGCTCATTCCTGACTCTCCAGGTATTAGAAGAAGTGTGAGACAGAGGTGACTGCCTAAAAGATTGAAAGACTTTGTCAGACTTAAGTGACAATTTGGAAGTGACTATTTAAAGTTTTACAGTGGTTATTGTAAAGGGGAAGAGTGTGTTGTATCTTAGGTGCAGATAGTTACCACAGTTTGTGATTTACATTTGTTCCTAGATGTTTCCTGTAGCTTTGAGTCCATGTACAACAATTTCCCAGGATGCACTGGGGGCGTCTGGGAGGGGAGAGAAGGAAAGGAAGAATGTGAGCTCCATGGAAGAGTGAGGGAGATAAATCTCACCTTTGTTGTTATCAAGCTCCTGAGTCTTCCTCAGAGACTCAGATAGAAAAGAATCTTGAGGGATGCATAAATGTAAAGGTCCAAGATTTCTATCCCTTGTGCAGAGGTTGAAGGTCAACTCCCAAACTCCCCAATGGAAATTTTATTTTACTTTGTATTGTGGTAGCTCACAGAAGACCAAATCACAGACCAACACCCCACTGTGTTAGAGGTACAAAAATAGAACAAAAAGAATCACCTTATTGTCATATACACCTTTGCAGAAATATGGTTATACAACATGCAGGGAAAAATAAGATAAAGCTTGTGAAATGTTTTGCCTGAAGTTTATCACTTTAATTTGCTGCTGGGATTATCTAGATTCACTCAGACACTTTGCATTTGCATTCCTTTGCCAGTTTTCAGTTCTTAATTAAAAAAACCAGCACTCTTCTTTTTTTGAATACAAGGTACGAAGTTTGAAACTATCTTTCTCTCTAACCAATGGAAGGAGGATGGGAGGAGGGACGGAGGAATTTGAATTTGTAGCAGCATCAGGGAAGCTTTAGTTCCTTTCCAAGCTGTGTTTTGTAATCCAAATAGGTAACAAACCCTGTCACTGATTATACCAATCAGCCATCAGTGCTCCCTATTTCCTACTGCTAAATTAACATGTCAGGGTTTGAAGAGTTTTTGAATGCCTGTTTTCACATTCTTTCTCCTCTTACATGGCGTTGATTTGATTTTTTGTTTGTTTGTTAAACTTTGAATACAGTCTGGCCCAACATATTGAGAAATTTATTAATTATTAAACAAGGTAATTGAAAATCAATCAATTAGCTTAATTATGGATTGCACCACTAAGAAATGTATCTGGATAATTTTGGAGCACTGAGAATATATTGGACCAAATCATCCTCAGCATAACATCACTGAAGTCAGTAGAATTATATCAGGGTAAACTTGGCACTCTCTGTCTGATGGAGACGTATCTATTCCATCATAAATATTAGCAGAAAATAGATTGGAAGGAAAAAATGAAAGGATGAATAGGATCCAGCTGGAAGGTAAAACACTTTTTTTCTAGAAATTGAATCTGTCTATAGCATCTCAATCAGAAATTGTGAGTAGCGTGTTAATCCTGCCACATTCTACTGAGTTATATGTGATAGTCTTGTGATATGATTTTTCAACACGATAAGAATAAGTTGTTTTTTTTCCAGTTTGCAATTGAGGTTAGGCTTGAATTATGATAGCAGAAGTGAAATGTCAGTGAACTATCTGCTCTCATTAAGTCTTCTAGGAAATGTTTCTTTAACATACTTTTGCTATTTATTGTCCTCTTAGCCTCAGAATTATATTCCTGTTAGTCGATTAAAGTTAAGCAGCCTTCTGTTACTTCTTTATGAGAAACAATACCATATTGTAAGAACATTGACATTCAAGATATTCTAATTTCCCAAAATATCTCCAAGCCTTTTGGGTCAGTCTACATTATGTCCTTGAAAGGAATCTTTCCAAGCAAAGTTCTTCCATTTCACGTTTGACTTTGAGGGTGTGACACTCAGAATCCCCTAGATATATTTTCATCATTGATTACATGGGTTAATATGCCTGTCGTCCTCTCTGACCATATTTGTCAAAGTGTCTGACTTTGGTTCCATCTTCTAAAGTGAGTCTTGTGATGCTTTTTTTTAAAGCTTTCATTATTTGCTGCAAACACAAAAGGAAATGCTTTACATTCGTAAAAGTTGGTCTCTTTGGGGGAAAATTTAGAGGATATTTGTGGCTTATGAATTTCTGAAATTCCCCAAAGGGTTTTAAATGCTATCTTTACTTGTACAGATACAGTTAGCAGCCTCCAGTGCTTTTGAAAAGTTGAATTCAAGCTGAAATAAAAGAAAAGTGATAACTGCAGCTCTCTATTTTTTCCCCTTTATTTTTTCCTTATGTCTATATATAAACTGGCCATCAACAAGTTTTAAGCTTGAAATTAGACAAAGGTTTCTAACCATCAGTGGAGTGAAGTTCTGGAACGGCCTTCCAAGGGAGGTGCAGTAGGTTCAAAAAACTTACCTAGTTTGAAAACTGAGCTTGATAAATTTATGGAGGGGATGGTATGAGACAGACTGCCTACAATGGCATACAGCCAATCTGTGACTGCTAGTAGCAAATAGCCCCAGTGGCTGGAGATGGGACACTGGATGGAGAGGGCTCTGAGTTACTAGAGAGAATTCTTTCCCAGGTGTCTGGCTGCTGGGTCTTGCCGAAATGCTCAGAGTCCAACAGACTGCCATATTTGGGGTTGGGAAGGAATTTCCCCCATGTCAAATTGGCAGAGACCTGGGTTTTTTTCCGTCTTCCTCTGCAGCTTGGGGCACAGGTCATTTGCAGGTTTAAACTAATGTAAATAGTGGATTGTATGTAACTTGAAGCCTGATTTGAGGACTTCAGTATCTCAGCCAGAGGCTATAGCTCTACTGCAGGAATGGGTGGGTGACATTCTGTGGCCAGCAATGTGCAGGAAGTCAGACTTGATAATCATGATGGTCCCTTCTGCCCTTGAAGTCTGAGTGTATAGAAACCCATATATGTTGTATGTAAAAGGAAACTAGGAGTACGTTTATTTACAATCCTGTGGGGAAAAAATGATGTTCCTAGTTCTAGAATTTTGGATTTCCATGGTTTTATTCCTAATCTCCTAATTTCCATTAGGTTTATACAAAATAACCATATTCCAGATATGCTCGATTTTTCAGAAAAGAGATAGCTTGGTGATATTTGAGGATGTAGAGTTGGAGTCATTAATCTTTAAGTAAAAATTGTACCTATAATACTGTCAAGGTCAATGTGAGTTTATCAGTCACGTAAGTACAAGTTGTTCAAGATGCTCAAGACGCTTGATTTTTTTAAAAAGTAAATTTTAAATCAAAATACCTTAATCTCCTTTTTCTCATCATTTTCATAGGCTTTTTTTTTTTAATTTGAGCAGCCTTCTCTATGTAGAGAAACATTCATAGTAATATTTTCACAGGCAAATTTTCCTCTCATATCTGCAACTGTAGAATTTTGATACTTTGTGAATAGGTTTGCAATAGTATGCTTTAGAGGGTCCATATCTAGATTACTAAACTTCTCAGAGTCCAGTATTCTGCTGCCTTATGAAAATTGCAGAGCTCCGTGCTCCCAATGTTTGTGCTCATGGGTCTCCAAAATATGCTGCAAAATGACTAGGGTGACCAGATGTCCTGTTTTTAAAGGGACAGTCCCATTTTTTTGGGACTTTTTCTTATATAGGCGCCTATTACCCCCCCACCCCCTGACCTGATTTTTCACAGTTGCTATCTGGTCACCCTAAAAATGACCCAAAACCACATTTACTTATATTCTGAATCTTGAAGTCAGAGGAGTATTGGAGACATATGTTTCCTCTTAAAAATGAATGACTTCTGCTCGTGGTCATAATTAAAAGTGTTCCAGTAGGAAGCTACCTGGTTACATAACAGTTTAGTCATTTTTCATCTGAATAGTGCTTACACAGGGACATCATGAGGCTTTTTAACACAACCTAATGTTTTTGTTCACATATCCGTGAAAGAATTACATTCACACATGCACATTTACGATAGGTTTTTGGTTGTTGTTTTTTTCTTCCCTCCTCCTCTTATGCCAAAAGGAAAAATTGATGCCCAGGTCTGACACTTAACTAAATAAATCTTGGCACAATGCAATGAAGGTCAACTGAATTGCCAACACCGAGATGACTTCCAAATCAAATGGTTCTGTGACTGGTTTGTGCTGAGGGGAAATCTTTGCCAAAGTTAAAAATGAAATTTACTTTCTATGGCAAGCCAGATTCTACCCTCCCAGGAATAGACATCTGCCCTCTTATTTAGGTCCTCAGCATCTCCTATGGACTTTAGAAGGTTTGCATCTGGGAGGCATGGAGCAGAAGTTACCGTTTAGAATATAGTTTAACAACTCTGCAAGGTATCTTGTTCCCTGCCTCTCAACGAATATGCAGTGGGGACAGATAAAATGAAATTCTATAGAGATTCAAAGACAAAATATATAATAGATTTTAAGGCTAGAAGGGATTATTAAGATATGTAGTTTGACTTCCTAGAAGTATAGAAAAGGACAATAAAAGTCCTCCAGATATTCTTATTCTGCCCCCAGAGTAATAGTTTAGGAGAAAATAAAACCCTGGAAACTTCAGGCAAACTAATGCATCTGTAACTTATTTAATCAACAAATGCAAATCCTGCTTGGGATTCCTCTTAGTTATACAATGGTGATACTGGCTGTAGCCTTCTTTATGGCCACAGACAGTGCACAGATTAAGATGTGGTTTTATAAAATCCTGATTAGGCAAATATCATACTGATAGCGCTCATTTCCCTACTATTAATGGCCTAGTTTTGCCCCCTCAGTCATGATACCTTACTTCAGACAATGAAATCAGTGGGTCTCCCTACCACAGAGCAAAGTCTACTCATTGTTAGGATATGATTCTGCCACCCTTACTAAGTGTGTCATCAATCATACAAGAGTTCTTAGCTAACATATCTACTTATGTCAGACATAGATTTTAATGGTGTTTTTTGTTAACTACAGCATTCTTTTAAGGTTTTTACTTCTATGTGTATTCTTAACATGAATCATAGAAATGTATGTCTGGAGGTCATCAACTCCATATAGAGCAAGTATACCTAGACCATCCCTGACAGTTGTGTCTCATTTGCTTTTAAACTTCAATGACTGGGATTCTGCAACCTCCCTTAACTGTCCTTTATAACTACAAGTTTTTCCTAATATCTAACCTAAGTCTCCCTTGCTGCAGATTAAGCAGATTACTTTTTATCCAACCTTCAGTGGACATGGAAAACAATTGATCAATCTACCATATTTGAAGACTTATCTAGTTCCCCCTCATTTTAGTTTCCTCAACATTAAACATACCCAGTTTTTTAAACTTTCCTCATAGATTGGGCTTTCTAAACCTTTTATCATTTATCTCCTCTGGACTCTCACCATTTTATACATATAAGAACATAAGAAAGGCCGTACCGGGTCAGACCAGAGGTCCATCTAGCCCAGTATCTGTCTACCGACAGTGGCCAATGCCAGGTGCCCCTGAGGGAGTGAACCTAACAGGCAATGATCAAGTGATCTCTCTCCTGCCATCCATCTCCATCCTCTGACGAACAGAGGCTAGGGACACCATTCTTACCCATCCTGGCTAATAGCCATTTATGGACTTAGCCACCATGAATTTATCCAGTCCCCTTTTAAACATTGTTATAGTCCTAGCCTTCACAACCTCCTCAGGTAAGGAGTTCCACAAGTTGACTGTGCGCTGCGTGAAGAAGAACTTCCTTTTATTTGTTTTAAACCTGCTGCCTATTAATTTCATTTGGTGACCCCTAGTTCTTGTATTATGGGAATAAGTAAATAACTTTTCCTTATCCACTTTCTCAACATCACTCATGATTTTATATACCTCTATCATGTCCCCCCTTAGTCTTCTCTTTTCCAAACTGAAGAGTCCTAGCCTCTTTAATCTTTCCTCATATGGGACCCTCTCTAAACCCCTAATCATTTTAGTTGCTCTTTTCTGAACCTTTTCTAGTGCTAGAATATCTTTTTTGAGGTGAGGAGACCACATCTGTACACAGTATTCGAGATGTGGGCGTACCATGGATTTATATAAGGGCAATAATATATTCTCAGTCTTATTCTCTATCCCCTTTTTAATGATTCCTAACATCCTGTTTGCTTTTTTGACCGCCTCTGCACACTGCGTGGACATCTTCAGAGAACTATCCACGATAACTCCAAGATCTTTTTCCTGACTCGTTGTAGCTAAATTAGCCCCCATCATGTTGTATGTATAGTTGGGGTTATTTTTTCCAATGTGCATTACTTTACATTTATCCACATTAAATTTCATTTGCCATTTTGTTGCCCAGTCACTTAGTTTTGTGAGATCTTTTTGAAGTTCTTCACAATCTGCTTTGGTCTTAACTATCTTGAGTAGTTTAGTATCATCTGCAAACTTTGCCACCTCACTGTTTACCCCTTTCTCCAGATCATTTATGAATAAATTGAATAGGATTGGTCCTAGGACTGACCCTTGGGGAACACCACTAGTTACCCCTCTCCGTTCTGAGAATTTACCATTAATTCCTACCCTTTGTTCCCTGTCCAATCCATGAAAGGACCTTCCCTTTTATCCCATGACAGCTTAATTTATGTAAGAGCCTTTGGTGAGGGACCTTGTCAAAGGCTTTCTGGAAATCTAAGTACACTATGTCCACCGGATCCCCCTTGTCCACATGTTTGTTGACCCCTTCAAAGAACTCTAATAGATTAGTAAGACACGATTTCCCTTTACAGAAACCATGTTGACTATTGCTCAAGAGTTTGTTTTCCTATGTGTCTGACAATTTTATTCTTTACTACTGTTTCAACTAATTTGCCCGGTACCGACGGTTTCTAGTGTGATGCCCACAGCTGGACAATGTACTCCAACTGAGACCTCACTAATGTGAAGTAGCCTGGGACAATTACTGCCCATTTCTGACATATGACACTTCTGTTAATACACCCAAGAATATTAGCCTTTTTTGCAACTGCATCACATTGTTGACTCATTCAATTTGTGATCATTACAACCCCCAAATCTTTTTCAGCAGTAGTACCATCTAGCCAGTTATTCCCCATTTTGTAGTTGTGCATTTGATTTCCTCCCCCATTTCTTAAGTGTACTATTTTATGCTTGTCTTTATTTAATTTCATGTTGTTGAATTTGGACCATTTATCCAATTTATTAATTTATTCCTGTTGAATTCTAATCCCGTCCTCCAAACTGCTTGCAACCCCTTCCAGCTGGGTGTCATCCACAAATGTCAGCATACTCCACTCCTTTATCCAACTCATTAATGAAAATATTGATTACTATTGGGCCCAGGACCCCTGCAGGACCCCACTAGATACATCCCCACAGCTGGATAGTGAACCAGGTATGATTATTGTTTAGGTATGGTCTTTCAATCAGCTGAGCACAGAAAGTCTATCTAGACCACATTTCCTGTACTGGAACTAGGAGTGCTCGGGGTGCTGCCGCACCCTCTGGCTTGAAGTGGTTTCCATCAGATACAGGGTTTACAGTTTGGTTCAGTGGCTCTCAGCACCCCTGCATTTCCCTAGTTTTGAGAATGTCATGTGGGACTGTGTCAAAAGCTTTACTAAAATCAAGATGTATCTCACATCACAGGGTCCTAGAGGCTGGGCTCCAGCCCAAGCCCAGAAGCCTACACTGCAATTAAACAGCCCTGCAGCCTGAGCTCCACAAGCCTGAGTCAGCGGGCACAGGCCAGCTATGGGTTTTAATTGCAGTGTAGACATATCCACAATGGCTTAGAGGGGGATAGAGTACAGGAATGGGACTCAAGAGACGGGATTTATTCCAGGCCCTATCACTGGAGTGCTGCACAGCCAACGGGCAAGTCACTTCACTGCTTTGTGCCATAGTTTCCCCATCTGGTTACTTTCCTTGCTTTGCAAAGTCTTTTGAAGCCTACAGATAAGTGTTATAAGAGCTAGGTATTTTTATTACAATACTGCCAGGTTCACAACAGTATTTTAATGATCCAGCCACTTCCCTTACTTTCCATTTCCTGGCTGATATGTGAGAATTGTCTCCAAATCACTTTTCTCTGTGGCTTGATACTAAAATGTTAGTGTTTTGTTACCTTTTATTTAATATGAAAAGTTAAGCTGTTGGAGAGCCCACTGGAATTGCACTAAACAAAATACAATATGCATAAGCAGGGAACCTTACAAAATGTAGCTTTGGGGTTAATGTAAACAGTATTGTTCCTCTTAAACATGATTCTTAATTGAGCTGTATACTTTCACATTAATACAGACAGCATAACTCTGCCCTGTACACACAGCTTATAGTTAGGGCAGTGAAGTTGGTGCACCAGTAAATATTCTGTCTCAGGGAGGAAGAATGCTTCCCAGAGTGCCTGGTCATCCAGAAGCTTCAGCTTCCTGGCTTGCTCCACTGACTGATGCATAGGGTCGTCTGTGTCATTGTCAGTGTGACCTCCTGGGTAGTAAAGAGGGATCACTGCCAGTGTTTAGCCAAGGATAGGAGGCTTGATTGATCATTGTGGTGTACCTTATGCAGTCAAAGAAATTGCTGTCAGACCAGTGGTCCAGTTATCCTATCTAACCAGCTACTTTAGAGAAAGAAAATGCTACAGTAAGCAGTTATCCGATAACCTGCACTGATACTTCCTGAGGATACCTAGGTTGTGAGGCACCTCACTATTACCTGCGCTTAATGAGAGGAAGCCTTGTCTGTACTTGCTGTGGGTCAGTTCCCTGAAACCCCTAACTTCTAGCAACACATGCACTGCCTTCCAGGCCTCCGCAGGCCTCGCTCTCCCTTCAGAGGTTGATGGTGCGTTACAACCCCCATGGTCTCTGAGTATCCCCCCTGGAGTGTCCAGCCCCTGGTCATTGGAGACACTCAGAATTCCCACATCCTCTGGTCCCAAAGGAACAGTACACACAGCAGCATACCAGTTACATTGTTGAACACAGCTCTGCTTAATGGACAGTACTTAGATTGGTTTAGCAAGAAAGCAAGTATACGTTTATTTAACAAAGGACACAGATTCTAATGATAGCAAGCTGAAATATTGGAAATAAAGGGTTACATATAAAATAAAATTGTAACATATATACTAGAGCTAAACTTAACTCATAAGATGATGTCATAAGAGCAAAAGCTCCCCCCAAATGCCTCCAGTGTATTACAGCCAGGCTTGACTGTGATCTTCTGTTAGTGAAACAGGTCACACTCTCTTCCTGCTTCCTCAGTGGAAAGATCCAGAGTTTTTTCTGTACCTCTTCAGTTACGGTCCAAAAATCTACTGCCTGCTCTTTCTTGTAAATCTACTGCCTGCTCTTGCCTGATACTTGTGTTTTCCTGTCTAGGGTCTTCCCTGGAGATTTGGCAATGGCTTGATTAGGATTTTGCTTAAATTGGTGCCCATTGTGAACCATACAATACTCAGTTTACATGTGTATATATTATCCATCTATGCATTGTATAGTGGTTATGAAGACCAGTATGACACAGAATTTCATTAGAGACCTTACTAGTTCATCAAAGAGTGTCTCATATCTAGATAACAGACCCAGAGGATCCTTGTAACCTTTATGCACCCCTGTGCACAATTGGCACCAAGAGGTCCCTGGGTCACACCTATTCCAGGAAAAGTTTTCTCCTGACCCTCAATAGATGCAGATTGGCATATGCCCTGAAACATGAAGAACTACATCCCTTTCAAAATAAATTTTTAACAAATATTTGCTCTTATAACTCTGGATGTTGTTGTCGTCTGTAAAAATGTCCACTCCTTTTCAGAATACAGCTAAGCTCTTGATCTCAATGATATCTTGTGGCAAAATGTTCTGCAGGCTAATTGTGGTGTGTGTGTGAAGGGGGTGTGGGTTTTTTTTTAAAAAAAGGAAAAAATTATTGAATTTTTCCCCTTTCACTTTAGTTCAATTAACAGAGTTGCGTTTTATACATGTTTTGCACTTGCTTTCCTCTGACTTATGATGACTGCACATGATGCAAAAAGATGCAGAATTGGGCCCAGGGGACTGCAATTTTGCAAGGCCCTTCAGTGGGCTATGGAATGAGGATAAAGGCTCCTTGAAGTCTGTCCTTCTGCTCCTTTATGAGCTAGGCAGAATTAGATACATTAACATACCTATGCTGTTGTTTATTTGGATCCCTGTGTGCTTATGCAATGTAAGTGATTTTATGCATACTTCAGTTTGAGTTCCTGTTACACAACCCAAAAGCTATTGACTATATTTTGAAAAAAAGAAATGAGTAGGCAACAATCACAAGAAATACTTTGCTGTCACTGTGAAGCAGCCCTTAATGCAATGTAAGCACTTTTGCTGGGCTTATTATAATTTAACATCTATCTTATTTACTGTTTAAAAGACTTGCACTCAAAGCTGTAAAGCTGGAGGTGAAAGAACTCAAATTATTCATAGATGGAGCAAGGACCTGCAAGACAGGTGACTTTGCCTATTTTTAAAAGAGCCCAGCTTCGGCAGACAAGAACTACATCCCTAGCAAAATCTAATCCTGGGACTTTGCCTGTAAATATGTATGCATGTCTTGAAGCCCATCATTAATGCTGCTATGTGGGTTGCATTCCCAAGTTGCTCATATTTTGGGTGAAACTAAAACCAAACAAGATCCTGCCTCTGGGAATCCCTTGGAGGTGTATGCTCACCAGTAACTGTTACTACACTTTTCAGAAAGGTGGATCTTGTGCTGCCATCAGTGATGGCCTCTGAAACTTTCCATGAGCATAGGACCACAGTCATATCCTCATCTTTGTTTATGCTCTCTGGTGTTCAACATTACTTGCACTGTCTCCCTTTTGCCCTCAGGTGGCACTGGCCGATGTGTTTTGGTCACCTCCTGCCTGCAAATGTTGCTGCCCAGCCAAACTGGAAGAAAGAAAAGGGACAATGGATGTGGTTTCATTAGGCTGCAACTTCATTCATTTAAAATATCTAGGAGCATCCAGTGACAAGTTTTACAGTGCAGGTCATCATGCTTTCCTTAATCATTTCCAAATAATCCCAACCAGGTCCCAGCTATCCCATTATTGGGACCTTCCTTCATTTGAAGTGAAAAGGGCCTATAAAAGGAAGGGGGTCAGCTACCCACTGTTCCAGATGAAGGAGCCTCAAACACCCTTCCTTAGCTCCTTTAGAGGGGGCTATGAGAAGAAAGGGGATCCTGTGTTGTATGAGACACAGGAGCCCCAAACTTCCCTTAAATCCCATAAAGGATGCTTTCCTTCAAGTCCTCCATCTATTTTATCTAATTACCATATTCCTTCTATTACTTCTGCACTGGACATTCACCACAAGGAGGCACTACTATAATGTTTGGCTGCCTGCCACTTGCCCAGAGGAGAAATTAACTAGGTTCAATAAATTATTTGATAGTGTTATATAATTTCTCTTGGGTATCATACAGGAGGTGAGACTTTAGGAAACAGGTAAATAAAGGGTTCCTTTGGTAGATTGCAGTGGAGAGGGTATTCAGTGTCCACTGGTTGGGGGGTGTGGGTCGGAGTGGGAGAATTGAAGTGGTTGTGTGAGAAGAATGATGGATTGAAGCACTAAGGTTGAGGACATTGTCAGAAAGGAGGGGGTTTGTGTTATAGGAAACAAGGTCTGTGAACTGCAGATAAGGGCGATTGTTAGAACTGAATGGGGAGGACGGGGGAAGCTAAGGCAAGACATTTAAAGAGGGAGGTCATATGGTCAGATCAGCAGTGAAAACGATCAAATTATCAGCTGCAGTTTAGATGAACTAGAAGTGTTTTGGTAAGGCCGGAGTCCAGTGACAACATTTATATTTGTTTTAGGATTTTGCAAGTGCCTTTGTGTAGTATGGTTAGGAGTAAAAGTATCTTTACAATCAAATGGGAGGTGGTAATTCCTTGGAAAGGTGTGTTCTAGTTGATATTCACCACAGACTTTAGTCAAAGAACAAAGCTGACAAGTTTATCTCTCTTTTGTTTCTGCTCAGTTTCAAAGCACAGAAAATTCTTGGTCTGTAGGGAGCGAAAGATAATATTACAGTGCAGATGTTCTCTGTAAGCACTCTTTACACGGTAATTTTAATCATTTAATTACATGGCAAGTATAATGTAGAAAACAAATGTATAGTAAATACCATATAAATTGGTGCCAGAATATACAAGAGACTTGTGCAGCCTTGGAAGAGGTTATATCTCAGACAATGTAGTTTTGTTTTCTTTGTGTGTCATGACTGCTATTATTTTGAACATTTCTGGGCATTTTGCAAACAATGAAAAGGAGAAAGGTAGTTCTTTTCTGGAGAATGTGCAGTTCTGATGCTCTTTGTGAAGGCTGCTTAATGGGAAGAGATGTCTATTCTCTGTACACAATGAAATGTTAATTTGCATAGAGTTTAAGGCCAGGAAGGGCTAACAGATCATCTAGTCTGACCTCTGTATTTCACCCACCTTTACATTTCACCTAGCGAAGTGTTCCTCCCATTGTTCTTTTAACTGGGAAGGGGAGAAGAGAAGGGGGAGGTTATCATGTGGGGAGGGTAGAAACACATTTTGGATTAAAAATATAGAATATTTCATGCATTGTGTAACATGCCAGAGGTTTAAATGACTTAGGGTCAGAGTGTTTCCCAAAGCCAGTAAAGTAGCTCCTTGCTTAACGTTGTAGTTATGTTCCTGAAAAATGCGACTTTAAGTGAAATAATGTTAAGCGAATCCAACTTTCCCATAAGAATTTGTGTAAATGGGGGGGGGGGTAGGGTAGGTTCCGGGGAAAAATTTTTCACTGGACAAAAGACTCTCTTTCTCTCTCTCTCTTTGTGTGTGTGTGTGTGTGTGTGTGTGTGTGTGTGTGTGTGTGTGTGTGAGAGAGAGAGAGATTTCCCAGGGGATGCCTTCTGCTAAATGATGAACTAGCACTCAGCTGAGCCCTCAAGGGTTAACATGTTGTTAATGTAGCCTCACACTCTACAATGCAGCACAAATGGATGGAGGGGAGACAGTGTAGCAGACAGAAACACTCACCCTGTTTGTGGGAGAGAGAGAGAGAGAGAGAGATGCACATTACCCCTTTAAGTACGCTGATCCCACTCTAAGTACATTGCCTTTTTAAGTAGATCAGCAAGTTGAGACAGCAGCTGCTGCTGGCAAGCTCCCTCCGTCTTGAGCCCTGTGGTGTCCCCTCCTGCTCTATGGAGATGGGGTAAGTGGGGGGAAAGAGCAGGGGGGAGGGGGACACCATGAGATTAGCCCCCCACTTCCCCCCACCCCCGCACAGCAAGCAGGAGGCTCCCAGGAGCAGCTCCAAGGCAGAGGGCAGGAGCAGCAAATGTCAGTGGGGGGAGGGACAGCTGAACTGCTGGCAATTGATAGCCTGCTGAGCGGCTGCCTCACAGGGAACTTAGGGAGCAGGGAGCTGATAGCGGGGCTGCTGGTCCACCCTGGTTCCAAGCCCCCACCAGCTAGCTCAAACAGGCTGCTCTTTCTGCAAGCAGTGGACAAAGCAAGCGGCTGCCAAACAACGTTATAAGGGAGCATTGTGCAACTTGAAAAGAGCATGATCAGCAATGTAACAACGATACAACATTAACCGGGACGACTTAAATTGAGCCTGGAACCGGGAGACGCCAGACCTTGAAAAGATCAGCCTAAGTCTTCGGACGCTGTTGCTTAAGAAGGTCCTGATGACCACCATGCCATGGGGTCCTTTCCCTCATGCGATGTCTTTCTCTCTTTCCTACTATTCTTGTTCCATTCTCACCTTTCCCTATTCATGGGATCCTCGTGATGATTATATAACTCATGCTCATGTCACGCAGAGTTGACACCGGGTAGGATGGGCCACCCGTGAGCGTACTGACGCTCCAAATAACCCAAAACAGACCACCCGCGTGGGTGGGTGTTAAATTGAGGAGTTACTCTAGTTATCTGGCCAGCACTCTTTCTGTACTGAAAAAAAGGAGCAGAGAAAAATGCTTATGAGTACATTTTTAAAAATATGAGTAAATTATTTAGAAAATAACATTACAAGAGCCTGCTCTAAAGTCCACTCAAGTCAATGGGTGTATTTCTGTTGAGTTCAATAGGCGTTGGGTCAGGCCTTGCGTAAACTGCAATGGGATGTAGAGGGTTTGGAGAAAGGAAATATGAACTGTACATCAGGAACACATCCAGTGACAGTAGTTTGTGTTCTGTCATCAGCTTTATATGGAGCTCCCCACTGATTTTATTGAAGATTCTGTGTAAAAGTCAAAGGTGCAACATGGCCCAGTGAGATTTATTAGGCTGGGGAATAGATTCCCAAGGGAAATTATGAAAACTCCATTGCTTTACCCATTTAAAACCTAGACTGGACAATGCACTTGACAAATATACTGTTGGTAACTATGTTTCACTCACTCAGGTGGACAGGATGAACTAATAGACCATTTTCCATATCTAATTACTATATACAAGTGCATGTATTACACTACCTTTGGTTCATGATTGTTGTTTTTTTTTTACTATGTTGTTGTAAAGCAGATAAATATGTATGTATTTATTTGAGGCTCCTTGTCTTCCATGTATCTTTCATAATACTTTCTGTGCTATCAAAATGCAATTTACAACAACTTAATGCAGTTCTCTATCTTATTCAGAATAAGCCTGTATCAAAATAGGGAATGATATCTTATATTTTCTAATAGCCTTATGGGATGACTTTGAGGGGGAATCTCTTTCTAGATCTACTGGCAATAATCTTAGCTACTATAGATACAGGGAGGTGAATTTTCCTTATCTCATATGGTGGTTTTAAGATGTTCATCTAATGGGCTGTGCACTGGATTACAAAGGTATGCCTGGTTTGTTTAGAGAACCATTTAGAAGTTTGTCTAGCTGTCAGACCCTGTTACTTTATTCTCATGCTACATGAAGAACATACCATTTCATAGCACCAGGTCATGCTTAGCCCCTGTGTGCATGGGCAAGGCACAAGGGAAAACATGGCTTGGTCATAACTGTAGCCACTGCACACCTCTGAGTGTAAAGTGCTGCTGACTACGATGCCTGGATGGAAAGAGGTGATGCTGTGGCTAGTTTTTGCCACTGGACTGGCTGGGAAACAGACAAGCCATGGCAGAAGTGCTTGCTGCAGCCACTCAGGCAGTGACACAGTGGCCACCTGCATGCTTAGAAGCTCTGAGGCATTGTCTGCCTTAGGTACAATGTGTCCAATACTAGGCTGTGGTTCAATGACACACTTTAGTCCCATGATGATTGTTGCCGCATAACGCCTGGTCTGGATTTTAAGTGAATTCATCCCTTTGGAATCTGGACACAGGACATAGCTCTAGTGAAATCAATGACATTTATTAGTTTCCTAATACACCTCTTGTTGTAGTCTAGAGAGGGAGGTAACTGGGCCAAAGAAGACTACTAAAGTTTAGATGGAAAGATTATGTTGTAAGTAAGACCATGCGTATTGGGCTTTTATTATTTTAACCTTTGTCTCTGAATGCTATGTACCTTTTGGGTGAATAAGTAATGCTTTATTTTCAATAAGCTGTTGAGGCCTGTCACAGGCTCCTGGAGGATAAAGGCTTACAGGTGCAAAACACACCTGAGTCTGTTGGGCTAACACTGTTGATAAAAGAGGAATTCCAGATCCAGTTTGAATGGTAGGTGAATGTAGTTCCACCCAGAGAGTAGCGAAGGTAGAAAATCTCATTTCCCAAAAGGGTGCACTCAGAGAGACTAAAAGTTTGCCCTGTAACCATGGCAGATGCTGTGGAAATAGTCTGTTCACAGCATGGAACCTAATCCTTATGAAGGATTTTACGTTTGACTGGAGCAATGGGAAAACTATGTCCAGAAGCAGCACATCCTCTTCTGTTCCCTCTTCTTGGTGCTTCAAAAGTTCTATGTAAGGCTAAAAAGAAATAATTTCCAGACCAGATTTTATATAGCATTGAGACCTACCCCTATGCATTGAGATGAGTTCTTATAATGACTAAAAACCAGAAACTTGTGATATTTAGATGCAAACTAAACTATGACTTAAGATTGCTTAGTTAAAATATTATGTTGTAAAGCAGAAATTAATGTAAGCACATATGCTATGTTGTTCTGTAAGAACTTGTCACATAGCTCAAATGAGGGAACATTATAATGCGTTATTCTTTAAATATGAGATAGACCTGAGCCTCAAAGTTCAGATACAAACTTTGGGCATGGGAATGTTTAGACCCAAAGTTCCAGTCTGAGACCATCTGTGTTTTAGGCCTGGTCTACACTAGGCGTTTAAATCAGTTTTAGGAGCCTAAAACCGATTTAACGCCACAACCGTCCACACTAGGAGGCACCTTATATCGATTTTAATGGCTCTTTAAATCGGTTTCTGTACTCCTGCCCGACGAGAGGAGTAGCGCTAATATCGGTATTAACATATCGGAATAGGGTTAGTGTGGCCGCAATCGACGGTATTGGCCTCCGGGAGCTATCCCACAGTGCACCACTGACCGCTCTGGACAGCATTCTCAACTCGGATGCACTGGCCAGGTAGACAGGAAAAGCCCCGCGAACTTTTGAAATTCATTTCCTGCTTCCCCAGCGTGGAGAGCTCATCATCACAGGTGACCACGCACAGCTCATCAGCACAGTTAACAATGCAGTCTCCTGAGAATCGAAAAAGAGCCCCAGCATGGACCGCTCGGGAGGTAATGGATCTGATCGCTATATGGGGAGAGGATTCAGTGCTAACAGAACTGCGTTCCAAAAGACGAAATGAAAAAGTATTTGAAAGAATTTCTAAGTCTATGACGGATAAAGGCCACAGCAGGGACTCCGTGCAGTGCAGAGTGAAAGTTAAGGAGCTCAGACAAGCCTACCAGAAAACCAAAGAAGCAAACGGAAGGTCCGGGGCAGGTCGAAAAACATGCCGCTTCTATGCTGAGCTGCATGCAATTTTAGGGGGCTGCGCCACAAGTACCCCACCCCTGACCGTGGATTCCGAGGTGGGGGTTGTAATCTCTGCCATGTCAGACGGGGAAGATGAAGATGAAGAGGAGGAGGAAGACCTCGCAGAGAGCACACAGCACTCCGTGACCCCCAGCAGCCAGGAGCTTTTTATCACCCTGACGGAATTACCCTGCTCCCAGCCCTCACAAGCAACTATTCCAGAGAATGACGCCATGGAAGGGAGCTCTGGTGAGTGTACCTTTGCAAATAGCAAACAGTGTTTTTTAAGCAAGCCTTTTTTAATGATTGATTTGCCCTGAGGACTTGGGACGCATTCGCAGACAGTATAGTTACTTAGAAAAGTTTGTTAACATGTCCGGGGATTGAGAGGAAATCCTCCAGGGACATCTCGATGAAGCGCTCCTGTAGGTACTCCAGAAGCCTTTGCAGAAGGTTTCTGGGCAAAGCATCCTTGTTCCGCCCACCATGGTAGGACACTTTACCATGCCATGCATGTAGCAAGTAATCAGGTATCATTGCGTGGCAAAGCATAGCGGCGTATGGTCCCGGTGACTGCTGGCATTCAAGAAGCATGCGCTCTTTATCTTGTTCTGTTATCCTCAGCAAAGTGATATCGTTCAGGATAACCTGGTTAGAAATCAGGAATTTAAGTAAGGGGGGGTGGCCATTTTTCTACTGGGTTCGTGGAATGCAGCAGCTTAAAAAAAACACTTTCCTGCACGTAGCGAAGCGGGGGGAGGGGAGGAGTGAAATGCCGATGATCTTTTCTGTTTGGTCACCGGCGAGGCGATCTTCCCCAAGCTACCGGACAAGCAGTGGGTGGGGGGGAGGGGGAAGGTTGTTGATTAGCAGGGAGCTAGCGTGGTATTAGCCATGCGTTGGGGGGGGAGGGGTAAATCACTGAGACAGTGGCTTACCATGGCCGCATGCAAGCTGAATCCTGATGCCTGGACCTGTGTCTGAGATCTGTAACCCAAGAGTTGCAAGCAGGCACTATTAAGATGAAAAATGCGACCTTGTAGGGAAATCACATGTGCTATGTAAGGTGAATAGTGCTTTTCACTGTGAAAGAGTATAGCCATTGTTCTGTAAAATGTATCTTTCTAAATATTTATCTCCCTCATGCAGCTGCAAATATTTCAAGCGTCCCTCCTCCATCCCAAAGGCTAGCACAGATAAGGCGGAGGAAAAAGAAGACGCGAGATGAGATGTTCTCGGATATTATGGAAGTTACACGCAATGAAAGAGCTCATCTGAATGAGTGGAAGGACGTGGTTTCAAATTACAGGAAAGAGGCCAGTGAACGTGAGGACAGGAGGGATGAACGTGAGGACAGGAGGGACAACCGAGATGAGAGGTGGCGGCAGGAAGACCGGCAGGAAAATCAGCGGTGGCGGCAGGAAGATCAGCGGTGGCGGGATGCAACTCTGGGGCTGCTGCGTGATCAAACTGACATGCTCCGGCGTCTTGTGGAGCTTCAGGAACGGCAGCAGGATCACAGAGTGCCGCTGCAGCCCCTGTATAACCACCCTCCCCCCTCACCATGTTCCTTAGCCTCCTCACCCAGACGTGTAAGAACGCGTGGGGGGAGGCTCCGTGCACCCGCCCACTCCACCCCCGTGGACAGCCCAACCAGAAGGATGTCGTTACTCTGAATTTTATTTTTTTAATGGCCTTCTCCATCCCTCCTTTCCTCCTCCCAAAGCACACCCTTACTTCTCTCCCTCTTTTTATAATGAATCAATAAAGAATTCATGCTTTTTAAATGAGTGACTTTATTTGCATAAGTAAGCTGTACTCGAAGGGGGAGGGGGAGTTGCTTACAGGGACTGAGTCAATCAAGGGGGTTGGGTGTTCATCAACAAACACAGCAGTCACACTGTACCCTGGCCATTGATGAAGCTTGTTTTCAAAGCTTCTCTGATGCGCACCGCTTCCTGGTGTGCTCTTCTAATCTCCCTGGTGTCTGGCTGCGCGTAATCAGCGGCCAGGTGATTTGCCTCAGCCTCCCACCCCGCCATAAAGGTCTCCCCCTTACTCTCACAGAGATTGTGGAGAATACAGCAAGCAGCAATAACATAGGGGACATTGGTTTGGCTGAGGTCTGAGCGAGTCAGTAATGTGCGCCAGCGCGCCTTTAAACGGCCAAATGCACATTCCACCACCATTCTGCACTTGCTCAGCCTGTAATTGAACAGATCCTGACCACTGTCCAGGCTGCCTGTGTATGGCTTCATGAGCCATGGCATCAAGGGGTAGGCTGGGTCCCCCAGGATAACGACAGGCATTTCAACATCCCCAACTGTTATTTTCTGGTCTGGGAAGTAAGTCCCTTGTTGCAGCCGTTTAAACAGAGTAGTGCTTCTGAATACGCGAGCGTCATGAACCCTCCCTGGCCATCCCGCGTGGATGTTTGTGAAACGTCCCTTGTGATCCACCAGTGCTTGCAGCACCATTGAAAAGTACCCCTTCCGGTTTACGTACTGGGTGCCCTGGTGCTGCGGTGCCAAGATAGGGATATGGGTTCCATCTATCGCCCCCCCACAGTTAGGGAATCCCATTGCAGCAAAGCCATCCACTATGGCCTGCACGTTTCCCAGAGTCACAACCTTTCGTAGCAGCAGCTTAGTGATTGCTTTGGCTACTTGCATCACAGCAGCCCCCACAGTAGATTTTCCAACTCCAAATTGATTCCCGACTGACCGGTAGCTGTCTGGCGTTGCAAGCTTCCACAGGGCTATCGCCACTCGCTTCTCTACTGTGAGGGCTGCTCTCATCTTGGTATTATGGCGTTTCAGGGCAGGGGCAAGCAAGTCACAAAGTTCCATGAAAGTGCCCTTACGCATGCGAAAGTTTCGCAGCCACTGGGAATCGTCCCACACCTGCAACACAATGCGGTCCCACCAGTCAGTGCTTGTTTCCCGGGCCCAAAATCGGCGTTCAATGGATAGAATCTGCCCCATTACCATCAGGATCTCCAAAGCGCCGGGGCCCGCGGTTTGAGATAATTCTGTGTCCACGTCCTCATCACTGTCATCGCCGCGCTGCCGTATCCGCCTCTTACTCGCCTCGGTTCGAAGGTCCTGGTTCAGCATATACTGCACGAGAGTGCGCGAGGTGTTTAAAACATCCACGATTGCGGTATGGAGCTGAGCAGGGTCCATGCTTGCTGTGCTATGGCGTCTGCACGGTTCACCAAGCAAAAAAGGCGCGAAACGGTTGTCTGCCGCTGTCAGGGAGGGAGGGAGGGGTGAGGCTGTACCCAGAACCACCCGCGAAAATGATTTTTGCCCCATCAGGCACTGGGATCTCAACCCGGAAATGCCAAGGGGCGGGGGAGGCTGCGGGAACTATGGGATAGCTACGGGATAGCTACCCACAGTGCAACGCTCCAGAAATCGACGCTAGCCTCGGACCATGGACGCACACCACCGATTTAATGTGTTTAGTGTGGCCGCGCACACTCGATTTTATAAAATCTGTTTTACAAAACCGGTTTATGCAAATTCGGAATAGTCCCGTAGTGTAGACGTACCCTTAGATTATACAAAATGAGGCTACTCCCCTTCAGAGTAGTGCAGTTAGCATAGGTGCTGGAACTAAGGGTGTGGTTTAAAATGGTTTCCAGGACATACAGGATTTACAGTTTGGTTCAGTGGCTCTCAGCACCCCCACTATAAAAATTGTTCCAGCACCCCTGGCAGGTAGCTTGGCAAATGTTTTGCTGAATTTGTGGTGGTAGAGAGCAATGACCAGTGTGTTCCAGAAAGGGGAAACAAACTTCAGCTTAGAGGAGTGGAAATGCCCTGAATTAATACAATTTGAATACTATTTATCCAGCCCCTGATAACTGAAACACTCATCAGAAAATAATCAAAAACAAAATGGCCTTGCACTGTTTAAATGGCATTGCACTCAAATCAGGTAGCTCATACTTCTCTAATCCTTTTCTTATAATATTTAAGAAACTGCTATTTTCCTTCTAATTCACCTCCATTCCACTAGACTAAAAGCAATATTCTGTGCCAGTCACATAGTCAGCTCATGCAGTCATGCTCACTCACATGTTCTGTATGAATACAGTGACAATGTACAAAAGAGAATCAATAATAGATCATTCTATTTTAACAATAGAATTGTGTTTGCAAATCGGTGTTCAGTTCTCCCTTAAATCTAGGGGAAAATGATGACTAAAGTAATGTAAGAATAGCATTTATAAAGTGCCTTATCCAATGTGCTGAGAGAGAGCACCTTCTGGAACTAGCTACTTTTTATATTGTTTCATTTAATATTTACACTGAGGGAAAGAAAGCAATGTTTACATTTTAATAAAATATTTTTTCATTGTTTTCTGGTTTTGCTATTTTTGTCATTCTATATGTCAGTGCTTTGTAATCAAATTGTCTGGTGCCCTGTATATGCATTATGTAGGCAATCTTGATTTAGTTGTCAGTGGAACTCAGGATCTGGTCCAAGAAGTGCATATAGCTGAACTGCTCAGTCATAGCAACCATCATGTAATTTGTTAAATTTAACATTCTTGTAAGGGGGAAAATGCCCCCCCACAGCTGCTTTTTGAAGTTCAATGATACCACACAAAAATGAGGAAGCTGATTAAACAGAAATTAAAAGGAACAGTCACAAGGGTGAAATACCAGCAAGCTGAAATGAGACTAATTAAAAACTCCATAATAGACTCTCAAACTATAGGTAAACTCCAAATAAAAAAGAAAAGCATTCAGAGGACCAAAGAAATGCCACCCTAGCTAAGTCAGCAGAGTGAAAGAGGCAGTTACAGGCAAAAAGACATACTTCAAAAATTGGAAACCTCATCCTACTGTGGGAAATGGGAGCATAAAGTTGGCAAGTCAGTATAAAAATATAAGAGGCCCAGAAACAAGCTGAAGAACAACTAGCAAAAGAGACAAAACTAACAGCATTTTTTTTTCAGTACAGCCAAGGCAGGCAGCTTGCCAAACATTCAGTGGCCCAATGGACAGTCAAGGTACTAAAGGAACACTCCAATAAGCAAGTCCCTTGCAGAGAAGCTAAATGATTTCTTTGCATTGGTCTTCACTGTAGTGAATATGTGGGAGATCCCTGCAGCTGAGCCATTCTTTTTTTGAATGACAAATCTGTTCCAGACTGAGGTATCATTAGAGGAGTTTTGGAGCAAACTCATAAATTAAACAGTAATAAGTCACCAGGACCAAATGGTATTCACTCAGGAATTCTGAAAGAACTCAAACATGAAATTGCAGAGCTACTAACTGTGGTAGGTGACCTATTACTTAAATCAGCCTCTGTACCAAGTGACTGAAGGGTAGCTAATGTAACATCTATTATCAGACTCCTGGATAAACACAATATGTTGGGGAAGAGTCAACGTGGCTTTTGCAAATGGAAATCATCAATCTATTAGAATTGTTTGAGGGAGTCAACAAGCATGTAGACAAGGATGATCCAGTGGATACTGAGTACTTGGACTTTCAGAAAGCTTTTGACAAGGTCCTTCGTCATAGGCTCTTCAGCAAAATGATTAGTCATGGAATAAGAGGGAAGGTCCTCTGATGGATCAGTAATGATTAAAAGACAGGAAACAATGGGTAGGAGTAAATTATCCATTTTCAGAATGGAGAGTGTAAATCATGGGGACCTGCAAGGATCTGCACTGGGTTGGAAAAAAGGGGTCAACAATGAGATGGCAAAATTTGAAGATGATACAAAATTACTCAAAATAGTTCAGTCCAAAGCTGTCTGTGAAGAATTACAAAGACGCAGATGACATTCAGTGTTGATAAATGAAAAGTAATGCACACTGGAAAACATCTCAACTCTACATACAAAATGATGGGGTCTAAATTAGCTCTTACCACTTAGTAAAGAGATCTTGGAGTCATCATGGAGTCATCAGTTCTCTGAAAGCATTTGCTCAGTATCCAGCAGCAGTCAAAAAGCTATCAAATATTAGGGAACATTAGGAAAAGGTTAGATAATAGAAAATATCATCTTTACATGATATAAATCCATGTTATGTCCACACTTTGAATAATGAGTGAAACTCTTGTTGCTCATCTTAAAAAAGATGTATTAGAATTGAAAAAGGTGTGGAGAAGAGTAATGGAAATGATTAAGGGTATGGAACAAGTTCTGTATGGGAGAGATTAAAAAGACTGGGATTGTTCGCTTTGGAAAAGAGGTGACTAAAGGGGGATATGATAGAGATCTACAAAATTATGCATGTTGCTGAGAAAGTGTTATTTACCCCTTCCAATAACACAACAATCAGGGATCACCCAATGAAATTAATAGGCAGCAGATTTAAAACAAACAAAAGGAAGCACTTCTTCATACAGTGCACAGTCAGCCTGTGGAACTCATTGCCATGGGATGCTCTGAAAGCTAAAAGTATTACTGGGTTAAAAAAAACTAGGTCCATCCACTGCTGTTAGCCAAGGTGATCTGGGGATGCAACCCCATTTTCTGGATGTCCCTAAACTTCTCACTGTTTGAAGCTGGGAGTGGATGACAGGATGGATCACTCACTTCTGTTCATTCTCTCTGAAGCTTCTGCCACTGTCAGAGACAGGATATTGGGCTAGATGGACTGTTGGTCTGATCCAGTATGGCCGTTCTTATATTCTAGGGTATCACATTCACTTTGATAGGAGTAGCACCATTCAGCTTGGCTTTGTAGTCCAACAACCCAGAACTGCCTATGAGATAGACGCAAAAAAAAAACCCTTAAAAATATGACAGAGATGCTACCTAGGGCTCTCTGACCACATATTTAATTAAATTTAATCTTTTTTCACAATAATAACAAATGCACACTAATCAACATGTATAGAATTTTGCTATTAATGACACTCAGAGGGTCCAAGTTCTTCTTCCCATTCACATAAAATACAGTGTAAGAGCCAAATCCTACTGACTTTTATAGGACTAGTCCTATTGCCTTCAGTGTGAATTATTTCCTGGATAAGGCCTGCAGGATTTGGTCCCAAAAGTAACACCACAATCAGTACATAATAGTAAACATACTCCAACTATTTTGTTTTCAAGTGGTTCTGAAGCATGTCACCCTGGCTCCTAGGGCAGAAAAGGTGGATTTAGAATGAGTAGGAGGATTACTTGATCAGTTTTGATCAGCGATGTTTGTGCGTTGGGCCACAACCCTCTCTTTCTCTGCCTGAGGAATCCCTCTCATTTGCCAGGCTACATTGACATACGAATACTAGGCTGGGTGGAATATTGTCACAATATCTAATATTCTGCATTATGAGCCACATCCTGGCCACTGTGCTGGCCACTTTGCATAGTTTCAGTGACATAAGGGAGTACTAAACCCAGCAAATCCATCCACTGAGGCTTCACGCTCTGTAGAGAAGTTTTTAGGTGGCTTAGAGCTGCTGTAAGCAGTTCCTACTCCACCTTTTCTATTGACAGCATAGGTGGTAGTTGAAGAGTCTTGCTGGGGAAAAGGAAATGTAGCCAGGAACTTCTAGCATCCCAGCAATCACTCTGTAACAGGGTAAGTGGCTCCTTAAGGGTAGTAAGCACTAATGGTCAGTCAACACCTGTTCCGTGGTGTTTTTCTTAAGTGCTGGGACTTTTGGTGCAGATGGAGATGTAGGGAAGGCATGTCAGGGTAAGCACAGCTTCCTGTGGGTCTTTCTCAGCCGAGGTGGGTAAAGTAAAGATTGCTAAAAAGGTTCCAGAAGAAAGTGGCTAGGGAAGCCCAGAAACAGGCCTAAAGAAGGAGGGCTGTACAACCTCCGAAAGCCAAGGAAAGAGAGTGAAGGCCAGAAAGACTTTATTTTAAGCTTGTTTGGTCATAAGAAAGTAGAACCCCAGCAGGGGGATTTTGTCCTTACCTTTGGACTGTGTGGTTTTATCAAGGGGCCCTGCAAGAAAGGAAACTGAGGTGGGGAGCTGAAGAGCCATGAGGCACTACAACCTGGCTTGTATCATGGGGCGCAACAACCTGGCTTCCCCAAAGGTCCCTTGATGCTAGAGATGAGTTAAAGCAGCCTTGAAGCTGGGATTGGCTGGGCATCATGCACCCTAGAACTTCTTTCTCTAGAAATCCAATCCCACCTCCCTGGTATCTAGGTGGGGCTATGACCTACTTACTTTCTGAGTCAGCAGAATCCAATTAATATTTCCAGCAAGGTCCATTCCAATGGTGAGGCGTTCAGACTAGCACTGACTGCCTATAACCAATAGTCTGGGCAGTATAACAACCACAACATAGTCATGTATATTGGGAATGAAGTGCAATAAACATTCATGGTTTCAATAGTTTCATGATTTCTTTTGCATGTCACCGAGCAGGGCATTGTCTAAATTGTCATTATTATATAATATATAATTTCAAATACAGTCATGGAGTTCATAAAAAATATGTTCATTCATGGGATTGCTGAACTTCATTCCTTATTTGTATGTTTTGACATTTATTTTAATCCTCCACAGTTGTGGCATCTATATTATTTCTAATATCTATAAGGTAAATATGCTCAACAAACTACACTGAAACTCCTCAGGCATAAGAGGGAAGGTGCACCAATATCTTGCAAATATGAAAAATCTGAAGAGAGTCTTTCATCTTAGAGGCATAGATTTCTTCCTCTAAAAAAACCCTTAACTATGATGCCTCATTTTATAGTAACTTTTCAGCATCATGTGGACCATAATAAATGTTCCTAAATTTGTTAAGATACATCTGAAGTAAACCTTGAGATATGCCCGAATGCATCTGAACTACATTTACCTTGGTTTGGGAGAGGGGCAGCTCTTAGAAACCACACCTCAAGCCTTTTGATGTGTTTTAATGCTGAAAGTTTTCAAAAGATATGGGATTCCCAGATAATGGTTTAGTTCCATCCACAGTAATAATATAGAACAGGTTAAAAGGTCTGGGTTTTTTTTGTTATTTGATGTTTGTTTTTATCTTATTATTCAACTCCTTAAAGAAAATGGTTGAGAAAATTGTATTAGAAATATTTTTTTTGGGGGGGGGGGGGAGGAGAAACTAACATGGCTTCTTTAGGGGGAGTGGGGAACACTTTTTAGTTTATTCCTAGTGTATACTGAGATATTTTGGCAACTGAAATGAACATTAAGTATAATTGTATTAACTATGTAAGCATCCTATACAATATGATGGATTAGATGTTGTTGAGACAGCTAATGATAATCATTTAGCAAGTGGTATCTGAAAATAATGTCCAAGTGCAATGTGTGTTCGGAGTTGGTGACAGGACTTCAGGGGTGATGGGCTCCCACTCTCCATTGGTTCTGAGGGTTTCTCTGTGAAATTCCCCCAGATCATATTATTGGAACAAAGGGGCTCATGCCCTAAAAACCTGCCTACTCCCCAAGACCTGCAGGAAGCTGGGGTGGGGGGGAAGTGCTGTGTGTTTGCCCTAGTTTGTAATCCTCTCCTGTATCATACCCCCAGCTGCTAAGCACGTGGGCAAAGTAATAACCAAGTCCAAAGTATATTCTCCTCCTACTTACACTGATGTAAATTAGGAGTTAATCTACAGAAGTCACTCTGGTTTTACACTGGTGTAACTCCACTATTTGAAAGAAGGCCTGGTCTACACTGGGGGGGGTCGATCTAAGATATGCAACTTCAGCTATGAGAATAGCGTATCTGAAGTCAATGTATCTTAGGCCTGGTCTACACTAAGCGTTTAAACCGGTTTTAGGAGCGTAAAACCGATTTAACGCCACACCCGTCCACACTGAGAGGCCCTTTATATCGATATAAAGGGCTCTTTAAACCGGTTTCTGTACTCCTCCCTAACGAGAGGAGTAGCGCTAGTATCGGAATTACCATATCGGATTAGGGTTAGTGTGGCCGCAGATCAACGGTATTGGCCTCCGGGTGGTATCCCACAGTGCACCACTGACCACTCTGGACAGCAATCTGAACTCGGATGCAGTGGCCAGGTACACAGGAAAAGCCCCGCGAACTTTTGAATATTTCCTGTTTGCCCAGCGTGGAGCTCCGATCAGCACGTGTGGCGATGCAGTTAAAAATCAAAATAAAGAAAGAGCTCCAGCATGGACCATGCGGATGTGATCGCTGTAAGGGCAGGCAAATCTGTTCTATCAGTGCTCCGTTACAGAAGACGAAATTCAAAATCATTTTTAAAAAATCTCCAGACAGACGCCATAGCAGGGAGTCAGCGCAGCTCCCTACAAGTGTAACGGAAAGCCAAAGAATCAAATGGACGCTCATGGACTGGAGGACTCAAGCTATCCCACAGTTCCTGCAGTATCCGAAAAGCATTTGCATTCTTGGCTGAGCTCCAAATGCTTCTAGGGTCAAAAACAGTGTCAGTGGTGGGTCAGGGCATAGCTCGGCAATTTACGCACCCCCCCACCCACCTCCAGAAGTGAAAGGGAAAACAATCCTCTCTTGACTCTTTTACATGTCACCCTATCTTTACTGAATGCTGCAGATAGACGCGATGCTGCAGCACTCAACACCAACATCCTTGCTCCCCCCCGCCATGGGTGGCTGATGGTACAATAAGACTGATATCCATCGTCATCATCAGCCTATTGGCACATGGGGCAGTGCAAAAGGACTGGTAACCATGCCGACTAGCATCAGTTAGGTCGATCAAGGGTGCCTGCCCCTAATTTTTCCTGGTAGATGGTGCAGTATGGCTGGTAAACGTCTTCATCATAGCAACAGGGGGCTGAGCTCCATCAGCCCCCACCCTTCATGTGTAAAGAAAAGATTCAATTGCCCCTGGACTAGCAGCGGGATGCTGGGCTCCTCTCCTACACACACTGCTTAATGTCCTGTCTGGACTATCATAGCAGCTGGAGGCTGCCTTCCACTCATTTCTCACTAACAAGTCACTGTGTCATCACACAAGTGGGGGGACAATGCTACGGTAGCCCAGGAAGGCTGGGGGAAGAATGGAATCAACAGGTGGGGTGGTTGCAGGAGCAACCCCCTGTGAATAGCATACAGCTCATAATTTCTGCAGGATCTGACACAGAGCAGCTGTGCTCTCTGGTTCTATGATACAGTGGTTCTCTAGTACACTTGCCCATATTCTAGGCAGGACTGATTCTATTTTTAGATACCAAAAAGGAGGGATTGACTCAGGGAGTCATTCCCAATTTTGGCTTTTGCGCCCCTGGCTGATCTCAGCCAGGGGCACTTATGACAGCAGCAAATAGTGCAGTGCAAAAGGACTGGCAGCCATGATCATCTTATTACCAATTTATGGTATGGTAGATGGTACAGTATGGCTGGTAACCATCTCTGCTGTCATGCAAAAGCAAAAGCATGCTGCTGTGTAGCGCTGCTGAATCGCCTCTGTCAGCGGCATCTAGTACACATACGGTGACAGTCACAAAAGGCAAAACAGGCTCCATGATTGCCATGCTATGGCATCTGCCAGGACAATCCAGGGAAAAAAGCCGCGAAATGCTTGTCTGCCGTTGCTTTCCCAGAGGAAGGAGTGACTGACGACATTTATCCAGAACCACCCACGACAATGATTTTTGCCCCATCAGGCACTGGGATCTCAACCCGGAAACTCCAAGGGGCGGGGGAGGCTGCGGGAACTATGGGATAGCTACGGAATAGCTACCCACAGTGCAACGCTCCAGAAATCGACGCTAGCCTCGGACCGTGGACGCACACCACCGATTTAATGTGTTTAGTGTGGCCGCGTGCACTCGATTTTATACATTCTGTTTTGCTAAACCGGTTTATGTAAATTCGGAATAATCCCGTAGTGTAGACGTACCCTTAGATCGATTTAGAATCACTTACTTCACGTCCTCGCAGCGCGGGATCGACGGCCGCCACTCCCCCATCGACTTTGCTTCCACCTCTGGCCGAGCTGGAGTTCAGCAGTCGACGGGAGAGTGATCGGGAATCGATTTATCGCATCTACACTACATGCGATAAATTGATCCCTGATAGATTGATCATTACCCGCCAATCCGGCGGGTAGTGTAGATGTACCCTTAGTTTCTATGCAGTTTCTTTTTGTATATACTGCCTTATCTATAACAATAGTTTGGACTAGATCTTTGAGCAATGTTTTCATTGTGCCGTGTTTTTCCTCAACCATTTTATTCTTAACGAATTACTGCTAGTGAGAAGATTTCCCTTCCTGTCAATGCCTTTATCCTCTGAGGTATTTAGTAAGCACAGTTTGGGGATGGCTGACACAGACATGTTTGTACTATCCACCAGAATTGCTGTTCATCTTAACTATTAGTCACATATGATGGGGGTTGGGAGCATTCCCATTTCAACTGGAAAAATACAAATTGTTTCTGCTTCATGAAAGACATCTGTCTGGTTTTGTTTTTAGTCTGCGCAGTTGACTTTTTATGTGTGTGCTGTGGCATGTAGGATTTGTGTAAGAAGAGTATATCAAATTATGTCTTGCACTAACAGGTATTTTTAGCCTCACTAAACAGTGTCATCCAAGTTTTGAATGCTCTCTCCATTTCTAGGTCAATCTCCTACATGGCTTTCACTTTGAGTTTACTGTCTTTTACAGCTGTGATAAATTCAGCATACATACTGGTTATCATGTCAACCACTCCTCTATTCCCTTGTAAGCCTTGTTCCTAGGAGAAGCTTGTTGAGCTGCAAGGTCAAAAACCACTTGAAACATTTTGGAGATCAGCAAACTAGTTTTGGGTTTGAAAAATGAATTTGAAGTAATTTATACTGCACACGATTTTCCTTCACATGAATTTAATTTAAAAAAAACCCCTACCTTTTTTACATGTTAGGGATAAGAAGATAGATTGGGCACACACACACACACCCCAGTGCCAATGTCTACTGTAGTGTTTCTCCTTTTTAAATTATAATTTTTCTCTTCTTCTCTGTGCTTTTGCTCAAGCTAACTGTATTTTTGCACTGATTACTATTCTGTTTTTTCAACTGTATTTTTATAGTATTGTTTCTTTTTCTCTTCCACATTTTCCCCTAAGTGACTATGCAACCAGTTTAATTTTAAACTTATCATATTCAAGTGGGTCTGAAATACAGCTGGTCAAAAGTCAGAAATCCCATTCCATGGGAAATTCCCAAATTCTGGAATATCATCAAAATATTTTATTTTGAAATTTTTGAAACAAACTCTCAGGCTAGTGGCTCAACCATGGCTCCCACTCATCTCTAGCATGGGAGCCCTGAGGTCTCTGGAGCTGAGGCTGTCCACATAGTGGGGCGTCTCTAAAGCCCCAGATCCTAGAATCCCGGCTCCTTTGCATCCCACCAGGTGAGCTGGCAGGAAAGTAGTCAGGCTTCCACAATCCTGCCTATGTTTCATAGGAAGTGCAGCAAAAGTGGGACATTTTTGCCAAACATCTGTCTTGATGAATCAGCATTTTCCAATTAAAACCTGTTTTGTTGTAAAATTCCCGATCAGTTCTAGTTTGGAATTGGCCAAAAGTAACAACAACATATAACACCCACATTACATCTTTTATACTTGCAACACGTCCAGTTTCTCCATCTTGGTTTCTAGTCTTAATGCCAGTAGCTAGCAAAAACTGGCTCTACCTCAGCCTGTAACTTGTATTGCATTTGCAGGGATAGCCTGACTCTGCAGTCTTTATTTATGTTCATATTCTGTTTAATTCAGCACTCCAATGCCCAAATGCTCTGTTTAACTTGAATTCTAGGAAGGCGCTTGTGACTTGTTGAGTTCAGCAATTTGGTTACTGGGCCAAATATAGCCTTGGTGTAACTGCAGAAATCAGTGGAGTTATGCCAGAGATGTATTTGGTCAATTGTTAGTATTTCAACAGAATGTGCTTTATTGTCTAGGTCAGGGGTTCTCACAACAATTTTTGGTGGCCTCGATGTGCGGCCACCAACTCTTGCTGGTGCCCACACTGACAATTTTTCCTAAAATACTTAATTAACTTTAGGAAAAACAAATATATGTGCACATACCCAGGTCCAAATCATTGTAATTTATTGAATCTTTTTGCAGACTCAATAATAAAAATAATGTATAGTTGTCTCTCTTCTTTACAGGACCTAAACAGAATAGAAACACAAATAAGGTGCTCTGCAGGTTCTTGTCTTTTTTGTTGTTGCATCTTTTCCTTTTTTGGTTGCTTTTAAAAAAAGACTTGCTAGCTAGTAAATCTGCTGCTGTGAAAAGTGGTATTAAAAAACATATAAATATCACTTTTCACAGCAGCAGACTTACTCAGCCCTGGCAAGCCTGGGGACAAATTAAGCCTTGGATGGGGAGGTTGGTAGGGGGAAAGTGGGGGGGGGATGCATGATGGGCCAACAGGGACCAGGGGCAATGGGGGGTGACCCCCGCAGTTGGGAGTTGGAGCCCCATGGCCAGGGCTGGAGCCCAACCCTAAATCTCCAGGAAGATGGTGAACTCACTAGCTGCCTCCTCCTCCAGCATTTGTCTCCAGAGCGGAGTAGGGTCCAACTCCTGCTGGTGGCCCTCGGGGAGGGACCACTGCTTTGCCCTGACCCTTTACCTCCCCCCTCATCACTGCCCAGGAGGCTGTGGCTGCAAGAAAAGCCCCTGGTGGCCGCATTTGAGAAACGCTGATGTAGATGGCTTTTAGTTTGAGGGTGGTTTCTTCAATAACTGTCCGGTCATATATTCTACATCCATCCATTTCTGCTCTATTTGCATTTGTCCAAAGGCAACAAATGGGTGGGAGGCAGGACACTTAAGGTAAGGGTACACTGCAGCTAGGAGCATGTCTTGTAGCCCAGCTAGACAGACTCCCACAAGTTGGCTAAAAATAGTAGTGTGGATGTAGCAGCTTGGTTGGTAGTTCTAGTTAGCTGCCTGTGCTTGGATACCCAAACCACACCCAGGCTGCAATGTCCACACTGTTATTTTTAGCACACTAGCTTGAGCAGAGCTAGTGTCAGTCTTTCTACCACGGTTGGGAGGCATGCTTCCGGCTGCAGTGTAGACATACCCTAGAGGTGAAACTGAGGCCCCACTGAATTCCATTAATTTCAGTGGAGCCTGCCCCCTGATCCTATTTCAAATCCTTGGCATAATTCATAATATGAATGTTTCAAAATTGGGATAATTTGCCACAAGTCCATATGGAATCATGAACATTGATAGATTTATCCAATTAGTGTTTCATCATCAAAATGAAGAATTCATAATTGTGTTCACCTGATTATAATGGAAGCTAGCACTAATTTCTAAAATAAAAAAGATCCTTAGGGAAACTTTGGAGAGTATCTTAACTGAACCAAAATATTGTTAGTTCATACATAGCCCAGGGAAGTAGTGAATGGAAGTTATTATAGAATTGGGTTGAGATTTTCAAAACTGACTTGGGGATTTAGACACATACGGCTCCTATAGAAATATATGTGAACTGTGTGTCAAAATTAGAACTGGTTGGGAATTTTTCAAAGAAATGTCTGTCAGAAAATGCAGATTCATCAAAACTGAAACTTTTTGTGAGATCATATGTTTCTGTGAAAGCTTTGTCAAGAAATGATTCTCAGATCCAGATGGAATTTCTCATCAAAACAAGAGAAAGAAAGGGAGAGCTCTCATTCCAGAATAGCCAATAGCCCAGCATAGGCCAGCATAGCATAGGCCACTCACCTGGGATGTGAGACTTAAGTTCAAGTTCCCTGTCTGCCTAATTCCAATCAGGGACTTGAAACTATCTGCGACATCCTTGGTGAGTGCCCTAACTACCAGGTGCTTGCCCTCGCTAGCTTGCTTGCTCTCATATTTTGCCCCCCTCCCCCTCAACTCCCCAAAAAAGAAAAGCTAAAGGTTTGAGTTCCATCCTGATGTAGAATGGGTACATTCAAAACAGCACACATGGTGAAGTTGAGCATAATTTTTTATATAAGTTTATCAAACACATCATTATGATATAAACCAATCTTGGATCCTTAGAATTGAAAAAAGGTCTATGCAATTAAAGTTTTAGATGTTTTATTTGTCTTTGGCTCCTACTGTAGGCAGAATAAGTAGATTAGGATTTGATAATGAAGACATTAATGCATATGATAGTCTTCATAGTACCATAATATCTGCAGCAAGCAACAGTATATGATGCTTTGCCTAAGTTATGTATTTCTTTATCATCACTGCAAGAAGTTTTTTCCCTACTTTTATAATAAAAAAAAATAAATAAAAATTCAAGTTTCATTGCTAATTTCTAGATGATCATAAGAGATGAAAAATAATTTTTCTCTAAGCCACCCTTAAGCTGTTATGATGAACCATTTTCTGGCTCAAAAAGTAGGTGCCATTCTTTTTTCCAATGGAAAATGGCTTTCAGAGTGTTAAAAGTGGTATAGAGCCAAACTCTGTATACATCTTCCTGCAAAGTAATTTACCAATATATCTTTGTCAAGCATTGAAATGCAGAAAGTTAAAGCAGATACTGTGACAAGAAGATTGTAGATTACTATATCTGGTCACTGATACAAGCACAAGCACAAACAGTGGACTTCAGCTGTCATTGCTACTGGCAACACAAATATAGTTGAAGACATAAAATATAATAATAATTTCCAGAGTCTATTCTCCCATCAGAGTATAAGGATAACTTTCATTTAGATTCATGTTATATGCACACATCAAAAGAACACATTCATTAGGGCCATATGGTTTTCTTAGTCTACTATATACATAGCATTCCATTGGCATCATATGAAAAGTTCCAGCAAAACATATTCTGATAAAATAAGAGAAATAGAAAAGACAAATATTCACATATTAACACTGCACAGACTGAAATGTTGCTTCTGTCAAGGCAGTAATTTATAGATTAATTTAAAATCTGTTTGGACATATTTTATGCATTGATTACAGTTATTGGTGTAAAATCACAGTAAAGGTAAGCAAAACAATGTCAGGAAAGATCAGAAGTGAAAGTAATCAGACGTGATCAGTATGGGCCAGTACGGCATACTGGTAAGAAAATGGTTGCTGGTACACAGCTGATGTTAAAGCCAACGGCAGCACTTTAAGTACCATACCAGCAGGGCCACTGATTGGGGCTGGGGATGGGCAAAGGGGCAGCTGCCCCGGGACTTGGTGATTTAAAAGGGCCTAGGGCTCCCAGCAGTGTCCGGAGCCCCAGGCCCTTTAAATCGCTGCCAGAGTCCCAGGCCTTTTAAAATGCCACTGGAGCCCTGGGCAGTGCTGAAGGGCTGGCTGGGGGAGTCTGGCCCCAGCCTGACCTCTTCTGCCTAAGGCCCAGTCCCATCTGGGGATGCAGAGCTGCCCCCCCCCCCCCCGCCACACCTTGCCCAGGATCCTGGCCGCCCTGCATACTGGTAAGTGCTTTAAGTTACTTTCATCCCTGGGAAAGATGTAACCCAGTGTGCATTGAGAGGAGCATACATACTGCCTCCAGGGCCACTGAAGAGAGTGTGATCACTGTCAGTCTTTGCTACACGTGAAGAGGGAGAGGTCTAGCATGAACTCCTCTGGTATAGTCCTCCAGGTGCTTGCTGGCAAGATGGCCGATACACTGGAGATTGAACCAGGGACCACCCATATCTAAAAGCATGAGATGATACTGCTTGAGCTAAAGCTCTATTGCTGGAACAGTAACAGTTGAATTCTCTGCCTATTGGACATGGTGGGAACCTATAACACACCCTCAAACTTTGGTTACACTACTGTATAGAGGATCCTGGGAAAAACTGACCCATTCCACTCTCACATCCGTCGTGTGCTGCTGTCCCCAGCCTTGAATATGGGGAGTACACTAATGACCAGGCACCCTTCTGTGTATGTATACTGGTTGAGAGAAGAGCACAATAATTATGGACAGCCATACATTAATTTGTCCTAGGTGTCCCCCCTGCAGTTTTATATTTAGCTTTACTTTTTCCTCCTCAAATAATCTTCTGGATAATTTCCTACACCTCCTCATCCTAACTGGGAATGAATAGAGTTTGAAGTCTTTATTTATCATAGCGTGTGCTATCTTCTAATGTTGTCTTTAGGTGTCAACAATAGCTGACCTTTTCTTAGTGGAGAGACATGTCAAGGATTTGGTCTCTGGACAGCTGTGTGTTGCTGATACCACAAAGCTGAACCATCCACTTAAAAATGTGTATAGCATACAGATGGGAGAGCTGTCCGTGTATACTTAAGAGCTGGTGATTTTATATATACGAAAAGTAATGTTAGCTTTATGTTATCCTTATAAAAGTGACATGAAGTTGAAAGAGTGAAACACAATGACAAATGATTGTTACATTATTTAATATTTCCCCCTCTATTCACATTCATCACAATACTATTTTTGTTTTGTTTTTATGTGGTCACTAATGTGTGATATGATTGGAAGAGCTCTTATAGTGTGAGTGTTGCAACTGTGCACATCGGGGTTCCCAACTATCTAATACATTGAATAATGTTGGGCTTGATCTTGGGACAAGAACTTGTCATCCCTCAAAGTGGGAATTCTTAAGTAATCAATATAATTAATACATAATCTATAGATTACATTCATTACATGGCACTTTTCAGAATAAATAAAAATCTGGTTTTAGTTCCCATCCTCATAAGTAGAACAGTTCTTTCATTTCTACCATTGTAACTAAGCAAAAGACTTGGTCCATTTTGTTAACCATCAGATGAATTATGCATTTGCTGAGGTATCTGTTACAGCTGTCCTGCTTAATATACAGGCTTCATAATATCATAGTGGTTCTCTTGGTCTCATAAATAAAAGGAATGATTCTGATTGTTGAATCTACTTTAAAACGCAGCGTGGCAGCAATATTGATGGTCAGCTGTATGCAGTGAATAAATTGAATGTCTAAGGTTGATATTGAGTGAAGTAAGTTTTTTTGGTTTTCATAAATAAACCCCTAAGCTCAATAATAGAAATGTACTGATTTGTTTGAAAACGTTGAATTTAGAGATCCTGAAGTCTTTTCTTTGAATAACAGTGAGCCTTCAGTCAACCCACCTTTTCTAACTTTGCAAAAATACCGATTTGAACAAGAAATGTCACTGCAAATTACACTACATACTTAGACTAAACAAAAAACCTTCTACCTTCCATAGTTAATTGCTCGAAGGACCCACTCCTGCGAACAATTAATGCACTTATTAATCATGCTCATGTGAGTTAACACATTGACTTCATTGGAGCCAGGTTTTTACCCAATAGGAAACTTGCCACTGACTTTGCTGTGGCTAATATTTACCCAGTGATTTAAAAGGGACTCTTCATATGCTTAAAGTTAGACATGTATGTTGTTGAACAGATTCCAACCCTGAAGGTTTTTCCTCATGAGTGATCCCCTGAGCCTGCAATGAGCCTTGGGAGAGGGGGTTGGGGGGAAAGAGGCACCCAGGTACTGGGGTCTAACCAGCATGGAACCATATAAGGAACAGGGCCATAGTGTATCTGCATTGGGTTATAAAGGCTTGATCCTGCAAGAGCACCCTCAACTCTCATTAAAGTTTGTTGGAGTCAAGGGTATTTAGTGGGTCAGATGAGTGCTGAGTACATTGTGTAACCCGCACACCTCCTGGATGTGGTGTTCTGTCCCATCTAGTGGCACCGAAACCACTTAGAGAGAGATTAATGAGTCTGCTCTACAGCCTCAGCTAAGAGCCATATGGTTTTTGGCTCATGCATTTAGCACCAGAGGTCCCAGGTTCAATCCCGACCTGGGTCTGTCGGTGTTACAATTGCAGGATTGACTAAATGGGGTCAGTTAAAATAGCATCTTACTCCTTACAGGACAACTTTCAAGCCGATTGAATGAACTGTAAAATGTACAATCATCCATTAAACATTCCTTATTCTTAAAATAGAAATATAAATTGCTAACATAAATTTGACTAAAACACAATAACAAAGTATTTTTGAATTATTAAAAAGGTCTTGAACATGAGCAAAATACCTTATTGGTTACTCTAAATGGCTTACAGTGGTTTCACCTTTAAAGGGTTAAAAATGTGAAGCTGTGCAACCAAAAAGGTTATCATTGATTTATGCTTGTTTTCTTTTTCTAAATATTACCTTTCACTAAAATTTTAATCTCTTTCTCTCTCTCACTCACACTCATACACACACATTAAAAAACCAGTAGGAAAACACTTCAATCTCCTGGGTCACTTAATAACAGACCTAAAAGTGGCAATTCTTCAACAAAAAAACCTTCAAAAATAGACTCCAATGTGAAACTGCAGAACTGGAATTAATTTGCAAACTGGACACCATCAAATTTGGCCTGAATAAAGACTGGGTGTGGTTAGGTCATTACACAACCTAATTTCCCGCTACTGTTACTCACACCTTCTTGTCAACTTTTTGAAATGGGCCACTCTCATTGCCACTAGAAAAGTGATTTTTTCCTCCCTTGGTATCTTACTGTTAATTGAATTTTCTCGTTAGATTGACTTCCCACTTGATAAGGCAGCTCCCATCTTTTCATGTGCTGTGTATTTATACCCATCAGATGCATGGAGTGGAAAATACAGAAGTGAAGTGGGTTCTAGCCCATGAAAGCTTATGCCCAAATAAATTTGTTAGCCTCTAAGGTGCCACAAGGACTCCTTGTTGTTTTACACTTGTTTCTCTTCAACCCAGCCTCTTTCTGTTTTCTGAATCCAATTGATTATCATTCAAAATCATCCTCAAATCAGTATAAAAATCCATCTTTTTCACATTTGCTTCTTTAATTGGAGCAAACCTATATTTTTAAATCTGTCAATTGCTTTGGTTGGAATAATTCTCCACATTTCCCAAACTAACAACTATAGGAGCTGTAACTTGTTAATCAGCATTAAATCTGTCAAATAAAAGGCAAAAAAATAGGGCTGAATCCTGCCCTGAGTGTATGTACATTTTTGAACCTATCCCTTCATCATGCTAGGAAGGCAACCTACTAACACATACCAGGACACATACATCCCAGAGAGGGCACAGTCAATTAATTAGATGGCAGATGCACATATTTTTATCTGGAAGGGCAGCTAAGTTTACCCCAAAGCTCCACCTTGTGGGAACCTGTCAATAGTATTCCTTTGGAAGAAGATGCACCAGGAAGCAATTATGTTCCCCTTTTTCTAGCTAGAGCTAGATTTGACCTATATTTTGGTTTGCATGCCAATGACAAAACTCCTGTTGACTTCAGCGGGGCCAGAATTTCACCCTAGGCATTTATACTCATCCCAAGGTTCAGGGAATTATTATGTATGCATGTCTCACACTAAGACTTTCCCTTTATGTTTGATCTTTGAGTGTCAGTTTGCCACTGACTTTTATAGGGCCAGAATTTCATCTAATTTTTTATATATACTAGGAAAACCATCACAATCAAACTTAATTGATCTACAAGTGATTTCAGTAGAATTTGAGCAGATGTACAGTACACAGTATGTATGCTCTTTCTATGTAGCCAAAGGGATCATATTTCTTTTACAGATTTTCCTTGTTTGTCTGGAATATTCCTTTGGGACTATGTACTCTTTGAGCCTTTTTTCTTTGCATTGGTTTAGTTACAATATTGAATTCCTCCACCAAGCTGTGCAAAACAACATCAAAACTCCAACACTTTATCTCGCTCAGAAGCTCAAACTTGAGTGCTCGTATTAGTCAGTCCCTGTGTTTAGTTCCTCAAAAAAAATGGATTTTATTCTGCAAAGCATATTATAATAAAGCTGGTCATAGCAAACGATACAGTTAGGACTCAGTAATGCCAAACCTAAATGTTCAAAAATCATGTGACTGACTAAAATGTCATGAGATTTAAAAAACAAATAATGTTGGGTTCCATTTATTTGTCTTCTGATTTGTAAACCTTTCTTTGTAACCAAGATGGCTAGAAACAAAAACGAAGCAGGTGACATTATCACATAGTTACATGATTCCATATACACTGATTAGCTGTGCTGGATGGTGCACTCAGGGAATAGAGTCCTGTCTATCACTGCCCAATTCCTGACTTATGGAAAAGGGAGTAAATGGATGAACAGCATGTTTTATCTTTGCACACCTGGACCCAAGTAGCCCATGCAGCTGTTTCACTGCACCACACAGGCGTACAAATGTGTCTATCCCTTAGTTTCTGTACAGTCCCAAACACATTGCAACAATCAAGTAATACTTTGTATTTTGCCATATACCTCATTTCCTTTTACTTTTGTCATTTCAACCAGCTGGGAAGATGACATTAGACTGGTCAGTTTCACTTCACTTCAGTTTCTAATTAATTTCAGTCTCTTCATATGATATGCTGACCCAATACTGTTTAAATAATAAAAAGACAAGCTTATCATTAACTTTAACTGGGAAAGCTTTTCCATGCACAGTGCTCACATTATAATTATATGCACTAAGTGGAACCGATGATGGAGGTTAGGGTTGAGGGCTCTGATCAGCAGTTTAAGTGATATTGGGGTTTTGGGCTCATTCTGAAGGAATCTAGCCAGCTTTTTTCAGTGTGTTGCTTCTTTCTGTTCTGTTTCTATTAAATAATTACTACCTCTTGCATTAAACCTCTTATTGTTAATTGGAAATTTTCAAATACCTTTAATATGATTTGAGTAGCCAAGAACAGTTTTACTCCTTTGCCCTGAGAATATAATTATAATAACTTGTTGATGTTTTACTTAAATTCTTTAGGCAAATGAATGTGTCTGTTTGAAAGGTCTCATACCTGTAACATTTTTGGCCGTGTGTGCACTGGATTTTAAACAGAGTCTGGTAACTCTGTTTACACTTGGTTCTAGTAGTTAATACTGTATATTATTATTGTTAGCCTAATGCTTAAAGGCTACAGCTGAGATCAAGGACAATTGTGCTTGCACTGTACATATGTATAGTGAATTGAACTGGTCAACATTGTTCTAATAATTTTTTTATGAAAAAAGAAAAAATGGAAAAGCCTGAAAATTCTGATGAGAAAAATCACAGATTATTTTTTGTTTTATTTTTTTCAAACAGCTATAGAGTTTCTCAAGATTTTGTGAGTTTTGGAAAAAAAATTCATTGACACTTTGAAAATGCAGACAAACTTAAAAAGAATTGAAACATTTTCTACAAATTTTCTGTTTCTTTTTCTACCTGTTCTAAGGACTTACAGTTTAAACAGGCCAGACAGGTGAATGGTGGGAGAAAGGAAGTATTATTATCTTCACTTTGCAGATGGGGAAAATTGAGGCACAGAGGTAATCAATCACTTGCCAAAGGTTGCACAGGAAGTGTGTGGCAGAGCTTCCCCAGAGCCACAGGCAGCTACCACCGGGGACTTTTACAAATTGGATTCCACAGCACAGAATTGTTCCCGAGGAAAAAATAATAAATCCCAGGCTGTATGAAATTACCAGTATTTGCAGATTCTTGATAGTTGGGTGGCCCAGGCCCATTAAGTACAGAACCCCATTCCCATTCCATTGTTTCTGAACAGCTATTCCACCAATCCTTCTCTCCCTTCAGTTTAGCATCATGATTATTCTTCTTATCAACGTTACCCTCAATTTAACCACTGCTGCTCTATCTTCAGCTGGCATTGTTTAAGAATCAAAACAGTTACATGTAAGCAGAGTATGATCAATCTTTTTGTCAGAGTTTCTCAAACATCAATAACTAAAAATAAACAAACTTGGGACAATATATACTGGCTGTAATCAGCTATTACATTCCTTTTGCAGTGCCAGCATGTTTCACACTTACCGTTTACCCTTCTCTTTTATTTTAAAACCAATAATATCTATAAAGCCATTTATTTCAAATAGTATTTGACTTGTTCTTGGTTTTAATCTGGGATGTCAGTTATTCTTGTCAATTGATCCTCAATCTGGATAATAGTCATTTCATTGTCCATTTTTTCATTAACTAATTTAAAAGGTCATAAATGCGTGGGAGTAGTAACACAAGTGCAGATCCTTTGCATTTCATAACCCAAAGGATGACTTTGTAATAATCCCATTACTTTCCAGAACTCCATTTTCAAACCAGTGATTCTAGCAAATCATTTTACTTGCTATCTGTTCTGTAAGTTATTTCATAATGGAGCAATTGTGAGTGATGGAATAAATCTCCTTGTAAAAAAATTCTGAAAGTATGCATAGTTTGTCCTACAATTGCTTAGACTTTTTCAGAGAAAATACATAATTTAGCATTCTTTCCTGCTCCCCCCCCCCCACCTTAAAACCACCTCTTCTCCTAAGCAGGTCTCTAAAAGCATTCATGCATTCTTAACACTATGCTAAAATGAAGGTACTATAATAGATTTATCAAAATCTGGGAACTTCCACTATGTCTTTAGTACATTTACCAATAGCAGAATCCTGATGCTGAAGTCAGTTGGTTTCAGTGAGTTTTGGATCTGACTGCAGGTTGTTTGCCCAAATAAAAGTAGAAATTGTTTTAATTAAATAGGGTGCAAGGGCATGATGCCATGCACATAGACTCATAGACTTTAAGGTCAGAAGGGACCATTATGATCTTCTAGTTTGACCTCCTGCACAACACAGGCCACAGAATTTCACCCACCCACTCTTGTAACAAAGTCCTGACCTATGTCTGAGCTATTGAAGTCATCAACTTGTGGTTTAAAGACTTCAAGGTGCAGAGAATCCTCCAGAAAGTGACCCATGCCCCATGCTGCAGAGGAAGGCGAAAAACCCCCAGGGCCTCTGCCAATCTGCCTTGGAGGAAAATTCCTTCCAGACCCCAAATATGGCGATCAGCTAAACCCTGAGCATGTGGGCAAGACTCACCAGCCAGACACCCAGGAAAGAATTCTCTGTAGTAACTCAGATCCCACCTTATCTAGTGTCCCATCATAGGCCATTGGGCATATTTACCACTAATAGTCAATGATCAATTAATTGCCAAAATTAGGCTATCCCATCATACCATCCTTTCCATAAATTTATTACGCTTAGTCTTGAAGCCAGATATGTCTTTTGCCTCCACTGCTCCCCTTGGAAGGCTATTCCAGAACTTCACTCCTTTGATGGTTAGAAACCTTCATCTAATTTCAAGTCTAAACTTCCAGTTCGATGACTTTTGTATAACAAGCTTTACTGCTTCTAATAGTCACCAAACCACAAACACAATTCTTCATTGTGGAGAAAATTATTTTAAAACAAGTCTTCAAGTAATTTTTGTGTAAATGTAACAATCTTTACCAAATGCTTGGAAAAGTACATATATGTCTATTTAATCCATGGGTGCTTTCATTTCCTTTACTAAAGAGATCCAGTTGCCTTTGATGGACCTTTTACTGTTACAAACATCCTTTGTTTCAAGGGAACACATTTCACAGTTGTCTTTGGCTAGGGCAATGAGGTGTGGATCAATGCACGGCCTTTGCACTGGTAAAAATTCTTCCAAGAATTCAGTTCAGTAAATGACTTCTTGTTTTTTTTGAAGCTTACTGAAGTTCGTCTTGGCACTGCACAATCTTGATGACAACTAAAAATTAGGTAAAACAACAGCAATTCCTTCTCCTTTTCCTGAGTCTAACATTTTGATGATAGTAAACATAGAATCATAGAATCATAGAATTCAAGATCAGAAGGGACCATTATGATCATCTAGTCTGACCTCCTGCAAGATGCAGGCCACATAAGCCGATCCACCCACTCCTTAAGCAAGCGACCCCTGCCCCATGCTTCGGAGGAAGGCGAAAAACCTCCAGGGCCACTGCCAATCTACCCTGGAGGAAAATTCCTTCCCGACCCCAAATATGGCGGTCAGCTGAACCCCGAGCATGCGGGCAAGACTCTCCAGCGATACCCTCTGGAAAAAGGCTAACAATATCCTATCAGTGACCCATTGTACTAATTACCAGTGTGGCACTTAATTCACCTATTGACTAAGCCCGTTATCCTATCATACCATCTCCTCCATAAACTTATCTAGCTTAATCTTAAAGTCATGGAGGTCCTTCGCCCCCACTGTTTCCTTCGGTAGGCTGTTCCAGAATTGCACTCCTCTGATGGTTAGAAACCTTGGTCTAATTTCAAGCCTAAATTTCCTGACTGACAATTTATATCCGTTTGTCCTCGTGTCCACATTAGCACTGAGCTGAAATAATTCCTCTCCTTCTCTGGTATTTATCCCTCTGATATATTTAAAAAGTGCAATCATATCTCCTCTTATCCTTCTTTTGGTTAAGGAAAACAAACCGAGCTCCTCAAGTCTCCTTTCATACGACAGGCTTTCCATTCCTCGGATCATTCTAGTGGCCCTTCTTTGTACCCGTTCCAGTTTGAATTCATCCTTCTTAAACATGGGAGACCAAAACTGCGCACACTACTCCAAATGAGGTCTTACCAACGCCTTATATAACGGGACTAGCACCTCCTTATCCCTACTAGAAATACCTCGCCTAATGCATCCCAAGACCGCATTAGCTTTTTTAACAGCCACATCACATTGCCTACTCATAGTCATCCTACGATCAACCAGGACTCCTAGGTCCTTCTCCTCCTCCGTTACTTCCAACTGGTGCGTCCCCAGCTTATAACTAAAGTTCTTGTTAGTCATCCCTAAATGCATAACCTTACACTTCTCACTATTGAATTTCATCCTGTTACTAATACTCCAGTTTACAAGGTCATCCAAATCTCCCTGGAGGATATCCCGATCCTTTTCCGAATTTGCAATACCTCCCAGCTTGGTGTCATCCGCAAACTTTATCAGCCCACTCCTACTCTTGGTTCCCAGGTCAGCGATAAATAGATTGAATAAAATTGGACCCAAAACCGAACCTTGAGGAACTCCACTGGTAACCCCTCCCCAACCCGACAGTTCCCCCTTCAATACGACCCTCTGCAGTCTCCCCTTTAACCAGCTCCTTATCCACCTCTGGATTTTCATTTCGATCCCCATCTTTTCCAATTTAACCAGTAATTCCTCGTGCGGTACCGTATCAAACGCCTTACTGAAATCAAGATATATTAGATCCACCGCATTTCCCTTATCTAAAAAATCTGTTACTTTCTCAAAGAAGGAGATCAGGTTGGTTTGGCACGATCTACCTATCGTAAATCCATGCTGTAATTTGTCCCAGTTGCCATCGGCCTCAAGCTCCGTAACCACTCTCTCCTTTAAAATTTTTTCCATGACTTTGCATACTACAGATGTTAAACTAACAGGCCTGTAGTTACCCGGGTCACTTTTTTTCCCCTTCTTGAATATAGGAACTATATTAGCTAATCTCCAGTCAAACGGTACAACCCCCGAGTTTAGAGATTTATTAAAAATCATCGCTAACGGGCTTGCAATTTCACTCGCCAATTCCCTTAATATTCTAGGATGAAGATTATCCGGGCCCCCCGATTTACTTCCGTTTAGCTGTTCAAGTTTGGCTTCTACCTCAGATACCGTAATGTCTACCCCCATATCTTCATTCCCATCAGTCCCTCTATCACTATTCCTTAGCCCTTCATTAGCCTCATTAAAGACTGAGGCAAAATATTCGTTCAGATATTGTGCCATTCCAAGATAATCCCTAATCTCCACTCCGTTTAAAGTTTTAAGCGGTCCCACTTCTTCCTTCTTGGTTTTCTTCCTATTTATATGGCTAAAAAACCTTTTGCTATTGGTTTTAATCCCCTTCGCTAGGTCCATCTCCATCCGGCTCTTTGCCTTTCTCACTGCTTCCCTACACCCTCTGACCTCAATAAGGTAGGTTTCTTTGCTGATCCCTCCCATTTTCCACTCCTTGTACGCTTTCTGTTTTTTCTTAATCACCCCTCTAAGACGCTTGCTCATCCAGCTCCGTCTAAAACTGCTACCTACGAGCCGTTTTCCCTTTCTCGGGATACATGCCTCTGACAACTCCTGCAACTTCAACCTGAAGTAACCCCAGGCATCATCTGCCTTTAGATCCCTAAATATGTTAGTCCAATCCACTTCCCTAACTAGTCGCCTTAATTTAGTAAAGTTAGCCCTTTTGAAATTGTATACCTTAGTCTCAGATGCAATTTTGATTATCCTCCCATTTATTTTGAAACTAATTAGCTCATGATCACTCGAGCCAAGGTTGTCCCCTACAACTATTTCCTCAACAAGGTCCTCGTTACTCACCAAAATCAGATCTAAAATGGCATCCCCCCTCGTCGGTTCAGCAACTACTTGATGAAGGAATTCATCAGCTATCACGTCTAGGAAAAGCTGAGCCCTATTATTATTACTAGCATTTGTTTCCCAATCTATATCCGGGAAGTTAAAATCCCCCATGATCAAACAGTTCCTATTAGTATTTACCTCCTTAAAAACATTAAAGAGCTCTCTATCCATATCCAGGCTAGATCCCGGCGGTCTATAGCACACCCCAATCACTATCCCAGGGGAGGCTCTAGTAGTTTTCTTCCCCAATGTGACCATTGCCCAAACAGACTCCGTATTATCCATTGCATTGCTAGTTATTTCGTTACATTTCACCTCATTATTGATATACAATGCTACTCCCCCACCTTTACCTTTGCATCGGTCTTTCCTAAACAGCACATACCCTTCCATACCTGTACTCCAGTCATGGCTACCGTTCCACCATGTTTCGGTTATTCCTACGATATCCGGTTTCAATGCCTGGACCAGGAGTTCCAGTTCCTCCATTTTGTTACCTAAGCTTCTCGCATTGGTGAACAAACAGCCTAATTTTTGCTGTTTGGCTCCTCTCACCCTTTTCACCCAACTTGGTAGGGACACAGTACTACCAGTATGACCTGTCGATCTAGTATCCGTCCCCCCCCTCTTCCTTACACCTAACCGTCCCCCTCTGGCTATATCTGTTGTTATCCTGTTGTTCTCACTCCCAATGTATAAATTTGGCGTGGAGAGCACCTGGACCTCTCCCAACCGTCTCCCCCCAGTGTCTAGTTTAAAGCTCTTTTAATCAGATGAGCCAGCCTCCCTCCTAGAAGTCTACTTCCTTCCCTACTTAGGTGGAGCCCATCCCGTGAGAACAGTTGTCTGTCCCCAAAAGCCTCCCAGTGCCCATACATCCCAAAGCCCTCCTTGTAACACCACTCCCTCAGCCAACTGTTAATCGTCACGATCCTGTCACCCCTTTGGCGCCCTTCCCTAGGGACAGGTAGGATCCCACTGAGGATCACCTGAGCCTCAATTTCCTTGAGCGTCTTACCCAACCTGGCATAGTCTCCCTTGATCCTCTCTAGCGAGAATCTAGCCGTGTCATTCGTTCCTACATGAAGGATGATCAAAGGGTTCTTACCTGCTCCTCTTAGGATCCTTTTCAACCTCAGGTCCACATCCCGTATTTTAGCGCCCGGTAGACAGCACACCCTTCTGTTCTCTGGATCGGCCCTGGTCACAGGCCTGTCCAACCTTCTCAGTATGGAATCCCCAATCACGTAGACCTGCCTTTGCCTGGGGACAGTGCGGTCCTCTAACCTATCCTCCGTCCCCCCTGGTTGCAAGCTCCTTTAATTCCTATCATTCCTTGTGGTTCCCATTAAGCCATCCTGTATCCTCCCTTGGCCCACACTTGGTGCTGCCTCCATGGACTCCTCCCCTCTTTCTATCGGACTAGCCGCTCTTCTCTTTTTCCTTGGCCTCCCACCGTCAGCTACCACCTGCTTTACCCCTTCCTCATTCTCCAGACCTTCGAACCTGTTCCTTAGCTCTATTTCCCCCTCACTGGCTCTCCTCTTTCTCGGCCTGCTTCTCACGGTCACATGCTTCCACCGCCCATCTTCCTCATCCGGCAGTCCCCCCTCACTGGCCTTAGCCCCTGCTTCCCCCTGTACCCCTGGGCATTCCCCTTCGGTCACTGCTTGCCATTGCTCCATCAGCTGCTCGAACCCCCTTCTATGCTCTACCAGGGTTTCTACCTGCAGCTCTAGGCCTTGGATCTTTTCCTCCAGCAGCTCTATTAGGCGGCACTTCATGCATACATAGTACTGTTCTGGGTCCCCCGCTAGAACCATGTACATACCGCAGCTGCTGCATGCTCTCATCCTCGGCGTATCCTCCACAGCTTGGCTCATGGCTGTTGCTGTCTCAGCCTCGCTCGGTGTTCTTACCTGGGGAACACGAGGGACACGGCGCCGCCCCCTTCCACCTCCCCCTGTAAACTCCCACTCAAAACTCCCCTGTTAGCTGCCCTGTTAGCTGCCCTGTTGGCCGGCTCCTGGGCCGCTGCGATCAGCTGTGCCGCTGCCTGGCTGGGCGGCCGCTTTTATAGGCCCCCTCCTCCGCCTAGCTCCGCCCCCTAATCAGGGCTCAGCAGTCTGCCCCGACAGAGAGAGACACAAGCACCCCAAAGACAGACGCAAACACAAAATACCTGGCTCCTCCAATGGGAACTCCCACTCAAAACTCCCCTGTTAGCCGCCCTGTTGGCCGGCTCCTGGGCCGCTGTGACTTGATAAAGTGAACAACACATGAATTTACATGATCTTTGGCCTTTTTGTAATTTGTGACATTTCTGGAAACCATCTGGGATAATACATCATACAACAGTCTTTCAAATTTTCTGTTGCGATGCTGTTCTTCCAGCATACACACAACAATAAAGCAATTCCCAATTGGGATGCTATCCACATCCATTCAAATTAAAAAGGAGCAAGGCATATGAACCATCCTAAAAGGTTCTAGTAGTAAATGTGAGGCTATCTATTCATTGAATGCTGACCATATGTTTGAACAGGCCGGTCTGGAAGCTTGATCTTTACAAGGAGATCAGGGAGGATTTAGATGTATGATTTGCACAGATTCATTTGGAGGCTAAAGAGACACAGACAACTGGGAGGTCTACCCATGTCTCTCTGACAGTAGAATTTAGCTGTCAGAGTTGTAAATTGAATGGATGTTGTAGCATAAAGAAATAATTTCATTTAGTCTGACAGTGCAATTATGAGGTTTAGATCATTTAAAAAAAAGAGTGGGGTGATAAAATCACATACCACAGTAACGTGAGACTGTACACATTGTATTGCATGCAAGATTAGTTCTATGCCATCAAATAAGGGATCTAATTTAAGCAGCTTTAGTTAGTTTCGTGTTCTATAAGGATTGACTGCAAATGCTCACACATGTCCAGTCATTATGACAGAGATTGGGTAATCAAGATTTGCAAGCTCTGAAACAAATCCCTTTAAAAAAAATAACTAACTGTTTTTTTCCTCTGACTAGTATAAATAAATAATTGGCATTTGTTTGGATACCCAGTTCCACTAGTTCTAATGGAAATATGTAGACTAAAGATGAGGTTTCTCATAATGTGCATGTTACTCGGGAAAGACTGCCCTTATTCACATAAGCAGGAAGTGTTGCACTGTCGGGCTAAAGCTGTGTATAAAAATGAGTTGTTTTAAAAAGTGGCAACACAAAGATCTGCTTATACAGGCATTTTGCACATGGAATTCCTTTTGAAATCAGTGGTGACTGTCGACACAGTTAATTGCAAGATTAGTCTGATTTTTACAGCATATTTAATACTATATGGTACTGATACAGCTGAACTAAGAAATATATTGCACATGGAAAAATATATTAGAATAAAAAGTATTTGATTATTTATCTTTTAGAAGCTTACATTATAGATGTCCTTGTAAATACCAAGATTATGAGGCGGTTTTAGATACAGATCTTTTTTTAAAATGATGACTGGGCTAAACCCCAAGCAACAATTTGAAAATAGACTGTAGGGGCTGTACTGTTCTGTACTGGCCCCAACTTATACCCATGTCCATATTACTCAAAATGGTCCACAGCAAAGAACCAGAAATGTTGGGGACAGAGCTGGAGTTCTTCACACTGGCTCATTCCATAGAATTCTTGCCTTTCATGATATGTACCAGAATATTCTGAGTAGCACCATGTGTTCCTGTGTAGTGAGAGGTTAAGGTTGGCCTTTTTCCTCAGATCAGTAGGGCGCTTGAGGTAATATCTGTATCATCTGTGGAGAGTGAGGCAACGTATAGCATTCTTTAGAAAGAATGAATGTTACCATGATGTCAAGCACTGATTGTGGGGCAAGTCAAATGAGTAAGTGGTGGGAAGTCTTGGGGTTCCAGTAGGGGCTAGGAAAATGCAAAATGAGAGAAATAGGGGCCTGTTCTAAAGCTCAAATGTAGTCAGTGGAAAGGCTCCCATTGACTTCAACCATCTTTGGATCAGACTCAACATCCCACTTAAAAGTGCATCCGACAAATGACGGAGAAAAAATGGTGTACCCTACCAAAAATATGTCTCTCAGAAAGGGCCCTCTTAAGTAAAATGACTCGGATTGGGCATTTTAGGTCACGTCTCCCTTCTAAATGTTCTGGGTGTTCTTGACAAATCTAATGATATTGGTGATAAATATAATTTGGTATCAATCATGATTCAGTACTTCTACATAAACTTTTGCCATCACTGAAATATTAATGATGTCCGATAAATACTTTTCTTCTCATTTTGACATTGAACACAGATAGAGGTAGCTGAAAAAAAATTAGTATTTTTTCTCAACTCCAGGGACACATTTGTCATGCAAAATTATCCTTCCCTCCCCCAAACCATGTTTAAATACCTACACCAACAAACAATGATACTAGGTATAGCCTTTTAAATGTAAATGAAATGTGAATGCATGCTAGTGTATTGTATGCTATCAGATAATTATATATTTGTATTAGGTATATATTTTTCTCCCTTTTAAAATCAGGTACTGTTGCATAGTCGAATTGAACAGTAATTCCTCTGAAAATATTTTGGCAGATTTGTGGATATACATTAGTCATATTTTTATGGTGCTAAAATAGAAATTTCTGGGGTAAAAATGCTATGCATAGACCCTGTACCACTGTATTTCTGCTTCTGAAAAGACAGAGCGGTGAATAGAATCCACTGAAAACACAATATATGTGGGATAGTGTTACAAATCTACTTATTCTTACTGGATTTTATTGGTGAGGTCTTACTTCTGTCAAGTCAAATGTTGCTTTCCAGCTGTGGTAAGTAAACATCCCACTTAATTGATTTCAGAAACATAGTTCTGTCTGAAATATTTATAACTTTTTAGCTGTCATAGTTGCAAGTAACGCCTGAAGATTATTGTTACTAAAAGAGATTGGAGAGAAATAAAAAAATGTTTTTCTGTTTGTTTATCCATTTGACAGCACTTCATGTCTAGTAATTATCAATGTTCCCTTAGTTAGTCAGTTTACCCTCTGTGTGTGAGTACATAGGACAAAGATGAGAGAAATGTGAAAAATGTGGCTTTTAAAATACAAAACTGGCATGAGGACTCTTGGGCAGATACAGTTCTGAACATATATATAAATATATATATTTTTGGAATAGTTGTCAAAGTCCTACACCCCCCAAATAAAACAACTGATTGTAAGAATGACCTACACACTGTCCTGTAAAATATCTGAATGTATGAATATAGTATGAAATATGAAAAGCAGACTCTTAGTTGGTCATTCTATGCTGGGAATATGAGGAAAAATGCTATTTTCATGCTTCATTATTATTGAAATTTGAACTATTGAAAGTGTAAGCTTAAAAACAAAACAAAAATGCACCAACCCTGCTGGTTTATAGCAAACCAACCACATATCCCTTTGTTTCCTTATGCTAATACCCATCTATTAAAAAAAAATCCTTTGGCATTCAGATGTGGTTAATTAATATCTCTTCTCTCATTTAGAAATCTTGCATTACCTCTGTAATTTCATTCCAATGACTTTGTCAGCAAATAATGATAATGCATTACCATTGCAGGAATGTATGTGAATGCAAATCAACAACTTTTATTGATAAATACTTTTTTTTTTCTATGCTCCCGTATATGATGAATGCCTTTCTACTAGTTTGACAGTATATATATATATATATATATATATATATATTTTAAATTATTGTTGCATACACTGGAGATGCCCATTTTTGTCAGGCTTCAAGTCATACTCTCTGATATTCTTAGGTGAAAGAGAATAATTCTCATTTTTGGATGGCAGAGAAAGCACTGTACATGTCGGTCGTTCTAACATTTTTGAAAACTAGGTTTCCCACTGTTTGAAATGTAGTGCTTTATTTGTGTCCTGCCATATCTTGCATTTTGTGCAGTTACTTGTAAAGACCCTTGAAGGCAGTCAATGAAGAAGCCAGTAAAATCCTGAAAGAGAAAAGAGGGAATAAGGTGGCAGTGGGAGAACTCTATCTAAAAGTTGGGGGGGGGGGAAGGGGAGGGGAGCGCAGGAGGCTAATAGGGAAACTGTCAGCTAACTATATTTTAGACTTTAGCTCATTAACAAAGTTTTGCTTAAAAAAGAATGTCCTGGGGTCATCATAAGACCATTATTAGCAGAATGCAATTATGAAGTAGAGGCTTAAGAACATAAAGGACTTAGACATTAATATTAAATCAAAGCTTAGTTTTCCTATATTTTAAATGGCTTTTCCAACTATAAAGCAAGAAAAGTGTTGGGGGCACAAAGAAGGTCCCCAAATTACTTTTGATCCATATTTTGGTCCATATTACATTTTACTCAAACATGAATTAAAAAGCTCTTTAATTTGCAAAGAAGATAACTTTTGTTTGATATGCCAATGACTGTGGACTTCCGGATTGTCTGAGCCTTGGAAAGGAGCGATGCAGTAACATTGTGGCGCATGACTGAATTTTAAATAAAGTTTTCAAGGTACGTGCCTTAAGGAAATGTACTACTGATTTATTGAAATAAGTAGCCAAAATGCTTATTTTGCAACATCGCAGCACAGCCACAAACGTTTCATTAGTATTTTCTTTATCCAGTTTGTTAGAGGATTAATGACTGCATGATTTGGCAAGATTTTGATATTCAGTAAGGTTTTTAAGCACATTTATAACATGAGGCATGAGAATAATTCCATTCACATCTCAAAAACATTGGGACTAATCATGTTCCTCAGAGTAAGCACATATTGAAGTACCTTGAGGCCATAGTGATTAAACTGTGGAGTTGTATTTGTCTCTCGCATGTACAGGCAATATAGGCTTATCCCAGCTTGCTCTTGGAAATCTCACCAGTGGTCTCTAGTATCTTGATTATGTAATCAGGAAGCTTCTTAGTGGAGGATAGTTTCCTTGTTGGAAGGTAGGAGCTGATTTCCTATATACTGAGGCAGGGTGGGGAGATCTTGTGTATTTATTTCTTATGAACGGATGGCCACTGCTCCTGTTATTTTGAGGTAGGAATGCTCTGGTGTCAGTCACTTGAATATGGTTGCTATCCTCATTATTTTATTAGTAATTCTAGTCCAGTGGAGCCTTTTTCTGTGTGTGGGTTTGGCTGTGTTTTGTTTGCATTATGTTATTCCTTTTCTCTCTCTCTCTCTCTCTCTCTCGCATTTGGTTTTACTGGTAAGGTATACACATCTTTTTTTTTTTAAGATACTTTATTTGAAGTTATTGCCAAAATCAGCACTATTTCCCCCATGTTATTCGGGCACAAAGATATTAACTGTTTAATGCCTGTATGTAAAAGGCCATTGCTATTACCTCACAGTGGTGGTGTGAATCTGAACTGATATTACATTAAGTAGGATAGGAGTGGCATCATGCTAGCTAACTCCCAAAGATCAAACTAATTACATTGCAATTTATATGGGACAAACTGTGGTTCACTTGGTCCAGGCAGCATCACGGTATAAAGGAATTGCATGGAGACCTATTACACCTTTGTGCCAGCTACCTGCTTCATGGATAGCAGTGCATGAGAGGATGCAGGCTCCACAGACATGCTACTTTGCCCTGGTGCAGGTCGGTGTGAGGGGATGGGGCATGGCCTTGACCCTTCGCTCCCCCCAATCACATAGCAACTATGCAGCAGTATAGACCCAGTGCCGTTTACTCTTTGGCTGAATGGTGGAGTTGGGAAGGAGATTGTGACTCTCCCTGCCAGGCTGACACTTTGTTTAGGTCACAATTGTTGTTTCACAATCTAGTCTTATGTTAATTCATTGCATTTGTAAATTGTTATTAAAATGACTGTTGCCATGATAGCCAAGAATGCCAATAAACATTGACCTCTACGACAGCATTCCATCCTAGAGCTGTATAATGGTGTTTTTGCTAAGGCCTTGGCTACACTTGAGAGTTACAGCACTGGTGGTGGCTTTACAGCACTGTAACTCACTCCCCGTCCACACTGGCAAGGCACATACAGCGCTGTATCTCCCTGGCTACACTGCTACATGTACTCCACCTCGACGAGAGGAATAAAGAGAATAGCACTGGTGCTACAGCGCTGGGATGCCAGTGTAAACAGGGAATAATCTTACTACGCTGTAACTGACCTCCAGAAGCTTCCCATAATGCTTTTAAGTAAAGATTACGCTCTTTGTTTTGTTGTGATGCCTCTGTTTGTTTTGTTGTGAACTCCGGGCTCCCAAAGCTGCTTATCAAAAAAACAAACACAGCTACTGTTTGCTGTGAATGAGGTCCCTTTGGAACTCCCACAGCTAGTGTTTGCTTGAAGAGAGGGGGCTTGAGGAGAGAAGCAGCGCGGCGTGCGGGAGGGAGCGAAAGGGGGGTTCCGTTTCGTGGAGGCTGCTTATCTGGTGCTTTCAGTGAGCGAGAGAGGGGTGGGGGAGGGGGTTGGAACTTGCAAGGCAGGGAGCTGACACAGTGTCGGCTCCAAAAATCCACACTCTCTCTCCCCTACGCTCCCTGTCACACTCCACCCCACTGCCCCTTTTGAAAAGCACGCTGCAGCCACTTGAACGCTGGGATAGCTGCCCATAATGCACCGCTCTCAATTCCGCTGCAAATGTGGCCACGACAGTGCGCTGGTAGCTGTCAGTGTGGCCAGACTGCAGCGCTTTCCCTATTCAGCTGTACGAAGACAGGTTTAACTCCCAGCGCTGTACAGCTGCAAGTGTAGCCATACCCTAAGAGTAGAAAATTAGGGGTTCTCTATTCTGCAGAAGACTTGGGAAGAGAATGATCACCTTATTGCCCTGCCAATTTTTTCTCCTTGTTTGTCATAAAGTTAATTCTCTGAATTCAGCTGATTCATTCTACAGTGTGAGAACAATTGGCTTGAGGGATGCTTTGTCATTGGGAATATCATTTTTCAAATTAGATTTAAATTAGATTCTGACTGCCTGGAATCATTAAAGGCCTGATTCTACAAGGTACTAAGCACCTTTGATTCCTCTGAGGGCTTGACTCTTATGCTATGTCTTCACTTCCAAAAAATGTTGGTTTTTTTTAATGCAAGATAAGCAATGTGTGTTAGCTATCTGGCTGTAAATTCCTAGCTGAGACAAGGTACAGGTAGTTTTTACCATGATGCACTTCAGCAAGGTCGTGTGTGTGTGTGTGTGTGTGTGTGTGTGTAATGTTCTCCTCGCCTAGATATATTATGGTAAAAATTACCTATGCCTTGTCTTCAGTAGGATTCTACAGCAAGACCGCTAACTCACACTGGTATCTTGCTGTTTTTTCTTTAAAAAAAATAATCTTTTTTTGGTAGTGAAAACATAGCCTGAGAAATGCTGAGCAACTGTCATTCCCATACTTCATTAGGTGGCAGGTTCCCAGTACCTCCTACAACATTAAACTCTAACGGTATTATAAAAAGCAACAAAGAGTCCTGTGGCACCTTATAAACTAACAGACGTATTGGAGCATAAGCTTTCATGGGTGCTTTTTACAGATCCAGACTAACACGGCTCCCCCTCTGATACTAAAGGTACTATGACACTTGGCTATGATTTTAGAAAGGATTTTCTATTCTGTATGGTCATATGCTTCTATTCTTTTAATCAATAACACTGTAAGACACAATGGATGTCATTTCATTAAAGTGAACAGCTGTAACTAGCTCAGTAACAAGTGTTTCAATTACTTAAATAATTTAGAAGAATATCTGAGAGTTGACTATTCAGTTTGCATGTTAAAAATTTGATGGCTTATTCCTCTGCAATGTCACTTCAAATTAATTACATTAGACAAGAATATTATCTGAAGGTGTCAGGTACTAGAATCAGCAGTAAAAAGGTTAATGTTAGCATTTAAATAGCAATGATGATGATTGTGTTTGTTTTAATAACCTATTGAGATGAATGGAGTAGAGCCGGGAGGGAAATGTGTCTCCCCATCCTTGAGAATTTTTGAGATGTCAACAAATTTTCCTGTCCCCAATCAGGATGAAAAGTCAAAATCTCAAAAAATGGAAGGCGGGGGGGGGGGGGGGGTGAAACTGGGTCAATCCAAAATATTTTGTTTCAATAAATTGTAAATGTTACATCTAGATTTTGACCTTTTTATATTTTACTTTTTTATTCTCTATCAATTTTATTTCTAAATGAAAAGTTACTTTGAATAATAAAAAAACCCCTCAACTTCTCATTTTGAAAATGTCAAAATGGGATGTTTTGACAATGTCACTAAAAACTTTGTCTCAATTTTTTCAAAACAGGAAATATATCTAAGCCAACCCTTTCCTGCCAACAGTTTTGGTGTCAGTGACTTGGCATTTTCTGACCACCCCACACACAGAAACGAGCTGTAGCGTGGAGGAACTTCACACTTTTCTCAGAATTAGTGTATCACTCAGTGAATGATGTTTTATTTCTATCCAAAGGGCCAGTCAGGATCTCAAAGTGGTTTACAAATATCAGTGAATTAAGCTTTGCAACATTCCTGGGATACAGGGAGCTTTCACTATCCTCATTTTACAGATGAGGAAACTGAAGCTTAGATAGGGTAAGACATTCTCAATGCCAAACAATAAATGCATGACAGAGTCAGGTATGCTCTCTCTAGGTCATTTTTCAGTTTGGTCCAGTTCAGAGCAAACAGGTCTTCCACAGAGCTACACTTGAGATGCAGCTGTCTAATGCTCAATTACTTCCTGATAGGCATCTTCTTATATGTTTCCAAGCTTCTGATTTTGGTGTAAACTGCAAATTTGATCATGATTAAATCCCCAGAACTAAAGAAACAACAGACATAGAAGATATTAAATAATTGCACACATAGCACAAGGGATTTTTTTCCCTCCAGTCTATGAAAAAAATTAGGAAGCTGTAAAGGAATCCTAGGATGGGCTACGACTAGCAGGAAATTTAACTGTGGGCATACAGACAGATGTTTCACAGTTGTGATAGATGCAGCTTTGTGGATCACCTGGTAGCACTCCACAGGGGCCTCAATTTGAGAAACACTGTAAAAAATAAGTGTAAAAAATATGAGGGACTGTCAGCCAGCCGTGTGCAACGTTTCTTACGTTGTCTTTATTGAATTTTCTGATCTACTTTAACAAGCATAAAAAAGTGAAAGTGGTCTCACGAGACCTGACTAGCATGCCATTTCTTACATACTTGAATGTCATTAAGTTGGGAACTTCTTCTGCGATAGAGATGACAGATCAGTTCCATTTCTGACTTAGGTCCATTTGGGTGAACCTTAACAAAACCTAAGAATAACAAAAATGAATTCTAGGACTCAGAGTCAATGCTAGGGATTCATGATACATTTTTGCAGTAATCTTATCTACATCAGGTTTCCTGTACCCCAAATGCTTTTGTCAGACTTTCTTGTGTTACTTATTTGATCTACTACTTAGTAGAATACCAACCACTGTAGTACTATTACCCTTAAAACAATGTATTTAGTTTTGCCTTTGATACAACCTCAGTATTTGATTTTGTTACCTCAGTATTTATAATATTCCCTAGATATTCGAGTACAGCAGATTCTAAGATTAATTATCTAAGGCAAAATTGTAAAGCAACTACTTAAAGGCCTTAAAGTACCCAAATCATATATATCAAGTAGAAATAAGCCATCATGCAGTAAAAGAAGAGGACGTGTATGCCTGGACTCGCTACTAGCCCTACATGCAATATCACTATCACAGTAGTGAATATATCCAACATTCATTTACTTCATTGATTACCCTACACAATCTACAGCTCAATACTGGCATATATGTAACCCACACACCCTCTGGGTATGGTGTTGTGTCCCGTCTAGTGGCAGAAAGAAAGAAAGAGAGCGAGAGAACACGATATATATATATTCTCTATCACTCCAGCTAACAGTTGACTTTTAGCTTATGGTGTAGAGGCTCATGTACTAAGCTCCAGAGGTCCCAGGTTCAATCCTGCCCACTGACAACCGGGGTTTGTCAATGTTACATATACTCACTGTGGTTCTTCCTCCTACACAGGAGCAGTCTCCTGACATATGAGAAGGCAATCAGTGCTAATTTTCTTTCTTCATCTGACACCCTTGAAAAGCAACAGTTTTAATTAGTAACTGTATTAATTGTGGTAACCCAGCATTTTAAGACCATGTCTGTGAATATTCTTCAGTAGTATTAGAGTTTCATGTCTTCTCCATTTTGGTGGAGAAAATGGAGGTGTGTAATACAGCCAAAAATAGTTGTATTTTTCCAAAAGTTTAAGTAGTTTCCTATTGTTTCTGCAGTGCTTCCTAACTGTGCAGTGTATTGAGGAGAAAAGCATGAAAAATAGATGTAGCGTACATAGGTGTCTGTATAGAATCATAGAATATCAGGGTTGGAAGGGAGCTCTAGGTCATCTAGTCCAACCCGCTGCTCAAAGCAGGACCAATCCCTAACTAAATCACTCCCTTTCTGCACAGTTGCTTGCATCCCTCTCTGCAAATATTCTGAACTGTCAGACATTAGGGTGGATCAAGCAAGTGAGGTGAAGGGTAAAGAAACCAGGAAGAGATGCTTTTCCGTCTCCTGTGTGGAGGTGGCCACATGCCCACATATGCAAATTGGAGAGTAATCAATTCAAACTAGTATTCATTATCTAGTACTATTCAAACTAGTATTCATTATCCCGCTGCATCCTTTGAGCCCCATCAGAGGCCTGTAAAGTGCAGCTGCAGATTGCCAAACAGTGTCAGCACAATAGTAAGCCATTGCTGAGGGTAGATTTAAAACTCTTCTGCAAAGCCAAGTGTTGGAGCCAAGGATCCCCAGGCATGTCTGGCATTTACGGGCATTCCCCTGTGCGTAATGTTGCCACCATTCGTTCTTCATAGAGAAGGAGATGTTGGACTCCTCCCGTCCAGTGCACCATTGGGATATGTGCTCCCTTCCTGTGCTGATTTTATATTCATTGGAGATCTAATACCAAGTCTATTGAAGCAAATGGGAAAATTCCCTTTGACTTCACTGGGTGCTGGATTGGATTTTAGGGACTATATGTGCATATGCTTTTTTTTTTTTTTTTTTTTTAAGGACAAAAAGAAAAATGACGAATGTGAAACAATTTATTTAGTGAGCCAAATAGCGCACACATTTCTGTTAGCAATGTGAAAGCATTTGTGTAGGTGAAAGCAAATTTGCACCAGATAGCGTGTAGTAAGTATGCGTCCTTTGTGGAAGGATATAATTCAGCCCTTGAGTCTCTCAGATGTGTAGTCAACCTACCATGTGTACCAATAAGAGCTTTTACTCATCTCTTTGTTAAATCAGAAATCTAAATGCTAAATCTATCACTGAAGGACACAGTGTGGATTTGTAACACTCTGCAGAGGACTTCAGGTTCGGAAATCAATGATGGAATTACACTTCTTCATAAATGCAGGGTTTTTTCATTTCTGACAAATATTATATTGATCTTTTTCTTACTTAACTTTGAGAGAATACAAATTACTTCCACAACATGTGAGTGAGGATTGCAACGTTCCATGACAATCAAAGTATCAGCTTGCCATATAGCTTTAATTTAATTAACAAGCATACCCCATAAGCATCATTGCAATAGTTGTAGTGGTGATTTTTTTAGATCAGCATTGGGATTTGTCATAGTTGAGCTAAAACTATAAATGGAAGCCATCTGTATCCATCATACACTGTCTATTGGTCATACTTCGATTGCCTGAGTTAGTTTTTGATCTGAGGAGTGTTTAATTTTCTCACATTAAACCAATTCTAGTTATTATCAGGTGTGGTAATGAAAGGAAGAGGAAGATCATTTTAGATGGGAGAGTAAAAAAGATACATAGGTGACTAAAAGAGGAAAGTTACGCTTTATTGGGTTCACTGTTAGTTTCACAGTTGTAAATTAGAACATTTTTTTTCCACATGTAAATAAAACTAAGCACATGTGTAAGTTTCTGTAGGACTGAGGCTAACATCTCTTATAAATGTTTCTGCCATGGATATGTGTGGAGAAACATGGAAATCTGCTTTAAAAATAAAAACATTGGTCTTTAGTAATCATTCCATTTATTATTAATAATTATCAAATTCATTTGATTTATTCATTTAACTGTTAATTATCAACATGTTTGCTGCTGTATGATCAAGTAATAAATTTAAATACAATTGCTCATTGTTCCCATGTTTGTGCATATGCAACGTCAGATCTTGTTCACAATTATTTTCAATTTATTAATCTTCATTGAGCAAGCAATCAGATCCAGTGGATACAGCAGAGCCAACATTTCATCTACTGAATCTCTTTTTTGATTGTTAGCATCTTGGAACCACACATCTATTGGCCTTTAAAGTCTTGGGCCATATTCAGCATTTAATGGTGAAATTTGAAAGAGTTTTATAAGAGCATAGCCATGCTTGTTATCATTAATGGAAGCTCTATACCTTTAAACTGTGCAACGCTATGAAAAGGTGGAAGGTAGCGTTAACAAATAAATCTGATAAATACCTTGCCTTCCTCTAGACAATTCAAGGGTATTCGCTTGGGTTGTTTCAGGAAACTTACAGAAATCCAATACAACCGGCAGGATCCATGTAGATTATTTGCAGTCATCTATTGAAAGACACAAATTGACATTTTCTAAATGACCATATTACTTCCTGTAGTGAAGGATGTAAGGACATTAATGACATCGTCTTTGTATTTGCACAATCTAATCTGAACTTTTGGTCGTATAGTTTTCTAATCAATTTTGGTGTGCAGTGTGTGGAACAAAAACTCTGATTATGTTTCACAGTATGATAAGCAAAAACTCTTTTTGGCTGAAGCTAAATGCAGTTGTTTTTTATCATTGTCATTATTTATGAACAAATTCAAAACTGTGGTGCTGGAGTTTTATGTGTTCGTTGCCAACAAACAAGCTGCTATATGAAAACAGCCCCAAGGCACGAAGAAAAAGTTGAATTGAATTTTCTATAGTAAATGTATTCATTTCTTCTCAGGAAACGAAAACAGCTAATGATACTCCACCATTCAATCTAGCTATGTAATTCTGAAAACTGAAGAGATGCTATCATCTGAAAAATCCATGTCTCTGGACATACTCTTATCAAAACAAAGGAGAAACATGAAACAAAAACCAAACACACACCAGAGCACTAGCTCATACGTGTGGGACAGACCATTCAAGACCCTAAAGTGGGTCTTAGTCATAGTTTCTCCACTGCACAATTTCTTGATAGAAAGAAGGAACATCTTTGTGGGGAAACAGAAGGTTAGGAACCACATGAGTTCCCTCAGGAATTCAAGAGAAGAGAGCAGGATTGTCATGCTCAGTTCTCCAAAACTTATATTAAAAGAGAAGTGTTCTTGGAAGAGAGCTGCTGCTTTATGGAGAAAATTGCTCTCCACTCTCTGATAGAGACTTCTGGATGCTACGGTGATGAGAGCCATGTAAGAACCTGAATATAATACAATAGATGTAAGTATCCTAGTCTACTGGCTTTATGTTGAGAACTTACTTTGGAATAAGCATGTTGAGGACCTTAGGGATACTCAAAATATTTTTAGAATTCAAAAAACAAACAACCTCCCTACACACACATTATTGGGCCTGCCAAATCAGAAACTAATGTTGGGTATAGTATAGATTTTTAAGCAAGGTCATTATCCATTTACTTCCATTCCCTGATATTATATAAAATGTTTCATTGACAGTCATGGAAGTTTCACTGTGATTTGAGGTTTCATACTTTTTGGTTGGGATTGGGGTGTATTCATAGAGTAGGTACAAATAAAACTAAAATCAATGTAAAAATTTCAACAGTTATTTCAAAAACAGCCAATGCCTTATCTTCTGTCTAGGTTGCCATTACCTACTGGCTTTTCCTACAATTGTTTCACAATGTGCAGCCTGTTTCATTTTTCTCCAGTATTAAATCTGAAATCATTGCTGCTCATAGTAACAATTTCCACTTTATATTGTTTGTTGTGTGATTCATGCTGATATAATTACAGAGGAGGGAGAAGGCCCTCTAATGATTTAAAGTAGTACCTTCCTTCAGTTGTACTGCTGGAAATCACAGCATGAAGACAATAGGGTCAAATGAATGTATTCCCATTATTTCTGTGGGGAACTCTGAGGCATTGCATTACAAAATAATACTGTTCTTGTGAAACCTGAACATCTTGTTATCTCCTAATAAATCAGAACTTATTGACCTACTAAACAGATTAAAATATCCTATCTGAATGCTGGTCAAAGAAACAGCAATTTATGCTAACTTCAGATTTGACCTCTCTGCAATAATTAAGAAATTTAATTATGAGGTCTGTTTCCCTGGATATGTTTACAACAGGCTTGGCAATTCCCAATATGCAAGCAGCTCTAAATGTATGACCATTGAAAGTGCGTTGATTAGCATACCTTGTTAAACCATTTCCTAGGATGTGCAATGTCCAAAAGTTCTATAAGGTTTCCTTCCTGGTAGTGAAAAAGGTGATCTACAGAGAATTTCTGCTCCTAACAATGTGTGTGTGTACATGTCTCACATACTCCAGTCTTAATTTCTTCAGAACCTTCCTTTACAGGGGGATAGTAATGTCACTAAGAAATGCTCATCGTTTATTTACAGTCTGAGCTCCTATATCCTCATAATTCCCTCAACTCCTCTCTTCATTGCTCTGAAGCTTGGTGGGTTGGAGAACAAATAAGCAAAGTAGAAAAGAAAGAAACCCAGCAGTTCCCCCCATTTGAGCCTCCTGCCCTCTTCACCTGCTATGCTATGTGGAAAGGAAGCAAATCAGCCCAAGAGAATGAGTTTGAGCTATGGTCTAGATCCCTAATGTGTGTCCTTACCCGCTCTCCCTACTCCTTAGTGGTCCTTGTGCCTTGTTGGCCCAACTCTTCTGCTGTTGTGAATTGTAAGGAAGGGGTTGAAAAGCTCCTCCAACTCCAAGACAGGCAGAGTCATTGCTGCTGTCTGCATCCAGGTAGAGTCACACACACACAAATACTGACCCACTGACACCCCCTCCATTCTTGTTTTCCCAGAACGTCTGCTCCCCTACATTGATACATTTCTAAGTGCAGTGCGCTTGTAGTGATTGATGCATTGTTCCCCTCTCCTCCGAGTGTGCTCCTGTAATTGGAGATATGAACATGTCTTTAATCACTGATTTGCCACCTCCTGACAATTTCTAGTATTATCCTCTACCAGGGAGGTTGATTGTCCCTGTAGACTCTTGTAACTCTCTGCATGGATGTATACACAATGCATGCAGTGTATCATCCACAGCCAACCACTTCAGCACAAGCCCAAATAACATAGACATAAGATACCATCTCCTCTACCAGATCAACAAGTACAGCCCCACTGTAGACCTACACCCCAACTGTGGCTTAATTTAAATTCTACTGATTTCAACTGAGGTAAAGATGTTAACTAATGAGTCTGGGAAGTGTCAGTGTTGATGATGGATTCCTGGGAAGTTGCTGTTCCAGTGATGATTTGTTTTGAAGCATTTTCTGCTGATGCTACTTGTGTTCTGTCATTTGTTTCTTTTTCAGCCAATTCAGTATTCTTCCACTTCCCCACCCACTCAGCACTACTATATAAGAATGGCCTTACTAGCTCAGATCAGTAGTCCGTCTAGCCCAGTATCCTGTCTTCCAGCAGTGGCTGGTGCCAGATGCTTCAGAGGGAATGAACAGAACAGGGCAATTACTGAATGATCCATGCCCTGTTGTCCAGTCCTAGCTCCTGGCAATTGGAGTTGTAGGGACACCCGGAACGAGGGATTGCGTAGGTCACCTTTACAGGATTTATCACCATGCCTAGGGAACCTGTAGCCTAGGGAACCCCTGATTGCGAGGTTCCATTCTTCAAAAAGGTCTGAATCTTCTATGTCATTTGAAAGTTGGTAGTTTTACACTATGGGTTGGTGTGAGTATGCTGTCATGAGGGGTTGAGGCTGTCTGATTCCTAAGGTAAGATTCAAAATACATAACACACTTATTTGCTTGCATAGCTTTGGCCTTACTCTTTGAACAAAGGTGTAGTGTTTTTGTGGTGGAGCATGTGGCATGACTTTGTGAAGTGGAGAACAGCATATTTGCTAAGAGGAGATGACCCAGGAAAAGTGGGTTAGTGGAAAGCCAGGAGTCCCAACCTTGGCCCTCAATCTGAGACTAAATTTCCAGTGTGGCCTTCACTCCTTAACTGCCATCATTAAGCATGGATGTAGAGTCTTGCTACAATATTCACCCATCAAGTTGGGTGTAAAAGTTGGGAAATTGATTCACAAATCCACTCAATTTTGGCTTAATCAAGTTTTTGCCTTTATTTATACATTTCAGACTGATATGTCCAGATGCCATAAGTGACAATTATTTATGCCAGACACATAATAATAAGCAAGACAGAAATTGATAAGTGGGCCTGAGTTACCACATTCTGGGGCACTGGGAAATTCTTCCTCCGTCCATGATAGTCATGGCTTTCTCTGATCCCTTGGTCTGGTCCTTCAGTCCTGTTCTTCCGTTTCTGGTTTAGTGTATCTCTAGTTTTGGCCTATGTTCACTTAGGTCTTGTATGCATTGCTACATTACAGATTATTTAATCTTTATCCCATTGACTTTTAGCATATCAACCTTCGGATTTTCGGTAACCTGTACATTACACATGCACAAGTTTCAGTTCCTCAACTTCTGTATTTTTCCTGCTGTTTTTGCAATTTATGGACCATGTTGTTGTGTCACCCTCCCTTGGGTTTTCCCAGAAAGAGTGGGTTTTGTTTTTGTTTTTAATCATTACATGTTTGTGTTTCTTTCACTTATGTCTTCCAGCACAACATTACCATTGTTCTGTCAGCAATAATATTTTAAGTAGATTAGCAATTCTGTGTAAAGGAATTGGCAAAACCACACTTCAGCCAGCAAAGACAGGCTAAGTGTTACCTCATTTTCACTCATTCACGATACATAATTACAAATCATTAAAAATATAGCTTCAAAGCTCTTAATTTTACTATTTAGCGGTCCTTCATTGTATATTTCCAGGTTACAAATTGGGATGTGTTATTCTGTGCTACACCCCATTAAAAACAGGTGGGGGAGATATGGAAAACATTCCGGTTCTTTAATATCAACATTACATATAATCTTTAAACATGTTTTTTGCATTCAAAGACTAATTTTATTTGTGAATCATTACAAAGAAACTTCATTACACATTTTCTTATGAATGCTTTTTGAGAGGTGTCTCAATTTTAGGGCTTTGATATTTAGTTGCTTTGGATGGTTCTTCAACAAGATAATTTTGTGTGAAATTGCTTATACATGATGCAATTTTAAAATCCAGTAACTTTGCTTTCAAGCTAGTTTAATAAACATTTAAAGTAAACTGATTGTTCTAGAGCCAGTGTTTCAATATGGAAAAACGAGGAATTACAGGATCCTATATACATGGAACTTGCTATATTCATGATATGCTCACAGCCACCTTCTCATCTCTATGTATTTTTGTCATAATGTTAGAGTCTGATCTGCTGAGCAATCTCAGCTCATCTTACTGGGAAAGGGGATGTTTACTTGACAGTAATGCAGATGAGTAAATGCATCAAGGCTCAAAACACAAAATGGTGACCTAAAAGTTTTGCTGACCCTATCCCATTCATCATAAGCATGCTGGGAGGTGAGAAAGGCTGCCCAGTTATCAAGGGGTCTTCTTTTAAAAGAATATACTATACCAATAATGGGGTAGGTTTAAGTCAAATTTTATTATTTATTTTGGTTCAAGGAATTAATCAGGCTCAGTAAAGATACAGGCAAAATACATATTTTCTTTTTTGTTTCATCTTTATATTTTATTTCACTTTTTTGTGTTCCCCCCCCTGTAATTTTCATCATATTGTCCAAATGCCATAATCTTCTACAGAGATTGCAGAAAGCAAAGAGATGCAGAAACAAGAGAATCTTTTGATAAAGCTGTACAAGAACTTTAAAATGAAGACATTCACTCTCATAAATGATTAACAAAATTTATGACTAGGAATTCATACTCCAAATATTGTAGCTTGCTACTGAAGACCACAGCTTTGGATATATTGTATTAACATTTTTTTAATTTTTTTTTTCATTATGTTGAAGCTTGTAGTAAATTATCGGATATTCAGGGAGTGCATAAATGAGTTTTACAGAAACCAAAACAACTTTTCCTTATAATCAATAAGTTGCAGTAGAGTCATTGTTGGTGACAGGACTTTGTGCTTTTCAGTAATAACCTAATGTATCCATTCTTAGTATTAATTACTTTGTAACAATGACCTGGTTTGTCTTTTCAGTATGCTCTCCGATTATCGACCCAACTGACTGGATTTCAGTTGGCATATAGAAACTGGGAGAGAGATTCCATTGTTTTGTACACCTCTTAAATGTGCTGCTTCACTTTGGTTGTTAAGGACACTTGTGGCACTAGTGGCACGGAGGTTTTGTTTCAGGTAATGAGATGGCCTACCCATTCATTTAGTAAAAGAAAAATCCCATCAATGCAGGAGGTGTTTTGTCGAGATTAGCTTTATGAGTCAGAGTTGATCATTGTGGAGAATTCGCCTTTCACTTTATGCCTTAAAATGTCAAAAGAGGCTTATAGTAGGATGGAAATCTGTATCTGAAAATAAGCATATTCAGTATCATTTGCATGAATGGGACAATACCAGTATTGTCAACAGGCTCAAACCAATATGAGGACTGAATCAAACCATCTCATAGAGAGGCAAAATTCATTTGGCAGTGCACTGAGGCAGTTTATGAACTAACTGAACTGAGACACTAAACACTATCTTCATCTTCATAGGCAGCAGGTTTAAAACAAATAAAAGGAAGTTCTTCTTCACGCAGCGCACAGTCAACTTGTGGAACTCCTTACCTGAGGAGGTTGTGAAGGCTAGGACTATAACAATGTTTAAAAGAGAACTGGATAAATTCATGGTGGTTAAGTCCATAAATGGCTATTAGCCAGGATGGGTAAAGAATGGTGTCCCTAGCCTCTGTTCGTCAGAGGATGGAGATGGATGGCAGGAGAAAGATCACTTGATCATTGCCTGTTAGGTTCACTCCCTCTGGGGCACCTGGCGTTGGCCACTGTCGGTAGACAGATACTGGGCTAGATGGACCTTTGGTCTGACCCGGTACGGCTGTTCTTATGTTCTTATGAGTCATGTTACTTTTTCCCCATCTACATTAACAGGTTTTTTTAAAGTAATAGCACATTGATCATGATACTGGAAGATCTCTCTCGCCACCCCCTTCCTCCCCAACACAAACAGGAGAGAATAGGATTGCCTGCATTGCATTGCATTAAGACAATGGCTATAATCAAATCTCTGCTTCAGGGCTTCAGCTGGTCACCTCAGGGGTCAGGATGGAATTTTGTTCCTCAGTGCACAAGTGGACAGATATATTTTGGTGAGTTTGGTTTTTCTTTTTGTTTTTTATTAGTGTGTTTTTCTTTGCTTCCTCTGAAGCATCAGAGATTGGCCACAGCTGGAGACAAGACACTGGACGTGGTTGATCAGTGATCTGAGATGGTGCAGAGAATCCTGCTTTGGGTGCCTGGCATGCTCAGGGACAAACTGATCACTAGATTTGGGGTCAGGAAGGAATGTGCCTCCAGATCAGAATGGCAGGGACCTTAGTGGTTTTTTCACCTTCATTTGCAGTGTGGGGAATTGTCACAGGCTGGCCTCAGCTTTGCTCATGGCCTAGTAGCTATCCCTCAGGCTTGCTCATGACCTAGCAACTTATTGATAAATACTGAGCTCAGCTGAATGTGATAGTGGCTTAATTATAACAATGTACCCCAGCTGTGGGGAATCAGAACGAGAGAAATACTTAGAGGTATGAAATCAGCTTGAAGCACACAACAGTTGGATTCCCTCTCTGGGAAAGACCTGGGGAAGTCAAGCTGGAAGAGACCCCCAGGAAACAGGTTAGACTTCTGTGGAGAAAGTCCTGAGACTGGATTTGTAAAGGGCAGGGAGATCCCTGAGGTAAACTGCCAGAGGTTTTGGGGAATGGGGACAGTGGGGAAATCCTTCTGGGAGAAGAAGTAGCATGGGAGGAACTCCTGGAAAAGCAGGAAACCTTAGACCGGTGGTCCCCAACCTTTTTGTGGCCAGTAGCACATTAATCACATTAGTATAAACTGACTAACGGAGAGGTCTCAAAATGTAACAGGGGAATCATTATTGAGAGGTTCTATTCTGATGAAGTCCTGCAGCTTTTGGTCCTTGACTTCATGGCATTTAACATCTTTATTAATGATCTGGAACAAAATATAAAATCATCACTGATAAAGCTTGAAGTTGACACACAAATTGGGGAAGTGGTAAATAATGAATAGGACAGGCCCCTGATTCAGAGCAATCTAGATTGCTTGGTAAACTGGGTGCAAGCAAACAAAATGTGTTTTTAATGTGCCTAAATGTAAATGTATACATCTAAGCACAAAGAATGTAGGCTATATTTACAGGATTGGGGACTTCATCCTGGGAAGCAGTGACCCTGGGAAAAAAATGGGGGTGGGGGGTGGATAATCAGCTTAATATGAGGTCACTGTGTGATGCTGTGGTGAAAAGTTCTAATGTGATCCTGGGATCCATCAACAGGAGAATCTTAAGTAGGAGTAGAGAGGTTATTTTCCCTCTGTATTTGGCACTGTTGTGACTTCTGCTGGAATACTGTGTCCAGTTTTAGTGTTCACAATCCAAGAAGGAAGTTGGTCAGTTGGAGAGGGTTCAGAGAAAAGCCATGAGCATAGGCCCCGACTCTGTGGGTGCTCTGCACCCATTGGCAACCAAGCTCCCCTAGCCCCCCGCCTGACCTCCTCCTCCTCCCCCTTGAATACGCCGCGGCTCCACTCCTCAGCCTACCTCCCAGTGCTTCCCACCTGGCCGCTGCCAAACAGGAACGTGGTGTGCTCAGGGGAGGAGGCGGGGAAGAGGCAGGGCTGGGCCGGGATTTAGGGAAGGAGTTGGAATGGGGCAGGGAGAGGGCGGAGTTGGGGTGGGGACTTTGGGGAAGGGGTTGGAATGGGGGTGGGGGCAGAGGTGGGAAGAGGTGGGGTAGGGGTGGGGCCTCATGGAAGGGGTGGAGTGGGAGAGGGTCGGGGGCAGAGGGGGGGGGGTGGAGCACCCATGGGAAAGTGCGGAAGTCTGCTCCTATGCCCATGAGAATGACTAAAGGATTAGAAAACATGCCTTATAGTGATAGTCAAGGAACTCAATCTATTTAGCTTAAGAAGAGAAGGTTAAGGAGTGACTCTATAAGTATCTACTTGGGGAACAAATATTTAATTATGGGTTCTTCAATCTAACACAGAAAAGTATAACACAATCCAATGGCTGGAATTTGAAGCTAGACAAATTCACATTATAAATAAGGTATACATTTTTAACAATGAGTAATTAATCATTGGAACAACTCACTATGGGTCATGGTGGATTCTCCGTCACTGACCATTTTTAAATCAAGTTTGGATGTCTTTCTAAAATATCTGCTCTAGGAATTATTTTGGGTAGGTTCTATGGCCTGTGTTATATAGGAGGTCAGACTAGATAATTATAGTGGTCCCTTCTGGCTGTAAGGTGATTCATAGATTTGTAGATTCTGTTCCTAAAAGAACACCTTTTCAGAATAAATGGCAAAAGCCCCAATTCTGCAATGATCAGTTCTCTAAATCACAGGTGGCTGTCTGATATGTCCATGCAAGGTCTCAAGGGGAAAGAGTAAGGAGTCCATTTTCCTTCTGCATTTGGTGTAAAGACTTCCCAAATTAGACGTCCCTGTGCTCAAGAAATGCAGGCACTGCTGTTGAACTGCTCCCCCACAGGGATCTATGAGGAACTATAGCTTCACCCCATGCTCTGGGGAGCAAATCTGGCTGATTGCAGCTGGGAGTGCAGTTGGAAGGGGAATATGCAGCAATCGTTAAAGGGCTGTCCCTTCCCCCTTCCATCCACACAACAGGAGTTCTCTGGAGGGCACTATACTTCTTTGCTACTGAATGTGTTCGAAGATCTGCTGTGGCAGTGAGACTGACACCAATGCCATGATTCAGCCACGTACGATTAAACATGACAAGGAATTGAGGTATTTTCACTCTGTCCTAGAAAGTTTCAAAACCCAAGGAGCTGATCACAATAACCCTATCAGCCCATCTTGTTGCAGATGCATTCTGTGGATTAAGAAAATGCTTGTAATGTCACCCAATGAAAAGTATTTCTTCTTGTGTAAATGAATACTGTAATCATTCTGCATTGCTTAATCAGAAACAGATTAAAATAACCAGCATTTGACTCTATTGTTAGTGAAATAACCAGATATGACGAAAGAGAAAATAATATTTCTACTTCCTTTTGCAGTGTTAGTGAATAGTCAGCACAAAAAACAAAAACATTGTGGGGGTAATCAATTGAAGTATATTAATCTTAACAGCAAACTTTGTAAAAGGGAAATATATTACAGAAGTTTCTTGGTTAATTTATTTTTCCGTAAATTAATAGGTTAACAATCACGGTTATTTCCTGTAACAGTTGGGTAATGGGAACTGGTCTACTCATTGACAGAATGATTTTTGTTCCCTGTAAGACAATACTAATCAAAAGAGCTGTTACATGCTGACTAGGGTCCTTTCTTGGTTTGGTGAATGCACAATCAATAGCTTCAAATTTAATATACCAAGCAGACAAATGCAGTGTCAATAACACACCAGTGAAAATACTGGTTATTTTTAAAACTTGTGTCAGAACAAATGCCTTCTGCAGTCCCCATCATCTGTCAAAAATCTATATCCTAAAAGGTACATTTTGAACATTTCTTAGTTCCTGACCTTTTAGAGAGGTAATATAAACTAAACATTGTCCAGCACAAATTTGAAGAGTATTTCTCATGCGCTCTATAATAATTTACATTATAGCAAGCCAGTCTGTTCACTTGTTCTGTATATTGCAATTTTCTAGTCAATAATCGCTACCATAAAATGACCACATCTCTGTTAAACCATATCACAGCTTGTATGAATAACCCATCCCAAATCAGTATCTTATTCTATTTATAGAATATTATAATGATGTAAGTGTTTGGATAAAGGCTGCAGAGGTGACCAAATTATGGAACCCAAGAACAAAGGGAATCCACAGACGTTGGGCCAGATGCTCTCCTCAATTAACACTAACTGAGGAGAGCACACATCACAGACTTTGCCCAGAAAGGCCTTGCAGTGGGGAGACTACCAGTACTGGGGCATGATCCTGACACCACAGATGTTCCCTTGTGTGGACTAGGGAGGGACTGGGTGTATTGTGCAGTGTTCTGCCTTTTCTCAAGCCCAAGGGACCCATCAGTGCAGTTAATGAGGGACCCATCAATGCAGTTAATGATGACTGCATGGGTAGAGCAGCCAACTGTTTAACAGTGTGAAATCCTGAATTCAAATTCAAGTTTAATCTCCTTTAAAATAAAAGTAGTGACCAAGGGTGCTTACTGTAAATTACTGTGTCCTTGTATTGATTTCACATCAATGGGGAAAGAGCGCAGGGATAACAGCTAGCAATGAAAGTGTGATGATTTGTCCTATACCTCCATGTGTCACAAGTCCTGTCACTCCTATTGTAGCTCAGTCAATCTGAACATACTTTTAAGATGCTAGGGATATGTCTGATTCAGCAGTCCTGGTTAGCAAACCGCACAGATAAACGATAGTCCTAGTAACAATAGCAAGGGAAGACAAAAAAACTGATTTTCTCTGGTGTTACTAGAGCTGGCATTTCTGCACCACTGTTCTACAGCACATTGTTTTAAATATAGCTTTCTCACTTCAGTGCCCACCTTTATTAGTGTTAAATCATATAGGAGAAGAAAGCAGAGTTGTTCTCCACCCAATGTTAGCTGGACAGGAGATTTTAATTGAATATCTGCATGGCTATATAGTGGGTACTCTCTGGAAAGCACTTGTCAAGGTTAATATTGTACAAATTGGCCTTGCTTCCATCAACTCTTAATTATTCCCATATTACAAAGCATTGGAAACTTCTCAGTTGCTACTTTTTGGCAATAGACAATGCTAAAAAGAATTATCCTTTTTGGCTAACTATATTAACCTATTATCTCTGCTAATCAGGCTAAAACAAATTTGTCTACGTAGTACTATTTTTCTTTACCATTTCCATTTGATTAGCTGAATGAGAGTGCACATTCCAGTCAAGATAATTTCTTTATTAATTTACCTGGTTTGGATAGATTTTGATGTGATTAGTATAACTCTACATGCTTTTGTTAGGTATATATTCTAATTTCATGTGTTTATTAATTTCAAATTTTTCTGGGGAATCTGGCAACTGGTGTTGTGTATATATTTAGTAATGGTACAAGGTATTTGAGAAAGAAATGTTGTTACAGAACTGAGAGCAGGGTTTTTAAATCTTTCCATGTTCCTTGTGCTGCATGTGTGTGATCTATTGTAGAGTGATTATGTGTGTGCTGTTAAAGAGGGTACAAGTGGTGCAGTTCATTATATTTCACATAGACCCCACTCTAGAAAAGCATTTAAGCGCATGTTCAACTTTAAGCATGTGAATAGTGCCATTAATTTCAAGTTAAGCGTGTGCTTGTGTTTTGTTGGATCAGAGCCAAGTGAGAAAGCTACTTTACAGACGTGTAAGAAAAGTCCATAGCCAGTAGAGCTCTGTACTGATAGTACAAGTAATTTATGGCTGAGACTTGGAGGACACCTAGGGTATTTGGACATTGAATTCCCATTAATTTCAGGGAACTAAATGTCCAAATCTCTTAGGCAGCTTTGAAAATCTCAGACTAGATGTTTAACTATCTGATCTGCATGTTCAACTAATATTGTTATTGTCTTGAGTTTAGGTGGCTAGATATCTATATTCTATGAATTGTGCTTTTACCAACTATGGGGAAAAATCTTTAGCCTTCTACCCTTAATCAAGTCAATTGCTCTGTGTCCCCATCCCCCCCTGGCTAAATTTAATTCCCATTGAAGTTAATGGGAGTTTTTTTTGCATGTTCAATGATAGTATTTGATTTTTCCCTTCTACCCCAGGCCTCTGCTAGAGAGGAATCATTTAGTTATATTGTCTCTTGAATCCTTTAATGCTATGTGATCCACATTTTTTTAAAAGGATAATTTATTTTCCAAAAACTGAAGCTACTGGATTTGAAGAGCAGAACCGAATCTTGCAGTTTAATACTCATATAAAAGTTCTAATTATTTTTACATTCACAACAATATTCCAGTGAAAGTGCCGTCGATATGAGAGAGATAATTAGTGTGCCAAAACAGCAGTGATAAGTGAGAGGGTGCAGTGAAACGTTCCAACTTCCATTACAAAATAATGACCTTCTTGGCTGAATAAAATTTTTTTAATTAAATACCAACAATTCCTAGTAATCAGTGAACCTATTAGCCATGAAATTTGATTCCCTTATCATGGACTGTTCACTTATCAAATGCAGGCAGAAATGAATGTGCATATCATTTGCAGTCTAATGTTGTGTATAGTTTTAAAATACTATTGCAGTATTTCTGTAGCCCAGGGAAAGCGTAGCATTTATTCTTCTGCAAGTGTTGCTAACTGACTAACAAGAAGAGGTAGCTAATACTTCTGTTCCTTTTTGTCAACAATCTGATGCTTCAATGAAAAATGGATTGACGCCGATCAGAATTATGGGTCATGTCAGCTGATCATCGCTAGCAATGTGCTTTCTTCCCCTCCAGTTGGATCCCTTTCATTTCCTAGTGACTTTATTAACAGGAAAACTACACATTTGGAGAATGCAGTCTGCAAAAATATTTCCAAATGCAGACAATATTTGCATGAATTGCACTACAGTCTTGTTAACAATACTTTGAAAGCCATTACTAATTGGTGGTTCTGCTTTATTTGCAAATGGAAATACAGTAATGTGGCTTTTTATGGAGCCAGAATGGTAATAAGAAAATACATTGTTGGTTTATACAATTGCAGCTTATATATTAATATTTCTAGTTTATTTTTGCTTTCTGCAAACCCAACAGGACTATTAGGTAAGGAGGCACATCATCTAGTCTGCCTCAGAATCACTGCAAGAACTAGCTGATACATGGCAAAGTTAAACTCATGAAAACCACAAGTATTCCATTTTAAATCTCTGCTGTGAGGTTTTTACATGATTCTTAAATGTTTCAGACATGAAACAGAGGAGTCCTGTGCATAAGTGGGTTGTTATAAAGCCTTTCCATTGGCTAATAGAGAAGTATGGCCTGAGGCACATCTATGGTGTGGGAACAACTTTGGGCCTAATCCTATTCCCATTCCGTTCAGTGGAAAAATTTACATTCACCTAGACCAGAGAAAGATTAGGTCCTTAAAACATGGAGCATATTAATTATTTTGCTTGCCTCTACAGTCATAGGGCAGGTGTTAAGAAAAGCTGCAAATACACTCTGTACCTCCTCCAGCTTTCCATACTGTATTGGTTGATGTCACTCCAGCTTCTGGTATTGGTACCTTCAATGTGTTTTAGCCCCTTCTTCTCTGCTGACTAGCCTCTTTGATCATTTGTTTTCTTACTGCTTCTTGTTCTGCACAAGAGACTTGTTTTGCCACTTCCTTGGTTTTCTTTGCTTCTCAGGCTCATTTGTTTTAACCAGGCTGGTAATTTACTTATTTAATTTGCTGTTCTAAACTATTTTTTAACCCTATGCTTTTCTGATCCCCTTGCCTAGCCACTATGCAAGCCACGCGTATTCAGTGCTTTCTTTTCTCCTTCTACCTCCACACATTTCCCTTTACTTTCTGTCCTCCTTCACTCATCAGCTCTTCTCCCTCTTCCTCTTCTTGTTCCAATCCACATTCTGCCTTCACATGCTTCTTTGCCATCTCCTCCTTGCCTGTGGTGACATTTCCCTCAGTCCTGGCAGTCCTTGCATTTTCTTTGTCAGCACCAACCACGCCTTTCCCTCGCACCAAATCCCATTCCTTTACTTCCATAATTGGGATTGGGTAGAAATGTGACTCTTTTCTCAGGACAGTTTTGCTTTTCCTGCTGTTTCTGCTATGCCCAGGTGTTTAACTCCTTCTCCTGGCACTTACAGAACCCTGGATCTCCCTGTCTCACACAGCCTCTGCAGCTGTGCAATATTATGGTGGCTTTTCATTATTACACATTCCACACCTCAAATCATTCCCAAGGGACCATGGTGAGACATTGGACTCCTCTTCTCCCATTTCTGCTGATTCCAGGTCTTTTACACTGACCTCTGGCTCCTTTACTTTGCAATGCAAACAGTCTCCAGTCTACCTATTCTCAAAAAGCTTCCCTTCCACCTTAAGCTTTCCTCTGACCTCTTCAGCTATTGCCACAACTCTGCTGTTCTCTTCAACTCTAAACTCAATTAACATGACAAATAACTGTTGCCTGGAATACCTCTCCTCCAAAATAGCAGCAAAGAGTCCTGTGGCACCTTATAGACTAACAGACGTATTGGAGCACTCACTGGGCATTCACCCATGAAAGCTCATGCTCCAATACGTCTGTTAGTCTATAAGGTGCCACAGGACTCTTTGTTGCTTTTACAGATCCAGACTAACACGGCTACCCCTCTGATACTCTCCTCCAGAATGGTTTCCACACTCTTCACATCACTGAACCACTTTCAGTAATGCTTCTAATGACCTTTTCTTTGCCAAATCCTAATGTTGTACTCCTCTCTACTGTGTCTGTTTGGCTTTTGGTGAACTCCTTAACAGAGGCATCTACCTCCTTTTCTCATCAGAAATCACCTAGCACATTGTGGGCACAAATGAAAATAAATAATAATGTTAACAATTTTCTCCTTTGTTTTGTTACAGTGCATTCTGCAATACACAGAGCCATGTATATTTATATTATCAAGGTTATTTTGCAGAAAACTTCAGAATGCAACAAAAAACAAAGCAAACAGACAAAAAGTTTCTCTCCAGCCACTCCATCCCAAGCACTGTTCCTGGCATAGAGGATGGATTGTATGCTGCATTTCCAATTTTTCACAGCCATTTTAGCCAGAACATGAGTTAAAGCCTCAAAACTGATCTAACTTCTCTCAAAGTCCAGGCAGGCTCCTAGACAGCTTGAAAATATTAAAAATCTGAAGGTGCTTAAATTTACTTTTGACACTTCCTTCCACCTCATAGCAATGGAAAATCAGGCCCATTGTTTGCAAATGTGGTCTATCTATCTTGTGTCCGTTAGGATTTGTTTTCTGTGTATTTTGCCTTTACATGGTGAGAAAAGTCCCGTTCCCAGGTAGAAAGGCAGCTACCAATTGAGAGTCAGATTCAGCTTGCTAGAGAAGAGAGAGACATGCTCATTGTGAGCTCTGTGGTGGAATCCAGCTTTTCTCCTTTTTTCTTTTTGTGGTTAAAGATCTTTTGCGGTGGGGAAATTCCTCTAGCCTCACCGTTTTTACATCCTTCTTTGCATTGCTCCCTGCCTCAAACTCCTACATGATTTATAGCGCATGCATCACATTTAGCACCTGCTTGCTTAGAGAAAGGGGGCTTGATCTAGAGATGCAGCACCATCAATTCAAAAAATGGTAGTTTGCTGTTCTAATTGACAAAGAAAAAAAATACTGCAACTTGGTATCTAAGTGCAAGACAAGAATTTCTTAACTAGAACACAGTTTGCATGGGGAATGTTGCCTGCGTTCTTCTGGGTGAATGACTTTTTATTTTGTTTTTCATAGCTAGCTTATTAGAGTAATTAAGAAGGAGCCTTGAGAACTAGACATCTCTTCTCATTTTTCAGCTTTGCTTTGTTTTAAGTATCAGGGGAGAATGGATTCTAGGTCAAAAGCATATGTTGAATAAAATTACACAGAAGAAAAAAATCATCTTGTATGGTAATTACATTCATGAATGCCCACTGATGCCTAATGACAACCACTGAAAAACATTCTATTTGGAGACAGTTCTGCTGTATATAAGGTATATGATATGCAATCCTTCTTTACCTTCTGTATGTTTTATTATTCAATATTAAATTTCATTTACAGGATCTTTGTTGTTAAGAATGCAGCTATTTTCTCTGTCTTTAGCCTAGTTCATTATGATTAAATTAATCTGCTGTGAAGTCACACTATGAAATTGTACTCACTATATAAGCCTCATACAAGGGGTGTCTGATGGTAATATCCAGAGGCTATGCAGCTACTTGGGGTGTTTGTACTATAGAAAAAGTCTCTGTTATTTTGTTGGCATTAGCTCTTGGTTGAGCTAGATGAGATTTCTAGTCACCCCATCACCCTGTGCAACTGGTACACAAGGGGTCTACAGTGGCCATAGGAGGCTGTGCAGCCCTGAGCTGGATTTCATCTCCCTACCAGCTTTGCGCTTCACTTCCATATGGCCTGATCCAACGCCCTATGAAGCCAATGGTTGTCTTTCCATTGACTTCAGTGAGCTTTGGGTCACACTCAGAAAATCTAAATACAAAGCTTTCTGGAGGCGGAGTGGATTTCATTCTGAGTTTAGGTCATGATTCAAAAGTTACTTAAATGTGTGCCTGATGTTAATAACATGAATAGTGTCAAAGAAGTCATTGATCTCAATGGGACATGCGAAAATATTTTGCTGAATCAGGGCCATAGCAAATAGTTAATTGAAAATCTCCTGTGCGTTTTCAGTTTGCAATTCTCTGACTTTCATACATTAGTTAAATCAAAACCAATCTTCTCCAGAAAACTCAAACTCCTCCTGATATCGCTAATTCCATGCCATATTTCACTTTAGAATTCCAAGCTTTTTGTCTATAAAAAGGTGATGGTGGTGGTTATTGTTTTTAATAATGGGGAAAATATACTTTTTTTTTTACTCTTGCTCAAAAACAGTTAAACTGTTTTGTTCAAATTTTCCAATTCACCTTTAAACAGATACTAATCCTGGAAATTTTTGGTTGTTAAGTTGGAAAAGTCATGGAAAGTCATGGAACTTTAGATATTGGCATTGCTGCAGCTTAGGCCTGGTCTACACTGAGGGGATCTACTTACCATGGTGTCTTCACTGCGGTAAGTAGCTCTCCCATCGGCTCCGCTTGCACCTCTCGCCCTGACAGGAGAGTGCTTGGCAGTCAATTTATCGCGTCTAGTCTAGACGCAACAAATAGACCCCCCACTGGATCGATCGCTGCCCATCCATCCAGTGGGTAATGTAGACGAGCCCTTACCCTACTATCATGTATCACCATATTAACATTACATAAGACTGAATCCTCTGAAGATAACTTTTGGTAACTTGAACACACCATACTAGTAATTTTTTCTTAGTAGAAACTCCCTGAAACTGTTAGTAGAATTACTGCTGGGTTTAAATGTGATTGAGAGTATATTATTCCTTATTATATAGTATTCTATTTTCACCCTCTGAATAATCCTTCTGTTTTAATATTTAAATTATTTTTCCCCAAGGATGGTGTGTTAATGACAGGGAATTATAGTAATGTTAAGTCCTAACAGGAAAATTAGAGCTGCAACTAACGAAGTCCCCAATGTAGTTTATACATTTCTGATAAATACCACCACTTTGAATTTACGGCACTGTTTAATATAGTAAATCTACTCTCTTTATGAATAATAATCTTGAATGGCTAAGAATGGTCTGGAAATGCAGCGCTGAAAACTGTAAGTATAGCAGTAAATAAGGTTAAGTTGTCCTTTCTGCTTTGATTAGTGATATTGTATTGATCAAAACCTCTTCAATGTTGTGGGTTGCATAGACTTGCATTTACCACATCTAAGAGTTGAAATGGTTATGGAGATGTTTGCAATATACATAAAATCAGGAATTCACACAAATACCATAAACAATAAATTTTTGCCATTTATTATTTTTAAAGGTTAATACTCCATATTGAGTGTAATGAATACATGGTTTATAAATTAACAGTTCCCTTAAATAATAATATTAGAGAATGATGGAAATATCCTTGAACAGTGCTTAATGTGTGCCAGGGCTTGCCAGCAGGAATGTTTGAAATTTTTTAATTTACACTTCAGAATTACCATATGGATTTTACAACTCCTTTTTTTTTTCTAAAAAACGTGTTCCTTTTGGTGACAAATTTGGTGATATTCATATTTAGCTTCCTTTCCATATCACTAGAAATTGATTTGTTATTCATTATCCTTTCCTATTGTGAATCTTAGGTTCCTCATAGTTGGGCCAAAGTGTGAAAAAATAAATCTAAATGTTGAAAAATACCTTGGCGACAAGGAACAGTGTGGAAAGAAATTGAAAATAACTCTAGCTGAAAAGGTGTAAACATGCTGCTAACAAAATTTATACTGCATTAGACTAAGCTATATTTGGAATGACTGTCTTTATTCCTCAAGGCCACTAAATCCTAAGGACAAAATGGTGATTTGGCTTCTGACATGAAGTTATCAAACTTCAATATCAGTGATTGATTTCATCATCTTTTTGGGAAAGATTTAGAAAAAGCTAGACTCCAGATCCTGATTTAGGATACTAGATCAGTGGCCTGAGTTTCAAACATTCTGGACACACAGCAGCTCCAACTTACCCAAGTAGGAGCTGCTGAGTACTTAGCACTGTGTAAATGTAGCCCACTTATTTAGTTTTGTAAAGAAGGATGTTCGAGAGGCATGACACACTATGGACAGGTGGGTAGACATCACCACACTTGGGAAGAGCTCACAGTCGAAATACTAAATGAGTACTTAGATACAGGATTAAGAGCCAACACATTTTAGAAGATGAGTGTGGGCTAGAGGGGGAGCAAACACAATTGCGAGGAGAAAAACATGTTTTGACATAGTTGTTTTACCTTTTATCATTTTCCAATCTGTGCAGCTAAATCAATTGAGACATTTTTTCCTATGATAAATATTACCAAGGATATTTGAGTACTGTAAGGACAGGCTGTATCTGAATTTAGGCCTGAGTGAGTTTGGTTGGCCACATGTATAACAAGAGTTACCTTTTCTAAGAGATGCTTAAAGCAGCTTTCTGTATGTAGGCAAAGGGTTAGTAGGATAAAGGCTATATGCTTGTTCTAGCAACTACCCCACTTCTTATTGTCATAATAAACTCAGTGTCATGAAAATGTGTGGAAGTGAGTGAATGTATGACTTTGAGTAAATCCTGAATTATATTTAAACAAGCAAGACATTTGTGTCTGGAGCCTAAAGCAGAAACTTGCCTTTCATTTCATATCACATGACAACTTCTTGTGTCCTGTTTTCAAGAGATATATGTTTACAGTTCGTAACGAATCAGGTTACAATACCACCACTCTTCGATGTAGATCCAAGACCAAGGTGTCAAGTCATTGGTTTCTGCTAACCTATATGCCGGAACCTCTAATTGAACAAAAGTATCCTTTGGGCTGGGTAGAGGAATCATTGATTGCTACAAAAGATGCCTACCATGTGGAAAAAGGCGGGTGAGGGGGGACTCTATTGCACCAACAAGATACCTGAAGCTATATCTTGCTCTATTCCATTGACTAGCCAGACAGAGAAGGAGAAGTGAAGAAGAATGCTGAAACCAACTAAGCCAAGCCTGAGGTGTAACAGAGAAAGAGGTATAGATCAAAGCCCCACTGCACACAGAACTGCAGATCACATCTTACCAAGAAAGATAGTAGTAAATATCAACTATAAGTCTGAGATAGGACCATCCCTTGAGTTAGAGGCTTTAAAGAGAAGAAGGTCTGAAGATCCTTTTGTAGAGCAATCTGAAAATCAATCATGCCCACTAGAGTTTGTGCTCACACAGGTCTCTCTCTCTCTCTCTCTGTATTACTAACTATTCCTCAAAGTAGACACGAAACTCTCAAGTCTGGTATTGAAACAGTGAGGGATCCCTGGATTAAATCCATGTTCTAAACTGCTATAAGTCTGGAGTTTTAGAAATCATCTTGTTTGTTCCAGATTGTCAGACAACTACAGACATTGTATAACCTGGGGAGGGAAATATATTAGACAAACCAAGCTTAGTATCATCTTTGTGAACAGCAAATCTTAATGGGAGAAGCTACCAGGAAATCAAGCTTACTGCCAAAAGGAAGCTATCAGGAAATCATTTTGTGAGTTGTAATTCCTTAAAATCAAGATGAAGTAAAAGCTTCTGCTTTCAGCAGACTTTGAGTTAAATTAATCAAGTTAAAGGAAAATCGATTCTCCCATCAACCTTTCTGTAAAACCTTAAGAAGAATTGTTTTTCTTAACGTACTCAGTATAATTTAATTATTAATTGTAGTAAGTGGCGAGCCAGAAAAATCAAACCATTGACTTACTCATTTTATTCCAACTGCAATATCAATATGACCATTATAATGTATTTCCTGTAAATAAAGTCAGGAGAACTAAATTCACCTAGCTAGTGGCATATTTCACTTAAATTTGGTTTATAACTACAGTACCTGCTTAATCTTCTAATAAATGTATAAAAACACACACACTGAACTGGTTTATTTCCCAGATCTTTAACACAAAGTAATCTACATAGAAGAAAAAAGTAAAATCCTTAACAGTCATTTCTGGTCCTATTCTGTATTTCAGTAACTTAAAATATAGCTCTATTATTCCTACAACTCCATTCAGCTCAAGAAAAGAATACAGATTGCTAGGAAGATTAGAAACATTATCTAACCTAACAAAATGAGAGTCAACTTTAAAAACGGCAAGCTGATACATCTGGGGGAAAATAATGCGAAACACAGACTCCCTGGCAGGGAGAAATATAGGAAGCTGTAAAGCTGAATGATACAATTGGACAGGATATTAGACATGAGACTGCAGTACAAAAAGGCAGCATAAAAAGGCCAGTATAATTTGGGTTAGTCTGCTGCATACCAGTTTGAGTCAACTACACCTGGAACATTGCATTAATTTTTGGGCACTGCACCAACAGAAAGATATTGACAGTGTGGAAGGTGTTCAGAGAAGAGCAACAAAAGGAACAGAAGTATGGAGGGACTGACTTAGGATGGACAACCAAAAACTAATCTATATAATATGAGAGAAGTTTTGAAATGTTTGGCACAGGTCCTATCTTTTTGTTATATGTTTATACAACACCTAACACAATAGGCTCCTGGTCCATGACTGGGGCTGTTGGATTCTATCACAGTATAAATAATAATAAGAGCATAGCAACAAAGAAAGAACAAAGGTAGTCAGATTGTTAGGGGAGGGATAGGGCAACATAGCTTTCTACAAAGAATGGAAGGGTGTAATGCCAAGGGAGTATTTTATATGGAGGTATAACTACGAATAATGTGATGAAATTAAGAGAGGGGAAACACTAGGCTGAATATCAAGAAATGCTTCCAGAGAGGGAGAGGTGTTAGGCTGTTCGATAGTCTCCCTAGGATAGTCATGTACTTCCCATGATCTCTTACGATATTTAAGATACAAAACATTTTCTGTATGGAATAATCATGCATAGATATGGAGATGGATCTGTATCATTTAACGCCCTTTCCAGCCCAAACATTTATGATAACATAATAAGTAAAATCACTACCACTGTTTGTCCTCCTATACCTCATGGTCGGTCTTCCTGTCCTTCATCATATACTTGGTAGTAGAAAAAAATTGTTACTTGTACTGATTCCATAGTAATGAGAGGCACTTTCTATATTACTAACTCCAATATACGTAGGGTGACCAGATTACATGAAATCTGGCAAAGAGTTCCACAGGTTCACTATGCATTGTGTAAAGAAATACTTCCTTTTGTTTGCTTTAAACCTGCTGCCTATTAATTTCATTTGGTGACCTCTAGTTCTTGCATTATGAGGAGTAAATAACACTTCCTTATGTACTTTCTCCACACCAGTCATGATTTTATAGGTCTCTATCATATCCCCTGTCCCTTAGTCGCATCTTTTACAATCTGAAAATCCCCAATCTTGTTAATCTCTCCTCATATGGAAGCTGTTACATACCCCTAATCATTTTTGTTGCCCTTTGCTGAACCTTTTCAATATGCAATATATCTTTTTTTGCGACCACATCTGCACGCAGTATTCAAGATGTGTGTACACAACGGATTTATGGAGCGGCAGTATGATATTTTCTGTCTTATTATCTGAACCTTTCCTAATGATTCTCAACATTTTGTTAGCTTTTTTGACTGCTGTTGCACATTGAATGGTTCAAAGAACTATACACAGTGACTCCAAGATCTCTTTCTTGAGTAGTAACAGCTAATTTAGACCCATCATTTTATATGGATAGCTAGGATTATGTTTTCCAATGTGCATTATGTTACATTTATCAATATTTAATTTCATCTACCATTTTGTTGACCGGTCACCTAGTTTTGTGAGGTCCTTTTGTAACTCTTCACAGTCTACTTTGGAATTAACTATCTTAAGTAGTTTTGTACCACCTACAAATTTTGCCACCTCATTGTTTTCCCCTTTTTCCAGATCATTTATGAATATGTTGAATAGGATTGGTCCCAGTACAGACCCCTGGAGGACACCACTATTTACTACTCTCAATTGTGAAAACTGACCATTTATTCCTACCCTTTATTTCCCCTCTTTTAACAAGATACTGATCCATGAGAGGAACTTCCTCTTATACCATGACAGTTTACTATGCTTAAGAGCCTTTAGTGAGGGACCTTGGCAAAGACTTTCTGAAAATCTAAGTATACTGTATTCACTGGATCCCCCTTGTCTTCATGCTTGTTGACCCCCTCAAATAATTCTAATAGATTGGTGAGGCATGATTTCCCTTTACAAAAAAAAACCATGTTGACTCTTCCCCAACAAATGGCGTTCATCTATGTCTCTGATAATTCTGTTCTTTACTATAGTTTCTGTTCTTTACTATAGATAATTCAGTTTACCTGGTACTGAACTAGGCTTACTGACCTGTAATTGCTGGGATCACCTTTTTTAAAAATTGATGTCACAATAACTATCCTCCAGTCATCTGGTACAGAAGCTGATTTAAATGTTAGGTTATATACCACAGTTAATAGTTCTTCAGTTTCACATTTGAGTTCCTTCAGAACTCTTGGGTGAATACCATCCTATCCTGCCAACTTATTACTGTTTAATTTATTTTATCAATTTGTTCACATTCCAACTCTAATGACACCTCAGTCTAGAACAGTTCCTCAGATTTCTCACCTAAAATGAATGGCTCAGGTTTGGGAATCTCCCTCACATCCTCAGCAGGATGCCCTCTAAGCTGCACACCTGCGCAGCTGTGCAACAGCCCATCAAGGGCCATGCACTTGATTATTACAGATGCACACATCCTCAGCAATGGCGACTTGCAGTGGCACTGGAGCATTTTTAATAGTGAGGATGCTGAAAGCCAGCTCCCTTATGTTACCTATCAGTTCTGTGTTCTTGGGGTACCAGGGCACAGTACCCAGCCTGTCTGACTCATGAAAGGTGCCCCCCCCCAGCCTCTGCTTGAACTAAAGGCAATCAGAAGAAAGACAAAAAACAATGAAAAGGCAGTGGAAGATGCACCTGAACCTCTCTGGACAAGGGTGACAGGATTAAGGAAAATCCCCTAGCCTCATTTGCATCAGAGACCGGAGAGGGAGATATCTCTATTAGCATACAGAATGGAGAACAAAGAGTCCAACGCAAGAACCACACTGAACTGTGGGACCAGAAAAGGAGGGAAGCACTGCATGAATGGGGGTTCTCTGCTCCAGCTGTTAATGAACCCACGCCTGCACACACCAAGCTCAGTAGTTATCACACCAATTCTAGTAATAAATCCTTTATTGGTATCCAAAATACTGAAGGTGCCTAATTGGATTGTGAGCTTCCTCGAAGGAACACTGGCCAGGAATAATCAGTTCCTATTGTCTAGCCTGAACCAAACCACTTTGGTATACTCCCTTGAGCCATCAGTTTACCCACAAACTAATGTAGTGTTCTCCCTTGAACGATTTTTCTTTCCCTACAAAAATCCCTACCCTTGATCAAGTAAGTGCTCTGATGCCTGGATCCAAGATCTGCATCAGTTCCATTGGGACTTCATCTTCTCCTGACTGATCGTGCTGGGGGCTCTGCCTGTCTCCAGCACTCCAGACCCAAGCTGCCACCACCACCTGGGCACTCCGATCGATTCAAGCTTCATGGAGTGGTGAGAACCCAACTCTCTCTCAGTACAGCCTTCTGACCCTGACTTGTGTGATCAGTTATAGTTTTCTAAACTGGACTTTTGTAATCAAATTTAAGTTAGATTTAATATTATAACTGTTTTGTTTGCTTGGCTCCCCTTGTATGGTTATTACCTGGCAATAAATAACTTTCATGTTTAAGCTGGTTGCTTCTCTCTCTCTGCAGCAACGCTCCTCATACCTAAGCTAAAGATCCCTGCAGTGCCCAAAAATCCTGTGGGGTTTGCTCATCAAGTGGGTTACTACCAGAACAACTGTAACGGGAAAGTGGGGATAGGGATGTGCTGAATCAATGAGTGTGGCAGCTTGGAAATGCTGCTCAACGCAGCCTGCTCAGGCTTACTCAGGCGTATGAGGGTGACAGTTTGGAGGTGCTGTTTGACCCAGCCTACTGAGTCTAGCGACATATGAGGGGTCAGCTTGACAGGGCTGATTAATCCAGTCCTCTCAGATGATCTCTGGTGTGTGTGTGTGTGTGTGTGTGTGTGTGTGTTCGTCTGATTCTGGGGCTGGGAGAACCCAGCCCTGGGAAACCTAGGTCCTGGAGGATAGCTCCTTTGGGAGGGAACTTGCAGAAGGGAGAAGTAGAGCTCTATATGAGAACACAAGTGACACAAGCAGAAACATTGATAGAATTACAGAACCCCCCCCCCTCCCCAGAAGAGGAAACCTAATAAATGGGCAAATCTAGTAACACTTACCCCTGTTCATGCCCCCCCAGAGCTGAGGCTGGGAGCAGGGCCATCTCTCCAGAAGGGGGGAACCCAAACAGGGGTAAGGGGGCCAAGGCTGGAGTCACAGCTGGGAGTGGGTGTGGGGTTGGGGGATGGGGGTCTGGGAACCAGTGGCCGGGAACCACACATGCGGGGCCAGGAGCAGAGCATGGACACAGGGCATTGTACCAACTGCCCTCCACCTTTCCATCAGTACCTGCTGCCCCTACCTTCCCTACTACTCCCTGTATCCACTGCCCCTACCTGTGTCCTCTGCCCCTCCTTCCCCTCTGTAATCATTGCCAGTTGCCTCACCTGGACCCTCTGCTCCCCTCCAGCGTCCTCTATATTATCACTGCCCCCACTTGTAGTTTCCTTGCAGCCACCCTTCCTCACTGTGACCGCTGCACCCACCTGGACCCTCTGCTCCATCGTCTCCGTTTTCCCACTCGTCTCTTTCCCACTGCCCTCCATACCTTCCTTGCTGTCCCCCACCTTCCTCTCTATGCCCCCTGTCCCCATTTGTACTCTCCCCACTGCCTCCTCCACCTTTCTGTCCATACTCACTGCCCCAACCTGTACCTTTCTCACTGTCGTTCTCCTTCCTCTCTGATTGCCCATACTTTCCTCTTTGTACCCTCTTCCTCCTCCATTCCTTAGGGCCACCAATGTCTTCCTTTCTGCCCCCATGTCGTTCCCTTCTGTCCTGCCACCTGGTTCCTCTACTGGCCCCCTTCCATTCTGCTCTTACTTGTCCCCCAAAGATTTCACCCTCTCACCATATCTTTCTGTCTCCCACTGATCTGCAGAGCTTTTTTCTCTATGTAAACTACTGTCTTGCTCCTCATTCCTCAACCGTGAAGACCGATGCAAAAAATTCATTTAGTTTCTCTGCAATGGCCTTACCTTCCTTGAGTGCTTCTTTAGCATCTCGATTATCCAGTGGGCAGGGCCAGCTCCAGGATTTTTGCTGCCCCAAGCAGCGAAGAAAAAACAAACAAACAAAAAGTCTTGATTGCGATCGGCAGCAGCGCCACCGCACTGCTTTCTTATTCGGCGGCAGGTCCTTCCCTCCAAGAGGAACCAAGAGACCCATCACCGAATTACTGCCGAAGAGCCCGATGTGCCGCCCCTTCCCCTTGGCCGCCCTAAGCACCTGCTTGTTGAGCTGGTGCCTGGAGCCGGCCCTGCCAGTGGGCCCACTGGTGGTTTAGCAGGCTTCCTACTTCGGAGATACTTAATACCGGTCTATTTTTTTGGTCTGTCTCTCTTCTCTCTTGTTTCATGGTAGTTGAAATCATCCCAAAGTGGGATCTGGTGTTCAGTCAGCAAATTACTTTAGTGAGGTCTCTGCTTTAAACCAAGGACATATTGTTGGTGGTAATACTGTTGGAACTGAATTAAAATTTCATTTAATGCAATGTGATGCAGAGGATTATTAGGAAGTTGGATTTCTTATTTTAAGCGTGCCAACATTCAACACTTGTGATTTTCTTTGACTATCACTTTGTGAATTTCACTCGACATATGGCAGGGGATTTAGGGAGCTAGGTTTGCTTACAAGCAGGCAGTATTGATATACAAAATAAAAGAAAAATCAAATTTCTATTCCAGATCGTTGTAGTGAATTTGTTTAACGTTAACTTCTCACAGTAGGCAAGTAAGTAAATTCCCCTTTTATGTCTGTTTCACTTTTCTGAAAGATGACTTGAAACACACTGACACGGTTAAAAACAGCTTTAATTTTATTTTGTGTGCTATGCCTTTTGGGGTTGGCACAAAGAGTCCAAACCATGTTGCGTGTCTCTATCTGTCTAGTATAGTCTGTATTAACTGGATCAATAAGGAAATCTATCCTTTAGGTGTTTATGCTTTTTCCCCTAAATAATTGACAATACAAAACACTTGATTTTCTTTTCTAAACTGCATGTCCTTTTACTGTGATTGTTTTTATCGGTCATTTTATAGGACACATGATTTCCATATTTACAAAAACATAAAAGGCCAAATGTGGCTTTCACTTGTGTACCAACATTGTTGCAGGTCCACTGAAGTCTAAGGAGTAGTCTAAAAAACAGCAGTATAACTGGGGGCAGAATTAATTCTTCTACTAACTGACAGGGGTGGCTCCAGGCCCCAGCATGCCAAGCGCGTGCTTGGGGCAGCATGCCACGGGGGGCGCTCTGCCGGTCGCCGGGAGGGCGGCAGGCGGTTCCGGTGGACCTCCTGCAGGCATGCCTGCAGAGGTTCCGCTGGTCCCGCGGCTTTGGTGGAGCATCCGCAGGCACATCTGCAGGAGGTCCACCGGAGCCGCGGGACCGGCGACCGGCAGAGCGCCCCCTGCGGCGTGCCACCGTGCTTGGGGCAGCGAAATGGCTAGAGCCGCCCCTACAACTGAGATACTATCATAATACACAGAGAATGCTGGATACATTTATTTTTCCAAACGTGTAACTTTCTTATTAATATACACCCCTGATCTACTAATATACTGATTGGCAGTCAGATAAAGTAGACATGCTTTTGACTTGCTAGTTTCATATTTTTGAAGTGTAGGGTGGTTCTGAGCAATATATGAATTAAAAAATCCATCATGAATAAATACACTTTATTTTATTTTTTTTAAATAGAAACTTGAAACAAGATAGGAATAGAACTGAGATAAGTGTGTCACAAGGTTTAGGCTGCAGTTTACTGCAAAGTACAAAACCTGTAAAAATAAGGGTTCGTAATGGAAACTTTTCACAGCCTCAACTCAAGCAGCACAAACAGAGCACTACCTAAAGGATATCATTGTACCTGCCCCTCTAATTATATTCTTTATTACTGTAATTACCCTCATAGAAACACCCCAGGGATGATCCTCTTCTTCTTTACACCAGTTTTACACTGGCTTAGCTCCCCTGAGTTCAAGTGCAATTACTCTAGATTTGTACTGCTATAAGTGAGAAGTGACTCAGGCATTGTCCCTTTCTAACATAGAAAATACTTGAGCCTGATTCTGGTTTCATTGCATTCTATAGAAGTGTAGCTTCCAACAAAAATAGAGGCTGCAGTGATTTACAGGGTATAATTGATCTGGTTATTTAGACTCTCCAAAGTTGTTGGGTCTACAGGGGGGTCTACAGTGAGTCTGGAGAGTCAACTCCCCATGAGGAATCTGCGTTCAACTATTTTGTTTTTGGATGGGGAGGAGAGGAAGGAGAAGAACTGGGGAGAAGAATCTCCCCATTTTCCTCTTCATTGTGCAGCATGTTGAGTTAATCTGTTATTTCTTCTGAGAAAGTCCAAGGCAGACTTATCCAGGTTGTGAAGACCCCATCTCTTCACTTTGTCTAGGTAGCTCAATTATGTTCTAAACTCCAGACTGCTAACTCAATGCAGGAACCTAGACGTGTGTGGTGGGTGAATCCCCCCCCCCCACCTCTCATGGCTAGAGCCCCGGGCTGGAGAAGCCTCAGCTACCCCAAGCTGCCCGCCAGCCTGAGCACTGGCCCAAGCACCGACCTGGGATGCTGGCTGGAGCTGAGCTGTTGCCAGCTTCAGGGGAGAGGGAGGGAGGGGTGGAGCATGTAACCCAGGCCATAGCCCTGCCCGGGAGGCTTACCCTCCCCTAGCCTACGATACTTGCCATCCATGAACCTAGATTCCATTCCACCTCATGTGATCAACACAATGCTTAGACCATCAGACTAGTTGAATTACACTTAAAACTATGTCACTGTGTGTAGATTTTGACATGTCTTCCGTATTGTATTTCAAAAGAGAAGAAAGTGAGTGATAGAGTAACAACTAGTAGTTTGTTGTGTCACTGATGTGCTCTAATTAGAAAGCCAGAATTCAAAAGTAAATGACTGAGCTGCTGTTCCTGACCATCTTATCAAAGTCCAGCCTTTTTGTTTGAATAGAGAAAGTCCTTTGTCTAGAGTTGCCTCTGTCTTGAAACCTGATAAATTCTATGTTCAGACTATTACATTTGTAAGCTTTCCAGTGTCTGAACATCAGCCATTTTGGACAGAGGCAACCATGGTGTGATAGATCGGTTCAGTTTTGGATGAATCAGCCTGTCTTTCTGAACAGGTCCATCTGGAGTATTCCCATCAAAAGTTAAGTTCCAATCCTATACTTGGGGTTGCCATAACACAAAATTTATAGAAATAGAAAAATAGTTCTTCAAAGAAAGAAATGCTCATACGCTACAAACCATAAATTGTAAAGAGAAATAGCCAGGTGAACTAGGAAAACAAACAAGAAGTTGCATAGCTTATTGTACACTATTTGACATTATGAAAATAAGCAGCTTTTATATTCGTAAATATGTCAATGTTATGAAAAAAGAACTGGTAGTTGGGAAGCTTTTTTTTTTTATTAGTCAAGTGAATATATTTGATTAAGTGACCATCTGGTTAGATCCTCATTACCAGCAAAACCACTGAATCTTGAATATTGCATATTTTGTGTATGTACCAAGTAAAATATTGATAAAAGTTGTGTCTGGGAAAACCCAATGAACAGTAATTGGACCTTAAACTTTTCAAGTCTTCCACACAGAACTTGAACATTTTTCCTCTCATAGAAGTGTAGCTCAAGAGTAATTCCATCAGAAGTCTATAGAATTGCATGTGTACAATTGGCATAAAGGAAGGAAGATTGTGTATTTGGATCAGCATGTATATTGGAGAAGCGTTGGTTTCTGCCAACACAGTTCATCATGCTGATTTCTGCTGCATGCCCACACCATGTAATTTCAATGGCTTCAAAGATATTTTAAGAGTGTGGTAATGTTCTGCAAGCATAGTGAAAGAATATCAGTGTGAGAATGTCCTTTGTTACTACCTTAGACCTTTAAAGAATTACAGTAAAAGCTGTGTTGTCCGATACTTTATCAACCGGAAAGCTCTATTTACCGACATTTCTGATATCTCCCAATACAAATCTTGAATCTAGTAACTGGGACTAGTATACTGTTCAGGAAGTTATGCAATTGCACATTCTGCACTCTACTTTTATGCGAAAGAGGCAGAAGACAAGTAAGCAAGCTGATACCAGGGATTTATTCAAAAAAGTAGCTTCCAGCATGTGTCATAGGGTCATTACAGGTTCAGCCCAATCTCTTACACCTTCAACATCTAGAATGATCATTGGTGTTGTTAATTGGGACCGTTAGACACTGCAAAATCCTGAAGTGCCTTCTGAATAATCAAAGAAAGATTAAATTATGTTCAGTATAGTTTTAGTGTTAAGTGTATTTTTAGTGATCTGGGTGTCTGCTGTGCGCTGCCCATAGTGATATGTAGTGTCATAAAATAACCTACTGTATAGAAAATGTTACCTGTATACACCTAAGTGCTTCAAGAAACCAACCACTCTGCAGTGCAGTACTACTACTGGATTGGTGAGTACCTGTATACTATTTTATACTTTATTCATTTTATTGTATTCTATGTCTTTGAAAATTGGTATTCCATTGGTAAGAAATAACTCTTAGTTAACCGGAATTTGTGACTAACCGGCATCCCACCTCCATTCCCCCAACATGCTGGATAACAAAGCTTTTACTGTGTTAATAAATTATAGGAATTTCAAAATCTATGAGTGATGTGACTTTCTCCTGTAAGCTTCTATTTTACATATTAACAGTGAGCACATTGACATCCCTGTGTTTATCACAGTCTAAAAAAGATGTTTGGGGCAAATTTATTTCTTCCTCTCTCTCTCTCCCTCTCTCTATCTGTTTGGCATGAACACAAAACATTTGGCTCCTATGGGCAAGTATCTTACAATAACAAATGACCTCTTCTGTGGAGGCAAGGAGGAAGTCTGGGAATGGAAGATTAATTCTGGAGGCAGAATGGTGTTATGGGATGGCATGGGGCGTGGGATGTAGAAGGAAGGCAGAATGGGTCTTTGAGGAATATCTGGTTGAGCATGACTTTCAGGTTGCTAGGGAAACAAGAGGCTTCTGTGGAGGTGTAGGGCCTGGGTGTGGGTGGGAGGGGAATGTGTGGCTAGACAGGATACTTGGGATAGGTGAGGAGTCCTGGCTTTTTTACCAAGGCATGAGCACTTGAAGGACTCCCATGGCATTGTTGCCTTGGTTCCCTTACACATTGAAACAGCAGCAACATGGGGTGACTGTGCTCCTCCAGCAATTCAGCTTAGGCTTTTTAGCTCACTAGGCAACATGAGAGCCTAGTATCACTACATTCAGATGTCAGTGCCTTAAGAGCACCCCATAATGCAGCTGCCTCCTTCATGTTAAATTTATCTGGAGCTTCCATACACTTCCAAGCATGTATCAGTGCTTTTTGGCAGACATCAGTGTTAAGGGTTGAAAGTGTCCACCAGCTAGTGATTGCTGAAGTATTGTAGTGCTGATGCTGCCTTGCTTCCCAGGAAATAGTTCCTATGCCAGCAGAAAGGGAGTTGGCTATGCTGGCTGTATGCGATCCAGGGATTCTGTCCCACCAAGGAAATCCCCAGCTAGGGAGATCTGCCAATTTTCTGAATCTCTGCAGGGCTCAAAATTGAGCTACTTGTATTTTGTATCCAGATTAGATTTCCTAAATTCAAGTGATGTACCTCTTTTGTGATGACAGTTCCTGTGCATAGGGCATGCAGCTGTAACATTCCCTCTAATGAAACTTTCTTCCTTTCATCTCCTGGACAGGGTCTGTACACATTGTACACAGTTATCAATCGTTGTAATATAAGCAGAACCTCGTATGCTCTTTGATCTCTCATTTAAAAAGACAAATATAATTCTTAACAAGTGAACAGCTATAATTTAAATATAAACATTTAGTGCAATGTTCATTTAACCTTTAAAGCTTTAAATAGTCGAGGAGCCAGTTATCTAAGAAACCACCTCTCGCTATATACCCCATAGCAACAGTCAAGACAGCCCTGTAAAATTGTTGTCATGAAAATTTACCAGCTGAGGCATAATGCCTGCTCGCAGCCCATTACCATGATTGATGCAGGGCATTCTCAGTAGAGAGATCCTTAATTTACTGCAAGGCTGGATTCCCATGGGCCTAAGAGCAATCGCTAGATACTGACACAGTGTGGGCAGGTATTGTGAAAGCGTCTCCTAATAACTCTGCTAGTTCAACTCAGTTCTGACCTGAACTAGTCTTACAATGCCACAGCAGAGATAACCACCTATCATGCTGAGTTGTTATACAAAAGTGTGTGTTGCTTTGAGGAAATGGACTGATGCCTATCAAGACTATGATGCAGCAACAATACTAATTTTTACTTGTGACTCCCAACCAGGACTGAACTGTGAGTACTAAAGATGAAAATTAAGCCACTAGTAGAACAGGTGCTCTTCTAAATCAGGTAATTGTAGTGCCAGTTTTTCTATTCATCAGATATCACATGCGTCTCTGTGCCTTAATTTTGTATGTCCTAGGAGTGAGTAATGAAGTGGTGGGTACTTTATGACTCCATCTTCTTTTCCATGACATTAAATATGGAAGCTACAGCGACTCTTATTTGAAGGTTATGGCGGAAGGGGCTCGGTAAGGAGAACTCTATTTTTGATGAAGTGGGTATTCACTCACCAAAGCTTATACTCCAATACTTCTGTTAGTCCATAAGGTGCCACAGGACTCTTTGTCGCTTCTATTTTTGTTGTGTTTTAATATTCAAAACATTGCTCTACTGAATATGAAATAACCAGAAGAGAAAAATGCAAAATCCTATTGATTCTTCTTTTAAATTATGACAAAGCTAAAGTTTCATGGCATTTGTATACTTTAGTAAATACTGTGCTCTTGGGACTATATTGTGATACTTGATCTAACTCTAGTGAAATATGCTGGAAAGAGTAGTTTTCAGTTATTGTAATACCTAAACCCCCATTTAAAATGAACAGTGCCCTGATCAAATATGGAACAAGCTGAAGAGAAGCTGCTGTCACGTGACTTCTCTTGATAAACATTTTTGCCCCTTTAATTTCAAGTTTATGGACTCCTTAGTGGTTTAATTCAACATTGCTCCATGAAGCTATGCTTGTTTACATTCTCTGGGGATCTTGCCTGGGGTATTTTGTCTTAAACACTTACAAAAATTTTGCTGCATGCAAAATACCACAGAAGTGCATTGCTTGGTATAAACAGACAGACAACAACAGAAGTATCTAACAGCATGTTTTGTATGCTGCTAGTGCACTGCACACACAGAGTGAATATACAGTTAGAGGTTGGTTTGAGTACACGGTATTCATAATGAAGAACATATTAGAACCATCAAGTCATGCTCTATTCAGCTATCCATGCAAATCCAGCATAGAAGTGTGGTTGGCATTTTTTCCCCACATGATCTCTGAAAACAAAAGGTGTGTGTGTGTGTGTGTGTGTGTATAAAAGTACTAGTTTAGTACAAGGAAAAAAACCTGTTAAAGCCATCACCTGTCCTTCTCACTAGGATGTGGAGCCATGACAGGAGTAGTGGGGTTACGGTGTGTGTTAGGGGAACAGAACAAGGCACCAATCAGCCTGCCAGTCTCAGGCCATGATTTTTCAATTGAGTCATTTCACCCCATTCGTCCCAAAGGATGACTACTAGAGCTGTTGGGGAGTCTTCTGTCAGAATAACTTTCTGCAAAATCAAAATTTTTATGGGAAAATTTCAGTTTCTTCCATTTTAGTTTTCATTTTTCTCTTGGGAAAATCAGAATTAAATATTTCGTTTTGCGTTGGTTCAACCTGGATCACAATATTTTGTTTTATTAAATTGGCTTGAAACATAATTTCAAATCAGTTAAAAAACAACTAAACTCAATTTTTTAGTGCTTGGCTTTCTGGGAGTCGTAGTTCAGTCTTCTGCTATATTGTATAAGTATTGTATATACACCACGCAGCTTGAGTTTGCATTGCATTGTGGGAGATGTAAAGGAATAATGAGATCCAGTGGTTGGAATACTTAGCTAGACAAATTCAGATGAGAAATAAGGTGCACTTTTTTCAGTGAAGGTACTGCCATCATTTTCAATTTCTAAAATTAAGACTACATATTGTTCTAAAAGATACGTTGTTTCTCAAATGGAGGCTATGGGTGTGAGGCAGAGATTACTAGGTGAAATTCTTTGGCCTGTGTTATGCAGGAGGTGAGACTAGATGATCATAATGATCCCTTCTGGCCTTAAAATCTATGAACTCTCTGCCAGCTAAATAAATAAATAAATGAGAGTGAGCAATACCGCCACCATCTAGCAACTAACATTATTATACTTAACGTTTCTTTTTAAAAAAATCAATTTTGAAAACATTATTGCTTATGAATAGCATATTTATATTTGAAAAGCTCATAAAGTGGCAAGGCAGTCTGGCTGGTGAAGAGGCTTTTCAATCCAAATGTGTACAGTTTTTGAGATAATTGCATAGGTGGAAAATCACTTCATCTCCATTAATCCAGGCAGTTTTATAAATATACAACTGTTTCCCCAAACAGTATGACATACTGAAAATATTCCTATAGAGTTGGACACCACTGATATTTTCAGTTAAGATGGGGATGTTTATCCCTTTTGCACTCAGTTGAGAATAAGTTAGGAGCAGCACCACATAGTCAAAATGAGTCATGTTGTAAAGTACAATTTATGTAATCATTTCCCACATATGCAATACAGTATGGGTGGATGATATTTCACAGAATTCACAGTGTATCAAATTTAAGAGAATGAAAACTACTGGTGGTAAAGTTCTTGAGGAGAAATATATTTGCTTTAATAAGGTCCAAGGTATCTGTCATTCAAAGAAGTGAATATGTCAATGGGATTTCAATTAAAAATTGTGTAATGATTGAAGGTGCAGTCTCATTTTTGTTTGAACTTGCAATGCTAAGTACTGACAATAAAATCCAGATGATAATTAATTGTATTTAAGAGCTTATCTAATTTATGAAAATAGCACATCATACAATAATGTCTGAATGAGTAAGTAAGCATAATAAAACAGTGTAAAGGTATAAAGACAAAAGATATAAAGTCATCAAAATAAATATCAATTAAAATAATAGTTTATATGCACCAACATTCAATTAACACAAAAAAGAGATCACCCTAAGTATTACATACTACTGTTACACGTTTGTTGTGTGAATGCTTATAAGAATACAGGACTCAAATATAAAGGAAGTGGTCCCCCCTCCACAAAAAAATCTCAGCAACAACAACAAACCAAAATTCTGCCACTTTATTTAGAAAAGTTAGGTAACACACTGATGATGGTAAATGAAGTTTTACAACAAGTGGAATCTGTGATCTCTTGTCTGACGGAGAAGGAAGGCATTTAACCTAACTAAACTGGAAGCTGGTGACCCAAGATCCCCCATTCAGTATTTGAGCCATAGGCCAGCTAGCCCAGATAATTCATTAGGTGCTGTTCTATCTCCATGAAGAGTTAGAACTACCCATTATGGAAACTACAGGCACACTCTACTAGCGTGTTTCAAAACATCTCATGGTTTGGAATAATAATCTCTCACTTCCCAATAAAACTGTCTGGGAAACATAAAACACTTCTTCTAAGTCAGTGGCTCTCAAACTTTTTTACTGGTGACCCTTTCACATAGCAAGCCTCTGAGTGCAAACTCCCTCCCCTTATAAATTAAAAACACTTTTTTATATATTAAACACCATTATAAATGCTGGAGGCAAAGTGGGGTTTGGTGTGGGGGTTGACAGCTTGTGACCCCCCCCCCCATGTAATAACTTCGTGACCCCCTGTTCTAAATCATCCACAAAATCAGTGCAATCATTTTGTCATCTTCTAAGTACACTTTTTAACTCTTCAATGAAATAAACAAATTGTGATAAAAAGTTCATGCACATGACAAGAACCAAACCCAGAAAGAAATACGGTACCTCTGACTGTATGATAATCAGCCATTCCTATAACTGAATAACAGAATGGTTAGTGTAAGAACAACATGCAATATAGGTGTCAATATTGCAAACACAGCAGCAAACTGCTAACACATTGTCCTCATTAACACTAAACCACTATGTGTTATGGCGGAGGGGGTTATAACCAGGAGGCAGAGGGAAGTTTCTTCTATATCAGGAGTAGAGTTCAGTTAAATTTGGAATTTCTGACCAAATTTTGATATTTCAAAATTGGTTTTCATTCCAAAACAAGACAAAATTTAAAAAAATAAATAAAAAAAATGCAGAATAGAAATGCGTAAAAATTTCAATCCCAAAATATTTAAACATTTTTATTTCCATGTTTTCCATCAAAACATTTTGACATTCCAGTAATGTAAGTGTTTAGTTTTTAGTTAAATTGACCTGAAATATTTCCCTAGAGTCACATCAACTTTAAACTGCATGTCTTTTGACTTATGGAGCTTTAGTTTATCATGACCAGTGGACCAAGCCCCGCAGAGGACTACGTCTCCTGCAGTGCAATGCAAATCTAGTGAATGACCTGTGTGGTGCATCAGAAAAGTCATTATCACAGAAGATATGAATACATTAACCTGCTTCTTTCCAGATATAGAACAGAAATATTTTTTGACTACTTCTCCCTTTCTGTAGCATGATTGACAGTTTTACAGTTGGTGATCCTTTAATAATTTGAGAGCCTACATATCATGTTCTGTAGATGTTGAGCTTTCTTCATTAATTTCCTAGTGAATAAAAACAAGTTTGTGACTAGAAAACAACTGCAGCAAAGTAGATCTTTTGTTTTTTCCTGCAGCTTTGTAGGAACAGAAATGTGTGTTGAAGCCCCTTTTTCCTAAGGAAAAAAACAAACACACATTCCCTTGATATTCTGTATGTTTAAATGTAACCATTTAAGAAGTATATCAATGTACGACCCGCAAAGATCCATAAATTTAAGCATGTAAGTACTACTATTTACATACTTCAAGTTAAGCATATGAGTAAGTCTTGTATAAACTCTCTGGGCTGTAGGGCCTGATTCTTCATTGCACTGCATTTGTGTAAAGTGAGCATAGAATAAGAATACTACCAAATCAGAATAATGTTTGTAGCGCTCGTCTTGAAAAACTTTTTTCTCGAGAAATTTTCACAGTAATGAGTAATTTCCTCAAAATTGTTGTGGTTTCTGTCAGAAAACAACAAAAACTGGCATTTTTGGAGGGCTTCAGTGTTTTAAATTAAAACATGAATTTTTTTGAGGAAAATGTACATTTTCTGTTAATTTTCATTTTTATAAAAACAAATTGAAAGACAAAATTTCAGACATGTTTTGCGTTCACTTTTCACAGGTATACATGACTACACAAGGTGCAGGACAAAGAAGAATTGCACGCTCACTTTGTTGAGGAATTAAACCTTGTTTCCACCTGTAATGGAGCGGTTGTCCCACACCGGGAAGCAGAAGGGTTAAAGCAGGCCAGAGGGAGCCTGTTCAGAACCCTCCAATTAGAAGAGAACTCACTAAGCAAGCCAATGGGGAGGTTGCTCATTGCAACAGCCAGTCAGGGCCACCAGGGGCCATATGTAAAGGGCTGCTCAACAGAGCAGAGGGCAGTCTCTCCCTGCCCTGCTAGGGAGATGGACTGGCTGCCTAGGAGCATCATGGCTAGAACAGTGCCAGGCAGGGTAGCAGAGCAGGAGGAGTTTTTGGCTGCTTCCAGACAGAGGCCCTGGAGGAAGGGCAGATAAAGTGCTTAGGACTGCCCCCACTTGCCCTGAGGGAAGTGGTCAACACAGACTGCAGTTTGCCCCTGGAGCAAGGGACTAGATTGGTGACTGCAGCAGGCCACTGAGATGAGTGGCTGGTCTATAGACTGCCGGTTCCCGTGAAATGGGGGGAGACAGCCAGCCAGAGGGCTGTGCCCAGAAGAGGGAGGTGCAGGTGAGGTGAGTGAGACACCACCAGAGGAGAGTGCCCTACAGAAGGACTTGAGCTAATCCCAAAATGGCCAGCAGGAGGTGCCACATTGGTGAGTCTCACTCTGCTACACCACCCCAGCAGGTGCCTTTGAAAATAGTGGAATCCTTTGAAATCCGGTCATGCTGGGTGGAGTGCCCAGAGTGGGTGCTCTCCAGGCATTTCATTTTATTAATTTATTCATTTTTGAGGCTCTGCATGCACCCATCTAACATATTTAAATTCTTTTTTGAAACACTCTAATAACACATTAAATCAAATTGAACCTTGTAACAACTTCCCCACTAAGCCCCATTCAGCACAGTGCAAAGAATATATTATTACAATACTTTAGAATTATGTCTCTATTCCCTTCTTCAAAGGGAGAGGGGAGGAAAAGAGACGTGTAGTCTTGCTGGTACAAAATTTAGGCCAAATTCCATTGAAGACATGATTGGATAATGTACTCCCTGGCCTAATTCTGAACTCCTTGTATCCTGTATAGATCTGGAGAAGTCAGTGAGGTTGCATGGGTGTAAGAGAGGAGAGAATTTGGCTCATAGTGCTTTGGGATCTCCCTGGATCACAAGTACATTATGAGTATAAGCTATGCTACAAAGATATCAGACTAAAAATATAGGTATGTAAATAATATAGTTTGTGAGAGAAGGGACTGAGTTAGGAACTTACCTGGGGCTTCCTAGGTCACAAGTTATGATCTTTCAACTCACTGAAGAAATACAGCTTAAGTGCAGCGCTTGTCTCCACTCGAATGCTCTGTTGTTGGCAGTGAATATACCTTTTAGCCTTCCTTCCTGAAAAGGCATTTTCTTTGCCTACACATAGTGTATTCTGTTTGTGCCAGATAACATATATATTTTTTTATTTGGCTCAGTACTTTAAACTTCAGTTTTATTACCAAACTTCCTAACAGTAGGGTTATGACATAACTCATCAGTGTAATGGTTAGAGTGGGAAAATATCAACTGCAGTTGCCTTCAATAAACAATGCTCATATACAAGGAGCTTTGTATTTAGCTTGTTAAAACAATCGGTGAAATGTTAAAATAACACAGTGGAGATGAGTGGGATTTCCAAGGGAAAAGTCTCTAAATGTGAATATTTTCCAGCAGGTATTTTCTCCAGCTTCCTGTAGGCAGTTAAAGCTGAGTACCTTTTCATGACCCTTCAAAGACTGACTCAGAAGTGGAGACAAGCTAACCCTTTTTTTATAAATATCAAATCTCGAGATGGTGTTTGAAATGACAAAAATAAGAGTCCAATTCAATAGAAAAGATGTCCCATCTTCCTCACTGCAAAGTCCATGCAAGAAAGGAAAAGGAAATTGATTTATTGTGTGTGTGGCTGCTTTAGCCTGGGCTTCTCAAGAATGGAAGGAGAACATACTTCTTTATTGATTTGGCTCTGAACTTCTCTAATCCTTGATAAATACACCAGAATAGTGGTTCTAAAGATAGAGAGGAAAGTACTTGGTACAGTTACATTTATGAGACTCCCTTTTCTTTCCTCATACTATGACTTATCCATTCAATCACAAGCATAGTAATTAGATCAAGGCCCAGATATTAATGTATGGCATACAGTCAAAGGGTTGTTCTTGGGGTGATTGATGTCTGCAGTATAGTGAAAATAGAGGAAGAAGTTTATAATTTAATTGCAGAGCAAGGTTGACAGGGGTGAAGCCTTTAACAGTTCTGGAAGCTTTTTGTGTATCTAGAGAATGTTGCACTAGCTACTGTGAGATGAGTAAATGGCAAAGAACTTTGGGAAAAACAAAGCTTTAAGAATCATCTTGTTTTTATTTTAAGTCACATAAGGCTAGATTTACAAAGGCACTCTGTACACAGCAACTCCCATTGTTCTGCATGGGAGCAGTTTGGGTGTTGAGTGCTTTTGAAAATCTGGACACTTCACTTAGGTGCCTAAATGGGAGCTGAGCACCTGTGGCACTGATGGGTTGATATTTAAACGGTTTGGAAGTTTAGCTTGTGGAAGTGCTAAGCACCCCCAGTTCTCATTGACACAAACAGAAACTGAGGGTGACCTACACCTTGTAGGAGTGGGAGCTAAACCTCCTGTAGAAAAGAATTATGATTTTCCATTTGAACTTTCACAGTTAAACAAACAGAGTCCACTTCTCCTCTCAGTTTTATCAGCTTCACAATAGTATTGGTCCTTTGGATTCAGTGAGTTGCTCCTGATTTACCTTAGTGTGTAAGTGATGGGAGAAGTTGGACCCATCTAATATATTTTAAAACTTTTTTTGCTCAGGAGAGGAGGATACCAGGGTATGTTTTTCAATAAAGATAATATCTGAAATAAGGTGCTGTGTCATTTTCCAAAACCACATTCTTCCAGGAACACTACTGTTCTCTCTGCATACGCTAGCAGATAAGTTGGACTTATTATTTCAACTTTATCATAAACTGGATTTACTCATTGGTTTGAAGCAATCTAAATCACATTGTCAGCATGCTGCTTTGTACTATCATCCTTAAAAAAATCTTTATAGCTTTGCTGTACCCAGCCAAAGGCAGAGATAACATTGAGCCATTTCTAGTATGTACGTAATTTAAAAATCAGCAGAGAATATTTCTTGCACAGGAATCAATAAAGTATGAATATAAACTTGCCAGGTGATGAGAACATGATGCAGGGGATCAGTGAGTCGTCCTTTTATCATCAGGGACCTGGGTTCAAACCCAGACACAACAGCTTGGAAATATTATTATGCCCCAGAGGCTTTAGTAGTCTCAAGGGAAATAAAGTAATATCGGTAAAATACCCCGGTCCAGCTGGGTATGTTAAACATTGTACTTATTTCTTATTTCTCCTTGGTCAAATAATCTTTGTGAGAGAGAAGCTCAGCATTCTAAGAGACAAGCCACGCTTGTTGATCACCTTACACTCACTTCTTCCTGTCAAAGTGAAGCCCACTCCATAGTAAAGCTAATATCATTTTAGCATATTGAAGGTTTTGTTTTGTTTGCATGTGCTCACAAGGTAACGTTTTTGCTCTTAGATACAGTGTCAGGCAGGATTTAGTCATATGTATTAGTAATGAAGGGAATAAGGTCTGAGCAACCTTTTGCTCGAAATGGGTGTGGAAGGGGGGAGAACAGTGTGACTGATTCCCATTTATTAGGAAAGGAGATCAACCAACACCTTTCTCTTCAGTCTACGCCAGAGCTGGTTGCTATGGGAACCCTCCTAGAAGTGACCTCCTTTAGTACTTAAATAAACAAGCTGAATATCTGTGGTTTAAAACAAGAGAGAATCTGCTTGTCTTTAAGACAAACTGGCTACAAATTGATTCAACATTTTATTGATCCAACTTTCGGAAACAATATTGAATAAAGATTGCGTGCTGGGTGCATTTAAATATGCTGTTTTACCTCTAGGGCAAGGCCTTTGTATCTTAGCTCACTTCACATCTATAGTTTTAATTGCACCTCTGAAAAAGTTATGGATTAGTTTATGAACCATCAGTTAAATTATATTTTGGAATTCGCTTGTTACAGCATAAATTGCTTCTTCTGCATTATCTTGGGTACTGCATGGTACTAGATGAGCAGTAACATCATACATCATAATTGCAATATTTGAAAAAGTGAGAAACGCAGTTTTTCATTAAAATTGGCTATTTTAGCTCAGTTGATTGGGGGAGAAATGATGCATTCTCAGTCACTTTGTTGTATTAACTGTTCATCCTTATGCCAATGTCAGCATTACTGCAGTTTTACTGAATTCCTGTTTTTTTTTGTATGTAAATCTCAAGAAAACAAAATAGCAGCTATCATGTTAGTTGGGGGAAACACCCTCCAATGGACATGAAATCTGTCTATCATGGCCGGACATGCTTTATCAAGACTTGGAATGTGGTGGATACTGCCTCAGTCTCACCTTGCATTATAATTTTCACCAAATACATAGGGTTTACTACTCTAGAACAAACTTATGGCCTTAGTCAGTTATTCTACCTTCAGTAGAGGCCTATAACAGATACTGCAGAGGATATCAGAAAAATACCTTCCCGCCCCTTAATGCACAATACTGTACCAGGAGAGAGAGGCATTTATTCTTGATCCCAGGTAGTGATCAACCTGATGCCTAAGGCTGATGTTGTATTCTCAAGCATTAAAATACTCAATGAAGTTCTTAAATGCCTATTCCTGCCTGTCAAGAGAGACACTGGTAAGTGGGACTTTGACAGAGCTGGGCTTTCACACAATGTTTTCCACCCTCCAAGCAGGTGGTTTTTTTCCGCTTCAGCAGGGTTTCCCAAGCTTTGAGAGCTACTGACCCACTTCTAGAGTAAGAATATTTTCTGATCATCCTTCCCAAAGACCTCTAGCTCTAACCATGAGTAAGTGAAGTTTTGTCATAACATGAGGTTGAATTGAGAAAATACATAGTCATAGGTCAGTTTTGAATGGCAAGCAGTAGGGATACTTTGTTTTTTACTGCCACTAAAGCGAAACCAGACTTGCAGAGATACAAGTTTTAAATCTGGTGTTGTTTTAATTTCTCTTTTATATATTGTCATGGCAACATTGATACATTGTCCTTCCCAAAGACTGTTGTAGCACCCATGTACTTGAGTGTAGAAATATGTTAGATTGGATACATTCCCAAACACAGGTACAACTTATGTATGGGAATCACTTCACCTACCACTGAAATGCAGAATTCTTTCCAGTGAAACACAGCAATGACTGAAGAACTTCCAGTTCATTTGTATTTATTAAAGCTAGTTATTTAAGATGTTAACTAGGGCTGTCAATTAATCACAGTTAACCCACGTGATTAACTCAAATAATTAATCATGATTAATCTCAGGGATAGCTCAGTGGTTTGAGCATTGGCTGCTAAACCCAGGGTTGTGAGTTCAATCATTGAGAGGGCCACTCAGGGATCTGGGGCAAAATCAGTACTTGGTCCTGCAAGTGCTGGACTCAATAACCTTTCAGAATCCCTTCTAGTTCTATGAGATAGGTATATCTCCATATGTTAATCACACTGTTAAACAATATAGTACCAATTGAAATTTATTAAATATTTTGGATGTTTTTCTACATTTTCATATATATTGTATTCTGTGTTGTAATTAGAATCAAAGTGTATATTTTTGTTTACAAATATTTGCTCTGTAAAAATGATAAACAAAAGAAATGGTATTTTTCAATTCACCTAATAGAAGTACTGTCATGCAATCTCTTTATCATGAAAGTTGAACTTACAAATATAGAATTATGTATAAAAAACCTTCCTTCAAAACTAAAAGAATATAAAATTTTAGCGCCCACAAATCCACTCAGTACTACTTTTTGTTCAGCCGATTGCTGAACAAAAAGTTTACATTTGATTGTTTACATTTACAGGCCCTTGTCTTACAATGCTGCCCTCTTCTTATTTACAATGTCACCAGAAAGTGAGAACATGCGTTCACATGGCACTTTTGTAGCCAGCTTTCCAAGGTATTTACGTGCCAGATATGTTAACCGTCGTATGTCCCTCCATGCTTTGGCTACCATTCCAGAGGACATGCTTCCATGCTGACGATGCTCATTTAAAAAAAAAAGTGTTAATTAAATTTCTGACTGAACTCTTTGGGGGAGAATTGTATGCTCCCTGCTCTGTTTTACCTGCATTCTGCCATATATTTCATGTTATAGCAGTCTCAGATGATGACCCAGCACATGTTGTTCATTTTAAGAACACTTTCACTGCAGATTTGACAAAACACAAAGAAGGTAACAATGTGAGATTTCTAAAGATAGTTACAGCACTCGACCCAAGGTTTAAGACTCTGAACTGCCTTCCAAAATCTCAGAGGGGCAAGGTAGGGAGGAGCATGCTTTCAGAAGTCTTAAAAGAGCAACACTCTGATGCAGAAACTACAGAATCTGAACCACCAAAAAAGAAAATCAACCTTCTGCTGGTGGCATCTGACTCTGATAATGAAAATGAACATGCATCAGTTTGCACTGCTTAGTACTGTTATCGAGCAGAACTTGTCATCAGCATGGATGCATATGGAATGGTGGTTGAAGTATGAAGGGACATATGAACCTTTAGTGCATCTGGCACGTAAATATCTTGCAACGCTAGCTACAACGGTGCTATGAGAACACCCATTCTCACTTTCAGGTGACATTATGAACAAGAAGTGGGCAGCATTATCTCCTGCAAATGTAAACAAACCTGTTTGTCTGAGCGATTGGCTGAACAAGAAGTAGGACTGAGTGGACTTGCAGGCTCTAAAATTTTACAGTATTTTATTTTTGAAGACAGGCTTTTTGTACATAATTCTGTATTTGTAAGTTCAGTTTTCATGATAAAGAGATTGCACAATAGTACTTGTATTATGTGAATTGAAAAAAATTCTTTTGTTTTTTCAGAGCGCAAATATTTGTAATAAAAAATAGTGAGCACTGTACACTTTGTATTCTCTGTAATTGAAATCAATATATTTGAAAATGTAGAAGACATCAAAAAATATTGAAATAAATGGTATTCTATTGTTTAACCGTATGATTAATCGTGATTATTTTTTTTAATCACTTGACAGCACTACTTTATATGAATAACAGTCAACTTAATGGAATGCTAAGGGACAAAGTATTCCCAAAATGTAGTAGAAATGATAGTTTTACATAGCATTCTCTTCTCATAGTTCAGTAACTTGTCAGAACTTTGCAAACCTATTGAAAAGTCTGTGTCTGTGTTCAAAAGATCTACAAATTGGAATCCTGGCATTAGTAAGGGTGATGTGCTTTTTATGGGATTTGTGATGTTTCTATCATACTTAATTATGTGCCTTCTTTGTCCACCTGAGAACGAAGTGTGTACGGAATGTTTATAATTTTTACCCGCAAAAGCTGCCATAGCTATATGTATGAAATCAGGGGAAACAATTGTTCTATCTACATCTCAGTTGAAGGATTTGCTATAGTTTTGTTCATTCATACCTTTAAAAATGTAATGAAAAGCATGCACTGTTAAATCAAGCCTCCAAGGTCTCTGTGGCTGTGGTTCTGCTATGAGAAGCAGATACAGGATGTTGGATTCCTGCTCACAGGGTCCATGCTCAAGGATGCTGGGGAGCATAGGAAAATAGGAAATGCCATGGTGGATTGGACCCAAGGTCTGCCTAGTCCAGTATCTTATCTCCAACAGTGGGTGGCAGAAGATGCTTCAGAGCAAGGTGAAATAAATTCCACAATAAACAGTGGTGTGATAATCTCCTCCCCACCCCTGATGGTCTCAACCTAATTCATAATGGTTAGTGATTGGTTTAAGGCCTAATGTGTGAAATTTTATATCCCATGCAAAACTCTTTGTGTTTTGATAGCCACTGATATGGAGCTATGTGCCCCAGGGACCAGCTCCAACCTGGTACACCATGGCCCATTACTGGATGGAATGTCACACCTACTCTGTATTCTGTTATAACTTCCTTGCTATCTCGTGGTGAGACTGACATATTGGAAAGAAAACTTGACTTACCAGATTTCATGTTTTGTTACAAAAGCCAAATTCAAAGGGGGTTAATCTTTACACATGTAGAACTTCACAGCACACCAGGAGCCTATGTTGAGCAAACCAAGGCTGTTTTATGGATTTGCATTGAAACCAGGAGAAATTGCATCATTCCTCCACTGGTAGCAACAGCCTGAGCAGGTATTAGAGAACAATTTCAGTCATGCAGATGTTTGTGGGATGAAGTCCTGATGCTGACAATCAATTGGGTAGAACAGGAGGTGATAAGAGAAAAGGAGGACTGAGTAAAGGAGAAATTGGATTAAAATGTTTTAATTTTTGGAAACTGTCCCTTGCCCCATCATTGTCAAGAAAGAACATGCCAGTTACTTGCCTTTTTAAGGCTATTTGGAATTTGAAAAATGAAAACAGATCAGAATATGTTTTAATTGTTTTACATTAATATTTTTCAATAAGTGATGGTCTGAAGTGTTGTACTGACCTGTTTCCTGTAGAAGCTTTATTGCTATCCTAGCATAAAGTAGTTTAATGGGTTGAAAGCCTTTTAGCCAGTCGGATCACATCTTACATCAAAGTCCTATTTTCGTTATTTCATTTTGTTTCATTGCTGGTGTTTTCATCCTGATATCCTGACACCTTTCTGTGAATGTGTAGAAAGAATAGTAAATATGGCAGGTGACCAGCTTGGCTTAACAGTGAAATCCTTGCTGATCTTAAACACAAAAAAAGAACCTTACAAGAAGTGGAAGATTGGACAAATGACTAGGAAGGAGTATAAAAATATTGCTCAGGCATGCAGGAGTGAAACCAGGAGGGCCAAATAAGACTTGGAGTTGCAGCTAGCAAGAGATGTTAAGAGTAACAAGAAGGGTTTCTACAGGTATGTTAGCAACAAGAAGAAAGTCAGGGAAAGTGTGGGCCCCTTACTGAACGGGGGAGGCAACCTAGTGAAAGAGGATGTGGAAAAAGTGAATGTACTCAATGCTTTTTTTGCCTTTGTTTTCATGAGCAAGGTCAGCTCCCAGACTACTGCACTGGGCAGCACAACATTGGGAGGAGGTGACCAGCCTCTTTGGAGAAAGAAGTGGTTCAGGACTATTTAGAAAAGCTGGACAAACACAAATCCATGGGGCCTGATGCGCTGCATCCGAGGGTGCTAAAGGAGTTGGTGGATGTGACTGCAGAGCCATTGGCCATTATCTTTGAAAACTCATGGCGATCGGGGGAGGTCCCAGATGACTGGAAAAAGGCTAATGTAGTGTCCATCTTTAAAAAAGGGAAGAAGGAGGATCTGGGAAACTACAGGCCAGTCAGCCTCACCTCAGTCCCTGGAAAAAATCATGGAGCGGGTCCTCAAGGAATCAATTTTGAAGCACTTAGAAGAGTGGAAAGTGATCAGGAACAGTCAGCATGGATTCACCAAGGGCAAGTCATGCCTGACTAACCTAATTGCCTTCTATGATGAGATAACTGGCTCTGTAGATGAGGGAAAGCAGGGGACGTGTTATTCCTTGACTTTAGCAAAGCTTTTGATACGGTCTCCCACAGTATACTTGCCAGCAAATTAAAGGAGTATGGGCTGGATGAATGGACTATAAGGTGGACAGAAAGCTGGCAAGATCATTGGGCTTAATGGGTAATGATCAATGGCTCCATGTCTAGTTGGCAGCCGGTATCAAGCGGAGTGCCCCAAGGGTTGGTCCTGGGGCCGGTTTTGTTCAATATCTTCATTAATGATCTGAAGGATGGCATGGATTGCACCCTCAGCAATTTGCGCAGATGACACTAAACTGGGAGGAGTGGTTGATACGCTGGAGGGTAGGGATAGGATACAGAGGGACCTAGACAAATTATAGGATTGGGCCAAAAGATATCTGATGAGGTTCAACAAGGACAAGTGCAGAGTCCTGCACTTAGGACAGTAGAATCCCATGCACTGCCAGAGACTAGGGACCGAGTGGCTAGGCAGCAGTTCTGCAGAAAAGGACCTACGGGTTACAGTGGATGAGAAGCTGGATATGAGTCAACAGTGTGCCCTTGTTGCTAAGAAGGCTAACGACATTTTGAGCTGTATAAGTAGGACCATTGCCAGTAGATCGAGGGATGTGATCATTCCCCTCTATTCAGCATTGGTGAGGCCTCATCTGGAATACTGTGTCCAGTTTGGACTACAAGAAGGATGTGGAAAAATTGTAAAGAGTCCAGCGGAGGGCAACATAAATGATTAGGGGACTGGAGCACATGACTTATGAGGAGCGGCTGAGGGAACTGGGATTATTTAGTCTGCAGAAGAGAAGAATGAGGGGGAATTTGATAGCTGTTTTCAGCTACCCAAAAGGGGGTTCCAAAGAGGATGGATCTAGACTATTCTCAGTGGTACCAGATGACAGAACAAGGAGTAATGGTGTCAAGTTGCAGTGGGGGAGGTTTAGGTTGGATATTAGGAAAAACTTTTTCACTAGGAGGGTGGTGAAGCACTGGAATGGGTTACCTAGGGAGGTGGTGGAATCTCCTTCCTTAGAGGTTTTTAAGGTCAGGCTTGACAAAGCCCTGGCTGGGATGATTTAGTTGGGAATTGGTCCTGCTTTGAGCAGGCGGTTGGACTAGATGACCTCCTGAGGTCCCTTCCAACCCTGATATTCTATGAGTCTATGAATCTGGTGGCAGTTACTTTTGGGTTTGGGGATAATTCTGGATTTTCTATGCTCTAAATAAATTGTACATTCAATATAAATATTTATGTTCATATTCTTTTCCTCTTCCCCACCTCACCACACACAGGTAAGGTTAAACAATTAAATAGGCCCCTTTATCTTTCTGGTTTGATAGGCTCTTTTATGTTCTGTTTTACTTTTTGAGTTTTAAGAGAAAAGTTGCTAAGGGGTATCTAAGAAAGCAAAAGCATTTTATATAAAATATTTAATCTCTCCTCTCTCTTTGAAAAATCAGGAACTCCAAAATAACCTATAATATAAGTGTCAATATTTGGGCTTCCAATTGTATAGGCTTCATCTGTAGTCGATAATTTAGTTAAATTCCACAGGAGCATGTTTAAACTGCACACTTAAAGTAATTTAGTGAAAATGGTTAGCAACTATTCACAGTGTTTTACCAGTTGATAATTTGCTGATTCCATTTCTGGAAGCTCCGCTTAATTTAGAAAAGTAACAGAACTTGCAGCCACTTGCTTCTGTGTAATTGCTACCTAAGCAAACTTGGTCAGATGATTCTGACTATAAGCTCGAAGGTCAGAGTCTCTCTTTTTATTCTTAGCATGTAAAAGGAGCCTCATCTTGTAAGGTCTCTTTATGCACTGTGGAACAAGGTATCTCATTAGATGTAGACAAGAACTGGAGCAAGTACTTGATAGGTCAATAGGTGATATTTAATTTAAAAATATTAAACCACACAGCTGGCAAAAAAAAAAGTAAGGAATGTGTATTAGAGAGAGGAAAAGAAAAAAAAGATGCAAGTAACCTAAAGGACAGATGCGTTAATCTGTTTTGAATTAAAAATTAGAAATTAAGGGCCAGGTTTTCAAAGTGAAGCATGTACAATTGTGCACATCTTTTTTGTGTGCACGGAAAATTTATCTGCACAAATGCTGGATGCATGAAAACCAAATTAGGTACTGGTGTATATTTGTGCATGACTGGGTGTCTGAATGCATAAATTGTGTGTGTAATTGTCTATACTTAATGTTAGCAAAAAACTTAGCTCGTAATCTATATATTTTTTTTCTTTGCAGAGGAATATGTTAATGGTTATATCTGGGGCCTGATTTTCAAAACAGTTACTTGTTGTTTTCAAAGCAATCCAAGACCATCAGATAGGCCAAATTATGGAAATGACTCAACACTTAGAAAAGGGAGTAGTGCCCCAGCAGGAATATTGTGAGGAATTATCCCTTGGGCAGATAGAAAACCTCTTGGTGCTTCTAGGTGAATAGCTCTGTTTGTCTGCTGGTATACCCTCTAGCAGCATGCTGCTGTCTCCTACCCTCATAGCTGGCTGGTTTCACTGGCCAACACATAGGGATGGGAGTTATGTTCCCACCCCTCCTACCCCTTAACAAACCATGATTCGTAAGGGAAGAGGGACAGGACAGTCCCTGGCTTCACAGGAAATGGGAGACTAAAATTCTGTCCAGTGGAATTTTCTTGGGAGAGGCTCCTTAGGCTCTCCCCTTTCTAAGCATTCATGATAAGGACCAGGCACATTCTGGAACTTAGTTAAAAGTTGCTTTGCGGTTATAAGTGTAATGCTTTGCAACTTTTTTGTGTGGCTTTATTGAATTTTGATTCTGTTGAAAAGTGGAAAATGATGATGCTGGGTATATGTGCCTTGTTCACAAGGATGAGGTCTTTGGAATGAGGATGGGAAGGTGAGAGAGAGGTAGAAAATCTAGGAGACAGAACATATGAGTCAGACTCATTAATTCCTGGTTTACTGCCAATCCCCACTACACCCTCTGGTATTTTTGGAAGAAGGTAAATGATTATACTACTCTTCTTATCAGTGAACCAGTGGGTGATGACTATAGATTTGGAGACTGATTTGTTACCTTGAGGACTTGAACATGCATTTCAGTTTCCAGCTGAGTACCTTCCATATATATACACACTTAATAAATACTGATGTTCTGGACGCAGCTGGAGATTTTAGCTGTTTCAGTAAGGACAATGTGCAAAGTTTTCAGCTCTCTTTCACATACAGCATTAACCTCTTGCAGAGCTTGAACATCAAATGCTATCTTTTCTTCATTTCTTTGGCCCCAAAAGTAACCAATTATATTAAATATATTGCATTTACAGTGCAACAGGACCCTATTTGGGGTCCTTAGGCATGTCTTCTGTAGAAATAATAATACATAATAAAGTACATGGTGAGTCCATAAGTGGTGAGTGACTCTCAAGGATTCAGCCTGACTTAACAATTAATTTTACTTGTAATATCAATGATTCTGTTATTGAAGCAGCTGAGAACCCAACCCTCCTTCCAAACAAATTAAAAAAAAAAGTGAAACTAAAAAAAATAACCCCTGCCTTACCTAAAATACTAATTGCTGCTGATTTGTAATGTCAGCCAGAGTTGAACTTTTAATTATTTTTTTATTACTGTGTGTTTCATGCCCCTTTATCTTCCTGGTTACTTTCCTGGAAGCACTGAGACATTGCAAGAAGACTTGTTCTTATTGTATTTCTAGGCTGACTGTGTAAACAGAAATACCAAAGCATGTGTCAAAAGAGGCTGTCCTCAGCCCAGTATTACAGACCGAGTAACTAGGATAAAAACTGCATAAGCATCCAAGTGAACCTGGAACTCTAGTCAGTTTCAGATTCAGTCACCACTAATAAAAACCCACTTCTCTGTTCATAGATACCCCTTGGATTCAAAGGGGATCTCTGAAAGACAGAAGTGCTATATCTTCACTTACTACTTTAACTATTGGGAAGAAAAAATGCACTGAGCAACAGTAGGATAACAAGTATTGTAAGTGTTATCACCAGAAAGGTGTAATATAGTTCATAAACAGAGAACTCCTTCCTTCTTTTAACAAGATGTGCACAGCAGGGGTGAAAGTATGGCGGTACGGTGTACTGGTAAAAAGTAGACGCCAGTACCAGCATGTACCGCTAACTTTAACATCGCTGCCCCTTGTGCGCCACCCATTGGCGGCCAGCAAAAGGGGCAGTGACGACCCAGCAGGGCCACTGATGAGGGGTGTAAAAGGGGTAGCCAAGTTAAAGCGTTGTTGCCCCTTCCGCCCCCCCAGCTGCTGACAGGAGCCCTGGACCCTTTAAATCGCCGCTGGAGCCCCAGGTGGCGCAGGCCAGGCAAGGCAGATGCTGGGACGCTGAGCCTAGTCCTGCCCCTTCTGCCCAAGGCCCTGCCCCTTTTGGGGGGGAGGACAGAGTTGACCCCGTACCAGTAAGAGCACCCCGGTGCACAACAAATGCTATCAATACTCCATAAAAATCCATGTGCCCCGTTCCAAAATGTACACGATGTCATGACAAGACCAGCCTGCTAAAATTGAATACATGGCAAGGCAGGAAACCAAGAAAACCATAGATTATGGATAATTTTCCTTGTGGAGAACCAGAGTACACTGTTCTTATAATAGTATCCATGTAGTTTTATAAATTTTATTTATAAGCCACATACATGGTTGAAAAGCAATTGAGACTATTGCCTCTTTTCAAGGTTTACCCTTTATTTTGATGTCAAGTTATTTTTTGATATGCAATGTTTTTCTTCTCACTAACCCAACATATGGTAACGTTCAAGTTTCAGAAAACCTACATATCACAGATTCTTCCTGTTGTCCAGTCATAGCTTTTTGTTCTTTGGACTTCATGCTTTTTTGCCATCCTTTTGCTCAATTATGAAATCTCTTGAAGCAAGACTTGTGCTTTAACTTTACATCTATTCCTTAGAGGAGTAAAGGAGATATGTAATAAACCCAAACAGAAATAAAACTGTAGATAACCATTTCCAACTGAACCAACTTTCAGAATTTTTGGCAAATCAAAAAGTTAAAATAAACTGTTTAGATTCTGAATTTTATTTTGTTTTTAGATTATTAATTACATTGAAGGATATTTCTAAATATAGTCATTTCAACCCAAACAATCAGAACATTTCATTTTGAAAACGTTGAAACAAAGTGTTTCAACTTTTTTCAGATTTTTGGGGGTCGTGGCTGAAACATATCAGCAAACCTCAGACGAATTTGCAAAACATTTTAACGTTGCGACATCTGCATTTTTGCTGGAAAAAAAATCAGCTGAAAAATGTCATCCAACTCTATTAACCCACCCCCATCCTGTATTTACTCGGTGCCCAAAACTTCCAGTGAGCTTCCATTGCACAGATGAGGCAACTGCAACAAAAATTTCCCCAAAGTCACAGAAGAGTCAAAATTGGAGCTAAGATTAGAATTTAGGAGTTCATGGCTCTTAGTCCTTCCAAGCCACCTCTCTTAGGGTCTGATCTGATGCCCATTGAATTCAATGGAAAGACTCCCATAAATTTCACTGGACATTACTGATCAGTATTGTGAGGTTGTTTTTGTGTGTGTGTGTGTGGTTTTTTTTTGTTTCATTTTTTTGGTTTTAAAGCAGCCAAGATTCTCAAAAAGTATTAGTGATTTTGGGTCCCAATGTGAGACTTTTTTAGGTGCCCGATTATGAGAAATTTCTGACCATTTCAAAGTGTCCCAAGTTGGGCAACCAAAATTGTTTAGAAAATCCTGGCTGATTGAGGAAAAACATGTGGCTGAACTGGAATATGTATTTACCTTTGTGCTCTTCTGTTTTTTTAGGTAAATAATCTGTACTGTATATCCTTCAATGAGAGGTTTTTGTTTTATGTTTTTTAAACAATGTTACATCCAGGGAAAAATTATTCTAGATTTACTATTTTAAGGGAATTTTGGTTGGTTACCTGCAGTAATCATCCATAGATGATAAAACTGGTTGTCAATTTGAATGCCATGTAATTTTATAGAATAATTACCAACATTACCCAGGTATTAAAGGTGAATTACCATGAGTCATGAAATTTTAATCGTCACTAGCCACCTGACCTAATATCAAATTTAAAGTCTGATTTATCACTAACTAAGCACCCTTCTAGACCACTGATTTCAAGCTAAAAGCTGTTCAGGCTGTTTCCTTTTTAGGCTTTAAAAACTTTAGTCACACACAATTTCAACCATTATAGTTGTCTCTCTTGTTTAGGAAACCATATATTTTTTGCTTTAAAAAAGATGACAGTTAACAATACCAGTTACCACCACCTGTGCTTATTTTTTTACAAGTATCTGAGTAATCATTTCTCCAAAGAAACAAGCAATTATTACACAACAAAACAGTTATTTACAAATATCTGTATTCCATTAACTAAAATAAGTGTTTTCCCTTTTTTGTTTCTCACAGGATTGATACATTTAGTACCTAAGAATTACTTTGAAATAATCCCAAGACTTTCACAATTTACAATCAGCAAATTGTCTCTGTCACTAGATTTTATTACCCATGTCTGATTATTTCAGAAAAGGTAATTGCAGATCATTTTACTATGACTTAACATCTGAACTCCGTTATTATTCCCAAATAATTACTCAGTGTTGTTCCAAAATGATCTGCCCTGACTTTAAAACTGATTTATGTGAGTTTGGAAAATTAGATATGAGGCAGGACTCTTTTTTTCCCGAAAAGAATGAACCATAAGGAATTTTAGTTATTTTATTTACCTTTGCTGCAATCTGTTGCAAAGAGCGAGTTCTAAGGCTGTCTCAAAGCATCACAGGAGTGTTTGTTTACAAGTCTTTCTGTAATTTTTACAAAGTGCTCTGAGTTCACTTGGCAATTATGACTAAAATGGCATGTACTCTTGAGATTTTTGTGTTAGATGCACTAGCTAAATCATCGGCACAATACCCACTTGATCTCCCTGGTCTCACCAAACCCAATCCCTTTCTTTTGTCTGTCTCCAGGTGGTTGCCGACAGCATTCACAACCTCCACAGTGTGGGAACATACTGTGTCATGATTCCAATCTGCTTTGCAGCACATGCTGCTGTATGCTGTGTTGCATTCTGTTCTCATTTCAGCTACACTCAGAGAACTCCTAATTGTGTCCAGTATTCCTCTCAGACAATTAAATTCCTTTCCTCGTAGTTTAGCACCTTCTAGCAGGGTTTTGCTATGACATTTTATTGTATTCCATCCATTTTACCCCCTACCACCCATCTCTTAAAGGGGCAATGGTAGTGTGTGATCCCCATTTCCTTAGTCAATGTCAGTTCTTCCTTTATATTTTGCATCTAACCCAAATCATCCACTCCTGAGGTCCTATCTCTATTCACAGAATTCAAACCTGCTGTGAAGCTAAAAACAGCTCAGGCTTTCCCGCACTGTGTTGACAGCCGGTTTTGGACAGATGAATGCTAGATCTGAAAAGATAATTCAGTGTCCATGTTTATTCAGTGCTTGATCTCTCTGCTGAGATTGCCAGCGATTCCACACACAGTTGTGTTAGCTTTAAATAAACAAAATGGTAATGTTGTGACCCAAAGTGAAAGTAGCCAGCTCTTTTAAAAGTAAGACTGACAGATTATTGTTTCCATATAACACAATTTAGGGACAAAGTGTCAGACTTAACTTCAAATATGTGGCCTTTTTATTGATTTTTGTCACCACCTTCACACTATACTTTAGTTTTTTTCTCCCTCATGAATTAGTTTGGTTCACTTGCTCAAAATGAAAGAACACATTTTCCTTCCTCCTCCAAGCCATTTAATTCTCTCCATTAATTTTTTTCTCTTGGGATTATGTTGGCGGTTAGTCCAGAAGTCAATACATGCTTGAAAAAGTGATCATTCTTTTCTTCAACTGTTACTGTTGCTAGAATTCAAATTGATAGAGGGCACAATTCAGGAGTTGGTCCTTGCTTATTTAGAATTAGATTGTGTGTATTTTGCTTATTTTCTATTCAACAGACAATTCTGAAAATAACATGACATTTTGGATTGCACCCTTGTTTTATGGCTTAGCATCACAAATGATGTCAGCCAAGCTCTTGAAGTAGTACATTAATTAACAGGTACTTCACATGAGCAAAATGTCATAGACGTAGCACATAAACAAAGGTTTTTTTTCAAGCCATTGTTTTGTGTATGTGCCACACAAACACTTGCAGTTTAATAACAATCAGAGTTTGAGGTATTTATTCAGCTCTTAGAGATAAATATTCAGAATGTGCCTTGGTTTATAACAGTTTTGAGACAGATTTGTTGTGGCTCTATTGCTTGACGGACAAGCATGCTTTGAGATCATCAGATGAAGGGAGAAATATTATAAAGTGGCTAGTGTTGTTCAGTAAATAATAATGATGTAAGTGTCAGAGGCAGTAGATACTAAATCAGTCTCTGTTGGGTGGTAGGCTTAGCACGCATGTATTGTTCTCAAGGCAAGTGATATTGTTTCCTTTCATACCTGGTGCTAGCAAGGCTATGTACTTGTCCAACTGCCAAACATCATAACAGTCAACAAAGGATTGAATTACAGTGTTCAATAGGCGAATCAATGATCCAATTTAAATGCGTACTTGGGTAAGTGTGTGAACAACTATCACAAGTGGGTTATACACTTAAGCAGAATGTAGTGTGAGTGGCTAGAAACCAAAACATCTGCATTGTTGTTTTGAACCCATTTGGTTTTACAGACACCATTTTAATCTGAATATTCACATTATGCTCTTGTTAGTTCATAGCTTAATGACCTTTTCATTTATTCAGTAATTTGACATGGTTGAATATAACAATACTGGGGGCTTAAAAGAAATGCTTTGTCCTTTTGTACTGTCATTTTTATCCTCAGAAGTATGACTTCTTGTTTATTGTTCCCTGGAGCTGGCTTTTGTCATGCAATGGTGAGCCCTGTGTAGTCTTATTGTTTAAAAAAAACAACTACTCTTGGAAGGAAATCAATGCTACAATGATTGGGGGATGGGGGTTTGTCATGTAATTAGCTAGTTAGATAAAGTTGAATTAATGTAAAGGCTGGATTTTCATTAATATTTGTGTCCTTTTGTGTTGCATCGCAGAGGAGCAGGGACAGAGTCTGACAACCCATGTGATCATAAGCAGAGAGTTCTTTATTCATTTCCAGCATACTCTTATATCCCATTATGGCCAGCAATCAGACAGTTGCTAATTGGTTAACAAAATTAACACAGCTGCAGCTGTAACCCCATAGGGTAATTATCATCCTAACACCTGTTTGACTTATCATCCTATTTACAATTAGCTGGCCGCTCAAGGCCAGCCCTTTATACACAATTCCCAGCGTTATCGGCTCGTCCCAGAAGCCTAAACAATCTCAGCATTTCACATTCTATTCCCAACACTTCCCCCCTCCACCCAAAATCAAAAAGGAGGGGAAAAAAAAAAAGGATAAAAACATTAGCAAAACATTTCCAACTTATAACAACATAACACCACAATCTATCACAAACCAAAATTAAAACTTTATAAAGCCAACCTATATAACCATACAATTCTTAACATAACCCCAACAACACCAAACAAAAACAAAGCACAACAAATAAATGGTGTAAATTCTACAGGATTCCCCCCTACTCAATAGCACACCAACTTGTGGCAAACTTCTATTACCAAAACATCCCTCAGATGTCAGGCGATCAAACTGACACTGAGGGAGGGGGGGTCCTAGAAAAAACACAACATAAACCACATAAAACACAAAAAACAATCCTGGCCAGAAAAACAAACAAACAAACAAACAAACACCACAAAACAAAACAAAAAACACATAACATAAATTTAACTCTGTAAATAAATGCATGGTACATAAAATGCTATGCAGCTAACACCAATTTTCTTAATATTTAAAAAACAAAACAAAACTACCCCTACTGGGCAATCAATCATTACATACAATATACAAATACCCTTAGTACCATCAGGCAAAAAAGGAAAATTACAGCATCAATTAAATCATTTACAGTAATACAATTGCATCCTGACTTACTTCTAAATTCAACTGCTATTCCCTCCAGCAACCACAGAGTTAACTTTGTACTCTGCCTAACATTACTCGCTAGTAGTTAATTACCTTTTCTATCAACTACACCCTCAAGGTTATCAACCAGTATTCCAAGCTTGTTGTCTGTTGCCCGCCGCCTGGGCCCGATCCTTTTTTCTTCTTCAAGTTCTCTATCTATTGCGTGCCTGCCTGGGCCCGATCCAAAGCACTTTACATAAAAATATTTTGGGTCACATAAATTCAAAGCCATTCTCCCAAATTACCTAGATTTATGCCTACAACTCCCCGCTTTAAGAATACTCAACAAACCTTTAGGCCGAATTTTCTCAAACTTTAAAAACAAAAAACAAATAGGCTCTAAAAAACAGGGGTTAGTAATGGGGAGGGGTAATATCATTTACAATCCAATTAGGGAGGGCAATACATGCTAAAAAAAAATTCCACAACACAGGGCGCAGCCTGCAAAATAAACCCCAAAATCCAATCAATACCACAGTTTTTAGCAGGAGTCCCAAATTTTTTCCTGCCAGTGTGCAATTCTTTGCTTCTTTACCAGGGTCAGTTCTCAATGTCTTTTTAGTCAGGAATTTCTAGACATTGGCAATATCAATAATGTAAGTGTTTTTTCTCCTGTTCCACCACCATCGTGGTTCAAGTTCTACGGGGGAAATTATCAGGACATCATCCTATACATTCAGGCAAAGCAAAAATTATCTCAATCAATTAAATCATTCAGGGAGGATCAAACAAAAAGAATCCTGGCATAGCAAACAAGCAACTTTCCTCCAGGGGCCCAGGTTGTGTACATCGTGTGGCTCTTTCAGACATTCCATCCACCACTGCAGCAGACATCTCTGATACTAACACAGTTGCAATTTCTTCAGTCCTACTGTTTGCAGCCTCAAATCCCGAATGAGCAGTGGTAATATCTTGGACTAGTTCAGGAAATAGTTTTCCAGGCACTGCTTCTAAAGGCTTTAAAGTTTCAGCTGAGGTTTCCATAGATGTTACAGTTTCTGCAATGATTTGTTCTTCAATTGCTGCAGCTGTAACAGGCACAAATGTTTTTTGAGCCCCAGAGCTTTCAATACTAAAAATGGGTGAGCCAGTATCTGCCAGCTGCACAGCTAAATTCTCTTGCTCCTCTTCGTCTCCCTTTCCACACACAGGCAGTTCTTGAGGACACATGTCGCTCTGTAGAGGGGCCCCATTTACAACTGCCCCTGGGCATTCTGATACTAGGTTAGATGGCGCATCTCCTACATCATTCTGCATGGGGGCCTCAGCTGCAACCGCTTCAGTGTGCTCTAATTCCAAGGTAAACACAGTATCTTCTACCTCTGTCGTCCCAGGTGCCTCAGTTACCCCACTCTGCACTGCATCCCCAATAAAAGCTTCCTGAGTGATTTGCTGCCCATCGGATCCCTGAAGCCGAGCAGTTCGGGTGGGCTTGTCCATAGCAAAGGCAGTTTGGGGAGGGCCAGTGGATCCAAACCCTCGAGACCCGCGGTCAATTGGGGTCGATCGGGGCACACATCCCTTGAAAGGTATTAACTGAGCAAGACGTGTACCAGCAGTTATAGTCACAGGGGGACAGAGGGCACGTACCATTATCCCAATATTCCCCGTATAGTCGGCATCAATAAGGCCAGGCAAAACAAAAATACCTTGTTTCGATGTCGACGAACGGCCAATCAAAAGGGCACTCAGTCCAAATCCTAATGGACCATCGGTGTTGGAAGGAAGAACTTGAACCTCGTCAGTCTCTAAAACTACATCTGTCGCTGTGGCCAAGTCCACTCCGGCACTGCCACGGGTTGCTCCGGTGAGGTGTTCCAGGCAGCCGGGTTGGCGGGTGGAGGCACTTGTGTCGTCGCGCTCCTCCGAGGGGCGCTCCGCGATCCGTTTCCCGGCAGCGGTGTTCCATCCTTCGTGTAACGCGCCCAACAGTCGGCGGCGCGATGTCCAAACTTATCACATCGTGTGCAAGCGCCAGTTGCAGCTTCAGGTGACACATCAGAGGCCCGCTGCCCATTTTGCATAGGGCAGTTCCGCCGGAAATGCCCGGGTTTTCCACAACCAAAACAGGGGCCGGCTGGCCGGGTCGGTCTTCTAGCCCCCCGCTGTCCCCCGAGCAGGGGTTGTAACGCCACGGCCAGTGCAGAGGCCTGTGCCTTAGCATGAATTGCCGCCTTATCCGTCTCCTCAAGCATAGCGGCCCTACCACATGCCTCAATCATTTCCATCAGGGTCGCAGTCTTGGGCAAGGTGGCTAATATACGGCGGCAAGTGGGATTTGCATTCTGGGTTGCAAGATCAAGTCCAACTGCAGTTCTGGCCTCTGGCGTCAGATTAGGAGATCTATCAATAGCCTCTCGAAGGCGATCCAAAAAGGTGGAATATGGTTCCGATGGGCCTTGCATAATTTTAGCGTAGGGAGGGCTCGGCTTTCCCATCTGGGGCACCGCTTTAAAGGCAGCCAAAGCCAGTTCCTGCGACTGCTGCAGGATCCGGGGATCGAGGCGAGCTTGCAAGTGCGGGTCAACAAAGCGACCGGCTCCCAAAAACATATCAGCAGTGGCCAGGCGCCGAGGATCATCATCCGGTAAATCCAAATTGCGGACAAGAGCCAAGTCAACTCTCTTAGCCCAATCATCTTTCCACAACAGTTTCTGTGTAGGTGTAAGAAGCATGTCAGCTAGCTTAATCGCATCGTACGGACACATTGCTTGGCCAACAAATATCTGTTCAATGATAGACTGTACATACGGATTATCTAGTCCATAAGACATGATCGATTTCTGTGCCTCACGGATCAACTTCCAGTCCAAAGGGGCCCACCGTCTATGATTAGGGTGTTGAGGGTCTGGCGTAATCACCGGAAAGGCCTCAGGTGTTAGACCTTCAAGGATGGCTTCTCTTAAAACTCCATGCCAGCGCTGTACCGGATCCGGAGGGTCCCCAGTTGGAGGGTCCCCGGGGCCAGGCGGGCGGGGGGGGCGAGTCGAATGAAAGCACTTGTGAAGATGCGATCGCGATGATCCAGGTGGAAGACCTTCCAATTGGTCCAACTTGTCACATATATGCTGCAGCTGTCGACCCTGGCGCTCCATCTCCTTATAGAAGGCATCAAACTGAGTAAACTGAGTAAACGTAATCAAATCGGGATATGGGTTTGATGGCACACGTTCCACCCGAGCCTCCTCTGTCCCCCCGCAATCGAGGCACCCCCAGGCCCCGTGGACACGGCATGGCTTTGGAGGGGGTGCATACGGCAAGGCTGTCTCCATAGGCTCGGGCGTATCGGGGGGTAACGGGACCGTAGCAGGATCAATCATGTCGGGGCCGATAGCCACATTGGAGGGTAGTGGGGCCGTAGCAGGGGCAACATCATCCATAGGGTAGGGGTCGGAAGCCAAAGGTATCACCGTGTCCTCACCACCGAAAAACTCTCTGGCTCCAACCGGCAACACAGAAGGCATTCCGGGCGTTGGGCGGCAAAGCTCAGAAAGGGCCGCCTGCACTCCTGCCTCGGCCGCGAGAGTTTCTACTATCTCCTTCGCCTTATTCCATACTGGACTCAGGGAGAAGGCCTCCTTATCGCCCCGAGCCACCGACTTCCAAAGCTCAGAGCCTAGCCGCTCCCAAACAGTTTTATCAAAAATTGTACTTGGTTGAACAGAAAGTCCCCTTCTCCGTCCCCACCGCAGCAGACGGGATAACTTATCAGAGGGGAGCTTCTCTCCCTGCCGCTCCGCGATGCGCATCAAATATTCATGCACCGTCCTTTCTTCCGCTGATGCAGCGGTTCCCATGTTAGCTGCTCACCTCTGGGCTGGGGTGTGCCTCCCTTTTCAGACGCCCTGCGGCTTGCCACTCGACACTGAGCTCAGGTGCGCCCCTCTTTTCGGACGCCCTGCGGCTCCTAGCCGCTCGACACTGAACTCAGGTGCGCCCTTCTTTTCGGACGCCCTGCGGCCGCCGCTCAACACTGAGCTCAGGTGCGCCCCTCTTTTCGGACGCCCTGCGGCTCCTAGCCGCTCGACACTGAGACTCAGGTGCGCCTCCTTTTCCTCCTTTCAGTTCAGGCCACCAACACTGTCCTCATTCAATCACGTCGGGGTCACCATTTGTTGCATCGCAGAGGAGCAGGGACAGAGTCTGACAACCCATGTGATCATAAGCAGAGAGTTCTTTATTCATTTCCAGCATACTCTTATATCCCATTATGGCCAGCAATCAGACAGTTGCTAATTGGTTAACAAAATTAACACAGCTGCAGCTGTAACCCCATAGGGTAATTATCATCCTAACACCTGTTTGACTTATCATCCTATTTACAATTAGCTGGCCGCTCAAGGCCAGCCCTTTATACACAATTCCCAGCGTTATCGGCTCGTCCCAGAAGCCTAAACAATCTCAGCATTTCACATTCTATTCCCAACACTTTTGTAGCAGTAGTTTGGACTCTATGAAAAATGTGCTTGATGTTTAACAGGGTCTGATTCTGCCACTTAGTACAGTGCCTTACTCAAGTGAGCATTCCCATGTACTGCGATCAGGGCTACTTATGCCAGGATGATACTCATAATTGGCAATGGCTTAAACTGGGGCCCCATTTACCAGCTGTTCTTCTACAGAGCTAGATCATCACAAGGCTATGTGGCCACACAAGACAGTAAGGGGGTGTAAGGCACCATTGGCACTCTTGTGCAGGCAACCTATACCACAGGTTACAGATGTGATGGAAGACAGAATTGCCATTTTCCCCCCCGTGCAGACTGAGCAGAGCCTTGGGTGCCACCTACTCCAGAGTGTTGTCAAACCTGCGCTTCATTAGGTATAAAGTGGGTGAAAATTGCCTTGTTTCCAGACCAGGCAGGAGACTAGAATGGAGATTGCAACTATCCAGTGAACAATCTTCTTTTTGGGCTGTTCCTGGGGCAGCACAACTTGCTGCTCCTTGCTCAGGGCTGATCATAAAGTGAGTGATCTAGCCTGCATTGAGGTGCTTATTCAGCAAAGCACTGAAGCACATGTGGAACTTGAAGCATGTGAGTAATCCCATCTTGCTCAGAAAAGCATTTAATACTTAATGCTGTTTTGACATCACCGTGTGCCTTCTGCCGTGACATCACTCCTAGCCCAGTCTGACAGGCTGAGAATAAGTCTATGCTGCAAAGAAAACCCCGCAGAAGCAAATCTCAGAACCCAAGTCAACTGACTAGTGCTTGTGAGGCTCGCACAACGGTGCTAATTATAGCAGGGTAGACATTCCTGCTGCGGCTTTAGCCTGGACTCTGAGACCTGGTGAGAGGGGAGGGTCTCAGAGCCTGAGTTCCAGCGCAAGTGGGAATACCTACGCTTTTTAGCCCTGTAGTGTGAGCCCCTCCCAGCCAGAGTCAGTTGACCCAGGATCTGAGGCTTATTCCCACAGAGTTGTGCTGCTTTTTATGCGTAAATGTTCACTAAGTGTCTACTGCTTGGCAGCTGCTAATAAGATAAATTGAATGAAATGATTGTAAATGGTTAATTAAACCACACATGGCACATTCTTCCAGAAATGGCTGCCCTAACGTCAGCAAAAGAAGAAAACTCTGCTTCTGAAAAACTGCAGGTCACACAGTTTTAGTGTTCAAGTACATTATTTTGCTGTTGTTGTAGCAATATTCCACATATTTAGAACTTCTTTTGTTTCTTATAAACTTATACATGGTTTGTTTTTTGTTGAATATTATTATCATTACATCTAATCTTCCTTTCTGGATCACATTAGAGAATTGGAGTAGAAGCTCTCTTAGCCCTTTTGTGAAAGAGCAGGGATGTCTGAGTCTTCATCAAATAATTTTTCTCCTCATTATTTGTCTCCAGACAAACAAAAGCAGAAGAGAAGATGTGAAGTTACTCTATCCCCAGGAACCGTATTTATTTAAATACAAAAACTTATTAAAGCAGAGCTATTGTTTTTCCTCTCATCCTTTTAAAAATACAAAGGAAAATTCAAACATAATTATTTTAATTATGCCCACCTTAATATTACATTAAGTCAAGGTTCCCTTCTTCAAACTCAACTCCGCCATATTCCCCATCCCATAGGTTTTATGGCATTTGAAATATAAACAGAAATATATTAAATTAGATGTGAACAAGACAGAATGTCACCAAGTTAAATTTTTTGTAAAAGCGTCTTTCTTTCATTTCCTTATTAAACTCCTATGTGAAAGGTTAATATTGGAATAACGTGTTTGGTTTTTTTAACCGTGCCTTTGCTTTTGTTGTTGCTTTTTGCATTACTCCAGATTATAACAGTGTGTTCCCTGGCTACCTAGGGGCTGCAGCACTGCCTGGGTCCTTCATAGCACCACCTTCAGAGATGGTTCCATTTCCCCATCCTTGGCATGCCACCTACAACAGGGCTTGAAAGGGGCTTGGCTGACTTCCTGTCAGAATTATCTCCTGGCTGCTTTTACAGGAGCCAAGCAGGGGTGATGATCTCACCTTTTGGTGTTTTATTTTTGAAGGACCATCTGGTGCACCTCAAATCTCAGCAAGTAATAATAAATAGTAGTGAGATCCACCTTCCAATTACTAAAAAGATTCACTTTCTGGAATCTTCAAAATGTTGCCTGTCACACAATTAGAGAACTTTCTTTTAAAGTCAGGCTAGTTATTGGCTTGTTAAATGCAATGTTTTCATTTCTTTCTATTATATTCAGCTGCCCTTTAAACCTTTTTTCTTCCTTTTAGTTAATATGTTGTCACCTCTCCAGCATTTGTAACTCATAGCAGTTTAATTGGCCTAAGTGTGTGGAAAATTCCAGAAATGAAATATTTCTGTTCCTGGGAGAGGTGCACATTTTCTTAAAGGGTGCTTGCTTACTAGTTGCTAGAGATGGGCCAGATCTCAAACCCTGCATCAGGACAACCCAAACTCTGGGGCTCTTTGAAATCTGGATATGAATGTTCTTTAAGAGTGGAATCTTAATTCCAGCTCTAAATTTTGGGATATGAATAATCTAAATTTTGCTGCTTGACCATCTCTCTGTTGGTAATTTGGGGGAGGAATTACTTTTTCTTAGGAAAAAAAAATCAAGAACCAAACAGAGCCTTGTGTGTGCTAAAGAGAGCTCCAGAATTTCCCTAGATTATTCTTCTGGAAGTGGGAGGGATTGTTTATACATAATGAACAAGCGTTTGGACTGTCAGTTCTAACAGATCTTCCAGAATTTGCCAGAAGCCAAGACTATGTATACAGAGAGATCCTTTATTCCCACCCTGGTTCCTGCTTTTTAACAGCATGGGTCCATTGGCATCATCTCCTGGTCGTGGCTTTCTGTGGTACCTCTCCCAAAGGGGGTACATTATATCTATCTATCTGTCTATCTTTAGTATTTTTTATTTCCCCTGCCAGTTACCTATACTTTGGGTAGCAGCATGGAGGGGAGAGCAGCCTCTCTGGGGCTACTGCACACCTCTCTCCCATGCCCATATAGATGGGGAATGAGCAGGAAAGGGCAGGGAATTAATTAGTAAGACTTTGGTTCCACTCTGACAACATGCCAGCCAACATTGCTGTGCTGGTGCACTGGGGAACACAAACTGCAGTAGGGGTGGTGCAGGGAATGTCCTCATCCTGGAGTTGGGGGATCTAGGAGGCAGATTGTGGTTAAATGCTTCCTGGGCTTCTCCCCAAGCTGTGAAGCAATACACAGAGCTTGTGGCAGTCACAATTGATTTACACATCAATAATGCATTTTAAAGTCCTATTGGATGTTTATACACTGTCACTTATACAGAGATCCTTTTCTGCTGTATCCAGAATTTTAGAGTATGGATACTTACATTGCTGCTGTTTCCTGGAGCTAATGATTTACCATGGAAACCTAGATTTTTATCTTCATCTTATCATAAGTTTTGAAACTTTAATGATACTACAAATGACTCATCTTTAAGAAACAACTGTAAATACTAAAAATTAATTTGTAGGGAAATCAAAATGGAGAATGCACTGGTGGCTCAGATGGAGAGTGCCCAGTGCACACTGTTCTCTTTGAACTCTTTGTCCTCCTGTTTCCTAAAGGGCAAACCCTTCCCCAAATATGCAGCTCAAATAAACAAAGGGGGTAGGGAAATAGAGCAAGGACTCTTCCCCAAGGTCATGAAGTGACGCTAAGTCTAAGCACAGCTGCTAAAGCCATTCTGAGGTTCCTGTAGCTTCGCTGATTCCCGTGGGAGACTATCTGGTGGAGCCATGTAGTGAGTTATCATGGATCAGGGTTCCAGGGCATACAAGAGGTGCAAATCCCGCCCCCCTCTTAGGCTTTAAATTGAGCTGCTATCCAAGCTGCTGTTCTTCACTGATATTCTAACATGAGTTAGCTAATGTGGGTTAGATAAAAAGTGTGTTCTTAATCAGGTTTGCAGCATAGATGTACCCTAAAAATCTCCATCCTATGTGCAGTATGAGGTGAGAAATTTCTTAGTAAGTTTCTGAGACAGATCCTCCTTCAGATAGCATGACAACAAATTGACATATGGCTATATTGTAGTATTCTGACATTAAAAAATGTCACTTTTCTAACTGAGCTATGCTGTTTCATTGTTGATTTTGAAACCTGTTATAAGCTTTTACTTTTATTGTTTATATGTGATAGTTATTTGCAGACACACACACGATAAAAACATTAGATACAAGTAAGTAATGTTAGCGAGCTCTATTCTCCTTGTGTTTACAAATAGAGACTGTCTAGAACATTTTACAATTAACATGCAGACATGAAGTTCTTCAGCTTCCACCGTCTAAATGAAATTTCATCTTATGACACTAAAAATTGTATTCACATGCTCTTAATCAAATCAACATCATTTACAATATAGGTTTATTGCAGCTGGGAAAGATAACTGGAGAGATGCTTAAAGCAAGTGGTGAAAGTCTCCAGACTTCCCTTGTGTTTTTGGGTAGAATACAGAATGAAGAAAAGAACCCAACCCCATGGAAGAGAGGCATTTTATAGAACAATTGTCAAAGAAGGGTGACTTTACCAATTGCAGTAACTGGGAATCATTACTTTCAGTGCCTGGGAAAATCATGTGCAACATCATCCTGAAAAATATCAAGAAACAAACAGACCTTCACCTTAAAGAGGAACAGTTTAGACCACTGAGATGATGTGTTGACCATCTTGTTGTTGTCCAGCTATGCTGGAACAAGGACAGGAGACACTGGACGTGGTTTAATTAGGCTGCAACTTTGTTAAATATCTGGGAGAACTCTGCAGATAACAGTGTATGGAGCAGGTAATTCCATAATCATTTCATTATATCCCTGGGAGGCTTCCGTCATCCCTCACATTTATCTGTCCTGGTCCCCAAACAACCCATTGCTGGGCCCTCACCATCCCTCCTCTCTTGAATTATGGTTAAAGGAGGGCTCTAAAGGGAAGCGGGGTTTGGGTCCCTGACTTACCAGTCCTAGGAGCCCCAAATCATGCACCCCTCCTGTTTCTGCTTCTTTAGAGAATACCTCCTTTCAATCCTTTACCAATCCATTGTATCTGATCAGTGTATTCCTTCCCTACGGAGTAATTGCACTGGATATACACCACAAGGATGCGCCACCAATTAGCTTGGCTGCCTGTCCCTGCATACCTAATCACAGACGTCTCCTAATGCCCCCTTTAATTTTGGCAAAAAATGTGTCAGCTTTCAACTCTGACAGGGGGATCCCCTCCTCCCTGAATAATTCTGGTGCTCCATATGCTATGTCCAGATGCGAATTACTGACCCCCCGTATGACACCCATGAATTTGGCTATGTCCCTATTCACATACCTCCTGGTCTTGTCAACAGTGCTGGGCTTCTGTCTGGGTAAACCTCATCGATAATTGCCACATAGATCAGGAAAGAAGCTTCCCAATTTTCCCATGTTCTCACCACCCTTTGCTGCTTGGATATTTCATTGCCCTGCTTGCTCTGCCCTGGCTTACTGTCTGTCAGCACCTCCCTATGCAACAATGATTAATATGTCATAAATATTCACCGCTCAATATTTTATCTTTAGTAGTACTGAGAAGGTGAACTCCCATTGGGTCAGCTACCCAGCATAACCATACTCGTGACTGACCATTGGGGCACCCTCAGTGCCCTGTTGCACCCCAGATGCCCTCAGGGCAGCAATTCTATGCCACAAATTTACATTTCCTGTCAATGGGTGAGTTGTAAGGTCCTCTGAAATCACATACCCCTTCTTAAGGTCCCCCACCCTGTGGCGAGGAGTTTGCCCCATCTATCGCCTGTCTCCCAGACTTGAGCCCATGCTCAAACCATCCTATGTGGTTTATTTAAAACTCCCTAATCTTCACATGCAATCCCAACATGCTGTGTGTATACTGAATGACAACATTTAGTGTAATTAAGACTTTCTGTGTCATGTAAATGGGATGGAACCAGAGAGAGGAAATGAGGGGCCGCATGAGGGAGGATGAGAGTTGGAAGGAAATAGACTCAGGGGATTGGTGTACAGGTCAGAGACAGAAAGAAGGAAGGATATTAGATATTATATTAATATTAGATCTAGGAGTCAAGGAGGAGTGGGAAATACAGGAGAAAAAGATTTTAATCTAATTCTGGTTTCTGATTTTCTCTTACCATCCTACTAACCAGGTCACAAATAACATACAAAGTCGGAAAAGGAGAATTTTATGTTACTCAAGCTAGTGTCAGTTCCTACTAATGCAGGCTTTCTATTTTTTAAAAACTATAATGTATCCAACTAATGCAACAACTAACACGATTGCTTGAACTTTAGGTTACTCCCACTAAATATTCTTAAAACACTCTCTTTATATGATAGCCTCTCCAATTGTTTTTCTTTCTATCTTGTGTGACCTTTGGATGCTAATTATGATTACAACACTGATGGTAACAGCAAATGTTGTTACATTTGAAGCACAAAGCATTTCTGTATATTTCAACCAATTCATAACTTTATCAACAAGTTTCTCTTGAGATTGAAATGTCCCATAATTGGTCTTTAGAATAGTGGTTGGTTGGTTTTGGTTTTTTCCAGATTTTGAGACAAATTGTTGTAGTTGTTTTACAGTTAGCTAAGCATTAACAGATAAATATATTATTTTAAACAATATTTTAAAACCCTCAGATAACTCAAAAATGGTTAATTGTGAGAACCCCGAAGTGTACATATTCATAGTCCACAGGGAAGAATAACTATAATTTTTAATCAGCTACAGAATATCAACTGAAAGCATTCATTTTGCTTACACAAATGTCACCTGAGAATGTATGACACACACAATTAATATGAAGTGAGAGGTGGATATTATTAACCTGCAAGTCATTTCCCTCCCTTTATTGTTGGCAAGAACATCCTTGCACAATTTATTCTGTATTTTCTCATGTGCATTAATATATGCTAATAAATGTGGTTAATTTCTCCTAAACAGCAGTGCATCCATACATAACTAAGCTTAACTCTACCTTACTTTGCTTTTTCAAATAGTGTCAATTTTACGTATATAGTTTCTTTGGGGGTGTGTATGCAAACCCCCACCCCCACCAGGTTACAGAGATTCTGACCTCAAATTAGGAAGTATATTTGTGATTTTCTTTTCAGATTTTTAATACAGTTGGAGTCAATAATAAATGAGTTAGACCAGCAGGTGTATGAGATAATCATGGTATTTTTCCTATATTTAAAATAGAAAATATGATGGTTCAACAATTCTTAAGTAAATATTGAGTTTTAAATGTTGCTTACTTTATTTTACAAAAGGGGTTGTAGGGATAGCTCAGTGGTTTGAGCATTGGCCTATTAAACCCAGCATTGTGAGTTCAATCCTTGAGGGGGCCATTTAGGGAACTGGGGTAAAAATCTGTCTGGGGATTGTTCCTGCTTTGAGCAGGGGGTTGGACTAGATGACCTCCTGAGGTCCTTTCTTCCAACCCTAATATTCTATGATTTGGGGGGACAGAACTGTGGGTAAAAAAAAACCTAGCTCATTCTGAAGTGCAGCATAAGCTACTTGGTTGATTTTCCCCTTATGTTCTATATTGAGGTTTTATGCATATCATTACTGCATGTGTCAAATACAGCCGTAGCCACAGATTCTAGGAAATATTTCCAACTATTTTTTGAGATGCCTAGTTGTGTTTACTCCTTTGGAAGCAATGAAAATATGTTGCTTGAACTCCCCCTAATCAGCAGACTTAAAATTTGATTTCTCAGGAAACAAAACATTCGTTTAATGTATTATTGCATTTTCAGCAGGACCTTTTTGTATCCAAATATTAATTTGTATATTAAATTGCTCAGAAGTCATTAATTTACTGAGCTAACATGAGAAAGTATAGTTGAAAAGAGCTTTTTCTTGGTTTATAAGTTATACCATCAAATCTGAGTGTAGTGCTGTTTAAAGACTAATTTCTTGGCATGCTTTGTAACTGATTATATTAGAAATGTTAAGTCAAAAGGAATATTTGCAGTATTAATTGTACTATACTCGATAAATGTGAATTGGCAGTGTAAATAACAATGAGAATGAACCACATCAACCCAGTTCAAAATTATTCACCCAGGTAAATCTGAACAATAGCAATGAACCCAATGTTAATACAGTTATGAAGTACAGACTCATTATGATCTACATAGATATAAACTAATTGCAAATATATAAACTGATTGCAAAAGTGATAGTAATCAACCCTGGAGTTGCTTTGATTATTCCTAATGTCAAGACATTTGGTGCCTTTTTAAAATTTAGTTTTCTGGAACTCTGTTGCAACTTCAGTAAATTAGGATATACAAATCAATTAACTCCAAATAATCATAACCTGCCCATCTAGTCATAACTCATTTGTTCCTGCTTGTTTTACCTACCTCTCCTATCTGTGTGCTTCTTGTATATTACAAGAATTGATTTATTTTCTCATGCTTGGGCCTGTAGCTGAGCACAGCAGATCCCCTTGGCTCCCGCCTCTGCTAGGTTCACAAAGTCACTCTGAGACCCTGGGGCTAGTAACCACTGGTGCAATTTATTCACAGACTTGTTCACACCACCATTTCAGTTGGTCCTTCACCTTATGCAGGCAGGAGGGAAGAGCTACCTCTCTGCTTCCGCTCCCTGCCTTTTCCCTTTCTTTCTGCTCCCTCCCCTGAGGCTTTTATTCAGCCCTAGGCTAATTAGGTGGCAGCAGTCTCTGCTTCCACAATTAGGGTCAGGTTACCTCCAGTCAGCTCTAATTTATTACCCTAAATGGGGGCAGCAACCCTTTGCCCAGTACCCTGTCACAAGGCCAAATGATGTGTTTGATAGGTGAGCAGAGTATCAGTGGTAGTTCATTTTTAACTATTGTCGTGGTAAAGGGAAGAAGAGTAGAGTGAAATCCTGGTCCCATTGCAGCCTATGGCAGAATTTCTGTGGGGCGAAGATTTCACCCTAAATATTTTTTGCCTGAGTTTATAGGTCTTCGAAAGTTTACCATGTCTATCAAGTCTACCAAGCACTTTGGCCACTGAAGTCACCAAGTTTCTTACATATTCACTTATAACTAATCTAGTTCTTAGACTTTTAACCTTCTAGAGGGAGGGAGTATGGTCTGGTGATTAAAATGGAATCAGGAATTCTCGGATCTACTCCTGACTGTGCCACAAACATCCTCTGTGGCCTTGGGCAAATAACATAACCTCTCAGTTTCTTCACAGTTCTCCACATTGTCAGAAAGTTGTGAGAATTAATTCATTAACGTTTGTAATATTTTAAGAACCTTGGATGAAAAGTGCTATAGAAAGTGGTGTTGTTTTAAATTATAATTGACAATAACAGTTTGTATTCATTTATTAGAATAAACATTTCCTTCAGTTTCTCAATATTATAATTTTGTTATTCATTTATACTATCATAGCACCTACGAGCTCCAGTCATGGACCAGGACTGTGGTAGGTGCTGTACAAATCCTGCCCCAGGAAGCTTACAGTACAAGTATCACACAAGAGACAACAGATGGATACAGATGGATAGACAGACAGACAGAGGGGTACAAGGAAACAATGATTTTAATATTGTGTAAGCAGACAATTCAGACAGGGTGAGGAAAGGGTGAATGCACACACAAACAGAGTGAACAATGTGATGGTAAACATTGTTTTAGTTCCACAATTTTTTGGGGTGGTGGAGCTGGAAGAGATGGGTAGGTGTATTTAGTAAATGATCAGCTAATGGGAAAGAATGGAGAGGAAGGGGATAACGATATTATTCCCCTTTATTTCTAATGTGGTTTCAAGTCTCTGTTGTGGAAGGGATAGAATGGCTAGAAATCGTCCAGTGACTGTTCCCTAAATTCTTTGTTTCGTTTCAGTTGTTGTTGAATAGAAGCGCTAAAATACATACTCGTTCAACAGACACACACTTTCATGCCATGTATAGGTAAATATAGAAATGTAAAGCTCCTCATTACCCTAAAGTTATTGTTATTCTTACTAGTTTTGCAGGAATCAGTTGTGTAGGTAATTTCTTGGTTTGTTGAAGATTTAATTTGTTTTGTGTAATGGGAAGAATGTCTGTGCAAGTCTCTCAAAAGATGTCTGAATGATGGGGGGGAAATCTCATAGCACCAGACAGCACACACAATAAAAAGAAAGCATTCAGTATTGATAATGCTTCCTGCAAGACTAATTAAAAGTGCTGAGATCACATATAGAGCTTACAAATGCTAAATGTTTCAGGAAAATGCATTTGATTCACATTCTTCTGAGGCTTCATAAATAGATTTATCCTCCCAAATCACATTATTAAGAAATCTGTTTCAAGCTTAAATTGTCTGTCATTTCTATATTTTTGTGCCAAAGATGGAGTATCTGACATCTGATGTCCATTAAATCCATGAAGATATATATTTTAATGAGTTTATTCCTGGCAATATGTACAGTATTGTCATATCTCATTTCTGCCCCACAGATTCACAAAGAAGTCCCTAGATACGTATGAATGAATAGCTCTTCAGAAGTTAGAAATAGGGATTCTGATTTTGAAGACATGGAGTCATGTGATTATTTTGTTACAATGCTAATGGCAGTGAGCAACATAATCTGTATTTTAAATGATGTATCTATCAATTTTAGATGATGTTCTAGATTTATTTGAAGAAAATGTGACTTCTTTGATCAGCCAAAGCACTAACACTCAGGCTCAAGGAATTCTTTCATCACTATACCTTGTCACCTAAAAGTAGAACCAAAAGTATAGTGTTTTATCTGCAGCTTCATTATCACTGTGACATAGAAAACAAAGGGAGAGACTATTTTATCCTGCAAATCCATACTCATTGTGTAAGTGTTTGAAGGATAAAATGAGTGAGTGATATTTGTTTGTGAATAGTCAGGAGTGCTCCAATGGATCACTGTTCTGTCATTTTCTCACGTTACATTGCCAAATCTATGCCCAGACATTAAGGAAATGTTTGTTGGAAGAGGAAGTGAGTCTTTTGTAAGATGCCCTGAAAGTGATATACCAGGGTATATGTGTGAAAGTCATATTGAGCTTCTCCTGCCACTTTTCCCTGACTGACATTTGCACTGGATGGAGCTATGTGACTGTTGGAATACTCTCTCTCTATATATATATAGAGATATACCTATCTCATAGAGCTGGAAGGGACCCTGAAAAGTCATTGAGTCCAGCCCCCTGCCTTCACTAGCAGGACCAAGTACTGATTTTGCTCCAGATCGCTAAGTGGTCCCCTCTAGGATTGAGCTCACAATCCTGGGTTTAGCAGGCCAATGCTCAAACCACTGAGCTGTCCCTCCCCAGTATACTATTTACTCTAACATTTTAAGGACTCATTCACTTACACCACTTTTTTTAAGATTGTTACAATGTAAGAGCCTTTTAGTTATTCTTCCTGCATGTTTCTGATGGACAGTCATAGGAACATCTCCAAATTTATCCATTATGGAAAGTTTATAATTGAATATGGGCATAAGACTAATTCTTTAATCAGCTATCAAAGTGCACATCAGAGCAACATCCTAAACTGGTGTTTTCCCTTCTGAACATACGATAACCCCATTGACTTAACTGGAGTTTGCCACATGATTAAAGTTAAGCATGTGTATAAGTGTTTGGCTGGATTGGGAATCTATGTATGCCTGAGGATCTGGTTCTCAACTAGCTGTACACACTTGTGTCTGAATGCACCGTTAAGATGACCTCATTGCTGCATCATTGTGAACTTTGGTTTTGTTTTGTTTTTTACAAATTAAGTGTTTTTATTTGACTGCCTGAATCTTTGTCATAAGAGAACATCTATCTAGATTTTTCAGTTTATTATCTCTAATTATTAGAGACAGAGATAGTAGCATGGTAAAAAGTGCTTTATTCCCCTTGCAAGGGTTAAGCATTCTCACCAGGATCAGTGTCTTCCTACTGGTTAGGAAGGACCTGCTATAACATTTCCTTTTACAATGAAGCCTCTATATTATTCATCCGCAGGTGTGAGAAACAAATAAGGTAATCTAGAGAAGTTTTCTCTGGATCTTTGTTTCATGCAGCACACCTTTGTTTTGAATAGCTCCTTCTTTTTGAGAAGTTATTTATATGGCTGCTAAATTTTTTCACAATATTCCTATAAACCACTGAAGGCAGCCACAATCAGTGATGAACAAAAAGTTCTCTTATGGCGTCATACCCAATGAATCATAGAATCATAGAATCTCAGGGTTGGAAGGGACCTCAGGAGGTCATCTAGTCCAACCGCCTGCTCAAAGCAGGACCAAACCCAACTAAATCATCCCAGCCAGGGCTTTGTCAAGCCTGACCTTAGAAACCTCTAAGGAAGGAGATTCCACCACCTCCCTAGGTAACCCATTCCAGTTCTTCACCACCCTACTAGTGAAAAAGTTTTTCCTAATATCCAACCTAAACCTCCTCCTCTGCAACTTGAGACCATTACTCCTTGTTCTGTCATCTTCTACCACTGAGAACAGTCTAGATCCATCCTCTTTGGAACCCCCTTACAGGTAGTTGAAAGCAGCTATCAAATCCCCCCTCATTCTTCTCTTCTGCAGACTAAACAATCCCAGTTCCCTCAGCCTCTCCTCATAAGTCATGTGCTCCAGCCCCCTAATCATTTTTGTTGCCCTCCGCTGGACTTTCTCCAATTTATCCACATCCTTCTTGTAGTGTGGGGCCCAAAACTGGACACAGTACTCCAAATGAGGCCTCACCAGTGCTGAGTAGAGGGGAATGATCACATCCCTCGATCTGCTGGAAATGCCCCTACTTATACAACCCAAAATGCCATTAGCCTTCTTGGCAACAAGGGCACACTGTTGACTCATATTCAGCTTTTTCTATATGAGAGAATATCAGATAATGATGTTTTCATACAGACAACTGTTTCTTTATTTTTCAATGAATGAGGATGGGCAGAACTGAACAGAACAATATACACCTACCTCCTACAGACTGTCTTTCCTACCTTGTTGTTAGCATGGGACTGTAAGGCCCAAGTATCATCTAAGTGGCTACAAATGGGGAGAGACCCCCCAATGTCTCATTTTCTTCAGTTAAAGCTCTAATATGTAGATTTCTTTGGTCATACAGCATCTGCAACTTGTAAACCCTGAAGGATCAGCTTATCTAGTCAGAATGAAGGTACTGTACTTAAGGTACTTCAAAATGAAAGCATTTCTCCTACCAGAGAGAGAGAGAGATTATTTCCATTGTGGATAGATTACTCCTTTAAGCATCCAGTTGCTCTACCAGCCTGTTAAAAAGTTTGAACATATGTATATAGGGCTTACATCAAGAGTTTTTCACAGCTTTCATTTTACATAAATGAAGTTTATATCTTTATTATTGTCACCTCATGTGCCTTGTACCACTAGTCTACAACGATAGGCTAATGCCACACTGGGATCTTTTCAAAATTCTGGAGCTCTCAGCAGTGGTGTTCCAGGGATCAGTAGCTGCTAAGGAGAAACACTTTACAATACAGTACTTGTGGTTGTTGCTGGGTACAATGCACACTACCACTGGCTTTGCCAATTGTGTTGTCAGTATAATGAAGGAAAAAATTGCAGGTAACACACTGAATATAGACAGGGAGCAGATCTATTGAATTAAGATGGTGTCATTTTTACAAAGGCCTTTCTATGGCCATAACCATACATTCCTTAGAACAATGTTTTGAAGGACTAACGTAGAAGATTTTAAGTGGGTAAGAGACTTGACAGTGAGTTTAATCCTAGAATTCAGTGAACCCATGCAGTGAATTAATTGTTGAGGTATGTTTTATGAAAAGCCAAATACTGTATATTATTATTCGTTTGTTTAGCCCTATCCAGCATTCTTTACACAAAAATGGTCTCCTCAGAGTCAATGAAACTGTTCATATTTGAAAAGGCTACAGAATCAGGCCTATAACTTAAGGTCTAGCTTGTCTTAAAGTATGGCCTGGAGCAGGGCACTGTGCAAACAGCACCAACCCAGGAGTAGCCATATGAAGAATTCTGACAAAGAAATACCCTTTCCCTGCTCTCTCCATGCCATGGGGGTGAATATGGTAATTTGCAAGTAGACTAGATTCACAACTAATTATCTCCTGCCAGCTCAGTGATGCTGACCTGCAAGTAAGCGAGCCAAGGCTCTGCCCATTTCCCATGTGAGGGAGTAGGTAGACACGTAGAGCCTGATTACTCCTGCCTACATACCTGGACTCAAGATCTGGGTAATCTTGCACTGTCGTGTAGGAAGAGTTCCTCCTACTTGAATATATAATGCAAGTCACCGGTTAATTTATTAAATGTAGTGTTCTCCAGCTTGAGACCCATACGGTTAGAACATGGAGTCTCAAGGATCAAACAAGGACACACTGCATGAATTGAAAAACGTGGATTATTTAGCTAAAGTTTGGAGTTATTAAGCAATTTAAACTTGCAAAATGAATTTAATCTTTCTGTCAGTTTCTATGAATCCTCAAAACCAGTTAATATTTTTGCATATTTTTAAGCAATGCTCAAAAATAAAATTCCTCCTGGAGAGTGGAGATAATATCCTAATAAATGTCTCTAATATCCTGCTTTGTTCACAATATATCACTGTAATTATTAAATAGACAGAAGTGAATGCCAGAAGAAACCATCTACCATGCCCCATGCTTCACTACATCTCATAAGCCTGTCTTGTAAACTCTAATTAAAAATATAGTGCAATAAAAAGAGACATGACTCAGAGCTAATAAGTACCTGTTAATTTTGCTTCTTGTTTATGATGGAGCTGCTTGAATCAGAATCTAATGTAATGTCTAAACTGTTGAACACATCCAGCAGGGGGCATCCATGTTTTTATAGATTAGAGGTATGAGAAATGAGCAGTTAACTCATATGCAATGTTATTGAGAATGTATACCAGACAAGATAACTTTATCCTTTCCTCACAGTGAGAATGGGTATGGTATATGTAGATCCAAGCATGGAGGATTGAATATGGATACTGATATATTTTGATGCCTGTGCTATTTATTTTGAAATGTTCAGGTATTGAGTCTATTCTAAAGTGGTGATTAAGGTTAGAGTGTCACCTTGAGATTATTTACTCAGAGGAATAAAGACTGGGTGAACTGCTTAGGTAACATATTAGAGACTCGGGTGTGGAATCTGTTGGCTGTACAACCACTTAGTTTGTCTCATTTCAAATTTTCCTAAATTTGGTTAGTTATAAAGAAACTGCAACTTCTGGTGCTATAAAAATGAGGTTAGCATTTCTGGTACTGCAGCTTAAGCACTGTTTTTGGCAGTTGCAATCCATAGAACTTCTAAGTAGACGTAGTTAACGTTTGCGCACACAAAAATGGCCCATGCCTTTTTTTTTTTTTCATCAAAACCTTTTGAAACTTGAATTTTGTGCCCAGCTCTAAGTTCACATTTTTATTTTGTCTCACAGGTTTTTCACATGCTATCACATCTTGTATTCCTTTCTGTTTCCTGTGAGGCTTCTGATTTGCTCCTGAGTGGGGCTGAGGCCCTCCTGTTTCCTTCATTTTGTCCAATATGATAGCTAATTAAAAAAAATGCAGCCCAGTTAATCTAACTCCGTATGGGAGACTTCATTTTATTTGTCGCCAGCAAATGCTCTCCTTTTTCTGAAGGCCCTTTCAGAGTAGCCTCCAAAAATGGCATGTCAGGACTAGAGATGTGTGAATTAGCTATTAAAACCAAACCAGTCCAAATCTCAGCATGTTATGTGAATCAAAGTGAATCTGAAACTTTTATAATGTTCAAATCAGTTCGACTTCATACTCCCAAAGCTCCATTTTGTTGACCTTCAAAAAGTCCTCTCTGTAGCCTCCAGCATGTTTCTCTCCGCCCCTTCTCCTACTGACTGTCTCAAGCTTTGGGCTCTTTGACCTTTCTGAATAACTGGTACTGTCCCCGTTAAAACCTTAATATAAAATCGCTAGCCCATTGTGGTCGGTGCTGTACATATACAACAAAGACACTCTTCCTGTCTCAAAGAGCTTACGATCTAAGAAAAATAGTTTTCTCTTTATCCACTTCTTCTATGTCTATAGATAAATAATCGTAATGTTTCTGCCTCTTCCCTTTATTAATTTATAGGGAAACTTCAAAACCTGGAATAATCATTGGCCAACTGGCTAAAAGAAACAAAATAATAACTGTCATAGTGTAGTCAACTTATTAAAATATTACAGTATTATTTCCTCCACAACTGATAAATATCTAAAGTGAAATCACAATAGTTCCAGATACAGAGCCGTTAGAAAAAGGTAAATAAGTTTGATGTTAATCATGTTTTATTTTTGCTCGTTACTATCATTTTTAATGCACTGTGTTCAGAAAAATATAACTGAACAGTTTGTACATTTATGATGAAAAATTCTCTCACAGCTTCCTTAAAAAACTCTGCAAAAATGAATTGCGTTAATCTTCCTGCGCTCACTCCCTGTTTGCTGCTGTATTGTTTTATTTTGATTTCGTTGAGTCTCCACACAGGAGTCTGCACACTTGGATCGGTTGCACCATCAGGGGCAGAGTTTGTAAACTCATCCATGCATATTTTGTCCAGGGTAACATGCCATACATACAGCTGGTGGTTATATGAGTAATTATGTTAAGAATGATAGTTACATAGTTTAAAATATTTATATCTAATATAGAGAGAAATGCTTCAAACATAGACTAACAAAAATCTATGTTATAATAGAAGGTTGATTTTGTCTTGAACCATAGACGTCAAATATAGGCTCTGCCTCTCCCTTTGAAGAAGTCACTTAAGCTCTTGTGCCTGTTTCTATCCTTTGTGTAAAACAGGAATAAAAATATCTACCAGATTGGGGTGTTTTAGTACAGAATTTATTAATGGCTGTATAGTTTTTTGAGATTCACTGTTGAAGTTCAAAATTAATATTTGTTCATGGATTTAGTCATATCTAATTATACACATTTTAAAGTTATTGCATGGTAGAAATGAGAGAGCACCGAAACCTTGGATCTGCACACCACTGGGCAGTTCAGTTTGCACTCTGAGGCTGATTGGGACTATTACTATTAAACAGCAAAGGCACCATTGAAGTCAAAAGGAATGTTACCATTGGCTTCAGTAGACTGTAAGCTCTTTGGAGGAGGAACTATCTTTTTTCTGGGTTTGTACCTAGCACAATGCGGTCCTGGTCTGTGACCTGGGCTCCTAGCTACTATTGTAATACAAATAAACAAAAATAATCATAGAAATCATATAGGACCAGGATTTCACTTTAAATGTTTACAATTGGAATTTGTTGCTATTGTTGCTAGGAATATTCTTTCAATAGCTTTTGGTGTCATAGTTGAATGCCAACAGAATCAAGCTGTGTTGTATTTCCGTGACTTTCTGTGAGAGCTCCAATGATGACAAAGATAGTTATAAGGACTGCAGTGGATTACTCAACAGTGTTTATTACATTTATATTCTATTACATTTCAGGCTATGTCTACACTACAAGCCAGGGTTCTGATCCCCTTCTTTGTGTACACAAACCCTCATTGACTTGCATTCAGCTGGCCCAAGCATAAATAGCATTGTAGCCACAGTAGCATGGGTAGTGGTAGCGACAGGATGGCTCAGTCTTGCTGAGTACAAAGCAACCTGAAACTGGTGGGTATGTACTTAGCACACCTAAGCCTTACTGCCACTACCCATGGCTACACTTGTATTCATGCTAGCTCAATGAGTATGAGTACACAAGCAGGGGAATCATATCCCTGGCTCATAGTGTAGGCATAGCCTTAAATGAAAAGGTGGCAAGGATCTAGCTTCAGAAGTTAATTAAATGCTATAAACAAAGTACTTGTGTTTATGGCTTGAATTAAGGTCATTAGCATTCCACATGGGGAAAATATTCTGACCTTCGAAGTACAGTTCTCTAGCATACCCAAGCAGCCATGGCAACAATTGAAATCTATCCTTCTAGAAATTTTTGTCTTTCATTTTGTTTAAACTTTTTTTTGGTCACTATATCTGTAGCAATTGCAGCCTGAGATCTATAATGCTTTGATCTGCAGTTCATTTTGAGACAGTCTAGTATTTTGCTGGAAAGTACATTAACTTATTATCTTTATATAGTCTGTTCAGTTAATTCCCTTTGAACATGTTTAGAATTAGCAGATAAAAGTGTATGAGAAGGAAGAAGGAATTTTCTCACTCCTGTATTCCACAATTTAATGCACTCATGGTGAGTTGTCAAAAGCTGAAGTCAGATGTAACCCATGAGCCATCTGACTAATAGCAATATTGAGCTAGAACTAAGCAAATTGTTTTTGGATAGAAGATCCTAATTTAATAGAAGTTAGATTTTTCTAACTGAAAGTCAGAAATTGCTGACTTGTTAAGAAATATAAATGAATTGTATTTCATCCACAGTTCATTTGTCTTTCTACCAGGTTTACATCAAAGAAGGCAAAGTATTATGTAAAATATAGATACAATCTGACTCTGTTTCATGAATGCATATATATATATATATATATATATATATACCTTGCTTACATATATATACCTGCCCCTGGAAATTTCCACTACATGCATCCGATGAAGTGGGTATTCACCCATGAAAGCTCATGCTCCAAAACGTCTGTTAGTCTATAAGGTGCCCCAGGACTCTTGGCTGCTTTTACAGATCCAGACTAACACGGCTACCCCTCTGATACTTGTTTCATGAATGTTATTCAGGATTATATCAGAAGAACATCTAAGGCTTTTTATGTCTACTTATATACAAGCGTGGCTTGTTTAGCCTAACCAAAAGAAGGCTGAGGGGAGATATGATTGCTCTTTATAAATATATCAGAGGGATAAATATCAGGGAGGGAGAGGAATTATTTAAGCTTAGTACCAAAATGGACACAAGAACAAATGGATATAAACTGGACACTAGGAAGTTTAGACTTGAAATTAGATGAAGGTTTCTAACCATTAGAGGAATGAAGTTCTGGAACAGCCTTCCAAGGGGAGTAGTGGGAGCAAAAGACATATCTGGCTTCAAGACTAAGCTTGATATGTTTATGGAGGGGATGGTATGATGGGATAGCCTACTTTTGATTATTAGGAGGTAAATATGCCCAATGGTCTGTGATGGGATGTTAGATGGGGTGGGATCTGAGTTACTACAGAGAATTCTTTCCTGGGTGTCTGGCTGGTGAGTCTTGCCCACATGCTCAGGCTTTAACTGATCGCCATATTTGGGGTCAGGAAGGAATTTTCCTCCAGGGCAGATTGGCAGAGGCCCTGTGGGATTTTTGCCTTCCTCTGCAGCGTGGGGCATGGGTCACTTGCTGGAGGATTCTCTGCACCTTGAGGTCTTTAAACCACGATTTGAGGACTTCAATAACTCAGACATAGGTTAGGGGTTTGTTACAGGAGTAGGTGAGTGAGATTCTGTGGCCTGCATTTTGCAGGAGATCAGACTAGATCAGTGGTACCCAACCTTTTCATCTGGCGGGCGCCAGACGAAAGACCACTGCGGCGGTGGAGCACCCGCCGAAATGCCGTCGAAATTCGGGAGCGACGCCTCTCGATGACGTCACTTGTTGACGGCAAGCAGCGTCATCGAGAGGCATCCCCACCGAAATGCCGCTGAAATTCTGTGGCATTTCGGTGGGTGCTCTCCCGGGGTCCAGGACGCGGGTGCATTAAGATGGCGCCCGCGGGCACTGCATTGGACTAGATGATCATAATGGTCCCTTCTGACCTTAAAGTCTCTGTGTCTAAGCAGAAAGCACATTTTACTTTTGACTGACATTTTTTTTTTCAGAATACTAAATAAGTTGTGCCAAACAAGTTCTTTGCCCATAAGAACTTGTTACTTTAGAACCTGATCCAGTGTTTAATTTAATGCAGTACTAAGTGTGTGAAGTTAGTGGGATGACTCATAGGGGGTAAAGTTAAAAATGTGTTTTTAAAAAAAAATTATTTGCACAATTGAGACTTTAGTGCACAGACTCTTATGGTAAAGGACAATACACATTTGAGATGGAGAGGAGGGTGGAATGTGTCCTAGAAAAGAGGTGCTTTAAATAGAGGGAAGTTGGAGTCCATGGGGAGGGTGTTCCATGAATTGGGAGCAGTATGCAGAAGCAGAGAGACAGTCAATTTGAGGATTTAAGAAAAAGGTGAAATCTGGCCACATTGATGGGAGCGTAGGATGATGGTGGCATACATTTGAATGGACTTGGACGAATGAGAGATGAAACAGAAGGAGGATGATGAGTGTGAGGCTGCCGTAGATAAAACAGATAACTATGGAATGTATTAGTGTTTTAGCAATAAGGATTGAGAGGAAGAGATGAATTTTGGAGATACTGTAAAATTGGAGATAGCAAGGTCAGGTGAATACTAAGATGTGTGCGGGAAAGAAAACAGGCTGATATTTAGGTGATGAGAGGATGGAAGATTACAAGATGGGTAATGAAAGGATGAAACTGACAGTAAAGGAGAAGGAATAGATGAAAGGATAAGAAGCTTATATTTAGAAAGTGTCAATTTTAGATATGAGGGGCCAACTTTTGTGCTAACTTGCACCCTATGAAAAAAGAAAATCAAAAGAGTTGCAAGAGAGTAAGTGAGCACAGAATTTTCCCTGTTGAGTATGAAATGATGCGAAAACATCAAGAAGAAAACATCAGAGAAGCAGACAGAAATGTGGGACTGGACAGAGGGTGAGAGGTTGGGAGTGTAGAGAAAGATTTGGAAGTCATTAGCAAAGAAGTGCGATAGCGGTGGCCCTTACAAACTTGCCAGTTTTACCTAAGGAGAATAGATAAAGCTACCTCAGTATTTTCAGTATTCTTCATGAATGCTGCAACTACTGATGCTGTCTAACATTGAATACATATTTAGCTCTCTAAGGCAATTGAAAAGGGTTTAGGAGCCGTGCTACAGTGGAGGGCATGAGAATGAATGAGCACCCCTAAGGAGTGAGAAGACTGGCTCCTGCTAGACTGCTTGTCTGTTGGGATAGTGCTAGACTACAGTCAGTTTTAGAAAATTGACCACACCCTATCAGTAGGAAGACAAAGGCTGATTAGAGTTTTAAGGACATGTTCCTTTTCTTTATATATTTTGTTAGAATTCTTGTTTCATATCATGTTCGTGAGCAGAGGGGCCAAAGGATTGGAGGGATTGCAAAGGTGATTTAGGGATACCTTTGCATCCCTGTGATTCCTGCCTCCCAATTCCTCCCAGAGATGCCAGGAGTGACGGTTGGAGCCCCATTCTGGGATGCCACCTGATGTACTGGGATTTCACTGAGCCTGCCTGCTCCACTAGCCCTAGCCTGGGCTCTCCTTCCCTGTTTTGCTGAATTAGGCTCTCTGGCCTCTGGCATCACACAGACACACAGGTAGGGATGCACCAGGAGTAGAATCCCACAAAGTCTGCAAAAAGCTTTCTATGAGAAGACTCAGTTAGGAAATCACCCAGCACTCAAGTGCAGCTCCCCTCCAGAAAGAACACTCAACATAATATTGTCTTGCGCTTTAGAGAAATCTATACAAAGTATGCTTATAAATTCACCCCCTCTCTCAATGTGGAGAAAGATATGCACAATTTCTCCCCCACCCCCATTAGAAATTTCACAAATTGGGTTTAATAATAAACAAAAATAAATTTATTAAATATAAAAGGCAGATTTTAAGTGATTATAAGAGATAGCAAACAGAACAAAGCAGATTACCAAGCAAATAAACAAAACATGCATAGTAAGCTTAAGATCTTAGAGACTGGTTTCAAGAAATAATTTATCACCCTAAATGTTGTTTTAGGCAACTTGAAGAGTTTCTGTAGCTTTAAGTGCCAGTTATTTCTCTTTACAGACTAGACTCCTGTCTTAGTCTGGACTCAGCCCTTGCCCTTCCCACCACACCTTTGTCTCTTCAGGTACTTTCAGCAATCTTTCTTCTTTGGCAGGAAGGCAATGGAGAAGAGTCCTGTTTGCCTTACCCTCCAGCCTTAAATAATATTTACATAAAGCAGGAATCTTTTGTTTCCTAGTCTTGACCTCCCCCTCCTTCTAGTGGAAAATTACTGGACTTCTTAGGTCTTCTGTATACTGCCCCTTTACAGCGCTGAAACTTTCTCGCTCAGGGGTGTGAAAAAACACACCCCTGCGCAATGCAAGTTTCAGCACTGTAAAGTAGCAGTGTAGACAGTGTACCATCTTGCATAAAATATCTCAGTTATGTCATATCCATATCATAAGCATATTTCCATAAATAATATGGGGTGTAATGTCACACCAGGATCTCTCACATTCTTTATAATGTGGTCCATTTAATGGTCTATTAGTGTTGACACGGATTGTGAGGAAGTCATTGATGTATAAAATACATGAATTAGTACTTTGTAAAGGTCACTTAGGTAAGTTAAGGGTGAGATTCTGCTTGGCCTTTATATAAGGAGGGTCTCCCTTCTCTTTCCTGACCTCCATAAGGGTCTGGTAGGATTGTAGCATAATGTTCTGGGAATTGCTAGACACTGCTCCTTCCCTATTCCCTTATGGTCTGCCAACTGGTGCTGTGCATAGAGGAGGGGATGGGAAATGACTCTAATGCACTTCCTGTCCATGGTTGTTCCCATTTGGGGGGAGTCAGAGGCTTGTGAGAGTAAGGGTCATTGAGCTCCACAGAACAAAGAGACTATCATTGTGGCCTACTGCTGGATTTGGTATAAGGGTGTGTGGTGTGGGGAGAAGGGTTTCCTTGTCCCTTCCATCTTGAGCAGAACTCTTGAGTATGATGTGACTGGAGGAACCATCTTTCTTTTTGATCTGTCTCTTCATTGTTTTGTACTATTACTATCATTTTATGAAATTCCTCTTCTGAAGGATTCAGGTTCTAAAAAGTCTGCTGCCACAATTATAGTGCTTTTGCATTGAAAACATCTGGAAGGAACATGTATGTGTTTATTGCAACAGCAAAAACTGAGAGGGCCACTATCTGGAGAATATGTAGAATTTAAAGTGGTGGTTGCTACTTCATAAATAGTAACATAAATAATTATTGTTTACTATTAGTATTAGTTCTTTCAGGGTTTACATTTGTGATTTTATACATTTTATATTTGGGCTCTGTATTTCTCCTGTATTTTTAAATGCATGTGTTAATGTTAAGATTAGTCACCACAACACACAAAGAACTAGGTAAATATGTGGGGGTTGAATGTGTGTTCTAATGGAGTGAAACTTATGAGCATTATGCTCCATAATCTTGAGGGTTGTTTGAAATACTAAAATGGAGTGAATCTATATTGGTCCTATGCACTTGGAAGATGCTTAGATTAAGTGCCCGTAGAAATGCATTAAGTGGTTGTGCATACTTCCTGATTACCATATGCTTCAACATACAAAAGGAAAGATGTTCAAGCATAATACTAATTCTCTGGAATTCTAGAAAGGATTTATGAATTTAAGAGGACCGCTTGCTTACCAACACTACCAGTTGTGTAAGCTAGATAAGTACCTTGAGCACAGAAGTGCTGATCGCAAGGCCCAATATGCCACACTGTGCAACATACATTATGGACAGGGGCATCAGGTTTGTGTAATTTTTGTGTAGCCCAGAAAGTGTCCAAGTCCCGTCCGCCCCCCCCCACACCTTCCTAAGGCTCTGAGAGGGAGTTTGGGTGCAGGAGGTGTGCAGTCTCTGGGATGGAGTTTGGGTGCTAGGTGCAGTCTCTGGGCTGGGACAGAGGGTTGGGTGCAGGAGGGGGTGTGGGGTGTGGGCTCTGAGAGGGAGTTTGGGTATAGGAGGGAGTGTGGGGTGCAAGCTCTGGGAGAGAGTTTGGATGTGGGCTCTGGGTTGGGACAGGGGGTTGGAGTGCAGGAAGGAGGTTTGGGGTCTTGGGTGCAAGGGGGTTGAGGTGCAGGAGGGAGGTTTGGGTGCTGGGTGCAGGAGAGGGTTTGGGTGCTGGGTGTGGGCTCTGGGCTGGAACAGAGGGTTGGGGTGCAGGAGTGGGTGTGGGGCTGGGCTGGTGAAGAGAAGGCAGGCTGTCCCAGGGCAGGGTGGGGGACCAGAGAGGAGGGATCCCCCAGTCCTCTCCCTGCCGGCAGCAGCACGCTCTGGGGGAGAAGGGGAGGAGGGCCCCTCCTGCTCCCCTCTGGCACGACACTCACCTAAGCCTCCCCAGGATGGTGCTCAGGAGGTCCAGCCAGGATAAGCTCCCCCTGCCCCCAGAGTGGACTTAGAATTGCCTACCAGGGTGTGTGTGTCTGCCATGCACTTCCTCCCCTCCTCCCTCCACAGGGGCAACAGCCGCTTCAACCTGCCCCCAGTGCCGCTTCCTTGTAGGTGGCCATGGCAGCGGCTGGCGAGGGAGCTCAGCGCAGAGCTGCAGGGGGCAGCTGCCCACTGCCCAGGGCAGGCAGAGACGCTCTGGGGGAGGTGCACAGGGTGGCAGATGGGGCCAGAGGAGGGACCCAGCCCTGAACATTGGTGGAGCCGGGCCCTGAATTTGCTGGAGCCCGGGCAACACAAGCCCATATAACTCGCCGCCCCAATTACAGATTAATAATAGATGAGAGAGCTAGAGAGATGATACACAGTACCTAAGATGAAACATTGAGTAGCAGTCAGGAGAAGGTTTACAATGGGCAGAAGGAAGAGAAAAGAAAGATATAGTCATTTATACTAGTTTTTGGCAAGGAAAACAATCCTACGAGTTGTGACACTTTGTACATACAATTTCATCCACAAGTCTTATTCTATATACTTCATTGTAACCTGGGGCATATTAGTAGAAATAAAGAAATTAAGCAGCAAGTTGGTTTATGGCAGGCCAGAGACCTCTCAAGTTCCTGCAACTCAGCAGTGAAATCAGACCATAAAGTAGATAAGGTTTCCATGATCTCATGAGAGTGCAAGAATCTTTGTTTTGATGTATGCATGGCGGTGAGGGGGTGCCCTGTATGACTTCACCCCAGTTTTCTTTTTTCTTGCAAGTTTAAGAGATCAAAAATAACTCTTCCTGGTTTGTTTTTTTTGTTTGTTTGTTTTCATTTCTAAAACCATCTATCTATTTTAGTAACTGGTATTTCTCCCATTGCCATCGCAGCAGAATGCCTCACAATCTTTAATTTATTTCTCCCGTGAGGCAGGGAAGTGTTCTTAGCCTCATTTCAGAGATGCAAAACAGATGAAGGGAAATAGTGACGTGTCAGTGGTCACACAGGAAGTCTGTGTCAGACCAAACTCTGAACTTCGGTCTTGTGAATCCTAAACTAGCACCCTAAACCTCTGGGCCAGAAACTATGTTCAGGAAAGCCTTTAAAAATATCCTTAGTTTTGTGGGAATCTGTTTGTTTTGATTTTATAGTAGCAATAATTATATTGTCCCAAGACATTTCCTGGGGAATAATAAAAAACTAGGGTTAATGACAATGTGCTTATATTTTGGGTCATCAATTCCCTCATCCATTCATTAATCACCAACAAAGGCCCTGTGTCTCTATCATTATTACTTAATTCATGTGTACCCAAGAATTATGCAAGTTACCTAACAATAAACACATTGGAAGCTATACAAGCTGAGGCGTGCTGTATAAGGAAATACCAAAAGTTTTTTTTTTAATTGAAATGCTAGCAAGATTAAAGAATAACTAAAAAGCCATTACAGGGAACGAAAGGGAGGACTGCAGAATTTAAATTAAAAACACAAATTTGAATTTTGAGTACCATTCTATTTAGTAACAGTTTTTCTCCCTCATATTCTATGCTGGAACTGGTTGAATAATGAACAAACAAATTTGTGAATAAATTACTGTAATTCAATTTGCCTTCATTTGCAGTGGGATCTTAATATTTATTATTTTTTGAATTATTACAATGCAGTTCTCTCTCTCCTAGGCACCTGATCTCTGACAGGTAGAAAACAAGGAACATAATTAAACATACTACAAATAAAACTCAGTGTCACAAAAAGATAGAAGATACAAACAGTAGCCAATCAAACAGTTAAAACAAACAAATGATAAATCTGTGGGTGTGTGATGGAGTACACAAACCCCACATTGGGCCAAATGGGTTACAGGGCAATACTGGGACCAGGTAGCCCTGCCCCTCTGACCTGCTGAGCATGCTCCAGCTGAAGAAGGTTAAAAGGAGCTCAGCAGCCCAGGCAAGGGGCGATGGACAGGTTGTAGGAGAGAAGAATCTTTCTCTGGGAACCCAGACAGAAGATGGAGATTGAGAGGGGACCACAGCGCGGGGAAGGCCCAGGCAGTGCCTTCTCTTTGAGAACCAGCAGGTCTTGCAGAGTCCTGCGCATTTAGACTTTTTGTGAAGCTATTGATTGTTTGAACTATAGGGACCATGCCCCAAACTGAAGGTGCGCGCATGTAGGAAGTAGCCCTAAGTGGTAGACTTAGCCTTCTAAAAGCAGGAATCTGCTGATGTTAATTACACAGGGCCATGGTCTGGGACCTGGTAGAGAGGGAGGGTCTGTGTGAGGGACTATGTCCCATCTAAGGCCCTGATGCAGGGGAAGACTCAAACACGCCCAGCCTGGGGTCAGGAATAAGACACTGCTACCATGACCTGACAGAGATGCGAGGGGTTGGAGGTCAGGTGTACTAACCGCTAGATCACCTCGCCTTCTGAGCACCCTGTCACAGGGTGTTTTGGCTTTCTTTAATCAGTAAAACATACATCTTGCTGGCTGTGTTACAGAAGGATCTGTAATTGTTTTTCAAAGAACAACACTTACCCATGTAGGGGTGATTTGAACAAGGGGAAGTATTATTCACTACATCACACAACAATGGGCGATATCCTGCCTTACTCATAAGACTAGCACCGGTGATTTCCTTAGATGACCCATATGGGTAAGGCAAGCAGGATTTGATTCAATCTATACAACAATTCTCTTTTTAATAAATAGGTTAGGTCTTGACAGTGTTTCAATGGAGGAAATTTTAATTATCCAATGGACTGTGGTTGCTGCTTATTTGCAGTGTTTGGCCATTGGTTGATTTGCTTTTCCAATAATTATAACTGACTTTGAACTTTTAACTTGTGTGTGGAAAGTATCTATTTGAGCTTTAGTCTTCTGTGGGCAAGAATGTGTCAATCACTACTGATTTTACAGCTAATACTGGATTACAAATTATTTAGGAATGAGTAGCACACCTAAACATGAGGAGCACTTGAAAGAACACTTGCTTAAAATGCTAGATGTTATTTTTTTAAATGAAAAATGATTCTTCCTCTAACTAATATGGATTTTTGAAGATAAGAAGCATTGATTTGAGTTACACAAATCAATCCTCATTTCAGTTGACTTTTGAAATTATGTGTTAGCTTTAAGTTTGGCACAAATAAACATTGATTTTCAAGACTGGTTCAGTAGCTAGAATATTATATGTAATGCAACCGTACTTGTAAATTAACACTGGAAGCAAAGGAAATCTGAAATTCTCCATTTTCCCTATATGATTATTGTATATTTAACAAGGTCATATTTTTAATTCTCAGGTGTTCTTAATAATTATAACTGATTAATGCCTACCTCCTTCAATATAGTTCTTTATTAAGAGGATGTAGAAAGCAGGAAGTTTAATCGTTTTGATTCATAAATTCCCATTGCTCGGCAATTGCAAGGGAGCAACTTCCCATACATTATAACAATACAGGACTGGGGCAGAAGGAAGTGAACTGATGGGAGAGTGAGCAACAATCTGTGTTCTTCTGGTACTGCCTTATTACCAGTACCCCTATGGTACAAGGTTTTGGTAGCATGTAAAATAAGAGCATTACTTGTTGTGGGAGAGGGAGTCGGGAAGAGCTAGAAAAGAGTCATTGTATGAGGTTTGTGCTCATTTGAAAGAAATTACTGTTATGTGGTTGACTGCTGCATATACCAGTGCTTCTACATGTAGTGTTAATTCTGCTTTCTGTGATTAACAGCAATCACAGAATTAAAGGGACCTCTCCTACTGGAGGAATCAATAGCAGCACTAAAGTTGATCCGGATATACATCTGTTGCTAGGCTAGAGGTGCAGGTAGAGGATCGTGCTATGAACAAATGTCCTGAGATTAGTTAAGTTTTATCTAGATTCCCGCTCCTATGAATTCTGAAACAGTCTCCTTCCCATTATGCAATGACATCTTTTGACAACCTTCATCTTTTGTGAGCACAAGGTGACTCAGTGTGGGCTACCTGGAAATTGCACCATTTTTTGAGTCAAGAGGCTCACCTTCTGTGGCTATTGTGATGAATATTTCAAAGATATGATGAACTGACTAGTTTTGTGTACCACTGTACTCTCTTGGTCAGAATCCGAAGTGTGCAACTGTGTCATAAATTTTCCTTTTGCTCAAGTGGTAGCCTCTTGTGGTTTTGGAGCAGAAAGATTTCAGTTCATTGTTCAGTCCACACAGCAATGCAAACACTAAGACACATATACTTGAACTTCCGTAACTCTAAGTTAACAGAGTTTTTTTTGAAGGAATTACCAATTGGAAGGAGGAGGAAGCAAACAATAATTCATGTCTGTAAACATGGGGGCTAAGGCTTATCGGTTGGAGACTGGTTGAAAGGATGCAAAGTGGGACTGCAAAGAAATAATCATAGCTTCTTTATTTAGTACTTAGCTTCTATTGTTCCAGGTTCATCTTTCTCTGCCAGGTGTGCAATCTGTTGCTCAAAGCTACAGGAGGCTGGTAATCTTAAAAAAACAAAAACAACCACCTTTGAGTGCTGGACGGAGGAAGTTTGGGTTTCAATTCTATTTCCTCCCAGTTCCGAAAGCTTTAACTTTCTCTGGTTCCCCAGTTTCCTTTGCCCTGTACTCTGGCCAGCTGCACTCAGGAAACCTTGAGGCAGTTTCTAATTCCTGCACCATTTGCCTCCTATTCACTGTGCCTGGTCTATTGATCTGTCTGGTTTTCTTCTTGCAACCAGAAATGCTTAATTCGTAACCATATCTGAAGACTTGCAATATTTTGACTCACCAACTGTAGAGCGAATGAATAGAATAGGTAATCATCAAGTGATCCATCCCGTCTCCCACTTGTTCAGAGTTACAAATATTTTAGAGTTACAAACAACCTCCATTCCTGAGGTGTTCGTAGCTCTGAGGTTCTACTGTATTTTATTTCAGAGAAGTGGAATAATTGTATCTGTACCTTCATATGTTACCTGATCCTTCACTGCTTACTTAAGGAAAAGAGTGCAGGGTTGGGTTGATATGATACATTGTAATAGGCAATCCATTTTCTCATAGAAACTAATATGGAGTAACATGTCAAATTGTGGGTTGCTGCATTCACATTTTAATACCCTTTTGTAGCTTTATATTAGTTACAACACTGAACCCTCTGATGCTGCAGTATTGAAAGAGTAATATGATATGTAAGACCATCACAACCATCATCCAAGTAAATAGATGCAATGTTTCATAAAGTATCTTATTATAGACCTCTGAGACCAAAGAAATCTGTAGGTGTCAATCCCTTGCCACGTTCACCTCTAATAACAGACTTTTTGAAAGATACTCAACAGGGATTGGAGGAATGTGATTAACCTGCAGAACAGACTCTTTGCACCAATCATAGCAGCCCATGGTGTAAAACAGCAGTTATAATTCTGCATGCTTTACATGAAATGTTAGGATTACTGAATCAATATAGTAACACTTCCTATGCACCCTCCCTCCAGCCCACCTTTAAGCCTCCTTTACAATCTACTGTTTGGGGCTGCTGCAGAAACCCATTCTACAGAATGTAAGGGTGAATAATTCTCCTGGCATGGCCAGTGGCTCCCATGTGCTTCTTCACTACAGAACATAAGTGGTTTGAAGGGCCCTATTGAATCCCTTTGCAGCACAGGAGAATTTCACCCATAATGATTTATGTAAGAACAGGTTAAAGAATATTTAGGTAAGTGTGATGTATTCTAGTTGGCAGTCCTGATGAAATTCGCTCTAGGGTACTTAAGGAACAGGTTGAAACAATCTTGGAACAATTAATTCTTTGAGAATTCATGGGGGATGGGTGAGCTCCTAGAGGACTGGAGAAGGGCAAACGTAGTACCTATCTTTAAAAGGGGGAACAAATCAGACTCAGGGAATTATAGACCAGTCAGCCTAACTTTGATACTTGAAAGATTGGAACGAATTATTAAACAGTTTGTAAGCACCCAGAGGCTAATAGGGCTACCAGGACTAGTTAGCATGGATTTGTCAAAGAGCAAATCATGCCACACCAACCTAAGTTCCTTCTTTGACAGGGGTACTGGCCTAGTGGATGGGGGAAGCTATATATATATGATGTAACTTGATTTTAGTAATGCTTTTGGCACAGTCTTTAAGCAAATGAGGGATATTTGGTCTAGATTAAATAACTATAAAGTGGATGCAAAACTAGTTGAAAGACCATACTCAAAGTAGTTATCTCTGGTTCACTGTCAAACTAAGGGGTTGTATCCAGTGATGAGCTGCCAAAATCTTAGGAACCGGTTCCCTACTGGGTCTTCGGCGGCACGGCTCCGGCGACTGAAGGACCCACCACCGAAGACCCAGTGAGTACACCCCCCACCCATGTCCTGCCACCCCTCAGAAACCACAACCCATAACCCCCCCGCCCTGCTCCTTGTCCCCTGACCACTCCTTCCCAAGACCCCCAACCCTAACTCCCCCCCAGGACCCCACCCCCTGCCAAACTTGCCCCGCTCCCTGTCCCCTGACTGCCCCGACTCCATCCACCACCCTCCCAACAGACCCCAGGAACTCCCACGCGGCGCCTACCCAACCCCCCCTTCCCCATCCCCTGTCTGCCCCCCCAGAACCTCTGCCCGATCCAACCCCTCCTCCCCCACCCCAGTCCCGGCCCTGGCCCTGGCCTCTTACCCCTGCCGGGGTCGGGGCCAGGGTCGGAGCCGCAGCTGCGGGACCAGACTCCCCGGGCCGGGCCGACACCGGGACCGGCACCGGAGCCACGGGGCCCGACTCCCCGGGCCCGGCCGACATCGGGACCGGCGCCGGAGCTGCAGCCGTGGGGCCCAACTCCCCGGGCCCGGCCGACACCGGGGCCAGAGCCGCAGCCGCGGGGCCTGACTCCCCCGGCCGGCACCGGAGCCGCAGCCGCGGGGCCCGACTCCCCGGGCCGGGCCGGCACCGGGACCGGAGCCGCAGCCGCGGTGCCCGAGCTGGGCCAGGTCCGAGCCGCGCAGGCGGGACCAGCCCGAGCCGGGGGTGCTTGGCTGGGACCGGGCTGGGGCGCTCGGCCAGGGCCAGGAGGAGCCGTCCCGCCCCCTCCCCCACACGCCCGGCTTACCTGCCTGCTCCTTTTTTCAGGCTTCCCGTGAACATTTGATTCGCGGGAAGCAGGGGAAGGGGAGGAGAAGGAGGGCGGAGCGTTCAGGGGAGAGGGGGAGGTGAGCTGGGGCCGGGGCCAGGCAGACAGCTGCCTGAGCCTTTGTTAAATTTAAAAGCTTTTTAGAATCGGTTGTCCTGGAACAACCGGTTCTAAAAAGGCTTCTAAATTTAACAACCGGTTCGCGCGAACCGCTGCGAACTGGCTGGAGCTCACCACTGGTTGTATCTAGTAGGGTTCCACAGTGGTCTGTCCTAGACCCAGTACTAGTCAATATTTTAATTAATGACTTGGATAATAGAACGGAAAGTGTGCTTAAAAATTTGTGGCTGGCTCCAAATTGGAAGGGATTGCTAGCACTTTGGAGGACAGAGTTAGAATTCAAAATGGCCTTGACAAATTGGAGAACTGATTTGAATGCAACAAGATGAAAATCAACAAAGATGGATGCAAAGTACTACACTTAGGAAGGAAAAATCAACTGGATAACTGCAAAATGAGGAAAAAGCGGCTAGGCGGTAGTACTGCTGAAAAGATATGGGGATTATAGTGGATCACACACTGAATATGAGCCTACAATATGATGCAGTTGCGAAAAAGGCTAATATCATTCTGAGGAATATTAACTGGAGTGTCATACATAAGACTTGGTAATTGTCCCACTCTGCTTACATTGGTTAGGCCTCAGCTGGAGTACTGTGTCTAGTTCTTTCTTTAAGAAAGATGTAGGTAAATTGGAGAGCATCCAGAGGAGAACAATAAAAATGATAAACCTGGTTTGTGAGTAAATGTTTCATAAACTAGGGATCTTCAGTCTTGAGAAAAGAAGACTGAGGAAGGACTTATAGTCTTCAAGCATGTTAAGGACATATGGTGATGAATGATTCTCCATGTCCAACCAGAGTAGGACAAGAAGTACCGGGTAATCAGCTTAATCTGCAGCAAGGGAGATTTAGGTTAGATATTAGGAAAAGCTTTCTAACTATAAGGATAGTAAAGCAATGGAACAGGCTTCCAAGGGTTGTGGAATCCCCATCATTAGAGGCTTTTTAAGAACCAGTGAGTCAAACTCCTGTCAGAGATGGTCTAGGTATACTTGGTTCTGCCTCAGCGCTGGTGCCTGGACTAAATAATCTCTCGAGGTCCCTTCCACCCTTACATTTCTATGAATCTGTGTAAGGATGAAAGGTGATATCTGTGTAAATCCATTGCAGAAAAAATATCTTGGAATAAATATTATAGTTCTTTCAAAATACCGTTTTTGTTGAGATGAGGTAAAAACAAGTGCAAATAATAACTACAGCCCATAAGGTTGAAACACACAGTTGCCAATACATTTCAAACCTGCTCAGTGGCTTGTTCTGCTTTTCCAACACTCAATCTTCCAAAGCAAAGATTAGTTGTGCCAAAAGACTAGGTTACTGATAGAACATGTTGGTTTTCATTTGAATAAATGTTAGAGTACATATTGGAATATCCCCACTGTTTTAGAGCTTGTTCCAAATGTTGTTTTCAAAGCTTTGTACCACGTTGAGTTTCTGTAGTCTGACTGAACCTGATGGTTGATATGAGTCACGGGAAGAAACTGAAGAGATTGTGGAAGGTAGCAGGAAGTGTATATATTCTTATTCTTTCTCTCTCTCTCTCTCTCTCTCTCTCTCAAACACAAACTCACTTTACTCCCCCATTATCTTAACAAGAAATAGCCCATGTGTCCTTTATGAGTTAGACTATGACAAGGATGCCGGTTATTCTGACTAAAATATAAGTCATGCAGCTTTCTGAAGTGCTATGGTGAATGTCTTGGATAAGCTAGAATGAGGTGATGCCAGAGCAATCCACATCTGGAACCCTTCCCAGAAAGCCTACACTCCACAAGCTTACAAATACTGGTACTACAATCAAAGCATGTCTCACTGGTGCTACTGCTGCAGCACTAGGACACACTTTAATGCTTAGATAATAATAATTTTTATTTTAAAAAGTATCACTTCAAATTATGTTCTTAATGAGAGAGGAAGGATGGTCTTGTGGTTCAGGTGCAGGACTGGGACTCAGGCAGACTTCTCATGTGACCTTGGGCATGTCATTTAATTTCTGTGAACCTATGTTACCCAACTGTAAAATTGGGATAATGATGTGTCCTTCCTCCCACCTTTTCTCCGTAGCATCAATTTAGACAGTACCTTACCTGAAGAAATTGCAAGCTATTATGTGTAAAGCCTGGCGTAATGAGCCCCTGATCTTGCCAGAGGATGTTGTGAAGGCCAAGACTATAAAAAAGAACTAGATAAATTCATGAAGAATAGGTCCATCAATGGCTATTAGCCAGGATGGTGTCCCTACCCTGTTTGCCAGAAGCTGTGAATGGATCACTTGATGATTACCTGCTCTGTTAATTTTCTGTGAGGCATCTGGCATTGGCCACTGTCAGAAGACTGGATACTGGGCTAGATGGACCTTTGGTCTGACCCAGTATGGCCGCTCGTATGTTCACTAAACACTGGTGTCTTTTCCCTTATCTAACCACCACTAAGAGTAATTAAACTGTAGGCTTTTGAATAACAGGATACATACATAGTAGTTCTGGCTTACTGAGGCATCTTACAGCGATGACCACTTCAGCATTTAATGTTTCTGGTGTTAACAGTCTGATAGCATCAGTGCTGTATAGTTAGAACCTGTGAGTACTGTTGGTGATTATTGGTTCTCATTACATGAGCTTAGAAAGTGCAGAGTTTCTCAAAAGAGAAACTGTAGGACAAATGTCAAACCTGGAACTGTCTCCAGACATCTGAGAATAAGTGGGATTATACAGCTAGACAAGCTCCTACTGGGCAGAAAGTGTTGTTTTGTGATCCTCAGATTAGTTACTCTTTGACAGTCAGTAGTATTTTCTGTACCCCTTAATATATAATTTCACCATCACAGATGGATGTGTGCACTGATAGAGAAGCCCAAGGAATGGATTGAGTCACAAAACAGCAAAACATGTTTTTGAAAGCAGATTCTCCCTCTTACAGTTGTTTGTTCTGTCCACATGAAGAACTAAATTTGCCTCTGATAAATGTGCCCATTCCCAAGTAACTTCAAAGAGAATCCAAGTGAGCATGAAGGACCAAATTTTGGCTGACCATGGCAACAAATGAGTAATATTTGCTACCAACAAATAGCAAAGAAGGGTGAGAAGGAGAAAATATTTTTTGTTGATATATTCAGTCCATTGCACTTTTCTGAATGTGGTTCATACGTCAGGCATCGTTGATGGAGAGCAGATCGTTGTACTTCCAAAAAATGGAGGAAAACTGGTATAATTGCACAGTGTGAAAGCTGCAATATAGACAGATGAATGCAGGGACTTAGTACTTTATTAGAACTATTAAATTAAAGTATTAAACAGACTTTAGCCCTACTATCATTTGGGTTTATCTCTCTCCCAGTCTCACAAACAGACAATTTATATTACTGCCTTGTATGTCAAGTACCACTAAACTTTTATTCCTTCCCAAAACCAATGTTTAGTGGATATATAGCCGAAATAAGGCCCATGAAGAGTCTACATACCATTTTTAACACCACAGTATATTACTGAGAGTCACTTTGCACTCAAGTTGTACAGCATGTCATTCTTTTTGCTTAAAGTGGAGCCTACTTTTGTATGATGTTGAATCCAAGAGCTTAAAAAACCCTAAGATACCTGAAACAATTAAAGATACTAAAGAAGCTAATGCACATAAAGCTTATTACCTAGACTCTCCGATAATTAATATATTGTTAAACAGGAAAAAAGCATTGACTAGTGGTAAATCCGCTTACCGTATTTTTCTGTTAATATTCTCTGGATCTTGTCTATGCATCATAGGTCGTGCTTTTGTAAAGATGTGTGTGCATATAACAGCACATTTTTGGTGAACAGTAATAAAATGCAAACTCTTTTGAAAACTAGCTCTCTTGCAACTCATCCTTATGTGATTGACAGAAATCAATGAGGGCCAATTTAATTATTACTTAGTGGCCGAAAATCATGCTTGCTGCTGATTACCCTCTAAAGTTTGGATCCAGAATAGCAATTCACATTTACTATTTTTGTCTTTTAGAAGTTCATTCCTAGCTAAATCCCACAACTTTCTACTGGTTCTCACACAGCTTTACCACCTTCCTTTGTACCTTCTCTTTTACTTTGTGGGGAAACAAAGAAACAACCCCTCCCCCCACACATTTTGTTCAAGTCACATTGTAAATTCAAATGTACAAATAGTTATAGCCAATAAGGATGTCACATAGACACTATGGTTCCTGGAATTTGACAGTTACCTGGGGTGAAATCCTGGCTTCATTGGAGTGGATGGCAAAACTCCCATTTACTTCACTGGGGCCAGGATGTCACCCTTAGTTAGATAAAATATGATATATTGTTATAGAGGACATGCTAGAAGTTATTTTGTTTTCTGAGTCAAAATAGTGCAATTCAGTGCATTAATCATGTTATAATCAGAGGGTACAGTTATTTCTGAAATTTGGTTGCTTAATCTGCAAGAAAGAACTTTATATGGAAAAGTGTTGTTTGGCAGAAAGTCGGCATGAGCCAGCTAAGTTTATTTCTTTAGGTTTCTAGTATGCCTATCTCATGTTCCAGGTTCACATTCAAAAGCACAGGATTTAACTACATTAAATCCACCATAGACAAGCCTACAGACCTTCCTGGACCAAACTCCATGTCTCAGATTATAGCAACATCCCTGGTATGACACAAGGAGAGGTAGTCAGGGACCAAACCACTTTTAAGTACTGCTTTATAATTCTACATCTTGAACTTTGCTGTGAAACACAACATGGTGCTGGTGGAAAATGTTACTTAATGAGTGGATCTTTATATCTTGTAGTATCTGCAATTTCCAAATGGTTTCAAGGTGTAATCCAACATAGCAGAGCATGAGACAGGCTTGATGTCTATATCCCAATAGAAAGGATAAAACCTTCTTCCTAAAAGCTGATAAGGACAGCACTTAGCAACATCTGGACTTCTGGAAGCAGACAAAAATCTAACAGGACTAGCAGATCATAAATCTTAGACCAGGGATAGGCAACCTATGGCATGTGTGCCAAAGGCGGCACGCAAGCTGATTTTCAGTGGCACTCACACTGCCCGGGTCCTGGCCACCAGTCCAGGGGGCTCTGCATTTTAATTTAATTTTAAATGCAGTATCTTAATTTTAAAAACCTTATTTACCTTACATACAACAATAGTTTAGTTGTATATTATAGACTTATAAAAAGAGACCTTCTAAAAATGTTAAAATGTATTACTGGCATGCGGAACCTTAAATTAGAGTGAATAAATGAAGACTCGGCACACCACTTCTGAAAGGTTGCCGACCTCTGTCTTAGACACCAACAAGCCAACCTCACCAGTCAGGGATGTAGCTAGAGGTCTGACCTTTTTCTATAGTTTTCTTGCTTCTGTATGCATTATCTTGTTCTCTTCTGGACTGAGTCTTGTACTGAGTCTCATCTAGCTAGCTCTTTCTTCCCTACCCACTGTGAAATACTGAATTAGTTGCTCAGTGGAAACAGTTGGAAAATGCTGGACCAAGGATCATTTCAGTTAAAAAAAAATCTTAACGAAGTGGCAAATGATCTTAAAGCAGGAAAAGCAATGAAAGGACTACTGTTTCAATGTATATACATTATAAAAGGATTGTGAGGCAGTGGGGTCCAGTCGCTAGCATATTGGACTGGAACTCTGGAGACCTGGTTTGTATTCCCAGCTCTTCCACTGACCTGCTGTGTAACCTTGGGTAAGTCACTTCACTTCTCTGTGGCTCTGTTTCACTTTCTACCCTTTTTCTGCTCTTGTCTATTTAGATTGTAAATTCTTTGTGGTAGGGCCCATCTCATACTATGTGCATTTATGGTACGTAGCACAAAACAGCATCAATGGTGGTTGGGGCCTCTAGGTGTTACCATAATACAAGTAAATACTAACAATAATAGCTGTATCCAAATAGTGGGAAATATGACCCCTGGAGTCATCAATGTGCAGAGTAACTACAAGATGGTATATTTCACACTCAGTTCCAGATATGGCTATGCTTGTAGAATAAAAGGCTCCTTCTAGAATCTGGTTTTATTAATGAAAATGTAATTCTAAAATAACACTAGCCAAATCCCGCCTAAACCTTTTCTTCCCTACACTTGCTAGGAGTGAGGTTTCTTACCTGGGGAGACATTTGTTTGTCCCAGGGGGTGTTGGAGCAGAATAGTGGTTAATGTTGTTTGGTATCTTTCAGAATAAGAGATGAGCAATGCCATGGAGAGAGGTAGCTCCTGCTCCCTCATGATATGCTGACCCTCAGGCATATGACGTAAGATAGAGAAGCTTGGGTAAGCCCAGGGTTGAGTCAGGAACATGCAGCAGAGCCCCTTCTCCATCTTTCCATTCCCAGCCTATTTCTCCAGGTCTCTGATCCTTTGTTCTCTCTACTGGACAGGGCAAGATAGGCCTATATAAAAATGTGCATAAATAGTTCTCTACCAACACTGAGTTGTTGTTGTTGCTTTTTTTACTTCCTAAATACTAGTAGCATTATCTTCCTTTTAAAAAATCCTTTCAATCCTCCAGTTTAATCATCCTCATCGTAACTGCTATGACCTGTGCATTTTTGAGAGAAGATACATTAAAGTTACTTTATTCCCCCTCGTTCATCCATGAATTATTTCCGGTTCATTGTTCAGAATGGCAATATTTATTATGGAATACTCCCTCGAAGATCCAATTAAATCTTTCTGCAAGAATAGTTAATGAAACTAAACTCTTTGAGCTAGTATCCTTAATGTAAATAAACCTAAATACTTTGAATTGGTCTCTTTTGAAATCTGTCGAGTACTTCGCATGCATAAATCACAAGTAAAACGATTTTGATATTGAGTCAGAGGGAGGGACAAAATTCTTGTATTTTGTGTTGAAGTACAATGGTGGCAGTATGTAGCAAAAGGCACAGTCTCAAATTGAGAGAGACACTGCAGAGTGAGTGCTGGAGATGCAATGTCTGCATGGGAGTTTGGAGGGGAGTAAGCTGCTATATAATTTGTTTTTTTGGAATGAAATGTCATAAATGCAAAATTTTCCATTTGAATAAAAATGTTTGAAAATTATTTTGGGAGAACCAAAATGGAATTTCTCAAAAATGTCCAGGCTGGCAAGGTAGCCAGCCAGACTGCTAGGGCGCATGGAAACCTGGGGGGAGGGGCCGCAGAGGGGGGACTGTTACATTAATTAGATGGAATATACGGACTAAAGGTATTAACATAATACAATCACTGTCGGACATGAAACTGTTAAACAATGTCTGGGGTTTGGCATACAGAGACCTCAGCCTGTTAAGTACCATGGCAGAGAGTCTTTTTAGAAGAAAAAAACCCCTGTTTGACAGTCTCTTCCATGGTAACTGTCCTTTTGGGGAAAAGAGAAAAGGTTAGTTGAAATGGGACGGAGATGTTGCTGCTGCTGTTAAAGTCTGATCCTGTTTAATCCCAGCTGGTGGTCAGGTTTCAGCTAGAGCCACTAGAGGTGGTGATGTCATCTCGTCTCTCTCTCTGGCCCAGTCTGGTCAGGAATCTCTCAGGATCAGGACGGCAAAGGTCCCAGGAGATGATGTGAATGGTAGCTATGATGGGGAAGTTTGTTCCAGTGACTATTTTTTTCTTCGTTTAAGAACCCGCAAAGGAACTGGTGTGTGGAATAGCTCTACCTCTGATTATTTCATTCAGCAATTAAGCCTAGTCTCCGACACAACAATTTTGGTTCTCTGATTTCTGGTTCAATACTTTTCTTACTAAGCATGATCTTAACACAGCCCTTGAGTTATGCCAGTAGGCCTTTTTGTTTCGACTAATTCAGGGTCTGTCCCTTTCATCTCTTTTCTCATCAGCATTAGTTTTTATAAGTTACTGTGGCATCTTAGTAACTTATATTTAATTTTTACAGTTGATCTTCCAAGTCGGGTATAACTGTAGCCCTATTATTATAGCTAGCCTATATGTCTGGTTTCCTTTTAGAGTTTCAATGGAATCGACAGATCCCCATGGAATGTTTTAGGTTCCACTGAATCAGCATTTTCAGAGTGAAAACTCTTGTCCTGGAAAATTTTCAACCAGCTCTACGGGTAATAAGTCCATAGTGAAGTCCTAGTAGAATGTTAATTAGAGTGAGAGCAGCGGTAGAGGAATCAAGGTGAGTGCAATCCAGTTTACTGCAGAATGTATGACTACTGGACATGTGGTGTAAGTTTGCACCCAGGACAAGTAGTTCAGGGCTCTAGGAGCCCATTTATTGTATCTTAAGACCAGTGTTGCTAACTGCAGGAGCAGAGAGAGACAGAATTATTTACAGAGACAGCAAATACGAACATTTTAGAGCAGATCCATTGGCTACACAGATTTGCCGTCAAAGCAGCTAGTGTCATGACATGTCGATTTTTGTGTTTCCATGTTCATTTTCCTTCAAAATGCTGGTCGCATTAATGTATTTTGTCAAAATAAACAAATGTGATTTTAGTGTCTGCAGCACCCGCTAAGACAAAATAAGTATAAATAATTCTCAGCTGGAAGATAAATCTTTTAATTTTCCTAAAAACATTCTATGACTGAGAATTTGTAGAATTGGTTTAGTGAAGTCATTTAAAAAATAAAATAGAAGATACCTAGGAGGCTGGCAAACCTGTTTTGTGTCTGCATAACTTTGTGTCTGCATAACTCATGCTAAGAAAATGTGGGCCTTCGTCTCCCTGTAGTTAATGAGTAAACAAGTCTGTTGCAGCTACCAGTGGAAGCAGGTGGGTCATGGGATTTTTTTTTTCTGCTCTAAAAGTGGCAGGTTCAAATCTTGTTGTTGGCTCATGGTTTGATACATGTCGTAGACCCATGTAAGAGTGGCTTATTTATTATACACACACAGAGACACACACACACGAACGATTTTAATATGTGCACCAAAAATATGCAACACATCAACTGCAAATAGAAAAAGTAAGAAATCTGTAGCTTTTAAAATTTCTTATCTTGATGGTAATTTGGTTTTTTTGGAAATTTGAACCTATGGTTTGGTGTTTTTTGTCAAAGTCCATTCTTTTTGCTTTTCCTGAATGGCGTACAATGAATTATTCTATGCATACTTGTAGTGGAGGATTCCAATAGCATTTTTGCTTAGAAGTTTTATCAGCACTTGGCTCTGTGTCCTGGAGTCCAATAAAAAGTTGTAGATGTTTACTGTGAATGTTCTGTGTAAACCAATTTGTTATTGTATATCTACTTAACTCCATATTTAAAGTTTCATTCCAGGCTATGATATAGCTCTGCTACATGATTCTGTGCATGCCATTTAACATATCTGTACTTCAATTTCCTCATTTATACAAAAAAAAAAGGGAATAAATATACTTATGTACTTCCCAAAGGCCTTGATAGTCCAAATTCAATAATGTTTGTTAAATATAATGAGATTCTATGGTGGAAGACATGAACATGCAAATTACTATATTGTTATCATCATCTCTGGCCAGGATGACTTGTATTGTATTTGACATCTGCCTTCAACAAACATTGGGAGATTTACAAACACTATCCACTAATATCTTTCCATTGACTTCAAAGGGAGTCGGGTATGGCCTTCATTGGGACATTGATAATGCTTGTCATCAATGGTGACACACCCAAACCACTTCCTGGGGCTCCAACTCTTACCCATCTTGCTGAAGGCAAGTGTTAAATCTCTGACTGGTGTCAAGGAAATCAGAAAAGGCATTTGACATCCTAACAGAAACTAAGTCAAACCTATCCACAGGCAAATAGTGCATTGTGAACCCATGGCTTCTCGAATGCAATGTTCAGAGACCAGCCTAGAGTTGTTCTAACTGATCCTTGAAAATAGGGTGACCAGATGTCCTGATTTTATAGGGACAGTCCTGATTTTTGGGTTTTTTTCTTATATAGGCTCCTATTTCCCCCGCCCCCCCCCCCCCCGTCCCGACTTTTCACATTTGCTATCTGGTCATCCTACATGAAAAACATGAACTCATCACAACACCCAGTTGAAGGAACTGTTAAAGGAGAGAGATCAATTCTGAGCTACACAGATTATGCTCATTACCCCAAAAGAGCTGATTCTTCTTTAAGTGGTGACATACCTGTTTTCCGCTAAGCTGTGTGCACCCAGTGCATTGGAACCAGAGAATTTTTTTGCAGCAGTACTTTTGGGCTGGTGCACACACCCCACGCCTCCTTCTGGACCCTCATGAGGCCATTCAGTTACTTCGCACTGCCCATGGCCTGAGTAAAAGCTCGCTATGCAATTTATCTGAGTTTTCTTCTACATATTTAGCCATATTTAACTTTCTACCTTAGCTGTAAATAGTTAGCAGATATCTGTTAAGTATTAAAAAATAACTTTAAAGTAAGTGTAAAAATAAAAAATTAGTTTTGGTGTTATGCAGTTATTTCCAGGCTTTAAACTCTGCCCATCATGTGCAGTGTCTATTCGAAATAGTCACCCCCATACATGCTGCCTTGTGTATGGAGAGGCGCACGTTACGGAGAGGTGCAGTATCTGCTGCTTTTTCTAGAAAATAATGCAAATTTCTAGAGACTTGTGCCTCAAAACACCACTTCCTGGAGCAGGCAATGATGCTTGCCTCAGCCCTGAGGCCCTCAAGTGAGCACCCTACTACCCATATGAATTCTGCAAATGTGGCTGTCTCTGACACCCTTGGATTTGGACTCTTCCCTATAGAGCAAGAAGGGTTGGTCTTTCTTTCAAAGCCCTTCCTGAGAGGTACTCAGATTAGAGTTTGGCCATTGACCAGTGTCTCCCTTGTACTGTGGCAGGAGCATATCAGTACTATACTGTCAGCTCTTGTACATCTCCAGGATGGCCATTGAATCAGATGTCATGGTGGGAGGATATCAGTATAGTGCTGTTGACTCCGGTACCATCATCAGGATAGCCATTGAATCTGGTACAAACTGATTCTGGGTTGGTACTGACAGCCTCTCAGACCTATGAGGCAGCAAAGTGTTAGCTTTGTCTTTCTGTTCCGGTCTCTGGTGTGGTGCAAGAGTCCATTGCCCTTCCAGCAGTACTGGGTCCATCTGTCTTCTCAGCTCTGGTGTAGAGACTATTAGTGGTAGTCATACCAGTACCAGCTAAGAAGCATGTCAAGGGTTCTTCGGCACCAGTGCCCATTGTGTTGGCACTGGTACAGCCTTTGGCCTCAGTTTCAGTATCAAATTATCTCAGTACAAGAACAACTGTCATCCTGGGTACTGACCCCAGCCAGTAACAAGGCAATGACTGAGATCTTTCCCGACATCAATTCACAGTGCTGGTGGTTCTGTTCTTACTGGACTCCATACCTTATGTTCTCCCTCAGTGGCCATTTTGGAATTCCTGGGGTGTCTTCCATTCCCCTGTCTCAATCACCAGCCCAGTGTAGGGTAAGGTTGCCAGAGCATGACAAAGCAGCTTCTAGAGCCACCTACCTTGTAAGGAACAACCATTGCAAGGACAAAAACACCTCTTGGCCTCAGTAATAGGTCTCCTCTTTGCCCAAGAAAAGTGCTTATAATGCACTGGTCAGGCTCCAGTTATCTCTCCTCCAATTTTTGCTGAACTACTTTCATAATGCCATATGGTCTGTTAATACTTTGAGGAGATTCCTAGGCAAGTAAAACTTGTCTTACTAAGTTTTCTGTGATATTGCTTGCAAGTTGGTAATTGCTTTTAATAAGTAAAAACATTAAAAGGCCTTTGATGTACTAAAATAATGTATAAACTGATTTTTTTTAGATTGGATCACTCATTTTCATTTTGTTTAATTTGCCTTATTATCTTAAAGTACTCTCCACTCTAGATGCAATACAGAGACCAATATGTAAAATGATAGATAATGGCAAAGTTGTGCCTCTTACCCAATATCTGTAGCGGAGATGTTGGATTTTCAATTTTAGTAACTTTATTGAGATGCTGCATCGGCCATGCATAACCCATCCCTATACATTAATGTGTTGTCCCTGGAGGGAGAGAGTTAATTTTTTTTAAAGAGTTAATTAGATCAAAACATAATATTTACCTTATACACTCCTTTAAAGAAATACAATGTGTGAAACCATCAACCATATTGCCTCCTGCAGGGTTCAGGCACATTTATAACAATTTTATCTCTACACAGTTATAACAGATCTCGCTTTGATGCAGAGAAAAGTGAAAGACCCAGGGTCTTATTCTGATCTCACACCAGTTTTCAGCTGGAGTAATATCATTGATTTCTATGGAATACTTCTGATTTACATGCATGGGGGTGCAGCAACAGATAGTGTTCATACAAAGCTTACATTGAAAACTCTATTTTGATGCAGCATTAATATCTCCAAGTTGCCTGCACTATGTTTCATTCTGATAATGATTGCTTGCTACTGTATGTGCTGTACTCAGCAGTTCAGCTCAGACTAGTATGAAAAGTCTTTTTCTGAGCTCTCTTTTTGTTAAACCGTCTGCCAGAAAAGTCAATATGTGCTGGCTTTATTCACTACTGTAAATTTGGCTGCAAGCAAAAAAATTGATTTTCATCCAGACCACCTTTCCTTCAAGCATAGCAGTTTGTGTAACCTGAAGAGGTGAGCTGTACAGAACTTTCATGTAATATACCAAATAAAAGCAGCACTAAATATTTTAAGTCTTAAAATTATAGACTAGAAGCTGATAAAGAGGGTTGCCTGTGTTCTGTTGCATCAAAAATTGGAGGAACGTTTAATGTCCTGCTGAGAGGTATGGTTTACTCAGATTTTTTTTTCTATGCATGTGACTTTTTGGGGGGTTCCTTTGAGAGGAATCCAGTTCATTCCTCTTGCAGGAAAAAAGAATCCTGGATAATTTTAGGTTAAATTACATAAAACCAGCATGGTGGTGGTTTTAAGAAGCCAGATGGAGTCTAAAGTATAACTTCAATAAAAGACCATGGGCCAGATATTCTGGAGCAGTGCCACTGCTTTGTGCCACTCTGCTGCCTTAAGCTAGTCCAGAGGAGATCACCTTGGGATATCATTGGTGACATGGAGGTTGTGACTGTTTATTATGGATTTTGACTTTGTAGTCATCATCTATTGCTTTTATCACCTCCAAATTAGACTACAGCAGTGTGGTGAACAAGGAGCTGGATCTTAAATCTATTCCAAAACTGAAGGTGATGTGGAGTTCAGTATGACTGGGTATATCCTGGTGTGAGCACATTACAACAGTGCTTTTAAATCTTTACTGGCAACCTATTAAGTGCAAGGTAGAATTTAAGGTGTTGGTTTTGATGAATAAATTGTAGGGCTGTCGATTAATTGCAGTTAACTCACACGATTAACTCAAAAAGATTAATTGTGGTTAATCAAACTGTTAAACATTTGAATACCAATTGAAATTTATTAAATATTTTCAGATGTTTTCTACATTTTCAAATATATTAATTTCTATTACAACACAGAATACAAAGTGTACAGTGCTCACTTTATATGATTTATATTACAAATGATGTTTCGTCCATCATTTTCGAAGAAGACCTTGACATCTAGCAGGTTGTGAGCTGTCCACAGCGCGTCCGCAGGTGGCTGATAAGGCCAATACGGGCACAAAATGTTCTGCCACATGTCGGGCAGACATGTGTGGGCACCACTGTTACAACATTTACAGCTCTGGCTTTACGGAGTGCTCGCTTCTCTTGTGCTGTAGTTATCCTTCTGGCTTCAGATGTCTGGCAGCCTTGATGGATCAGCGTACGCCATATATTACAAATATTTGCACTGTAAAATGATAAACAAAAGAAATAGTATTTTTCAATTCACCTCATACAATTACTGTAGTGCAATCTCTTTATCGTGAAAGTGCAATTTACAAATGTAGATTTTTTTTGTTATATAACTGCACTCAAAAACAACAATATAAAACTTCAGAGCCTACAAGTCCACTCAGTACTACTTCTTGTTCAGCCAATTGCTAAAACAAACAAATTTGTTTACATTTACAGGAAATACTGCTGACTGCTTCTTATTTACAATGTCATTTGAAACTGAGAACAGGTATTCACATGGCACTTTTGTAGCCAGCGTTTCAAGGTATCTATGTGCCAGATATGCTAAACATTCATATCCATGCTGATGCTCGTTAGAAAAATAATGTGTTAATTAAATTTGTGACTGGACCCCTTGTGGGAGAATTGTATGTCTCCTGTTCTGTTTTTACCCACCTTCTGACATATATTTCATGTTATAGCAGTCTCAGATGATGACCCAGCACATGTTCATTTTAAGAACGCTTTCACAGCAGATTTGACGAAACGCAAAGAAGGTACCAGTATGAGATTTTTTAAGGATAGATAGAGCATTCGACCCAAAGTTTAAGAATCTGAAGTGCTGTGCAAAATCTGAGAGGGGTGAGGTGTAGAGAATGCTTTTAGATGTCTTAAAAGAGCAACTCTCTGATGCAGAAACTACAGAATCCGAACCACCAAAAAAGAAAATCAACCTTCTGCTGGTGGCATCTGACTCAAGTGATGAAAATGAATGTCTGTCAGTCCGCTCTGCTTTGGTCATTATTGAGCAGAACCTATCATCAACATGAACACATGTCCTCTGGAATAGTGGCTGAGGCATGAAGGGACATATGAATCTTTAGCGCATCTGGCACATGAATATCTTACAATGCCAGCTGCAGCAGTTCCATGCGAATGCCTGGTGACATTGTAAATGAGACGTGGGCAGGTGACATTGCAAATGAGACGTGGGCAGCATTATCTCCTGCAAATTGTAAACAAACTTGTTTGTCTGAGCAATTGGATGAATTAGGACTGAGTGGACTGAGTTCTAAAGTTTCACATTGTTTGATTTTTGAATGCAGTTATTTTTTGTACATAATTCTACATTTGTAAGTTCAACTTGAATTATAAAGATATTGCATTACAGTACTTGTATTAGGTGAATTGAACTATACTATTTCTTTTGGTTTTTTACAGTGCAAATAATTGTAATAAAAAATAAATATAAAGTGAGCCCTGTATACTTTGTATTCTGTTGTAATTGAAATCAATATATTTGAAAATGTAGAAAACATCCAGTGGGTGGCCCAGAACATCAACTTCTAGGAAAATGCCCGGGGCCCCAAACTCCCCCCAGTCCATCTTGGGAAACAGAACTTCTGCCAGTATTTTTCAGATGAGAGCCCCACCCAAGCCAGGACGGCCTCCTTAACTGCATCGTTGTTGGCTGCTTGAGCTTCTCCTGTGAGGTAGGGAGCCAGTCTCAGGGCCTGTGTTACCCTATTCTATCCAGCCCCCATGGCTACCCACTCAAAAGTGCAGAGGAACGCATCGGGGTCATCAGCCAGGCCCATCTTACAGAGTCCTAGGCCCAACGCCCAGGTGTCATCCCCTCCCACAGGATTCACCGTCTTCTCCAGGGGCTGTTGTTGTATGCTGCCCTGCTCCCGTATGAAGTCCTGCATGGTTTTCTGCTGCTCAGCCTGCCAGGTAAGCAAGGCCTGACTCTCCACCACGTGGGCTTGCTGAAAGCCTTGCATAGCCTTCTGCATCTCCTCTTGCTGTTTCACCAGCCATTTCAGGATTTCTTCCATCTCCAGGCCACCAAACTCTAGTGCTGGCTCAGGCTCCAGGACAAGCCCTCGTGTGTAACAGGGCATAGCAGGGCACCCTTTGTTCCTGCCTCTGCTCTGCTCCAAAAACCACTCCCAAGACCTTCTGGCTCAGCAGTCACCAGTGCAGTTTATTTACACAGTGCCATCCCACTACCTTCTCATCAGGTACAGCTTGGGGGTTCCAGACTTGAGAACTCCTTAGCCTCAGGACCCAGGAGGACAGAGCTACCATGAACCTTCGCTTCCCTGGCTTCCCCCTTGTCTGTCTACCTCCCTGGCTTCCTTCCTCTGAGGCTTTTATGCAGCCCCAGACTAATCTGGCTGTTCAGCTGTTTCTCCTTTTTCAACCAAGCACAGGTTTCTCTAGCCAGCTCCAATTTACCTCCCTTAATTGCAGCTGGAATGGCAGAGGGCTGGCTCAGCAGTCCCTGTCCGGCACCCTGTCACAGTATCCTATACAAACAGTGGGACACCAGAACTGGAGCTGCACGTAAGAGTGGGACCAGCTGGCAGGGTATTCTCTGAAGTCCCCTCAGCTTTGGAATTCACTCTTTCCACCTTCTGGGCAATAGTAGCCCTAGTTTATTGATGTTCTTCAGGGCATGTTACAAGGCCCACTGGGTTTCCCCAGCTTCAAGGGAATGGGAAGATTCTGGTGGGAGAGACTTAAATTCTTACTTGTTTAGTTGTTGGTGGGTTACTGTTGTGGAAACATTGACTAATGGTTGTAGGGGCATTATAGAAATTTTCATTTTCATGGTTGTGTATTTAGAATTGTCAAATAGCATGTAGAGCAAGATAAGGTACTTTTACTTGCTGTGTGTATAATTCTAAATAGTCTCTAGCCTCTTTCCTCAGATTGCTGCAGCTTCTGTACAGGACTGAGTTGTGACGGTGCACCCCATAAGGCTTTATGGAAATATGCATATGAATTTATGTATGACATAACTGGAATATGTTACATATGCCATGTAACATATCTCTGTAAAGATATCCACTGAATCTTTTCAGCTTATTTGTATGCATGTATCATTTTTGTATTTGAAGTTATGAATATGGGCTGTGTACTTGCTTGATTTTTAAGTAGCCTGAGGCCTTGGCTACACTTGAGAGTTACAGCGCTGTTAGTGGCTTTGTAGCGCTGTAACTCATTCCCCGTCCACACTGGCAAGGCACATACAGCACTGTAGCTCCCTGGCTACAGCACTGCCTGTACTCCACCTCCACGAGAGGAATAAAGAGTATAGCGCTGCTGCTGCAGCGCTGGGGCGCCAGTGTAAACAGGGAATAATCTTAGTACACTGTAACTGAACTCTGGAAGCTTCCCATAATCCTTTTAAGTAAAGATTACTCTCTTTGTTTTGTTGTGATACCTCTCTTTATTTTGTTATGAACTCCAGGCTCCCGAAGCTGCTTATCAAAAAAACAAACACAGCTGCTGTTTGCTGTGAATGAGCAGAGGCAGCCAGGGGGCTCCCTTTGGAATGCCCACAGCTAGTGTTTGCTTGAAGAGAGGGGGAGGGAGGGGGCTTGAGAAGCGGCGCAATGCGCGGGAGGGAGGGAGCTGGGGTCCGTTTCGGGGAGGCTGCTTATCAGCTGCTGTTTGCTTTAAGTGAGCGAGAGAGGGGTGGGGGTGGGGGTCGGAACTTGCAAGGCAATTGCTGACACAGTATCGGCTCCAAAAATCCATTCTCTCTCTCCCCCACACTCCCTGTCATACTCCACCCCACCCCCCCTCTTTTGAAAAGCACGTTGCAGCGACTTGAATGCTGGGATAGCTGCCCATAATGCACCGCTCCCAATGCCACTGCAGATGCTGCAAATGTGGCCACAACAGTGCGCTGGCAGCTCTCAGTGTGGACAGACTGCAGCGCTTTCCCTACTCAGCTATACGAAGACAGGTTTAACTCCCAGCGCTGTACAGCTGCAAGTGTAGCCATACCCTTAGTAAAGCATTTGGTTAGCTTCTTGAGAAAGGAATGTGCAAATTAAGTGCCCAATCAAGAAAACACTTAAGGAACAATGGATCTTGGAAGGCTCCAATCCACATAAGAAGTCTTCCTGGAGACATTCATGATAGCATGTGGGCAATGGCTGCTGCCTGTGAAAACCTGAGTCATGCATGGACATGTGACTTTCCCATGTGACTCCAAAAGTCCATCTTGGAGCTGGATGTTGCATAGGAGAGAGGAGGGGGTCTCCTCCCACAAGAAAAAAAATCTATTTAAGCCCCTGCGTGACCCCTCCATTTTGCCTTCAGCTGGCTCTCCACCCCCAAGGATACCTGAAAGAAACTGGAACAAAGGACAATAACTATGGGAGGGGGCTGAGTGATTGCTGGACCCAGACTACAAGGAGACTAGTCTGTAAAAGGAAGCTTACTAGAACACCTCTGAGGGTGAGGTTTTATCTGTATTCAGTTTTCTCACTGTATTAGGCATAGCCTTGTGTGTTTTATTTTATTTTGCTTGGTAATTCACTTTGTTCTGTCTGTTACTACTTGAAACCACTTAAATCCTACTTTCTGTATTTAATAAAATCACTTTTTACTTATTATTTAACCCAGAGTATGTATTAATACCTGGGGCAGGGCAAACAGTTGTGCATATCTCTCTATCAGTGTTATAGAGGGCGAACAATTTATCCTTTTACCCTGTATAAGCTTTATACAGGGTAAAATTGATTTATTTGGGGTTTGGACCCCACTGGGAGTTGGGCATCCGAGTGTTAGATAGGAACACTTCTTAAGCTGCTTTCAATTAAGCTTGCAAGTTTGTGGGACGTGGTTCAGACCTGGGTCTGTGTTTGTGGCCAGCAAGTATGTCTGGCACAGCCAAGCAGGGCTCTGAAGTCGCAAGCTGGCAGGGAAAGCAGGGGCAGAAGTACTCTTGGCACATCAGTTGGCAGCCCCAAGGGGGTTTCTGTGATCCAACCCGTCACATGAGTTACAGACTCGTTATAGACAGGGGCGGCTCTAGGCATTTTGCCGCCCCAAGCAGGACAGGCAGGCTGCCTTTGGCGGCTTGCCTGCGGAGGGTCTGCTGGTCCCGCGGCTTTTGGCGGACCTCCCGCAGGCGTGCCTGTCCCAGCAGAAAGTCCAAGAACTGTAGAGTCTCATATATTTTTATTGTACGATTTCAAATGCTTAAAAAACAGCTATAGGTCTGGGTAGTTATCTATATGTAAAATCCTCTTATCCCTGAAGGCAGCTTCGCAGTTAGGATTATAGAATCTTAACAGGACAGTGTAATGAGAACAGTTGTGTGGATTTTCAAAAAAAAAACAAATGAGAAAACCTTCCAGTTTACAGGGTTGTCAACCCAGCACAAAACACAGGTAATATAATTATACTGAAATAAAAATAATAGTTGAGAACTCTGGCTTAAAAAAAACAAACCAAAACATAATATAAAATTTATCTACATATTTTCCACCCTTCTCAACAGTTCTATTTCTATACTACCTGCCTGATTTGGTTAACCATGTTAACCACTTTCTTATACTCAAAAGAGAAATACAGTGCTGCAAAAAAAACCAAACAAACAAAAAAAACCCATCCATGATTTAGTAATAACTGCTTTAATCTCCTCCATGTTGGATTATACAGCAACTCTATCACTGCAGAATGAAAATGTAATCTGATGTATTAGTCATCTTGTTGAATAATTAATAAGATTAATTTGTTTAAATACCTTCTCTATGCACAGAACAATGGAGTATACCGAGACAGAAAATCAGCTGTGAAAATATAAATGGAATTTGCCTTTAAAGTGAATAGTGAGATTTTCCTAATCCTCATTTTTCACTGATGTTGTCTTTAAGGCTGTAATTTATCATCTGGGCATAGCATAGTTTATTGCTGAGGGCTGCAAACAAGTCAGTTAATCTCAGCAGAGTAAATGAAAAAGTGGTAACATTGTTAACAATTAGTATTTATATTACAGGAGGGCCAGTGGCCCGAATCATATTAGGGGCCTATTGTGCTAGCTAATCTACAAGCATAGAAGTAGACATGGTCCCTGCCCCAAAGAGATGACTGTCTAAGGCCTGATCCTGAGTTAAATGGGGCTGTTCATGATTTTAAAGGTATGCATGTGCAAATATCTTTGTGGGATTGAGGCGTAAGAAAGTAGCTCATATTTTATAATTAATGCCCCATGTAAAGTGAGTGCAAGTTTAGAATTCTATTTCTAACAGAAAAAAATATTGGAATTACTACTAAAACCGGGCATTATACTGGTAAAGTTGCTGGATTGTAGGTAGAGCTCTTCAAATATTTTTAAGTTTGAAATTAAATATTTGGGGGGAAATGAATTTTATGAACATTTTCCCTTGATTTTTGACCAATTCTGTCTGTGGGTTTTTCTTGTATACTTGTGATGCTCATGAGACCTGATGTTGGTCTCATTTACAGTAAGTCCATTGAGTTCTCTGGAGATACTCCTGATTCACATGACTGTAAAGGCCTGAGACTACAGAGTGTAAAGTACCTCCTGTGAGGTGCTCATGACCTCACACCAAGTTGGAGTTTAGGGTGGTTTGGATGCAAAGCCAATTTAGTTGGCCATAAGACGATCTCACAGTGGGAATTCTCTCTTAGTGTAGGGGCAGCATAATTGCCCATATGGTATGTTGTTAGAGCTCATTAGATATCTCTGCATTGCAATCAGAGTATTTAGTTTTAATCTAGTGATCTTAACTACTGATAGTAGTGAAGATGCAGCAGCCAAGGCTTCAGTTCAGGTTCCGGACAGATTTGTATAACCTGTGCTGATGAGGCTTCACTGCTTTCTGGTATGTCTACATGTGCTGCAGGTGTGTGTACACAGTCATGAAGTGAAGTGTAGACATACCCTTCGTGTAGCTATATTGCAGCTGTGCTTTCAGCCTTTAGTACTCTTCCTGACCCAGGATGGAGGAGGTACAAAGGGAAGCATTGTGCCACCAATACTCAAGTATGCTATGTAGTCCTTCGTTTTGGCTGAGGATCGGCCACTCACTATCTAAATCTGAGGATCTGTGAACACCCATGGAGGAAAAACAAAGACTTAATTCTTTCTTCAGGTTCATTTGTTTTTCTTTATCAAATGCACATGTCTCAGATGTCATCTGCCTCCAAGAAATGCATAATACTTGTGAATAGAGCAGAACACAATACATTTGCTTTAGCATAACTGTTCATTCTGATTGATGGTTCCAGACATTTTGCTTAAACAGTTTTTCAAACACTACAGGATATCTCAAGATATTGCATTTAGTGTATTTTGAGATAATGGGTAGGATTTTAAAATACAAGTATACAAATCACGCAAGAGTTATATATCTCAGAATATTTGAGGCATAATAGCAAATGTTAATTATGGAGGGATAAAAATCCCTTTTAGTCTTTGTAATGCAAGCTCAGAGCTTTTTTAAAAAAAATAGTGACGGAATTAGTTACCTATTACTTCATAATTGATGGCTAATCTCAAAGAAAACAATGAAAAAATAACTTACTGCAATAAACAGAGAATTATGTTGTATTGTTTGTTTTAAAGATGCAGTATGGAAGGAAAGTATATTTATAACCATGCAGTGTTGTCAAAATGAGGAATAGGAATACTATAACAGGATAAGGTTTATCTTGATCAAAGCCATCAGAAAATACAGTGATAAATTACAGGTTTCAGAGGGGTAGCCATGTTAGTCTGTATCAGCAAAAACAAAGAGGAATCCTTGTGGCACTTTAGAGACTAACAAATTTATTTGGGCATATGCTTTTGTGGGCTAAAACCCACTTCATCAGATGTAATTTTGCTGATAAATTATAGTTTCAAAAGAGCCTGTAAGATAATTAATTCAGTGTTCAGAGTTTATTAATACAAGAATTGAGAAACTTAATACAAGAAAAATATTAAGAACCTAAGTCTTAGCCATCTTATGAGGCCAGTTTCTAGGATGGAGTTGAGTGCAATTAGTGATGAATCATGTTTCTGATAACTTAGTCTTTTTTTAAATGTTGTTTCTTCCATGTGGCCATTCTTCTACACAAACCAGAGTCTAAATCCCAATTGCACAAGGTTCAGGGTCCTGATAGATGCTGATTAGCTGTAGCCCCCATTAGTCTCATTATGAGCTATCAGAGCATGACACCTCTCATGATCGAGCCCTTAGTCACACAACTCACACTATCTTTAGTAGCCATTGTATGGCTAACTCCTGTTCAGCATTTTGTAAAATATCGATATACTTTTATTAAGATCGTCTAACTCTTCTGTTCTGAAGTCAAATGGCTCATCATTCTTACAGTAATAAAGACCTAATATTTGGTTGTTATTACATGGTAATATTGGGTGAAATTCAACCCTGTGCAGAGGGCCAACATAATGATAGTGCCTCACTTGAATCTTGCTTAAACCTTAAACCTTATTGTAAGGACTTATAAGGCACTTAATTAGCACATAGGTCTTGTGCTGTGCTTCTGCTCAGTCTTGAATTTCACCAGCTCTTAGGAGAAGGAGGAAGTTCAACATGTATCCTAATTTCATAAGGCTCACTCTTTACAGTAATTTACATCAGAAGCACTGAGCTCAGGAATTTAAAAGTTCAGTAGAGCACAGAGGGCAAATGCCTTAGAGATAATTTGATCAAAAGTCTTGTAGCAGCGGTTAGGTGGACAGAAAAGGACAAAATAGCTTTTCATAACAAACACTTCAATTGGATCAGAAATGCCTTTTTTTTTAAGTTACTTTCTAGTTCAGTTGATAATAGTAAGTTGAGCCAGGATGTCAACAGGAATAAAATGTATTTACCTGCCTAACAGGGGTTGTGTAAAAATTAATTTATAAACAAGTCTGAAGATGAAAAGCACTAAGTATTATTTTTATGGAAGTATTGTTTCTGCTTCTTAAAAGATGGATTGTCAAATTATTTCCTTTGTATTTGTTAAAGTTTATCTGATATTTACACTTTAGCTACACTGAAAGATTTAAGTAATCTTCTATATACTGTAATTACATTCCAGAGACACCATTTCTAGTTGAATGGAAGTCATTAAGTGTCCTCACTGAGTTCTATATTTTTCTCAGTTAAGTTTTAATGCAGTAACTAGAAAGAGAATGATTTTGAAAAAAGATTCTCTAGTGCTCAGATGTGTGGGAACTGAAATTTCTGCTTTGTGAACTATTCACAAATGATAAAATTACCTATGGTAGGGGTTGCCCAAATGAGATCCAATTTAGTCCTTAAACAGAAAGATAGTCATGTCAGAAATGGTCAGAAAACCCTGCCAAAAGGAAAGATGAACTCCACAGTGTATTTGTAGTTTAAATACCAGCAAACATATATATTAGTAAATTTAGGACCAGAAAAGAGACAAGTATCAGAGGGGTAGCCGTGTTAGTCTGGTTCTGTAAAAGCAGCAAAGAATCCTGTGGCACCTTATAGACTACAAGAATGGTCATACAGAAACTGACCAAAAGAACATCAAGAATGATGAGACTACTTAAATGAATATGTTTGCAGGACTGGGCTTTTAAGGACTGCAGCATCTAAACTTTTATGACAATAGTATGATCTGGATCAGGATCCAGTTCCAATTGCCTGCACAGTTCCAATATACCATGTGCTTTTAATTTCAGCTCAAACTTTCAGGGAAGAAAATAATTTAAACTAAAATCTAATAACCTGATTTTGAGAGGTACAGAGCATTTGCAGTTTCCATTGACTCTGGCTACTTACCTTCTGAAAATCAGGCCATATATGTCTGGGTGCACTAGCCCAAAAACAAACTTGATTTTTTTGGAAAAAAGAGGTTTTGAAATTTATTATTATTCCACATTGGAACAAAAATGAGATTTTTTGGGGGTGGGGGGAGTGATCCACCCTCAACTTGCCAGTAGCCCAGTGCACACACCTGGGATATGGAGATCCAGGTTCAAGCTCCTCATCTGCCTGATTCAGAACAGGGGCTTGAACCTGGATTTCCCAAGTGACTATTCTAACATCCAGATCATAGAGATTGTGATTCCTACACTCCTTTACTGATGCAAAATCTAAGTGACCTATTGACAGCATCTCAAGAGTCTGGAGAGGTACCACCAGTGATGCCTCTGAAAGATCCTTCGCATCTAATGGGAAGATCACTGTACTAACACCAGCATCCTCACTGAAGCCAATATCACCAGCACTGAACCAATGATCCTCATGTACCAACTCCACTGGGCTGGACGTTTTGTGTGGATGCCGGACTCTCGCTTCCCAAAAAAAATCCTCTACTCTCAGCTCACCCATGGTCAGAGATCCTGTGGTGGTCAGAGGAAATGCTACAAAGACACACTGAAAGCATATCTCAAGAAAACTGATGTGGACATCACAAGCTGGGAGGAGCAAGCCACCAACCAACCTCAGTGGCGCCACATTCTCCATTAGGCAGTGGCTTGCTTCGAGGAGAAACACCTTACCCTTGAAACTGAAGAGAGAGAAGGAAGGAAAAAAAACTTTCTATCAGCAGGCAGCTGACCTGCCAGGAAATGTCTGTACCTACTGCGGACTCCTGAGACGTCTCAGGACCCATATGTAAATCTGTGGTAGAGATCATCCTTGAATTGAGGGATCACCGATGATGATGAGAAATTACCATATATGGGCATGTTGATTAGCTCATTCCAATAATCAGTCATTGAGGGAAGGGCTCCAAACTTAAAGAAGTAGATTAGAGTGGAAAAATAGAGGTTTGTCCACTTCATGCTTACTTTAAAATTGACTTCATACAACAGACAAAATAGATATTAAGATAAAATCAACTCTTTTGCCATCTGACATAGATGTAAAATAATATTAACTGACTTGTCATAGATTCCTAGACATACAAATCCACCTCATAGAGCTCCCTGCCACTGCTAGATTGATTTCTATTGCACATTTAATGAGGACAATGTTCAGTCTACTTTTGAATACAACTGAGTTAGTCTAGATTTATAAAAGTGTGACAGAGATCAGAATTTACCCCAATAACTCCAGGGACAGAATTTCCATCACTTCTTTGGATGACTACTGTATAGTCAAATTAGACATTTTGTTAAGACATTTTTCTTAATGCCTCTTTCCCGACATGGAATTAGAATAGCCAGTTTGACAACTGTTATCAAATTTTGCCTTTTAATGGCTTGAGCTCTAGAATCTATGGTCTGTGTTATGCAAGAGATCAAACTAGATGATCATAATTGTCCCTCTGTCCTTAAAATCAATTAATCTAGATTCAGAATTTATGCTGCTTAAAAAGTCACTGGAAGACATTTTCTTGTGTTTTATGTTATAAAATGCTATAGAAATAGAATTTCAGACATTTTGCACACACACAAGAAATCTGTAACAGCATATTTGCACAGATTTGCTAAACCATCTAACCTTCCACTCCTTGTATGAGATAGAGAAAAAGACACACTGTTCATGCCTCATAACAATTTAATAAATATTGCTAAAATGTGGCAGTTGCCACAATGGCTCATTAGCAATCTGCCAGTATAATTTAAAGAAATCTGAAATTATTTTGGGGGAGTCAGCTGGTAGATATAACACACAGTAATCTCTGAAGAAGGCAAGAAACATATGGTGTGCTCTCATCAGCTAACCCCAGGGGACTGCACCAAAATCTCTCATCTTACAACTACATGACATTGAAAGGAGAGATGAGAGGAAAGATTTGAAGGGGTGGAAAAAAGATTGACCACAAAAACAAGCAAGTAATAGATGGAACAGTAAGGTGATGACCACAAAGTTAAAATGGTTAGAGAAGAGATACATCACAGACTGACGTATTAAAAGACTACTAGTACAATTTATTTCCCAGCCTGTCTAACCCGTGAGCCTTGTAATATTGTTTTAAATATTTGGAATTCTCCTTGCTGATTTTCCAAAACAAATGTCCTGCACTTACAAAGGTCAAACACAATTGACATTTTTTAGTTCCAGTATAATACAGCCATACACAATTTCCACTAGTTTTTTTCTGAAGATTACCACTGTATTTTGGTTTCTTCTTAAAACATAAACTAGATACTCACATTACATAGTGCAGAATACTTGTGTTGCCTTCCCTATACACAGGGTGTCTTGTATCTCAGGTGTTTTAATTTAATGAGCACAAGTCTCATTTTGAAATGTAAACTAGTTAATTAATCAGCCTTTTATTCCAAGTTGAATCAAGGTTTGATTATGTGAATAAAGTGAAGTTGTTTCTAGGGTTCATATTAGGTATTGCATTGGCTACTTGAGGGGTATATTTCCTATTAACGTTAATGGGTACTGCATGATAAACACTCCATGTAGCTCAACAGAGCTGTGCAGAACTTCACAAAACATATAAGCACATAAATAAGTGAAGCTCACCTACTTTGGGGGGTTGTCACAAGCTGAAATGTGAACTAGCTACATCAAACCTCAGGTGAACCTGGGTCCACGATGTGGTAAATTACTTACTCTTTAGCTAAAAGAACAGGAGTACTTGTGGCACCTTAGAGACTAACAAATTTATTTGAGCATAAGCTTTTGTGGGCTACAGCCCACTTGATCGGATGCATAGAATGGAACACACAGTAAGAAGATATTTATACATACAGAGAACATGAAAAGGTGGAAGTACCTATACCAACTGTAAGTGGCTAATTAATTAAGAGAAGCTATTATCAGCAGCGGAGACAGACCTGTCCTCGCTTACAGACAGCCCCCCAACCTGAAGCAAATACCAGCAACCACACACCATACAACAAAAACACTAACCCAGGAACCTATCCTTGCAACAAAGCCCGATGCCAACTCTGTCCACATATCTATTCAAGTGACACCATCATAGGACCTAATCACATCAGCCATGCCATTAGGGGCTTGTTCTCCTGCACATCTACCAATGTGATATATGCCATCATGTGCCAGCAATGCCCCTCTGCCATATACATTGGCCAAACCGGACAGTCTCTAAGCAAAAGAATAAACGGACACAAATCTGACATCAGGAATCATAACATTCAAAAACCAATAGGAGAACACTTCAACCTCTGTAATCTCTCAGTAACAGATGTTAAGGTAGCAATTTTGCAACAGAAAAGCTTCAAAAACAGACTCCAACGAGAAGCTGCTGAACTTGAATTAATATGCAAACTAGATACCATTAACTTAGGTTTGAACAGAGACTGGGAATGGCTCGTCATAACATTAATTGAATCTATTTCCCCACGTTAAAGTATCCTCACACTTTCATGTCAACTGTCCGAAATGGGCCATCTTGATTATCACTTCAAAAGTTTTTCTCCCCTGCTGATAATAGCTTCTCTTAATTAATTAGCCTCTTACAGTTGGTATGGGTACTTCCACCTTTTCATGTTCTCTGTATGTATAAATGTCTTCTTACTGTGTGTTCCATTCTATGCATCCGATCAAGTGGGCTGTAGCCCATGAAAGCTTATGCTCAAATAAATGTGTTAGTCTTTAAGGTGCCACAAGTACTCCTGTTCTTTTTGCTGATACAGACTAACACGGCTGCTACTCTGAAATCTGTCATTACTCTTTAGCTGAAATGGCCGTGGTTCTCTTTTCATTTATGCATGTTTTACACTAGTATCATTCCACTGATTTCAGTCATTTGCACAAGTGTAAGTGACAGGAGAATCAAACTCTGTAATTTTTGACCCAAGGGGGCATAATGCTTACTTTTACAGTTCCCCCATTCTGGACTGGCTCTCTGCTGAGCCAGCGCCCTGGCATAAGTTAGAGTAAAATGAAGGCTGCTCTATGTTACGTTGGCTTCCAACAGCTCCAAGGGGCTGATAAAGCCTCTGAGAATTGGCGGGGTATATGTACGCCCCATACATTGGGAGCAGGGAGAATGGTGATACAGAAGCCAGTTTTGCCCCACTTATAAATCTACCTTGGCTATTTTGTATTTCATTTTATGGGGGGTGGGGGTGGGAGAGTTGGGTCCTGACCTTAGAGGGGATGAGAGACTCTGAGGTGTGTATCAGAGTAGGTGTATCCCCTTGTGGGTGGGGGGGAAGGGCCGGTTGCAGAGTGAGACCGCAGTGGTAGGTCCTGTCCTATGGTGCTGCGCCCAGTTTCCTGCTCTGGTTTTTGTGACAGAAGGGTGGCTGGGCTAAATATGAGTGAATGGTGCTGCAACCCTATGCTCCAGTTTGCAACACTACTCACTCCAACTTGCCCATTTCGCCTCCTCCCCCATCATGAAGGAGGAGTGGCCAGGCCAAACTTGACTGGTGCTGTGACCCCAGCCAACAGGTCACAATGTCTGGAGCATGTACTTTTGCTCTGCCCTGCAGGACAGGAGAGGCATGAGCTGGTGCAGTGGGGTAGGTTTTTTGTTTTATTTTCTGTTAATTGTATATGCAAAAAAGACAGGACTCTAAATATGTTCTTTGAGGTAAAGATGTCTCTGATAAATGGATTCTCCAAGTAAGAGTAACCAGAGTGATCAATAATATTTAAAGAGGTGCTGATGCTACACAAAAGTCTTAGAAAAGCAGTGCATTTAGAAACAATTTGCTTTCTACATCACATTTCCTTTGTTTTCTCTTCCCTTATTCCTTTGCTTAAAACAGGATCCTTATTTTTTTAAAAGTTAATCTGCTCCTGTTTTTTTATAGAATATCAGGGTTGAAAGGGACCTCAGGAGATCATCTAGTCTAACCCCCTGCTCAAAGCAGGACCAATCCTCAAACAGATTTTTGCCCTAGATCCCTAAATGGCCCTCTCAAGGATTGAACTCACAACCCTGGGTTTAGCAGGTCAATGCTCAAGCCACTGAGCGATCTCTCCCCCCACCCTTTTTTATATAAATCCTAAACATGTGTATATGACTTTAAAATCTTTTCTGACACTGAATTTTGTGCACCACAGTTTGTGATGGGGAAACTTCAGATGGTTTGGCTAAGCAGTCAAAAATGAATCTCTGAGCTGCCCACCATGGCCTACATCTCTGGTTCCTACCTCCTTTCATAGTGTCTCCCTTGTAGAGTGGGGATAGGGTGAGGTGGAAGCTTGCTGTCTATAATATGCCCTTGTTATAGGATGGTTTGCCAGTCCTGATTACAGTACAAGCCACACCTGGCTGAATCAAGTGATCCCAATATCAAAAATAGCAGACAGCCAGGTGCCAGGTTGAGAGAGAAGCTGAGACTGACAGAGATAGGAAGCCTGATAGTAAACTGCAGAAGCCCAGGAAACTGCAGCTAGGTCTGTAGGGAGCAAGAAGGTTCTGGAAAAGGGCAAGAAGCAGGAGTGAATGAAGAGAGCTGTTCAGGCAGGGAGGCTTGGGAGAGAACCTGCCTAAGTAACAGAGGAGACACGGCAAAGGCTTACTTTGAAAGGCCTGTGGAGAAGGATAAACTCCATTATTCCAGGTACTGGGAAGTAAACACACCCTCAGGTGGGAGGAGGGGGCTGTGCCCATCTGAAACTGGAGTGAAGATGGTGATAGAAGTGTGTGTTCTGTTTTGCAAGACTGTTCTTTTGGACTACTAGGGAATAGAGGCTGAAATGGAGTTGGGAGCTGACAGGACCAGTGTGTACCCAGTGGACTAAATAAATGGGATGCCTTGTGGGGATTGTTTGAACTCCCCTTGAACTCTGAGTTCTTCAAGGTGGGGAGGGTTGACACAGAGGCATGGTGCTGCAAAGTGACCTCTGACCAGAAGTGGGCACTCAGGAGGTGGCTGTATGGTATTGCAATCCTATATTATTAAATGGCCCCCTCACACACTCAGGAATCCCATCATCTTTTCAGTACCTGCTCCTAATGGTATATAGAGAGATTCCTGTTATGGAGGCAGTCAGGTAGCCCAATTCCTGTCTCTGATACAGTGGAACCCTCTAGTCTCTCTAATTGTACTACTGAATTCCCACTTTAAAATTTAAGCCAATCTGGAGTTTGTGGCCCATATGGCACTGCCAAGTTGTGAGACAGCTTGTGAGATTAATAATTCTTGTGGAGCATGAGGCGAGAGTGCCTGCATGTCAGGATATCCTAACACAGCCATCCACACCTGGAGGAAAATTCCAGAGTGCTTTTCACATTTTAATGTGGCAGATACATGGACCCAGTTGATCTGCCTCCAAAATGTTTCTTGATTGGACTGGCAGGAAAGGTTTGCTTAGCCATCCCTTGAAGGAGACAGGGAATGTAAATCAAAATGCTGAACAGAAAAGAATGCTTAGAGGTAAGAGTGAGAGATATATCTTGAATAATGTTTCATATGGGAAGAGAGATACAGACTGAGTGGGAGGGTGTGGATATAAGAACAGAGGATTTAGCAAGTCTATGGAGGGTTCTAGAAATCAAGGGCTTGATCCTATGCTCATTAATGTCAATGGCAGAACTTCCTCTGAATTCAGTGGTGCAAGATCCAGCCCCAGGAGAGCAATTCTGAATTGATAAGAAGGAAATAAATATCTTACCATAAAGAGCATTTCTATTTTAAAAGTAGATCGTGAATTTGTTATAGAAGGGGGCATGGGTTTTGTACTGATACATGTATGAAGAAACAGACTCCCTATCTGGTGCAAATTAGAATTCCACCACAATTTCAACAGCTTCCACCCCACCATAAAGCTCAGCCTGGACCAATCTACACAGGAGGTCCACTTCCTAGACACCACGGTACAAATAAGTGACAGTCACGTTAACACCACCCTATACCGAAAACCCACCGTCTGCTATGTCTACCTTCATGCCTCCAGCTTCCATCCCGGACACACCACATGATCCATTGTCTACAGCCAAGCACTGAGGTACAACTGCATTTGCTCCAACCCTTCAGACAGAGACCAACACCTACAAGATCTTCACCAAGCATTCTCAAAACTATAATACCCACATGAGGAAATAAGGAAACAAATCAACAGAGCCAGAAGTGTACCCAGAAGCCTCCTGCTGCAAGACAAGCCCAAGAAAGAAACCAACAGAACTCCACTGGCCATCACCTACAGTCCTCAGCTAAAACCTCTCCAACGCATCATAAGTGATCAACAACCCATCCTGGACAACAATCCCTCACTTTCACAGGCCTTGGGAGACAGGCCAGTCCTCGCCCACAGACAACCCGCCAACCTTGAGCATATTCTCACCAGCAACCGCACTCTGCACCATAATAACTCTAACTCAGGAACCAATCCATGCAACAAACTTCGATGCCAACTCTGCCCACATATCTACACCAGTGACACGACACCATCACAGGACCTAACCAGATCAGCCACAACATCACCAGTTCATTCACCTGAATGTCCACCAATGTAATATATGCCATCATGTGCCAGAAATGTCCCTCTGCTATGTGCATCGGCCAAACTGGTCAGTCCATACATAAAAGGAGAAATGGACACAAGTCAGATATTCAGAATGGCAATATACAAAAACCTCAATTTAAAGGTAGCCATCCTGCAGCAAAAATACTTCAGCACCAGACTTCAAAGAGAAACTGCTGAGCTTCAGTTCATTTGCAAATTTGACACCATCCACTCAGGATTAAACAAACACTGTGAATGGCTAGCCAACTACAGAAGCAGTTTCTTCTCCTTTGGTGTTCACACCTCAACTGCTAGAAGAGGGTCTCATTCTCCCTGATTGAACTAAACTCATTATATCTAGACTGATTTTTGCCTGCATATTTATACCTGCCTCTGGAAATTTCCACTACATTCATCTGACGAAGTGGGTATTCACCCATGAAAGCTTATGCTCCAATACGTCTGTTAGTCTATAAGGTGCCATAGGACTCTTTGTTGCTTTTTACAGATCCAGACTAACACAGCTACCCCTCTGATACTCATACAATGTACACTTGCATGTTTGCACCTGCAGGTCAGTTGTGGTTGAGCTAACAGCATCAGTTTTGTATACACAAAAACATGGACTCATTTTGCAGGCACAATTTACATGTGCAGGCAGGGACGCTGGTCCTAAAATAAATCTAGTGCTCTGTTTTTAAGTTTGAAAACATCTGTTACAGCGAGGAAATTACTAAAAAAAGACACTTACTTCAGAAGTAATTCTCCTTTTGTAACTAATTTCTCCAGTTAAGCAAGTGGGCATTGCTAGTCCTGTAAAAATAGGGCTGCCAACTTTGGTTGGACGAATTCCTGGAGATTTCATCACATGACATAATCTTTAATTAAATATCTCTTTAATTCCTAGAGACTCCAGGACAATCAATGAGGGTTGGCAACCCTATGTAAAAATAACATGTATCCAATCAGATGGCATGATACCAGCATACTGTGTTCCATATGGAGAAACTAGGATATTGTAGACGGGAACATATTCAGCCTTTTGGTATGGAAGAGTGTATACTGAATCACTAAGTGACGTCTGATTCACTAATTCATGATGCAGCATTAATTCTGACTCCAGAGGAAATTGCTTTCTCACAATGCCCATATTTTGAAGTGTGGGACACTGTCAGAGAATAAACATAGAGAAGCAGGTGGGGGGAAAGATGCAATTAAACTGTATAATATTGTCAATGTGCTTGTCAACCAAATAAATACTGAATTAGGAGTTGATTATTATGTAAGTTATCTCCTAACCATTTAGTTTGTTTAAAATATGGTCACTTACAGCCTTGCTGGGTTATGATATCTTTCATTATAAAATATGCAAATTAGGCTTGCTACAACTCTTAGGGTATGTCTACACTACGAGACTATTTTGAATCAACTTAAGTCGAATTTGTGGAATCGACCTTATGAAGTCGAATTTGTGTATCCACACTAAATACACTAATTCGACTGTGTGAGTCCACAGTAACGGGGCCAGCGTCGAATTTGGAAGCGGTGCACTGTGGGAAGCTATCCCACAGTTCCTGCACTCCCCGCTGCCCATTGGAATTCTGGGATTTCCCCCCAATGCCTGCTGGGGGAAAAAATGTGTCGAGGGTGGTTTTGGGTAACTGTCATCATTGAACCGTCAATCACGCCCTCCCTCCCTCCCACGAAAGCACCTGTGGGCAATCTGTTCGTGCACTTTTCTGCTCAGTGACAGCACGGGCGCCACAGCACTGCGAGCATGGAGCCCGGCAGTTATGGCCGTTGTCAACTCCTCGCACCTTATCATCCACCTCTTCCACAGTCAGCTGCTGAGAAATCGGGCTACTTTTCAATGGTGCTGCGAGCACTGGTGGACCATGGGGGACGTTTTACCAACATCAACGTCGGGTGGCCGGGCAAGGTTCATGACGCGCATGTTTTCAGGAACTCTGGTCTGTTTAGACGCCTGCAGGAAGGTAGTTTCTTCCCGTACCACAAAATAACTCTTGGGGATGTGCAGATGCCTATAGTGATCCTCAGGGACCCAGCCTACCCGCTAATGCCCTGGCTCGTGAAGCTCTGTGCAGGCGCCTTGCACAGCGACAAGGAACTCTTCAAGTACCAGCGAGCAGCGTGACCTGTTACTGTTCAGTTTCTTTACAGAGAAGCTGAACCTGCCCCTGTTTCTTTACCAAGTTACTGTTGACTAGCATCTGCAGTTACATACCCCGTCCACCCCGCTTCTCCCACTTCCAACACACGTTTAAAAATAAAACACATGTTCCACTGTGACTTTACAAAGGTTTCTTTATTGATGACTTTGCGTTAAAGGGTTGAAACTGGGACGCAGACTGTGCTGGGTAGGGTGTGAGGTGATGTAAAGACCGCCTCTAAACTCGAGGAATGACAGGCTCCTGCTCCCAGAGCGGTCCGCAGTGCCGGACTGGTTGTTTCAACGGAGCCTGCCATCCCTCCTTTTTGGGACTCTGTGTGCGGGGGCTATGTGGCCTTGCGGCGGGGGAGGACAGATACAGATTCCTCTGCTGCATGGCTCTGTGGTCCAGGACAGGGACCGTTGCATGAGATCTGTAACCCCCCTCCCCCGCTACAAAGTCACGTACCCCCCCATCCACACAGAAGCTGCAAACCACCTCCCATACCGACCAGGGTGCCTACTGACTGCAGTGTGCGTGTGACCTGCTGCTGATCCTGCCCCCGTCTCTGTACCCTGCTAAAGGTGACTGTCCTATACAATACCCTACCCCCTCACCCACCCACCCACCCCTTCAAACACAGCGTTGTGTAAAAAAGCATGACGGAAACAGTAATTAACAGCAAAGTATTTTTAATAATTAACCAGACAGTCAGGGGATGAAACTGGGATTGGGGCCTGGGTGAGTCAGGAAGGGAAGGAATTCTCAAAAATTAGGGTATGAGAGCTTTTGGGTACTTGAGCACTCTGCTGGGGTGCAGTGACAGTTTTCACAGCCCCTGGCCCCACTCCTTCTGGTTACTTTGGGTGACGGGAGGTATGGGACTTTGTGGCGGGGGAGGGCGGTTGCAGATACACTACGGGGGGGCTCTGTCCTCCTTGCTGCGGTCCTGCAGAACATCCACAAGGCGCCGGAGCGTGTCTGTTTGCTCCCTCATTAGTCCAAGCAGCGTTTGAGTCGCCTGCTTGTCTTCCTCACGCCACCTCTCCTCCCGTTCGTTGTGTGAGCGCTGGTACAGAGAGAGGGTCTCCCTCCACTGGCTCTGCAGGTCCGCCTCGGCTCGGGAGCACCCCATAACTTCAGCGATCATCTCGTTCCGTGTCTTTTTCTTTCGCCGCCTAATCTTTGCCAGCCTCTGTGAGGGGGATGCTGTGGCAGGTCTGGAGACAGTCGAAGCTGTGTGATGGGAGAAAGGGAGTGAATTCCTTGCAAAGATACATTTTTGCGAACAATGAACACAGTCTAGTCTGTGTCTGTGAACAAGAGCATCCGCACTCCTGCAGCAGGCAATCCTAAAAGCATAAACTCTGCCCCTGTTCTACCCCATCGCAGTGTCCCCCGACCCTTGCACTTCTGGATTGAGATCCCAGTGCCTGATGGTGCAAATTTCATTGTCGCAGGTGGTTCTGGGTAAATGTAGTCAGTCATTCCTTCCTCCGGGAAAGCAACGCCAGGCAATCATTTCGAGCCCGTTTTCCCTGGATTGCCCTGGCATACGCCATAGCGTGGCAACCATGGAGCATGTTTTGCCTTTTGTCACTGTCACCGTATCTGTACTAGATGCCGCAGACAGAGGCGATTCAGCAGCGCTACACAGCAGCATTCATTTGCTTTTGCATGACAGCAGAGATGGTTATCAGCCATACTGTACCATCTACCATGCCATTGTAAACTGGCAAGGTGATGATGGTTACCAGTCGTATTGCATTATACCTTCTGCTGCTGTCATAGGTGCCCCTGGCCGAGATCAGCCGGGGGCGCAAAAGACAAAACTGGGAATGACTCCCCGAGTCAATCCCTCCTTTATGGTATCTAAAAATAGAATAATTCCTGCATAGAATATGGGGCTAGTGTAGTAGAGATCCAGTGTTTCAGAGAACCAGAGAGCACAGCCGCTCCGTGTCAGATTATTCAGGAATGATGAGCTGCATGGCATTCACAGGGGGTGCTCCTGCAACAACCCCACCTGTTGCTTCCCTCCTCCCCCAGCCTTCCCGGGCTACCGTTGCAGTGTCCCCTGATTTGTGTGCTGAAGTAATACAGAATGCAGGAATAAGAAACAGTGACTTGTTACTGAAATGAAATAAGGGGAAGGCAGCCTCCAGCTGCTATGATTGTCCAGACAGGACATTAAGCAGTGTGTGGGAGAGGAAAACAGCATCCTGCTGCTATGACAGTCCAGGCAGTACAGAATCTTTTCTTTACACATGAAGGGCGTGGGCTGATGGAGCTCAGACCCCGTTGCTATGATGAAGACGGTTAGCAGGCCGTCTACTTATGGGCTGATGACGAGGACGGGTACCAGTCGTATTGCACTACACCGTCTACAGCAAGGCTGATGATGATGACGACGGATATCAGTCTTATTGCACCGTCAGCCACCCATGAGGCGAGGGGGGGGAGAGGATGCTACAGTACAGTGCCGCAGCATCGCGTCTACCAGCAGCATTCAGTACACATAGGGTGACATTTAAAAGAGTCAAGAGACGATTTTTTTTCCTTTTCCTTCCGGGGGTGGGGGAGGGTGGTACATTGACGAGCTATGCCCTGAACCGCCGCGGACAATGTGTTTGACCGTACAGGGAGTGGGAGATCAGCCAAGAATGCAAATGCTTTTCGAAGACTGCAGGAACTGTGGGATACCTTGCGTCCTCAGTCCCCCCTCCCTCCATGAGCGTCCATTTGATTCTTTGGCTTTCCGTTACACTTGTCACGCAGCAGCGTGCTGAGTCTCTGCTACGCCGTCTGTCCGGAGATTTTTTTAAAATACTTTGGACCAGGCGTAACATTACAGTAATTCCCCTAATTAGATGCAGGAGTCTCCGAGCGAGATCACCCTGAGGACGATCACTGAAGGAGATAGAGAGCGCATGCTGCGTGAAAGCCAGCACAAACCAGGGCCCTATGCAGCCGTGCTTGGGGAGGCAATGCTCCCTGAGTACCTCATGAAAGCCTGGCGCGGAAAAGTGTGCTACCACGGAGCACCCAATAAGGCAGCTCTCCCCAGGCACCTCCTGTGGAGGCTTTTCGATTACCTCCAGGAGAGCTTCGTGGAGATCTCCCAGGAGGATTTCTGTTCTATCCCCATATATATAGAGACCTCCTTTTCACATACTTCAGATTCCTGTTATATTAAGAATAAAAGTTTACATGTTTAAAGCACTTACCGACTGCTCCTTCCCCTGATTCAGGGTCCGGGTTAACGGCCGGGGAGGGTTGGTAGGGGATCTCCGTGACGGTGATGAAGAGATCCTGGCTGTCGGGGAAACCAGCGTTGTAAGCGCTGTCGCCTGCCTCGTCCTCCACAAAACCTTCCTCATCTTCCCCGTCCGTAAACATCGCCGAGGAACTGTCTGTCGACACTGTCCCATCGTCAGAGTCCATGGTCACTGGTGGGGCAGTGGTGGCAGGCTCCGTAGCGTCCGTTTGCCGCTTTGATTTTTTGGTAGCCTTGTCTGGGGTCCTTGATTTTCACGTGGTGCTGCGTTGCATCCCGCCTGTATCCTCTGTCTCTCATGGCTTTGGAGACCTTCTCGTAGGTCTTTGCATTCCGTTTTTTGGAGCGCAGCTCCGAAAGCACAGACTCCTTGCCCCACACAGTGATCAGATCCAAGACTTCCCGGTCAGTCTATGCTGGGTCCCTCTTTGTATTCAGAGATTACATGAACTCCTCTGCTGGAGAGCTCTGCATTGCTGCCGGTGCTGCTGAGCTCGCCCCGATGTCCAACCACGAAATGAGATTCAAACTGTCCAGACAGGAAAAGGAATTCAAATTTTCCCGGGGTATTTCCTGTGTGGCTGGTCAGAACATCGAAGCTCGGACTGCTGTCCAGAGCGTCAACAGAGTGGTGCACTGTGGGATAGCTCCCGGAGCTACTAAGTTCGATTTGCATCCACATCTAGCCTAATTTGACATAGCCATGTCGAATTTAGTGCTACTCCCCTCGTCGGGGAGGAGTACAGAATTCGAACTAAAGAGCCCTCTAGGTCGAATTAAATGGCTTCCTGGTGTGGACGGGTGCACGGTTAATTCGAATTAACGCTGCTAAATTCGAATTAAAGTCCTAGTGTAGACCAGGCCTTAGAATTTTCAAAGGTTTTATTATGCAATGTTTTACTACAGTGTTAGTGACTATTGGCATTTCTGAGTACATTTGAAGGGAGGGGGAAGCTAAAAAAATAGGCCCAGATTTTTAAAGGTATGTGGTAGATGCTGTGGGTAGTGTTGCAACACCTAACTGATTTAGGCACCTGTCTCTTTCAAAAGTGATTTAGGCACTTGGGAGCCAAAGCCCCACCAACTGTTAATGAGATTGAGAGCACTAAGTGCCTAATTCACTTTTGAAAGTGAGACTTTGACTCCTAAATCATTTAGCTGTTGCAGCACTGACTATAGTATCTACTGAATGCCCTTAAAAATCTGGACCACCTTAATCATGTAATTTGCACAAGCAAATTATGTGTTATGGCCTGTTGATAGCACACATGGAATCATCCACATAAAATTTAATAGGTACACCAGAATCTCATAAGGATTTAAATGATGACTTCATTTTGTTAGCACTGCTGCTGCCTTTGCATTTCATCCAAGTTAAGTTAATTTTCTTTGAAAACATATTAGGATACATGTTAAAAGTGATCAAAATACAGGCACAAAGAAAGGGAGTTGTCTGTATTAAATATCAGCTTATTCCCTTTATGGTTGAGTTCAGTCATGTAGTTTGATGTTGCCTCTTTTTTACATTAGCTTCCAAACACAGGCTAAATTCATCCCTGGAGTTAAACTAAGGAAGAGTCTTTCCTAACACATTGCCTTTGAGGATCGGACAGCTGCTAATTTAATTGTTGGGAAGTTTTCATCTCTTAAAATAGCCATCCATCCATTCATTCACCTACCTATACTTTGGGGTCTATGCACTTTTACAGTCCCCACTAATGCCAATTGGAGTTGTGTTCATGTGCTCGTATCAAGAGAATCCCCTAGTAATTAGTGGGAAAGTAGGAATGAACAAAATATTATTGATTCACTATAGTGCATGGGGATTGGATTTGTTTTATTATGTGTTTTGCTATGTTGTGCTGAAGCCTGAACATAAGCTTCTAGGAAAGGAGGTGTGACACTACAGAGTGCACAAGCTGTTTGGACTATATATACACAGTATGCCATGGACACAAACTCTATGTGTATTTCAGTGATCTGCTTACATCACAAGTATCTTTTGAATATTTATGGAAAAAAAATGAAACCTGGAATTCCCAGTCATTTGTATCATGGATCAGAAAATAGCATACAATCAGTGACTGGGAAACCCACTAAGACCACTTGGGATATAAAAAGATATGTAATGAGCACTACCTGCAGGCAAATTGTGACAGTAGTGTAATAATAAACAATGGCTCTGAGACACAAATTAAATCACAAGGCTGCAGCTCAAATAAATTCCCAGGAACAGATGGTGTATTAAGGGCTTGTCTACATGGGGCTTTAGGTGACATGAGAGGAGTGTAAATTTTAGTTCACCCTGGCAGTTTGCACACTAACTAGCCCATGTGGACACTGCTGGTGTGCATTAAAAGTTCCCTAGTGCATCTTAAAATAGTCAGTGCTGCCAACCTCAAAGCTTGAATTTTTTGCCGATCACATGTGAAAATTAGCCCCCAAATTGCCAAGATTGGCAACGTTGCAACTGCTGCAACCACCAGGCTTAGCCCGTCCGTGGGTCCTGAAGGCACAATGGACCCTCTGCACACTGTGCCCCCCCCCATATGGGCTCAGCCTCTCCCCTCCCCACTCACCATCGCTGCGCTTGTTTTCTACATAAGTCATGGTACTTGGAGCTAGGGGTGTGATCCTCCACTTGAGGAGACATACTTGTGCTAGCCGTCAAGCACATGAAACACATGTAGCTGTGACAGTGCTAGCTGCCCTGAGTATGTGCCTGTCAGATACCCTAAGTATGTACTCAGGGTCTCTAGATCATCCTGCAGTTTGTGTGGCCATGGCTACATTCTGTTTTTAGTACATCAGCATATCTCCCTCAAGGTGAGGTTCACACCTCAGCTCCAAATGTAGATATTCCTGTGTATCCCTATCTGAATCTCGCCCAAGTAAGCTGCTGCCATTGCAAGACACCTAGGAAGGAGACTAAGGGGGCATAAGGCAAGCCCCTCCCTCCACTGTGTGGGCTATATGTCCTGCAGTCAAAGCACAGAGAGCAGCCTCTCCAGGACCATTGCAGGTTGGCAGGAGTTGGGGATGGTGAAGCCTTGACTCAGTCCCTTTGTTACAGGGCCGACTCTACTGTTTTCACCGCCCCAAGCAGCGTGCTGAATTGCCGCCGCAGACAGCGGAGGCAGTCCGTGCGCTGTTGGGGCAGCACGCGTGTTTCCACGGCAGCGACAATTCAGCGGCAGCTTCTGTCTTCAGCCAGAAGACAGAAGCTGCGCAGCCGCAGACAGCTGAACATAGAAGCTGCTGCCATGGAAACGCGCGTGCCGCCCTAATGGCACATGGACTGCCCCCACCGTCCGCGGTGGCAATTCGGTGCGCTGCTTGGGGGGCAAAAACACACAGACTGCCGCCCCTTGCAGATTGCCGCCCCAAGCACCAGCTTGGAATGCTGATGCCTGGAGCCGGCCCTGCTTCGTTATAATCCTCCAGCCAGCACAGAATGGAGGGGGAAGTAGATATCTACTACGATAGGCCAGGAAAAAATTTCCTTCTAAAATAAGGAGCAAATCAATAAATGAATTGTGATGCTCACAATTAGGACCCTGGCAAGAAGTCCACAGCTTTCCTGAATAAACCCTGCTCTTGTAAGTTTTATAGGCTAGTTCTGCAATGTGGAGAGACTTGACTAAAAAGCCAAATGTTTGAGTGGTTATGAGATCCAAAATCAACCTCCAAAACTCTTGAGCTTTGTCCATAATGATTATAAACTGCTTCACTTGTAAGTTCTCTGTAAAGATGCTCAAGTGAATTGTTTTGGCCTCTAAGAGAAAATTAGTTTTGGTTTTGATTATAAATCATAAGAGTACTTTTCTCTTGATTAATGAATTGAGCTCCATGAATGACCGTCACATTTAGAATGATCTATTTTTAAGATTTAGAGAACTGCTTTCCAAGTGTTGGTGAGTAAATTTGTTCACAGTATGAAGTATTTATAATTACAGCAATATGTTCTAGAACTGTTGCACTGGTAAGTACCATTGCTAACTTTACAGATAGAACTGATCTGAGCTGTAACTTAGTTTTCCAAGGTCAGAGACTGTTCATAGCTATTATGAAAAAGGCCCTTTGAAATTATTGGGGTGTCGATGTATAATAGAAGTGTTTGATGTACCATGTATTTATTCTGCCATACCAAACAATTTTGAGTTTTGGACTGAAAATTTGCAATATACATTGTCAGTCCCCTTTGCTCCAATAACCAATATGAATAACAATTGCAGAATCTGTTCAGAGAGTGATTAATTTAACGATGAATGACACAAAATAGAGTATAACATATGTATTTGGGCACCCAGTACAGAGAAGGGGGGAAAATGGGATTAATGGGATTTTAATATATGAATATATTCAATATTCTTAAATCCTTTGAATCCCCCATGCATATTAGAATAGATGTGAAAAAAGAAACTGAATAATAGTTGTCAAATGTACAAAGATGTTAGTATTCCTATTTTAACTCGCCGAAAACAGTTTTGTGGTATGTTAATTAGTAGCTAGTTACAATAGTAGATTCATGAAGGTAATGTCAAAGATATCAAACTTTTATATATTTAAATTATTGTATTTTGTCCTGTTATTCTGAGGCCAGATCTTGGGCTTGGCAGATCTGCACATAACAGAGGTTGGGGTGAGGGGTGAAGGAAGATTCATAAGTGCCATAAAGCTCATTTTTGTGCGTTATGGGCCATTCCCTGCTGGGATGTTCCCATGCCATAATTTGGAACACCCTAAAAGCTGCTATAACAAGACCTGGCTGCTAATGGCACCCAACGACTGAAAAACAGTTGAGGATTGGCACGCTCTCCCACCAGTCAGGATTCCTTTATGAACAGCAGGGAGTGATGGTCACTGGAACCTTGACACCAACGGAGGAACCTGTAGTTTAGTCCTTTCCAGAGCCAGGCACTATATACAGGTTCTGCTGTTGGTGGTGTGGCACAAAGCATCTGCACTCTACTGTAGGATCTAGGCCCTCACCTTCCTGTGTTTTGTTTTGTTTTTGTTAAAGCTTACATTCTGTTCTGGGATATCAGAGCATTCCCATCACACACCCCATCAGTGCCCAGGCCGAGAAAGCTAATGCTCCAACCTGTGGACCAAATTCAGTGATGAATACTGGTCACATGCCACCTGAGGCACATTGCGCATATGCTAAGAAAATACTGTCACAGACTAGCTGGAAGGGGAAGCCTTGCCTGTGACCTACCAGTTAACGCACAGCTGATCCTGACTCAATTACAGTTAGTGATCCCCGCTGTGGAAGGATCAGTGAAAATTACATAAAGAAGGAAGAGAACTTAGTGAGGGGGGAGACCCAGGAAAGAGAAAGTAGGGAATTCCCTCTCTGGTAAGGTCAAGCTGGAGAGAACTAGAGGGAGTAGCTTAGCATCCTTGGTGATACCCTGAGATTCAGCCTGTTAAGCAAGGGCACAACTAGAATTTTCCTAATGAGGGGGCTCAGATTGCCTGTCAACTTGGTCTCTGCTATTGAGCTCTGGCTTCCTCCTTTCTTCCCTTTATACGACAGATGTAAGAGCCTTCTCCTCCCCAGCTCCTTTTGGGACAGGGCTCTTCTCTCCCTTCTTCAGTAACTCTCCATCTCAGTCCGGACTCACCTGAGAGCAGCTTCCCAGCCCCTCACTTCCTCTCCTCTTCGAAGGTCTCTCACTGAGGATTGCTCAGGGGACATACTCTGCAGGCACGGTGGGGCAAAGCCCTACTGTACAGGTTACCCCATTCCCACCAGGGGCTTCACGGACACCCTGGAACCATGGCTGGCCCCCGCATCAGTGCCATTCTGGTGGGGGTGAGGAGTCATTGCTACACAGGGCTCAGAATCTGACCCCCAGTCCATCATGAAGCATAGGTGGATGGTCTGAGCCCTACCAGACAGGTTGGTACTCAGGGACTTTCTGTGGCACTCCTTCCCCCAGCTCCATTCTGTACACCTCCATACAACCAAAAAGGGGAGCCTGAGGCTCCTGTAGCCTCATCTTACAAGATACCCTTGACTTTGAGCATTCTGGGCCCCTGCCCTGCAGAGAGAGAGAGAGAGAGAGAGCCAGGACACCAGCCTTCCCTGAGGACAGCGATCTTGGCACATGTGAATTTGTAGTATTATTTATGTCCACAAAGCAGTTGCTGGGCCTTCTGTTTTTCTCCCCTCCACACACACTTTCATTGTACCCCTGCTATGAGAAGCTGCCAGAGTCTTTGGGGAGGGGAAACATGCTAGGAAGAAAGGACCTTGGAGAAAGCTCCGCGATGCAGTGCTCAGCCAAAGGAACAAAGAAAGGCCTCTGCAGTCCCCAGAAGTAATAGTGAAGAGTATGGAATTTTAGCATAGTCTGGGGGGGCAGAAGGATATTCTGTTTCTATGTTGGTGTGGAGTCTTTAGTTGGAATGGAAGGTGATAGAACTGGAAAGAGTTGGCCAGGCAATGGAAGATGTAGGCCATCACAGTGCCAATAAATGGTTGTCAGGGGATGCTGGAGATGAAGACCCCTGCAGTGACACACTCTGTCACCAGGGGATGCTTTGGTGCTGAATGAAACCACTTACACTTACCTAATTACCTCTCCCAATATGAATAGCCATACCCATAAGTGATCTGCAGCTCTCATTCATCTCTTTCAACATGAGAGATGGGCCACAGTGATTTACAGGATAACAGATAATAGAAACTTACTAGATCTCCTGGTCCAAACTTTTGCCAGTGCCAGAATATTCCTGCTAATGTACCTGATTCTGCCCCATTTGAAGTGAATGGGAGATTTAGCATCAACATCAATGGGTGCAGGATCACACCCATTGTCTCAAGTGCTTCTTTCCAATCCAATTTTATATAACTCAAACTATGAAGCTTCCACTGCTTTTGCATAATAAACCACACTTAGCCAGTGTATCTTAATATCCAGTGTAAATTTTGCTTTGCTTAATGTTCACTTCACAATTTCTATTTATGCCTCATAGTGCCTGCTCTTCTTAGATATTGCCACATGTTCTTGGAGATGGTTATCATATCCGCTTTGTCATTTGGCCAAAATACGTACGTTGTTCTTTTAATCCTCCCACCCCCCTAAATATCCATCCCATTAAGCCACTGATCACTTTTTGTTTTCGTCTGAATTCTCTCCAGTTTGTTGACCTTTCTGTTCGGATGCCTATAAATGGGTATAGTGGTCTAGCTCTAGTCCTAAATGTAGTATAAAGAGCTTCTGCGGTCTGTGGTATGTTGTAACCTGTTTGCGCAGCCTAAATTTTTTGTTTGTTTGTTTGTTCCCTAATTACATTCTATAGCTTATATCTCATTTGCTATTTTGTTATATAAATATTTTCCAATACTACCTCAATAACTTTACCTTCCTCTCTTTGGTAATATTTGCTTCAGATTTTTTTTTTCCTGGGTGTATTTCATTTTATTTTTCCTCCCTGAGGCTTAAACTTTGCTGTTTCCTGCCTCCATTTCTTATCTCTGTCAGTTATATCTCTGTTACAGGCATTTGCTTTTGTGCAAGTAAATATGTAATTGGAAAGATGTTGTCAATTCTATTTTTATTGTACCTCTAAAAGTGTGAGAATTTCTTTACCTGTTTACTGGGAGCAGCTCCTAGCTACTGTCAGACAAAATGCAGTGTTACATAGTATCTTCAATGGGACTACTCATACATAGTCAAGAAAGATGATGATGAATTCAGATTGGAGCAGGTGCAGAAAAGAGCTGCTAAGATCAGTGGAATAGCGGGCCTGTCTTTTAAGAGGAGACTAGAAGAGTGTGGCTTGTGTAGCCTAGCAAAATGAAGGCTGAGAGGGGTTATGACTGCTCTCTGTAAATACAGCAGGGAGTAAACACCAGGGAGAGTAGAGAGCTACTTAGGCCAAAGAGCAATGTTGGAAGAAGAACAAATGGGTATAAACTGGCTATGAACAAATTCAGGTTGGAAATTAGTAGCCTTCTAACCATAGGAGGGTGATCAATAGGAGTTGTGGGGGCAAACAATTTGATTAGTTTAAAAAAAAAAGAGCTAGACAAACTTATGAGTGGGATTGTATGACAGGGTTGCTTGTGATGTTGGGGTGGAGGGGACGGGGGGGCAGGGCTCAGCAGCCTTGGGGTCTTGTCTTTTTTGTTCCTAAAATCTCATGCCTCAGGGCTTCAGCCAGTCACCTGTCAGACTCAGGAAGGGATTTCACCCTCCCTTTCTTGCTTTATCCAGAATGGACATTCTGTCTGGAGCCAGATCTTGGGTGCTCAAGCCTAAGAGGTCATGTAGGCTTGAAAGTCTGAACCAGAATGTCCACACTTCTATTTTTTGCATTCTAGCTTGAGCCCTGATAACACCCATCTGTCCACCCAAGTGCAGTGTAGACATGCCCTTAGGCTTGAAAATTTGGACACATTTTTAATACGCTATCTCTTTTTAGGTTTCATTCTTAACTTCACATTTAGTATAATCCATGGATTGGTGAGGGACGCTGAGTTACCTTGAATGCTCTAAGCTTTGAGAAATCTGCTGCCTTTTAATCACATATCAGGAATGTCATGGTAGTTGCCAGTCTTCATTGCCCATATCTAGATAGTTACAATTTTATAAGGCAGTACATCTGGGAATGATGCCAACCAAGATGCTGGCATCAATCAATTTGATAACAGGTTGTATAGGCGAAAGACACATCATGTCTGATTCTCTAATATTACCCTGTCACGGAGATCCCATTCAAGCAGGAATTAATTTTGCTCATATCTCCTCCACATATTAGCCTCTTGTGAACTATTGGGGCTAAGTAATATTTAGATTAATATTAAGCCTGATTTAATATCTGTACACTGGACAAAATCATTGGGTAATCATTGCTTTCAGTGTATAAATCAGTTGGGTTTATTTTTTAGTAGGCATCTAATTTGACTGAAATTACTCTCACCATTGCCAGAAAATTCTTGGCTCAAAATGGGGGCTGGGGGGGGGGGGAATAATTAGATCTTTAAATGTAAGTGTCAAAATACGGCAGCTCCATCCATGTGTTCCATGAATTTTCCTTGGTATTTGCTTCCCTTTTCTTTGTCATTCAACAAATTGCAGTGGCTGTATCATCAATGTTGTTTACACCTCAAAAATAATCAGTAAAATGCAGCTGTCTTGCTTCTCCTAATGCATCATTTGAATTCAAATGTCCTTTAATGATGTGTTCCCACCCCTGCAGAGCAACAGCCAGGCACACTAATAAGAAAAATTCACCATGTGAACAGAGCAGTAAGTGCTTGGAGTTGCCCACCTGGTGAGCAAGCACACTATTTTATTTAATAGAAAACCTCAAAAGCCTAGAATGCGCTTAATTAAAGTCTATGGAGGAATAAAAGTGAGATAAAAATTAGAATGAAAAGGGAAAGTTTACAAAAAAAAAAAACAACAACCCTGAGAGACATGAAAAGCAGTTAAAAGTATGTGCTGTGGATTCTTTTTGAACAGACTTTTTGTAATAATAACAATAATAAAAGTCTGCCATGTGACATATTTTGCCTGTGCAGTAGCATATCTGCAGCTGAGCAAATTTCACCCTCCTGTGCCTGATTGTCTTGATCAACAGGTCTACCTGTGTATATGCTTTCTTTAATCACATCTGAGTAAAATATCATTATGGCCCTGTATTTTCAAACCTGGATGCCAAAAGTTTGCCTCCTTAATTCTGAGGGGGAAGCACTTCAGAAAAATCAGGCTGCTTTTATTCCAGTGCACCCACAAATCTGATTGAAGTCAATGGGAAATCATTGGTGTGGTTTGTTTGCTTGCTTGTTTTTTTTAAATCAATCCACTTTGTATTTTGATGCCCCAGTGTGGGGGAACTGCTGGGACAACATGGAACCCCTTTGAAGTCCACAAAGCTCTGTGTAATTGCTGCTGTCCTTCCATGAGCAACAAAATGGCAGGATCAAGGCTTAACTTTGAGTTTCGGAGGGGAGAAAACAAAACCACACCGCTGAGAGAAAACGAAAGCCAATAAAATGGACCAAAACCAACTGAAATATAGAGGGCTTGTTTAAAGATAAAATATTTATATAGCCATCATTCCAAGAAATATAGTACTGATACCGATCCTTTTCTAATAATCTGGGGATGCAAAATGTTGATTTTCAATTTTTTGGTATGTTAAATTTTTAAGTTGCTTCAATATACTGGAATTGCTCCTTGGCTCACTTTTTAAATTGAAGTGGTTATGAAAAAAAAATGAAGTTTCTCAGTTATTTTAAATTATTCTACACTGCCCACAGCATTTGTAAAATGATTGGAGTGCTTCACATTTTTATAAGCTCTTGACTCTATAAGTGATTGGGGTTATGGGTATCAGCAGTGTTAAAGTGACTTAAGTTATTGGAGCACTCCTAGTTTTTATAGGTGCTGCTTCGATTTGGTGCTTACAGTTCTCAGTTGAATGGAGAAGGGGAAGAGTAGCAAAAAGTAGCTTTTATACACTCTCAGAGAGAGAGTGGATTGTCCAACTGGTTTGAGGGGTTAGCTGTGTAATTAAGAGGATTAGTTAAATGAATCTGGAAGGCTTTGGACACCAGTTAGTCCTCAGTCATGTTCAGAAACACTAAGGTGGTCTGTTAGAAATATTTTGTGTATCGAATTTGGATGGTCTGAGCTCTCTGTGGCTATAACAATCCCCTTTTTTGTTTGGTGTGTTTTCTTCTTTGAGTAATGTTTATGAGAAATGGGGGGGGGGGAAGGCAGGGACTGTGAATAGATATTTGTTCTCTGAATTTTGCTGAAGTATTTGTTTTTAATGAGAATATTATAAATCAAAAGTAAGAGACTCCACCCAGAAACTGTATAGTATAGGGTAAAAGCACACAAAAGACCAGATTTTATGGAGGAAGGCCAGATTTCACAGTCTGAGATGCATTTTTCATAGCCATGAATTTGGTAGGACCTTATTATAGTTAAAGTGTTACAAGAAAAAAACCCACATACAAAACGCTGCAAAAGTTCCTACTTGCTTACCTATAGCTTTTCAGAGATCACTTCAACTCCAAAATAGAGCTCTGGTAGGTGTCAATCTTTCCATCTCTTCAGCAAAGGTTGGGGCGGGGGCAGACCCAAGGCCCTGTCAGTTTGTTGAATCAAAAGGAAGACCATAGGTCAGTTCAGACTCATTCTTTTATATGAAAAGCCCCTTCTTTGTTTCCTAGTATATGGGGGAAAAAAACCAGCCTGAATGAGTATACGCAAACCACCCAAGGAAGTGGAAAGTATTTGGTGTTTACAATCTCTACAGTAATTATCCCCCAGTGTTATAGCTGTAGGTGCTGTGATAACACTCCCCATGGAGTATAACACAATCAATAGATATAAGCTATTCATAAATTTAATACAATAGTTCCTTCTCCTCCCCCCCTCACCCCCAAAGTTGCTGCTTGAGGTGGCAATATCTGCACAAGTTTTGGCTGAAAAATTTTGCTCAGCTGTAGTTTTAAATTCAAGGTCATGATCTACACATGTGACTTGCAGTTGATACATCCATTAATGGTCACATTCTGTTATAGTGAGTACTACTTCACTTAGCAGTGTCTGCTGCAAATAAAGAGATATTACATGATATCAGGGATCAAGATTCACAAAGACAATAATATTGAAATAGTTTGGTTTTATAGCCAGTTACTTACTGATTTTTTTTTAAAGTTTTCTATTTAACTTATTGAATGGCTGAGACTGTGTCTCTTGGTAAACTGAACAGGAGTACTTCTGGCACCTTAGAGACTAACACATTTATTTGAGCATAAGCTTTTGTGGGCTATAGCCCACTTCATTGGATGCACAGACTGGAAGATACAGCAAGAAGATATTTATACATACAGAGAACATGAAAAGGTGGAAGTAGCCATACCAACTGTAAGAGGCCAATCAATTGAGATGAGCTATCATCAGCAGGAGAAAAAACACTTTTGAAGTGATAATCGAGATGACCCATAGAAGATGTGAGGATACTTAACATGGGGAAATAGATTCAATTAGTGTAATGGCCCAACCATTCCCAGTCTTTGTTCAAACCTAAGTTAATTTTATCTAATTTGCATATTAATTCAAGTTCAGCAGTCTCTCTTTGGAGTCTGTTTTTTGAAGTTTTGTTGTTGTAAAATTGCCACGTTCAAGTCTGTCACTGAGGCTGTGGCTACACTTAGCACTTCAAAGCGCTGCCGCGGTAGCGCTTTGAAGCGCTAAGTGTAGTCAAAGCGCCAGCACTGGGAGAAAGCTCTCCTAGCGCTGTCCGTACTCCACCTCCCTGTGGGGAATAACGTACAGCGCTGGGAGCCGCACTCCCAGCGCTGGGGCTTTGACCACACTGGCGCTTTGCAGCGCTGCAATTTGCAGCGCTGGAGAGGGTGTGTTTTCACACCCTGCTGCAGTGCTGCAAATTTGTAAGTGTAGCCAAGCCCTTAGTGGTTATAAAGGTTGAAGTGTTCTCCCACTGGTTTTTGAATGTTATGATTCCTGATGTCAGATTTGTGTCCATTTATTCTTTTGCGCAGAGACTGTCCAGTTTGGCCAATGTATATGGCAGAGGGGCATTGCTGGCACATGATGGCATATGTCACGTTGGTAGATGTGTAGGTGAACGAGCCCCTGATGGCATGGCTGATGTGATTAGGTCCTATGATGGTGTCACTTGAATAGATATGTGGATAGAGTTGCCATCGGGCTTTGTTGCAGGGATAGGTTCCTGGGTTAGTGTTTATGTTGTATGGTGTGCAGTTGCTGGTGAGTATTTGCTTCAGGTTTGGGGGGCTATCTGTAAGTGAGGACTGGTCTGTCTCCCAAAAATCTGTGAGAGTGAGGGATCATGTTTCAGGATAGGTTGTAGATCTTTGATAATGCACTGGAGAGGTTTTAGTTGGGGGCTGAAGGTGACGGCTAGTGGCATTCTGTTATTTTCTTTGTTGGGCCTGTCCTGTAGTAGGTGACTTCTGGGTACTCTTCTTGCTCTGTCAATCTGTGTGTTGTTTTTTTTTTCCACATCAGCAGGTGGGTATTGTAGTTTTAAGAATGCTTGATAGTGATCTTGTAGGTGGTTTGTCTCTGTCTGAGGGATTGGAGCAAATGCAGTTGTATCTTAGAGCTTGGCTGTAGACAATGGATTGTGTGGTGTATCCTGGATGGAAGCTGGAGTCATGTAGGTAAGTATAGCAGTCAGCAGGTTTCCAATATAGGGTGGTGTTTAGGAAATGGTGCAGTGTCTAGGAAATGGACCACTTGTGTGGATTGGTCTAAAACCAATAGTAAAAGGTTCTATAGCCATATAAATAAGAAGAAAACAAAGAAAGAAGAAGTGGGACCGCTAAACACTGAGGATGCAGTGGAGGTTAAGGATAATTTAGGCATGGCCCAATATCTAAACAAATACTTTGCCTCAGTCTTTAATAAGACTAATGAGGAGCTTAGGGATAATGGTAGGATGACAAATGGGAATGAGGCTATGGAGGTAGATATTACCACATCCGAGGTAGAAGCCAAACTCGAACAGCTTAATGGGACTAAATCGGGGGGCCTAGATAATCTTCATCCAAGAATATTAAAGGAACTGGCACATGAAATTGCAAGCCCATTAGCAAGAATTTTTAATGAATCTGTAAACTCAAGGGTTGTACCGTACGACTGAAGAATTGCTAACATAATTCCTATTTTTAAGAAAGGGGGGGAAAAATGATCCAGCTAACTACAGGCTTGTTAGTTTGACATCTGTAGTATGCAAGGTCTTGGAAAAAATTTTGAAGGAGAAAGTAGTTAAGGTCATTGAGGTCAATGGTAATTGGGACAAAATACAACATGGTTTTACAAAAGATAGATTGTGCCAAACCAACCTGATCGCCTTCTTTGAGAAGGTAACAGATTTTTTTAGACAAAGGAAATGCAGTGGATCTAATTTACCTCAATTTCAGTAAGGCATTTGATGCGGTTCCACATGAGGAATTATTAGCTAAATTCGAAAAGATGGGGATCAATATGAAAATTGAAAGGTGGATAAGGAACTGGTTAAAAGGGAGACTACAACGGGTAATACTGAAAGGTGAACTGTCATGCTGGAAGGAGGTTACTAGTGGAGTTCCTTAAAGATCGGTTTTGGGACCAATCTTATTTATTCTTTTTATTACTGACCTTGGCACAAAAAGTGGGAATGTGCTAATAAAGTTTGCAGATGACATGAAGCTGGGAGGTATTTCCAATATAGAGCGGGACTGAGAGATTCTATAGGAAGATCTGTAAACTGCAGTAATAGTAATAGGATGAAATGTAATAGTGAAAAGTGCAAGGTCATGCATTTAGAGATTAATAACAATAACATAGAATTTTTGTTGTAAACTGTGGGCATATCAGTTGGAAGTAACAGAGGAGGAGAAGGACCTCGGAGTATTGGTTGATCACAGGATGACTGAGCCGTCAATGTGATATGGCCGTGAAAAAAGCTAATGTGGTCTTGGGATGCATCAGGCGAGGTATTTCCAGTAGAGATAAGGAGGTGTTAGTACCGTTATACAAGGTACTGGTGAAACCCCATCTGGAATACTGTGTGAAGTTCTGGTCTCCCATGTTTAAGAAGGATGAATTCAAACTGGAACAGGTTCAGAGAAGGGCTACTAGGATGATCTGAGGAATGGAAAACCTATCTTATGAAAGGAGACTGAAAGAGCTTGGCTTGTTTAGCCTAACCAAAAGAAGGATGAGGGGAGATATGATTGCTCTTTATAAATATATCAGAGGGATAAATATCAGAGAGGGAGAGGAATTATTTAAGCTTAGTACCAATGTGGACACAAGAACAAATATAAACTGGCCATCAGGAAGTTTAGACTTAAAATCAGATGAAAGTTTCTAACCATCCGAGGAGTGAAGTTCTGGAACAGCCTTCTAAGGGGAGTACTGGGGGCAAAAGACATATCTGGCTTCAAGACTAAGCTTGATAAGTTTATGGAGGGGATGGTATGATGGGATAGCCTAATTTTGGCAATTAATTGATCTTTGATTATTAGGAGGTAAATATGCCCAATGGTCTGTGATGGGATGTTAGATGGGGTGGGATCTGAGTTACTACAGAGTTCTTTCCTGGGTGTCTGGTGAGTCTTGCCCACATGCTCAGGGTTTAGCTGATCGCAATATTTGGGGTCGGGAAAGAATTTTCCTCCAGGGCAGATTGGCAGAGGCCTTGTGGGTTTTTTGACTTCCTCTGCAGTGTGGTGCTTGAGTTACTTGCTGGAGGATTCTCTGCACCTTGAAGTCTTTAAATCACAAGTTGAGGACTTCAGTAGCTCAGACGTAGGTCAGGGGGGTTGTTACAGGAGTGGGTGGATGAGATTCTGTGGCTTGCATTGTGTAGGAGGTCAGACTTCTGACCTTAAAGTCTATGAGTCTATTGAGAGAGATTTTCTTTCAACCATGATTTTTCTAGGGTTTGAAGTTAGGTAACCTATGGAGCAATTTCCAGGATCTCACATCTTTCCTTTTTGGATGCTTGATGCTACTGTTGCTTCTTTCCAATCATATAGAGCTTTCTCAGTTTTTAATTACTTTTCAGTGTTAAATGATTGAGAGTACAGTAAGTTCATATGCTAATTCATTTGGTAGCCTCATATTCATACTGTCTTAGCTTACTTGGTACTATGTTGGCTATGTTTTGTCATGATCAGGAATAAACTTATATGGGATGAATTTGTGTTCTCGCAACATTAGTATTTTGGCCTATTTATTGTGTGTGTGTGAAAATAAAAAGCACAAAAACAGTTACTGTAAATATTTGTGGAAGCAGAAAGTGCATGTACCATAAACAAGACATTCTAGATCTGTATTTTCATTCTCTAATATTGTTAAAAAATAGTGGTATGTTAAGTGACTCTTGTTTCCTTGTGCTTACTGCTCAATTACACTGTTTGTTCTGTAAAAAGCAACAGAGAGTCCTGTGGCACCTTATAGACTAACAGATGTATTGGAGCATAAGCTTTCATGGGTGAATACCCAATACATCTGTTAATCTATAAGGTGCCACAGGACTCTTTGTTGCTTTTTACAGATCCAGACTAACACGGCTACCCCTCTGATACTGTTTGTTCTGTAAGTCACAAGCTTTGAAGCTGTTATGAGAGGGCAGGAACAACACAACAGCCTATTCAACACATCAAATGGAGAATCTAGTTTATTAAACAGGTTTTAGTCCTTGTATGAACAGCAAGTCTGTGATCAAATGGAGAATTTTGTAAGGGGCCATAGTGGAAACCAGTGTCCTTTTGAAAATGAAAGATATGACTAATTCTTTTGATGAGTAGTGTCCGCTGCTGATGGGCAAAATGACCATATTTTGATTTGAATTTTCACCTGTGAAAAGCAGAGACAAAGCAAAACTGAAACCCCAGATCTGTACACCCCCACAGGTTGAAGTCCTGACTTAGAACTGGATGAAGGGCCAGCTGTGGAATTTATCTCTAGAATCCAAACACTCTAGAACTTTGGGGGAATGGGTTAGTTACCGGTGGATTTTGCAGCTGGGACCCATCTCTACTGTAAACTGATATTTTTGAGGAAATCTTTCTTTGTTACTCCCCAGTGGGGGAAAAATATGTTTTAAATAACTGACAGTCTGTATTATCAGACAGCCCCCCAACCTGAAGCAAATACTCACCAGCAACTACAAACCACACAACAAGAACACCCAGGAACCAATCCCTGCAACAAAACCATTGCCAACAATGTCCACATATCTATTCAAGGAATACCATCATAGGACCTAACCACATCAGCCACGCCATCAGGGGCTCGTTCACCTGCATATCTACCAATCTGATATACAGGGCCGGCTCCAGGGGTTTTGCCGCCCCAAGCAGCAAAAAAAAAAAAAAATGTCGCGATCTGCGGCAATTCAGCGGGAGGTCCTTCGCTCCAAGCGGACCCTCCGCCGAATTGCTGCCGAATACCTGAAAGTGCGGCCCCGCTCTCGAGTTGCCGCTCCATGCACCTGCTTAATAAGCTGGTGCCTGGAGCCGGCCCTGCTGAACATGCCATCATGTGTCAGCAGTGCCCCTCTGCCATGTACATTGGCCAAACCGGGCAGTCTCTACACAAAAGAATAAATGGACACAAATCAGACATCAAGAATTGTAACATTCAAAAACCAGTAGGAGAGCACTTCAATCTCCCTGGACACTCAATAACAGACTTAAAAGTGGCAATTGTTCAACAAACATACTTCAAAAACAGACTTTAACGAGAAACTGCAGAACTGGAATTAATTTGCAAACTGGATACCATCAAATTAGGCCTGAATAAAGACTGGGAGTGGATGGGTGACTACAAAATGTAATTTTCCCTCTGCTGATACTCTCACACCTTCTTGTCAAGTGTTGGAAATGGAGGACATCCACCTTTGATTGCATTGGCCTCGTTAGCACTACAAACGTAATTTTCCCTCTATTGATATTCACCCTTTCTTGTCAACTGTTGAATAGGCTACTTCCACCTTACTTGAATTGGCCTCGTTAGCACTGCCCCCCACACACACTTGGTAAGGCAGTTCCCATCTTTTCATGTGCTGTAATATTTATACTGCTTACTGTATTTTTCATTCCATGAATCTGATGAAGTGGGTTTTAGCCCACGGAAGCTTATGCCCAAATAGAGACTAACAAATTTAAGGTGCCACAAGAACTCCTCATTGTTTTGCAAAAAGATGTTGTGCTGGTGTATATCTACTTTTATATTGACACTATACAAATATTTCTTAGATAAACATATTCTAATAAAAAAAAAATCTTTAGGGCCTGATCCTGCAATGAGATCCATTGGGAGTAACTTCCGTGTCCACATGGAGTTCATTGGTGTAACTGAAATTGCCTGTGCATAGGCATCTGTCTATGCAGATCTCATTGCCGGGTTAGAGTCTATGTTCGTAGAACAAAAATCTTTGGTCTATACTACACAGTACCACAATGTAGACTACAGGGGTTTGATTTGTAGAGTGCTCTTAAGCGTTGTGCTCTAACTGCCCTGAGTAGATCCTGCTGGTATCAACTAAAAGGAATCTAATTTTTTGGAAATACAAAGGCAGTACCTTTAGGTTTGTGGCTGTGTAGTCAGGGATCAGTTTTTGACATTACACTGCTGGGGTCTACATGGGGCAGTTACAGTGCAACACTTTTTTGAGAGCTCTACAAATCATAGGCCTATAGTCTGAACTGTTGTCATGTAAATATAGAAAAGTCCCTAGAGGGGTGGGTGTGTGTGTGTGTGTGTGTGTGTGTGGCGAGGGGAAGGGAGGGCAGTGGACTTGTTGATGTGACAAACTGAGAATATTTATTTTTATGACTGTTGTGCATACTTCTGAGTCTTTGTGTATGATGGCGTGACATCAAAGGGAGTTGTTAAAAAGAACTAAGCAGGAAAGGCAAAATGATAGAGATGAGTCTTTGAGGAATTAATGAGAAAGTTGTTGTTTTGGGAATTAATTCATACCTAGCTCCCTCCAGGCCACAATGGTTTACTCTTCCCAAGGCTAAGTCTATGATAAAAGGAGGATACCAAACCATTACAGGATCCTGGTCCTAGAAAAGGGTGGCAGTTTGAGTGAGTTGGGAGAGGCTGTCCTGGGAGTATCAATGAGAGCTGACAGGCATGTAAGATGACACTGAGCATCAGGGTCTGCAGCAAGTAACCTGTAACTAGATCTTCAAGAGAACAGAGGGCACCAATGCTAAGTCATATCCACCCAGGGGGCTGAGGGGAATGCCAAGCATAGGAAGTCAGTATGCTCACACAGAGTTTTCTCATTTTAAATCCATTTCTTTGAGTGCTGTGAACCTTTTGGCAAATAAATCATACTTTGTTTGGAAAATTCTGTTTCTCTATCACTGTTTCTCTGTCACAAGGTCCTGAAGGGGAAGTCCCGCAGTTCCAGCAGATCAAAGGAAGTGACTGTTCCCCCTCTATTCAGCACTGGTGAGGCCACATCTGGAGTATTGCGTCCAGTTTTGGTCCCCCCCACTATTGAAAGGATGTGAATAAATTGGAGAGAGTCCAGCGGAGGGTAACAAAAATGATTAGGGGGCTGGGGCACATGACTTATGAGGAGAGGCTGAGGGAACTGGGCTTGTTTTGTCTGCAAAAGAGAAGAGTGAGGGGGGGATTCGATAGCAACCTTCAACTACCTGAAGCGGTGGGTCCAAAGAGGATGGAGCTTGGCTGTGCTCAGTGATGGCAGATGACAGAACAAGGAGTAATGGTCTCAAGTTGCAGTGGGGGAGGTCTAGGTTGGATATTAGGAAAAACTATTTCACTAGGAGGGTGGTGAGGCACTGGAATGGGTTACCTTGGGAGGTGGTGTAATCTCCATCCTTAGCGGTTTTTAAGGCCTGGCTTGACAAAGCCCTGGCTGGGATGATTTAGTTGGGGTTGATCCTGCTTTGAGCCAGGGGTTGGACTAGATGACCTCCTGAGGTCTCTTCCAACCCTTATCTTCTATGATTCTATGAGGTGCCAAGCCTAACAGGTATCAGGGTTGGCAACCAGGAGGGGTAACCCAGAGTGGAAGTCAGAGTGGTTGGATTGTGAGGTCGCATCTCAAAAGAGTGGAGGCAGGGACCTGTCATTTAAAGATGTGTGCTGGGGAACTGGGAAGGGTCTCAGAAAGGGCAGCCTACTGAGGGACAATGACATTGGGCACTACCAGAATACAAGTAGTAAATACTACAAACCTATTCTAAATAATAGTGCGGTAAGGTTGATACATTTTAGAGCCATAAGAGGAGTGATGCAGCCTAAATAACAGGAATTTAGTATATATTAGCAGTCATAGATTCACTTCTGAGAATTCTTATGAATAAATGTGTAGAGAACACTGTGTATGTACTTTTAAACTGACTGCATGGATTCCATATAGCCATTGGTTAGAGTTACTGAAATGAATTATTCTACATCTGTTTCCTAGCAATCTTCCCTTTCTAGTGGGCATGTACATAATTTGGGGGGTTGATTAATATTTTGTACTGTAGTTGCAAACTTAACTCAAGATAAAGTTTATTACCCACAGTGATCAAATAGTGTGTGTGTGTGTGTGTGATAGCCCAGATCAGAGTAGGTTTTGTTTGAGTGCTTTTAGAATATTTTTATTGATAGTTTATTGTGTAGATAGTGTTCTACAATGAAATGTCAAGTTTGTCAACATCCTAAGTTTGGTGTTTTGCTTGTTGGCTTTTAATATGCAATTCTTCCCCACTTTGTGGTGTGTAAACAACAAAAAGCAGCCATCCCCAACTTTTGCTGCTAAACCTTTCACACCTGCTATCATGTGTTCTGTATATGCCACGTACTTTGAAGGAAAAAAAATAATAAGAATTGTTGTTAATTTATAACATACAATGATATGACACAGTATAGAAGTGTGAAATATTTGATGGTGTATTAGCCCAAGGTCCAGTGTGCTGATGCTGTGATATAGTATAAAGATTTAATTGGCATAGGTTGGAATGGCCACTTTATTTACAGATGGCAAAGCCAGAAGTGAGTTCGGCACATCCTGCTAAATGAATAATTAAAATCTGATATAAGCACTAGATTAGTGCAAACTAATTATTGGTCATCACTTCTTACTCATTATAAAGCTCTGAAATCACATTTTATTGTTAAAGTTAGATAATTTAGAAGTCACAAACATACAAAATATTGAAGACTAAGTGAAAACTCCTGAAAGGAAAAACCAAAAACAGATGAAGAGGAAGAAATTGAATTGAAATTAAAGGGTAAATGTAATATGTAAATCAAGGTAGGCTATTCCAAATGGAAAGGTCAATTTAATGTGTCTAATTACTGGAAAGAAAACATGGGACAGATATCTTTTATTTTCTGTATGCATCTGTTTGTGCACTTTGAAATTAATACAAAATGAATACAAATATAAAATAAAAATAAAAAGATAAATCAAACCTTTGTCAAAAAATGAGCTGACAAAGCAAATTGAAGACTTCTGTTTAATTCTTAAATTCAGTCCTTGATTTACAGATAGGGTGCAAGATGTTCTTAATGTCGATGGGCTACATGTGAAGTAAGTGCATATCATGACTAAGGATATCTGCATTTGGCCCACAGAGGCATTATGTACCTGGAACAAAGCTATAGCTACAGAACCCTTAAATGTTTTATCCAGAGCTTAAGAGGATGAAAATATTTCAGCTTTGAGTTGGTTGGACTGTAGTTGCTGCTGCAGTGACTTATACACTTAACATACAGCTCTTCATAAATTCACATATAATTATTATTTTATTGAGGGTTCTCGCAAATTTTTTTTCTCCAAAAGAAAAAATTCCAGCTAAAAAAAAAGAAGATTGAAATGAGCCCATGTGTAAACAGCTCAGAAAATGATAAATCACGTGAGAACTTGTTTTCAAACAGGGATGGTGGAGGAGTAGAACCTGCCAGCAAGACTGGCATTTATCAAATAGGGAGAAAGTTTGCAATCAAGTCATTATTTCACTGGAAAACAAGTTGTTTGTGAAAATGGGGCACAAACCGAGATCTGTGTATAGCATTGAATATTACTGAAGCATTGGAGCCAGATTGCAGCTGGCACTGGTAAGAGTATACAAGAGAGAGAGACTTGAGCAGGCTTTCCTCTGCCAGCTTTTATGTATATTAAAATCACTAAACAAAGAAAACACACGTTTTTCCTTTAGTTTTAGCCTTGTTCTTTACTGGTATGGAAGAAAGGCCAATATCATTTGTAATAATTTATTATTTATTCAGTGTGCATAAGAGAAAGTAAATCTAAAGACTCAAGAAGCACCATGGCCCCGTAAACATTTCAGTTTCTCGAGATACCTATAATACTGTTATCTCATAGTTATTACTTGTATTACAGTAAAGCCTAGAGCTAGTCAAGGTCTCATTTTGCTGGGTGTAGCATAGACACATAATAAAAGACAGTGCCTGCTCCATAGACCTTACAGTCTAAGGCCCTGATCCTGGAACTGACTACATGCAGGAAATATCTCGTGTGGCTCCCCATTGACTTCAGTGAGACTAAGTGTGCATGTAGTGGTCTGCCTGTGTAGCGACCTTTGCAGGATTATAACCCAACTCAATGTTTGAAGGTTTACATTAAGCTAAGTGTAGGGGAGTGTCAGGAATTCTGTCACTACCGAGTTAACATTATCTAAGGCATAACTGGAAATGTTAAAGGGTAACGACTGTAGTGAATACAGTAAAGCAGTGGGAAAGAAACAGTTGATCCAGGAACCGATGTAAATATGACCAAAGTCATAGTGAATCATAACAAAATCAAAAGAAGAAATCCTCAAGGGATTTTTCCTTGAACAATAAGGCTTCACTGTATACCTTACATTATGGATAATGAGTTGAGAAATAAAAAAGGTAGTTGAGGAAAGATGATTGACATAAGAATAAAAGCTATCCACTTGTATAAGATATACAGTTCAATAAGATATTAAAATATTATGAAGAATCAGTGCCTGATAGGCATGAAAAGGAAGATATTCAACCAATCTGCTCATTTAGATAGTTACAAAACAAACAAATGGTGGAGGTTTAATTAATGTACTGGTCTGATGATGGCGCAGAGGAGCATAGGAAAGAGGGTTGACTCAGCAGATGACAAAAGATTGGCTGCAGCGGTAGGGGACACAAGGGAAGCAGGCTGGGTGCAATGCTAGTATGGATTTAGTGACATCATTCACTGTTGGGGAAGAATAGATTCCTTATATTGAGGAAAGGGAGAGATGTAAGACTTTTGTTTAAAGGACTGGACTGGTGACACAAGTTGTACAGCTACAGTAGGTCTATGAGCTTCACTCAAAGAAGTAAAAGATTCATTCTAGTTGGGAAAGGCTAAATGTTGTAGATAGTATTTAGTTTCAGGGTAAATGCTGCCCAGATGTTCATGGCCCTGGAACTGAAGTGGTTCTGATGGGCTAGATATGGGTGTATGGAAGGTCTAGCCCTTGTATGGTAGTGTGCTGGTGTGGGAGATGTGAAATAGGCATTAGAGGGACATAGCCACAAGTTCTGCATGTCGGTCTTCCTGCCCTTTCTCTGCAGACAGCCATAAGGAACTCAATATGTCAAAGCAACACTCTTCTCACATCCTTTGTAGGTGTTGTATTGATAATTCTTAAAAATGTGTCTGAAGTCAATGTGTAAAATTAAGCACAAATTTTTGCAGGTTTGGGGATAGTAATTTTTTTTTCTTGAAAGGTAATTATAATCTGCTCTAAACAATTATTGGTTGGCTGCCAAATTTCCTTTTGTTAACAGTTAGTGCCTTTCTAATAGAAGTGTGATTGCCTCTTTTTTAAAGTCACTGTGGGCCAAATCCCAATGAAAAGAAAAGCAGGATCTGACCCTTTGCTTGTTAGACTCTGTTCAAAAGACATTGGTGAAAGACTTGGTTTAAAATATCAGCCTTGCTACCAATTTTTAAGCACTAATGATAGTGAAGTAATATTAAACTATCAAGGTTAAAAAATAAGGGACCAGATTCTCCACTGAAGCAAAATGGCCTGTTTCACTGACTTTGATTTACACTGACTAGCTGACAGTCTGGCCCAAGATTTTCATTCTTTGTATATTTTTTGCTTGCAGTGTGAACTGGGTGGTGATGTTTCCCTCATAACTGCACAATGGCCTGCTTTTATTTGCCTTTTTCCCCAGATTTATGATCCACAGACCCCCAGTTTTACTTCACCTTGTGGAGCCAACACAGTAGTGTTACAGTAACATGATTTGCTTAGTTAATATTTTGGACACATACTGCAAATCGTCAGTGCTTTTTAAAGGTTTACTATTTTATTTAAATAGCCTTATTTTAAAGCGAAACTGTTACCAGAAGTGGCACAACCAGTGCATAAGCAAATGGCCTTTAATATTTAAAATATTTAAAATGTTTAAAAAACAGTAAGGATATTTCCAAATTATAAGTCACAAAAACTGAACTACCCATTTATAGATAACCTGCAACAGGGCAGCTACATTGGATTTTGTAGTGTAACACAAGTACATGTATTTTCCTCATGATCATTGTACTCTCTTTTGACAGTAGGGCTTCATCCCTGAATAGCTGGTCCTGTGAATAGACGAAGTCCAGTGCCCCTGGACCAGAGCAGATGAGCCCAATCAAGTTAAAGAGATCTGGGCTACAGAGAGAGGCTGAGAGATAGGAGATGGGCTGAGCCCTGGGGACAGAGAGCCACACTAGAGTTGGAGGTAAGGGTGGATCTCTGTCTGGTAGCAGAACTGGCTGAAACTGGGAAGCTGCCAAGAGCAGAAGTGCCAGAGACCTTGGGGAGGGGTGGTCCTGAGGTTAAGGAATGAGTTAAGATTGGCTTTCCATTTGTTTGCTAACCTCTGTTAAGGAAATAAGCCTCCTTGCAAAATACTGGAGGTCTTTAGACTTGGGGTGATGCTCAGCCCAGTGACAAGGCTTTTATGCTATACTCTTCTGCAAATTATTGTGCACTGGTTAACTATCTTCTCTTTGCGCTATACTAATGTCTCCATATTTTCTGTCAAATATATTAATTTTACATCAGTATAACTCCCATACAGCATAGCATGCCTGAAAGATTTAAAAAATCAGTATTCTTGTGTAAACATGGTATGTTATTAGCTGGAGGATGCAGAGGATTTGTTGCTATTTATACATCTCTGACCCGATATAGCACAAATTCAGATATAACAGGGTAAAGCAGTAGTGCACGGAGGGGCGGGGGGCAGGGCTCTGTGCTCCGGCAGATCAAAGCAAGTGCTATATAACGCGGTTTCACCTATAATGCGGTGAGATTTTTTTGGCTCCCAAGGATAGCGTTATATTGGGGTAGAGGTGTATTTTGATTTTTTTTTCTTTTCCTATTCATAAATGGTAAGAGAGCTCAGTGAACTGAAGGCACTCCAAGCCTGAAATCTGGAACATGTTACTCTGTTTAACTCAGACCATACTTAGGAAAGCTCCCACTGAGTAATATGCTCTGTGCCAGAGCAGGTGCTACCATTTAGCCAATTAAGAGGATGGGGCAGTATTTAGGGGCTTTAAAGGATCAGGGAGAAACCCAGTGAGAAGGGAGTCTAGTCAGTGAGAGCAGACTTGTTCTTTGAGCAGAAAGGATTAGGTGAGAGCTGCCAGAGACAAAGGGACCAGAGGAGTGCTGGAAGAAAGCAGAAAGTAGTTGTTGTGAGAAGGCTGAAGGCAGGAGCAGCAGCAGCAGAGGGAGTTGCCTGCTGATTCTAAGGCTTTGGCTACACTTACACTTCAAAGCGCTGCCGCGGCAGCGCTTTGAAGCGCTAAGTGTAGTCAAAGCGCCAGCGCTGGGAGAAAGCTCTCCCAGCGCAGTCCGTACTCCACCTCCCTGTGGGGAATAACGGACAGCGCTGGGAGCCACGCTCCCAGCGCTGGGGCTTTGACTACACTGGCGCTTTGCAGCGCCGCAATTTGCAGCGCTGGAGAGGGTGTGTTTTCACACCCTGCTGCAGCGCTGCAAATTTGTAAGTGTAGCCAAGCCCTGAGATGCTGGAGAGCCGTAACTTGAGAATCTGAGGTAAGGGAGCAGGGTAGGAGCTTTACTGATGATATCTCTAGGGACTGAAGACTTTACCAGAAGGGAAAAGTGAGAGGGCATGAGAGAGTGAGGGACCCTCCTCTGGCCAGAATGCTCCCAGCAGAAAGGCTGTGGGGGGCTCATGCTCAGAAGAGTGGGGTTGCACTCCAGTTGGAGAGCTGGGGTGGCTGTCCTGGTTCAAAGACAGGAGAGGACTGACAGAGTCAAGGCACAGTTGAAGGCACTGGTGTGTGGTATGTGGGGCATCAAGGGAATACTACTATGGAGGTCTTGGACGTCAATCTCTTACCAAGCAGCCTAAATTTGGTTCCAGGACCTCTCTCCTATGTTTCCCTGTGTCATTGGTATCTGCATGTACCACTCCCAGTGCTGTACATAAGTCTGACTATATATCTCGAGATCCATAAACTTTGCACCCAGCAGGCAATTTACCATGTGGTTCTTCCAGTCATCACAAACCCAATTATCTATATTTCTAATAATTGAATCCCTCATTACTGTTACCTGTCTTTTCCCAATAACTGGAGTCTCGTCTCCCAGATGTGTATCTTCATTGTGAGAGGATACCATGCCATCTGGAAGGAAAGTCCCAACTATGGGATCATTCCCCTTTGCTCCAGTTCAATGTTCTTCCCTGAGATTTTCACCTTCCTCACCAGCACAGAGGCTGTCAGAGTTGGGATGGGACTGCTCTACTGTGTTCCAGACACTCTCATCTATGTACCTTTCTGTTTCCCTTAGCTCCTCGTTGTATCAACCAGGCAAGGTGCTAACAAACTTCAACAGGACTTTATTTTTAAAGTGTAAACTTCTTTACCAAGCTGCTGCTGCACTCTCTGTAACTCTCACTCTGCCTCCTCAACTCCTCCCCGCTCTTTCCTGTTTCCTGTCCTTTCAGACTCCCAACAGCTAGTGCTCCCAGTTCCAATAATCACAAGCAACATCTAAACACCACACTCCTCCTGTTCAGCCACTCTGGCCTCAAAAACCTGTACATGATAATCTGCTTGCATCAAATGCACATGCATGCCCCCTGCCCACAAAGCTGGTAATCATACATGATGAATTCAGTGCAATAAACGGGATAGCCCCCACTATGCTGCTGGTCTTCTGCCTGCATTCTTTTTATTCTTGCAGTGTTTTTTGTTTTGTTTTGTGGGATGGGGGAGGAGGGGTAGATGGGTGTTTGGCCTAGGTTTAGACAATGTTAGGTATATCTGGCTCTTGCTCACTCTGTAAATTCCCCAGTTTGGAGGTGCTCTTTGCTAACTCTTCTTAGGAGCAGGGATTTTTAAACCTCTGTTCTCCCTGAGTAGCCCTGTCCCCTGGTTAAGGGCTCCTAAAGGGATTCAGCATCAAAGCCTCATTAAGAAGCTCTCAACCTTGCCTAGCAAAACAGACCATGCTATAAACTTCAGTCAAACAGGCACACAGCAAGCACACAACAAACTCACCTCAACAGTTGCGAAGTCGCTCCTCCTTCACCTGGAGAACTCCCTCACAAAACTCCTGTTTGCAGCTCTATAAAGACTCAAAAATCTGAAAGCAAATAAAAAGAACCCAAATTATATTTAAATGATTTTTTGGGGGGTTCACTCATTACTTCTGAATGTTTTTGGAGTTGGCCAGTATTGTGTATGCAGGACCTTCACTGAGAAGATGGTTCAAGAAAATGAACCCCTCGTAATACAGAGTAGTATGTTTGTACACAAAAAGCTTACATATTTTCATTAAAAATTCTGGTGTGTGTGTGGTGTGTGTGTGTGTGTGTGTGTGTATTCCATCATTCTATGCCCTTTCTGCTTAACACCACATGGAGATCTGCAACAGCCAACGAAATACTTTTGTGGTTACATTTTACACTCCGCTATACTGCTATGTAGATTTCTGGATTGTTCAGGGATAGCAGTTTAATAATATTATCAGATTTTAATAATGTTTTATGTTATCACATGCTTAAATACAAAAGTAATCACTTGAAGTATCAGCGTTCATTCTGTTCACACAGTTACTGAGATTTCTTTAATTAAACTTTCAAAGCTTTCACTGGCAATTAGGTCTGAATTCACATATGGTAGCTCTTCATGGAAAATAGTGTCTCCCTTGTTGGCAATGCCAATAGCTATCCAAATGAGGAGGATTTTTTCGTTTTGTTTTACAGTTGTTTAGTGATCCTTTTAAAATTACATATTTAAACCAAGATATTTTTTAAAATAAAGGTTTTAGCTTGTTGTAGTGTAGAATTTTTACTGTGATTGAAAACAATTTTACTGTATTGCATTTCAGTCATACAGAAATAGCAATATAGTCATGGCAGTCACTTGAGATGGTGGATATGATTTGCTAAAAATCTTTTTATGAATGGCATAGATCGGGAGGGGGGGGCAAACATTTTGGCCTGAGGGCCACATCGGGTTTGCAAAACTGTATGGAGGGCTGAGTACGGATGGCTGTGCCTCCCCAAACAGCCTGGCCCCCTGCCTCCATCTGCCCCCTCCCACTTCCCGCCCCCTGATTGCCCCCCTCAGAACACCCAACCCATCAACCCCCCCCGCTCCTTGTCCCCTGACTGCCCCTATCTATCCACACCACTGCTCCCTGAGAGGCCTCCTAGGACTCCCACCCCTATCCAACTGCCCCTGTTCCCCATCCCCTCACTGCCCGCCCCAGAACCTCTGCCTCATCCAACCCCCCTGCTCCTTGTCCCCTGACTGCCCCCTCCCAGGACCCCCCGCCCCTAACTGCCCCCCAAGGATCCCACCCCTTATCCAACCCCCGTATCCAGACCCCACCCCCGCTCCCTGTCCCCTGCTGTGCCGCCTGGCCAGAGTCATGCCTGTGCGGCTGTGGGGAAGGAGGGACAGGAGGGGAGGGGCTGGGGGTTAGCCTCCCCGGCTGGGAGCTCAAGGGCTGGGCAGGACGGTCCTGCAGGTTTGCCCACCTCTGGCCTAAATGAATCAATCTACCTATCTGAAATTATGCAATGTCATTTGATATTTCTAGTTGAATCCTGATATGCAGTGGTCAGAAACTATGAAAAGGTCTCTACATTGCACTGCAAATATACCTTTTGCACAGAATGCCAGTCCTGCCATATTTTGTGCCATGAACAGATGTCCACTGAGGATTACGTTGGTAGTGCTAAACTCATTTCATTTGTCACCTGCAGCATGCCACACTTTATTCCAGGTCACCAAAGGCAAACTGCTATTGTGCTAAATCCCTGCCTCACCACATCTCTGTGCACAGGTTTGCCTCTGCTGTTGCTATAACTTCACCTCTTCAGACACATTCTCTTTGCTGTGCTTAGATGTCAGACTCAATAAGGTGACAACTGTGAATCCAAACAACAGAAGTAAATAAAAAGACTGAAGCGGTGTTGTGGGGGCACCCTTGTTGCCTTTCCTGAAATGAAAGGGTATCCCAGATAAACATGAGTGTGCAGTCTAAATACAGTACCTCAAAATACCTGACAGCATGGAATACACAGTATGTTGCTTCATCAGTATTCAACATAGCTGTCATGGCTTGAAGGTTTTTAAAATACAAAATGAAAAGCAAGAGCAAAAAACAAAGTGCTCCCTCCACACTACCAGAAATAAGCAGGAGACGAAGTTAAGAGCACAATGCATGGGGAAATACATTAGCTTGTAGGGGAGACTTAGCCATGTCTGCTATCATTCAGGCTACTTCAGGGCTTTTATTATAATCACCAGTTTTCATTTCCATCTTCTTCATCTTTATTTTTTTAATCCTTTGGAGATGAGATTTTTTGCAGCCTTCAGCAAAGAGAACATTTTGAAGCCTAGTGGTCGTTATTCTCTCTTTTTTTTGAGTGGGGGATGGGAGATGAAAGAGTAGATGAGGTGGGGAAATGTGAACAAGTTTTAGCTAGCCATTGAGGGATGTTTTGTGCTCCCCAAACTGGAAAAGAAGTGTGAAAATGTGAAAAATGGCATTTAAATATAGACACTTTGCTTATTTGCAAAAATAAATGAGTCCCTGAGGTCTAACTCAGTTTTCATGCATGCACCAGTAATAACCAGAGGTAAGTGAACTGTTTGTGACATATTGTGTATTTGATATCTGGTTGGTTTTGTTTTTTCTGTGCACAAACTTTGTTTTTTTTCCTGTATACACTGTCATTTGTTATGACTTTTTAAAGAGGCTGTACAGATCTATTTCTGCCTATGGAGTGTACATGAATTGTTCATTTCCCCTTTGCTTTCTAAATGTTTGATCATTTTAGCCACATGGTATTCTTTCTGTTTCCCTGATTGGATGAGCATAAGTGTAACAAATAGTGGGGAGGGTATAATCAGTTCCCTTCATCTTTGTTTCTCCCAGGAGACTATGAGTCGTTTGTGGAGTTAGAGCAAGGGTCGGCAACCTTTCAGAAGTGGTGTGCCGAGTCTTTATTTATTCACTCTAATTTAAGATTTCGTGTGCCAGTAATACATTTTAACATTTTTGAAGGTCTCTTTCTATAAGTCTATAATATATAACTAAACTATTGTTGTATGTAAAGTAAATAAGGTTTTTAAAATGTTTAAGAAGCTTCATTTAAAATTAAATTAAAATTCAGAGCCCCCCGGATGGGTGGCCAGGACCCGGGCAGTGTGAGTGCCACTGAAAATCAGCTTGCGTGCTGCCTTCTGCACACGTGCCATAGGTTGCCTACCCCTGAGTTAGAGGATCAGGAACACAAGGATTTGAGAAGTTTTAGGCCATTAAATCTTTTCTCTTCCACACAAAGCAAATTTTGTTTAATCACAACTCATTTGTCTTTAATCATGAAATGCATAGCAAATTGGTCTGTTTGGAGCTTATCAGCATTGAAGGATGGAGACATCCTGCTGTTTATCTCAGGTATGCAGGCAAGAACTGTGGCATGTATCAAATTTTGCTGGTCAAGTTGGTGGGGCTCAGAGACTAACTCCTCCAGATTTGTCCTGGAAAAAAATGTAGAGAGTCTTCATGCTGATACAAAGTTCACGTTACAAATTTAGGCCCTTATCTGGCAAAGGAATATGCAGGCAAAAAACTTTAATTGACTTCAGCAGGACTCTGTGCATAAGTAAACGTCTGTGTTTGCATGATCAGGTCTTAAAATCTAAATCTGGCAGGGGGCTGAGCACCCTCAACTATCACGGACTTCAGTGATGGAAAAAGCTGAAATGGAAAAGGTTGTGATTGTACCTCTCCTGGGTCAGATCCTCAGCTCGTGTAAGCTGGTATGGTTCAATTCGCTTTAACTGGAATGCTGGCATACATAGTACTTCTACTTTGATGCTTAAATTAGGATTTAGGCTCCTGTTTTTTTAAAATCTCAGGTATAAAAGGTGTGGGGGTGTTGTGTGCACCCAAACACTACCCGAATGCTTTAATTGCATTACTAATACACAGGATTAGTGTACACACAACTTGCAAAATTCTTTACAGACATTTCAGTGAAATCCCCTGAATGTGCACTGTTCTATGTTGCTAACACAGTAGAGCAGCAGGTGAACAGCTGAACATCAGTGGATGGCTAATAATAAACAAATTATACACCTACAGACACCTATTGGCAGCTTTGTGCTGGAACTGTCCCAGAACAGTTATTTAGTTTGTGTCACGTATCACTTGTATTCATTCTATAGATAAGGAAACTGAGGCAGAGAAATGAAGTGATTTGTCCAGTGCCTGGAGCAAATCAGGGTGGGATTTGAAGTTAGGACTTATTTAATCTAAGCCTTGAGTTCATTCCTTACAGACCATATTGTCTCTAAAGCATGTAAATATCTCAAATAAAGCTGCTGCTACTTCGAGTGCTTGCTCATGTCCATTCCAATGTAGGTGTGTGCTCACCCCGAGCACCACTGCCAAAAAGTTTTCCCCTCAGCGGCATCCATTGGGTCTACTCTGGTGCCCAGTGGAGTCATGCCCTCATACTGCCAGTATATAGGACCCAGCTGCTCCCTCAGTACCTTCTTACAGGCCATGATGATTGCTGGGATTGTTGCTTGTCCTTTATCAGAGGGGTAGCCGTGTTAGTCTGGATCTGTAAAAAGCAACAAAGAGTCCTGTGGCAACTTATAGACCAATGGATGTACTGGAGCATAAGCTTTCGTAGGTGAAGTCTGATGAAGTGGGTATTCACCCACGAAAGCTTATGCTCCAATACATCTGTTAGTCTATAACAGGGGTCGGCAACCTTTCAGAAGTGGTGTGCTGAGTCTTCATTTATTCACTCTAATTTAAGGTTTCGCGTGCCAGTAATACATTTTAACGTTTTTAGAAGGTCTCTTTCTAGAAGTCTATAATATATAACTAAACTATTGTTGTATGTAAAGTAAAAAAGATTTTTAAAATGTTTAAGAAGCTTCTTTTAAAATTAAATTAAAATGCAGAGCCTCCCGGATCGGTGGCCAGGACCCAGGCAGTGTGACTGTTACTGAAAATCAGCTCGTGTGCCGCCTTTGGCACGTGTGCCATAGGTTGCCTACCCCTGGTCTATAAGGTGCTACAGGACTCTTTGTTGCTTGTCCTTGCGTTTTCCCACAAGTACCTCTCTCTCTCTCAGTGGACTTTGCTTATCTGTAAATAGTTCTCTTCTAAAGGGTTTCCCACCCCACCCAGTGAATTAGAAGCAGACCCCGCCTAGTGGGTTTGGCCCTTCCCCAGCACTGGGGTATGCCTCAATACCTGTATTTCAAGCCATGTGCCATAAGCTGATGTGGTAGGTGACCCACATTCAAGCTACCTCAGATGTCTGGGGGAGGCCCACGTGCAGGAACATTGCAAGGGCTTCAGGCCCAGAATAAGGAGGACAGGGATACTAGAGTTCTCTGGCAGGAAGGAGGCAGCGGAGAAAGGCTCCAGCAGCTTCTTGCAGGGAAAGACGAAGGCAGTGGGGACGCTATACTGCTAAAAATAACAGTGTAGATGTGGGAGGCACTGCTTGGGCATATAGCGAGCCATGTAGAGTTCAGGCTTATCTTTATTTGCCTAAGCAGTGCCTCATTGTCTACACTGCTATTTATACCCATGTTAGTGGTGGCATACAGTGTCTGTACTCTATATACACTGCTGTATGAAGTGTGCAGCCTAGACATACCCCTAAGTCATTTTTATCTTCTCTAACCTTTTCGACATGCATGTAGAAATTGGTTTTCACTGAAGGTAGTTTGACGTAAGTTCAGGCAACACCAGACCCACTGCATGCACTTGAATTCTTATTTATGCTGCAGTTATTTTCCTTTTTCATGAAACAATCAGTTATGAGGACAAGACAGGCGGTCTCTGGGGTGGCTTATTGGACTTGCCATATTACATCCCACTTTGATATCAGGCTGTCTTTAGGAATTTAAGGAAGTAGGTTTTTGCTTTGTTTTTGCGTTTCTTGCTTGACAATTTTTTTTGACAGAGAAAATGGTAGCAGCTTAAATAGAAGCAATAAAATGCTTTTTAAACAAACCAGATAAAATTCTGATTTAAATTCACTGTAAAAACAGTAATGAAGATGCTCTGGTTCTCTTTTTTAATCTGTCTGTGCTTTTAAAGAAAACACCAGTTAATTAGCTTGCACTTAAATATGCCATTCATCAGGAATCTCTAAGTGTTTTACAAAACATTTAATTAACCTCCCCATGCTCCTTGTCTGACTAGAAGTACAATGTATATACAACACGTGTAAGCTCCAGTTCTGCAAGCTACTTAAGCATGTGCATAACTTTGAATAGGTATGTCTGTAGAAATATTCCATTTTTTAATCGCCCAAACATGCTTTAGGTGATTGTTCCTTTTGTGACCCTCTGTAGTTGTTTTCAGCTATTTATACAAGATGCCATTCATCTCAAAATGAAGACTGTAGTCTAATTTAACTGAAATTATAGTTGTTAGATAACCTGTAATTTCATTTCTAAGAATAATGACATTGAGTCTTTTTGTTACCCTGTCACCCAATTTAGGCAAGAGTGAGAACTTTTTCTAACAAACAGCCTTTTGTTTGATTTCTTTTACTGGGAAGTGTCTGAATACGTTCATGCAAGCTATCTGACTTCACAGCTATCACATACTGTACAATACATGAGCATCCTATTTTCCTTTCAATTAATTTTTTAGCATGAAAACCCCTGAGCATCATAAATCTGTACCAATTCTAGCTTTTTTAATTGACTATTTTTCTTTGTGATCAAAATTGTTATAATTATTAATAATTTATTATCTGTCTAGTGCCAGCAGTCTGCTAGATGCTGAACAGAGTCGTAAGAAGACACTGCAGGAAGAAAAATAAACCAGCAAAACAGAAACTCTTACAGATATTTAAAGAAATATAGACTTAGGGCTTCACCCACTAAGCTACCCATCCACAGAACTTCTTTTTGAATTACACGTTCCCAGCTTTAGAGGGTGAAATCATGGCCTCACTGAAGACAATGGCAAAACTCCCATCTACGCTGATAAGGCTAGGGTTTCACTTATAGAATTGGGCCAAAAAACAGGAGCAGATCCACATTTCACCCTGACTTCATTGGGACTCAGTTGGGAAAGTGTTTACAGATAGCATTGTGCTTAAGCACATTCCTGGCCTGGAACCATAAAGATCATCCCATGTACAAAGAAAACTGTAAAGTTCCCTAGAAAATTCATGCATTTATTTCAAATGTGTAATCAACTTAAAGAGGAAGAAGAAAAGGCAGCCAGTTGTTCATAATACTGAATTATAATAGACTTGGGGTAATTGTCCAGTATTTTTTGTTGCAGTGGTATTCAGTTCAAACAGTGCTATGTTTCTTAACCCCACATGTTGCAATGTTAGAAACACTCAAGATAGAATTTTGACTATTTATTATATGTACAAATTCCTGAAGGCACAAGAAATACAGTGACATTAAAATAGCATTCCACATTAAATTTTCCTCTGAATCTATTAAATGATTCACAACCTCTGAACTTAACTTTTCTAGTTCTCTCCTGCAGGCATTCAAAAATTGCTTTGCATCATCATAACTATAAAATAAAAAACAGTCTCCTTCGAAAGAATATGAAGTTTTCCCAGAAACAATACAGATACTCGGTTTTAAATCTACATAATCTATCTCTGAAGAAAAAAATCTCTTCTTATGAGCCTGAATGGCTATAGCAGTGTCTGGATTGCCAAATACATAGCTAAGTTGTTGCAAAGGCCTTTTATTTTATTTTATACAACCTAAGGTTTGATTTATTTATAATATCAGTAAAACAAATTATTGCCCATCAAAACACGAGTCTGTAGAATGATCGAATTCAGGTGAGATGGGCTTGAATCAAAGCTGCAGGTTTTGTTTAGGATTTTGGTATCAATTTGCACCTTGAACTCCATTCCGTCTTGGGCTGTTATCTGAACAAATGGGCTGATTTTGATCATGATACACTAGTATAAACCCTCATAGGGTTACACTAGTTTAAAACCAATATTAGAGTGAGGAGAATCAAACCCCCTGAATCTTAGGGCAGAGTGTGATCTAGATTTTGAATTACCAAGTGTGATGGGATTATTCAGATCTGTGAGTTTGGTTCTGCCTGTTTATAAATTTATGGGGGCAAATCCTCTGGCAAGTTACATAAGTGTAAATCACTTCCTTGTAGTTACCCTAGACTTAAAGAGGTGAGCAGAACTAATCTCATGAAATTTTGGACCTGAAATTGAGATCTCAAATTTGGATTTGGGGACCTTTCTAATTCAGACTGTTGAGCTAGAAGTGGCTCTTCTTTTCACCATCTTTCCAGATGTACATTTTCCTCCAGTTTAAATATATGAGGAATTTTGGCCTTTAGTGCCTGAGTGGCATGTAAAATATCGAGAAGAACTCTGCATTAATGAATGCCTTTCCAGTGAAACATAGGCATTTGCACTTGCTGTCATAAACTCTAAGCTGCTGGCATTGTGAGGTGAGATGCAGGTTCGGGGCCTCAATCTGAATACATTTAGGCTTATGTTTAATGTAATTTACATGAATGGTTCCGGTGCTTTAGGATTATCCATATCAATTAAATTAAGCATGTGCCTAAATGCTTGCAGGATCAGAGCCTCATCTCCTCATAGCCCAACCCTGGCAGGCTGCAATCACAGAGATATACTGTATATACTCGATCATAAGCTGGTTCGTTTATAAGCCAACCCTCCACCAAGAAGGATAAGTAAAAATGGAAAATTTGTATGACCCATTCATAAGCCGACCCTATAATTCAGGGGTCAGCAAACTTTGGCTCCCGGGCCATCAGGATAAGCCGCTGGCTGGCCAAGATGGTTTGTTTACCTCGAGTGTCCACAGGCACAGAGGTAAACCTAAGTAAACAAAGTGTTCCGGCGCGCCAGCTGCTTACCCTGACGGGCTGGGACAGCAACCGATGGGGAAATTTTTTGGGGGGGAGAAGCTAGGGGTCCCACCTCTCTGTACCCATTCATAACTCCCTTCTCTGGTGTTTCCCTCTTTTTTACTAAAAATTTTTTGCTTATGAATGAGTATAAACGGTAAATAAGATTAAATACAGCCAAAATTAATTGTCTTCTTATCTTTAGGGTAACTTTTTGGAAATATAATTGATAGCAGGGTGATCAGATACAGTTAAAATTAAAAAAAATCAGAGGGGGGGGGAACCCTTGTTTTATTTGGAAATTCATCCTACTTTATTATTATGATAAACCATTGTCATGACAGAGACAGCCCTATAACATGAAGCCAGTAGACAAACATTGTTCAAAATGAATGCTGCCAGAACCTCTCAAATATATGTATCTGCTGATGGATGTGATTTTACCCTTCTCCCATCCTCCTCCTTGGCGCTAAGGAACAGGTGGCTGCAGGGGAAGAAACAACTCAGCGAGTGTGGACTTTACGTTCCTGTAAGCAGTACTGTGTGCTAGATCACAGGTTGCTTTGGCAAAAGCTGCAGCAGCAAACTAAGCTCATTTTTTATTTGAAATCTCTGGGGACTGTGGATTAATTCACTTTTCTGTAAGCTCTATGAGTATTTTCTTTGTACCAAATAAGTGTTCTTCAGTTAAGGTTTCCTTATTTTCTTTGACAATCACTGAAATCTCAGGGATTTTTGCTTTTTGACAGTCCCCACAGCAATTATCAGTGTTGGGGACAATCTCTCAAACAGTCCCATTCCTCCATCATTTAATTGTTGCTCAGGCCAAGCTGCCAGAGAGGTCAATGGGATTTGCTTCATGCGTTTAAAAGTAGTCATGTGCTTAAACATCTTGATGAATTGGGGCCTAAGAGCTTTGCTGAGCACCTAAAATCTCTTGGCTACTTAGCGTCTGGCAGAAATGGGCCCTGAAGGACTGGACACATGGTTACAGGTTCAGATATTCATTTAAAAGAATTCAGATACTGTGCTTGTCTACATATTATTCAAATCTCTTAGGCTAAGAAATAAGACTGAAACTGCTGTAAAGAAGCAGATGTGCCTGTCTGGATTTCTAGTAGTTTCTTGCTTCAGTTAGGTTGGAAATTGAGGTATTAGATTAGTTCGTGGTATTAATGTTACTGGTTGTGATCCAAACCAAAATCAAAATTAAATATAGTCTAAAACTTGTTTGGAGACCCTTCCCTCATCTCCCACCCTGTGAAAAAAAGACTGAATTCAGTTCAAGTGTAGGTGAAAGCAGCTTGGGGTTGGTTTCTATTTTATCTGTAATGTTTTCCTCCTGAATTAGTTGTCATTCCTAAAATACTAGTAAATCAATATACTCTTTTGATATTAGATCCATAGAAAGCCTCTTTCTCTTTGTACATCCTCTCTCTGTGCACATAAGAGTGAATATCTGAATTATTGTCATTCAGTTAACCATTACCTCACTGTGAAAATTAAAATGAGAAAGTCTTCCTTTAAAATTTCTATTGGTAGCCAACTCCTTAAACTTCAGTGTGAACTTTAATTCAGGCAGGTACAGTACTATGGTACATATAAATAATGAGCATCATTCAAATTCCATACATACTCATCTCACATTTAGATATTATTCATATTATTAATTGTTAACTTGAGGTTTTTAAAAGTATTTTGGAATAAATTGTTGTGGACACTTGAGGTTAGGTTATTGCATCTAGTGTGCATGAACAGTAGTTAATTTTTCAGTAGATTGGTATATGCTAGAATCATAGTTGTATTAATGGTTCATTATACACTCTATTAGTGTTCTACCCAGAGAGAGAAGATACTGTGAAATCTCCCCTTCAGTGATTGTACATGTTAAATTTATGCCTTCTGCTTGACTCATTTAGTCAATTGCAGCAGTATATAACACTGCATAATCTGTATAAAAAAATCTGTGCTCTCAAAGTAATATATCAAATTTTAGTTGCTGAGCTCTGTTAAAGAAAATAGGGAGTTGTGGACCAAATAACCTTCATAAAGCTATGAAAATCTGGGGGTAAAGTTCCTTGCTGTTTACTATAAAGATATTAAAGAAGACTGCCATTCATTACACAGTATTAAAAGGTAAGACTATGTAGAGAAAGCACATCACTATTCCAATAGGAAAATTGTTTGGAATTGTAGCTGATATAATTTAAGATCAGAGAAGCAACTGGCTTCTAAGAAAGAAAACCTTATCTCAGAAACCTCTGCATAGTCTTTTGTTATGGATGTGCTTTGGGACGGCTACAAGAAAATTTCTTATGACTAACACATGAATATCCATTGTTTTAATATAAGAGTGAAAATGCGGAATCAGGGTTATTGTGACAATGACTTCAAGGGTTTAACTTCCCTTCCCTCCACTTCACTTGTACACCCAGCGCAGTGGAATCTTGTCAAAAAATCGGTCTGTATAGCACATTTAAAATAGGAGTAGATCTAATTTCTGGGAGACATGACAGTCGTGTGTCTAATGATAAAAGATGCAGTGTCTCTATGCTGGTCGGGCAATTTATGGATTATTCTGCTTTGCAATTTTTGCAGATTATGGCTCCAAGTCAATAAAGCACTTAAGCTTGTGCTTAATTTACATTCGCTTCAGTTGGGTGAAGCACATGCTTAAAGTTTGCTGAACTATTCTCCTTACTTCTCCCAACATGTAGCTCTTTAGTGTCACTTCATTATATCGAAGATTCAAGTATGCCTCCAAAAATTAAATTAGGGATCAACTCTTAACACACAGGAATTAAAAACTTGTTTTCTGGGGTTCCTTGATCTGGGTAGCATATATAACTTCACATATTTTATTATTTAAATACATTCTTTGTTCTATGAGCAAATGATTACACACAGTATGTCAAACTTCTATTTTAAATCTGTCTGTCAAGCACAGAAATGTCTGATGTGCTCCTTTTAAAAGAGGGTTGTTCATAACACGTTTTGGGGGGGGGGGGAACAAACAAACCTGCCACTGTTTCTTTTTCTTAGACTAATTGTTTATCTTTTTAACTATTTAAGTTACAATTATACCAACCAGGGTGGTGATAGATTCGTCCTCATGACACTCTACTTGCTCTAGAGTACGTATCAATATAGCACACTTTCCAGTTGTTAATCTTATCTTTGTTTAAAAAATAAAAACTTTCTTGGGGAAAGTTTGAAAGATTATTTCAGAAGACAACACAGTTTGCTGAAAATAGATACTGCTACCTGTCCAGGTGATATACACAAAAGCTAGTGCCCAGTCCTCAAAACTAAAACTCTGTATAGTTTGGCCTGTCACTTAAAGCAGAGATGGAACCAAAGGCAGAAAGAGAGTGATTTCCCCCAGGTGCAGCAAAAATGATGAATTTCTGCTCAGCTAGAGGAGAGAGCCATGTTTTGTCCAGAATCAAACAAAAATATTTGTGGAAAATATTGTGCCCACTGTATGAAGATAAAACGGTAGTAGTTGATTGGCCCTAGCCTTGCCTTGCCTCCATGAAGCCCTAATTCAGAAAGGCACTTAAGCAAAAAAACAAATTTTAAGCACATGAGTAGTCTAATGGGATTATTTACCTGCTTAAAGGTTAAGCATATGCATGAAGTGAGTTGCTGGATAAGAACCTATTAGCCTACATGCTCAGGTGCCTATCCAGTTAGAGAAGAAATCACTCAGAATGGAAAATTAGGGGACTTGCACTCTGCAGCATACTCTGGAAAAGGGAAATACTGCAGCAAATTAAACAGCAATATAGTGTGCATCTTGCTGCATGAGCTATCAGATTGCCTTCCACTTCAGACCCTGAGAATTTATAAACTTCAGTATCTATCTGAATACATAAAATCTATGTAATTTATGGGCCTGGCAGTATTAAATATATCTAGTTTTCATATTTTATTTTTGTCAAAACTGTTAGGGTTATGAATTTAGAAAAGGCCAATTAAGCATTCTTTAAAATTTTGTATAGAACATGCATTATGCTGTGTTTCCCAGCTTTGTGTGTGTGTGTATTATACAATATAAAATATGACATGGCATCCACCCTACATTACTGGTTGGTTACTATGTGAAGTGGATCCAGCTACCCTGATAACTACACGGGTACGCCCAAATTGGGCCTAATGTGGGGTGGGATGACACCTGAGTTAGAATGTAGAAAGACTGTAGAGAGGTATCCCACAGGGGAGGAAGCTGGAGAAGGGCAGAAAGGTGCTGGGGGAGGGGCCTCAGAAAAGGCCCTGAAGAGAGCTGCAGGAGGGGAGTGAGCTCCTGTGGTAATTGCCCTGGAATGGAGGTCAGAAAGAGTGGCTGGGAAATGGCTTAAAGCCCTTTGGAAAGAAGGTGAGCAGATGTGGAATATGAAAGAACTGTGATTACCCTGGGACAGAAGGGTATCGTTTTGATGGAAAGTTTTATTTATGAAGGAATGCTGAAGGCCTGCGCCTAGGAAAAATGTGTTGAATACCTGCAGAACCTGGCACAGAGAAGACAGGGTTGATTGACAACTTTAAATTGGGACATTAATGTCTGCTGTAAGACTGTGGGCAGAGTTATTTGGGAAAAAAACCAGTAAATATACCTGCAACAAGGGTGCTTGCTAGCTTAAGAGGGGTTAGTGAAATGATTACTGAGACCCTCTCGGAGAGGGTGAAATCATGGCCATCTCCTATTGGCGCACAGGGCACTCAAAGATGACACTCTTTGCAACAGGTTTGTATAGAAAGCTGAGATGCAGTCCTATGGAATTACTCTATGACCTGTGAGGAGGCAGGGGAGTATATAATTGTGGTATATAATGTGTACACACTTGTCATTTGTTTTAATGGTAAGCAGCATGCAGGTACTAATTTTTTAGTACAGGAAATAGGAAAATGAGCATGCAACCTGAAACACATTACAATAACATAATGCTACATCTGTGTCAATGAGTGCTCAAGTTAACCAGAGTCCTTGCAGCTAGAGGTAATTAGTTCTCAGGAAATGTACATGTTGCATTCAACACTGTGAAGCCACTCTCCTATAATTTGTAGGCAAAGAATAAATTAATGAAAAATAATAATACAAGCCGTGTAACAACACTTGAGGAATATAGTTTATCATAAGGTTATGGTTGTGATTGATAATTATGCACCAAGAGGTTTTTAGTAAAGTAAAAGTATATTACTTATATTAAGATGTAAGTAGATTAGGCAGCACATATCAGTTGATTTCTTCCTTTGACTTAAATTGTATTACACAGTATTCACCTGACACCCTCCCCCCAAAAAAGGGTCAGTCCACCAACCCCTATGTGAAAATAAGACGACTAAGTGTGAATATACTCGTGAGAGAATGTTGCATGATCAGACCATATCTTGCTAAGTAACTGTAGCTGAGTTTTATAGTACATTGGTATGTATTACACAAGCACACATTTTTGGCTAGTGTTTGTCTTTTAATCTCTATAGAAATGTATGTGCCAAATCTTAAATCATCCAGAAGTCATTGAACATTACAACCTGTGAGTGCTCCCATTGAAGTCAATGAGGCCACTCACAATATGTGAAGTTAAACATGACTTTAATCTTGTGCATAATTTTACTCGTGTGAGTAATTTCATTAACTTTCAATAGGATTATGCACATGTTTGTGGGATCAAACTTTTAGATTATAAACTCTTTATGGGTGGAACTGGCACTTCTGCAGTTTTACTAGCACGGCAGGGTCCCTGTAGAGAGTGAAACCTCCAGACACTACAGTGATTGAAATAATAATTAGTATACCCCTAGAATTTTTTGTTTCATCTTAAATTCTGTCATTTAAAAATAATACTGATCCCTTTTTTCCTAGACTCTTTTTGAATCACTTACGATGTTTAAATTGCTGTGTCACTGTTTCCCTTAATTAAACTTTTTTTAAAAATGGGCAACGTTATAGTCACGTGCATTCCATAGGTTTAATATCTGGTCATTTTTCACATGCATAACTGTACTCTACTTTTTATTGAAATAAGTTATACATAACACACAGATTTGATCCAGTACTTCCAGTGTTCTTCAAAAATTGACTTACATTTTCTTTTCTCAACACAATCAGACTTCCTCATGGAAGAAAAATGACTATGGTGAAGTTGATCACTCAATTTTGCGTTGCAGGGATTTTTTTAAAGAATGGGACTTTAAGAATCTGATTTACTGTAGTTGATCAAATTCCCATTTTTCTTTGCACACACTGTAAATCATCACCCTTCATTTTAACATTGTCATTCAAACCATGGGGGGTGCAATTCCGAAAGGTTGAACCCAGTTATAATATGATGGAACCATTTGTTTCAAATACAAAATGTACTCTTGGAGAGGGGGACAACCTGGAAAAAGAGAATCAGTGTTTTACTATATAATAGACTAACTGTTCCATATTGTACTTGCTGTTTACTTATACTAAGTTTACGTATCCATTTTCTCAAGCTTTAACTGAAAAGCTATTATTGTAAACAGTTGTACCACAATTGCTGCAATTAAATCAATATTTACTAACAAATCCACATACATAATATAAATAACATATTTCCTGTACCACTCTTTGGGAACTGATATATTGTAATAATTTTATATACTTCACTTCATACTGGGGTGGTTGTTTAGCGTACTGTCTTATAGAGAAATCATGCGAACATTGTCGTGTTGTAGTAAATGCAAGAGGGGCACAGGTAAACAGACTGCTACACATAATTAATGAATTAAAGAGAAGCTTTTTTGTGGAATTGTCAGCAAAAGTGCTGAGAGATGCCATCTTGGTGAAATCCTTAAAGATGTAAAGCACTGTTGTTGGTCTAGAACAGGGGTCGGCAACCTGCGGCATGCATGCCGAGCTGATTTTTAGTGGCACTCTGCTGCTAGCTGGGGTCCTGGCTGCCAGCCCTGCTCAGCCCGTTCCCTGCCTGGATGAATGACAGAGGGCTAAGTGGGGCCGGCGGTCGGGACCCTGGCTGGCAGGGACTGGCAGATGGAACCCCAGACCGGCAGTGGGCTGAGCGGGGCCGATGGCTGGGACCCCGGCTGGCAGAGGCCGGCGGATGGAACCCCTGACGTGCAGTGGGCTGAGCGGGGCCAGTGGCTGGGACCCTGGCCGGCAGGGGCCAGTGGCTGGGACCCTGGCCGGCAGGGGCCAGGGGCTGGCACCCCAGACTGGCAGTGGGCTGGGACTGGCATGGACTGGTGGCCGGAACCCCAGACCGGCAGCGGGCTGAGCAGCTCAGCCTGCTGTCGGTCTGGGGTTCCAGTTGCCGGCTCCTGCCAGCCAGGGTCCCGGCCACCGGTCCTGCTCAGCCCATTGCCAGCCTTGGGTTCCGTCCCTGGGCCCCCGTAAATGTAAAATGTATTATTGGCACGTGAAACCTTAAATTAATGAAGACTTGGCACACCACTTCTGAAAGGTTGCCGACCCCTGGTCTAGAATTTCAAAGGTTGCAGAAAATGCCTGGGTGTGCTTTCACATTCTAAATGCCTTTCATAAGGCAGAAACAAAAACATATGTTTAAATCCAGTAAATAAAAAAAAATCCATTTGAATATTAGGGGTGGGGAATACATTATTTCAGAAGCATTATCAAGGCTGAGTTTGTTCCTTATTTCTGGGGTATATTCACTATAAGCAAATCAAGTTAACCATATAAAATAGATTGTTTGAATGGATTCACTGTTGTCTCATTTTCTCTAATTACTGTAATTTCAGTGCTGATTGCAGGGGATTAATAATTAAAAATTCATGTTTCATTTTATTCCTCAGATTAAAGATTTATATAGTTAGCAATATGCAGTCAGTAGATTACCATAAATTAATTAACCCTTTCATGATTAATAAAATACTTTTACACATAATATGCAATTCTCCGTATTCGTTCCTTAGATTGAGACAAATCATGGAAATAAACTACAAAGAGATGGGCAGAGAGCGAGGGAATGAGTGACTGCTGTTAATTGGCCCATAGGTTTATTCTTTGCCAATACTGAAGATGCCTGGGCAAGATTTTAAAATAAATAAATGACATCACACTTTATTAATCCATCATAAGTTTTATACTGGGCTCAGAGCATGCTGAGAGAGAGATCTTTGGAGTCCATTTATTTATTTAAATAAATGTTAAAGAATCCGAATCCCTGGCTGTAGGCAGCCTCACAATCAATAATAGAACTCAAAAATATTTTTCAAAACTCTATATAACACCACCTTTTCCCCTTCTCCAGCACTTACGTTAGGAGAGATACACCTTTTATAAGAATGTATAATCTGTCTTTGGTTTTGTTTATTTATTTATATTATTTATTGGTAGACAGTCTCTCACACACGGATCAAGTTTGAACTAGTGTAGCGGTTCTCAAACTGTGGGTTGGGACCCCAAAGTGGGTCGTGACCCCATTTTAATGTGATTGCCAGGGCTGCCTTGGACTTGCTGGGGCCCAGGCCTGAAGCCTGAGTCCCACTGCCTGGGGCAGAAGCCCAAGGGCTTCAGCCCTGGGTGTCAGGGCTCAGGCAATACCCTTTGTTATATAGCATCCTTCCTACACAGTCTCACAAATAACACATTAATGAAAAAAATCACTTGTAAGCTAGAGAGAAAAAGAGTGTGAGACTGGCTTTTGAGGGATAGAGGGAAGAGTTCCAGTTAGTGGAGCCCTGTACTAAGTGTGGCCATTCAGCTATGAAGTGGTTTATGGCAAGGACAGAGAGAATGCCAGCATTGATGGAGTAGAATTGAATGAGTGGGGCAATACGGTCTAAAAGGGCAAAGAGTTTACATGGCGCTAGCTCATATATGGCAACACTAATAATATGAGACAAGATGTTTGCTGGAGTGGAAAGATGGTTGTTTAGTCCAGGTACTGGATTGTGCCTCAGCACCTCAATTCCTGGCTCCACCACAAACTTGGGGTTCTCTGCATAGTACAGCAAAATGTGCATCACAGGGGAGTGATCTGTAAGGCGCACCGATGTGTTGCGCTCTAGCTGTCCTGTTGGCATGCTCGGAAAGGTACCTAGTTTGCACTGATGTTGTCCCAATTCTATCAGGGTTGTGTTAACGCATAGTAGGTATGTTGAGGAGCATGCCAGCAGTGTCTACATGGGGCAGTTAGTGTGTAACACATTAGAGCACTCTACAGATAACACCAATCTAGTGTGCTGTGCTGTGCCTATAGACAAACCATTCATGTGTGACTCTGGATGAGTCATTTAATCTCACTGTATCTTACTTCTCTATCTCTAAAATGGAGACGATACTACTACTATTCTCCCTCCCTTTGTTTTGTCTGTTTAGCCTCTGTAAATTCTTTGGAGCAGAGAATATAACTTATAATGGTTTTGCAATGCCTAAATCTATGGCTTCCTAATCTCAGTTGGGGTCTCCATGTGCTCCTGTAATTCAAATCAATAATATGGAGGCCCAAATTGTTCACAAATATCATGAGAAGAAACTGTTACAGTAATAAGAGAAGAAATGAGAAGTGCAAATAATTTAATAGGGTTTGAAGCTGCACCTATATTTTAATGTAGCAGTTTAGGCAACCAATATTTTCCACCACTTTGTTATCCCTTTCCATAATAGAATGAATTTTGCAATATGACAATGTCCATTTCTTTATTTTCTTTGAATCCAAAGTGAGAAAATGTGGGTCCTGGACCAAGGTATTGGTTTAGTTTGCAGTGTGTGTACAAATGAGTCTTATGGCATTCTGTAATGATGGCAGTGGGGACTGCTTCATAGAATGTGCCCTGTAGGAGACAGAGTAAGTCACAGGGGACTGAAGTTTAATTGGAGTATACGCTGTTTATAAAATAAAACAAAATAAAGCTCATCCACTCACCCTTCAGCTGACTACCTGATTGTCTGCATGTTATTAAGCCATTTAAAAATGGTACAATTATTTCCAAAACACATTGACAGCCATGTGTGGTTTTGGTTTTGAGGTTTTGGATGTGTTTTTTTTTTCCTTTGGTGTTTTGGTTTTTGTATTTCTTTAAATGCATTGTTGTGGACATTTTAGATACTGAGAAGCAGTTATTAATTTTGACATTCAACTATGAATATAATAGTTTATAAAACAATAATTGAAAGAGCAAGCATATATGGCGAATAATATTAAATCTCTACTGCTATTTACTTTCCAAAATGCAAATTATTATTAAAGGACACCATTATGGCATAGATTGTGTGTTTTAAGCTATTAATGAATACTGAAACTCAAATTTATAATAAAACTCAAATTTATAAATTTCAGATTTTCTAAATGCAGCCAAAATTTAGAATCCGATCCTCCCCTGGTATAAACTGGTGTATTTCCATTGAATTAATAATACAAATTTATGCTATCTGAGGGTATGGCTCTCAAATGTAAAGTGAAGTAAGTTGAATGGTGTAAAATAGAGTATGATGTTCCAATTTAAAATTTAACCCATATGTATTTTCTGTTACTACATACTTAACTGATCAAGTGGAGCAGAATTTATCCAATGGTTTCACTTTCTAAGGGATAGATTGAAAATTGCAATCTATCCTGTATAAGGGAGGGGGTGCCCTCCTCCAGGAGCAGAATAGGTCAAAATTCATTCAGCAGAGTTACAATTATTTCCTGTTGGCTTTGTAAATTACTTCACATCTTTGAAATGATCAGTTTACTCTGTTCTGTGTGCCTAGCCACCTAGTCTGTCCAATGAATGGAGGCAGTGGACCAGAGCTCTATCCATTCTTCCCAGCCTTCCAGTGTCCCTCTCTGCCCATTTGCTTGCATCATGGAGTATTGGGTGAGAAGCTCCTGCTATTGTCACCACAGCTGGAATCATAATCGGAACAAGGCCGATCAGGGAAGGTTTACTCCATCTTGCTTTACTATTACGTTTGATGATTGTCATGCATTCATATTACAATAGTGCCTGGAGGTGTCCCATTGTGCTAGACGCTGTATAAACAGTGAGTGACAGCTTTTACACCCAAGGACTGACAGTCTCATGAAATTACATAGATAACGGAGAACGGGGAGCAGAGGAGTCCACACCTCTTAGAAGGCTTTGAAAACACTAGCCTTGATTTTTAAACAGGCGTATTTTAAAGGAAATCCCATTTATTTCAATTGTGGCTAAGGTCTGAGTTCCCAGGAAGGAATTCTTTCTATTGGTTTCAAGTTTAAAAATGCACACCTAGCCATGTTCATAATCCATGTAGTTAGTATTTTTTCGAATAGGAAATTGTATTTCTTTTACCTCTACAAATTGAGAAGTGGCATAACAAATTTTGACTAACTTAAAGAAATGTGCACACACGAATAACATTTCTGGCAGAGACAACACCAAGAAAATTCTGCACAAAAGGCAATCTTCAGAAACATTTAAACCATGAAAACATGCTGTTGCAAAAAAAGCTGTTGCAAAAAACCCAAACATGATTCTGGGATGCATTAACAGGTGTGTTGTGAGCAAGACACGAGAAGTGATTCTTCCGCTCTACTCTGCGCTGGTTAGGCCTCAGCTGGAATATTGTGTCCAGTTCTGGGCACCGCATTTCAAGAAAGATGTGGAGAAATTGGAGAGGGTCCAGAGAAGAGCAACAAGAATGATTAAAGGTCTTGAGAACATGACCTATGAAGGAAGGCTGAAAGAATTGGGTTTGTTTAGTTTGGAAAAGAGAAGACTGAGAGGGGACATGATAGCAGTTTTCAGGTATCTAAAAGGGTGTCATAAGGAGGAGAGAGAAAACTTGTTCACCTTAGCCTCTAAGGCTAGAACAAGAAGCAATGGGCTTAAACTGCAGGAAGGGAGGTTTAGGTTGGACATTAGGAAAAAGTTCCTAACTGTCAGGGTGGTTAAACACTGGAATAAATTGCCTAGGGAGGTTGTGGAATCTCCATCTCTGGAGATATTTAAGAGTAGGTTAGATAAATGTCTATCGGGGATGGTCTAGACAGTATTTGGTCCTGCCATGAGGGCAGGGGACTGGACTCGATGACCTCTCGAGGTCCCTTCCAGTCCTAGAATCTATGAATCTATGAAACATAGCTTTATAAATGAAACCACTTTGAAACCTTGAGATAATTGCTCAACTCTAACTATGTAATTATTTTTAAATGTTGTCAGTGGTCATCTACAATTGCACACATATATTATGAACATGGAAACTCAGGAAAACAAAATATATGTGGGAGGAAAAGTTGACTATCTTATCCAAAACCCATGGAAGTCCACTGAAAGGCTTTCATTGACTTGAATGGACTTTGGCTGTTTATCTGAAACCTATTTAAATCTTTCACATGAGCATAATTATGTAAACCCCAACTACGGGGCATAGTGCTTACACTCTTGTATAATTGTGTGTAAAGTTGAGCCATTTGTCTGGAAAACTCATGCTTCTGATGAAAATGGAAAATACTCGATCAGTTCAGAATATCATTAAAATGGCTCTAAAAATGGTTGAGAGTTTAGTGTGGCAGGAGGAGGAGATAGGTTCTTATTTTACCTGAATAGATTTGTACATCCCTGATGAAAACCAACATTTAATTTCAATACATAAATGTATAATGCCCATCAGAATCCCAAAACAATATGCTTCAACAAACTGAGAAACCACAACAATCCATTTGTTCTTTAAAAGGAAAGTCTGTTGATACCAAGGAGGGATTTTCTTAGGGCTTGGCTACACTTACAAATTTGCAGCGCTGCAGCAGGGTGTGAAAACACACCCTCTGCAGCGCTGCAAATTGCGGCGCTACAAAGCGCCAGTGTAGTCAAAGCCCCAGCGCTGGGAGCCGCGCTCCCAGCGCTGTCCGTTATTCCCCACAGGGAAGTGGAGTACGGACAGCGCTGGGAGAGTTTTCTCACAGCGCTGGTGCTTTGATTACACTTAGCGCTTCAAAGCGCTGCCGCGGCAGCGCTTTGAAATGCAAGTGTAGCCAAAGCCTTAGTATGCAAAATCAGACCAACCTTTGGTTCTGTAATTGGTCCACAACAAATGCATTTCACCAAGATTTTCAAATTGATTGAGAATAGGTTTTGAAACATCAAAGTTGGCTTCCTCTCCAAACAAGTTTGGAGACACATGGATGGAAATCAGCCTTTTGTAAATTAAAAATAAATAATGAAGTCCCAAACGTAAACCTAAAAGCTATGGTATTGGTTCTGAGGTCAGTAAAGGAAGGGGTGATATGGATTTGTTTCTCATATACTTTCACAATACAATAGCTGGAACAAGCAAATCATACAAGTGCTTATGTGGATTAATGAAGGTGAAAATAGAAACCTCATGTTTTAAAGCCACAAACGCCTTATGTTTTATGTCACCTCACTGGCATTGTCTTATGTTTATGCTTAGTCTTGTTTTTGATTGCTATAGACCTTAAAATCTAGGCCAGTCTACCAGTTTTACTGCCTTTTCCAGTAGCTTACTTTCCTCCACAATCTGTCTTGGGGAAACTAAACCAAACTACTGATCTTTATTTTTCAAATGTCAGGTTGTAGTTCAATAAAGGGAGACTTCATAAGAAATCAGATTAATTTCAAGCAATAACTGCAGCACCAAAATCTTCTTTAAAAACTAAACAAAATAAAACAAAAACGTGTGTTACTAACTCCTCAGAATTCAGATTCCTTAGATGCTTTTTGAAGACACAGTTCTAAGGCACATGCTTCTCATTACTTGTCTGAATGTATGACAGTTTATCCATATTTATATTCCACTGCCTTTTTGGGCAGAGGATGTTGTCAGGCATGTAAATTGCATCATACTTGGAAAAGCAAAGATGTGTAACCAGGGTATGCAAAATATTTGTCTACAATGTGATGATATTTTCTTTATTCTCTACAGAACCCACTTAATGGTGTCTCACTTACTGTTGTTCTTCTTCCTCTTTGTCTGTGAAAGGCTTCAAGTGGTTTTAATCTAATGTTGACATCTCCTAATGTTTTGTCTATTTCTTTGCTCCAGATGGAAGGTGGGAAGATATCCTCAATAAACAGGAATTTACAATTTCTAGTCCTACCACACAGAAAGTAATCAATTTCCCTTCTGGAGGAAGAAAACAAATCACACTTATATTCTGCAGTGCCTGGGGCCTGATTCTTCTTTCGTACACTAGCTTTATACCTATATAACTCCATTCATTGCCTTTAATGGATTTATGCTGTTTTTGTTAGCAGTTAGTTTTTATTGGCTAGATAATTTAACAAAGATCTATGGTTTCATGATTGACAAAGAACTGAGTTCCAATCAATGGGGAAACAGAATCAAATATTAGAGTAGCTACTGGTCATTCAAAAATAAGTTCACATGTGTTTTTGACTGCAGTGTCCTTACAAAGCAACAAAACACAACAGCAAGACTGGAGATTTCCAGGAAGGCTCATAAATCCAGTTGTATTAATGTAGCAGAACACAGCAGTTATCACTCAACAGCAGAAGTGAAAGCTTGGGGCTAAGTAGAACTCATAATTATTTTTAGATTTCTAAAAGCTTTAAAACTTTAAGCTCAGACATCTAGCACAGATTGTGTCCTTGGTTACACATGTATGCAGCTCCTCTTGGGCTTCAATGAGAGTTAAACATACCTAAGTAAAGATTGGGATTTTACTCAGTTTTCATAAAATATGTGCCCAAATGAATTTATGTTGACAGTATTGTATTTTATAGCTCTGGCAAGCATGCCAGGGGTTTGAGGTGCTGACTCCAGCTGGGCTGCGCTTACTGCAGGTGGCTCCTCATCCATGGTGCAGCGGGGCTAAGGCAGGCTCCCTGGCTCCATGCAGCTCCCAGAAGTGTCCAGGTCCTAGGCGCAGGGGTGGCCAGGGAGGTCTGCGCAGTGCACGCTGCCTGCACCACAGGCACCAGTCCCGGAGCTCCCATTGACCGCGGTTCCCGTGGGCAGCACATGGAGCTACCGGCATCACCATGCTGGCTGCTTCTGGGAGCCGCAGGGAGCCTGCCTTAGTCCAACTGTGCCACCGACCAGACTTTTAACGTCTCTTCAACCGGACACCTGGCAACCCTAATCAGTTTCCTTGTTCAGAAATCCAAGTCTGCTTTTTCAACAAACACTCTGGCTGACCAAAAGGAAGCTTGGTCTCTTGCCTTCCTCCCAGGGTGATGAACACTGCTTCTCCCGTCTATCTGCTGGCTTTCTCGTTCCCTTCTCTCATGCACACAGACCGCTGCAGCTGCTTCCAATCAATGTCTCAGCCCCTGCATTTGCAATTGGTCTCCAGAGAAATCCCTTGGGACACATGGCTTAGTTTCAGAAAGGTCTCTTCATACTGGCCCATGCCTTGGGTGATGGCATCTGTTATGTCAGCTATTACTAAACAAAGGGACATTTAATTGCTTCCTCATTTCACCTGAATTAAGGGTGTTTAGTAAATCCATTCACTTTTACCAGGTCTGTGGCTGATGGCTGCTATTAACATCTTCCCGTATAACAATGTTAAGAGAGGGTTTGTCTAATCTAAAAATGATTTATGTAATGGAGATATTTAACTTTCATCAAGATATGAACCCGTATGCTGCGTGAGCATAAACCAACCACTAATTGAAGGGGGTAAGGAAAAAAGCTTCCTGTGAAAGTTAGCTGATCCATAATTATCCACTATAGGATTTATTTATTTATTGTGCTTTCATCTGAAGTAACCTCTGTGATTGTTTACATATATAAATACTTGTTTTGTATGAGGGCACTTTCTTGTCTATCTACTACAATACCTGTGGTGTACCTTTTTGTGGATAAATAGAGGACTTCAATTTCAGTGTTCTGAAATCTGTCACTTTTCCACAGCACTAAAATTTTCTTTAGAAAAAGGAGACAAGTAACCTTGTCTTCTGCAGTGTATTGCCATAGTTTTCTCATCACAGCAATAACAGTAGATTTAAGATTTCTGCAACAAAAAAATGAAGGTCAAATATTCCTTGCCTTTTTTTTTTTTAACTACCTTCCAAGTATGTTGGCAGGATATTGATGCAGTGCGATGAGTACTTCTGTTATCGACTTCTGTAGATCTGCATATAAGGTTGTTATAACTTCCACTATTTCACACTATCGATTTGATTTTAAAAATAATTTGCCTCCAGAGAAGCACAGTGCATATTTTTGTCCTATTACGGTGCAGACAACTGGGATTGATGACAACCAGATTTGATGCAAACTCTGACTTTCAATTTATGGAGATTAAGTAGTCGTTGGAGAAAAACCACTGGCGGTTTAAGGAATATTTTTCTGGAAGCAGTGTGAAGAGATGACTAATAGACACTTCTCTCTGTAGTTCCTTTAATGTATGTGCTACCATATTAAATGAATATCAACTTCTCAACAGTCCAGATGCTGTTCAGCAGATGTTTCTAAGTGACATATTGTGTCACTGGATAATGTTAAGGAGATAGCAATCAGTTTGCTAACTGAGGTTATGTTTTATAATTGCATTCCTGTACTTTTCCACCATCTCTTGAAACTGATAAATTTGAATGCCTACAGCATGGTCTCTCTAAATAAGAAATATTAAATATCAAAGTAGTTACATTGTTCCAACCAATATTCTGTGCTCTGTGGTGGTAAAATCTTGTAGAAATAGAAGAAGAATGGTTCAGTGCTTAGAGCATTAGCCTAGGACTTGAGTGACCTGTGTTCAACCCCTGCGCTGCCACAGACTTCCTGTGACACCTTATGCAACTCACTTAGCCTCTCTGTACTTCACTTCCCCATCTGTACAATGAGGATAATGCCATTTCTCTACTTGACAGGTATGTTATGAGGATAAATACATTAAAGATTGCGAGGCTCTCAATTATTATGGAGAAGGGGGTGTGGGGATGGTAAAGCAGGTGCCCGCTCATGCCAAGGCCCAGGGTCTCACTGAACAATGACAAACGCAGAGCAGGAAACCAGTCTGGCTTAGTAATTTTGGTGTAAAGTGGCTACGCTACTTGGGTGGCAAGATGGACTGGAATGCCTAAGAGGACTGAGACTCCATAATAATGCTGTTGTAATGCTTTAGGAGTTCACACTTTTTACTGGGTTGGTGAAATCTAATTATAGAACGTGCAACCAGTTTGGGGGTTTCTACCCTGCTTTTTTGACAGTCTAAACTGAGGTAGGCAATCATGATTGTGAGCCATTCCAGACTGCATGACGGGGCTGAATAGTACTCCAGATAAGTTGAAATATTGTGTATTTGCATTTTCATACTTACAGGGGTTTGGTTAATGTATAATTTTCAGTAAATTGGCATATAGATTATGAGCTTGCTTTCCCTGCATGCTGTCTGTGAATGTTCCTTCCAGCTAAGACTTGACAGAGGGCAAGTGCTGTGTGTTAGTTGTGATTTTTTTACAGTACTGAACATATTGGCCATTTTGCTTTTGTTGTAGAGTTTGACCACAAAGTAGTGGATAGTAGGTGTGTGATAGGATGTATAGAGTGTGAAGTGCCTCTTCCTAGGTCAAGGCTTCAGAGGTTCCAAAACCAGGAATGTCAGCTCCTGTGCTGAGTTTGTTCTGGGCAGAGAAGGAGGCATTCCACTTTTGCTTTCTGCTGGCGGAATGGGGACAGTTACTCAGGGCTAGTCTACACTGGCAACACTAAAGTGCTGCCTCGGCAGTGCTTTAACGTGCTTTGTGTGGTCGCGGCGCAGTGCTTGGAGAGAGCTGTTCCAGCGCTCTAAAAAAACCATGTCCATGAGGGGCACAGCTACCGTGCTGGAGTGCAGCTACCAGCGCTAGTGTGCAGGCACTTTATAGCGCTGAAACTTGCTGTGCTCGGGGGGGGGAGGGTGTTTGCACCCCCGTGAGTGAGAAAGTTGCAGCGCTGTAAATTGCCAGTGTAGACAAGGCCTCAGTCTGTCACTTGCTTCTCATTGGTGGAAGGAGATTCTATGGCTTTTAAAGAGCTGTGATAGTTTGTAAGGTCATCTGTTTGTGGAAGCTGCTCCTGCAGGGAGGAGTAGAGAAAGGACAGTACAAAGCAGCCCCTTAGTCTCTCATTCGGGTGTGAATTTCTATTCTGTTGCTGGGAGAAAGGAAGGAGGAGAGAAATGATCCTTGTTTATTGGTTAAAATACAGGGCTGCAAGTTGGAAGATATGGGTATCATTCTCATCTCTCATGCAGACTTGTTATAGGCCACTGTGAAGGTAATATATTTTCTCCCTAACTCAGTTATCCCATCTATAGGATGAGGCTAATCCTTCACTAGCTCAAAGGGATGGTTAGTTCATTGATGTTTGTAAAATATTTTGCACTTCTTCTCTAACACCTTCCTACTGAAGAATCTCAGAGTATCATTATTTATAAATCAGGAGAGGGAATGTCCATTTCAGTGTGTCCAATTATTCTTTAGACTCTAAATAGCATACTGAGCAGGCCTCTGGCATACAATTCACGTGCAGTTGCAGAGCTACAAAGGCATCTGCAAGAAACACACACTAATCAATATCCACTGAAATGCTGCCAGTTTCACTGCACTGTAAATGGGAAACATATTATCTATTACATAAAACAGACCCATATATAATATTAATTCCCCCATTTTGAAGTTCTGTTGAAATAATTTTGGTTTTGAGCAGCCAAGGGAGATGGGGCAGTGCTTGGCGCACGTATTTCCTCTAAAGCTTCTCCTTGAACAGGTACCAATGTTTTAAGATTCTGAAGAATTTGCTTACTACACCTAGAGGCAGCATTCCCTTAATTCGAGAGAAATTTAGAATGTCCAACTCTCAGGAAATTTCAACATTTTAACACTTGTTTTTCACCCACATTGGGATGAAAAGTTGAAATTTAAAAATATTTCACGGAATGTAAATTCTAAACACTTCAATTTGGAAATTTCAAAACACTTTGTTTAAACATGTTTGATCAAAGCGAAACACTTTCTGAAATGAGAATATTGGGTTTTTTTGGTTTATTACACTAATCAAAAATGCTTCCTTTTGAGTCACTTTAATATTCACCTTCATTTTCCTTCAGTGGCACACGGCCTCCTGGGGGTTTTAATTCAGGAACCTGAAGTCCCAGTTCTCCCCTTCTAGTGAGGCTCCCTGGCCAGACAACACTCCCATATCCAATGCATCTCCTAGGCGCCAACTCTATGTTCCAGGCTGGAGCACTTATGCTAAAAAAAAATTAGCAGGTGCTTAACACCCACTGACAGCCACACTCTCCCCTCCTCCCTCCCAGTGCCTGCCTTGATCAGCTGTTCTGCGGCATGCAAGAGGTCAGGGGAGGAGTGGGGACGGGGCATGCTCAATGAAAGCAGCTGAAAGAGGCGGGGCAGGGGCAGAGTGGGGATGGGAAGAGGCAGGGCTGGAGTGTGGGTTTGGGGGAAGGGGAAGAGTGGGTGTGCGGCCTAGGGCAGAGGGGTGTCCCCTTCCTGAAAGGAAATCAGCACCTATGATGCACCTAGTCATGTGACTCCCATTATGCACCACACAGGTAGGTCGGAGGAAAATCTGCATTACATCATGGGAAAATGTAGTTCTCTGTAGAGCCTGACCAATAGGAGAAAATGTGGACCCGAATTACAACTCTCATAAGACAATGATAGGAAAATGTGGTTTAATGTCTTGTTGAATTGATTCTAAACAAAATATTTTGCATCAGTTAAAATTGGAATTTAGGTCAAATATACTGGATTTTGAGATTCCCAATAGAAAATCAAGATATTTTGGCAAAATCAAATGTTCCACTTAAAATTTGGAGAATAATTACATAAGAACATAAATATAGATAGCCTGGATCTGATGAAAAAAAGGGGTGATCAGAAATGGTCTTCCTTGTTAGGGATTATGTAGTCAGTAATGTCTGGGAAGCACCTCTTTGCACAGCAGTTGATTCATTGAAATATCATACGTCTTGTAGATGATAAGCTCTTTGGGGCCAGATATCGCCTTTGTTCTCTGGTTCTACAGTGCCTAGCACAAGTCCTAGTCAATGGGTCTTTTTTTTTTTTTTTTTTTTTTTACAAATTTACAATAATTTAACTTTTTTTAGGTTAGAATTTTTCAAAACTCTCTGACTACTTAAACCTGGAGTTAAATTGTGGTGTAACCATTGCAGTGAATGGCTGTTTTTGTCTATGGAATCAGGATTCCACCCCAAGCCTTCTGCCATGATTAAATATATAAAAACAATGCTTTGATACTAATCAAGTGGAAAGTTGCATCTTTTACTGATTCTTATGTTGTTGACCAAACAGCAGCAACAAGGTCATAAAAGGTTTGGTCTGAAAGATAACAAACATTGAATGTGCAATACAGATAGGTCAGATTTTCCAATTTTTTACACATCATGAGTAATTTTAGGAGTCTACGAATTGCATATTGGATCATGCCAGTGGTTGATACTAGTTTAGTGTCCTGTGTCTGGCAATGAGCAGTACCACATGCTTGAGAGGAAAGTACAAGACACCATGAAGTGAAAAACTGTGGAATTAATCTCCCTATAGAGGAAATGCCTCCCTACCTCATTCTAGATAGTAGTTGGCTTTTGTCCCACAATGAGGGGGGGTTATATTTCTATTTTTATTGTAATGTATATGATGTAACTTTCAGACATTTTCATTATTCAGAAATGTCTGATTCGTATTTGAATCCTAGTAAGTTCTTGAATCAGTTTTATGTAATGGCAAGGAATTCTACATGCTAATTATGTATTGCATAAAATACATTTACTTTTATCAGTTTTGAAAATAATGATTTCTAATTTCATTGAATCTGATTTGTTTCTTGTATTATGAACCAGTGAATATAGGAGCACTGGATCTGCTTTATAGTATTAATTATTTTGCATACATCTGTCTCTCTTAGTCATCTCCTTCCTGTACTAAACAAAAAAACAACGAGAAGTCCAGTGGCACCTTAAAGACGAACAGATTTATTAGGGCATAAGCTTTTGTGGGTTAAAAAAAATCCACTTCTTCAGATGTATGGAGGCATAAATATACTGGAACACAAAGAGAAGGGAGGTTTCAGAGTATGCATCCGAAGAAGTGAGCTTTAGCTCACGAAAGCTCATGCTAAAATAAATTTGTTAGTCTTTAAGGTACCACAAGTACTCCTGTTTTTTTTAAAGAGAAGGGAGTTACCTTACAAGTGGAGAACCAGTGTTGACAAGGCCAATTCAGTCAGGGTGGATATGGTCCACTCCCAATACTTTGAGGAGGAGGTGTCAATACCAAAAGAAGGAAAATTGCTTTTGTAGTGAGCTAGCTACACCCATTCCCTATTCAAGCCCAAATTAATGGTGTTAAGTTTGCAATGAATTGTAGCTCTGCGGTTTCTCTTTGAAGTCTGTTTTTGAAGGTTTTTTTGGTGAATGATGGCTACTTTTAAATCTGTTATTGAGTGTCCAGGGAGATTGTTACCATGTGTATGTTACCATTCCTGATGTCTGATTTGTGTCCATTTATTCTTTTACGTAGAGACTGTGCGGTCTGGCCAGTGTACATGGCAGAGGAGCATTGCTGGCACATGATGGCATATATCACATTAGTAGATGTTCAGGTGAATGAGCCCCTGACGATGTGGCTGATGTGGTTGGATCCTCTCATGGTGTCACTATGGGGACAGAGTAGGCAATGGGGTTTGTTACAGGGATTGGTTCTTGGGTTAGTGTTTCTGTGGTGTGGTGTGTAGTTGTTGGTGAGTATCTGCTTCAGGTTGTGGGGCTGTCTGTAAGCGAGGACTGGCCTGTCTCCCAAGGTCTGTGAGAGTGCGGGATTTTTTCCAGGATAGGTTGTAGATAGTTGATGATGTGCTGGAGAGGTTTTATCTGTGGGTTGTACATGAACGCCAGTGGTGTTCTGTTACTTTTCTTGTTGGGCCTCTCCTGTAGTAGGTGACTTCTGGGTACTCTTCTGGCTCTGTCAATCTGTTTTTTCACTTCAGCAGGTGGGTATTGTAGTTTTAAGAATGCTCGATAAAGAACTTGTAGTTGTTTGCCTCTGTCTGAGGGATTGGAACAAATGCTCCAATTATTGGGAGTGGACCACATCCACTCTGACTGAATTGGCCTTCTCAACACTGGTTCTCCACTTGTAAGGTAACTCTCTTCTCTTCATGTGCCAGTATATTTATGCCTGTATCTGTAATTTTCAGTCCATGCATCTGAAGAAGTGGAGTTTTTTTACCCATAAAAGCTTATGCCCTAATAAATCTGTTAGCCTTTAAGGTGCCACCGGATTCCTCGTTGTTTTTGTGGATGCAGATTAACATGGCAACCCCTCTGATAGTCTGCACTAAACAGTCATCTCGTCTTTTCAATCCTCTTAATGCAGAAGTTTTCCATGACTTTTATTGCCTCTCTCTGAACTCCCTTTGTTTCTGTATAGCCTGTGCTGGGACAACTGGAAATGAACACTGTATTTCATGGCAAGGTGGCACACTTTTGGTACACATATTGACATAATATTTTCAGTTTTATTCACTGTCAATTTCATTTTGTGGTTGCTTTTTATGGGTACTGTTTCATACTGAGCAGAGGTCTTCAATAGGCTGCCAATAATAAAACCATTTCCCCTCTAAGTGTTACAGTAAATGTAGGACTCAGCAAAGCTTTTGTGTAAATTCCTTTCAATGTGCATCACTTTACTCTGACAACGTTTATCTGCCTCTGTTGCCCATTCACAAACCTTAAAGATAAGCCCCCCTCCCCTCAAAATCCCTTAGTCTTGAGTAACCTAGCTAGGTCTATGGCATCAGAAAATACTGTTACCTTACTTTCTACTCCCTTTTCTAGATCTCTGATAAATACTCTGAACATTGATCCTAATAAAGAACTTTGGGACAAACGTTATATGTTGAAAACCGACCATTTATTCCTACACTTGGTTTTCTGTCTCTTGAACAAATGGGACTAGTCAAGTAGGTAGTTACTCACGTGGGAGAATTTCCCAAGAGACAGTTGGAAGTTAGGAGCCCAAAACCCATTGAAAATCAGTGGAACTTGGGTACCAACAGTCATTTTTTTGCATTGGAAAATCTCCCCAAAAACATTTTCAGGATTTAGGTCTTTTTCCTTACTAACAAAATACACAAATGCAAAATTAATCAGTGTGGTAATTTTCATGGCTAACAATAACATTACTTTCTATTTGTATGCTGAGACTCTATTTTTGTTAAAATTGTATTATAGTTGGTCAGTTTTTTTCCACTGGAATGTTTGCAATTCAATATTTACACTATATTATGAAAATACCAAATGAGCCATTTCAGCCTGATCAGAACAAAACATTTAGAATATATTTGTTCTGAAAAATTCAGAGATTTTTATTTTCTGTCCCAATTTGGGGGAACATGGAATTTCAAAATCTGTTTCCCATGCTATAGGAATTTCATTTTGCAATGAACTGTAATAATTAGTTTGAGGGCAACTGAACTTACACCCACATCTATTTTTACTGTATGACTTGGTAAGGAAGTCATCATGCAGCATATAAAATGGTTGATACCTGAAAACATGGCTCTTAATTAAAAACAAACTCCCCCATGACAAAGGCCTAACCAGAAACATATGTGAAGTTGTTTGAACCTTTTTTGAATTTGGAAGTACACGTAAGGTTGCCAACTTGCTACTCACATAAAACCGAACACCTTTGCCCCACCACCTGCCCCTCCCCTCCCCTGAGCCCCCACCCCATTGCTTGCTCTCCCCACCCTCACTCAGTCACTTATTTTCTCTGGGCTGGATCAGGAGGTTAGGATGCGGGAGGCAGTGTGGGCTCTTGACTGGGGCCAGGGATGAGGGCTTTGGGGTGTAGGAGGGGACTCTGGCCTGGGGGGGTGGAGCTGAGGGGTTCAGAGTATGGGAGAAGGCTCTGGGGCTTGGGGTGTGGGTTCTGGAGTGATGCCAGAAATGAGGGGGTCAAGGTGCAGAAGAGGGCTCCGGGCTGGTCAGGGGGTTGGGGGAGTGGGCTCTGGGGTGGGGCTGGGGATGAGGGGTTTGGGGTGTAGGATGGGGCTCTGCGCTGAGACTGAGGGTTTCGGAGCGTGGTGGGGGATCAGGGTTGGGGTGCGGGAGGGGGTCAGGGGTGCAGGCTCTGGGTGGCATTTACCTTAAGCAGCTCCCAGAACCAGTGGCACATCCCCTCCCCCTCCTTCGACTCTTATGCAGAGGTGCAGCCAGGCTACTCTGCATGCTGCCCCATCCACAAGCGTTGCCCCCACATCTCCCTTTGGCTGCAGTTCCTGTCCAATGGGAGCTGCAGAGCTGGCACGTGGGGCAGGGGCAGCATGCGGAACGACTTGGCTGCCCCTATGTATAGGAGCTGGAGTGCGGCTATGCCACTGCTTCTGGGAGCTGCACAGAGCTAGGGCAGGCAGGGAGCCTGCCTTAGCCTCACTGCGCCACCGAACAGACTTAATGGCCCGGTCAGCAATGCTGACCGGAGCTGCCAGGGTCCCTTTTCAACTGGGCAAAAAACAGACACCTGGCAACACTAAGAATACAAAAATTTCCAAGTATTTATTAATTACAGAAAATAACTTATTTGTGAATCTTGTAGGAATAACAGAGCTATATTAATTGAAATATAGAGTGGGCTCAGACATGACTGTTAAGGATTTTACCTTTTTCTCCTACATAGGTTACTTGGTTCACCTTAAAGATTTGGGAAATAAACCATTTCTGTGTGTCTTTTATATGTTTATTAAAAGTTTAAGCAGGCAGTTATAAAATACATGTTTAAGCAAAATATGCTGCTAGCTAAGTGAACTTAATTCTCCTGACCTAATTACAAGAAATACATTACAATGGTCAAACTGATATTACAGTTTGAATACAATTGATAAGTCAGTGGTTCAATCTCGCCACTTACCACAATTAACCTACTCAGTATGATTTAATTATTAAGAAAAAGAGTCCTTCTTAAGGTTTTAAAAGAGAGGATGATGGTTCCTTACATTTAATTAAACTCAGAAACAGATGTCTCTTGAAAATAGGATGCAGGAAGTCGTCGTGTGATATGGAATTGTAAGGCAAGTTTCTGCTTTAGGCTCAAGACTCAAATGTCTTGATTGTCTAAATTATAATTCATGACTTATTTCAGGTTATGCATTTGCTCTTTTCCACACATTCTCATGACAATGAGTTTATTTGGACACTGGGAAAATAGCCTAGGGATTAGAGTAGTGGCTAGGACAAGAATCTAGGTTTTTTTTTCTCCTAGTAAGTGTGCCTACATACAAAAAACTGCTTTAAGCATCTCTTAGCACTGTTAACGATGGTTATACATTTGTCCAAAGTCACTCAGGCCTGCATCAGTATATGGACTATGTTCCTTACAATAATTTCTGCTTTATTTTAAATCTAGAGGCATCACTTTTTCAAATTCCCCTTATCTCACAACAGCAGGTCCTTGCCCGGACTATCAAGAAAATGGAATTTTTGTGGGTCATTGGTAGGGGGCATCTTCCTCCATTGCAGCAACTGTTTGCAAGTAGGATGAAGCACATGTTGTTAATGGGATGGACTTTTTCCCATCACTTTTTGCAGCTTAGCCCTATTTCTCCCACCCCCTTTCCTATGGGCAGTAGTTGCTAAGCTAGTGGTTACTGGGTCTCCAGGTCTGCTGTGGGCACTTCCAAAAAGCTTACTAGGGTGGGGATGGCATTTTCTCACCCTGCTGATTGGCTTGAGCAGAATGGGATTTCTGCCTTTCTCATGACACCTTGGAGGCCTCATTGTGGGTTTTCTTATTCCATAATTTGTCACAACTTGGCTGAAATCCAGTGTGGACACAAGACCAGGAGGCAGTTTCTCTGTTGGATTGCACAGGGGTAGTAAGATGTCACAATGGAGAAGGATGACAAAGGTGCAAGGCATTGACAATGATTATTAGGATACATATTTAATCACAGAAGACAGAAAGGAGGAATGGACTGATATGAAGGGCTGTCACTTCTGTTAGTGCAGCTTCTTGCTAAAGCTATTTTATAACTCTCCTAACTCTGCCATTCAGTACCACCATCAGTTTGTAATACACCTGCAGAATAACAAGGAAAGTGTTTAGATACCGAAATCGCTGTACATTCCAAAGCATCTGTAGAATGTTCACGCACCATGAAAATAATTTCATATCCAACTCATGATGTGATTTGTTTTTCTTTGACATTAGTGCATAAATGGAGATGCTGACTGAGAATTAAGTGAGGATGAAGGGAGATTGTTCCCTTATTGTTTGTCTGTGTGTTTATTCTGTACACTTCTCATTTAGACCTAATAAGGTATTCTTCATATGTAAACCATCAGCCAGTGCATTTTTGCTGAGCAAGATAAGAAGTCAGTTTAAGTTAAGCTATATTCAAAGTCTGTGGTGAATCTGTGTGTTTGTCAATTATTATAACACCTCATTGGAGCTTGGTATGCATTCTGTGGTAATTTACTAAAAAGTTGACATTTACTAATCATTGCCACACAGTTATCACATCTATCTACTAATGTAATCACAAATTTTGTCCTTAAAAATCTGTTAATTGTCTTAGTTAGCTAGCCTCAATACATAATGTATTTTCTATGCCAAAGCATAGTTAAGCACAAGGGAGCATTACATACTCCGTGGGAAAAATATTCACTGTTGTTTAGAGAGGAATATCAGATCACTTGGTAGTTCTTGGGAGATGCTGATTTTATAATGGCCATCACTCTAAGGCCTGGTCTACACAATTTTAGGTCAAATTTAGCAGTGTTAGATCAATTTAACCCTGGACCCGTCCACATGATGAAGCCCCCTCCCCTTTTTTTTTTTTTACTGAAAGGGCTCTTTACATTGATTTCTTTACTCCACCTCTGACGAGGGGATTAGTGCTGAAATCGGCCTTGCCGGGTCAAATTTGGGGTAGTGTGGATGCAATTCGACGATATTGGCCTCCGGGAGCTATCCCAGAGTCCTCCATTTTGACCGCTCTGGACAGCACTCTCAACTCAGATGCAGTGGCCAGGTAGACAGGAAAAGGCCCGTGAACTTTTGAATTTCATTTCTTGTTTGGCCAGCGTGGTGAGCTGACCAGCACAGATGACCATGCAGAGCTCATCAGCATGATGTGCACATTTCCCGGGGCACATTGCCTGGCCCGTACTTTGTGAGAAGTCTATGTCCATGTCTGTCTTCATCACTCTCGTGACCATGCTACCGTCGCCTCCTTGCTTGGTTTTGCTTTTGCAGCTTCTGGTTCTGCGCTTAAAAAAGGTGCGAAACAATTGTCTGCCGTTGCTCTGACGGAGGGAGGGGTGACTGACGACATGGCTTACAGGGAATTTAAATCAACAAAAGAGGTGGCTTTGCATCAAGGAGAAACACAAACAACTGTCACACAGAAGGGCCCCCTCAAGGATTGAACTTAAAAGCCTGGGTTTAGCAGGCTATTGATTTCACAAAACAAATCGGGTCAATTTTTTCTTTTGATCCATCTATCTTTTACATCTTAGGCTGGCAGCAGACGGTGCAATACGACTGCTAGCCATCGTCATCTCCTGGGTGCTCAGCAGAAGATGCTGCATTACGATTGCTAGCTGCCATCATCTCCTGGGTCTTCGGCAGAAGATGGTGCAGTACGACTGCTAGCCATCGTCATCTCCTGGGTGCTCGGCAGAAGATGGGAATGACCTGACTGAGTCACTCCCATGTCTGCCCAGGTGCCCTGACCAACCTCACTAAGGTCGGCTAAAAGAGCAATGAGCTGCTGCTGTGTAGCAATGCAGTCCCACGTCTGCCAGCACCCAGGAGACGTACGGTGACGGTGAGCTGAGCAGGCTCCATGCTTGCCATGGTATGGTGTCTGCACAGGTAACCCAGGAAAAAAGGCACGAAACGATTATCTGCTGTTGCTTACACAGAGGGAGGGAGGGAGAAGGGGGCCTGACGACATGTACCCAGAACCACCCACGACACTGTTTTCGCCCCATCAGGCATTGGGATCTCAACCCAGAATTCCAGTGGGCAGCGGAGACTGCGGGAACTATGGAATAACTACCCACAGCTACCCACAGTGCAATGCTCAGGAAGTCGACGCTAGCCTGGGTACTGTGGACGCAGTCCGCCGACTTAATGCACTTAGAGCATGTTGTGTGGGGACACGCACAATTGACTGTATAAAAATGATTTCTAAAGAACTGACTTCTATAAATTCGACCTAATTCCGTAGTGTAGACATACTCTAAGTGACTAATGCTGATTTCTGTCTGTATGGGTTTGCAATTAGAGTTTTTTGGTTTTGCTTGAGAACTGGTGGTCACAACCAAGTGTGGGTGAAATTGCTGTATTTCACGTGATTTTTTTAACGTCAAAACTGTATGAAACTCCAGGTTTCATCTAACTTCAGTATGATTCAAGATCACTTGAAACCAGGCCCATATGATCATGAAAGGTTCAACATCTTCTATAACCCTTTAAACAAATGTAAAAATGATGAGTTTTTTGTTTTATAATTAAAAGTAAAACCTAGCTGAGTTTCATGTTCTTGTGATTTCATAAGTTTTTTTTCACAGCTATAGCTAGTGGCCATGGCCAATATAGCAGCTGGGTTTTACACAATTATATATCTAGTCAAATTTCTGTGACCTATATTCTGCTCTGTCAGTGAACATATTTTCCAAGAATTAATAGGTATTGCCACTGGGCATCTTTCCCTGGCTTTTACGACATGCTGCTCTAGTAGTAGTTCTTGGCAAAATTGCTCCATATAGGTATTGGCAATTCTTGCCTATATAGGTGCGGGAGCTGAGTTGAAAAAATGAAGTGGCTCATGCAAGATGATTCACTGAATCAGTGGAAGATCCCATATTTGAACTCATAACCTCTGGACCCTCTAATTCCTCCAGATTACACTGCTTTACAGTTCAGTCTGCTCATTCCTGGGTCTTTATGTTGAGACTGTAATTTGTGACAGTTTTATCTGATGTGGTCATCTACCCACTAGAAGCTGGATTGAAAGCATCAACTCACTGAATTTCACCATATTTGTGTCTGTTCAGTCACTGATTTAGATGTGGGACAGATGTGAACCGGAGACCTAGAGATTAAAATATGTCTCTGTTACCAATCCTAGGAATTACCTAGCCCTAATGATATGGCCATTTTCCGGTAAGGAACAAAATTTCTGGAATTTTTCTTTAATTAAACCAAAGTCAGACCCAGTGTTATCTGGCCTAATTGTAGCCGAAGCTCAACTAATAGGATTTTTTTTCTTTTTAATTTTAGAAATGATATAAAATTTCCAATTATATAGCTTATTAACAGAGGGGCTCTGTTGTGTGATAAGGTTGAGACGCAAAGGCTCTTGGGGAAAATATACTGCAGCCAGAATATCAGTAAGAATCCCTGTTTTCAGAGTTTTAATAATATAAAAGGCTGACTATTATTAGATAATGAGGAATGGGATTTACACTTATCTGCCATATGCCTCTTTTAATTCCTTAAATGTGTCCTCTGTTCTTGGGGGGGGGAAAAAGAAAAGTTTTTACTGTGCCCAAGGTGATTTTTGTTAAAACATTTCAGTCTATATCACTGATAAAATATTATAATTACATATTGGATATAGTTATTTTAGCCACTGACATTTGTTAATGCCTCTTGGAGCAGCTGATTGCTTTGCTATGTAAGGCGATCACAGTGGACCGGAACATGTTTTCACATCAACTGTGGCCAGCTGTGAGCCAGCCATTCGAATTAACGGAAGGCCAGCGATTATAACATTTAATGAAATGGTGTGATCTGTGTCAGATTTAGCTGATTATTTGTTATTGGAAAAGCTACCTAATGCTCCTAGTAAATCAGACACATTCTTACGGTGATAGTACATTACCTATATAATAAGGGACAAAAACATCAGTACGACCAGGAGTCTGTTTATTTTGTGAACTCCATCAGTCAGATTAATTAGGATTGAACGGAATATAGACTAAAGTGCATTGTAAATGGAATTCAGAAGGCCATACAAGCACAAGAAACAAATGATCCTGTGGACAACACATTTATTTTTTTGTAATATTCCTTTCATAATATCAGCTTCATCTTTCTCACCAAAAAATAAAAATAATTCTCATTTATATATTAAACTAACAGACGTAGATGCCAGATTCTTGTTCAGCTGGAGTAAAGTAGTATAGCTCTCTTAACCAGTTTTTCAATGCCACTCAGAACAAGTGGGTCATGCCCAATGTGTTGCAGCTTTTTGCACATGCAATCTACTGTAGCTTTGCACTTCCAAATGGAATATTTGCACATGTAAAGAGTATTTGCATATACAGTTACCTGATTTGTGTTTATGCATAATGCATTTAGTAAAACTCAACTTTTCCCAGAGCTTTAGAAGTATGTCCCACTATGCATAAATTTAAAGAGCAAACAATAGGATATAACATGAATAGTGATTGCCTGTATTTTCTGTGGTGCAGTGTATACATGGCTCTTAGGCCTGGTCTACACTAGGACTTTAATTCGAATTTAGCAGTGTTAATTTGAACTAACCGCTCAACCGTCCACACCAGGAAGCCATTTAATTCGAACTAGAGGGCTCTTTAGTTCGAATTTGGTACTCCACCCCGACAGGTGGAGTAACGCTAAATTCGACATGGCTAGCTCGAATTAGGCTAGGTGTGGATGCAAATCGAACTTAGTAGCTCCGGGAGCTATCCCACAGTGCACCACTCTGTTGACGCTCTGGACAGCAGTCGGAGCTTGGATTCTCTGACCAGCCACACAGGAAATGACCCGGGAAAATTTGAATTTTCCCGGGTCTCCAGCAGAGGAGTCCGGCCAATCCAAGAATAGAAAGAGGTCCCCAGCATGGTCAGACCGGGAAGTCCTGGATCTGATCGGTGTGTGGGGCAAGGAGTCTGTGCTGTCGGAGCTGCGCTCCAGCAAGCGGAATGCAAAGACCTTCGAGAAGGTCTCCAAAGCAATGATAGAGAAAGGATACAGCCGGGATGCAATGCAGTGCCGCGTGAAAATCAAGGACCTGAGACAAGGCTACCAAAAAGTCAGAGCGGCAAACGGACGCTCCGGAGCCCTGCCGCAGACATGCCGCTTCTACGAGGCACTGCATGCCATTCTAGGTGGGTCTGCCACCACTGCCCCACCAATGACCGTGGACTCAGTGGATGGCATAGTGAACCTGGACAGTTCCTCCTCGATGTTCGCCGATGGGGAAGATGAGGAACGGTCTGTGGAGGACGGCGCAGGCGACAGCGAACACAATACCGCTTTCCCTGACAGCCAGGATCTCTTCATCACCCTCACAGAGATCCCCTACCAACCCTCCCCGGCCGTTAACCCGGACTCTGAATCAGGGGAAGGATCAGGCGGTAAGTGCTATAAACATGTAAACATTTATTTTTTATAAAACAGGTATAAAAAAATAGAAATACTATATATAAAATTTTCAATGAAAAACTATATGAAAAGTAGGTCCACACATATAGGGATGGAACAATAATCCTCCAGGGATAATTCAAGAAAGGTCTCATTTAGGTCCTCGAAAAGCCTCCGCAGGAGGTTCCTGGGGAGAGGTGCCTTGTTGGGTGCTCCGTGGAAGCACACTCTTCCGCGCCAGGACATCCTTATGTAGATGGGAATCATCGCCTCCACAAGCATGGCCGCATATGGTCCTGGTCTCTGCAGGGCTTCCCTTAGCATCCGCTCTTTGTGACTCCGAGGGACCCGCATCAGGGTGATCTCGTTCATGAAATGCTGCATCTAATTAGGGCAATTAGTGTATTGTTACTGTTGTGAATGGTTGACTTTCCTCGCTTAACAGCCACGTGTTGTAGGCCACATAGGAAAAGCATACATTGATCTTTCCCGTGCACTGGCGGGAGTGGCTGGAAAAGGGTCAGAGTATATGATTTCCAGATTGCCTTTAGCGGGAGGGCACAGCTATCCATTAACTGATAAGCAGAATGTACTGTAAGGCTTACCAGGACTGTCTGCTAGACGGATTCAGCTGTCTCTCCCCACTTGTCCGCTCTCCTGTGCAATGCCGCAGCCAATGAGAGCGTATTCCGAAATCTCGAACTTGTCCTGAGATCTCGTGAGACTTGTTGCCCTGTATGGTCTTGTTCAGAGAAACTGACTAGACTGTGTTCACTGTTCGCAAACATGTATCTGTTCAAGGAAATCAGTTACTTTTCCTATCACACAGCTTCGGCTCTTTCCCGGACTGCCCCGGCATCCCCCTCGCAGAGGCTGGCGCAGATTAGGCGGCGAAAGAAAAAGACTAGGGACGAGATGTTCGCGGAACTGATGGCTTGCTCCAGAGCCGAGGCGGCAGAGCAGAGACAGTGGAGGGAGACCCTATGTCAACAGCATCGCACACACATCGAACGGGAGGACAGGTGGCGGCAGGAAGACCAGCAGGCGACTCAAACGCTGCTTGGGCTAATGAGGGAGCAAACGGACACGCTCCGGCGCCTTGTTGATGTTATGCAGGACCGCAGGCAGGAGGACAGAGCCCCCCTGCAGTGTATCTGCAACCGCCCTCCCCCGCCAAGAAGTCCTGCCCCCCCCTCACCCAAAAGTACAAGACGGCGGGGCGGTAGGGGCCGTGAGAACTGTCACTGCACCACTGCATAGCGCTAATGTACCACACACCTCTCACGCTATAAATTTGTAGAAGTGCTTCCCTTACAGGCTCACCCAGTCCCAAATCCAAGTTTCATCCCCCCAGTGTGTATTAGATTATTAAAAGCTGTTTGCTGTTATTCACTGTTTCGGTCACGTCTTTCGTGTCAGAGGATTTTTTTGTGTATGGTGGCGGGGAGGGGATTTATAATTGCACGGTATAGCCTACATCACCAGGGTACAGACTTGGGGCCATGATCAACTGCAGGGCACACACACACTGCAGTCAGTAGGCACCAGGGTCACTCTGTGTGGTGTATGCTGCCCCGGGTCATTCTGTGATGTGTATGCTTGTCCAGGGTCCTAGCGCCTGCCACCCCCTTAATGTTAAGGCACGCTGCCCTTACCATGCACTTCCACCGTAGCAACGAGCCTCTCCGCTGCCCTGAGCCCCAACAAGAGCCCTCATCCACGGACAGATACTCACTCTTCCCCCACACCCCTCACCCCTTCCTACGCCCAAACCCGCAGCCCACTGCCGTCATCCAAACCCCTATCCAAAGAAGGCACCACTCGCCCCTTCCTGCAAACCCACCCCTTCCTGCAATCCCTCCCCTTGATGCACAACCACTTGCAACCGTCCCCCACCCCAGAGACCTATGTACGAGCAGGAGGATGTCATTCCTCTATGGAACAAGCGGTCTGTACATCAGTGCACACCGTGCCCAGCACAGTATGCGTCCATGTTTCAACACCTGAACAGAAATGCAAAGTAAAACAAAGATTTATTAATAATGAGTGTTACAATTAATTTGCTTTAAAACGTGCTTTGGAAGTGGGGGAAACTTGGAGAAAGGGGTATGTAACCGCAGATCGAAATCGACACATACAGACACAGGCCCAGGGTCAGTTTCTCTTGAAAGCAAGTGGAGAGTCATAGGTTACCCTGCTCTCCGAGGAAACTTGCTTTCAAAGCCTCCCGGATACACAGCGCTTCCCGCTGGGATATTCTCTCGGCACGGGTGTCTGGCTGAGCGTAAACTGCAGCCAGGCGATTTGCCTCAACCTCCCATCCGGACAAAAAGGTCTCGCCCTTGCTCTCACAGAGATTGTGTAGCACACAGCAAGCAGCAATAACTACGGGGATATTCTTTTCGCTGATGTCCGAGCGAGTCAGTAAGCTCCGCCATCTCCCCTTGAGACGTCCGAAAGCACACTCCACCACCATTCTGCACTTGCTCAGCCGGTAGTTGAAGAGTTCCTTCTCTCTGTCCAAGGCGCCTGTATAGGGCTTCATGAGCCAGGGCATTAACGGGTAGGCTGGGTCCCCGAGGATCACTGTAGGCATCTGCACATCCCCAACCGTTATTTTGTGGTCCGGGAAGAAAGTACCTGCCTGGAGGCGTTTAAACAGACCAGAGTTCCTGAACACACGCGCGTCATGAACCTTGCCCGCCCACCCAACGAAGATGTTGGTAAAACGTCCCCTATGGTCTACCAGTGCTTGCAGCACCATTGAAAAGTAGCCCTTTTGGTTAATGTACTCGCTGGCCTGGTGGGCTGGTGCCAGGATAGGGATGTGAGTCCCATCTATAGCCCCACCGCAGTTTGGGAATCCCATCGCGGCGAAGCCATCTATGATGTCCTGGACGTTTCCGAGAGTCACTACCTTTGAGAGAAGTTGCTCAACGATTGCGTGGGCTACTTCAATCACAGCAACCCCCACGGTAGATTTGCCCACGCCAAAGTGGTTCGCTACTGAGCGGTAGCTGTCTGGCGTTGCAAGTTTCCAGAGGGCTATGGCCACTCGCTTCTGCACACTCAGGGCTGCTCGCATCCGGGTATCCTGGCGCTTCAGGGCAGGGGACAGCAAGTCACAGAGTTCAAGGAAAGTGCCCTTACGCATCCTGAAGTTTCGCAGCCACTGTGATTCATCCCAGACCTGCAGCACTATGCGGTCCCACCAGTCCGTGCTTGTTTCCCGGGCCCAGAATCGCCGTTCCACACCATGAACTTGACCCATTGCCACCATGATCTCCACGGCGCGGCGTAACCTGCTTTGTGAGAGGTCTGCGCCACTCTGTGAATTCCTGTCCTCACCGCGCTGCCGGAGCCTCCTCGCACGATTTCTCAGCAGCTGACTGTGGAAGAGGTGGACGATAAGGTGCGAGGAGTTGATAACGGCCATAAGTGCAGCGATGATCGCAGCGGGCTCCATGCTCGCAGTGCTGTGGCGTACGCGCTGTAACCGACAAGAGAAGGGCGCGAACAGATTTCCCGCCGGAGCTTTCAGGGAGGGAGGGCGTGATTGATGGTTCAATGACAACAGTTACCCAAAAGCACCCTCGACACATTTTTCCCCCAGGAGGCATTGGGAGCTCTACCCAGCATTCCAATGGGCAGTGGGGACTGCGGGAACTGTGGGATAGCTTCCCACAGTGCACCGCTTCCAAAGTCGACGCCAGCCCCGTTACTGTGGACTCAGAAATTCGAATTAGTGTATTTACTGTGGATACACAAATTCGACTTCATAAGGTCGAATCCACAAATTCGACTTAAGTAGATTCGAAATAGTCTTGTAGTGTAGACAGGGCCTTATTCTCTAACTGCAGTGTGAGCCTTTTTTGTTACCATGTTACCTTTGCACAAATGTAATTGACGTGTCTGAATTAGTGCCAAAGGATTTTTGACAATTATTGTAAGATATATAGCATGAAATTTCTGGCGGGACACTAAATCATTCTTTCTTTGCTATGTTATCCATTTTAGCTGAAATGACTTTTGCCTAAATACAGCGGTGGGGGGGTGGGACGGGATGAAAAGCAAACTAAGGGTGGGAATGAAGATTATCTTGTAGTAGTCAGAGAGACTGGAACAAGGGAGAATGAATGAATAAATAAATAAATAAATCACTTCTAAATGACTCTGCAGATCAAATTCTAAAGTTTATTAACGCAGTTGAGCTGTCCTGACTCAACTCTAATCTTACACCTTTGCCAGATGGACAGTGTCAGTGGGAATGGTGTGCTCAAACCAAAATATTTCCATCATCTCTTTTCCTACTCACCAAGGAAAACTGGTGGAAGATCTGTGTTGGAGGTCTTGTACATTAGTCAGCTTGAATTTTCGAAGGGAATCACTGAGAGATTGTTTTTTTTTTCCAGATGGCGTACTCCACACAACCTGTTTGCCTGCGATTCTGAGCAGCCAAACATGAGCACGCAATCCGTTGTATTTCTACTTTAATAGCAATGGTGCCTACTACAGATGTTTTTTTTTTCTTTCTTTCACCGGAGTCCTTTGGAAGGTGAAGCAAGACAGTGCCTCTCTGATTCTTAGTATTTCCTTGGAAGCCAGAGTAACTAATCTTTCTCACATCACCTACTCTAGGATTGGGGAATCGTCTGATGTAAATTATTAAGGAGAAACTTGCAGTGGTTCAGTAATAAAATACATTTTTACCCCTCCAACATGTATTTTACAACTGACAGGGAGCGATATAATAATTTCTAGACTGGAACATGAAACTTTAGTCTGCTCTCTGAGACTGCTCTCTGAAGGGGCTGTGAAGGTTTGTCATCCATGCTGGAAGTAGAAGAAAGGAGATAGAATCACAAGCTGCACAAGACAGAGGCAAACCTCCTTACCATTACATGGGCATGCCCAGGGCCAATGCCAAAGCAGCCCACAGGGTTTCAGGGTCCTCACTTGATCAACTCCATCAGAACCTGTCAAAGCTGCTACAATTGTAATTTAACCCTTGCTGGAAACAGATGTTCTAGATGCCAAGTGGAAGGTGAAAAAAATTCTCTCAGCAGTTTGCCAATTTTGTCAAAATCCCTTCCAGACCCCAAGCTGATGATCAGCCTAGCTCTCAGGAATGTGTGAGGAAAAGGCTATAGGATGATAAGGGTGGGATTGGAAAGCCTCTCCCTCACCACCAATGGAAATGAAGCAATCACAAAACCCCATGCTGCTCCTAGAAGCTGATGTCAGTGCCTGTGGGCAGGACAAGTCTCAGCCTGGACTCTAAATGCAGTGTGTGACATCCCCTTAGCACACCCATTCATATCCAGCATGAGGAAAGGGAAGGGAAAGCAAAGGATAAGCCCTCTGCCATCTTTGGTGAGGGGGCGATGGGAGGAAGGAAAGAGCAGATGGTACTCTGCCTCAGCTGCTCCAAGCTAAAGTTTTCTCTCTCTTCTCCCCCCCCACCTTTGAGGGAGGAGGAATCTTCTGTTCAACAATAACTGGCTAATTGTGTGGCACATAAGTCACTATATACAAAAGTGCTAAGAAGTATCGCTTATTCCAGAGCTCTAGTTTCCCCCTTCTTTCAGAGTTGCTTTGATTAGGGACAATTTAGGCAGAATTACATTGTTTTGGTTTTGCTTTTTTATGTGGATAAATATCAGTTAGTGACTCATCAAGCCATAATAATCTATTATTGATGTGTCCCTATTGCAATCTCTTAAAACCTCTCGTAAAACTGCTTTTTTTTTCATTATTTTGTCCTTCCTTGACTCCTTTGTGAGGAATACAAATTCATCTATCAGGCTAAGTGTCTCTATATTCCTTCTCAATGAAAGAAAAGGATAACAAAGCTTTCTTCTCTACCTGCAGCAGTAGCTTAAAAGATAGCTTCCCCAGAACAGCTCTTTACACACCCAGGCAGGGGAAAGATTCTGTTAAGTCAAAGGAATTAATTTTGCTATTAGTTCTGAATGTTATGAGGCCTGTGGTAATTCTTGTCTCTTTTGAGTATAAATTGTATAGGCTAGATCCAGAACCCCAGGAACATTCTATCCACACACACAGGTCTCCTCCTATTGGATGTCTGTCTCATAGTTATGGTGCAGTGTATTTGTTGCTGTTCGTTGCTTCTGTTGCTGGAAATTTTATGGTTTGTAGATGGAGAGGTGATTTTACCTGGTAACACAGGGCAATTCCCTTGAAGGCATAAGCTATCAGGGCAAGGACTTTGACTCTTTTTCATTCAGTGGAGACCCAGCATCAACAGAGGAACTGAGGTAATGTGTTCAGAGTGACCCAGGTTTCTCAGCAAACAGGCTGCTGCATTTTGTATCAGTTGAATCTTTTTAAAAAATTGTTCATGAGAGTGGGGGTTGTTTTTGTTGGTCTGTTTTGAGGATATTTGGCTTCATTCCCAGATGAAGAGAGTTGCAATTTTGGAGTTTGGAGGTCATGTGAGCATGGATCACTGGCCAGATCTGTGTCGGAGAGCATTTTGTCTACCTATCGGTAGGAGTGGTGGTCTTTGTAGCTGTGGCACTTGGAGCATTCCAAAGTATTGAGGAGTTCTAAAATAATTTAAGTCTGCACAGTGACTTTATGATTGGTGGGTGATCAATGGGAATGTTAAGGAGGAGATGAGCTTTTCATAGTGCCTCCTCCTTCCTATTGGTATCGTTTCTGTCTTTCCTGAGTTCAGTTTTTGCCAGATGTTTTCTAGCCATGATACAAAGCTCTTGAGAGACTATGCCAAAGAAAGTAACCAATATCTGTGTGGGTGTCACACAACACATCAACAGCCATTGTCCAGCAAGGGAGCTACAATTCAATGACTCGCCTGCAGAAGGCCACACCAGGGGAATTGCTTAACCTTGCTTGGGGACTCAACAATGCTCACCAGATATGCCTGGACTTGTGTACTCCAAGCACAATGGACTGAGGTTATAAAACAGAACACAGGGGCCCCAAGGTTGGCCTTTCTCCTGCCCCTATCTCTGCTGCAAGCAACAAAGACACTCAGAAGAAGACTCCAACAGAGGAAACTGCCCCAGGTTTAAGGGACAAAACCTGTATATTAAGGACTGCGATATCCAGCGGGGTAAGAAAAACTGCTTAATCTAGATGTTGCCCAGTCTAATAGGGTTGAGAGTTTAGACTGCATGCTTATATTTTATTTTATTTTGGTAACCACTCTGACTTTTTGCATATCACTTAAAATCTATCTTTCACAGTCAATAAACTTTTTACTGTTTATCTTTACCAGTAGTTTGCCAGAAGTGTGTGGTAAATCTACTCAGGTTTGCAAAGGCTAGTGTATATCCACTTTCCATTGATGAAGTGCTGAACCAATGAATAAATTTGCACTGCTCATCTTGAGCAGTGCAAAACGGTATATACCTGTGGTAAAGGCTGGGACCTGGGGGTGGGGCAGGGGTGGGGAGAGATTTGGCTGGTGCCTTACTCTGTGTGATTCATGAGTGGCTCTGGGAGGATTCATGCAATCTAGTTGGGTTGGGGCTTGACATGCTGTTGTGCTGAGTGATCACAGTGCCTGGAGGGGTTTGCTCCTTGTCACTAACAAAGCATCGTGAGAGACAGTCCAGGCTGGAGAGTTAAATGGGGCACAGCGGTCACACAGTCCTAGGCTGCATCCTGGGGAGCCTGTCACAGCCTCCTGTGTACCCTCAACTGCCATTAGTCATAGGAGTTGAAAGTGCTTATTGTAGAAGTGGGCCTGCTAGTTTTGAACATGTTATGACACATTCCTAGGGTCTTAATATGCTGCATTTAATTCCCATTGCTGTCAACAGTGCAGTATCAAGCCTTCACCTAGTGATATAGTATTTATCCTTTTTGCAATGCCCATTAGAAATAGTTTGTATTCCTCTTCTTAATCTCATGTAATATAAACCTTGTTTCCTTAACCCCCACTACAGCGTGAGTTGATTTTCAATTCTAATTCTACTCTTTCCAGTTTTTATTATCTCTGTATAATATATCATATAAAACTATGACGGTCGTCAAGTTGCAATCTCACCATCTATTTATGCATCTCCTCCAATTTGTTTTATTCACATTTATATGTCACTGTTTTCTCCCCACACTCTGCCATTCTGTATGCATTTGACTATATGTGGCTCTTGTCATTGTTTCTCGTATATCTTGTGAAACTGCATATAGATTGTCAGGCTCTAACCAATTTACTATAGATGTATGGAATTTGGGAAAGACTATCTTCTTTTTTTTTTTTTAAATAGCACTGAGCACACGGACAGTGTTAAATCCGTAATGATCTAGATCAAGGAAGATCCAGTTTCCCATGGTATTACAGATTAATGTCATCAGTGGATTTATGTGCTTTTATTATTTCCTCTTCCAGAGCATTGATTTACAGTGCAAAATTAACAAAGCTGATTAAAACCATAACTTTTAATTCTTTGAGAAATTCTGATAGTTAAATATTTACTTTTGACTGAAATCATGACAAAATCCCAAAATATTGAACTTCCTCATGCACAGTAAATGTGCAAAATAATAATGTGTATTATATATTCCAGCCACGGAGCTTGTCCCATAGGATGGGGGGATGAAACATCTGAACTACAACTCCCTTGAGACATAATGGCAGCTTAGGCAGACAGATTAATGTTGGTCTAACCCGAAATGAAACATTTTTGATTTGGCTCAACAAACTGAAATATTTTCATCTTTTTTAGGTCAAAGACTTGAAACAAAATATTTCATTTAGATTTTCCCAATGGAAAACTGGAAAAAAACAAGATTTGAAATTTTCCCATGGAAAATTTTGATTTTGTAGAAACTGCACTTTAAGTTGTGCTTGGTCAAAATAAACCCTTTTTTGGATTTCAGAGCAAGAATGCCTGTTGCCTTTTCATCCCAGATTATCATTTAAATAATTTAATCAGGTTTATTAAGTTTGACTTGCCCTTTATTAATCTGTGCTGACTGTATGGCACCAGTCGTTGTCTAAGTGAGTCTTATTTGGTCTTTCACAAAACTTAGGTTTGATTTTGTAGTTTCCCCCGATCAAGTCTTAAATGTATATTTTACATAATTCTATTTCTAATCATAAGTACCTCTTCAACTGTCTATGAGAAGGTAAAAATCTCCATAACACTATACTTATTTATTTTTTCTCTTAATTTAGTTATAAATGTAAACAAATATTGTTGAAGAGATGCTGTTTCACAAACTGCTAGAGACTATTGTGGGTGCATGGAGATTCATAGGCTTGTTTATTTACCATTCTGTTCTTACATTTTGTTATACAAAGGTTATAAAGAATAAGAGTACTAGACATCTATGTGCTCTCCTGGATAATTTCAATGGTGCTACAATGGCTTACATCAGCTGAAGATCTAGCCAATGAAATTTAAATTCCAGTGGAGCTTTTGGGTAATAGCCAATGTATACATCTTACAGTTATGCTATATTCTGTATTGTTGAATGGAATCCGAATGCTTATTTGTGGCCTGATTTTTACACTTATTCTCACTGAGAAGTTATGATGTGAGTAATCCCATTCAAGTCAGTGGAATTACTTGTGTGACTATGTAACTCTTAACATAAGGGTTGCAGAATTGTCATAGGGCCCAATCTTGCGAAGCCCTTAAATACATTCTTAATTTTAAACGCACAAATAATCTCATTGACTTCAGCAGGACTACTCATATACTTAAGGCATATGTGAACATGGTTGGATCAACACCATAGGCTGTAAATTCTTTGGAACAGACTTTGTTTTCTTACAGGTCTGCAAAGTGTTTAGCCCTATGCCAGCATTATAAACATAATAATGAATGATGTTTTAATATTTACTTAAGTTTTAGTTTTGTATGGGTTAATTATATGGATCAATTCCTTTTTTTAATTCTACAGGGTCCTGGGGCCTATTTCTTCCTCCTCCTCCTACCTCCCTTTAACTTATTTTTTTCCACAACAGAATGAGTGAAATTCAGTCAGTACATATGAAAGAAATCAAAGCTATACATTGAGAACAGCAAAATATAAAGACTTACATGGGATGAGCTGTTCACTGAAAGGCTAGGGCCAAGCAGCTGATCTACTCTACCATGTTCTCAAATACCTAAGCAGAAGGGGATGAGCCTAGTACCATGTAAGAATGAAGCTTTTTATCCAGAACACATTTGTGTTTGCATATTTGTATGCCAACATTAAAAAGTATATTGTACTAATTATTTTCAAGACCTTTGATTGAAGATAGATGTCCCAATCCCTCCTCCCCACTCTGTACATCAATTCACTTGAGGATATATATCTATATATAATAAAGAAAACCTGTTTGGTTTAATGCACTCTTTTACATAAAAAGGTAAATAACCATTACACAGCCCAAAAACCCAAACAGGTTCTAACCTGCACCTCTAGCACTAGAAATCATAAATTGCCCCAAATGTTTTTTTGTCCATAAGGATATTCAACTAATGGTGAATCAAAGTCATTTTCCCAGTGCCAAAGGTTTTATGTTCCCCGAGACCTTCCACACAGTTCCTCAAGAACTCAGACTCAGTCTCTTCCCTTAGAGCACGTCTACATTGGCAAAGTTACAGCGCCACTAAGAGAGCGCAGAAGAAAAAACACTGTTGTGTGTTCACACTGACAGCTGCCTGTGCAATAGTGTGTTCACACTTGTGGCACTTGCAGTGATATTCAGAGCAGTGCACTCTGGGCAGCTGTCCCACAGAGTACCTCTTTCTCTTTTCCACTAAGAGTTGTGGAAGGTGGAGGGTTGCAGGGCATCCTGGGTCCTGTCCCAATGCTCTGTGATGCATTGCTTTGAATCCCAGCAATCCCTGTGCTTCCATCTGCATTTGGTGCCATCTTTCAATGCTTTGTGTACTGCGTACCCTGCGTCTGCTGACCAGTATGCTGCTCGCTCTGACCAACACGTCATGAGTGGCAGTGGAGTTATTCCTTAAACTACAAAGGCAAGAGAAGTGTGACATTGATCTCGCCACATGTAGGAGACAAGCATTGAGTGGCGGGATCACATCATGATGCATGTCTGGGATGATGAGCAGCGGCTGCAGAACTTTCGCATGAGGAAAGCCACATTCATGGGACTGTGTGATGAGCTCACCCCAATGCTGCAGCACAAGGACACGAGAATGAGAGCTGACCTGTCACTGGAGAAGAATGTGGCGATTGCACTGTGGAAGCTGGCTACTCCAGACTGCCACCAATTGGTCACTAACTAATTCGGAGTGGGAAAGTCGACCATTGAAGTCATATTGATGGAAGTGTGCAGGGCCATTAATTGTATTCTGCTCTGAAAGACCGTGACTCTGGGCAGCGTACATTACATTGTGGATGGCTTTGCACAAATGGGCTTCTCTAACTGCAGAGGGGCAATAGATGGCATGCGCATTCCAACTGTGGCACCAGACCACCTAGCCACCGAGTACATTAATCACAAGGGGTATTTCTCAATGGTTCTTCAGGTGCTTGTGGATCACCGTGGGTGTTTCACAGACATTTAACGCAGGCTGGTCCAGAAAGGTGCATGACACACGCATCTTTTGGAACACTGGCCTGTTCAAGAAGCTGAAAGCAGACACTTTCTTCCTGGAACAGAAGGTCACCGTAGGGGAAGTTGAAATGCCTATTGTGATCCTGGGAGACCCCACCTACCCCTTAATGCCGTGGCTTATGAAGCCATACACGAGGCAACTTGACAGCAGCAATGAGCGGTTCAACAACAGGCTGAGCAAGTGCAGAATGACTGCTGAGTGTGCATTTGGCTGTTTAAAAGCCCGCTGGTGATGCCTTTATGGGAAGCTGGACATGGCCGATGACAATATTCCTATGCTTATAGCTGTGTGCTGTACGCGCCATAATATTTGTGAAGGGAAGGGTGAAAGCTTCACTCAGGGCTGGACTGCAGAGGCTCAGCACCTGGAGACTGAGTTTGAACAGCCAGAGACCAGTGCTATTAGAGGGGCACAGCATGGGGCCATAAGGATCAGGGATGCTTTGAGACAGCAATTTGAAGCTGAAAGCCACCATTATTTGTTGCTGTGCTTGGGATTGCAGTGCTTGTAATGTTAGGTGGTGATCGGTGCACAAGATGCAAGAAGGGGGCTTAGGGTTAGTGTATGTTGCTTTACAGTGCTCTTTTTGCTTTCACTTGATAGAATAAAGATTGCTTTCAAACCAACACAAATCTTTTATTAAAAGACAACAACCGGAGGAGAGAGTCAAACGAAAACATTCATCAGCAGCGAGGGGGATAAGGAGTGGGGAAGGGAAGGTCTCAAGAGGAGGAGGGGTCCTGGGACAGCTAGAGATTTGTGTATGTCCAGGAATCATGCCCAACCTTCTCCTTTGGAGTACAATGCGGCGAGTGTTGTACTTCAGATGGATGGGTGTTGAGTGCAGTGGGTAGTGGGAGTCCACAGTGCTGGACTGTAAGGAGGGAGGAGTGGAATGCTGCGGGTAGAGAGCAGAGCCAGGAGGTTGATAACCGTGTGTTGGTGGTGTATGGGGGGCACATGGGAAAGAGTTTTGTGACAGTGGCTGCAGGGGAGGGCGGGCGTGGAGCTGCTTGGTTTGAAGAGCTAGTATTGCCTGGAGCATGTCCACTTGGTGCTCCATAATGTTTAAGAGCCACTCTGTGGCTTCTTTCTGGTGTGCCGAGTTCTCCTTTCGGTCCCTCTTCTTGCTGTCCCACTACTCCCTCAATTCCTTTTTCTCGGCGGCAGAGTGCATCATAACTTCATGGAGAAAGTCCTCCTTAGTTCTTCTTGGCCGCTTTCTAATTCTGCGCAGCCGTTCAGTCGCCGATAACAAAGAGGGAGGCTGGGGTCCCAAGGTCATCTCTGTGAAGCCAGAACGTTTTACAGAGCAGTAATGTTTGCAACACAAAAAACCAGTTGGAGAACACTTCGATCTCCCTGGCCACTCGATTACAGACCTAAAAGTCTCAATATTACAACAAAAAAAACTTCTAAAACAGACTTCAACGAGAGACTGCTGAAATGGAATTAATTTGCAAATTGGACACCATCAAAGTAGGCTTGAATAAATACTGGGAGTGGATGGGCCATTACACAAAGTAAAACTATTTCCCCATGCTTACCCCCCACCCCCAGTTCCTTACATCTCCTTGTCAATTGCTGGAAATGGGCCATTTTCATTACCACTACAAACAGTTCTTTTTCTCTCCTGCTAATAATAGCTCAACTGAACTGATCACTCTCCTTATAGTGTGTATGGTAACACCCATTGTTTCATGTTCTGTGTGTGTGTGTGTGTGTGTGTGTGTGTGTGTGTGTGTATGTGTGTGTGTGTGTGTGTGTGTGTATATATGTGTGTGTGTATATATATATATAATCTTCCTACTTATGCTCAAATACATTTGTTAGTCTCTAAGGTGCCACAAGTACTCCTGTTCTTTTTTACAAAGAACACTGATTCAGTGATTTAAAACACAGCCAGTATTCACATACCTGTCACTAACTGGCTGACCCCAGGCAAGCATACAAGAGTCATAAGACCCCTAAAATGGTGAGTAGCCGCAGGGGTAGGGGAAATCAGTGCTCCCCGACCCTACTGTACACTGAGCACGTGGCTCCTGGGGAGAGCCAGCACTGTAGGGGGGCCTTGATAATCATTCCTGTCCCCACTTTTTCCATAGGATGTGAACATTATGGAAGATATCTCGCTGCTGAGGGTGAGCAGGGAATCAAGGGAGGGTCTTCTCCAAGCCTGTGGCTTCTGCCCTGGTCCCTATGCAGCTCGCCCGTGTGCAGCAATGGTCCTTCTCCCCCCCCCCCCGATGGCACAGTGGTGCAGGAATGTTACCATTAATGGGGCAAGAAACAAAGCAGCTCTGCTGAGGAACCTGCGGCAGCGGATTGCCCAGTATCTCCACGAGACTTTCCTGGAGATCTCTGAGGGAGATTCCCGTGAAGTGAGGGAGTCTAGCAACAGCCTGTTCCGCTGCTCAGACTAGGTATGTGGTGGTATGTGCATCATACAGACACAAGCCTGCTTTCTACAACCCTCCTGTCCCCAACAACTCGCTTCAGTGATTCCCAAAATCAAATCCACTTACCAGGGGCCTCCTCTCCTGTTTGGGCTTCGCCAACATCTGACAGCTATGACTGGCTAGCCTCCTCTGGGGTTGAAAAGAGCTCCTGGCTGCATGCATCTCTGACCTCCAAATCATCCTCTGCCTCTGCGTCCCCCTTCCCCTCCAAATCCTTGTGGAAGATTTCCTTCTCCTGGCTCAATCCACTCTCGACTGACATGCGAGCCATCAAAGTATCCACAGTGGCCTTCACAGTGGAGGTGTGGTTGCCACCGAGTTTCGTGTCCAGCTCTTTGTAAAACCAGCAGCTTGTGGGCGCCTTGTGGTAGGTGTTCTGCAGCTCCTTCACTAAGACCCTGCACTGCAGTGTGTCTCGGTCATGGCCCCTTTCTGTCATGCATCATAAAATCTGTCTGTAGGTCTCATAATTCCTACAGCGGGAGTGCAGCTCGGACTGGACAGCCTCCTCTCCCCAAATGTTGATGAGGTCCAGCAGCTCGGCATTGCTCCAAGTGGAGGATCGCCTGGTGCATGGAGCAGGCATGGCTACCTGGAAAGATGAGACCACTGTATGCATCATCGAGCAAACAGGAAGGGGACTTTCAAAATTCCAAAGGAATTTACGGGGTGGGGATGATGGTTGGTCACTTGAGGGCAGGGCAGTAGAGTTCAAACTAATGACCAGAGAGGCAAGAACAGACATTGTGGAACACCTTCTGGAGGCCAATCGCAGCACTGAAGTCGACTAGGGTGTCTACACTGGTACCGCAGCACTGTACCCCTGGCGCAGAAAGCTGTACGCCTCTCGTCGGCTTGTTTCTTTTTTTTACAGCGCTGCAATTGTGCACTTTCTGTGCACTAAGTGGCTTGGCTGTGTGTACATCTCGGGAGTTACAACACAGAAAGCTGTTTAGCTGCTTTACAATGCGGAAAGCTACTTTGCCAGTGTAGACAGGGCCATACTCTTTATCACCTTAAGTTGCAGGTTTATCTTACCCATCGTTATAGTGTTCATTGTAAATGGTTCCCTGGGTGTTCCCCCTTATCTTAACTAGTACAGACATTTTGCGTACAGCCTGCTGAACTATTTACCTCCCTCATTCTATCCCAATAATTAAGGCCTCGCCCATATTTAATTACTCATGTCAACAGTCCTACAAAAGGGTACTTTTTTCCAAAAACTGGCCTCTGGTGAGCCTAATCTCCTGTATGAATTTTATGTCTCAGGAGGAGTTGGTTCAGCAATAGACCATTTGTTTGTTTTATAAGCATGTTAAATATGGTTTGAGAAAAGGCTTCTTTTTATTTAGTGGGCAAGTTCCCAAGAAACAAGACCATGTTTATTGTGCCACTGGGCAGGACAGCCTGTGCAATATTTTAAATGTTCAGAGTGGCATGAAAAGAAAGACTTGAAAAGGCCAGGGGTTTTATCACTGATCTTAGTGCTTTTGATTCCACATTTCCCAATTCAATCCATACTGCTTTGCTTTATTTAGCAAAGTATACCAAGGTTCTACAGTGTCAAAACACCTAACAGTACCTTTGGAGCAGCACAACATTGATCTTATAATGGTTTCAAAGGAGTGGTTATGGTGTGTAATGATCCATGGCTGTGTACATACACACACCACACTGTCAGCCAACTGCGTTCTGCCAGTTTGGGGAATAGAACTAACGACATTCAGCTCTCTACCCAACTGCTGCACTAGCCCAGCCAGTAGGAATGGTGGGCTGCAGGTACACATTACATCCAGGAAAGGGCAATTATACAGGTATAAGCTGCACATAAGCCAGTTCATCACAATGGTGTTAGGACTGTTCAGCATGTACATAGCATATCTAACTCATAGATTTCAAAGCAGTTTCCAAAGTTGGGACTAGTGATGCTGACCTAGTTTACAAATTGAAACTGAGTTAGAGAGTTAAATGAAAAGTCCAGCACAGATTGGAGGTTAGAAACCAGGTCTTCTGATTCCTAGTCCACTGGGAAAAGTTGCTTCCTCCACTATATAAGTATGGTATATCCTATTAAGATGCACTGGGGCATTACCAGGTTTGTATTCCAAATTAAGATGTTATACTGTAGTTGTGCGTAACTTTAAGCCTGTGCTTAATTGTTTTGCCAGATAGGGATGGACTGAAGCACTGGCTTGAAAGTTGAGCACAGACTTAAGTGCTTTGCTGAGACAAGGTGTGGGATACCAAAAGCTGTCTACACATAACTCCACAATCCTGCACATTTAAAAAAAAAAAGAAAAAAAAAAAAGCAATTTTCCTGTATTTCTTTTCCCACAATAAATCTTCTAAAGATTTGGGTTGGGATTTACAAAAAAAACCTGTGTGGCCCTAACACTACTCACGTTGAAATCAGTTCAGTTTATTTCCACGGCTGTCAATGGTAACATTTTAGCCAATGCTGAGTGCTTTTTAAAATCCTCCCCTTGTGTGTTGACTGACATAGAAACACTAACTTTACATATGGTGGGACTAGCTGCTTTAAAGAATACATCTGTTCTGATCTTACAGTTCACATCTGCTCTTCATGAACTAGGTCATGTTTCCATATCACAGATGCTGGTGCTCAGTTACTGTAGGAAAAAAAAATACAATTTCTCTCTCATGCAATTATCCATACAATCAAAATATCAAGCCACTTCTAAAATGCATGAGGGTAGCCTATGAATTCAAGGAGCTTTGTATCAATTTACGTGATGCTGTACAATAATGAAACAGTAGTATGATACTACTTATATTTTTTAGTCTAGGGTTTTGAGTAGAAATGAAAACAAATTTGAAGTCCCAGAAAAGTGAGTTAGAAATCATATTAGCACATGTAATATGTGGTATTTTCATTACAGTGTTACCATAAATCAATAATATATACTGAATATCACCCATCTGCAGACTACTTTAAATTGTCTTGCATTCCATTAAAACTCAGCTGATACCAATTTAATTAGATGTTGATAGGATAACTTAATTTCTGGAACTGTGGGTTCTTACAAAAAAGATGAGTAAACACTGTTATTTGCTATTCATTTAAGAAGCCAATAGTCCCAGCTGTGTTCTTCTAGTGGTAGTTGAAGATATGACAGAGCTATTTGTTTACTACAAAATAAAGGCAAGCCTCACCATTTAGACTGAGAATCATTTCTCTCACACTCAATTAAATGATCACGCAAGTGTTCCTGGCACTAAAATATGGTGTGGATTTTAAACTGCAGTTACAGGTGCCTATATACTGAGCCTTCTAGAAGTTCTATGGTCCATCTGGAAACACAGTATGTTATATACCACACTGCTATGCGCACACTCAACAGTACCACTTTGAGAAGACAGTTTAAACTATAAACAGTATTAAAGCATATATACTCCAGTTTGCTATTTCAGTAGTTTGGGAGCAGTAAATACTATGTATTTGCTTAATGCCTGGAAGTCAAGAGTATCTCATTTTCATTTGCAGAAATTAAACCTTTTATTATCCCCACTACCGCCTGTCCCCCCAAAATAGTCATTAACTTTGATCTCAGTTTACGCAAGCATATTTCCTTTTAATACTGCAAACAACAAAAACAAACCACAAGTTAAGGCAACAGTCATTCCCCAGCTGACAGCAATAGCCAGGCATTGCTTCTCTGCTGCCTTAACACTCAACCACGTCAACACCGTAACTGTCTCTCTAACAAACTGTCATCCTCAATGCAGCCATATAAATGTAAAGAAATAAACTAAAGAACCGAGGATCACATTGCAACAAACATTCTTAACTCTGACAACTGTGAACTGAGAAGTTGAGACACAGCATGGTCTGGTACAGAACATAAATAACATAATGGGCTAGGAGTCAGGAGACCTGGGTTTGTTCCTGGCTTTGTTACTGATCTGCTGTGCAGCTTTGGGCAACTCCTTGCTGCTTCTCCTCCCACCTTTTGTCTGTGTTTTCTAATTAGGCTGGAAGCTCTTTGTGGGCGTGACTATTCTTTAACAATGTGTTCTTACAGTTTATCTAAATCCATGCTAGCTCAGGGCCTCTCCCAAATACCACTCGCTAGGGCTGCAGCCTTCTGACCATACAAAGTAGAAATAATTTGCATGTATTTTTGTTTGTTTGTGAGGAATTGCAAGTCACCTCAGTGAAGCTGCGAGAAAACCATCCAGTAAACAGCATAGCCTAAGAAGGCATGCCAGTCCCTGCAGTCCTTTAGCAAACCAAAATATATAGGAGAAGAACAGATTAGATGAATAATTGTTCACTACACTAGCACTGTACAGATGTGCAGGGTTAGGATGAAATATAAACTTATTTTTAAAATATAAATCATGTAGGCTAACATTTTAAAACTTGGACAGTTAAAGCTAAACATCCAAATCTGTAATTAGGCACCTAAATAATTAAATTATTCCCATGGACTTCACTGGTATTGTGGATGCCCAGCACTCTTGAAAATCAGGCCAATTGGCACAGATTCAAGTTTTTAAGCATTAAAGTTTGAAAATAATGACACTGTTATATAAAAGAAGGAGCTGCAGATGGGTATATCACTGTTTATCTTGTATTTTGGATATGGTTTTTATTAAGAGAAACATTTTCCTTTGGCTTACAGTGTAAAATAAATCCACCATTTACTCTAGTTTAAAACAGTAAGCGACCCAGGCCCCATGCTGCAGAGGAAAGTGACACATACCCTTCCCCACCCCCAGGCCTCTGCCAATCTCATGTGGGGGAAATTCCTTCGCAACCCAAATATGGTGATCAGTTGGACCCTGATTGTATCTGTAAGGCCCACCACCCAGACATCTGGGAAAGAATACTCAGACTCCTCCCCATCCAGTGCCCCATCTCCAGCTGTTGGAGATATTGGCTAATAGCAGTCGCAGATTGTCTACGATGGCATATGGTCCATCTCCTCATATCATCACCTCCATAAGTGTATCAAGCTCAGTCTTTGAAGCCAGTTACGTTTTTTTGCCCCTACTACTCTCTTTGGAAGGCTGGTCCAGAACTTCACTTCTCCGATAGTTAGAAACCTTCATCTAATTTCAAACCTAAAGTTATTGATTGACCAGTTTATATCCATTTGTTCTTGTGTCACACTGGCACTTAATTTAAACTCCTAGACTTCAAGGGCAGAAGGGACCATCAAGATCATCTGCTCTAACCTCCTACACGTTGCAGGCTACAGAACTTCACTCACCCACTCCTGTAATAGACCCATAATTTCTGGCTGAGTTATTGAAGTCCTCATATCAAGTTACAGAGAATCCACCATTTACATTAGTTTAAACCTGCAAGTGACCCATGGTCTTGCTGCAGAAGACGGCAAAAAAAACCCAAAGGTCTCTGCCAATCTGACCCTGGGGGAAAGTCCTTCCCGACCCTAAATACAAAACTCAGTTGGACCCTGAGAATGTTGGCAAGACCTACCCATCAGACACCTGGGAAAGAATTCTCTGTAGTAACTCAGAGCCCCCCCATCTAGCGTCCCATCACCAGCAGTTGGGGATATTAGTTATTACCCATGGCAGGTCAGCTATATGCCAGTGTAGGCACTTATCATACCATCTTCTCCATAAACTTATGAAACTGAGTCTTGAATTTAGTTAGGTTTTTTGCCTCTACTGCTCCCTCCTTGGTATTTATCCCTCTGATGTATTTATAAAGAGCAAGCATATCTTCCCTCAGCCTTTGTTTGGTTAGGCTCAACAAGCCAAGCTCCTTGAATCTCCTCTCGTAAATTTAGGTTTTCCATTCCTCTGATTATCTTAGTAGCCCTTCTCTGTACCTGTTCCAGTTTGAATTTATCTTTCTTAAACATGGTAGACCAGAACTGCACACATGTCACATGAACTCTCTTTCCTGTCTCTATTGGAAATACCTTATCTTACCTGATGCACCATAGGATTGCATTAGCCTTCTTTCACAGCCACATCACGTTGGTGGCACATAGTCATAGAACCATAGGATTAGAAGGGACCACAAGGGTAATCTACTCTAATGCCAAGATGCAGGATTTGTTGTGTCTAAACCATCCAAGACAAATGGCTATCCAGCCTCTTTTTGAAAACCTCCAGTGAAGAAGCTTCCCTAGGCAGTTTGTTCCATTGTCCTACTATTCTTACAGTTAGGAAGTTTTTCCTGATATTTAATCATCCTGTGATCAATCAATATACCCAGGTCTTTTTCCTCCTCTGTTGCTTCTTATTGATATTGTCACACTGTCTGGACTGGCTAGTGACTGTGAGTGCCTACCTCAGGGCAGACTGTGAAAACCAGGGCAGGCACCCCGAAGTGGTGGTGTGTTCTATAATTAGATTTCACCAAGCCAGTGACAAATGTGAACTCCTGGATCACTGTAACAGTCTTCCCATGGAGTCACAGTCAGTCTCCTTAGACTCTCCAGTCTAGCTTGCCATCTAGGCAAGCTGGTCATAGTGATAAATGGTTCCTTACACCAAAAATCATACCACCTTCAGGTTGCGTCCAGTCCCAAGAGACCAGTCGCTTACCCAAGATCAATTAGTACCTTAGATCATATGCCAAAGACAATGCCTGTAGCCAATCCTGTAATAAATTATTTAAAGGTTTATTAACTATGAAAAAGGAATGAGTTATTTACATGTTAAAGCAAGCAAACCTATACACGCAAATGAATTGCAATCTAAATCCTAAGAGTGATAGTGTTGTTGTAATGACCTGTCAATTCAAAATGTCTTTCAGGATCTCTGGCTTCAAGTTAGTGTTTCTGACAGAGTGGGAGTTTAAACAGCAAAGAGAGGGAACATTTTCCTGTCTTTGTTTTATTTCCTTTATTTAGTCTCCAAGTCCATAGGAGAAGCTTACTTGCATGTAAATAGGCAATAATAATGTAATAGACCCATTCACCAATCTTTTGGATTGCAATGCTCCTTGCTGGCCCATTTGATGTTGATAGTTCTTCTGTACTGGGTGGAGGGGGACGGGGGAAGAAGAGGACTTTTCCCCTCTGAGTTCGCAAGTGTAGGGAAAATGTTCCCAAAGTTATAATGCACAACTTACATATTTCCTCATACCATGGCATACAGACATTACAAATAAGAGTACTGCTTGCAGCAGCTTACAGATATTCTATAGAGTCTAAACACTACATACATTCTTATAAGACTCATACATATTTTGAGCAACACTAACACATAAATGAACAGGTCTGGTTTCCAGGTATGAGTTTGTCAGTTGTTAGCTAAGGCCTGCCGCCTTGACCAGAGCTGGCACTTGGTTTATCAGCATCACAGATATGTCCACAGCTTTTAGCAAAAATTCTTGCTGTTGGTCCCTAGGTATATGACTTTTTGCACTATAAAATTTCATCCCATTTCTAGTAGTGCAGTTTTCAAGGCCCTCCAGAACTTTTCATGTGATACTGTACTGGATTCCTCTGTACTGGAAATGCCTCCTATATTTAACTGATGGCAGACAACTGAAGAGAAAAAGGATGGCTACATTGCATTGCTTTTCTCACAAACTTTCTGAAAAGTAGCAGTTATTTGAAACTCAAAAGTGATTCTTTGTAACACTTTAGCTTTCAAAATTTCTTGGCAGTGGTGGGGTGTGGGTGGGGGGAGCAGAGGGGAAAAGCATGTTTCTACGAGTCAATGATGTTATACATTTCTGATTATACCAATGTGTTTGTGAGTATAAATGTGAATTGATTACTGCAACCACTCGTATTGGTAGATGAAGGTCAGTAGGCACATGTTTTTAACTTTAAGCATGTGAGTAGTCCCACTGAAGTCAAGGGGACATTGCATGTAGATAAACTAATGTGTAGGCTTGGCACCTTAGTAAAGAATAATAAGAATCTAGGATTTTACCCACATTATCAATGGTTAATTACTTTTTGGGCATGGCAACACTTGCAGATGTAGAGGGCTTTGAGTTAAACCAACCTTCGTAAAGCGCAGTTGGGAAAGTGCTGCAATCTGTCCACACTGACAGCTGCAAGTGCACTGGCATGGCCACATTAGCAGCTCTTGCAGCGGTCACAGAGAACAGTGCATTGTGGTAGCTATATCAGCGTGCAAATGGCTGCAACGTGCTTTTCAAATGAGGGGGGTGGGGTGGAGTGTGACAGGGAGTGTGTTGTGTATATGTGGGGGGAGAGAGAGAGTGGGTTTTTTGGGGGGCCTGAGAGCATGTCAGCATGTTGTCTTGTAAGTTCATACAGCAACAGATCTCCCTCCTGTCCCTCCCACTTCTTTCTCTCACACACAGCATTCCACAGTAATGGTTGCTTTGTCTCGGAGCAAATAAGCATGCCGGCTGTCAGAAAGGGAGCTTTAAAAGGGCATATCGGCATGCCTGCAGTGATTCCAAAACAATGACAAGAGAGGCCACTTGACTTAAGGGGATTATGGGACATTTCCAGAGGCTGATCAGAGTGCAGTAATGCAACACCTTGTTCACACTGACGCCCGGGCGTTTCATCCAATGCGTACCCGTACCAAGTGTTAATCTTCTCGTCAAGGTGGAGTACCAGGAGTGCGCTAGCCTTGGATTCAGAACGCTCTACGTGCCTTGCCAGTGTGGATGGGTAGTGAGCTAGGGCGCCTGGGGCTGCTTTAATGTGCTCTAACTCTCAAGTGTAGCCAAGCCCTTTGTTTTTCCCTCACTTCTGAATGCGTTCAGTTAAGGAGCTCCTAAATAACCAGTGACACACAAACCAAACCAAAATTAAAAAGAAAAAGTCTCCTACTTACTTATTTTAATTCCATACAGTCTGGATCAGGAAGGAAGGGGAAGAAATTTTGTTTATTAATTGGAAAGTAGGAAATGGTACAACTAGAATTTTTTTCACCAAGCTTATTTGCAGCAAAGAACCTCTAAATATTATAATCAACCTGAATCATGCTAAACCATTTTGAAAAGGATAAAAAAAAATTTAGAATGTACACTGTTCATTATTTCAGAGACTTCAAATATTTCACTTAGAATGCTTTCTGACAAGCAGATCAGTCTAGTCTATGTTATCTAGCAGTGATATGTGGTAGGTGAGAGATTACTTGTACCAATGAAAAGCATAAGTAAGCTTTAAAATACTTGACAGTGTATCTTTTAAGAGTTATTGGCTGCTTCTCCTGTACTCAGAATTCTGACTTGGATTCATCCCATAAACAAACATTCTCTGGTCCTTTCAATACCCTCACTGATGTGGCTAGAATGCGTGAACAGCAGATCGGCTCAGAGATCTGAACCAGCTGACTGTAAGCTGTTATGCTTGACAACATGTGGTAATTTATAGGTTCTGCCTGAGAGCCAACTCCACTAGAACTTAAACAGAATAACAGAAATATTGAGTACACTAGTGAGGGTATTGTGTTATTTTTTTATATATATATATAATGCACAGAAATCTAAGATGCATAAACTACAAAGATTCCTAAGGAGAGTGCTCCACAATAGATAGCTATTTAAAAAATTACAGAAAACCACAGTTATGCTCATTTGTTTCATGCATATATTCCTCAGAGATGAAGCTTCTTGCAAGATAGATTTTTTTTTTCTTGTGAATAAAATGCAGCAAGATTTTTTTCTTTCTCTGGGGAGAAAAAAAGAAATGGGGGAGAAATGCACACCACACAGTAGGAAAACTCTTCCAAATATTGTTACAGAAATAATCTTTTTTATTCCATTTGTACATAGTTGGTTTACATTAATGAATCTTAAATAAAAAAATAGGCCCCAATCATTCTGCATTGTGCTGTATCCCTGGTAATCATTATTTCAAGTAGTCAGTTTGCTGTATCCTTCCAGTATGAGCATCTGAAAAGTTTTCCACAGATAGTAGAACAATGTTATTAGTTATGTGAATTTTATAATGTGGTTGGGAAGAACGTCTGTATTTTGTCTTCAGTTCTCTCTCTGAAAACAACAGTGTGATAAATTAATTTCTTGTATGCATAATTTAACATTAGAATATCTAACCTCCAACTACAAAGCCAACTGATACCTGGAGGAATGTAATTTGCATATGGATTTCATGCCTCCTACTACCTTCTGTCCCTAGTGTTCTTAATGCTTTCCCTTTTCCTCATTCTACTTATAGACTAGTCAATTATTATAACAAGATAATTGGTACGGTACCACATAACTATTTAATATCAGGTAATGAAATATATATGTTCATCAGCTGACATTTTGACCGGGTCCTTGGGGAAGTTGTATTGTTATTTGCCATGGGTGACCAACTATGGAACTTTTTGAGGGTCAGATTTCTAATGGGATGTCCATTCAGGATACCTTAAATTTTACTTCCCACTTTTATTTGTGGTGGTTGTTTTTGCTCCCAAATGAAAGTTGAAGCTATAAATACCTCCTGAGTGATATGCAGAAATACTTTGGTAGTTAAAGGAATTTCTTTAGTTAAATGGTTTTTCAAAGAAACAAATGGCACCTAGGTGCCCATTTCCAATTGGCTTTGTGTGCCCTTTTAAGATTTTCCTAATAGTCCAGCTACATCCTGAAAACTGAGTGACAATAGTGTTGTGACCTGCAATGGATGTGCCGTGTTCTCTTTCCAGCATGAAGCGAGAAGTCCTGTATGTGAAGTGCAAGTTTTTGGCTGTGCTGGAGAAAAAGATTCTTGGTTTGGATGAGCACCTTGAGATGTTCCTACGAATCAGAGAAGCTGAAGAGTTTCTAGAAAACTATGTTTGGGAAACATCAGTACCCTAGTGTAGTGGGCGGAGTGGCCTCCCACGGACCGGGAGGGAGAGGAAACCCCTCTGCTGAGACACTACACCCAGGTTCAAGTAAGAAAGGAGCTGACCACAAAGGAATAGGTGAGCGAGGAAGTCAGAGAGGAGGCCTGGCAGTTTGTAACCAATAGAGGCAAGATGTTACGGCAGCATTCTACACATTTGGAGACAAGTGAGGATAGTAAGACAATGATCACCAGAGAGTGAAGAAAAGAGGAGGAATTCCAAATGGCTAAAAGTTTCAGAGATGCCAGATTCTCAACATGGGAACTATGGAAGATAACTTTCAAGTCCAAGGGAATGGAGAGATGTATGGGGCACATGTGGAATGCAACTTGACTCAACTTGTAAGAAAATCAAGCTTGCTTGCAGAGTTCTCCAACCATCGAAGATAGACAGAAAATCCTTGTTAGAGATTCAGAAAACTCTGCAAGGGCTAGGTGGACAGCAGGATGGCATGCTTGTGTCCTTCAGCCAAGACACGAGACATCACTCTAGGATTGGATAGGCTTCTGAAGTCGACGGAGAAAGACCCGTTGGTGATAGTTCATGTTTGCTTATACATCAGTGCTAGGAGCTTGAGTAATAAACAAGAAGAATTTGACTTGCTTGTTTATGAGCTTAAATTCAATCTAGCTGGTATTACTGAAACCCGGTGGGATGATTCCAACAATTGGAATATTACAATCAATTATTTAGCAAGGATTGAGAGGGGAAAAAAGAGGAAAGGGAGTGGCTTTCTGTCAAAAAATGCTCTTACCTGTTTGAATCACTGATAATGTGGAAGGAAATGATCTTTAAAGCTTATGGACCAATGTCCTAACACAGCACAAGATGGGGGTACTGGTTCCCATCTGCTACAGACCACCAATCACACTAGGGAATAAGATGGCTGCTTCCTCAAGCACGTATCTACAATGTGTTGAGGAAAAAAAAAAAGCATGATCATGGGGGATTTCAATTTGAGTGCTGTAGGAGGTCTTATGCTGCCAGTACTAAAACATCCTTGAATTTCTAAACATAATATATGACCAATAAACCCTTCTCCCAACGTCCAATGGCTGCTTCCTTTGTCTTTTCAGGTGCAATGAAAGTGATGGGCAGGGAGAGAGAGAGGGTTGTCTTGAGGTATCTGACCCTCCTTTTCTTCTGTACCCCCCTTTGAGAAGCATTTCCAGCTGGGAGAAAGGTGATAGGAAGTCTGTGTGGAAGGAAACTCAATGCTGTTTCTTTAAGATGTATATTTTTGCCCCTCCTCCCTTTCCTGACAAAGAATGTCCCCTTAGCAAGTAATGGCCCATCGGCATTGTTTACACCTAGCTGAGACATCAGCTCACCCTTTGTTTTTGAGGAACTAGTTTGACCACTCCCCAGACTTATCTGGAAAACATATTTTTAGTCATGATTTCAGCTTATGTTTATAACTTCACATACAAGGCTGCTATGTGCATTTTGCCATGATATTGTAGATGTGAACATGGGTGTATTCTGCTATGTAGTTTGACAGGATCTAGGTTTTCCCTAACTTTATCTTTTTCTGATGAGATTACAAATTTGGTTGATAAAGGTAATAGTGTTGACTTAATGGACTTTGACTTTGTGGCACCCGAAACTAAGAAATTAGACATGTAAAATTAACATGATACACGTTAAATGGAATATAAACTGGCTAAGCCTCAAAATATAACCATAAATGGGGAATCATCATTGGGTGGGTCTGCTTCCAGTGGAGTCCCACATGTATAGGTTCTTGGCCCTACTCTATTTCAGTTTGCAGATGACACACAAATTGGGAGGATGGTAAATAATGAAGATGATTGGTCACCTAAGTTACCTCTAAGCTGTGCGGCCATGCAACATCCTCTTAAGCGCTGCGCAGGCACTCAGAGCTGCGGCGGGGAGAGATTCCTCTTCCCCAGCTCCGGACCTAGCCCAGCCTGACCTGGACTTGCCATGGCTGGGGTAGAGGTACCTCTGCCCCGGCACGGACCTGCCGCAGCTGGGGGAGATGCTCCTTTTCCCCATCCCCAACCCAGCCCCGGCACAGACCTGCCACAGACAGAGGAGAGGTGCCTATCCCGCGGCCCCAGCCCTGGAGCTGCCGTGGCAGGGAGAGGCAGATCTCCCTCCAGCCCACATGCTGCTGCAGGGAGAGAAAGCTGAGGGGAATTCTCTCTCCCTATCACAGCCCTGGGACAGCATGCACCCCAAATGCCTCATCCCCAGCCCCACCCCAGAGCCCTCACCCCTCCGCGCCTCAGCCCTGAGCCCCCTCTCACACTGCTGGTCACTGATTCAGAATAGTCTTGGACACTTGGTAAACTGGGTACCCGAAAATAATATGTGTTATGTTATAGTGAAATATATTCATCTAGGCACAAAGAAAGTAGGCTCTATAGTTATAGGATGGTGAAAGCAGTGACTCTGAAAAAGATTTGGGGGCATTGTGGATGATCAGCTGAACGCGATATAATGCTGAGACCAAAAGAGCTGATGTGAAACTAGGATTATATACAGGGAAATCTTGTGTAGAGAGGTTATTTTGCCTCTCTATTTGGCACTGGAATACTGTGTCCAGATCTGGTACCCACAATTCAAGAAGGATGTTGATAAATTGGAGACGGTTCAGAGAAGATTCACAAGAAAGATTAAAAGATTAGAAAATGTGCCTTATAATGATAGACTCAAGGAGCTCAGTCTATTTAGCTTTAAAAAGGTTAAAGGTGATTAGTCTGTTGCTATCTACATGGGGAACAAATATTTAATAATGGGCTATTCAGCCTAACAAAGGAAGGTATGACATGATGGAAGTTGAGGCTAGACAAATTCAGATTGGAAATTACATGCAAGTTTAATGGTGCAAATAATCATTGGGGTTGTTGTGGATTCTCCATCTCTGACAATTTAAAAAATCAAGATTGGATGTTTTTCTATAAATTATTTTGGGGAAGTTCTATGGTCTGCTAGACAGGAAGTCAGACTAGGTGATCATAGTACTTAGAACGGACAGTGTAGCAATTAAAAAGAGCAGTTGTGAGTCAGAAATGGGGATGGGGAAAGATTTGTTTGTAAAAAATCACAACTTCTTACCCATAGTTACTTGTGCACAGTAACTTATGACATGTATATTTTTGGCTATTAATACAGGGAATCCTCAGACTTACGACACCCGACTTATGTTGGACATCACTTATGACGCTTTTCAATTGACTGCCCATTTTGCCCATACAACGCTTGTTTTGCCCTTACGATGCTCGATTTGCATAAAAGTCACTTGAATCACTTCCTGGTTGCATTATACTTGTATGGCGCTGGAAGTGATTGCTTCTGATTGGCTTTGAGGCAGCAGGGTAGCTTGTCTGGGTAGGGTTGTCGCTTGTTTTTGATTGGCTCCCAGCCCCGGGCTCAGCCAGTCGGAAAGCTTGAACAGTGATTGGCTGAGGCTTAGCATGTGTGCCGTTCTCCCTGGCTTTCTAAG